>NW_022681455.1:66662753-71462753 GCF_009764315.1 Trachypithecus francoisi
GAGCCGAGATCACGCCACTGCACTCCAGCCTGGGTGACAGAGCGAGACTCCGTCTCAAACAAAAAAAAAAAAAAAAAAAAAAAGACTTATTATAAAGCTTCAGTAATTAAACAATGTGATATTGTTTAAACAAACCATTGGAATGAAATAAGGAGTCTAGAAACAGAGTTTAAATAAATCATCACCTAATTTTCAACAAAGTTGCTACTGCAATGCAGTAGGGAAAGGAAGGACTTTTCAATAAATGGTACTGAAATCCACATGAAAAATATAATGACTCTTAACTCCCCCTCAACCACACACAAAAATCCATCTCAAATGACTCATAGACCACAATATGAAAGACAAAATAGTAAAGCTGTTAGACAAAAGCACAGAAAAAAAAAATGGCTTTATAAGCTTGGAAAAGTAATGTTTTATTAAGAAAAAAGCAATAACAATAAAGTGAAATATTGATAATTCAGATTTCATTTAAAAGTACACTAATTCATCAAAAGATATTACTGAGAGTGTAAAAAGTCAAAGCAAAGTTCCAACGTGTAAAGAACTTGGAAGTCATCATCTCCATCCTTAACCAAGAAAAAGGCAAATAAACTGTATATCACCAAATTTTCTTGAACCCATCAGAGAAATTAGATTGCAGGGCAAATTGCCACTCCAAAATCTGGATAAACAGATCCAAGCAGAGAGATACATCACCTGAGATGAGTTTTCCTAGAGCACAAGTCATTAGAAAAGTCACTGGAGCCATAAACTTAAATGGTGATTTTGACAAACTGATGGATTGCAGACTGTCACCAAACAATTTAACTGTATTACCCATGTATGAAACAGCCTCACTGAAGGAACTGGGTGCTGAAATAAGTATCTTTGGAATGAGTGAAGTCTGTAATACTAAAGGCAAAAGAAATTGTGCTGTATTTGATAAAGTGTATGGCACAGGGGTAACAAGTTAACAACTCTGATATCATTTAACATGTATATTGGAACTGAACAATTAAATAAATGGATGGCAGGTGGTGGAGCCTGCTTTCTCATTGCTAGAATAGAAAGTTACTGATAAGCCGATGGAAGAGGCTAGAATGATCAATGTGGTAATAAATTCAAGTATGAGAATGAACTCATTTAGATGAGTGTGAACTAATTGGTATGAAGTCTTTCACTTCACAGGTACAAATGTTTACACATGGGAATATTTGTGAATAATTGTGTACACATAAGTGATATAGTTTGGCTATGTGTTCCCACGCAAATCTCATCTCAAATTGTAATCCCCATAATCGCCATGTGTTGAAAGGGATCTGGTGGGAGGTGACTGGATAGTGGAGGTGGTTTCCCCCATGCTGTTCTCATGATAATGAGTGAGTTCTCATGGGATCTGATGGTTCTGTGTTTGACAGTTTCTCCTTCACATGCTGTCTCTCCTGCTACCTTGTGAGGAAGGTGCCTGCTTCACCTTCCACCTGAGGCCTCCCCAGCCATGCAGAACTGTGAGTCAATTAAACCTCTTTTCTTTATAATTGCCCAATCTCAGGCAGTTTTTTATAGCAGTGTGAGAATGAACTAATGTGATAGATTACTATATACATATATATTTACTTGCTCTGTCAGCTGAGAGGGCCTGGGAGCAAGCATAGGTAGTGTCCATCTTGGCTTCTAATTCTATTCTCTAATAAAAGGTCCTGGAGAAATGAGCAATTCCAGGACTTGGGCAGGAAATATATGAGCTGAAACTGGAGCATCTTTGCAGTGCCAGAAATTAAGGGAGTGCTCAAACAACAACAAAACTCATACAACTGGGGTTGCTTCAAACGGACACAGGAGCCAGCTGAAAGGCTCCCAATCACCAAAGCTGGAGCAATTTATGCAAAAAAATTAAAATACTATTGGATTGTAATCCAAAGTGTAAGATAAATATCTTTAAGTTCATATTGATATAAATTGATTGAATAAATTAATAAATGAGAGATGAGAGACAATTATCCCATGCAGAAGAATTCCAAATAATTTATGTTGATACTCTACCCTCAAAGATGGAAGCATAACCCTCCACTCCTTAAGTGTGGACTGCACATAGTGACCTCCTTCCATAGTGTCCTCCTTCCTAAGAGACAAAACTTTACAGTGGAGAAACCTAACAAACACTACCTCAACTAGTTGATGGGTGATTAAGGTCAACGTCAACAACAATAAGTCATGTTAATAGTAGGTGTTCTTGATATGATGTGTGGAAAATGGCACTATCTGTGTAGTCTTCCTCCTCGTCTAACTATGAGAAAAACATCAGACAAATTCCAGTACAGGAGCATCCTGCAATATATGTAACCAGTAGTATTCAACTGCCTGGGTCATCAAACACAAAGACTGTCAGAACCAGGAGTAGCTCAAGGAGACAAGACAGTTAAATGTAATATTATAACCCAGATAGGACTCTGGAACAGAAAAAGAACATTAGGTAAAAACCAAGGAAATCTGAATGAAATATGGATGCTAGTTAATGTATCAATATTTATTCATTCATTATAACAAATGTACTGTACTATTGTAGGATGTTAATAATAGAGGGAACTCCATGTAGGAATATATGAGAACTCTCTGCGCTCTGCAATTTTTCGGTAATCTTAAAATGCTTCTAAAATAAAAGTTTATTTAAAAAATAATTTATAGCACAGGACAGAGACAAATATTTGCAGGACCTATATTCAGGAAAGAACTCATAAAGAATATGTAAAGAACAGACCAGCACCCAGAATATATAATGAAAAAGACAACTTGCTGAGGAAAAATGGTCAATTTAATTGAGTATTTCACACAGAGGATAATGGTGAATAATCATATAAAATGTGCTCAACATTATTATTCATCAAGAGAAAGTAAATTGAAACTATAATAAGAAACCATCTCACAATCACCCACATGGATATAATTTTAAAAACTAGAAGTACAGAGTGTTGGTGGGGATGTACAGATACTGGAAGTCATCATCACTGCTGTTGTCCTAACAGCATATCAGTACAACTACTTTGGAAAATTAATTATTATCTATTAAAGCTAAACATCCTTGTACATTAAGATCAGTGTTATTCATAATAGCCCCAAAGTAGAAACAACCTAAATGCCATTAACAAATAAAATGGATAAATAACTTTCTGCATATCCACATCATGGAATATTATAGAACAATGAAGATAATATTTTTTGCTACCTAAACATGTGAATGAATCTCACAGAAATAAACAAAATGAGCCAGACACAAAAGAGTGCCTGCCATATGATATTATTTATATAAAGTACAAAAAAACGACAAAAAGAATCTGTGATGACAGAAATCAGATGAGTATCATTTCAGGGAGAGGTAAATGAGTGGGAGAACAGGGAGATTTCTGGGAAGATGGAATATTCTGTCTTGATCTAGGTAGTGAATATATATGTGTGTTTACTTTGGAAAAAATAGTGGGGTTCTGTACATTAGATTTGTATACTTTTCTGTATGCACGTCATACTTCAATAAAATAATTTAAAGAAATAACTACACTGAGATATTGTTTTTCTCCTATGGTTTGTCAAAATTCAGAAGATTGACAATGTACTATGTTGGTGAGGCTGTGGAGAAAGGGGCCTTCCCAAGCAATGCTGGTAGGAATGTTATATGTCTCAACCCCCACAGAGGAGAATTTGACACGATCTGTTGTGGGATAAATTGTGCACCCCCCTACATACACCCAAATTCATTGGCTAAAGCCCTAACCCCTAGTACCCCAGAATGTTTGTATTTAGAGATAGGATCTTTAAAGAAGTGAACAGGGTGTGCCCTAATCCCATCTGAATGGTGTCCTTCTAAGAAGAGAAAGTTTGAGAAACACTAGGGGGATGTGCCCAAAGAGGAAAGACCATAGGAGAACACAGAGAGAAGGTAGCCATCTGTAAGCCAACGAGAGGCCTCAGAAGAAAACAAACCTGCAGACACCTTGATCCTGGACTTCCAGCTCTAGAACTGTGAGAAGACACATTTCTGTTGTTTAAGCCCATCCAGTCTATGGTATTTTGTTCCTAGTAAACTATTACACAAACAAAATTACAAGGATGTTCCAGAAGTGTTAGGGCAGTTAAAGTGTTGACAGTTTCAGAAGTATACATGCAAAAGGTTACAAAATAATTTGAAAGTTTGTATTTCTTATATAACCACTTAGTGTTGTAAATTTTAAATAATTTTTATTTGCTTTTTAAGCCCTCTGAATAAGGTGAGTGTTGGCTTAAAAATTAAAATTAAATATATTTATTTCAAACTCACATAATTAAATAATTAAACGGGCAAACGGTATGGTTTTGTAAGTTTTTAACATTTCTATTGTTAGTTATCTTAGTATGTTGACAAAACATACTAAGCTTTGTGGGATGCTTTGTGTGTACATTTGCCCATCGACTCAGCAATCCCACTTCAAGTTATCTATCCTAAACTTAGACTGGCAAAAATCTGAAAAGATGAATCTACAGGCCTTTCTATGTCAGTGACATTTGTTGCAAAGGAAATAGGAATACAAGCTAGACATCTTCAAATTTACCTTGTGGGTACATTTTACTTTGAAGCCATGTAAATGTATTGCATATTTAAAAGTCCAAATTAAATTTCAAAAGAGCAATCCCTAAAAACTGAAAGTAACAAAAAAAAATACTGTGTATCCAGTCGATGTAATAACCATACTAAGAGGAACTAATCCAAATGACTTTAGTGCGTAGTAATTTGACTGTATATCCCTTGTAGGATATACCTTTTTGAATGAAAAAAAAAATAGTTTAACTCTTATGGTAATCATATTTAATTATATTTCCATGGTAGTGTTTTTGTTTTTACCCTGAGACTATTGTGTTGGATAAAGAAAATGGATAATTATGTTGGTGACAATGAGAACTGGGAAATGGGGCATGGAAAAAAGAAAATGCAGATATAGCATCAACAAAGTAAAGTTAAAATTTTGTCATTCTGAATTTGAATTGGAAATGTCAGTGCCAATTTTTTATTTACATTTTATATGTCCACTGAAAACCCCTGTTGGTGTAGGTATCTCATGGTTCTGCACATCTTAGGAGCAGAGGAACTGACTGCTTTTTTCTTTTTTTTCTTTTTTTTTTTTTTTGAGATGGAGTTTTGCTCTGTGGCCCAGGCTGAAGTGCAGTGGCACGATCTTGGCTCACCACAAGCTCCGCCTCCCGGGTTCACACCATTCTCCTGCCTCAGCCTCCCGAGTAGCTGGGAATACAGGCGCCCGCTACCGCGCCCAGCTAACTTTTTTGTATTTTTTTGGTAGAGACGGGGTTTCACCATGTTAGCCAGGATGGTCTCGATCTCCTGACCTCGTGATCCGCCCGCCTCGGCCTCCCAAAGTGCTGGGATTACAGGCATGAGCCACCGCGCCGGGCCCCTGACTGCTTTTTATACCCAACTATCATTTCAAGGATATTTGTACAGAGAACAGCCTTAGAAGATAGACATGGTCTCCCTTCAGAGCAAACGGCAGGCATGCTTATTGCCCATGCTAAAACATTCAGATTCTCTAAACTCAGGATTCCTCTACTGTCCCACACATACTTCACATGCAGGTATCACTGGCCCTCTTCATAATACTTCTGGGAAATGAGGTTTGAGATACTGAGGCAAAAATGCCGACACTCTTGGCTACTTTCAGAGTAATAAATTGTCATCTTTGACCAGGAGTTTCTTATCTTCCACCAATATCTATGAAACTGTGGAAAACTAACTTATTATTAATATCTTTCAGATGTGTAAAATATCAGACCTTTCATAAATCTTAAAAATGTCTTAAGAAATATGATAGCAAAGAATTACTCTAGTGCCCATCTTGTTATCTCTAAATAACATTTCCACTAAAATAAATCAGGGATCCCTGGGGAAATGGATTGTTTCAGGTATGGGGCTTGAAATGTATTAGAATGGTGTTGGAACATCTTGGTATCCTAGAAGGAAAAAAAAAAAAAGAAGTAAATAAAAACTACTAGGATCATGTCAAAAGGACCCCAGAGTCAATTTTCATAGACTCCCACTGGGACAGTTAGAACATCACTAAGGATACTAACCACAATGGATTAAAACACATGACATATGTTTAAATCTATGAGTACATAATGATAAAGTTAAAAAATCTCATTGATCACCTTTGGAGTATGGCAAAAAATATTTTGAAAATTGGTAAGTAAAGTGAAAGAATCTCACATTTTCCTGCTTTCCTCTATATGTACTATAGCTCAGTATAAGCAAATGGTTATACTGGGAATGGCTACATACATTAAGGGGACCATCTCATTTAATTACTGGTAATCTACTGTCATTCTCCATGTCCCATCAGGCTTCTGCACGAACCACACAGGACCATGGTATAGGATGTGATCCTATGCGGCCTACCCTGGCTAACTCCTTAACAGTCCCATGATTTATTTCATCAAGCACCCCCCAGCATTCAGTATTGCTCCAGTACTACTACTCACTGTGGGGCTGGCAACAGTACTGAGAGACAGGACTAGCTGGATTTCCTCCGCCAACTAAGAATTCCTGAGTCAACTGGGCAAGGCAACCGCACCCACGTTTAAACACGGGGCTTGTAACTGAGCTCACACCCAATCAATCAGGTAGCAAAGAGAGCTCATTAAAATACCAATTAGGCTAAAAGTAGGAGGTAAAGAAATAGTCAAATCATCTATTGCCTGAGAGCATTGGGGGAGGGACAATGATTGGGATATAAACCCCAGGCATTGGAGCCGGGGGTGGGCAACCCGCTTTGGGTCCCCTCCCGTTGTATGGGAGCTCTGTTTTCACTCTATTAAATCTTGCAACTACACACTCTTCTGGTCCGTGTTTGTTCCGGCTCGAGCTGAGCTTTCGCTTGCCATCCACCACTGCTGATCGCCCTCATTGTAGACCCCCTGCTGACTTCGACACCTCCAGATCCAGCAGGGTATCCATTGCGTTTCTGATCCAGCGAGGCACCCATTGCTGCTCCTGATCAGGCTAGAGGCTCGCCATTGTTCCTGCATGGCTAAGTGCCCGGGTTCATCCTAATGGAGCTGAACACTAGTAGCTGGGTTCCATGGTTCTCTTCCGTGACCCACAGCTTCTAATAGAGCTATAACACTCACCGCATGGCCCAAGGTTCCATTCCCTGGAATTTGTGAGGACAAGAACCCCAGGTCAGAGAACAAAAGTCTTGCTGCCATCCTGGGAGTAGTCGGCCACCATCTTGGGAGCTCTAAGAACAAAGACCGGTGGGTAACAGTACCAGCGGCCATTTTGCATTCCCCTGATGACAAGTTTCACCAGCCTAACTCTGTTGAAGTTCCCCAGCAAGTTATCTGGTGGCTCAGGCCTGATAACAAATTCATTGCCAAGATGTATTGCAGGATGGGAGCTGTGTTTTCTAACCAGGGTTTTGGTGGCATTCTTCCAGCTTGAAATGCTTTAAAATGGCCTTAACCCAGGAGGTTTTCTTCCCATATTTTGTTTTTTTAACTACCTTTTCGTTTCTTTCTGGCAGGTTACACAACCCCCACACATTTGTTTATCGAGGGTGTCAGTTCCTTTAGGGCCATAATTTTTGAGTATTGCATCACAAATGACCTGGGGACCCCAATGACTTCCCTTATGTGATATGTACATCGGTTCTCTCGTTATGGGTTTGCTTATGTATTATTATTATTTTTTTTTTTTTTCAGACAGAGTCTCACTCTGTCGCCCAGGCTGGAGTACAGTGGCGCAATCTCAGCTCACTGCAAGCTCTGCCTCCTGGGTTCATGCCATTCTCCTGCCTCAGCCTCTCAAGCAGCTGGGACCACAGGCACCTGCCACCATGCCCGGCTAATCTTTTTATGTTATCATTATTATTATTATTATTTTGTATTTTTAGTAGAGACAAGATTTCACTATGTTAGCCAGGATGGTCTCAATCTCCTGACCTTATGATCCGCCCGCCTCAGCCTCCCAAAGTGCTGGGATTACAGACATGAGCCACTGTACCCCGCCCAGGTTTGGTGATTATTTGTCTCCCATTGGGAGTGATTATTTGTCTCCCATCCTCAGTTTGAGCGGCCCCTATCTTGCCCAGTTTTTCCTCCTCCTCTTTAGAAAATTGGGATCTTAATATCACCTTAGGGATATCTGGTATTGGGCTAAACAGTTTAACTTCTTCCTCCAAGAGGGCTTGCTTAGCAGCTTTATCTGCAAGCATGTTCCCTACAATTTTTATAGTGTTTCCTTTCTTTTTTTTTTTGAAACGGAGTCTCGCTGTGTTGCCCAGGCTGGAGTGCAGTGGCGCGATCTCGGCTCACTGCAAGCTCCGCCTCCCGGGTTCATGCCATTCTCCCGCCTCAGCCTCCAAGTAGCTGGGACTACAGGCGCCCGCCACCTCGCCCGGCTAATTTTTTGTATTTTTAGTAGAGACTGGGTTTCACCATGTTAGCCAGGATGGTCTCGATCTCCTGACCTCGTGATCCGCCCGCCTCGGCCTCCCAAAGTGCTGGGATTACAGGCTTGAGCCACCGCGCCCGGCCAGTGTTTCCTTTCTGAAGGTCATTTACTCGAACTATGGCTGTCTCTGCTGGAAGCAGGAGGTTTTATAAAACTTGTTGACCAGTTTCCCATGTACCAATTTTTTCCACCTGCTATTTATTAGGCCCCTATTTGTCCAGATTTTTCCAAAGATGTGTACTACTCCATAGACATATTTGGAATTAGTACATATATATGTATATGTGTATGTGTGTATATATGTATATGTATATACATATGTATATATGTGTGTGTATATATATACATATACACACACACATATATATAGTGCCTTCTTGGCCTTTTAGGGGCTTTAGGGCCTGGTTAACAGCATAGAATAGAATTTACAGGTTTGGGTTGACAGGTTGGGTTTGGGTTGACCAGTTATTGGGTAATTTACCTTTTATTTACGTAAGGATTGTTTGTTTCTATTAATGACAGCATGGCCATTGTTTCTTTTACCATCTATTAATTGGGATGGCTTACTTACAAACAGCCTTATCCCATTGTGCAGTGGAGTTCTTTTAAGATCTGGTTTAACTTTAGTTTGATATTTTATGATATCTAAACAGTTACGGTTTGATGTCTTCTTACTCTCCTCTCCTTTCCATAAGAAACTGGCTGGAGTTAGGTTAGGCAACTCCACAGGGCCCATTAACTCCAGGAGGGACCTGGGGAAGCAAGGGACCGACCAGCTGGCCTCCCAGGGTGCCTCTGTCCAGGCCCTGCTGGGTTTGGCTCTGGGCCAAGAGCTGCTGTTTTGAAGAGCTGCCAGCCTGTGGCACTTTCCCTGACGGGCATTCTCATTAGCAAGGGCATTCCTGGCTCCTCCCTCTCTTCCTCTTTCTTTGCTTTGAATCCCCCACGGTCCGTATTCCACGTCACCCCTGCTGGTGACCCAGCAACTGCAAAGAATCTTCGGTTTGTCCTGCTCTGGGAGGAGACTCAGTGGCTTTTCATCCTCCTAAGCTGCAAGGATCCTCCCCCACCCAGCCCTGCAGCCCTCCTTATTATTTGCTGGCCCTGTAGTCATTTGTGTTTACAACCCTAGTTTTGATTTTCCTTATGTTAGCCCCCCAATCCCTTTTGCAGTCTTATTGACAGCTGCCCCTGGCGGACTTACGGCCTCTCAGTAAAACAGCAAAACCTTAATGGTTATCTCATCCATTTGCCCTTCCATAACTTGAATCCTTTCTACCGCCTCCTAACAACCAGCCATCTCGTCTTTGCTGTAGGCAACCCCCTACTCCTTAAGCAGTCTGATCCTAAACTCTCCTCCACATCCCTTTCTCACTTGCATCCCCCAGGTTCTGGGCTCTGTCCCTCCTCAGTGGCCTCACTGCACCCTTTCTCTGCACCACCTCCTTGTTGCTTGAGCCCCCAGAATCTTCGTCCAGCTCTGCATCCTCTCACTTCCTCTTGCACTCTTTCCTCCTTTTTACATTATCTCTTTCCCCAGTTTCATCTTTTTGTGTTTCTCTTTGATATTTGTCTTTTCTAATCAATCTTTTACTATTTTTTCTTCTATTTATCTCTCTTTGTCATCCCCTTATTTCCTTTCTCCTTACACTCAGTTTCATCCTGTAACTGATGAACCCTCGTCTGTGCTGTGAGTGCAGCCATGGTGACTGCTCAGAGTGCGGCAGGAGTGGCCAGCCAATTGAGGCTAAAGTGGCTCGGGTGTCTGACTTTCACTGAGTTAGATCCACCCCCTGCAACAACTCTTCCAGACCCCTCAGTGTCTTAGAGGCATCCCTGTACTCACGTGTTGGGCCCCAGCCATCAAGGATAGCAACTTACTAGGCCGCACATAGACATAGATGGCCAGCCTGAGATTTGCTCCCCGCAGGTTTCCACTTTCTCAATCCCATCATCTCGGAACTCACAAGGTCTTCTCCAACCTCCTGGCTTTTGACACTCCTCCCTCCACCTAGCAACGTCTACCTGGAAACCCCCATTTTACTCAAAACAAAAGGCCTTATTCTCCTTTTCTATGGACTGACTTCAATGGGATGGGCCAAGGGTTCAAGAGTTCCTCAGAGATAAGGAATTAATCTCCAGGTTGGTCATTCCCAGATTCCTTAGCCCAGAGATATGAACATACATCCTCTTTAGACCATAGGGTCATTTTCAGGGTATGCTTAAGTTATTGCTGTCAGGTACGTCTGTCATACAGAACCTGCACATTAAATGAAACATCATTTTATATCAATTGAACAAACTGCAAAAACAAATTTATCTATGTCTATAGAGTGGAGGAAATAAGACCACTAGATACTTGATATTAAAGAGTTTTTGTTTATTAGTCAGAAGGTGTAATGAGAATATAGTGGCTGTTTCAAAGGGAAAGTCTTGTCTTTTGGATTCATTCTGAAATATAAAGAGGTGAAATACGATGTCTGGAATTTTTTTCAAAGTAATCCCACACTGGAAGAGGAGTAAAGACAGAGAGCAAGCTGTGATAATTGGTCATGGGTATATGTGGCTTTATTATGTAATCCTCTACTTTTGTGATTGTTTGTATTTTTCACACTAAAGCATTTTTAAAAACAGAAGTAAATTTTTTTCAATGAAAATGATGATGATGAAATAAACAAAAAGGAATTCCTAAGGGGAAATACACACTGAAGTATGGATTTCTCAATTAAGTATTCAACTCTACCATCTATAATAGACAAAATTTCCCCATTTTTAGATGATGCAAAACACAGTCCACTGAAATGAATTAGTCTCTTTAACAGTTAGCTTGCAGCATGTAATTTTATATATATATAGAAAACTGCTGATGCGAAACACTGCTCTGGCATAATTCACTTCACAATTACGCAGGAGCACTTCATAGCCCAAGCTAGTCTAAATTCATAGGAATAAATTACCCAAGGAATTAATTACCATTCAATTTATTACTCCTCATATCATCTAAGCTGCTGAAGAAACTGGTTACCTGGAAAATTATGTGTTTTTTGAATACTTGTCAATTTTAATTTGATTGAACTGTAAGGCAAAATTAGCAAGCATTTTCCTCTTTCTTGTGCCTAAAGAGCCACAGGTGTGTCTTCTACAGGACAGTAGATTGTAAACGTGTTGGAATAATCCTACCCTCTCCAGCTGTGCCATCAAGGCTACCAAAATTTAACATCTCGAAGGACATAGCTGCAAAAATATCTACTGAACTTAGCAGCTGTCAACAGCTAATTGCCTGGTAGCATACCTGGTTTTCTAACATCACAGCAATTGATTTGAGATTTGGACTGGTGCTTGATGTATTTGCATCAAGGGTATATGCATTCTTAAAAAGTAAAACCTGTATTAATGCAGAAGCAAAGTCTTTTTCATTTGCTTTCTTTCTTAGTTTGATAGGAATAAATTTGGCTGTCCCAACACCCAGAAAATGATTTCAGAAGTCTCAAAAGTTACCTTTATGTTTTATTTCAAAGTGTAAGTACTAATATTTAAATACTATCTTCTGATTTCCCATTCATTATGCCTCATCCAAGTTTTGCTCTCCCTATGGCTGCCAGGCTGAGTAAATAAAAATATAGTACACCCAGTAAAATTGAACTTTAGATAAACAATGAATGGTTTTCCCTTTATTTTTGTTTTGTTTGGTTTGGTTTGGTTAGGTTTGGTTTGGTTTGGAATATATAGGTATGTCCTTGGCTATTTAGGGTAAATATGTCTCATGCAATAATTGGGGGTGTTCAAGAACCTCCTGACACACACTAAAAAAATTTGTTAATTATCTGACATTCGGTTTTAATTGGGTGTCCTGTATGTTATCTGTACACCCTAGCCCTCTCCAACATCAGCATTAGAGACACTGCTTCTGAAACTTACAAAAGAGCTGAGCCTTTTTACATCATTTCAGTTACTTCTATTTTTGCCAGATGGAAAACTGCAATATTCTCATGCAATGTCTCAAAGGGATTGTTGTTAAGAGCTACTCAGCTACATACATTCTCCAACATAGAGCTCAAGAACAAATTTTCACCTGAAAAGCAAAATCAACAGACAGAACAGCTTAGTTGATGTTATAAGTAGATTTATTTGGGAAGAAAGGCATTGGAAAACTTGACATCCTATTTCAAAGTGTGTCACTAACTTTTCTCTGTGACTTGGGGCAACCATAATCTTGCTGAAAAAAAATCAAAGTAACCTTTACTAGAGAATTGCTTCTCAAACTTTAAAAGTATGCAAATCACTTTAATATCTTGTTAAAAATGAAGATTCTAGTTAAGGAGGAATGAATTCTGCATTTCAAACAAGCTCCCAGGTGATTCCAATACTGCTGTGGTCCATATACCACTCTTTGATAAGCAAGGAACTGGAGTAAAGCAATCCATATTAGTGAATCTGTGCAACGTTTGATACCAAGAAAAGTTGTTGAATGTCAAGGACTCAAGTCTCGGAAGGGCCTTGAGAATCAGGTAAATGAATTATGCTTAAACTGGGAATATAGCCAAAATTTGATTGAACACTGAGAATATATGAAACTGTTTCTAATTGTACATAACCTTTGCCTGAAATAAGTCACACAAATAAGTAATAAAAACCTAGGTCAAAATATTGGTATTTATAGAAAATGGTTTTGAGTCAATACCTCCTAATGAGATACAATAATTGAATCACAAATTTGGCTCTAAACTTTCTGGTAACAGAAGTAAAAGGGTAAACATAATCTGTTATAGAGATCTTATTTCCCATTAGGATATAGTATAACTGGTCCTCAAGAGAAATAAATGTTACCATACAGTTTAACTCTGAAGAATATTTCTTACATATGTTCACAGAAGGTAGACCATTTTATTTTGAGTCTGGGCGCAGTGGCTCACGCCTGTAATCCCAGCACTTTGAGAGGCTGAGGCGGGCGGAGGTATTGATCTTTATATTTATATTTATATTTATATTTATATTCTATTTCCTTCTTTGGATTACACTTTTTGGTCTTACTTCAAAGCACTGTTGTAGTTTAAAACTCTTTGATTGCAAATTATAGAAGACCACTTCAAATTATGAATGTCTCTTCAATTTGCTTACAATATTAGAAGAGTGAACAGGGACACTCTTACTATGTGAAGATAACATATTACATGGAATTCAGAAAATGTTGCAAAACCTTTCATATTATTACGCTTCCAGACACTTGTCCAGAACATACCTCAAAAGGGTATGTATCACTGGTGTTTCTTTTATTTTTTTTTCTACTCCCTTCTTTTCTGTCTCTCTGTCCTCTTCCCCATCTCCACAACCTGGCTTTACATCCTAAAAGAGAGACACCAAGTCTTCATCATGTTCCAGACCCAGACTGGAAATGCAGCAGATGGAACCGTGACTTTGTCTCTCCTGTCAATCAAAGGGAGCCCTTGAATCTCTCCAAATTTTGAGAAGAAGCTTCTACAAGACAAGTCAAATTCTTCTTGCTAATGTTGACCTGCTTTTCAATGCATAACTATTGCATCATTTTGTAAACAAGGTTTTCATCTCTATTTTCTATCACACTAAAACTCTTCTAGAGACTGGATGAAGAAGGGGGAGGAAAGAAAACCCCATCCTGCCACATGTGTCAAAAATGTACTTTGTTAGACATATTCCAAAGTATTCCATGTAAACCCAGGAATTGTAGGAACTTGGACATACAGTCTCTCACTCCGTGTGGTTGTACCAGCTTTTCCATATTGGCTCTACATTTGAAATATAGCATATCTTTAATCTGACTACTTCTCACCACCTTCTTCATGAGCATCCTAATAGGAGACACTATCATCCCTACACCAAAAGCCTGTGATAGCGTTCTTCCTAGTCTCCCTGTTTCTACTGCTCCCCACTCCACTCCCCCACCCCCTATCCACTTCATGGTCAATTCTCCATAAGAAAAACCAGAGTGGTCCTTTTAACATAAATCTGATCATGTTTAAAAGATGCATAAAAATTGTACTTGCACTTCTGGGAAAATGCAGTAAATAAATTTTTTTTCCTATTCCCCTACTAAGTACAACTAAAACCCCTGTATGTTATACATATTAAAACTTAAGACTGCAAAAGATGGAGAGAAGAAGGTAGAAAGGTTAGAGGCCTTGATTTGAAAAATGACTTAGTGGTAAGTTCCCTGGATTTTCCCTTTGCCTCATATATCCTAGACTCGGTGCTGAAGAAGCTGGTAACTCAGAAATGCCAAAAATTGCAAACCAAAACAACAACAACAACAAACAAACAAAAAAACAAAAGCCTGTTTCAAAGTGCCAGTCTAGGAAGACAGAAAACTTACAGACAATAATTGTTCTACTTCAGACAAGCACCACAGGTTAAAAATATGTATATATTTTTATCTCCCTACCTCTACTCACTCAGCAAGAACAAAATGGGAGCCTGGACTTCTACCCTTGAAAGGCTATTAACAAGGCTTCTCAATACCCCCACTAAGGTTTTATAGAGAAAGCCTACTAGGGAGCTAGAACTTTTAACCTCATCATCTGGTAACAACCCCCATTCCATGGTATCTATGGAGAACACTTAGCAGCTTGGATTCCACTGCCACCCAGCAGTAATGAGGGTTCATCCCTCTCTTCTGGGAGGTATCCTTGCTGGGGCAGCGGGGGAGCAGAGGAGGCTTGTAGGAGAGTCAGGAACTTCAGCATTGTCCACTGATAGTGCAGCCAATGCCAGCATGGCATCAGTGGGAACTATGTGGGAGGCTGGAACTCGTACCCTTGTCCAACAGTAATGAGGAGCTCCTGCTTCAGGTGTCAGTGGAGACTGAATGGGATACCTGGACTTGTGATCACATTTGGTGACACAATTCTCTCCCACTCCCCCACCACCCACTTCCTCTGCCATAGCAGTATCAAAGAAAGCCAGCTCAAATGAGATTGAGAGTCTCATAACTTACTATGAAAATGTCCCAGTTTCAATGAAAACTCACTTGTAACAACAAATAGAAAGATATCTAGAAGACATAAAGAATAACCAAATAGAAATTTTAGGAATGAAAGATATAATAACCAAGATAAAAAGGTCAGAGGATGAGCACAACAGCAGAGTGGAGGGGAGAGGAAAGAATCAATGAGCTAGAGGATAGAACAATAAAAATCACTCAATCTGAACAACAAAGAGAAGACATTAAAAAAAGTAAACTGGGCCGGGTGCGGTGGCTCATGCCTGTAATCCCAGCACTTTGGGAGGCCGAGGTGGGCAGATCACGAGGTCAGGAGATCAAGACCACCCTGTCTAACACGGTGAAACCCTGTCTCTACTAAAAATACAAAAAATTAGCCTGGCATGGTGGCGGGCGCCTGTAGTCCCAGCTACTCGGGAGGCTGAGGCAGCAGAATGGCATGAATCCAGGAGGCAGAGCTTGCAGTGAGCCAAGATCACACCACTGCACTCCAGTCTGGGCAACAGAGTGAGACTCCATCTCAAAAAATAAATAAGTAAACTGATCCTCAGAGAACTGTGTGACTATTGCACAAATAAAAGATTTAAAGATAAAAGCTCTAACATTTGTGTCATCAGAGTCCTTGAAGAAGTAAAGAAAGAGGGGACTAAAAAAACTACTCAAACAAATAATGGCTGAAACCCTCTTAAAGTTGGCAAGGGACATTAACCTACAGATTCAAGCTGAGAAAATGCTAGAAGAATAAGTCCAAAGAAATCCATACCAAGACACATCAAAATTAAACTTCTGAAAACTAAAGATGAAGAAAAACATCCTGAAAGCAGCCAGAGAATAATAACACCTTACAGGAGAAAAAAAAAAAATTGAATAAATGACAGATTTCTCATCAGTAACCATGAAGACCACTCGGAAGTGACACATTTTTCAAGTGCTGAAAGAAAAGACATTTCAACCCACAATTCTACATTCAGTAAAAATGTCTAGTTAGAAATAGACTCCTGAGTTCTGTCCTGGACTAAGCAAACTTACTGAATGACAGAGAAACATACCTCTATTAACACAATTCTTGGCACATAATGAGGCACATCTTTAAATCTGATGATGAATTAATTTTTCTAGGGCATCAGAACTTTTTTTTATTATACTTTAAGTTCTGGGGTGCAGCATCAGAACTTTTTACCATTTTATCTTTAAAATAACTTTAAAAAGATATACATTGGTAACATGCATATCTTGCTGGAAGCAGGGCAACATAATATAAGTCAAAATTTTGTAAAGATATGTGGTGATAGTTTGTCTTGAAGGGGAAATATTTAAAAGTCCGTTGTTGCTCATAATTAAACAGGGTGTTTGGTCCTCTTAGCAAACAACACAAACAAATTTCAGTATAATAGGTTCAGGTCTTTGATTCAGCAACATTTTGATGACCAGTAGTTAAAGCCAAAATACCTTGGGGTAAAACACTAAGATAATCAAAAGACATCAATGGCAACTATACAATCCAAGGATTCTCCATATTGTATTCAACTTTTGAGAATTCCTTTAATTCCAGGAGTATGACAACTCCAACCTGTAGATCTGTACTTTAGAACTATCTTCAGGGTTTTCTTGTGCAAAATTAAATAGGCAATGTTAAATTAGCTAGTTGCTCACCAACCCCTTTTTTTCTCTTGGGAACTCAACTACACTCCATTTCTCAGCCTCTCTGTCCATTATGCATGCCATGTGACTGGGTTCTAGCGAACAGAATGTAAGAAAATGTGATGTGTGACACTTCTAGTACAGAACCATAAAAGCCCTTACACTTGACTGTCCGGGTTCTTGCCCTTCCTCTAGCTTGATGGAGAGGAACTTAAAAGCCACACATTAAAGGTGGTAGAGCACACGATTCAAGGAGTCTAGGTTCCTGAATTACAGCTTAGGAAGACAGCTGCTTGCCAATCACAAGTACTTGTTTTGGAAAAAAAAAAAAAAGAAATACTTGTTTTGGACTTCCTGTGAGCAAGAAATAAGTTTTCTTAGGATTAAGCAACTGAAATGTTTGGATTTATCTGTTGTAGCAACAAGTAATGTTAATTAATGCAGTAGGTTTTGTCACCCATACCTGCCTCCCAAAGCCCCACTCCCCACCCACCACCACTTTATTTCCTCTCTTCAATGACTTCCTTCTTCCCTTTATTCCCACACACATTTCACCAAACAGTCTCTAGATCCTGGGCCTAGGGCAGGCTCGAGGGCAATGCCCCATCAGTCCCTACAGAGAGCTATCCTTTTTCAGCCTTGCATATAAGGCACCATATTTAGAAGAAAGAGGACTAACTGAGTCCTTGCTGAAGGAGAATGTGAGCCCAGCCTGAACTCCTGGGAAGCAGAAAGTGGAGCAGAAATGGGAAGGGTGATGACCCAGGTTCTCACTTGCTCACTGAGGGCTGGAGGCCTATCTGCAGACATCTGTGGCTGCAGTACAAGCTCTGCAGGGAGAGGCTTGCCAAATCATCCAAGAAAAGAAAAACCTCACTCCTCAGACCTGCTTCTCAAGGTGGTTATCTCTGCCCAGAGCTTGTGATTGCTGCAATTCCCTTGTTCTTTTCTTTCCAGGAACCATCTGGCTCACCTCCTTTTTGTGAACCTATGAAAAGAAAAATCATGAAACAAACAAACAAATGAAAAAACACACCTCTTTGCTACAGGGTAACCTAGTCAACCTTTAAATTAAAAGCCACGAGTTTCCAACGATCTGCCTCTGACTATTCTGCATGCTGCCTGACTCCCTGCTGATAGCGGTGATTCAGAAACTTTATCTTAAGAAAGAAGGGCCTGGAACAAAAAGCAGCAAGGGATACAGAGAAAACACAGCAGACCATGAAAAGAAGTTGAGATGGAAAAAGAGGAAAGATGAAGGCTTACTTGTGTCACCCATGGAGACGCAGGAAGAGAAACCAGCTTTGAAGTGATGTGACTGTTTTTAGTTTGTCAGTAAATAGCAGACATCAGCTTGAATGCAGTGGTTCAGTCATAATTTTGATTAAAAGGATGATGTGTGCTCCTTTAAAGAGTAGCTGTTACATAGTAGGTGCTCAATAGATTATAAATGAAGGAATATAAAAAAGAAACTAGGCAATTTTTTAACAAACGAAAAAACGGAATATGGCTACTGATCATATGACTTCAAGATTTTCTTTAAATTCTTGAAAGAGGGAGGCCAGTAATATCTTTTTATATAAACAAATCTCATTAAGCCATGTTCAATATAGGCAAATTAATTTTGTGCCATTTAGTTCATCAATCAGAGGTTGGACTGGCATAGAAGGTGATTCAAAATTCATAATTAAAGCAGATCTAGCCAGTTACCATGTAGACTCAATAATCTTCCTTTTCTCATATAACTAAAATAAAACTCTTTTGGTCTAGTTTCTAACATTTTCTCTTTGGTGCTTTGATTGGTTTCACTCGTGTCCATGTGAAGAGGCCACCAAACAGGCTTTGTGTGAGCAACAAGGCTTTTTATTTCACCTGCGTGCAGGTGGGCTGAGTCCACAAAGGGAGTCAGCGAAGGGAGATGGGGTGGGGCTGTTTTATAAGATTTGGGTAGGTAGTGGAAAATTACAGTCAAAGGGGGTTGTTCTCTGGCGTGCAGGGGTGGGGGACACAAGGTGCTCAGTGGGCGACCTTTTGAGCCAGGATGAGCCAGGAGAAGGAATTTCACAAGGTAATGTCATCAGTTAAGGCAGGAACTTCTTTCACTTCTTTTTCACTTCTTTTGTGATTCTTTTGTGATTCTTCACTTGCTTCAGGCCATCTGGATGTATACGTGCAGGTCACAGGGGATATGATGACTTAGCTTGGGCTCAGAGGCCTGACACTGACAACATTGGAAAAGTCATATTAAATATTTTAATGTTAGTTCCTTTAATCAGGTAATACAGCACTCCAGTTTGCTTACTCCCTTGCCTGTCCATTCTCCCTTATATAATTACTTGAGAATAGATTTTACCTTACTCACTGTGGAGGAGACCAAAAGTGATTTAGATAAGAGCTTGCCTTTAAGATGCTTATAGTTAAGAAGATATATATTTATAAAAATGCATCATATATATATCTTATATATGTTATATATGTATCTTATATATATTTATATATACACCATATACAGTATATGTATTGTGTGAATATGTATAAATATATATTTATATATGTATTTTTCACCTAGCAAATACATATACACACATATGTATACACACACCAGGTAAATACATAAAGGTAAGAATAAACCAGTGTGTGCCAGGTAAATACATACATAGAGAGAGAGAGAGAGAGAGAGAGAGAGTGTGTGTGTGTGTGTGTGTGTGTGTGTGTGTGTGTGTGTTTCCAGCTAAAGTGTTTGTGGCAGAAGAAAAGAGAACCAAAGTGGTTTTTATAGAGGAAATGGCTTTTAGTGGGATAATGGGGGATGAATTTTTTTCAATCTGTGGAGATATGGGAGAAACGATATTCATGATGAAGTACTGGAACTTCCATTGACTTTGTAAGAGTTTCGTTTTGTAGTGAGTGAGGAGCCACAGGTAGCTTTTAAGCAGGACAAACAGCAAGCTTAGGGCCATGTTTTCAGATCTTAATCTATCAGCACTACACAGGGTAATAGTAGGAAATGATGAGAAACAAGAAAAGCAGGTAGAGAGTTATTGCTAGGTGAGAGGTGGAAAGGCTGTAGATTAGCCCAGTGACTGTAGCAATGCAGACGGAAAGGCAGATAGGAGGACAGGCTCAATAGCATTTGGTCTCTGTTTAATCCCAGAGGAAAAGTGATTAAGAGGATGATGGAGTCATCATTGGCCCTAAGGAGGAAGGTTAGGTTTAGAAGGTGTAATGCCCAGACCCGCGATGACCCGAAAGCAACCACCAGAGTCCAGAGACAAAGCCAAGCAGCAGGGATCGCTTTATTTCAAGTTTGAACTCGGTTCCCTCCAGCTAGGCATCAGATCCTAGGGAGAGACCCGGAGCTCGGTGTTCAGCCGTCTTTTATAGTCAGATACAAACAAGTTACAGCAAGTTACAGAGTCACTGGGGATTTTTACAGTTGTAGGTTTACAATTGGCTGACATTTAAAGTTAAACATTAGTCAGTTGTTCATTGGTTCCCACCCTTTGACCAAACCACAAACGGCCGCTTGCCCTGCTAGGGACTTTCCAGATAACCTTGTTGTTTTAGCATTAAGGGGAGTTTCCTGACTTTTCTGACCTCTGATATTCAGTATTTTTCCACTCCTCAGTCCCCCCTCTCTCTAGTATCTTGAGAGCCAATCTTGGGTTTTATATGTCTGACTCAGAAGTCTTGATGAGTACAGGTTGGTACTGGGCTCTCAGGACCATAAGCTGGACAGTGTTGAGTCTTTCTTTTACAAAGTTTGTTAATCTGTTTATTATACATGGTCCTATAGTAAGTAAGAGAAGTATACTTATGAATGGTCCTATGAGGGGCACTAGAAGGGAGTACATGGAGGAATTCCACCAGCTGTTGGCAGCAGAGGTGAATTGTTGTTTCTGCAGTTCTAGGCTGAGTTTATGTAGTTTTTGACCTTGCGTTTCTATGAGTCCAGATTCATTTATGTAGAAACAACAATCTTCTCTGAGGAAAAGACAGGTCCCTCCTTTTTCGGCCGTTAACAGGTCTAGTGCACGGCAGTTTTGTAAAGTAACTTGGGCAAGGGAAGTCAATTGTCTCTGTAATGAGGCAAGGGATTCGGCGGAAGCTTCCATAGCTATGGAGAATTGATGAGAAAGTTTTGCAGTGCTGATAAGGGAGTGACCTAAAGCTCCCCCAGCTAGTCCTGCAGCAACTAAGGACGTGGTGAGTGAGACTCCGGCTACTAGGGGGAGGAATATAGCTCGTTTTGGTCTAGGGAAAGGGGCGGAGTCCCACCTGGAAAATTCTGCAGGGGTGCGCAAGGTTAGTTGGGGGACTAGTGTGACAGGGAGACACAGTAGGGTTATAGTGGCCTGAGTGGAAAGGTTCTTATATAGGGTCCCATTGCACCAGAAGAAGGAACCAGGAGGGGCAAAGAGGGTTGAGTTGGGAGTGGAAGTTGTATTACAGAGGGTAGTGCTGGCATTTGAATAACAAAAGGAAACTTGTGTCTGTCCAGGGTTTAGGAACACGGGGACGTCAGGGATCGGGGGTGGTATGTGGCTATTGTTAGGGTTTAGGCTGAGAGAAGCGTTAGACGGGCCTGGAAGTGGAACTGCGGTTAACGGTGGTCGCCCTAGAGCTGCGCAGAAGAAGCATGCAGAGAGATTGCCTAGGCCAGTGGCGTTTGCGATTTCTAACCCTTCTCTTAATAGGGATAACCAGGAAAAGGGGCGGGTAGGAGTTAAAATTGAAAGCTGGACATTTAATTCCCTTTCCTGGTTCTGTATAGCCGCGTGTAGGGTGGTCTGGATCTGAACAAGGGAATGCCAGAGAAAGAGACGGCTACTAGGCCAGGTAGTTCCTGAAGTCAAGTACATAGCCCCTTTTTGCTGGGAAGTCCAGCGGGGGTCCCAGGGTCCCAGATAACCCAGGTGTAGCCTGATGTAGTTTTAAAGAAATTGTGTGACTGCCACGTTTGACTGGATAGGGACTCAGAAGTTTTTAGGATTTTAACAGTGTGGATTTTGCAGGACCTATATGGACAGCCGACACTTTGTTCTTCCCATGAGTTATTACAATAAGAGAGTGTTTGGTCAAAGAGGAAACAAATTGCGAGTGCTGCTTTTCCTGGCTGGTGTTTAAAATCAGTGAAATTTAGATGGATGGGAGTGCTACAACCCCCAGGGGGACAGTCAGCAGTGCCTAATACAGAGCTCTTTTGTTCTGTCTGAGCATAATTGGTCCAGTTCTCAGTCAGGAAGAAACGCCAAGCGAAAGGGGATGTTGCCGGGTTCGCCTGGGTCTCCCCACAAGGGATCCATAAGAGTAGAAGAGTTATAAAGGAGGTAGGTGTCATAGTTACAGTTTAGGTTGCTGACGGCGTAGAACAAGTTTTAGAGGATTTTCTTTGGTCTGGTCAACTGTCCGCGTTGCTGCCTCTCCCATCGAGGATGTAATAAGGTCCGAGAGCGGGTCTATAGGCTTGGCGTGGGTGTGATGAATCCAGGCGGCGATGCCTTCCACTTTGAGGGCTGTAGGCGTAGTCAGGATCACCTGGAATGGTCCTTTCCACCAGGATTCTAGGGTTTCTTGTCGGTGGCGCTTGATGAGGACCCAGTCTCCCAGTTTGTACTGATGTGGAATGGGTGGAGGCCCAGCTTCATATAGTTCTTTTAGCTTAGGCCAGACTTCCTCATTAACTCTCTGTAGGGCTTGTAAGGAGAACAAAAGTTCAAGACCATTATCTGTGTCAGCTTTGAGGAGATTGTCTTTAAGGTTAGGGAGGATGGGGGTGGTTTGCCATACATTATTTCATAAGGGGTAAGTCCTAGGTTATAAGGAGAGTTACGTGCCCGGAACAGAGCGTAGGGGAGGAGGACTACCTAGTTAGCGCCAGTCTCCATGGTCAACTTAGTTAGGGTCTCTTTTAATGTTCTATTCATTCTTTCTACCTGACCTGAGCTTTGGGGTCGATAAGCACAATGTAGTTTCCAATTAGCCCCAAGGATGGAAGCCAGTCCCTGACTTACCTTTGCGGTGAAGGCCGGCCTATTATCCGACCCTATCATGACTGGAAAGCCGTACCTGGGCAGGATTTCTTCTAGGATCTTTTTGGCCACAATCTGTGCAGTTTCTTTTTTTGTCGGAAAAGCTTCTGCCCAACCTGAGAATGTATCTATAAAAACTAGTAAATATTTGTATCCATATTTTCCTGGCTTTATTTCAGTAAAGTCAATTTCCCAATATATACCAGGTCTATCTCCCCTGTGTCTTTTTCCCATGGTCTGGGTCCCGTGACTGGCGTTATTGAGTTGACATACTACACAGTTTTTAACCGTGGCATCTACTTTTTCAGGGGCGTTTTTAATTTTTAGTCCAGTGTGTTGAATCAAATCTAACATCCGCCACGGGCCCAGATGAGTGCTTCAGTGGATCTGTGCTATTACTCGCTGCCCCAACCTGTCCGGGAGAATGGTATTGTTGCTAGAATCTTTCCACCACTGATTACTGACCTGTGTTCTGGGGAATTTACTTATCCACTGGAGGTCTTCTTCTGAGTATTCTGGGTGAAAGGGCAATTCTCTGGGCCTGGGATCAGGCAGCTGGAGGGCCAGCAGCTGAGGAGTGGTTTTAGCCACGTCTTTTGCAGTCTGGTCAGCCAGGTTGTTTCCTCGAGTGACTGGGTTAGTGGCTTTTTGATGTCCCGGACAGTGGACGATAGCCAGCTTTTTGGGTTCCCAAAGGGCAGCCAGAAGATTTAAGATTTCTTCTTTATTTTTAATGTCTTTTCCTTCAGCTGTGAGAAACCCCCTCTCTCTGTATATAGCCCCATGTATGTGGGCAGTGGCAAATGCATACCGGCTGTCAGTATATACTGTCAGTTTACGGTCTTTGCCTAGTTTCAGGGCTTGTGCCAAGGCTATTAACTCAGCCTTTTGAGCCGATGTTCCTGGAGGTAAAGGCTCAGCCCAAACTATCTCAGTCTCCGAGGTTACCGCCGCCCCCACATACCTCTGTCCTTGTGAACGAAGCTGCTTCCGTCAGTGAACCAGGTGAGGTCTGCATCTGGTAGCGGTCGGTCCTGGAGCTCTTCTCTGACTCCATGTACCTGGGCTAGTATTTCAGCACAGTTGTGGAGCGGCTTACTTAAGTCTGGGTCTGGCAGCAATGATGCTGGGTTTAGGGTTGTTGGGGGCTTAAATGTTATTCTGAGGGGGTTTAGTAACAGCCCTTGATAATGGGTAAGCTGAGAATTGCTGAGCCATCGGTCAGGGGGTTGTCGGAGGATGCCTTCGACAGCATGAGGGGTAGTGACTTGTAATTCTTGGCCCATGGCCAAGTTTGTTAGCATCTTTGACCATCAGGGCCATTGCAGCAATCATCCGGAGGCAAGGAGGCCATCCTGCAGCTACCGGGTCCAGTCTCTTTGAGAGGTATGCAACCGGTCTGCACCAGGGACCTAAATTTTGAGTTAATACTGCTTTCGCTATGCCCCGGCTTTCATCCACGTATAAGTGGAAAGGCTTAGAGACATCCGGAAGACCCAGCGCGGGGGCCGAGAGCAGAGCAGTTTTGATTTGCTGGAAAGCTTGCTCAGCCTCTTCAGTCCAATTGAAGGGCTGCTGCTCTTTGGTAGCCTGATAGAGGGGTTTCGCCAGTTCAGAGAAGCCAGGTATCCAGAGTCTGCAGAACCCTGCAGATCCTAGGAACTCTCTTACCTGTCGTGTTGACTGCGGTCTGGGGATCTGTAGGACAGTTTCTTTTTGAGCATTTGTTAGCCAGCGCTGTCCACCTCTAAGTAGATACCCCAAGTAGGTTACCTCTGGCCTGCAGATCTGGGCCTTTTTAGCTGAGGCTTGATAACCCAGGTTTCCCAAGGTTTTCAGGAGGTCTTTGGTTCCTTGGATGCAGGCCTCTGGGGACGTTGCCGCTATTAAGAGATCATCAACATACTGCAAGAGAGTTATACTGGGGTGTTGGCGTCGGTACTCACCCAAGTCTTCGTGGAGGGCTTCATCAAACAGAGTTGGGGAGTTTTTGAATCCTTGTGGCAGTCTGGTCCACGTCAGTTGGCCACTTATGCCTCTCTCAGAGTCTGTCCACTCAAAGGCAAAAATTTCCTGGCTTTTAGGGGCTAAAGGCAGGCTAAAAAAAAGCATCTTTTAGGTCTAGAACAGTATACCATTGATTTTCAGGACTCAAGGTACTCAGGAGGGTGTATGGATTTGGCACCGTCAGATGTATGTCCATTACCCTTTTATTGACTTCTCTTAAGTCTTGTACCGGCCTATATTCTTTACTGTTGGGTTTTTGTAATGGTAGCAGCGGAGTGTTCCATGGTGAGTGGCAGGGGCGTAGGACTCCATGATCTAGGAGTCAGCGGATGTGTGGTATAATTCCCTCTTTGGCTTCCAGGGCCATTGGGTATTGGCGCATGCGAACAGGGTCCATCCCGGGCTTAAGCTCAACAAAAATGGCTGGGCGGTGCTTTGCTAGCCCTAGCCCTCCTGTTTCTGCCCAAGCCTCCGGGAAGTTCTGGAGCCAGGAGTCTATATTTTGGTTAGGAGGCGTTAACTCCTGGTGAAGCCGGTACTCATCCTCTAGAGTTACGGTAAGAACAGATAGTGGCCTGTTTTGGGAGTCAGTCACTTTGGGCCCTTCTGGTTGAAAATGGATTTGTGCCCCCATTTTTGTCAACAGATCTCTCCCCAACAGGGGACAAGGGCTGTCAGGGATGACCAGGAAGCTATGGGACACTTTCCCGGTTCCCAAGTTTACTGCTCTCTCGGTTGTCCATGGATATTTCTTGGTTCCTGTGGCCCCTTGAACCCAGGAGGAGTTGGAAGATAACTTTCCATAGGGCTTGACTAAGACCGAATGTTGTGTCCCAGTATCGACCAGGAACTGGACCGGGGACTCCTGCACTTGCAAAGTTACCCTAGGTTCGGGGAGGGGAATCCGAACCGCGTCTCCCCTAGTCTGTATCTTGAGTAACTAGTATCGGCATAGATTTGGGCTGCCATTGTCCTTGGCCTCGCTGGCGCTGTTTCTTTTTGGGGCAGTCTTTTATCCAGTGACCAATTTCTTTACAGTATGCACATTGGTCTTTACTCAGATTGCGCCTAGGGGCACGCGTGGATTGGGTGCTTCCTGGCGGTGGTTGTTCTTTTTGGACGACCGCCGCCAGGACTTTGGTCATTTTCTCAGTGGCCCTAATTTGTCTTTCCTCTGGAGCATCTCTGTTGTTATAAACTCTCTGTGCTATGCGAAGGAGGTCCTGGACCTGTTTTCCCTCCAAATCTTCTAATTTTTGTAGCTTTTTCTTAATATCTGGGGCCGCCTGGTTGACAAAGGACATAACGACTGCTGCCTGATTTTCAGGTGCCTCTGGATCTATAGGTGTATACTGTCTAAAGGCTTCCATTAGTCTTTCTAGATAAACAGCGGGGCTTTCTGTCTTTCCCTGTAAAACAGAATATACCTTAGCCAAATTAGTGGGCTTGCAAGCTGCAGCCCAGAGACCTGCCATTAGAGTCTGGTGATAAACGAGTAGCTTTCCCCTACCTTCTGCTGTATTGTAGTCCCACGTTGGCCTGGTCAAGGGAAATGCTGCATTAATGAGGTCGGGGTTTGCAGTCGGTTGACCGTCATCTCCAGGAACCGACTTTCTAGCCTCTACCTGGATTCTCTCCTGTTCCTCCGTTGTGAACAGAATGCGGAGGAGCTGTTGGCAGTCATCCCAGGTGGGCTGATGAGTGAACATGACACTATCTAGAAGGGCTGTTAGGTCCTTGGGGTTATCAGAGAACCGGGCATTCTGAGTCTTCCAGTTGTACAGCTCACTGGTAGAGAATGGCCAATACTGGAGTCTAGGGTTACCTGTGTCATCGGGGGGTCCTATTTCCCTTAAGGGGAGTGCTACAGTGGAATCGGGAACTCGCGGAGTTGCCTCACGCTGGACACGCCCGCGCGTTCGCCCTGCTGGCCCTCCCGAGCCATGTTCACTTTCAGTTTTTCCTGGCGCTGTGGCCGCTTCTCGGCCCTCATGGCTTCCTGGGAGTGCGACCGGTTGGGCTTGGGCATGGGGTCCAGGAGGGGAAGGATAAGGCGGGGGTTCCAAGGATGCGAGGTCCTGGCTGTCAGGCAACACAGGGGGCAAGGGGGCAGTTGGAGTTTTTGGTCTTTTGGTGGTCCCAGTTGGTTGTGCGACTAGGGTTTTACAGGGTTCAGAGGTCAGCAGAAAGGGAGCTAGCCACGGGGGTGGATTTTCCACCAGATCTTGCCAGACTAAAATGTAGGGGATCTGATCTGGGTGTCCCGAATGACCTGGCAGGAAAACCCTTGATTTTACCTGGAGGATAATGGGGAGGCAAAAAGTTCCCTCGGCTGGCCGGCCTACGCCGAAGGTGGGCCACTCAGAGCGGCAGAGGGTTATTAATTTTCCCTTTTTAACTTCTATACTGAGATCATGTCCCCTTGCTCTCACATCTTTAAAATTATTGACAAGGAGAGAAAGTGGTGTGGTCTGGGAGTTGCCCATTCTGAGGAATTCCTGTTGATAGAAGATGGGTGGTAAGGGATATTAGTGCCTGGTACAGGACTGGCTCCGAAGCTCCTGTAAATCAAGGTAAATTAGTAAGGGGCGAGCAACAGATAACTTCCAACAACCAAGATATATTGATCGCTAGCGCGTCTCGGGCTTAGGACCCGACCAGAAGCAGATGGGCCACAGAATACAGAGCCCCAGATGAGTACCGGAGGATGTCTCCCACTGGCCTCCACTGACTGTCCTATAGCGCGTCCGCCAGGACTAGATCAGTCTCATATACAGACCCCGCGGGATTATTCAGAGGCAGACAGACAACATATAAACAGAGCCGGCTTACTCACTTTTGTGATGACCCATTGGCCTGGGGTCTGGTGGGCTTAGGGGCAATCCCGGACGAGCCCCCAAGATGTAATGCCCAGACCCGCGATGACCCGAAAGCAACCACCAGAGTCCAGAGACAAAGCCAAGTGGCAGGGATCGCTTTATTTCGAGTTCGAACTCGGTTCCCTCCAGCTAGGTATCAGATCCTAGGGAGAGACCCCAAGCTCGGTGTTCAGCCGTCTTTTATAGTCAGACACAAACAAGTTACAGCAAGTTACAGAGTCACTGGGGATTTTTACAGTTGTAGGTTTACAATTGGCTGACATTTAAAGTTAAACATTAGTCAGTTGTTCATTGGTTCCCACCCTTTGACCAAACCACAAACGGCCGCTTGCCCTGCTAGGGACTTTCCAGATAACCTTGTTGTTTTAGCATTAAGGGGAGTTTCCTGACTTTTCTGACCTCTGATATTCAGTATTTTTCCAATCCTCAAAGGAAACATGGTGAAATCTCATCAGGGCTAGCATACTAGCACAATTGATTGAAGGCACAGAGCCACCCAGAGGGAGACAGAGCTGAGCACTTCCACGCCCCCTCCCCATTTGCTAGTATATTACAACATGGACAAATATCAAAACAGAGCATAGTTTAAAGTTATATGATAAATTAATGCTTTTAATAAACACAAACACAAAATCACATTGACTATTTGTACAACCTTGGAGATAATGTCAAAAAAAATCCAGATTTGTAGACCTTTTTGAAAAGGAAGCCCGTACTCAATTTTGTCAGTGGCTAAGAATGAAAGTTAGTATTTGATAGAGATTAGGGCTATGAGAAGCAAGAAGGAATCAAAGCAAGAGAGAATGTTGTCTGATGACTTGGCAAATAAATACTAATATGTTACTTTAGTGGTTTTACTGTAAGTGTTTAAAATAACTGGGAATAGGTTTAAGGTAAATTGACATTATTGTTAAATGTTTTATAACTTATTTTTAAATGTATTTGTTTTATCTGTAAATTACTTTCTTTTATTGGAATATGTTGTATATAAAACACTTATTTGAGAAGCATCTTCTAAAGACTTTTACAGAAGATAATAATCCCACAAATGCATGATATAAATTAAGATATGCTATTGTCGGCCACGCAGGGTGGCTCACGATTGTAATCCCAACACTTTGGGAGGCCGAGGCAGGCGAATCACGAGGTCAGGAGATGGAGACCATCCTGGCTAACACAGTGAATCCCCATCTCTACTAAAAAATACAAAAAATTAGCCGGGCGTGGTGGTGGGCGCCTGTAGTCCCAGCTACTCGGGAGGCTGAGGCAGGAGAATGACATGAACCCGGGAGGCAGAGCTTGCAGTGAGCCCAGATTGCGCCACTGCACTCCAGCCTGGGTGACAGAGCGAAACTCCGTCTCAAATAAAAAAAAAAAAAAGGAAATGCTGTTGTCAGTTGCGGTAGAGACATACTGCAAATTATACATCAGTCTACTGAAAATTCATAGTGCACACTGGATATCAAGGATCCTGAAAATTCTACCATTTTGCTGTGTGGGGCTCATGCTCAGCCCCTTATCTCATCTGATCCCCAGAACAATCTATGCCACAGGTGAAAACTATCTCCATCGCTCAGATTAGGAAATCGAGGCTTAGAGAAGTCAAGCAAATTGCCTGGATTCCAAGGTCATTAAATTGACATGAAATCTTTTTTTCTCTGAACACCAGTGAAGTCAAAAGGCAGACACACTTTGGGAAATGTTGCCCTGAGCAGGTTGGTTTTCTTAACCCAAAATCACTTACTCCTACTTTTCTGTGCTGATTCTCATCCCAAATAGGAGGCAGTGTTTTTTCTTCTTCTTCTCCTTCTCTTCATTGTCCTCCTCTTCCTCCTCTTTCTCCTTCTTTCCTTTCCTTTTCTTTTGGAAGTAGGCATTCGGAGGTCATAATGTGAGGAAGACACTAACTACTACCTTATATCTTTAAATACCTAAATCCTAAAAAGGTGATATAAATGTCAACTTGAATTTCCTCTTCTCTAGTAACACACTCTAGGTTTAGACTATTTCTGACTAACTGTACACAGGCTCACCACTTTCAATGCACCCCAGTTCAACAATTACAATAAAAAGATGCATTAAATGGACCCATGCTTGCATTGCATTTTTCTAGCAAACTGAACACATAAAAATAATTGCCCCTGCTGGAAATGACCAGACCCTATGTTCAAAGAGGAAAATTAATGAATTCTCACATTATAGGAAAAGTATAGGAAGTCCAAGCAAGACTACCCAAATCCACGCTTTAATTTGCAGCCAACTAATTAGATAACAATAAAATGTGTCCTAAGTCACTACTCTAAAGCCCAGCTGAACCTACCAGCTAGCAAATGACTCTAATTATTCTAGAGAAGAGTAGATGTCTGTTATTCTTGCTAATAGCAGAATAGAAAATAAGCCTCTGATCAAAAAAGAATTTCTAACGACTCAGAAAAGTGTATAGGATCCCTATGATGAAAAGAAATATAAAGGAAGATGTAGTTCTCTCAAAATCATTGTCAATATCAGAGAGCAGTTGCCTGGCAAACGTTAAGACCTGGGAAAAGAAACAATTCAGCTTTTAATCTCTATCTTCTTATTTTCTCAGAATCTATCAAAATAATATATTGTTTTGTATTATAGAAGGGTAGCTTCTTGAAGCCTTAAGAAGAATTTTAAAACTTGGGTATCAAACATCTCATTAAAGAGAAACTTTTACTTACTTTCAGACAATAGAATAACTTGTAAAATTGGAACCTGGTATTTTTATAAAGGAACTGTGATCTTACATTTTAAATCCAAAGTAATAAATCTGTCCTATATAATAAAAATAAATTTTATATTTTTAAAAAGTATTTTTACACTGTATATAGAGAATTAAATGTACTTACTGTTTGCATAATTGTGAATTTTAGAAAGTTGAGTCAAATTGTAGGCTGACATTTAAAAATATGTATTATATACAAATTGCAAGTAGAGTAACATGTACACTTTTGTATTTATTGAACTATGGTCTCGTATTTTGGGGTAAGAAATGTATTCATGTGTCGTTAAAAAAATACCATGTGTATTGTCAGTTCTGAAGATATAAATACTGAGCACATTTATACCAAAGTTTCATTTATATTTGACATTTTTGGTTTCCCAAGATTTCCTGTTCTATTCACGTTAAATTATGTTTTAATACCTTGGCTAGATAATGAACATTTGGTTCTACTTTTTTGTAACTCACGGGGTTTAAAATATTGATAATTAATGATATTTGTGGATCATTATCTTTGTTTTTGTCTTACTCTGACTTCAAGAATTTTTAATCCTCTTTGCTCCATCCCACCTCCCATGTTTATCTCAGGTGATCCCACAGCTTGATGAACACATGATTCTTGGCTTCTGTGGCTATTGTCCTTATAACCTATAGCCATCAATTATGAAGGATGGTTTCTTGTGTTTATCCAGTGAAAGTACAGTAATCCCAGTACCCAAATAGATTCCTGAAAACCCCTAAATTAGAAGACAGCAATAATAGGGTTTTCTTGAATTCACTTCCAACATCAGTCTCCTGAACTGATTTTGGAATTAAATTCAACATCAGCGGTCTGACACTGGAGCTGAATTCAAGAAATATTTGTTTTAACTAAATTTTTTTTTTTTTTTTTGAGGCAGAGTCTCGCTCTGTCGCCCAGGCTGGAATGCAGTGGCTGGATCTCAGCTCACTGCAAGCTCCGCCTCCCGGGTTTATGCCATTCTCCTGCCTCAGCCTCCCGAGTAGCTGGGACTACAGGCGCCCGCCACCTCACCTGGCTAGTTTTTTTTTTTTTTGTATTTTTTAGTAGAGACGGGGTTTCACCGTGTTCACCAGGATGGTCTTGATCTCCTGACCTCGTAATCCGCCCATCTCGGCCTCCCAAAGTGCTGGGATTACAGGCTTGAGCCACCGCGCCCGGCCTTAACTAAATATTTTTATTAACTAAAACAGCAAAACAGACCCTTCACACAAATTAACAATAGGTCTGTACAATTGACATTCAATTTACCATCCTTTGTTAAATTTTAATCTTCTTCCAATGTGATGTTAAGCAAAGTGGTATTTGGGGCTGGCTGCGCAGTGTAGATGTATACACACATATCAGAAACTATAGTGTTTTTTAAAAATGATATGCTCAAGTGCTTTTATTTTACAATTGAGAAAAATGGATAAAATCTATGTATGTGTGCATCATTGATCACTGGAATGGCATTCTACAATGTATGCTAGGCTGCTGCAAATTTAGTGGATTTAGTGCTCAACCTGATGAGAAGTCATTAGCAAATGTCTAGAGTAGAAGAGGCCAAGAAAAGACAGCTTTCGTCTCTCTTTGGGGAATATGAAAGAATGCTACAAAATATCCTAGAGAACTCTGCTACCTTCTAGTTGTTAATGAAAAAGGAGACCTTGGACATTAATTCATGGGAGTGCTAATTAATTTAGATAACATCAGTGTCCCCATCAGGACCTTGGAAGAGCCTGACCATCCTCTCCTCAAGGCACTGGGCTTCCTTGGATTTGTCCTTTGAAAAATGCTCATTCTGCTAAGCCTCGAGGAAAATCTACAGGACATTAGGAAGTTACAATAAATGAATTTCAATTCTGGAAAGATGGAATCCAATTTAGATAATCAAAGGTAGTCCTGGATTCAGTGTTCATAGGAGGTTTGTAAAAAAAAAAAAAAAAAAAAAAAATTCCAAGAGAGTCAATCACCATTTTTATCAAATGTAATATTGTACAGTGTAAGACAGGCATTAATAAAGAGGAAATCCCAAATCAGGACCCCAAACTGAAGGATTTGACAAATGTTCAGTTTAAAGTCCTATAACTAAGCTACCAACTCAGCCAAACAATTTATTATGTATCTTTTTTTTTTTTGAGACGGAGTTTCACTCTTGTTGCCCAGGTTGGAGTGCAATGGTATGATCTTGGCTCACCACAACCTCTGCCTCCCAGGTTCAAGTGATTCTCCTGCCTCAGCCTCCCTAGTAGCTGGGATTATAGGCATGTGGCACCATGCCTGGCCAATTTTGTATTCTTAGTAAAGACAGGGTTTCTCCATGTTGTTCAGGCTGGTCTCGAACTCTCGACCTCAGGTGATCTGCCTGTCTCGGCCTCCCAAATTGCTGAGATTACTGTGCCCGGCCTTACTATATATCTTGATGCTAGTTCTGAGAGCTTAGGGACTAGACTATGTCAAGACATTGAAGTCAAGAAGCCTATAGGAAAACTGACAGGAGTGGTGGTGCACACCTGTAATCCCAGCTACTCTGGGGGCTGAGCTGGAGGATTGCTTGAGTCCAGGAGTTAGAGGCTGCAGTGAGCTATGATTGTGCCACTGTACTCTGTCTAGCCTGGGTGACAGAGCAAGATGTTGTCTCTAAAAATAAAAACAACAACAACAACAACAAATGAACATTTATTAAAGACTTACTATTTGTCAGGCACTCTTCTAAGCATCCATATATATTAAGTTACTCAAGGTGTTTAATCCTCACAACAAATCTCTCTGATCCCATTTTACCTGTGAGGGAATTGATACATTCAGTTACACAACTAGTTTGTAAAGGAACCAACACTCAAGAGTTGTCCAGCTCCGATGCCCAGGCTTTTGGTCAGTATACTGTGTTTCCCTAGATTTTGCCAGGAAAAATTATGTGTCTAATAAGGAAGCCAGATACCCTGTGAGCATATCAGAGTTCCTGACTTTTACTGACACTTGGAGTGAGGGGTGCTGTGCTGGATCTTTCATTAGCTCCTCCAGATCCACTTTATCCTGTCTGATACTTCAACAGGCTCCCCTGCTGTCCTGAGATCAAGAGGCAAGAAAAGAAGGGTAAGATATTCTCCTCCACCACCTTCACGCCCCCCTCGCCATGTCCCTGGAGGTCAGCTACTTCTCTCTACTGAAGGTCTCAGGTGCTGTCAGGTTTCAATGACCACTTATTTGTGCCTTCATGCCTGGGGTGGTAATGACTGGTATGGTTCTCAATCCCTGAGGTTCTACCACTCCTGTTGCTCCTCTTACATATGGCCCCCTCCTTTGTGAAGAATTCCCTTTATTAAGCCATTTTCATCAGGTTCCTGCAAGAACCCAGACAGACACAGGCACCTTTTGATGGATGGAGTGCCAGCAGCCCTCTTCTCTTTGTATTTACCATTTGTGAGGCAGCAGTGCGGAGACACAGCATCTAAGTGTTTATCTTCACTAAAGGGTCTTGTTGATGCTCTTTCTGGGCTGTATCTCCAGGCCCTCAGGATCATCTGAGTTCTCCAGCATATAAGACCTCACGTTGTATGAGGTGGGACAGAAAGGTTGCAACTGTCCTCATTTGTTCACTTATTTATTCATGCAAAAATATTTTCTGAACCCTAAATATGTGTTGGGCATTGTGCTATGTGCTGGGGATACAGCCATAAACAAGATAGATTAGAGCCCTGCTCTCATTAAGCTTACAATTTAGTGGGCAGAGACAGAAAATAGTCAATAAGCCTAATAATTTTGATAACTGCTATGAAGACTGTAAATTAAGATAGTGGTTATAGGTAACAACTCGCTGCTGGGTGAAGAAATGCCGCTTTCAATAGGGTGATAAGGAAAGGCTTCTTTGACGAGGTGACAACATGATGGGAAGGATGTAGTCATGTGAAGAGCTGGAGTCAGCATTCCAAGCAAAGGAACAGCAAGTACAAGATCCACGCGGAAAAGTGACGTTTTTGAGGAAAGGAAAGTTGGCTAATGTGGCCCAAGCAAGGGAAGTGATGAGGTGGGAGACACAGGCAGGAGCATAATCATGTAGGGCTTTTAATTCTATAATAAATGTCAAGTCTTTCACTCTAGGCAAAATTGAGATCCTCTATCATCAATTTTACATAAAAGGCTGTGAAGAAACACCCCCAGAAAGAACCCAGCTAAGGGGAGTCATTCAAGAGAAATTTTGCCAGAGAACTCTAAGCAGAAAAAATTAGGGTTTTTTTTTGTTTTTTTTTCCCCCCAAAAGAAGCAAACATTTTGTTTTTAGTGTGTTGTAGACCAGAACTGATCACGGAGATTTGGAAGGATGAGAGCAATGGTTTCCTCCAAAAGTATCGTCTCATGGTCCTGAGAGTTTTATATGTGGCTCTGGCCATCTGGGAGACAGAGAACTATACAACTCATGTCTCCCAAACTTTTTTTTTTCTTTTTACATTTTGTATCTAAGACCGGTGGGACTTTTAATTAAAAATAAAATGCATACTGAGAGATATTTTTCTGCATCTGGTTCTACATACAAACTTGAAATTTCTTTCTGATTTGATGTCTTAGTTGTGAACTTGCTTTTCCTCTACACAAATTTAGCAGCCAAGATAAAGACCAGGAAGAGGGAGGATTTCTGGCTGAAGTTCTGGTGTAAAGGAATAAGGATGTTGCCAAAACTGAGAGTGGTTGACCAAAACCTAATGAGAGCAGGAACTGGGAAGGGAAATTTAAAAGTAAAAGTGGTCATGATTTGAAAGGGCCTATGGGAATTTTGCTACCTGCATGACTTTTTATTCATTTACTGACATCTTTAGGGGTGAGGAGTGCCTGTCCCAATGGTCAAATATAGGTACCACTGGGAGAATGAACAAATAGTGAGATTATTGGGGTAACATTTTAGATACTCAGGATATTTTAAGAGTTATTTCTTTAGGGTCTTCTCTAAACCCCAAGGTTATGTAGCTTAAGCTGTCTCCATGAAAGCATCCTAGCAGTATTGTTAAATCTAAGTTCTAGGACCTTCAGCTTCCTTCATCTTGCCAATATTTTGTTAAGGGAATATTTTTTCTTCTTACCATTTGCTTTATTTTCATTTCCTATTCACAAATTTCCATTTTTTTTTCTGTTTATCCCCAAAGAGTGATGAACTGTAGCCAGTGCTGTTAAGAGGCATGATTTATTAAAGCTGCACAAAGTGTAGTTTTGCATAAGGAAACTCACTGCTATAAGGAAGGTGGTTTATAGCTTCTTATAAATGATAAACTAAAATTTCCTAGAAGAAATCTTCTTCCCAATTAATTCCACATTTAAGAATTCTTCAATTTTGTATACTCTTTCCATTCTATCTAAGCTGCCTCTACCAACATATGTAAGTACCAGAGGTTTCCTAACTTATTGATACTTGATGTCTTTGATGTGCACATTCATTTCTATGAGACCCATTTGCTTGGGCCCAGTGCAGTGATTCACAAGGTAAGGTCAGCTGAGGTTGAGATAGGTGCAGCCTCTTACAGACATCATTATTATAATGAACACATTATCAATCACTTAACTCCATTCTGGCCAGGAGCAATGGCTCATACCTGTAATCCCAGCGCTTTGGGAGCAAATGTAGGTGGATCACCTGAGGTCAGGAGTTTGAGACCAGCCTGGCCAACATGGTGAAACCCCATCTCTACTAAAAATACAAAAATTAGCTGGGCATAGTGGTTTATGCCTGTAGTCCCAGGTACTCTGAGGCTGAGATAAGAGGATTGCTTGAACCCAGGAGGCAGAGATTGCAGTGAGCGGAGATTGCACTGCTGGACTCCAGCCTGGGTGACAGCGTGAGACTCCATCTTAAAAAAAAAAAAAAAAAAAAAAACACCTGCCATTCTGAGGTTAGTCACTCTCTATCTTTCAATTCTTCATACCTTTTTTGCAGTTTTGCCTTTACTACTCACCACATCTTTTAACAGATCTATTCAAGATCCCTGTCATGCCTGGTCATCTAGTTGACATTTTTAGGTGACCTGATTCAGGTATTTAGCAGATAATGTAGCTTAGTAGATTTAGTAAGCCTGTATTTCATTGTTCCTGGAAGGAAAGAGGAATCTAAACACCAAAATTTGATCTTGGTTAAAAACTTATTTAAATGAAACATTGAAATGTTGTTTGAAGTCACAAATATAATTAGAAAGGGCTTAATCACATTTGAATTACTTTGTTGAAAAGTACTCACCCCTAAAATTTAATCCATTTATTCCTCAATGAAATAAATTCAACAGATTATAAATGAGAACAGCAAAGATGTGTCTTTGAACTATTCAGAACTATTTTTAGCAGAGCAGTTTAACAACAGAAGTAAGGTTGGACTAAAGACACCTTAAAAACCAAAATGGGTTTGGAAACAATAGACAAATGTTTCCCTTCCTTATACGTCTGGCTAAAGTAAATTTTTTTATGTGGAATTTATTTTAATAGCAAGAACCACCTGTACAACTTAAGACCAGGCTATCAATTTCATTTTATGTAAGTCACTGGACAGGAACATGAAACCCTGATTAATTTAGTTTCTTTGCTCCAAGCCAAACACTTAAGAACAAAGTTGTTTAAATGAACAAATAGAATATTTATCCTGTATTATCAGACAAGCAGGAAATTTAATAAAATAAACCCATATCCATTTTGAAGAAAAGTCAAGTAAGTGGACATTTTGCAGGTACAGAGCAGGTTTTTATGTATGGTAACTTGAGAACATCGACTGAGAATAATCTAGTTTCCAAAATAAGTCAACCTTCATTATTGAAAGGGTATTTTTTAGAATACAGAATTCAAAAAATGATCATAATAAATAACAATATTAGTAGAAATTGTTGGAAGTCACAGGATGCTGATTGTCCTGTAGGAAAGTAGCCCTACCTTACATGGGGTTGGAAAATTTCAGGGATACACATCAAAAAAATTATTGTTTCTTCAAGGGGCAACCATCCTTTTCAAAACATTGAAATATTAATATAAGATTGGGGAATTGTCATGTTATGCAGATGTGGAGTTCTCAAAATAAATAAATAAACACGCAAAAACTAGAGATAGCTACATCTCAATTCTTGCCTTTAAAAAATGTATATGAGTGTGAAATAGCTCACACAAAGACCATTTTCAGCAGAAACACAAAGCTCCATCAGTTAAATTCAAGGTAGTATGAGTAAACAGAAAAAAATAATCTGGATCATCAAAAAGCTTGTTTTTCACTGCAGTGTTTTGTCTATACTAAAGCAGAAAAAAAACTGCAGGAACTCAGAAATAAGCACAACCCAGAAATAGGTCTGCCACAAGAAAATTTTAGAAAAGGTATAAAATCTATTCTCAAAAAGATAAAATGGGACAGGCTATTAAACAAAAACAGTTCAGGATAAAATAAAAACAAAATGAAATCCACAATAGACCCAATAAAATTGTTGTTGAAAGCAGCCAAGAGCTGGTTATTATGGGAAGCTGTTAGATGATAGCATGGAAAGAGTGTGGAAGTCGAAGTCTGAAATGCTTGAATTAAAACTGATTTGGTTATTTATTCACTATATGATCATGAGAAATTTCGTCAACCTCTAGAGTATAAATGTCTTCATATGTAAAATGAGGTTAATGGTGCATTCCAGGCTGGTCAGAAACATCCCATTGTACAACCCTGAGGAATATAAAGTAGATGGTGCCCTCAAGTTGAATGACACAATAGGCTAAAGTCCTACCATGAAAAAAAAATCTATTATATACCTATTCCTAGCATACAGTAGGCCCTTCAAACATGTTCATTTCACTTGAAACCATAAAAATGCAGGCCTTATGACAAAACACTGAATCAGCAAATAGAAGACAAAAGTGACAATCATATTCTGGTCACTGAAGGAATAAATATAAATATTAAAAATTTGCAAAAGATTATCAATCAAGGAGGGTAAATCATAGTAATCTAGCCTACAAATAACAACATTTCGAAGAACACAGAACGAACAGATGTTAGGATCACTGATAAAAAGGTAAAAAGAATAAAGCTCTAATCATAAATAAAATAGCAACTAAGATTAAAAATAGACATCACCATGTATCAGGTTTTAAAAAATAATTGGCAACAAATAAAAACGATTTTGCAAACTTACAATCTGAAATAAGCATTTAAAGATAGAGAAAATGAACAATCAGAGACATTTTTTCTCCTCTGGATGAATCAAGGCCAGAATGAAGGAGTTATATGTGAAGCAATCTCTCTTATAAACAGTCAAAAAGGATGATTCAAGACACTGATTATGTGGAACGTCACTTAAATGAAATTCCCAGATCTCCAAAATATCTGAAAATGTATTAACCTTCTCCGAGGAGCCAAGTGAAGAGAGATCTCAGAGTAAAGATTAATTTTTGAATGAAGATGACACCACTGAAAAATTATAATTGTGCTTATATAAATTAAACTTAATGGGAAAAAGTGGGACACAAAAAGTATAATTATTCAAAAGGATAAAAAAATAATACTAGACCCTGGGGTTCCAGGAAGATAATGTAGCATTCTTCGTCTCCTATACTAATTTCAATCATTCTGGCCCACTGGAGTCAAATAGCTGCTGGTGCCAAGAGAAAACCAAATCCAAGTGAAGCCTTGTGCTCAGCAGACTTTCTAGGTAGAAGAAGTGGTATTAGCTAACCCCTGGAGGCTGAGTTAAATCTGGAAACCAGCATCAGCAAGCCCCAGGGAGACAATCATAACCAAAGTTGTTTCTGAATGCCTGCTGGAAAGTTTGACACAACCCTAGATGAGCATGTGAAGAATCTCTCTGGCTCCAAAGAGACCAAGGAGAAGCTGCAATGATGGACTGGGTCCTTCTTGCCCTGGAACCTGGGAGAATATAAGGAGATCAGAAAGTAGAGAGGCTTCCTCCAGGTGTCTTGGCTAGAACAACTTTTCTGCTTCCAAACAGCTGGACCAGGGAGAGAGACAGCTGTACTTCCCATACCCTGCAAGATTCCCAGTGGACTGGCAAAGAGCAATAGTACCACATCCCATAGGGCCAAGCAACCAGAAAGAGGAGTATTAGGCAAGACCGGATACTCAGTAAAAAAGGCATACAACAACATAAATAAACAACCATGAGCACACTCAGACTCAAGAATATACAGAAAAAAAATTCTGGAGTTAAAAAAAAATCACTTTAGTAGGAGACATGAAGAAGAGGCTAACATTTTTGATACTCAAATTAGAGGCATGGGTGATCAGTACATAAAAAGCTTTCAAGCCACAGTTTAAAAATATAAAAAGATGGTGTATCAATTTCCTATTGCTGCTGTAACAAATTACTGCAAACATAGTGGCTTAAGGACACACAAATGTATTTTACAGTTCTAAAAGTCAGAGGTCTAAAATTAGTATGAAAGACTGTGTTCCTTCTGGAGGCTCTGAGGGGAAATGTGTTTCTTGCCGTTTTCAGCTTCTAGAAGCCACCTACACTCCTTGGCTCACAGCCCCTTCCTACATCTTCAAAGCAGGTAGCATAGCATCTTCCCTCTCTTCCCTGATATCCTGCTTCCCTTGTACAAGGAAACATCCCTACCAAGGACCTTTGTTATCACCTCAGCCCACCTAGATGATACAAGATAATTCTCCCATCTCAAGATCTTGATTTTATTATATCCACAAGGTAGCATATTCTCAGGTTCCAGGGATTAGGACCTGGACATCTTTGAGAGGAGCGATGGGAAAGATAAGAGAGTTGGATGATAGAGTCAGGAGATAAAACATGAAAATAATAAGAGTTTCCAGTAAGAGAAAAAAGAACATGTGGAGGATAAGAAATTGATTAAAAATGTAATAAGAAAATCATTATCTAAACTGAAGAAATTTTGAACTTGCAAATTCAAATGACTTGATGAGTTCCAGCAGGATGGTGAAAAAGGCACACCTAGCCATATTTTGGTAACTTTTAAGCTATTAAGAACAATAAATAAAAACCTTTAAACATAATAGTAAGTTACTTAGAAGAGAAAAGACTCATGTTAGCATCAGACTTTCATGTATAACATTGGTAGTGGGAGAAGGCAATAAAATAAATCTTGACTCTGAGAGTCCACATCTTTCCTATCACCAGTGGTGCTTAAAAGAACTCAACATAAAGTGAGTTTTAAACAGACTATGGGAGACTAATGAGAGAAAAGTATTGCAATCCAAAATTCTATACCCAGCCAAAAAATTATTCACCAGAGAGCTTGAAAGATATTTTAAATATGCAAAAATTCAGAGAACAGATCACATACCCCAACTAAAAAAAATACCAGAAAAGACTTCACTCAAACTAAAAAATGATGCAAAACAGAGACCTCAAAGTGGGCATCGGTGAGAAAGAAGGAAACGGCGGAGAAGATAGGTAAGTCTGAATGGATTTGTCTCTTAGATTTTCTGAGAAAGTGTTGTTTAAATGTATGTGTATTATATTCAATAATGACATTATTGTTAATGTTATTTAAATGTAAAACAAGCATCTAAAACAGAGTAGTTTCTGATAATCTCAATGGAAATTCCAATAATGATCCACACCTAAAAAATACTAAATTAGTTTAGCAAAATCTAACAATTGATCCAGCGGATATGGAAGGAGGAAGGTAAAATTTATCCACATGCAGTTGAGAGTGAGGTAGACATCTACCTATAGAATGAGGTAGACAGAAATTAAGTTTCTTAATTTAGAAATGAAGATATTCTAAAGGTCTCAGCTAATAAGAGTGGGAGCAGGTCTCAGCTAATAAGAATAACTTGGGGGGTAATAGAACATCTTAGACTAAATAATTGCTAATGTATTTTTAAATAATGGCAGAAAAATAGATGGAAGATTATAAGTATATTTAAAAAGTAAGTTAATAATTAATGGAATGGAAAAGTATAGATGCTTTTCCAAATTAGCAAATGAAAAAGAAGTGAATCCAACAGTAAATGATCCAATTACAAAAATAAAGCAAAGAAAAACAGAGGGAGACGCAATGGAAAACAAATCATAAAACAGAACAAATCATCAAATAAAATATATCCATTCTTAGAGAAAATGCAAATCAAATAAACTGCCTTTAAAAATAAAGGAATTGTCAGATTTATTTCAAAAACAAACCCAGGCAAAGTATGATTTATAAAAACCACAGTAAAAACAAAATGAGAAAGATATACAGTCATATGTCACTGAATGAGAGAGACACATTCCGAAAAACATGTCATTAGGTGATTTTGTCATTGTGTGAACATCACAGAATATACTTACACAAACCTAGATGGTATAGTGTATGACACACCTGGCTGTACAGCCTATTGCAGCTACAAGCCTGTACAGCATATTATTGTATAGAATCCTATAGGCCATTGTAACACAATGGTAAGTATTTGTGTATCTAAACATAACTATACATAGAAAATATGATAAAAGTACAGTATTATAATCTTATGGGATCATCATCATATGAGGTCTATCATTGACCAATGTATGACTGTATTACAAATAAAGAGGTAAGTAAAGAGATCCCCATCATATGCAACAAAAATTTCAGACTAGGTAGAACTAAAGTTTAAAGGACCAAGCAGGATCAAAGGACACTATAAAAAAGTAAAAGGCACAATTTATAAAGATGATACAATAACCACAAAACTACACATGCCAATTTATATACAGTTCTAAAAATGCAAGCAGAAGAAGGTCCTTGCGTGATTGGGGCCCTGCATTCCTTTTCACCCTCATCAGAAGCCACTTCTCCACTTATTCACTGGTTGCTTAGTTATTAGAACACCTCCTCTATTAGTCATTAGAACACATTAAGTTCCTTTCCATCCCAAGCTGTACCTTCTGTCTTTAACATGCTTTCACTTACTGTTAAGGGAGGTTAAATGTCATTTTTGAGGTCACTTCTGCTTCTAAGTCATACTAACAGGGACCAGATTTACCCTTCTACCTAGATGCCTAAACATCAAAACAGACAAAATATTCACATTGGTTTTTAAGGTATAGGACATTAGGTAATGAAAGACAGCTATCTCTGAGAACCAGAAAACAAATGGAGATAACTGAAATTGTCCCATCTCACTTACTGGAGTTTCAAAAAACAAGGAATGAAAATTTTTAAATGAAATTAAAACTCAGTGTATAAGTCGAATAAATTACATCTGGATGAAGACAAAATTAACAAAGATAAATAATGAATCTGAAGAAATTATCCAGAATGAAGCTCAAACAGGTTAAAAATATGAACAAAGAGACGTAAAAACGTGGAGAATAGTTAGAAAGTTCTAAAATATCTTTTATTGGACTTCCAGAAAGAAGAAATAAGGTAAAGGCTGAGGATGTACCAGAATTATTTTCCAATGTTAGTCAGCTTGAAGAAGTCCGTGAATTCCAAGGGAGATTGATATATTACTCCATCCCACTGATTGATTACTCAGATCCTCAACTCTTCTCTTTTTCTCACACTCCATTTATAATCTGATAGAAATCCTATTGGCCCTACCTTCAAAATATATCCAGAATCTGACCACATTTCGTCATTATCACTGCTGCAACTACCATCATCTCTCACCTAATTACTGTACTCAGTTACTACAGTTCTTCCTACTTCTACCCTCAGCCCCAACACCATTTTTCAACACTACAACCACAGTGATTCTTTTAGAACAGATCACTTCTTGTCACTCCTTTGTTTAAAACCTTGAATAAGTGTCAAATTCTTTTTTTTTTTTTTTTTTTTTAAAGGTGGAGTTTCACTCTTATTGCCCAGGCTGGAGTGCAGTGGTAAGATCTTGGCTCACTGCAACCTCCACCTCCCAGGTTCAAGCGATTCCCCTGCCTCAGCTGCCCGAGTAGCTGGGATTACAGGCATGCACCACCATGCCCGGCTAATTTTGTATTTTTAGTAGAGATGGGGTTTCTCAATGTTGGTCACGATGGTCTCGAACTCCCGATCTCAGGTGCCCCACCCACCTCGGCCTCTCAAAGTGCTGGGATTACAGGTGTGAGCCACCATGTCAGGCCCAAGTCTCAGATTCTTATAATGGCCCTACGTACTCTGCCCTTTGCATTTCTTTAACCTCACCTTCTATCACGCCATCCCGTATTTACTTGACTCCAGCCACATTGACCTCATTGTTGTTACTCCAATAGAGTAGGGATGTTTTGGCCTGAGGCCTTCGTCTAGTTCTTTCTTTTGCCCGGAATGTTTCCCCGCTACATGTTTATTTATCCAATGCCTTCATTTATGTCTTCCTTCATTAATTATGACCTTCTGAATGAAGCATACTCCAACTGCCTCTGACCCATCCTCTCAGCATTCCTGGTCTTCTTTACTATGATCTACTTTTTTCCTTCCATTGCACTTTTCTGACATGTTGTTTTTTATTTTTTGTCTCCCTCTACTCTCACAGAGTATGTTTTTTTAATGTCTTATTATTATTATTCCCTGATTTATCCTGAATTCATAAGAGTTCTCAACAAAGAGTAGGTACAGTATATATTTATTAAATAAATGAAATCCACATCAAGACACATCATAGTGAAATGGCCAAAGACATTCTAAGCAGCTAGAGAGAAAGGGCACTGGTAGACAGTTGAGTTCTCAACATCAATGATAGAAACCAGAAGGCAAGTAGAGTAATTTTTAACTTCTAACCTATAAATTTATACTCAGTGAAACTACTTTCCGAGAATGATAGCAAAATCAAAACCTTTTCAGGTAAAATGTGTTTTCCCCAAAAAATATTCAGTAAAAGAAAATCAGAAGTTTGTAATTCAAGATAAAGAAAATAATTCACAAATAAGATCTGGGAAATAAATAATAGTGAGTAAAGAAAATAATAAACATGTGGATACATCTGAATGTTAATGTAAAACAACAAATAGATAAATGAAAACAACAAATTAATAATAAAATTATGGACTGGGTGTAGTGGCTCACATCTGTAATCCCAGCACTTTGAGAGGCTGAGGTGGGCAGATCCCTTGAGGCCAGGAGTTTGAGACCAGCCTGGGCAACATGGCAAAACACAGTTTCTACAATAAATACAAAATTTAGCTGGGCATGGTGGCACACACCTATAGTCCCAGCTACTCAGGAGGCTGAGGCAAGAGAATTACTTGAACCTAGGAAGTGGAGATTGCAGTGAGCTGAGATCATGCCACTGTACTCCAGCCTGGGCAACAGAGTGAGAACCTGTCTAAAAATATACATATATATAGAGAGAGAGAGAGAGAGAAAAAAAATTAATAAAAATAAAATTATGTCCAATTTGTAGAAATATAAAGAATATAGCTAAGTTGCTTAGCAACATTTGAATGTAAGTCAGAAACAGGTGGTATGGCTAGAATTGAACCACTCTAAAGTCATTGATGTTTAAGACAGAGATTGGCAAACTCCAGGTCTTAGACAAAACCTTACCCATTATCCATTTCCTTTTATTTCTTGACAACAGAAATTTATTCTTTCAAAATTCTGGAGGCTAGAAATAAAAAAATCAAGGCATTGTCAAGGCCATGCTCCCTCTGAAGTTTCTAGGGAAGAATCCCTTCTTATGTCGTCTTAGCATCTAGTGGTTACCAGCAATTCCAGTGTTATGTAGCTTACGGCTGCATCACTCCAATTTCTGCCTCAATCTTCCCATGGCTATCTTTCCTCTGTGTGTTTGCATGACCTTTTCATAAAAAAAAAAAAAAAAGCTAGTCAGATTTAGGACCCACCCTAATGCAGTGTGACCTCATCTTAAGTTGATTACATCTGCAAAGACCCTATTTCCAAGTAAGGCTACATTCACAGGTCCTGAAACGTAGGACATCAACAGGTCTTTTTGTACTTGCAGAAGTCCATGGCTTCCTATTTCACCTCCTGGGCCCTCAGCAGTGGAGGACCCACCCTGAGGACCCTCCTGGCAGCTTCTCATCTATTTCTATAAATATTTGTTGGAACACTGCTGCATCTATTTGTTTATGTAGTGTAGTTGCAAAAAGACCCTATAGCCTGAAAAGCCTAAAATGTTTACTATCTGACTATTTACAGAACATTATTTTTCCAGTCTCTGGTTTAAGAGAAGCATAAACATGTTGACTATATCTAGACTTTAAATTTCCAGAGTATGAAGTAAAATAACAGGAACAGAAAATGTAACTCCCAATGAAAAACAAGGAAGTAAAAGAGAAAAGGACAGGATAGAGGGAGGTAACCCAGAATTAGGAACTGCAGAAAGCAGTTTCTCTACCACTATCACCACCACTACTACTGCAACTCCATAACCAGGCCTAGAAGAGCACAGTGAAGAGGTTGACGTTATCAAAACATAGGAACTTAGGAGTCTTGCAAACCTGAGCCTCAGATCCAATACGAAGTGAGTTGCAAGGAAGAAAAGTGACTTATAGAGTTTCAGCTCTAGCATTTCGAGTGACTTCAGAACTGAAAAAAAAATCATTTAATAACCAGCTCAGATAGATTTAATTGACAATGTAAAAATGCTTTGTATGGCCAAAAAGAATGTACACATGGTCAATAGATAAACAACAGAACTGGAATAAGGACAAAATCATTATATTCTTGGCAATCTATACAACTGAAAAAAACACAGTATTTTTTTTAACAAGAGTATTTTTATTACCACCTTATTTGTAGTTGTATGACAGTGCACAGCAAAAGAGCTAACATAACTAACTCCATTTCTGTTTAAATGGCTTTTACCCATTCCTCTACATAGGCTAGGATAATTTTAAAGCACTGAGATAAAACTCAAAAACAGCAATCATGTAGTTTTGAAATGAACTCTGGGATTAAAGGGAAGGATATAAACAACTAACTGCGTTGTGTTAAAGATTTACAGGAGCCCTGTGACCTAAAGGACAAAGAAGTTCCCAATCTCCACAAACCCTCACTGGCACTCAGTTGTCCGTGGTCCTTGGTCCCTTTTGATCCCAACCCTTGAACTTAGTTTTCTCATATTTTCTCTCCCATAAAAACCCTCCAGCCAGACTGAAAAAAATTTAAGATGGTACTTTAGAACACTATTTCACTATCTTCTCAGTTTTGCTGCCTTTCTGGATAAACCTGCTTTTCCTCCCACCAACTCTCATCTCTCATGCCTGGCTTTTGAGAGGCTATCAGCCAAACCTGGGTTTGGTTACAGTGGCAGAAGGAGGAAGACAGAAAAAAATAACCAATAATAAATAGAAGGCCCATCAGTATGGGAATGATTCAGTGAAATATATTTACACAACCATCACATCATGGATATCATATCCACTACATAAAAATGAAATTGGTTTAGGTTCTGGTAATAGAGAAGTAACAGATGTAGGACTGGCCCTCTATCAAGGGCTGCAGAGGCTCTTAACCGTATTCTACTTGCAAGTTAACAAGTTAGCCTGCCACAGTTTCATAGATACTAGCAGAAGAAATAAGAATCTGAGAAAAAAAACAAAAACAAAAACAAAAACAGAAACCAACTTTCTTATTCATGGCACAATAGGCCATTTTCTACTCAAACATCCTAGTAAAGGCTTTCTGGGACAAAAGCTACCATAAGATGTACAGGAACATCATGGAGAATTATTCTCCAACATCCTTCTGAAAAGAACAATTACACATTCTAAACAAAATGTAAAAAATTAAACAAAATATTTAAGGGCATTGGAGAGAGATCAAAAGCAGGCAAAATTTTGAAAGAATTCAAGTTTTGAATAAAAAAAAAAAAAGATGTGCATTGGGTAAGACCCAAGTTTAGACAGACTTTTTCTGAGGACCCTCCTCAGCCCACTTTAGTGGAGCCACTAGAACTCAAGAAGAAAACATCTTGGTTTAAGTTGCCAAAGGACAGAATTGGGGGCTACCAGAATGGCTAAAAATCGAGAGGGAAAAAAAATCTGAAATAAGAAAGTCATTCTTTGGAAGAAGCCCCCAAATTAGTAAGATAAAAAACAACAACAAGAACAGCAAAACCTTTTTTTAAGTAATTGGCTGACCTCTGAATTGCACTTCAAAGGGGAGACTGCAAAGACAGTAAAAAGAAATTAAAGGCATCCAGATTGGAAAAGGAAATATAAAACTATCTTTGTAGATAGAATCTAAAAAAAACTCTTGGGACAAGTAAGTGGGTTAAATACGGTTGAACAATTCAAAGTCAACAAAAACATCAATTGAATTCCCCTATAGTAGCAACAAACTATCAGAAATTTAAATAGAACTAAGTATCATTTTACAATACCATTAAAAATAGGAAATACTTAGATTCAACATTTAAAATGTCACTTGTAGGCCAGGGGCAGTGGCTCATACCTATAATCCCAGCACTTTAGGAGGCTGAGGTGGGTGGATCACTTGAGGTCAGGAGTTCGAGACCAGTCTGGTCAACATGGCAAAACCTGTCTCAACTAAAAAATACAAAAAAATAGCCAGGTGTGGTGACGGGCACCTGTAATCCAACCTACTAGGAGGCTGAGACAGGAGAATCGCTTGAACCCAGAAGGCACAGGTTGCAGTGAGCCAAGATCATGCCACTGCACTCCATCCTGGGTGATAGAGCGAGACTCCATCTCAAAAAAAAAAAAAAAAAAAAAAGAGAGAGAGAATAAAAGCTGTAGTAGTACAAAGTAATCAAAACAGTGTAATATTGGCAAAAAGACAGAAAAATAGTTCAATAGAATAGTGTTCTAAAATACAGCCAAGTATTGGATAACTGATTTCCTGCAGAAGTGCAAAGGCAATTCAGTGAATCAAGGATTGTCTTTTCAACAAATGGTGCTGAAACAATTGACTGTATTTATTCAGAATAATAAGCCTCGATGTATAAGTTGTACCATATACAAAAATAACTTGAAAGTAAACTTTACTACTGAAACTTTAAGAAGAAGATTTAAAGGAAATTTTTGAAAAATATTTAGGCAAAGTTTCTTAGACATGACACATCAAACATAAAAGAATAGATTTATAAACGAGATTTCATCAAAATTAGGAAGTACTGATCTTTAAAAGTTACAGAGAAGAAAAAAAGTGAAGACACAAACGGGGAAAGTATTTGTCAATCGCATGAAGAACTTGTACCTAGAATAAATAAAGGACTCTCAAATGGCAAATCAACATATGAAAAGTTGCTCACCATCATTAGTCATTAGCAAACTCCCTCTCTCAGAATCTCAGCAGAAGTACAATGATTGCCCAGTTCATTCACCACTGGCCCACAAGAATAGACATTCACTGCTGCTGGTAATGGAGGGTCAAAACAGTTTGAATGTTAAAGGAATATAACCTCCTCAGCAAGAAGAGCAAAATCAGAATACCTTGGACCATGTAATCCAAAAAAGTAAGGCAAATTGATTATATAGGACAAGGACTTCCTTTTGAAGAATAAGTGAAGACATAAAGAAATTAAAAATAAATCTTGATGGGAGTGGACAAGATGGGTGACTAGAAGCTGCTAGTGTGTGTGGCTCTCACAGAGAGGAATGGAAGGTGCAAGTAAATACATCTGCAACTGAAATATCCAGGTACTCACATTGAGACTAATCAAGGAAACAACAGAGACCTACCAAGAGACACAGACTCCTACACAATAATAGTGGGAGAATTCCACACTCCACTGACACTATTATACAGATAATTGAGGCAGAAGATTAACAAAGATATTCAGGACCTAAACTCAACATAGCCCCAAAAGGATCCGATAAGCCTTTACACAACTCTCCACCGCCAGCCCCCCAAAAAAAGAAAAACCCAAAAAAAATCCAGAATAAACATTCTTCTAATCACCACATGGCAAATACTCTAAAATCTACCACAAAATTGGACATAAAACAATCTTCAACAAATGTGAAAGAACTAAAATTATACCAAACACACTCTTGGACCACAGTGCAATAAAAATAGAGTTCAAGACTATGAAAATTGCTCAAAACCATACAATTACATTGAAATTAAACAACATGCTTCTGAATGACTTTCAGGTAAATAATTAAGTTAAGACAGAAATCAAAAAGTTCTTTAAAACTAATGAGAACAATGATACAACATACCAGAATCTCTCAGACACAGCTGAGGCAATGTTAAGAGGAAAATTCACAGCACTAAATGCCCAAATCAAAAATTTAGAATGATCTCAAATTAACAACCTAACATTACAACTGAAGTAATTAAAGCAGCAAGAACAAATCAGCAGATGAGAAATAAAAAAAATTAGAGCCGAAATGAAGGAAAACAGGACACTAAAAACCATTCAAAATATCAACGAATCCAGGAGTTTGTTTTTTGAAAAAATAAAGCAGTCCACTAGCTAGACTAATAAAGAAGAAAAGAGAAGAAAATCAAATAAACATGATTAGAAATGACAAAGGGAATGTGACTACTGATCCTACAGAAATAAAAACAACCAGAAGAAGCTACTTTGAACACCTCTACACATACAAACTAGAAAACCTAGAAAAGATGGGTTAATTTATGGACACATTCACCCTCCCAAGACTGAGGCAGAAAATAATTGATTCCCTGAACAGATCAATAATGAACTGCAAAATTGCATCAGTGATAAATAGCTTAGCAACCAAGAAAAGCTTGGGACCTGATGGATTCACAGCCAAATTCTACCAGACGTACAGAAAAGAACTAGTACCATTCTTACAGACACTATTACAAAATATGGAGGAGGAGGGATTCCTCCCCAACTCATTCTGAGGCCAGCATCATCTTGATACCTAAAACCTGGCAGAGACACAACAACGTCAACAAAAAAAACTTCAGGTTAATGTCCTTAATGAAGATCAATGCAAAAATCCTCAAAAGACACTTATAAACCAAAATAAGCAATGGTGAAAAGATTCCCCATTCAATAAATGGTGCTGGGATAACTGGCTAGCCATATGCAGAAGATTAAAGCTGGACCACTTCTTTACACCACACACACAAAATCAATTCAAGATGGATTAAAGACTTAAAACTATAAAATCCCTGGAAGACAACCTAGGCAATACCATCCTGGACATAGAAACAGGCAAAGATGTTATGAGAAAGACACCGAAAGCAATCACAACAAAAGCAAAAATTGACAAGTGGGATCTAACTAAACTTAAGAACTTCTGCACAGCAAAAGAAACTATCAATAGAGTAAACAGACAACCTACAGAGTGGGGAAATCATTTGCAAAGTATGCATCTGACAAAGGTCTAATATCTGACATCTATAAGGAACTTAAATTTACAAGAGAAAAACAACCCCATAAAAAAGTGAGCAGAGCACGTGAACAGACACTTCTCGAAAGAAGACATACATGCGGCCAATAATCTTATGAAAAAAGTTCAACATCCCTGATCATTAGAGAAATGTAAATCAAAACCACAATGAGATACCATCTCACACCAGTCAGAATGGTTATTATTAAAAAGTCAAAAAATAACAGATGCTAACAAGGTTGCAGAGAAAAAGGAACACTAATACACGGTTGGTGAGAGTGTAAATTAGCTCTAACATTGTGGAAAGCAGTATGGAAATTCCTCAAAGAGCTAAAAGCAGAACTATCATTAGACCAGCAATCTCATTACTGGGTACATACCCAGAGGAATGTAAATCTTTCCACCATAAAGACACATGCACGGGAATGTTCATTACAGCCCTATTCCCAATAGCAAAGACATAGAGTCAACCTAAATTTCCATCAATGACAGATTGGATAAAGAAAGTGTGGTACATATACACCATGAAATACTATGCAGCCATAAAAAGGAACTAAATCATGGCTTTTGTGGGAACATGGGTGGAGCTGAAGGTTATTATCCTTAGCAAACTAACACATGAACAGAAAACCAAATACTGCCTGTTCTCATACAAAGAAGGAAACAACAGACACTGGCATCTACTTGAGGGGGGAGGCTGGGAGGAGGGAGAGCAGCAGAAAAGATAACTATTGAATATTGGCTTAATACCTGAGTGAGGAAATAATACGTACAAGAAACCCCCATGCCACGTGTTTGCCTATGTAACAAACCTTCACATGTACTCCCAAACCTAAAAGTTTAAAAAATAAATAAATCATAAGGAGATGAAATGAGAACACAAAAAGGACTTTCTGAAAAAAAGTACTTGTAATTTAATTGATTTTAATATATTTACCAAATAATCATGTATAACTCATAATCATTTAATTAAAATTTAAACATATATATATATACATATATGTATAATAAGCAATTAAAAATTTCAACAGACAAACTAAAAGAGAAGACGGTCAAATCAGAGAACAGTCTTATCAGTCTGGAAAAGAGTCAAAAACACAGAACTAAACAGAGAGAGTTGAATAGAATAGAAAGGACAAAGGAAGGACTGTTTTAAAAACCTGGAAAATATGGAGACTTTTCACGGAGCCATCCGAATAAATAATTCCCATTAGTTTCCTTCTTTCTTCACTTTTCTTGTGCTGCTGATCTAGGGCCCAAACTTGGAAACCACAAGACTACAGAACTCAAAGTACCAAAAAAGTTAGTACAAAGGCTGCCTCTTTGTCTTGTAAATGTAACTTAGTTTTAACGATAGAAGCTTCACACACACACACAAAAATCCCATACCTAAGTAAAAATTTGAGGATATTAAGAATGAGAAAGATCACAGAAACACCAAATCACCATAACAACCAGCCTTTCCCTTTTTTCCAAAAGTGAGGACACAGTACAAGTCTAACATGAAAGTATTATCCAAGTTTGCAAGATTCCATTACTTTTTGAGTCATCAAAAGCATAAACTGATGCTTATGTATACCTCAGATGTGTCTCCCTGAACAACTTAAATTTCCAAAATGTTGTTTTCACAGTGAATTTCTAAAACACTAAGGCATATCCTGCCCCTACTTTGACCCTTTTAACTATAGATGCTTTTCTTTTAAAATTGTTGATTCCAAATCTTAAAATGGAAAAATAAGATTAAATATTCAGGTAAAAAGGATGTTTTCATAAAGTGGATTTGTGTAATACTTTTAGCATTATTTATAATAATACACTAACTACACTATACCCAAACTGTAAAGCCTTACAGCTTGAGGAACATAAGAGAGACGGGTGGAAGCTCTGTTAGTAATTTCAGCAGGGAAGCTAATGGAGCAGTGTGCTTCTCTCTAGTATGAATGAATCTATTTATTGCCTGTAAATATTAATTTTAAAAATCCTAACATTGTAAGTCAAAGCTCAGTATTAATATTTCCTAATCCTTTATCTTTGACAGTGTTTATCCAAAGTTTTTTGTACCTAAAAGGATTCTTGCTTATTTGTTTGTAAAAATCCTTAATTCTTTCATGCCTGATTCTCGATGAGGTGGAATAAATAGCCCTACTTGGCATTCCGGTCAGAAAAAATTTAGGAATACTGATTACTTGCTTGTTGGGTACAGCTATGAGTTTAAATAAACAATATACATATGTCTCACGAGGTGGGGTCTAGGACACCTGCTGATGACTGGGAAACACCATCACAGATCAAATAGCTCACAATGATATAAAAAGCTTCTTTGGAGGGAAGGTCACAAATTATTTGCAGTGAAGATGAGAGATTCTGGAAACAATGTCACCAACCAAATGTGGACAGAAGGTTTCACAACGAAGGTTGTTGATATTATTGGCCTCACACCGTCATTTACAGTCATCACATCTGTGCTTTTCTGAGAGCTCTTGAGTGAGCCCACTTATGAAATGTTACTTCCTCAGAGGTGTGACAGGATTCTGTTTTGTGGTCCTTATTAGTCTTTGTAATCCCAGCTTCATCCAGAATCTGGCACACAGTAAAAGCTCACCACATGTTTCTGAGTGAAGGAGAGCTCTGCATTTGATAAGTGACTATAACTCCTTGTAGGAACAGTTGTTCTCAGGAAAATAATATCATAGGAATGCTGCTGTAAATATAAAGAAAGATTTATCCTGAGAGATTCATATATCACAGCTAGATTACCTCTTCAGTATCTATTAATTGAAGATCAGACAAGAGACTCCTTAAGGTCTCTACACTCTCAAAAATTATGACTCTTGAAACAATTGCCAACGTTTATTTTCATACAAAACATCTGCTGTGCCTAAATGACTAAACATTTCCAACAGACATAATTTTTATCCAAGGATGTAGGGGAGAGGGGAGACTTGGATGAAATAAATTAGCAAACCGTTATTCCAACCACTAAGATAGAGAGATGATTGGGCAGAATTAGTTCTGCTTGGAGAAATACCAATGTGCAAAGTAATTGCAACTACCTTTTATTGAATGCCTACTAAAAGCCAAGGCATTACAGTAGGTGATTTGTATACACTATTGAGAATTCTCACAGCAAATTGCCCCAGATCACAGAGTTAATAAGCAACTGAGCTGCATCCAGGCCCAGGGTCAGCCAGGCTCCACAGTCTTACAGGTTGGTGTAGTTCTCTAGGGACTGTTCCAGTAAAGCCAAGGTGGAGAAAGGGATCAAGTGAGGTTGCTGAGCAGCAGCAAACGAAAGGGGGATGGAGGTAAGGGGCTGAGAATGGGTGGAAATGAGACTCGGAGACTGAGATGGAGGACTAAGCAAAAACCAGGTATGACAAAGGCACCTGACAAAGAGAAATGATAAAGGCAAGCTTGCTCATGCTAGTTGTTAAAAACCGGTCAAGCTCCTGGGCCAATAGTTTAAATTGCTACTGCAGAGCTGGAAACCCCTCTCATGGGGCTTCTGAGGTTACAGCCAGGGCATTGCCCCTGGCTTTCTTTTATGGAATCTTTAGAAATTTTTATGGCCCCTAATGACTTTCATCTTCTTTGATGATTCTAAAAGTGCTTAATTGTATAAATACATACATTTTTATATCTCTATTTCAAAAGGACAATCAGAACAGAAAGTGTCACTTTGAAGTTGCTGCAATTTTTTGGTAGTGAGAGCAAACCCCGTTTTTTGTTTGGTTGGTTGTTATTTCATTTAAAAATTTATGATGGGGGACAAATTCATATACAGGTTAAATATGCTGAGTAGGTACATAGATTTTTCAATATTGCTTTAGTATATATTGAGTGAAAAGTATGGCCTTTTTACATATGACAGCCTGGATCAAGGCAAAAATTTGCAATAGGCATAAAGAAATCCAGTAGAGAGCGAGTTGACTGTGGCTTAGAAAAGGTGAGAAACTGCTTTTACTGAGTAGAAAAAGAGAGTCATGCTGGGAAATGTGGGACTTCCATAGTTGAAATTTCTTCTTTTTCTGTCAAACCAAAGGGAAGAGAAAGACAGTTTTGAAAGAGAGAAGCAAAAAATCCCCCAGGGAAATTACTTCAACAACTAAATTGGGAGAGGTTGAGATGACAGACAGCTACCACATTGAGAAAGGCTATTGGGGGTTGTTCATCTTTGATTCCTGTGAAACCATATTTTTTACACAGAAAATTGACACCTTAAGTAGCATAGATGAAAAAGGAGAGGTTCAGTTTTTACAGCATTAGGAGAAAGAGGAAAAAGATTAGGACTGAGAAGAATTAAAGATAAGACAGAATTCATTCATTACATTTTGCCTTTACATTTTACTGCATTTATTTGCCTTGGCCATAATATACTATGTAATTTCGTCCTAGCCATAATATACTATGTAACTTTTAAAATTTATTTTCTTTAGTTTATTGGGGTATAATTGACAAAAATCATATATAAGTTGTGTAATGTGATGTTTCGATATACATATACATTGTTAGATGATTATTACAATCAAACTAATTAATGTATCTACTATCTCACAGGGTTTTTTGTGTGTTTTCATGGTGAGAATACTTACGATCTAGAAAATTTACATTATTATTAACTATAGTCACTAGGTCTCCAGAACGTATTCATCTTATAATCGAGAGTTTGTACCCTTTGATTAATATCTATTTTTCCCACCCTTTGGCCCCTGGTAACCACCCTTCTACTTTCTGTTTCTGTGAGCTTTATAGTATGTAATTTTAATTCCAAGTTTCAGGGAAAAAGAACAAATCATTGAATGGAAAAGTTCTTTATTGGGCAGGGCCCATGCTTTATATGTCTTTGTAGCTCTCGTCTTCTGTTCAGTCAGCTCACAGAAAATGCTAGATGGGGAAAAATCTGTGTTTTCATATGTGTCTGTGTTTTTGGTATTATGAGATCTCAGAGTGTTTTTGGTTTAACTACTCCTCTAGGAGGCTTATCCATTTGAATTCCAGGGACAGAACCAAGGGCCCAAGGTCCAAGGCAAAAGCCTTCTAGGAGTATGGAGTACGTATTTGCAAATGTGTGATACTACTGGGTGGGGAGAGTGGCCAACTGGAGTTTATACACCCTACCTAAAAGCTGTCAATTTCATTTTAGCCTCCAACTTTGTGCTTTCCAACTTGGTGCTTTCCAACTTTTTCCATTTTAGGCCTCCAACTTTATGTGTTTAGAGTGGTTCTTGGTGATACTGGTTGAGTGTCTACTACGTTCTGAGTGCTTTAAATCCTTTTGATAATGCAGCAGAGTAGGTAACGTGACTCCATTTTACAGATGAAGAAAGAGACTTACAGAAGCAAAATAACTTGCCAAAAATCACTCAGTTATTAAACAACCCATGTTAGATATTGATATGGTTTGGCTGTGCCTCGACCCAAATCTCATCTTGAATTGCAATCCGAATTGTAATCCCCATGTGTTGAAGGAGGGACATTGTGGGAGGTAATTAGATGATGGGGACGGCTCCCCTATGCTGTTCTTGTGATGACGAGTTCTCAGGAGGTCTGATGGTTTTATAAGAGGCTTTTCTCCCCTTCACTTTGCACTTCTCTCTCCTGACGCCATGTGAAGAACGTTGGGTTTGCTTTCCCTTCCACCAAATTGTAAGTTTCGTGAGACCTTCTCAGCCATGCAGAACTATGAGTCAATTAACCTCTTTTCTTTTTTTTTTTTTTTTTTTTTTTTGAGATGGAGTCTGGCTCTGTCTCCCAGGCTGGAGTGCAGTGGCCGGATCTCAGCTCACTGCAAGCTCCGCCTCCCGGGTTTACGCCATTCTCCTGCCTCCGCCTCCCAAGTAGCTGGGACTACAGGCGCCCGCCTCGTCGCCCGGCTAGTTTTTTGTATTCTTTAGTAGAGACGGGGGTTTCACCGTATTAGCCAGGGTGGTCTCGATCTCCTGACCTTGTGATCCGCCCGTCTCGGCTTCCCAAAGTGCTGGGATTACAGGCTTGAGCCACCGCGCCCGGCCTAAACCTCTTTTCTTTATAAATTACCCAGTCTTGGGTACTTCTTCACAGCAGTATGAGGATGGACATTAGTCACAGGTAAGTCTTCTTTCTACTTTTACCACCCTATTGAGGGCAGTAAGCTTACTGGAAGTGTATGAGGAAACAGATGCTTATGTGTACTAAATTGCATATTTTAGCCTGTCAAGTGACAGCAAATGTTTCATTCCGTTTTCCTTTTTGTACTCTGCAATGATGGTATGTACACAATTTTTTTTATTCATTCCTTTAAAAAAAAAAAAAAAGGAACTTTTACAAGGCCAGGCACAGTGGCTTGTTCCTGTAATCCCAGCACTGTGGGAGGCCAAGGCAGGCAGTAACCTGAGGTCAGGAGATTGAGACCAGCCTGACCAACGTGGAGAAACTCCGTCTCCACCAAAAATACAAAAAAATCAGTCAGGCATGGTGGCAGGTGCCTATAATCCCAGCTACTCAGGAGGCTGAGGCAAGAGAATCACTTGAACCCCGGAGACAGAGGTTGCAGTAAGCCGAGATCACGTCCTTGCACTCCAGCCTGGGCAACAAGAGCGAAACTCTGTCTCAAAAAACAAAAAGGTTTACAAATGTTAGTTGTGAATTCACAATGTTCCAACGGAAGAATTGAAGAGAAAGTTTTCCTTCTGTATATTAAACAGAACAACAAAACTGGTAGGCAAAGAATACACTGTAGTCTTTTCAAGACAGCAGTGTGAAAAATGTGGAACACAATGGCTTGTTCTAGGTAATTAAGTGCTCTGACTGCTTCTACGCTTGAAATAATTGTCATGTGTCATTCTTGCATTTCATTATTTGGAGTTTTGAAATACAGTTTGAAGAAAATAAGATCATTAAACAAAAAACATAGAGATGATAATAGGCATGATTTACATTACAAAAACCTATTTTTTTAGTCTCAAAAATATTTACTCTTTAGGGTTCTTTATGCTTTGAGCTCTCATAATACAACTAAGTGCTTGTTTTTGACTCATTAGTTACTTAACCTAGGGTTAAGGTACAGGAAGACAAGCAATGAAGCAAAGTGAAAAAGGGGTTAACGTGCATTTCTTAAAGGGTTTGAAACCCTGAGTGTTAAAGAGCATTATGAAATAAAGTATCTTAGAAAGAGTAACAATAGTAGCTAATAAATATTGAGTTTACCACTTCACAGGCACTATACTAAGCACTTTATACAAATTCAGTGCCCTCAGTTGTCCCACGAACAGGTTAGTATTATTATTCCAATTTTGCAGATGAGGAAACTGTAGCACAAAGAGAAAAATCCCTTGTACTCAACGATTTTTAACTCTGGAGTCTCGCTTATAATTCTCTTTAATCAGAAGAAAGAAATTGCTCACAAATATTAGACATGAAGGTCACTTAGAGATCAATTTGTCCATCATTTCTCCAACTGGGTTCCATACGAGAAGACGTGGGATGAATGGGTCCCCAAACAAATTTGAAGATCACTGCACATTCTGCTCACTCACGTTCTTGTTCAGCTACAATTTCTGAGTTGTTTGAATTATTTTACAAGTTCATGTCACCTTTAAACTCAGAATAAAAGTTGTTTAGCCTTTAAAAAATTGTGAAATGTGCTAAAAGTGTTTGAAAAAAGTTCTTTCTCATTAGCAATCTCCCTTCTAAGTTTGTATTAGTCTTTAGCCTACTTGTCTTTGTTCCATCAAGCTCAAACTACCTTAAGCAAAGTGATTAATGGAATAATTCAGGGGTTGGCAAACTACAGCTAGGAGAACAAATCCAAGCATTTTATTTATTTATTTACTTTTATTTTTAAAGGGTTGTAAAAAGGAAAAAAAAAAAAAAAAAAAAAGGACAGGGCCTTTGTGTGGTCCTGAAAAGCCTATTTACTATCTATCTGGCCCTTCATAGAAAAAGTTCATCAACCTTGAGAATAATCAAACATTCTGAAATAATAAGTATAACTTAAGGAGGTTTTACTTTGACAATGTAAGTATAAAAATGTTTTCTGTATTCCACCATTTACAGAACAATTAAGTGGCAAGTTAAAATCAGAATATTTACTAGTGATGTTGTTATGCCCAGACCGTTTATTCCCCGAAGAAGACCACCAGAGTCCAGAGTCAAAGCCAAGCGGCAAGGATCTTTAATGCAAGTTCGAACTTAGTCCCTCCGTAACACAGCATTCAAGAGGGCCCCAAACAATGCGTGCGCTTGCTTTTTATAGCTCGAGGTAAACAGGACTTGTCAGGTTACAGAGGAACAAGGCATTTCTCTAGGCTACAGCATTACAATTGGTTTACATGTTAATGTTAAGTTATGCTTTTAGCAGCCTTCTTATTGGTTCCTGTGCTTTTACAAACGGTTGTAACCTTATTGGAGCTTCTCCAGGTGTTGTTTTTCTTAATGTGTTTGTGTCGGGCAGGCATATGGGGGGATGTGATGTGCTCAAGGCTGTGATGTGTTTGTGTTGGGCCCAGGAAGTGGAGGCATATTGGGGGATGTGATGTGCTCAAGGCTGTGATGTGTTTGTGTCGGGCCCAGGAAGTGGAGGCATATGGGGGGATGTGATGTGCTCAAGGCTGTGATGTGTTGAGGAATGTGTTCTTTCATTGTAATTAAGAATATTTAGCTTTGGTTATGAATAACTTTATTTTGCAAACTTAGGCATGCGAGAGACAGAATTTACGTCTGTAGTGACTTAATTTGTTTCTCATACCACTTAGGGAGCAGAAACTTAATGTCAGTTGATTTGGGGTTTCCCTTTTACCCAGGGTTGAGTGTAATTTTGAGGGAGACATCTGGTTACCATGTTTCCCGTGTTTGTACTGCTGAAACAGGCCCTACTCTTCTCCCGGCCTTCTCGTCTGTCTCACCTGTCATGCAGCAGCCCTGCTTCCCAGTCACACAGCACCCTAAGTCACACAGCCCCTTGTCACACAGCCCCCTAGTCACACAGCCCCTTGTCACACAGCCCCCTAGTCACACAGTCCCTAGTCACCCAGCCCCTTCAAGACGTTTCCCCACCGTTACTTCCTTGCCACTGTCTAAAGCCATTATAGACTCACTAAACCAAAGCCAGATTCTTTCTGCTTAAGGCAATTTATTGCCTGTAATTTAGTTAGCACTTGCTTATCTCAAGTTTTGAGCCTTTCCTAAGCTCAAGAGAGTATCACTGTTAGCCTTACTGCATTCTCATTTATAGCATTTATGACACTATAATTTTCTGAGTCTATTGGCCCCATGGCTTCTAAATACCTTTGAAAATAGGCACCATTTTGTGTTTTCATTTGTTTCTCTATTTTATAGCAGTTTCTGATACATACTAGGCACTCCAGTATCAAGTGAATGAGTCACTAAATTCATTACAGAAGTCTTTGAAGGCTTGATTATAGTTTTGTCAGCATTTGAATTATTGTATGCATCAGGGATGAACTTGCATTTCCTTTAAATTACTCTTTTACTGTGGGAAGACTGGTCTTCCCTTACATCAATGGAGATTTTGTGTGTGTATAAATATTTACTTATACACACACTTCAGGTTTTCAAAAAGCATCAGGTAAATATAGTAAAAAGTGGAACTTGAACTGGTAAGGGCGGTAGATATCAAGTTTGGTAGTGCTTTTCATTAATGTTAGAATAAGGTCCAGAACAGAATCTAGTATATCACAGATCCTCCTGGGGAGCCACTGAATGAACTCTGTGTAAGTAAAAAAAAAAATTTCCTTTAGATACAAATTTTGTTTTGGTCAACAGAAACATCACTTGATGTGGAAATGAGGAACTCTGAGTGCTTCCTAATTTCCCCAAGTGTTAACTTTGTTGTCTGCGCATCTGCTATCAAAAGTGTCTTCTAGGGCAACAGAAGACATTGCTTTACACACATACTTGTCTTGAGTACTATCCAGCAGCTTCAGTGTAGAGCTGAAGCAGACAGGAGCCTATGGGGGAACCACACAGGAAACTATATTCCTGACCATAAAAGCTTAGTTCTCCAGAGAAATGCTGTCCTATCCCTAGGTTATAAGTTAATCTTTGTTTATGGGCTTTGTTCTACAAAGAAAGTGTTCAACTTCCCTGTGAAATCACAGGTGAAGATTATGGGTGGTATTAGAAGTGCTTCTCATGATTTTGCCAATGAGAGGAATAAGGTAGCCCCCAATAAAATTTACCAAATTAAAATATGCGTGGAGAGACAGAAAGGTCAGAAGAGTAACTTTCCTAGAACCAAAGTGTAGCTTAATCTATATGTACACATCTAATAAAGTATGTCAGCTGAGATTTTAACATAGCCAATATATGTGTTGAGAACTGTCCAAGGCAGCACAACTCAATCCGGGCAACTTGGGCAATCTGGTCCCCTTAGAGTGGTCTCTGCTGAAGAAGAGTGAATATTTATTCAATCTTCATCACAAAATATCTGAAATGCCCCTTGCTACCTATCTCACATCACTTCAATCCCACAGTCATCAAGTAACCTTCTGATTATGCTACCAGGAGAGGATGTATTGTGGTTTGGAGATATGAAAATTCTGGTAATTGGAGTATCTTTGATTGTAACTGTAATTTGATAAAGTGATGTATTTTATGTATATTTATTCATAATATCAGACACATACAATCTTAGTAGATATTGACAAGGTCCAGTTACTGCCAAAGGCCATTCGGCTATTAATTCCTAGATCAAGTTCTGAAATGATGGGTTTTATCTTCTTTAACTGCAGAAATTCCATAGCCACAATCCAGTGCCTGAAATAACTACAAGTTTAGATGTTTGCTGAGTGAATAAATTATATACACACAAAGCTAATCCATGTTGAGACTTCTTGATAGCCAACATGATTTTCCTGGAGATCCCAAATTCTGTCTTCTTGCAAAGACATTTGTTCACTAACATTCTTTATATAAGAATTCACAGTGTAACTTCCTTCTAAATTTTAGTGCCAGAAAAAACTATCAGGAGGAAAACTGAGTGCTTCCTTCTATTAAATGTAAAATCCTCATTATCCATCATCTTTTTTCTTGGCTGCCAGAAAATCCCAAGACATATTTACATATGATCACAATGGCTATTATTTTCTCTTCTGATAAAATTTCTCCTTTAGACATTTTTAATCTTTAATATATTTAAATATTGTCTACTGACTTCCAATAGTAAGAGAATTTCTCGAGACATTTTTTTCTTGCTTCCCTTTTATTCCATCTCCTAACATTGTTATACACATCGAGCAACTCTAATTTGAAAATCTGAAACCTGAAATACTCCAAAATCTGAAACTTCTTTAGCATCAACATGATGCTTGAAGGAAATGCTCATTGAAGCATTACAGATTTCGTATTTTTTGATTAGGAATGCTCAGCTGGTATGTGTTCTGTGCATATTCTAAGATAAAAAACTCAAAACCCAAACACTTCTGTTCCCAAACATTTTAGATAAAGGATACTCAACCTGTATTACCATTTTAGATGCTGTATTGATTACCTCCATAGCTTTAATCAATTGTAGGGGAGGAAAAAAATCTTTTATCTGTCCATTTTAGGAGCCCCAGCTGGGGCTCTGTAATAAAAGACAGATTAACAGGAGAAAAGCATACAAATCAGTAAGAGTTGAATACTTACACACTGAACTGGACAGAGTAGTAAATTATGAAAATGTGACAAGACAGAGGCCAGGGCTAGGGCAGAAAATGGTGGAACAGTAACTAGGAAGATAAGAGATGTATTTTGCATGTTTGTCCCCTTCAAATCTCATGTTAAAATGTGATCCCCAGTATTGGAGGAGGGGCCTGGTGGGAAGTGTTTGGGTCATGGACGCAGATCTCTCATGAATAGTTTGGTGCTGTCCTAGTGGTAGTGAGTTCTCTATCAATTCATGCTAGAGCTGGTTGTTTAGAGAGCCTGGAACCTCCTCTGCTCACTCTCACCATGTGATACATACATTCCCTTTTCTACGTAGGCCATAATTCTAAGTTTCCTGAGGCCTCACCAGAAGCAGATGCTGGCACCAGGTTGCTTGTACAGCCTGAAGAACTGTAAGCCAAATAAACTTTTTTCTTTGTAAATTACTCAGCCTCAGGTATTACTTTATAGCAATGCAAATGGACTAATACAATAAAGGTTACTTTACCAAGGTTTGTTTGTACAGGTTTTTTTCAGCCCTTGTGACAAAAATGTTACTTTCCTTCTGGTATAGGCAGGACATCTTCCACATGGGAGTTTTATGTCCTGGTTTTAGGAAGAAAAAGGGGTGGTCAAAGCATTCTTCTTGCATCTGCTAAGCTCAAAATAATTCTTATGCCAAAATGGCATATTTTGGGGTGGCATATTCTGCTATCCTTCAATATATATACTCCCTCTACCAGAGACTATTTCTTAATTTCTCTCTTCTCCCCATCATCCCTCTCATAAAATGAAGATATCAACATGACTCTTTTCCCCTTAGGTCTCTTTCCACCCCTCTTCTTCAATCTTCCAGATTTTAACAACTGTCTTTTTATGTGGTCAAGGTCAATACTTAAATTCTATGCTGTAATCAATGTTTACTGTGCTTTGCCTATGAAATGATTCTAAAACAGTATATTACTGAACTATGTACATATCTTTCACTGAAGAGCTCAGTAGTATATTTTGAAAACATTATTTTCTGTATTGCTTTTTGCTTTCCTGAAGTTCCTGTTTCCTTTTCTTTTGCAATATGTATTTTCCGTTTCCTTTGGTATGGTAGCACTGAGCTAGAAGTCAGTTCCAGGGTCCTGGTTCTGCCAGGACCTTGTTGCATGGATGAATAATCACTTGTTTGAAGTTTACATGGAACATGACAGCCTTGGCCTTTTGGAAAGTTGTCACTCTAGATGATCTCTAATTTAGGTATTTTTCAGAAGGACTTCAAAGGAAATATGTTCTTCATTAGTGGAATTCATAACAAATCAGCTTCATGAAAATACAAAGTTAATAAAGGCATTCCATATGACTGGGAGAAAAAAATACCTTAGTGTTAGAATAAAAGTAAGCTTCTAAATATGTAGAAAGTTTATAGAATCTAGGGCGAAAAAATATATTTAAAAAATACAACTAGCAAAATCAAAAGCTAAGAAGTTGGTCTGACAGAAACCAACAAAACATTCCTAAAAGTAAAGTATATGGAGTATTCAAGACAAATATAATACTTCTAACCTTCAGGGTTTCAAAATAAACCTCAAAAACAGGTTAAATATATATTCCTCCTTAATCAAAATAGTTTTTGTATGCTTAAACCATGTAGACGAGCTTAAGGCTTCTTTCTACCAAATTCACCTGTCAACTGAATACCTTCCATGTGTAAGAAGCTATTCTAGGCACCAAGGACAAAGTTGAAAAACTACATGTTGTGTTTAAGTACTTAGAGTCTAGTGGAGGCAGACATGAAGGCAATAAATCACAACATACCGTACAGGGTGCCATGTGGATAGGAAAAAGCTAGCACCTGTGTCTGGGCAACTTAGGGGAGGAGGGACCTAGGGAGATAATTCTAAGGCTGAGACTTGAAGAATAAGGATTTTCTTAGGAGACAAAAGGAAGGGACAGGCATCACAAGCAGAAGGAATAGTTCAACAGAGTGGGGATGTGAAGACTCATAGCCATGTGAGTAATAGGAGCCATTTGTTAGCTGCCTCATATAACTGGTGTGGGGATGGCAGGGGAACTTGGAGTCAGAAGAGATGCACACCAGAAAGGCCTTATCTATCTCATGAAGGCTTATGGAGCTCATTCTAAAATAACTGAAAGCTTCTTGCAGTAAAGAAATGAAATAATCAGGTTTGTATTTTAAATGTTCAGAAAAGACTGAAAGGAGTCAAGACTTTGCAGAAAGTCCAGTGAGGAATTTCAAGAACCAGAGTTTATCAGTCTGCTTGGGCTGCCATAACAAAATGCCACAGACCGAGTGGCTTAAACAACAGAAATTTATTTTCTCACAGATCTGGAAGCTAGAGACTCAAGATTAAAGCATTGACAACACTGGATTCTCCTGAGGCCTCTCCTGTTGGCTTGCAGACCACTGTCTTCTCATTGTATCCTCACATGGCCTCTTCTTTGTACATATACATTCTAGATGTCTCTCCCCCTTCTTATAAGAACACCAGTCATACTGGATTTGGGCTTCATCCAATAGCCTTTTACTTTAATTACTTTTAAAAGGCCCTATCTCCACATACAGTATTATTCTGTGAAGTACCAGGGTCCAAGTCTTCAACATATGAACTGTAAGGGGACACCATTCAGCCTATAAAATAGAAAGTGGAGAAGAGGGGACAAATGGAAAGACAGGAAGTAGAAATTGACATGATTGTTTGATGAGTCAGTTATACACTAGAGATATGGAGATCTACCTGATTTTTTTGTTTAGGCAATCAAGTGTCTGCTGGTATCATTTGTCAAAAAAATGAATGCAGAAGAAGGCTTAGTTTGCCCCCCCCAAAAATGAATACTTCAATTTTCAAAATGTTGCAGTTGAAGCAGTAATTTCTAGCTAAAAGGTAAGTCAAAGTTCAGAGCTTACGAATACGTAGTATAGATAGAAGCCAAGGGTAAGTGAGATTGTCCACAAAGAAAATGTAAAATAAGGCTGGGCATTGTGGCTTACGCCTGCAATCCCAGTACTTTGGGAGGCCAAGGTGGGTGGATCATGAGGTCAGGAGTTCAAGACTAGCCTGGCCAAGATAGTGAAACCCCATCTCTGCTAAAAATACAAAAACTAGCTGGGCGTGGTGGCGCGTGCCTGTGATCCCAGCTACTCAGGAGGCTGAGGCAGGAGAATTGCTTGAATCCAGGAGGGGGAGGTTGCAGTGAGCTGAGATCGTGCCACTGCACTCCAGCTTGGGCGACAAGAGCAAAACTCCATCTTAAAAAAAAAAAAAGTAAAATAAGAACAGAAGGGAATGAAATCCTGGTGAATAATGCTAAAGGGTAGTTGCAGAAGCAGAAGCCAAATATGAAAGCTGTGAAGGTTTATCAAGAGAGACAAAGAATCAGAACAGAGAAAAATGGCACAAAAATTAAAGGAGAGAAGAATTAACTTGGATATAGTTGTTAATTCCTAAACCTTTTTTCAGAAACTTAATGATATTTTACCTCAAGGATCATAATACATACTTTTTTGTGAGTTCTAATGTGCTTATGCTAGTAAACTAGTATTTTTTTTTTATTATTTCTCACTATCCAGAATGTGTTCAAAATACCCTGATGTCATACAGTTTTCATTATATCTTTTGCAAATTTCAAATCTTTAGAATGAAAAAGTATCTCTAAAACCAAAATATGATGCCATATATCTTAAATTAATCCATAAACTGATTTTTTTCAGGATTAATTATTCTTGACAATACCCCATTTATACTGGAATACAAATTTTGAGGTCAGATACAAAACAAAAGCTACCTATAACAATATGTATGCCTTAAATACTGTAGGGGTTGTAAGGTATCTAATGGACTGACATGTGAACAATATAACACATCTTGGAATGCCATGCTCTTATAGCACTAAGGAGAGTTTGAAATCTTTTCATGAAATCTACTTGAGTGGCGCTAAACATTTTAGGGAGAAAACTGAAAACAAGTTGCATATGGGAGTAACATTCATCAGCTATATTGTACATTTTATTTGGAGGCAATCAGAGAGAGATACTTTAAAATTCCACATCACTCTGGAGAACCTAAGGCACAGATACAAATGATTTATTACGTTTTTAAAAAGTGACAAAAGGGAATATTAATTCTGGAAGATTTTTAATTAAACAAACACTATTATACATTAGAGGAAAAAATTTTGCACAAACATTCCCTCACAAAGCCAGTAGTTTTATATTTACATAGCATTATTATGGTAATTTAAAATGTTAATCTATCATACAATGTTACTTCTGAAAACATATAATAAAATATAGTTGTTTTATAGCCATGCTCCCATTTTTGATGAAAGCTAGTTAGCTCATCCTAATGTCAGTCTAACACTTTAAAAATGCATAACAGATATTCAGTCAGCATTATAAAACCTTTAAGACAGAGAAGGCTGTCAAACAGAATAAACAGAGGGCTCATCATCACTTATGTCTGAATCTTCATCTACTCCTTCAATAACCGATTTCTTCCCTTTACAACAGGATACAATTAATCCAATCAAGAATACCTGTAAATTTAAATAAGCTATGTGTTACTTTTCAAATTTAAAATCATTTGGAAAATAATGCTTTAAAATTCAATGACAGTACCATGATACAAATGGACTACTAAGATACAAAAAGTTTACACATTTAACTATAATTTATAAAAGAAAGTGAAATCATGCCTTGGCTATCTGTACTTACCCCAAGAAAGGCCCAGTTACCAAAATAGTAAGCAGCACTGAAGAACCAGAACTTGTGAAGGAATAGGTATGTCCGGGTAACAGTACACTGATCTGTAAAAGCAAATAAAAGACTATGGTGAAATAGGTTCTCTTATAAAACTGATGATTAATACTTTCTCTAAAAGATTATTAACCAAAGCTAATGACCAAGATCATATGGCTAACAAGTGTCAGAGATGGGACTGAAACTTAGGTCTCTCTCCAAAGCCCACTCTTTCAACCACCTTAATGTAGTGTTAAAAACTGCCAACTAATATGACATATTTTTAAAAAAATGAATGCCACCAATGCAATCCAGATCTTAAGTATAAAAAAATTATTTTGGCTAGTCTGCTTTATTGGAAATAGAAGAATCATTTTTACTTGGAGTGTAAGACATATCCTAAAACAAAAAAAAAGTTTTCCTGATGAACATCAAGAAAAAAGAATAAAGTAATCAGATGTGGTTAGTATCAAGTTGCACTTGTAGGAGCAGAAAGGTCTAATACCTTTCCTCACCCACTGTAAGTTTTATGGCCAACACTCCTATAACAGAAGACAGGTTAACAAGAGAAAAGCATAACAAATTTATTTAATCAGTTTTTCATGACACAGGAGGCTTCAGAAATGAAGACTCAGGGGAACACTGTATTTTCATGCTTAGTCAATGAAGAATGGAGAGCTAAGAATAGAGAGTAATTGGACAAAAGTGTATAACTGAATGGTAACAGACTGAGGGAGGAAAGCCAGCAAGGTCTGTATGTTCAGATTCTTCTTGGTCTTTCACATAGCATCCCCTCCTTCAAGGTACAGGGCAGAACTCCTTCTGGAATGAGGGTCTTACGACCTACTATCAGACAAGGTAGGTCATAGAATTTCTTTAGGGCCAGCCCCTACATAGAAAGGCAGGGGAAGGTTAGAATAATATTTCTAGGTTTATGGTTGGCTTTGGGAAAGTGGGGTTCTAATTTCTATGACATGGTTGGGGGAAGAGAAATTCTAGTTTCTATGGTCTGCTTGGGAGAGAAAGGGGAACAGAAGAAAGAAGGGCAAGGGAAGGTTGAAAGGATACTTTGCTTCTGGGGCTCTTCCAATATCCTTCAGTTCAAAGTACTTAACCTGTTACAGTGTGTGCTATCATTTTCTTATCCCCAACACACTTTTCTAAGAAATCAATTCTCACTGCAGCTAAAGCTTGAGAGGTTTCTTTCAGCTTTATCTTTTTATGACTTCTATTGAATGGATGATTACTTCTTATAAAGAAATAAGAAAATCACTATTTACTGATGTGATTCCTGTTTGAACTTTAGATAGCATTACAGCTGTAATTAAAAATAAATCATATATTTTTCCCCTTCAAATAAAATGTAACTCTTAAAGAGAAAGTAGCAGACTGGTTATTTGATATTTGTGTAAACCCCATAACAGTTTTGTACAAATACATTATTTCCATTAGTTACAAAGTCATCTACACATATTGACACATACCTAGTAAATGATGTCTCAGGAAATATTTATTCAAGCCATTCAGAAAGGCCTGTGGCAACATAATACAGTTGACCCTCAAACAAAACAGGTTAGAGGTGCCAACCACCACACACAGTCACAAATCCACATATAACTTTTGACTCCTCCAAAACGTAACTACTAAATAGCCTGGTGTTTTCTGGAGGCCTTACTGATAACACGAACTATTGATTGACACATATTTTGTATGCTATGTGTATTACATACTGGGATCTTACAATAAAGTAAGCTAGAGAAAAGAAAATGTTATTAAGAAAATCATAAACAATGCAAATATATTTACTATTCATTAAGTGGAAGTATATTATAATAAAGGTCTTTATCCTCTTTCTCTTTACATTGAATTGGCTGAGGGGGAGGGGAAGGATGGAGAGGAGGAGGGGTTGGTTTTGCTGTCTCAGGTGGCAGAGGTGGAAGAGGTGAAGGAAGTAGAATAGAAGGCAGGAGAGGCAACTGCAACTTTTATTGAAAAAAAAAATCCAGCATAAGTGAACCCATGCAGTTCAAACTCGTGTTGTTCAAGGGTCAACTATATTATGTAATTGAGTGAAAAATTATATATGCTGCACCTAATAGAGGATACCAACCTCACAAATTTCAAATTTCAGAAGCCCTTTATGTTTTACAGAAGAAAATCCTTATCTTACAAAGCAACTTCTTTTCAGTCTGTTAATTACAAAATAAATTATAATTTCTGCATATTTGTATTCAAAATGGACAATGGCAAAAAGATCCTACATGCAATTAGGAGACCAATCTCATATCCTATTGCTAATCAAGAAAATACACCTTTTATTTCTATTTTTCTGAGCTCTCTTCTCAGCTTCAATAAGTAAGTGTTATTTTATCTCAAAACATAAAATTGAGCTGAGGGCTACACAGTCCGGCTTATTACATAAGGGATCTAATAACACTTTTTTTGTTCCTATCACATGGTTTTCTGAAAATAGCATTAAAGTTATATTTTATAAACATACAATACTTGTTATATAAAGCTTCAGATATGTTATGTAAAGATTCAGATAATCTAAATTTCATCTACTCTAAACCCTTCCACTGTACTTCAACATTTACTTCTGAATTGCTCAATACTAAACTGAACAAACCTGTCTCTTTCTGATAAAAAACAAAAACAAAAAACACAGTTGAATAAAGAAGCAACCTCTTCCTTTTAGGAGCAAGGACTACAATCTAATTCCTGTCTATTGATACCCCAAAGGCTCCCTTCAGAGTCTTTCTTCTCTTTATCAACAGAAAAGTCTAGAAGGAATAGTCACAGTTTTCTAAGAAAACTAGATAGTCTTTAAGCAGCATTAGCTGAACATATTTCTGTCTCCTATAGTTACCATAGATGATTACAACTTTACACTAGGTGCTGGGAGTTCAGACTCACAGCAGAGACTCCTAGATAGAAAATTTATTTGTCATTTACTTTGTGCTCCCACCACATTTTATTCTTTTATTATAGAACTTACTTCACAGTGATACAGCTATTCAATTTGTCATTTTTTTCAGTAGATATACTGAGTATCCTGAAGTACCACTGGAGTATTCAAATTCATTCATATTCAATGACTATTGACGTAAAATAAATTTAAAAGCAGTTATTTTATTTAAAATTCATATTGTTAAATAGCCCACTTTCTAATTTTCGAAAATTAAAATCTGACAAGATTCCAAGGGTATAAAAATGACAAAACTGAATATATATTGAAATTAAAGCATAACTATAATGTCCAGCATGGTGAACAAAGAGCCGAGGCTCTGGACTCTGACAGACTTGCAGGTGAATAGCATTTGGTCACTTTTTTGCCATATGTACAGGCAGATCTGAACTGTGGAACCTGTGGACTTATAAAAAGAGGATATCACTATCTTTCCCCACAGAATTGCTATAAAGATCATATGACATATATATATCAAAAGCCCCATGCAAAGTGGGGCTTAATATTAATTTTCTTCCTTTTTCCTCTGCAAGGTATAGAGAACAGTTGCTTAAATGGTTGTAAGTCCTGAGATTTCAGACATTCATGTCCAATAGTAGGAAAATAATTGGTTAGTCACTAATATCATGACTACTCTGTGCATGCCCATTATTTTTCTGTCTCTACAGTTGAAACAGACACAAATGGATTTGGCAAAATTCAAATTTGTATTATCAGTATCAGGATACACTGCTACATAGTAATACACCTTTAAATAACCAATTTGAATGTTTCAAAAATGACGAGTGGGACAGGCTTGGAGCTACCCAAAAAAACGCCTTTTCATAATTATTTTAAAAACAAGAATGGTATCATTCATGGTTTAAGTATTACTTTAGCTTCAATTTACAAGTACAAGCCTGTGAAAAACTCAACTTAAAAAATAAAAGTTCTATTACTCATTTCCATACTTAAAGATATTTTGGGAGTCAGAACTTGACTAAATTAGAAATTTCAGGGCCAGAACAGGGCTAACAAAACAGAGACTGAACTGGCAGAAGCAAGATAAATCAAATCATTCTTCTCCAGACATCTAATAATCCACTTAGTGACATTTTAAATTGGCTTATACTCTCTGACTCTTGCCCATCACCAAAACCATATCTTCAATATTTTTTTGATCACACTATTTTATATGTTTACCTTTTTTAAAGGTTGTGGACTTCGACACAAGCCTTTTAAAACACCATAAAAAGGTACCATCATTCTGCATTGTTGTTGAAAAATGATAGTAGGTTAAAAATTCACCCATACAATAAGTAAAAGCTCTTTATATTCATCTTTGTCCATATATATCATTTTGTTTCTATTAACTGGGATATACCCATATAAAAATTTTTGCTAATAAGGCACACACATATATTTCCTATTCAAGGTACGATTCCACACTGAATAAATGGAGGGGGGTGCCGTTCTTCACCATCTGCTATCTTCCAGCTGCTCACCTGAATCACAGATATCTAGGAGATCTATAGATTTCTTTCTACAATTATCCAACTAAGAAAATCACAATAAAGGTTCTGAATTTGGTTTTACCTTCAAAGTAAATTTATATTGTTGGATACTTCATTTAGGAATTGTGTTCTAAAATCAGGAGTATTCCAGAAACTTCTGACTGTTCTTCTTCAAAAGAACATATAATTGAATTAAAGATTAAACTTCCAATTAAACTAAAGATTAGATGTTAACAATGAAAACTAAACATGGGGGAGGGAGGCTCAGATAATTTTTTTTCTGATGAGAAAGTGGCCATACAAAAATAATAAGAATTAAAAGGGCCAAAAAGGGGCATCTGAAGCATATGAATAAAATCAAAAGACTTTTGAATCCTGCTACTACCACCATTCCTTCATCTCTTCTCACATATCATCAAACAGAGAAATAATAGGAAATGCAAGTACACCATTATTTTTTGTAATTTAACAGTAGTCTTTAAGGATTTAGCTGATAAATTTTATATTATATATTTTCTGTTTCCTTTGTTATGTCACTTTTAATGCATCTTGACTGCCACTAAGGTAACTTTGGTTAAGTAGAATAAATAATACCTTTTGTTTTAAATACGTATTTTAAAAACATTTACTGTTTAAGCCACAACTGAGCCATCATGTTAAAACTTCACTTGAAATCAATTTACAATTAATTACTCTATATTTGCATTTTATAAAACAAAGACTTATGTTACATATGTGTGTGTATATATATATAGAAGACATTTGAGGAAACTCATGTAACATGGAGAATAATTTTAAAACAAGCATTTTATTTGACTAGTGACCAAAAAATCTGTTAGAAGCCTGGACTATTTAGAAGCCACTTCATAGCTCTTGGTTGCCCATGACTGTGCCAATTGGTTCCTGATTAGGGTCTTGCTACTATTGAATATTTATAATGAACATATGTATCTTAACTGTATACAGGGTAAGGAGCTTGGATTTTATTGTGACATGATTTCAAATTATTTATCGAATGGTTTTAAGAAAGAATAACATGAGTGGAGTACAGACTAGAAGAGGAGACTGAAAGCAGAAAGAGGTTTACCAAGTTAGAAGACGATACAACTGGAAAAATGAGCTCAGGGATGGGAAGAAAAAAGTTGGGATCTGAGAAATTTTTAGGATATAAAATCCTAATGTTTTACTGCCAGATGGAATACATACACGTAAAAAATTTTAGGAAACTAATGAAATACATCCAAATAAATGGGAAGGCAGAAAAAATGAAAATATATAACAAAAACCCAAGTTGTATATTTATATTAAAATTTAACAAGTGGTATAGAGTTAAATCAATGTTTTGTTAAATCTCACTGGGAGATGTAGGTAAAGGGGAAGAGAACTGATGAATGTCAAAACTCACAGAAATTTTGAAGGACACAGTTTTCTTATACGTTAAGAATACACAAACTGTATCAGGCTAATAAAGATATTTGCCAAATGTTTTGCACTTAAGAATAAGTTTCAGAGTAGCCATTTTTAAGAACTAGTATAATTTGTGTTGAGCTCTGGTTATATTTAAGTAAGCTTAAAGCATTTCCAAGGTGCTAAAATATATATTTGCCTTTTAAGAAAGAATGTTACTAATTTCATTTTATTACTAATTGGCCATATAACACTCATTAAAAGGGAGTACAGGTAAGTATTAGTATATAAAATGTAGAAATTGTATAATCACAATCTGTATCAGTGAACTCTAAATTACTGAGACTTACTAGCTGCTGGTTGTAATTGTCCAAGGATAGTCAGATATAAAGCAATTGTCTTCTATTACTTTATCTTTTGATAAAAGTAGTTTAAATGGATATACAAGAAAATATTAAAGTTAAAGATAGAAAACTGAGATTTAGTTGAGTCTGACACTAATATACTATGAGACCCTTGAGGTAATTCATTTAGCTTCTAAACATCAGTTTCTTTGTAAGTGACATACAGATATGTGTGGTATATGGTGCTAGATCAAATTTCTGAGAATTCAGAGAGAAATCTGCATTTGAAAGAAAAGATTAGATTGATGTTATCAGAGTTAGCCACCTTAAGCAATAATTTGTGAGTAGCTGAGAAGTTTCACAAAATTATTTAGGTTGGCTTTGCTGTAGATACTGGAGAACTGAGAAAGCACACAGCTAATTAATTTTTCTATACTATTTTAGTTAAACTTCTATCAACACAATTGCAATGTCACCCAGGAAAAGAACCTCAACATCAGGAGACTTTCTGGATCTCCAGCAACATCCAAGAAAAATGATGCTCTGATCAATACTCAATTTTCCAGTCTGTATCACAATCTTGCTTGACAATAGACACAAGACATCAGGCTATCTCAGCTAGATACCAGCCAATAAGATCACTGAGGCCCTCTTTCTTTTTTTTTTTTTTTTTTTGAGACGGAGTTTCGCTCTGTCGCCCAGGCTGGAGTGCAGTGGCCGGATCTCGGCTCACTGCAAGCTCCGCCTCCCGGGTTCACACCATTCCCTTGCCTCAGCCTCCCGAGTAGCTGGGACTACAGGCGCCCGCCACCACGCCCGGCTAGATTTTTTTATTTTTAGTAGAGATGGGGTTTCACCATATTAGCCAGGATAGTCTCGATCTCCTGACCTCGTGATCCGCCCGTCTCGGCCTCCCAAAGTGCTGGGATTACAGGCTTGAGCCACCGCGCCCGGCCGAGGCCCTCTTTCTAACTTCATGTTTACCTAGACATCATATGACTATACATTTGATTTTCCATGCAAATTCTTTCTCTCCGGTGATAATTCACTAACCCTGATCACCTAGTTTATTTAATTGCTAAACTTTCTATGGTAAATTAATAAGCTGCCATTTGGGCGGCATTAGATTCTTGGGCTGTTCTCTGTTCAGTTATACGAAGTTAAATATAGATGCTGGAGACCAAAGTATGGCACTTCTTAGAAATAATTCTATCTCATCACTCTACTATTGTGCTACACATCTTATGGGTTTACTACAATCAAATCAAATGAGGTTATTAACACAAACTTATTGTCAAATAAAAGACCAGAAATGTATAGTATTTAACCACAAAAAAAAAAAAAAAACAATTTTAACCTGTTGAAAACACAGCTTTCTGGTTCAAGATAACAGACTTAGCACAGTCATTTGTTTCTTATCCTTCTCAGGACCTCATTACCGTTCTAGTATAGGAATAAAGAGAGGAGCAATCCTTTATCAGCAAAGAGAATGGAAGTAGAACCATCAGTTGATGAGAGGTTCCAACCATAATCTGGAAGATGGAAGGCCACATTTAAAAGGTCTCCAGTAAAACAGATGGTTTTCCTCCCATTTATTTTAAAATATGATGATCAAGAGGTCCCGGACGCATGCACAGTTACCAGCAATGAGGCTTCCCAGTTCCTGATATTTAAATACAAGTTAGCATAAATGTGAACGGATCATCAAATATATGTAGAAAACTATCAGCATGAGGGAATAAGAAAACAAGATAAATAACTGTACTAGGATAACCAAAATTATAATTTTACTTAAAGGAAACCATTAAGAAAAATGTTTAGTATCTTCAGGTATTAAAGATATTACATCCATAAAATAAGGATGCTTGAAAAGAACAATCAGAACAACAAAATACTCAGGGAAAATAACATTCTATTATATGAAATTAAAATTCATAATATGGTTGACAAAGCTGAATACATACCAAAGAATATAGAGCAAATGGTAGGCAGAAAATATGAAAATGAGATAATACAAATGATCAACTGAAGATATTCAATAAATAATAAAAAAGAACTCCCCAAGGAGAAAAGAGAAAATAGAAAGAAACCATAAAGTAGCTTCAGAAGAAAAAATAAATTGGCATTAGATTTCTTACCAGTTAAAATGAAAGTAGAAGATAACATAATGCCTTTAAAGTTCTAAGAGGAAATGACTTCTCATGTAGAATTCTAAGCACAACCAAACTATCCATTAATTGTGAGGACAGAATACTTTTCAGATATATGAGTACTTTTCAGATATGTATTTCATATAACGAATTTTAATTTTTACCCTAGTAAAACAAAGGGCTTGGGAGAATTCATCAAAAAAGAAGATATGATTTACAATGCATCAGAAGTCTAATGGACAGAAACTGTAGCATTATTATATATAATTATGATTTGTAAAGCTGAGCAGCAGAATCAGAAAGGAATTAATCCAAATAAAAACAGGAAGTCAGTAGGTTCCCAGAAGGAAGTTTTCCGGTTAATACAATGGGTTTCATCCAACAGATAAAGTGAGCAAGAAGCTAGAAAATATTAGGCATACTAACATCTTATGTTACTTTAATAATACTATTTAAAAAGAGAAAAGACAAAGGAACAAATTTTAAAAAGTGGTTCAATTCTACAAATGTTTAAGGTAGACAAAGATATTTTCTTATCTTTAAGGAACTTACATTTCTATAAAAAGGTAGAATAGAGATAAGATATATAAAGACTATACACTGAGAGAGAGTAAGGTAATGTTATAAAAAGTATATGTGCTATGGGAATTCAGAGGAAAAAAGAGAGCACACACGTTTGGAGATTCAAAAAAGAAGGCTGAGTTAGAAATTAACCTTGTAAGAAGATCAGGATTCTGACTGATGAAAATGGGAGGGGTAGGGCGAAGACTTCTTGTGATGTTTCAAATATAAATCATTGAAAAGCAAAGGTAGGTAAGAATCTGGCCATGTCCAGAACATGTATGAAAAAAAGCTAGAGACTTGTAAGGGTTAAATAATAGTAGTCCTTAAATCCTAGACTGGATTTATCAGATGATGTGAGGGGAGCACTTACAGTTTTTACTAGAGAAATGGCATTATCAGAGTACTTTGGAAGAGTGGTTTCCACAGTGTGGTTCCCAGACCAGAAAATTCTAGGGTCCCACCTCAAATCCACTATATCAAAAACTTTGGGTCAGGCATGGTGGCTCATGCCTGTAACCCCAGCACTTTGGGAGGCTGAGGTGGGCGGATCACCCGAGGTCAAGAGTTCAGGACCAGCCTGGCAACATGGTGAAACCCTATCACTACTAAAAATACAAAAATTAGCCAGGCGTGGTGGCACGTGCCTGTAATCCCAGCTACTCAGGAGGCTGAGGCAGGAGAATCGCTGGAACCCGGGAGGCAGAGGCTGCAGTGAGCCAAGATCGCGTCACTGCACTCCAGCCTGGGCAACAAGAGTGAGACTCCGTCTCAAAAACAAACAAACAAACAAACAAACAAAAACACACATACAACTTTGCAATCTTGGTTTCACAAATCTTCCAAGTGATTTTGATGCATGCAAAAGTTTGATAACCTTTCTTTTACTCTAAGTTAAGGTAAAATCACTAAAAGGTAGAATAATTTAAGTAAGACATGATGAAAATGGGATGTGAGGGTCATTATAGCAAACACAACACAACACAACAAAACAAACAAACAAAAAACTCTGCAGCTCTTAGTAACTGATTAGGGGTGGAGAAGAAGCAAATAACTACTTTGAAGAATGTGGTAGTATGTGAAATACTTAAGTCAGTGTAGTCCAAAGTCCTTATCTAATAGTTTGTACTATCTTCCCCAAGAGCTATTCATTGTAAACATTCTTATAAATACATTACCAAAATAAAGCAAAGTTCTTTATATTAGTTTTACATGATTAATTATTCTCATGCAGAGCTTCCCATACATAGCTAACAGGTAGCATCTTTATTTTTTCTTCCTTGGCCTTGAGGGAACACCCTAACCTACATACCACATCACAGCTACACATGTGCTTTCATCCATAAGGGAAGCCTAATGAGATAATGTTCAGTAACCAGTGGCAGTGCTCAAAACTTCATAGGTTACACTATTAGTTCTCTATGAAGGAATACCCAGAACAAAACAAACTCAAATAGGACCAAAGGAAAAAATAAATGTATAGGTACACATAAATTTTAAAGATAATTATTACAGATACTATCAAAATGAGAATGTGAAATATTAAACAAATACTTTCTAATTAAAACTCTTAAAAACATGGGCATCACCCCTGACTCCCTTCTCTTTATGTCTCTCTCAAACTCTCTACCAAGCAAATACTATTGGCTCTACCTTCAAAATACATCCAGATTCTGACCACTTTTTGCCACTGTCACTACCACCATAAGCTCTCCCTTGGATTACTGCAAAAGCCTCCTGTCAACCTGCTTTTACCCTTGTCTCATTGTGGTCTGTATCAGAGGTAGGCAAACTATGACACACACAGCAAATCAAGCCTATCAATTGTAAGTTTTATTGAAACATAGTTACAGCCATCCCTTAAGTAATGTTTATGGCAGTTTTCATGCTGCAATAGTAGAGCTGTGTGGTTATTATAGACTACTACATGACCCACAAAGCCTGAAACATTTACTATCTGGCTATTTACAGAAAAAAGTTTCCAAGCCTTGGTCTACATGCAACACAGTAGTCAGAGTGATCCTGTAAGAACATACGTCACATCATGCCATTCCTCTGTTCACAATCTTCCAGATACTTTTCATTTGAAAGTAAAAGCTGACATCCTTAAAATTATCTGCTTGCTATTCCTCTGCCTCTTCAAGCATACTCCTGCTGTGTACTTGCTGTTAACACTATCTAGAATACTCCTCCCCAGATACTGTGTTTGCTCCTCACTTCTTTTAAAGTCATGTCACCTTCCCAGTAAGAATTTCCTTTCTCCTGTATCTAAAATTTCAAACCATTCCTCCTTCTGAACACCACTTAATCTCCTTTGGCACTTTATTTTTCTCCATAATGCTTATCACCTGACATATTTATTTGTCTGTCTCCTTATATTAAATAAGCGAGGACAGGGATACTGGAGTGTTTTGTTCACTGCTGTATCCCTAGCACCTAGAACAGTACCTGGCACATAGCAGACATCAATAAGTATTTGTTAAATGACAAAGCACAGGAATAATAGATAAGTAAAATTAAATGACCTATGTAATACTGGAAATTAAGACATTTACAAATTTATCTTAGAATTTCATGACTAACAGGATTGTGGTTCTCCGTATTACTAAAGATATGTCAATATATTAGAAAGGTGACTGAAGTGCAACACAGTCATTACTTAATATTGTATTACACAAAGACGGTAACTTTCTAAATAAAGCTATCAAAATTATCAAAATTCTAGTAGAGTTGATGACTTATATTAATCTTTTAAGCTAAATCTAACTATCCTTAACTTTCTCATCCTCACTACCAAATTTTCAGACTATAAAACAAAAGGACCACATAGTTTTTCTTAAAGGTCTCTGCCCCATGTTCTTCCATCTAAAGAACCAGATGACCTACATTCTCCTGAAGAGGGTTATCTTCTTAGCTATATACTTTCAGAAAAAGCTTAATATGGGGTAGAAAGTGTGAAGTTGATAGTCCATATTCAAATCTGCTTTTTAAATTAAGACAGGAGCAATCTAGCACCATTTTCATTTTGCATTATATTTAGGGACTACCACTAGCCTCACAGCACCACAGAAGATATTAACGAAGATATTAGGAGACTGTCATCACAACGCATCAGTGTCACTTTTTATTTCACCCTTTAAGACTTAGTTTCTAGTGAAATTGCTTGACCAGCTTCATTTTAGCCTGTTAAAACTGGCTGTTCTTAACATGAACATTTTAACCTTAATTAGATAAATCCAATATTAGGTATCAACTAGTGTAGTAATTCTTTTAATAACAATCAGTTTTAAACAAAAGTAAGCCTCTCTGGCAATACACATTCTTTATGTATTTGTATTTATTTAGCTCACAGGCCAAAGTTTGCAGGGCAGAGATTTTTTTTTTTTTTTTTTCACTTAAATCCATTGTTAGTGACAATGTAAGTGTTTAAACAGTATTGCTTTAGGAATCTCAGAAGTTCAAGTAGAAAGATATATTCCATATTCTGGGAAAAGATGGTACCAAGACTTTAAGAATTTAATTTTTTAAAAGTTTCAGTAACTACCTTCCCTACTCATACTTTTCAACCAATTGGGAAAAAAGTCTTCTCTGAAATCAGCATCTACTTGGCAGATGTATGTCATCGTTGTCTCTCTCATTGTTTCATCTTTAAAAATGTGTAATACTTTTTTAATTGCAGAGGTAATAAAAGATATTTATTTTAAAAAAATAAAGTGATTATCTACTTCTTTCCTGAGGCACATGAAAGCATTTAAAAATGAGTTAATATATATACACTCTTTCACCTACCATCACAGTATTTACTTTTCTATGTCAAAACATACAAAGTTATATCATTACCTTGTATGTATTGCTATTTAAAATATCTTCACTGGTAGATAAATACCCAGTTGGTTCCTTTTGTTTTGCGATTTCTTATGTAAACCTGGTGAGATTTGGATACTAGCTACTAAAATGAGATAAAATAAGAATCTGGTTTCAAGACTTCTACCAGGGTAAACTACTTTAGGAGACAGAAAAGGAATAGGACAACTATCCCTACCCCATGACTGGGGGTGGGGGTAGATGAGAAAAATAAATGGAGGTGAGAAGGAAAGAAGTTCAATCTAAGAATGGAGGTTTCATAGCTTGGTCATAGATGCATGTCCATACAGATAAACTAGCAAACAGTTAAAAAATAAGAATAGAAATGTAAGATTCTGAATTCTTGATTTCTTCCCCTTATATTATTCAGCATAACTAGCTTAGGTACTGTCAACTCTCCAAACAACATTAAAAAACCTCACTGATCTAGCAAAGCTAAGTTTAGCAGACTAACTTCAGTGAGGAAGAACATGAAGAGGAAAGACAGAGAAGGATATTTATAAGGTTTTAGGGTTGGGTGGGCTTTAATCAACGTTTTTCAAGGTGAGGACCTGGTTAGAACTGACAAAATAGTTTTGGATTGGTAACGATGATGAAATGGGAGTCCTGAAGCAAGTCTTTTTGGAAAATCAGTCTTGATAAATAAAGCTATTTTAGTTGTTTCACCATCATGAGTGAGAATTTCCTAAAGCAAGCATACAACTATGTTTGCTTGTTCTAAGTATTCTTTACCATAGAGGCATGGAAATATTCCTGCCCCAGAATTGTTCATCATAGTAATATGATATTGGTGCCAACTCCCCCCATTTTATGGAATTAAAAAGCTTTTAAATTTTATTGATCAGCTTTAAAAATGTTTTAGACTTTAATACGAATTGCTAAAATTAAATCTGGTACTCTGCAGTGATATGCTGGAGTAGACAGGTAAATCTGAAAAATAACCAGAGAGAAGGCAGTAAATTTACAATAGTCCCTTAATATCCACAGGGACTGGTTCCAGGAACCACCCTCCCACCCCCACCCTAAGACACCAAAATCCACGATACTCAAGCCCCTTATATAGGAGAATAGTATTAGCATATAATGTAATGTGAAGGTTTCATTCATTGTCTTTTTTTTTTTTTTTAAAAAAAAAAAAAGAAAAACAACTAGTTCTTGTCCTCTGCCAATATTTTGAGCTAATCTTATTCCTTTCCTTCAGTTGGTTGGGTCTTAATCTGTGTTGATAATTCTAACACAGATCTTTGCAAGTCTGTTTATACTCATTTTCTTGGTGATCTCTCATCCAGTCTCACAACTTTACTTCCCATCTATTCCTGAGTAATCCAGTATACATTTTCTCTCCAGAACTCCAGATACAACTTAATTGCCACTCAAGATCTCCACTTGATGTTTAATGAATGACTAAAACAAAAATGCCCAAAACTAAACCCTACGTTCTCCCTCAATACATAAATGTAAACAATAGATAGATGGAATAAAGAATACAATTACTTTGCAAAAAGACTCAAGAGGAATTAGCCAACAAGGCATCTCCTGAATGCTGTTCAGTAAGATTCCATATGAAATATTAGATTTACAAACAACTTTTGGTAATAAATTCATGCTTTTAGTTCATGTGGCATTCAGTATGTGGGATTTTTAAAGGTTATTTTTAAATATGTGGTAAAAAATCCCAAATCAATCCTTTTTTTTTAGTTATATAATACAATTAAAGGATTAATGCTTGAGGTAATGGACACCACATTTGCCTTGGTGTGATTATTATTTATTGCATGCCTGTATCAAAATATCTTGTGTACCCTATAAATATATATACCTAGTATATATCTACAAAAATTTAAGAAAAAAATCCCAAACCAAAACCACATTAAGGGATTCTCCTCAGTTAAAAATTTCTTCACTTAATTCTCTACGTCAGTCCATACAATCCTACTAAAACTGCATTTCTTATTTAAGATTTGCTAGTCACTAAATGTCTCTTCAAAGCATCAACACTATTGATCTCTAAATATGATACTTTATTGGATATTATAATGTCATAGTATTCTTTTTATCTCTCCTCTTCCAAACTCATATCTCCTCTAATAACCTAGGTTTAGCCTTTTGACCTTTGTTTTTTCTTCATATTGTCTACGACTTTCATTCCTTTATGGCTTCAAACAACCATTTCCATTATATTTAAAAAGCAGCAATGGTCTCTCTCTTTTTTTTTTTTTAAACAATTTAAAGGACAGATGATGCAACAATGTTTCATTTTCTTGCACTCAAACAAAACACAAAAATGTTAAATCTTAAAAAAACAGAAAAACAAAACTGGAATCCAGATACTTGCATTAAAAGTCCTAAGTCTTATACTGTCTAACTTTTATCTCTTGGTGCCCCAGTTTCTCCATCTGCAAAAATTATTAAACTAGCTAGATGATCTTTCTAAAGTTTTTTTTTAATATTCTGGTTTGTATTTTTAAAACTGTTTACAACTTATGTGGTTCTTTATGGCCTTTATTCCCATATCTAGTCAGACTCTCATACAAAAAATGAGGGGATTCTTTAACTTACATAACATCTTAGACAAATGGTTTCAGAAGGATAGGTACTTGAGATTCTGTGAAAATAAGTCAGTGTGCTAACTTGTTATCTATAGAAGGAAAGCTTGGGCCGGGCAGGTGTATCACGCCTGTAATCCTAGCACTTCGGGAGGCTGAGGCAGGTGGGTCACGAGGTCAGGAGATCGAGACGATCCTGGCTAACAGGGTAAAACCCTGTTTCTACTAAAAATACAAAAAAGTAGCCAGGCATGGTGGCAGGCGCCTGTAGTCCCAGCTACTCAGGAGGCTGAGGCAGGAGAATGGCATGAACCTGAGAGGCAAAGGTTACAGTGAGCCAAGATCACGCCACTGCACTCCAGCCTGGGCGACAGTGTGAGACTCCGTCTCAAAAAAAAAATAAAATAAAAATAAAAAAATAAAAAGAAAGCTTGGTAAGCAAGTTTTATTTATAGAGACTGTGCTTTGAATCATCGCTTGATGATGGCCTTGTTTACTCCAGAACTTAAAGTTCAATTACTTTTTAATGTAAGATATCAATACACATTTTACTTATTCTTACATTATTATTTACAATAATTTTATTTTCCTCCTTTGTACTTCCTATATATATATATAATTAAAAGCCTGTTTTAGCTTTCAATTTTGTCTGCTCATTTGTTTATAATTCATGTAATTTGGTTTAACACATAGTTTCCATTTTAGCATTTGCTAAGTTGTCTTAATCATCTGCCCTAAGTAACATGGTATCCTCAAGCTAAATCCTAACCCTATTGGTCATGTGATTATTTTTTAAGGCGCTCTCTCTTGTGCTCCCCTCCCCCACATATATATAGTAAGCAAATATACTTAATCAGAATAAAACCACAAAAATCAACTTTGATTTACAGAGCTCATTCCATTTCCAGTCACTTTAATGTCCAAATAAGACAACACACATTTACAATAACAAAGATAAAATAATTAAGCAGGGTAGCAGAAATAAAAATTTAGGTTAATGAATTTTTATAAATGTCATTTGGAAACATATTATCTTGCTTCACCCCTAACTGTAGTCTCCAAATATTCAATGATGTTGCCACCATTCATTGTTATCATAACATACCAAATATATTTATGTCCTTATGCCTGCCTGGTTAATGCAGGTTTTTTTATCTGTTTGAAATATCCACATGTTATTTTCTGATCATTCATTCAGATTTAACTTACTCTTTTTGGGTCCACAGAAAGGTTACACTGACCCCCAGGGCAGAATAAATCATCATCTCCTTTTGCTTTACCACAGCATTTTGATTATAATTTCACTACAGCTTGCCATTTATTTTTTCTCTTATTATAATTATTTATTTTCCTATCCAAGTCCATTAGGCTACATGCTTTTTGAAGGTAAGTACTGTACATGTGTTTTCTCTGGTACTTTCTCTTTCCCAAAATCAAACCCAGTACTGACAATGTCTTCTATTTTTGTCCATTAAGGTATATTGGTCCTTCATCTTCCTATTTTGACTCAAATATCTATAGTTTCCAAATGTACATGGTCTTTTAAATAATTATTTGTTTTACATATTGCATTCACATTTACACATAAATTGTCTACGTGTAAAGGTCCCCTTGGAGTAACAGCATGTAAAATTTAAAACTTGATTCCTAATTTGCTCAGTTGACTCACTTTGAACATAAATCCTGCGTTACCTGTCAGGATGAATTAAGTAATACTGTCATTTTAAGAGAACTTCATAAAAATAGTAAGATAGGCATTCTTTATAGGATTATTACTAAATTATTCTATTCTTTAATGGATTATTTTAAACACAAAGTACTTAAATTATTTTTAGATAAATGACTCTCATTTGAAACCTAATCATTTTAAACACAACTAGGATTCCAGCAATATTTTCTATGTTGAATAAATGTCAGATTGTCTCATATATAAACAAAATATTAATTTTAAAAGTCTAAAATACATTTAATATTAATAAGACAGCAACATACGTATTTTTAGAAATTACTGCTTTAATATCTCTCCAGGGAGATAAACTTTTCTCAGAAAGAACTTTCATTATAACACTGAAAATTTAAATTTTTGTTTTAAATCTAAAAATCATTCTCTAAAATTCTGTTACTTGCAACGGACACATTGCAAAGGTGATATCAAATGCCTTATGAGTTATTTATTATAATATCATTTACTCTAGTCAAATGTTGTCACTAAATATGTTGTAAAGAATAGCGTATATGGCTATACAAGTCCCTCACCACCCCTCACCCTAAGGGTAGGGATGCCACCCCATCCCTACCCTTATGTGTCTAAATCCAGTGTCTTAATCTACTTATCTGTCTCTATCATTATTAAAGTATTCACTTAAAAAACTACCCTGCCACCCCAAATTTAGTTATATTTCTACCATCCTCTTCTAAGTTACGTACTGGCAAATGTAACATTTAGAGATGTGCTACAGAACAAAACAAAGTTGGGAAAGATAAACCCATAAAACTAAAGGGTATGCTTTTGTACTGCAAAATAACATTTCAAAGAATGAGTCAACTAAAATGTTTAAGAAAAAATATTCAGTAGTTCAAAGGGAATCATTTTTAACTACTGTAAATTAGATTAGACTGAAAAATAATGTGATTCATAAAAAAGTTACAGTCAAGTGTATTATTTGATTAAATCTTATTGATCTATAATATAAAAAATTCACTCAGTCCAGTAGTATCGGGGCATTTTAAAGGCCCCGTTATCAGTTCAACATAATTTTGAAACTACAATTTGTTTTTGGTTTATGGCTATTATTTCAATACTACTGTAACAATTTGAACAACAGAATCTATTTTAGATCTTCAAGGCCATTGACTCCTTAGTTAAAAACAAATTACAAACCAATTAAACACTAATTTTTCAATCTGTTTTCATCCAGCTAAATATGGCAACCCAAGGCACTTCAACTATCAACCCTACTTGTGATGTACGTATACATTTCAAAGTAAAAAATCTTGAACTAACATCATTAAGTAGAACTGGAAAATTCTGTTGTATTTATTTATACTAACAACATTTTACTATTATTTCTTCAGGCAAAATAAAGTTATCCCCATCAGATGTTTATCCATCTCATCTCTTTATTTTAATCCTTTCCTTCAGTTTTAGTCTCTTCCCTTATTTCCCTACAAATCCTGGACTCTGTGGTCACTGTTTATTTTCTAACCTCAACTTGTCCTTTGCTTTCCATCCTTAAATCCCCAATTCTACTTCAGTTCTTCAATCCATTCCTTCCCCCAAACAACCTAAGAACTAATGGAGAAAAATTATACATGTTGTGTAGACTTGTTCAATAAAAATATAAAATTGATAATTTCACCTCTGTCCGTTGACATATTTACCTATCATTAACTTATCTTCAGTTAGATCCTCTCCTAATCCCCTTCACAGGCTATCAAAAGCTTTTGCTATTTTCATTAACTGTCTACCCCACAGCCTGCTCAATTCTCAGTATATGACCTGAGCTCATCCTTTATAGCCAGTTGAGACAATTATACAGATATGCCACTTTTTGTCTACCCTCAGATAGTAACAAGTTACCATCTGAGGCCATATCCTTGCTTCCTTCTTTGCAATGTACAGAAAGAAATATCCCTCATTCTATCTAAAGCATTCTGTCCTGGATATTCTTAATACCATATCCCCCAGAATTGGATGATATTGGTCCATCATTCATCCTTTCTGACATTTTTCTTCAATCTTTCCTGATCCACTAGTTCCATCCCATTATCCCCGAAGTCTCTCCTAACTAAAATTAAAAAAAAAGTTCTTGACCCTGCACATCTTCTTCAAGGAATTTTTATCTCTAACATTAAACTTTTTCTTTTTTTCAGCCTTCATCTCTGTACCTTCCTCATCAGCTTGCCCTTAAATAATGATTATCCTGTGTTCCAGTGTCCATTCTCTTTTCACTCTTTACCCTCTCAGTTTCTCACATATACAGGAACTCATATGTACCCCTGAGGGATTGGTTCCAGGACTCTGTTGGAAACCAAAATCTACGAATGCTCAAGTCCCTTACATAAAATGATGTACTTATACACATCATCCCACATCTTTTAAATTATCTCTAGATTACTTATAACACTAATACAATGTAAATACTTATGTGAATAGTTGTTATATTTGTATTGCTTTTTGTGTTTTTTTAAAATTGTTGCTTTGTTATCTTTTATTCTATTTTTTCCCAAATTATTTCTGACCCAAAGTTGGTTGAATCTATGGATCTGGAACCCATGAATATGGAGGTCTAACTGTATACCCAACTGCTTATGAGACCTCCACCTGAACAATTTTGAGACATCTCAAGTCAACTAATCATTTTTTTTACAATTTTTCTAATCTCAGTACCTTTTTTTTTTTTTTTTTCTGAGACAGAGTCTTGCCCTGTCGCCTGCCTGGGTTGGAGTGTAGTGGCACAATCTCGGCTCACTGCAACTTCCGCCTCCCAAGTTCAAGCGATTCTCCTGCCTCAGCCTCCCAAGTAGCTGGGATTACTGGGATGTACTACCACACTCAGCTAGTTTTTGTATTTTTAGTAGAGACAGAGTTTTGCCATGTTGGCCAGGCTGATCTCAAACTCCTGACCTCAGGTGATCCGCCTGCCTTGGCCTCCCAATGTATTTTTTACCTCAGCTGGTAACACCAAAATTAACCAAAGTACTCAGTAACTAGAGTATCATTCTAGAATCTTCTGTTTCTTTTACCATTGCTCTACAACCAAACAATCAGAAATTCTTTCAATTTACTCCTTAAATTTCTTTATTTCACACCCTCATGACTACTGTTCAGATCAGGCTTTCAATTCTCTTGGATTATTTTAGATAGTTCTCCCTCCCCTAAGTGATTTCCATACCCTGGTCTCAATTTCTCAAATCCATTATCTCTATAACCGCTGTAATTAACTTACTGAAAAGAAATCAGATCATAACTTCTACTTTCTTGCTTGAACACTTATCTCTTTCGTCACTTTCTAAAACCTTTTATGATTTGACTCATGACTCTGCCTTCCCCCCTCCAATCCCCATACAAAACCAATGTTCTTGAACACACGCCTGTGCAATTTAAGGTACTTGTTTGTACACTTTATTCTTCTGGCTAGAACAGCCTTCCCTTGATGTGCATACCAGATACCTTAAAATGTAGCTCTGGTATCTCTTTTCTGAAACATTTCTTTTTTGACTACTACTCCACAGTAGTAGTAGTCAATTGTGTCTTCCTCTGGCCTATTCCTGTACCCTGTACTTGTTCCTAATACTCTATTACATTACATAGTTGACCCCACTATAAAAAACTCAGAATTGGCCAGGCACGGTGGCTCATGCCTATAATCCCAGCACTTTGGGAGGCCGAGGCGGGCGGATCACAAGGTCAGGAGATCGAGACCATCCTGGCTAACACGGTGAAACCCCGTGTCTACTAAAAATACAAAAAATTAGCCGGGCAGGGTGGCGGGCGCCTGTAGTCCCAGCTACTCGGGAGGCTGAGGCAGGAGAATGGCGTGAATCTGGGAGGTGGAGCTTGCAGTGAGCCAAGATCGTGCCACTGTACTCCAGCCTGGGTGACAGAGCGAGACTTCATCTCAAAAACAAAAAAAAAACCTCAGAATTTGTGTTTTTCATAATGGTACTCATGAATGATTCATGCAGAAACACACAGTATTTGACACATTACCACAAAATAAAAGCATTGAAGGCAAGCATAGAAAACACTTTTACAAATTCTGAAAGAATAAATCAGGAATCCTTAATCAGAAATGAATACTATAACATTCAAAGAAAAAATCACCTAAACAACTCACATAGTAAAAAAAAAAAAAAAAGATACTCTAAAACTACACAGCGGTTAAGAGCACAGAATTTTTGTCAGAGTACACATATAATAATTAACACAGTGCCTTGAAAACAACTGTATGTCTTTAAAGTTAACTGCTATTATAACTAATACTATTATTATTAAATTAAATAACCAGACATGGATGAATTAAAAATTGTTCTAGGTCATAAGTACTTTTGGTCTTGGTACTAAAAATTGTAGATTCCACCAAACTCTTTTATGTTTTTAAGGAAAAAAAAAATCACTTAAGAGGGATTTCTTATTATACTAGTAAATGTGATAAATAATAACTACATTTTGTTACTTCCTAAGTAATTTTAATGGTTCTTTCTCTAATGCAAATCCTTTCATTAACAAGAAATTCTATTGAAGAGATTTGCCAACCTCTACTTGCTGAAAGTTTCCTTCTTACCACATAGCAAAACAAATGCATCAAATGATTAACACAGCAAAATGCCAGGAAATTCTTTTCCTACAAAGTTGTAAGTTCTAAAACAAGTTGCTTTTACCTTCAGGAGCATCTGCATCACATCTCTTTGGCACAGAAAGGGTTGAATTGCCTTTATGGTTATCAGAAGTTATATTAGTCTGAAAGATAAAAATATAGTTAAAATGTAAAAACCACATTAATAAATACATTTGGATTTAAAAAGTAATCACTATAAACTGTATACTCCATATACTAACTACATCTATCTAACATTTCAAAATGTAAATTTTATGTAACACTGCTCTTAGAAGAAAATTATGGTAAATTAAACATTAAGGCTTTTTGCAATAATAATCCTTTAGGTCCTGTGTTGAACAACAGGGTTTCTTCCCAGAACAAACAAATTCCATTTTTAGTACAAAGTAGAGCATCTGAAAAGAATGCTATTTTCAGACTGTGGAACATGCAAAGAATATCTTTTGTCCAAGCAAAAGCATAGTCTTCCTTCATTCCTTCACAGGAGGATGTTTAATAAGCATGACCTAGTGAGGTAGGTGAAGGGGATGATTGGGCAAGAAGAGAATAAAAAGGTATAAGAAGTGAGAAATATGGTTCAGGTGATTTTCCAGCATGGTGTTTCCCCAACTCAGGTCATTCATGTACCTCCATCATGATCTGTGCTTTACCTGTTTCACCTACATTATAACTAAACATTTTTCAATGAAATAGCCTTTTAACACTCACCAATATTATGGAGGGTACTGACTGAGGGTTGATATGTTTGTTAGATTTTTCTTTCTAATTGCATGTTAAAGTAAAGAAAGAATGAAGTGCAGGATAAAAAAGAAATGATCTGGGCACACTGATTTAACAATGCAAGACTCCACTAAAGCAATGCTTGATCAGGCCCTGAAACATAAATATGGTTTGAACAGTTAAGAAGTAGAGCAAAAGGTATTTTAAAAAAAAGGAAACAAACTAAACAAAGTTTGAATCAGATTTGGTCAGAATATTTTGAATCGTCAGAAAATCCAAACTTACTGTTCTATTAAAACTAAAAGTCACAGTGGCTTTTGAGAGCTCAACAGCATCAATAAATCAGCATATGAGGAAACCCATCATGTTAAAAGAATGTATAGTTATCTACATATAAAACATTTATAAAGCCTCTTCTAGGGGATTCATAGTGCCAATGAACGGACATGCTGTGCTCACCAAAATGTTCTTTGGGAGCCATATTATTAAAATCAGTTAAAATGTTATTTTAGAGGAAGTATTATGAGTTTTAATGAAGTACTAACATAAAGCTCAGTAGCTTAGCATCACAGGGCCCATTTAAGGAACTATTGTAATGAAATTCTGTGTGTTGTTTCAAAAAAACAACAGTATGAAACAAATATAAACATGCTAAAAATAGAAATAAAAAACCAGTTTTAGCAATATTAAATTTAATCTGATGAGCTAATATCTTATGCTAACCATCACAATTAAAATTTGATTTTAAATATCACTATCTTTAAAATATCAAAATAATCAAGTTTTAAATATTTCACTTACCTCTATTAAGTAATTTTGGCTTCCATACATAACATATTGGGGAGCAAGACTATAAATCATATAGCTAGTGTGAAGGACAATAAGCAGAAGTATCATGCAGAGAAAAAGGAGTGCTTGGGGCCTGGTTCTACCTCTTCTGATTTTATATAACTGGAAAGAAAAGAGTGACAAAATTTCAGCAAAATATTTCATTTGTAAAGCATTAAATACTGTTCTTGTGTTATGAGAAATGATTTACACAGTTCAATCAATCATTATTTTTCTTCCAAAGTAAATACTAAAAATTCTTAATCATCCCAAATAATTTTAAGATAATTCACATGGTCTACTTCCAAAGAAATCTTCTAAACTTATTGTGTAACAGCATCTGTTAGAAATTCATGGAGCTAATTGTGAACTACCTCTAGTTCTATCTAAAGATTAGAAGTATGAATTTAAACTATAAGTATCAGTAATATACTATGGTTTTATATAACTTTTTATATAATACTGTATAAGAATAGACAATGTCATGTGTTTATAAACGTCCATTTCTATGAAATACTCGTGACATCCTTACACTTTGCTATAAAAATTAGTTTATGAAAAATTCTGATAATCTTATTAAAGAGCTTTTCACATTTATCTATACTAAAGGGAAATGAAAACACATGGTAACTGAAATATAAGGAACCAGGTAACTTGCTTCATTTCAATACCATAGCATGCTTTTATTTTAGTGACTTATACTGTCCCACCTCCCTGTTTTATTACTAGATTGTAGTACAGACTCCAATTCCAGATGGGAGGACAATAAGACCATTTATAAATGTACATTTCCCAGGTTCTTTCACAGCCAGTAGTGGCCATGTGATAAAATATTAAACATGAAAAGCAAAGCAGAAGTCTGTTAGGGATTTCTGTAAAAGTCTTGTTTTATTGATACAATTGTATACCCCTTTCTCCTAACTACCTTTTTCTTCACAGAATATGAACAGGATAAAAGGAACTGCAGCAGCCATACTACAATCATGACAGAGATACTCGAAGAATTACAGAGATATTGGATCCGACTTTTTGAGCTACTGAAGCAATACTAGCTTCTTTTTTCCATAGCAAGAAATCTTCCATTAGTTCAAGCCACTATTTAACTGAGATCTCTTTTACTGTCAGTAGTGGGTAAAAGTAGTGGAAGTAGTGTCACTAACCCACAGTAGTGGAAGTAGTGTCTACCTGATACAGCTTCATTTTAAAATTGTTAATTTACGCAAAATAAGCATTTGAAGAACATAACCAATGATATGGTAATCTTTGCTAATAGGGAGGGCTATCTTTTGAGCTTCAGTGTATCTATTATATTCGAATGTGTTTCTACTAAGAAATAATATAACTTTTGGACCAGGGTTTCTCAACCATGGAACTACCGACATTTTAGGCTAGATAAGTCTGCCCTATGCACTACAGGATTTTTAACAGAATCTCTGGCCCCTACCCAATACATGCCACTAGCACTCCCCAATTTTAACAACTAAAAATATCTCTAGATATTGCCAAATGTTTCCGGGGGTGCAAAATCACCCCTGTTTAAGAACCACTGCTCTAGATAAAAAGTACTCTTATGTCAACATGAAGTGAAAAGGCTAGTATTTCTCTCACTTGTGGTATAAAGATACAGCTACTATATTCTAAATCTAAGATAATTTGCAATAATGGAGATTACACACAAAATGAGAAAAAAATACTGTAATATATACTTACTCTAATCCAAAAGAACCATATGCCAATATTTCGAATTCCTGCCATTGAAGTAAAAATAAAGTACATAATAATAATTGTTATAAGAATATAATCAAGAGGGAAAACCTGAAAAAAAAGATGAAATTAAATTTAACATATAAACTATAAGCACTCTAACAGTCATATAAAGTAAACTAAAAACATTATTCCCATTTGGCAAATATTTACAATATCAACCTTGATTTAAATTAGGCTACTGTGTTTTAAAAAAAATCCTCAAAAAACAAACAAGTACCCAACTATTACCAAAATTTTTAATACCATTATACTAAGAAAAATCCTAAAGCAAATTAAACTACAATTGCATTTATTGATGAGATAAAAGACTTGATTAAATATTAATACCAAAAATAATTTGGAGAGGGTCACCTCATGTTATGTAATATATCCCAAGTCAAATTATGTATAACATAAAAGTTCAGGAATATATCAATATAATAATATTTAAAGCAACATGTCAATGTATAAACTACAGGCAAATAAAAAGTAAAACTAGAAAATAACATAAGCATATGTCAAACTATTAATAGGTTTTCAGCATAATAATTTTATATGGAACAGGATGTCAGAATTTTGCTAGACTCTAGCATTTTATACTCTAGCAGCTACAGTATAAAATGACTGATATTTTACTTACTGTTTGTAGTAAAGGCAAAAGCATATTCAGTGGATTACTCAGGTTAGCTCCAAAAATTATGAAACCAGAATCTATTCCAGCTGAATGAAGAGCTTTATCTAAACTAAAAAAATTATAAAGAATGAAATTTAAGTTATACTACCAAATTTTCAGCAAATTTAGAAAAAAATATAATAATTTAAGCATGCAAATACATCTGAGTCAAAGAAAACAATGGATTACAAATTAAATCTCACTTAAATATCTCACAGCTATTGTTCAATTGATGGAGAATAAAGAAACATTCTATTATTGGACGTTTTAGCCATTCTTTGAGTTAATGCGAAAGAACACTTCAAGTAAGAAAACTACTTAAGATGAATAGCCTACACTAATGGCATTCAGCAACAAAATATATATTATCACAGAATTTGCATAAGTGCTTTAGAAAATGTGTCTACTGTACTTACTTTGACAAGAAGAGAGAAATTACAAACAGCAATGCAACTAAGATGAAAAATATTCCCCAGATGATCTAAAAGCAAAAATATATTCATTAAAATATAGTTCTAAAAGTTGATATTAAAAGCACAAAACCATTATATTCAATATGAGTTGCTAGAATATGACAAAGATCTAACAAAAACAATCTAAGATACATTTTAATTTAGTATATAATTCCAGGCATTTATACCTGAATTTTCATTATGAGACTATTTGATTGAGAACATGTACATAAAAGAGACAAAGCATTTGAAAAGTCTTCACTAATAAGTAAACAAATGAAACTCTTTGTTAGACCAAATACAAAGTTTTTATTCCATTACACTGAAATGAGACTTTAATGTTGACTGAAAAGTACATTATGACTAACAGACACACACACAACCCCAAAACCATGAAATGCAGGCTATATAACCCTGTTAGTTAAAATAGAAAATTTAGAACATTTTCCCATAGAAGTAATAATATATATAAATGATACATATAGTGGTTAAATTGTATTACAATCCATAAAAGCCTATACAAGTGATACTATTCCTGAAACAGAGTACTAACAACACTGAAAAAATTGTCATGTAAAACAATGTTTCTGTGGAAAAATGTCCTAAGCACTTAAGTAGCGGAACACATTTCTCCCAATTGTATGAAATTTATATTAAAGCTGGTAGAACAAGAGGAAGAAAAATATTATAACTGAGTTTCTAATGAAAAGTTTCAAGGTATAAAAGGGGTGAAATCTATGTTAAGAAAAACCTAAGCTCTTTTTCCCCCAAAATCTTCCCCAAGTTCCAGGGACAACTGGGCTAGAGTTGTCAAGACCAGACCCAAAAAGAAGAGTCCCAGTAAGCACAGTTAAGTGTGTGGGGCTCCTCCTTTAACTGGAATTGATATAAAGAGATCAATGAATGTTATGAAATCATGAATGGCAGGGAGATTTTTTCATCTTATTTCACATGACTGTTGAAGTAAATTTTAGAATCCTGAGAGAATAAAAGAAGTAACGCATGAACCTACCTAGCCTGAAAAGATGATTTTTGGAAGTAATTTTAGACCTGCACTCTGGGGAATTCTTCAGTTATGGCAGGGTGCCTTTGGGGTTCACTGGGAAGGAGAGAGTTGACAATGAGAGGGGACCAAGAAGGCTATAGTCATCTCTTGAAAACAGAGTGATATTGCATGTACTATTTTTCATGCTGGGATTCCGCAAGAGAATTCATTATTTAAAAAGGGTTTCATTGCAAAAGATTTTGAAGTGACTCCTTTATAGTAACAAATGTTCATTAGTAGAGGGTATAAAGGAGTTAATCTTTTTTTTTCTACTAGATTCAGGCATCTATATTTGGCACTGTGGTCAACCGAAAGGCAAGACAGACTTATACTTAGGATTCGCAAGTAAAAAACATTCCTTCCTAATAGCTGTTAACAAAAAATAGTTTGTAGCATGAAGCAATATAACTACTAAGTGCCAATTAGTAGTAGGAGAACATGATATGGAAACAGGATTTGAAATTAAGATTCCCTTCCTTTGATGTCCATTTTGGCAAAAACAAAAACAAAACAAACAAACAAAAAACAAACAACACTCTTAGCTATCTTCCCAATCTGTAGAGATGACTGACCCAGAATTAGACTGCTTAATCAGTGACTTAATGGAATACAGAACAAATGTAAAAAATATAAATACTTAATAAAGACCAAGAAAACTATACATATTTAAATACCAGAACTTAAATTAGTAGTTACAGAATCATATCAGTGATGACCACATTGGGGTGACCTAAATGCTACATATTATGCTCTAGCTATAATGCCAATTTTGAAATAAAAATTAAACTATAGAGGTAACGTCAATAAAAACGGAATAAGAACTTCTGAACATTTTCTCCTCTGTAAAAGCAGATTACAAGAAAAATAAAGGGGAAAGAAGAGTCTTTTTAACAAATAGTACTGGGACAAGTAGATACCCACATGCAAAAGAACTTGTATCCTTACCTCACACCATATAAAAATTCAAACCAGACCAAAGACCCAAATGTAAGAGCTAATAAACTATAAAAACCGTTAACGGAAAACAAGTGTAACTCTTTGTGACCTTTGGATTAGGCTATGATTTTCTAGATCAGATACCTAAAGCACAAGCAACAGAAAAAAAAATTGGACTTTGTCTAAATTAAAAATTCTTTTGCTTCAAAAGATACTATCAGCAAAGTGAAAAACCAACCCACGGAATAGGAGAAAATATTTGTTTTGTGAATATAAAGAACTCTTACACCTTAATAAGAAGAAAACAATCCAATTGAAAAATGGGCAAAGGATCTGAATATGCATTTCTTTAAAGGAAATATACAACTGGCCAATAAGCACCTGAAGAGATGTTCAATATCATTCACTAGAGAAATATAAATCAAACCCACAATGTGAACCAGAGAAATGTGAGCCAAACTACTTCATGCTCACTAGGATGTCTATAAACAAAAAAAATATTAACAAGTGTTTATAAGGCTATGGAGAAATTGGAACTCTCATAGAGTACGTAATACTCTATGGGAATGTAAAATGGTGTAGACGCTTTAAAAAACAGCCTTGACAATTCCTCAAGAAGTTAAATATAGTTATTGTATCACCCAGCAATTCCAGTCTTTGGTATATACCAAACAGAACTGAAGACATCCACACAAAAATTTGTGTACAAATGTTCGCAGCAGCATTTTTCATAATACTAAAAAATGAAAACCCAAATGTCCATGAGTTGACAAACTGATAAACAAAATGTGGTATATCCATACAATGGAATATTAGTCAGCCATAAAAAAGAATGAAATAATGCTATATGCACATGAATGAATCATTAAAAACATTTACGCTAAATGAAGACAGAAAATACTACATATTGAATGATTCCATTTATATGAAATGTCTAGAAAAGACAAATCCATAGAGATAGAAAGATCAGTCATTGCCACGGACTGGGAGAATGGGGCAGACTGCTCATGGGTACAGGTTTTTTTGTTAAGGGAATAAAATTTTCTGACATTAGATGGTGATAGCTGCACAATCTTGTGAATATACTAAAAATCACTGCAATATACACTTTAAAAGGGTGAATTTCATGGTAAATTATGTCTCAAATGAAAAAAAAAGTTACACACGTCTGTAATCACTTATCCATAATTCTGAAATCTAAAACGTTCTAGAAATCAAATTTTTTTCTTAACTCATTTGTTGATTAAATCTCACTTAAACTAACATGGGTCTTAAAAAAAAAAAGTAACTAACTCTGAATATTTATTAATATATATTCACTGCAGAACTATTAATGCGCTCAAAAGAGGGTAAGAAGGCTGCTGCTCTGGGTTCTTTCAGAGGGTATGATTTAATATGTAATATATACATTTATTCTGAAAAATGAAAAATTCTAAATTTTATACTACGTTTGATCCAAGGATTTTGGCAAAAGGATTTTTGAACTTATATTATTATTATGAACTGATTATTTGTGTCTCCACACACTCCAAAATTTGTATGTTGGATTACTAACCCTGATGTGATGGTTTGGGAGGTAGGGTTTTTGGGAGGTAATTCAGTTGGACGAGTTTATGAAGATGAGGCCCTGATGATGAAATTAGTGTCCTCATAAGAAGAGAAGAGACCAGAACTAGTTCTCTTTCTGCCACGAAAGGACATAGCAAGAATATGGTCATCAAATCTGCTAGCAACTTAATCTTGAATTTTCCAGTCTCCAGAGCAATAAATGTCTGTTCTTTAAGCCAGGGGTCCCCAGCCCCCGGGGCCTTGGACAAGTACCAGTCCATGGCCTGGCCACACAGCAGGAGATGAGTGGCAGGTGAGCAAGCATCACCACCTGACCTCCATCTCCTGTCAGATCAGTGGCAGCATGAGATTCTAATAGGAGCACAAGCCCTTTCGTGAACTGTGCATACGAGGGATCTAGGTTGCGCACTCCATATGAGAATCTAATGATGAATGTAATGCATTTGAATCATGCCAAAACCATCCCTCCAGTCGGCAGAAAAATTCTCTTCTGAAACCAGTCCCTGGTGCCAAAAAGGTTGGGTTGACAGTTTAAGCCCCTCAGTCTATGAGTTCTATTTTATTTTTTAATATAGCAGCACAAACTAAGACAAATACATTGAACATGGTCTATTAAATACATGTGTAAATAACAGCAGAGAGAGAGAAAAAAATAGTCTGGTTGAATCTTAATAATCTGGGTAAGAAAATATATACAAAGCATACATATGGAATGGGTAAGGCTAGCTTGAATAAAACAAAGAGGATGCAAGGGAGACGGAAAATGTAGGAAGTTGTGATACAGGCCTCAATAAAGGAAAGGTCCACTATCAAATGAGGCTAGAAGAGAAGGACATCTTTAAAAACACAATTACAACTTAAAATTAAAAACAAAGCCTGGCTAAAAAATTAAAGGATAAGTCTCACTTGTATTCACTAGTCTCCAGTTTCACTCCTCAGTGGTAATTAATAGGTTCCTACGAATCATTCCAGAAATGGTGCATGCTCACTCTCACGCAATATTAACCAAAAGAGTACCTACCACAATATTTGCAATCTTAACATTAGTTTCAGTTAAAATACAACACATGATGAACATTGTAAAGGACTGTTCAAGATATGATTTATTTGTAAAGAAAGATACAGTGCTCCTATTCATTTCAATGGCTCTACAGTACTTTCTAAAATGGAGATAACAATTAAGCCAGTCTCCTGATGAACAATGATTGTTTTCACAATGTGGTTATTAGAAGCAACGGTATTACAAATTGATTTTTTAAAAAAATTAGTAGACTTTATTTTTAAGGACATTGTTAGGTTTACAGAAAAATCAAGGTGATAGTACTGAAGTTCTTACTTATCCCTCTCCCTTACAGTTTTCTTATTATTAACATCTTTCACTTGTGTGGTACATTTGTTAAAATTGATGAAACAATATTGATGTATTATTATTAAAGTCCATAGTTCACATTAAGGTTTACATTTTATATTCTATGGGCTTTGACAAATGGATACTGTCATGTATCTTCCATCAGGGCATCAAACATAATAGTTTAACTGGCCTAAAATACCCTGTGCTTCACTTATTTATCCTACCTCACCTCAAATCCCTCACAGCCACTCATCTTTTCATTACCTCTACAGTTTTGCCTCTTCCAGAATATCATATAGTTGGAATCAGAGTATGCAGCCTCTGTAGACTGGCTTCTTTTGCTTCTTTCACTTAGCAATGTGTATTTTAGATTTCCTCTATTTCTCTTTGTGAGTTGATAGTTTTTCTTTCTATCACTACGTAACATTACAGTATATAGATGTACCACAGTTTGTCCCTTTACTTACTGAAGGACACCTTGGTTGCTTCTGAGTTTTAGACATTACACGTAAAGTTGCTATTAATATAAACATCCATGTACATGGTATCCTGTGGACGTAAGTTTTCAATCCAATCAGGTAAATGGCTATGACTCTAACTGCTAGATCCTAATAAACAGGTAGGTTTAGCTTTGTAAGAAACTGCCAAACTATCTTCCAAAATGGCAGTATCATTCTGCATTCCCATCAGTAATGAATAAGTAGTTCCTGTTGCTTTGTATCTTAGCTAGCATTTGGTAATGTCAGATTTTCCTTTTTGGATATTAATCACTCTAATAAGCATGAAGTGGCATCTCATGGTTTCAACTGCAATTCCCTAATGATACATGATGTTGAGTATCTTTTCATATGCTTATTTGCCATCTGTGTCTTTTCTTCTGTGGGGTATTTGCTCAGAACTTTTGCCCGTTTTTTAATTGCATTGTTGGTTTTCTTATTGGTGAGTTTTAAGAATTCTTTATATATTTTAGACACAAGTCCTTTATCAAGATATGGACTGTACAAATATTTTCTTCTAGTCTGTGACTTGTCTTATTCTTTTAACAGTATCTTTTACAGAGCAGAAGTTTTTGATATGAGTAAATTCCAATTTATACATTATTTTTTCATGGATAATGCTTTTGGTGTTGTATTTAAAAACTCATTGCCAAATCTAAGGTCACGTAGATTTCCTTCTATGTTATTTTCTAGAAATTTTATGATTTTTGTTTTTACAATGAGGTCTAAAATATATTTTAATTTTTGTGAAAGATGATTTAATTTTGTGAAAGTAATAATTGGATATCTATATGCAAAAAAGATCCACTGTTTTTGCATACAGACATCCAATTATTATTGCTCCATTTGTTGAAAAGACTATTCTTTATCCAATGAACTGCCTTTACTCCTTTGTCAAAAACCAGTTGGCTATCTTTGTATCTGTTTATTTCTGGGCTCTCTATTCTGTTCCTTTTTTTTTTTCTTGAGACTGAGTTGCACTCTGTTGCCCAGGCTGGGGTATCCTGGCGCGATCTCGGCTCACTGCAAGCTCCGCGTCCTGGGTTCATGCCGTTCTCCTGCCTCAGCCTCCCAAGTTAGCTGGGACTACAGGTGCGTGCCACCAAGCCCAGCTAATTTTTTTTGTATTTTTAGTAGAGACGGGGTTTCACCGTGTTAGCCAGGATGGTCTCAATCTCCTGACCTCGTGATCCACCCACCTCAGCCTCCCAAAGTGCTGGGATTACAGGCGTGAGCCACCTCACCTGGCCAATTAAGTTCCATTGATCTAGTGGTGTATAGTCTTCCACCAATACCATGTTGTCTTGATTACTGTAGCTTTATAGGAAGGCTGAAATTTGGGTAGTGTCAGACCTCCAACTTTGTTCTTCAGTATTACACTGACTATTCTGGGTCATTTTTCCTTTCCACAAAAGTTTTAGAACCAATTTCTCAATAACCACAAAATAAACTTGCTGAGATTTTGACTGTAATTGCACTGAATCTATAGATCAAGTTAGGAAGAAGTAACATTTTAAAAACAAAATGTTCTGTTTTAAAGACATGAATAAACAGGACAGAAACCAAATTTTTTCCTAGGTATTAAACAGATATAAGTAATGCAGTTTAAAAAAAGTTTAATAAAAGGTGATATGCGGTACTCTATGAAGAATATCAAGACATTGCTTTGGTCAGAGTAAAAATATTGTCAGTGTTACTTTACACATGATGCTATCTAAACCAATGATGAATCAACTCTCCAGAAAATTATTTCTGTATTACTTAAAAAGAAGACTAAAGTGTCCCTATCTAATGGCATACCATTCCTCAAAATTTATTCACTATCCCTTTTACATAAATTTAAAACCTTGTATTCTTTTCATTTAAACCAGTGGTTCTCAACTGGGCCTGTTTTACTCCCCAAAGGAAATTTAGTAATGCCTTAAGACATTTGATTATGATATTAGGGGAGGAGGGTGTTGCTACTGGCATTAAGTGGGCAGAGGCAACAGATGATATGCTAAACATCCTATAATGCACAGGAGAGCCTTCCCTCTATGTCCCCACCCAACAAATTATTGGGCCCCAAACATTAATTGTGCCAAGACTTGAGACTGAGAGACTCTGTACAGTGTTAAACTCTGCTTAGTGTCAGAAAGCAGCATCAACTACTAATATAATTAATTATACCAAATATATACTTTTAATCATTTTCTCAAAATCAGTTGTGTTTTCGGATGGTTATTAACCCAATTCAATCCTAAAATTCAATGCTGCATGACAAAATGAAACAAAAATTCAATGCTGCATGACAATCCTAAAATTCAATGCTGCATGACAATCCTAAAATTCAATGCTGCATGACAAAAATGAAACAAAAATTCAAGGCAGTGTATAAGGAAATAATATAGGGTCAATTTTTGAAAGCCACACCTCTTATCAGGTTTCACAGGTGAATTGCCTATATCCAGAAAATAATATTTGTACTTCTAGAAATGTAATAAAAGAGTAGAGAGTAAATCAAAGTTACAAATGTAAAATAAACAGTGACTACTATCACATTTTATTATTAATGTTGCCTTAAATTTATGAAATACATGTATTGCTTTCTTTTGTTGCTGAGAGCAATGGCTGATGTGAAGAATGTTTAAAGAAAAAAAAATGCTTTTTTCAGATAGATTGAAGGGCCTGAGGAAAGAAAACCTTTTAATTTTCTTTATCTTTACTAGTAATGAGGACAGGAAGCATAAGTATGTGGCTGCTGTAAAGCTGCTTAGAATCTTGTAACTCAAGGTGTAGTCATGGACCTTCAGTATCACTTGGGACCTTGCTAGAAATACAGAATTTTGGGATCTATCTCGTGCTAACTAAACATAATCTGTATTTTAACAAGATTCTCAGGTAATTTTTTACAAACACTAAAGTTTGAGAAACCCTGCCTTAGAAAAGTCATCTAGAATATTAGATGACTATTATGAAAAGATGCCTCAAACTCATGTTAAGAGTTTGAAAAGAGAATTTAGGAAAGGATAATTGGATTTAAGTTTTAACCAAACTAAATTTTCTTCTCTCCAGTCCATCTGACTTTCTTACATCTAGTTCTCCAATGGCTGAGAAGCAGTGCATCTCAGGCCCTTAACTCAAATTAAGTAGCAAACTGACTAGTCTTCAAGACTTTCCTCATAGGTAAAAGGGTAAAGACACATGGTTTTCATTATCAAATTTTGATAAGACATTGTGACAAGAGTTATAATAATTCTGTAAATAGAATTCTATTTTTTATGTTATAAGTGCCCTAGTTCATAAAGTTAAAAAAAGTTAGATGATCAATGTTATTCAGCCTTGCCTATAAAATATTATTTTCCAAGTTGCAAAGATTCTCATGATGATTTGTCAGTGCAGTATCGCTCAGCTCTTGATTATAATTTTCCCTATTGACTATTAGGAGCAATTTCTTTAGTTCAATATTTCTCTGATGAAAGGTTTTTTCATTATTCTTAAAATTTTTGTGGGTACATAGGTGTATATATTTATGGGGTACATGAATTGTTTTGATACAGGCATGCAATGTGAAGTAAGTACATCATGGGGAGACAGACGTTCGTAAAATCTGACAATGAAGAAAGGAGATGGGCAAGGATATAGCCAATTTTTTTAGAGGAGGAGAGAGGGGATCCAGTGAAACTTAAGAGTTTAAACACTTTATTTTAATATAATTTCAGACATATGGAAAAACAATACAAAGAATTCCACTATACTCTTCGCTCATATTCTCCAAATTTTAACGTTACCCGTACTTTATCATTCTCTTTTTAACAAGTCTTAATTACTATATAATATCAATTTCTCTTGAACAAGGTATTTCATAACCTTGACATTTTGTAAAGTCCAGGGAAGTTAATTTGCAGAATGTCTCTCAATTTGGATTGCCTATTTTCTCATGTTTATATTTAGATTATGCTTTTTTGGCAGAAATGACAGAGAAGTGTTGAGTCCTTCTCATATCATGTCAAGTGGCACAGTCACATCTATTTGCCCCATTACTGATGAGCTTAACTTAAATCATGTAGTAAGGTGGTTTCAGTCAGGTTTCTCCGTTGTACAATTAATATTTCCCCCTCTGTAATTAACGTTTTGTGGTGAGATACTTTGAGAATATGCAAAATCTTGTTGTCACCAAACTTTTAACTTCAAGTTGAGTATCCACGGATGCCTCTTCCCAGAAACAATATGTTTTTTCCTGTGGTATTTGTCAAATGCTGATTTTCTAATTGCTTCTATATGTATTTGTTGGAATTCTACTGTAGGGAAGAGCTTTCCCTTCCCCATCATTTACTAATGTATTTACTTTACTTATGTCAATATAGACTTATAAATTCTTATTTTATTCAATTAGTTATCATCTGTTATTATCATTGACACCTAAATGGTCCCAGATTTAGGCAATAGGAGCCCCTACAAACTGGTTCCTTTATTATCCCCCCACTATTCTCTAAACACTTCTTACATTCTGGCATCAGATGTTCCAAGCTTATTATGTGCTTTCCCAGCAACAGTCCTAAAATCAGACATTTCTCCAAGCAGCCCTAGTTCCTTTTAATGAAGTTAGGTAGTGGTCTATCTATTAATAAAAACATATGCAGAGGCAGAAATCATTACTTTATTAGTACTAAATTAAGACTTTATTTTCAATCCATGGTTGGTTGAATCTGCAAATGCAGGATCTGCAGATATAGAGGGACTGTTGTAATTCATCTGTTTTTCTTCTCCCTACCTCACTGCTTTCTACCTTTATCTTTATTTTCTTCTTTGTAATTCCTTTTGTTCTTCTGATATCTTTTTTGCGATTGGAATTTCTTGCTTGGACATTTGTTTTTTTTTTTTTTCCTACTTTTACTGGTAAGTGTGTTTCAGGCTATGAATTTCTCTGTTGTTGTGCAATTCATCCTTTGCATCAGCTCCTAAACTGACCGTTCTTAAAGATAACTAGGCTCGTTTTCATCATTATCCACCTTAAAGTGATAATCTTTGTCAGCCTTTACTTCACAACTGAAAAGATAGCTCTGGGCCTCAGGGGGCTCATGTCCATGTCCATCAAATCTTCCATTAGGTGGCTGCATGCACTTAGGTGGGAGAGAAGGCAGACGGAGATAAAAAAAAACCACTGCTCAAGAGAACAGTCGCAGAGGACGGAATCACACCAGGGACTGATCTCTGTTTTAAAGGTATCCCACAGATTCTAATATGTTTCAATTATCATTAACTTTTAGAAATTCTATATTTATCCTTGCTTTTTGATCAAAAGTTGCTGAATATAAGGTTAATTTTCAAGTGAAAAGTATGTTAGTTTATTGATTTTGTTACAATTTCTAGTTTTAATGCACTGCAATCAGCGAAAAGTTGTTTGCAATGTATCTATTCTTTGAAACTTCCTGATACTTTCTTCAAGAGCTAATTAATATATGATCAACTTTTGTGTTCCCTGTGCATTTGGAGAAAAGGTTATTTTCTATTATCTAGATGTAAAGTTGTAAGTTGTACCTTACTATTAGGTCTTCTATATTTTTACTCTATTTCATCCACTTGAAATGTCTTACCCTGAGTATGTTGTTAATCTCCTATTACTACTATATTTCAATCTTTATCTTCTGAAATCTCCCAGAGTTTTTGCTTTCAAGGTGGCTGCTGTGTTAATTGGTACACAGATATCCACAGTTATTACATCTTCATTCTAAATTGTGGCTTTTCATATTAAAAAGTGTGTGAGTTTTCTACTGCTGCCAATGACACACCACCACAAACGTAGTGGCCTGAAAACAGCATCCACTTATTATCTCAGTTTCTGTGGGTCAGCTGTCTATGCACAGTGCAGCTCAAAGGAGTCTCTGCTTGAGGTCTCACAGGCCCAAAACCAAGGTGTCGGTAGGGCTATGTTCCCTTCTGGAGACTCTGGGAAAGAAATACTTTCGTGCTCATTCAGATTGTTGGCTGACATTCAGTTCCTTAAGGTTGTAGAGTTGGAGTTTTCATTTCTTTGTTGGCTATCATTTGGGAACATCTCTCCGTTTCTTAAGGCTGCTTGCATTCCTCGTCACACTTCCCCCTCCATCTTAAAATTAGTCACGGCAAGTCAAGTCATTCTCACACTTTGAATATCTTTGATGTACCCTTTATCACTTCTCTCTAACTGTAGTCCAGAAAGTTCTCTGCTTTTAAGGGTTCATGTTATTAGACTGAGCCCACCTGAATAATCCAGGATAATCTTTGTATTTTAAGATTTATAACCTTAATTACATCTGTAAGGTTCCTTTGCCACTTAACGTCACAGGTTTCCTGGATGAGGCCATCATTAGGTGAAGAAGAAACCACTGGACCTACCACAAAACGTGTCCTTCTTTGTTACAATTGGTGTATTTTGGCTTGAATTCTATTTTGTCTAATGGGATCAATGTTTCCTTATTGTTTCCATTTGTCTAGTAAGTCTTTGAACACCTGTTTATTTTTAGTCTTTTTGAACTACTGTTTTAGGTATGTCTCTTTTAAACAGCATACATTGGATCTATCTTCTTTGTGAAGAAAATTAAAATTTTTCTTCTAATGGTGAGTTAGGTCTATTCACATCTGTTGATATTATGGACATATTTAGTCTCAATAATATCTTACTGTTAGATAATTTTGTGTATGTTATATTTCCTGTATTCTTTAATCTAGGTACCAAGAATAGGCAAACATGGAGAGCAGAAGAGAAATCACTAGGGAATGGAGAATTATCATTTAACAAATGTATTGTTTCCATTTGAAAAAGATCAGAAAATGAATAGTGATGATGGTTGCACAACATTGTGAATGTACTTACAGCTATTGAATATACACCTAAAAATATTCCAAATCATAGATTGAGACATATATATTTTGCCTCAATAAAAAAATCTAAAAAATATATGCAATGTAATTACAAACATAAATTTATAATTTTCTGTATAAGCCTAAGAAGTATATATGGTAAAATCTCAAGTTCCATTTAAAACCTAATGATCTATAAGTTACCCAGGCCAATTAGCTGTATAAGCTCAAAGTATATTCTTCTGTCAGGGAAGAGTTTATTTAAGTATTTAATGAACATCAGATTGTATGCTTAGAAATGCATTCAATATTATATATAATTGCTGTTTTAAAGAGCTATTAACTTATTCTAATTAGGTGCTTATTTTTATAATTGTCTTCAGCACAAAACTAATCTCCCTTCATTTTCATGGTAGGATTTAAGAACTTGAAAAATCCTACATACAGAACTATAACAGCAGCAGCTGCAATTTTCTGAGCTGTTTACGTCAAAAGGAACTGCACTGCATACATTATTTCATTTAATTCCCACAACAAAATAAGGCAGGTATATAATTCCATTTTAAGAATGAGAAAAGTGAGGTTCAAAAAGCTTAAGTAAGAAGAAGTTACATAGTTGGTGAGGAGTAGAGCAAGGACTCAAACCAGGATTAGGTGACCATAAAGCCTATACTTCTGAAATAAGTTATGTATATGCTAGGGAAATGCATGGCAATCACAAGATCAACAGGCATCTTCATGGGAATGAAAAAAAAAAATCCTCCACTAATTTTAAAAATTGTAAATTTTTTTACATTTGCAAAAATTTTAATTAAATTCATTTCATAAAAAGACAAACATGAATTATAGTAGAGAATAAAAGGTAACACTGGCACAAAATTTTGAGATAGAACATAAGTTCTAAGAAATTTAATGTCAGGAACTTCCCAAAGACTTTAAATTACCTTCAGCATATACAGAGAGAGCTGTATAGAAGGGCAAGTGGACCTATATCTACTTTCTTCCTCTAGTTTGACTTGAATGTTAATGCTTAAGAAACACTAAATGAGCTGGGCCCGGTGGCTAATGCCTGCAAACCCAGCACTTTTAGAGGCTGAGGCGGGTGGATCACCTGAGGTTAGGAGTTCGAGACCAGTCCGACCAACATGGAGAAACACCATCTCTACTAAAAATACAAAATTAGCCAGGCGTGGTGGCACATGTCTGTAATCCCAGCTACCTGGGAGGCTGAGGCAGGAGAATCGCTTGAACCTGGGAGGTGAAGCTTGTGGTGAGCGGAGACTGCGCCATTGGACTCTAGCCTGGGCAACAAGAGCGAAATTCCATTTCAAAAAAAGAAAAGAAACACTAAACGAAAATTTGGCTTTCTATTTCTGAATTATTACACCAATTGTACACAAACACAGAGGTAATGAATAACAACTTTCATATCTCATTTAAGGAAAAAAGCAGTGTTTATCTCATCATAATACAAGTTAAACCCTCAATTACATAACGACTAGTTTGTACCCCTAGAGATTCCTTCAGGCATGCCTATTACCATATTCCTAACTTAGGACCAGACACGGAAAGATAGGTAAAAATTTAGATCAATATTCAGAAATGACACATTTACTAACATAAAGAATAACTGTACTGGAGGTTTCCGCCAATGAAATTAGGAAAGTAAGAAATAAAAGCAATTACAAATCCTATAAGGAAGAAGTAAAACTGTCTTTTAGCAGCTGATATGATCATGTACAAAAGAAACCCTCCTAAGGAATCTACAATGAAAGCACTAGAACTAATAATTTAACCAGATTGCAGGATATAAGGATAAGATACAAAGACAAATTTCTACATACTAACAACAAATATTAAAAACTGAAATTAAACAACATAATTTACAAGAGTATAAAAAATACTTGGAGGTAAATTTATAAAGATATTTGTAAGACCTCTACACTGAACACTACCAAACATTCCTGAGAGAAATTTAAGATGTAAATAAATAGATATCATGTTCATGGATAGAATATATCAGTTCTCCCCCAAATTTACCTATAAGAGTGAAAGTAATCCCAACAGATGGCCTAGTGGATGTTTTGTGGAATTATAAACTGATTCTTAAATTGATATGAAAATGCAAAGGATTTGGTAAAGCCAAAACAATTTTTAAAAAGGGAAATAAAACTGAAGAATTTATATTACCTAACTTTATGGCAGATTATAAAGTTCTAGTAATCAAGTATTAGCATAAAGACATATAGGTCAATGGAGTACAATAGCGATTCCAGAAACAGACCCACACTTATACTACAATCAATTTATTTGACAAAACTTCCAAGGAAAGTCAATGAGCAAAGGATAGTCTTGACAAAAAATTATTCTGGAACAATTGGATATCCACATAGAAAATGAAATGAACCTTAACTCTTAAGTCATACCATAGCACAAAAATAACTTAAAAGGGGCCACGATCCCAAGCATAAGATGTAAATCTACAAAATTTCTAGAAGAAAATGTTTGTTACCTTAAGATAGACAAACATTTCTGAGGACATAAAAATATGAACCAAAAATAGGCATATAAATTGGAATTCATCAAAATTTAAGAAACACCTGAATTACAGTGTTAAGAAACCAAAAACATAAAGAAAACTTGCCATGAACTAGGAGACGATACAAGACATCAATTTGACGAAGTGCTAGATCCAGACTATACAACGAATGTTTGTATCTCACTCATAACAGAAAAACCTAATTTATAAAATGGCCAAAAGACTGAAACACACATTTTATAGAAAATAGCCAATAAGCATACAGAAAGATGCTAAATATCATTTAATCACTAATGAAATGCAAAGCAAAAATGTGAGATGCTACTGCACATTCATAAGAATAAGTCTACAGACACTACATAAGAGTTGAAAAGAATGTGAAACAATGGGCAATCTCTTATTGCTATGGGAATGCAAAATGGTTGTAACCCTTTTGGAAAACACTTTAGCAGTTTCTTATAAAGTTAAACATATTAAACATTAGATCCAGAAATTCTACTCAAGTATTTATCCAAAAGAAATGAATGAAAGCACAACTACACAAAGGTTTGTACAAAAATATTCATATTAGTATTATTCATTATAGTCTCAAACCAGAAACAACCCAAATTTCCACCAACAGGGGTGAGTGAATAAACAAACTGTGATACAGACACACACTGTAATACTGTTGAACAATAAAACTGAATAAACCACTGGGCAAAAAAAAAGTATTAAATAATAACATGAGCAAATCTCAAAAACCGTGCCATGCCAAAAAAGCCACCAGACAAAAGATTGTACAGTCTATGATTCCACTTATTTAAAATTCCAGAACACATAAAACTGACTTCTAACGATAGAAAGGACATCAACAGTTACCTAAAGTCTGAGCTCAGGGGAGCAAGAGAGGGCACAAGGTAGATTTTTCAGGTGATGTGGATGTCCTATCTATCTATATTCGACAAAACCAATGTGTACACTTAGTAAAGTTGATTTGAAAATCCTTCTAAACATATGTTTGGTAAAATGGAACACAGCACATTTAAAAGACGGCAGCTGATGTTAGAGACCAGATTATAAATATTTATAAAAACCTAAAAAACAATTTAGGATTAAAATAAAGCTGGAGAGGGTTTTATCATACTTGCAGTGCTATGAAGACAAATCACCTTGGGGAAAAAAAAACTGGGGTAAAGTTTTAAAAATTTATTCTAACAGAAGATTTAAAAAGTGATTATATAGAAAAACTGATTATGGTCTATTTTTAAAAATCTCTTTCAAACCAGGGTCTTTTTAGGGTGAGCAGTTAGTGCATTTCTTTCTAATTATAAAAGGTGGAGAAAGCAGCATCCGAATCGAACCTGACTGACTCATCTTTGAATGGTTCTTTGAATCATTTCTTTTTCTTTTTTTAACATTTAAGTTCACAGGTACAAGCGCAGGTAAACTTGTGTCATGGGGGTTGTTGTACGGGTTATTTCATCACCCAGGTACTAAGCAAGGAACCCATTAGTTATTTTTCCTGATCCTCTCCTTCCTCCCACCCTCCACCCTCTGAAAGGTCCCAGTGTGTGTTGTTCCCCTCTATCTGTCCATGTTGAATCACTTCTTTTAAAATTTAGCCCAAACCCACTTTCTAGCTTTATTTTGCCTAACTCCAAGTTAGTGCACTCACTGAATTTTCTGAATTACAACTTGTATGCTATTGTATACAAAGGTCTGGTGTTTGAAATGCTTCCAGATATAGAATGAGCATATTTAGAAGTCTGTGGCCAGCAGTTTTTGTTACTTTTTAGTCTGAGCCATATTAAAATGATCTTAATTCATTCTATGTAGTTAGGTTTAAGTACTACAGTCCCAAGAATCCAAGGCTGGCAAACAATGGTTTCCAAAAAGAGAAAATAATAATTTTCCATGTCAAATAATGTCTTTTTACATACTTTCAGAAACATAATCTAACAATGAGAAAAATTCTATTACTGTAAGTCAGAGTTCCTGTGTTCTTTTTTTTTTAGATTAAAGAAAGTCATTTTGTTTCTCACAGTTTTCACAACCCATACAAATAGATACATTCATAAAGAAAATGCCACATATACAAAATTGGAATATTATTCAGTCTTGTAAAAAATAAGGGAATTCTCTCATTTGTGGTAACATGGATGAGCCTGAAAGACACTATGCTAAATGAAATAAGTCAGACATAGAAAGACACTGCACAATTCTTATGTGAGACACCTAAAATAGGAAAAAGTATAGATATAGAAATTAGAATAGTAGCTACCAGAGAATGCAGAAAAAAGCTAAGAAAAGTTGTCATCTAAGGGATATAAAGATGCAGTTACACAAGATGAATAAGTCTGCCACGAAAGAGAGGGCCTATAGTCAACAATAATATGTAGTACATATAAAAATTTTAGAAAGAATGGATCTCACTTTAAATGTTAACAAATCAACAACAGCAACAAAGGAAAATACAGAAAGTTTTGGAGGTGATGTATATGCCCATTACCCAGAATGTGGTGATAGCAACATAAATGAATATGTATGTCTAAACTCACCAAACTGCATTCATTAATTATGTGCAGTGTTAAAAGAAACAACTGGATCTCCATAAAAGTGGGAGGAAACACCAGTATGGTAAGGCATGAAAACAAAAATGTACACCAGTAGAAAAGAATAGAGAGCCTAGAAATAAATCCATAAACTTAGTCAATTTATTTTTGACAAAGGTACCATGAATACATACTAAGGAAAGGATAGTCAATCCAACATAGTACTGGAAAAAATGAACTCCATGCCAACAGAATGAAACTGGGCCCTCATTTTAAACCACACACAAAAACCAAATCAAAATAGACAAAACACTTAAACATAAGACCTTAAACTGTAAATCTACCAGGAGAAAGCATAGGCTTCTAAGCTCTAACATGAGTAACAGATCTACTTATAGGAAAGTATAAACTTGAAGAATATGCTAGCGGCATATTGCAATACTTACCTATGTTTTTATTTTTATTTCTCAACAATTGTTGTAATACATTGCTCAGAAAGGTTATGCACCTTGCCCAAACTACCAAAGAGACCTGTGATTTAAAACCAGATTAAACTCCCAAATCCATTTTAAGTACCATGCTGTAATGCTTCAAAAGGAGAGCTCAATCTCTCCAAGAGATACTACATAAACTTGAGAGAAGAGTGACAGTATAATTTTGAAAAATTTAATTTACCTTCAGGGGACGCAGAGCGCCACAAAATTTTGTCCACCAGCTGTTTTCAATGAATTCTAAATGCCTCTCTCTCTTCTTAAGTGTTCGTAACCTTTCTTCAAATTGTTTTAAGGCGCGTTTATCCCTTGCTGGCAAAGGTCGACCATCTTTGCTCTGCAAATGACGGAACAAAACAAAAGTTTTACCATTAACATCTTAATAAAGTACCCCGCAGATTTAGCAGATAAGGCGACAAAACTTTTTCAGGATGGACACTGTTTAGGCAAATTTACAAACTAAAAAAACCATACAACTGCAATAAACATAGGATAACCAAGGTCAGCATAAAAATGTGGATGTGTGTACATTTATGCCTACCTTCCTCTTGATCCCAATACACGGTAGTTATGTGGAGAGAGATAATCATTTGTAAAAACATTCCACAAAAAGTGTATTTGGTAAGAAGTGTTAACGACTATGTACTTTGTTTAATGATTCTCCCTCCTCTCCAAACTCACTGTATCACTTATTTTAAGAGATTTGGCTCTGCCCCTTCCCTCTTTTTAGTCAAGTGGTTGTTCCCTGAACTGATGCCTCTCAGCCCACTTCAAATGCTAGCAGAATGAAGCAACACACGTACGGATGGCATGGAGAGGTTTTTGTAATAATTGCTAACGGCTGATACTTCCTCGTTTTCCAAGTACTTTGGCAAATGAGTCAAACTTTCTTTGGTCAACCTATCTGACAGATAATTTCCATCTATTTTTACATGATATTTTCTGTAACCATGAGCAGTACTTTTCTCATCATATCTCATAGATACACTTTCCCACTGAACTCTCCTGCTCCTGTCTTCAATTGGGTACAAAAAATAAAACAACTACTAAATACAGAAAAAGTAAAATATAAAATTGTTTTTATCGGCAGGAACAATAAAAATATTTGTATAGGATTATATTTTTAAAATGCAGATACATTAGGTATTAGAATGTCTTTAATATTCCTATTAAGGTTTAAATAGGTTCCTAGCAGATACACAACATATTGCTCTCCTAGTGCAACCTCAATTTGAAATCATAAATATAATGCAGAGAATACCTAGGTAACATTTAAGAAAGAGATTTACACAGTTACAACAATCTCTTTACATATCGGCATCACTATGACCTTCTGGAACCAATCATCCTATTCCACGCCTTATCTTATTGCTTGTCAAACTTTATGCATAAGAATCACTTGGAAAGTTTGTTAAATACAGATTTCTAGGCCCTATCCCCAAAGGATATGATTTGGTAGGTCTTGGGTGGGGCCTAGAATTTGAATTTCTACCAAATTTCCAGGAGATACAGATGCTACTAGTCCAGAGACCACACATTACATACTACAGACTATATTTCATTCCTCTAAGTACATTGGGTATTATCACTGGATCCCAGACAACGAAAACTAAGAGGGATTTTCTGAGATCAGAGGAATAAAATGAACATTCCCTTCTGGAGGATAAATCCAGGTAACAATACTTCAAGTGCGTATGAGAAGGATTTTGCACTTTTTATCTTAACCATAACAATTTTCCCCAAAATTCCCATTACCGTATCAAAAGAATACTAAAAATGAAGTAATTTTGTCTCAATGCTGGTGTTCACTATTTTAGAAAAAAAAAAAAATTAGTAAACTGATTTAAGGATCCACTTGAAACAAACCCAAGTTATCTGCCTACTTGGTGAATGCTTCAGTGGAATGAGGGATGAATTTCCATTCTGCATTGCCAATTGACTAAACGAATATAAGAATAATTTTGATCAGAGAAACAAATACTAAGATGTAAACTCAGCAGTGAACATATATCTCATTTGAAAGAAAAAATATAGTTATACAGGTTAAAATGTAGTTAAAGGGTATAACAAACCTCTGGTTAAGAAAAAAAGTAAAACATGAAAGCTTCCCTTCACACAGTCTCACTGTCTCCAATTACCATATTACCATTCCCCTTTCCTATACGTTTTTTACTGTTAAGCTGTTAAATATCCTTCGGCAAATTTTCTGTTTACACACACACACACACACACACACACACAAAGTACACATACACAAAAGTATTTATGATTTCTTGTTATACATAATAGCTAACATTTCTTGAAAACCTTTTTTTAACTTTTAAGTTCAGAGGTACATGTGCAGGATGTGCAGGTTTGTTACACAGGTAAATGTGTGCCATGGGGGTTTGTTGTACACATTATTTCATCACCCAGGTATTAAGTCTAGTAGCCATTAGCTATTTTTTCTGATCTTCTCCCTCCTTCCACCCTCTGCCCTCCAGTAGGCCCTAGTGTGCACTGTTACCCTCTTTGTGTCCATGTGTTCTCATCATTTAGCTTCCACTTGTGAGAACATGCAGTACTAGATTTTCTGTTCATGTTTTAGTTTGCTAAGGATAATGGCCTCCAGCTCTCTCCATGTCCCTGCAAGGGACATGATCTCATTTTTTTTAATGACTGCATACTATTCCATGGTGTATATGTACCACATTTTCTTTATGTGGTCTACCATTGATGGGCATTTAGGTTGATTCCATGTCTTTGCTATTGTGAATAGTGCTGCAATGAACATTTGCATGCATGCGTCTTTATCGCAGAATGCTTTATATTCCTCTGGTTATATACCCACTAATGGGATTGCTGGGGTTAGATGGTAGTCCTACTTTTAGTTCTTTGAGGAATTGCCATACTACTTTCCACAATGGTTGAACTAATCTGCACTTCTACTAACAGTGTATAAGGGTTCTCTTTTCTCAGCAATCCCGCTGGCATCTGTTATTTTTGGACTTTTTAATAACACCATTCTGACTGATGTGAGATTGTATCTCACTGTGGTTTTTATTTGCATTTCTCTAGTGATCAGTGATGTTGAGCTTTTTTCGTATGATTATTTGGCCACATGTATGTCTTCTTTTGAGAAGTGTCTTGAGCACCTTTCTTGTGCATAAAACTGGTCTTCTCTTTTTATATTTATTTTTTGTACATCTTCTTGAATAACTCTTTGAGGCAGATAATAGTATTATATTCATTTACTAAATCAGCAAAAAAGGCCTACAGATGTTATGTGCACAATCAGTAGAGCTAGATTTTGAACTGAGATAGTCTGATTTTACATGACATATTCTTCAAGCTATATACAGATTTATAAATATATCTCATTCCTTTTCATTACTGCACATTACAAGATGGTATCTAGATTTAACAAACAACTTCTTTTGAACATGTAGATTATTTCCTTTTTTAATTTTTGTTGAGGGCCATTAACAATGTGCCATAAACATCCTTATATACTTAGGTACAAACAATTCAGTAGGATAATTTCCTAGAGGTAAACTGTTAAACTTTAATTATTAAAAGGTGTGTATGTGTATGTACAGGCACATGTCATGCCATTCAATATTCTTTAAAAAGTTGTATATTTTACATACTCAAAAACAGTCTAATCCCCAAATTCTGATAAAAATTTGACACAGATAAAAATTTAAAAGAGGTCCAAAGAATTTTAAAAAAATATATTGAGTTGTTCTTGACATTTATTATTATTTTACAGTTTGTGGCTATTGTGAATGGGATTATTTTCTATTACATCTTCCAACTAATTAATAATTGTTATGTTTACATCTAGGCACCATGATAAACTCTTATTAGTTCTACTAGTTTGTCAGTTATTTTAGATTATCATGGTAGATGATATTTGCCAATAAAAAAAGTTATTTTCCTTTTTCCCTCCTCCTCTCCAAGCTTATATGTAAATTCTAAATTATTTCTTATCTGACTCAGATTGCCAGAAATATGCTAAAAGTAACAAGGATACTAACATTACTCCTATATTTGATGTTAATGGGAATGTTTCTATTCTTACACTATTAAGTATTGTGCTCATTAGAGGCTTCCTTTCCATATTTTCTTATCTTTATTTTGAAAAGACTCTTTTAAAAAATGTAACTACAAATTAACTTTTAGAAAATAACATCTACTAAGATATTTATATTTCACATTTAATCTCAATATGTTAAACTACTTTAATGTATTTTCTGATGTATCATGCTTGCATTTCTGAGATAAACCTAATCTGATGATTATGAAATATTCTCTTACTATAGCATAGGTTTTGAATTGCTGTTTTTTTTTGTTTTTTTTTTTAAAGGGTCTTGCTCCATCATCCAGGCTGAAGTGCAGTGGCATGATCATGGATCACTGCAGCCGCAACTTCCCGGGCTCAAGTGATCGTCCCAACTCAGTCTCCTAAGTAGTTGGGACTATAGGCATGTCACGACACCTAGTTAAGTTTTCGTATTTTTTTGTAGAGATGGGGTTTTGCCCAGGCTGGTACCAAAATCCTAAGCTCAAGCAATCCGGTACTACAGGTGTAAGCCAAAGTACATACCTGGCCACTTACATTTCATTTGTATTAAAATATTTGCTTCTACTTTCATAAGAAAGCCAGTATATGGTTTTCTTTTTTGTGTGCTGTCATTATCTGGTTTATTTATCAGAATCATACTAGCTTAGGAGAATAATTTAGAGAACCTGCCATTTTTTTCCCACGATCTTTGAATAAGATTTATCTCTTACTTGAAGATGACAGAGGAAGAAAAACTTTTTACTGTATTTTTAAAAGCACATTTAATTGGCAAGGGGTTACATGTAATCTTTAGCTTATTCAACTAGTAAATAAAACTTCAACATAAATATTATAGTAAAATATACTATTATATATTAAATGATGATACCTGAGAACTAGTAAGATCTTGATCATACATAAGAAAAACTTTTGTTTTTTAAGTGTTAGAACAATGATAGAAATTCTCAAATTGCTAGTGTCCTACATTACACATAAGACAAATTTTTAGAAATATAGACATGGTTCTGTAAGGATACTGTATTAGTCCATTCTCATACTGCTATAAAGAACTACTCGAGACTGGGTACTTTATAAAGGAAAGAGGTTTGACTGACTCACAGTTCCGCAGGGCTGGGAGGCCTCAGGAAACTTACAATCATGGCAGAAGGGGAAGCAAACATGTCCTTCTTCACATGGCAGCAGGAAGGAGAAGTGCCAAAGGGGGAAAGGTTCCTTATAAAGCCATCAGATCTTGTGATAACTCACTATCATGAGAACAGTATGAGGGTAACCGCCCCCATGACTAAATTGCCTCCACCGGGTCCCTCCCACAACACAGGGGATTATGGGAACTATAATTCAAGATAAGATTTAAGTGGGGACACAGCCAAACCATATCAGCTATGCTGCAAAAAATTCAAACAATGTAAAAAGTTATGGGGTTGACAATGTCTAAGTCATATCAGAGTAGCTCTAAGACAAAGTAGTTTTATGCTTCCCAATTACACCAAAACACCAACTCACTTTTGATTTAATCGTTTGAATGTGTTGTTCTACTTCTTCAATGTCTTCAGTGTTTTCTAAACGTTCATAAGCAGCGCTTCTAGTGCCTTTTATCAGATTTAAAGGTAACGCAGACATGCCATAGGCCTAAAAGAAAAAAATTGAAATGTTTTAGAAATAATGTTTCAAACATATTATACACAATTGTAGGTTAAAAATGTCTTTTAAAGTCATAAAAGTCAGCAGTTGTGAAAGAGTACAGTCACTGAAAAACATAGTATATGGGAGTGAACACTATATTGTCTCATAATTCTCCCATTTATTTCACATTTAAACAGAGTCAAATTTATAATACAATTCCTCAAAGGTTAAGTTGCAAATTTACTGTAAATTTACTGTACAATTCTTTACATCAAAGTAATAATTACAACTTCAGACTAATCGAAGGTTAAAATAATATAAATTAGTGAAAAAATTAAAAAATGATTTTCTATAAAAAAGAACAATTTTCTCCAAGTATATGTAGTAAACCTTTGGTAAAGTATTTTAATATATACATGTCATTTGATTAGCATACCAATTATTTACATTATAAAGTTTATTTGAAAGTTCTAAATATTTATAACCAATCTTTTTGCTAAGTATTTTAAATATTTTCCAAGTAATTTTAAATTATTAATCAGTGTTAAGAATAAACATGTTATTATATGTACTACCCAATTCCATATTCCAGTACCAAATGACAGCTTTTTAATATAGCCATTAATAATACTTAATGGCATCTGCTACGTAACCATTATTCAGAATCATTACTGACCGTACTTCCTTAGCAGAAACACTAACAACTATAACCTCCTGGTTACAGCAACAAACTCTGAAATGGATACTACATTATGTACTTAAATGTTTTTCATTTCCCTTCTGGCACACTTTACCCAGTGTCCCCTGTAGTTAGGTGGGCCATGACATTGAGTTCAGGACAATGAATATGGGCAGAAATGATAAATGCCACTTTTTAAGCATGACCCCAAATACCAAAATATCCTGGGTGATCCTGAATGTGTTTACTCATGCTCTCTGCTACCTAGCTGTCAACTCCAAGAATGACTTAAGATACCTTCAGTGTTAATTTTAATTAGTTTAATATTCTAACATTCTTCGAGTCTCCTTTATGCAATGATTAAACATTGCTTAAACCACAATTCAAATAGCAAAGCATAAATTCTAACAAATCAGCTTTTTTTTTTAAATTAAGGGAGAACAAAAAACATGAATAAAAAATATCCCGAAATCAACTAGTTCTATCATATAACATCAACTCTACAGTATGTTGTATTTAGATACTTATCTAGCTGAAATTATTACCCAATATACAAATCCTTGTATTTCCAAAGGAGAAACACTTAAAAAACCTTGCACTTTAACTATTATTAAAACATAAGTTAGTATTCTCATTATTTCCCTTTAATCCTAAAATAGGAAGGGGTGGAAGAAGATTCTGTTACCATTAAATGAAAATGCAATTTGGATAAAGTACACTTTAAGTATTCCTTATCTTAAATGGCTGGGACTAGAAGTGTTTTGGATTTTAGAATTTTTTTGACTTTTAGTATATCTGCATTATTGAGCATCCGTAATCTGAAAATCCAAATCTGAAATGCTCCAAGGAGAGATGAAACAAGATGGTAGAATAGAAGCCTATACCATTCATCATCCTCACTGGAAAACCACATTTTAATATCTACACACAGAAAAGTACTGTCACAAGAAGCAAAAATCTGGTAAGCAATCACAGTACCTGGTTTTAACTTCATATCACTAAAAGAGGCATTGAGGAAGTCAGGAGAGACACTCTTGAATCATCAATGCCACCCCTCTGCCATCCCCCAGCAGCAGTCATGAGGCACCATGGAAAGAGAATCTTTTCGCTTTTGGGAGGGACAGCACAGTAACTGGGAGGACTTTACATTGAATTCAGTGCTGCCCTGTCACCGTTGACAATACAGCCGTGCTGGGCTCAGTTACTGCCCATGCATAGAAGGAACATTTGCACCAACCCTAGCTAGAGGGGAATCATTCACCCTAGTGGTTGGAAGTGGAGTTTCTCAGCAAGCCTTGCCACTGTGGGCAAAATGCTCTGTCGTCCTAGGTAAACTCAAAAGACAGTCTAGGAAACAAGGACTACAATTCCTATGCAACTCCTAGTGCTAGGCTGGGCTTAGAGTGGACTAGGGTGGCATATGACCCAGGAAGACACCAGCTAAGAGAGTGCTTGCACCATCCCTCTCCCAACCCCATGTGGTGTAGCTCACCTCAACAAAGGTGACTCTTTCCTTTAGCCTAAGGAAAGGAGAGGGAAGAGTAAAGAGAACCTTGTTTTGCATCTTAGATACCAGCATGGCCACATCAGGATACTGTGCCAGAGTCATCAAGCCCCCATTCCAGGGCCTAGCTCACAGATGACATTTCTAGACACACCTTGGGCCAAAAGGGAATCTGCTGCCTTAAAAGGCAGGCAGGATTGATTACTTGCTGCCTAAAGAGCCCCTGGTCCCTGAATAACCAGGAATGTTATCTACCAAGTACACTATGGGCCTTGGGCTCTGGGACATGCTGGATTCAGGGGTGACCCAGCACATTCCCAGCTATGGTGGCTATGGTAAAAGACTCCTTCTGTCTGAGAAAAGTAAGGGGGACTTTGTCTTGCACCTCAGCCACAGTAAGGCAGAGCAACAAGCAGACTCTTGGGGTCCCCAAGTCAAGGTCTAGGTTCTTAGAGGACAGCACTTTTGTACATGCCCTGTCCAGAAGGGAGCCCACTGCCTGCAGGCTGAGTCTCAGGCCTGGCAGCATTCACCACAAGCTGTCAGAAGAGCCCTTGGGCTTTAAGTGAACACTGGCGGTGGCCTGGTGGACCCCCATGGAACAGAGTCTCCACAGAGACTCCTCTGCCTGTGGAAAGGGGAGGGAAGAGCAAGTAGGACTTTGTATTGTGGTGGTGTGAGTGTCAGCTTAGCCACAGATTAGCAGGTAAACTGCTAAGGTTTTTACTCCAATTCCTGGCTCCCAGACAGCATCTCAGTAGAAACCTTACAGGTCAGGAGAGAACAGCATAACATATTTAAAGTGTTGAAGATAGAAAAATTTTACCCTAGAATAGTACATCCAGTAAAAATATCCTTCAAGTATGAAGGATAAAGATCTTCCCAGAGAAACAAAAGCTAAGAGACTTCGTTAACACCAGACCTGCCCTACAAGAAATGGCTAAAGGGAGTTCTTCAATCTGAAATAAAAGGATGTTAAGAGCAAGAAGAAATCATGTGAAGGTACAAAATTCACTGGAATAGTAAGCACATAGAAAAACAAAGAATAGTATAACACTACAATGGTGGTGTGTAAACCAGTCTTGTCTTAAGTAGAAAACTAAATGATGAACCAATAAAAAAAAAAAAAAAAAAAACTTTTCAAGACACAAGCAGTACAATGAGACATAAACAGAAACAACAAAAAGTTTAAAAGCAGGAAGATACAGTTAAAGTGTAGTGCTTCTATTCATTTTCTTTTGTGTGTTTGTATATGCAGTCAGTGATAAGTTGTCATCAGTTTAAAATAATGGGTTATAAAATAGCATATGCAAGCCTTGTGGTAACCTCAAATTAAAAAACATACAACGAATACTTAAAAACATAAAGGCAAGACATTAAAGCATACCACCAGACAAAATCACCTTCACTAAAAGGAAGATAAGAAAGAAAGAAGAGAGGATTATAAAATAACCAGAATATAAATAACAAAATGGCAGAAGTCCTTACTTATCAGTAACAACACTGAACGTAAATGGACTAAACTCTCCAATCAAAAGACACAGACTGATTGAATGGATAACAAATCCAAGACCCACTGATCTGTTGCCTACAAGAAATACATTTCACCTATAAAGACACATATAGACCAGAATGGAAAAAGATATTCCATGCCAATGGAAACAAAAAAAGAACAAAAGTAACTATGTTTATATTTGGGAAAATAGATTTCAAGACAAAAACTGTATGAAAAGACAAAGAAGGTCATTATATAGTGATAAGGGGGTCAATTCAGCAACAGGATATAACAATTATAAATGCACCCAACACTGGAGCACCTAGATATATAAAGCAAATATTATTAGAGTTAGAGAGAGAGACCCCAATACATTAACAATGGAGACTTCAGCACCCCAATTTCAGTACTGGACAGCTCTCTCAGACAGAAAATCAGCAAAGAAACATCAGACTTAACCTGCACTACAAAACAAATAGACCTAATAGATATTTAAAGAACATTTCATCCAGTGTCTGTGGAACACATATTCTTTTCCTCAGCACATGGATCATTCTCAAGGATAAACCATATGTTAGGTTATAAAACAAGTCTTAACATATTCACAAAAATTGAAATAATATCAAGCATCTTCTCTGACCACAATGGAACAAAGCTACAAATCAGTAACAAAAGGAATTTAGAGAACTATACAAACACATGGAAATTAAACAATATGCTCCTAAATGACCAGTGGGTCGATGAAGAAATTAAAAAAGAAATTGAAAGAGTTCTTGAAACAAATGATAACGGAAACACAACATACTTCAAAAACCTACAGGATATAGCAAAAGTAGCAGTAAGAGGGAAAATTACAGCTCTAAATGCCTAAATCAAAAAAGAAGAAAAACTTCAAACAAATACTGTAATGATGCATTTTAAAGAAATGAAAAATAAAGAAAAAAACCACACCCAAAATTAGGAGAAGGAAAGAAATAAGGATCAGAGCAGAAATAAATGAATTTGGAATAAAACAATAAAAAAGATAGATGAGGCTGGGCACGGTAGCTCACACCTGTAATCCCAGCACTTTGGGAGGCCAAGGCGGGTAGATCATGAAGTCAGGAGGTCGAAACCATCCTGGCTAACATGGTGAAACCCTGTCTCTACTAAAAACACAAAAAATTTGCCGGGCATGGTGGCGGGCGCCTGTAGTCCCAGGTACTCGGAAGGCTGCGGCAGGAGAATGGCATGAACCCAGGAGGCAGAGGTTACAATGAGCCGAGACCACGCCACTGCACTCCAGCCTGGGTGACACAGCTAGACTCCGTCTCAAAAAAAAAAAAAAAAAAAAAAAAGATAGATTAAACAAAAAGTTGGTTTTTCAAAAAGAAAAAATTGACAAATCTTTAGCCAGACTAAGAAAAAAAGAGAAAGGAGACTCAAATAAATAAAATAAAAGATGAAAATGGAAACATTATAACTGATACTACAGAAATTCAAAGGATCATTAGTGGCTACTATGAACAACTAATTATATGCCAATAAATTGGAAAATATGAAAGAAATGGATAAATTCCTAGACACATACAATCTACCAAACTTGAACCATGAAGAAATTCAAATCCTGAACACACCAGTAATAAGTAACGAGTAACAAGATCAAAGCTGTAATAAAAAGCCTCCCAGTAAAGGAAAGACCAGGACCTACTGCTGATCCACAGCCAAATTCTATCAAACATTTAATGAAGAACTAATACCAGTTCTACTCAAACTGCCCCAAAATATGAAGGAGGAGGGAATAGTTCTAGTTTCATTCTACAAGACTCTGATACCAAAACCAAAAACACCTGGGGGGAAAAAAAAAACTACAGGCAAATATTTCTCATGAATACTCATACAAAAACCATTATCATATATCAGCAAACCAAATTCAACATTAGAAAGATCATTCATTATGACCAAGTGGGATTTATCCATGGGATGGAAGGGATGGTTCAACAAATACAAATCAATCATTGTAATACATCATATCAACAGAATGAAGGATGAAAACCACATGATCATTTCAATTGATGCTGAAACAGCATTTGATAATGTTCAACATCCTTTCATGATAAAAACCCTCAAAAAACTGAGTACAGAAGAAATATACCTCAATGTAATAAAAGCTATATATGTCAGGCCCACAGATAGTATCATACTGAATGGTGAAAAACTGAAAGCCTTTCTTCTTAGTTCTGGAGCAAGACAAGGATGCTCACTTTCAACACTGTTATTCAACATGAAAGTCCTCGCTGGAGCAATCAGACATGACAAAGAAAGAAAGGGCAATATAAACTGGAAAGGAAAAAGTCAAACTATCTTTGTTTGTAATGATATAATTTTATATTTGGAAAAACTTAAAGACTCCACCAAAAAACTATTATAACTGACAAGCAAATTCAGTAAAGCTGCAGGATACAAAAATCAACATACAAAAATCAGTAGCACTTCTATATGCCAACAGTGAACAATCTGAAAAATAAATTTTAAAAAGTAAGTCCATTTACAATAACCCCAAATAAAATTAAATAACTAGGAATTAACTTAACTAAAAAAGTGAAAGATCACTGCAATGAAAACTATAAAATACTGATGAATGAAGAAGACACCAAAAAATGAAAAAAATATTCCATGTTCATGGATTGGAAGAATCAATATTGTTAAAATGTTCATACTACTCAAAGCAATCTACAGATTCAATGCAATCCCTATCGAAATAGCAATGACAATCTTCACACACACCAAAAAACAAAACAAAACAAAACAAAACAAAACAAAACACCTAACGTGTATACGGAATCCCAAAGACCCAGAATACCAAAGCTATCCTGAGCAAAAAGAACAAAACTGGAGGAATCATATTACCTGACTTTAAATTCTATTACAGAGCTATAGTAACTAAAACAGCATGGTATTGGCATAAAAATAGACACACAGACCAATGGAACAGAATAGAGAACCCAGAAATAAATCTACACACCTATGGTAAACTCATTCCTGACAAAGGTGCCAAAAACATGCATTGAGGAAAAGATCATTTCTTCAACAAACAGTGCCAGGGAAACTGGATATCCATATGTAGAAGAATGAATCTAGACCCCTATCTCTTGCCACATAACAAAAATCAAATCAAAATGAATTAAAGACCTAAGATCAAAGACCTCATACTATGAAATGACTTCAAGAAAACATTGGAGAAACTCTCCAGGACATTGGTCTGGACAAAGCTTCTTGAGTATACCATAGAAGCACAGGCAACCAAGCAGAAAATGACAAATGGGATTACATCAAGCTAAAAAGCTCCTGCACAGTAAAGGGAACAATCAACACAATTAGGAGACATGGCACAGAATGGGAGAAAATATTTGCAAACTACCATATGACAAGTGATTAATAACCAAAATATATAAGGAACTCAAACAACTCTATAGAAAAAAGCCTAATAATCCTATTAAAAAGTGGGCAAAAGATTTGTATAAACATGTCTTAAAATAGACATACAAATGGCAAACAGACATATGAAAAGGTGCTCAACATCACTGATCATCAGAGAAATGCAAATCAAAACTCAGATTATCATCTCACCCTGGTTAAAAGAGCTTTTACCTAAAAGTCAGACAACAACAAATGCTGGTGAGGATGTGGAGAAAAGGGAACCCTTGTACACTGTTGGTGGGAGTGTAAATTAATACAACCACTATGGAGAACTGTTTGGAGGTTCCTCAAAAAACTAAAAATAGAGCTACTATAAGATCTAGCAATTCCACTATTTGGCACATACTCAAAAGAAAGGAGATCTATATATCAAAGAGATATCTGCACTCCCACGTTTGTTGCAGCAGTGTTCACAACAGCCAAGATTTGGAAACAACCTAAGTGTCCATCAACAGATGAATGGATAAAGAAAATGTGGTACATATATACAAGGGAGTACTATTCAGCCATAAAAAGAGTAAGATTCTGTCATTTGCAACAACATGGATAGAGCTGGAGGTCATTGTGCTAAGTGAAATAACCTAGGCACAGAAAGACAAACATCATATGTTCTGACTTATTTGTAGGATCTAAAAATCAAAACAATTAAACTTGTGGACACAGAGAATTGAAGGATGGTTACCAGAGGCTGGGAAGGGTAGTGGGGCAGTGGGAGGCAGGTAAGGATGGTTACTGGGTACCAAAAAAAAAAAAGAAAAAAAGAATGAGTAAGACCTAGTATTTGAAAGCACAACAGGGGAACTATAGCCAATAATAATTTCATTGTACATTTTAAAATAACTGGCAGGGCACAGTGGCTCACACCTGTAATCCCAACACTTTGGGAGGCCGAGGTGAGTGGATCACTTGAGGTTAGGAGTTTGAGAATAGCCTGATCAACATGGTGAAATCCCATCTCTAATAAAAATGCAAAAAATTAGCTGGGTGTGGTGGTGGGCACCTGTTGTCCAGGCTACTCAGGAGGCTAAGGCAGGAGAGGGAATTGCTTGAACCTGGGTAGTGGAGGCTGCAGTGAGTTGATATCATACCACTGCACTCCAGCCTGGTAACAGAGTGAGACTCTGTCTCAAAAATAAATAATTAAATTAAATTAAATAACTAAAAGAACATAATTGGACTGTTTGTAACACAAAGCATAAATGCTTGAGGGAACAGATACCGAATTTGCCATGATGTGATTATTATGCATTGCATGCCTATACCAAAATATGTACTCCATTGATACACCTACTACGTACCCACGAAAACCAAAAATAATTTTAAAAAATGTTCCAAGGAACATTTCTTTTGAGCTCAAAGTTTCAAATTTTGAAAGCTTTCAGATTTTGGATTTTCAGATTAGGGTAATTTCCCTCTAATTACCTCAATTCTTATCAAATGTATATTTTCAAAATATATACTTTGGTAAAATATAAAAGGAAAAATACATAAATCGGTTTAAAATTTATATAGTAAGGTTGAAAAGTTACCTACTGGGTACAACATTCACAATTTGGGTGATGGCCACACTAAAAGCCTAGACTTCACCACAATGCAATATATGCATGCCAGAAATCTGCACTTACACCCTCTAAATATATTTTTAGAAATTAAAAGAATCTCATTTATATTTTTTATATTAAATTATACATCCTCAAAACATTGAAAAATACGAAGAATAAAGCCTATGGGAATCAAAGTACCTGATAGTTCCTTTAACATTTCCTTATAGGATTTTCCTGTCCTTATTATTTTAACCTATTTGATTTGGTTATTCTAGTACTTCCATATTCTTTAAACATTATTGATAAAAAGTAACAGAATAATTTAAGACTCTAATTAATATATAGCATTACATGATTATTTATCAATTCTCATTACTTACTATATCAGTCCGTTCTCACAATGCTATATAAAGAACTACCTGAGACTGGATAATTTATAAAGAAAAGAGGTTTAATTGGCTCACGATTCCACCAACTGTACAGGAAGCATGGTTACAGAAGCCTCAGGAAACTTACAATCATCGCAGAAGGCAAAGGTGAAGCCAGCAAGTTATATGTTGCTGGAGCAGGAAGAACAGAGTGAAGTGGGAGGTGCTACAGATTTTTAAACAACCAGATCTAGTGAGAACTCTATCATGAGACAGTACTACGAGGATGGTGCTGAACCATTAGACACTACCCCCATGATCCAATCACTTCCCACCAGGCCGCACCTCCAACACTTGGGATCACAATTCAACATGAGATTTGGGTAGGGACAGACAGTCAAACCGTATCATTCATATTATTTTAATAATCCAATAGAATGTTGCTTTTTACAACAAAATGCCTTGGCAATATTTTGCTAAACCCAGTTTATATGCAAGTATGTTTCCCTGTCCTCTCAACCACCTCCAATCTAGGCCTATTTGACCTCAATGCTTGTTATTCTGTGTTGGATGGATTAGGTTCCCTGAATGTACTAACTGCAGTGCTCAATACTGTTTCCCAAGGAACCTTTGGGTTTAGTCACTATTAACAACATGGCCTTATTTACACTCTACTGTCAAACACAAGGCCTTCTGAATTATCCTAAACTGGTCTGCTGGTTTCACTTTCTACAAATCCATCTTCTACATTGTTTCTAAAGTGATCTCACTCTAATACCCAAATCAGTATATGTTATTCCTCTAATTAATATCTTTCAATATTCTACAGGACTAATAAATGTATTTTTCAAAGCATTCTGGTATGAGTTCCTAGGAATCTGTAAAGGTGCCACTAGGGCCACTACAGAAGGTAAGGCAGCTAGCCATGCAGGAATCTGCTGCTACTTTAACCAGAGCAATTCTACTTGTTCCCAACCTTTATATGTATATGAACATATAAAATTGTTTTAAAAAGTTGTTTCCGGGCGCGGTGGCTCAAGCCTGTAATCCCAGCACTTTGGGAGGCTGAGACGGGCAGATCACGAGGTCAGGAGATCGAGACCATCCTGACTAACACAGTGAAACCCCGTCTCTACTAAAAAATACAAAAAACTAGCCGGGTGAGGTGGCGGGCGCCTGTAGTCCCAGCTACTCGGGAGGCTGAGGCAGGAGAATGGTGTGAACCCGGGAGGCAGAGCTTGCAGTGAGCTGAGATCCGGCCACTGCACTCCAGCCTGGGCGACAGAGCGAGACTCCGTCTCAGAAAAAAAAAAAAAAAAAAATTGTTTTGCTATTTTTTTATGAAAGGTACAATTACTGGTTGGTATGGGAATAGACTCTAATTAACGTAATTTTGCATATAAAGCACTTCATGACCTGATGCTTACCAACTTGTTAACTTTATCTCATGCTTCTGAATTGTTCATTGTTCTTAAAACACTACAATTTTTATGCTACTTCAGGCTTTGTCCAACATACACATTTTATTCCATGTAGTGCCCTCATCTAGAATGGCCACTTTCTCATCTTATTTCATTAACAACTGTTAATGCCCTTCAGGTTTTGGCTTAATTACAATATGTCTGAGAAACCTTCCCTAACTTGTAAATGTCCCTTGCTTATAACTCAATTATAACGCATAAGTATTTTAACATTATTCATCTGCACATTTGTTTTATCACTAGATCTGCCAAACTTGGCTGAACAGATTTCTAGGCCAGACTAGTAACAACTACAGTAGACTATTTGGTATGTAATGACTAGGTCCCAATTCTTTTTCCTCCTACCTTTGTTTCAAGAACAAAAATTTATTAAATTAATAAAATAATTTCTCCAAGAAGATAATAATTAACCAAGAAGCTTTTAGGAAGAGAGGGCTCTTAATTCACACAAGGTTATTTCCTTAAATGGAATTGATACACTTATTAGAAGAGCTGAACTGAATTTCTAAATAGCTTAATATAAAATATTTTGTAAAATAAAAAATTTTCTGAACAACTTGTGGTAACATAAGACCAGAACAAGCACTATTTTTAAATTTTTAATTGTCCGAAGACAACAAGTAGAAGAAAGGTGCTATCGTTTGGTTACCAAGCTTATAGCTTGTTTTTGGATTGCATTTTCAATAATTATCAGGAATTTAACTATAATATTTAGATTATGATAAGCTTGACATAGACCTTATATAAAACATTATAACTTTTAAGGTCTTTAAATAACAATCTTTTGAACTTCACTTCAGACTTTTTTTTAATGTACAAAAAGGCTATCCTTTTCAGAAACACAAAACTTTTATTACTTACTACTGCCCTCTAGTGAATTTCCAGAAAAAAAAAATCAGAAAACTAAAGAGATTGTATAGTTTAAAATGTTTCTATTAATAGGTTGGCCATAATTGTCACCAAATTTATTTACTTTGACTTCCAAGAATAAATCACCAACTCTATTTGAAAACTAAAATCTTTTAAAATAATATATACAAACTACATTCCTAATACCTTCTTTCACAGCTCAGTTTAGAATGGCACTTTTCTTTACATATCTCTCTTCTTTATCTGGAATGATGGTTTCCAACTCTGCAGGCCTTAGATTACAGTAAATGGTCAATGCTGAATACTACCTGTAGACTTAATAAATGTCTTCCACATATTTGTGAAATCTATTATTCAAAGATGTACATGCTATTATGATTAATGAAACAATACAGGTACTCAAGACTTTCTTTTTAAGTATTCACTGAGTCTAAGATGTATATATTTTCTTACATTTAGTATCAGTGAAATTTGGATGCATCTAAAAATTGAAGGCATCATATTATTGAAGGCCAGGCAGAAGCCATGACATAGTTGTTGTTACATGCACATTCACAAATTTGGTCACAGCAAGTTACATTACAGTCACTTCAGTTGAACTACAAGCATTCTGGGTACAATTATTGAGTTTAATTGGCACTTATGTCTTAAAAGATAATATGATTTGACATTAAAACAAAAAGTTAATGTGTAAGTAAGGAGAAAGAATGAAGACACATCAATAGTAAAGAAAAAATATTCATTAGAACAATGGGCATAATTCTGTATTTTCTTACAAAGCAACAGTCAAGTGCTTCATAAGCTTAAGAAAGGGAAATATCCAAAACAGAAGTTATTTTGCATTTTTCTGCTTAGGTATATACAAAATGATTCCCTTCTTCTATATGGCAAAAAAAGAAACAATAAAACATCTTAAATTTACAGGATAGGTGTGTTGGTGGTTTCAAAGAAAATCCCAGAGATAAGACTAGAACACACAAGAAAAGCTGCACATCAATTCTCTTGATAGCACACAAGAAAAGCTGCACATCAATTCTCTTGATAGCATAAAAGACAATACACTTTTTTAGCTTCTGTGTATGAGTGAAAACATGTGAAACTTGTTTTTCTGAGCCCAGCTTATTTCACCTAACATAGTGACTAAAACTAACTACTAAGAGAGGAGAGGCCGGTAAGGGTAGGGAGTAAGGAGGGCAGATGAAGAGAGGCTTGATTAATGGGTACAGTTAAAGAGACAAAATAAGACCTAGCGTTCGATAGATCAATAGGGTGACTACAGTCAACAATAATGTATTGTATATTTCCAAATAGCCAGAAGAAAATAATTCAGATATTCCTAGCATAAAGAAAAGATAAATGTTTAAGGTGATGGATATTCCAATTACCCTGATTTGATCATCATACATTATATGGAAGTCTCAGACTATCACATGTACTTGGAAAATGTGTATACCTATTATGTATCAATAAAAATAAAAGACAATACAGTTGGTTCCCATGTCACAATGGTTCAACTTAGGATTTTCATCCTTTGTGATGGTATAAGACCATTCTTTTTTACTTTCAGTACAGTAGTCAATAATTTACGTAAGAAAACATTTGATATTTTATTGTAAACAGACTTGGTGTTAGATAATTCTGTGCAACTATAGGCTAATGTAAGTGTTCTGAGCATGTTTAAGATAGGCTAAACTAAGATACTGTGTTCAGATAGGCTAAACTAAGCTATGATGTTCATTAGTTTAGGTGTATTAAATGCATTTTCACACTTACAATATTTTCAACTTATGATGGATTTAACAGAATGTAACCCCACTTAAGTCAAAAAGCATCTGTGTCATATAGTAAAACATGAACATCAATAACCAATTCAAAAAGTGATTTAGAATTCTCACACTCCAAATATAAAGTTTTAGGAATGCCTTTCATTTCATATTTTCCTTGTTATGAATGCAGATAAATCCAAGAAATCTCACTCACAAAATATAAAACAAAGATTATAAATGATTCAGAAAAAATTGTCAGATTTTTCCTTATAGTGACACATAAAGTAATGGTGCACCTTACAATCGGTAGCATACATTCAGTGAAATGTGCTATCACATAGGCTGAGAAATTTGACTTTTAAAGGGAATTTCTTTCTCAAAATATTATTGAGAACCACTGCTAAGGTTCATAAGGTGTTGTAACATGAACTGGTGTTTGTTTTCTCCTAAAATTTGTATGTTGAAATCTAATCCCCAGTGTGGTATTTGTAGGTGGAGTTTTCGAGAGGTAATTGAGTCATGAGGGTAGATCCCTTATAAATAAGATTAATGCCCTTATAAGAAGGGTCACAATAGAGCTTGCTTCCTTTCTCTCCCTGCTCTTTATCATATGAGTGTAGAATGAGAAGACAACCAACTGCAAATCAAGGAAGAGGGCCCTCACCAGACACCAGACACCTTGATGTTGTACTTCCCAGTCTCTAGAACCATGAGAAATAAAAGTCTGTTGTTTGAGTCACCCAGTCTATAGTACATCTGTTGTACTGACCTGAACTAAGACATGGAGGCAAACCAACATTTGATGGGTATAAGAAGAAAGTATTAAATGTTTTATTTCTATATTTGAATCTTTATCACTTTAATTTTCTTTAACCTATCAGTTTATATTTTACATTAAATGTACATGAGTTAGCATAATAATATGTAAATATGCATTTATAATCATAAATATCCTGGTGGACATATTTAAAGTTTTACAGACAAAGGTATATAGTGAACAATTTAGCAGTCACTGCTTCTATAGGCACTTCACTGGTCTATACGATACATTTTGCTGAAGACATCATTATTCAACATTTCCCCACTTGGTGGCACCAAAAAATTAGAATATCTACATATATATCCATGCCTACAAGTTTTACTTTTTTAAATTTAATAAGTATCAATTCCCTTTCAATGTAAGCTTAAAATAACAGGCAAACTAATATGCTGTTTGACCTTCTTCTCCTAAAGCTCACTGCCCAATTATCTGGCATTCATTAACACAGGGTACAGTAGTCAGAATCAGTAAAATTTAAATAATCAACTAGTTTCAAAAATAAACAATAATACATAACTAAGAAATTCACATTTGACTGACACATAAAATAAAAAAACTTCCCTAACCTCAATACAAAAAAAAATTCAGTTACAAATTCTGTAAGAAACACGATTTTTACATTTCATATATGTAGGGTCAAAGTACTCAAGTATTAATTTCCCACTCTGGGTACTTAATAATTAAGATTAAACGTGTTCTACTCCTCATGAATATTTTCTATACCCTCTTTTAAGCTGCCACAAGAAAAGCCCAGTTCTCAAGCTTTTCCAAGGTAAGTTAGGAGAAAACTTTGTATCCCAACTACAAGCAAATATGATAATTATACTATTTAACCACCTATCTACAATAAAACCACATATCTATAAATTGTTGGTTTTCACTGAACTTTTACTAAAATTCCAGTAAGTATTATTGGCTCATTTTTACAGATGGTGAAGCTTGGGATCAGGTAATAGATTTTAAACAAACTCACACCCATGACTGGAGCTCAGCTATACACACCATGATGCAGCTCTTGAACAGGGCATCATCTACCTTCCTCTTCCCCTCCCTCTATATATCACAGGTATTAAAACTGGTCAAATCACAGCTTGGTAGCAAAACCTGGGCTTTGAGTACTTGTAGTGCTATTCAAAAGATATTATCTCTCTATCCACACTCCCCCAACCCCAACTAACCACCATTCAATTATGAATGCCTTTTCACTTACCTTTGAATAAGGAACATTCTCGCTGATCATAATACAACTGCTTTTTGCATTTGGTTTATTTTCAGTGAGAGAGGTGGGAACTACAGTTTGAACCATATGAAACTGTGAATATTCAACTGTTTAAGCTAATAGTGACTATTAAGTGGCCAGTAGATTCCAAGACTTGGTGGATTATTTAATTAAATCCTCACTACTTTATTACTTAAATATTATACCACTATAAAGATGAAGAAATTTAGATGGGAAAGTAGGTCAGGAGACCCATGGACTTGAGATCCACATTTCAGCCCCTCCACACCAATTATTTTAATTTTACTGTTTACGCTGCTTAAAGAAAACAAATAACTGCTAGGAAGTTGGATCTTAGCAGGCTGTTACACTGGAATCACTCCCTTGGCCTTAGGCCTTAAGTGGCCCCTCTCTACCTATTTAGCAAACTTTTTTACGTGTTCCTGGCTCCCACCCTCAATCCCATCATTATAAGGTCCTCTGGTTGTTTTATCAATATCCTTCAGCCCAGCCCTCTATACAGTAAAGTATCACATAATGTCATCAATGGATTCTTGGAAACTGTGACTTTAAGTGAAATGATGTATAACAAACCAATTTTTTTTTTTTTGTGAGATGGAGTCTCGCTCTTGTCACCCAGGCTGGAGTGAAATGGCGCAATCTCGGCTCACTGTAACCTCTGCCTTCTGAGTTCAAGCTATTCTCCTGCCTCAGTCTCCCGAGTAGCTGGGATTACAGGAGCCCACCACTAAAGCATGGCTAATTTTTGTCTTTTTAGTAGAGATGGGGTTTCACCATATTAGCCAGGCTGGTCTCAAACTCCTGACCTCAGGTGACCCGCCCAACTCAGCCTCCCAAAGTGCTGGAATTACAGGCATGAGTCACTGTGACTGGCAACAAAACCAATTTTACTACAGACTAATTGATGTAAACAAGAGCTAACTTCCTATGGCATATTTCTGGTCACAAGAACATCATCAAACTTCTAAATAAAGATTCAAAGCACTTCTAATATTAAATACTGAAATAAATATAAGCTATACATACATTTAGGAAAGATCAATAAAAACAAAATACTCGGCCGAGACAGGCGGATCACGAGGTCAGGAGATTGAGACCATCCTGGCTAACCCAGTGAAACCCCGTCTCTACTAAAAAATACAAAAAACTAGCCGGGCGAGGTGGCGGGCACCTGTAGTCCCAGCTACTCAGGAGGCTGAGGCAGGAGAATGGCATAAACCCGGGAGGCGGAGCTTGCAGTGAGCTGAGATCCGGCCACTGCACTCCAGCCTGGGCAACAGAGTGAGACACCATCTCAAAAAAAAAAAAAAAATACTCAACTTGGTGAATCAGTGAGTGACGATGGTTGTGGTCATAGTGGGTTAAATTAAGGAATAAATGTTTGCAAAGTGAAAATTATAAAGAGTACCTCCGACCACCACACAGTTCAAAAACAAAAACAAACAACAATGTTGGGCTAGCTGAACGTTTTTGTATTACAATTATTGTTATGCACTTGTATGTGGTATACTTTATGAATTTTTCTTATACAATAATTTGCATTCATTTATTCATTCATTTTCCAACCCACTTATTCTTAGTTCAGGGTCACGGGTGGCTGGAGCCTATCCCACCAGTTCAGGTTGCGAGGCAGGAACCAACACTGGACAGGATGCCATTCCAACTGCAGGGTGCACTTACACATACCTACACTAATTCTTACTGGCACAATTTCAGACATACCAATTCACCTAATGTGCACATCTTGGAAATGTGGGAGGAAACCAGAGTACCCAGAGAAAACCCATGCAGACATGGAAACAACGTGCAAACTCCACACGGTGGCCCTAGCCAGAAACTGATCTTTTTTCACATCAACATTATAAGAAAACAACATGAAAAAAAAAATGTTATTGAGGACCTGCTGTATTCTAGAAAAGTGAAGCTCTTTTAAGGATAGCTTAACTAATTCAGTATGAATATTATGTTGGTTCAATTGATTTAAATAATTTTCAAAGTTTCCAGTTAAATATAAAATAGTTTAAAATATTTCTTTCCAATAATATCATTCCTACAAAGAAGCTCTCTTTGAAATAGTTTTAATAACAACTGACTTTCTCCACTCCCACTTGCTACCCTCATAGCTTATTTAATTCAGAACCACCAGAGTAGTACTGTTAAAATGTTTGTCAGAGCCCATGACTTTTCCATTTAAAAACTTACAGTGGCTTCCAATCTCAATCAGTATAAAATTCAAAACCCTAACTGTGGACTATAAAGTTCACATGACATGGCCTCTTGTTACCACTCAATGAAACTTTTTTTTTTTTTTTTTTTTTTGAGGCGGAGTCTCGCTCTGTCGCCCAGGCTGGAGTGCAGTGGCTGGATCTCAGCTCACTGCAAGCTCCGCCTCCCGGGTTTACGCCATTCTCCTGCCTCAGCCTCCCGAGTAGCTGGGACTACAGGCGCCCGCCACCTCGCCCGGCTAGTTTTTGTATTTTTAGTAGAGACGGGGTTTCACCGTGTTAGCCAGGAGGGTCTCGATCTCCTGACCTCATGATCCGCCCGTCTCGGCCTCCCAAAGTGCTGGGATTACAGGCTTGAGCCACCGCGCCCGGCCTCAATGAAACTTTTACTACTCCCCCTTGTCAACTGAATTCCAGCCACAATAGCTTTGCCTCCTTGCTAGTATCTGAATATAACATGTACATGCCCACCTCAGAATCCTCACCCTTACTCTTCTGTCATGACTTACTTTCACTTCATTCAGGTATCTGTTCAGATGTTAGAAACTATTCCTGATCTTTACAGTAGTCTCAGCCTCTACTACTGTCCATCTCCTTATGCTGCCTTATTTTTCCTCATAGTATCTACCAACTGACCACTGGGAGACATGTCTCTGTGCATCTTTCATTTCTGCATATTTTGCAAGCCAGGAGCTTACTGACATCCCCGCCCAACCCACCACTTTTTTTTTTTTTCTGTACTATCTTTTCAAAGATCTTTGTATAGCAAATAGTCTTGGTAGATACACAAAATATCTTTCCCTGCAGCAAGGGACAGGCATGCTTACCATCCATTATAAAAGATTCAGCTTCCCTAAGCTCAGGGCTCCTCTTCTACAACCCATTCAATTATGTGCAGCTCTCATCTAGTTCTCTCCCAACTGCCCCAGGGGAACTGGGACTCGGGAAACCAATACAAAAAAAAGTTGATCCTATGGCTACTGCTATTGCTGTGAGTAGAAGTCTTAAATCTTCAGTTGCCATTCATAAAACTGGCAGGTTACAAGTAGGGTAAATATCGTAGGCCCTTCATAGTTCTTGACATTGACATTACATATTGAATTTCTCTCTATTTTTTTTCTCCTGACTAATGTTTCATTGATTGCTATATCCTCATTTCTCTATACGTTTCAAAGCACTTTTACAAATAGTATCATCTGACCTTCAAAAATCCCTGTGGAACATTTTCTATTTCCATTTAATAGGGAAGACACTGATCCAGAAAGGTTAAAGGACAAACCCAAGATTAGCATAACAGATCAGTCACAGAATAATAGCAATTAGAATCCAGGTCTAATTCCTAATTTGTTATTAACTTATGACTACTTCTTAAAAGACAACTACTATACTGTACATTCTGTGAGACAGAAGAATAATCACCCACTGATACTAGATGGCAAATTCCTTACGTGGTATCACATAAAAACACAAAAATGTCAATGAATAATAAAACTGAGTACCCAAATAAGCACCTGTAAGACACCGAAATGTATGTCTTTTGGGGTTCTTTTATTATACATTACGGCAAGTGAATGATTATGCGACAAAACTAGATTCTGCTCTTACAGTAATAGCCACTTCCTTTGTGTCTAAAGGAAGACATCTTAAGACAATACCCAAAAAAGTTTCCTTTGTAACCAGAATTTTCATCTTTGCAAGAATTAAGAGTGCTTCCACATAAACTTCATTAATCTGAAAGGTTCCAGATAATATTAATGCTGCTTATACAACTCTCAAGATAGGTAATAAAGAAGCATTTATTACTAGCTTTTTATCTATAATGTGAGCAAAAGACTCAAAGAGAAGTCTGTATACAACTTGGTCAGTCGTTTATAATTCACACCTTACCACTTCCAGGAAGACTGAAGGGAAAAAAAGTCTGAGAGCATAAGAATAGATTTCATATACAAGAGAAGTGTCAAGTTATATAAGATATCTGATTTTAAAAGCCCTATATTCCCAAGTAGAATAAATCTGCAAAATCACTAATAGATATGGTCTATGGTTCAGAGTTCTAATATGCTTATAAATCCATTAATATGCTTATAAATCTATATGCATCTATAAGCATATAGATTTATAAGCATACTTATAAATCTATTAATATGCTTATATTATATATGCTTATATTAGAAATGTATTAATATGCTAATTAATAGGCATATAGATTTATAAGCATATCAGATATATAAATCTATTATATAGATTTATAAGCATAGATTATTATAACAGTATATAATCACCTTCAAAGTTCATAAGCTATAAAACTTGATTATTACATTGCACAAATACAGCTAAAATGATGACAACTAAGTAGTTAAAATTTTACCCTTAAGTAAAGAAAACTGAAGTTGAAAAAGAATCAAAATATTATAAAGGAAAACAATAAAGTTTAATAAATTACTAAGGTAAAAAAATTGTTTTATAAGGCAATTTTAACTCAATTATTCCCATTTCACTTACTGTGTAAGTTATAGCTGCCAACATTCCGATCAAGGTCAGAGAACTGATAGAAAATGACAACGCAGCTAAACCATCTGTGAAGAAAGAAAAACTGTTAAAAATGTACATATACACTACTCAAATACTTATATTTGGCAAATTAACATAGAAAGTTGAGCTGCTTACACATTTGGAAGAAATAAAAACCACCATGTATTACCGTATTCTTGAAGTGCTAACTCCAAGTGGAGAAAAGAGTTTCTAAAGGACTCTTTAAAAACTGATTTGTGAAAAATCTTTCAGACTAGCTGAGATTTTCTTTCCTTCACCTCTTAAAATTAAGAGGAAAATTATTGGCTAATTATTGGGCCCAAAAAGAGATCAGTAAAATACCAGATGCTCAAAAGGTGATTAAAAAGATCACATGGCCTTTCTTAATGGCAGACCCTGAGAAATAACATTTCATAGGAAAGCTACTGACCTTGACTCTTTCTCCCTTCTCCCCTCACTCAGTCTTGAGACTTCTAGTTTCTTTGTTCTTAATTTTCAAATCAGTTCTTAATAGACAGTCAAAAACTAAAATCTTAATTAAAGAGTTTATTTCACTTTTTAACTTGAAAGGACAAGCTTGCCCACTTGGCAGAAAAATAAAAGCAAACACAACTGGAAAATAGATTCAAAAATACACACACACACACACACACACACACACACACAAAATACTATGCTAATTAGTTGGATTTAGGAAATTATCTAAAGGAAGGTCAAAGAGTGAGGGGCAGGAATGACATTTCCACATAAATATATCAAATTATGTAATAAAATACTATGCAAATTTGAATATTCTTAGGTAGGAGCAATACTTTTTCCAGTTTTAATACAGGTCCTATTAGGCCTGTATTGATCGAGTTTAAATGCAAGTCCTGTGGAACCAAATATAAAGTTTCGATTAATTTAATGTATTAACACTAATCTTTTATGAGTACTAATAAAATTATAATGATCTATCATCTTAAAACTCATGTCTCAGTTTTGTATAACACATAAAGAGAGCATATTATTAACAAATTCACAATCATGCAAGGCAAATTTTTAAGCCTTAATTTTTTAAAACGACTTTTTATCAAATCAAAGACATTTCGATGCTGTTACTTTATTGATCATACCAGAAGTATCAACAGAACGTGTTCATATAACTAGGAGGGGTCTGACATCTGGCTGATAATAATTTTAAGGTACTATCACTTGTAAAACATATCTCCCAAACAGAGATGTAAAAATCTGAAAAATTATGTGCCTTAGAAATGATAAAATAGACATGCTGACATATTTGGCCAATCAAAATGTTAATATTACTAATAGTCAAAATCATCTGAACCAAATAACTCAAAATTGATCATTACTAATTATTCCCATCTGGGTAAAAGATGAATAAAAACGTGCTGAAGATACTTGAAGATGCATTCTCTTTATATGTTAGGGGGTCTTTGATCTGGGCATATACATCTTTATGATATAATAAATCCTATTGTAAACAAGTTGTAGTATAGTCACAAAATGCATTACTCTGCTGTAATAAAAAGGAACTACTAATACAAATGAATTTTAAAACATTATTTCATGAAAAATGCCAGGCATACACAAAAAAGAATCATTAATAAATGGAATCAGAATTCCACTTACAATATTCAAAAAAAGCAAAACTAATATAACTAATATATAGTCGCAGAAAATGTAACAATGGTGCCTCTCCTGGGGGATGATATTAACTGAATGACATACTGCAAAAAAATTGCTGGAGTGATGGATGTGTTCTGTACCTTGACTGCAATCGGTTACAATGACTATATACATGTATCATGAGATCTATGCATTTTACTACATATAAAGCATTTTCTTAAAAAAGGTTATATAGGCCAGGTGCAGTGACTCATGTCTGTAATCCCAGAACTTTGGGAGGCCAAGGTGGGTGGATTACAAGGCCAGGAGTTCGAGACAAGCCTGGCCAATATGGTGAAACTCCATCTATACTAAAAATACAAAAATTAGCTGAGCATGGTGGCGGCTACTCAGGAGGCTGAGGCAGAAGAATCACTTGAAACAGCAGAGGTTGTAGTGAGCCAAGATCACGCCACCGCACTCTAGCCTGGGTGACAGAGCAAGACTCCATCTCAATCAATCAATCCAATCAATCAATCAATAAAAAGGTTTATACCCTTGATGCCTGAAAAATGCAATGCAAGGAGGCGGGATGAGAGACGAAAGGACTGAAAATTAAGAATAGCTAAGTAACTGTTTTGGACTTACATAGCTGATCTAGAGTGATAAGTAACATGTATACTAGAATATGGTGTTTAACATTGGAGACAAAAAAAAAATAAAGACTAAAGAGAATGGAATTACAAAAAAACAGAATAATGCTACCTATCTAATCACCAATTCAAGTTATATTAATACTCAAAGTATAACTTATGAAATAACGTTTAGGGTAGAAGAGTAGTTACTCAAGATATCTAAAGGAGTTAACTCCAAGAAAAGAAGCCATTAATTTATCAGCGATAGAATCAAGGTACATAAATCTGACGATTCAGTATTAGTAGATGCCAGACCTGCTACCCTTATTCTTGCTAGTATCAGTAAGATATTAATGAATCACAATTTACAACATGAGATCTTAAGTGGAAATCAAGAAAATTAAGAACTCATACAGCAGACTGCAAGACTTAATTTAATCATTGTTTAGTATTGTACCTGGGTAAAAAGAAAGAAGTGCTGATCAAAGAATGTATAGTACCTATTAGAATAGTCAAAAAAGAAATTTTTCTGCATAATATTTATAGAATAAGTACACTAGGTATCTTTGAAAATAAGGTTACTATGTTCAAATGCACAAGGAATTTTTAATATGATACACAGTATTTTAACATCACTTTCTAACGCCAAAGTTATTTTTTCAATGATTAAGCAACTTTCTTAATCTAACCCATGAGCCTTTTTTTTTTCTGTAAAAACCTAGGTCACACAGAGTAAGTTAAGGAAAACTTCTAGAAAAGCCATGCCAAAATATTTTGATGAGGTAAATTTATAAAACAGTATTTAATTCATACAAAACCTCTGTAATTTATATTTTATATAAAAGACGATTTAATCTCAAACAAAAACATAAAGGTTCTCTCTTACTAATTAAAAAGTAAAAATAAAACCCAATATACCCAGTATATTTCTTTAACATATTATTTTATATTATCCTAAGTGAATTAGAAATTATAAGAGCCTCACTGCTAAAATACTTTGAAGAAAAGATTAAATTTTCTTTCAACATGGTAATTTTATGAAGAGGTCAAGAAAATAGCTACGTAATAGCTAGAAGGCTAAAAGCAAACCTTAAGAACGCAATACTTCTAATTTGTCTAGCATTAGGTTCAAAACAACGAGTTAGAAAAGCGGTGGGGTTAAATTTTTTTTTTTTTTTTTTTTTTGAGACAAAGTCTCGCACTGCCTTGCTCAGTCCCCCAGGCTGGAATGCAATGGCGCAATCTCAGCTCACTGCAACCTCCACCTCCTGGGTTCAAGAGATTCTCCTGCCTCAGCCTCCCGAGCAGCTGGGATTACAGGCACCTGCCACTGCACCCAGCTAATTTTTGTATTTTTAGTAGAGACGGGGTTTGGCCACGTTGGCCAAGCTGGTCTCAAACTCCTAACCTTGTGATCCACCCCCAACCCCTCAGCCTCCCAAAGTACTGGGATTACAGGCATGAGCCACCACACCCAGCTGGGGTTAAATTCTTAACAAAATACAAATAGACTGCTTCTCAAAAGTCAAAGTATCAGGAAATATGAATTACTATGTTTTAAAAAAAAAATGATACTTACGACTACTTCCAAGTTCTTCAAATAGGAACTTCACTTTTTCCCACTCTGTAGAATTTTTGTTATTGGGAACATTCAATGGAACAAAGGCACTACAAAAGACAAAATAATTGTTTTAATAGCTTTAAAGATAAAATGTTAAATTAGATAGTTTGAAACTCAAGTTATTTTTCTTCAAAACAATAAATAAAATCTGTACTATGCACAGAGGGGAGTGAAGAGTTAAATACCTATGCATTTACTTCATTACAAATTTGTTTTAATAGTTGCATTCAGTAAAATTTCCCTTGTAATCCCGTATGTTTTCTGCACTTAAAATACTTTATTATACTTTAATAAAGCTGGGAAAAAACAAAAAATAAATATATAATATTTTGAGAATGAACCATAGGTTTTAGATGATCAAAACAATCCACAAAAAAGGTTAAGGACATCTGTATTAAATCAGTAAAGCAGAATGTACATGTATGTAATTATTTAAGAAACAAAAGAAATATATTAGAATAAACAGTAAATGTCTCACTGTGGAATCAGAAGTGATTATTACTTTTTTATTAGTATTTTTCTATTAATATATCTTTCAAGATTCTATCCAACAGACACAATGAAAGTAGTTTCAAAACTATTTGTTTTTCAACCCACAGGTGAAGAGGAGCTGTAGAAATAATAGAGATAGCTAACATCCTAGGACCTGCTGTATGATCTCAGACTGGGAAAAGGTAGAATAAATAAATGTTCACTTTATTACCTAGCCCATATCAATAACAAGAAGATAATCAAGAGATTAAGGTAAAGAGCTGGGTATCCCTTAGGTTGTATATGGGTAGGAACAAACAGGAGTAGGAAGTAAAAAAAAAAGAAAAAAAGAATCCCTATTTCCTGCTGCTACTGATAACTCTTGTTTTAAAAATGACTGGGCACAGCATGTCAGGAGGTTAAATTTCTAACAATCTGCATTGACTTCAGTTTACTATATTCTTATTAATCCTCGAGACTTATTTCTCCCCACTTTTAGAAAAAAAAGGCGCTTACTCACAGGCATAGAGGAATAAATGCAGAAAGTTTATTATTTGTTGACCGAGGTATGAAATCAAATAAATGAGAGCAGAGGTGTGGAATCAAGAAATAAAATTATAACATTTTTGTATATTATACATCCATGACACAAATATAAACTAAGCAAGAAAAAACTACCTATATGATATTCCTTTATTTGAACAGAGTTTGTTCTGGATATCCCAGAAAGTATGTTCTGAACTTGTTAGTTGGGAATAACCAATCTGTGAGAGTGGGAAAACAAAAATTTCTATGTTGTACAAAATACCACCTATCATACTATTTAAAAAGAAATATGTATTAGGATATCTAAAAATAGCATTCATACTCATAGGGCTCAATATGCAATATTCTAAAACTCAGTATGTCAGTTTTACGTAATCAAAGATATTGTACAGAAAGAGAAGAAAATTAATTAATCCTTGCTCTTGATGACACACGTTCAACTCCTGAACAGAATTATCTAGTAGTTCAAACATTCAAAAGAGAGTAACACCAGAGGGAACCTTATATAACCAAAAAAAATTAAAAAGACTAAAAAGACTAAGTGACCCACACTACTATCAGAATGACTTCAGGAAAATACTTCGAAAGCATCTATCAGAGAGTTAACATTTGAGCACTTAGTATTTTAGGTAGAAACGAAAGCACAAATTCAAAGCAGGTTCCTAAATCACTTTACCACCAGGATTTTATCATCTAAAAAACAGACCTAAAATATTTTCACATAAACTAAGAAAACATCCATAAGTCAAACTTAAAATATGGCAAAGGCACTAATTAATCAATACAGACCCTGGCCTTAATTCTGCAGGACGTTGATGAACCAGGCTTTCCTTTTTCAATGGAACTGATGTAGGGTAAGAAGACCCAGAGGGCAGAGCAGCACCTGACTGGTATAAAAGCATGTCAACCTTTTAACCATCAGAAAGAATAAACCACTGTTCATTGGCCAAAGAGCAGCCCCACAGACAAAGATCTATAAAGAAAAAGAAATGCCTACCAACAGATGAAAAGGTAACTGAAGTCAAATAAAGTTATAATACAGATATATCAGTTCTGAGGAAAGAGACAGCAGTTAAGATTATCAGGTATTTAGCATACTAAATGAAATGGTGATGACATTAAAGTAACCAAGAGTTAGTATACAATGGGATTTGTGTGGTAGAAAGGTTCACATACTTTTAAAATTTCAGCCCTTCTAGAAAAAAATAAATGTATACAGAGCACCTCAGCTTCCAAAAACACAAAGTATTAGATTAAGCCATTTATGCCTAGTGTTCCATTACTGGAATATTAAGCTTGTGGGAGTTATTTATATTTCACTGCTCAAGGTCATCACCAAAGTCTGATTTTTCACTAAAAAAATTTGCAACCTCTGGCATAAATGGGTTAAAATATAAACTAGAGTCTAGTAAGACAATACTTTTCCCTCATGCCCTTGAAAATAATAAAACTAAAAAACTGCTTAGTAAATATATTTTCTACCCAATCTGATTCACTGAATTAGCTTAACACACATTATCTCTTCAGAAAGAGACAAAGAAAAAGCTAATGAATTTCAGTAGATATGAAATGGAAATGATGAATTCAGCAGAACTGAAAATAAGATGTTCACTTCTTACACTCCATCACCAAGTCAATTCATATTTATCTTCCAAATAGCTTATGTTTCTTCCTCTCTGTTCTCTTGGTAACCACTGTAATTCCAAAGCTCACCTGAACTTATATAATGGCTACTTAACTGATCTTCCTACCTACTATTTACATACCACTTCTCCAACCCAACACCCAAAATCCTCTTGCAATACATCCTCCACAGTGCTGTAACTCTTTTTTTTTTTTTGAGACGGAGTGTCACTCTGTTGCCAGGATGGAGTGCAGTGGCTCAATCTCAGCTCACTGCAACCTCCGCCTCCCAGGTTCAAGCTGTTCTCCTGCCTTAGCCTCCCAAGTAGCTAGGATTACAGGTGCACACCACTATGCCCAGCTAATTTTTGTACTTTTAGTATAATTCACTATGTTGGCCAGCATGGTCTCGATCTCTTGGCCTCGTGATCCACCTGCCTCGACCTCCCAATGTGCGGGAATTACAGGCAGGAGTCACCACACCCAGCCCACAGTGCTGTAACTCTTAAAGTCATATATATTTATTTTCATGCATTCATGCACACAAATATATATACATCTTCACTGCCTTTCAATTACTCAGTAGGATAAAATTAAAAATTTCTTAAATATGGCATGTAAGACCCAGAGTCTACTTACCTGGCTAATGTCATACCCTGTCACTTGCCCACAGGAACACTTGAAACATCACATTAGCCTTCTTTTTTTGAGGGGAGGGGAAATCTAAATTCACATCATACTTTTTATGTCATTCTTCAAACACTCCATGCTAACCTCAGCCTCTCAGTTAATATATTTTATAGACTGAATTGTGTTCCCTAAAAATTCATATGTTGCTGGCTCTCTGCTCCTCCATTCTATAGAGAGCCTCATCTTTGCAGCAGCACCAGCCACATCACTGAGACATCATGGTGGAAATGAAGGGCAGAGTAAATGGATTTGGTCATAGTGGTGCCTGGTCACCAGAGCTCCTTTTAACTCTGGCAAAGGGAATATTGTTGCCATCATTGACCCCTCAGTGACCTTAACTATATGGCCTAAATGTTCCAACATGACTCCACCCATGGCAAGTTGTAGGGCACTGTCAAGGCTGAGAACTGGAAGCTTGTCATCAATGGAAATCCCATCACCCTCTTCTTACAGGTGCAAGATTTCACCAAAATTAAACGGGGTGATTTGGGCGCTGATAATGTTGTGAAGTCTACCAACATCTTTACTACCATGAAGGAGGCTGAGATTCTCTTAGAGCAGGGAGCCAAAAGGATCCTCATCTCTGCCCCTTCTGCTGATACACCCATGTGATGGGCCTGAACCATGAGAAATACAAAAATGGCATTAAGATGGTCAGCAATGCCTCCCGCACTATCAACTGCTTCGTCACTCTGGACAACTGTGGCATCATGGAGGGACTAATGACCACAGTTCAAGCCATCACTGGCACTCAGAAGACCATGAATGGCCCCTTTGGGAAACTGTGGTGTGACAGCTGTGGGGCTCTCCAGAACATCATCCCTGCCTCTACCTGTGTTGCCAAGGCTGTGGGCAAGGTCATCCCTGAGCTACAGGAAGCTTACTGGCATAACTTTCCATGTCCCCACTGCCAATGTGTTGGTTGTGGACCTGATGTGCCATCTGGAGAAACTTGTCAAATATGATGACATAAAGAAGATAGTAAAGCAGGCATTGGAGGGTCCCCTCAAAGGCATCCTCGACTACCCTGAGCAACAGGTTGTCTCTTCCAACTTTACTAGTGATACTCTTTCACCTTCGATGCTGGGCTGGCCTGCCTTCAACAACTACTTTTTCAAACTCATTTTCTGGTATGACAACGAATTTGGTTACAGCAACAGGGTGGTGGAACTCATGTTCCACCTGGCTTCCAAGGGGTAAGAGCCCCTGGATCACCAGCTTCAGCAAGAGCACAATAGGGAGAGAGAGGCCCTCAGCTGATGGGGAGTCCCTGCCGCACTCAGTCCCCCACCACATTGAGAATCTCCCCTGGTCACAGTTTCCGTGCCAGACCCCCTGAAGAAGGAGGAACCTAGGGAGTACCACTTTGTCATGTACTATCAATAAAATCCCCTGTACTCAACTCTCCAAACGAAAGAAAAAAGAAAATCCCTATGTTGAAGCCCTAACTCCCAATGTAATGGTATTTGGATACAGGTCCTTTAGCAAGGGAATTAGGGTTAAATGAAGTCAAAAGGGTGGGGCCCTAATTATCCCATGGCATCGGTGTCCTTATAAGAAGAGGAAGAGACACCAGAGAGTGCTCCTTCTCTCTCCCGCACCCTCTCACTCTCCCCCTTCCCTTCTCCCTCTGCAAGCACAAAGGAAAGGCCACGTGAAGACAGAGCAAGAAGGTGGCCTTCTATAAGCCAGGAAGAGAACTCTCACCAGAAACCAAACTTGCCAGCACCTTTAACATAAGACTTCTAGCCTCTAGAACCATGAGAAAATAAATGACTGTTATTTAAGCCACCCAGTCTATGATACTTTGTTATGGCAGCCAAAGCAGACGAAAACAATATACATGTTACTCATCTTTTTTATTTGTCAAGTCAGCTGACCAATTCCCATTCCTTCGAATCTCAACTCAAATATTACTTTCTCTTAGATCTCCTGATTCTTCAAGGCAGAGTAAGAGCCTGCTCCTCTACCATCAACATCTGGTATGTATCTCCTATCAGAGCACTTAAACATTGTAATTCAAGGTATGAATCTGCATGCCTCCACAACGTAAACCTAGAGGACAGAGACCATGGTCCTCTATCTTTAGCCCAAAGATCTAGCATAGTATCCAACACATAAGTGTTCCAAAAACGTATGAGCTACATGAATCAGTTAAATCTAGATCACGGCTTTGCCATAAAATTATCTAGTTTTCTCTTAAAAGAAACTCTGAATATGCCACCTTCAAAAATATTTCAAGACCTTTTGTCAATCACTTAACCTAAATGCACACCTCATTCAAACATTTACATATGGTAATGAGAAGAACACTGTCCTAGATGGCTGAAACGCTAATAATCTTTAATTCACTACTCTTTTATTCTGACTGTTGCAAAGATTTGTAGTTTTATTGGTGATTCTCATTCATGTTCTAAAATAGGAGTTGGCAAACTACTGGCTGCCTGTGTTCATAAAGTTTTTCTAGAAAACAGTCATGTTCTTTACGTATTGTCTGATTACTTCTGAGCTACAAGAGAGACACAGAGACCATACAGACAGTAAATCTAAAATACTATCTATGCTTTAAGAAAATTTTGCTGACTCCCACTTTAGATAATTCAGGTTTACATACAAGGGACATGTATGTTAACAAGGGAAATTAACATAAGTAGATTTAGCTTTCTTTAAAAAGCCAAAAAAAATACTTTAGAAATATACTCGGTAGCTAAAATACATAGAAAAACCACTAAAAAAGGTGCTTACAAAAAGTACTCTTTTTCATGACACATCAAGGCAGGTAAAAAGAACTGAAAATATGACTTGACTATAAAACACATGCATCCTAAGAACTCCGGGAAATACAAAAAGTTACTCAACAATTTTATTCCTATTACAAGTTACATATAATAAGTAATTTTTTTAATTTATGGAAAGTTATGTATTGAAAATTGTGAGACTAAATTATAAACAGAAACTTCAAAAAATTTATTAACTCCTAATGTATTTCCTAACATAAAAAAAGACAGACTAATGACCTATTTTTAACAAAGATAAATGTCTTCCATTAACAAGGATAAATTTTAGATGTACAAACAAATAAGCAAAATGTTATGGATATAAGTATAAAAACAAGAAGAATTAAGAAAGGAAATTCACTGACAAAGATTTAAAGACTGATAGAGTCAAATCTGAAAAGATGTACAGACAAGGATTTTCATCAAAGTGTTATTTATAATAATGGGGAAACATTATAAATGTCTAAGCAGTTATCACTAGAAGATCACTTAAATATATTTTTGTATCCTTAGAAGGAAATGCAATGTAGTCAAAATTGATGGATCTACACTTACTATCCTGAAGAGATGCCCGCAATATGTTAACAAGTAGATTACCAAGAATTATAAAAAATATAATCACATTTGTGTAAAACTAAAACATGTAGGGTGGATGCAAGAAGGGAGGTGCACTCTGCATGCATTCAAGCACATAAAAATGTCTAGATGAAACGACATAGACAAAACTGTTAAATTGTGGCTATTGTTCCTTGGAGATACAGAGAGTGGATTGTTCTTTTTTTTTACATTTTTTTTTTCTTTCCTAGATTTTTCTGAATGATCCTTTTATTATTTTTTTCAAATAATTCTATTTCCATTTCATGGTTAAAAAAAAAAACCAAGACTTACCCAACTAAAAGAAGCAGTGCACAAATCACAACAAATCCCAAAGTATACTTGAGTGCCGTTTTAATTTGCTAGATGCCAAGGAGAAAAAAGTATAACATTTAGCAAGCCCTTTAAAATATAAAATATTCTTGCAACAGTTTAACAGTACCTTCACATCAGATACACGCTTACAGTCAAAGGTTTCAACTAAGGTTGAAAACCTTAAAATTTAAAGAGAATGGATATACTACATCTTAAGTATCTTTGCAAAATATGAGATTTTTAAAATCTTTTCAATAGTTACGCCCTTATAAAAACCAAACCACCTAAAGTATAGATGATTCTCCAGTAGGCATCTTTAGTAAAATTATCAGAATATGTAATACTCCCCCAGACAGCAATCAGAATCTACAATGCCCCATCCAATTCATCAAAATGGTTTATAACAATAATCAACACAATATACACATTTTTGTTTGAGTATATACATGAGTATAAATATACTTGTATATATACTCATATATACATATATGTAAGTATATATACACATATATATTTATGTATTTATATTTATACACATACATAAATACTTATGTATTTATGTATATGTGTATATGTGTATATATACTTACATACATTAATATATATTCATACATATATAACATATGCCAGGCACTGATAAGAACGTCACATATGTTAACTCATTTAATTCTCATAACAACTCTAAGATAGGTTGTTCTCATCTTTACTTTAGACATAAGGAAGCTGAAGTCCAGAGAAGTTAATAATCTCTCCTAAGGCGCATAACTTGGGAATTTAAAAACTATTTAAAAACTGTTTTGCTTGGTGCCTATAATATACTCCAAAGACAAGAAAAGCAAATAAAGACAAAGCTGGATATTCTGAATATGAACTAAAAATAATCTCATTTTAAATCAGTCAGAAATAACATTTGTGCTCTCAGACTAATGAAGCATCTAAAAATGATCTTTTAAAATTTGAATGAATGTTTCACATAGTAAGCTCTTATTCACAAAGGGGGTAAGATATTCCTTAGGAAAAAAACTGAAGAAAAGATAAAGAAGATCCTGAGATCAACCAAAGGGTAGAAGAATGTGCACTCTGGAAGAAGTGAAAGAGACTGCATAAATCTCATGGAGATTTTATTAAATTTGCAACTAGCTACCTTACTTTACATACCTTGGTTTTTCCAAATATAGAGTAATATAGTATCTGCAAATAACAATTTTGACTCTCTTTATAAATATTTAAATGTCTAATTTTTTTTCTCTAACACTACGTTATCACTCTAGGAGTCATTTGAAATACTGTTAATTTACTTGCTCCTAATCTTAATGCCAATGCTCTTGAGGTTTTAAGCATGATTAAGCATGATGCTAGCTTTTGACTGAATATATTTATTTCTAATTTAAATACAAATGTAAACAAGGTATAAAACAAAATCCTGTAAGTCAAAAAGATAAGACATTTAGTCTTATTGTACAACTGTTCCCCTAAATTACAAAGTGTTCGATTTTGACATATACCTTTTAATATACATTTTTTTCTTTGACCTATTAATTACTATATAATAATAGATTTCCTGATTTTCAGTCATCCATGCAATTGAGAGATAGGCCCAACTCAGTTATATAATATTAATATATTTCTAAGATTCTCCTGAATTATATTTACTATTATTTTAATTAAGATGTTTATACCAATACTTAAGTGATAATGATCTGCAGTTCTGAACACGCATGTGTGCTGTATTTGTCAGGTTTTTAAAAAGTCAGTACTTTTTTTTTTTGAGACAGAGTCTCACTCTTGTCGCCCAGGCTGGAGTGCAGTGGCGCAGTCTCGGCTCACTGCAACCTCCGCCTCCCGGGTTCAAGCATCTCTCCTGCCTCAGCCGCCAGAGTAGCTGGGATTACAGGCCCCCACCACCATGCCCAGCTAATTTTTGTACTTTTACTAGAGACAAGTTTTCGCCATGTTGGCCAGGCTGGTCTCTAACTCCTGACCTCAGGTGATCTGCCCGCCTTGGCCTCCCAAAGTACTGGAATTACAGGCATGAGCCACAGCGCCCGTCTAAAAAGAAAGTCAGCCTTATCCTGGATTAGTAAGTACAACCTATAAGTGCTCCTTCTTTATGCTTTTGAACAGGGGCCAGCAAACTACATTCACTGTGCCACATCTGATTCATCTTCTGTTTTATTGGATTATAAAATGTTCATTATCTCTGGATACTTTTAACACCATAATGGCAGACTTGAGTAGCTAAGACAGAGACCATATAGCCCACAAATCCTAAATTATTTACCTCCTGGCCTTCTACAGAAAAAACTTTGTATGCCTGATCTAGAATTGCTTTGTCAAAAATAATAGTCACAAGCCACATGTGGCTAGAAAGCACTTGAAATGTGGCTAGCTTGAACTGTTGTGTAAAATACAACCCAAATTTCAAAGACTTAGTGTGAAGAAAAGAAACTTAGTATTTCATTACTAGTTTGTTTGACTATATTTGAAATAATATTTGGAATATATTATGTTAAATACAATGTATAATTAAAATTAATTTCAACTGTTTCATTTTATTTTAATTTAGCTAACATTGTATTTCTATTAGACAACACTGCTCTATAAAAAAATTCAGTCATGTCATTCTCTGAAAAAGCAGGAAATACTATTTTTCTTTCCTAAACTGAGGCCTCTAAAATAAAGATACTTACAGTACATTTACTAGTATCATCATCATCCTTTTCTTCATAATAGAAGTAGACAAAAGGGATCCAGAAGAACACACAGAACAATATAACAGAATATAAAGCTGTGGAAATAAATAATAAACCAAGTTTTACTAAATACATATGTACTTAATCATAGTTATCTGTCTATATGTGTGTATATTCACTTAACAAATTCACTCCCGATTCCCTCTACTCATAACTCTTTCTATATAGCATATGATGCCCAAATAGCCTTCTCTGTCCCATGAACCAAGAGATCAACAGTACTATCAGAATAACAATCTATAATTCAAGTTAACTTTGCAGCAATTTTTTTTTTTTTTTGACAACGGAGTTTTGCTCTGTCACCAGGGCTGAAGTACAGTGGCGCAATCTTGGCTCACTACAAGTTCTGCCTCCTGGGTTCATGCCATTCTTCTGCCTCAGCCTCCTAACTAGCTGGGACTACAGGCATGCGCCACCACGCCTGGCTAAGTTTTTGTATTTTTAGTAGAGACAAGGTTTCACCGTGTTAGCCTGGATGGTCTCAATCTCCTGACCTCGTGATCCACCCGCCTCAGCTTCCCAAAGTGCTGAGATTACAGGTGGCAATTTCTAACAATAGTAATAACTGGGTCCAGAACAATTGTGGCAGCTGACATATGAGCTCTTACTCTGTACTAACTACAATGCTGAGAACTTCCTATAAACCATCTCATTTAAATGAACTTTAACTTTTGTGTTCATTCCAACTTAAATTTGAGTACACTTGACACAACATTTGCTATTCCGGCAACTTAAAGAAACAGCTATAAATAATATGGTCTTTTTGATATAAATAATTTTCTCATCTTAAGTTTAGAAAAATATGCAGTATTACACAACCAATCTTACACAAATCAAAACAGAGAAAAGGTAAAAAGAATAGTAGAACAGTAAAATTAAATTCTCTATTTACCCATTAATGGACACTGGGGTTGCCTCCAAATTTTGCAATTTGTGAATAACGCAGCTATGAACATGGAAGGACAAATAGCTCTTCATAATCCTGTTTTCAATTCTTATATTCAAAATTAGATTCAACATTAACTGATAGGAATTACTATTTATCTGCTTTTTTTTAAAAAAAGTTAGATATGAAATACTTTTAACCAGTAGTCAGTCAAAATATTTATTTAAATTCAATATAGAGTTTAAGTTAAGCCAAAGATATAGTACCTTTAACAATAAAAACAGAATAAGGAACATTTGAGACTTTAAGCCTAAGAAACCTGTTCTTAAAATCTGTATTTTCACATTCATTTGTTTATATGTATTCAGGAAAAATAATAGTACCAGTATAATTATAGAAAGCAATTACAGAATGATAATCATTGTACTCCTTTATAAAAGAAAGCAACTGTTACCATCTCAGACCTATAAGGATGGCTACTAACAAAAAACAATAATAATGACACGTGTTGTCAAGGGTGTGGAGAAACTGAAACCCTGTGTGCTGCTGGTAGGAATGTAAAATGGTACAGCAGCTGTGGAAAACAGTATGATGTATCCTAAAAAAATGAAAACTGGCATTACACATGATACAGCAATTCCACTTCCAGGTATATGCACAAAAGAGTTGAAAACAGAGTCTCAAAGAGTTATTTGTACACCCATGTTCATAACTGCATGGTTCACAGTAACTAAAACATGAAAGCCACGCAAGTGTCGATTGATGGATGGATAGTGAGGCAAAATGTGGTATACATAAAACAGAATATTACTCAGCATTAAAAAGGAAGGAAATGATATATGCTACAACACAGATGAACTTAGCATAACTAGGACATTATGCTAAGTGAAATAAGCCAGTCACAAAGACACATACGATATGACTCCACTTATATGAGGTACTGAGAGTAGTCAAAATCAAAGAGACAGAAAGTAAGATGGTGGTTGTCAGAAGGAGAGGGGAAAGGCAAAATAGAGAGTTACCATTAAAAAGGTATAGTTTCAATTTTACAAGATGGGAAGTGTTATGGAGATGGATGGCACCAATGGCTGCATATTATGAATATATTTAATACCACTGAATAGTATACTTGAAATGGTTAAGATGGTTAAACAAATATGGAAAAATGCATGTTAGTAATGTATAATAAAATCTAAATTACTTACTGTGTTGGAAAAAATGACTTTAGAGTTAAAGAATTTTCTTAACATTTGCTAGCCTTATCTCATTTATCTGGAGGACACTTATGAAACAGCCCTACTACATGCAATACAGATAAAAGAAACTCAAATCAAATAGGACCCTAAATAATCAACAGAGGGGCAGAGTTAATTTATACTTAGCAATCACAAAATGTCAACATACTGAATTTGGCACTATAGACATTTAATGAAATTTATGCAGGCTTTTAATATTATGAGCAACTGATAGTGACAATAAATCTTTTAGGGCAGTGAATATTGGTGTTTCTACTACAAACCAAAGAATAGTGAGTTTTAACATTTCTATTGCAAATCTAAGAGCCAACAGACATAAACATTTATCTACAAGGAACTTAAACAAATTTACCAAAAATAAACAACCCCATCAAAAAGTGGGCAAAGGATATGAACAGACACTTCTCAAAAGAAGACGTTTATACAGCCCACAAACATATGAAAAAAAGCTCATCCTCACTGGTCAATAAGAAATGCAAATCAAAACCACAATGAGATACCATCTCACGCCAATCAGAATGGTGATTAAGTCAGGAAACAACAGATGCTGGCGAGGCTATGGAGAAACAGGAATGCTTCTACACTGTTGGTGGGAGTATAAATTAGTTCAACCATTGTGGAAGACAGTGTGGCAATTCCTCAAGGATTGAGAACCAGAAAATACCATTTGACCCAGCAATCCCATTACTGGGTATATACCCAAAGGATCATATATCATTCTACTATAAAGACACATGCACACGTATGTTTATTGCAGCACTATTTACAATAACAAAGACTTGGAACCAACCCAAATGCCCATCAATGATAGACTGTGAGAAAGAAAGTGTGAGACTGAAAGAAAATGTGGCACATATACACCATGGAATACTATGCAGTCATAAAAAAAAATAAGTTCATGTCCTTTGCAGGGACATGGATGAAGCTGGAAGCCATCATTCTCAGCAAACTAACACAGGAAACAGAAAACCTAACATCTCATGTTCTCACTCATAAGTGGAAGTTGAACAATGAAAACACATGGACACAGGGAGGGGAACATCACACACCAGGGCCGGTTGGGGGGTGGGGTCAAGGCACAGGGAGAGCATTAGGACAAATACCTAATGCATGTGGGGCTTAAAACCTAGATGATGAGTTGATAAGTACAGCAAACCACCATGGCACATGTACACCTATGTAACAAACCTGCACATTCTGCACATGTATCCCAGAACTTAAAGTAAAAAAAACAAAAACAAAAAACAAAACAAAACAAAAAACTGTAACAAGTATTCCAAAGTTTTAAAAACTTAAATACAAAATGCCATTTGTAAATCACCCTAAATACCATGCCAATATTATGATTAAAATAATCAAATAAAATAATTTGTGTAAAATAGAAAAAAAAGAAACTGAATTAGCACAACAGACTTGAGTAGGCTGACAGCCTCACACCAAAAACTTTGATAAACTAATAGGTGGAGTAAGGTTTAGCTTCAGTCTGAGTATGCCACTTGTGTCTGTTACTTGGTGGGCTTGGCCTTTAGATAGCCAAACAGCCTAATGACTATTTTATAAGCATTCCTGGTGCTCCTAATCTTGTGTGATAAACAATCTTTTGAACACCTAAGTTACCATTATATTTAATTAGCATAGCAAAGTATAAGACAAATTCCTGTACCTCAATAAAAAGACAACCTTTTTTAAAAAATGGGCAGATTTCAATACTTCACTTTAGAAAATATACACAATTTCTGGGCATGGTGACTCACACCTATAATCTCAGCACTTTGGGAAGCCGAGGCAGGCGGATCACCTGAGTTCAGGAGTACCAGGGCAGCCTGGCCAATATGGTGAGATCTCGTCTCTACTAAAAATACAAAAAAATTAGCCAGGCATGGTGGCAAGCACCTGTAATTCCAGCTACTCAGGAGGCTGAGGCAAGAGAATCGCTTAAAACCAGGAGACAGAGGTTGCAGTAAGCCAAGATTGTGCCACTGCACTGCAGCCTGGGCAACAGAGCAGGACTGAATCAAAAAGAACGAAAGGGAGGGAGGGAGGGAGGGACGGAGGGAGGGAGGGAGGAAGGGGGGGGAGGGGGGGAGAGAGAGAGAGAGAGAGAGAGAGAGAGAAAGGAAAGAAAGGAAAGAAAAGAAAGAAAAGAAAGAAAGAAAGGAAGGAGGGAAGGACGGACAAACGAAAGAAAGAAAGAAAGAGAAAATATATACAATGGCCAATAAGCACATTTTAAAAGATGCTCATCACCGTAAGTCATCAGGAAAATGCAAAGTAAATCTAAACGGCTAAAATTAAACTGGCAATACCAAGTGTCGACAAGAATGCAGAACAACTAACACTAAATCATACTTTACTTGTAGGAGTGAGGTACAACACTGTAAAAAACTGTTTAGTAGTTTCTTACCAAGTTAAACATACACCTATCACATGACCCAACAATTTTCTTCTTCTAGCAATAAAGTACAACAACTTATGTTAAAGGACTTCTGCCCGGAGAAGCTTGGTTGATTCGCAGAGTCCAGGGCATTTATTGGAGACTTGCAAAACAAGCGTATTTGCCTAAATGACCAGCTTTGATTACCAAAGCTACAGACTCCAAAAAGGAAAGCAAGAATTCACCAAAAATCATGTTTTTGAACAATCTAAACTAGCCGGTAGTGCATGGTTCCATATACAGCTTTACAAAACCACCCTTCAATTAGTAACATAGAGAACACACCAAGGGCTAAGTTTCTGGTAGTCAAAGGTAAGCCACACAAGCAGGACTTCCCTGAAAAACATACAAGCATTCAGCAATATTAGGTCTACTGCATTAACTCTTTCACAAGAATGATGTTCGGAGAAACATCATATGCAGTGATCAAAAACTGGAAATGATCCAAATGATCATCAACAAGTGGATGGATAAGCAAACTGAGTGATATATTCACATAAAAGATGATCACACAGCAATAAAAAAGAAACATGAGATACAGATGAATCTCATAGACCTTGTGCTGAATAAAACAAGCCCATACACAAGAGTACCTTTCTATGATTGAACATAAGGAAGTTCTAGAGTTGACAAAACTAATCTGAGAAGTTAAAAAAAATGGGGCAGCTATTGACTTAAGAGATGTATGGCAACCAAAATTCTCATGTTGCTGATAAGAGTGCCCACAAAAGATTTTAGTAATCAACATCTGGGGAAATGAAGTGGAGAACAGACACAATTCTCAACAGACTATAATATCCCTCTAGTAGTCAATGATTCAAAATAGGTTTAAAACTGCTCTAAATATTTGTTTCCCTGATACAACCTTCTATGCTATCTTCTAATAATCTGACTGTCCTTTCTCAGTTTCCTTTATAAAGATTTCTTCTTTTAGTCCATAAACGTTGAACTGTAAAGAGAGAATTAAATTAACATTTATTTTATAACATTTATCATATGATCAGTTCTAATGTCAAGTTGAGTTTATATATCTGTAAATGGGGGGAAAAATATTGCTATCTCCACTACCATGAAACAGGAAAAACTGTTTTTTTAAAAGATCTACATCAAACTCATAGCCATTTTCAAAGGTAAATTATTCTTGACTCTTAACAGTTATGACACTCTCATATCCTAACATCTCTCTAAAATAGGCTTTTACTTGTAAATGTTTTTGTTAAAAGACTGCTACTAGCAAATAAAAGATAAACAGATTTTTGGTTTAGTAGACCCACTAACATCAAAGAACACATTAAGAAAAACATTTTAAGCCTCACGTCCATAGAAATTGAGCAAAATTAAACTCATGAAACAAGTTGGTTTTTTAAAACCACTTATCAAGAACTAGCAAAAACAAGTGTATAGAGAGCCACTTAAAGGTCATGGACAAAAACTGTACCAAAGAATACACAGTAATTCCTAAGATTTTTAAACATATACGAAGCAACAATCTACCTTTTAAAAGCCACATATCATTAAATTATAGCTCACATGAAAATTAACTTGGATACCTTAGACTTTTAAATTGTTAAATTTTTTTTAAAAAGTATCCTTCCTAACTACCAATGAAAATAGCTAACATTTACATCAGAACACAATGACAAAGAAAAACTTAGCCAATATTGTGACAGAATAATTAGTCATTACAAAGCTTTTTATTTTAGAGGTCAAAGCATAAAGATATTCAGGGAACTCTAAAAGCCTTCTAAAATTATCTATTTATCCAGCTGAAAAACTCGTGAGTCAAGACTGATAGTTGCATATCTACACCCATTTCCTTTCAGCTGGCATTCCCTTTTTTGACCTTACCCCTTCCTGCTGCAGCCTATTTGAAACTGATACATGATGGCTTAAACTCTAGCACCATTTTAAAATCTGTGGTGACCCTAAGATGGAAATCATGTCCTAAGGATGGAAAGCAGAGAAGGAATGAACTTAGTACTCTCATGATGTTATGGCACTGCCATACCAGCCCTGGAGACCCTATCTCTATACTTACTTTAAGTAAGACTGAAATACTATATGGCTATTTAATCCAGGTACTTCTGAACTGCTAATAGCAGCCACATGAAATTCCTGAAACAGAATTTGGTAGTAGAAATGGGCAAACTCAAATATTTATTACCGAGCTATTCCAAGCCCTTCGTCATCTTGTCTGTGAAGGGTAAGTATAACAGATCTCAACTAATTTTTGCTACTGAACATGGTAATATCATGAGGTGCCACAGAATCCCATGCGTTCAAGATATACTTCTCCTTGCATTAACTATGTAGCTGCAACCTTATTTCCCCTAATAGGGTCAATCACTCCATCTGATATGGTAAATATTCACTGGAATAAGAAGATCAAAGTGGCCTGGTAGAAATCATACCTTCTAATTCAAGGGAACCGTTATTTCATCCTATGGTGGAAGTACTCCCTGATACCTAGTAAGAATTATAAACCAGTATGCAAGGTAAGAAGCAAAAGTTTTGTGAGTAACAAACCACTCAAAATTACTAATAAATGAACTACTCAATATTGAATTAGGAATAACAGTGTAAACTTCTATGCTCACTTCTATTTCTTAGTTACCAGTAACAAGTATGTATTTTATGGGAGAAAGAGAAACATAAGTGCTCACTGGTCCCCAGCATTCTCTAAAATGTAGACAGATCTTTCAACTCATCTTACAAGGCTAGCAGTCTTAATACTCACATCTGACAAGAATAATAAGACAAAGAAAAAATTACAAACCAGTCTTACCTGCAAATTGATTTTTTAAAAGGATCCCAATTAAGAGAGCAGCAAATCAAATCCAACAATACATTTAAAAACAAACCAAAGAAAACCACAAAGATAGCCAACTGGGTTTATGCTAGGAATGCAAAATTAGTTTAAGTATAATCTAGCTACATAGTATATAATATACCACTTGAAAGAATAAACCAAAACAAAATTTAAAAAGCTTTATATGATGATCTTATAGATACTTCTCTATCTTAATAGATACAGAAAAGGTCCCTTTAAAATGTATTCATTTAACAAATACCTACTATGTTCCAGCCATCATTCTATGGCGATGTATACAGCTAAATCAAAACAGAGAAGCCTCTCATGAGACTTAATTCTAGTGAGGAAAAGATACAATATTTAAAATCATAGTATGTACTAGTCAAATTATCTTTTAAAAATTTCTTAAATAAATAACACAAACAACCCAACTGAAAGTTACTTTAAGCAGAAAACTGAAGAAGCCAACTTTTTTAAAAACATACAATTTCATTTACAGATAAGTGAAACACAGACTAGTGAACTCTCATTTCACACTCACCAGACAAGCAAAAACTAAACATATATGACAATATCAAAGTTTAGAATATAGAGCAACTAGAAGACTTATGTTCTAATGAGAATTACATTAGTAAAAACACTTAGCAAAATAGCTTGTCATTATCTACAATGCTGAAGATGCATATAACTTATGATCCAGCCATTTGACTGCTATGTATGTACTCTGCACATATACAACAGAAAATATGTACAATAATGTTCACTGCACAATTTTAACAGCAAAAAACTAAATGTCCACACTGATTAATATGCAACATAGTCGTACATTATTATACTTTCTTCAATAATGTGTATAAATGTCTGGAACATGAAGATGAATGAAAGCAAGCAAGCCATTTCACATAAAGTTCAGAAATGTAAAACTAAGTAAGAATACAACATGGTAAAACTGAAAGACAAAGCAAGGGATTAACACAAACTAAATTTAGAGTATTTCTAAGGGGGAAACAGAAGAAATGGCATCAGGAAAAACACAGGAGACTTCAAAATGACTATCTCAAACTTCACACTTTCTATGATCAATAAATAGTCTGCTAAGAATAAAAGTATATGTCAAGTAAACATCAAAGATGTTGATATTTGCAAGACTGCTGTGGTAGGCAGCTTCTAAAATGGCTCCTGATAACTCCACTTCTGTATTCATGACCTGTGTAATCTCAGCTTGGGTGTGGGCTGGCACTAGTGACTCACTGTTAAGGAACAGAATATGAACAAAAATATTGGCATGTCACTTCTGAGATTAGGTGACAAAAAGACTGGCTTCCATCTTACTGCTCTATCCTTCTCTCACTCTGAGACCCCCTGGCTGCCATGTTGTGAGCTGCCCTATAGAGAAGTCCACGTGACAAAGAACTGATGTTACAGGCCAAGACAGAGAGAAACCCTGAGGCCTGTCTATACCCATGTGAGAGAGCTTACATGTCAACTCTCCCCGCTGTGGAGTCTTGGGATGACTGCAGTCTCACCAGACACCTTCCTTCTAGCCCAACAAGAGAACCTGACCGAGCACACCCAACTAAGGTGCATCTGGATTCCTCACCCAAAGAAACTGTGAAATAAAGTTTGCTGTTTTAAACTGCTAAATGTTGAGGTAATTTGTTACATGACAGTAGATAACTAGTACAACTGCTGACAGCATAGCAAAGTGAGTCGGACATCTGCTGTATAAGTACTAAGAATATACAACTTGAGAATAAAAATCATTTACAGGGTTGAACTTAGACTTCATATTCTGAAGCACAGTCGTTTTCCCCATGGATATTTTTGGTTATTTCCTCCTCTCAATGGTATTTATTCCAAGGCCATTTTTTTTCACAACAACAAAAAATTGTTAAATAAAATGGTCAGACAAAAGGCTAAATAATTCATGCTATAATTCACAATTGTATAGCAACAAAGAATCACATTCCAATGTATAAGCCTTAGTCCTTCATAACTTTTTAACCTCATTTTTTTATCTATGAATTAGGGGTAAGATTACAACGCTAGAAAATCAAATAATAAAAATGCAAATCCTCTAAGATTTTAAGTCATATTAATAGCAACTACCCTTTACTGACTCTCCATAATATACACAGAACTGTTATTATAACCTTCACTTACATTAGCTGATTCGATACTTTTCCCAACAACTTTGATGCAGTCTTCTGCATCTGGCTTCCTTCACTAAGCACAGGGATTGGGATTTTTCCTCTATTAACAGATAATAAATATTTTCACCTTTGCAGCTTATACATCTCTGTTGCAACTACTCATCTGTGCTGCTGTAGCAAAGCAGCCATAGACAACACATAAACAAATAGACACAGACAGGTTTATAGAAGCCATGCCATAATTTGCTGACTTGTAACTTAGGTTGCTGAATATATTAATATAGTCCATTGTATGGGCATACTGCATTTTATTTAAACATTCACCAGTTGGACATTTGAATACTTTCCAGTTTGGGACTACTATAAAAATTGCTACTATGAACATCTTTGCCTAGACATTGCATTCATTCCTGTTGGGTAAATTCCTAGGAGTGAAACTGCTGGACCATATAGGAAATTCAGTTCAAACTGGCAGTGTTTCTGCTGGGGTGGCTGATTAGGTTCTTCTTGGTTCTTATCTTCACTAATCTACATTAGAAGTTACAAATGGCTGGGTGTGGAGGCTCATGCCTGTAATCACAGCCCTTCACGTGGCTGAGACAAGAAGATAACTTCAAGCCAGTAGTTCGAGACCAGCCTGGACAACACACTAGAGACCCTGTCTCTACCAAAAAAAAAAAAAAAAGGAAGTTACAAACTGTTTTTCCAAAACAACCACACGATATTACCTTCCCAACAGCAGCATTCAAAAACTCTAGTTTCTCTATGTTCATGGCAGCACTCAGGTATTGTCTGTGTTTCTTATTACAGCCTGTTACAGACTGAATGTTGGTGTCCCTGTAAAATCTGTATGTTGAAACCCTAACTCCCAATGTGATAATATTTGAAGGTGGGGTCTTTGGGAGGTAATTAGGATTAAATGAAGGCCCAAGGTGGGATCCTATCATGGGACTGGTGTCCTTAGAAGAAGAGGAAGAGAGACTAGAGTTCATTCTCTGTCTCTGCCATGTAAGGACACAGCAAGAAGGTGGCCATCCACAAGCCAGAAAAAGGGTCTCCACCAGGGACTGAAATTGTTGACACCTTCATCTTGGACTTCCTAGCCTCCAGAACTGTGAGAAATGTTTATTGATTAGGTCATCCAGTATGTGGTATTTTGCTAGAGAAGCCCAAACTGACTGTAAGACAGATTTTGGTACTGGAAAGTAGGCTGCTGTCCTAACACATACCTAAAAATATGGAGGTCACTTTGGACCATGCCACTGGATAATTTTTTTTAAAGTAATGTTATAAAATAGCAAAGAACTTGGGAACTGTATTCTAGTGTTTTGTGGAAGGCAAAGTTTGCCAGTGATGACACTGAATATTTAGCTAAGGAGATTCCTAAGCAAAGTGTTGAAGAAGTGGTTTGATTCCTCTTGACTGCTTAGAGTAAAATGAAAAAAAAAAAGGGCCGGGCGCGGTGGCTCAAGCCTGTAATCCCAGCACTTTGGGAGGCCGAGACGGGCGGATCACGAGGTCAGGAGATCGAGACCATCCTGGCTAACACTGTGAAACCCCGTCTCTACTAAAAATACAAAAAACTAGCCGGGCGAGGTGGCGGCGCCTGTAATCCCAGCTACTCGGGAGGCTGAGGCAGGAGAATGGCGTAAACCCGGGAGGCGGAGCTTACAGTGAGCTGAGATCTGGCCACTGCACTCCAGCCTGGGTGACAGAGCGAGACTCCGTCTCAAAAAAAAAAAAAAGAAAAGAAAAAAAGAAAAAAAAAAAGGAATTGTTAAGCAAAATGAGCCAGAACTTGAAGATCTGGAAAATTCTCAGCCTATCCACATTGCAAAAAAAAATGGAAAAGCTTGTTTTGAAGAGAACACTAAGGGTGTATTTGATAAGCAGATTAGTGAAGATATGAACCAAGAAGAACCTAATCAGCCATCCCAGCAGAAACACTGCCAGTTTGAACTGAAGGGGAAGAAGATGGGGTGAAACGAAGGAAGGCTGATAGGCTTCTTGGATCCTACAGGACCAGATCACAAAGTTGTTTGGCTATAAAAATGTACTACTCTACAAGGCAAAAAAAGAAATGTTCCCAAAGGTGATTAAAAGATCAAGGCCGCATCCTCATTTCAAAGGGGGTGTGAGGGGATTGTCTAGGTTTCAACATGCCAGAGAATAGCTGCCTTGAAGCCTTGTGGGTACAACTCCTACCCAGCAGAGCCTTGAGGTTTAACCCTGCCCGGCAGAATGGTAGAGGCAGGGCCATCACCACAGTGAGTCCTGAAGGCATAGCGTCAAACCAAAGAGGACTATTCTTGAGCTATCTTAAAATTCTAATAGTATCTGCATTGCTAGGTTTTTTACTTTATTGAAACCCTTTTTTCCTTCTGAATTTTCCCTTAGAATATCTATCCTATACCTGTACTGCCATTATATTTTAAAAGCAAATAACTTATCTGGTTTTAGAGGTTCACAGTCAGAGAAGAATTATGACTCAGGATAAATTTTATTTGTGATCACACACATACCTGATTTAGAAAATATTTAGACGAGACTTTGTACTTTAGAGTTGATGCTGCAACAACTTAAGGCTCTTGGGGCTGTTAGGATGGAATAAAAGTATTTTGCATAGGAAGGACATGAATTCTGGGCTTCCAAGAGTGGAATGTTATGCAGTAAGTTTGTCCTCCCTAAATTCATATGTTGAAGCCCTAACCCCAATGTGATAGTACTTGGAGATAGGGCTTTTGGAGGTAATTTAGATTCAGATGAAGGCATAATCTTGGGGCCCCTACGATGGCATTAGTGTCCTTGTAAGAAGAGAAAGAGACCAGAGTACATGCGCTTGATCGTCACCTCACACACTCTCTCTACGCCATGTGAGGACACTGTGAGGAGGTAGCTAGCTAGCTATAAACATGAAGAAGGCCTTCATTACAAACCAAATCTGCCAGCTCCAGAACTATGATAAATATATATTCGTTAAGACTCCCAGTCTATATTTTGTTACAGCAGCCTTCACTAATAATACAGCATTCTAGTTGATATGCTAGTATATCTCATTGAAAACATAAATTTACATTTCCCTAATCATTAATGATGTTGAAGATCTTTCTATGGGTTTGTAAGCCATTCATAAATCTTCCCTGGTGAAATGCCTATTCAAATATTTTGCTTATTTTTTAATTGAATGGTTTTATTAATGATTGGTAAGATACATTCTGAATATAAGCCCTTTATGATTTATACATGATTTACAAATATGTTTGGTTTGTCTGTGGCTTATACTTATTTTTGTTTTAATTGTGTCTTTTGAAAGACAAAGATTTAATATTGATGAAGTACAACTTATTAAGGTTTCTCCTATGAATCACGCTTTTGGGGCCATAACTAAGAACTCTTTTTCTAACTTAAGGTCACCAAGATTATATCCCTTAATTTCTTTTTTTTTTTTTTTTTTTTAATTTGAGACGGAGTCTTGCTCTGTGACCCAGGCTGGAGTGCAATGGCATGATCTTGGCTTACTGCAACCTCCGCCTCCTGAGTTCAAGAGATTCTCCTGCCTCAGCCTCCCTAAGTAGCTGGGATTACAGGAGCCTGCCACCATGCCCAATAAATTTTTGTATTTTTAGTAGAGACAGGGTTTCACCATGTTGGCCAGGCTGGTCTTGAACTCCTGACCTCAAGTGATCTGCCAGCCTCAGCCTCCCCAAGTGCTGGGATTATAGGTGTGAGCCACTATGCCCAGCCTCCCTTAATTTCTTCTAAAAGTATTATACTTTTACAGCTTAGGTCTATGATTGAATTTTGAGTATGGTATAAGGTAAGGCACAAAAAAATAATTTTTTGCATATAATAGTCCAAATTTCCCAGCAAAAATTTTTTAATTGAATGGAATTAAACTGAATTGGCACAGCTGTTGAAAATCAACTATGAATATAAAGGTTTATTTTAGGAAAGCAGCGGGAGCGGTGCAGAGGCAAACGACTCTGTCTGACAGCTTTGGGGAGAGCCGTGGATCTCCCAACGCGGAGGTTGAGATCCGAGAACGGACAGACTGCCTGCTCAGGTGGGTCCCTGACCCCTGAGTAGCCTAGCTGGGAGACATCCCCCACTAGGGGCAGTCTGACACCCCACACCTCACAGGGTGGAGTCATCCCTGAGAGGAAACTTCCAAAGGAAGAATCAGACAGGTACACTCGCTGCTCAGCAATATTCTATCTTTGGCAACCTCTGCTGCTGATACCCAGGCAAACAGGGTCTGGAGTGGACCTCAAGCAATCTCCAACAGACCAACAGACAGTCCTTCTGACTGTCAGACGGAAAACTATCAAACAGGAAGGACACCTATACCAAAACCCCATCAGTACGTCACCATCATCAAAGACCAGAGACAGATAAAACCACAAAGATGGGGAAAAAGCAGGGCAGAAAAGCTGGAAATTCAAAAAATAAGAGCGCATCTCCCCCTGCAAAGGAGCGCAGCCCATCGCCAGCAACGGATCAAAGCTGGTCAGAGAATGACTTTGACGAGATGAGAGAAGAAGGCTTCAGTCCATCAAACTTCTCAGAGCTAAAGGAGGAATTACGTACCCAGCGCAAAGAAACTAAAAATCTTGAAAAAAAAGTGGAAGAATTGACAGCTAGACTAATTAAGGCAGAGAAGATCATAAACGAAATGACAGAGATGAAAACCATGACACGAGAAATACGTGACAAATGCACAAGCTTCAGTAACCGACTCGATCAACTGGAAGAAAGAGTATCAGCGATTGAGGATCAAATGAATGAAATGAAGCGAGAAGAGAAACCAAAAGAAAAAAGAAGAAAAAGAAATGAACAAAGCCTGTAAGAAGTATGGATTATGTAAAAAGACCAAATCTACGTCTGATTGGGGTGCCTGAAAGTGAGGGGGAAAATGGAACCAAGTTGGAAAACACTCTGCAGGATATCATCCAGGAGAACTTCCCCAACCTAGTAGGGCAGGCCAACATTCAAATTCAGGAAATACAGAGAACGCCACAAAGATACTCCTCCAGAAGAGCAACTCCAAGACACATCATTGCCAGATTCACCAAAGTTGAAATGAAGGAAAAAATCTTAAGGGCAGCCAGAGAGAAAGGTCGGGTTACCCACAAAGGGAAGCCCATCAGACTAACAGCAGATCTCTCGGCAGAAACTCTACAAGCCAGAAGAGAGTGGGGGCCAATATTCAACGTTCTTAAAGAAAAAAATTTTCAACCCAGAATTTCATATCCAGCCAAACTAAGTTTCATCAGTGAAGGAGAAATAAAATCCTTTACAGATAAGCAAATGCTTAGAGATTTTGTCACCACCAGGCCTGCCTTACAAGAGACCCTGAAGGAAGCCCTAAACATGGAAAGGAACAACCGGTACCAGCCATTGCAAAAACATGCCAAAATGTAAAGACCATCGAGGCTAGGAAGAAACTGCATCAACTAATGAGCAAAATAACCAGTTAATATCATAATGACAGGATCAAGTTCACACATAACAATATTAACCTTAAATGTCAATGGACTAAATGCTCCAATTAAAAGACACAGACTGGCAAACTGGATAAAGAGTCAAGACCCATCAGTCTGCTGTATTCAGGAGACCCATCTCACATGCAGAGACATACATAGGCTCAAAATAAAGGGATGGAGGAAGATCTACCAAGCAAATGGAGAACAAAAAAAAGCAGGGGTTGCAATCCTAGTCTCTGATAAAACAGACTTTAAACCATCAAAGATCAAAAGAGACAAAGAAGGCCATTACATAATGGTAAAGGGATCAATTCAACAGGAAGAGCTAACTCTCCTAAATATATATGCACCCAATACAGGAGCACCCAGATTCATAAAGCAAGTCCTTAGAGACCTACAAAGAGACTTAGACTCCCATACAATAATAATGGGAGATTTTAACACTCCACTGTCAACATTAGACAGATCAACGAGACAGAAAGTTAACAAGGATATCCAGGAATTGAACTCATCTCTGCACCAAGCGGACCTAATAGACATCTATAGAACTCTCCACCCCAAATCAACAGAATATACATTCTTCTCAGCACCACATCGCACTTATTCCAAAATTGACCACATAATTGGAAGTAAAGCACTCCTCAGCAAATGTACAAGAACAGAAATTATAACAAACTGTCTCTCAGACCACAGTGCAATCAAACTAGAACTCAGGACTAAGAAACTCAATCAAAACCGCTCAACTACATGGAAACTGAACAACCTGCTCCTGAATGACTACTGGGTACATAACGAAATGAAAGCAGAAATAAAGATGTTCTTTGAAACCAATGAGAACAAAGATACAACATACCAGAATCTCTGGGACACATTTAAAGCAGTGTGTAGAGGGAAATTTATAGCACTAAATGCCCACAAGAGAAAGCAGGAAAGATCTAAAATTGACACTTTAACATCACAATTAAAAGAACTAGAGAGGCAAGAGCAAACACATTCAAAAGCTAGCAGAAGGCAAGAAATAACTAAGATCAGAGCAGAACTGAAGGAGATAGAGTCACAAAAAACCTCCAAAAAATCAATGAATCCAGGAGTTGGTTTTTTGAAAAGATCAACAAAATTGACAGACCGCTAGCAAGACTAATAAAGAAGAAAAGAGAGAGGAATCAAATAGACGCAATAAAAAATGATAAAGGGGATATCACCACTGACCCCACAGAAATACAAACAACCATCAGAGAATACTATAAATGCCTCTACGCAAATCGACTAGAAAATCTAGAAGAAATGGATAATTTCCTGGACACTTACACTCTCCCAAGACTGAACCAGGAAGAAGTTGAATCCCTGAATAGACCAATAACAGGCTCTGAAATTGAGGCAACAATTAATAGCCTACCCACGAAAAAAAGTCCAGGACCAGATGGATTCACAGCTGAATTCTACCAGAGGTACAAGGAGGAGCTGGTACCATTCCTTCTGAAACTATTCCAATCAATAGAAAAAGAGGGAATCCTCCCTAACTCATTTTATGAGGCCAACATCATCCTGATACCAAAGCCTGGCAGAGACACAACAAAAAAAGAGAATTTTAGACCAATATCCCTGATGAACATCAATGCAAAAATTCTCAATAAAATACTGGCAAACCGGATTCAGCAGCACATCAAAAAGCTTATCCACCATGATCAAGTGGGCTTCATCCCTGGGATGCAAGGCTGGTTCAACATTCGCAAATCAATAAACGTAATCCAGCATATAAACAGAACCAAAGACAAGAACCACATGATTATCTCAATAGATGCAGAAAAGGCTTTTGACAAAATTCAACAGCCCTTTATGCTAAAAACGCTCAATAAATTCGGTATTGATGGAACGTACCTCAAAATAATAAGAGCTATTTACGACAAACCCACAGCTAATATCATACTGAATGGGCAAAAACTGGAAAAATTCCCTTTGAAAACTGGCACAAGACAGGGATGCCCTCTCTCACCACTCCTATTCAACATAGTGTTGGAAGTTCTGGCTAGGGCAATCAGGCAAGAGAAAGAAATCAAGGGTATCCAGTTAGGAAAAGAAGAAGTCAAATTGTCCCTGTTTGCAGATGACATGATTGTATATTTAGAAAAACCCATCGTCTCAGCCCAAAATCTCCTTAAGCTGATAAGCAACTTCAGCAAAGTCTCAGGATACAAAATTAATGTGCAAAAATCACAAGCATTCTTATACACCAGTAACAGACAAGCAGAGAGCCAAGTCAGGAATGAACTTCCATTCACAATTGCTTCAAAGAGAATCAAATACCTAGGAATCCAGCTTACAAGGGATGTAAAGGACCTCTTCAAGGAGAACTACAAACCACTGCTCAGTGAAATCAAAGAGGACACAAACAAATGGAAGAACATACCATGCTCATGGATAGGAAGAATCAATATCGTGATAATGGCCATACTGCCCAAGGTTATTTATAGATTCAATGCCATCCCCATCAAGCTACCAATGAGTTTCTTCACAGAATTGGAAAAAACTGCTTTAAAGTTCATATGGAACCAAAAAAGAGCCCGCATTGCCAAGACAATCCTAGGTCAAAAGGACAAAGCTGGAGGCGTCACGCTACCTGACTTCAAACTATACTACAAGGCTACAGTAACCAAAACAGCATGGTACTGGTACCACAACAGAGAAATAGACCAGTGGAACAGAACAGAGTCCTCAGAAATAATACCACACATCTACAGCCATCTGATCTTTGACAAACCTGACAAAAACAAGAAATGGGGAAAGGATTCCCTATTTAATAAATGGTGCTGGGAAAATTGGCTAGCCACAAGTAGAAAGCTGAAACTGGATCCTTTCCTTACTCCTTATACGAAAATTAATTCAAGATGGATTAGAGACTTAAATGTTAGACCTAATACCATAAAAACCCTAGAAGAAAATCTAGGTAGTACCATTCAGGACATAGGCATGGGCAAGGACTTCATGTCTAAAACACCAAAAGCAACGGCAGCAAAAGCCAAAATTGACAAATGGGATCTCATTAAACTAAAGAGCTTTTGCACAGCAAAAGAAACTACCATCAGAGTGAACAGGCAACCTACAGAATGGGAGAAAATTTTTGCAACCTACTCATCTGACAAAGGGCTAATATCCAGAATCTACAAAGAACTCAAACAAATATACAAGAAAAAAACAAACAACCCCATCAAAAAGTGGGGAAAGGATATGAACAGACATTTCTCAAAAGAAGACATCCATACAGCCAACAGACACATGAAAAAATGCTCGTCATCACTCGCCATCAGAGAAATGCAAATCAAAACCACAATGAGATACCATCTCACACCACTTAGAATGGCAATCATTAAGAAGTCAGGAAACAATAGATGTTGGAGAGGATGTGGAGAAATAGGAACACTTTTACACTGTTGGTGGGATTGTAAACTAGTTCAACCATTATGGAAAACAGTATGGCGATTCCTCAAGGATCTAGAACTAGATGTACCATATGACCCAGCCATCCCACTACTGGGTATATACCCAAAGGATTATAAATTACTCTACTACAAAGACACATGCACACGTATGTTTATTGCGGCACTATTCACAATAGCAAAGACTTGGAATCAACCCAAATGTCCATCTGTGACAGACTGGATTAAGAAAATGTGGCACATATACACCATGGAATACTATGCAGCCATCAAAAAGGATGAGTTTGCGTCCTTTGTAGGGACATGGATGCAGCTGGAAACCATCATTCTTAGCAAACTATCACAAGAACAGAAAACCAAACACCGCATGTTCTCACTCATAGGTGGGAACTGAACAATGAGATCACTTGGACTCTGGAAGGGGAACATCACACACTGGGGCCTATCATGGGGAGGGGGGAGGAGGGAGGGATTGCATTGGGGAGTTATACATGATATAAACGTTATGCACATGTACCCTAGAACTTAAAGTATAATAAAAAATAAAAAATAAAAAATAAAAAAAAAAAGAAAGTAAAAAAAAAAAAAAAAAAGGTTTATTTTAGGACTCTGAATTTTATTCCATTGCTCTATATGCCTGACCAACTGCAATACGATAGAGTCTTGTTTATTGAATTTTATATTACATTTTGAGATCTGAGGATGTAATTCTCTAATGTCATTTTTCTTTTCCAAAATGTTTTTTGGCTACTGTAGATCCTGTTGACTTCCACATAAATTTTAGGATTGGCTTGTCAGTTTTTCAAAAATATTTTTAAAAGTCTGTGTGATTTTAATAGAGACTGCATTCAACTTATAGGTCAGTTTGAGAGAAAACTGATACAATTGCATCTTTACAGCATTGTGTTTTCAACCCCATGGAATTATTTAAATCTTCTTTAATTTCTATCAGCAATTTTTCTGTAGTTTTCAGTGCAGAAATCTTATACTTTTTTGTTAAATGTGAAGTACTTTTTTCACCCTTTTTGATGGCTTCTCATTAGAATTGCTTTTTCACTTTATCTGAATTGTCTGTGTCTAGTTTTCATATCAATCTTATACTTGTGATCCTGCTAACCTTACTTACTGGTTGTATTTGTCCATATATAGGTTCCCTAAAATTTTCTACCTATAGAATCTTATATCACCTGTGAAAGTAAGACAGTAATAATTTTTCTTTTCCAGTTTGGAGGTATTTACTTAAGTAAATATTTAAATAACTAAATAATAAAAATTAATATTTAAGTAAATTTATTCATTTAATTATGTATATTATTTATTTATTTAGACTTATCACACTGGCTAGAATCATCAGTACAATGTTAAATAGCAGTGTTGAGAGCAGACATAGGTATCTTGCTCCTAATCTCAGAAGAAAAGTATTCAATCTTTCACCCCTAAGTATAATGTAGCTGTAGGTTTTTCATAGATGTCCTTTGTCAGCTCGGGAAGTTCCCCTCTGTAACTACTTTGCTGATAATTTTTAATCGATGATAGATACTGGAATTTTTTTTGCATCTATTGAGATGATCACTCATTTCTGTACTATGTATGTTAACATGTATGTTAAGTAAATTAATTTCTGGATAGTAAAGCAACCTTACTTTTCTGGGATGAATTCACTTTTGTCATAGTACATAATTCTTTTTATGTGACTCTGGATTCAGTTTCCTAAAATTTTAAGAATTCTGTGTCTACATTCATGAGGTATATTAGTCCATAGTTTCCCTTTCTTGTGATGTCTTTATATGATTTTGGTATGAAGGAAATAATGCCCTCAAGTGAGTTGGGAAGTGTTCTTTCATCCTCTATTTCCTAAAAAGGTTGATAAAGGATTGGTATAATTTCTACTTATGATACATAAATAGAAATTGGTATAATTCCTTATTTAATATATAATATATGAAATTCTTCACATATTCCTTATGTGAAGTGCTACTTCTTAAATCAGTTATGGTAATTGATTCAACTGGAAAATTGTCTAGGAATTTATCCACTTCATCTAATTTGTTGGTACAAAGTTACTCAATATTCCTTACCCCTTTAATTTCTGCAAAGTTGATAATGCCACTTCTTTCATTCCTTGTTTTGATAATTTATATCTTTTGTCTCTTTCTCTCCCCCTTCCCTGATGCTCTAAGTCTAGCTAAAGATTTGCTGATTTTTATTTTTTTCAAAGAACCTACTTTGGTTTGAATTTTCTTTATTGTTTTTCTGTTTTCTACTTCATTGGTGTCTGCTCTGACCATTATTTTTCTTCTGCTTGTTTAAAGTTCAGTTTGCTCTTCTTTTTCTGTTTTCCTAAGGTAGAAGTTTAGACAGTTGAGAATTCTTCTTTAACAGAGGGGTTTAAAGCTGCAAATTATCCTCTGAGCTCTGCTTAAGCTATATCCCATAAATTTCAATATGTTACATTTTTATTTTCATTCTGTTCAAAACATTCTCCAATCTGCCTTGTGATTTCATCTTGATCCATGGGTTATTTAGAAGTATGTGGTTTAAATGCCAAATACTTGTGGATTGGCAAGATTTTTTTCCATTGTTGGTTTCTAATTTAATTATATTATGATTGGAAAATGCACTTTGTATGATTTTTAATCCTTTTAAATTTACTGATAATTATTTTATAACCTATTAGATAGTCTATACCGAAGAATGTTCCCCGTGTGCTTTAAGTCAATTGTGTTCTGCATCCATTGGGATACAATTTTCTGTATTTGCAAGTTTATCAATATTGTTGTTTACATCTTCTTAACCTTCACTGATTTGCTAATTGTTCTATCAAAAAACAATTATTTCCTAACCAATAAAGAGTTGGTTACTCAAATTTCCAACTAATATTGTTGAATGATCTATTTCGCTTATCAATTCTGCCCATTTTGAATTTGTGTATTTTAAAGCTCTGTTAATAGGTGCATATATAATTTTTCTGTCATTTTAATGATTAACCATTTTATCATTATGAAATGTCCCTGTTTGTCTTAAAGTCTATTTTATTTTATATTAATATAGTCATTTCAGCTGTCAGAGTTACTATTTGCATGGTATCTTTTTCTAACCTTTTCTTCAACCATTTACTATTTGTCCCTGAATCTAAGGTGTTTCTCTTACAGACAACACATTGACGAATATTCATTTGTTGATCCACTGTGACAATCTCATTTGATTGGGGGTATTTAGACTATTTACATATAATATAACAATTATTGATATGGCTGTAATTACATTTGCCATTTTATCCTTTATTATGTCTTTTTTGTTGTTCCAGGCTTCTCCTTTACTACCTTATTTTGTATTAAAAGTTATTTTCTACATTACCAATTCCTGACTTACTTTATAGATATTTATAGATATATAAAATAAGTATATTTTTGAGTCATTTTCTTAGTGATTGCTATGGGGATTATACTACATACCTTAATTTATCACAACTTACCTTCAATTAGTATACACACAATACAGGCAAAATATTTTTTTTTTAAAAACTTGCTCCAAAATAGCTCTAATACTTCTTTTTCTTTGTGCCATTCTCATCATATATTTTATGTCTATATATCATAAACCCTAAACCCAGCATTTACTATGCTATAATTATTATTTTATACAATCTTAAATCTTTTACAAAGGTAAGAAAAGGAAAAAAAATATAGTGCCTTTATATGAAACATTAACCATTATAATTTCTGATTTCTTTCTTCCTATGCATTTGGTTTACTGCCTAGTATCATTTCCTTTCATCCTTAAAGACTTACTTTAGCATTCTTGTAAGAAAGGGTTTCTTGTAATGAAATTTTCTCAGGTTTTATCTTGGAATGTCCTATTCCAGCTTCATTTTTAGAGGATTTTAGAGGACACAGAAATCTTTATTTTTTTTCTCTTTTCATTTTAGTGCCCTCTGGAGTCCACTACTTCACATTAGAAGTTAGTCACTAATCATAAAGATGCTGTCATGTAACTTTTTGGCTACTTTTAAATTTTACTCTTTGTCTTTGGCTTTTAATAATTTAACAATGATTTGTCCAGGTCTGTATCTCTGCTTTTTCCTACTTGGGCTTCACTGAGCTTCTTAGATGGGTAGATTGCTTTTTGGCCATGATTTCTTCAAATTTTTTTTCTCGCCCTCTTCTTTCTCTTTTCATCCTGAGATTCCCATCACACATACACAGGTAAACTTGATGCTGACCCACAGATCTCTGTGGCTTTATTGATTTCTCTTTAATCTTCTTTCCTCTCTGATCTTCAGATTAGATCATCTACCTTTGAAATTCACTGATTCTTTCTTCTGTCATGTCAAACCTCTGGTAAGACCCTCTAGTAAATTTTTCACATCAGTTACTATATTCTTCAATCTCAGAATTTTCATTTTGTTGTTTTTAAAATCATTTCTATCTCCTTTTTGAACATCTCTATTTGTCACACTTTCTTTTCATTCTTAGTTTACTTTGCTGCTTTGAACTGATTTACAATAGCTGCTTTGAAGTCTTTGCTAAATGTAACGTCTAGAAATACTGTTTCCACTATATGCTGTTTTCCTTAGCATTGTTCATGTTTTCCTATTTCTTTGCATATTTTATAATTTTATTGAAACTGGATATGTTAGACAATATGTTGTAGCAACTCTGTATTGTGCTTTTTGCTCCTGAAGGTTGCCTCTTTAATTTCTTCGTTCACTTATTTGGCAGGGTTAAGTCTGTAAAATCTGTTTTCCACATAGCATGTAACTGATGACGTCTCTATTTTTTTTTAACTATGTTTTTAGGTTTTTTTTTTTAATTGTTATCCCAGCTCAAAAAAAATATTTATTTAAATTACTGTTTTTAAGCCTGGCTTCCTAGGGATTGTTCCTGTGTCTATATAGCTTAATAATCAGACAATAACCAGAAAGAAACTTTGCTCAAACTCAAGCCAGTGAGGCTTTCAGCCCTTGCCAATGAACCTGCATATTGGTAGAAGAGTGTATTAAAAGTTCAGCCCAATTGTCTCTGGCTTTTCCTTTCCGGTCTCCTACATACATGTGTAGAGCCTCTAAGGCAGCCAGGAGTACATGATGAGGTTGGACCCTCTCCAGTCTCCAATACACATGTATGCAGCTTCAGTCAGACATACGCTTGTCCCAATTATGACCACAATCCCATGCTAATAGAATCCTGGATCCTCTCCACTCACCTGATTCCAAGATTGTCACTTCCATAAACAACAGCACTAGAAGTGAGCACCACCCAACTGAGTGAGTCCCCTTCTGAGAGAGCAGTACAGCTGTAGGTCCTCCCTGGACCCACCCTGCCCTGGCAGATCTTCTGCAATAACCAAGCTGGAAGTTGGGGGTAGGGAAACATAACAGCCCTAGGCTGAAATATAAGAAACTACCACTGTCTCTTAGCAGTTTTTAAACATAAACACTTCTCAGACTGTTGTATGTTTTTCATTGATTGCTAAAGTACCAAAGTTGTTGTTTTCTGTTCAGTTTTGTCCAACTTCGTATTTGTTTTCTGGTGAGAGAATCTGCCAATTTTCATACTTGGCCATGGCTGAAATCCCACACCACTCACTTAATCTTAACAACACGGAAGTACACATTATTCTCTCTCATTAACAAAGTAAGAAATTCAAGTGAGTTTCCCTAAATTACACAGAAAATAAAAAATTTATTAATTTCACAATTATTTGAGCACCTACTAGGTGCCAATATCTGTTCCTTGTGTTTAAATTATATCAAGGACCAAAAGAGATAAAGATTCCTGCCTTAGCACAGTATAAATTCTAGCAAGGGGATATAAACAATAAACATAACTAAATTATGTAATGCATCAGAATGTGATTAAAGGCTGTAAAGAAAAAAATTAGACTAGGATAAAACAAGCCAGAGACGGAAGGTAGGCCACATTCACAGGTAACATATAACCAAAGATTTAAAGGCGAAAGGAGTTAAATTAGTCAAGTAAATAACTAGAAGAAAAGCATTCTAGGCAAAGAGAACATAAAGCAAAGGGTCTAATGTAGGAGTGAAACTGAAATGTTCAAGGAACATTAATAACAACATTAATATAACAGTGATGGAGAGATGTACTAGATATCTATTACCATGTAACAGGCTACCCAAAACTTAGTGGTTTAAAACTATATTTATTATCACAGATTCTGTGAGTCAAGAATATGAGCACAGTTTAGCTGGGTCGCCAAGCTCAGAATTTCTCCCAGCGCTGCAATCAAGATGTTAGCCAATGCAGCAGTTATCCCAAGGCTTGACTGGGGAAGAACCTGCTTCCAGGTTCACTCACTGAGTTTTCGGCAGGATTCAGTTCCTCACTAGCTGTTGGCTGGAGGCTGCTATCAGTTCCTTGCTATGTGGGCCTCTCCATAAGGCAGTACACAAAGTGGCGGCTTGCTTAATATGAGCAGGCCAGAGAAAAAGGGAAAAGGAGTACAAGCAAGACAACGTCACTGTCTTCTACCTAATCTCAGAAGTGACATCCTATCAGCATCATTTTAGCCACATTCTCTTTGGCAGATGCAAATTTCTAGGTCCAGCACACACTCAAAAGGAGGGAATTATATAAGGGCATGAATATTAGGAGGTGGACAGCATTGTGGGCCATCATCAGAGTTTGCCTAGCACAGCAAAATAGTAGATGAGGACAAAGAAGTTTGTGGGGTGGAGAAGAATGTCAGATCACGTAAGGTTCTGCAGGCTTCAGTAATGACTTTGTCATTTCCTGTGAATTACATGGGAAGCTACTTCGGGGTTTTGGGCAGATAAGGAACAGAAGTGTCATATTTTTAAAGAATCACTCTGACTGCTATATTATGAATAAAACAAAAGTAGAAAAGACAGGCTTCTGTGATAACCCCAAAACAGACAATGGTGTCTTAGGATTATAGCCAGAAAAAAAAAGGTAGTGAGAAGTGGTCAGATTCTATATAAATTTTGAAAATCAGGCACAAGGGAATTTCCTGCCATATTTGACACAAAATGTGAAAAAGTAAAGATTCAAGGATGACTCCAAGGTTTTCAGCCTGAGAAACTCTATCCTTCTTGTTGCTATCCACTACAAGAAAAAAAAAAAAAAACTACTGTATGACAGATTAAAGGTCAGTTGCTTTAGAAATGTTCAATTTGAGATGTCTTTGATTTTGTGGTAGAGAGTTCTGTAACAGTTGGACATAGTATTGTGAAGTTCCAGAGAGGTCTGCACAAAGATTCAAAACTAGGAATTGGGCATATAGGTAGTATTTAGAAGGAAGCAATGGTATAAAATCACCAAAGGATTAACTGAAACAGAGAACAGGTTCAAGGATTAACCCCTGGGTCATACAAATATTTTAAAAGGTCAGAAAAAAGAGAAAGAACCAGCAAAGGAAACTCGAAAGGCATAACCAAGAACATAAGAAGAAAAACCAAGAACATATGTCTCAATCTCCAAACTCTGGAGTGTGAAGGAAGGTTTATGAGAGTAATGTGACAAATCAGCAGTTCATTTAGAGACAAAAAGTACAAGTTACACTAGTTTTAAGTCCAAGAGATCACTTGCTTTCTTAGTATTTCCAATTGGAAACAAATTCTTAGGCTACTAGGTCTCTAGAGATTATCTAGATAATCTCTTGAGCAAACTTAACCAGAAACCACTTAGAAAACATCCCCTATAATTAAGAATACTTTCTTTTAAAAAGGGGGAAAAGGGGCAGGAGACAGGAGACAACTGTATCTTATAAAACAAGATTGTATAAAAAGGATTTTGAATCAAACAAATCTCAAAATTAGTCTATCTTGTCTGGAAAAGCACTGAAATATATTACTAGAGATGTTTTCAAAACAATAGTGTCAAGAAAATTGAAACTTGATACTAGTCAGTTCTTTCAATATTAGCTTTCCTATATCATTGCACTAATAGAGAAAATTTCTCTTGTTCTCTTACCTGATTTGAATAAACAGCAGTGAATAACACCTATTTAGCACTAATCACATGTCACACTCCTAACATTATGAAGTAGGTACTACTTTATCACCATTTCACAGGTGGAGAAATCACAAAGAAGTCAAATGACTTCAAAGGTCTCATGTACTCTTCTCAAGTTAGATTCTAGGTGTTGTAAACCCTACTATGATTTGAATGTGTCCCTCAAAGTTCATGATCACTACCCAATATGGTAGTTTTGGGACGTGGGGCCTAACGGTGTTTGGGTAGCAAGGGGGACTGCTCATGAGTGGATTAATGTCATTATCATCTGAGTGGGTTCATTATAAAAGGATGTGTGTGCCCTCCTCCGTTGCCCTTCTGCCATGGGATGACAGCAGGAAGGCCCTTACCATATGCCAGTTCCTTCATCTTGAACTTCCCAGCCTCCAGAACTATGAACAATAAATTTCTGTTCCTTACAAATTACCAAGTTTTGAGTATTCTATTTTAACAGCACAAAACACACTAAGATAAATCTAAGTTCAAATACATTAAAAAGTTTCCAGATACAAATTATCAGCACCTAATCAATAGGGAATGAAGAGAAACTTCCAAAAAACTCTCTTAGCTGCTCTAAAAGTCTGGCATAGAAACTGGAACTGAAAAGTTTCCCAATCCATCTTATTCTCCCTTAGTTCCATAACTTAACTCATCTAAATATGTATACACTTTGACTCACTCCAATTTTTACTACAAAATTGTTTAACAGCCAAACAAAAATTTATTAAACACGTAATAAACTGGAAATTTTTACTATGAACATCCTTACAATGGAAAACAATGCAGTAAAAATCTTTTAAATGTACATACATAACATCTTCTTAACAGCTGCATTTGAAAAAACCAAGCATTGTCAACAACCCCATTTTTCATCCACACTAGCATGGATAAACAAACTATGCTATGTTAATATAGTAATAAGAATCAACAGAGTACTGTTGCCTGCATCAATATAAATGTTTCAAATATAGGTGTTACGCACTAAAGAAGCCAAACACAAAACACTATGAACTATATGATTCAATTTACATCCACACACAAGATGATAGCCTGAAAACCAGTGTCAAGAGAAGAAAGTCTATGTGGGTTATATGGTTTGGCTCTGTGTCCCTATTTAAATCTCATCTTGAATTGTAATAATCCCCGTGTGTCATGGGAGGGATCCCGTGGAAGGTAATGGAATCATGGGGACGGGTATTTCCCATGCTGTTCTCATGATAGTGAATAAATCTCACAAGATCTGATGGTTTCATACAAAAGGGAGTTCCCCTGCACACACTCTTGCCTGCCACCATGTAAGAGGTAACTGTGCTCCTCTTCACCTTCCACCATGATTATGAAGCCCCCCCAGCCATGTGGAACTGTAAGTCCATTAAACCTCTTTTTCTTGATAAATTACCCCGTCTTGGGTATGTCTTTATTAGCAGTAGGAGAACAGGCTAATATCATGAGGAATTGATAGGCCAACTACAGAAGAGCTGAACAAAAATAGCCTCAAATAATTCCTGCTTAGGGTTTGGGATAGTTTTAATTCATTTACCCTCTGCCTTCCATTAATTTCTTTTAAAGGAATTTCCTTTTACTTAATGTTTTTTCTCACTTCTTATTTTCGCATATATGCAGAGGTTGTAGAAATAGGGAGAGCCCAAATATAAAGATAAAAATAAATTTGAAATAAAAACAATTTAGATAAAAGGCTAAAACACAGACAACATAAGGGATAAAAGGACTGCATAGTAGCCTTAAATATGAAATTAAACAGAACTCAGAAGCCACTGCTAAGCCTGCATAACAGGTCTAGAAACTGAGTCCACCCAAACCTGGCAATACCCGCACTCTTCTTCTTGCCATTGTCGCCAGGAACATGCCCCACATGTTCCTGGCGACATGGCCGCCCCCACATATCCCCACCTGTGTAGAACATCATGGTGCCCTGTATTTGCATATTAACAGGCTAGGGTGGGAGGGCCCTTTTTTTTTTTTTTTTTGCAGGCTATGTGAATGACATGCCTGGTCAAACCAATCCCCTGAGCCCTATGCAAATCAAACACTGACTCCTCCAGCCTCTTCATATACCTGACTGGTATCCATGGCAGGTGGGGTTCCCACTCTTGGCTTTGAAGCCGCCCTCCCTCTGTCTCTGCACAGGAGAGTTTCTTCTTTCTTTCTTCCCCCTTCTTTCTTGCCTATTAAACTCCCTGCTCCTTAAAACTGCTCCACGTGTGTCCATGTCGTTTATTTTCTAATTCGACCCAAGAGGAAGAACCTGGGGTTCTCCACCCATCGGAGCCGTATCAATATTTTGGTTAGCAGTCCAAATAGGAAAAGAAACTGAAAGATACTTACTATAGTAACCATATAATACAGTGTCCTCAATTTGTCTGCTGACATTAGCATTAGCCCAGTCCTAGGATAAAAGGAAACAACAGAAATATTAATGAAACATCCATTTGCCTAACAACTAAGAGTTAGGTTTTAATACAACTGAATATCACTTCCAAAATCTATCCACTCAAATAAAAACAATCTATGCCTTCAATAAGTGAGAGACAGACAACAGACAAATTTCAGTATGTAAATGCTGAGATAAGACAACACAGTTCTGGGAAAACACAAAGACAAAAGGCACCTAACTCAGAATGAAGATCAGGAATGGCTTCTGATCCTGGGAGGATCAGAATGATCTCAGGGAAACAGAGAAAACAGTAGGAAGGAAAGAAGGGAGAAAAGAACGTACACAGAACGTTTGAAAAAGAACTTCAAGAAGCTAAATATAGATTCAACTGAGCTTTTGGAAAGGTAAGAGAAAGCAGGTGGAGAGAGGGAAGAGAAGGACATATATGTCAGGGGCTTGTGAGTCATGCTGAGTATTTTGGATTTTGTCCTAAAGGCAACGGAAAATAGTGATGAATTTTAAGCAGAGATTAAGAAACCGGATTTGTACTTCAGAAAGAACATATTTGAGCATATTATACATTTTTTTAAAAAACCTACAAGAAAAATCAGTCTAATCTCCTTTGCATTCATCCCACATAAGTGTTGTTCGAATTACTAAACTTAGAAAATATAAATCAAATTAATCTTTTCCAATAGAAAAAAAAACTATACCCTATAATGTCAGAACTGAAGTACAATGTCAAGTCTTTTGGCCTATATTCTAAACTCTGTGTATGTGAAAAATTAAACCTAGAGAATCAAAAGGACTTATCCCTGCTATTAAGTATAAAGCACAATTTAGAATCCAGGTCAATTTTTTATAAACACTTTAAGAGCTCAAGTCAGTGTCAACATTCTATAAGTGCTCTTAAAAAAGCGCATCAATATTTAATTATCTTAAGATAATTTAGGAGTTTTCTTTTCTTTTCTCCTTTTTTGTCCATAAACACCTCTAGCAATGAGTAGCTACAAATTTCTTGCTGATAAATGTCTAAAAGATCAAAAAATGCAGAAAATCCAAACTTACCTCTACAAACAAACCCTTAATAGGCCAAATAGAAAAATTTATGTTTATCATATAAAAAATAAATCATAGGATATAAAAAATTTAATAAATGGAAAGTCACCTGTTTCCACATGTAAAGATTGTAAATACCAACTGCTATCCAAATTAATCTTAAAATTAATATATATCACCAATCGAAATTCCGTTGTGCTAGGAGGTAGAGTATATTAACATACTCATTCTAAAAATCATCTGAAAAAACAAGCTAGGGCCACAAATACATTTGAAAAAGACCAACAAGAAGGTATTTCCCAATTACTATCCTTTACTAATAAAACGTGAAAATCTACTATTATATAACCTTTCACCTACCTATTGGCAAAATTTAAAACAATAGCATCCAGTAATGTCAAAATGTGGAGAGAAAACCATCTGCTACACATTAAGATAGTCTACCATGTAGACATTCTTTATTGAATCGATCCTAAAAATATTCACACAAATTAGGATGGATATTAGTACACAGATATTTTATTCATTGGACAATACTACTTGTCCAACAAATTACCTCAGGAGCTCTTACAAAGTGATAAGCTAGCCCAAGTGGGCCCTTCCTTTCCCACACAGCAGAAGCTATACCAAATTCCATTACTCATGGGACTAAGAGACCCAAAGTCTCCAGGTGTGCAGCAATTGGTATGTCCTAGCACTCAGTGAACCACTTGTACCTACTCAGCTCATATTCCTTGGCACCCAAATCCAAGGTGTTTATTCTGCCTGCAAGACCATCTTAGGAGGCCAGGTACGGTGGCTTACATCTGCAATCCCAGCACTCTAGGAGGCTGAGGCAAATGGATTGCTTGAGGTCAGGAGTTTGAGACCAGGCGTGGTAGCACACACCTGTAATCCCAGCTTCTTGGAAGGATGAGGAATGAGAATTGCTTTAACTTGGGAGGCAGAGGTTGCAGCAAGCCAAGATCATGCCACTACACTCCAGCCTGAGTGACAGAGCAAGACTCTTTGTCTCAAGAAAAAAAAAAGAGAGAGAAAAGACTAGGAGGTTATATACCTCTACTAAAGCACTTTGGGAGAGTTTCTCTCTTTGCATAAGTAAAGTTACAAAAGAACCTGAGCACTTGCTGACCCTTGTCAGGGTAAATTAGAGCCTGTACCAAGCAACATTTATTGGTTTTTGCCCAAGAGTCCTTTACCCAACAATATTCGGTGTAGGGTCGTTTAAAATATTTTTTAAAAGAAAAATGAAACTAGAGACAATCTAAATGCCAGAATAGAAATAGTAAAATTTACTACTGTATATGCATAACATAGAATAACATGTTGATATTAAAAACAATGAGACCTATATAAACTAGCATAGATAGATATCCATGAAGCACTTTGAGTAGGGGAAAACAGAACAAATTACAACCAAAAGTTTTAACACATGTAATCTTTGTCTAACAAAAGTAACGAAAGAAATACCCAAACATATTATAGAAAAAATGAAAAGAAAATGTAAGCAGTGCTTACCACATAGAATGGGAAAGCATTGGGGAGAATTCTGTGCAATGATTGAAAATTTTTCCATCAATGATTCAAGTATCCAAATGAATATGTACATAATCAAAGCTTCAATTCCTAAGAGCTGTGCTTCTTTAGTGATTGCTTCTGTATCAAAACAGAAGTTTAAAAGTATTTTTGTGGGTTTTGTTTTGTTTTTGAGACAGGGTCTCACTCTGTCACCCAGGCTGCAGTGCAGTGGCATGAGTATAGCTCACTGCGGTCTAGACCTTCCCGGGCTCAGGTGATCCTCCCACCTTCAGGCTTCCAAGTAGCTGGGACCATAGGTGCACACCACCATGCCCAGCTAATTTTTGTATTTTTTGTAGAGACTGAGTTTCACCACGTTGCCCAGGCTGGTCTTGAACTCCTGGATTCAAGTGATCTGCCTGCCTCAGCCTCTAGGTTTATAGGTGTGAGCCACCGTGCCTGGTCTAAAAGGATTTTGAAGATGAGCAAATTAAGAACAATGTATCAATGGGCAAGAGAATAATGACAACCATCTTTTTTTACTTATTATATGTTATACAAACTTCCCACCAATTTCCAAGACAGCCCCAGGAGGTAGTAATGTCTCCACTGAGAATCACTTAAAAATTAGTTTGAAATTGGACAAAATCCCAATCTCAAAAAAAATATTAAAAATACAAAGTCTGAAGGTTAACTTGAAGCAAAAGAATCATTGAAATCTAGCATCTGTTACTCTATAAGGATCTTTTGCCTCACCAGTTCTTGTAGCAACAAGAGTATTGCTGTTACTATTTTAAAGCTACAAATATGTGTAAGATATACAACATCACTCAAGTACTATTAGTGTATTTGGCTTTTACATATTCTCTTGCCTCCAAGATACTTGATGTATTGTCAAGAGAGCTTAGTTTGTAAAACTTTCCTTCTAATTTTGGGAACCACTATGACCCTAATATGTTTTATAAACTATTGCCTCTCAAAGTAGAAACTAAAAGGAACTTCAGAGTAATTTAGGACACAAAGGAATGTGAGACAATCAAGAACTAAATAAAGAATATTAAAGAAGAATATTTCAGAAGACAAGGATATGAATTCCATAGAACAATGTAATTGGTCGCATATGTAAATTCCATTCCCCATTTTTCAAGTTGACTTTTGAAACCTGCTGCATAACCCAAAACTCCAACATGATTCTCCTCACTTTTACCTGGTAACTTCACCATAAAAACAGTGGTTCTCATTCAGGAGCCATTTTGATCCCCATGGGGCATCTGACAATGTCCAGAGACATGGTGGGCAGAGTCAGTATGCTACAGGAATCTAGGAGGTAAGAAGGCAAGGATGCCACTAAACACCTACAATTCACAGGGCAGGCCCCCATAACAAAGAATTACCCAAGGCAAAATGTCCATGATTGAGAAATACTGACTTAGAGGTCTCTAAAATAATATGTAGTCCCAAGACAGGAGCTCACTCAACTTACTATTAAATCTAAAACCTACCTCCATTTGTATCCAAATTCTAGACCTTCCTTCCTTCCTCTGAAGTACCCATACTCCTATTACACCCAACCCTTTCACTTTAAGAACCCTCATCCTCTGGAGGAAACTGCACCTGCAATGATACCTTCTCATGCCTCGAAAATTCCTCTCACTCTACTGAATTCTAAAGTATACAAATTCTAGTAACTACTAAACACAAAGAGATACTCAACCACTACAAATAAAAACACCTCTATTAACTCCTCTTCTCACTTTCCTAGAGAACAAAAACTTCCTGAAAAGTTGTCAGCATTCCTTATCACTTCTTCCTTACTTCTCTGTTCATATCTAACCCACTCAACCTAACCACCCTACTGTTCTGCTGAAATTATTCTTCATGGTCACCACCGACCAAAGCCACCAATCACTTCTCTACCCCACTCACTTCACCTCTCAACACCACTGGAAAAAGCTATCATTCTTTCTTTCCGAAACACATTATTCTGATTTCCATAAAGCCTCCCTCTTCTGTTTTTCTTATCTCTCACGTTGCTGATTCTCCCCTTCAGCTGACCTTCTACACAACAGAGAACTCCTGTCCTCGGTCCAATGTCAAGGCTTCTCTGACTACTCAGTCTTCCCAGCTCCTAGTCAGTCCATAACTGTAGAATTCATCCATATATTGCTTCCCAAATACTTCTCTCCAGCACTAAGCTCTTCACAGAGCTTCAACTCCCTACTTAACACCTCCACCTGGATAGATAGTACAGTACACACTTTGAAGGTAGCCTGTCCAAACTATAACTCTTTTCTCTACACCCCCTCACTTGCCCGTGCACATGCATATGTCCTCTTATTCCTCCAGGTTTCCCTATTTCTCTAAGGTATACAAAAACCTAGGCATTGGTGCTCCAATTTTCTTTTTCCTTCACTTGTCCCCCTATATCTAATCTATCAGCAAATCCCAGCAGCTCTGCCTCTAAAATACATGCCAATTTTAATCATTTCTCTCCACTAGCACCACTCTAGCCCAAGTCACCTTTATCTTTTACCTACACTAACTTCATATTGCAGTTAGGAGAAAATCTAAACTTATTAATATGACTTAAAAGTCATAAACAATCTGGCTCTTGCCTTATTCTGGATCTCAGCTTTTACCAAAGCAAAACCCTCAACAACACACGTCAGCCAAATAAGCCAAGTTCATCCCGGCCTAAAGACCTCTATATTTGCTGCTGCTTCTCCCTCAAGGCTCTCTCCCTCTGGCTCTTTACTAGATTGGCTCCTCATCCAGGTATCATGGCAAGAAACCTCAGCAGGTTTGCCCCTCTCCAAAACACTCATAACCTGACTAGACTCTCATATCAATCTATTTCCTCATAGAATTTATCACTGTAAAGTGACCTTATTTTATTTGTTGACTATTGATCTAGCCTTGCAGATTAAGCTCCATAAGAAAAACAACCTCATTTGCCTTATATCTCCAGTACCTACAATTGTCAGGCACATACTACATACTTAGTATTAAGTAAATAAACATAATTAAGGTTCAATAAAAAGCACAAAGTTCTAAGATACAATTCCCACCAGCTGAAATTAGGAATGAGGGAGCAGTAGAGTTTAGCCCAGACATCTAATAAGAGGCCATAAAGATACTCATAATTAGGGAACAGGAGTAAGATGTGAACAAACACCAAAACATTAAATGTTTTCATGACATACCTTAATATTAACTAAATTTTTTATTTTTACATGTTGTATAAAGAAAGAATATTTATTCATATTAGTGTCAATTTCTTTTTTTTTTTTTTTTACCATTGGATCAGTATATTTCATGTATATCCCCATCCAATGTTATTGGCCAACTATCAAAGACTGTTAAAGAGAGCACTTCCAGCTGTACTCTAAAAGGTTCTTTTTTGTTATCTAAAAAGTTAATTATTTTAGAAAAAAGCTAGAAACAAATTATCTAGCTAAAATTATTAAACATGCCATATGTTGAAAGAAAGGTCAACAGAAACAACTCAGGCATAATAACATACCCCTGCCATAAGAAGGCAGAGAAAATTATAGGAGGGTTAACTAAAACAAAAATAAAGAAACTAGCAATGACTGCCTGCTCACAGAAAAGTCTGGGCACCTTCTGTTTTTAAGAAAAATGTTAGCAATCATTGATATGTGGAGTTTCAAATCATTATACTTTGCAAGCCAAGTCCATAATTAGAGAGAGGCTTCAAAATATTTGAGGTGGAAGCAGAGAAAGTTAGAAAATGCATATATTCATTTAGGAATTTAAAATGCACATTGTAAATATTAGTATACGTTAGCATTCATCATGGAAAACAATGTCAACTTGTACATTTATCTTTACAAATAAGGTTGGAATAGACTAAAACCACGTTGGCATCCTTTTTACTCTGACTACATTTATAATCGTGGCATGAAGTTTGAAGGATTAATTCTTAAATACTTAAACTTATATTTCACTAGGCACCTGAATTCAGCCAATAACTTTGGGAAAAAACTATTGCCTAGAGTTTGGAAAATGTTTTCAAAAATTTTTTCAGTTCTACTTTTTGAGAATCAGCATAGTCCAGTTTCAAATAAAAACTTGTGAATTGCACTAATCCTCACCAAGCCCCCCAAAATGAGAAGGGAAAACACAGACACACAGAATGTTTCAAGGTATCAACAAAACCACCAAGAAAAAACTGATACATTATCTAAGCTACAAACAAACAGAACTAGAGACAACTTAGTAATGAAAAGTAGGAAAGGCCAGGCACAGGGGCTCACAGGGGCTCCCAGCACCTTGGGAGGCCAAGGCGGGTGGATCACCTGAGGTCAGGAGTTCGAGACCAGCCTGGCTAACATGGTGAAACCACATCTCTACTAAAAACACAAAAAATTGGCCGGGCATGGTGGTGTGCATCTGTAATCCCAGACACTCAGGAGGCTGAGGCAGGAGAATTGCTTGAACCTGGGAGGCAGAGTTGCAGTGGGCCAAGAACACACCATTGCACTCCAAACTTGGCAACAAGAGTGAAACTCTGCCTCAAAAAAAGAAAAGCAGAAAAAAAAGAGAACCAACAATTGATGAATAACTAATATCCTAATAATGAAACAAAGTTTTAAAAAGTAGAGGGAAAAACTTTAACAGATTTTTTTCCCCTTCTAAATATTGGTGTAACATTTAGATTTAACAAATATAAAGTAAGTGTGTTAACTACAGCCATATTTTTTATTTTAGAGCACATGTATTAAAACAAGCACCCTAAATTTTTATAGTTAATATTTTTGCTTTAGTGAATGCATTCTTAAAATCTTGCTCAAATAAGTATAATGCAATCTCATAGATTTAAATATCAAAAACAAAGAAAACAAACCTATTTCCCAGGAAGTGACCACTAATTTAAGCATGGGCCCAAAACAATACTTAATCTAATAGAAAGTTCATAATTTCATGAAAATACTTTAGAAATTTAAAGATGAAATGTTTTCCTACAAAATCTAAATAAATCAAACATCCTCAATTCTAAACTAAAAAAAATCCAATTCAAACAATAATTATACCAGGGATAATTATATTACCTCTATACATTATAATACATGCATATACACATACATCATTATCTATTTAAACGTAAGAGCTTTTACAGAGAAAAATATCCTAGAAATTTATAATTATGTACTGTACATGTGGAATTACACTACACTATTTTAAAATAAAAAGAATATCCAGAAATTCTGAAAATGTCAAAATCTCTTATCTAAGAAACACAGCTATATAGTCACAAGAAATTAAACATTTTTATATGACACTTATTTCTCAGAGAAAATGACCTCATAATGTTACATCCATTTAATTATCTATGTCTAACATTATTAAAAGTGCATTTCTTCTTGCCCAATAATAAAAAGCAGAGAAAACCCAATGATACCAGTAAAATTAGTCATCTTCTCTAGAAATGTTTCAACCCAAAATATAAAATGTGAATTAAGTTTATATTTTGAAACAATGTAGACTCACTGGTAGATACTCTATTTACTGAGCTACCTGAAAGTATCTCTCACTTGTTAAGAATCCATCTTCCCAAGAAACCTCATGAACAAAGCTCTCTGGTAACAGACTGTGGAGCTTCAAATCCCAACTGCAGCACTTACAGGCTATGTTACTTTACCTCTCTGAATCTTGATTTTTCACCCACGAAAACCATAGATAAAACTACTTATCTCACAGGATTGTCTGAGAGATCAAAGGAAGCTACAAAATGTAAACCACTTAAAATACAGTCTGACACATAGCAAATAGTCAACAGACGTTACTATCTTTATAACATTATAATGTTTGGCACACACTAAGTGCTCAATTAAAAATTGCTTAATAAATCGTGTACAGGAAAAAAATGTGGTTTTCATAGCAGTCAGAATATATCTAATTGTCACAGTAATCAGAATAAATTTAAACCTAACTACAAAAATATTTTCAAATTATTTACCCCATTTGGACCAGGCATGGTGGCTCATGCCTGCAATCCTAGCACTTTGGGAGGCTGGGCAGGTGGATCACTTGAGGCCCGGAGTTTAAGACCAGCCTGGCCAACACGACGAAACCCCATCCCTACTAAAAATACAAAAAGAACTAGCTGGGGCACGGTGGCTGCCCGTCTGTATTCCTAGCTACCTGGGAGGCTGAGGGACGAGACTCGCTTGAACCCAGGAGGCGGAGGTTGCAGTGAGCCGAGATCACGCCACTGTACTCCAGCCTGGGCAACAGAGTGAGCCTCTATCTCAATAAAATAAAAAAAATATAAAATATAAAATAAAATAAATAAAATATAAAATAAAATAAAAATTATTTACCCAATTTAGCCCAATTCAGGAAGTTATTTTGTAATCATGCATTACTAAGATTACTGAAATACTATTTCATTCAAATATTTAAGTACTAAAGCTAAATACTGGGGCTATAACAACGAAGAGACAGTTTCTGAGTCATAGAAGCTTAAGCTAGTAAGAAACTTAAAAGTAATTTGCATAATTTAAAGGAAACTCAGAAACCTTTGGTCCACACCCTTCAATTTTATTTTATTTTATTTTATTTTTTTTTTGAGACGGAGTCTCGCTCTGTCGCCCAGGCTGGAGTGCAGTGACCGATCTCAGCTCACTGCAAGCTCCGCCTCCCGGGTTTACGCCATTCTCCTGCCTCAGCCTCCCGAGTAGCTGGGACTACAGGCGCCCACCACCTCGCCCGGCTAGTTTTTTTTTTTCTTTGTATTTTTTAGTAGAGACGGGGTTTCACCATGTTAGCCAGTATGGTCTCGATCTCCTGACCTCGTGATCCGCCCGTCTCGGCCTCCCAAAGTGCTGGGATTACAGGCTTGAGCCACCACGCCCGGCCCACACCCTTCAATTTTAAAATGAGGAACCTCAAGTTCAGAAAAGTTAAGTAGTTTGGCTAAAGATCCGCAGCTAGACAGTTAAGGGTCAAGACTAGAACTCAGGTCTTATAATTGCCAACCTAATTCACTACTCAAAGTCAGTATGGTGAAACAGAGATTAGGATCCCGATCTGCCACTAACAAAAGCCCTTCTAAATTATGTACTTATTGCATTAATGCAAATCAAATAAGCTTCAAGGGAATTAGGAGCAGCAAAAAATATATAACCTATTATGATTACTTGAAGCATTTGCAAGGTTGCTGAATTAATAGTTCTCATGTCAGCTGAAAGTCTGCTTCTAATCTATCAGGTCAGATGTCACATTCTCAGCCTCTATGTTGTATTTCCATTCTCATTCATTCCCAGATACAAAAATAAAACACAATATATATCGGACTGCCTTCCCACTGTGCCAGAAATTTGAAAGGAAAAAAAATCTGCAAAGTAAGATTATATTTACCTTAAATGTACCATTTTGATTTTTCATGTAAGAAACTAAAAATATATCCACTGGTAGAAGTGCTGATGTGATAAGTGCAATTGCTAGAGAAAAAATTGCTGTTATGGTAGAGACAACTTCACTTTCCCGCCGACTTTGGTATTTACGAACATATATCCAGCAGAATGCCAAAATAGCCTGAAATAGAACAAAAAGAGATGTTTGTTACTACCCAATATATTTTCTCTGACTTTTGCACGTGTTTGAAAGTTTTTAGCAGGAAACCTTATGTGAAGTAAAGGTTATTTTAGTTGTGTAAGGAAAGCCTACCATCCTTAAAAACTTGTCCAAGATGTATAATTTTCAAAGCCTATTTCATGAATGCAGTACATCACGTAGGCATACACAAACAATACTATTAATAACAGTGCTCAGTTACATATTTCCTCACCTAACACAGTGCAAACATTAATGGTTTCACACATCACAGTTATAACTAGCTTTGAGTATTTTTTCCCTGTAGATTTTTCCAACCTAAAGGAGATATGAGTAGAAGCTGTTGTATTCTAGGCTTATTACTGAAGCATTACAGAATATAACTTGGAAGAAAATTAACTTCTGACCTGTTCTGACAGCTCAAGAATAGCACTGAGCTAAAGATTAACTGCCAGTAATCACCATGCAATTATCATATTATACTATAATTTAAATTTTAAAGAGCATTAAACAAAGAAAAGTCAATGCTGAAATGGATACATGTGCACAGCAAGGAGCTTTCCAGTGAAAAAAGTTCACTCAGAGGTAGAGGCTGACACCTCTAGTTAGCCAGGTACTCTTTAACAGTTACCAACGCCATTCTAGGGACTAACACAGTGCATAGGACTTTAATGATTCTCTAACTTTAGAAGGCATCGGAATTACTTGGAGGAACTGTTAAAGCATGGATTGCTAGGCCCCATCCTCTGAGTTTCAGATTCAAGAAGTCTGGAGTGGAGCCAGAAAATCTGCATTTATAACAGCTTCCCCAGGTGAGGCTGCTGCTGGTCCAGAGCTATATTTTGAGAACTTCTACTCTACTCAATTACAGGGAATTGCAGACAGAGACTATGTTATTTCAGCCTTGACTGTGAGTCAGAATCACCTGGGTAACTTTTAAGTACCCTTATACCTTCCCTACATTCCCCAATCAATTCTATCAATGGAGCATAAGGCTCCTCCAGGCATCAGTACTTTAAGTGCCTGAGGATTTCAATCTGAGCCAAACTTGAGAACCACTGATCTAAATAAGAGCTCTGGTAGTTTTAAAAGCCTTGTTTTTTCTTTTCACTTTTTCAACAGATTCATCGGTTACTTTCTTTCTCAGCAGCCTGTAGTTCCAGGGCCTAAATGACTCTAATAAAACCACCAAACTAGTTTTGCAGCTTCCAAATTCTTCTACCGCAAGCAAGATACAAGAACAATTCCATCATCTCAGAAAATTCCTTTGACCCTTTGTAGGAACTCCTGAAAAATTCCACAGAGCAGTTTTCATGACTAGGGACTAAGGGCTAATAAGACCCTGAAAAACCAGCGTGTGGACCAAGCTGGTTAAGACCCATTGAACCCAACATGGCAATGGATTTGACCTAGGTTTCACCTAGGACCTCATTATATGCTCATTAACATGCTCAATCACACAACTACCAGCACCATGGCAGTTCCAAGACCACTCATATTTGATGCAAAAATGGGTGGCACCATAATTTCAAGAAGTCTCTACCTTTTTCCAGGAATTTTCATGCATATATCCCTTGGATAAAGAAACCCATAAATGTAGAAACTCCAAACCTCATTGAGTGTCTCTCTCTTAAGAATGCCCACAAAAGTGTGTACTTTCCCTTTAATAAATCTCCATACTTGCACTATTTTCTGGCTTGTCCTTTAATGTGTTCTCATGACAGTGTCAAGCACCTGAAAACCAGCTGGGGTTGAGATCCCACCAGTGTTTGGGGATCTCCCTCAGCCCATCGGTATCACCCTGACAACCACTATCTGTTTTCTGTCCCTTTCTAGAATATCATAATGCCTTCACATAGTATGTTGTCTTTTCAGTCTGGCTTGTGTCATTTGGTACAGAGCATTTAAAGCCCATCCAAGTTGCTGCATGTCATTCCTTCATACTGCTGGTCTTTCAGCTGGTGACAGAAGAGTAAGAAAAACTGAGAAGGGAGTTAAGACTTTGGAACAAACAAACAAACAAAAAGGATCTAGGCTCAAATTCTTGATTTTGGGAAATTTATTTTTCATAAAATGTTCCTTTATATTAAGATTTGAATGAGCTTGTTTTTAAAGGAATTCACAAATATTTTTAACATTCCCCAAATTTATTTTGAAGTCTTTAAAAGCTGAGCCTCATCTTTCTATCCTTAGCGGTATTTGACACAAAGTGTTCCAATAAATTTTTTATTGGATTTCAAGAATGAAATAAAACCTGAATTTTGTAGGTATTACTACAAAAAAAGAATTTTGCCAATATCAGGCAGACAAGTTGTGAAAGGGCAACCAGGCAGAAGAGTTAAGCCAGAGATTCCCAAATTTTTTGGTCTCAGAATCCCTTTATAATGGTTTTAAAACTGATAACCTTAAAGAGCTTTTTGTTCATGTTATCAACCATTACTACAATATAAAATAAAACCAAGCATCCTCATCGATAGGAATAGTTCTTTCATAACAAGCTTTAAGGATTAAATGAGCTATAAAGGGTTTACCACAGTGGCTGGCCATAGTAACTACTTAACAAATAGTAGTTGTTATTAGAGCATTTGATAAAAGAAACAAATATATAACTCTGTTAACAATTATAAAAGTCCCCCAGCTTCTCCCAAAAGATTCAAAATAAACTGGTCTGAACAGAGATTTTTAAAACTCCCCAGGTGGTTCTGATGAAAGGTCAAGGTTGCAAACCACTGGGGCAGAAGAAGGAATGAGAAGAGATGAATCTTTATTAAACTAATGAGAATACATGATATACCGTCTGGGATCTTGTTAAACTGCAGATTCTGATTCAGTAGGACTGGGGTCACATATTTGGTATTTCTAACAAGTTCCCAGATGATGCCCACACTTTAAGGAACAAGAATAAATTTGCTTTACAAAAATGGAGAGTCTCCTATTGTAATGGCAAATACAATTTAAAGGTGGTGGGAGCCAAATTACAGAGGACATTGGAGCTAGACAGAACAGTTTCGATTTAATATAGCAAAGACAGACGTAGTTAGATTACATGCATGAGGGACCAAATCTAACAATTCTTTATGTGGGAAGAAACTGAAGTCCATTCTTTTTGCCCAAGATGACAAAAGCAGGCAACATTTATGTCCAGATTTTTTTTTTTTTTTTTTTTTTTTTGAGACAGGGTTTCCCTCTGTTGCCCAGGCACTATCAGAGCTTGCTGCAACTGCCTGCGAGAACCACCTCCTGGGCTCAAGCAATCCTCCCACCTCAGCCTTCCGAGTAGCTGGAACCTTAGGCATTTGTCACCTGGCCTGGCTAATTTTTTGTATTTTTAGTAGGGATGGGATTTTGCCATGTTGCCCAGGCTGGTCTTGAACTCCTGAGCTCAAATGATCCACCTGCCTCAGCCTCCCAAAGTGCTGGGATTACAGGCATGAGCCACCACACCTGGCCCATGTCCTGAATCTTTAGTAGATGACTGGCAGAAGTTCTCCAAGTGTGAAATCCCTAGGCCCTGGTAGTCCCCAGAATCCTTTCTGGAGATTCAGAAGTTGAAAACTATTCTCATAATAAATACTAAGATGCTATTTGCCTTTTTCACTGTGCTGGCATTTGCACTCATGGTTCATAGTCACAGTGGGTAAAACCACTGGTGCATTAGCGTGACTCAAGACAGTGGCACCAAACTGCACCAGTAATCATTGTATTCTTCACCACAAGCTCAAAAAGGGACAATTTAAATTAAGACTGTGCTTCCCAAAGCAGTATAAATTCATTTTATTGAAATTCAACCCTTGACTCTTTTTAATACTTTGTGGGGTAAAATATGAAGCATGCATACATAAAGTCTTTCTGTTGCATATCAAGATGTGATGGCCATCTCTAGGAAAAGTTTAGAGTTAAAAGCTAAAACAACCACTCTTCAAGGAACACCATTTTTACTTGAAAGAACAATCGTCAAACTATCGTTATTCAGACTTCGCTTTTTGGCAGATTTTGTCAAATGAACAAAGGGAAGCTATCACTTAAAGAAAAACTGACAGTATTTGATACCAATGATAAGAGTCAAACTTTCCAATGAAAACTAGATTTTGAAAGACTTACATCCACAACTATAAGCTTGACAACTCTTCAATACTTAGAATTTTCAGAGACATTTCTGACAAGATCAGTTGCAATTTAATGAAATGTGATATTTTGATATTGTGTAATGAAATGTATCCATATTTAAAAGATGTGCATAACTCAGTAAACCAACATTTTCTAAGTGGCCATAGCATCATGTTACAAAACCATGCACGGGTAAAAGATCCTTTCAAAGTGCAAGACGGGGCCGGGCGCGGTGGCTCAAGCCTGTAATCCCAGCACTTTGGGAGGCCGAGACGGGCGGATCACGAGGTCAGGAGATCGAGACCATCCTGGCTAACATGGTGAAACCCCGTCTCTACTAAAAAAAAAAATACAAAAAACTAGCCGGGCGACATGGCGGGCGCCTGTAGTCCCAACTGCTTGGGAGGCTGAGGCAGGAGAATGGCGTAAACCCAGGAGGCGGAGCTTGCAGTGAGCTGAGACCCGGCCACTGCACTCCAGCCTGGGCGGCAGAGCGAGACTCCGTCTCAAAAAAAAAAAAAAAAGTGCAAGACGGGCTAATGGATTTTAATGTAACAATGAATGAAAAGCTCATTGATAGGGTTTCAGATTCCACCTTGCAACTGACCTTTAAGAATCTTCCACTTGTTGGGCTTTGGTGTAGGATCAAAAAACATCCACAATTATCTGAAAAATGCTCCTGTGTTTCTGACTACCTATCATTGCAGCTGTATTTTCCTCATACATTTCGACCAAAATAACATACCCCAAAAGACTGAATGTAGAAGCCAACATAAGAAACCAGCCTTTCTTCTAATAAACCAGGATTTAAAGAGATTTGCAGAAATTTAAACAAGAGTCCTTCTTCCTAATGCTCTTATCCACGCCAACATTCAAGTGTCAAACTCCTAATTCCCTTCTGATTTTATTTGTCCTTGCTGTAATATTGCCAACTTAAATGGCTTCCCTTCTTCATCTATCCAAACTCTACCACAATTCTCATTTTCTTCCAATAGTGTTGTCTATTCTCTTAAGTCCTACTTTATTTAGTCATACTTTGGCTTTCGGCCCATAAAATACATGTTTCAAGAATTTCAGTTTTCCCACCTATCTCCAGGCCCTCTTTAAAGCCATATCTTTAAAGCCATATCTTGTTTCGCTAACATCCTCTTAAAATTCACACCACTTCCATACCGTAAATGTTTATTAATTTATAACTGCCAAAATAGTCTCACTTAACTTTCATACATTACATGCTTATTTATTTTCTTCTAAACAAACTAAATCTGATGGACTGGAAAAGCCAAGGGAGCTCTCAAAATACACAACTGGGTGGTTGCAGAGACCACAGTCAACCTTCAGGGTTTCATTTCCTCCAAGAGAGAACTAACATACTCCAGGGTAAAGGCAGTATTCTTATCTGTGACAGTGATGACAGTAATAAGAGGATCCTTTTCTTAAATTTTCACACCATTCTTTTTTTTTTTTTTTTTTTTTGTCTCTACTGCAAAAATTTACTAGAACATACTACATAGGTACCAGACACTGACTGGATCTGACAATTAAAGTAAAACTAAACAAGCCTGATTTCCAGAACTGGAGGTTTTTGTTTTGTTTTGCAATGCAAAAAGGTCAAAACAAATGGGAACAGAAAGTAACTACAGGCTCGGACGATGAGAAGAGAAGATTTGAGAAGGTAGAGAGGTTATGAAAGTCAAACAATTGAACTCTCAAATAAAATAAAACAAAGGGTTTTAATATGAATAAGGAAGTAATAGCCAGGCCACTTTAAGTCATTTCAATCTACATTTTGCTCACTGAATAGGCACAAATAAGATCACTGGAAAAGAAAGCACCTGAGTATATACTCCCATACTGGTAATAAAGAGGGCTACAGCTCCGCCCTCCACAGGTGTCTACACCAATCAAAAAAGATTTGAAGAGAAGGTGACACCTGGAAGTCAGAACTAGCAACTCACGTCATCAAGGCAGAATCACACAATGGGCACAGAGGTTGGAGACTCACTAGCCCCAAGGGTAGGGAACATGGGGGAAAAAACATACAGAGAAGGCGACAAGTAAACAACGCCGGCGCCTACTTAACTTGTAAAGATCCAGCGCTGACGACCCACACTGTGTGCCACTGTTTTACAGAAGACGAAAGGCCACCACTTGCTTCTCAACCCCGGGGGTCTCCTCCGCCCCCAAACCCCACAGGCCCCATTGCCCAAATCAGGGATGACGGCAAGAGCTTCCAAAAAGAACCCTGCAACCCTAGACGTCATTAGTGAAATGAAAGCAAAAGCGACCGAAAATCGGCACCCCTATGCCCCTGCCGCCTGCCCAAGCCCCCAATACCGAAAAGCCCTACATAGTCCAGGCTAAAAGCGGGGCGGGACGAAGAGGGTCTCCGGGGTCCGGAAAGGCCAACTGCAGGGCCGGCCCCTCCCTTCCTCCGCCAGTCCAAACATCGGGAAAACTCCAAGCGCCTCCCCTACCAGTAGTAATAGGCCGAATATACACCAGCCGATCACCAGCTCCGCCGAGGCCGCGCCAGGAGTCGCCATCTTCGCTTCCGGTCCAGATCGACCAGAGCGCCAAGGGTGGGGAAAGGGGAGGGGGAAAGGGGAGAGAGCGCGAGGTACACTGCACTCGCGCACCCTAAAGGTTAAAAGGGCGGAGGAGGAGGAGCAAGTGGTTGCCAAGGAGACTCGACCCACTAGCGTCCCCTGGCGGCGAGCAGGGTGGAGGCGGGGCAGCAAGGACTGCTCAGGGGCGGGGCGCGTCCGGACGTAGTGACGTCACCACGCTGCCCGCGCTGGCTTCCGCGCCCGCCGAGATGTGGGAGGGCTGCAGAGCAGGGTGTTGGCTCATAGCAGGGCAACCTTATTGGGATATTTGACTCAGCCTAAGCTGATAGACTGGAACAGCAAGGGTACTCCACAAAGAATGGACTAGGTGGACCTGGAGATCCAAGTCAATTTTAGAGGTTTATACTTCTTCACTAAAAGGAAGTTTGGCCCTCGTGTGCAAGGTGGAATGTGTGTGATTGCGAGAGTGGGTGACTCTGAATAAAAGTTGACTAGCTGCCCAAATGACTTTAATTTACTGGCACTGGTGCCAAGCCGGGATAACTGGTTGGCTGGACATGAACTTATCACTTGATGTTTTACCCTTTCTATTCAGATGTATGTGTGCCTGTGAATTTCCATGATAGCTTTGTACATAAAGGTATATGCATCAGCAAGCAAAACACACTGCCATAGGCCCACAATGAAGAAGGAGGAAACTCCTGGGATGGCTTACCTGAGTCCACAGGGGTGTGAGTGCATGTTTCACCATTGTGATGTAGTCAAGAAACAACTCTTGTGAGAAAAAATACCATCATCTTTTTCCAATGTATTAGAATCTACTTCCAGCTGGAAGCCTGCTCTAGGGAAAAAGTAGGATGGTCCTTCCTGCCCGAACAGAATAAGAAGAGAAGAAGAGAAGAGGGGAGAAGACAGTCTTAACTTGAACTGGTACCACCGTAAGCTGGCTTTAAGCCCTCTAGGCCTGGAAATGTTTGAATTTCACTCTTTCTCCCTTAATAATTCATATCCCTGGAGACCTCTGTCATAGCTTCCTTAAAGTGAGGAAGGATATCACTTCCAGGTTGATATCTCTATTCCAGATTGTATAGAGCATACTTGACATAAGTAACTACTTCTTAGAAAAAGACTCCATTTACATTTCAAAAGGAATCATGCTAGAAGGGACCAGATGTTCACCTAATCAATAGAGACTGCACCCAACCAGATAAGCACATAACCAGGCACACTCTTTACTATCAGTCATCACCAGAGGACTCTGAGGCTATAAAAAGAGTAGAACTTCACCAGCTCGAGATAACCATCTTAACAGACACTGTCTTACTGTCGCTCATGATCAGCATCCAGCATCTGCCACCAAAGGCTCTTCTCAAAGACTCTTCCTTGCAGAATGTTGATATGCATCCTGATCAGCCCAGGACACTCTCCTTGTCCATGTTACTCTCCTTGGATTGGTTAACCCTGTTTTCCTAACCTTTCTCTTGATGTTGAATGTTACTTTCTTTTAGAATGTTTAGCCTATAATATTTATATGGTGGTTAAGTATACTACTATTTATGGTTTGCAATATTGACTGACTTGTGGAGTGGCTAGAGCTTTGTGTCCTTGGTTCTGACTACCAAATGAATGGGTACCACTAAGGAAAATTACCTCCTTCGGACCTTCATACAGCTCATGGCGTTTATGATTGAAATAGCATCAACAAAAGTCTGACTGTGAAAAGACACAAACTTGCAGGGACTTGAGCCACTGACAGGTAGTCACTTGTATCTCCTCCACAAGCCCCAGAGCATACTGAGGTACACTTAATTATGCCTTTTCCTGCTGATGTCTTGTAATCTTCTTCTAGAAGCTCACTTAAGTTGGAGGAGAGGCCTAAGACAACCCCAAGTCAGTTCTTTCCCTTTCCCCACATAGTCTAAATCCCCTCTGTAGGAATGATGATACATACCTTGCACCAACAACTTTGGGAGCACAGGCCAATCCCAATGGAGCTCCATTCTCCTAGTTCTACAATCAAAGGAATCAGCCCTTTTTGATTATATCCAAGAAAGTCAGCCCCTGACTCTACAGTCCACTGTAGTTGTCTCTACTGGGTCAGACACTAGCCCTCTGTGTCCTCAATTTCAGGGGCTGTATTTCAAATTCTCCAAGTAGCTCCCATGAGACCTCCCTTACTAGGCTAGGGGTTAGAAGGTAACACCCCATTCCAACCCACCCACCCCTCCACCTCACCCACAAATACACCACTCTTTGGAGTTAAGGATGGAGTTACACAGATCGGCAACAGCTCTCATTAAACAAATCTGTTTATGAATCTTCTCCTCTTGCTAATACATTTGTAGAAATTTTATTTGGCTGAGGGGTCTAAGAGCTATAGAATAAATTATTGAATCCCTTTTTAATTATGCATATAAGGGATAATTCATAGTTAGAATGAAGACAAGTAAAGGTAAAAATCTGACCCTCCTCCATGGAAGCCCTAGGGCCTCCGTTTTCTCTGAGGACCGGGATCCAGGTCTCCTGCCCACCTGAAGGTGAGAAAGGGAGCCCAGAGTCAGGACCCAGCTTTCTAGAGCTGAAAGGAAAAAGACTCCCCTAAGGATTTTGAGGAAAGTCAAAATTTCCTGAAATGTCCCATTTCTGGAGAACCCCGCCATCTCCATGACCTCAAGCCCATGTTAGCCTGCTGGAGAATGAGATACCATGGGGAGGAGAGCCAAACTGCCCCAGTTGACAACCAACTCACACTCAGAAGCAGAGCCACCTAGTCAACCAGCAGCTGATCACTTATGCCCGAAGGAGCCCACCTGAGCCCAAAAGAATGGCCCAATTGAGCCCTGCCCAAATAGCTGAGCAACTCCATCATGAGCTAGTAAGTCTTGCACGGTTTGTTATGCAAGAGCTAACTAATACATGTACCCAGTGCGAATGGAATGCCAGGATTCAATGACAGGTTGATTACTAGTTAACCTGCAAACAGAAAGCACCCTACAGGTACAGATTTCATTTTCCCCTTATTTAAAGTTGGATCTCTTTTTAGATGGTGGTGAGTTATACCGAAATGCATGAAGATGTGTACATGTGATTGGTGCTTAAATTACACAGTCCCCCATGCCACAGAAGGAAACAGCCATGGCCTGACCATTAAGGCCAACGCCAAATAGCAAATAGCAAAATAAGAAGTTTGCCTTTAATCTGTTTCCTCCATATCTACACTTTGGAGATCAAGGATGTAGACAGATCTGAAGACATTGAGTTTCCTTTTGGGGGGACCTTATCATCCTTTGTTTACTGTCTGATCTCTGGAAGAAAGATGGACATCAGGTGGGCAGCTGTGGACACTTTCTTCTTGCAGCCCCTGCTTTCTAGGGGCAAAATCTCTCACCCTTGGGCCTAAGGAGAGATGTTGGGAGGCAGAGGCTGTTCCCTCACCTAAGGGAACAGCTAAGGAAGCTGAAGAGTGTTTCAGGCCCTTCAGCTTCCTTAGATCAAGAGAGTCAGAGCCCTCAGTGCTGCACTTCGGTGTGGCAGCCACTGGCCACATGGGGCTGCTGAGCACATGGAATAGGCTGCTCAGAACTGACATGTGCTGAAAATTTAAAATATTAGACAGAGTAGCCAAGATTTAATACCAAAAGTTATACTTCATTAATAATTATATATTGATTGCATATTAAAATGATAATATTTGGGATATATTGGGTCAAATAAGTTATTATGATAAAAATATTCCCCACTGCTTTAAATTATATGTGAAATTGGAGCTTTTACTGAGTCTAGACTAAATATTTTTAACATCTGATGTGCCCTCCATTGAATTAAGTCCATTTAATAAACTGGCTGAACCCTTTTGCTGCCTCTGACTCCCAAAGTTGTATTGTGCAGTTGCTTGACTTTCAGGTCAGAAAAGCCTCATATTGCTGTGTTGCTGACAAGAGTGACTAGTTACAGAGTAACAGTAATTTGAATCAACAAGATGAGTAGAGTGAGAAGAAAAAGTCATTTTGGGTCAGTATAGGCATGCATTTCAACCTTCTCTTTATTCTTAAGTCTAGTCATTTAACATGTAAATCAGACCAGCAAGGACTAAGTACATTCTCTTGAATGATGTTTTTAAATCTAAGAAGCCTCTGAATCAAACCAGAGTTTTTTAAACATAATATTTTTATTTGCTGTTTACAATTACAAAGGGAATACATGCTCATTTATAAATATTTCAATTTGAATAATTTAGAAACAAAAGTCGTTCTTATAAATTTACACAATCCTTCCTACCCTAAAATACTTCCCTTTAAGAACTTCTGGGGCTTTTTGTATGCACATTCTGATGTGTTCAATGAGAATGTAGAAAACTAATAGCTCTTTCCTGTTCACCTGTAGTTACTGTAGAGTGCACTTACTTAACCCCTCACCCAACAACTCATGGACAGGTACCAGGATTTCTGTGAACTCTGTTCCATTTTAAGTTCAAAGAAACATCATAAAAAGCTAGTCAACCCCAAGAGATTTATTAAGAGAAGGTATCTGTCATGCCAGACCCCTATTGACTTCAGTAGGAATGGCATTATGTTCAAGAGGCCTAAGAAGAGACCTAGAGCCAGCGAACAGGACATAGGGCTTATTGAGGAACTTACATATAGGGAGAACATATAGGAGAAACACCACCATTTGTAAAAAGCATTCAGTTTATACAGCATTTTCACTTAGCACTCTCCCCCTAACAACCACCTGGCGACCTTCATTTAACCCAAAACAAAGGGCTTTAATTCCCTGTATGACCTGTGTTCAGGGAATGGGCTGGGAGTTCAGATATTCCTCATAGATAAGGAATGAATCCCTGGGTTGGCCACTTCTCGACTCCTTAGCTTGTAACTCTGAACATACATTCTTCTTAGACCATAGAGTCTTTCTCAGAGTATGCTCAAGTTAAGTTATTGCTGTCAGGTGCATCTGCCATAGAACATTCCAGAAAAACTATCAAAACCTAGACTCCCTTGACCTATATTAAGAGAGCTAGTGGCGCCGGGCGCGGTGGCTCAACCCTGTAATCCCAGCACTTTGGGAGGCCGAGATGGGTGGATCACGAGGTCAGGAGATCGAGACCATCCTGGCTAACACAGTGAAAGCCCGTCTCTACTAAAAATACAAAAAACTAGCCTGGCGAGGTGGCGGGGGCCTGTAGTCCCAGCTACTCGGGAGGCTGAGGCAGGAGAATGGTGTAAACCCGGGAGGCGGAGCTTGCAGTGAGCTGAGATCCGGCCACCGCACTCCAGCCTGGGTGACAGAGCAAGACTCCGTCTCAAAAAAAAAAAAAAGAGAGAGCTAGTGGCCTTTGAAGGAAAGAAAAGTTTATGAAGGAGCAACTATTTTTGCCCTCATTTTTCCATCCCTCAGCTTTTGAATGGTTCCTCTCCCCTAGAGCCAGTTGAGGGAAGACACAGAATTTGAAGGGAGGGCGTGACCTGAATTTTGGGAGAGACCATGCCTTTTGTAACTGCTACAGGTGGTTAGCACACAGAAATTCCCAGTATCTTGGTGCAGAAAGGGTATGGACTAGCTCCTCCCCATATTCTCACCACACCACATACACACACACACACACACAGGCCCATTGATCTCACCGAATGCTTTGGTGGATTGCCCCTGAGAATCACCCTATTCATGTGCTTATTCCTGTGGAGAGCTGCGGAGAGATGGAACATCCTCTGCTGGGGGAGGCACATATGGACAGCAGAAAGTTGGGGAGCAGCCCCAAGGGGGGAACCAAACCAGGCAATGATGGCCTACAGAAAGGTCATTTTCAAGCTAAAACCAGGCAAAGGTAAAACCAAAAAAAAAAAAAAAAGACTACCATGAACATAGATGCCAAAACTATTAAGAAAAGTATTCATGAAGTAAGGACAATTCCTCCCCTGATCTTTACCCTCCATGGCATTCAATGAGTGCCCCTCCTGGAACTGGGGGATTAGGGGTGGGTTTGAGGGCCAGGAAGTATAACAGTGGTGTCTCATTCCCTTTATGAGGTGCTTTTAGAAAACCAAAGCTAGGGCCGGGCACAGTGGCTCACGCCTGTAATCCCAGCACTTTGGGAGGCTGAGGCGAGTGGATCACGAGGTCAGGAGGTCGAGACCATCCTGGCTAACATGGTGAAACCCTGTCTCTACTAAAAATAGAAAAAATTGGCTGGGCATGGTGGCTGGTGCCTGTAGTCCCAGCTATTGGGGAGGCTGAGGCAGGAGAATGGTGTGAACCTGGGAGACGGAGGTTGCAGTGAGCCAAGATCGGGCCACTGCACTCCAGCCTGGGCAGCAGAGCGAGACTCTGTCTCAAAAAAATAAAAATAAAAAAAAAAACAAAGATAGGATTATGATCAAATGGCATAAAATGAGAGACAAAATTTATAAAAATAATCTTATGTAGGAATTCATACAAAGAACAAAAAGAATACTGAAAGTATTAACAGGAAAGAAGAACAGCCTGGAAGAAAAATTTATTTTAATAAGACACAAAAGAGATAAAAAGAATCAGGAGACTGTTTTCTGATCAAAACCCCGAAATCAAGAAGTAGTACATAGAGGCTTAACTAGGGCTTGAACTGTAGACTAGAAGGGTGGGTGACTCAAGCCTACTTCAGGGTCTGCAGTCTAAAGCAACCCTGTAGAAATGACTTCACAACTTAGCTCCTGAAAGTGGAGTCAAGCTAACTGCATAATGGGGACTAAACTAGGGATATAGTTTGTAATCTGAAATTATTTAATATATTTAGACCACAGTTTAGCTATGCATCCAAATTAACTATGTGTGTTGTACAACTGAATGTTAACATGTTGATGTTTTTAAAACATAGTTCATGATTATATACCAAATTTTTAAAATTTGTTACCTGAAAACATTGAACTATCCAAGTCCAAATAAAACTCTTGGAAACCCTTAAAATTTCTCTTTCCAACTGTCATTTTTTCTGTGCTTCCATTGCTAACCAATAAACCTCCTGATGGACAAATTCCTTCCTTAGTGATTTTAATTCCTTCAGTTGGGCTACAGTCAAGCATTACTGGCCTCAAATCCTAGTGACTTTGTGCATGTCTGTCATGATCCATAATGTGCTCATTTAGAATGTAGCATTCTGCTGTGTTCTATGTAGTGCCTATACTTGATCTTCTGTCAAGAGGATTTAGCAATGATCCAAGATGAACATTAATGTGGTGCTGAGGATGTTTCAGCACACCTGCCTTTTCTTCCCAACACTAAATGATCTCCTTTTCCCTCCTAATCCTTCCGTGTCATCTAACTAAATAAGCCATCACAACCCTAAGACATTTCTTCTTTTGTGAAAAGGCTTTTTGTGTTTATAAGGTCACAGGAACATATGGTTGAGAGACCCATTTGGTTCTGCCAGAACATTTGCTCATTTAGATATAATCCTGTAGGAAGCCAAAAGTTTTACGCAAGTGCCAATCTCTGAAAAAGTAAATATTTATGGTCTACATTTTGTTATTCAAAATCAAAATGGCTTTTTTGAGGCCCAACATATAAAGTATATTCAAAAATCTACTGGCTCATGCCTGTAATCCCAGCACTTTGGGACGCTAAGGCAGGTGGTTCACCTGAGGTCAGGAGTTTGAGACCAGCCTAGCCAACATAGTAAAACCTTGTCTCTACTAAAAATACAAAAATTAGTTGGGTGTGGTGACTCATGCCTTGTAGTCCCAGCTACTCGGGAGCCTGAGGCATGAGAATCACTTGAACTCGGGAGACAGAGGTTGTAGTGACCCGATGACCTAAGATCATGCCACTGCACTCCAGCCTAGGCAACAGAGTAAGACTCGTTCTCAAAAAAAAAAAAAAAAAAAAAAAAAACCTAGTTCATCTATTTCATTGAATAGAAAAATAAATGCCAGGGAGAAGAATGCCACTGAAATGTTAATATCTGGGTGTTTTTTATTTGTGAACAACTTTCTAATTTGCTATCCTAAAATTAGATTGCACACAGTATCATAATGTGAATTGTAAAATTTACATTTCCATATTTCTGTAATTATAAGCTCTCAATGACTACTGTTTATACACTTTTCTTCTCCTAATAAAACAAACATTTCCATGTACACTAATAAGAAATGTTTTCTCTTAAGATTTTTCTTTTGCATATGAAAAAAATAACTTATTCATAATTCAGACACATTGAATACCTCTAAGTATTTTTTATTGTGTCAATTCCTAAACCTGGTGTGTATTTCAAGGTATAAAAATAAATTTGCATATACTACTCAACCATAAGGTGATGTCAAAGTCAGTTTACAATATGAGTAGAAGTTATAATAACAACTGCTTTTTATTTATGACACTTAAAAATGATCTATAGCACACTCAATAGTTTTAACAAAAGTGCTCTTTTTTTGTAGCATGTGTTGCTCTTTTTTCAAACAATAGGATCCCTCTCCTGAGTCAAGTATATATTCTTTTTCATAGCATGATTCTGTTTGCTTTATTTCTAGGCAGAGTCTTTCAGCTTATATTTGAATTCAAGGTATAACCTTTAGTATTCAATTCCCATATGTTAATGACTTACAGTCATAACATTTTGTAAAACCAATCGGTCTTATTAGAATTTATGAGGCTACAGTAAGTCATTTCTGGATAACCATTTGTGTAGCACTATGTGAAATAATTTAAAATTGATCTTTAAATTTTTAAACAATTGATAGACTGGAATCATTTATCTTTACATTATCATTTGCTGCCAAATATATTCTGTAACTTATTGTTTCATGTAATCTTTATTACATTGTTTTCAATGTAATAAAGATATAAAGTAGGGAATTTAAACTGTTATATCTGAATCCTGTTTTTAAAAATATTCTAAATTAAAATTATTGCATAAATCATCCTTATGCTGCTGATAAAGACATACCTGAGACTAGAAAGAAAAGGAGGTTTAATTTGACTTACAGTTGCACAGAGCTGGGGATGTCTCACAATCATGGTGGAGGGCAAAGGCACTTCTTACATGGTGGCAGCAAGAGAGAATGAAGAAGAAGCAAAAACAGAAACCCCTGCTAAACCCATCAGATCTTGTGAGACTTATTCACTATCACAAGAATAACACAGGAAAGACCAACCCCCATGATTCACTTTCCTCCCACTGGGTCCCTCCCACAACATGTGGGAATTCTGGGAGACACAATTTAAGTTGAGATTTGGGTGGGGACACAGCTAAACCATATCATGCTGCCCCTGGTCCCTCTCAAATCTCATGTCCTCACATTTCAAAACCAATCTTGCCTTCCCAACAGTCCCCAAAAGTCTTAATTGATTTCAGCATTAACTCAGAAGTTCACAGTCCAACATCTCATCTGAGGCAAGGCAAGTTCCTTCTGCTTATGAGCCTACAAAATCAAAAGCAAGTTAGTTACTTCCTAGATACAAGGAGGTACAGGCATTGGGTAAATACAGCCATTCCAGATGGGAGAAATCAGCCCAAATGAAAGGGCTACAGGCCCCATGCAAGTCCAAAATCCAGCAGGACAGTCAAATCTTAAAGCTCCAAAATAATCTCTTTTGACTCCATGTCCCACACGCAGGTCACATTGATGCAAGAAGTGGGTTCCCATGGTCTTGAGCAGCTCCGACTCTGTGGCTTTGCAGGGTACAGCCTTTCTCCCAGCTTCTTTCATGGGCTGGCATTGAGTGTCTGCAGCTTTTCCAGGCACACGGTGCAAGATGTGGGTGGATCTACCATTCTGGGGTCTGGAGGATGGTGGCCCCTTCTCACAGCTCCACTAGGCAGTGCCCCAGTAGGGCTCTGTGTGGGGGCTCTGATCCCACATTTCCCGTCTGCATTCCCCTAGCAGAGGTTCTCCATGAGAGCCCCAGCCCTGCAGCAAACTTTGGCCTGGGCATCCAGGTATTTCCATACATCTTCTGAAACCTAGGCGGAGGTTCCCAAACCTCAATTCTTGACTTCTGTGCACCTGCAGGTTCAACACCACATGGAAGTTACCAAGGCTTGGTGCTTGCACCCTCTGAAGCCACTGCCAGAGCTCTACCTTGGCCCCTTTTAGTCATGGCTGGAATGGCTGGGACACAGGATACCAAGTCCCTAGGGTGCACACAGCACATGAACCCTGGCCCTGGCCCATGAAACCATTTTTACCTCCTATGCCTCTGGGTCTGTGATGAGAGGGGCTGCTGCGAAGACCTCTAACATTCCCTGGAGACATTTTACACATTGTCTTTGGAATTAACATTTGGCTTCTTGTTATTTATGGAAATTTCTGCAACTGGCTTAAATTTTTCCTCAGAAAATGGGGTTTTCTTTTCTATTGCATTGTCAGGTTGCAAAATTTCCAAACTTTTATGCTCTGCTTCCCTTATAAAACTGAATGTCCTAAGCACCCAAGCCACCTCTTGAACGCTTTGCTGCTTAGACATTTATTCCACCAGATATCCTAAATCATCTCTCTTAAATTCAAAGTTCCACAGATCTCTAGGGCAGGGGCAAAATGCCACCAGTCTCTTTGCTAAAACATAGCAAGAGTCACCTTTACTCCATTTCTCAACAAGTTCCTCATTTCCATCTGAGAATACCTCAGCCTGGACTTTGTTGTCCATATTGCTATCAACATTTTTGCCAAAGCCATTCAACAAGTCTCTAGGAAGTTCCAAACTTTCCCACATTTTCCTGTCTTTTTCTGAGCCCTCCAAACTGTTTCAGCCTCTGTTACCCAGTTCCAAAGTCGCCTCCACATTTTTGGGTAAATTTTCAGCAGTGCCCCACTCTACTGGTTCCAATTTACCCTATTAGTCCATTTGCATGCTGCTGACAAAGACATACTTGAGACTGGGAAAAAAAGGAGGTTTAATTTGACTTACAGTTCCACATGGCTGGGGAGGTCTCACAATCATGGCAGAGAGTGAAAGGCACTTCTTACATGGTGGCGGCAAGAGAGAATAAGGAAGAAGCAAAAGCAGAAACCCCTGATAAACCCATCAGATCTTGTGAGACTTATTCACTATCACAAGAATAGCATGGGAAAGACTGGGCCCCACGATTCAATTACCTCCACTGGGTCCCTCCCACAACACATGCGAATTGTGGGAGACACAATTCAAGTTGAGATTTGGGTAGGGACACAGCCAAACCATATCAAATATGAAACGTATTCATGAGTTAAGAAAAGCTTTTAGAAGGAGGTATCCTCATGGTAGGGTTTTTTGTTTCTGTTTATTTTTTCATCTTAAAAACATTTTTACTTAACATGTATTACTTGTACTTATTTACAAGATACAGAGTGATATTTTGATACATATATGCAATGTGTAATGATCAAATCAGGGTAGTTAGCATATTCATCACTTTGAACATTTATCATTTCTTTGTGTTGTGAACATTCAAAATCCTTTCTTATAGCTTTTTGAAAATATATACTACATTATTGTTAACTATATTCACCCATTAGGTTTTAGAGGATGAAAAAGAGTTTATCAAATAGACTAGAAGAGTAAGCAAACATCCCATTAAGGCAAAAACAAGTGCAAAGGCACAGGAGCCTGAAATACCATGTTAAGTATTACTTGAGTGATCAGTAATTTAAGTGGCAACAATTGGCCAATTAGGGACTAGATCACAAAGGGATGTGTGTGCCCCACTAAGAAACTTAGGTTTCATCCTGTAGACAATATGAGCCAGTGAAGTGTTTTAAGGAGAGAAGAGAAACAATCAGACTTGCATTTTAGAACGGTCCCTTTAAGATAAACTACATGCTGAATGGGAGGAGGGAAAACAAAATAAGGGTACATTTCAGCTGCAATCAAGACAAGAGATGATGAAAGTTAAACCAAAGTTATCAATATTAAAGAAGACACATTTATGAGATGGCAAAAAGATTAATTTTCAAGACATGTTGTCCAGGTATGGAGAATGAAAGAAAGAGGAAGGAGGTAGAATACTATTAGGGTTCCATCAAAGAAATTAACCAGTAGGAGCGAGAGAGAGAGAGAGAGAGAGAGAGAGAGAGTACGTGCAAGAGAGAGAGTGAGCAAAGAATTGGCTTATGCAATTGTGGGGGCTCCTTAGGCAAGTTAGAAATCCATAGACCAGGCCATCAGGAAGAGCAGACTGGAAACTCGCAGGCAGGAGCTGACATTGACAGTCATTGGTAAAATTTCTTCTTTCTGAGGGAAACTGCAATCTGCCATAAGTCCCTTCAATTGATTAAATCTGACCCACGAGATCATTGAGAATAATTTTATTTACAGTTGGCCCTTGAACAACACATGTTTGAACTGTGCAAGTCTACTTATGTGCAGATTTTCTCCTGTCTCTTCCAACCCTGAGACAGCAAGACCAACCCCTCCTTTCTCTCCTCTTCAACCCACTGAACATGATGACAATGAGGATGACAACCTTTATGACAATCCATTTTCATTTAATTAATAGTAAATATATTTTCTCCTCCTCATGATTTTCTTTTCTTTTCTTTCTTTCTTTTTTTTTTTTTTTTTTGACACAGAGACTCTCTCACTCAGGCTGGAGTGCAGTGGTGCGACCTTGGCTCACTGCAACCTCTGCCTCCCAGGTTCAAGCGATTCTTCTGCCTCAGCCTTCTGAGTAGCTGGGATTACAGGCACCTGCCACCATGCCTGACTAAGTTTTGTATTTTTAGTAGTGGCAGGGTTTATCCATGTTGGCCAGGCTGGTCCTGAACTCCTGACCTCAGGTTATCCACCCACCTCGGCCTCCCAAAGTGCTGGGATTACAGGTGTGAGCCACCATGCTCAACCATAATTTTCTTAATAACATTTTCTTTTCTCTAGTTTTTATTATTGGAAGAATGCAATATATAATACATACAACATGCAAAATATGTGTTAATCAACTATTTATGTTATTGGTAAGGCTTCCAGGAAATAGTAGGCTATTACTAGTTAAGTTTTTGGAGAGTCAAAAGTTATAGGCAGATTTTTCAACTGCATGGGGATTCAACATCCCTAACTCCTAACTTATTCAGGGGTCAACTGTACTTAGTCAACTGATTGTAGATATTTATCATATCTACAAAATACCTTCAGGGCAACACATAGCATTTGAATAGCTGAGTATTATAGCCAAGCCGAATTAACATTAGAGATGCCTTTCAGGATTGTAAATTGAGAGATGTAGAGAATGATGATGCCACTAATGAAGATAGGAAACATATGAAGAAGAGAAGATTAAAGGTGAGGAATGACAGAAATAAACTGTATTTCATAGATTCTAAGATGTACTTTTCTCCTTTATGTTTTAACATCTCTGATGTTAGGATGCACCTTTAAATTGATGGGATCTTACCACTATAATTGGTATATTTTGTTCTTCATCGTTTATAAAATGATGGTGCATCTTACAGTCAATGTCACCTTAGATTGAAGGAAACAAGGTAGTAGATTTTATTTGGTGCCTTGGATTTGCGGTGCCTGAGGAACACAGATTGCTCTAGTTCATAGAATGTATAGGCAGGAAACTCAGCCAAGGGACCTGCCACAGAGATATGAGTCATCTGTACTCAAGTGAAAGCTGAAGCAATTAAAATGCAAAAAATTTCCAGGAAAAATTGGTAGGAGTGAGAATAATAGTCAGCTAAATAGACAACCCTAAGAAACCAGCAAACTTTATGAAAAGAATAAAAGGAAAAGAGTGGTTAGAATTAATAATCAGTATACATCATAGAAACAAAGAAAGAAGATACTTTTTGAAACTAATGAGTAGCTGTCAATACCAAATGCAGTGAGAGGACTAGTAAGTGCCCACTGAGTAGGGCAACATGAGTGGGGGGGTCATTAATGAATTTTCTAGAATAATTACACTGGAGTGGATAGGAAGCAGACAGACTGTACTGGATTAGAGGAATGAAGGAGAATTAGGACAACAGAGGTCATGAATGGACATGAATTAGGACAACAGATGTATTCTTTCAGGAAGCTTGACTAAAAGGGGTGGAAAAATGAAAAAGTTAAATAGGATAAGGTTAACGGTGATTTCTGCAGAAGTGACTCAGATTTGAACTCATTTCTAAGAAACGTAGAAAAGGCATGGGCCACTCTTATGTTACTAAATCGAACGGGGTCCCATTGCCCAGTGCAGTAAGGCCAAATATTCACACCAAGGTTGCTTTGCAGCAGGAGAAAGGAGGGCCTTTATTAGTAGGATACCAAGCAAGGAGAATTGGGCAGCTGAGATGTAAGACCCAACCTTGCAGATGGCTTACAAGCAAGGGTGTTTAAAGGCAGAGGTAAATTTCAGGAAAGCAGAAGTCACAGGCAAAATTATAAATCAACACATAGAGGTGATACATTGGTTTGGCCTACAAAGGTGGAAGCAGAGTCAGGTGGGGCGGGGCGCTTCCAGGTCATAAACAGATTTCAAAGATTTTCTGACTTGCAGTTGGTTAAAGAAGAGAAGCTTTGTTTAAAAATTTGGGATCAGAAGAAAGAAATATTAAGTCTGGCCTGTGGGCGTGACTTCCTCCAGGCCCCTCAGGAAAAAATTTAAAGCAAGAGTTCAGTCCTCAATTACCTCTTAGCCGAGGTCTACATGCCAGTGGATCCATTTAGTGGGGGTACCAGCTTCTAAGAAACAACTCAGGGAAATATATTACGATGTTCTCTTTAGTTTCTACAGGGTGAAACTGCTTTTGCAAATTATAACTGAGGAAATTATGACAGTGACAGAAATCACACCTAACTGATTCCATCTGGCTCCTAATCTTTAAGCTGTCCTTGTTCATTCCTGGGGATAAGCCAAACTAATTTTGAGAAGGAATTCAGTTCATGGCTTGATTCTGAAACAAAATTGAGAATAGACCTTTCCCTGAAAAGACCCCCTTCTTGCCTGGGGACCAGTCTGCCTTTGCAGGACTAACAAATTAGCTACAAGATTAGAAATTACAGTTGAGAGGCATGCAGCCTCTGGCTCCAAGAGTCTGAGCCTCCCCAAATTGCTGGGGATAACATCACTATTGTGAAACCTAAGATCAGTGCTTGAGATATTTTGCAGAATCTGCACCGGGTGGATCAGCAGACACCACCCAGACCAGTAATCTGGCCCAAGCAGTTCTACCATCCCACCCAGATGAACAGAAAACAGCAAGAAAAAGTCAACCCCCTATGATCCTATCTCCAACCTGACCAATTAGCACTCCCCCACTTCCCAAGCCCCTACCTGCCAAATTATCTTTAAAAACTCTGATCCTCAAAGGAGACTTGATTTGAGTAATAATGAAACATCAGTCTCCTGCACAGCTGGCTCTGTGTGACTTACTCCATTGCAATTGCCCTCTCTTGATAAATTGGCTCTGTCTAAGCAATGAGCAAGGTGAACCCATTAAGTGATTACAAGGAAACCAAACATCTCAAAATTCTAATTCCCTTGGCTATAGTTTAAGCTACTCTTGCCTTCTTGCCTATCAGGTTGCTCATTTACTTCTCAGGGCTAACCAGGTGTCTGAAAGTTCCCTTAAAGGAACTGTATTTTTCTTTATTTCCATGCTTGGCAAGGGGAGCGGGCAGCAGCCCCTTAAGAAAGGTTCTTGCTTTGTCTCACTTAACACATGAATTTAAGTTTGATTGTCAGATCATTTTTTTTAACAACTTGAACTCCGAAGAAATGAGGTAGTCAGAAAAAAAGGAGGAGGCAATCAGTCAGGATTCTGGCAAGAAACAGAGGGTAGTACATCTAAAAGGGTGATTCAGAAGAAGAGTTCAACGATTGGACTATTTACAAAGATGTGAGCAGGAAAAAGGGAAACTAACCCTAGAGTTGTCAAAACAGGAAACCATTACCACCACTGAAAGGACATTCCCTGTCTCAGAAGAAGTTACTGGAATCTGAAAAGACCTATACACTTAGGAAAGAGCTTTCTAGTAGTCATTGTCAACCTACAGTCCCCCAAGAAGGGAGCCAGGGGATAAATACTCTGTTACTCTTTTTGAATGTATTTAACAGGAAACCAGAAGGCAAGGGAGCCTATTTATGGCAAACATAATGATCAGCCTCCTGGGGCACAGAGCAAGGTGGAGAAGGGTAGAACATGTACCTGGAGGAACAAATGGAAGACACTCAGCAGAAGGGGAAAGACTTGTTTAAATAGAATAACACCAAGGAAAACAGGACTCCTGGTGAAGACAAAGAGGGCATTTTTCATAGATGCTTTATGTTCTAGCAATAGTGGAAAAACAATGCTATTTCAATTTTTGAGTAATTAATGAGAAGCTATTTCTAAATAAGAAAAGGCCGAATATCCTTGTTTTAATTAAAGTCTATTGTTCATTTTGCATTGTGCAAAATGAAGACAGCCAGTGATATCTATAGTTCAAAAAAGATTCTAATTGTTTGCAGAATAACTAAGTGTATAATGTTTCAGCTTTGTATTAAAATGCAGCTTTCCTATTAAAAGGATGTTTCTAATTTTAAAAATATGAATAAATGGATGTTACAAAAAACACTACTGGCTAGGTTTAGCCCTGAATAAAAAGAAGGAACAATGTTAAAATTTTTATAGGCCTTTAGTATTTCCATTTAATTTTGAAATGAAAGGTTTATTCATTTCAATTTTGGGTTGTTTTATTTTACTCTGTTATGTACTTAATCAGAAACTGATAAGACCAAATGACTTCAGTAATGTTGGTTCTGTATCTATTTCATTTTTTAGCATCACATATAGATAACGTCTTGCTGAGACAGCTTAAGAATTGTACCAAATAAAAAGTCAGTGCTATTTCTACAAATGAGAACTTAGAAAAAAAAATCTAGCACCAATAAGATATCACATTTTGCCTTTTAAAATTACTTTTATCAATACATAAACATATGTCCACATGCATACTTTCTAGATCGATTGTCATTTCACAGAAGCCTTTTCTCATATTGAAATGGAATGCAGATTGGGTAGTTAAATTTGATAATGAGAAATAAAAATAAAAAATTCTAAGCCCCCAACTGACTGAATGGACGTCTCTCTTGGCCAAGGGGACTCCAGGGAAATCTTGGAAGCTGAATTAACAGTCATGACAGGATGGATGTTGACGGACATGCCTCATTATAACCCCCTCCCTTGCTAACCACCATTAGGCTTTCTACTCTAAGGGCTAAACAAAAACTAGCCCTTTCAAAAGACTCTACACTGATAATGTTGATCACTGGCTTATCTTCCCAGGTACCGAACAAAGACAAGAGAAATCAATTGTTCTTTTACCCTTGCCTGAGATGTCTGCTTCCTCTATTCCCTTTTTCTTCACATGTTCACCTTATCTTACATAAAATGTTGATTTATTGGGTACTAACTAAAAATCTCACAAGTATGTAACCATTAGTTTAACTGCTACCTGCCCGCCCCTTTTCTTAAAGGAAAATATGTAATACTAAACTTCTGATAACCTCCTTGAAAGTACAGCCACAGAATGCTTCTGTGACTTGCATTTTAACCAGGTGAACCCTCAGGCTGGCTCAATAAACATCAATGATCTGAGACTTATGTTTCAGTCACTCACTTTGGTCTGTCAACAGAGAACTCTCCAGAAAATTTTTTTTTATATATTTTAAGCAAACTCTCTCTCTCTCACACACACACACACACACACACACACACAGAGCTTTTTCTTTGCTAAGTCAGTATGTCAATTAACATCTGACCAGTACTAGAATAAGCTTAATTTTCAAGGGAAGATGGAGCTTCGTGAAAGATAGGGAGTTGTCCCATCATTTCTGATGATTACAACTCATCTTTCTTCAGGCCAGATTTTTTTTTTCCTGATCCACAAATACAAGTTTTCATAACTTTCTTGAAACCCATTCAGTCTTTACCGTTACCAAGTACCCAAATCAATCATCTGTGTACCATTATCTAATTACCTTGTAACTTATGTTTCTGGAGCTACTTGTAATCCAGTCTCACGGACTCACATTCAAAGAAACACCAGTTGGGCATAAAAATATAATTAGAAGCAAGGGAGATTTTATTCACGCCCATGAGAAATTACCAAAGGGTAATTAGGGTAATTATACTTCTTTTAAGTTTTCTTTATACCTCACTCTCATATTCTCTCCCATGTCTGCAGGGGCAGATTTACCATCATGTTAATGGAGCTTCAATGTCAAGGATCCACTTGCACAGGTGTTTTCCATGGTCCTGTGGGAAAAAAGGCCTAGCAATGTGCTCCCATGGACCTATGGTTTTTTTGCAAATTTTTTGTAAGTAATGTATTTTCACTTCAGTCTGTTGAGGCTTTCCATCTTCGCTTTCACATTTTGCCTCATATGAGTATCACTGAAGTGGCTGCAGCATTCTGAGGCTCCAGCTCAGGGTAAGTAGGGTTAGGGATGCATTTAATTTAGGTTGAGTGGGATGCATTTACATGGAGTTACTCTCATGTTTAGTTAAGTTATTGCTGGGCATCCAGGCATAGCAATGGCTTCCAGGAATATTCTTATTGCCCATGATTCCAATTTGATGTGCACTATGACACAAAGTCAAGACCAGAGGTTTGTATATTATGACAGGAATGTATCTCAAACCAAGAAGTTTGTGGGTAGTGGACGAGACACTATTTTTGAAACTGTGGAGCCAAAATGAAGGCTATTTTCTAGGTTTTGTGATGTCTGTGGTATTTAGCATCTGTTAAAATTTTCTAATCTGTTTTTCTCATTCTAAATTAAAATTTACTTTTGAGTCTACCTTTGTATTCATAATTTTCTATTCTTTTTCTTGAGGAGGAGCTCCCTCAAAGCTAAAAATTTGTCTCCTGGATCTGCCTTGCAGGTGAGAAAAAAATTCTCACTGCCCTCTCTCTGGTTACTTCCCGGAAAACTTTCCTGACAGACAGATAGGCTGGCTTTTCACACTAAGCACCATCTCCTGCTTAACAGTGCCCCCATCACTGCTTCCGTCTTTCTGTTGCATTTTTATGTACACCTCTCTCATTCACAGATATCTCGCTAAGTATCTGCATCTTCTTTTCCTCTTTTAACTGCCTTCTTTTTGAGAAGTAGCTCTGTGTTTTGGAATTAAACATGAATAAAATCCTCCATCTCTTCCACAATTAGCCATTGTTTCTCAAATTTGAGCAATACATAAATTAATCCTTTTTAAATGGGAAAACATTTTGGGACAATCTAATGACAACCTAAATTATTTTCATGATGCTATTTAAATAAGTAAAATGTAAAACAATGGATGAATGCCTTGATTTTATAGGCCTTATACAACTTTACAACAAATAAAAATTCAAGTGAAACTTAAAAAGAAGATAAAATCATGTTAATAACATTATTTTAATGTGATGCATAGTGGAGTTTGGCTAAAAAAAAAATCATCCAGTCCTGAGTTTAATAGTAGAAAGATGCAGACTCGTGTCTGGTTTTATAATTAATCTGTTTTGGGATTTTGATTTCAATAATGCAAATGTAGAAAAGGTCTGTTCCCATAAGTATGTGGTACAAAATGGTATTAATAACTTCAAGTTCCCATAAGTATGTGGTACAAAATAGTATTAATAACTTCAAGTCTTTGTTTGCAAATTAAGTATAATCAGGCCTTATGCTTAACTAAATCTCTGCCAGTGAGCAATCCTGGAGTGCCAGTTTTATAGTGGAGTCACTTGATAATTGTATAAATGTTTGTTTTTACTTGAAGATAATAAGAGTACTGGCACTATTGAAATATGTATTAAATGGGTATGTAATCTAATTACTGCTGGAACTGGAAATAGAACTATTTGTCATTGCATATTTTCTGCTAATGAAATATTAATTACAAAATGGGATGTACATGATAGTATTCTTTTTTTTTTTTTTTTTTTTTTTTTTGAGGCGGAGTCTCGCTCTGTCGCCCAGACTGGAGTGCAGTGGCCAGATCTCAGCTCACTGCAAGCTCCGCCTCCCGGGTTTCCACCATTCTCCTGCCTCAGCCTCCCGAGTAGCTGGGACTACAGGCGCCCGCCACCTCGCCCGGCTAGTTTTTGTATTTTTAGTAGAGACGGGGTTTCACCGTATTAGCCAGGATGGTCTCGATCTCCTGACCTCGTGATCCGCCCGTCTCAGCCTCCCAAAGTGCTGGGATTACAGGCTTGAGCTGTTCACAATGTGAATACTGTATAACATTGACTAATCTAAAGACATTCTTATGAGGTTAGTAAGCCTGTATTATCATATGTCACAGGATCCATCAATTCCACCATGACATTTTTTTGTTCCAACCAAGGAACTACTTTCACGCATTCAGTTTGATTGTTACCTGACCTTTACCCCATGCAAAGGAGACAGAAAATATAAAGTGCAAGATAGTACTGAGTTATCAGGTACTTCAAATGAACCAGATGATTTAATATAGGCTCGTATTAATTTTGTAAAATGTTTGTGAAAATAAAAGTGCAGAATAAAATATTGACTTAGAGAATTCTCAATTATTGTTGTTTTGCTTTACTAAATAAGATAATTATAAAACGCTTCTTATAATTTTAGCACTAAAATTATTACTATCGATTTAGTCTATTGTAATAGTTATGCTAAAATATTTTATAGGCTCCCAAAACAATTATCTACATATTTTTAATGTGTTGTGTACACATAAAATCAGACCCTAGAAGAAAATACCTGAATAACCAAAAATGATAACACTAGGACTCACGAAACCACTCACATGAAACCACTCACCTGTTCTTCAGAAAGTTAAGGGTTTGTAATCTACAAGATAGAAGACTAAAAGTGTCTGGGCATCACATTATAACTTGTCTTGACAACCTTTGTACACATAGGTGTTATATTGCCAACAAAATTTTGTGATTGGTAGTTTGAATGTTGTTATAAGTATAAATCATTATAAATATTGACATTCATCTTTGTTTGGGCAGACACAGTCACCAACTGCCTCCCATGTCTGCAGGCCCTTTGAGCCCTGATCGTAACCCTTTGTTGCAGGAAATAATGGAACACATTAGTGGCCATGTTATACCTGCTTTGATTCTGGTTTCCTGACCAGATGATAAAATTGGGGAAGAGGAGAACAGCCAGTCTATAGACTGCAAAGTAGGAAACAAGGTGGGCAGGCCCAAGAGTTTTGCCCAAAATGACAATGAGGATAAACTGAATGCAAATTCATGAAGTTCTAAATTTTGAAAAATGAGGGAGAGCAGTAGTTGGTCAGTTAGTAAACAGAGAAAGAGAAAGGTGTACAAAAAGAAGGTAATAGCAAATATCTGGCAATAGAACTAAGGAGGCAGAGATTGTGAGTAACCAAAAATGAGGAGAAAGGAAGAAATGCAAGCTCTGAGTCCAAAAGAAGGAGGCAAGTGGACATTTAATCAAAGTAGCAAATAAGAGAATAGATGAAAAAGTATATTTAATGTAAGAATTGGTAGAATTGACTGGCTCCTGAATGACCTTCTACATTCTGAAGTCCATGAAACCTAGCCCAACAGAAGGAGATTCTATTTTTTGTGTGTGTGGGGCCTGGTTTAGGGAAATTTCCTGACTCCTCAAGAAGCCAAGGTGAATGAGCATGATTTCTGTTTTTCTCCTTTCCACATCTCCATATGAGTAAAGATATGCTCAAGGAACTTCTGTCTTTGCAACAACAAAAGAGACCTAATTAATACAACCTTTTTAATAATTGCAGAACACTGTACTCATTAGCCAGCATATGAATTTACTCTGTTGTGTTAAAATGGTCCATTTAACTTACCGATTTCTTCGACTTTAGCCTCTAGGCCTGAGGTTATGTATGTTATCCACATCCTCAGTGTTGAGACACAGGATATTATCCATAACTTTTTGTCAAATGAATGAATGAAACAGCCACTCTAAAAAACTACAAACACATGCACTAGTTTTTAATCATCCCTATTTACAGTATTCTTTTGCATAAAATAGGGCGTTTAATATGGCAAATACATGACACACATACACACACATATTTTAATAAGAGAAGTGACTGCTCCTTCTGCTAACTCCGAAATGCAAGACAGAAAATTTCTCTCAAATAGCAATTTTTTCTATGAAGAATCATTCAGGGTCTCTCTCACTTATATAAAAGCAGGGAAAATAGACTCATTGGACCAATGCTACCCCTACTCTTTTCAGCCTCCTCTTTGCCCCTCAACTCCTCACCAAAGGTCTTGGTACACCAAAGGTGGTTACTGGGGAGGAGAATCTAAGGCCTTCTCGAAGAAAAAAATGAATCAATCCCCAAACCTTGTTCCTTGAGATACAAATTTGGGAAGCTCAGCTGTGCGGACCATCACAGTGATTTTAATTAGGCCTCACAGTTCAAGGAAACCAAGAAACCTTTTAAATCAACTCATTTGGGGAAAATTAGGTCCCTATACAAATATGTGCCTAAGATGGTTCTCAAGTTTTAAGTGAGGATTTATTCTGACTTGATCTGGAAGGCGCCTCCTGACTCTGCCACAATGGTTAGGCTTTAGAAAATAAGAACTGAGCAAGGGAAAGTTACTTTAAAAGAAAGACCACCTTGCCTCCCAATGTGGGGCACCATGATGACTTTGTGCATGGTCCTGAACCAGCAAGAGTTACCCTGCAGCAATGAACAGGACTCTGCAGCTCCATCAAACCGGTCTCTCCCAACAACACTGAGCAATAGCAGTAAGCAATGGAGTTGTGTACTGTACTTGCTCTCTAGCCCTGGCTCTCTGTGGCTAGAAGCATACTGATGCTTTCAGAATGAGTACGCCTTTGAGGTTATTGGATGGTTGGTGATACTAAAATTCTTGATAATAGACACATTGGAGATTTAATAATTCATTCTAGCATCAAAAGAGACACAACTACAGTGTACCCCAATGTTGCGAAGCAGGTTAGATATATTTTTTGAACAATTTTTGTCCCTTTATGTATACATTTGATTTTTTCTTTCCCCTATAATCTCTTCTGCTTTACTCTTTTCAGTATGAACCTTTTTGTAACAGGGAATGTTATCTTTCTTGCTTTGGTGTGTTATCCAGCTTGTCACTCCCACATGTCCTGGGCCCAGGCCAGCCAGCAGCCTTGCTGCCCATTTCCTAGTGCTCCCTCCTCTACTACTACATGCCCATCTGCTCTGTTTGCCTTTTCTGGGGGTGCCCCAGCTGACACTCTTTAAAAATTCTCAGAACCATATGCTGCCTCCCAGGCACACTTGCCTGACTTCCCTGCTTTGTCCAGGGGCCATAAATGACAGACTGGAAGTCTCCAAATTCCAAATCCCAAGGCATTTCAGTCATTGCCTTTTGTTAGGAGCTATGTCCATCTATCCCATTATTCCACTTCAGAGCATGGCACGATGATATTTGTCTCTATGATTATAATCTCCAAAGGTTAGTGCTCCACACCAAATACCTTGGTTTTCCTTAATAATACATGATAGATCCATGATATATTATAATTCTACATTTCAATCTTGTGGTCAACCCCATTTTTGCTAAAGTAAAAGCACTTATAACTTCATAATAGCATAGTCTTTTCCCATGGATTCCTAATGATTGATGTGGGTTTGAATTTGAATTATAAGCAAATTTGCTCATGTGCTTGGGTCTATTTCTGTACTTACTTTTCTGTTGCATAGGTCTATCTACTCATACCAGCCAGTGTCTCACTGGCTTTATGGGATATTGTATTATTTGGAAATGCTAGTTCTCCCTTTTTATGGGTTGAAGTATGTCTCCCCAAAACGTATAAGTTGAAGTCTTAATCCTCACCACGTCAAGAAAGTGACCACATTTGGAGATAGTCTCTTTACAGAGGAATCATGTAAAATGAAGTCAATAGCATGGACTCTAACCCAGTTTAACTGGTGTCCTTAGAAAAACTGGAAATTGGGGGCCGAGTGCGGTGGCTCAAGCCTGTAATCCCAGCACTTTGGGAGGCCAAGATGGGCGGATCACGAGGTCAGGAAATCGAGACCATCCTGGCTAACACAGTGAAACCCCGTCTCTACTAAAAAATACAAAAAACTAGCCGGGCAAGGTGGCGGGCGTCTGTACTCCCAGCTACTCCAGAGGCTGAGGCAGGAGAATGGCATAAACCCGGGAGGCGGAGCTTGCAGTGAGCTGAGATCTGGCCACTGCACTCCAGCCTGGGTGACAGAGCGAGACTCTCTCTCAAAAAAAAAAAAAAAAAAAAAAAAAACCTGGAAATTGGAAACAGACCTGCATAGAGGGAAGGTGATATACAGAAACATAGAGAGGACCAAGCATGGTGGCTCACACCTGTAATCCCAGCACTTTGGGAGGCCGAGGTGGGTGGATCACCTGAAGTCAGGAGTTCAAGACCAGCCTGGCCAACATGGTGAAACCCTGTCTCTACTAAAAATGCAAAAATTAGCTAGGCATGATGGCAGGCGCCTGTAATCTCAGCTACTTGGGAGGCTGAGGCAGGAGGATTGCTTGAACCTGAGGGGAGGAGGTTGCAGTGAGCTGAGATCGCACCACTACACTCCAGCCTGGGTGAAAGAGTGAAGCTCTGCCTCAAAAAAAAAAAAAAAGAAATATAGGGAGAAAATGGCCATCTATAAGCCAAGGCCAGAAGCCTGGAACATCCTTTCTTCACAGCCCTCAGAAAGAAACTAACCCTGCTGAGATCTTGATTTTGGATCTTTAGACACCAGAACTGTGAGACAATGAATTTTCATTGTTTAAGCCACCCAATTTGTAGCATTTTGTTATGGAAATTTTAGCAAACTAATACACTCCGTATTTCTCTTTTTTGCAGGATTATTCTAAGTAGTCTTGCTTTTGCTTTCTGTGTAAATTTTAAAATTGACTTGATTTAAAATTAACTCCAGAAAATAAAATATTTTGGTAATTACATAGACATAAGATGTTTCTATGTACTCAAGTTTCAAGTCTACTTTTACATATTTCAGTAACATTTAAAGCTTTACTAATATAGGGTACTATAGTCTTAGTGCATATGTCCCTTTCAAATGTATATGTTGAAATCCTAACCCCCAAGCTGATGGAATCAGGAGGTGGGAACTTTGGGGAAGTTATTAGGCCATGAAGGCACAGCCTTCATACATAGGATTAGTGCTCTTATACAAGAGGCCCATAGAAGTTCATGAATCCTTCCACCATGAGAGGACACAGTGAGAAGGTGCCATCTATGAGGAATGGGACTTCACCACACAGCAAATCTGCTGGTGCCTTGATCTTATACTTCCCAGCCCCCAGAACTGTGAGAAATAAATGTTTATTGTTTATAAGGTACCCAGTCTATGGTACTTGTTATAACAGCCCAAACAAAGACATAGGGTTTAAAAATTTCTTTTCAGTTTATTTCTAAGTATTTTTAACTTTTCTTTTTTAATTGTAAATAGAGTTTTTTCCTACATTATGTATTCTGATTATTATTTGTACATTTTGGCTGGATGCAGTGGTTCATGTCTATAATATATATTATATTATATTATATATTTCAAGATTTAAAAAATAGTATTTGTACATTTTAAGGCTGTTTGTTACTTTTAAACCTGCTTAATAAAAGTTATCTCTATTTTTTCTAAATTCTGAAACAACATTCAATTATTGATTTCAAAGATTTTATACCATTCCCTTATTAAAAAGTACCTGTAAAATGTTTTGTGGGTAAGTAATTTTATATATATATACTTGGTCTTAAAGTATACATGTCTAATTTTAATAGAGACTGCTAAAAAAAATTCTATATGCCATGGAAAATACTGTGTGGAATTTTCTATATTGTGGTTGCTTCTGACAAATTGTGTTTTCCTAGCAAATTATCTGTTTACTTCATGTCTTAAAAATTATTTGCAGAAGTTTGTGAAAGGTAGTCTCATTAATTTTTATTTTATTTTTAAATTATACTTTAAGTTCTAGGGTACATGTGCACAACGTGCAGGTTTGTTACATAGGTATACATGTGCCATGTTGGCGTGCTGCACTCATCAACTCATAATTTACATTAGGTATTTCTCCTAATGCTATCTCTCCTCCAGCCCCCCACCTCCTGACAGGCCCCGTTATGTGATGTTTCCCCACCCTGTGTCCTTGTGTTCTCATTGTTCAATTCCCACCTATGAGTGAGAACATGTGGTATTTGGTTTTCTGTCCTTGTGATAGTTTGCTGAGAATGATGGTTTCCAGTTTCATCCATGTCCCTGCAAAGGACATGAACTCATCCTTTTTTTATGGCTGCATAGTATTCCATGGTATATATATGTGCCACATTTTTTTTTCTTGCTCACCACAACCTCCACCTCCCAGGCTCAAGCAATTCTCCTGCCTCAGCCTTCCCAAGTAGCTGGTATTACAGGCATGTGCCACCATGCCTAGCTAATTTTTTGTATTTTTAGTAGAGATGTGGTTTCTCCACGTTGGTCAGGCTGGTCTTAAACTCCCAACCTCAGGTGATCTCCCCAACTCGGCCTCCCAAAGTGCTGGGATAACAGGCATGAGCCATGGCGCCCAGCCACATTTTTTTAATCCAGTCTACCATTGATTGACATTTGGGTTGGTTCCAAATCTTTGGTATTGTGAATAGTGCTGCAATAAACATACATCTGCGTGTGTCTTTATAGTAGCATGATTTATAATCCTTTGGGTATATATCCAGTAATGGAATCACTGGGTCAAATGGTATTTTTAGTTCTAGATCCTTGAAAAATCACCACACTGTCTTCCACAATGGTTGAACTAATTTACAATCTCTCCAACAACGTAAAAGCACTCCTATTTCTCCACATCCTCTCCAGCATCGGTTGTTTCCTGACTTTTTAATGATCGCCATTCTAACCGGCATGAGATGGTATCTCACTGCGGTTTTGATTTGCATTTCTCTGATAACCAGTGATGATGAGCATTTTTCATGTGTCTGTTGGCTGCATAAATGCCTTCTTTTGAGAAGTGTCTGTTCATATCCTTTGCCTGCTTTTCGATGGGTTTATTATTATTATTTTTTCTTGTAAATGTGTTTAAATTCTTTGTAGATTCTGGATATTAGCCCTTTGTCAGATGGGTAGATTGCAAAAATTTTCTCCCATTCTGTGGGTTGCCTGTTCTCTCTGATGATAGTTTCTGCTGCTGTGCAGAAGTCCTTTAGTTTAATTAGATCCCATTTGTCTCTTTTGGCTTTTGTTGCCATTGCTTTTGGTGTTTTAGTCATAAAGTCTTTGCCCATGCCTATGTCCTGAATGGTATTGCCTAGGTTTTCTTCTAGGGTTTTTATGATTTTAGTTCTTACATTTAAGTCTTTAATCCATCTTGAATTAATTTTTGTATAAGGCATAAGGAAGGCATCCAGTTTCAGCTTCCTACATATGGCTAGCCAATTTTCCCAGCACTATTTATTAAATAGGGAATTCTTTCCCCATTTCTTGTTTCTGTCAAGTTTGTCAAAGATCAGATGGTTGTAGATGTGTGGTGTTATTTCTGAAGCCTCTGTTCTGTTCCATTGGTCTATATATCTATTTTGGTACCAGTGCCATGCTGCTTTGGTTACTGTAGCTTTGTAGTATAGTTTGAAGTCAGGTAGCGTGATGCTTCCAGCTTTGTTCTTTTTGCTTACGGTTGTCTTGGCTATGCGGGCTCTTTTTGTGCTCCATATGAACTTTAAAGTAGTTTTTTTCCAATTCTGTGAAGAAAGTCATTAGTAGCTTGATGGGGATGGCATTGAATCTATAAATTACATTGGGCAGTATGGCCATTTTCACAATATTGATTTTTCCTATCTGTGATCATGGAATGTTCTTCCGTTTGTTTGTGTCCTCTTTTATTTCGTTGAGCAGTGATTTGTGGTTCTCCTTGAAGAGGTCCTTCCCTTCCCTTATAAGCTGGATTCCTAGGTAATGTATTCTCTTTGTAGCAACTGTGAATGGGAGTTCACTCATGATTTGGCTCTCTGTTTGCCTGTTATTCGTGTATAGGAAAGTTTGTGATTTTTGTACATTGATTTTGTATCCTGAGACTTTGCTGAAGTTGCTTGTTAGCTTAAGGAGATTTGGGGCTGAGATGTTGGGGTTTTCTAAATATACAATCATGTCATCTGCAAACAGGGACAATTTGACTTTCTCTTTTCCTAATTGAATATGCTTCATTTCTTTCTCTTGCCTGATTGCCCTGGCCAGAACTTCCAACATTATGTTGAATAGGAGTGGTAAGAGAGGGCATCCTTGTCTTGTGCTGGTTTTCAATGGGAATGCTTCCAGTTTTTGCCCATTCAGTATCATATTGGCTGTAGGCTTGTCATAAATAGCTCTTATTATTTTGAGATATGTTCCATCAATACCTAGTTTATTGACAGTTTTTAGCATGAAGGGCTGTTGAATTTTGTTGAAGGCCTTTTCTGCATCTATTGAGATAATCATGTGGTTTTTGTCATTGGTTCTGTTTACGTGATGGAGATGGATATGTTTATTGATTTGCATATGTTGCATATATTTCAGGGATGAAGCCAACTTGATCATGGTGGATAAGCGTTTTGGTGTACTACTGAATTCGGTTTGCCAATATTTTATTGAGGATTTTCACGTTGATGTTCACCAGGGATATTGGTCTAAAATTCTCTTTTTTTCTTGTGTCTCTACCAGGCTTTGGTATCAGGATGATGCTGGCCTCATGGAATGAGTTAGAGAGGATTCCCTCTTTTTCTATTGAATGGAATAGTTTCAGAAGGAATGGTACCAGCTCGTCTTTGTACCTCTGGTAGAATTTGGCTGTGAATCTGTCTGGTCCTGGACTTTTTTTGTTGGTAGGCTATTAATTGCTGCCTCAATTTCAGAGCCTGTTATTGGTCTATTCACAGACTCAACTTCTTCCTGGTTTAGTCTTGGGACGGTGTTTGTGTCCAGGAATTTATCCATTTATTCTAGATTTTCTAGTTTATTTGTGTAGAGGCATTTATTCTCTGATGGTAGTTTGTATTTCGGGGGGATTGGTGGTGATTGGTGGTGATATCCCTTTATCATTTTTTAATTGCATCGATTTGATTCTTCTCTCTTTTCTTCTTTATTAGTCTTGCTAGTGGTCTATCTATTTTGTTGATCTTTTCAGAAAAGAATCCAACTCCTGGATTCATTGCTTTTTTCAAGGGCTTTTTGTGTCTCTATCACCTTCGGTTTTGCTCTGATCTTAGTTATTTCTTGCCTTCTGCTACCTTTTGAATTTGTTTGCTCTTGCTTCTCTAGTTCTTTTTTTTTTTTTTTTTTTTTTTTTGAGGCGGAGTCTCGCTCTGTCGCCGGGACTGGAGTGCAGTGGCCGGATCTCAGCTCACTGCAAGCTCCGCCTCCCGGGTTCACACCATTCTCCTGCCTCAGCCTCCCGAGTAGCTGGGACTACAGGCGCCTGCCACCTCGCCCGGCTAGATTTTGTATTTTTAGTAGAGACGGGCTTTCACCGTGTTAGCCAGGATGGTCTCGATCTCCTGACCTCGTGATCCACCCGTCTCGGCCTCCCAAAGTGCTGGGATTACAGGCTTGAGCCACCGCGCCTGGCCTTCTCTAGTTCTTTTAATTGTGATGTAAGGATGTCAATTTTAGATCTTTCCTGCTTTCTCTTGTGGGCATTGAGTGCTGCAAATTTCCCTCTACACACTGCTTTAAATGTGTCCCAGAGATTCTGGTCCATTGTGTCTTTGTTCTCATTGGTTTCAAAGAACATCTTTATTTCTGCTTTCATTTCATTATTTATCCAGTAGTCATTCAGGAGCAGGTTGTTCAGTTTCCATGTAGTTGTACAGTTTTGAGTGAGTTTCTTAATCCTGAGTTCTAGTTTGATTGCACTGTGGTCTGAGAGACAGTTTGTTGTGATTTCTGTTCTTTTACATTTGCTGAGGAGTGTTTTACTTCCAATTACGTGGTCAATTTTAGAATAAGTGCAATGTGGTGCTGAGAAGAATGCATATTCTGTTGATTTGGGGTGGAGAGTTCTGTAGATGTCTATTAGGTCTGCTTGGTGCAGAGCTGAGTTCAATTCCTGGATATCCTTGTTAACCTTCTGTCTCATTGATCTGTCTAATATTGACAGTGGGGTGTTAAAGTTTCCCATTATTATTGTGTGGGAGTCTAAGTCTCTTTGTAAGTCTCTAAGGACTTGCTTTATGAATCTGGGTGCTCCTGTATTGGGTGCATGTATATTTAGGATACTTAGCTCTTCTTGTTGAATTGATCCCTTTACCATTATGTAATGACCTTCTTTGTCTCTTTTGATCTTTGTTGGTTTTAAGTCTGTTTTATTGGCGACTAGGATTGCAACACCTGCTTTTTTTTTTTGCTTTTCATTTGCTTGGTAGATCTTCCTCCATCCCTTTATTTTGAGCCTATGTGCGTCTTTGCATATGAGACGGTCTCCTGAATACAGCACACTGATAGGTCTTGACTCTTTATCCAATTTTCCAGTCTGTCTTTTAATTGGGGCATTTAGTCCATTAACATTTAAGGTTAATATTGTTATGTGTGAATCTGATCCTGTCATTATGATGTTAGCTGGTTATGTTGCCCATTAGTTGATGCAGTTTCTTCATAGCATCAATGGTCTTTATAATTTGGCACATTTTTGCAGTCACTGGTACTGGTTGCTCCTTTCCATGTTTAGTGCTTCCTTCAGGAGCTCTTGTAAGGCAGGCTTGGTGGTGACAAAATCTCTCAGCATTTGCTTGTCTGTAAAGGATTTTATTTCTCCTTTACTTATGAAGATTAGTTTGGCTGGATATGAAATTCTGGGATGAAAATCCTTTTCCTTAAGAATGTTGAATATCGGCCCCCACTTTCTTATGGCTTGTAGGATTTCTGCTGAGAGATCTGCTGTTAGTCTGATGGGTTTCCCCTTGTGGGTAACCCGACCTTTCTCTCTGACTACCCTTAACATTTTTTCCTTCATCTCAACCCTGGTGAATCTGACAATTATGTGTCTTGGGTTGCTCTTCTTGAGGAGTATCTTTGTGGTGTTCTCTGTATTTCCTGAATTTGAATGTTGGCCTGCCTTGCTAAGTTGGGGAAGTTCTCCTGCATAATATCCTGAAGAGTGTTTTCTAACTTGGTTCCATTCTCCCCGTCACTTTCAGTACACCAATCAAACATAGATCTAGTTTTTTTGCATAGTCGCATATTTCTTGGATGCTTTGTTCATTTCTTTTTACTCTTTTTTCTCTAATCTTGTCTTCTCGCTTTATTTCATTTATTTGATCTTCAATCACTGATAGCCTTTCTTCTACTTAATCAAATTGGCTGTTGAAGCTTGTGCATGTGTCATGAAGTTCTCATGCTGTGGTTTTCAGCTTCATCAGGTCACTTAAGGTCTTCTCTACACTGTTTATTCTAGTTAGCCATTCGTCTAACCTTTTTTCAAGGTTTTTATCTTCCTTGTGATGGGTTAGAACATACCCCTTTAGCTCAGAGAAGTTGGTTATGACTGACTTTCTGAAGCCTACTTCTGTCAACTTGTCAAAGTCATTCTCCATCCAGTTTTGTTTCCATTTTGCAGCAAGGAGTTGCAGTCCTTTGGAGGAGAAGAGACACTCTGTTTCTTGGAATTTTCAGCTTTTTTGCTCTGGTTTCTCCCCATCTTTGTGGTTTTATCTACCTTTGGTCTTTGATGTTGGTGACCTACTGATGGGGTTTTGGTGTGGATGTCCTATTTGTTGATATTGATGCTATTCCTTTCTGTTTGTTAGTTTTCCTTCTAACAGTCAGGCCCCTCCACTGCAGGTCTGTTGGAGTTTGCTAGAGGTCCACTCCAGATCCTGTTTGCCTGCATATCACCAGTGGTGGCTGCACAACAGCAAATATTGCAGAACAGCAAATATTGCTGCCTGATCCTTCCTCTGGAAGCTTTGTCCCAGAGGGGCACCCGCCTGTATGAGGTGTCTGTTGGCCCCTACTGGGAGGTGTCTCCCAGTCAGGCTACACAGGGCTCAGGGCTCAGGAACCCATGTGAGGAGGCAGTCTGTCCATTCTCAGAGATTGAACGCCATGCTGGGAGAACCACTGCTCTCTTCAGAGCTGTCAGACAGAGATGTTTAAGTCTGTAGAAGTTGTCTGCTGCCTTTTATTCCACTATGCCCTGCCCACAGAGGTGGAGTCTATAGAGGCAGTAGGCCTTGCTGAGCTGTGGTGGGCTTTGCCCAGTTCAAGCCTCCCAGCCACTTTGTTTACCTACTGAAGCCTCAGCAATGACGGACATCCCTCTCCCTGCCAGGCTGCAGCCTCGGAGGTCGATCTCAGACTGCTGTGCTAGCAGTTAGCAAGGCTCCGTGGGCATGGGACCTGCTGAGCCAGGCACGGGAGGGAATCTCCTGGTCTGCTGGTTGCTAAGACCATTGAAAAGCACATTATTGGAGCAGAAGTATACCATTTTTCCAGGTACAGTCTGTCACAGCTTCCCTTGGCTAGGAAAGGTAGATCCCCTGACCCCTTGCACTTCCTAGGTGAGGTGACACCCTGCCCCTGCTTTGGCTCACACTCTGTGGGCTGCACCCACTGTCCAACCAGTCTCAGTGAGATGGACCAGGTACCTCATTTGGAAATGCAGAAATCACCCATCTTCTGTGTCAGTCTCGCTGGGAGCTGCAAACCAACACTGTTTCTATTTGGCCATCTTGGAAGTTACCAGTCTCATTAACTTTTAAAAGTCCTTTATTCAATGATTATTTTCTCCTAATCATTTTTATTTTGTGTTCTTGATATTTTCCTATTTTCTTGAGTTTTTAAAGACCCAATATTTTTATTTATTTATTAGTTTTATCATTTTCTCATTTCATTAATTTTTGCTTTTATCTTTATTACTCATTTTTGTTGGCACAGTTTTAAGATTATGATTTTTGCCTCAAATTGCTAATTCAATTGCACCACCAAGATTCCATTATATGGTGTTGTTATTATTATTATTTTAGAAATGCTGTGATATTATTTACTTTTTCCTTTTCAACTGAGAGCATTTTTTTATTGCTATATAACATCTACAGCACAGTACACAAATTTTAAGTTTATATCTTGATGAATTTCTACTTACACATACACTGTGTAACCACACCCAGACAGAGCTATGGAACATATATGGCACCCCAAAAAGCTTCCTTATGACCTCTACAAGTTGGCAACTGCCCACCTCCTCATTACATGATAATTATTATTATAACTTCTGTCACTATAGATTAATTTTGCCTTTTTTTACCCAATAATATATAAAAGTTGTTCAAACACTTTAGTAATCAAGGAAATACAAATTAAACCAACACATGAAGAACTCTTCACACCTACATGATAGAAAAACGCTTCAAAGTTGACAAATACTTGAAGTGGTGGCAAGAGTGTAGAATAATGAAAACTGCTCTGACAGTGTCTCAAAAATAACAGGGCACTGTTATGATGTAAAGTTGAATGTGGGCATATACCATACTACCTAGCATTTTAACTTCTAGAATTACACCTGAGGGAATTTTCTGCACATGTTCACTAGCAGGCATGCCTATGAATGTTTTAGCAGCTTTTAAAAAATGGTAACAAAAATGATGGAAACCACCCAAATGTCCATCAAATGCTTCTCCCATTACATAGATAAATTATAGAGTGCCCATTTAATAAAATAATACACATAGTGATAAAAATGAACAACTGTGCACATCACTATGAAAAGATTTCAGAAATTATTGTTGGGCAAAAAAGCAGGTTACCAAAGAATATATGTAGTATCATTTTAATAATGTAATTTTTTAAAGGGGAAAAATTATGCAATATATTGTTTAGAGATACATATGTAGTGAAGCTACCAAAGCAAAGGCATGATAAAGATAAAAATAGTGGTTTCCTCTGTTGTGGAAAAATGAAGCTGATATGGGGAGGTGGGATTGGCTTACAGGAAGCTTTAACAGACTTTTAAAGCTTCATTTTTCTAGGCTCAGTGTATTAGTCCATTCTCATGCTGCTAATAAAGACATACCGCAGACGGGGAAATTTATAAAGAAAAGAGGTTTAATTGACTCACAGTTTAGTCTCTGAAAGGGGAAGCAAACATGTTCTCCTTCACCAGGTGACAAGAGAGAGAAGTGCTGAGCAAAGGGAGAAAAGCCCCTCATAAAACCATCAGATCTCGTGAGAACTCACTCACTATCACGAGAACAGCATGAGTGTGACTGCCCCATGATTCAATTATCTCTCACCTGGTCCCTCCCATGACACATGGGTATTATGGGAACTACAATTCAAGATGAGATTTGGATGGGGACACAGCCAAACCATATCACTCAGTGATGTTTAAGTGTTCATTTTAGTATTATTCTTCAAACTGTACTTATGCATTACATGCACATATCTATGTTTTACATATTTCACAATTGTAAATTTTTTTAAAAAATACAATGTTGAAGCAATACAAGGACTAGGTAAATGACTTCATCAGTTATCCTGGAAAAAGGTGAAATATCAGGTTAATGTAATGAAAGTGTTATACGATCTTAGTATTGTTTGTAAAGAATAAAAACTTTCACTAATATTTGCCAGACTAGATTTTTAAAATTCTAATCACAACAGATACTCAAAAAACTAAAGATAGAAATAGGCGTAAAGTAAAAATGAAGAAAAAAACCATAACAAGTAATTCTAAATGAAAGAGAGTAAATTATCTGGGCCTCAACCCTTTCCCGGTAATAAATAAAAATTAAAATGTAAGAAAGAGAGTGAATTATATGTTTAACATGTATAGTATATATTACATATGTATATTTAATATGATTAATATATATTAATATAAAATATAGGCTTTGAGTCTAAAATTTTTACTAAGATTAGAGTGTAACTTCATAATGATAAATGTCCAATTTTTAAATATCAAATATCAAATTTGTATGTATTTAATAATAGTTCAAAATATATAAATCAAAAACTGGCAGAGCCACAAAGATATAAACACTATCTATAATTATAGAGTCTCTCTCAAATTGCTATAATATGCAGGTAAAATAAAAATAATAATACAGAAGGTTTAAAGAATGCAGTCAATGCAGTCTGTCATATGAAATATGACAGAATATGACAACCAATAAATGCAGAATGTACCTTCAAACTTTTCATTCATCTCAAGAATGTTCAGCTTTACCTCAAGGAGGATGGTTAAAATTGTTAGTGTAAAGTTTTACCTGATAATTCCAACATCTGGATCATCTTGGAGTTTCCCTTTGTTGGTTACTCTTTCTCTTGAAAATTATTTGCATTTTTTGTAGGCTAAGTTATTTTGCATCGTATCCTGGACATTTCAGCCATTATGTTGTGAAACTCTGGATCTTGTTAAAATCCTCTGGAGAGTGTTGATTTCTTTTTTCTTTCTTTGCACAGGCAAAGTTCTGGCTCATCTCTTGCATGCAATATTGGGTTAGTAGCAAAGTTTTGCTGTGCTCTTTGTGTCTGCCCCTTGGCTGAGCCACTCAGAAGTTCGTGTAGGTCTTGTACAGTGGGTTATCTCACAATTTTGTTCTCAAAGTCTTTGCGATGCTTTTTGACTGTGTTCAGAGCATTCAGCTAGGGAGTGAGCAGATTTTACAAGTCAGAGTTAGTGCAACTGAAGAACTAGCGGTTACCACACACTGGGTTCCAGAAGTTACCCCTTTCTAACAATGCCATTTGCTCAAACACGAGCTTCCACCATTACATGGTCATATAGATGTTTCCTGATTCTCCATCCTATACATCTGCAGAACATTGATGAGGAGAGTCTTATCTGGACTGTCAGACATAGTGTGTGCAAACTATCTTTGACCTAAGCAATGAGATTTGAGTTATTTGTGAACCCTCTACTATTTCTTTTTATGTTTTCCCCTAGTAAGCCCTATTTTATATCTGTTCACATGACATAAGTGGTATGTGCTTTTGACCCATTTGCATAACGCAGATTGAAAAGATATTTTTTCATCTTCTATAAAGAGACTATATACTTACATTTTCTAACATTTTTATTTCTAATGTTATTTTTATGACTTTATAGATTTCACGTTCCTCCTGATATCTAACCATCATTCTTCTTGCTATAGTTTATTTGTCTAATTATTTCTTGAATACGCTAGTGGAAATTTGTTCTCATTATCAGAGAATATATCAGTATATATCCAGAAATAGTAAAATCTGGAAAAGTAAAATAGTAAAATAGCCTGCTAATATTGCAGGCTAAGTTTCAGACACATTTCTCAAAGTACTTAAATACAAATAGTCATTTTTGCATTACAGAAGTCAATGTAACTAACTTCTAGGTGTTGACTTCTTTCAAATAGATCTTTTTATTTGATAACATTGAATTGCAGTTGACCTACTATGCATGTTAAGAAGCCGCTAGTATCATAAATGCCCTGAACTATCAAAATGCTTCTGAAGAGAACTAAAAATGTTACTTCTTATAATGGAATTTTGATGTCCGTGTCTCACGTTGCACATTCCTTTATGTTAATACCATAGTAAATGTCATTAACACTGTAGTATTTAATTAATACTAAATCATTTAATTTTTTAAAAGGATCATCAGATTAATTTTCCATTTAAATTAAGCACATATGCCCAAATTATTATGGTCAAGGCAGGAAAATCCAGGATGCAAAAGCATAGCAAAAATGTAAATATCTGTCTACCTCCTTTAAGCCACTTACATGACACACATGTTGCAAAGCACTGCAGAACACAGATAGCAACAGACGTAGTTTGTATTCTTAAGGTCCTTATAATATAAAGATCAAAAGACAAGTATACAAATACATAACATTAGACAGATTGTGCTAAGTACCAAAGCAGAAGTAAAAACAAGAATCACAATTTGGAAGAAGAACATTACTTTGGAGATCATTTAGTTTAAAACAGTGTTTCTGACTTTGAAGAAATACTGACCTAGAGAAGTTAAGGAACTTGTCAAGAAAAAAAGTCATTTATTTAGTAGGAACACTTACAATGGGGCTGGCATGTGGTATAGGTAATTCCTGAAGAATGCACAGGGTTTAAATAAGTAGAGATCAGACGGTAAAGGGGATTCCAGAAAGAGGGAGGAGCATGAATAAAGAGAAAGAGGCCAGAAGGCATAGGCCATATTTGACAATCAGCAAATTGACAACTTTGACTGAATTCTGGATAATGGTTCTACAACTTTAAAGTGTATAAGAAGGTTTTTGAAACTGAAAATGCTAAGCCTCCACATCTAGAGATTCTGCTTCAGTAGGTGAAATGTGTATCTGAGAAATACACATCTTGACAGGCACCCAGGGATTTGGGCATGAGTGATGCAAAAACTGTCCTCATCTCTGGTATAAATGACGAAAAATAAAGACAAAAAGTCGGATACAGCTGCTGACAAGATGTCAGACAAGGATTTTCTTTTAATTTGGTAAACCACAGGGAGTCTTTTAGGATTATAAGCAAGAAGGTGACATAATTACTCCTACATTTTAAGAATAAATGTCACAACAATATATAACATGCTTTGGAGGTAGGGAATCCACTGGAAAACTAGCATAATAGTAAAAAGCAAAATGGGCCTGAAAGAGGGAGTAGTTTTAAAATGAACAACAGGAGGCAGAGTAAAAAATATTACAAGTAAAATATATTACAGTAGGTGATATAGTCTATGACAATGGAGTTTTTTAAAAAATAAAAAACCTGAACTTTCATGTTTGATGAGTGGGAATATAGTATTAGTGGTACTAGTTACAAAAGCCATTAACTAACTAATTAATTAATTAATTAATTTTGAGATAGAGTCTCACTCTGTCACCCGGGCTGGAGTGCAGTGGCACAGTCATGGCTCACTGCAGCCTAGACCTCCTGGGCTGAGGTAGTCCTCCTGCCTCAGCCTCCTAAGTAGCTGGGACTACAGGTGCATGTTACTATAACTGGCTAATTTTTAAAAAAAAAATTTGTAGAGACTGCGTTTTGCCATGTTGTCCTGGCTGGACTTGAACTGGGATCAAGTGATCTGCCGGCCTTGGCCTCCTAAAAAGTTGGGATTACAGGCATAAGCCATTTCGTCTGGCCTATTTTATTCTTTAAGGAGAAACACGATTTCTTTGCTTTTTATTTTCTGAGAATTGAGAGTATGGGAACAGAAAATCAGTTTTGGAAATGTTGAGTTGAGTGCTATGTCAAGCTGCATAGGCAGCCCAAACTAAACTTGGAGATTAGGAAAGGGATCAGGACTAGAAATGGGAGTTGGGAGTCATTCTCACAGAGGAGATATGTTGGGAGGCGTGAAATTAGTTAAGATTATCAAGGCAGAGGGTTGACCAGTAAGAAAAAAGAGGCTAAAAGATCATTTCTTGTGTTGAAAACCCACCCTTTGGAAGGTGGGAAAACAAGAGTAACAATCTAATAAGCAGAGAAATACTCTTATGAGGAATATAGAAAAATGGAAGCCTAAGAGAAAAGTTACACTTTTAAAATTGTGTCTACCCTGAGAACCCAGGGTTGCAGAAGATACTGTGTCTCACAGAACTGATGAAACCTAATGGCTTCAGGATGACCACTAGCAGGCACAAGCCTAGGACCTAAACCTAAATGAGCTAAATCCCTAACTGTAATGCACTACCTTCTCCAGCTCTATTGCAATTCAGGCTCCCATCTCATATTCCACGATGAACAGGTGGGCTTCTGTTAGAAAGACAAGTGGGGAACTTTAAAAAATCTATACAATATTTGTGACTTCTACTTCTCTGCATGAACTATCATTAACTTGGTAAAAGTTTCAGAATCTCTCAGGCACACAAGATTCTCTATTCCAAGTGTGCTACTCAGGATGAACGTCTACAGATCAAAGCAAGAGGAGCAACGGGTCACACAAACCATTCACCTAAATAGAGAGACTGCCATCAAAGTTCATTCTTATCAGAACTCCTGAAATGAAAAAGCAGAATGTTCTCCAGGTGGTCTTGTCTTCAGAGAAGAAATTTCAGGATGTTGGAAAAAGTGTTATCTATTGTAACACATCTAACAAAGAAAACACAATGGTGCCATGAAATGCAGGCCAAAGCAAGACAAAAATCTCAATTCCATCTGGTTCTTTCTTATCAAAGCCTATTAACAGAAGTAACTGTAATGAAAATGTGAAAATGATAAAGAAATGGGACAATATGAAGTTATTTGATGATTATATACTTCTAAGTTAATTGCATTATCTCCATCTTGGGCCGCTTGGCCTGAGTTATGTTTCTATAAAAAATTTAAATAATTAATGTCCTTAATGCATAAGGAATTTTATAGTCAGAAAAAGTCAGTTTCAACTTCATAGTCAGTGTCTAACATCTTTCTAAGCAATTTACATTGTTAATACATATACTATTAATTAATGTTTCACTATCTTTTTCACAGATTATCAAAAAGGGCTTCAATCAAATATTTTGTAGACTACACATTTGGTTTTTATTTTATCTACCACCAGTCTAGAAACCCATTTAAAAAAAAAAAAAAAAAGGAAATGATGCTATCTTGGTATGTCTTATCTAAATGACTCATTAATTCATTTAATGTTTACTACATTATTTCCCCAAAGTCAAAAATTCCTCTAGTTAATGATCCAAATGGAATTTTTTCAAGAAGCAAAGTCTACCTCTATTTTTTAATCTACTTTTAAATGATTTATCTGTTTTTCTTTTTTCAAAGTGGAGACTACAGTGACCATCTCTGGTCTTCTGAAAAACTCTCATTCCCTGTGATCTCTAAAACATGACAGCAAAATCTTTTAAACAACATCTTAGACAATTTTTCAACCCTTGACTTGTTTTGTTTTCTTCAGTAAATGCTGTGCCATACAAATGGATGTCACACAATTCAAAAAAATCAATTTCAGTCTAGGTCTTGAAGAGTCCTAGTTGAAGCAGGAAATTTTGTTATCAGCGACTTTGGAAATGGTCTTATCTCTGACATTAGGAATCTGTTTGCAGCGCACAACTCTTGTGCTGACCAAAACCTCCTGTGCTGTTGGTAAAGTACCTATGGTAATGTTAAATCCTTGTATTCCTTCCCTACTCATCTTCAATATGGGCCGGAGTTAATAGGTTGGATTTCCACCTTCATATGTATATATCAGTCCTTTGTTATCTCAGTTCTTTTTTTAAAATCTTAAACAATTGAGTCTCCTGAGACATCAACTTAAATGGAAGCCAGTCGTTGAGGTCTCATTGACTTAGTGAATTATAATACTGTAAGTCCCCATTCCCTAGGAAATGTGAAGGGGTGGGGATTCTGCCAACTTACAAATTGAACAACTAATCAGATCCCTTGCTACTATACCCTACATTTGAGATTAAGTTGGTGTCAATGTTTATCTGAGTCGTCTTTAAACACTTGTTCCTCTCATTGAGGCCAACATTTGCTGTCAGGTTAGCTTTCTCCTGTATACTTGTCCTCAGTTTCCTGCTCTTTGTTGGGAGGTTGGGAACTCTTTGTTCCCAACTTCTCTATTGCATTCTGAATTTTCAAGTACTGAAGCATGCCCTATACCATAACCTGCCTAACTAATGACACAATTCACTTACCTTGACGTGGAAATTTTAACACAGTTAAGGATTACATGTTCTTTTACTTCCTTCCTTATCTATCTTGGATTTAATTATTTAATGATACCTGACTCTTTCCAATGTGGGGGAAATCATTCAAAATTCAAGTTGAATATTTTGTGAAAGGAGTGACGTTAGTCTGCATTAGTGCTCCATCAGGCCCCCATGCCACTGTAAATTTTCTTGAGAATGATATACGTCCAGGAAACAAAATCAGACAAATGCATAAATTTGCTCCATAAATATAGAACAGAGAGATCCTTAGTTATCCTCCCTTACCTTGTCATTCTCTTTATGTATAAGTTGTATCATACTGTTAGAAACAACTACCGTTTCCCAATAATTAAGTCTCTTAATTCTTCAAGCCCTTCAAACTGCTCCTGGGGATTGGCCACTTATTTCCCAAAAGCCTTGTATTCAGTGGGTATTTCATCCTAGATGATTTAGTAAATAATTTGATGCTGTGATTTCTGAAGTCCTATCAATTAATATAAACAGGATTTTCACTGCTTTCCATTCCACCAGGGCAGATATTAGACCCTTTGCTTCCCTCCTTTGTCATGATAGACTGTGGTCTGCAACCATGTCTCTTCATTTGCTCTCTCTATCATTCTGCAAATGAAACTAACTCTGCTTGATTTAAGCAGAAAATGGGTTTGTTAAACAGGTACTGGGTAACTCACACAACTTCTTAAAGGCTATACAGCAAGAAAAAATGATTAAATCACACCATTAAAGTAGTCTGGTGAAAACACAACTGCCACCTGTGTTGTGCACTTAGCTGGGAAAGAGACTATCTCTTATTTTAAACTTTAATGGTGAGAGGCAAGTTCTGCCTCATGTGGTGGGAATTCTACAAACATGGAAAAGAAGCTCTTGTGTTAGATGACCATAAGGTGCACTACACTGTGGCAGACAAAAAAAACAAAACCCAAACTCCTTGATTTGGTCTACATTCTTTAACAGCATACATTAGTAGATAAATTAATTTTGAATGATTTATATCCTAGACAAGGTGTGTTCAGGGTGGTATGGCCGTAGAGGCAGGCGAATGATTTATATCCTATCTAAATAATTAGCAAAAAGCTCCATGTGTCACATAAATTTATAACAGAACAAGATGACAAATCATGGACTCTTGTTTTAAAACTATAGAGGATTGGATCAAAAGTATCATAGAGATGATATGAGGATTTGATCAATATTTTTGCCATCATTAGGTCAATTCTGGAACCACTGAACATTTCAATAGATGCTCAGTGGTTCCAGAATTTATACCACTGAACATTCCAATAGATGTCCAGTGGTTCCAGAATTTATAGATAGACAAAGAGGAGTATAAACCAATCAGAAATTAAATTTCACTTGATAGATTTAATCATTTCCATTAGCCTTATTTAGGTTTATTGTTCAGGTTTCATTGAATTTATTTTCATGGAAAACTTAAATATAAAAGGGAAAATGTTTGGATAGACTACTACAGTTCTGTGTTGTGCTGCCTATTCTAGTTTACGGGATAAATAGAAATCAATGAGAAGTGTGCTACATCTGTGGGGCTGTCATGTTTCTCAAGAGATGTGAGATGACATATCTCATCCTGCTCTGCCAGCATTCTACACATTCTGTCAGCTACAACGTGCTACTGAGATTGGCCTCTGCACCTCTTACAAATCCGTTCTTTAACTGATTCTTTCTGCCTGCTTTCCATTTTTTGCTCTTGTCACTGTCTGGTCACCCTCTGATAGCAAATCAACACTGATAAACAAGATTCCATGTAATTCAAAACTTGGATTGTTTCTATCATTATAAAGTGCACATTTAACATGGAATACTTTTGTAGTTTCAAGATATCATTAGTAATTCATTAACATTTTTACTAATACAAACTTGCTTTTCCCAGAGAAATTTAGAATTAGAGAGAAATTCCCTCTAGCAATAACCAGAGACATAACCAACTTGAGAAAAACAAGACAAAAAAAGAGAAGTTCCTTGGCCAGGCAAGGTGGATCATGCCTGTAATCCCAACACTTTCGGAGGCCTAAGCGGGTGGATCACTTGAGTACAGGAGTTCAAGACCAGCCTGGGCAACATAGCAAGACCTCATCTTTATTTTAAAAAAATTTTTTTTAAATTATATATAAAAAGAGAAATTCCCAAAACATAGTATAATTGGCCCTCTGTATTCATGGGTTCCATACCCTTGGATTCAACCAACCATGGATCAAAAATTTGCATCTGTACTGCACATATACAGACTTTTTTTCTTGCTGTTATTCTCTAAGAAACACAGTCTAACAACTATTCACATAGTATTTACACTGTATCAGCTATTATAAGTAATCTATGAGAGATTTAAAGTATACAGGAGAATGTGCATAAGCGACATGCAAATAGTAGCCCATTTTATTTCAGGAACTTGAGCATCCCCGGATTTTTGTATCTGAGGGAGGTCCTGGAACTAATCTACCATAGATGCCAAGGGATGATTGTACCTGTTTCAGGATTCTTTCTGATCAGATATTGTAAGCTTATTCATCATGATCTCAGGAGAAACAACTTTAGATGACTGATCAAAGTTCCATGTGTTTGTGCATTTGTTTCTCTATCTATGTGGCCTAATTGTCTTATCTACCAACTGCTGCAGTGATTCCATAAAGATTCGATCCCCCTCCAACTTTTATTTGCTTTTCCCTTTAACTTTTGTATTTATACTGATTCTAAGAAATTTGCCCTTTTGGAGCATTCACTGCTTAGGGGCACTATAGTTCATACATTAGTTTTGAATTTTTTATCTAGATGAGTAAAAATAAAAAAGGTAGAAACCTTTAGGCAGTTATATATTTAAAGACTGTTTATGTATTGTAGAAAATCATAAGATGAGAGCAATTTTGTTTTGGAGAAAAGAATATATATTTACAAATTAATTACCTTTTTTAAAAAACATATTAGGTAACTCTTTGCAAAGTAAGATATATATGCTCCTATTTGTAAATTGGTTAACAAATAGCTTAAGTCCTTGACATTTCAAATGCTTGCCTTGAGTTGCAAAGACCAATTTGAAAATGAAAACGCATAATTAAATCTGCCAATTTTATTCAAGTGTCCAAAACATTCTAGTTGAATTTTGACAAAGTTGATCATTCCACATTTTGTCCCTTACTAGAACTGAGAGTTGTCTTATCTGGAAAGCCAGTGATTTGACAATTTTCCTCTTGCTCCCCTAAATTTGCTTTCTTATTGCCTGATAGGTGCACTTTTTACCCAGAAGGAGCTCAATAATGCTTGCTTTGGATTAGAGTCCTAAGCAATATTTTTGAGAAGGTTGGAAATAAAGTTTCTATAGAAACTAACAATATGATACAATCTTCAAGGGCTGGAACTGGACTAAGGGGATTATTTAAGAACAACCGACAAGTCTGTTGAATCCTCTTCAGAACAGTGTATGGTTGGGTCAGTTGGGATAAGACTAATTCTTTAGCATGTTGTAGAAGTGGCTATACTGAAGGATGCTTTATTTTGCCCTTCATCAGGTTCAGCATTACCTAATTATGTTTTAGCTCTTGAGAAGCATCAAATGGCCTGAATACTAAGACTTAGCTGCTCCCAGTAGCCACTGAATCCTGGCATCGGGTAGTTAGATATTTTCCTAGAGTAATAAACACATTTTCAACTACATGGCAAGAAGAAAAAAATAAACCAGAAGTTTAATTAAGTATAGGTACAATAATTAAGGAATAGAAAAGATATAGGTTAAAGCACTTAAAGTGGCCTCTTACATAAAGCTTGTTGATAATGGGTGATGTATTAAACAGTGTTTTGAGATACTACTGTCCTATATAAATAGAAAGTATTATAATTTTGAAGCATTGATGACATTTTTCAATGTGAAACTTCCAAAGATTTTTGTCAGAATAATCAAAAGTGATTACTCTTTTTGTAGCTAATAAATACTTTTAAAGCCTATGTAGGAATACAACATGAACACTATGGTGAGTTGTCAAGAATGAAGGATGTCTTTTTATGAACAAAATTCAAGTTAACTAAATCAATCTGTGTTCTCATTCTTTTAAAAACTCTTGTAAAATTTTATTCCTTTCCTTTAATTATTTCTAAATAGTTACACATGCACAATAAACTCAACTGGAGGAATATTTAAATTGACCAAAAAGGGCAGTATAAACGATTAGCTGAAAAGTATAATGTAATCTTTAAGCCGAGAAAAAATGAAGATGGCAAAAACATTTTGTTTTAAAATATTTTCAGAGAACAGAAACTTAATTTTCCATTCAAGACTAAAAGATACTTTTGACATTAAAACTGTTAAGTGGAATCTTCTTCTTTTTATAAAATACTGATTTTATTAAAATTAGATTGTTTCTAAAATACACTGGAGTTCTTTATACACCAAAATTACACTTACTGCGAATTTATGCTGCTGATTCATGAGCACCAGAGAAAGAAGTTCATAATGAAAGCACTGACATCATTGTGTTTAAATGTACATAAACCTGTGCTATTATATTTGTTTTATATTTCATATTTACCTATGAATGATTTATTTTCCATAAGAAACTAATATGTCAAATGAACAACAGCTGTTGCAAAGTGTGCTTATTTTCTGAGGGAATGGGAAAAAAACAGCCAATTTAGAATTTTAATCAATAAACTAAAAACACTAAAATGTGAGTTTTCCTTCCCCTGCTGGGAATTAACTTCACATACCATTGGGAATCAGAAGACTTGGTTGCAGTTCTAGAGGCCAAAACTAGATGGTGCTCTACAGTTGTCAGTACTTCACGTCAATTCCAGACGTTTAGAGTAATGGGGTTTAAGGGCTTTATTAAGGATGTATTTCATGAGTTTCATATTTGATTCTTCTTCCTTTCCTCTTCCACAGGCTTTCTTAGGGGATAAGAAAGTGGATAATATTCAGAATTAGCATAGCTCTAGGCACTTTACAAGCATGATTTTCTCTTTTGATTGTCTTAGTTATTTCCTGCCCCACTTCTCAGCCCTTATCCGTCACTTGTAAAATTATCAGACATAGTAGTATCAGATGAAGATACAAATCCTAGAGTAACAGATAACGGAAATATTTGGTATTATGCAAGTCAAATAATACCTTCCCACCTCAACCTTCCACCTACTCTTGCTTCACTTGTCACGATTGCCATGTATTTGGAGACTTGAAGAAAGTGTTTATCTAAGTGTAATTCATTGTTGATTATGTTGCATGGCTTAAAGTCTTTAGTTTTTCCATTGATTTCTGAATGTTATTGACTTTCTGCTTCATAATTCTGAACCTTAGCAGTCAACCCCCATGTGCCCTTTATTTTGCTCAGTGAGACCATTTTCTGATGGCTAATTATTAGGATGGTCTTATTCCCAACCAATTTGTCTTTTCCACTTCTTCAATTTGTTCCACTAAAATTAATTTTACAGTTGACATTTTATAGTATTTTATTAGCTTTTCTGAACCTTTGATTACAATACTATCACATAACTGAGAAAGATGTGCATACTGAAATGAAAAGCTATTGTTAACATGTAACTTTTGTCAGAAGTGTAATTTTTAACATTGTCATTTTCCATGGTAAATGCAGGTTAGCCTTGATGGGTTAAGGACAATTTTACTTTCCTTTATTACTAAACAAACCTGGAATGTACTCGTAGAGTCAGAAAGTCAGTGAACATTGGTGTCTAAGTAGGTTAGTATTATATATATACAGTTGATTTCTGGCACCAAAACTTCTTAGCCATCTAGGTCAACTTTTATTCCTTGTACGTTACAAAGAACTGTGACACATTTTATCCCATTAAGTCTTCATAACACCCCTGTGAAATTTCTTTTTGATTTTTTTTTAAATCTCCAAATTATCCAAGAAGAAAGAAGGCATCAAATAAAAGAAGGGATTTTCCCAGGGCATACAGCTATAAGACACATGGAACTGAGATTTCAAAATTAGATCTAACTCTAAATAGAGGACTAACAACTCCTAGTTATTTAACACCTACTATGTTCCAGCATGGCTCCAGGTACTTCACAAGCATTAACTAACTCAAATCTTACAATGACCCTTTGATAGAGGGAATATTTTTTGTCCCCACTTTACATATGAGTAAACTGAAGCATCAAGAGGTTAAGTAACTTCTCAAACTTCCACGGTTACTAAGAGGCAGAGCCTGGCTTCAAAGTCATGCTGACCTCTGTTTTGTTAACTCTTTGTATACTACCTGATAGGTTTAATAACCACTTTGGCATCTCATAGAGGTGTTGTTAGAATTCAATGGCATAAAATGTATCATGGCTCTTTGTAATCTATAAGGAATAAACATTTATCAGGCTATGTGTGAAAAAAAATTGAGGTCAGAAATGAAATACACATACATTATATTGATGATGGACATTCCACCCAGATAAAGAATATAAGACTGTAATCAACAGCATTAGAGAATATATGTTGTGAACAACTTTTCCTTCATTTACCATTTTTTCTTCAGAATTTCTTTGACATGTTTACGGAATCTAGATCAGAAAGTTTAAGGGCAGGAAATGCAAATATTGGAGGTCACAGGTCTAGTTCACATTATTATCAATCTACTCTAATTCTGCTCCTATTTTTGTTTTTAAATTATTGCCTTCTCATCAAGACTGGTTTAAATTGCCTGCTTGGAAATTCAGGGGTTTATAAAAATTTTTTTAAAAGAATGAAAATATCTCTTCCATTCATACTCTACAAATACTGAAATTTCACCATGGGATTAATCTTTTTTCCCTTATTTTAGATGTTTTCTACATCACTTCCACTCATGTGCCACTACAACTTTACTTCTGCATCAAGCTTTTTAGGACATTTAGCTCTAATCAACTCCCACTCTGATTTCCTAGCTCTGTCCTACAGTGGAAAACTCATTTATTTTTGCCCTGGGTAAACAGCTTATGCTCATTTATAACCCAAAGCTACCTGGGCAATTGGGTGATTATTCAGTGATCTAAATATAAACAATCAAAGTAGATAAAGGCTGCAACAACTTAAAAAAATTAAACTTTTATTACCCAGTCTTTCTAGATAATTGTCTCACTTCAGCACTTTAATTTCTCTATAGATTGAGCTTAAGGGCTGTTAATAAATGACCTTAAAGAAGCCATCCCTTTTTCTCATTATATTCTTGTAATAGTCTATGCTATGTTTTGTCTATATATAACCTACCTACACAGATGTTACTTGGCTATTGTGTTTTATGACATGGTGCTTTTGAGTCAAGTCTACCAACTCTCACTTGACTAATAAAACACCTCAATCCACATATAGTGGACTGCATTTTCTTGCACTTTCTGTTGCTATATACTCTGAAATACTTAGACTCAAATTTATTTTTCACAAGAAGCTGTATTTTGGTAATATGTATTAGTAAGGAATATTTATTACTGAGACACTGAATATGGATCATGCTTACATGGTATATTTCCACTATAAAATGTAAGCTCCAAATGCCATGATAAGGTTGGCCAAAGCAAGTTTGAGAAGTGAAAAAGAAAAGAAAAAAAACTCATAGAAATCTCAGAACTATTAAGACCATAAATCATAAGTAGATTTTCTTTCTAATCCCAGCAGTATACCCTAAAGGATAAAGATTTATAGTCCTTGTAATTTTATTTTAGGGTACTATAACTGCTAGTTCTATTCTTAGCTGTATAAATGCATCATTTTCACTCTTATGAAACTATTTGCTTCAGTATCTTCTAGCCAGTGAATTCCATGTGTGTTTGAAGATATAACACATGAGAAATTTTTAAAGTTTGTTGTTTTTGTTGATTTTTAAAGTTTGTTTTTTTCATTGTGGCCGTTTAATATGCATTTTGCTTGTAGTTTCTCATTAAAAATTTTTATTGTATATATTTGAGGTGTATTACATGGTGTTTTTACACACATATACATAATGAAATGAGTGAAATGATTACTACAAACAAATTTACATATCATCACCTTCCATAGTTACTGTGTGTGTGAGTGAATTGAGAATACCTAAAATCCATCTCTTAACACATTTTTAGTATACAATATAATATTATTAACTATATCCTCATGTTGTACATTGTATCTCTAAACGTATCATACATAACTGCGAATTTGTACTCTTTAACCTACTTCTCTCCTTTTCCTCCCCCTCCCTGCTCCTGGTAACCACTGTTTTACCGTTTCTATTTATTTAACTTTTTTTTTTAATCCACGTATAAGTGAAATCATCCAGTCTTTTTCTTTCTGTGTCTGACTTGCTTCCTTAGCATAAGGTCCTCTAGGTTCATCCATGTTATTACACATGGCAGTATCTCCTCTTAAAGGCCAAATAATATTCAATTGCAGATATATACCACAATTTAAAAAAATCTATTCATCTGTTGATGGATACTTAAATTATTTCCATATCTTGGCTATTATAAATAATGCTGAAAAGAACAAAGAAGCACAGATATCTCTAGGAGGTGATAATTTCATTTCCTTTGGGTATATACCCAACAGAGGGATTGCTGAGTCATATGGTACTACTAGTTTCAATTTCTTGAGCCTTCACATTGTTTTCCTTAATAGCTGTCCCAACCTACATTCCCACCAGCAATATATAAGGGTTTCCTTTCCCTTATACCCTCCCCAACACTTGTTATCTCTAAGCTTGTGTGAGCTGATATCTCATTGTAGTTTTGATTTGTGTTTCCCAGATGAGTAATGATGTTGAACACTCTTTAACATTTCTATTGGCCATATACATGTCCCCTTTGGCAAATTTTGATTCAGATCCATTGCCCATTTGTAAATTTGGCCATTTGGATTTTATTAGCTGTTGAGTTGTGTGAGTGTCATATATTGTTTGGATATTAATGCTTATTAGATATATGGTTTTTAAATATTTTCTCCCATTCTATAGGTTACATTTTCATTTTATTGACTGTTTCTTTTACTGGGAAGCTTTTTAGTTAGTGTAGTGCCACTTGTTTAATTTTGCTCTTGTTGCCTGAGCTTTTGGTGTGATATCAAAAAAATCATCAAGGTCAATATCAATGAGCTTTTCCCCTAAGTTTTCTTCTAGGAATAGTACGGATTATTTCTTATGTATTTATTTTTCATTAACCTTTTTCTTATTCTCATTACAAATCTCAAGTTGTCTTTGGCACTATAATAAACTTAGCTAAGAATTTTAAAAGAATATACATGACTACATTCAAAAAATTGCCTTGTCTCCTGGGAAGATGACACGTAAATATATTTGGCATAACTGGCATGGCATCTCCTCACAGAAACACAAGGCAGCTTCTCAAATGGTTCCAAATTAAAAACTTCTGCCCACCCCATATACATTGTTTTCCATTACCTTTTCCAATAAAGAGGGGAGGGGATTCCTCTCCCTAAGTACCTATAGATAGATTCCTACAAACTGGGGCAAAGCTTTATGTCTAATGTTTTGGTCTTCAAACATTAGTATCAGAATTACCCAGAGAGCTTGTTAAAGGGCCAAGTGCTGGACCCATTCGCAAAATTTCTGATCCAGTAAGTCTGGGGTGGGGCAAGAGAATTTGCATTTCTAACAAGGCCCAGGGCATGCTGTTTCTGCTGCTGTTCTGGAGTAGCACTTTGAGAACCAGTGCCATCATGCTGAGAATAGGTGTATTTATTTACTTGCTTGTTCTTGATCAAAAAATTGTATATATATAACTGAGTAATATATACTTAAATTCCTGATGATTTGTTTTTATTTTCTTGGTGGGAACGTGGATTTTTAAAAATGAAGTTGTTAAAAGCAATAAAGACCAACGGATGGATTTTTTACTTTGCACGTGAATTTTGTTATCTTTCTCCATCTTGTACTCCTTGCAATGGTCATTGTCTCTCTTTTCTTAGAGGCTACCCTTGTGGAATTATTGCTATATGCCATTAGCATGTCTTTTACCGATGAAGAAACTGAGGCACAGAGAGATTTAGTAGCATGCTCAAGTCATACAGCTAGTAAGTGGCAGATAGGGGATTTGAACCAAGTCAGTCTGACCTTACAGCTTGTCCTTAAACAATGTGCTTTATTACCTTCCAATCTTCAGATGGCATAGCAATTATTTAAATAACTTTTGAAACAGCCAGAAATGCACTTTCAGCTGCTGAAATAGTCAATTTTGAAAAATATTTTTGAGACTAATGATTATACATGGTGCAAAAACTTTTGTAGTTGCAGTCAGTTGCAAAAAGAATAAAGTATGACATTTCTTGTAAGACCTGACCCGTAACAACTTTTCAGATTTTTTGCACCCTGCCTTCAGTTGATATTAGTCTATTCATTAGCCCCTAAAATGTGCATTTTGTTACTTCTGAATCCTTGCTTATGCTGTATTTTTAACCTAGTTTAAAACATTTCTGTTCTGCTCCCTAGGTGAGAATTGTTTCTTTATTCTAGACTCTCAGTGTGCTTTTTACCACTCATGTCTTTCCACTTTGAACCAGAAAGTCCTTGTCACATGTTTGTCTATTCCTTTAGCGTCTAAGCTCCCTGGGGGCAAAGTTGGACCTCACTCATCTCCATCCCTTTTCCTATACCTCCTACTCCTGGTACCGTCTGGCTCAGAACTGAGTAAATGGAACCTGAAATGTATATTGCTGAATGATTATAGACAATAAATAATTTGGCTTTTATTTATTGCCTGTGGTCACTGAGCTCTTTGGTTTTGACCTGGGACTCTCAAAACCAGGTGCTGTAAATTCCCGTCAGATCTAATGTTTTTCAACAAGATTATTTTGGCAACACCAGTGCTCTGTGACTCTCTGTTTTGTGTTATCACCTATCTTACTAGGATGAATTATTTCCCATTTTCTTCTCTGTATTTGTGTCTATTTCTCTGATCTGTGGCTAATGTGCGGGGTAACTCTTTCTCACCTACTCTAACACCAGCCAGGCTCTGAATCGCTTACATTTCAGCGTGCTATTCATAAAATTGTCTCTGCTCCAATCTCAGTTTTTGAACATGTCCAAAGCATTGTAATTCTTCCACACCCTTGACTTTGATGAGGTCATATCCTATAAATTTGTCCATATCTCCTAAAAGTTCAAATTTTTCTGTCTTCTAGCTCACTTTTTCTTATTTAGTGGCTTCATAACTGGACATCCTAATACTATTTTTCCAGTCCAGCTAAGATCCAGAGCTTAGAGGCATTGCAAAATCAATGTCTACTAATAAGTTAAAAATATTTTCACTTCTTTTATTGGTTGTCTTTGAACACAAAAAGAAATATGAAAAAATATTGTGAACAAAGACACCCATTTTCAACATAAATATTTGCCAAGATAGGCTTGGACCTAAGAAATGTTGTTGTTTTTCATATTCTTTCTCAGTGAGTTGATTCTTTTCTGTTGTATTTTTTCCCACTCCACACAAGTCTTTTTATGAGTCTTAAAAGAAAATTGCTAATGTCTTAATTCTCTTGCCTGAATTTCTTTTCAGATTAGTTTTTCTTGATTTCCTTACCCTTATTTTTAATCATTTTTTCTATTTTCATCTGTGAGTAGCAGATGTGTGTAGGCTCAGTTATGCTAAATGAAAATTAGGTACCAAAATATAATTATTCACCCATGTTGGTATACTTGATTTAGGAAAATATATGGATGATTATTTGCAAGGTTTGTGAGTCGATAATTATCTGCATTTAAACTTTAAAGTTTTATACTAAAAATAGAAATATGATTTCAACATATAGGACCCTTATATAATTAGAATTGTAATATCAATTGAAAAAAGAAAAAGGAAAGAAACTAAAGCATTATAAAATAAGTCTAAAAAATCAAGATTCTTTAGCCACTTACCCAATAAACAGATGTTGAATTCATATTATCCATAATCACTAAGGGAGATATTTAAAAATATTAAACCCTGAAAGGAATCTACTTTCCCAGAGCTCACAATTACATTACATTTATTTACTACTTGTATCACATAGGTATGAAAAAAGATATTATAGAGGATATTAATGGATTTTATATAGGATAATAAAGAGATATCAAGTTCAGGGAGTTTTATTATTATAAATTATAAAGCATTAGGATAGGGTATATGTTTGCCTTAAAGGTGTCTGATTGGCGGCAGCCCTCTTGGGGATCCATAGAGCTTTAGGTCTGAAAAAACCTAGACATTATTTAGTCCAACTTCATCCCTTTACAGCTTAGGAAACTGAGATCCAGAGAGTTAGATGACTTATCCAACACTGATGGCATGTAACAGCCAAGAGTGTAAAACCGGGGCCTTTTTTTTTCCACCTTTCCATTTACCTATTTATCCATTAACAAATATTTGAATAGACCTGGGAATACAAAATATTGGGACAAAATAAATAAACCATCATTTGCTCTCAAAGTGCTTCTTGTACAACAGACTATAATTGATGGAATGACATAATGGCATAGATAATAAAAGAGTAGTCATGTTGGTGTGTGTGGGATTCCCACATCAGTGCTACCACATAGCCTCCTCTTCAACTGAGGATAATTTCAATAGATTTTTTAAAATGTTGTCAACAACATTTTAGACAAGCAAAGACTTTCACTTTACACTTGTGTTAAAAGTGTGGGCAAAAACAAGTTTTACTTGAAATGTCTTGTTTCATTTAATGTTTTGGATTAGATAAGAAACAATGTATTTATTTATTTATTTATTTTTATTTTGAGATAGAGTCTTGCTCTGTCGCCCAGGCTGGAGTTCAGTGGCGGGATCTGGGCTCACTGCAACCTCTGCTTCCTGGGTTCAAGCAATTCTCCTGTCTCAAACCCCCTGAGTAGCTGGGATTACAGGCGCGCCACCATGCCTGGCTAATTTTTGTATTTTTAGTAGAGGCGGTGTTTCACCATGTTGACCAGGCTGGTCTCGAACTCCTGACCTCAGGTGATCCACCCACCTCGGCCTCCCAAAGTGCTGGAATTACAGCTATGAGCCATTGGGCCGGCCAATTTAAAAGTTTCAGCACAGTGTATCACGAAAATAAATAAATACAGTGCTACATTTTATTATACTTTTTAAACATTGTTTTTCTTTTAAAGAAAGTTTGAAATTTGAGGTAGTACTAATTTTGTTGCTTCAATTTAGTGTAATTTAAGTCACTTTAGGAAGGCATATTTGTTGTTTTTATCAATTATTCATGAAAAGAAAGTTCCAATTCTGACAGTCAATTTTTATTAAAGGAAGATATTAAGTTATTATTTAACATACATTGCCAACTGAATTACATGGAGTGAAAATAAAGTAGTGTGTAGCTTTATTAACGAATTCAGACACTCAGCATTGACTCCACGTCTCTTTAAAATTAGGTTGAATTTAAATAGAGTAAAAGCCCAGTTTCAAACTTGGTTTATTTTTATAATGCTAAGTTTCTCATATTAAAATTTTGATGATTACATAGTCTCCATTTTATTAAAACTTATCTTGGCCGGGCGCGGTGGCTCAATCCTGTAATCCCAGCACTTTGGGAGGCCGAGACGGGTGGATCACGAGGTCAGGAGATCGAGACCATCCTGGCTAACACGGTGAAACCCTGTCTCTACTAAAAAAAAAAAACTAGCCGGGCGAGGTGGCGGGCGCCTGTAGTCCCAGCTACTTGGGAGGCTGAGGCAGGAGAATGGCGTAAACCCGGGAGGCGGAGCTTGCAGTGAACTGAGATCTGGCCACTGTACTCCAGCCTGGGCGACAGAGCGAGACTCCGTCTCAACAACAACAACAAAAAAAACAAACTTATCTTTATTGTTATCCTTCAAAAATATAAATAGCAATACGGAGACATGAACACTTTCTATTTTTTTCTAATGAGACTATACAGAATTGTTATGCATAAACCAGACTTCAAAACTGGTCAGGCATATCTAATTTGTAAAATAGAAAGTACATAGTTCAATACATAATGTGAATGCTATAATTACAGGGTGAATGTGTTTAGTGTGTCCAAAAAATTTTGGTAATACAACTGGACTATCCTTCCATCCTCCGGTGCTTCAGAGGTAGAACATATGGTATATTTTTAAGATAAATATTATTTCTGAAATACTCCAGAACCCTAACATTTTGCTGGTAGTTCTATGATCTGGCTGCCCCAAATGTCTTCATGCTCGAATTATTAAAAATGAAAATCTTGGGCCGGGCGCAGTGGCTCAAGCCTGTAATCCCAGCACTTTGGGAGGCCGAGACGGGCGGATCACGAGGTCAGGAGATCGAGACCATCCTGGCTAACACGGTGAAACCCCGTCTCTACTAAAAAAAATACAAAAAACTAGCCGGGCGAGGTGGCGGGCGCCTGTAGTCCCAGCTACTCGGGAGGCTGAGGCAGGAGAATGGTGTGAACCCGGGAGGCGGAGCTTGCAGTGAGCTGAGATCCGGCCACTGCACTCCAGCCCAGGCGACAGAGTGAGACTCCGTCTCAAAAAAAAAAAAAAAAAAAAATGAAAATCTTGGCTGGATGTCATAGCTCTCACCTGTAATCCATGCATTTTGGTAGGATGATTGCTTGAGCCCAGGAGTTTGAGACTAGCCTGGACAACCTAGTGAGACTGCATCTCTAAAAAATTGTTTTAAAAATTAGCTTGATGTGGTGGCTCACAGAGGTGGCATCTGCTACTCGGAGGCTGAGGTGGGAGGATCACTTGAGCCTGAGTGATCAAAGCTTCAAAAAAATGGAAATATTTATTTTTGCAGAATTTACAGAAGTCCTAATCTAGACAAAGGCAATTTTTATCATGGTTAAAAGTTGCTGCTGCTGTTTAGAGTTAGTAAATTGCTTATAATCTAGGAATATACAAAAATGCACTAGAATACAATTTTAAATAATTTGTAAGCAAATACTACTAAAAGCTTTCAAGATTTACACGTTTTGAAATTATACCACCATATTTAAAATATTGTAGTTGATTATTCCTGCTGATGATGAAGTTTTCATCCCTAGACTTACATTTATATTTGAGGCAGCAAAAAACTGTTCCTTTTGGCATTCCAAACAACCAGCAGGGGTTAGTATGTAATTTCCAGTCAAGTTATTACTACTTGTTTTTTGGTTTTGTTTTGTTTGTTTTTAATGGTTGCACAATCAGCCAGGACACCATTCTTTACTCAATTACAATAATATATTCTGAGAAATAATAAACAGAAACTCTGTTTCTCTTACATGTATCAATGACATACAAAATATTTCCTCATAAATCTAAATTTAGCCCTCTGGAAAGAATCTAAATAAACTATAAGGGAGGTGGATAAACTCTTGGCAATGGTGTGGAATGCAGTAGAAACAGTACAGTCTATATTACTCAGCAGTCTTTTTATCTGCAACTGATAGAAATTTAAATTCAAGTTAACTAAACCAACAACAACAAAAAGAGAATTCACTGACTAACATCGTAGAAAACTCAAGGGCTGCATCCTGCTTCAGGGCTTGCTAAATTCAGAGACTCAAATGAAGTCATCTTTCTCTTTTTATTCCCTAGCTCTAGTTTGTTTTGTGTTGGCTATCTTCCACGAATAAGCTGTCTATCTGAGGTGGCCTCCAGAAACTCTAGGCTTACTGCTAACTCTTCCAATGAAAAATGGTTTCTCTTCTGAATAATCCCAATACAATCCCAACACTAAATATCACTGGATGACTTGGATCACGCACAAACCCTTGAACCAATTGCTATGCCCAAGGAGGTAAGATATGCTCACTATGCAGGGCTAAGTCACATGCCTCCTCCTAGATAAGAGAGCTATGATCAGCTCCATTTAAACAACCTAGACTGAAAGTGGAGAAGACTTGGTCACTGAAAGGAAAACCAGATGATGTTACCAAAAGAAAGATGTTTAACAGGAAAAAAAAAATTTTTAAGTCTACCTTACTTTCAAATTCAGGTGATTTAAGTCTACTTAATGATAGGTGACTTCTACTGACTCATTTTCTTCTCCATATAGGATATTGATTTGGGTGTTAAATGACTAGCCTTAAGAATGTAGGTTAGACCAGGCATGATGTCTCACACCTGTAATCCCAGTAGTTTGAGAGGCCGAGATGGGTTGATCACTTGAGGTCAGGAGTTCGAGACCAGCCTGGTCAACATGGTGAATCCCTCATCTCTACTAAAAATACAAAAAATAAGCTGAGTGTGGGGGCAGGCACCTGTAATCCCAGCTACTCAGGAAGTTGAGGCAGGAGAAGCGCTTGAACCCAGGAGGCGGAGGTTGCAGTGAGCCGAGATCTTGCCATTGCACTCCAGCCTGGGCAACAAGTGAAACTCCATCTCAAAAAAAAAAAAAAAAAAAGAATGTAGGTTCATCTTGATTTTTATGGTACCAGAATAAAGGGCACAAACAGCCTCTGGAGGCAAGTTTGTAAGAAATTGTCTCTGTAGTCACAGGTTGATAAAAAGGAAACAAAGATTTTAAGTAGTTCAATTCACCGTTTTAAGGCATACATGAAGTCTTAGTATTCTAGTATTTATATGACATTACTTTTTGTATTTTATCATTGGATATAAGAATAATATTTTTAAAAAACACTAATTCCTGATTTTTCCCTTATTTATAAGCCGGTTTTCTCTTCTAACATAAAGTCATCATTATAGTTCTAGGCAAATAAATAGGAGATAGTAGGTGTGTTCTCGGGAAGAAGAGGGTTATAATGTAGTGGGAAGCCTGCTTCCATTGTCTAGAGGTTTGTGCAGAGAACTGGGGAAGCAAAGGTAAGAGAGGGAGCTATAGTACTAGACTGGGGAGACCTAGTCTGCTGAAAGAAGCCATTGGATCCTCATTAAGCTGAGAGGGGATAGACAAGGGGTTTATTAACATCAGACACTAACAGCAGGTGCAGCGCTGTGAGTCAGCCAGCATGCAGAGTGTGATTTTACTGGTAGTTTATAGTTGTGTCTGTATTCTTAGGTACTCATCTTGTACTGATTTCTGTGTTTTTACTTTCAATATCAATTAAATGACTAAGTTCAGTGGCTAGTCATTCAGTGCATATCCAAGGCCTAGCATGTGGCCAGCATTCTCCCTTTTCCCCAGTGCTGTTGAGTGATTTACACTTCTCTCCCACACATTCAAATACCATCTTAAAGAGAAATAGAGAAAGGAGAATGAAATGTTTCTGCAGAATTACTGTAGATTACCTCATTTAATCTCTTCAGATAGTTGGATTGTACTAATATTTCAAAACCAAATTCAAGTTAGAATGGCAATCATTAAAAAATCAGGAAACAACAGGTGCTGGAGAGGATGTGGAGAAACAGGAACACTTTTACACTATTGGTGGGACTGTAAACTAGTTCAACCATTGTGGAAAACAGTGTGGCGATTCCTCAAGGATCTAGAACTAGAAGTACCATTTGACCCAGCTATCCCACTACTGGGGATATACCCAAAGGATTATAAGTCATGCTGCTATAAAGACACATGCACACGTATGTTTATGCAGCACTATTCACAATAGCAAAGACTTGGAATCAACCCACATGTCCATCTGTGACAGACTGGATTAAGAAAATGTGGCACATATGTACCATGGAATACTATGCAGCCATAAAAAAGGATGAGTTCACGTCCTTTGTAGGGACATGGATGCAGCTGGAAACCATCATTCTCAGCAAACTATCACAAGGACAGAAAACCAAATACCGCATGTTCTCACTCATAGATGGGAACTGAGCAATGAGATCACTTGGACACAGGAAGGGGATCATCACACACCGGGTCCTACTGTGGGGCGGGGCGGCGGGGGGTGACGGGATAGCATTAGGAGATATACTTAATGTAAATGATGAGTTAATGGGTGCAGCACACCAACATGGCACTGTAAATATATATAACAAATCTGCAAGTTGTGCACACGTACCCTAGAACTTAAAGTATAATAATAATAATAATAATAAAAACCAAATTCAATATTTCAACCCTACTTCCTAGTGTGTGCATGGGTAGGGTCACAAAGATTAGATCAGTTATAGAGAAATAAAGAAGTCGAATGATACGCACATCCAAGTTGTGGTATGTGTAAATCCTGATACACAAACCAATTAATTTAGCTTTAAATGTAAATTTATACTATTGGCCACTAGCAAGGGGCCAATTAATTTACCCACAGGCATTTAGCTGGGATCTCTGTGTGTGATGTTAGTGCCATAAAAGGATGAACTTGAACCTCATAAGGCTGCCTTTTTGTCTAGGTAGATTTAGTAAAGATTATAATAATTTTTTTTTTTTTGAGATGGAGTCTCGCTCTGTCCCCCAGACTGTAGTACAGTGGTGCGATCTCGGCTCACTGCAAGCTCCACCTCCCGGGTTCACAGCATTCTCCTGCCTCAGCCTCCCAAGTAGCTGGGACTGCAGGTGTCCGCTATCACGCCCGGTTAATTTTTTGTATTTTTAGTAGAGATGGGTTTTCACCATGTTAGCCAGGATGGTCTCGATCTCCTGACCTCGTAATCCACCTGCCTCGGCCTCCCAAAGTGCTGGGATTACAGACGTGAGACACCGCGCCCAGCCCTAGCAAAGATTATAATTTTTTAAAACTAGGTCACCTTGTAATGGAAATAGTAGCAGAGGCTAAAGAAGAAAGTAGAAAAAAAGTTTTAATAAATATAGCATGTATAGGATGAATATTCTACTTATACCAGATACATAGATGATTGAAAGAAACATAGTTAATAAACAGGGCAAAAACACTGAAATGTGTACTTATGTAGAAACAAATATGGATAGGAAATTTACAAAAGAAGAAAAAAGAAATTTGGAAAATATTCATTTTAGTTTTAATAAAGATAAATCATACAAATGATTCATATAAATATAAAAAGTCCCCTTCTCACTACTGAAAGAGCATATTTTGTATTGCTGGTGAAATTGCAAACTTTTTTTTTTTTTAAGTAATTTAGCAGTACTCATAAAACGGTAGATGTTTTCAGGAATATAACTTAAAGAAGTAACCTCAAATATGGAAAACTCTGGGTTCACAACTATGTTGATCATGTTTTTTAGTAGTAAAAAAGTAAAAACAACCTAAGCATTCCAAAGTAGGAGAATGATTATACCTAATTGTCTAAGTATTATGAAGGCATTTAGGACCAAAGAAAAAAGGAAAAAAAGTCACTCTAATATTTTATAAATGTTACTGTTGTATCTAATGACAAATATACATATTTTAAGAAACAAGATAATGTCAGAATCATAGGGGCATCAGGCATTATTTTTCTAGTTTCCAAATACTAACAGCATAGTTCGAATATTTGTTTAATGGCTAAGGGTATAAAGAAAGAAAATTGCTATGGGGACAGAATTGAATATCTCTGAACCCCAGTTTTCTTCTCTACAGATATCATCCAATATAATCCCTCATTCAAGTTTTCTAGATTCTAAAACTCTGTAACCCATGATCTATAAATAATGAGCATATGAGAGATTTAGTTTTAGACTTCTTTCAAAATGTTTTTACTAAGATTCCATGGAAATAGAGCATTGCCATCTGGTGGGATAGCTCATAAATAAGAACATAAATAATGCATTTTAAAAGTTTGTTGCATCAATAAATATTTCAAAAAATATAGAAAAATTATAAAAAAGAAAGGATTGTTGAGCAAAAGCAAAATAATAGATATTCAACACTCAACAAGATTTCTTAAAAATACCACTTTGTGCAAAGCATTGTGTAGTAAAAATTAGAGAAAGTCTAATTAGAGAGATAAAATTTGAAGTTGAAAAGTTACATTAAATATAAAGCAAAGTTCACTAATTTTTGATTAGTATATTTTTGTGTACTTTGTTTAAAAATCTTTGCTTATCACTAGGTAGTAAGTATATTTTGTGACGTTGTATTTTAAAAGTTTTGCTTTATGTTTTATATTTAGGTGTACAATCAAATTGAAACTGATTTTTTAAAAATATGGTATCATGTAGGAGTCACCTCCCACATCTATAGGCACCTTTCATCGTTTATTAAAAACATGTTATGATAGACTCTCCTTTTTCTACTTCCCAGCTCACCACATTTCACATAAATCGTGTATATATGGGTTTGTCTCTAAATCCTCAATTTTGGTCTATTTGTCTATATTTGTACCAGTACTTCACAGTCTGAATTACTGTAATTTTACAATAAATCTTGAATTTTGGAAGTGGAAGTCCAGCTTTCATCATCATTAAGATTGCTTGATTCTTTGTATTTTTGTATACATTTTGAAACCTGCTTGTTGGCTGATGCTCATACACTTAAAAAATAACTTCTGAGATTTTGACCTGGAAAACAGTTAAATAGACTAATTTGTGGAAAATTGATATCTTTATAATACCAAGTTTGCCAAATCATAAATATGGCATATACACCTCCATTTATTTAGGTACTTAAAATTACCTCTATTATTATTGTATTTTTTCTATGTGGAGGCTTTGCACAACCTGATTAAAATTATTTCTTAGTATTTTTGGCTTTTATTGTTATTGTAAATTTTTAAAAGAAAACGTCATTTTATATCCATATGCTTTCAGTGGAGAAATAGAATTAATTTTTATATATTGATGATTAATATTGTTGAATTTATGTATTAATTCTAGTAGTATATCTATAATTTCTTTTAAATTTTCTGCCATTCAGTTGTTATCTATGGTGATTGAGAGTTCTATTTTTTCTTTCTAATCTTTATATACTTTATTTTTTTGTCTTCTTTAGATCTTATTTTCCCCTTTGTTATTCCATTAGCTATGTGTTCTTTTGCTATTATTTCAAAGTGGATATCTTAAAGCATAAAAAATGGAAACATATTAAAGTGTCCATAAACTTCAGTCCTTTTACTACCACCAATGTAACGACCTTTGAACACTTTACTTTTATTTTTTTTTTTTTTTTTTTTTTTTTTTTTTTGAGACGGAGTCTCGCTCTGTCGCCCAGGCTGGAGCGCAGTGGCCGGATCTCAGCTCACTGCAAGCTCCGCCTCCCGGGTTTACGCCATTCTCCTGCCTCAGCCTCCCGAGTAGCTGGGACTACAGGCGCCCGCCACCTCGCCCGGCTAGTTTTTGTATTTTTAGTAGAGACGGGGTTTCACCGTGTTAGCCAGGATGGTCTCGATCTCCTGACCTCGTGATCCGCCCGTCTCGGCCTCCCAAAGTGCTGGGATTACAGGCTTGAGCCACCGCGCCCGGCCCACTTTACTTTTAATCTTCTTTTGTGCTATTATGTATGTAATGTATATATATATTTAAAATCATACTATACATTTTAAACTCAAAAGTTTATTACATTCTGGTTTTGCCAGTCAAATTCATTTTATTTTACTCACGTACCTTTTCTATGGATCTTCCTTCTTTCTTGAATTTTTGTGCTGCCTTCTATGATTATTTTTCTTCTGTCTAAAAAACTCCCTTTATTGTTTTCAGTTAGGGTGTATTCATTGTTAAATATCTCACTTTTGTTTGTTTGGAGGTGCTTTTATTTTCTCTTTCGTTTAAAGTATAATAAATGGGTCTGGAATTCTAGGTTGGCTGTTATTTCTTTTCAACACTTTAAAGACCTCATACCATTGCCTTCTGGCTGGCATTATTTTTTCAGAGAAGTGAGCTGTCAGTTTTATGTTGCTCATTTGAAATTATGTTGTCTATCTTCCTCCACATGCGTATAATTTTCTGAAGTTTTATTATGATGTGCACATATTTGGTTTTCCTTATATTTATCTCTCTTTGATTTTATACCATTTCTTGAATCTGTAGCTTTATATGTTTCATCTGTCTTGAAAAAATATTGGTCATTTTCTCTTCAAATATACTATTGATCTATTCTCTATATCCTCTCCATGGTGGACTCTGATTACACATAAGTAAGATCTTGCATTTTGTCTCAGATGACTCTGGCTGTCTTCTACTCACTGATCTTCATACATTTGTTCAGTTATTTCTACTGACATTTTTTCCAGTTTCACCAATCTTCTCTCCTACTTTGTCTAATTTACTGTTAAACTCATTTATTGAGTTACCTTCAATTATCATGCATGTGGTTTTCTATTTTTTACCTCTAGAATTTTCACTTGATTATCTGTCCATTTCTTTTTATACTAAAAAACTCTTTATCTTTTCGTCTAATTTCTTGAACATACTATTCATAGTTATTTTAAAATTCATGTCTGTTTACTCCAATGTATTCCAATCCCATCTCTGAATCTAATTACCTTTCTAGCATTGGACAATATAAACTTCTTATGTCACCGTTTCTCATCTACCAAATACAGAGGTCTATTATTGTGATAAACAAAACTACTTTGCTCTTACTACTTGAAGCATCACCTTACAGTATTGAGCTGCGCTTAGCCATAAATTTTAATTAAAAGTAAGAGGTTTACATAAGATTATCTCTAGATTCTTTTCTAATTCTACAAGACTGGAGTCTATGGCTAGTTTGAAATATCCTCCACGTTTGGTACTATCCTAGGTACTGTGGGGATATTCATCCAAATTTAGTATTCAAAAGAGTATGATTTAGACTGAAAGCCTCATGGCGCCTGTCTATCTTTTTTGCTGCTCTTCTTGTCTCCTAGTACAGTCAGCAGCACATGGTAGGTGCTCATTAAGTACTGATTGAATGAATAAATGAGTAATTTGGTTAATTTTGTTAGAAATATAGATAAAGGGACAGAACTTATACTCTTTTGGTGAAGGACTAAGAGAAAATAGTGATTGGCTGAACACAGGAATTGAAAGACTAGGGAAGAGGTAAGGAGATGATAATTACTATGCTCTATTGAGCATTTGCTGTATATCAGATTCTGTTCTGAATGTGCCATATACATTATAACAGAAAATCTCTATAGTTTCTCTTTGAGGTAAACATTTAGAGTAAGGCTAAGTTGCCTGAAAGTGGCAAAGGTGAGACTCAAATTCAGCTTAGTCTGACACTAAAGCTTGTAATCATTATTTAATGATGCCTAAAGTTTTAGGCAGAAAAACAGAAAAAAGTATCTTTTCATGGAAAATTAAAAATCTGTAAACCTAGACACATGAAGATAGATAGACAGCTATAGATTGACATATATATACACACACACATATATATATATAAAAGAAAAATATTATTTGCCTTTGAAGGTTTTTTTTTCTTCTTTGGTGTTGTTTCCTACCCTGAAATAAAATATATTATATCTTTTTCATAAATCCATAACTCAACTGCCAATGAGTACAGAATCTAAAGATTTCATGTAATATAAGACAAGGTTCAATTCTTCATATTGCAGAAATAGATTTTTAAATGCAAACATACATATTACATACACATAATTACACGCATATACAGGAGAGAAAGAATATGTTTTCCTTGGCACAGAAGATCAGTAAGAAAATATTTCACTAGTCCAGTAATCAAACATATTATAATTTCCAGAATTAATTAGAATAAATATTCTTGTTTCTCTTTCAAATGACAGTTTGGCGAGTGGTTATTGTATCCTATGGCAAAAAGTAAATTAAAAAAAAAACTCAAGAAAGCAGTTAAGAAATCTTACACAGTTGTATCATAAGGATTCAAAATGAAAAGCCTAGAAAGAATTTAACGGGATAAAAAGACTAAAATGAACACTTCTTTCTATTGCCAGCTTATCTTCTACAGTAGATCACCGTGTAGCAACTGGAGGCAACACAGCCTCAGATCTCATCTCTTGCTGTTCTCCTCCTCGTTTGCTCCATTTTAGTATCACCGGCATTTGTGGCGCTCCTTGTAAACAGCAAGTGCATTTCAAACTCAGGACTTTCATACTAGCTTTTTCTTCTGCTTGTAATGTTTTTGCTACCAGGTATCTCCATAGATAACCTTTTTTATTTCTTTCAGGTTTCTATTCAAATGTTACCTTTCTAGTGAAGCTTTCTTGACCACTCTTTATAAAATAGTAATCCATGCCCTGCCTTACCCTCAACAGCAATCCTGGCACTATCTCTTGCCTTCCTTTATTTTCCTTTATCACTTGTGTTATCATTGGATATACTCTATATTATTTGCTTATTTCTGCAATTAATATCCATCTCTTCCTTTAGGATAGAAGGTCTATGAAGAAAGAAAGTTTATTTTGTTCACTAGGGTATCTCAATGACTACCACAGCACCTGGTGCATGGTAGCCTTCAATAGATATTTATTGAACAATCGAGTGCTAAATGCAGAAGGAAGCATTTTCAGAAGGTTTTCAACTCTTCTAAGCCAACAGGAGATTATTATTCACAGAAATTAAGCTAACTCTTCCAATTAAAACATAGTATTGGCACAGAAAAAAAAATCACCATGCGTTCATTTTTTTTTCTAGAAGAATTATTATACATATCTGTAAATGGTTAAGCTAGAAGTATTGATGGAAAGATTGGGAACTGTGCCGATCTCAATTAACTTTTCTATCACAATTCATGTAAAGAACATGGAATCCTGTCCTATTTTGATGGTTGTTTCCAAAGAAGTAAAAACAATGCAGGAACCTTAATAAATATTGTTGAATTAGAATATATATATGTTTGTATACACATGTAATGTGTATATATATCCTATTATAGACAAAGTTCTGTGACATTAGAACCTCTTGTTTATTTGATGAAGAAATATTCTATTTTCTCTTGTGCCTCCAATTAAAACAGAAGGCCAAATGCTCCAACCTTGTAAATTACCAAGGTATTAACCAAAGCCAGCTGCAACTTATAAATGCCCCCCTTTTTATAAGAAGTCAACTTGGGCATGTGTTCTTCTTGGTGTTATATAGCATTTGATCTCTCTTGTTCATGCCTTCCAATTCTTTAATAGCACATAATCTTCTTTATGAGGTTTCCTTAAGCCCAGTAATGTATTCAACATACTCTGAAGAAAACACACACATAAATGCATTCATTTTAAAAGTCCATTATGTGTATACAGCATGTGGTAACATAATAAAGGACTGAGGTTTTAACTTTCTCTATAAAAAAAGTACCTGTGATACTAATTAAGACATTTATATGGGTACCAATGTAAAACCATGAAGAAATTGGTCAACAGTATTTAAAATTGTAACATTACCTTAAATTCACAAGGAAGAGATGTTAGAAGAGGAGACTCAGTTTTGCTTAGAGCACAAGTCACGCTCTGATAGAAAGCGCTTAGAGAAGCGCTTAACTCTTGCAAGTATCCAGGAAGTTATTTTAGAACTGTAAGATACACAGCACAGTGCAGTAACATAGGCACTGAGGCAGTGTTGGGCCCTAGGGATAAGATGGCCAGTAACAACACTTGCACAAAATCTTACAATACTAGAACAGCTTTCAGGGGCTTTTACTGATCCACAGTTACTTAGGTCCCAAATCAGATTTTTGAAAGTGAATCTTAAGTAAAAAGGTGAGTACACTAGGTCCTTCTATCTTTTGACGTTTTGTTGGTGTGTTTGAATCTTGGGTCACCATACAGGCATTAATGTCTATATTCCTGTTATATTCATAAAGCCTCCTTTCATTCTTGAAAATGTTCCTGTTTGGGATTAAACTGTCTGGCCGCCCAATATAAACCCTTCTGCATACATCAAGTGAAAAGCTTCTTTATCTAAAAGGCGGGAGTCATCTAAGATCTTCTCTTTACAGACCACACCCTTGGAGAAACTCATTAAGATGAAAGACACAAAAAGGCCTAAGAATTGATTTACTTTTGATCATTTGAAGAATACATCTTGCTGTTTGAAAGTAATTTCCAAATTATGTTTTCATGTGTGTATGTATGTGATTTTGAAATATAGACAATTTTAAACTTTAAATTTAGCCTTGGTCATATGAACACTACTGGGACTTCAATATTTAAAAAACATATTATACCAAATACCAATATTTTTAAATAACTGGGTTATTGTGTTCTCTTTTCCCAAAATAAACCCACAGCCTCACAAATAATGAAGGATTATTAAATAAAGGAATAAATGTTAGGAAATCATGTCTGACTATTTTTTCCACTGATTGCAACCTGACATTGTTAGAGATCTGGTCCTTTACACAGAGTGGGAAATCTCCAAGATGACTGAAGGTGGTTGAGTAATGGCTCAGACCTCAGCCACTCACTAATTAACTTAGCTGCTGTATCAGGGCATTATGTGAGTAAATATGGTCATTTACTTATGTGATATTCAAATCACTGGATTATTAAAATAGCATTTTGCCAAGTCTTATGCAAATGACTTTAGTCTAAAAGAAATCTAAACACTGGAGCCACACAGACATTTTTAGTTTATTTCTTCAAGCCCATAAAATAACTCTAAAATGTAGTGTTTAATTGTCCCTACCTTGTCTATAGATCGGTAAGAGTCTCTGTGCTCATAATTATAATTATGATTCATGAAAAGCAAAGAAGTCCATTACTGAAGTTCTTTCTCGGAATCCCCTGCTTTCCCCTACTGTCTCCTTTTTTCCTTTCCTCAGTTTATCTAAGGCGATTGGACAGGAGTCATCCAGTGCTATAGCTACTCCAGTTCAGACTCAGGGACCAAGGAAAGCTATTAATACCCTACTTTCCGTGGGAAAAACTTGTTGCTTCAGTCTGTTCCACCTTGGAGAAGCTCGTGCAAGTCTAGGTTGCTGCTTCTATGCCCTGCCCCTCTTTCTCCTCACAATGTGATAGGAAAGCACTTGGAAGTGCTCATGCCCTTGCTTGGCACCTTAAGGCAAATTGTAACACATAGCCTTGACTGTCACTTACATATGATATTCTCTCCTTTTCCCCCTTTTCTAAAGGATGCGCATTTGAAAACAATTGATTAAAGGGAGCATAGACACATGATTGGCTCAAACCAATCTAAAAGTCTATTGTATCCCTGAGATACAGGTTTGTTCTATGCCTATTTCCTTCAGCCCTTACATCCAGCCCTTCAGTGAGTCTTGTCAAGTCTACCCCTAAAATGTGTCTTAAATTTGTTTACTTTTTACCTTCTACAAACATTGTCCTCATTGTAGCCATCATCATCTCTCACCTGGGTACAACAGCTTCAGAAATGGTCTCTTTATATGTATTTTTGCCTTGCTACAATCTATTCTCCACTGAGAAGGCAGTGATCTTTTTAAAGCAAAAATCAGTTTATAAAATTCCCCTGCTCAAACCCTCCAATATATTCTTACGTTGTTGGTGTACAAAATACACAATTCACTGAAATCTAAAAGGCTCTGCAGGATTCAGCCCCGGACTATATCATCCTTTACCTTTACCATGCCCTCTTCTGCTCACCTGCTTCTAGGCATGAAGCCATTTCTATAGTCATTGGACAGACCCAGTTCTGCCTAACCTTCCCCTGATCTTTTCAGGTCTGGCTCCTTTTTGGCATTCAGGTTTCAGCTGAAATATCACCACTTTGGAGAGGCCTTCTATAGCTATTCCATCTAAAGTTGTCCCTTGCAACCGCCGCTGGAAATTTTTAATCACACCACATTAATGTAGAGACAGCAAACAGGTTTTTGTTTTGCTTTGTTTTTGACACTAAATTCATAATGGCTAGGTGCAAAAAGTTCTGGTACCTTCCTCTCTCAGGCCCCTCAAGGTCTGAAGAAGACTAAACTGACTTAATAGTCATTGTCACCAGCAAATCAGTGGAAACTGTAAAAGAAAAGGGGTTCTTCTGGGAGAGAAAGGATTGAAGAGAAGTCAAAGAGTCCTTCCTCACCACATTTGGGGTATTAGATCTGTCTCCCCTTGTGTTTCTGAAACCTAATGATAAGACTCACTTCTTCCCTTGAAATTTCTGAAGGAGGGATGCCTGCAGGGCAAGTGGAAACTATAGTTTAGGGTTTCTAAGAAGGAAGGGTTAGGGATGTGCATATCCCATTTCTCCACATTTCTGGGAAAGGATGAAGTACAGGATCTCTTCAGTTTTCATGATCTCATGTGAAAGTGACTGGCATTAGCTGAGGGACAGGACTTGTAGAGCTTCACTGGTAGTTGCTTAGTGGGATTTCTGGAGGCAAAAGACATTAAATAGAGGATATAGGACATACCACTGGTGGGAGCTGGATGAAGATGCCCTTTGTGCATCCTCCTAACCATAGAAAATTACAATGTCCCCAATTCATCGCCTCTTACATCTGTGCTCTATGCAATGTGACTTTGAAGCTTGTCCCATCAAGGCATGGAGCCTTGACTCTTACCTGGCCTGTGACTTGCTTTGGCCAATAAAATCTGGTAGAAGTGATTGTGTATCAGTTTTGAGCCCAAGCTCAAAAGGCCTTATTAACTTTCATTCTGTCTTAAATCCCTGGGATCTCTTGGACCAGGTTAGCCTGTCAAAGGATGAGAGATCATGTGGAGGAGAGATGACTTTTCCAAGTAATCCACCTACCTACTAGCCAATACTCTTATGCCCTGCCAGCTGGTGGCAGACACACGAGAGAACCTAGCTGAGATCAGCCAAGCCCAGCCCAGACTAGATGAATTTCAACCAGCAGACTTGTGAGTGATAACAAATGGTTATTATTTTCAGCTACTGAGTTTTGGGATAGGTTATTATGCTGCAGCAGCTAATGGTATGTGGGTGAAAAAAGCTGAATACTGTCTGAGAATACCATTTGTTACCTTCTATGCAACTGTCATTCTAAAAGAAACCATCATCAGACTGACATTGATGGAGAAAACAGATCTTTCCTTTGTATCTTAGTCAATTTGAGCAGTTATAACATAAAACCATAAACTGGGTAAACAACAGAAACTTAATGCTCATAGTTTTAGGGGCTGGGAAGTCCAAGATCAAAGCAGATTCAGTGTCTACTGCGAGTCTGCTTCCTCATAGATGCCTATGTCCTTGCTATGTCCTCACTTAGTGGAAAGGGAGAGGGCCTCTCCAGGGCCTCTTTTATGAGGGCACTAATCCTATTTGTGAGGTCTCTGCCCTCATGACTTGATTACTTCCCAAAGACCTCACCTCCTAATACTATCACCTTGAGGGTTAGGATTTGAACATACGAATTTTGAAGGACAAAAAGCATTCATATCATAGTGTTCTGCCTCAGATGGCAGCTGGCTCTGGATGTAGCTAGCATCCCAAGGGCTGGGGCCAAAACTGAGTGATGGCACCGCAGCAGAACCAGCTGAGCAGTGACCACGATTAGGGATAGGATTAGAATGAGAGACTCTGTCTGGCAGCCAATGCAAGCAAATCTTTGGATAAAAGATAGTGGACTTAAGAGATTTTAGTGTTGCTATCTGAAGCACTAGAAGTTATTATGAGGTTTTTATTAAAAATAAAACAGCTCTATATGGAAAACAATTCTGTACTTTTTGGTTAACATCTGAAGTGATTTAAAAGAAGTATAGATTTATGAACTATTTTCCTTTACTAGCTATGTTTTATGACTTCTCGTAATTACTTTAAAAGGGGTTTTATAAACACAGAAGTTTACATTTCAAATGGGTAAAAATGGGTTTCTGGTGAAATAATTTGACAGCAAGAATGTCCTCAAATATCAAAAACACAGGTAAATCTGTCACCTTTGATAAAGAACAGAGTCAAGTCCAATTTATCTTATTTTGCCTTAGCTGAATAGTCAACTATGCAAAGCTTTTTGCCTAGTCTGCTATGTTGTCATTTTTTCTCTTTTAAGCCAGCAAAGACTAAAGCATGTTGCAGCACATGAATAAAAAAATTCTAGGTCTAATTAATTCATTTATGGTTTTCTTTTCATTAAAAATGGTTCTTGTTGTGTACTTAATCTTTCTTTTTTGTAATATCTTATAAAAAGAATTATGTAACTTTGCCAGGTAACTTTGAGGCCTCTGCTCTGCTTGAGCACTCACTGAGCTGTTCTTTTGGGTATTGTAGCACTGGATTGCAAATAGATACTTGCAGAACATTTGTCGAAGAAGTGATTGAAGACTAGGTGCTAGAGCATAGTGAATATGACCCTGAACTTTGGAATGAGACAGATCTGGGTGCAAATCCTGGCTACATCAGAGATTTGTTCATAGCCTTATTACACGGTAAAAATGGGACAACAAAATCACTGAAGCAGTTAAAAAAGATGAAATATGTAAAGCACTTAGCACTGTGCCTCGGCTAGCACGAAGTGATTTTTACAAAATGATTCTATGAGAATCATGGAATAAGCTAAATCAGTTCTAAATTGAAAATAAATTATCCAATAAGAACTTACAACAAAAAGAAGCTCAATTTTATAGACATAAACTCAACACAATATATAAGCCAAGTGATCATTTATGATATGCCAATGTTGAATTATTCTTTTAAAAAATGTTGTAGATAGAATTGGTTGTTTAAAAACATTTAGGAGTTAGATCATTTTTTGTGTTCTAATAATAATAAGAGATTAAACGGTGTTGTGCTGTATTACTGATAGTGTAAATTTACCTTAAGTTTGGTAAAGGAATGAAGAGAACATATGATGAGGACGTTTTCAATTGATGACAGTCTTGTCTTCCTGCGTTGCTGTCCTCAGAGTCCCTGCTCTGGGAGTCTTTTATAGGTGAGAACATTTTTTTCCTGTGATTCTTTTATCAGTAGAATAATTCCCTTAGACATAACACAAAAAGGAACCCATCATTTTTTCCAGACAAATTGTGAGACTCAGTCCATACTTCATCATTAGAAAATTTTATGTTCTTGATTATTTAACCTCTACCAGTTTCATTTCAACAAATATTTGAAGACTATATTAAGGATAATTAATTCATCATACTTGATGATCTGGGTATTATTAAAAATGACAGCACCCAATTTCAGTCCTCAAGGAGCTTACAATTAAGTCAGAGGATGAAGTACAAAAATATTTGTGAAACAAGGCAGGGGAATGTAGATCATCATTAAAGAGGCACAAATTGTGCTCTGTGCTGTTCAGAGGCAGAAGAGGGTTTATTTGACGGCAGGAGGGCAGGAAAGGAATCATCTTATAGCTAACACCTGAAGTAAGCCTTGAGTGTCTGCCAGAATTCCCATAGCCACTTCGCATTTCAGTGGGATGCAGCAACATGAGTACGCTGAGACATGCTCATTCTGCGGTTACAAGTCATTAAATCTGGTTGTGGTAAAATGTACATTTAAGGGAACTGATAAGACTAGATTGGGTGACACTGTTTAGGACTCTGAATTCGGCAAAAGGTTTTAATTCAGCAGGAAATACGAAATCTCATGTTCTTCATCTGAATAAGAAGTAGGCTTGTTCTCTGTGGAGTCTTTCAACAAACATTTATTAAAGAAACAGTAAATCCATAATTTCATAATTATTTAGTTACAATGCCCTTCCCCATACTATGATTCTATAATTATTTGTAAGTATATTTATTTGGACTAACAAAAAAAAGGATGGATTTTGTCCACTGAAATTTTTTGACTCTAATGCTTCCACATTTGAACATAATCCCTCCACCTTAGAATTCAGTTAGAACTTTATATCTACTTTGTTTATTGCATTTTGCATGTTCATATCTTATTATTATGTATTTATATATGTCTTCTTCTTTTTTTTCCCTGAGTGTTAAACTCCAGGCAGTGGGCCATGTTCAATGTATCTTTGTATACTCTGCAGTGGTCAGTTTAAGAAGCGTTCAAAAATATATGTTGAACGAATGAACAGTTTAATTAACATCTGCTTCCTAGTGAAATCACTAGACTCAGTTAAACAGCTTAAATTACATACTAATTTTTACCTAGAAGATTCGTGTTGAAAATGATTGAAAATCTTATTTAAAAGGCCAATTTCTTGGCTCTCTTAATACCACTGCTTTATTAATTTGTTGGAGACAAAACACCACATTTTTTCATGTTTGTTATATTTTTATTACAACAGTAACACATGTTCACTGTTGAAACTTTACACATTACATATAAACAAAAAGAAAAAATCAAAATTCTCAAAATCCCAACCTATAAGTAACCACAGCCACTGTTTTAGGGTAGTTTATGATGCAATCTATGTACATTTTTTTAACGCTTTTAATAAACATGGCTAATTTGCCCTTTAGAAACACTGAACTATTATATGTTCCTGGAATTGTTGAGAATGCTCTTTGCTTATACTAACACCACGTCTAATCAGCAATATTAATCTTGGCAGAATGGGCAGGGGAAAATAGTTCCTTTATAAATGTGCATTTCTTTGCATACTAAATTGAATATTTTTCATAAATGTATTGACCTTTTCTATTTCCTTTGTAAATTGCCTCTTTGCTTTTTGGCCTATTTTTCTATTGGAGTATTTCTTTCTCTCTCTTTCATTCTGTCTCTCAAATGATTTTTCAGAACTGGATGTATATTAATAAACATTTTCCCCAGTCATTTGTCTTTTACCATATTTCCTTTCAGAGTCACTGATCCCTAGGAAGAGAGTCTAATAAACTAAGTGAAAGTCACATCTATGATCGCCTCTTCCTTTCATTTCTAAACTGAGTAAATGTCATGAGCTAGAATGTCTTCTAGGAAGGGAAGCAAACCTAAAAACAACCAATGGAATATTATTTTCTCTATGAAGAGAAATATTTTCAGAAACAATGGTAAACACAGCATTTAATATAAAAAGATGCCCTCATTTACTTTTGGCAATTACTAAGAATTTAGAATTGATATAACTACTTTCTTTTTACCCTTAAGAATATCATACATAGTGCTGGCCTAAAAAGGAATATAATGGGAAGTGCATGCTAGGGATGACAAATCAGATTTGGTAATTACAGTTAACAGTAACGTCTGTTCATCCACTATTGATGCATTGAAGTATTTCCATGGGATATGTAAGGGAGTCATGTATAGCTGTGCCCCATAAATTCAATAAAGAATGAACACTCTTATGGTTTGGTAACTGAGAAGTTAGCTGGGGGCAATGGTGAAATTCTTTCTTCCTGAAAAATGGAAACTATGAAGGCGGAGAAAAGTGAAAGACATTACAAAAGGGAACAAGAGCAACATGACTGGGAGTACAGAAGTATAGAAAAAAAGAAAAAAGAAAAAGACACAAAGCAGAAGAGATTGACAACTAAGGGTTAGGAGAAACATATTTTTAAAATTTATTAAATTAAAATTATCAAAAATGGTACAATGATCATTGTAAATTGTTAAATTTATATCAGGAGGGCATTACAAATATGCAACAGTGTTTTTTTAATGTTTTCAAAGGAATTTATCCCTCACATGACATAAAAACATTTAATTGTATCATCCTTTAGGCATAAATGTTGAAAGAAGTTTGTTTTTAAATCTGTTAAAATTTTTAAGTACATACACGCACACAGATGAACTTGATGTTAGAAGGGCTGCAAGTTGTTTGTTAAAACTTAGGGTCCTGTCAGATTCACCTAGTATTTTCAGATGATCGTTTACCAGCAGTTACTTCAGAAGCAAGAAGAAAACCTGATCATTTACAATTGTATTTGGCTTAGATAAATACAAGGTGTTTGGCTAAGGGTTCTTTCTAACTGAAGTCACTTTAAAATTCAATAAAAAGAATTAGCTAAAGAAGCAAACCCTAGGTACACAATACTTTGTAATCATGAAACCAGCCTAAATTCAAACCCTTTCCTGAAAGAAAAATAGAGAACTATTTGTTGATGCGGGGATGTTGGTGTATCTAAAAACAGCATAAGCAACAGATAATAATAATTTGAAGTTTTATTTATTCATTTTTCGCTTTCTTCCACAATCTTGTTTGGGTCAATGTTAGGAATAAGAAAAGGGCCATGTTGAAATAGAAACAAGAATAGAACTATTTAGCTCTCTCATAAATATGTTAACAATTATGAAATTATTAAAATGTTTAAGAAAATAATTCTAAGATAAACTTGATTTACTTGTATTAAAACAAAAATTAGAGACAAAATTGTGGGCTTCCTGTGAGGTAGTTTTAAAACATTAAATAGTTTCAATTAAGTGTAAATAAGGTGAATTTAATAGTTTGACAAAGAAATAAAGCCTGGATACTCTTAGTTCAATTCACTAGTGATGGAAAGGTATATAAAGTAAAATTGCTTAGAGAAAGAAAGAAGTCAAATGGGATAATACTTCAAAAAAAATAGAGTATGATCACCAAAAGTCTAATGAAGGTTTGTGAATCATGTTTTTCAAATGGCCATTTGAGTAGTGTGACTCATGCAATATCCTCCCTCCTTGGCCTCTTTCCACAGTCAGCCAAAAATTAGTGATGAAAATCATATGAGAAGGAAATGTATCAGATGGTTTTATATCCTGACATAGAAACATGGTTTGCAACACCATGAATGCTGAACTCTAAAACTGCAGGTATTCTGATTAGGATGAAAGACAAGTTTAAAAATCACGAGTGATACTTTAATGGTTTCACTCCAAATGAAGTGGAAAAGAGCTATCTTTTAAATTTTTTCTTAACAACTTTATTTTTTGCCTGCCTGATTTTATTTATTCTCTGATCTGTGAGCCCTGATATGTGACGTGTATTTCTATAGTTCTAAGGTAACTTTTAAGCTTCATGATTTTCACCATTGTGGATCAACAATATAATTTATCCTATTTCTCCCACTGTGGCAATACTGAAATAAAAATGTTAAACCAGTTTATCTGTTTTCTAATGCCTGGTTTACTCTTCTGAATTCTATAAATCATTCTTTTTTTCATATGTACACATACATATGCATACACTATATGTATATATATAAATTTACTGTATATGTATATATACCTATATATGTAGCATAAGCAACAGATAATAATAATTTGAAGTTTTATTTATTCATTTTTCGCTTTCTTCCACAATCTTGTTTGGGTCAATGTTAGGAATAAGAAAAGGGCCATGTTGAAATAGAAACAAGAATAGAACTATTTAGCTCTCTCATAAATATGTTAACAATTATGAAATTATTAAAATGTACATACCTATATATGTAGGCATATAGGTATATATACATATACAGTAAATTTATATATATACATACATATATAACTACAAATAAATATGCCTACAAATATCCATATATACCTCCTATGTATGTATATAAACCTACTACATATGCCTACAAATATATACATATTCTCTCTCTCTACACACACATACATGCACCTACATAGAAATCTGTAGGAAAATGACAACTTCACATATTCATAGGGATCCCCAAAGAGTTCAAAAGCCAAGACTGGAAGCACCAGTACATGGAAAGATGTATTTAAAATCACAAAATACTTCTTGGACACTGAGAAAAATCAAGCCACACAAACGTTTACATATGAGCGTGATGAGAAGGTGGGCAGACTGCCTTAATTAACTTTATATAAACTCTTGACATAAAAGTGAAAAAATGAAACATAAATGATATCTTAGCTCAATCGTTAAAAAGCCAATTACCTACTTGTGAACGTTTGCCACATACAATAATACTTTGAAGAGACTTCATGATCAGAAGTGAGAAACTCTAGGCATCTGCATCCAACCGTCATTTTATCTGTGAAACTGCTAGTAAAGCATAAACCTGAAAGGCATTACGCCCAGCTCTAAGGCGACATTGCTGTCATTAAAGAAAACCTGTGCCTGAGTTGGCTGAGTACCTTCTTGCAGAGTCCTCTGTCCTCGCGGAGTGGGAGGGTCACACTGGAAGAGACTAATAAGGGCAGAGATGCGTCCCCCTTCCCCACTCGCAGGGAGCTCACTCCTCGGCGCTGCCGCAGCCCTGTCCGGACTCCACTGCGCCTCTGAGGGGCTCAAACACGAATTCAAGGTAAGCTGCGCGGCTTTGCGACCCGCCCTGCACTTGCCCTCTCACACATGCCCGGGCTATGTCATCTGCTCGTGTTTCTGGTTATCTGTGTGCATGTGCTTTTCAAGAAAATGTAAAAACTGTGCTACACATGGAAATACGTTTAGGTGGATACATAATGCACACCTGCATACGTTCCCATAGGTGCTTTAAGGACGGGACCAAAAACGTTTGGCAGCAGACGGCCACTCTCATGTGCTACATATCATGTAGTTCGTGTTCCTATGTTCACATGATGCAGGCTTCATGCACTACACTTAAGTTCTAGGTGGTTTTTCTGGCTATGTGTGTCTGTGAAGCGGAACTATGAGCACTGCTGATGCGGGTAGGGACAGACATCAAATACATTACAAAAAAATGAGGGGTTAAAGGAGCAAAACAAACTCACTATCAATTCATGCCGTTAGAGCGTTTTTTTTTTTTTTTTTTTTTTTTTTTTTGACGGTGTTAGCCCTGGAAGCGAGGGAGCCAGTTAAGGGGCGTAAGCTAAGAGACGCGGGGTTCCGCTGCGCTGCCCTCGGGCCCGGGGTTACCTACTCAACATGCGGGTGTTTCTCCCAAGTGCGGCTTCTGGGGAGCGGCGCGGGCGCGGGTGGGGATTCCGGGATTCCAGCCCCGCCACGTCCCGGAGCGTTCGGCCGTGTTCCTTAATTACCCTGCAGCATGCGCAGCGCGGCCGGCCAGAGCGCCGCCGCCGTCCCCGCCGTCCTCGCTGCAGCCACTGCCGCCGTCGCCGCTGCGGGAACGTCCCAGTCGCCGCGCGAGGAAGACGCGGCCCCAGCCTCCGCCGCCTCCGCTGTCAGAGTCCCGCGGCCACCACCGAGAGCGCGCCCGCGCCGCCGCCACCGCGGCCCGGAGCAAGGAGGCGGCGCCGGGCGGCCCAGCTAAGGCGCTGCAGGGTCGCGAGGAAGTTTGTTGGCCCGGAACCAAGCACGCCGTCGGGCACGCTAGCTCCCCGAGAGCAGGCGGGCGCGTAAGCGAACCCCCTTAGAGGTTACCGAGGGAGCGGGAAGCCGGAAAAAGGGTGGGCAGAGGAGCTGCGGGACAGGCGGGTGACCTAGGAGCCCCAGAGGAGCTTCATTTGATGAGAAGGTGAAGAGGCAGACGGGACCAACGTGCCTTGTCAGCCTCAGGGGACAGTGGGCTGCAGAGCAAAATGAGGAGGGCTTAGAATTCTGGTAATGAGTAGTTTCAATAGAACAATCCGGAAATAGAGGCAAGGGAGTGATCATGAGCCACGGCTTGAGATTGGGAGATGAAGGGTAAGGGAAATAAATTGTGCCACCTCCCTCAACCCCCAGTTCCAAGACGACTCAGTCCCATCTTCTGCTTGGATAAGTCTGAGGAGGATTAAGATGTGAGGATAGTCGCTCTGCTCTAGGGGAATTTACATCTGCCTGTTAATGGAGGAGATGAAACAAAAGCACTCCAATACCTATTTTCAACCACCCACCCCCCCCCAAAAAAAGGAGAGAACACCGACGCCTCCCCCTCTGCCCAAATCAAACACCACGATAATTCTTTAGGAGACTAAAGGGAAAAAGGAAAGAAAAAAGCCCCTGCTCGTATGTGTGGTCTTAGCATCTCCTTGTTGTTGAGTGGTGGGAAACTTGCAGGACCCTCTCTAAGTAGAGAGATCTTTGATATGGGCCTGCAAAGCTGAGATATTTAGGTATTCCAGTGGTGAAAAACATGCATAAATGCCCCTTCCTGTGGAGGGCTGACAGGGTTTTTGTGTAGGAATATCTCTTCAGGATGAAAAAGAGGAGGGTGACCCCCAGAGGTAGAAAATTTATGCTCTCTCTAGGGGATAAAAAATGGAGAAAGTAACTGGCAGGTGCTTCCATTAGGTTTTGTCCTACCTGAGCTCTCTAAGTGGTAAGGGACCTAAGTGGGGTTTCCTGGGAAAGGAGGGAGACAGCGTGGCAAAAGAGCAAGAAAGTGAACCTGAAACTGAAATGGACAGGTCCAAGAAAGAGCAAAAAGGTGAAAGAAACCCAAATGTGATTATTATCACAATTGGGACATCATCTCTATATCTGAATCATTCTCATCCTAGAAAACCATCCAAAACAGATGGGAGCTGATGGTATTTTCCAAAAATGGAAAATTTCCATCTACTTTCTGGTCCTCCAGTTTAATCTCTCTTGCTGCAATTCTAGTTTATTTTCTCCAGCAGGCAGAAATGCCAATGTGGGTACACAGAGTCAATGGTTCTAGAGGCGGAAGAAGCTATGAAGTTAGAAACCATGGTAGTGTGACTAAGTGGCATCACAAATGAAAATTCAAGTGAAGAATGAAAAATAAACGGAAATGCAAGGAAGCAGGGCTATAGAGATGCTAATATATAACCCTGAAAAGATGCTGAAAAACAAACAAACAAACAAAAACCCAGAATGAATAGGACCAGAGTTGAGTCATCTGAGGCAGGCCACATTGAGGATGTACATCTTAAACAGGCAGAGAGTAACTTGCTTAGCAGAAGAGATCCAGCAGGGAGGGCATTCCAGCCAGAAGGAATTGCATGCGTGAAGGCTTAGAGGTGGGAGCAAACAGTCATGTGACTGGTAAGACAGAGAATCCAAGCAGGGGTGAAATCTGAGATGAGTAGAGCAGATAGCACCTGCCAAGGAGAGATTGGAAAGGAGAGGCTGAGAAACAACGGACTTTTTAGGGTGTTATTTTGTAAGCCAATAATAAAATAATCAGGTGAGCAAGATGCATATTAAATTTGATAGAAAGATGATGAATGCAGAGTGGACTATTAGGCCTCTGTTATCTATGCATACGTTATGAAGCGCAAAGGATTTCTGACCTCCTCTCTTTAAGAAAAATCAAAAGTAATTGTGAAGTCATAAGATTATTTGATCAGAAAACTAGTAGAGCCCTTCAAATTGAAAAAAAAAAGATAGGAAAAATTGATGAATTTGAAAATATGCCCATATATTATATATTAATTTAAGATGATATTGGGTCATTGATATAGATATATATGTGGAAAACAACAGAGCAAGAGAATTGTAATCAGAAAAAAATGGGGGCTGGCGGTGCTGGCTCACGCCTGTAATCCCAGCACTTTGGGAGGCCGAGGTGGGCCGAGGTGGATCACAAGGTCAGGAGATCGAGACCATCCTGGCTAACACAGTGAAACCCCATCTTTACTAAAAATACAAAAAATTAGCCGGGCGTGGTGGTGGGTTCCTGTAGTCCTAGCTACTCGGGAGGTTGAGGCAGGAGAATGGCATGAACCTAGGAGGCGGAGCTTGCAGTGAGCCGAGATTGTGCCACTGCACTCCAGTCTAGGCCACAGAGGAAGACTCCTGTCTCAAAAAAAAAAAAAAAATGTAGGTCAGTTGTGATGGTTGAAATTGAGAATGGTCCTGGAAAAGTTGATAGAAACAAATCATAGTTCAGAGAAGTGAGTGGGTAAAACAGACAAGTTGATGAGAAGGGAGAGAATAGGTTAAGTGTGCTCAGAGGAAATCCCAGGTTTGAGACCCTCTGGATTTAGACACTAGTTTGGAAGTAACAGAAGAAATAACAAAACTGAGGAAACATGATAGAGTTGGACATATTTCATAGTACAAACATTGGGAACTAGGGAGTATGCTTTCTGTGGAGGCAGAGAGCAACTTCAATAGTACTATTTTTTGTCCCACTAAGTAACTGAAATTATGTTCACTGAGCTTTCTTTTAGTAATTTGTACTCTATTTCTCTGTCATTCTTTTCTTCATGCACATCATTCTACAGATGTTAAGCCCATACCTGCCTATATCACTTAATAGTTCCCAACCTTTCATTTGTTTATTTTTAGTCCAAATGTATTGCCTTAGACTGTATCATTCTACAGATTGATCACATGAATACCTACTAAATGTCAACTTTAAAGAAGACACAGATAAATAAAATGCAATCTGTTTCCTCCAAGATGTGCAATATAGGGAAGAGACAGAATACAAAGGAGTTACAGCAGTGCAGTATAAAGTGTGCAGAAGCATAAGTGGGTATTGAGCTCTGTTGGATCACAGGACAGTGAGTAGTGAACTCTTCCTGGTATGATTCTCACAGACTTCACAGAGGACATGGCATTTGAGCTACACATTGAAGGCAGAGTAAGTGTTTTCCAGATTGGAGAGGATTGGAAGGACTTTCCAGCAGCCACAAAAGCATGTGCAGAAACCTGTGAATTGTTAATAATTTGATGGCGAAGAGTGTTTGGAAAGAGGTAGCCCGACAGGTGGTTGGACAGATGAGTTAAGACCCCACTGTAAAAGAGCCTTGCGTGCCTCACTTTGGAGTGGACAATGAAGAGCCACCAGAAAACTCTGAGCAGGGCAGTTAAGTGACTAGATATTTGTTTTAGAAAGAGAATTCTTGAGAAGTTAGGAGGTGAAAATAAAGGAAACAAGATGGAGGACAGGAATCCAGTTAGGAGTCTATTGCAGTTTTCCAGATTAGGAATGGTAAAAATGTGAACTAAGGCAGTTTCAGTGAGGATGAGAAAGTTGGTATGGATTCAAAAGACATTTACAAGTAGATTTGATAGACTTTGACAGAGATTTGATATGGGGAGGGGGTAAATAAATTGAAGATGATTTTGAAATTTTTAACTTGAGTTCCTAAGTTAATGATGATGCCTGTAATTAAAATGTGTAGGTCATGAGGTTTCTGTAGAATATAATGAGGGCAGAAACTTTGCCTAAATTGCAAAAGACATCTGCACATTTACTTCAATTTCATTACTCCAGCCACTGATAAAACTATGAAATAATGCCAGACCTCGTCCTAAACTCTTAGGGATATTTTGCCTGATTATTGGCTTGAATTTTTTATTCTATAGGCTTGGCTCTTCAGCTAGTTTTCTCTAATAGTTTACAGACTCTACTATAGCTTCACTAAAGATAGATTCTAAAGATTGGTGAAAGAACAGATGTGTAACACCTGTTGTTTTTGCTTATTTACACAATGTGTCACTTCATAACAGTATGACTAGATTTTCCTGGTGGAGTTATGTATGTATAGGCATACTGGATGGTGGTCAAGAAGTTCCGATTTAAAAATCAACCTCCTACACAGTCACGCATTGTTTCCCTTCATAATAAATGCTCTGAAAACATAAGTTATTTGAGTCATTTAACAAATTACATGTACTTTTTTGAGAGTTCAGATGCTGTGTACATTAAATGTAACAACCTATGTAAAGCAAATAAGTATTCACTTTCTATTTCCTCCTCTTTCTCTCTTTTTTCACGTGTCCTTTACATATTATTTTCTATTTTGGTGTTGGCTTTAACACTCTGACCTTTTTTACCTAACACCAAGTTTCAAAGATGTACAAAGAACACTTTAAATTGTTAGATGGCATAACAGTAAAAATATTAATGATTCACAGGCAGATTTGATTTGGCTCACTCAAAAGCTGGTGCTGAGAGGCTCCTGACCATCTTGTTTAGCAAGCCCATCTTTTTTTTTTTTTGAGACAGAGTCTTGCTCTGTCACCCAGGCTAGGGTGCAGTGCTGTGATCTCAGCTCACTGCGACCTCCGCCTCCCGGGTTCAAGCGATTCTCCTACCTCAGCCTCCCGAGTAGCTGGGACTACAGGTGCCTGTCACCACGCCTGGCTAACTTTTGTATTTTTGGTAGAGACGGGGTTTCACCATATTGGGCAGACTTGTCTCGAACTCCTGACATCAGGCAATCTGCCTGCCTTGGCCTCCCAAAGTGTTGGGATTATAGGTGTGAGCCACCATATATAATATATAATAACATGGAGGTCCAGCCCTCCATGTTATTCTTAGTGATGGTTTTTTTTTTTTTTTTTTTTTTTTTACTTCTTAGTGTCTCTCTCTCAAAGAAAACATGTTTGTTTATTTTTGAGCTCTGTGACCAGACTGCCACAATGGACTTTCCCTATTTGGCTCACTGATTTATCCCCAGTGATTGTTACATAGTGGAAACCTCATCCTATCAATAGGTATCAATAAGATATCTATAGGCCAGGTATTAATAGGATATCAATAGGTATCAATAGAATATCTATTGATAGGATGAGGTTTCCTAATGCCTATGATTAATGGTAATGAGTAATGATTAAGGTTTCCTAATGTCCGTCTCTATTCATTTTGTGTTCTCTACATACAAATAAAGATTAATAAGAACTTTTAAAAATCTATATCCTTATTCAAATATACTTGGTTTGGATAGGTGCCTTAATGATTTCAAGAGCTTGATTAAGGAAGTTGAAGGGACAATGGCTTTTAAAAAGTCACTTACCCGACTGGTACCCAAAATTACTCCATATGACAAATGATGGTGAGAATAATGGGATGGGGTAGAGGTTAGGGCTAGGCCTTCAGCCATTTATTCTCTCTTTGTTGCCATAAGAAATGTATTATAGGGAGGGCTGTCTGAAGGATTTTAAGGCTTTATAGGCTCCATCAATGTTGTCTACTCAAGACTGCCAGTGCTGGGCACACTCACCATTGTGACTTTGGTGCTTTGTAGCACTGGAAAACTCTCTGGGGTCTGGCCAAAATCTTGATAGAAATAACTGAAAATTTAAGAGAATGCTTATAGGAATGTGATATGTCTGTCCCACATACTGAGAGAAAACATTAAGGTATAACAGTAAAAGCATTTTAGTCAGGCAGTCTTGGACTTGAATCCCAGGCTTTGAGATTATTCTATGAGCTTTAGTGTTTTTTATCTGTAGTATGGGATCTGATACCTGTCTTCAGTACCAACATTAGGCCTGCTGTGGACCCTACATTTTAGAACACCCAAGTATAGTCTTGCTCTGGATGTGTACCTGCTCTCAGGGTTAGGAGTTTACAGAGCTGAGGGGATCTGCCTACCTAAAACCTGAGCTTCTAGACCGGTCTCTGGATAGCCAAGATCCTGAAATTCCCAGAAAAAAATGACCCTTAACCCCCTGCCGAGTCCAATACACCCTGTCCTTGGGTTCATCTTCCCAGGGAAAGACCACAGGTGTAAACACTCCTAGGCCCAAGGAATGGTCAAGAGGTAGCTGTTTGCAGGCATTGTGGACAGAGCTTTGACTTACTGGCATATTTACATATGTGTGTATGAGGCCTGTCAAGCTGCAGATGGACCCAAGAATGAAAAAAAATGAGGGATGAACTTTGGTTCAGGCCAGAGGCTGACTCATCCCATATCACCTGCTCTGTTACATTCTAACTTGACATGGACTTTCAAGACTTTATGAAGGTATTTGCTGAAGTAAAATGAGAAAACATATTTTTTATCAGTGTTATTAGCTTTATTTTCACTTTCAAATATTTAAACATATGGTACACAGACCTCTTGCCCTGCACCCTGTTAATGTTTTGGGCAGCTGCCTCTCTAGTTACTATTAGTATTAAAATAAAATATAATATATAAAATAAATTCTACTTCAGAAAATGAGACCATATGTGACCAATTGTCTTAGTTCATTTTCTGTTGCAATAACACAATACCTAAGACTGGGTAACTTACAAATAAAAGAGGTTTATTTTGGCTCACAGTTCTGGAGGCTGAACAGTTCAAGGTCAGGCAGCTGTATATGGTGGGGGCCTTTATGCTGTGTCATGACATGGCAGAAGGCAAGAGGTGCACACTGAGAGCCAAACTGGCTTTTATAACAGACCCACCCTCATGATAACCTCTTAATACTGTGACATTGGGGATTAAGTTTCTAACACATGAAATTTGGGCAACACATTCAAATCATAGCACCAATATTCTCCATAGCCTTCTTAACATGTATTGTGAGCCGTCTTTGGACAAGTTTGAGAAAAAAAATTGAGGGCCTTAAGAAACCTCAGGATCCACCTATATTAGCTTGAGGTTCTTCATTAGCCACTCCATTGAGAAAGCATTAAAGATCTATATTATAGCTTAACTTTTATCTGGAAGGAGCAACACATTAAAGTGTGATAACATTGACTTTGATTCATTTGTAAATCTGTCTTGATAATCACCTAGCTGGGACCTGCGGGGACAGGAAGGAAACGTGGCAAGTTTTGATGAGGAAGGAGGTTGTGGACAAAGCCAATAATTGAGAAATCCAGGGAAGGTACCAGAAACGTGTTCAGAGCATCAAGAAGCAGCCTGAGAACAGCAGGTGTCTGGGAATGGTGAGAGGTTTCTGGTCAGGAAAAAGAGAGGTTCAGAAAGACCCAAGGGAAACTTTGCCCTTGTCAGTTTTGTTGAGGTCAACCTGCCAGTGCCTCCAGCAAGGTTTAAGATCTGAACAATTTGTTTTTAAAACACATACAAGGATTTATTCTGAGACCTTGATGAAAAGTTTTTCAAATGTTTCTAGCTGAGTGGTCTACACTTCCATTTTCTCAGGATCTGAGCAATAGAACCCTCAAATAGTGAACACATTTTAGAAATGTGCAAAGAGAGGCCGGCGCGGTGGCTCATGCCTGTAATCCCAGCACTTTGGGAGGCCGAGGCAGGTGGATCATGAGGTCAGGAGACTAAGACCATCCTGGCTAACACGGTGGTCTCTACTAAAAGTACAAAAAATTAGCTGGGCGTGGTGGCAGGCACCTGTAGTCCCAGCTCCTTGGGAGGCTGAGGCAGGAGAATGGCGTGAACCCGGGAGGCAGAGCTTGCAGTGAGCTGAGATCATGCCACTGCATTCCAGCCTGGGCAACAGAGCAAGACTATGTCTCAAAAAAAAAAAAAAAAAAAGGAAATGTGCGAAGAGAAATAATATTCATGATAATGACCTTTGAAAGATTTTAAGATCTTGTAATGCCTTAAGAATTATTTTTAAATATTGAATGATCACTACAGATTCCAAAATAAGTATATTTCACTGTATCTCAAGATTTGTAAATTGGCAGTCTCTTACTTTTTAAAAATTCAACAAACATTTATTGAGTCTCTGATTTTCCAAGTACTGTGCAAGGCACCTGGGATATAGTGATGGACAAGACAGATATAGCACCTGCTCTCATGAAACTTAGAATTGAGTGGGGAGCAATAAACATATGTATACAGGAAAAATAATGTCTAAGCTAGAGACTAATGTGCTTCTTGGTCAGGTAAGGGCTTTTCCACATAGTAACATTTAAATTGAAAACTGAAGGATGAACAAAACACAGAATGAGGAAACAGCATACACAAAACCTTGAGGTTGAAAACAGCCTGGCAATTTCACATACAGGACATCACTGGAAAGAATGGTACCAAATGAGGCTGGAGACATGGATAGGGGCCCGGTTATTTGGAACTTCTAGACTGTAGAACAGCTTTTGGACTACATTCAAAGTACAATGGGAAATCATTAAAAGGTTTGAAGCAAGGAAGTGACATGATCCGACTTTCATTTCAAGAAAAGTTCTCCACTGCTATGTACAGAATAATTGTGTTCAGAATTCAGTAATGGATGGAGGAAACCAATTAGGAAGCTGTTGAGGGGTCTAGACCAGGGTGATCTGAACTAGGATAGTGGCAGAGGAATAAGTGAAATAAGTGGATGTGAGATGTGTTTGGGGTAACCCTTGACATGACTTGTTGATGGTTTGGAAGTAGGAGATGGGGATAAAGAAGACAGAAGAATCAATGGGGTCCTTGGATTTCTGGTTTGAGCATTTTAATGGGTAGTAATTACTGAGACTGGGAAGAGCATGAGAAGAACAAGTTGTGGTTGGAAATCAGGAGTTTATTTGGATGTATTAAGTTACAGATATCTGTGTGACATCTAAGAGGGAATTTTGAATAGGCAGCTGGAAACACAGTCTAAAGTTCAGTGAAGAGGACTGGATGGAAGATATAAATTTTAGATTAATCATCTTACAGATAATATTTAAAGCCAAGAGAATGGTGACATCACCTAAGGAGACATTATAAAGAGAGGACAGGAGGGCTCACAGATCCCAATATTAAGATATCAGATAGAAGAAAGGTCTGAGAATATTTACAAGGAAATCCCAGAGAGTGTCAAATCAGGGAGGCCAATAAAAGAGGGTTTCAGGAAGGAAAGAATAGTTGGCTATTGGAAGTGCTACTAAGAATTGAAGAAGGGAAGAGAAAAGTATTCTTCTTTTAAGTTCCTGCTGAACTTGGCGAGATACATTTCAGGATAGTAGAATGGCAATTCTTCAATAACTAGAACATTTAGTTAACTGACCATAAATCTTATATTCTGCAAATACTTTGGATAAATGAGATAGAAGCTAAGTGGCTCAAGGAAGTAATTAGGAGATGTGAAGATCGAATTCATATGCTTATAGCTTTGTAGCCCTCTGGTTCTTTGTTGTTGTACCAGGGACCAAAGTTTCAGTGAACATAAATTTCTAGGCTGCTTTGATGCTTCTCCATTGTCCAAATATCAATATCAACCTTAAGCTGAAGAGAGAGGTATAACTAAATTTTTCCAATTATTGTTTATTAATATGTAAAGCAAACAATTATAATTTCAGGTACCTTTTGAACATTGACTAGGTTAAGGCCCCATATAATACACATGCTTTAAATAATTTATTCCTAGTATTATTTCCAATTTGAAGATGAATAAATTAAGGCTTAGAGAAGGTACATAGCTTCTTCACGACCAGCAGAGTCCAGACATGAAGCCATAATTGTCACCACTGTGCCAAACTACTAATTTATCAACTGATAGAAATCACTTTTGGTTAAAAATATAACCATGGATTTCTCTAAAAATCATGTCACTATTTATGAGTTCATTCCTTTGAAATAGAATTAATTTCTTTAACAGCTACCAACTGATTTGAAATAATAGGATAACTTTGCAAAGTCATATGAGGATTGGGACTATATCTAGATGAGAGAATTCAAAAGAAATAAGGCTTAAAACCAGCTGTTTGATATTTAGAACTACATGTACAGTTTTAATATTGCAATTGCTGCTTCTAGCTATTCATCCAGAAAGATCTGAAATCTTGAATTAATTTTAAAATGCTGGTCTTATTTGGCACACACAAAGAAGATGGTGGCTTTAGTTTTTTTCTAAAGACTGTCTATCAATAGAATTTAGACACTGGTATAATGAATTCTTTTATATTTGACTCTTGATTAAACTTTGAACGATGCATATAAGTGATATAGCATTTATTTGCATATTTAGACCTCTTAGAATAGCTATTTTAATAATACTGCAATTACCAAATACACGGAGGGAGCCATTATATTTTCACTTGCAATTTATTTCCACATTAGTTGCTTCACTAAAAAAATAAATTTAAATGATGTTTAAGTTCTCCATTAGAGGAGTTCTATTTACTAAATCTTTTATTTCAGTACCAAAGGAATAGAAGTATACATTCAGAAAGACAAACAATTATTGGAGGTAATACATTAACATTAAATATAATGTCAATGGCAGGCTCAGGTGAGGTAGGCATTACATGTATTCATTTTTTCTTTATAAACATAAGGCAAGATTACTTTTCACATGTACAGTAATCACATCAGTAAGAGTGATTATTCAATCCAACAACAACATAGTTAAGTTTATAGAAAACATGACATCAATTAAGCCAAAATATGTAAAACTATTATTCAGAAGAAAAAAACAGACTTGTGAATAATAAAATTATATTTTAATAATGTGAATCATTGTATATTATATAATGCAAAAAGCATAGGCAACTTAAAACAAACAACTGGATTTTAAAAAAGGGCAAAGGAGGCTGGGCACAGTGGCTTATGCCTGTAATCTCAGCACTTTGGGAGGCCAAGGTGGGCAGATCACGAGGTCAGGAGTTCAGGACCAGCCTGGCCCAATCTCTAATGAAAATACAAAAATTAGCTGGGCACGGTGGCACATGCCTGTAATCCCAGCTACTCGAGAGACTGAAGCAGGAGAATTGCTTGAATCGGGACCTTGGAAGTGGAGGTTGCAGTGAGCCGAGATCATGGCACTGCACTCCAGCCAGGGCTACAGAGCAAAACTCTGTCTCAGAAAAAAAAAGGCAAAGGGCCAAGGAGTTGAATAGACATGTCTCCAAAGAAGATATATAAATGATCGGTAAGCACCTGAAAGGATGTTCAACATCACTAATACTTAGGGAGATGCAAATCAAATCCACAGTGAGATACCATCTGACACCCATTAGGATGGTAATTATATATATATATATACACACACACACACACACACACACACACACATACTTTTTTTTGAGATGGAGTCTCGCTCTGTCGCTGAGGCTGGAGTGCAGTGTTGTGATCTTAGCTCACTGCAAGCTCCGCCTCCCGGGTTCAAGCGATTCTCCTGCCTCAGCCTCCCGAGTAGCTGGGACTACAGGCGCCTGTCACCATACCTGACTAATTTTTTATATGTTTAGTAGAGAAGGAGTTTCACTATGTTGGCCAGGATAGTCTCAATCTCTTGACCTCACGATCTGCCCTCCTTTGCTTCCCAAAGTACTGGGATTACAGGCATGAACCACCGCGCCCAGCCTATATATATATATATATATTTTTTTTTTTTTTTAAAGAAAAAATAGCAAGCGTTATCTAAGATATGGAGAAATTGGAACCCTTGTGCATTGTTAGTGAGAATGAAAATGGTGCAGCTGTTATAGAAAACAGTAGTCTAGTTTCTCAGAAAATTAAAAATAGAAGTATTGTATTGTTAGCAATTCTACTTCTGATTCTGGGTGTATACCCAAAAGAATTGAAAACAGGGACTCAAACAGGTATTTGTATATCTATGTTCATAGCAGTATTATTCACAATAGCCAAAAGATGGGAGCAACCCAAATGTCCATTGATGGATGAATAGATGAACAAAATGTGGTATATACATACAATGAAATATTATTCAGGTTTAAAAGAGGAGGAAGTTCTGACACAATGTACAACATGATGAACCTTTAGTACATATTTAAGTGAAATAAAGTCACACAGATACAAATACTGAATGATTCCACTTATATGAAGTACCTAGATTACTCAAATTCATAGAGAAAGAAAGTAGAATGAAGGCTGCTGGGAGTTAGGGGAGAGGAAAATGGGAAATTATTTTTTGATGAGCACAGAGTTTCAGTTTTGCAAAATGAAAAAAGTTCTGCAGATGGTTGGGATGGTTGCACAGCAATATGAATTTATTTAATTCCACTGAACTGTGTATTTAAAAATGGTTATGAATGTATATTTTATATTATGTGTATTTGACCACAATTTTTAAAAATAAAAAAGTGTCACTGTAAGCGTGGTTGCTTAAACAAATTTAAAAGCAGAGAAAATTTAGCTGATAAGAAGCTGTATCGACATCAATAACTAACTAGAAACTAATCTGAACATCTTTTCAGAGCTGTTATACAGATTAAGATATTGAGATACACAATTGCATATATAATCATATATCCTGTTATATGATGATATGTGATGTAAAATTGATTGTTTTTGCTTTGATAAGATTTTCTGGAGATGTTGAAAGGAGCTACATACAATAAACTGGATTCAAATTTTTGTTGTTGTTGTTGTTGCAGATCTGTGGCCACTTGTTCACATGGTTTCAAGGCACAATGAGACTCACTGGCCCTTGGAAACTTTGGCTTTGGATGTCAATGTTCCTGCTTCCTGCTTCCACTTCCGTGACCATTAGGGACAAGACAGGTATCCAGGCCAACTCTTTGCCTAATCACCAAATGTTATTTATAGCCTTTAAATCATTAAAACAAATCTTGTTAAGATTGAAAAGGCCATAGATGAATCTACTATAACAGAATGAATTACAATTCATTGCTTTCTTCCATTGATCTTCCCATCATGTACATTAGGAATTCCTAAAATTACCTATTTTTTTCATATGCATAGTATATTAGTCTATGTCTTCCTTTCGTCTTCAATATTTACAAGTATACATATATGCATGTGTGCCTCTGTGTGTATATATGACATTATATATCTTTCCCTTTCTTCTTCAATAATTATTCAAGTTATAAGTATGGAAACTCATTACTAATTAGGATTAACATGGACATATCTAATCTTAATTAAGTGAAAAATTGGATAGGAGGTATAAAAGGAAATGTAGTTTAATTATATGTTCATTTTGTAGTATCTTAGATGAGGCAAACAAAAGGTTGACAGATCTTTAGAGCACTTTTTGAACTAAATACACAGTATTTGCAATTAAATTTATCAGTCTTTTCATAAATATTTCCAAAAGGCTTAAGGACAATTTGAAATATTTACCTTCACCTCTGCTTTTTGAAATTGATTATGTGGTTAATTTGGAAGACCTCTCTTGAACATTGAGTGTGTGTAAGTTACTTAGCTAAATGTAATTCCTATTACAAGGTTGAATTAGACACATTGGAGAAGGCATTTGCTAGGGAAAGAGAAACTTCATCTTTCCTATGCAAAAAATCACATATAATGTATTCTGATGATAATCACATATGATTATGTATTCTGAGACTGTATTGTTGTGCCTATTCTTTTGAATATTTTTTCAATAATTTTTGCTAAACAAGTATAAACCCACTCTAGTAGAGACTTTTGAGTTTGAGACACTCATAAACTACAATTACTCATAAAGATCTAACACATCATAATCTTTCAGAGTGTTATGTAAGTCATTATGATTTTTTATTATATGGCAGAAGGTGCATTTCCTAAAATAATCCACATGAAAGTTTGAATATTCTGTTATTGTACAAAAGACATCCTGTGGCTGTCATACAATTTGGGGGGGGAAACACTTTCTTTCTTCAGTGAGAAATTAATCAGCTGTGACTCATGGCAACTACAATATGTAAAAAAGGAAAAGAGATGCATAGGGCAGCGGAGTTTATTCTGATACTATTTCTACTCTTCTGAATTTCTTAGTCTCTTTTTGTAAAGAAATATAGCAGGTAATGTGCTTTGCAATTTAATCTGAGATGACAGGACTTTTTTAGTTAGAAGGAAGAATTAATTTTTGGTTAAATAGGGACAGTTTTTAGGCACATGCTAGTGGGTAGTAAATGTTCTTGATGATAGCAAGGATTTGAAGGACCTAAATAAACGGTTCTCCAATTTTAGTGTGAAAAAGAATCACCTGACATATTTGATTCCTGAGTCCTCTCACATATCCCCATTTTGCAGGTCATACTGGGGTGGGATTCAGTAATTTACATCTTTAACAAGTTCCACAGATGAATCTAATGCAGGATTATCTGAGGAAAACTCTTAGAGAAACACTTATCTTTGAGATAATTAACAGACATTTTGGTTTTCTTTTTTTCCCTTTCACCTGGTTACCTTGCATTTTATGCACCATTTTATGCCAAGGTTCCTTTTTTTGTTGTTGTTTTATTTTATTGTTTACATTTAGTAACCTTTTAAAATTGTGATAAGAACACTTAACATGAGGACTGCCCTCTTAACAAATGTTTAAGTGTATAACACAGTACTGTTAATTATAAACACGGTATTATACAGCAGATGTCTAGAACGTAATCATCTTGCATAACTAACACTTCCCCATCTTGGGATTCCCCTGAATGTTTGCTTTTGTAGTTCTAGTATCTCTACTCTTTAATCAGGTTACATGATGTATGGGACTACCAAAATGCATATATTCTTATCCAATTTACTTTGCTGAATTAATCTTTCTGAATGATTTTCCCAACAGTGTGAATTCAAAATTAATCTGAACTCTAACAAGATTCACTTAACATGAAGCATTAAGGGAAATTAATAAAAGAAAAAAATTACGTTATTTTTATCATGCCATTTGATAGAGGGTGTTCGTAAAGCAACACATACTGAACGTGTGATGGAAATTGCTTAACTTCAAGTATCGTTTGCATTAATTGAAAATGTCAGCATAGCACTGTCAAAGGGATTATTGAAGAATATGACACGCTGGGCATGGCCTGGAAGGAGACCCTTCTTGTGTCTTGTGTATCTGGTTCACAGTGCAAGCTTCCCTTTTTAGTTTCCTCATGTGCAGACCTGCGCTTGTGGTCACTAACCATTTACCGGAGGGAAGTGATTACATCTAAAAATAAAATATAACAAATCTGAGAGAGAGGCTAGGGTTTCAGTGTTGGAGTCTGTGAAGTTGTCAACAGTTTACTATTAAACCTAAATATATGACAGATAGATTGGGCCTTTTAATTGCTTTACCTTAACACTACGGTGTGTTTCATAATTACCTGGAATTGTCCCAGTTGGGACAGAATTTAAGAGTAATATGGAGAGATTAAATAATAACTTCAATTTTAAAATTTTGAAGGTATTAGGAATTCAGTCATTTCATATTCTTTCATCAATTTTCCTATTATATTGAGTTCACAGGATAAGGTATATTTGTTTATTTTCCTACTGCAAATGAACTTCCATTTGAATGTGACAGTTTCAGCTCAGTTACTTGTCAAAAGAAGGTGGGGAAGAGAATTGTGTTAAAATATATACAATGCTAGAAAATCTCAAAACTTATTTTAATTAGTTGCGTAAAACTTTTTCCTCTAATATGGAAAACTATGTATCAAATAATTAAAGTTTCATCTATTTTCTTTAATCTGTTCTAAGGCAAAAGTACTATATCATCATAAAAAGCAGTAAGAAACAGAAAACCAGAGTTTAAAAAAAAACAGGCTAAATAAATGGAAATGACAGAATGCCTTTTAAGTAACACATTTTCTTTTCATTATGATAAATCTTCAGTTTAAGTGTCCAGATTGACTTGATTATAAATTTAAATTTAGGCCTGTAACTATTCACATAAACCCTTCTAAGGTAGTTTTCTATTAATTACAAAGAATTACAAAACCTATTATTCCAAAATGTGGCTTTTACTAGTTGGCAAATACTTCACGCTTAAACTCAGAGTAAAATGTATGCTGTTATATAGAGAATTGTATTTTGTGTTTTTAAGAAATTCTTGTGTTCAACATTGGTACCATGTAAAAATCCTTCATTGACAAATGTACTTTGTAACTCCTAAATTTTGAAAGTGGAGGAAAGCTTCACAATGATTAAATTAATAATATATCTTCTAACTAGGTATTTTTCTTTGGAAGAATTGGGCATTTAAGCAGAGGCATGAAGGCAGTGTGAGGGCAAGGCACGTGAACACCTGGGAAGCAGTCACTTGGTCCTCAGGCTCTGAGGCAGGGGCATGCTTGGCATGTGGGAGAAACAGCAAGAAAAACCGGGAGACTGGAGTCAAGTGAATGAGGGGGAGGAGGTGTGAGGGTACGTGGCTCCTGAGAAATGCATCTGTGCTTTCTGTGTTGTCAAAATCTGATTTCTAAGCCTGCAAGGTCAAAGGCTAGACCTTAGACTCTGATAAATTCGCCAAAGCAATAAATCCTGTACTGTGAAACCTCTTGGAAGATGTTCAACCTTTGCCCTGTAGACCCTTCCCGGATATCAGGTGGACAGGCAAGCTTCTGAATGTATGCCCCTCATTACCTCTTGGAAGCCTTATTTCACAGTTAGTTGAATATTGTCATATTGTATTATTCATAATGCATTGTTATTAAAGTACAGATGTGTGGAGATATGTGCATTTTAGCAAAGTTAAAATATAAATTATATCTTGACCAGACAAATTATGTTTTCTTTCCCTGCAATCAGTAAACTGGTGTATTAATAGTGTAAGTAATACAAGAACCCTCACTAAACTGCAAAGAGTATAACAGAACATGTTTCCGTTTATTTTGTATGATGACTATAACTTTGATTTTCCCTTTTGTTTTTGTAGTACCCAAGGAATTACCTCATCCCCTGGCTTTTCCTAAGGCCAGAAGCCTCTGTGTCCAGAGAGCAACTAGTCCATTTTCAGTCTGAGTATCAGCAATATACACACATCTTTTAGGTATTAAATCATTTGAAAAAACAAAACATTAAAAGATTGGATTTAGCTGGTCTGAGCTCCTTAGCCATTTGAGAGGAGAAAAAAGGAATTCAACATACTTTCAGGGAATAATAAAAAAAGTGGAAAAGAGGGATTTCAACATATCTTTGGTGAATACTGTATTAAACTGAAGATTTATATGAATGGGTATAGAAAGTATCAGACTGGGCCAGTCTCAGTGGCTCACGCATGTAATCCCAGCACTTTGGGAAGCCGAGGCAGGCAGATTGCCTGAGGTCAGGAGTTCAAGACCAGCCTGGCCAACAAGGTGAAACCCTGTCTCTCCTAAAAATATAAAAATTAGCCACGCATGATGGTGGGCGCCTGTAATCCCAGCTACTTGGGAGGCTGAGGCAGGAGAATCGCTTGAACACAGGAGGCGGAGGTTGCAGTGAGCCGAGATCATATCACTGCACTCCAGCCTGGGTGACAGAGCAAGACTTCATCTCAGGGAAAAAAAAAAAAAGAAGTATCACACCAATGAGAGGAAAAATGTTTAACAAAAGATGTGATGTGATCTTAAGATTAGAATGCGTAGCAGTACAATAGGAGGTCAAACCAGTAGGATAAAACAGAGAGATTAAGGGGAAAAGTGATTTTCTCTCTCTCTCTGTGTGTGTGTGTGTGTGTGTGTGTGTGTGTGTATGTGTATGTGTTTAAGCACACGTTTAAAACTGAGGGTGGGAGCATAATGCACTTCTACTAAAGAATGAAGATAATTTCTTAGGCATGCTATTATTTTGTTTAAAATATGTATTTAAGAAGCAATGTTCAATACAGAGGGGGAGAAGTTGGTTATAGGAAACTTGTGTTTTGTTTCTACTCCACCATTGAGTGGCTGGCTTTGTGATCTTAACTACTCTTGGATGACTTGTTCTTAGGTGCTCAGGATTCTAATTTTTGGAAGGAGAAGGGGTAAACATCTTTTTTAAAGTACGTATTTTCTTTGTAGGTAATCTAGATAAAATAATGATATACCCAAATATGATCTAGCTGCCTTCCTTTGGCTCTTTTCTTTCTTTCTTTCTTTTTTTTTTTGAGACAGAGTCTCACTCTGTCACCCAAGCTGGAGTGCAGTGGCGCGATCTCGGCTCTCTACAACCTCCGCCTCTGCCTCCTAGGTGCAAGCGATTCTCCTGCCTCAGCCTCCCAAGTAGATGGGACTACAGGAATGTGCCACCACACCTGGCTAATTTTTTGTATTTTCAGTAGAGATGGGGTTTCATCATGTTGGTCAGACTCATTTTAAACTCCTGACCTCAAATGATCCGCCCACCTTGGCCTCCCAAAGTGCTGGGATTATAGGCATGAGCCACCACGCTGGGCCCCTTTGGCTCTTTTCAATACCCCCCACCAACTCTGTAATTTGCCCAGGTCCTTAAGCGAAATCAGGAGGAAAGTGGGGCTGATAGTTATTAACATCTTAGTATGAATTTGTTAAAAACATTTGCATTTGCTTTTGAAAAAGATCTGTTGATTAAGGTTCTCTAAGCAGTGCATCTTTTTAAAAAGGTATAGACATTTTAAAAATAAATTTTATTGTGTATATTTGAGGTCTATAGCATATTATGGGATGGATATAATTAAATGACTGTTGTAGTGAACAGAATAACATACCTATCATCTCACATAGTTACTTATTTTTCTAAGGAGTGGCTAAATCTTATTAAATGAAAATCTCAAAGGCAATACAATTTTATTGTATTTTGTTAGTCCTTATGTTGCACATTCCATCTCTAGATACATTTATCCTACATATCTGCTATTTTGTATCCTTTAAAGTGTATTTCTCCATTTCCTACCCTCCTCACACCAGTGATAAATGCTGTTTTATTCTCTATCTCTGTGTATTTAAGCTCTTTTTAAAAATATTCCACATGTGGGATCACACAATATTTTTTCTCCTGTGTCTGGCTTATTTCACTTAGCATACTGTCCTTAAGGTCTATCTATGCTGTGGCAAATGGAAGGATTTTCTTTTTTTTAAGGCTGAATTATATTCCATTGGATAAAATGTCTAAATGTAATATCAAAAACCATACAACTCCCAGAAATGATCATGGGGGAATAGTTCCCCAACATTGACCTTGGCAATCATTTTTGGATATCACATGAAAATCTCAGGCTACAAAAGTGGAAGTAAATAAATGGGACTAAATCAAACTAAAACACTTATACACAGTGAAGGAAGCAATCAACAAAATGAAAAGACAACCTATGGGCTGGGAAAAAGTAATTGCAAACTACTTATCTGATAGTTAATATCCAAATTTTATAAAGCATTTTTAAAACTCAATATCAGTAAAACAAATAATCTGATTTAAAAATGGACAAAGGATTGAAATACATATTTCTACAAAAAAGAGATTAAAATGTCCAACAGGTATATGAAAAAGTGCTCAACATTACTAATCATAAAGGAAATGCAAATTAAACCGTGATGAGACATTACCTCATACCTATAAGGATAGCTATTATCAAAAAGACAAGAGATAACACAAATGTGGCAAGGTTGTGCAGAAAAGAGAACTCTAGCACACTGTTGGTGGGAATGTGGATTGGTTATAGCCATTATGGAAAACAGTATGGAGGTTCTGAAGAAATAAAAAACAGAACTATCATATGATCCAGCAACCCCTTTTTTGGGTCTACATCCAAAGAGATGATATCCCCACCTTGTGAAGCTATATCTGCACCCCCATATTCATTGCAGCATTATTCACAAAAGCTAAGACATAGAAACAACCTAAGTGTTCATGGATGGATGAATGGAAAAAGCAGTGCAATTTTTTTTTTTGTGGTGAAATTTTAGTCATTACTTTTGCAATAGTCCAGAGAGCCTTTGAAATGACACAGTGCTTTGCCTTTGTCTACTTGACATGATATTTGGATATTTGAGTCTTTTCTTTAGTCCTTCAAGGTACATGCGCACTTACTCAAAAGTGTGCTTTACTTTATATTAAAGTATGTATTTTAATACTTAAAGAAATGAACATACCCACCTTGTGATAGCTATTTCCACTGCCTTGCCATTTTCGTGCAATGAATCCATAATATTCATGTATTCAGATTATTGTGCCTTAAATCTTACATCTAAATAATTAACATGTAGTTTTAACTTTTTCAGTTTTTCACCACAAAGCACGTATGCTAAAGATATGAAATGGCATTTGATTTTCATAAATACTTTTAGTGTAGACTTTCATAAATGTTGTTAGAAATGTTGAATTCCATTCATTTCAAAGTCATGGTTTATTACTTTGAAATCATCATATATTCGCTAGGGCCTCAGAAGAATTTAAATAAGATATATGCTGTTTCCAACTTGGCAATAGGCCAGTATACCTTCTTCTCATTACTATCTTGAGACTTGTTTTGCTAATCACCTACTGGGGCTTCCCTACATACATTGTGAGTAATTTAATCTTATTTATTATGGTTACATACTCACTCATAGTCATTATAAAAATATGATAAGAATGGAATTTTTTTGAGGTTTTCAAGAGTCATTTTTAGCTTAAAATATTTTCTCACAGAGATGCTATTTTCCTCCTTTTGTTGAGATATTACGCACACCAAAGTAGACAAATCTTAGTGCACAGTGCAGTGAATTTCTACAGATACATTTATACCCCTGTGTAACTACTACTCAGACCTAAATATACATTCTCAAAACCCCAGAAGCCTTCTGTGTACCTGCTCCTAACTAACATTTCACCACAAGTAGCCACTACACTGACACAGATTAGTTGTATAATCTCTAGAATTTTGTATAAATGGAATTATACAGTATGCATTAATGTTGCAGGACTTTTCCTTAGTTCAGCTAAAGATGGAGTTCTTTGTCCCATGGCCATGAAAATTCAGGCTCACAGACAATTTGAATAGTGAGTAAGACAGGGTTTTATTGGGTGAAAAGGAAGGAAACGGGGAAACAGGAACTCTCGCTAGGCCAGAGTCCCTGCTAGAGCACTTCCCACCAGGCTGATTGAATCCTAGTTTCCACACAGGAAGAAGAGGAGCCAGGCTCCTCCCACTGCAAAGGGCGTGAAGTTCCCGAGGCTCCACCTCAGTGGGCAGGCTGGTTGGAGTTGCTCCAAGGATCCCCTCCCACCTGGCTGTCTTATTCCTCCCTCTAAAGAAGTACATCTCATTGCTGTTAGATTAAGGATAAGGATGAAGACTGATCTTAACTGCTTCCTGCTGACAGGAGGTGCTGTTCTGGGGAAATGGAAGTCGGAGTTCCCTCAGGGGCCAATGTAAGGGTTCCCAGCAGAAGGGGCCATTGTCAGAGTCTCCAGTTGCATGACCGTTTGAAGTTTGATGGCCTGAAGGCAAGAACAAACTCAGTTATCAGAAAACATGTATCAAAATGAAACAAGAGGAGGGATAAGGACAGCTCAAAAATTCCAAGGCCTTTTACCAGTTTGCACAGGGAGAGGGAGGCCAAACACCCAACTAGCAAAAAAAAAACTTTATCTTTTTGCTGGCATGTTGGGCTTCTGTGTTCCCTTCCCCTGAGCCCAATCCTAAGCCAACTAGTTTAAAGTTTGGGAAATTAACTCTTTCTAGTTTGAAGGATGCATCTGAGGGGACTGTCACATAGTACAGAGACACAATTACCTATCAGTGAAGAGAGGACAGAGGAGAAGAAAGGAAAAAAAGAGGGCACCTTTTAAAGGAGTCCCAGGGATTCAGGATGCATTTGAAAGGAGTACAGACTAAAGATGAATGGCTACCCATCTAGAAGGAGGGGAGCAGGCATGCCTGGTTTTCTTCTCTTTCTAGCAGGTACCCAGAGTACATGAGGGAGAGAGGGAATAGTGTCCTTTTTCCCTCTTCCATCCTTGCATCCCCGAGTCACATTGACCTTGGCAGGTGCCGCCATGAGTACCAAAGTGGCTTTCATCCATGAAACGGGGGCCTAGAGAATAGGAATTATCTATCCACTCTCACCTATGCCTCTATCCCCCCAACTGTCAGTAGCTTTGGAGTTCCCTATACCTCATTTATGCCATGGGTATTAATGTGACCTTTATCCATGAAACAGGAAGCTTGGGGTTGGCTTAATCAGCCACACACACTCATCTGTGCTGTACCTTTTGACTTCCATTATTCTCTGCCTCTGGATTCCTCAGATCCATTTTTCTATCCTAGGGCTTTGACCCAAAGCTTAGAATTGAGTCTGGGACAAAAATTTGTCTTGAGGGGGCTGCATGGACTCCTTATCATAAGCCGAATGCTAAGTTAAAACTGTGGAACTGAGTCCTCCTCCAACAAGGGAGGGAAAGGATGTCTTGTGAGACACCCAGATAACTGGTAGCTATAGTTATGCTTGCTAAGATTTGGGTGCATGGTAATTGGCTTTGGTTAGCTTTCTTGGTCTTACTTTCCCAAAAGGAAATCTCCAAGTGATGGGTATCTTATTTATTCCAATTGCCAGGCAGGATTTGCAGGATAATTGCTCAGAACTAGAATATTGATCCAGATTTCTACATTACCCGTACCTTTTGTTCTTTCTGAGCTGCAGCTGGAGACTGCTGGTTGGTTCACAGGAACAAGCAGGGTTAGCCTAAAATGTAAGCGAAAACTTCAAAACAAGTAGTGAATTTAGAATTTAATGACCAATATATGATACATTTTGAAACATGATTTCTGTCTCTCCAGTCCTCATTTTTGTTGAAAAACAAATCATCATAGGACTGAGTGGTTTGCAAAATAGACTTTAGCTTTATACTTGGCCTGATTATTTGCAAAAAATACAGCAAGAAGTTATTTTTACATAGGTTTTCTGGATTAGCTTTGGTGGACCTCTGTTCCCCAAGGAATCTCAGATAAGACCTTTTAAAGCTGAGCCCAATCATGGGATTATTCTCAAATACCTGTGAGTTGAGTGATCCTCTCCTCTTAAGGTCCCATAATAAACTTGGAGCTCCTAGATCTGTTAGATAGTGACATTCTTTACTGACCACAGGTCATGAACCCTGTACAGGAACTGTGTAGACAAGGGTATGAGGCAACTGGACTTCTATCATCCCTGCAAGTTGAGACTGACTCCTTAAAGGTAAGCATACCCTTCCAGTCAAAGCCTTGGTAAAACAACCACTTTCTCCCATTGTGTCCTGCTGCAAAAGAAAAATGGATTCTTTTTCCACTGATGCAAATGGCTATATTGCCATAAGTTGAGAATACTCACAGAGAGTTTCCAAATTCTAGAGGAACCAGGCAGAGAGAAAAAAACATGTTCCAAAGTTTGTTTATAGGAGTATCCCTTACTCAATTATTAAAGGTTGTAAATAGTTCAAAATAAGTTTCCTTGACTATGAAAACCCAAGCAAGAATCAGCAATATTCCAACCAAAAGTCAAAAAAGTTGCTTCAGCTTTCTGAGCTCAGTCCATTTAGTTAACTCTTGTTTTGCTTGATATTTGTGAAGTTTCAGCTCTTCATGAGTCCTGTACTGTTTTCCTTTATTACAATGTTACAGTTTTCAAAGTTATCATAACCCTATATTTTAGAGCACCTGTTACAGTCTATAGCTTATTAGAAACCATCTTTTGAAAAGGATTAAAACAAGACAACAATTGTCTGTGAATAGCAAAATGTCCAGGGTAGTTACAGTTAGAAGCACAACTGACAAAAAAGTTTGGTTATCTCCCTAATGGTTTACAGTAACTTAAAATAGCAACTGAGGACTAAGCTCCGATTTTTATCTTGCCCACATTCCTTTCTAAGGGATCTGGGGAGTCACGCCCTACAAACCGTAATTTCTCATCGGATGAGTTTTATTTAACCCTGTATATTGTGACTTACTTTCCAATTTGACTCTGGCATAACAAGGAAGAAAATCACAATGTGTTACCCCAAGTATATTTCCTTGCCATACCTTAAAATTGTCCTACAAAATCTCTTGTGGGAAAAGTCTACATTCTGGCTGGGCACGGTGGCTCACACCTGTAATCCCAGCACTTGGAAGGCCAAGGTGGGTGGATCACGAGGTCAGGAGATCAAGACCATCCTAGATAACACGGTGAAACTCCATCTCCACTAAAAATACAAAAAATCAGCTGGGCGTGGTGGCGGGTGACTGTAGTCCCAGCTACGCGGGAGGCTGAGGCAGGAGAATGGTGTGAACCTGGGAGGCGGAGCTTGCAGTGAGCCAAGATTGCACCATTGCACTCCAGCCTGGGTGACAGAGCGAGACTCCGTCTCAAAAAAAAAAAAGTCCACATTTTCTAGAAATATAGAAAATATCCTTTCCCCTTTGTTTTCTTTCCTTTGTTTCCAGATCCAAGAGATAATCAACTAACAGTCAGGTACCCTTTTAGGTCTGATAAACATTTTACAAGTCTGCTATCTGAGAGATTCCTCTGCACAATAAATCTTGGTCTCCACAGTCCTTTATCTTAGCCTGAACATTCCTTTCCATTGATCTCAGGTCTTCAGATAAACTCACCTAATTGTCAGCCAGAAAATTTTTAAATTTACCCATAGTCTGGAAGCATTGCCCCCCTGCCCCCACTTTAAGTTGTCCCACCTTTCTGAACCAAATCAATGTATTTCTTTTTTTTTTTTTTTTTTTTTTTTGAGATGGAGTCTCGCTCTGTCGCCCAGGCTGGAGTGCAGTGGCCGGATCTCAGCTCACTGCAAGCTCCGCCTCCCGGGTTTACGCCATTCTCCTGCCTCAGCCTCCCGAGTAGCTGGGACCACAGGCGCCCACCACCTCGTCCGGCTAGTTTTTTGTACTTTTTTAGTAGAGATGGGGTTTCACCGTGTTAGCCAGGCTGGTCTCGATCCCCTGACCTCGTGATCCGCCTGTCTCGGCCTCCCAAAGCGCTGGGATTACAGGCTTGAGCCACCGTGCCCGGCCCAAATCAATGTATTTCTTAAATGTATTTGATTGATGTCTGATGCCTCTCTAAAAATACATAAAACCAAGCTGTACCCCTACCACCTTGGGCATATGTTCCCAGGACCTACTGAGGGCTGTGTCACAGGCCATGGTCACTCATATTTGACTCAGAATAAATCTCTGAAAATATTTCATGGAATTTGACTCTTCATAGACAGTAGTTTCAATTATGTGTTATAATAGTAATTCCTAGCATTTTAAACTTTAAGACAAAACTTGGTAAGTTGCTTTGTGTGCTAACTGCAGCCAAGGTTTGCTTTCTTAATTAAGGGCCTGGTTATTCCATATGTCCTCAGGCCTTACCAATTGTGAAGCCAGCAAGTCAAATAGTTCTCAAAATCCAAAAAACAGTTTGTAACCTTAAAACACTTAGCAAACCTTGCATCTGATCCGCAGTTGACCAATAATCTTTAAGGCTTTTATTTCTCAAAGATTAAAGTCATGTGAACTGAAAGGTACCACAGATTTTATATTCCCTTTAAAAAATATTTGTTCCAAGCGCTTGTCTTTCTTTTTTTTTTTTTTTTTTTTTTTTGAGACGGAGTCTCGCTCTGTCGCCCAGGCTGGAGTACAGTGGCCGGATCTCAGCTCACTGCAAGCTCCGCCTCCCGGGTTTACGCCATTCTCCTGCCTCAGCCTCCCAAGTAGCTGGGACTACAGGCGCCCGCCACCTCGCCCGGCTAGTTTTTTTTTGTATTTTTTTTTAGTAGAGACGGGGTTTCACCGTGTTAGCCAGGATGGTCTCGATCTCCTGACCTCGTGATCCGCCCGTCTCGGCCTCCCAAAGTGCTGGGATTACAGGCTTGAGCCACTGCGCCCGGCCGCGCTTGTCTTTCTTTAGGCCAAATTAGTTAGAGAGCTTTTGAAAGACATTACACACAGTACACAGACATGCAGAAGAAAACCCAGTCGCTGGGTGGAGCCTTTTAAAGGACAGGCATGGGAAAACATGCAGATATCAAACCGGAAAGAAACTTATTCCCTAAGGCAGGATTGCTAAACAAAGCCTTGCCAAGCAGTTACAGGCCATGCCCTCAGGATGTAAAACAAGATGGAGGCTTGCAGCACAAACCATACAGACTTGCAAAGCACACCAGATTGGCCACAGCCCAAGACTAGCCCCACAAATCCTTTTCCAAAATTAAGCTTTACAGAAAAAATGAACAGTGATTGTTAGGAGATCTGGCCTAGCAAAGGGGGAAAATATCTTTAAGGCTTAACTGCTGATGGAGTGGAGAGGAGGAAAGAAAAAAAATTTTTTAATGCTTGAAGAAGAACCTCTTATTCTTATGCAACTGATTCCTCCACCAGGGAGAAAAGATTAAGCTTAATTACTGTCCAATAGAGTTAAACCTGTTAGCCAGGGAAGAGGAAGGCTGTGGCAGCACTCTGTGGCTGGGACCAGTCAGCTGGTTGTGGGGGACTTTTGAGCCATGCGTCCTAGCCCTGCGCAGGGAGTGGAGATCAGCTTGGAGCTGCTGCTTACCAGCCTGTCCTGAAAAAGGAAGAAAAAGGTCATGAAAATTCTCCCAACCCCAGGGAGCGACTGTGGGTGGTGGTGAGGTTTCCCATAAGCTCAGAAGTCCAAGGATGAAAAGGCTTAGAAGCCACAGTGAGAGGTTTTGTGTTCTCATTTCCCTCACCACTTCTTGAGCCCCTGCATTGCACACTGAAAATGTTGCAGGACTTTTCCTTAGTGCAGCTAAAGATGGTGTTCTTTGTCCCACGCCCACGAAAATTCAGGCTTGCAGACAATTTGAATGGTAAATAAAACAGGGTTTTACTGGGTGAAAAGGAAGGAAAGGGGGAAAGAGGGACTCCCTAGGCCAGAGTCCCTGCTGCAGCACTTCCCTCCAGACTGTTCAAATCCCAGGTTCCACACAGGAGAGGAAGGGCCAGGCTCCTCCCCACTACAAAGGGTATGAACTTCCCAAGGCTCCACCTGGGTGGAAGGACTGGTTGGAGTTTCTCCAGGGACCCCGTCCCACTTGACTGTCTCATTAATATTTTTTGAGTGAATGATATTTTTCTATTTAATATTATTTCTGTGAGATTTATCTAGTTGTTACATGTGTCAATAGTTTATTCCTTTTAATTGCTATACAGTTTTTCATTGTATAAAGGGCCATTTACACTCATTTTTTGGCACTCCTTTCTCTTGGTTCCTTGAATTTTCAGGTCATACAGTTCATATATATTTAGCTTTAGTAAATGCTGCCAAACGGTTTTCTAAAGTGTACTAATTTTCACTCCTACAAGCAATGTAGAATAGTTCTTGTTGCTCCATATCCTCATCAATACTTGCCATCCTCAGTGCTTTAATTTTAGCCATTTAGTGGTATCTCACTGTGGTTTCACTTTGCATTTCCCTGATAACTAATGATGTTGAGCACCTTCTCATATGTGGGTTGAACATTTGGATATTCTCTTTTTTGAAGTGTTTAAATATTTTTGCACATTTTTAGAATAAGATTTTCAATTTTTTTGTTATTGATTTGTGAGAGTTCATTGTATATTCTCGAAATGATACTTTATTACATATTTGGACTGGAGGTACTTTCTTCTAATTTATGGCTTGACTTTTTACTCTTTTAGTGTTGTCTTTTGAGTAAAGATTTTAATTTTAATGAAGTTCAACTTAGCAATCTTTTCTTTTGTGATTAATGGTTTCTGTGTTCTTTTTAAGACATCTTTGCTATCCCAGGTTCATGAAGACTTTGTTGTCTTGTAGATGCTTTACTGTTTTACCTTTCATATTTATTTCTATGATTATCTTTAGTTAGTTTTTGTGCATGGTGTGAAGTAAGTTTCAACATTCAGTGTTTTTCTACATGGATATTCTATTGACCCAGCACCGTTTAGCAAAACAACCATCCATTTCCCCCTGAATCGAGTGGCTTTTCTGTGGTAAATAAGGAGACCATATGTTTTGGGTTATGTTTGCTTTTTTCTGTATGTGTATCAACACCACATTATAAAAAAAATTATATCTGATAGCTTAAAGCTCTCTAGCTTATTCTCCTTTAATTTTGCTTTTTGCTATTTTAGCTTTTTTCTATAGTTTCATATAAATTTGAGAATCAGCTTGTCAGTTTTACACATAGACACACACACACACACACACACGTACACCATACTGTTGGGATTTTAATTGGCATTTCTCTGAATCTAGAGATAAAAACCGAGAACTAACATCTTAACAGTTTTAAGTCTTGCATTATAAGTATTTTGTTTATCCCTTCAGTTATTTAGGTCTTTGATTTCTGTCAGCCATGTTTTGTAGATTTTAGTGTTCAGATCTTGGATGAGGTGTTTGGGTTTTATAAAAATGACTATTAATCCGAATCATTAATTGGTAATGTTTACAAAATCTCTAATAATTTTACTATTATGTAGAGCCTGCAATTGTATTAAGATCTCTGAGATAGCAATTTTCCATATTAGCTAAGTAATATCTATAAGTACTCCGTACTATAATTTCACTTACTTTACAAATTGTGTTCAACATGTTTGTTGTAGTATATTTGCTACTTATTTTAAAATTTGATTAAGTGGTAGCGTTATTTGGAATCTGATTTATTTTCTGGTTAAATATATTAAGATGATACCCTGTCACCGCGCCTGAGGTCTGTGATATATTTGTTAAATGAAGGGGGAACTGGTGAGTCGGCAATTTCAATTTGGTTTTAAGTAGTTTATTTCCTCTCTATGTTAAAAACTTCTAAGTTATTAAACCCAAACATCAATTTTAGACACAGAGAATTAAAGTTGTGATTACATGATGCCAAAATATTTAATCAATTTAGTTTAAAACGTTAAACTAATGGTCTTAACTGTCCAGTTGTACAGTTATCTTGGCATAATTCAAAAATTGGCTATAATTTTGTCTGAATTAACTGAATTAGCCTGATTCAATTTAAACATATTCTAAGATGTTGAAAAACTGGTGTGTGCATATCCATTACTGTATTAGTGTGTAGTGGTAGTATTAAACGTGTACATTCACTGAGTCGGGACTATCTTTTATTTCTTTGAATATCACTAAGTGCCGTAGCACATAAGTAAACTCTCTCAATTATTTTATTTCTTTTTTTTTAAATTATAGGCCACTTTTGTATGGTATAGATCTTTGCTTTTTAAATTTTATTTTAGCAACTTCCATATATGTTCCCTTCAGTTTTTAAAGTTTAATATCACCCAACACCAAAACTTGAATTAAAGTTGTGATAAAATATACTAGTAGTTCACTTGTTTTACTGTTTTACTTTGCATACAAAAGTTTAATGATGTTAAAACTAGCTTATTTCCAAATGTCAAGGATACATAAAGTGTTCAAATAATAGTTATAATAATAATGGCTAACACTAACATATATTCACTGTGAACCAAGCAGTGTTCTTAGCACTCTACATAAATCACCACAGGTAACCCTCACAAAAACACTGAGGTGGGTAATGTTCTTATCCTCATTTTACAGAAATTTAAGAAATGGTTTAATTTATTTCCATTTTATCTTAAGTTTCTGATTGTACTGTGTAATTAAAATTCATTTGAAGAATTTGATAGAAAACATAATGCAAATCTTCTATGCTTTTTGTCTTTTTAAATAGAAGAGTCATGCCCTATCCTGAGAATAGAGGGACATCAGCTGACCTATGACAACATAAACAAAGTTGAAGTTTCAGGTAGGCAATATAATCCTTTGTAAAGTAATATTTTATGTAAAATTATCACCAAATGCTAGATATGGAATACATTATAGGTGAATCTTTGATACTGCAATTTAAGATCATAGCATTAACATAAAAATTTTAAGAATTCTTTTTAATTTTTTTTTTTACAGTCTCACTGTCACTCATGCTGGCGTGCAGGGCTGCAATCTCAGCTCGCTGCAACCTCCGCCTCCTGGGTTCAAGCAGTTCTCCTGCCTCAGCCTCCCAAGTGGCTGGGACTACAGGCACATGGCTAATTTTTGTATTTTTAGAAGAGATGGGGTTTCACCACATTGGCCAGGCTGGTCTCGAACTCCTAGTCTCAAGTGATCCATCTGCCTTGGCCTCCCACAGTGCTGGGATTGCAGGCGTGAGCCACCACGCCCAGCCCATAAAAATTTAAGATAGATGATGTAGAAAAAGTTCTGAGAGCAGGGTTCTATATGTTTAATCTGTGATCAACAATACCTCAACTTCTTGGAGAAAAAAAATTATTTAAAATTATACAAGTTGTGACCATTGTAGAAATTTTGGAAGAAGAAAAAAAATTGTGAGAAGGAAGATGTCACTACTCAGATAAAGACAAGATTATCATTTTGGTAATCCTTCTTATCTTTCCTTTTGGTAATCTTTCTTATCTTTCTTTCTCCTTCTTTTCCTCCTCCTCCTTTTTCTCTTCCATGTAAATGCTAATGAGCATGTGACACACAAACACGTATGATTCTTATATTACATTCACGTGTAAGCATTTCCTCTCATCAATATACATTTCTTTAAAGCATGATTTTGTAAAAGGTTGCTTAGATTTAAACTGAATGGCTGTACTATTTTTAATCTAATTTTCTTACTTTAGACATCAGAGCTGCTGCAGTGAGTTACTCTAATTTTTACTTAAGATAATTCCTAGGTCAAAGGAAATTAAAATTGAATTTTTTAAAAATATATTCATGAAATTTTTTCTAGAAAAATGGCTACACGTTTTATATGCAAAGTGAATTTCATTCTCTTTTACACTAAAGGGAGAAAAATAAAATCAAGAAATTTAGCTGATCCCAAGCAGCAAGATTTTGTTTGAAGTAGATCAATTAATAGATAAGGGCAACACAAAATTCTGTTTAGAAATCAACATTTGTATTAGTTTATTAAATTTAATAAAACTGCTGTATTGAATCATTTGTTGCATTTGACAGGTTTTGATCTAGGAGAGAGCTTTTCTCTAAGACGTGCATTTTGTGAAAGTGATAAAACCTGTTTCAAATTGGGAAGTGCACTTCTTATTAGAGACACTATGTAAGTAAAAATTTATTTTCTTTATGTTTAATAATACTTCATAAATTATTTTCTAAGGAGATTTCAAATAATTTGTTTTAAAAATACAGTTTTTCAATAGCATCATCCTCACTGGAATACGGTGGTAAATGTGTTGTTAATGTATTTGTTGTTTATAAAAATCATTGCAATCTAATCTTTGCTCTACAGTGTAAATATCATTTATATGTACAGAAAAAAGGCACGATCATTAGAGAATAGTAATTAAACCCATTTCTGAAGAAATATTGTTTATGTTTAAAGTAGACATAACCAATATTAGATTTTTCAATGTAAACATTAAAATATAAGGCATTATATAGATTCAGAGCCAAAAGACTGATATTTATTATATAAAGTTTTAGATTTTCTATGCTTCTTAAGTTAAAATAAAATAATTCAGCTCTTAGGTGTTCATCTCATCTATTGTATAGAGTACATAGTAAACAAAAAGCTGTTTTTGTGCTTTTATTTTTGGTCTTGATGCTCATTTAATTTAAAATAGATTTACCAAAGTTTTCCCTTATTTTTTCTTTCTTTTTTCTACAGATACACTTAGAGTTAAAAAAAAAATCACCTTCCATTCAAATAATGACAATTGGTCAGCAACCATACAGGGCAACAGTGATTTCCCACGTAGTTGACAATAATTAAAGGATGACTTGATAGTAATTCAGAAAGCTGAGTTATCAGGCAGGCAGATAGCACATATGGTCAGGATAATTATTCCTGGAGTCCAAGATGAATGTTTTCATGTATGAATATGCTGCAATAAAGACCCATCAAAATTCTACTTAATATGCAACACATATGTTTTTGTGTGAAAATATGTATTTATGTTCTCACTTCCTGGGCGGTAGCCTAATATTTAAGACAGACAAGATTGTGGAGAACCTCAAAATTTGAATTCTTAAAGGGAAAAAGCATTAATCTTCTCATTGCCCTTCCTCAGATGTTCTGGGTAAATGAGGTTCATAACCTACACTTTTTCCTTGAGAAAAGTTTCTTTTAAACCTATTTTGTGATACTTTTGGTAATTTTCATTTAATGACTGAAATGGTTCCTTAAAAGTAAACTGCTCAATACTTGGTAAGAAACAAGAATATTAAGAAAGGAAGGAATTTCAAATCAGGGGATATAATGGGTGATTGTTAGGTGGGACACTTCAGCAGATGTAACTGTACGGACTTGTGCTACAGCGGCCGCTGTTCAGGTGGTCTCATAAGCAGGCATTAAACTCTCAGGGCACAGCAGTTCCATGCTTAGGTATGCATATGCCATAAAGGAAAAATGAAAAGCGCAATATTTCTTACATGTATATATTTAGATGTTTCTTAACTAGTAGTAGATAACTTTAATTAATAAATTTAAGAAAGGCAATACATTCTGTTTAAAAATTAAGATGCATTTTCTCTCTCCACCTTCTTTCGGATTTAAACCCCTGTAATTCTGGCCAGATGGCAAAAGGATTGGAGTGAAACCTTTTAAAAGTCACTGGACTGCATGTGAGAAGACTTAGCTAATTTTAAGTAGCTACATTGGAAAACTTGCTGCCACATTTAGACAATGCTATTTCTTTTTGAATTCATGTGATTATAAATATTAGGCATGACTTGGAATTTGTTTTCTGAATTTTGGGTTCTAAATCCCCGCCCAATCCATGGGTAATGAATGTAAGTGAATTCTCTGGTTCTGTGGAGCAGAACCCTGGTACCTCCACTATAGGAAACTGGGGGTATCTGGTTGAGCTGCCCGGCGAGTGTCAAGTAGCTTGGCTCATTTCCACTTGCATTTCACTTGTTGAGCCAAGTATGCTAGGATGCTTCTCTTGCATGATGCCATTTTGATTTTTCAATGAGTCTGGAGTAAAGTTGCAGCTATTTATATATTTGTAAATAAGCTGCTTTGCAGAGTCAGCATGGGAAAAGGCAGATACTATTTTACATGGAAAATGTGGATGCTTTCTGTGCCTGAGCTTGCTTTTATTGTTCTGGCATAGCTCAGGTGAGATTCATGAAAGGAGAGACCTAATAAGTATGTTGGTCTGATACCTGTTAGGCATATTCAATGCCTTGGGCCTTGCTTAATGTAAAATTCCCAAAGACTGCTTTTGCAGGGGCCTTCCAGATAGACATCTGTCAAGTCCACGACACAGGTACTAACAAGGGTAAATCGTGAGTCTCAGGCAAAATTCAAGTCACCTTTTATCTCTGGATAACAATGCAGTAACCAAGGGCTTCTGCCCTGGGCAATGGTATCACACCTTATCAGTTGCCCATGGTTCTTTTGTCCTGAACCCATACTAAAGTTATAGGGAAGCTTATGAGAGGTCACACAGACAGCATATATGTTCCCTGGAGGATGGTCCCTTCCCTGGCCATTCCCCTGCTAATGGTTAATTGTGGAGGCCACATTCTAAATATCCAAGGAGTAACTTGTAAATTACACTGCAGACTGTCCCTGCAGGGAGCCACAATAACCAACCATCTGCAGTGAAGGGCTTGGAGGGTCCATGGCCAACACCAGGTTTTTTTGTTGTCGTTTCCATATCTTTAGGGGTGTTGGGGCAGGCAATAACAGATTACTGTTCATCCCTTTACCTGGTTGTAGAAGGTCATCCTTCCTCTCATAGATCTGACCACGTGGCCTGGCCCTACATGGGTCAGTGACTAACTAGCTAATTCTGTAACTTTCAGGTAATGAACCACAAGGTTAAGCCTTGATAAACTGCCAGCATCAGTGCAGATTACCACAGGTGTCACCTCCTTGGTGATCACTATCTACACTGCCTTGAGTTCAATTTATTAACTACTTTATCTATACCTGGTTTTAAACCATATGGTGTCAGTGTTAGGCTAGACTGCAGCAGCAATCAGGACAGCAGCAATCCTCTGACTAGACCTATCTGTGTACCATGCCCCATCAGGAATGGCGGGAGTGCCTCAGGTTCCATGGCCTTATCTTGCATTAGGACGATAGGCTTCAAGACCTCTTGTAAATCTGCTGCTAAGGGACTTGTACTCAGCATACTTCGCTGCTGCAAGTAGGGGCCCCACTTCGCTAAAGTGGATGTCTGCACCTTCCCTATCCAGGGGGTCGTTACCCATGAGTGTACCTACCACGCTGTTGGGTACACTCTGCATGATGACTATAGCCTATTCTGCCATGCTTTTGTGAGCCTGAAGGGCAGCATATGCACTTACTAACTGCTTCCCAGTCCGGGGAGTTGTTATCCGTGAATGCAGCCATCCTGCTATTACTGCTTTTCTATCAAGGAATACCAGAGCTCAGCTCCCTTCCAGAGTTGGGACCAAAAGCCTACTGGCATTCTCAGGTGCCCCGTGCACTGCCATAGGCCCTAACTGAAACTCTCTGTGGTCACATGCACATCTAGGTTAAATGGGCACCTCTGGTCAATTACCTGTAGGGCTTGTGCCTGCTAACTAGCCTGTTTGGCTACCAGAAAGACTGTCTCAGCAACATCATCCCAATCCTAGGCAAGAGGAGCGTTGCCGCTTCTAAACCTGCAAGAGAATCAGAGGTTAACATAACATCATTAATAAGATCATGACACGTGGTGGGGCTATGCATATAGCCCTGCAGCAACACTGTGAAAGTCCATTGTCTACCTCTCAAGAAGGCAAACTGACAGCCTTCTGCCTCCCCGAGGGCTGCCATAGCAGTAGTCACTTCACGTAGTGAAGACCCCACAGCACCCTGCATATGGGGTGAGAACAGCAGCTAGAGAGCCAAAAGCACTCGTGGGCACTGAGTCCAGCACAAGATCCCTCATGTGGGAGGGAAAGCGTTCATCATCTGGCCCCCAGGGATTCAAGTCAAACGGTCTGCTCTATACCCATCTTCCAGAGTATTTGCACGAAATGAGTATATGATCACCATTTACTCATAGTTTCTAGTATCTCTCCAGCATCATTCCAAACAGTCCGTATGGCTGCCATTAGCCACTCAATTAATGTGTGTTCACCATGCCCTTGTGCCAACCATTGGCACAGCTACAGCCACTGACGAAGGGAGGGGTGAGTTGTGATAAAAGCCTAGCTTTTCCATCTCGGAGGTGGGGCAAGAAATGCTGCCAGCCCCCTTGTGCCAAAGATGGAGTAGCCAGGCAGGGAGGGGCACTGGGTGCTGTTAACACTGTTTACCTGACTCTCACAACTCAGTGGGTGTATAAGCACTATAAGAGGTGTGTTCTACCACTGTGGGTGGCCCCAGGCCTCTCCACTGGGTTCCCATCGGATGGTCATGTTGTACCTTCTGACAGATGATAGGGTGAGCCCGCAGTGGTGGAGCCCCCTCCTCCTCAGGATCAGACCAAATGGGACTGTCCAGCCTGGAGGATGGGCTCAAGGTCACACTAACAGCTGTTGCTAACTCCTGTTCTAGGCTGTTTATCTGGGCCTCCAAGTGCCCTGCTTGCACCTGGATGTCCCTCACCCCCAGGTTTTGCTTCAAGCTGTGCATTTGGGTCCCCAGGCACACGGCTTGCACTGGGAGGTCCCTTACCTGTGGGACTGAGCATGTATTTCACACAGTGCAGTCAGAAATGCCTATCCAACTCCGCTGGTGAAGGTGCGTTCCTTCTCGGTGCCTCGTGCTTCCAGCTGCCTCGGTGCTTTCTCCACACTCGCAGGAGACCCATCAACTGCCTCCCACATTTCCACTGGGGTCCATCCAGGCAGCACCACTGACACCAGGTACCACAGCCTATGCTGCAGCCACATAGCCAACCCGGAAGCCTTTAGGGGCCAAAGACCCACTCACCGTATCCTGCCAACTATGCTAATTGTCAGGTCCATGACTATGCCAAATGTTATGCTGGGGTCAGGTTCCAGCTCATGCTGAGGTCTGAAGGGAGTGGGTGGGTGAGCAGAGAGCTAAAAGAACACTTGGAGGGCTGTAGGCAGGTGAAAGGTAGTTTTATTCAGCAGCTCTCTCATCAGCAGCTTACACACACTAGGTCTCCTGTACTGTTCACCTTGTCTTGGATGCTTCATCCATTGGCTCCCACACACAGCTGCATGGACAGCTCTCCCTTCAGGGTCAGCAGCTTAACTCTTTCCCTGGGCATAAGTGAGCTGAGCTGTGTCCTGGCTCCCCGCTGTTCATCTGCAAAGATGGACAGCTTTGACTCTCTCTTTCTCTGGGTGCAAGTGCACTTGTACAGTGTCAGCAGGGCAATTATACCTTTCACAGACAATAGTGGCGTAGGGCCAAGGGATGGCCTTCCCATGTTATGGCTACTTGGCTGTGATAACAAGTGGAGTTATATGCCTATGCTCTAAACTCACTGAGTCACTCTGGATGTTTACCTCGGCCTATCCTTGACCAAAGCACAGCTGTGTTCCTTACAACATCAGTGTACACTTAGAGGTGGCATAGGCTCAGGGGACGTTTGAGGGGCTTTATGAGTTTTGTTGGCTTTAAATTCATGACCATTTCTTCAGTATTCATGGGATAGCAAATGGTAAGTATTTGGGGGCTTTAGAAGATTCTGGGTGGCATGCTACCTAGTTCTCTAGAGTTATTTTTTTAGAGGAAATTTTCTTGGCTTCTTATATCTACAAGTAGCCCTAGTTCTTTAAAAGAGATGATTCATTATTTTTATGCATATTGAGAGCTATAGCAAAGAAGATTATACTTTGATTATTTTAAAATTGTGTTTTGGCCGTTATCAGGGGAAATTGGTCAAGTATTGAGTAAAAACAGATAACACAACAAACAAACACACATACTATGGAGTACCTTATTTTTTTGGCATAATGTAGTCTCTATCTAGCTTCCATTGGTTGCTTCAATATAAAATTCAAAGAAAATGTCTTAGTATTGAATATTTTAGATGAATGTTGAATTTCTACCTGCTGTTGGTTCTGAAGGAGCAACACACTCAGCTTGACTGGCCAATGAAGAAATTGATTTCAAATGTACCAAGGAAGTGAGTTTTCTGATTCATTGTTTAATTCAAGTATGGTAAAGTGCCTTAACTCTTAGGCTCTTGGTAACTACTGCCTGTCTGGAATGCTGTGTTGAGAAGGATACTGGGGCCATAGTGGGTTTAGCAGATTAAAGTGCTATACCCATTAAAAAAAAAGAGGGAGGAAGCAGTGAGCATATGTGTTCCATATCTGTGGCCTCTCTGAATTAGGATGATTTCTGTAAGCTGGTGGTTTTGCAATTGAAGCAGTGTCTAAGAATGGGGGGAAATAGGCTATGTGTGAAAAAATGGCACAGATTAAATTAAATACGATTTATGAGCTTGAATAATATAGTTAGACACAGTGACGTAAATGACATATATGATCCCCTTAGTGTTTGTTACAAATAAATAAATCTCTAGTGAAGGGGAATCTTCTTTATCTGTGTCTCTGTATCTCTCTCATTCAATTGGTGTCTACTTTATGAAAGTAAAGACAATTTAGTTTCATAGCTTTACGTGAAAATAAGAGGTAGCTGGTAGGAGCTATTCTAATTTATGTTTATGGATTTATAAACATAATAATCTTCAGCAAGTAGGAAACCCAAACTATAAATTTGGAAGATGTGTAATGTTTTTCAGAAATATTTGAACTCTGGACTTTAACAGTTCCCTTGAAAATAATCCTAAATATGGACAAAATAGTTATATGTGTTGTAGCATGATTTTTACCTTGTGTTTTCTACTGTTGAATAATTTATCCCACGGGACTACCTCTTCTACATGGACCTTTACACTATTTTCAAATTATTATTATTATTATTATTATTGTTATTATTATTATTTGAGACGGAGTCTCATTCTGTTGCCCAGGCTAGAGTGCAGTGGCACCATCTCAACTCACTGCAACCTCCATCTCCCAGTTTCAAGTGATTCTCCTGCCTCAGCCTCCTGAGTAGCTACGATTACAGGCACGCGCCACCACGCCTGGCTAATTTTTGTATTTTTAGTAGAGACAGGGTTTCACCATGTTAACCAGGCTGGTCTCAAACTCCTGACCTCAGGTGATCCACCCGCCTCAGCCTCCCAAATTGCTGGGATTACACATGTGAGCCACTGCACCCAGCCGATTTTTATCATTATAAATAACACTACAACATACGAGAAAGTTGATTTTTTCTGTATTTAGGGTTATTTTCATACAATTGATTTTTAGAAATAAAATTACTTGTTCATTTTTAGGGATCTTGAGATATACTACAAATTATGTTCAATCATTTTTTCTCCATGTATTCTGCATATTTTCCAATATCTTCTGTAGCACTAGGCATTATCATGTTAAGATTTTGTGTTTTGTTTAACTTAAAACTTGTGCAGTTACAAATAGAAGCTGTAGTTTACTGTATACTTTTTCATAGAAGTTCCTAAAATGTTTCCTAAAAGGTGAATAAGAGGTAGCATTTGGTAAGTCACTGAAATGAATGCAGTCTAGTCTAGAGCTTATCCTTTTACTCAGCAAGCATTTGTTGAGCATCACTATGGCCCAGGCACTTTGCTAGGTTCTGAGCTTACATTGGTAAAAGAATGCGGATCTAGTCTTTCCTTCCTGGAACCTGCTAGAAAGATACACAGTGCAAGGAAAAGCTACACTTCCTCTTGCTTTGCCTTCATAGAAGGCAACTGAGATGTATTGCCTTCTATTGTTCAAGCATAGACTGCATGACTCAAATTTCACCCCTTATAAAGGCTAAACTTCCTTAAGCATCACACACAAGGCTAATTTTCAATGTTTTCATTCCTTCCCTCTTAAGGGACTATTTTGTAACACATGATTCATTTATATTGCTCTTCTTTGAGTCCTCTCCAAGTTCTCAAAACAAATTCAGAGGCTGAAAACTTGTTCAGAACTCTGATTTCGAAGCATCTACTTGCTGAGTGTTTTAGAAGGATTACTTTACAATTCCATTAAGCTCTAGAGAATGCCTATTTATGCATCCCTTGGGTTTTCATTTGGGGCATTCCTTCATTGTGTAGATAGGAATTTTCCTATATAAGGATAGGTGACTTAGTTACAAAGTTGTCCAGCTGTTTTATGAGATTGTATGACTGTTACACATGATTATGTCATCACTGTATTTCCTTCATTGCAGTTTGGCATACCAAGAATCTGAGGTTGTAAGTCATAAAGTCATACTTTTTTTAAATGGAAAGAATATATACAAATATTTACTTCTCAATAGTCAAAAGTACCTATTTTATTTTTTCTAGAAAATTCAGAATTGCTAATAGGCAGCAATAAATTTCTTAGTATAGAAATAGCTATTAAGATGTAATATAATATGAAATATTATTAGTTCAGTATTTTTACTGATTTGGGAAACATTTGATGTTATCATCATCAAATTTAAGTAAGTTGTGATTTTCCTCTTTCAGATTTCATATAATTCAGATTGGGAAAAGTAGAACATATCAGTAATTAATCATATGTGTATAAATTCTACAACATTCATATGACTTAAAGTTTTTTCTTGGACTTGAACATTCATTTGTTAGCCAGAGAGAAATAAGTTTGTTTAAAAGGTACATAAATGTTTTAAGTTTAATGTCTATTTGTGAACATTAGTAGATAAAATCTTATAAAATTAAAATATTTTTGTGTTTCACATGAGTTAAAATGGAAAAACCATAAACTGATTTATATATTTAAGAAACTAAAGTTCTTATAGTAAGAAACGATAATGTCACTATTATTGCCTTCAAAGAATGTATTCTTAACAATTAAATTACCCAAAAAAGGCTCACATAAAATGGAATGAAAGTGAGAAGCTGCAATTCATTTACAAACTTATCCATTTTCTAGTCTCAAATGTACATAAACTTTCTAAGGAAAAGAGGGTAGGTTCTCATTTCTGAGGAAAAAAGGAGTAGTTTTTCACTTGTCTTATTGAAACACAGGACAGAACATTAGTAAAGAGTTTGCAGAAAGAACTATAAGATATGGTTCTTGCCTCTAGGGATGTGTGATATCTCCTCTTACAGGCAAGAAATGAAGACAAACTTAATTATAATTATAATTATAAGCATAGAGTTAATGCTTTAAATGTTCAGGGGGACAAATATAAGGACAAAATCCCTTATATTTGGGATGATAAAAAAATCTTGAAGACTGTGGGATTTAAACTAGGCTTTGAAGACTGAAGAGACTACTGAGAGTCAGAAATGAATCAAGTTCTGGGGAGAGGAAAGACGTCCAAGGGGAGGGAAGGCCCTAGGAGGTTAAGACATGGAAAAATCCAATCAATATAATTATATGAGATACTTTATATCTGAGGAAAACATTGACAACCCAATTTATCCATATTCAAGGTGGCAGGCAGTTTGATTTTCTCTGATGCTCATAAACATTACGTAAGCCCCTGGCAAAAATTTTGAAGAACTGATATACAATTTTCCTCACAACATCTGGATGGCTTAAGTTCTAATGAAAGTCTCTGGTCATTCAAAATAGGTAATAGGTCTCTCATATTGTATCATATAATCAAAAAGGTATTATTTTTCTTTAGACTCCATTGCTCACATCAGAACTCCCATTCTTTGGCCAGGCAGGTAATTGTTCAGATATATAAGCCTTACAGGGTAGAGATTACATCCAACTGATTCATGTTTGTGTCCCTCATGGTACCTGACACACAGCGGTGTTTAGTGTTAGTTGAATTGATATGATCTTAAGTTTCAATTGAAGGGGTATTTGAAATTTATTGGTACAGCTACTTTCATATTTTAGGCATATTTAGAATTTCTTTTCACCAGCACCTCAAAAAAGAAGGCACCTTACTTTTACTCTTGTACTAGATATTTTCACCAAATAAGACTTAAGGACAAGGCACATGTGACTACCCAGTTTCCAACAATGATAATTATTTTTATAATACCACCTTACATTTATGAATGTTATATGATTTACAAAGGAATTTTGCCTTCTTGTATCAATGGTACCACAATGACTTCTGTGATGTAGTACTGTATCACCATTTTATAGATGAAAAATAAGGTTCAATGACATTAAGTAATTCACCTAAAATTTCAAAAATAATAAACATTTGTGCCTAGAACTCAGTTCTTCTGTCTCCAAATCCAGAATTAATTTCTACTTTATTATGGCTAATTGCATGTAAATTATCTTATCTTGTTATGTCTCTATGCCATTTACTTTGATAGTAGTGAGGTACCAGCTAAATGTACTACTTAGGAGTCATAATAAAGCAAATGTTCTCATAAAGTAATGAAACTACAGTGTTCTGTTTTGATAATTATTTGGGTCAGTCTAATAGGCATTGATTAATCTGCCTCTATTGTTGCATAATATATTAGATTTTTCCTTTTTCCAATCATTCTTTTATCCAGTGAATCGATCTTATAAGGGACAGCAGAGCTTTTTGCCTGGTAGGGTTGTGTGAATGTATCTGTGCAGTGTACACTGCAGGTTTTCAGAGTGTACAAAAGAAAGGCATGTAAGCATGTACCTCAGTCCTATCTTTAATCTTAATTTGGCTCATAAAAATGCTATGAGGACTAATTAGTTATTATCCTTAGGTGGTAGCAAATGTGTTGCTTTTATAGTGGTTGTAAACCTACAAATAAGCATGGCCTTAAATTTATGAATTAGAGAATTGACCTTAGTAGTGCATGATGCTTTGTTATACTAGTGCTTCAGCATAACTTTATAACAACTCTAAAGATTTTTCTGTAGGCTGATTGGACTCTGTGTATCATAAAATAGCATTAAATAGTCAAATCCTCCCTCTCAGACACAATCAGATTGTAGGATATAATTATAATCTCAATAATAAACTTTGAAATCCATGTCAACCAAGGAAGAATAATTGTGCCAACAGGTAAATCATTACTTTATTGTCATTTCAATTCTTTCAACTTAGCCACAAATGCTAATTAGAAAATAAACATGGTAGCAGAAAAACTAGTTTATGTTATTTTATGTGATTCATGTAAGTTTCCTATATCTTGTTCATTATTTTATTTAGGTCAGCCTTACAATTTCATACGACACATTTTTTTTCCAAATTAGGTGACATGTTTATAATTTTAGACTAAAGTAATAAAATATTCAAATAATTCACTTAATTCCTTTCACCATGGCTATATCTAAGTAATTTGGAAACAATCATAAGTTCAGTGAAAAATGTTAATATGAACACATGTGGTGATGCCATGCAGAATTAACATCTGGTTGGTTGAATATGAGACTGAGTTGACCAGATGTTTTGTGTTCAAGTTATTTTTCTTATTTGAACAATCCCAACTTCTTCTCTCTACTTCATAATTTCTTAGTTTCAGCTGTTCTCCCTGGAGGCAACCCTCCTTCTTTCAAAGGTTAACCCCTTCACTTGTGCTCTCAATCCTCTGCTAGCCAGCCTCCTCTAAGACCTTGATCCACCCATGATCCCCCTGCTCTTGGGTCTTCAGTGCTCCTCTCCACAGTATCCTGGCCTCTTACTCTACAAATCTATACTTAATCCTTCCCTATTATAGAAACATTTTCCCCTGGGCAGTCCCCTTTACTCACAAATTTCTTAAAGGAACAACGTTACTGTCCACTTTTACTCCTTCACACATCCCTTAGCCCATTAAAATCTGACTAGGACTTCTTGAACACTATGGAAATTTCTCCCTAATAGTTGCCAGTGACAGCTGTCCTATCTCCAATGCCAGTGCTAACCTAGGTGTTGCACTAAACTTCCTTTGTGAACCCATTTCTGTCTCTCTCTGTCATACCATGCCCATCTTTTCTGTCCATTGGAATCCTATGTATCCTAGAAAGCTTAGTACACATGCTACATTCTATACTCAGCTCTCACTAATGTCTGTCAAGTTTCCTTCTTTTTTTGGTGGTCCAATACCACTTTTTCTATAATTCTTATGTAATTCTGATCTCATTCTGACTTGTGTAATCTAAATGTTCTCAGGCCTCATTAATATGTGGATTTAGATGATATTATATTAACATCAATGCATACATTGATATGACTTCTACTTTCTACATACATAACTGCTTAAAACCTACTCTTGTTATTTCTGGGAGCTCCAAAAGTGATACGCACGTGTTCATGTTCAAAAGCAGATACGCTTTTCTTCTTGTTTTCTAATTTTCTTATCAATGCATGTTGCCATTGCCATTGCCATTGCTGGGAGTTCTCTCCATGAAAATGCTACTCTGTGAGACCCAACCAACCTCTGCTCATGGCTGCTCATTCTTGGCTCACAGATGCCAGAGTTATCCTGTGGCTTATGATTGAGTGAGGTGTACACGTGTGCTTTGGAAGCTGGTGGCAGAGATCTAAAGACCCGTTCTCTAACTGTCCTCTGGGCCCTGAGGCAGTGTATCTGGGGCACAGAGCCTCACAGAGTGTTTAACAAATATAGTCCTATCAACTTCTGGCTCACCATCATTTGTGGGGCTCAAAAGCCAGTAGAAGCCAGGCACGGTGGCTCACACCTGTAATCCTAGCACTTTGGGAGGCCGAGGCAGGCAGATCACTTGAGCCCAGGATTTGGAGACCAGCTTGAGCAACATAGCAAAACCCTGTCTCTATAAAATACAAAAAAATTAGCCAGATGTGGTGGTGTAGGCCTGTAGTCACAGCTACTCAGGAGCCTCAGGTGGTAGGATCGCTTGAGCCTGGGGAGGTTGAGGCTGCAGTGAGCCCTGATCATGCCACTGCACTCCAGCCTGAGTGACAGAGTGAGACCCTGTCTCAAAAGGTTAAAAAATAAAAGATATGGATACTAGGCAATTCTTTCTGTTATCCTCATGTTTGCCTCTCTCTTCTGATTTATCCATGATAAGAATATATATAAAGTTTCTTTTGGTTAAGAGGGTTATATCAAGAAAAAATGTTTTATGGTATATTGTCATTATTATTTCTATATTCAGCTTTGATGACAGTCAAAGAAGAAATTCTAACAAAGTATTTCATTCAATTCCCAAATGATAATAAATACTATATGCTAAACCCTGAGAACTGAATGATGAATAGACACAGTCCCCGCCATTGAATTAGTTCTGTTTGAAAGGAGAGGCCAAAAATGAGCTGTTATAGAATATGATAGCAATTTTTAGATATATGTATGATAAACTCTAAGAGAACAGATGAAGCCAGGAAAAGCTTCATAGAGGAAGTGAAAAGTTGAGGTTCAAAGTGTGAATTTACCAGGTGAGCCAAGGGGCCAATGTGTGTTGTGGTAGTTAGAGGGAGCATCATGGTAGTTTTAAAAGTCAAAGCAATTTGAGGAATAGTGAGAAATCCCATGTGGTTAATGAACACAGGTGAGAAGAATGTCTGGAGGTAGAGAAGACTTGAAAGTGTGGGCTGTTCTGAAAAGTCTTATTTGTTGGCATGAGGGGTTTGAACTTTATTCATATTAAAAAAAAATGGAGGTGTAGTAGCAATAGCATTACATGCTAGGAAAAACCAGCTGAGTGCATATGCCATTGGGAAAATCACAGCTTTCAATTAGGTCTAGGACCTCCTAGGCTGATCCTAAAGCAACAGTTGAGCTCTCGGACCCAAGGATACTTCAGAATATAGAGGACCTTCTGGGAGCAGGTTTGGGTTTAATCCAGGGTTTAAAAGAAACCTTTTCTGGCTAAGGGACACCAGAAGAAACTAACCTTCAAAGTATCCTCATTTCTAAAGAGCAGACTGTCTAATTTATCCTTGGTTTTTGTTATCTGGATGGCATCCAGTAGGGGGACTTGTTTTCAATGGAAAGTCGTTTACAGTGCCACATTGAACTAGTGCTAATCAGATCAAGCGTGAGATTATTAGAGAGTCATCCAAGCTTTGTTTTCCCATTAACAACCTATCTGCCTGAATCCCCTCAGCAAACACAAAAGGGCTAAGATTTCAGAGTCTCTGTGGCTGTGGAACTCCAACATCATCACCCAGCCTGGGAGGAAGGCATTTCAGACAAACCCTCTAGGCCCTGCTAGCCAAATTGCTTGTAACTGACAGGTGATGGTGGGTGTCAGCTGGGAAAGAAATGACTTACTATAAACTCCAAGCATCTCTCACTTCACTCTCAGGAAATGTAACTTGTATCATATTTCTCTTCCTGGAAGATATTCAGCAAGTCAGAGGCCTCACTGATACTTGTAAATACGGAAGTTCTTCCTAAACCCTGCCTCACACTTATTCAGAATGGCAGAATTAATTTGGAAGCCAGTTCTAGATATTTAAAAATAGATTTTTTTCCATTTAGCCGTTTAATTTTATAAGCAAAATTAAATAAAGCTTGGTCCTGTTAAGTAAATAAATAAAACTTGGTCTTGTTAAATATGATCTGGAAAATTCACTCTAGCTCTATCAAAATAGCACTTTGCTTCAAGGCTTATGCTTTGAGCTGGTTGAAGAATTACCTCCGGAACCACTGTAATCAGTAATTAAACTTTTTAAACACTTTGCTATGTAAATGTATCTCACACTCAATTTTTAGAACATCATTTACGAAATGAAATTTCTCTAGAATAATAATGTCATCTTGCTTTTCAGTTTATGAGCACTGAAATTATAAAAGTTTCTTCATCTTTGTTCTTTTTTTATATTTTAGTTATTGTCTTGCATTCCTTATTATTTATTTAAGCAAAAGAACCAACAGGATACTGGTAATCATGAATTTTTCTTCCTGATCTTTTCTTGTTTTGTAGCTTGGTTTTATCCTTGCCTTTTTGTATATTTGAAACAGAGCTGTTACTACACAGAGACGTAACCATATTACAAACTGTGTTATTTTTAGGAACACTGAACAAAAACATCAAATTTGAGCTTGCTATACAATGAAATTGCTAATTACTTAATATACTAAGAAGTAAACAAATTTATGAGCTTCATTATTGTCTTTATTTTTCTTGACAACAACCCACCAGGGCCTAGTCATGGAGAATAAATGCAACCTACTGTCTGCTTCTATCTCCCCATAAAACAACTGTCAATAAATATGAGCGTACTTTAAAATAGTGAATTAATTTTAAAATTTTCTGCTTTTCCCCGGCTTTGTCATGCTTACAATGCTAACCATCTGGAAGGGAGTATGAAAAGCAAAGTTTATCCTCTTAAGGCAGTTTTTATTGTCTTCTCATTAATTGGACAGCCGGGAATGTTCATTATTTGTTCAGTTGATACCCTCTGTCCCCGGGAGACCAGATACTTCACCTTCATTAAGTTAACTTTGTAGATAGCAATGCCAGGCCCTGATTTCACAACTCAGGGAATGAATAGAGTGCAAGTTTACTGTATACCAGGAAAACCATAATGTAGGATTGGTGTAAAAGTTTCTCTTTCTTTCCATCATCATTTGAGATAGTCACATGATCATTATTTTCACATTTTAAGAAATTACTTATCTTTTAGTTAGGTTACCATTCTACTGTTTTTCTTCCCAAAGTATTAAAATCCCAGTGTATTATTTTTCATTAGGAAAATATATACAGAGGTACTATTTATCAGAACACTTTTTACCTTTCTTCACATTACCTAGTTACTAGTATACATACTGTTCTCATAATTTTCACTACTACTTCCTGAAAGTTACACTCATCTTGACGGATCACTCTGTCGCCCAGGCTGGACTGCAGTGGCCCCATCACCGTTTACTGCAAGCTCCGCCTCCCGGGTTCACGCCGTTCTCCTGCCTCACTACAGGCGCCTGCCACCACGCCCGGCTAATTTTTTGTATTTTTAGTAAAGACGGGATTTCACCGTGTTAGCCAGGATGGTCTCGATCGATCTCCTGATCTCGTGATCCGCCCGCCTCGGCCTTCCAAAGTGCTGGGATTACAGGCGTGAGCCACCGCGCCTGTCTTTAAATTACACTTATCTTTAAGGAAACGCTTGGTAAACCATGGCACACGTTTACCTATGTAACAAACCTGTGCATCCTGCACATGTACCCCAAAACTTAAATAAAAATTAATATTAAAAAGAAAAGAAATGCTTGGTGAAAACTTCTGATTTTTCTAGAAAATGATCTAAGGAATAGAGAGAAAATATTCCTGATTTGTTTTAATCTTCTTTAGCATGGTTATCTTTTCCAAAATCCAAAAGGCAGTAATTTCTATTTTGAAGTCATAACTGTGTGTTTTGTGATACTTCCTGATCTATGCTCAAAATATCATTAGAGGAAGGAACTGTAATAATTTACCTTTCAGGGCTACTAGTCACCTAGGATGTGCAAATGTCAGAATAAATACTTTACTTCGAGTGCAAAATATGATTAATTGTTATTGTTAATATTATAGTGTGATTGTAAACATTTTATTTATTCATTTATTGAAATTAATATATTTACTTATATCTCTCCTTAATACTTAGGAAAATAGAGACATTTTTCCCCTCATAGTGCCAAAATATTACTTTTAAGTCAGGTTGGTAATGATGAGGGAAATTTTATTCTTAACCAAAAAGATACAAGCAACCTGATACATTGGAAGAAACTAACCTTGGAATTAAAAGTCATGAGTTCAAGTTTCAACCTGACCTCTGGCAGAGTAAAGGTGAGGTAGTTATTTAATGTCTGTAGCTTTAATTCCTCATTTATGAAGTGAGATGATTGATCTAAATTTCTACCAAAGTCCCTTTCAGCTTTAGGAGTATAGAACTACAGGAAACCATGATGTGTGGTTTCTTATGACTAACACATTTCCAAGGACTGGAAGACTTCTATGAAGACACTTTTGGTGAAATCTTGGAGCAGCTATTATATTTTGCTTCAGCCTGTAGAGATTTTAAACTTCTTTTTGAAATTAAGAAACTGATGTGTTTGTTAACAGACTTCTTTTTCTATCAAAGTTTTTGATTAACCTGCTTTAGAATCACGTAGGATTTGACTTTTCCATCTGTTGTTTGCCTGATGAATGCAATATAGTGCAGTCTCATAAGGCCTCCATGTTAAGGCCTTATGCAAGGTAACATAGATTTTATGCTGAATACAAGTGTTGAGCACCTACTAGGACTGGTTATAGGCATCATTGTGGATTTTCATGAATGGAACAAATTTTTATGAATGCTTCTTATATGCAAGGTACTAGTCTAGATGCTTGATTTACAGCCACAAGTCTTGCAGGACCCTGTTTTTGTGGAAATCATATTCCACAAAACGGGCAATAAATACATAAACCAATAATTCTTAAAAAGTCAGGTAGGCACAAGCCTATGAAGAAAATAGAACAAGGTAATGTGTTAGATAGTGACTAGGGTGAGGACAACCTTAGCCCGTTCAAGGGAAGTGATATTTGAGCTGCCTGAACAATAAGGAAAAGTCATCTAAATCAAGGGTGTCCAATTTTTTGGCTTCCCTGAGCCACATTGGACGAAGAAGAATTGTCTTGGACCACACATAAAATATACTAACAGTAATGATAGCTGATGAGCTTAAAACAAATCACACAAAAAAAATCTCATAATGTTTTAAAAGAGTTTACAAATTTGTGTTTGGGCTGCATTCAAAGCCATCCTGAGCTGCATGTGGCCAGTGGGTGGCGGGTTGAGTAATCTTGATGTAAATGAAGACCTCTGGGAAAGACTGTCCCAGGAGAGGAAACAGGAAGTACAAAGGCCCAAGGTCTCAAGGAGCCCAGTGTGTTCAAGGAACAAAACTCAAGTCATTGTGCCTGGAGCCTGGGTGCCACACAGAGACTGGAATGGGAGATGATGTGTCAGAGGAAGGCAGGAGTCAGATCACATCATACCTTATGAGTCATGGTCAGAGAAATGAATCTTATTCTAGGAACCATGCAACACTTTCAGAAGGTTATAAGTAAGGGAAGGACCTGGTCTGATTTTAAAAGCTCATTCTAGCTGCTATGTGCAGGCCAGACTGTAAGGAAAGGGAAAGAAGGAGGACAATCAGGACACTATAACAGGAGTCCTGGGGAGAGATGGTGGCCACTTGGACTAGTGTGGTGATAGTGGAGATGGAGAGAAGTAGCCAGAGTCAAGATCTGTTTTGATGATAAAAACAGTAAGGGCTTGGGGTGGTGGCTCATGCCTGTAATCCCAGAACTTGGGGAGGCCAACGCAGACGTATCACTTGAGGCCAGGAGTTTGAGACCAGCCTAGGAAGCATGGCGAAATTCCATCTCTACAAAAAAATACAAAAAATTAGCCTGGCATGACTGCACGTGCCTGTAGTCCCAGCTACTCAGGAGGCTGAGGTGGGAGGATCACTTGAGCCTGGGAGGTTGAGGCTGCAATGAACCATGACCATGCCTCTGTACTCCTGCCTGGGTGACAGAGTGAGACCCTGCCTCAAAAAAATAAACCCATAAAACAAAACACAAAAACCAGTAAGACTTGCTGACAGGTTAGACAGGATGGGGGATAATAAAGGAAAGGCGTGAATAAAGAATGACTTGCAGGGATTTGGGTAGAGCACCTGAGTGAACAGCCATGTCTTTTATTGAGATGTGGAATCCTTGTGGAGGGATGTGCTGAGGCAGCAATACAAAACGTTCAATTTCAGTTATTTAATTACATGCCTTTCCTCTCCACGTGGAGTGCCCACTAGGGACGTAGGTATGTGAGTCCAGAGCACAAGAGAGAGAAATAGACAAGGTTTATCTTGGTTGCATCTCACATCCCCTCGTTTTTGGAACTTTCCTCCCAAACTCCCACTGCCTTAAGGTGACACATTTGCTGCCCAAGACTCAGCATCTCATCTTTGTCTGTGTAACTCAGGAGAGCTTCCTGCTCTGGATTTGTTCTTTTCTCTCTGTGCCTTCCCTCTTAAAACTTCTTTGCTTCACAGCAGTCCCCACAGATCTCTGCTCTGTGCTGTCCAAGGTGAGAATTAATTATTAGACAGTTTGTTAGTAATGTGTGACTGACTTTTTGGGACTATCTCAATATTAACAGAGCTTGTGTTTTATAAACACAAGGATTTTCCAGACAGGAAGAAAGCTCTAAAAGTAGACAATTAGGTGTTTTGGCTTGTTAGTGAAAGCACTTCATAGTTAGGAGGAATGTTGAATGTACAGTCTATTTAATAACAATTATACAAATGTAGAGTGATCAAATGCTTCCTCTATCTCATGCCAAGATCTTTTCTGTAATACAGAAATCTTTTAGGTTTTATTCTATCTGTATTTCCTAATGGTTTTAAGTGAATTTTGACCAGAAATAATTTTTCATTAATCAAGTAGGAAAGAAAATCTAGAGAATGAAGTTAACATGGAATGTGGACAAATATAATTCATTCTTAAAGTCCTATACATTGGAATTGCTTCAGGGTTAATAAAATGTGATTTTTTATCCAACTCCATGTATATTACTACTAGTAACTTTGTAATTAGATATTCCGTTTTAAGTAAGTGGACGAAATATTGTCATAGGTATGTTTTTATTTGAAGGTTTTTTGTTTTGCTTTTTCTCTTAAGGCTTCAGTGATTTACTTATTATAAAGGCTATAGGTTGGGAGTTCTAGACTTTTATAATTTAATTTTTACCTACCAAAATAGAAAAAATAATATTTGTTAGTACCATTATCAGTTTTTAAATAATTTGCCTCACCACCAACATATTGAGGCATATGGCCTTTTTAGGTGTGTGAGGGAGTACAGTAGGTGTCAATTCTCCCTCATCTCTGTCCTTGAAGAACATAGGAATAATTTATTGGTCACATTAGAGGCTAGGGTTATTTTTCCCAAGATGGGAATAGTTATAATTTTTAAAAACCTGATCATCAGCACAATTCATGCTCCTTGCAAAAACTGAGAAAATAGAGAAAATGTAAAGAAAAAAATAAAAATCTTCCTTAATCTTAACACCAAGAAAGAAACATTTTAATGTTAAGATTTTTATGAAATAAATGTCTTTTGGGGTCAAAGCCTCACTAGCAGTGGTTCTGAGACCTGGACACTGCTTGTACTATAATTAGTCATTTTTAAGGAGCCCTATTTCTGATCCCCTGGTTACTTCCCCAACATTTCGTATGGTTTTCTTCCATTTTATGTTTAAACAGAGAGCTGCTGTACATAGAGAATATCAGAGAGCAGATGCAAGCTATATTTTAGATTTCTACAACATTGAAGTGAATTATAAGTTCAAGGGAATCCAAGATATATGAATTATAAGGCTTCAGAGATACTCCAGATTACATCTAGAGCTGGCTCCCACCCTCAGAGGCCAGTGTGAAGTGGACTCCCAAGCAGCAATTTTCCCTTGACATGCTTGGAGCACTTCGACCAACTTTAGTTTGACTATGTGATGTTTAGTTAGCCATATATTTAAAATATTGATTTTATATTGAACATTTTGTTAATCTGATGTACTTGTGCCCTCATTGGCCCATGAATATTTAGATGAACTTAATTAATGTGTAGAAAGAAGACAATTTAAAATAAAGTATAAATTACACTTAAATTTCACTGAGTCTGGGCTCTTCAAATGTAGGTTAGTATTAATTTATGTGGATAAAATTTTCATTTATGACATTGAACTACATACAATATGTATAAAATGGAAGGAAGGCAGGAAATATCCCATTGAGAATTTCTAGTCCAATATATATATGTATGAATGAACTTAGCAAGTAAGGATCAACGATATTTTTCTTAATGGGAGTATCACTGAATAAGCAATGGATAGGATTTCTTATAGGAAATTACACTCAATTCGAAATATTCAAGCATGGATATCTTAGACATAGCAAGCTGTCATTATATCTCTCTGGTAACCCAATATGGCCTCTTTTATAACAGAAATTTTGGCAAGACCCAGAGAAACTATTCTGTGTCATGTTAAGTGTTTGTGCTTGTGTGGTATAAACAACAAACATGGTTTGTAAGAGTAGTTTTTTTATAACGTTTTATTTTTAAAATGCAGAAGTTTTTCTTCAAATAGCATAATCTTGGCAAGCAAAATCATATTTGGTCTTGAAAGCACAATATCAATTTCTGAAAGGGAAATATAGTAATTATAAGGATTTTCATTTATTATAAACTTAGATTAAAAATCAATTATTCCTTAAATATAACTAAATTTATTTCAATGTATAATTTAAAATAAAATTGTTATATATTAATACTGATAATACTCTTATTTTTTTGTCACAGCAGAAACTACTCATGAGATGCAAAAATATTTTCAGCTTTTGAACTAGATTATAAATTATTGAACAGTAATTCTATTTAGTTTTTTTTTTTTTTTTTTGAGATGGAGTCTTACTCTGTCACCTAGGCTGGAGTGCAGTGGTGCAATCTCGGCTCACTGCAACCTTCACCTCCTGGGTTCAAGCAATTCTCCTGCCTCAGCCAACTGAGTAACTGGGATTACAGGCACGTGCCACTCTGCCTGACTAATTTTTGTATTTTTGGTAGAAACGGGGTTTCACTATGTTTGCCAGGCAGGTCTCTAACTCCCGACCTCAAGTAATCTGCCCGCCTCAACCTCCCAAAGTGCTGGGATTACTGGTGTGAGCCACCACACCCGACCTCAGTTTAGTATTTGTTTATTAAACAGCAAAGTGTCATATCAAAATTAAGTATGTCTCTGTCTCTCATTTGCTGGATCACTCACTCATTCAACAAATAGAGTGCCCTGTTGGGACTGCATTTAGGCTTTGTGAGTGATACAAAGATATGTTAAATGCTGTCCTTGCTTTCAAAGAGCTTTCAGTCTTAATAACAGATGGACTGGTGACTGCATGACTATCATCCTAAGTAGAAAATGAAGAGAAAAAATGTTTTTATTATCTTTTGCTTTGTAAGAAACCACTACAAAACTTAGTGGCTAAAAATAACAATTTGTTATTTCTGAAGGATTTCAGAAAATCTACTCCTCAAAAAAAGCAATAAGAACATAGGCAAAATTTGTCAAAATCAATATATTCTGAACTTTTTAAGGAGCTTTCACAATCTAATGAGTGATTATTTAAAAAAAAACATTGAATCTCAGTAAGACTAGCAGGCTTTATGGCATTTTAATTTGTCCCATTCATTTGTCCTATTCATATCCCTGTCTCCCCAACACAGGGTAGACTTGAAAACCAGTAGCTTCAGAATCACAGTGAAAACTAGCTGCCTAGCAGCTGCTGGAAAGGGAAGAAAGAGTGTGAAGTTCATTAAAAGCTCCATTTTCAGGGAATTGCCATTATTTTTCCTGCCTGGTAGTTCCCTAAAAACCCCAATTCTTGGTTGGTCTTTATTTGACCTGATCAGAGCTTGTAAGAATCGCTTTTTCCTCTGGACATTAATTGAAAATAATCAGTGGCAATTGTTTAATATTGCAACTGCCTGAGGCAGCAGTTATAATTGGAATAAACAAGAAGCAGATCAAAACAATTTTTAAAGAAAAAATGGGGGAAGAAGACATCCCTAGAGGGCCCTAGAAAGCTCCAACATATTTGTAGGACTCCAGACACATGTTTCTATGTTACAGGGCTGTGTGAAAACTCAGGAAAGGCCTGAAAAGGCCTTAAACTTATCTCTGGCCAAACTCAAAGCTTTGAACAAGCAGAACACGAAGGCTAAGGTGATTTATAAACTGCCAGCCTGAACATTTAGGGTATTTTCCATCACACACACACACAGGCCTTTGGCAAAGGCTGGGATGCTTTTAGGTCAAAGGTGTTTAACTATTCAATCATTAGTTGACTACTAAGCTAAATGAGCAGAGACTGCAGGATTCACACATGACGAAGAAGACACACTTTACAGAATTTGTCCAGGAAAGTGACTAAGCAAATAAAAAGCATGACAACAAACAGCACCAACAGCAAACCATTGACAGGTAGAGTCTCATTTCCAATGTTGCCATGTTATATTATTTTAAATGTCTACTTTTCAATTAACAATTATAAGCTAAGCAAAAAATAATGTATGCAAAACCATACACGGATAAAAGAGTGGCCAATAGAAACTGTTTCTGAGGAAACCTAGACATTGAACTTACTTAACAATAACTTTTTCTGCTATTTTAAATATATTTAAATAACTAAAGGAAACTGTAATGAACTAAAGTATGAGAATGATGTCTCACCAAATAGAGAATATCAATAAATAGAAATTATTAAGAAGCAGCAAATCAAATTTTTGAGTAGAAAAGTATAAAACAGAAATGAAAAATTTATAGGAGTGACTCAAGAACTGATCTGAGGTGGGAGAAGAATCCAGGAACTTGAATATAGTTCAATTAGTCTTCAGAACAGGGGGAAAAAGAATGAAGAAGAATGAACAGTGTCTCAAGACTGTGTGATACCAGCAAGCATGCATAATAGGAATTCTAGGAGTTGAGAGAGTAAAAAAAGACTATTTGAAGAAATAAGAAATGCAAATTCCTCAAATTTGGTAAAAATTATTAATTTATATATTCAGGAAGCTCAACAGACTCTAAGAAGGACGAACTCAAAGAGATCCACACTTAAGTCATATGATAACCAAACTGCCAAAAGTCAAAGAGAGAATTTTTACAGCAGCAAGAGAGAAGTAGTTGACTATGTACAAGAAGTTCTCAATATGAGTAAGCTGACTTCTCATCAGAAACCATGGAGACCAGAAGGCAGTGGGATGACATAGTCAACATTCTGAAGGAAAAAGACTGTAAATCAAGAATTCTATATCCAGCAAAACTATCCTTCAAGACTGAAAGTGAAATTAAGGATTAAAAAAAACCCAGAATTTGAGACTAGCACATCTGCCCTACAAGAAATAGGAAGGAAATTCCTTTAGGCTGAATGAAAGGAAACTAGACAGTAGCTCAAATTCAAACAATGAAATAAAAAGCACTGGAAATAATTACATAGATTAAATATAAAAGCCAGAATAAATGTGCTTTGTTTGTGTCTCTTTTCTTATCAGATTTAAAATACAGTTGTATGAATACATACATATATAAAGCAATATTAGAAATCTTCATTGATGGAAATATAAAATATAAAGATGTGATTTATTTGTATGACAATAGCACAAAGCAAGAAAAAGCTAACAGCTATATAGAAGCAAAGTGAAAAATGAAGCTAAAATATCCACGTTATATTTAGCATGGTCTTCAGTTAGGACTAGGAAATCAGTATTAGGAACCAATTTCCAAGAATTTAATATGATAAAACTTCTTTGGAAAATATTCATTTACTTATTACTAGTGTTCTTTAAAATTCTCTGTACTTCTCTCTACTAACAAAGTCAAGTCATACCATTTTATTTCCTTGATAAATGTCTACTGTTTGTCAGACTGCAGTGAATTCTGAGATTTTCTTCTGTTGAATATCTTGTTGAATAAGGAATGTCACAACTTAATACTGCAATCTCTTCACTCATTTTTATATACTCCAAGCTTTAACAACACTGTACCAGATTTTTTTAAAAGGAAAGAGAAAAGTGCTTAAGTTACACATTTACTGAGAAAAATATGACTGAGATATTGTGTTACATAGAACTTTATACCTAGATTTTCTTTTCTTGCAATCTTTAGTTTCCTCACAAAAGTTCTTTGTTTTCCTCCCACAGTAAGGTATTTCCCAAAGGCCTTCCTGAGGAGTACTCAGTAGCTGCCATGTTTCGAGTAAGAAGAAACGCCAAAAAGGAACGGTGGTTTCTGTGGCAGGTTTTAAACCAGCAGAATATTCCACAGGTAAAGTATCATTAGAGTTGTGCTTATTAGTTTTCCTTGTGTGATTAAGCCAGGTGAATTCTTTGAACTGTGTGCACAAATTTGCGAGTAGATCTAGTGTCCAAATGTTCTCCCTTTAGAGGGATCATCAACAAGAAAATGCAAGTATTCTCGTAGTTAGGATGGTCTTGCTGAGATCTGTAATATGAGAGTATAGTGGATAACAGAGTGTTAGTTTTTGTTTTTATTTTACTTCTAGGTCCGTATTTTGTTTAAAGATGTAAAACTGCCTTCTCTTTACAACTGCTTCATTAACTAATTCCTTCTAACTAACACATTCTTTACCCTCTGTCATCTCTAATGTTATGTATTATTTTTAAAGCAGTTCATTGTTTCATTGGACAACTCTTGGAGAATAAAGAGTTGAGATTTAAATATTTATCCCATCAATAAAAATTTTATGGAACACATGCTATATGCTAGGTAGTGACAAGAAAAGAGATCTGAAGAACAGAATTTGTATTATCAGGGAGCATAAGGAGTAAGGAGATGACATCTAGGAGAACAAAATAATATAGCATAATTATAATACAGTGGAACAAGTGCAGTGGTAGAGTTAAGCTTGGTATTGGGTGTGGTCAATGGGAGCACAGAAAGGACAGCTCACCAGAACTGGGAATGGAGAGAGCAGGAATCTAGGAGAGCATGTAGAAGAGATGGCATTTGGGCTGAAAAGAGGGAATGCTGGCACTCCAGGGAGGGGAGAGGAACCTCAAAATTACTTACTGGCACCATACATTAGTTTTTACTTCTATACATATCCATTGAAATGTTTTAAATCTTCACTGATCTTTTAATCTGTTAATACAGCTACAATTTTATGATGAGTAGATCAACCAAGAGTATGTCCTCTATAAAATGTGTTTTCTCTGTACCTTGCAAAGTGTCAATAGTGAAAGAATTGATCTTAGTTTCCCTACTTAGGGAAATGATCATGTTCTTAGTCTTCTTAAATTGGTAACCTTAAATTCCTGTGTTACTAATACAGAGCAATAATTTATATATACTTATAAAATTTTATCTATAATATACATAAATTATGTATATATAAACTTATAAATGGTTTATATAAACACACACACACACACTCTTAGATGTTCTCTTAGGAAGGAGCATATTACATTCACCAGAACGCCCCATTTGTAAACCATTTTGTAGCGGTATTTGCTGTTCTTTTATTTTAACAAACCAGGTGGACACAAGTGTCATCTAAAATATTTTACTAAGTGCCTCAGTTATACTAATATGCATCTTGAGCTTTTCTTTGTGTGCGTTAAAAATTTTGAACATTGATTTTTAAAACATTTAAATATACTTTACATTTTTGCAGATTTCTATAGTAGTTGATGGTGGAAAGAAGGTGGTGGAATTTATGTTTCAAGCCACAGAGGGAGATGTGTTGAACTACATTTTTAGAAATCGAGAACTCCGTCCTTTGTTTGATCGTCAGTGGCACAAACTTGGCATTAGTATACAATCCCAGGTCATTTCACTCTATATGGATTGTAATTTAATTGCAAGGAGACAGACTGATGAAAAGGACATTGTGGATTTCCATGGACGGACAGTTATTGCTACGCGAGTTGCAGATGGCAAACCTGTGGATGTAAGTTGTGATGTCGGTTGTGAAAGAGAACTAACATTTCTAAGTAAAAAAAAAAAAAAAAAACTTATTAAAAACATCCTCCTTTTATTACTGTGTAATAAATACCCTTCTTATCAATTTTATTAATTTAATTAATTTGCCATCAGATGTGTGAAGAACAGCTATGTTATTTCCAACTATATTTTCACATATATTATTTTCACTCCATTTTATACCCATTTTCTCCAGCCTGGAAATTTAAAATAATTAGGTCATGCCTAAAAAATTAGATTATTAAAAGTAAAAATTGAAAATATGATACAAAATATAATATTGGTCTTAGCTCATATGTTTTAAATAGAAAGGACTGGAAAAAGCCGAAGTTTAAATCAAATCGTTTCAGATTACCTGCTATTTTCATTCAAGAACAATAGCCTATTCATCCTTAAAATAGCAATTACTTTGTATTGCAGACTATTTTTTATAAGCTTATAATGGTTTTTCAGGGTTCTATTGTATGGAAAAACTCACTAAATATATTAGTAGGTCATTTGAAAGAGAAAAATTGCCTAGTAAAACCCTTTTGGATAGAAAGTTCCTTTAAATATTACATTTGAAGCTAACATGATATAGATTTATTATTGATTTCCCTAGAGAACAAGGTCTATAATCTTAAAAAGTTAGATATATTTAAATATGATGGCTGCACGTTTTCTTAGTCCATTATGTATAAACAGTTTATAGTTTATTTCTTAGAGTTTTTGCAAGAATGGGATCCAGTCTTGGACCTCAGCCTAAGAAGATGGAGTGTTCTATGTCCTGTGTCTCATTAACTTCTCACCCAAGGATAGAATTGATCCTGGGCTGGGCGCGGTGGCTCAAGCCAGTAATCCCAGCACTTTGGGAGGCTGTGGTGGGTGAATGACGAGGTCAGGAGATTGAGACCAACCTGGCTAACATGGTGAAACCCCGTCTCTACTAAAATACAAAAAATTAGCAGAGTGTGATGGCAGGAGCCTGTAGTCCAGCTACTTGGGAGGCTGAGGCAGGATAACCGCTTGAATCCAGGAGGGGGAGGTTGCAGTGAGCCGAGATTGCACCACTGCACTCCGGCCTGAGCGACAGAGCAAGACTCCGTCTCAAAAAAAAAAAAAAAAAAAAGAATTGATCCCACAATTTGAGGCTAAAGAATATCAGGTGAATCCTTATAAAAAGGATATAGGTGAAAACTATGGTATTACAGTGGTTTCATAATTTAATGTGGATTCTTGGTTCATTTGAGGATACATCTGAAGGCATGTCACAATGATGCAGTTATTTTTGGAGACAGTCACTGTTTGAGTTAAACAAACAAAATACAAGTTTTATAAAAGATTCCTGGTTCTACTGAAACTTTGAGTGGATTAATTTTTCATCATCTCTGTACAAGCTCTGTGATTCATAAGATCTGTTATGGTGTGAAAATGTGTTTATTTGGGCTGTGTGTTATTGAAAAAAAATTCTCATGATTGAGTTTATTTCACATATCCCACCTGTGTGTTTTTGTGAGAAAGTGACAAAACTGATATGAAGATTTTTTTTTCAAATCAACTCAGCATTTTGACAAGCATCAGTACAGATTTAACCTTAAGCATTCTCCTTCTAAAGCACTATATCAGTGAAGCATTCTGAAGTAATGAATGAATAAACAAAGCATAAACTATTCTGACTATGGTTTCAATGTCATGGAACTCAATTAGGTTGTAATCCTTTGAAAACTGATCATCTATCTTTAGTTAAGTAAAACAATTCATATGCAGGACCTGGTACAATGGATGGTACATAATAGGATTTCAATATTTATTGACTATTTTGATAACAATGGTAATAAATAAGTTTTAGTTAAGAACAATACTAATTAATTGGAGTTCTCATTCTTCATTCTACATAATTCATATGTTACTGCCGGCATTTCATTATACTATGTAAGACAGTGTATTTAAATTTTATAAATAAAAGTTAACCTTAATAACCTTGCAAAAAGTTATAGAACATAAATGATTACATTTCATTTAGTCTCATGAGTTTGCATTGTCTGCAAATCTTAGGCTGCTCATGAATCTATAAGATGTCTGGAGTTCTTAATGCATTCTATGAACTGAATTGATTTTGTTCATCTGAGGTGTAAAGTAAAAGTTATAGTTTTTTCCCCCCCTTTTTGCTTTTAAAGTTGGAGTAGAGATTCACCACTAATCACAAATGCCTGCTTTCTATTATTATAGGTTAATTATTATAAGATTAGAGTTGGGTCTTTCTATATAAAGTACTTATTGACCTCAAAGTAATACATTATTTAATACAACATTTCAGTGCTTAAAGAATTCAAACAACCTATTTAAGAATTTATTATATTGATATTTTATCAATAATCAGTACTATTTACTTTTTCTAAGGCGGTGATTTGATCTTGCATTTAAAGGCATGATTATACTTTCCTTGAACTACATTTAATTTCATGTCCAAATGCCAAAAAAAAGAGAAATCTGCTAAGCAAATAGATGGAATCAATTATTTTTGTAAAAAGGTTGTTAGCCTTGCTCAGATTATACCAATATAATATAAAAATCAATAGGTTTCAGGCAGAATTCATGAAATATAGATAAATTTTTTTCCTTGTTGGTAAGTGAACACCTATTTCAGTGCCTCAAATAGGAGTCTGGAAGTACAAATAAAGCCCTTCTCATCATGTGTTCATATCTTTGATTTTACCTTTTCTCCAATTTTTTTATTTTGAAATGGCCTCATTTTGTGAGCATTATTTATTGTAGTGTAAAACAATAGCTTTTAAAAAATAAGTTCTTCTATGTTATTGTTTGAAACAGCTAGCCAAGGTTTGCAATTGCTTTCATTACCTGATTTCCTTTATCTATAGATCCATCTCTATATCCAGCTCTATGTCTCTCAAGTAGTCCATAAAACAATGAATCCTACATTTAATAAAAACATTAAAATATCTACCAGTAATTTATTTATATTAGCTTCCTTTTTATTTCCGATTAAATTACTGTAGTTCTTAACTGCCTGAATGTGATTCTCAAAAAACTAAAGATGTTTCTTATTATTAATTTTTTAATAGATTGAACTTCACCAACTTAAAATCTACTGCAGTGCAAACCTCATAGCTCAAGAAACATGTTGTGAAATATCAGATACTAAAGTAAGTTAATTTTCTTTGCATATGAAGAATGAAGAACGCTAATTATCTTTTAGTGGCATAGTTTGTAGAGTCCAAATGTAGGGTAGCACTGAGTGTATTCTGCTGAAACCAGGTGAGTAATTTATTCCAAGTAAGAAAGCCTTCATGGTGCTTTCTCATGGTTACTTTCAACAGTTTTAATCCCAGCACTTCATCCTTAATTTTGAGGATAATATATCCTCACTTTGAACTCATTATAACTTAAAAAGAATGTATGCCTTTCTTCCTAAACTACGTTCTGACATCTGCACCATTTCCAGTTACAGAAGTTTTAAATCTGTGATCATACTTGGTTCTCACTCATTTTCCTTTTCTATCCTGTCACCCATCCTGGCTAGGTTTCCTTTGACATAGACTTTTCATCATCATCTTCCATTTTCCTGTTACTGCCAAAGTGCACCTTTACCTCACGTCTGGGATATCAGTCATTGTTGGATCAACTGCCTTCCCCATGTCCTTCCCCTTTACCTTGCAGCAAAATCAGAAAAGGCTGAGTCACTGCTTTGTATATTCATTTACTCTCTTCCAGCAAACACTTTATTCAGAAACACTGATCTTCTAAACACGGTGCTAAGGAACAGGGCTAACAAACATGATTAAGGCACATTCCCTGCCCTCTCTTTATGTCTTTCTCTTAAGTGACTCCTGTTGGAAATAAAATATAAATGCAGTTCCTCAGCTTCTCATTCTAAATATTCCTAACCTAACCGTACAACTGTTACTTTCTTATACCAATCTTTCATTACAAGAAAAACACTAAATTCAATACTTTCTATATCTCTCAGTATAAGATAGCCATGTGTGCTCTTATATTACTAGGTATAATTATGTTTGTTTTTAAATTGATTTAAGTACAATTCAGGCTCAGTAAGGGAAGTTTCACCTTGATACACTTTTTTATTCCTAATGCTTCATTTGGAGAAAGTAGACAATCATTGTTTGATTTATTGACTTATCAACTACTAAAAAAGATAAATGGGACAGAAAGATATTCAAAGATGGCTAGTTCTAAAAAAAGTACAGAAAGAACATATGAAAAGTGAAAATAAAAGATAAAAATGCCTTTTGTTTGGATCTTAGATTTCGTAGTTCTATACTTGCCATAGAAAATTATATGAAAATTTTTTCAATAATTTATGATTCAAAAATATTTTTAACTTTTGTAGCTCACTTTGGTTAGTGAAATAAGAATGTAACCAAGTGACTTAAAGCGTAACTAAGTCTTTCAAATATTATATGTTTTACTTTTGTAACTTGGCTTTATAAAGCATATCTCCAATCCAGTTCATGTATCTCATTCCAAGTAAAATGCAAGCCAGCCAAATATCTTTCTATAAATATCTGAAAAGATAATTTAGAATGCCAATCTACAGACTTGAAATACCTAGACTTCCTGGAGCTACACATTTAAATCTTAAAGATGTTAATTCTCCAAAAATTTTGTTTTTAGTTATGCTTTTTTGATGTAAGAGTTTTTAAAATAATAACTTTCTCTGAAAAGTAATATAATGATATTTTGATATATCTAAATACTGTATAATTGACCAGTAATGGCTGCCCTTTATCATTGTATTAATATAATAGAAACTTTCCACCTGATTTATGAGGAAATTGTTTAAGAAGTATGGGTGATGAATTGGGTGGAATGGTTGGTAATTCAAAGCAGTGACATGATCTCACACATTATGAACAAAAGATTTTTAAATCATATTTTGAAAAGATTATTTGGGAGTTAGTTTTAAAGAATAGAAAATAAGGTAGGAATTTATCTCTAACTATGGAAAAAATAAGAAAAGACTATTTTTTGCTGACAATTATTTGGAGGGGATATCACCATTCATTTAATGACTAACAAAAAATAGAAACATACTACCTTTTATGAATATGAATGTACAGTTGGAAAGATAAATAATTATGTAAAAGCCATTTAAATGCATGTACTCTACTTCTGATACCAACTGTATTTATTTTCTTTCTTGTTGCCAAATGTTTTGAACTCAGAAATTTTTAATGTAGTTGCTTAAATATCTAATTTTGTCCTGAAATTTCAACTCACACATGTTTCCTGGTTGTCAATATTTTATAAAACATTTCAAAGGCAACATTTTTAAAAGATCACCTATAAACATGCTTCTTTGTATCTATTAGATTTTCGGTTTCTAAAGCAGTTAAGTTTCATGACTCTAAATGTAAAAAGAATGAAGAACAATTATTAAGAGAAGGATGAAATCAGTAACATTTGTTGAAAATAAATGAGAAATGTGGTTAAAGTTTTAAGGGCTAAAACTGAATATGTGTCAAATCAAAGGTTTTACGAGGAGAAGAGTCTTTACTTGTATGTTTGGTGTTGCCTCTAGGCACTTTTTGTGGAGTGTGGACAGGTTTATTGTGAAGCCTGAGACATACTTTTAAAGTTATTTAAATCCTCAGTTTAATATAGTGACTCGGTTATCCAGAGCAAAATTGTGAATTCATAAGTGGGTCTTGGTTATCTGACTGGGAAGCCATGAAGTAAGAACTGGCTGAAAAATCATATCAAATCAAATTAGATGAATGAACTGTTTTGGTAATAACCTTGTTCCATTCAAATATAAAATAAAATAGTTTTTAGACTTTCAAATTTGGAAACTTGTTATGATAAATAACTAATCGTTAAATCTGGAGAGAGTAGATTTGAAAGAACTAGTGGTGGATACAGTAAATAGTTGCAGTATTTCTGGGTGCTGGTTTTGTTACAGTTTTTATTGTAAGTATCAAAGAATTCAACTACTACCAAGTTTTTTTTAAAATTTCTTATTTCCAATTTCTTATTTTAAATTCAGGGGTACATTTGCAGGATATGCAGTTTTGTTAGTTAAACGTGTGCCATGATGGTTTGCTGCACAGATCATCAAAATGAATTTTTGTTAAAAAAGTTATCTATGTTTACTAGAAAATATAGCCAAATCCATAAAAGAAAATAGATATCAATCATGATTTCAACCACAGTAGATAACCACAGACAATATTTTAGTTTTGTATCCTGAAAATACTTTACTATGCATTTACAATTTGTGGTATACAAAGTAATGTATTAACTCTCTCCTAGTGCTTTCTCTTCGTGAAATTGCAAATTCAGAGTGGAAAACTATGGTGAGGAGTCTGGCACATGATGCTGAGAAAAAACAATGTGTTTATCCTCTTCAGATTCTCCATTTGGATTAGCTTTTTGAAAAAAAAAAAAAAGTTCATTGCTTTGTAACCAAATTGCACTTCATGTTGTCCAGCATGCTCTGAACCCACTGGATAAGTATAAAATGCACTACTTGTCTGTTGCAGTGGAGACCTTTTTAATATCTTTAAAGAACAGTAGACTAAAGTATACTTTGATTTAATAAATATTGTCTAAGGGTGTAAAAATAATTTATTTTCTACTCTATATGTTTTAAAAGTCATCTTGTTGAAGGAAACCATATTTTATAAGTTCAAATTACATGCTTCAACTTTAGTTTTTGTTCCCAAAAGATGTATTCACATTAAACACTTCATATCGTTTCATGAAATTCAATTCATATTGTTTGTACAAATTATTTTATTGCTACAATATAATTATTATAAATGTATGAAATTTCTATACTTATCAAAAAGTTACCTAATGTAACTTTGCAATTCCTTACCAAGACCATTATTTTAAATATTTTTCTTGTGTGTTGTCAATATAAGAAAACACATGGGCTCAGGCAGAAAGTGCAAAAGTGTCATAAACATTCTTACACTGGTGTCAACTTTTGGTTAGTAAGAAAGCGGTTCTTGCAGGCAACCTCAGCAACCCCTAGTTTAGTGGGAGCCAGTGCTTGGAACATCAGAATGTTTGGAATTGACCCCATTTCCTAAAGCCTCTTTTTGGATTTTAGTGCCCAGAGCAGGATGGCTTTGGAAATATTGCATCATCATCGGTAACTGCTCATGCCAGTAAAATGTCTTCATATCTGCCAGCAAAGCAGGAACTGAAAGACCAGTGCCAGTGCATTCCAAACAAGGTATGCTAGTTTTAATCTGTGCACACTGAAAGCCACTCCAGACTATGAGCCCAGCTCCTTGAATGTGGCCTCCCTTCACAGAATATGTCTTGCCCTTCAGTGTTTGTTGAAGTAGATACCTCAGTCGCTGGGGTGGGTTAAGAAAAAGGCATTGAAGATAGGATTTCCTGGATTGTTACCTGGATAGTTTCGAGCCCATCTGAACTTCCTTCCAGGGCGTGAACTAGAATGAATAGAAAGGTGAAGGGAGGAACTACCTGTACAACAGGCAAGTGCTGAGTGCTTAGCATGTGCCGGGAATAGGCTGAAGTTCTGGGAATTCACAGTTGAAGAAAATACGGTGCCTGCTCTTCAAAAACATACACAAAAATACTCCACATTGTATTTCTTCTTCTGTGTAGACTGTATTTTTCCAGCATCCCTAAATTTTCAACCGGCTGTCTCCATCCACCATAAATTATTAGGGGAATATATAGAGGGGCTCTGTTATTATTCAAATAATTTGTTTCATCTGCACCAATATGATCCCCTGGTCAAGAAGGCTGGACCATGAACATTTATGAACTTCCTTTATGGATGTGAATGGCAGTCATAAAGCCCGTGCTAAAAGGCTGAGTGGTGTCTTGGTGGCTTTTTCCAGTGCCCATACCTGAGGAAAGGAGAACGTGCCCCAGTTTCTAGAGCAGAGCGTGCCCTGGCTCTGGCTGAGCTAGGATGGGGATGGGGTGAAAGTTTAAGGGAAACTTCCATTTTTTCTAGTGGTCTATATTGCATAGTAAGCTCCACGAAAAAGGCAAGGTTCGGGGGACCATAGAGAAACAGCTTGTGTTCCAGCTCATGGAAGGTCTAGAGGAGATTATGCTAAACGGTGTTTGAAAGAGTGAGGAATAGTGAATGGAATTCCATTGGCATGCCCTTTTTCTCTTGTTCACATGGCTCACTATTCCTCACTCTAAGCATCAGCTCAGAGGAGAACAAAGCGTTATCTTGCTATTGCCAGCTTCATATTTATAAACCATTTGGCTTTAGATCAATGTGACAGAATGGTTGCTAACACAGATATGCATTTTTGCTCAGGGAGAAGCAGGATTACCAGGAGCTCTGGGTTCACCTGGGCAGAAAGGGGATAAAGGAGAGCCGGTAAGAAAAAGATAAATACTGATGGGAAAAACGGGGGTTTTGTTAAAAAATGACTTAAAAATATGTTCATCTCATTTTTCTATATTCCATACCAATATATGTTTTATAAAAGGCTATCAAATATATCAAATACTATATTAAAATGCTGATTACTGAAATAAGAAAGACTATCAGCATTCTAGCCTACTTTTGAATTCATATTGGTAGGCTGGTGTGAACTTTGGAAAGATCTGGAACTGCAAGTCTTTGTACCTATAAGCTCTAGCAAAACTGTGAAGCAGGAAAGTCTATTTTCTAGCTGTGCCCTAGCCTTCTTTAGCATTCCCTTCCCCAAATCCCTGTTGAACTCTTGCTTCTCTTGTCTTCTGATACATCCCCACCAGAGATTTTTCTGTAGCTCCCTACCTTTTTTTAAACAGCCAACTTTTCTTGAATACTTTCTGCGTATGCAGTATGTTGCTTAGTGTTGTAGAGCACATAAAGAAGAATAGGAAATATTCCATGATCTCGGAGATTTTACTTCTAGAAAGAGATCATGGAAAATTACAAGGCCGTATGTGTTAGGTGCTGTAGGAGAGTTGCAAGTGTCCTGGAGAAACGATCTGGGGAGCTGGGGAGGATTTAATGGAGGAATGGCCAGTGGACTGGACCTCTAAGTGTGTAATTCTAGGCAATATCCCATGCTTAGAGATTTGTCTTTTCCTTCTCCCACCACTCAAAACTTAACTGTAATGTTTCCTACTCTTCTGAGTACATCTTTTGTCAGCTAATCAGGTAAATGAATGTGCACTGTTAGAAGTTCATTCTGTTTTTGTTATCTCTCCAAGGTAAAATAGATTTTAATTCCTTTCATGCCTTAACTTGGGAAGTCCATGATTCTAAATTATTTGTATAATCTAGTTGCCTGCCCCCCCACTTCAAAAAGACAGGAGACAGAAGTCTGAGAAATGACTGATCCCCCAAAGCTTCAACAAAGCTAAAGTCATTTGTTCCTGAAGGAATGTATTCGCGTTGTACCTTGCATGGGAACTTCTGACAACTCAGCAGGTGTTTGAAAAAGATTTTTGAGAAGGGACAGGCCATTTATTAATGCTCTTTAAAACTCATTCTTGGGGTACCTTTACTTTAAATATCATTTTATGAAAATTCAAAATAATTGAACAATATCTGATTCTAAAGACCACTTCAATCAAACTAAACATACAAATCATTATACCAATAGCAAATATTTGTTTCATGGTTACACGTACCAGACACTAAGAAGAGTGTTTTAGATATGATATCATACTTGATCCTTACAATCACTCTTCATGCTAGGGATTAGTATTAGCATTTCACAGATGGAAAAACTGAAGCTTAGGGAGGTTAAATTATTGCCCAATGCCACATAGCTTGTGGCCAAACTGGGATCTGAACCCAGTAGATCTGTTGACTACTCATAACCAGTATCCATTTTTAAGGCTGCCACTATATTCTAAAAGCAATTCAGTATTATGTGTCTGTGTTCTTTGATCAGGTACTTCCACTTGCAATATTTTACTCTTAAAACATCATTTAAAAATACCAGCCTAATATCTCTATCCTCATTTTACAGCTGAAAGCCACACATAGATAAAATGATGTGCCCAAGGTAACACAAAAGGACTCAGAAAGTGGAAAGATCTCTGAATTAATCCCAACTCTTCTATGGTTAGACGGTGAATTTGGCCAAGCCACTCAGACTCTCTATACTTAAGTTTTCTTATCTGCAACAGAAGGTGTTCTCATTTATCTGTTCTGCCTATACTATAAAGTGACACAAAAATGCCTTGACAAAAAATGCTTGCAGCTTAATTGTTGTTGGCTGTGATTTATACACATTCACATACACATTTCTTAACTTGTCTTTTCACTTCTTTGATTTAATCAATTCTGTCATATTTAAGATTGCTGGCACAGCAAGAAATTTCCTGTGTTGCTTTTCGGAAAAATACCCTGCCCACTAAAACAAACAAACAAACAAACAAAACAAATCGATGTCAGAAGTACAGTCCTATTTGAATAATTATTTTAAAAATCATTAAATCTACTTTAAATTCTTTTTTAAAGATTAGGTGCTTAGTCCCTCTTGTTAGAGCCTATACCCTTTAAGGATGCATTTTCCCCCTCCATTCCCTTTAATTATAAATAGACATCTCTCACTTTAACATTTAAATATTTTTCTTTATTCATTTATCCATCAACACCTATTTATTGAGTTCCTGCTATTATAATAAAAAATGTGCCAGACATTGGAGCCTTAGCAGTAATAATAAAATATAGGGCCTGCTCTCACCGAGTTTACAATCTTGTGACAGTTTGTTCACAGAACATTCTCTCCTTCTATAGAAGCTAAAACCAGTAGAAAAGAACTAGGAAAAATTATTAAAAATGGATAAATATTAGCCAATTTATTGTATGTCAAATCTATAAAATATACAAAAATACACCTTAGAGTTACAATGCATTATATGACTTCTCATCTGTGGTATGTTTTAAGAATAGTAACATTTGTTTTAAATTCCATGATAATTCCTAATGGCAAGAGATTTTAGTGGCAACATAAAAACAGCTGGAATAAAAGAAATTTATAATCTACACAACAAATAATTAATCTGTATATTTCCTTTATCTTTTTGATACATGCACCCACATTTGATTAAACCAACATATACTCTGCCTTGTAAAAATGACATTAGATGACCATGACCATGAATGCATTCTGCCTTCCTGGTACTTCAAATAAACATGGATGCATTGCTTCAGTTTAAGGAGTGGAGAATGGGTTTGTTTCTGCTCCTACTGCACTATGCGATCCTGCAACTTCAATGTGCAATAAATAAAGAAGGCTTTCTTTCGTTTTTAATTCTGGCATGTCATTGTCATTATTAGAGCAGGTGCACAAAATAATGCCTACATAACTTGAAGATCGAAAGTCATTTTGCTCTAAGGCATATTTAAGAGTAAATTTTGTGAAATAATTAGAAGTGCAATGTTACTAAGGGAATCAGATGTTGTTCTCAAGGTTTTCTTTTTGATCTGTAAGCCCAAGAAAGAATATTTAGAGGAGGTAGAACAGTATGTTGGAAAGAGTACCACTCTGGAGCCTGAACCACTTAGGATTGAATCCTCTCCACCTCTTACTTGCTTTGAAAATTACCCTTAATAATACCTAGCCAGTGGTTGATTGTGAAGAAGGCATACAATACAATGTATATACAGCACTTAGAAACTGGCATATGATAGATACTCAACAAATACATGTTTCCGCTGCTTTCTTATCCACCATATAATTGTCCACATATTGAAGGAGAGGTGGAGATAACTATTTTAGGTTGAGTTTAATTTCATTTGTGGCTAGATGAAGAATAAATAAATCTTCGCTTGTGAGATAATCCCTTAGAATTTTCAATGTATTAGATGTAAAAATGTTGAGTTATCACATGCTTCAAAAGATTACTCAATTACTTGAATATTTATTTCAACTCTGTAACTTTTATTTACAATATTGTATGACCTTTTCTGGATACAACGTGCTAGTTTTTGTTTTGTTTTGTTTTTTGAGACAGAGTCTTGCTCTGTCGCCCAGGCTGGAGTGCAATGGTGCAATCTCTGTTCCCTGCAACATCCGCCTCCCGGGTTCAAGCGATTCTCCTGCCTCAGCCTCCTGAGTAGTTGAGATTACAGGCACCCGCCACAATGCCTGGCTAATTTTTATATATTTTTTAAAAGAGATGGGGTTTCACTATGTTGATCAGGCTGGTCTTGCACTCCTGACCTCAGGTGATCCACCCACTTCAGCCTCCCAAAGTGTGGGATTACAGGTGTGAGCCACTGCTCCCAACCCAATGTGCTAGTTTTTAAAATATATTCCTTGCATTGTTTTACTTAGATAATGTCGATTAGAAGCCATCCAGACACAATTATAATTTACTTTTTCTCATTAACTATATAATATTAGTCTTTTGGTGCATTTTACTTTTGGCCCAATGTAATAAAGTGAGAAAAGATTTGAGAATACAACTTCCACATCTCTTTCAAATTATATATCACTACATTACAGTATTTCTAAAGGTGTTAAGATTTTTATTAATATTTTAATTGACATAACAATTATACATATTTATGGAGTACAGTGTGATATTTTAATTCATTTATACAATCTATAGTAATCAAATCGGGATAATTAACATGTCCATCACCTCAAGTGTTAATTACTTCTTTGTATTGGGAACATTCATATTTTTCACTTTTAGTTATTTGAAAATATACAATAAATTATTGTTAACCATAGTCACCCTATAGTGCTATTGAACAGCAGAGTTTATTTATTCTTTATAGCTGTAATTTTCTATCGGCAACCAACTTCTCCCTATCCCCACTCCCCACCCTTCCCAGCCCCAGTAACCATTATTCTACTCTCTACTTCTATGAGGTTAACTTTTTAAACTTCTGCATATAAAGGAGATCATGCAGTATTTATCCTTCTGTGTCTGGCTTGTTTCACTTACCACAATGTCTTTCTGACTCGTCCATGTTGCTGCAAATGATGGGATTTTATTCTTTTTTATGGCTGAATGTAATTCCATTGTGTGTATGTTTGTGTATGTATATGTGTGTGTGTATAAAATATTTTCTCTATCCATGTATTCATTGATGGACACTCATTTTGATTCCATATATTACTGATTGTGAATAGTGCTGTAATAAATACAGGCTTTCAGTTATCTTTTCACCATACTTACTTCCTTTCCTTTGGATACATATCCCCAGTGGGATTTCTGGATCACATGGTAGTTCCATTTTTTTTTTTTTTGAGGAATCTCCATACTGTTCTTCATAATAGCTATACTAATTTACATTCCCACTAAAAGTGTGCAAGAGTTCCCCTTTCTCCACACCTTTGGCAGTTTTTTTTTTTTTTTTTGTCATTTAGATAATAGCCATTCTAACTAGGGTAAGATAATATCTCATTTAGATTCCAGTATGCTCCTCTCTGATGATTAATGTTGTTGAGCATTTTAAAATGTATTTCGTGGCCATTTGTATGTCTTCTTTTGAGAAGTGTCTATTCAGATCATTCACCCATTTTAAAATCAGATTATTGGGGGTTTTGTTTGTTTGTCACTGTTGAGTTGCTTGAACTCCTTGTATATTGTGGATATTAATCCCTTGTCAGATGAATACCTTGCAAACATTTACTCCCATTCTGCAGGTTGTCTCTTCATTCTCTTGATGGTTTCCTTTGCTATACAGAAGCTTTTTAGTGCAATATGGTCCCATTTGTCTGTTTTTGCTTTGGTTGCCTGTGCTCTTGGGATTGTATCCACAAAATCTTGGCCTAGACTAATGTACCAAAGCATTTTCCCTACATTTTCCCCCAGAAGATTCATAGTTTTGGGCTCTACATTTAAGTTTTCAATCCATTTTGGGTTGATTTTTGCATATGGTGAGAGATAAGGATCTAGTTTATTCTTCTGAATATAGTTTTTCCAACACTGTTTATCAAAGAGACTGTCCTTTCCTCAGTGCACGTTCCTGGCACCTCTGTCAAAAATCAGTTGGCTGTAAATACATGGATTTATTTATGGGTTCTCTATTGTGTTCCATTGGTCTGTGTGACTGTTGATGACAATCTAAGGTGTTATGCTTTGAGAATCCTTACTTTAATGCAGCAGATTCATAGAGAAAAATTTTACTCTTATGTATACATATACATTACGAGTTAGACAATTATTCTGAATAATCATGTAAGCAAATCCTGTCCCACCTGAGCCAAAACCCACTAGTGACTTCTTGTCTCTCTTAAGATAAATCCCAAAGCTCTAACCATGAGCTATGAGGCTTCACATAATGTGTAGAGCTTTCCCCTACCTGACTTCTCACTCTCAAATTGTCTCAAACCCTCTTCCCTTGTTTATATTTGCTCCAAGTCCTTTGTACCAATTATGTATGCCTGAAGTGTCCTTGTACATATCCACTTGGCTCTCTTCTTCACGTCATCTAGGTCCTTGCTCAAAAATAACTGTAAAATGAAAAGGCCTTCTGGCATGTCTGTATAAAAAGCATCCTTACTCCCACCTCTATGCTCTTACTTTGCTTAACACTTTTATTGCCACCTGACACATTATCATCCTACATCTATTTCTTTTCCTGTTGGAAAATGAGTTCTGTGAGCCTATACATAGAACAACACATAAATAATAGGAGCTAAAAATATGCTGAATGCGTGAATGAACACTATACCTCAAAGAAAGTTTAAATAATCAACTCAGCTATTTCTAGAAACTGTAAGTTCTCCTTCCTAATTGCCCAGGGGACTCTGCTGAACAAGGCAAAGATTCAATTTGCAAGGAAAGAGTTAAATAATATTATATTGTTAACTATTGCTCTACTACTTTTTTTCTTTTAAGAAACAAAAATTATTTTCACATTGATTTAATCAGGTTTAGCTTAGTATTGCCAAGGTAATGAAGCATCAAAATTATTTTGCAAAAAGCTAGAAGTTTTGGCAAAACTTAATATGTATCTTTATTTATGTATTTTCTTTTTTATTTATTTATTTTTTTTTTCTGAGACGGAGTCTCGCTCTATAGCCCAGGCTGGAGTGCAGTGGCGCCATCTTGGCTCACTGCAAGCTCCGCCTCCCGGGTTCCCGCCATTCTCCTGCCTCAGCCTCCGGAGTAGCTGGGACTACAGGCGCCCGCCATCTCGCCCGGCTAGTTTTTTGTATTTTTTAGTAGAGACGGGGTTTCACCGTGTAGACCAGGATGGTCTGGATCTCCTGACCTCGTGATCCACCCGTCTCGGCCTCCCAAAGTGCTGGGATTACAGGCTTGAGCCACCGCGCCCGGCCTATTTATGTATTTTCTTATACACTATGATGGTTTATTAATATGATTTACTACTTTTTATTTTTTTATAAAGGTGATGATCACCTCTCATGGAATAATGCAGTTTTAAGTACTACTGCTTGTATTTAATTATCTAATTGTGATCAGTATTCTGTAACAGGACACCTAATCAAGCGATTTTAACCATGCTCTCTAACACTAAACTCTGTATAACATTATTTGAAGAAATAATTAATACTTTTCTTTCATTTAGACTCAATTATAATAATTTTCTGAATCTTTTAATTCTCTTTTGTTAGCAAGGCTAGTTAGCAACCTAATTCCTTAGCAACTGCATTACTTTCTCAGTTCTTTAAGACCCTTGTTAATAACTTCACCCATTTCAGAGCTGAAATTCTCTCAGAGTTTTATAAACTATCAGCTCAATGTTAATGTTCCTGAACCTAAGGGGAAGTGTTATCTGAGCTCCATTTTGGGAATAATTTTCCAGTTTGTTTTTGTATTATTATCTTCCACATCTTCAGTTAATTTGCCAAAATGTGTTGGCTTTAAAATGATTGCTTTGCTGATATGCTTTGACAGAAAATCAAAACAGTTTAAAATGGAATAAGTTAGCTTATTTGACTTCTTAGTCAGCGACTGGTATTGATTTTTTTCAACTTCTCCTGCCCTCCAATCCCACTATAGAGGCTTCCATTTTGAGTAGTCTAATATGCTAACCCAGAGATGATGAGTAAGTTTCCCCTCATTTTCTTTCCAATCTGGCATTACTCATATGCCCATTCTGTACCCATACCACAACAATAAAAATTAATTAAACCAAAATATGCTCATAATTTTTTAAAATAAGGATTACCTTCTCTTAGTAATAACTTCACAGAAGTGGGATTTAATATTATTCTTTTGATTTCTTTTAGTATATCAATATAAGAAATAATAATGTTCCTTTATCCTTTCTAATCCAGTTGAATATATTGAAGTAATTGACAGGTCCTTCTTTGATCAGTTTTACCCAGTTTGATATAATCTCATGTAATCTGCAGGAATTCACTTGAAGGTGAAATTTACTCGTGGGTCTTCATCCGAAATTAACAAATAGTATCATTATAATAATGGTATTACATATTCATAAAATTACAATATATTTCTTAATGTCTACCAAGTATTAGTGATATAGAAACTCATTCAGAAAGTATATATTATTTTCCACTGTTTCAAGGATAAATTTATTGGACTGAATTTGTGATAGTGCTTTTAAGGAAGCCGTACATGATCTATAGACTTCCTTGCACCTGTTTTTCCATCCCTGTTTGGCAGTTAAGTGGAAGAGCAAGGAAGCTGATCATTGGATTGACCCAGCTTTGGGGTTTTTCCTGGAGGATGTAAAGGAAAGTCAGGCACACTAAATGAAACAAATAGGAATATCTTAGAAACTGAAATTTCATGACCTACTTGAATTGAAAGCATTGGATAAGATGTAGCTTTTAACTCATTTAAACTCATTTATCATATTAATTGAAGTAACAGCAATAGTATTATTCCTTACTTTTGGTAAATGTAAAAGAAATTACAAAGCTGAATTACATATTTCTGTGTGAATATGTCTAGTTTTAGTTATGATTAGCACTTAGATATTTATGAATTACTGATTTATTACAATTTATTATTTTGGCTTGTGGGCAATATGAGGAAGGAACTTGAAGCACAAACTTTGGTGCATGCAAAAGCAACTCATCTAGGAAAAGGTAAATTCTCTTTGACAACATTAGTAATTAACGCACCTCTTAAAAGTAATCTCCTAGTAAGCATTTCTGTATTTTAGGGTGCAGTTGGTAATAAAGGTGAATTTGGTGCTCCTGGCATTCCTGGGGAAAAGGTATGATGGTTTACTATTTGATCAAAATGTATGGTCATTTTATAAAGTTGTGTCAGATAGGATAGGAAAATATACAGAACAAGTCCTGCAGTTCAGGGGTAAGCAAGCTGTGGCCCTATAGTAGGGCTGTTAGAACTCTTACTGTAGGATTTTGTACGTAAAGTTTTACTGGAACACAGCCACACTCCTTTGTTTTTGTATTACCTAAGGCTGCCTTTGTGCTTCATGGCCAGGTTAAGTAATTGTGGCAGACTGTATGGCCCACAAAATCTAAAATTTGTTGAAAAAGCTTGCTGATCCCTGCTCCAGAACATTGGCCGCTATTCTCTTAGCCCCAGGGCTTCTTAAATTCACCATTTTATGTATCATATGGTGTCTTAATGTGTGTTTCACTGCAGACAAAAATTAGGTAGTTTATGTAAACATTTTATATATAGACTGTAAGGGATACTATAATTAAAAATAGAAGAAATATATTTCAGTCTATCAGTAAAATGCTATACTGTAGGCTATAGCTCATAAAATGATTGATTTTTATGTTTCTCCTCTAACACCACAAAGATGCTTCCAAACAATAAATTCATTCACAGGAAGTTACTGTTGCCGTTTAGCGCCTTATTCAACTTCAGTTTTTGTAGAATATTTTGAAAAGTGTTGTATTTGTATATTAAACTACAATCACCTTGGCATGTTTTCACATGTTTTCACTATATATAGGATTATATATATAATCCTATATTAATATTAATAACTTTGCTAAATTTTTTAAGTTCTCAGATGTTGATGCTAAGAAAATTCTCTTCTTTATGAAAATAAGCTTAGTAGAAGTTTTTGTAGCATTCTAGCTGCACTGATTATCAAGTGAGTTCATTGTGTCTCATTATCTAGAAGGCCATGACCATTGCGGTTTTATTCACCTAAAGTTGGCACAGGAATAACTGAAGCTAAAGTGGTAGGAGGTTCAGAGGTTGTCAGGCAGATATTTTTTGAGACCTTGTTAAATGTGTCTCTGGTATCTGACTGCTTCATTGATGCTACTTTTTCCTTTCATAAATTATTCAGTCTGATATGCAAATTTTTGACTTGTATAGGAATATAACTGTTGGACTCAGCAAAGTCCAACAAACTCTATTGCAAAATAATACCTTGCTGCAAGTTGATGTTTATTTGGGCTGCTATCTTCTTGTTTAAGCTTACTGATGGCGTTAATTGACGATGCTTCATCATAAATAAAAGCTTCCTTAAATACTTCTTCAAAGGTCTAATTGTTTAAAAATATATTTTCTCTAGAGAATATTATTTGATCACCTAAAGAGATGCTCCAATCCAAATTTTCCTTGTGCCCTTATTCTACCAGTCTCTAAAATGCATCACAATAATCTGATTGTTTAGATTTCAGATCATTAGGAGTTTTTGAATTATTCCGAACACGGGAATCTTTTTTAAGACACATGCAGAATCACTGAAGTGCTTGAACTATAAAACAGATTGCTTGACTTTGTTGTGGGATGTAACGTGAGACTCATATACATTTGCATAATAAATTATGGCATAGCAGGATAGCATTCCCTTTGATTACTTTAAAACAGAATTTATCAAGATTGGTATAAAATAGCATTAATTTTAACACTCCAAAATGACATCCCTTGGATCCTTATGTATGACAACCAGGTGCAAACTGCTACTGATTGGCTGTGGAACAGGTTCTCAACTCCCGAAAAGGTGATGTCCACAGACTGACAATGTAAGGACTAGATGAAGCATTCAGTAGAATCAATCCTGTCAAAAGTTGATCAAATGAATTGCAATCCAGGGCCATGATAGTAAGAAAATAAGTCTAGAAAGTTAAGTATGCAAGCCGAGAAATTCTCTGGAAAAAAAAGAGAGTTTCTTAGAAAAGAGAGGACATTTGGGGCAACACAAAGGAACTGGAGCAAGTCAGTATGCAGAGACAGGCACTACTCAGAACTAAAGATTTTTTTTCTTGTCCCAGAAGTCCACTTTTGTAGAAAGAATCTTGTGTAATGATCCATCTTATATTTCACTTAAAGTAAAACTTTAGTGAATATAAAGGAATATACTGATAATCTAGTTAGACGAAGTCATTCTGAAAACCGAGATCCTCAGCCCTTGGTGCCCATTTGGTCAAAATGGTGACAGAGAGGGTCTTGCAATATCAATTAATGAGTGTGTCTGTGTGAAGACACTGTTCCCAGCGAACTTAAGAAGCTAATATCGGAAAGAAGCAGCTGTTTTTATGGTGTTCTAAAACCACGGCAAACTTGTCCTGGCAAATGCTCTCTCATATTTCTTCAGGCAGTTTTCTTCTGGGTCTAATTTACTTGAGTTGCTCTTAAGGGGTCTCATAGACAATTAGAGAATTCACGTAACTTCCAGTTGTGCTAAATATGGTGGCAGATTACATTTTGCCCTTGGTTCCCGGATGCACGCATCATCAGAGACCCTACTTAGTGGTTAGTATCTTTCCAATACCTATAGAAGCACTGAGTCTTTGACCATTTTCTCTTCCCAAGGTCTCAGTCCCTGGTAGTGCCAGCTATGCTTCTAACTTGTCACTTCATGTAGCTGTTAAAGGGGTGTGACACTCTTGAGTGAAACAAATGCCGCCTCAAGAGTGTTTTTCTCACTTCTATAATCCACAGGTTACCACTGATTTAAAATAATTCTAATGAATGTATACAAAATGAAAACAAGAAAGTTACTAACATTATCTAACAGTGGGTTAATAAGCTGTAAAAATTTTTTTAATTTCAAAATTTTAAAATCATACTCGTGAGGTTTATGTTTGAGGTGAAATATTTCTGTTATTTTACAAGAAAAATAGTTTGTCAGATTTTTCTAAGTAAGTTTCCAAAGAAAAATGATCAGTTCTTAACATGTGGGTCACCTCAGGGCTTTGTATTCCACATTTGCCTCAATGTGAAATATGTGCATCTTCCAGAGTAACTTATCCAGCATCCCCTTAACTTTGACTCTGCTTGTCAGCAGTTATAATTCTTTGTTTTGTTTTGTTTTACATAAAATTCGGGGTATTTAAGAGTACTGTTTAAAAATAAATAACTAAGATGAGTTGTTTAACTGCCTCACTTGGAGCAAAAACATATGTACAATACCATAGAACATATAGCTCAGGTCTAATATTCTCAAAGTGAAGTTTTTTTCTAACGTTAGTATTGAAGCTAGGAAACTGATTTATATTAATGGAGTGAAGCATATTCTGAGCAGTATGAAGTATTAATTTGTACATTAACTATACTTTACACTTACATCAATATCATACTGCAATAAATTAAGTGATTTGCATATAAATCATATTATTCTAAAATAAATCTACACTTTGAAATTTAGCAAGGTAATAGCAATAAATTTTTTTAAGTCAAGATTCTGAACAATGTATTAGTATACTGTGGTGGCATTTTTCCTCTGAGACCAAGGAGAAAAATAGTACACTAAAAAACACAATTTTACAAAATGTATTTATGGAATATGGAGTCATGAGGACCCTGAGGATGAAGTATAGCATTTAGTTATGTTCTTTTGTAATTGTAATACTTATCACCCAGTACAGACTTGCAGTAGGCATTCTTAATCTAATCTTAATTAGCTCTAATCTAATAAAGTCTTACTGTTAAACATTGCAGAAAAATAACTGTCCCCTTTACATTTATTAAGAATAGCTATGATTTTGCCTAAGAGATTTGGTAAGTGTTCTGTTATGAGTTCATTTAAGAAAATCAATTCTGTGTAGCAGTGTTATTAGGTAGCTGGCAACTTCTGGTAAACTTGGATGGACAGAAGCCTCTGTCAATCACAATGAGTAAACTGAATGGTTCTATTTCCAAGAGAAGTGAATGACTCTAAGCATAAGATCACATGCATGCAGCCATACACACACACACACACACACACAAACACACATGTTCACACCTTCCATCCTCATAGTATGAAGTAGGAAAATGAGATGAAGATTTGGACACTATGAGCAAATTTTGCCCACTTTGCCCCCAAATATAACACTCAAACCATGTTTGTTTTCATTACCTGAATACTTCAAACAAAAAATTGCCTCATTTCATACTTCACTTATGTATGTAAACATAACAGATATATTTCTCGAGAAGTGGGGATTTTTTTCTAAATAGGAATAATTATTGTCCAGTAATCTTATCCTAATAATGTGACAATAAAAATTGAACATAGAGCCTAATTTATGCTAAAACCCATATTCTATCTACTAAATTACTTTAAATTTGCCCTAAAATGCTTATTTTAATAGGAAAACTTTTACTAAGTCAATTTTTCTCCCCCTGGAGTAAGTATGAAGTAAATCATAACCATCATTACTTTACCATGCTAATGTTAAATACTCAGAGTTAGACTGCCTGGATTTGAATTCCAGCTCAAAATCTTACTCTCTAATTTAGAGCATGACACTTGGTCTCTCTACATGTCAGTTTTCTCTTTTATAAAATGGAATTATATTACATCTACTTCTAGCTTTATCTTAAGGATTAAACAAGATTATTCATAAAAGGGTCAGCACCTGATATATAAATATTTGGTAAACAACAGATATAATTTAACAATAAACAGTTTGATGATTCTATTATTCTAGCCTTACTGTGGGACCAAATTAGAACTTATTTAAAGGAATTTATACACTTCATCTTAGCCAAAAGGCCAAGAAGCAAACTTATTGAATTTATATTATTTATTCAAAATATATTTATAGGAAAATGTTAAAGTCACATATCTTATGTAACCTTGACCTCTTAAAACAAACTAGATGTTAGAAAACCAATGAATTCCTCACTTAATATAAATACGTACAAGAATATAAACTTTTACAATAGTAATAATAGCAGCCATTTACTCAATAAGTGTTATATGCTAAATGCTATCAGGAGCCTTCTTCACATTATTTCATTCAATCCCTACAACACCCCTGTGAGGTAAGATTTATTGTCACTATTTCACAGATTAGGAAACAGATCTAGAGACAGAGAGGAAAAAAAAAAATAGTAAAGTCAGGATTTGAACCTCTATCCATGGAAATCCATAGCTCTTGCCTCTTTGCCATATTACCTCATCTGGAGAGCTCCTCAAATACTCAGATTTCATCTACACAAGCAGGTCTGAATTAGATCTTAAATTTGTTTGCCTACCAATTTAGTGAGTGAACTGCGGTTTGCTTTGGACATTCTGCTCCAAGGAGGGCTGTCTGTGTCTCTTCCCTTTAAATCCATGGACCCCTTTTAAACTGTATCTGACCCTAGAGATTCTGACTCCCCCACCTTCATAAGATTGCATTCACCTATTAAGAATCATTATGCAATTCACAATGGCAAAGATTTGGAATCAATCCAAATGTCCATCAGTGACAGACTGGATTAAGAAAATGTGGCACATATACACCATGGAATACTATGCAGCCATAAAAAAGGATGAGTTTGTGTCCTTTGTAGGGACATGGATGCAGCTGGAAACCATCATTCTCAACAAACTGTCACAAGAACAGAAAACCAAATACCGCATGTTCTCACTTATAGGTGGGAATTGAACAATGAGATCACTTGGACACAGGAAGGGGATCATCACACACCGGGTCCTATTGTGGGGAGGTGGGGAGGGATAGCATTAGGAGATATACCTAATGTAAATGATGAGTTAATGGGTGCAGCACACCAACATGGCACATGTATACATATGTAGCAAACCTGCATGTTGAGCACATGTACCCTAGAATTTAAAGTATATATATATATATAAAAACATTATGCATATGGTTTTTCACCGAATGAGAGGGTTTTGTTTAGCTTTACCTTCTAAAATAATTATTACGGAAAAAAAATTTGCTTGGTTTCCAAGTACAGATGACATTTGAAGTGTGTTTTCAAACTTTCCATGCTTGACTCTCTGGAGATTCTTAATCTACCCTGCATGCCCACGTCCAGGCAGCTCAATCATGGCCACTCTCCAGATTAACCTTAATGCAACACCTAATGTAGAAATTTTTTTCTTTACATTCTCCACCAAATAAATATATATATATATATAATTTATCAAAACCAAAAATGTTTAACTTAGTACCATGACTTTATAAAAATATAAAATAAATCAACCTTCTGGAAGTAAAAAAAGCTGTATGCATTAAGGCACTTAAGAAATACATCTGATAATATGATGAGAGAGTGGCCAAGCTGCATGTCTTAAAAATAGCTGGACTAACTATCGTCATTATATGAGGATATGCTTTGTATGATGGGACTTTTCCCCATAAACTCTGAAGCCCTCCATCACTGCAGTGAGATGAGACTGAATGAGCAGATCCATTGTTCCCTAACAGTCTTTGTATTTCTTTTCTGCTGGAAAATGAAATGACTATGATCTTTGAATCTTGATTTTCCCTAAAAAGACATTTTATGAGAAGACTGAAGCTTCAGAAAATAAAGGCAGATGCTGTTACAGTTTATGTAAGTGCAGACAAGACCAGTCATTGTTGTGAATGATAATGAACTTTCTAACAGTGCTGGTCCAGATGTAGCATTAATGCTTCAGAGACTCAGAAACTTACAGGCATGTAGTATAAAAGCTAGAGAATTTTTAAGCCATTTGGCTTCCTCTCTATATTTCTAGCCTCACCTAATTTTTCTGTGGACATTCTGAATTAAGCTTAATTTTAGACTTCCTAAGTTTAAAACATAATTTAAAATGCCTAATGGCATGTGACAATTTATTATAGAAATTGAGACCATTAAATGAGGAGGAAAAAAAGACAAATTAGCTTTATTCTGACAATGGAATACTTCCTGCCTATGAAATTGTTAGGCTTTATAAAACAAGAGTGATCTCTACTTTAGAGAAAAATACCTCTTAAGCAGAGAATCACCTGTATATCTGTGTAATTTGGAAAATTCTCTAATGAGTGAAGGTATAGACAAATCTACACACAGGATGGAACTTTTAATCATAAATAGTATGCATAGAAAAAATGACCACAAAGGAAACAGTTTTGTAAGCCTACTTGTTGGCTTCACTTGTTAAAGGTATGAGAATAAAACTTGAATTATCAGTGAAAAATTGTTGCTTTTATATGGAATAATTGTCATTTAACTGTCTTATCTATAAACATATATTGATACAATACAGCACTAAAATAAGCAGAAACATAAGAAGGACAAAGGTAATAGAAGGACCGGAAAAAGAAAAAGAAACTTGTTCACTCTGCAGTTGATTTTATTTCTTAATGGTTTCTTATTCCCTTCTAATGCCTTCCACTCACACCCCAAGTAGAGCAGTTGGCAGGGAACACAACAGATGGATGACAAGCTCAACACATGCCGTGTATCTGGCAACCAGGCACTTGACTTTTATTTGTTAAACAGCCAGATTTCAAGAACCTAGTCTGCTAATGTTCCTATTTGGTTTAATGTACTACCAGCTTCCAGCACATAAATATTAAATATTGCCATAAGAAAGCTCACACACTCTCTGTTTCTCTGCGTAGTTTAGTGGCTAATTATTTTATTCTTGGTGTAGATTGCTGAGATACTGAACAGTGGATTTAAAGATATAACTGGTATTTTATAAAGACATCTATGATTTTAGATATTAGAGTTTCCTTAGAGTGGCTCTATCTAAAGGAGCTTTTAGTCAGACACATCAGAGACTGCCAAAGTCAGTGTAAGGTATTGAATGAACCTGTTAGGGAAGACTGGAAGATTGGAGCAGACAATCACAGATGATTGGTGTCTTTCTTTTCTATCTCCATCACTGCATTTTCAGATTATTAAACTCAAAACACATGCATTTTTTCCGTGAATTCTGCTGGGTCACCAGGCAAAATTACAGCTTATCCACTCTACTCACATAGCACTTAATTTATATCACCAATATAGTGTGTGTCTATACACCCTGCTAAAATGTGAGCTCCTGGAATAGAAGGACTTGGGGTCTGTCTCATCTCTAATCCCAGCAACTGACCCAACATATGGTACCTGGCTGATTCTGGGTAAGTGTTTGTTGAGTTGTTCAGAATTCAAGGACTTAGCCCCAAACCAGAAATAGGTAAGAGAAATAGAGAATGACTGTTAGAAAACTTTGCTGAGGAAAGATTGGGAAAGGCCCCCAATGCCAGCAACACTCTCGTGAAAGTCCTTCATACTTTCTACAGAAGCATAATTTAGGGAAACAAGGGAATTTCTTCTTTGCACAACAAAGTTTACAGGTATTGCTTCCTAGAATTAAATATAATAGAAGTGTGTGCATCTCCAGAATTTGCTTGCCATTTTCTCATGGAGAAAATGTGCTCTTCCCTCTCTCTCAAACACAAATATTTAAGTTATATTGCTTTCTTTTTATCCAAACTAGATTTGACGATCTCTCAACTTTCTTACAACATTGTTAGGGTGTGTTCATTCTCCATATCTTCATAACCATTTACTTCAGAGCTAGAGATAAGTAACCAATGGCTTCCATGTGTTTAAGGTCCAGTAGAAGTAACTGATATGGACTAGACCTATAAAGTACTCATCACAAGGGATACTCCAGGCAGGAAATAGTTTGCAGTTACTGCTATCTCATTGTCCTCAATTAAGAGCTGATTGATGACACTGTCCTTCTCTTTAGGTCTTAAATCATCTTTCACTTGTTAGAATCCTCTATTCAGATGTCAATCACTATACTTCAGATATTTCAGTAGATGATTCACATTAAATAAGTATTTCTGTAGTATTTTTATGAAGTTTCAAGTTTTTTTAAAAAACTGTCTTACAGTTAGTCTCACAATACAGTGAAAAGCCCAAACACTTGTGCTGACACTTTGAGAAAATCATCACAGTTACATAGGAGCCCAGATTTTGTAGTGGGTTCTACAACATTGACTAAGGCTTAATTCCCTAGCTTTGCTATGTATAGGAAGAAACTTTTACCTCTCCAAGACATTTCAAAATTACTTGGGTTTTCTTTTTGTTTTTTATTTGAACAACTCTTAGTACAACTTGTATTTAATTAATTTGAAAAAGGATTGTAAAATAACATCCCTTTGACAGGAAAACTTAAGGGTTGTAGTTGATTGCAAATGTAGCATATGTAAGCAATTTAGTTTTTAACAAAAGCAAGTTGTATTAATAGAAGTACAAAACTGTATAGTATCCAGAACAAAGTGTGTGTGTGTGTGTGTGTGTGTGTGTGTGTGTGTGTGAGAGAGAGAGAGAGAGAGAAAGTGAGAGAGAGAGATGATCTTGTTCTCTATTCTGTGTGAGTAAGACCATTTCTGGAATGATGTGCTGAGTTCTGAGTGCCACATTTTAAAATACATGACTGACCAGTGTGTGCCCAGAGAACAGGGACCATAGTATTAAGAGACTCCAAACTATCATTTGAAAAATGAGTGGTTTACTGAATAGAAGGCTTGATAGTGGCACAAGGGATGTCATGTATAAGACCTATAACATTTATTTTTTCTGTGTAATTGCAGACAGAAGAAATAAGACTGATGGGCAAAATATGGGGAAGGTTAATTTGGGTTCAGAAAGCATTTATTCAGTAACCACACGGTGAATTTTTTTTTCTTTGCTCTCCACTATGCAAATTAAGCAGCAAAAGTACTTGACTTTAAGCTTTAAATAGAATTGGTGCCTCATCAGATTCTTTGGTAGAGTTGTTATACATAAATGCATGAATTTATATTTGCCCTTATATTTAAGAATGCCCATCCTGCTTGTTTTCTAGACATATGCACCTGTATATACCTATGTACACACATATGTATACACACTCAGGATAGTAGATTTTAAGAGAGTAGATGTTGAGTTAGCTACCACTAGCCACCCATACATACATTACTATGATCAAGACATGTATTGACTCATAAGAATAAATAATAATAGGATCTCATTCATTTAAGATTAAAGTTATAAATTGGCCTTATTCTGAGCATTAATGTGATTAAAATATCCCCATGGATTAGCTGCGTTAAGGATTCAACAAATATAAAGAATTCAAAAAGTTTGAGATTTTAAACTCTATGCTATGTATATATTTTTTAACTTGGTAATTTATTTCTTATAATGAAGTCCCAAAATATAGAAAGAAAAAATTCTCCCCTTGAAATAAAAGGACTCAAACTGGATATCTGAAAAAAATAAAAATATATAGGTTTTTAAAAATTTCCTGAAACATTTAATGGACTGCCAACAGTTTAAGAACCATAAAATATTTCAATTTCTAAAGATTATGGCTGAATAAAGCAGGACTATAGTCAGTAATGTAGAAGTCACCTTAGTAATACACAAAATCAAAATCAGATTTACTTTTTTCTGCCTGTTTTATTGGTTTTAGTCCTAGAATCCTGGCATTCCACTTATGATATTTCTTCTAGTTATTTCATGCAATATTCAACTTAAGTAAACTTTCTTTTAATAAATATGAGCTAATTAAAGGGGAAGTATTGATATATTTCAAGTGAACATTAAATTCATATAGCGGGTTATGCTCCTAGAAAACTATGCTCTAAGTAAAACGATAGGTCAATTTTTTCAATGCGGAAATATTATAATAGGATCTCAGACGTTTTAATCAAAGGCTAAATGCCTAACTGTTAAAAAAAAAAAATCACCGCAAAACTAGTCAAAGGCTAGTTATTTGCAAATTTTTTGTTTACCTGCTTGCTTTATCTTTATTTGCTTGGTCTCATTAGTACTAGGTTTGCAGAATATAGCCCTAAGGAATGTGATTTTTTTTTTTTTAATCAAATGTCCTCCGGACAATATATATTTCCCACACAATAAGAAATACATTGCTTCCAATGTCAAAAGAATCATGAAAACTAATAATAATTTATAGTTTATGACTAGCTGTGCTTACTATTGAAAAATAGGCAGTGATTACAAGGAGGTAAAATTAAATCCTGTGATCAGTTTTTCAGAAAGCAACCAGCTGACCCTAAACTTCACCTAACTTTGTCCTAAAAACTTCTCAAAGAGGTTATTTTGAATTTTGGAAAGAGTACTTTTTGGTTGTCCTGTGAAGTTAAAGACATGCTACGTATCATAGTAATAACGCAGGCAATGATACTATCAGCAGCAACGTTAGATTTCGCCTGCTTTATATTACAAATATTTATTAACTTGTCTTCCTGTAGTTTGAATCTGTACCTGAAAGGAATACAAGTCCTTCCATAGAAAACCCTATAGTGAAAAAACATTCCTCAGAAATAGGGTTTGAAAGTTATCATTTCTATGGGAATCATTTATTGTGATTTTCTTTCAATAATGAACTAAAGTATTGATCAGAAGCCAAAGAAGAAGCATCTTATTTCCTCCTTGGACTGAAATTTTGAGGAAGGAGAGACAGCGGGAGTTCAGAAAAGAAAACTAATGTATACCTTCCAGTAATTTTAGGAGGATATTTATTTTATGAATAGAATTAAAGTTGCCCTCAAAGTGCTTGTGGCACCTAGAACTTTAAACCTGGGTGTCAGAGGGAGCATAAAGAAAGACTTCTTCTGTTGACATAAGTTAGGTTTTAGATAAACACATTTCCTATGAGATCATCAGTGATGTCCACTGAGTTATCATTGAGTCTAGAATTATGTTTATAAAATACATTCAGTCAAGAAAGAGCAGAGACCATTTAATGCTGGCCACAGGAAAACACAGTATTTTAATTACAACAATCATAAAACCAGTGTCCATTAAAGACATATTCTCAATATCACAGCTTTAGAGAGTTTTGGTACCCAATTAACAGTGCATCTAGGTGTAACCCTAACCTGACATATGGCAGGGTAGGACTTTGAGTGCCAGTACTTAGAGCACCTGGTGCATGAGTGGGCCATGAGCAAAGAAAAAGAGGAGGTACCATCACACCTTTTTTTCCCAAAAAAGTATTTTTGGCAGTGTATACCATATTGGCATACTTTAATGGATAATATGCCGTATCTCATGATCATGTGTAACTAGTAATATGATATAAAACATTATATTGGATCAACTGATGAAAATAATCTGCTCCTTATGGACAAGTGGACATACTTCTGTGATGAGTAACAGGCGCTTCATTTCCAAGACTGTTTCCTGGCACCAAATACTTAATGTGTTTTCACTATCACTTTATCAAATGATATTGGAAGTTTCTAATGGAGTTGTGTGATGCGTGAGGTCTCAAACTGTAACAATTTGTTTAATGATAGAAATGTATTTATTATATAGATAAGTCGATTATATTTTGTTGATTCTCTAACATTTAATTACATTTAGCAGCAAAGTTTTACTTTAGTGTTTACTATATACTGTGATGATAGCCGTTATGCTGCAGAATACTTTGATAATTTAATCTAATATAAAAAAAACCTCGGTCTTTAAAATAATATGTGTGCATGTATGTAGCTGTACATCTCTGGTAAGAACCACTAAAACTTTCTTTAAAGTGTGTTAATTAATGAAATAATGAAAATCTCCTTAGATTTAGACAGAATATTGCTATTTTAAAGTTTAAAGATGTGAATTTTGCTTAAATAATTCAAATAAATGATAACTAACTGCTTTCTAAGGAATGTTTAAAAACTGTTATCTTATAAATTAATTGTAAATATTTGATAGAAATAAAGCAGTTCCATGAAATTGTTAGTGTATTTTGAGCTATCTAAACCTGGAAACTCAGAAGCCAAAGTAAATTCCTATAAGAAGGAAAATTCCTAAAACTCCATTGAGAATACACACATCCTCCCAGGAGTATCTCATTCTAGCCTGTGTGATGTTTACAAATCAGACTTTTCAAAGAGATGACCCCAGAATTCCAGCAATGGAAACTGATAGGTATCTGTCTTTCTACCCAAGACAGAAACCAGATGAATAGAAAGAACTAAAAAGTCTTCCAGGTAATTGCTTTATGTTAAATGGCATTGGCTATGTATTCAAAATTGATCTAATGGCAATCAGCAGATGTGGGTAAGAAAGTAAAACATGCTTGTACATATATAAGAATACACACACACACACACGCACACGTATATATATAATATATATAGTGAGAAAAAATTCTGATTTTAGACAAGAAGTCACTTAAAGCCAGATTTAAATCTTTTTCCAAAGACAGTGTAGGGAGACAGCAAGGTATGCAGAGTTGAAGTGTTTGGGCTCAAATTCCAAGTCTACTGCCTATTACTGTGCAATGACCTGTAAGAAGGTCACTGAAGCAGTATTATCTGCCTGATAGTTTTGTTGTCAGAACAGCAGTGCTTGGCCCATAGAAAGCACGATGTCAGACTTCAATATTATTCCCAGAAGTTTCAAAGAGAGAAAATGAAATGAGATACTAAATAACATGTGGAAACAACAGAGGCTGTAGGGGACCTCAGTCTCAATCTCAGGTAAGTTACTAGTTGGGTGACCTTTGACATGTTGCCAAACCTCTCAGAGCCTCCATTTCCCTATTTTAAAAATTGAGGTTACAGTCCTGGATTTGGGAAATAAGGAATAGATGGAAAGTCCCTATGCATGATGGATATTCCACATTAGGCTACCTTTCCCCACAACACTAGAACTATTTGTTAAAGACCACAAAAACATCTATGTTCATATATCTTTATGGATCATAAGCATTATTCTGTGTACTTCTTTTAGGGTGAAAATGGTTTACATGGTGCTCCAGGATTACCTGGTCAAAAGGTAAAGAGTTGCTGAATGTTTCATCTGAGTTAAGAATTTTAACATGTTAAAAATAAAATTGCATATAATATTCTGAAATTTTATTTGATTAAGCTGAATTCACTCAAAGACTTTTAGAAAGCTATGAATGTCTTTTCAAAGAGAACTCATGGAAGCAATCCCCTCTTGAAGGGACCATTCTAGGAGAAAGCTTTATCACAGAGCTTTAGTAAGATGCTTCTCCAAAGAACTAAATGATGGTGCTTTCTGGGGAACGTGGAAGTGTACATAGCTGCTCTAGAAACGTTTCTGCTTTTATTAGTCAGAGTCTAAAATGTACAATAGAACAAATTGTACGTCCTTTGACTGGTTTTGGTTACCTCTTGCTTATCTTCTTTTTTTTATATCCCAGATAGAACTAAACATAATAGTTACAATGACATAAAATATTAAATATTACAATGATGCTGTAGACAACTATCTCTTCAAACATATTTTTCTTTCAGAACAAGGCATTCCTAATAAGTAAGGATTTTTGCATGGGCCAACCTGCCTCTTTCTGTGCCTGGTGTCTTTCTCTTTACCAAAGGGAACTTTCTTTGTGCCCCTCTACTGTGCAAGGGCTACTTTCTTCTTCTGGGAAGAAGCATGGTTATCTGTGACAAGCATTACGGCAAACACAGAGACCATTATATTCCAGTTTCTTGGAGGGATGGGGAGCCACTTCAGGTGGGGCCAGCTGTCGTGATACCATCCAGATAATCCCGCCACAAGAGAGAGCATTATTGATGTAATATTAGATGCCCACCAAAGCCAAGCATATCACTTCTACACTCTGGAGATGTTTTACAGGTTTTGGCAGCAACATATCACAAGTTACTATGCATGTAGGTTTTTCTCTATAGCTGAAAATACCATTTTAAAAGATATGCACTTATTTGTAGTTACAGATTGTGTTCAAGAATTTATTTACTTGGCCCAGTAAAGATAATAAGATTGAACTGGCAGCAATGAAATGGCAAGCTTCTGAATTTCTTCACAGCAGCTCTAGACAGAACCCACTGATACAGCATGTGCTGCATCTGCGAGTCGAGTTGCAAGCCAAGGGATGTGCAGATTTATCTGCTGGGAAATAGTTTTGGACTTTCCAGCAGCTGTTTGTGGTGGCTGCATCATGCTGACATTGTGACTGATGTATTGGAGGCTTTTAGCAGCTTCAATGTCAGCTTGAATTAACAGATCAAGTTAAAGTCTATATTTTAGGAAAAATGGTAGAAAAAAGTATAGACCATGCATTAAGTGGTAAAAAGCAATACCTAACAACTGACATATATTCTTTCCTGGTAACTTTTAGGGGGTAAATGAAGCAAAAATAATTATTTAATTAAATGCATGTAACACACACACTTACACATATTACTTAATCATCTAATTATATTATCTAATTATGTATACTATTTAATTATATAATCATATACATATATGCAATTATGTGGGTATATATATAAAATAACATACAGACTAAATATGTATGTATATATGCAGCCACATTTCTATATAGTAAAAAGCTGGCATTCCTTTTCATTTAATTAGTATAAGTTTTATATACCAAGGGTCAACTTGTTGAGGCATTACAGAAAAAATCCAGAGATCAGAAACCCTCTATCTCCTGTCTCTGTGCACTCAGAAAATGCTTACTAAATGCTTCTTATGCTCAAGGCCCCCCAAGGGTGGAGAGATGCACATGACCCGTTCCCAACATTCACTTGCTGGCTATGTTGTCATGAGTGCCTGACTCAATGAACTTTTGTTGAGTGTGTGAATGAAACATCAGTTAAAGGCAGAAATAAGCTTGTTAGATCAGAGAGGGTGTAGATGAAGAAAGGGAGACGTACACCTTTTAGTATAAATATGCTGATTGAGAGCCAACAGCCCTCCAAGCACCAATCTTCTTTCTGTGACTGAGCCAGGATAGTGGACAGGAAAAAGCATAGCACTGGTGTCGAAGGTAGAGCCAGAACCCAAGGGTTCAAACCTGAACTCATTCATCATGAGATACTCATCAGAATGGTATTCCATAGGAGTCAGCTTTCTAAGAAGGCTATTTCCACTGAATCTAGTAAAATAAATAGTAATACTAAGAAGAATGGCTAACTTAGTCTTTGCCAGACACTATGAGGATGCGTCAAATTCTCAAATCAAACCATTGAGGAAGATAGTATTATCATACTTATTTTATACTTGAGAAAATTCAGGCTTATCAAGATTAAATTGCCTTGGAAGTAGTGAAGCTGTAGCTTATAACTTAGAAAATGGTTGCTTTAGTATTTAGAAATATTTAAATCTTATGTGACTTAATATTGGTTTAGAGCTTACATGTTAGAAATGGTTATTTATAATTATTGATTTTTAATTATTAGAAACATCATTTTATTGTAAAAATTGCATGTGTTGTAAGCATCATTTTTATTACTATATACATTTTATTCCTCTTCTACAGGGAGAGCAAGGTTTTGAAGGCAGCAAAGGAGAAACTGGTGAAAAGGTAAATATCTCTTTTTACATTCACATCTATAAAAATAAATTGTATTCCTGAAAATGTTTTGAAATAGAATATTTAACTTGTTTTGTGCATTCCCTATAAGCAATTTAATAATTTTATAGACATAACTAAAATATTTGTTTCAATTAAGGTAGAGTAAATATATTAATGATTGCCAGAAATCTTTCTAAACTTATTTGGATGGTATTAATAGATATTTCTAGTTAAATTTGTTTGATTGATATGGAAATGATTTAAACATTTATAAAGCATTATATTTTTATATTGTGAAATCATTCACTAAGTATCCAATTATTTAAATAAATACTTTGTTTATATGTACACCTGGTTTATCAGTGGAATTTTTTCCTGAAGGAATAAATTAGAACAACTAACTGTAAAAGTCAGGATCCCACAGAAAAGAGATGGCATACTAAAACTGGAATAATTTCAAAGAGTTTAATAAAAGCATAGTTTAAAAAGTATGGGCAACGTATAAGAAAACCACAGGGATTGTGCAGTATCCCAGGTCAGGTTACAGCAGACTCCTTAAACACCACATAATTACCAGACTCAGAGGCAGAGAAAACTGTGTGGCGAAGGCTGGAGACAGTCAGCCCAAGATGAGCACATAAAGGGGGAGCCAGGGCAATAAACACCTCCACCCCACTATCCTCCAGCCTTCAGCTCTCCTACTGGACTCCACTGGCCAAACCAAATTGAGAGCCAGTATGATGGAGGAAGCCTATAAGCCTCAGTCTCCCGAAGTCCAGAGCAGGTGGATAAGGGTGGACAGTGGATCTTGAGGGAACAATGGCAGATGCCAGCCTACTAATCTAAGTGCTGTCATTTAAAGTAACCTTCTTACAAAACTAAATTCTAAGTGGTTAATTTGACATGTTAATATTCTATTATAATAAATAATTACTGAAAGTCATTTGATAGTGAAAATATTTTAGCAATCATTGTTTTACAAATTTACAACTTTCTATTCAAAGTACTTTTCCCTCAGATAATCATTTGAATCCTTTTTCATTTCAAAAATCTAGTTTTGTTTTTAAATAAAACGAAAACAGTACCATTCTTTTGTTTAATAACTCTTGTATACATCAAATGTATATATGGAATTGGATGGCCAGGAGAGCTAGAAAGGAGAATAATCTCAAATTAGACAGTATTGCCTGTATTTTGCTTTCTTAGCAGTGACCAGTTACTTGCTTTTTCAATAAGTGTTTATAGAGAGAATGAGCGTCTATTATAATTATAAGACAAATTACATGTTACAAACTACATGATAATTACTTTTCCTCACAGAACTGAAAAAGAAAAAAGAATGGCTTTATAATAACCATACTTTTGGAGATAATTTCATTAAGTGATGACTATTTTTAAGGTGAACGTCTTTTCTTAGAAATCCCTTGGACATTTTTGCTTTAGAATAACAGTCATTGGAAGGCCATGTCTTTAAATAAATGCTTCCTTTATACATATTCCTGATTTATTAAGTGGGATTTTACCTGTAGGAATAAGTAGTGAATAAGTGAAAACAGATATATTCTCTGTAATTTAAAGTCACAAATACACTAAAGTCTTAGTAGTTGTTTTGATAGTTTATATATATAGTAGGTATAGCTCAATAATAAATAGATTCTCACAGGCTACAAGGCATTAGAAAACTATTCACCATATTTGGCTTCAAGGATTTTCCTTCTAGCTCCTCATATCTATTAACTGTTGCATTTAAATAGTCAATTTCACGACAAGGTAGAAATATGTTTGTAGAATGATTGAAATATATTAGAAAAAAATAAAGCATCAAACAGAAAAGACAGTACATACCTTGAATGAGAATCCCAATTTAGATGATTTATAGTCAGATATAAGATTCATGTAATAACCCTTATGTTATTTTGATTGGTGCAAAAGTAATTACACCAACCAAATAAAAATGATGTTCTGCTTTATTATTTACTGTATATTAAATTTTTGAGCTTTTTCAATGTCAACATGCTATGTATTCTGACCCAGAACCACATATATTTTTTCATAAGATAAATAATTAAGATCTTGTAGTTCACTTTATTTCTAGATTAGAGTTAAACAAGAAAAGTCTATGAAACACTCACATTGGTGTGACAACAGCATGAGAGTCTTGGATTACTCACAACATGATTTATTTTCTGAAGAAAGTCAATCTACCTTGTACTTTAAGTTTTTGTGGAAAACTGAGTATATAATCATTTTCTAAAAACCCACTTTTCTTCTTTAATGACCCTACTGTGGCCTTTACTGTGTTTAATTTGACTGAGTGACAAGTCATCAGTTGCAAAATACAACAATTCAGGATGTTGTTATTGGTCAGAGATGTCATATCTTCCAGAAACACATAGTTACTGGTCAAAATATCAAAATTATATCAACTGCAAAAGGTAAGCTACCATGTGATATTTTCAGCTGACATTTCTATAATGCAGTGGAAACCAAGTGGAGAAATCTGCTTCTCCCATTATGGCTACAAAACTAGCCTTCAGGCCAACGGAACTCAATAGACTAACAAAGTAGCTCCTCAAAGAGTTGAACACTCTGTCCTTAGTCCTGAGAAAAACCTGTGGCACTAGAACAAGTATAAAGGACCTCATTTAAAGTATATTTCTGGATCTATAGAAACTTGTAACAACAGGGCAGAGCCTCATACATTCCAGAACAAACACAATTCAGTCAAGTCAGTCCTGAAGTGAAAGTTATTTTAAGGGGTAGTTAGTTCTCTCAGAAAGGTTGCTGGTGTTGACATGACTCTCTCAGATGACAGCTATTTGCAGGTTTACCATGCTGTGGTTTATCATGTAGACCTGTAGCAATGACCCCATCCCACTTCGCCATCCCTAGCTGGCAAATTTAGGTGTATCACCCAAGGATTCTTGGGCTCTCCAACAGCGTAACTCATGAGGCAGGAGGGATGGAGGACCCTCCCCACAGCTGAGATCTGTATTTTGGCTTCTCTGTCTCTATAGGAGTGGTCTTCTGGGGATTTTCCTTAGATTCCTTCAGTACTATTATTATAGTGCAGGCTGCTACTACAAGCAAAATACAGAGTTCAATCCTCAGATAACAGTTATCCCCATAGGATCTATCAGCCTTCCCAGCAATGATTTTGTCAGACTCTTGTTATGTAACCAAATGTAAATGCATGAACTAAGCTCTTACATTACGTTACAAAAAGGCCATTTAGCAAGGATTCATTCATGTGCACTTCACTCCTTAACCCCCAGCCCAGGTTTTTACTTTATGTCTTTGTGAAGATAGAAATATTACTTGGTTACATTTATGAAAAGAAGCAGCAAATAGAAAATGAAATGTAAATATCAGCCTCATTATACCATTCAATATTTTTAAGTAATTGCTTCAAATCATATAATTTAGTTTGCTTTTAAAATGATGATTATTTTATGTTGTCACTCAAGCTCTAACTTGAAGTTTAAGAACTGATTTTCTCAAAGTTAAACTTAACTGCAGAACCTATTGTTAAATATCATATGATTGCAAGAAATATCCAGTGGCAACTGCTACTCATACCTTACTTTTCTTGATTTGTTGCCTAAAATGTAGTCAATTTGCTTCACTGAAGAGTGATGTTTAACTTGGGCATATATGGTGGCAAATTCTTACCTGGATCTAAGATGCTTCTGCTGGTGTGGAAATTTTCCATTTGGGAAACTAAAGTTATCTAGCCTCTTGAGGGCCTCTTAAGTTTGATGAAAAGAAAAAAGCAATCAAATGACCACTTCTTCGTGAACCATAAGACTGAAGGAGAGGTGGAGAGCATCCAACATGTGGCATATTCTGCAGCTCTGAGAGTTCGTGGTTGAGCAAGTTCTTGCTTTCTCTTGTTTAGGCTTCTGAGCATTATCTACTTTGATAATCTTGATTGCTGATCTTTTCTTCCACTCTGGGTTATACTAATAACAATAAATGCAGACACAAAACTAACAAGTGCATATGGTCCCTACTTTAACTCATCTCTTAAAACTGTTGTTGGAAAACTAGTTGTAAATTTCCAGTGACTTGTGATTTTTTTTATTGTCTTCTTCTTACCAAAATATAATCTAGATTCTAAAATGCCATATGAGATATATATTTAAATTAGAAAACTGTGTTTTAATATTTATTACTCTGGTTTTATAGTGCTTGCAAATATTTTTCACCTGACAGAATCCACTGGAAAAGCATTCCACAGACCCTTATTCTTAGTTGATTTATTTAACTCTATATTGTTATAAAATTCTGTACAAAATGTAATATTCAAATGAATACAATTATTTAAATGTCTATTATAACTTAGCATAAAGTACACATATACTTTACTACCCCCAAACTATCTGGGGTTATTTATAATTAAGTCATACATCTAAACATTTGTATTTCTTTTATCACCTGTCAACATCAGCTAATTTTCAGATAACATAATTCAAATTTTTGTAAGCCAGCCTAAAATGAAATGTATTTAGGCTTGATGCTGATTGTATTAGTATTTATTTTATTAGCACTAATTTTCTATGCCACGTTTTGCCTTCAGTGGTTACTTTTGAAGATGTGATGGGGGAATGGAAAATGCTTAACAGAAAATGTCTTCACTTACCTATTTCATAGGTTAGTCATTCATATTGTTTTCTTATCAAATGAATATTGAAAAGCAGCAGCAGTGAATTCATTCTTGTTATTCTGTTGCTTTTTTGTTTTCACCATTAAAAATATGTCAGCAATCATGATAGGTCTCATAAGCATGTTGGATACTTTACTTGGTAGCATTTTGTTCATTTATTTCAGAGAGATAGATTTAACTTTTATATTTAACTTGTAACAGCAGAAGTTGGATAATCAGACTATTTTTATACCAGTATCACAAATAATGTCGCCTGTCAGCAACTTTCTAAAATATTGACTTCTAGCATTAAATATCGTGAAATTATAGTAACTCAGAAAATCAATAGTGATCATTTGCTACTAGAAACGTCAATTATGGCTTTAAATAAACCAGGAGTTTTACACTGAAAAATCTTTTTACTTTTGTCCATTTCTCATTCAATTGTTATGGTAATTACTCATAGAACATGAGAATTTGAATGAGTGGTTGTGACTTTGGGCCACTTAAAATTTGGTATTGAGTGAGAAAAAGCCCAAATGAGGATGTTTATATAATATACATAAACAATTATTCAGGACATTCTAGGGCAGCATCTACATCACTCAACAGGGAACCAACATTATTAGTTTCTGGAGTACGACTCCAAAAAGAGCCTAGACTTGATGTTTATTTTGAAAGTGATGGTGACATATCATAAAATAAATGGATTCACATATCTTTGTGTTCTGTGTTCCAGTCCAGCTCTGTAATGCCAGCTGTGTAAACTTGGATATGTTCCTAGCTTTCTTTATCATAGTTTCCTCTTTTATAAAATAAAGTTAGTTTCTACCTCACAGAATGATTGCAGGAATTAAATGAGTGCTGGTGAATAAAAGATATTCAGAGGGGAGAGCAAGATGGCCGAATAGGAACAGTTCCAGTCTCCAGCTCCCAGCGCGAGTGACACAGAAGACAGGTGATTTCTGCATTTTCAACTGAGGTACTGGGTTTATCTCACTAGGGAGTGCCGGACAATCGGTGCTGGTCAGCTGCTGCAGCCCAACCAGTGAGAGCTGAGGCAGGGCGAGGCATCGCCTCACCTGGGAAGCACAAGGGGGAAGGGAATCTGTTTTCCTAGCCAGGGGAACTGAGGCACACAACACCTGGAAAACTGGGTAACTCCCACCCCAATACTGTGCTTTACCAAGGGTCCTAGCAAATGAGCACACCAGGAGATTATATCCCACATCTGGCCAGGAGGGTCCCACTCCCACAGAGCCTCCCTCATTGCTAGCACAGCAGTCTGTGATCTAAGGGCAAGACAGCAGCGAGGCTGGGGGAGGGGCGCCCGCCATTGCTGAGGCTTAAGTGGGTAAACAAAGCCACTGGGAAGCTCGAACTGGGTGGAGCTCCCAGCAGCTCAAGGAGGCCTGCCTGTCTCTGTAGACTCCACCTCTGGGGACAGGGCACAGCTAAACAACAACAACAACAACAAAGCAGCAGAAACCTCTGCAGACGCAAACGACTCTGTCTGACAGCTTTGAAGAGAGCAGTGGATCTCCCAACACGGAGGTTGAGATCTGAGAACGGACAGACTGCCTGCTCAAGTGGGTCCCTGACCCCTGAGTAGCCTAACTGGGAGACATCCCCCACTAGGGGCAGACCGACACCCCACACCTCACACGGTGGAGTACACCCCTGAGAGGAAGCTTCCAAAGCAAGAATCAGACAGGTACACTCGCTGTTCAGCAATATTCTATCTTCTGCAGCCTCTGCTGCTGATACCCAGGCAAACAGAGTCTGGAGTGGACCTCAAGCAATCTCCAACAGACCTACAGCTGAGGGTCCTGACTGTTAGAAGGAAAACTATCAAACAGGAAGGACACCCACACCAAAACCCCATCAGTACGTCACCATCATCAAAAGACCAGAGGCAGATAAAACCACAAAGATGGGGAAAATGCAGGGCAGAAAAGCTGGAAATTCAAAAAATAAGAGGGCATCTCCCCCTGCAAAGGAACGCAGCTCATCGCCAGCAACAGATCAAAGCTGGATGGAGAATGACTTTGACGAGATGAGAGAAGAAGGCTTCAGTCCATCAAACTTCTCAGAGCTAAAGGAGGAATTACGTACCCGGCGCAAAGAAACTAAAAATCTTGAAAAAAGAGTGGAAGAATTGATAACTAGAATAATTAATGCAGAGAAGGCCATAAACGAACTGACAGAGATGAAAACTATGACACGAGAAATAGTGACAAATACAGAAGCTTCAGTAACCGACTCGATCACCTGGAAGAAAGAGTATCAGCGATTGAGGATCAAATGAATGAAATGAAGCAAGAAGAGAAATCTAAAAAAAAATGAAGAAAAAGAAATGAACAAAGCCTGCAAGAAGTATGGGATTATGTAAAAAGACCAAATCTACGTCTGATTGGGGTGCCTGAAAGTGAGGGGGAAAATGGAACCAAGTTGGAAAACACTCTTCAGGATATCATCCAGGAGAACTTCCCCAACCTAGTAGGGCAGGCCGACATTCAAATTCAGGAAATACAGAGAACACCGCAAAGATACTCCTCCAGAAGAGCGACTCCAAGACACATAATTGCCAGATTCACCAAAGTTGAAATGAAGGAAAAATGGAGGAAGATCTACCAAGCAAATGGAGAACAAAAAAAAAGCAGGGTTGCAATCCTAGTCTCTGATAAAACAGACTTTAACCCATCAAAGATCAAAAGAGACAAAGAAGGCCATTACATAATGGTAAAGTGATCGATTCAACAGGAAGAGCTAACTATCCTAAATATATATGCACCCAATACAGGAGCACCCGGATTCATAAAGCAAGTCCTTAGAGACTTACAAAGAGACTTAGACTCCCATACAATAATAATGGGAGACTTTTAACACCCCACTGTCAATATTAGACCGATCAACGAGACAGACAGTTAACAAGGATATCCAGGAATTGAACTCATCTCTGCAGCAAGCAGACCTAATAGACATCTACAGAACTCTCCACCCCAAATCAACAGAATATACATTCTTCTCAGCACCACATCACACTTATTCCAAAATTGACCACATAATTGGAAGTAAAGCACTCCTCAGCAAATGTACAAGCACAGAAATTATAACAAACTGTCTCTCAGCACAGTGCAATCAAACTAGAACTCAGGACTAAGAAGCTCAATCAAAACCACTCAACTACATGGAAACTGAATAACCTGCTCCTGAATGACTACTGGGTACATAACGAAATGAAGGCAGAAATAAAGATGTTCTTTGAAACCAATGAGAACAAAGATACAACATACCAGAATCTCTGGGACACATTTAAAGCAGTGTGTAGAGGGAAATTTATAGCACTAAATGCCCACAAGAGAAAGCTGGAAAGATCTAAAATTGACACTCTAACATCACAATTAAAAGAACTAGAGAAGCAAGAGCAAACACATTCAAAAGCTAACAGAAGGCAAGAAATAACTAAGATGAGAGCAGAACTCAAAGAGATAGAGACACAAAAAACCCTCCAAAAAGTCAATGAATCCAGGAGTTGGTTTTTTGAAAAGATCAACAAAATTGACAGACCGCTAGCAAGACTAATAAAGAAGAAAAGGAGAAGAATCAAATAGACGCAATAAAAAATGATAAAGGGGATATCACCACCGACCCCACAGAAATACAAACTACCATCGGAGAATAATGTAAACACCTCTACACAAATAAACTGGAAAGTCTAGAAGAAATGGATAATTTCCTGGACACTTACACTCTTCCAAGACTAAACCAGGAAGAAGTTGAATCCCTGAATAGACCAATAGCAGGCTCTGAAATTGAGGCAACAATTAATAGCCTACCAACCAAAAAAAGTCCAGGACCAGATGGATTCACAGCTGAATTCTACCAGAGGTACAAGGAGGAGCTGGTACCATTCCTTCTGAAACTATTCCAATCAATAGAAAAAGAGGGAATCCTCCCTAACTCATTTTATGAGGAAAACATCATCCTGATACCAAAGCCTGGCAGAGACACAACAAAAAAAGAGAATTTTAGACCAATATCCCTGATGAACATCAATGCAAAAATCCTCAATAAAATACCGGCAAACCGGATCCAGCAGCACATCAAAAGGCTTATCCACCATGATCAAGTGGGCTTCATCCCTGGGATGCAAGGCTGGTTCAACATACGCAAATCAATAAACGTAATCCAGCATATAAACAGAACCAAAGACAAAAACCACATGATTATCTCAATAGATGCAGAAAAGGCCTTTGACAAAATTCAACAGCCCTTCATGCTAAAAATGCTCAATAAATTCGGTATTGATGGAATGTACCTCAAAATAATAAGAGCTATTTATGACAAACCCACAGCCAATATCATACTGAATGGGCAAAAACTGGAAAAATTCCCTTTGAAAACTGGCACAAGACAGGGATGCCCTCTCTCACCACTCCTATTCAACATAGTGTTGGAAGTTCTGGCTAGGGCTATCAGGGAAGAGAAAGAAATAAAGGGTATTCAGTCAGGAAAAGAAGCAGTCAAATTGTCCCTGTTTGCAGATGATATGATTGTATATTTAGAAAACCCCAGTGTCTCATCCCAAAATCTCCTTAAGCTGATAAGAAACTTCAGCAAAGTCTCAGGATACAAAATTAATGTGCAAAAATCACAAGCATTCTTACACACCAGTAACAGACAAACAGAGAGCCAAATCATGAATGAACTTCCATTCACAACTGCTTCAAAGAGAATAAAATACCTAGGAATCCAACTTACAAGGGATGTAAAGGACCTCTTCAAGGAGAACTGCAAACCACTGCTCAGTGAAATAAAAGAGGACACAAACAAATGGAAGGAAGAACATACCATGCTCATGGATAGGAAGAATCAATATCGTGAAAATGGCCATACTGCCCAAGGTAATTTATAGATTCAATGCCATCCCCATGAAACTACCAATGAGTTTCTTCACAGAATTGGAAAAAACTGCTTTAAAGTTCATATGGAACCAAAAAAGAGCCCGCATTGCCAAGAGAATCCTAAGTCAAAAAAACAAAGCTGGAGGCATCACGCTACCTGACTTCAAACTATACTACAAGGCTACAGTAACCAAAACAGCATGGTACTGGTACCACAACAGAGATATAGACCAATGGAACAGAACAGAGTCCTCGGAAATAATACCACACATCTACAACCATCTGATCTTTGACAAACCTGACAAAAACAAGAAATGGGGAAAGGATTCCTTATTTAATAAATGGTGCTGGGAAAACTGGCTAGCCATAAGTAGAAAGCTGAAACTGGATCCTTTCCTTACTCCTTATACGAAAATTAATTCAAGATGGATTGGAGACTTAAATGTCAGACCTAATACCATAAAAACCCTAGAAGAAAACCTAGGTAATACCATTCAGGACATAGGCATGGGCAAGGACTTCATGTCTAAAACACCAAAAGCAATGGCAACAAAAGCCAAAATTGACAAATGGGATCTAATTAAACTAAAGAGCTTCTGCACAGCAAAAGAAACTACCATCAGAGTGAACAGGCAACCTACAGAATGGGAGAAAATTTTTGCAATCTACTCATCTGACAAAGGGCTAATATCCAGAACCTACAAAGAACCCAAACAAATTTACAAGAAAAAAGCAAACAACCCCATCAAAAAGTGGGCAAAGGATATGAACAGACATTTCTCAAAAGAAGACATTCATATAGCCAACAGACACATGAAAAAATGCTCATCATCACTGGCCATCAGAGAAATGCAAATCAAAACCACAATGAGATACCATCTCACACCAGTTAGAATGGCAATCATTACAAAGTCAGGAAACAACAGGTGCTGGAGAGGATGTGGAGAAATAGGAACACTTTTACACTGTTGGTAGGACTGTAAACTAGTTCAACCATTATGGAAAACAGTATGGTGATTCCTCAAGGATCTAGAACTAGAAGTACCATATGACCCAGCCATCCCATTACTGGATATATACCCAAAGGATTATAAATCATGCTGCTATAAAGACACATCCACACGTATGTTTAGTGCGGCACTATTCACAATAGCAAAGACTTGGAATCAAACCGAGTGTTCATCAGTGACAGACTAGATTAAGAAAATGTGGCACATATATACCGTGGAATACTATGCAGCCATAAAAAAGGATGAGTTTGTGTCCTTTGTAGGGACATGGATGCAGCTGGAAACCGTCATTCTCAGCAAACTATTGCAAGAACAGAAAACCAAATACCGCATGTTCTCACTCATAGGTGGGAACTGAACAATGAGATCACTTGGACTCGGGAAGGGGAACATCATCATGCACTGGGGCCTATCATGTGGAGGGGGGAGGGGGGAGGGATTGCATTGGGAGTTACACCTGATGTAAATGACGAGTTAATGGGTGCTGACGAGTTGATGGGTGCAGCACACCAACATGGTACAAGTATACATATGTAACAAACCTGCATGTTATGCACATGTACCCTAGAACTTAAAGTATAATAATAATAATAATAAGATATTCAATAAATGTTAATATCCTCAACAGCCAGTATATAAAAGTAATATAAAATCTTAATATTTTGACAAAAATTGATTTGACAGAATTATTATATATCTTTATTTGTGTAATATTAATTCCTAATTTTTCTTGTGAATGAGTAAATAAAAAGAGGATATAGTAGTTAGCTACTGATATGTAACAAATCACCCCAAAACTTAGTGACTTAGAACATTCATTTATTTAGCTTGTGATTATATGGTTAGGAAATTTACACTAGGCTTAACTCAGTGATTTTTTTTTTATCTCAGTTGACCTTATCTAAGTTCGTTCATACAATTCGCCTGTGTTATCTGCAGGTTGTGCATCCAGGAATTATGCATCTGTAGATTCACCCAACCATGAATCAAAAATAAATATTGAGAAATAAAAATTAAAAATAACACTACAACAATAACAAATAATACAAATAAAAAACAATATAATCTAACAACTATTTACATAGCATTTACGTTGTGTTAGGTGTTATAAGTAAACTAGAGATTATTTAAAGTATATGGGAGGATACATTCAAATACTACTTCATTTTTTTATAAGGGACTTGAGCATCCATGAACTTTGTTATCAGCAGGGGTCCTGGAACCAAACCCCAGCAGATTCTGGGGGAAGAGTGTATATCTCTTCTCAGTTGCCAGGTTGGCTGAGGGTGGCTGGGCTAGTTTGGCCTCTGCTAGACAACATGTCTCTACTCCAGATGATCTCTCATCTTCCAACAGTTATGCTGGACTTGTCCTCAAGGTGAAGGCAGGGATCCAAAAAGAGGAAGCAGAAGCATATAAAGCCTCTTTAGCCTCCTTGCTCAAAGCTAGCTTGCCCCCAACTCCACCATCACCATATTCTATTGGTGAAAGCCAGTCTCAAGCTCAGCCTAGATTCAAGGAGGAAGAAAACAGATTCCACCTCTTGATGAGAGAAGCTGCATAGACACATTGCAAAGGGTGTAAATATATGGAGGGGTGAAAAAAGGGGCCATTTTATAGTAAACCTAACACAAATGATATAAAATTTTATTTTAAATTAACAGTAGTGTAGAAAGGTTAAGCAGATTTATCAATTTTACTTCATTTTCCTCCTTCTCCCATGGCCTAAAATATAATTCTTAAAGTTAGGTTTATATAGTGGGACTTGCAGACTGTGTCAAAACATTTTGAATTTGAAATGGTAGAAACACTTTATATGCAATAGGAAAATATTATTTTAAAAATCTTAATTAGAATGGGAAAAAAGAAATACAATATATCAAATAATTAAACCAAGGAATGGTTTTGTACTTATACATTGCCACATGTACTTATTAACTTTAAACTAAAACTGATACAAGCATATATGGAAAAAACAAGTCAAAGTTGAAATTTGTTTTTAGGATTTCATGATTAAAGCTTCTTGGTGATTATGCCTAGTATTCAAAACTAATGCAAGAATGTTAAATACTGTTATTATAAATACAGCACTTTCCCTTCATCACTCTAAGGCAACTGTCAACATGTTACCTTACTTCCCGTGAATTCTCTCTTGGTTCACCTTGCAGAGTTCTACTGAACATCAGCATGTTATACAATTGTTTCCTTTACCCTAGTAACATGTAAACTAAACTTCTACAATTTTTAGGAAGGGCTTACTTTTTGGCAGCTGACTTAAAAAATAAAGAGAACAGATGGAGCAAAATAATAACTATGATTTTAAAAATCATAGCAATTTATCTGTGGCCAATGATAATTGGTATGGGAGTAACCATGCCAACTTTCAATTATCCATGGTAGCAGGCAATTGGGAAAGGGTGATGGTAATCCCACAGCCAAGCCAGAGACTTAATGCTAGTCATTACAGATTGCGTATTATTTTCCTAATTCCTTACTGTGCTCGTGAATAACTCTAATTTATGTGAAATATGTTTAACCCTCTGTTGTTGCATCACTTGCTAGTAGTTAGAGAAAAAGTAAAATGTCCAGAGAGAGAGAGAGAGAGAGAAATAAGAGGAGAATGACTATAAAGGGCTATAATATTTTATGAACTTTAGTCTTTTAAAGTATTATTTTAATGATTACATAATATTTCACTATATAGATATGTAATATTTTGAGCATTCCTCATTGTGAGAAATTTAACAACATCTGTTCAATGTGTTTTCCTATTTGTGTCACTGGTGACTTTAGCAAAATAATTTTGATGAATAGAGAGTAGAAGCCAGGTTGGAGTTTGCTGAAGAGTTAAATTACAGGTGACCAGTAAAGAGGCCATGCAGAAAAACCCTTGCAAGAACTAGCTGTGAAGAGGACAAGAGCCATAGGACAGTAACTGGATAGGGTGTGGATCATTTAAGAAGAAGACTTTATACCAAAATCCAAGGCAATCATAAGGTCCTTGGCAGGAAATATTCTTGAACAAGTTAGGACCTAAAAGAAAAACATAGACTAATTCACTAATACAGAGAATTCCAAACATTTTATACTTCCTAAGAAATGTCAGACTTAGGCTGTCATCTTTAAGAAATTCCCATTAAAATTTAGAATAAGACAAAGGTTTAACTGCTATTATTTAACAATGTTCTGGAATTTCTGACCAATGTCAATTTTACTTCCAAATTATAGTTTAAATCTATTTCTCTCCATCTACCCCAATGTCACCAAACCATAATCATTAGTCACCTCCTAGTTAATCTCCCTGTTCACACTCTTTCTCATTCATTCTCCAAATTATAGTCAGATGCATCTTTACGAAACTATTCATGTGACTTCTATTTTTAAAACATTTTAGTTGTTTCCCATTAGGTTAAAATCCTGAATCCCACAAGGTCCTGCACAGTTGGATGTAGACGTGCTTCTCAGAACTCATCTCTTCCCACATTCCCTGTTTCTGCTTCTATTCCAGCCACACTGACCTTCTTTCAGTTCCTTGAATGTGCCAGCACTCTCCTGACTCACAGTTGTCCATGAGTGTCCCCACTGCTTTGAATATTTTCCCCTTCATTTAGCTTCCCTCTATCCACTTAGCACATCTCAAAAGTCATTTTCTTGGAGGCTTCCTTGACTCTCCAGTCAAAATCTGCTCCCTTTGTTATAATTTCTCATTTTACCTTTAACACTACAGTGCACCTGTATAGCATTTACCACAATTTATAATTATGAATGTACTGGCATGAGGATTTTGTTTGTTTGTTTTTCTTTCTCCAATAGAGTAGAAGCTTCAAGAAAGCAAAGACCATGTCTGTCTGTGTACGTTTTCATCTCTAGTAATTCAACCCAGTTGAATGCCTAGCACATAAAAGTATTCAATTAATTAATTCATTACTGCAGGGAAGTAGTATAGACAAAGTAAAGTAGTGTTTCTTTTCAGCCTCCAGAAGTATTTAATAATTATTATCTTGATGCATTCAATTCAGTATTAATCCTATTTTTTTCAGACTCCTACTATTGAATTTGTGAGATATAGCTAGGGATAAAAATTAATTTTACATGTATGGCCCTTAGAATTGTGTTTAAAAAGACAATATATAAAACAATATATTTAATAGTATACTAAAATTTACACAGGAAAAATTGGTTAACCTAGTATATTTCCATTTTTTATTCTTTGTGAATCACATTGCCTTTTGGCCGGCACTATTTAGCTCATTATTCTATAAAATAAAATGCAGTTCTTTTAATACCAGATATTACAATGTCTTTTGAATTTAGTAATAATGTTAAAGGTTGTCTACTGGCTCCTGTATCATAATTTTAGTTTCTGATTACAGTGGAATTTTGGGCTATTGACTGTTGTGAACCTACGTTGGTTTTGTTAAGGAAATTTATTCACTCACTATTTTATGTAACTTAAGGACAAATAAATATGAAAGTTTGTGACCATATAATAAAGAATTAATAGAAAAACCATGATCCTCACTTATATAATGATTAAGGCAACTTGACTTTTAATAGTTTCTCCTTAATCAGTGCTGAGTATAAAAGGGTGGTTTTACAATGTGTCTACATTTTGCTTTTATTTTGACCTTTACTCCATTATCCTATTTGTTCACTCCAGGCTCTGGAGCTGCCTCAGGTTTCTACTCTTAGCTTTTGGTTTTCCCTTTCTCCTTTCTCAGGATCTGCCTAGACTCCACTTCCTCTGCTCTGTGCTGGACTCCTTGTCCTCAGCTGCTCATTAACCTCATCACCCCCACTGCTTTCTTTTTCACTTGTTTGACTTTCCTCCCATCAAGCCTGATTTCCACTTCAGATTACTTTCTTTCATTTTTTCGAGTATTTTTGTATTAAAACACAAGGAATAGATCTCTTAGGCAGTCCCTCGCCGCCACTGCCCCTGAGCATTTCTGAATGCAACTGAGTTTAAATTAAGAATTGAGTAAAGGCAACTCTCACATTTGGTGTGAGGTTTATACTCACAGGGTTTTTAGTGTATAAAAAAAAGATGTGTTTTTTTTTTTAATTAAGAAAAACAATGGATTTAAAAATCAAGCAATTGCTTCTGCTTAATAGTCATCAAATATTCATAATTTCTAACTGTTTTTTAGTAAATCTCAATAAATATGCTTTATTAACTAAATCTCTTCGTTGGGGTTACATTCCAGATGGTAAAAAGATAATTAATTCAATGTCACCAAATATTCAATGACAGGTGTGTTATTTTTATTTAGAAGCTACTGGCATGTGAACTTCTTTCACAATCAATGTAAAAGCAATTCACTCTATAGGAACTGCTGAACAAGTGTGTCCTACCAGACTGAAATAGCAGAATTCCACTGCACAGAAAACAGAGGTGTTAGTGCAGCTGCTGTTCCAAGTGGATGTTGTACAGTGACTAGATGTTTTGTAAGTTATTGTCTAGGCTTATGGCCATCCATTGCTTCTTAGTCTAGTATCTTAAAAAATTATCACTGGTTTTTATTTTCCTTGATAATCCTTACAATCTCCTTTAAGAACTTCCCCATCAGTGATCTGTTCTAATAACAGTAAAGGATCAATGAAACAAGACAGAAATCAAATAATCAATTTGCTTTGTCTTTTTTCACTTTTCCTTATTGTTCCTCATTTTCTGCTGCTAATCATTGTATGTAATCAAGACTCAAGACAAAATGGTAAAGCGATAATGCTTTGGGCAAACATTTTGTGGAATGTTATTTTAAGTACCTGCACTTGTCCAGCCCTGGGGAGGAGTGTGGCAATGCAGATGGCTTCAGCTGGCTGTATTCCAGGGCCTCACTGACAGTGATCCTGCCTCCCACTTACGATTTACTTATGTGTACAAATGAATCATGGAGTTCATGTCTTAGTAAGAACTACAAGGCTGGAGCACATGATAGCACCCAGTAACCACAGAGCAAATCAAGGATTCTTCCTAAAGTTAGTGGAAAGTTAGGAAGTCTTCTAAATAGACTTTCATCCTTTATCTGGATTTGGACAGGTGGCCACCAGGCTCTGCTCATTAATGTTCATAACAGACAATTCTAAGTAATTTATTTTAAGCCAAAATTTATTCCCTATTATTTTGACCAGTCTATCCCAGTTCTAACCTTTTGGACCAATGCTTTCTCAGATTATATGTTCTTGCAAATGACTGACCATCTTTTGGAGAGTTTAAGACAACTTCTTTTTTTTTTTTTTTTTTTTGAGACGGAGTCTGTCTCTGTCACCCAGGCTGGAGTGCAGTGGCGCCATCTCTGCTCACTGCAAGTTCAGCCTCCTGAATTCAGGCCATTCTCCTGCCTCAGCCTCCCAAGTAGCTGGGACTACAGGCACCCACCACCACACCCGGCTAATTTTTTGTACTTTTAGTTGATACGCGGTTTCACCATGCTAGCCAGGATGATCTCGAGCTCCTGACCTCGTAATCCGCCGGTCTGGGCCTCCCAAAGTGCTGGGATTACAGGCGTGAGCCACCGCGCCCGGCCAAGACTGCTTCTTTTTTTTTTTTCTCGGCTCACTGCAAGCTCCGCCTCCTGAGTTCACACCATTCTCCTGCCTCAGCCTTCAGAGTAGCTGGGACTACAGGCGCCCACCACCACGCCTGGCTAATTTTTTGTGTGAGATCGGGTTTCACCGTGTTAGCCAAGATGGAACACAGCTTCTTAAACTGTCTCCTAAACATGAAGATGCATTCTCCTGAACATTTTCATGTAAGTATCTCAGTTTTGAGCAAGTGTTTCACTGTGCTTCATGGATCAGTGCTTATGGATCCCTTGTCTGCCTCATAACCTTCATCTTGTAATGTTATAACTCATCAGTGTACTGTTAGTGTGATGCTCAGACATGGATAGAATTGTTCTAGCGTTTTGAGCAGTGATTCATGTAGGCAGTTTAAAATGAAGGCACTTGGATTTTGTGGAGCTGAGTCCTCATCCTGGCTCCCGGATAGCTCGAGGTATCCATGGCTATTTCAATGTCTTCACCTGTAAAAGGAGACAGAGAGGCTAGATAAGGCCTAGAATCACACATGTTTAGAGCTAGAGTGAATCTGAGAATATATAGAGTTTATAATACCGTCAGGCAGTTGTTTTCTTGAGTCAAAATGTAAGCATGTACATTTATATGTGCTGCCTTTATTTTGGGGATTTAAACCAGGTGTTTCTATTTGTTAACTTTTAACTTTTGATTCTGGCATGTATTACAATGGTAACCTTTTATCAGCTCTGTAGACATGAATTCTAGGTCCTTGAATTTTGTAGACATGAATTCTAGGCCTTGAGTAACTAATATAAATATTGAATAAGACATGACCAGAACACAGCACTGTAACACACCACTGGAGTTCTCTTTTTAGGGATGATGGCCTAATAGAAATGAAGGTAGAATGAGCATATTTATTTAACTACTTATTGTTTACCTCACTAAAATTTAACCAACATTTATCAACCACATCCTAAGAAACTTTATTAAATGTCTTACTGAATTAAATAAACCAAACTCCTAACACATGATTTCTGTTGTCTGACATGGTATTACCTATTGATAATCATCTTATTCTTAACAAAGCGTTTAAAACATATTTGTTTAATAATTAAATCTAGAATTTTGTTGGGATCGATATGAAACTTACTCATCATTCATGTATATTTTTTAAATGAGCAAGCATTAGTGTGTCTAGGCCTTTCCTTCTTCAAGATTCTCAGAGATTCATCTCAGTGGCTAATTTCCATGAGCCCTTAGCTATCTGCCCTTAATCTGTCCTCTCCTATCTTAATGTCTATCTTGGTCTCAAGGGTGGGTAGCTAGAATTAGTGAATTAAAAGGCCTTCAATTTATTTTCAAAGTAGTTTGATGCCAACCGTAACCCAATACAATACTGAATCCCTTTGAAACATACGCTGGGTTTTAGAATATATTTGTTTATTCAATCATTCATTTATCTGATCATTTAGGACCCATTTTTTTACCAGATACTATGTTCAGCACTAGGGTAGCAGATATGAAAGAGACAAAACATTCTTTCAGAGAGCAGATATGAAGTGCTTGATGGTGTTTTGTATAGGACCCGTGGGAAGGAAGAGGAGTGAGTGCATAATGCTCCCTAGGAGAAGGAGGGGAGTTTGAGTAAGATTCTTTAGTGAGTCCTGAAGCATGGGTAAGAGTTCTCCAGAACAAGGAAAAGGCAATTGAAACAGTTTTTTTTAAGGTATAGAGTAAGAACAATGTATCAGATGTTTAAGAAACCACATGGAGTGTCTTGTGTGATAAAAAGAAAACCAATGACCACCAGAGAAAAAAGCTAAAGGACTTTTAAATGCCTGAGTCATAGTTTCAGGCAAAACACCCAAGGAAGACAATTGCCAGGAGATAACATCAAGAGGGTGCCTCTGAGCATTCAGGTGGTGTCATGTTTAGCTCACTCTTCCCTTGTAGGGGGTATCACCTGACCAAAACCTTGAGGTAATCATCTTACTAGAAGACCCATCTGAAGCTACCAGACAAAAGATTAGAGGCTAATCTCCATTTGAAAGGTTCAGGCTGGCTTAGGTAAGAATTTAGTTAAGATTTTTGCTTGGCATTTCCCAGGAATTTCTGAAACTTTCTATTTTTGTTATTCTTGCAATTTATGGAAACTGAACATTTCAATCCAGTGGAGAATAATAGATGTGGCCTCTATCTAGATTTATTTTGCTAGTTAAGTTCCTAAAGCAACTTAATCCAAATTATTTTATTTTGTCCTTTCATTTTAAGAAAGAAAAGAAAGAACATGAAATGTAGCCATTTCTTTGATGAATCAAATAAGATTTAATATTTGATCATCAAATATAAGTGGTAAGTTTCTTGCTTTACCTGCTAATAAATGACCATGGTCATATTGACCAAAAAAAGAAAAAAAAAATTTATTGATCTAAATTTCAATAATTTACTAGACAGAAGCCCAGACTTTTGCTGTGATTTTGCTCCTCAAATTGTCACAAGAATCCCTAAAGATTCTTCATGTGTTACCTCTGTGAACTGATCAGTATATGAGTCAACAGCAGGCCTTGCTGTCATTCCCTCTTGATTCCTGAGAAGAGGAGTAAGAAATTTCAGGTATAATTTGAGCTGGCACCTGAAACTTTTGCTGTATCTCTAGTTAGGTTGAGGTATAGCTATTGCCAGATACACGTATACATATAGATACATACACATAGAGAGAGAGAGAGACAGACAGACAGACAGACACAGAGACAAAGATATAATGTTTTGCATTTTATCCAATAGCTAATTTTTTTATAAGTTCATGAAACAGTTCAAAAAATTTATGATTCTTTGGACCAAAAAAAAAAACAAAATCACCTTAAATTGAAAAGTAGACATTTTGTAAGACTCATTCCTTGATATAACGAACAATAAAGTAACCAACACATGAAGAAAACAGTCCTCAATAACCCTGGAACCAAAAAGTTAGTGAAAAGGAAAATTCATACAAATCAATGCACAAGAAAAATACTTTATATAAAACATATGGACCATATCAAAAGCTATAATAAAGGTGAAAATACATAGTGTAAAATTTGTTTATTATAAAGAAGAAAATACAAAAGTTAAGAAAATATGTTTTTATCTTATATAATAATAATAAATAGCCCCTAGACAAAATAGTAGAGGGGAATTAATAAATGTGGTCACTAAAATCAACGAAACAGAAAATTTCAAAAATTGTAGAAGGGACAAACAAATCAAATACCTGATTTAATAAATGACTAAGAAAATGAATACACAAAATTCAACTATTCAATTAAGGAAACAGAAAATAGGAATAAGACAAGCTAGAAAGAAGAAAATAAATATGACCACAGAGAGTAAATGGACTTAAAAGAATTCTGAGACTATTACTATATGTGTAATTTGAAAGAAACAAATTTGATCACCTAGAGAAAATGGATGATTTCCTCAAAAAATATAAAAAATTGACCAAGAATAACTGGAAAATATGACTACACTAAATACTATGGAAGAAATTGGAGAGGTGATTCAAAATCTACCACTGAATAAAGCACCAGGACTAATTGGGATTTTCAGCAGGGTTTTATGTAGTCAGTGTTATTTTAAACTATTCTAGGCTAAAGGAAAGATCCACAGCCTCCAAGGAATCAGCATAATGTTTATACTAAATCTAATTTTTAAGATATATCTATTATTATAGATACAAATATTTAAAAATAGGTATTACCAAATAGAATTCAACAATACAAAAAGATCAAGTAGGATAAAAGAAAATCAAGTAGGATAATACTACGAAGTCAAGGTGGATTCATGTTAAGAAATTATATAGATCAACATAATACATCAGCCAATTAAAACATAAAAGTTAAATGATTATATCAGTAGATGCTGAAGCTTTTGATAATACGCAATATTCATTCCTAATAAGATCTTCAAGTAAAATAGGAATTGATGAAATATTTTTACTAAAACCCAATAGCAAATACTATTCTTAAAAAGGGCAAAACTAGATTAGAATTGAAATATGCAGAATTAAGACTTAAGGAGATAAAATTGCCATAACCATTACTTCACAAGAAAATTAAGTAACCCATGTAGCGCTAGAAAAAAGAGATAAACTACCTTTTTTTACTAGTGAATTGACTCTATACGTAGAAAATCTAAGAGACTTTAGAAGAAAAAATTTTTTTTCAATTAAAAAGAGAGTTTGAATAATTGGTTAGATACCAGGGATATATTTTAAAAGGAGTAGATTTTGTTTATTTTAGCCTTAAACATCTAGGAATGTAATGGGGAATATTCCATTAATATAAATGGTAAAAGCAATAAGAATTTTGGAAAAATATGAATAAGAAAGGGACAAGACGTATACAAACAAAATCAAAGGACGTAAAATAAAATCTAAATGAATGTATGTAGATACCATTTTCTTTAAAGTGGTAACTTTAAAAGTTCAGTAATTCAAAATTAATATGTAAATTTAATGCAATGCAAACAGGAATTCCACCATGCTTTAAATTTTGTCTTGAAGTTGGTAAAATTTCTTAAACTTTATGTGAACAAATAAATAACTAAAAATAGTCAAAAATGTTTTGAGAAGGAGAAATTTAGTAAGGGTGAACTTGCTTTACCAGACACCATAACATTCTATAATGTCACAGTAAAAAAAAAATATTACATCATGTATAATAAAGATAGATGGACTAAACCTGAGAATCTAGAAACTGACCCTGAAGTTATGTGAAGTTAATTTAATAAATTTTGTATTTTTATTCAGTTATTCAGTTGAAAGGATGGATTATTCCATAGATGTATTGGCACTACTGACTCTATCCATGTGAAAACTATTCTATACCCTATATAAAAATAAATGCTAGATAGACGAAGGATTTACATAAAGATCAAAACAAAGCAATAAATACTTTGCATTTGTGTAATCCAGGGTTAAGGGTATATCTAACCAAGATTTGAAACCCAGGGACTGGAAAGTAAAAGATAGGCATATTAGACATATAAAAATTAAATGTTTCGGTGGTAAAGAGCCATAATCAAAATCAATTAAGAATAATATTTCTGACCAAATATAATTAATAGGTTACCAGTTAACATTTGTACTTTCCAGAGAGTTTTTTTTTTTTTTTTTTTTTTTTTTTTTGGAGACGGAGTCTCGCTCTGCCCCCAGGCTGGAGTGCAGTGGCGCGATCTCGGCTCACTGCAAGCTCCTCTTCCCGGGTTCCCGCCATTCTCCTGCCTCAGCCTCCCGAGTAGCTGGGACTACAGGCGCCCGCCGCTACGCCCGGCTAATTTTTTTGTATTTTTAGTAGAGATGGGGTTTCACTGTGTTAGCCAGGATGGTCTCGATCTCCTGACCTCGTGATCCGCCCGTCTCGGCCTCCCAAAGTGCTGGGATTACAGGCGTGAGCCACCGCGCCCGGCCCAGAGAGTTTTTTAAAACTAAGAAAAGACAACTCAATTTTTGAAAATGGACAAAATATGTGAATAGGCAGCTCACTAAAGAGAGAAATTCTAATGCTAATAAACAGTATAAGGTTCAGATTCACTGGTAGTCAGTGATATGTAATCTAAAGCAGTTATGAGATTCCGCTTTACCCCCATTAGCCTGCCACCTGTTGCTGGGTGTGATTCAAGGGCAAAGGCATTCCCATCCATTGCTGGTGATATGTGTAGAGCTACAGTCTCTTTTAGAAAGCAACTGGGTAATAGCTATTCAAAAATGAACAAAATGCATAATCTTTTTACCTAGAAATCACCTTCTTGAAAATCTGACTTATATAAATATATTACATGCATGTGATTGCCTTTAGTTTTTCAGGTGGTATAAAGCTTTAATACAACTCCTAACACAAATTCTGTTAAATTCAAACATTTGCTGAGTTCCCAGAACAGTGCCCACGTGGAGTTGGCACACAAATGTTATAACATAGTATTACTTGTTAGATATACAAAAAACAAACCATACAGAGTTTTTGCCAATGTGGAATATAATGTTTCGTATGGGAAGAAAACAAACTGAGTGGGTGTCATTAACAGGAAAACACCTGAATACATTATGGAACATTTATATCATAGAGTATTATAGAACTACTGAATAAATTAGGATTCTGCTGCACAATCTAAATTGATATATAGAATGTGGTGTTGAGGGATAAAATTAAAATGCAGAAAAATGTATATAATATAACGAATTTTTAAAACAAAAGAAATTAAAATACTGATTGTGCATGTATGCGTGTGTGCATTTAATGTAACCTATGATTACATAAGTTTGGAGAAAAAATTTGGAAAAATACTTACAAACTTAAAAGTTAATAACAAAAGTCTGGCATCCAGAGAAGGGGTAAAAGAAATTAAAAAGTGAGAGAAGAGTATGATTTATTGTCTTACTTCAGAACTTACATTATATTATACATATTCTTTATATTTTAAAAACATTTTACATTCATAAATTTTGTATTTGTTTTATATTTATAAACTTAAATTTATAAATTTTATATTCGTAATATATAGGTGTAAATATATATCACATTACATACATAGATACATGCATTGCATATGTTCCTGTGCTCGTGTCAAGTCTTGCAAAGAAAACATTTTAAAATCTGTCCTAAAATGTATGTTTTATGTATTTAAGGATTTATATAAAATTACATATATATTTTAGGTAATTTTTTAATTTCAGGAAAAGCACAAGAGAAATGCATTAAAGATAGGAAAAGCAGCAAAGTAGCTGCTATAATAATACACAAATGAAATGACCGAGGATGGTGACAAACAATGCCAGGATGTCATAATGGCATCATTGTTGCCATCTTGACAATGACAATGTGAGGATAATGGTGGAAGCAGCAGCAATTTAAGAAAAAAAATGAAGATATAGGAAGATATAGAAAGAAAAAAAAAGGGGGAGGGAAGAATTCTTCTGTTCTGATGCGTTGGTCTATTTGTCTACACTTTTTTTTTTTCAGACAGAGTCTCATTCTGTCACCCAGGCTGGAATGCAGTGGTGCAATCTCAGCTCACTGCTACCTCTGCCTCCCAGGCCAAGCGATTCTCCTGCCTCAGCCTTGCAAGTAGCTGGGATTACAGGCACCCTCCTCTGACATGCCTGGCTAATTTTCTTTTTATTATTATTATTATACTTTAAGTTCTAGGGTACATGTGCGCAACATGCAGATTTGTTATACATGTATACATGTGCCATGTTGGTGTGCTGCACCCATTAACTCGTCATTCACATTAGGTATATCTCCTAATGCTATCCCTATTGCCCTTCCCCCACCCCACGACAGGCCCCGGTGTGTGATGTTCCCATCCTGTGTCCAAGTGTTCTCATTGTTCAATTCCCACCTATGAGTGAGAACATGCGGTGTTTGGTTTTCTGTCCTTGTGATAGTTTGCTCAGAATGATAGTTTCCAGCTGCATCCATGTCCCTACAAAGGACATGAAGCTATCCTTTTTTATGGCTACATAGTATTCCATGGTGTATATGTGCCACATTTTCTTAATCCAGTCTATCATTGATGGACATTTGGGTTGGTTCCAAGTCTTTGCTATCCTGAATAGTGCCACAATAAACATACATGCTAATGTGTCTTTATAGAAGCATGATTTATAATCCTTTGGGTATATACCCAGTAATGGGATGGCTGGGTCAAATGGTATTTCTAGTTCTAGATCCTTGAGGAATCACCACACTGTCTTCCACAATGGTTGAACTAATTTACACTCCCACCAACAGTGTAAAAGTGTTCCTATTTCTCCATATCCTCTCCAGCACCTGTTGTTTCCTGACTTTTTAATGATTGCCATTCTAACTGTGTGAGATGGTATCTCATTGTGGTTTTGATTTGCATTTCTCTGATGGCCAGTGATGATGAGCATTTTTTTCATGTGTCTGTTGGCTGCATAAATGTCTTCTTTTGAGAAGTGTCTGTTCATATCCTTTGCCCACTTTTTGATGGGGTTGTTTGCTTTTTTCTTGTAAATTTGTTTAAGTTCTTTGTAGATTCTGGATATTAACCCCTTGTCAGATGAGTAGATTGCAAAAATTTTCTCCCATTCTGTAGGTTGCCTGTTCACTCTGATGATAGTTTCTTTCGCTGTGCAGAAGCTCTTTAGTTTAATTAGATCCCATTTGTCAATTTTGGCTTTTGTTGACATTGCTTTTGGTGTATTAGACATGAAGTCCTTGACCATGCCTATGTCCTGAATGGTATTGCCTAGGTTTTCTTCTAGGACTTTTATGGTTTTAGGTCTGACATTTAAGTCTTTAATCCATCTTGAATTAATTTTTGTATAAGGAGTAAGGAAAGGATCCAGTTTCAGCTTTCTACATACGGCTAGCCAGTTTTCCCAGCACCATTTATTAAATAGGGAATCCTTTCCCATTTCTTGTTTTTGTCAGGTTTGTCAAAGATCAGATGGTTGTAGATGTGTGGTATTATTTCCGAGGCCTCTGTTCTGTTCCATTGGTCTATATCTCTGTTTTGGTACTAGTACCATGCTGTTTTGGTTACTGTAGCCTTGTAGTATAGTTTGAAGTCAGGTAGCATGATGCCTCTAGCTTTGTTCTTTTGGCTTAGGATTGTCTTGGCAATGTGGGCTCTTTTTTGGTTCCATATGAACTTTAAAGTAGTTTTTTCCAATTCTGTGAGGAAAGTCATTGGTAGCTTGACAGGGATGGCATTGACTCTATAAATTACCTTGTCACCCAGCTAGTTTTCATATTTCTAGTAGAGACAGAGTTTCACTATCTTGGCCAGGCTGCCTTGAACTCCTGACCTTGTGATCCACCCACCTCAGCCTCCCAAAGTGCTGGGATTACAGGCGTTAGCCACCATGCCTGCCCTACACTTTTAACAATACAATATTGCCAAAATATTATAGCTGATGTTTATAGTGAGTATTTAGTAGGGAAAATTCCTCACCAGGCTCTTTAAGATTATCTTAGGAATCCTAGAACCTTGGCATTTTTGTATCAAATTTAAAATCAACATGCCGATTTCCACACTTACATACACACAACTTGCCGAGATTTTGAATGAATTTTCTTTCAATCTATAGATGTTTGGGAGGAATTTACCTTGTAATAGTATAGAGTCATCCAATCCATAATATATCTGTTTATTTAGGTTTTCTTTGTTGCCTGTAAGTAATGTATTTTAATTTTCACTGTAGAGTTCTTACAGAATTTTTGTTAGATTTATTACTAGGTATTTGATGTTTTGATGCTATTTTGCATACTTTTAAATTTTAACTTCCAATTGCTTCTGATATATTAAAATACATTGATTATTGTTTATTGACCGGTGTCCAGCCACCTTGCTTTATTAACTAATTAATTCTAATAGTTCACAGACTACCATGCCATTTGTGAATAAAGTTCTGCTTCTCCTTGACAAATCTTATTTCTTGGATTTTTTTTTTCTTGCCATATTTTACTGACTAGGACCTCCACTACAATATTGAAAGGAAGTGGTTATAGTGTACATTCTTGTACTTTTTCTAAATTCAAGGGGAAATAATTCAATATTTCATCATTAAGTATGCTGTAGGCTTTTGTAGAGACCCTTTCTCAGAATAAGAATATTGAGAATATAATTTGCTGAATTTTCTTTGAATACTATTCAAATATTGAACTTTAAAAATGCTTTTTCAACATCTGATGAGATGGTAATACAATTTTCTTTCTATTCTGTTAAGGTGGTGAATTATAATGATTGATTTTCAAATGCTAAACTACCCTTGGATTCCTACAATAAAATTCATTTGTTAAGAATGCATAATTTTTTTGTATATAAGTGGATTCAATTTGCTACTATCATGATTAGGATTTTTGCATCTATGTTTATAAAAATTTAAGATTTTTTTTCTGGCAATTTTCTTGTCAAACTTTGATATCAGAGTTATGCTAGGATCATAAAATGAGTTGAATACTGAAGAACCCCTTTTCCTGTTTCCTGAAGGAGTATGTGTAATATCTGCATTAATTTTTCCTGAAGTGTTTTTAAGAATTCACCAAAAAGCCACAGGATCTGAAGGTTTCTTTAAAGAGTTTACATTATGGGTTTGATTATTTTGTTTGATTGCTTTGTTTCTGTTTCTCCTGAAAATTTGAAATTTTTATTCCAGTGGTTGTATTTATAATGAGAACTACATAAAATATAATGAAGTTTCTATTTTTGCAGTCAGTATCTATTGATTTCCTTCCCTAGAATGGCTAAATTAATGTATTTCCACTTCTTCCATCCCTGCCACTCTCTGATGTCAATGAATGATACGTTTTTAGTTTTACTTTGATATTGTTAATATGCTTATCTTTGTTACTTCTTTTGGTTTCAAAGTCAACTTAGGTTGATTTTAAAGACAATCTTTTAACACCTCACTACAAAAGATAATGGACTTAGACTATCCATTATTGCCACCCTCTTTCCTCTCCCTCCTTCTAATTTTTGTCAGATATATAATTTCAGCATTTTTTGGTATTCATAATATTTACATCCTGTTCTTAAATCGCAGGCCCTAATTTTTCTCTTAATTTTAGTCTTGTAGCTAAATGAAACCTATGTTCATTGTCAATCTTTTGCCTGAAGTTTCTGTATCATTCTCTTGGTTGGCTGATGTTTGCCTCCTAGTTTTTTCACAAAATGTTAATGAGAAATATATATGCGAAGGACATGGAAGTCCCCCAAACTTTGCTTTCACTTAATACTTTAATGACAGTTTAGCTGTGTTTATAGCTCTTGAAAGATTATTTGTTTCCTTGGGGACATTTTAGCCATTAGTCTTCTATCATTGAGTGTTTGAATGTTGCTCGGGTATTATCTGAGATTAGCCAGCCTAAAACCTATTTCCATAGGAGACTGATAATTTTCTTCATTTTAAAGAGAGAATCAATGCAAATACAATAACCAAATGTGTAATTTAAGAGCTGCAATTAAGAACTGGTAACATTTGAAGGGAAAAAAATTAAGTTTAATTTGGGTAGGTACAAAATGTCTCCCTACCCACTTGTAGTTGGGATCAGAATATAAAGTAAACCTCAAAACATGTCTTTTAGGGGAAGAATTGTTTCCCTGGGTACGACAAAACTTGAAACTGAATTCCTCACTATTGAAATTTTCATAGTACAAGGTTAAAAATGGTATTCAATGTGAGTTTTGTTGTGTGGGATGGTTTTAGAATCTTTAACTGAATGATTCCATTTGTTTAAGTAGTGAGGTTCTAACTTTCAGAGGAAGAGACTTTAAGGGAGTCCGTTGAAAATGACTAATGCCAAACAGGAAAGCAGCATCATCATTTTTTTACTTATTCCTTGGAAGAGAAACATCCTTACTGCCATCCAGAGGTCTATGATCCAGTGGTGAGTTCAGCAGCAATAGCAAAGGGGACGAGAGGATGAGAGATGACTCAGAGACTTTTCAGTCAGGTCTATTGAAGAGATAGCTTAATGAGGAGAATTAGGACCACTTTAAAATAAGTATCAAGAGTAGAAACTAGAGACATGGCAATAAGAAGATAGGACTTCTGAAAATAAAAGTAGCTGAGTATAAATGCAAACAGCCAGGACCCTGGAACCTAAGGTCCCCTCACCATTACTGAATGTTTTCAAAAATTCCTTAAATTTCTATTTCTTTGTCTAAAAAACTGTGAAAAATTTACTTATTTCAAAACTTTGATGAAAAATGTCTCTCCTGAGAGTCTTTGAAAGTTTAGGCCATTTAAAAATGCAAATTATTAATTTTACTGAGTTAATAGCCATTATAGTCTAGTAGTGTGTGTAATATATATCAGGGGACATCTTAAAATGCATATTATCATAAAATGCATATTTAAGAAGTTTCCACCTACGTAAATTGAATATAATAGACTATAACAAGTCTAGTGGGCCCATTAGGGTCTTTGGAAAATACAGTTCAGGGCCTTGTTAAAACATATATTCTTCATGTCATATTCTACTTAAGGAGCTTGCTTCAGTAACCTAGAATTTGAATATGTTTGTCTTGCTTAGTTATGAAAAAATGAAAATAAAGAAGTCTTTCTTTTTTAGTAAGACAGTCTACAAAGTCAGGAAGAAAGCAAATTTTGCCCCTAATTGCATTGTTTTTAGTTTCAAATAACATACATAGAAAAGTGTCAATTAAAAATAATAGCCACCATAAAATGTTAAATGACTTACACATTATATATATACACACACACACACACACAAATATATATATATTAATCCTCCTTTTATAAGTCAGAAATGTGAAGGATTATATGTTTCAGTTTAAGCTGAGGTTATTAATTGTTAGTTACCAGTGGATATACTTTAATGGGAAGCATTGGGTATAAATGATGTCCAGTGTTTCTCATAACGTGGTCTGAAAAACCACCTACATCACAATCTCATGGGTGCTTAAAATGCCTGTTTCTGAGCCTCATTCCTGATCCCCTGGATCAGAAGTCTAGGCATGTGCCTTGGGAATTTGCATTTTAATAAACTCCCTTAGAGATCATTGCATAACAACTGAAGTTTGAGAGCAGTTATTTTAATCTACAAACCTATACACATAATGTACTAAATATGTGAAGCCCTATCTAGAATGAACTCTGCTCTCTGGGCCTATATACTTTGACTGCAAAGGTTATACTACAATTCCTTGAACTTTCTTCAAGGAATGCTTATTTTAAAACCAGTCCTGGTCTCCACTGCCCAACTTGGTCTTATTTAGGAAGTCACTGAGCTTTCTGGCTGTTAACACTGAGACATGGAGCTCTAACTTTGTAGCTGCAATTGGAAAATGCATTAATAAGCTATTTGAGTGCAATTGCCCATTAGAAATTCTATTTCTAAGATTTTGGATACTTTTTGTGTTTTGTTTTGTTTTATGCTGTGTTGTTTGAGACAGTCTCACTCTGTCACCCAGGCTGGAGTGCAGCAGAGAGAACACAGTTCACTGCAGCCTTGACCTCCTGGGCTCAAGAGATCCTCCCACCTCAGCCTCCCAAGTAGCTGGGACTATAGGCACGACTTTTGATATTCCTTAAAAATCTGGGTTTTTTTTTTTTGTTGTTCAAAATCAAGAGGCACCATCCCAAGGGTGTCCACTCAAGGTCTATGGATATTCAGCAATGATAACTGACTCTTATCTGTAGCACATCACTAGCTACACCAACACAAAACAAAACGCAGAAAAATAAAATCCCTCTGTCATGTTCGTTTATACTATAGTCTTCCTTAAAGTGGAATTATAAAAAATGGAATTTTATTATTTACTAATAACTCTATGTCTAAATTTGTTTTTCCTGTTTCCTCATTTTACAAGTGCAAACATTATCCTCTTGACTCAATGAAAATTAGACTTACTGTTGACCCAGACATAAGGCTATATTGAAGGAAAATTCTTCATTGGCTACTGAGAAGGATCAACTCTGATAGCTGAAATAAATTTAAAACAAATCTCACACTAGAGACTTGAAAGTCCTTAAAACGATTGCCTGGTTTCACAAACAACACTGTGTTTTTAACATATAGAATCAGCTAGAGGTCCTTATGTGCTTGTGAAATTTTCCAAATGTGAAAGACAAGCACTACCATTTGTATCACAGCTCTTTCTTTCACTAGCTTCTAAGACTTGAATCTAACAAAATGCCTCCCAGCTGTGCTTAACTGCCTTGTGGGGTTGGTTCTTGATTGTTGGTAAGGATTCCCTGCCGTGCTTACTTAGGAGCCCCGTAACATTCTTCCTTCTCCTGGAGAGAACCCCTAATGGAATAGAGTTCTTAATACCAGAAAATTGCCTATAAAATTTACTCAAGTAGTGGGCTTTCTTAACTCAGGGTTGCAGTAAAGGGGAAGTGTGAAAAGTTTAGAATTAAGTATGAACATCTAGTTCTGACATGGGAGGAATAAACTGAGTACAGCATGTAAGAAACATAATTATTTGGACCCTTAACGCTTTAAACCAAATACTCTAACTCATATAGGTTCTGGAAAAGACTCAAAAATGGTTCACTATTGACCCTGCTGTAAGAAACAGATCTTTATTTTGGTTTTTAAAGAAGTTTTAAAAACCAAATTAGAAATGACTGAAATATGCAAAAGTGCAGCATTATTACCATTTTCTTTCCCCGTTCCTATATGTTCATTCTCAATTAACTGCAGCCTCATCAGTGGTTTACTAGACCAAAGGCAGTGAAAAGGTTACATGTCATTTCCTGTACTCCTCATATTGGCTAGATTTGACTACAAATTCAATAGTGAATTACACCACCACCATTATTCAAGTAATATAGGCCAAAAGATAACCATTACTTAGTGTAACGTAGGATTTTGTGTGAAGTATCTGAAAAGGGTCTTCTGTCTTCCACCATAAGTGGGCTTTTAATAGTTGGCTTTTCCCTATTAGCTCCCAAATGAGAAAGTAATAAAACAAACAAATGATCATTGCTACTGATAAATAAATGCTATACTGGAATCATTGGGAAATTACTACTGCTTATGAAAAGACTACTAGCACCTCTTATACCTTTCCATGTATCAGACAAGAAAGTTGACTGAGTTCTGTGTCAGATGCTCTGGGGGAATAAAAAGGAACTAGAAAACAACATCCATGTGTTAAGAGAAGAGACTGATAATACTGTTGGAGATTCAAAACAAACTTCTTCCCCTCCTCCCTCAGCAGTCTCAACTTGTCTTATCAGTTCAACCATCATCTCTCAAGAGGATGGTTCCTAAATCTATAACCTAAACCTGATTACTTTCCTGGAGTCTGATCTACTTTACCTAACTACCTGTTAGACATCTCCTCCTGGATGTCCCATTTATTCCTTTGGTTCAGCGTGTCCAAAACAAAACCCTTCTGCTTTCCTTTCACATCTGCTTTTCTTCCTGCATTTGCTCTTTTCTATTTGTGCTGATAACATCACTATCCTCCTGGGTTTTGCACAGGTCTGAAACGTGTAATTTTTATTAACTCTTGCTTCTCCCCTATCTCTTCCTGTCACATCTCATTTCTCATAACCGCACTTCTTTTTCAGTCCCATGCATTTCCCTAAGTTCTGGCTTTCCTTGCGTTTGCCTAGATTGTTGGAATAACCTTCTAACTAAATTACATACTGCTAGGTTTTTTACCCAATAATTTTTTCCTACATAACTAGCTCCATTACTCTCCAAAAAGCACAATGCCAGGATTCTACTCAAAAAGAGTGCCTCCTCAATGGCTAAAAGAACATGTCCAGACATCCCTAACTTGCCCTTCGTGGTCTTCTACAACCTAATTCTGCCTACCTTTCCAATTTAATTTCATAGAATTTTCCTTTTTCGGAATCCTATGCTTTACCTAAAACAAGTAACTGCTAATCCATATATTTGTGCCTTTTCTTTTACCTTTCCTTGTTCTAGAATAGCCTCCTCCCTCATTTCTTTTGATGTAGATCAAGTTTGTCCAAACCACAGCCCAGAACAGCTTTGAATGCGACTCAACACAAATTCGTAAACTTTCTTAAAACATAATGAGATTTTACTTTTTTTTTTTTTTTTTTTTTTAGCTCATCAGCTGTTGTTAGTGTTAGCGTATTTTATGTGTGACCCAAGACAATTCTTGTTCCAATGTGGCCCAGGGAAGCCACAAGATTGGAAACTGCTGATCTAGATCCTACCTAAAACATGGAAACTTGTTCAATAGCCACAGAAGTAGACTAAAATTTAAGAGCCGATTTCTACAACAGAACTGTCTAGGTTCAAACCTGGCTCTCCCACTTTTAAATGTCAAAATACTTTACCTTCCTATACTTTAGTTTCCTCATCTGTAAAGCAGGGGAATAGTAATACCTAATCCCTAGTGCTATGATGAGGTAAATGAGTTAAAGCTCTTAGAATAATATTTCATGCCTTTAAGATCTTATATAAATGCTAGACTTCAATCGTGAATGAATAATTTTTGCCTTCATTTCTAGAGCTTTATCTTGTTAAGAAAATTCTCATATACATATCAAAAAGCTTAATAATGAATGTGTACAAATGATGTATCTCTATATTTGTGAGCATGTGAAGTACCCACTTACAAAGACCCTGGGCCTAGGCATAATAAAAAATTGTTAGTATGGAAAATTTCAAATACACACAAAGGTGTGCAGAATAGAATATTGAACACCTGATATACTTCAGCTGTGTTCAGTTCACAGCCAGTCTTGTTTCACGTAGACTCCATCTTGTATTATTTTGAGGCAATCCCAGTCAGCATATGCTTCACCTATAAACAGTTCAGTCTGTATCTATAAATGATAAGGCTTTTGTTTTTACATAATCATTATTTCATTATAATGCGTAAAATTTTTAAACATAATTTTTAATATCATTAAGTAGTCATTTGGTGTTCAAATTTCCAATAGTATCATAAAATCATAATTTTTGTTAACAATTTGCTCTAGTCAGGATCCAAATAAGATACACACATTCTAGTTGGTTGCAGCACTTTTGATGGTTTCTTGAGCTACAATTTTCCTCTTCCTCTCTGTCATTTTGTTTGTTTTTATTACATTATTTGTTAAAGAATCAGGGTTGTTTGTCCTGAAGAGTCTTCCACAGCTTGGATTTGCCAACTGCAGTTTCATGGTGTAATTTAATATGTTCCTCTCTCCTATGTGTTTCTTTTAAAGAGTGGTTAGATCAGTTTAGGTGTGATGTTTTTAGCAAGACTACTTCATAAATTGTGTGGTGTTGTGTGCCAAGAGCCACATAATGTCTGGAAGTCTTTATTTTTGTGATGATAGCAGCCATTGATCATCAATATCTAGGCCAATTAATTCATTCAGGGTCACAAAATGGTGATTTCTTAAATATAATTTATTCAATTTTAGCTTTTTCTTCCTTTTTCTGACTTCTATTTTAGGTTTGGGTGTACATGGCAGGTTTGTTACATGAGTAAATTGTATGTCACAGGGGTTTGGTGTACAGATTATTTTGTGACCTGGGTAATCAGCCTAATACCTGATAGATAGTTTTGTTATTCTCATCCTTCTCCTACTCTCTACCCTCAAGTAGACCTTGGTGTCTATTATTCCCATTTTTTGTGTCTATGTGTACTCAGTGCTTGGCTCCCACTTATAAGTGAGAATGTGCAGTATTTGGTTTTATGTTCCTACATTAATTCACTTAGGATAATGGACTCTAGCTCCATCCATGTTGCTGCAAAGGACATGATCTCATTCTTTTTTATAACTGTGTAGTATTGCACAGTGTGTATGTACCTAATATTCTTTATCCAGTCCACTTGGATGGGCAGTTAGGTTGATTCCATGTCTTTGCTATTGTGAATAGTACTGTGATGAATATATGCATGCATGTGTCTTTATGACAGAATAATTTATATTCTTTTAAGTATATACCCAGTAATGAGATTGCTGGGTCTAATGGTAGTTTGTGTTAAGTTATTTGAGAAATCTCCAAACTGCTTTTCACAGTGGCTGAAATAGTTTACATTCCTGCCAGCAGTGTGTAAGCATTTCCTTTTATCTGCGACCTTGCCAACATTGTTATTTTTTGACATTTTAATAATAGCCATCCTGATTGGTGTGTGATGGTTCCTCATTATGGTTTTGATTTACATCTCTCTGATGGTGAGTGGTGTTGAGTATTTTTTCATATGCTTGGTGGCCTCATATATGTATTCTTTTAAGAAGTGTCCTCTTCACGCCTTTTGCCCATTTTTTAATGGGGTTATTTGGTATTTACTTGTCCATTTGTTTAACTTTCTTATAGATTCTGGATCTTAGACTTTGTCAGATGCATAGTTTACAAACATTTTCTCCCATTCTCTATGTTGTCTGTTGACTCTGTGGATAGTTTTTTGTTTGTTTGTTTTTTGCTGTGCAGAGGCTGTTTAGTTTAGTTAGATCATGTTTGTCAATTTCTGTTTTTGTTACAATTGCTTTTGTCATCTTCATCATGAAATCTTTGCCAGGGCTGATGTCCCGAATGGTATTTTCTAGGTTATCTTCCAGGGTTTTTATAGTTTTAAGTTTTACATTTAAATCTTTAATTCATATTGAGTTTATTTTTATATATGGTGAAAGGAAAGGGTCCAGTTTCAATCTGCATATGGCTAGCCAGTTATGCCAGCATCATTGATTGAGTGAATCCTTTCCCCATTGCTTGTTTCCATCAGCCTTGTCGAAAATCAGATGGTTGTAGGTATGCATCTTTATTTCCGGGTTCTCTAACCTGTTCCATTGGTCTACGTGCTTGTTTTGTACCAGTGCCATGCTGAACTTGTAGTATAGTTTGAAGTCAGGAAGTGTGATGCCTCCAACTTTGTTCTTTTCGCCTAGGATTGCTTTGGCTACCTAGGCTCTTTTTGGGTTCCATATGAATTTTAGTTTTTTTTTTTTAATAATTCTGTGAAAAATGTTGTTAGTAGTTTCATTTTGCAGTTGTATACAAGAACTTAAAGTAAAATTTTTAAAAGAAAAAAATGTTGATAGAAATAGTATTGAATCTGTAAATTGCTTTGGGCAACATGGCTATATTAACAATATTGATTTTTCCTGTTCATGAGCATGGAATGTTTTTCCATTTGTCTGTGTCATCTCTAATTTCTTTCAGTAGTGTTTGGTAATTCTCATTGTAGAGATCTTTCACTTCCCTGGTTGGCCCTATTCCCAGGTATTTTATTCTTTTTGTTGCCACTCTGAATGGGATAGCGTTCTTGATTTGGCTCTCAGCTTGGACATTGTTGATGTATGGGAATGCTACTGATTTTTGTATGTTGATTTTGAATCCTGAAACTCTGCTGAAGTTGTTGCTCAGATCTTGGAGTATTTGGGCAGAGATTATGGGGTTTTCTAGGTATAAAATCGTATCTTCTGTGATGAGAGATAGTTTGACTTCTTCTATTTCTATTTGGATGTATTTTGTTTCTTTCTCTTGCCTGATTGCTCTGGCTAGGACTTCCAATACTGTGTTGAATGGGAGTGATGAGAGAGGGCATCCTTGTCTTGTTCTGGTTCTCAAGGAAAATGCTTCCAGCTTTTGCCCATTCTGTATAACATTGGCTGTGGGGTGTTGTCATAGATGACTCATTATTTTGAGGTATATTCCTTAAATGAAGGGAAGTTTAATTTTATTATAAATCTTTTCTTCAATTAAGATGATTATGTGGTTTTTGTGCTTAGTCCTGTTTATGTGATGAATCACGTTTATTGATTTGCATAGGTTGAACCAACCTTGCTTCCCAGGAATAAAGCCTACTTGATCATGGATGATTAACTTTTTGATGTGCTGTTGGATTTGGTTTGCTAATATTTTGTTGAGAATTTTTGCATCTATGTTCTTCAAGGATATTGACCTGAAATTTTCTTTAATTGTGTCTATGCCAGGTTTTGGTATCAGGATGATGCTGGCCTCTTAGGATGAGTTAGGGATGGGTTCCTCCACCTTAGTTTTTTGAAGTAGCTTCAGTAGGATTAGTACCAACTCTTCTTTATTTGTCTAGTAGAATTTGGCTGTGGATCTACCTGGCCCAGGGCTTTTACTAGTTGGTAAGCTTTTCATTACTGACTCCATTTCAGAACTGATTATTGGTCTGTTCGGGGTTTCGATTTCTTTCTGGTTCAATTTTGGGAGGTTGTATGTTTCTAGGAGTTTATCTATTTCTTCTAGATTTTCTGGTTTGTGTGCCTAGAGGTGTTTATAGTAGTCTCTGAGGGATTTTTGTATTTCTGTTGAGTCAGTGGTTATGTCCCTTTTGTCATTTCTGATTATGTTTATTTGGATCTTCTCACTTTTTTATTAGTCTAGCTAGTGGTCTATCAATCTCATTTATTCTTTGAAAAAGCCAGCTTTTGGTTTTGTTGATCTTTTGTATTTTTCTTTTGCATCTCAGTTTCCTTTAGTTCATCTCTTATTTTGGTTATTTCTTGTCTTCTGCTAGCTTTGGGGTTGGATTGCTCTTGTTTTTCAAGTTCCTCTAGGTGTGATGTTTGATTGTTAATTTGAGATTTTTCTAGCTTTATTATGTGGATATTTAGCACTATAAATTTTCCTCTTTACAAAAGTAAATGACATATATGGATAGTTTGTAAACATCTCAGGCAGCAACTCAGCATAATGTGGAGATAGAGTACAATGATATTATTAAGTCAAGTTTATCAATAAGGAATCCGAAGCTCCAAAAAGTTGTGATTTTAATGATCTTCAATTCCTAGCTCTTTTCATCTTGTTTACTCTAATTGAGAATTTTTTAGAAAGTTTATAGAAGTATTAATACCCAAGCAAATAAAGAAGAAAATGCTCTAATCCATGTATCCTGGTCAAACAAGGAATGAGTTAAAGACAGCAATGAGAGTAGTGAGTCATTGGATCTAGTGGAGGTTTGCCTATGACGCTTGTGGAGAATTTCTTTCTAGATCTGTCATTCTCACTGAATTCCCAGGCAACAGCTGTGACAGACTAAATTGTCTCTCTCAGATGAGTATAAAATTTCATCTTCCTTCCTCATCAGCAAAATGAAATGAAATGGAGGATTTTGGAAATGGCCTGAAATATTATTGCAGACATTGCTATAATTTGGAAATTGTCACATGAGTACACAGAAGATTTGGCAGTTTCAAGAATTCATTCTGGATGTGGCACCAGTTCTAAATCAGTCTATTGAGACCATTATTTAAAATGCTGTCACTGTATTTTACCCAAAATAATTCCTGATGATATTTTATTCAGGAGACATTTGTGGGAGATCTGCTGTGTGCCTCTGTCCGTTTGCATCTGAGAAGAGGCAGACCAGCCTAATGATTTTCAGAAATGAGCCTATGTTATCATATCTGACCCTGCCCACGGTGTCCCCACCTCCTCAGACATCACCTTAGGCCTGGCTTTACCAAAGAGGCACCTTCTTGTTTTATCTCTCTACCCAGGACTTTTTATTCCTTCGTGGACTCCCTTCCTTTGAAAATCAAATGTTCTCTCTCACACACACACACACTTTCTTCCTCTTAAGATCAACTAATCTGAAAATAACTTGCCCCATTATTTGTCATTTGAAATGTAGTAGCCACAAGTTAAACAAGGTGGAAGGGTGAGTTGTGGCATGCCACCTTCCCAACATGTTCCATTGGGACCATTTCTATGGATACATTAGTTCACTGCCAGGTGTTGGCATTTATATAAGTTATGGCAACAGTTCTATGAATGTCTCCTTTATCCCTGTACCACAACATAAGTTTCTAAGAAGCCTGGAAATTCTGAGAGTATATTAGCCAATGTGAGTGATCACTATCTAATAGTATATTTCCCAAAAGCCTAGCTTTCTAAAAGAGTCTTGAATTTTTGACTGTCATGCAGATGTCAGTTGGGTAGCTTTCCTGCCACAGCAATTAGCTAAGTTAACTAGGGAGCCAAAACAAGGATAACTTGATGACAGATGGTTTGATTTAAGTAAAACTGTTTGATTTTTTTTTAACCAAAAGTATGCTCTGGGTAAGTTAGAAAATCAAAGCAAAGACTATATCTTTCTATCTGGAATTCCAACAACCATCTAAATTCTTTAATTATACAGATAATTTTGCATTAAAAATTTTTGAAGTAGTGGACTGTCAACTAGATCTTGGAACTGGTTTGTGAAACGTCAATAAAAGTGTTTCTTGAAAGAAGATTTGATTCTTTTTTTTTTTTTTTTTTTGAGGCGGAGTCTCGCTCTGTCGCCCGGACTGGAGTGCAGTGGCCGGATCTCAGCTCACTGCAAGCTCCGTCTCCCAGGTTTACGCCATTCTCCTGCCTCAGCCTCCCGAGTAGCTGGGACTACAGGCGCCCGCCACCTCGCCCGGCTAGTTTTTTGTATTTTTAGTAGAGACGGGGTTTCACCGTGTTCGCCAGGATGGTCTCGATCTCCTGACCTCGTGATCCGCCCGTCTCGGCCTCCCAAAGTGCTGGGATTACAGGCTTGAGCCACCGCGCCCGGCCTGATTCTTATATACAACATATGAACCAAATTAAATGTACAATCTATTGATATCTACATTTGTAGTTACTAAAGGGAATTGACATAAGCTGATTTTGTAGAAGTTATTTTGTTAGATTAAGTCTGTTCTCTCCTTGGAGAAAGAACTTAAATAGGTGTATGTCACAAATGCAATTAGGTGAGTAATCTTGGCCCTAATTCATTTAGTTGAAAGAATTACGAACAATTTGTGGCATAGCAAGTAGGTTTTTATCAAGACAGTCTTTTTGAGATCAGCTATTCAAAAAGCAGGGGCACTGGACTCTGAACACAAATTTGTTTCAAACTTTATCTCGATTCATCTTTGTGGCCTGATGAGGTCATCATTTTAAAAGAATCTAGGTGAATATAATTTATAATACAGTACCTTACCTATACATTCTTCTTTATCTCAGTGTTGAAACAATACTATTCAGGTGGCTTTAGGAGTTATTTGCTTCTATCAATTAAAAATCTCAAAGGATAATAATAGAAAAAGACATGTATATTCAGACAGCTATAGAAGCAGACATGTGATTAGAATCGGACCTCCTGTTTACAAGCACTAGACTCAGGTCACTAGATCATAATTACAGCCTTATGCTTTGGCTTGGCAGTTTTGAAAAGCTCTTATTTTTCTTAGCCTTATATTTGACTGCCAGAGACATAATTAATCATTACCACTCATCATGAACAACAAAGCACTAAATTAGTATCTAGTGTTAAGATGGTAAGCTACAGGTATATTTAAGTTAGGAAAGAATTTCTTATTTGGAAAAAAAAGTTATGTTTTGTAACTTCCTTTGTTTAATTTATATAGGCAGGTTAGTAGTACACTATATATGTTTTTTTTTTTTTAATTTTTAAATTTAAAACGTTTAGGCAAAGGAGTTTTGTCTAAAATAGTATTCCTTAGCTTACTGATTCTTAATAATTAATCAAACCAATATACTTTAATGATTTACATTACTGAAAAACTGTAATATAAGCTTATTTAAAACCTTTAAAAATTATAACATAGGCCGGGCGCGGTGGTTCAAGCCTGCAATCCCAGCACTTTGGGAGGCCGAGGCGGGCGGATCACGAGGTTAGGAGATCGAGACCATCCTGGCTAACACGGTGAAACCCCGTCTCTACTAAACAATACAAAAAAAAACTAGCCGGGCGAGGTGGCGGGCGCCTGTAGTCCCAGCTACTCGGGAGGCTGAGGCAGGAGAATGGCATAAACCCGGGAGGCGGAGCTTGCAGTGAGCTGAGATCCGGCCACTGCACTCCAGCCCGGGCGACAGAGCGAGACTCCGTCTCAAAAAAAAAGAAAATTATAACATAAGCTTATTTAAAACCTTTAGAGTCTGTAAAACAGTACATTCAGTGAAATCTAGCTTTATTCCTATTCTTCTACCTTGTTAGACTATATATAATTGCTCTCTCAAAAAGACTTGTGTGTGTGTATATATGTACATATATATGTATGTTTGTGTGTGTGTGTGTGTGTGTGTGTGTGTATATATATATATATAAAGAGAGAGAGAGAGAGAGAGAACCAAAAGAGAGTCTAACAGAGTAGAAAAAGGAGAAGGAAGACTGGGAAACTTAATGCATATGTGGGGGTTGTCAAATAAGCCCAGCAAAAAGAAAAAGCCAAAGAAGCCTTGAGAAAGGACTGCAACATTGAATGCCTTCTCCAACCCACCCACAGATTGATCAGAAGTGGATGGAAGCCTTATGGGCTTGAGGTGCTATCACAGCTTCTGTTCAAACAACTGGACAATGATTAGGTTATTTGGACCCAGGGGTGATCCTAAGGAAGCCAATTTAAAAATAAAAATAAGGAGAAAAATAGGCCCGGCATGGTGGCTCACGCCTGTAATCCCAGCAAAAGCTGACTCTGAGAGGGTCAGGGTCTCAGATACTGAATTTAGCAAAGACATTACAGAAATATTATAAATATGTTCAAGGAATTAGAGAAAACTCTGTTCAAATAATTAAGTGAAAATAAGATGGCAATTACTCAACAAACAGAGAATCTCAATAGAGAACTAGACATCATAAAAAGAACCAAATGGAAATACTAGAGTTTCAGAGTACAGTAACTCAAATGAAAAATTTACTAGCTAGACTCACAGCAGATTTGAGATGGCAGAAGGAAAAATCAGTGAACTTAAATACGGATAAATTAAAATGATCTAAACAAAGACAAGAAAGAAAAATAATAATGAAAAATGAACAACATTCATTTTGCCACAGAGCTCTGTTTGTCTCACAGAGCCACAACATTCTGTGAGACAACATCAAGCATACCTACATGTATGTAATGGGAATCCCAGGAGGAAGGAAGAGAGAAATAAATAAGAGAGAAGCAAAGCCAAACACTTCTCAAATTTGATGACAACTATTAATTTATAGATAAAAATTTAGAGAACTCCAAGTAGGATAAACACAAAGAGAACCACATTTAGATACATCGTAACCAAACTGCTAAAAGACAAAACAAACAGTAAATTTTCAAAGCAGTAACAGAAAAACAATTCACCATGTACATGAAAATACAATAAGAATATAGCAATTTCAGAAACAATGGAGACAAAAAGGCTTTAGAATGACATATTCAAAGTGCAAAAATAAAAAAGAGATTGTCAGCTATGAATTCTGTATTCAATGAAACTATCAAAGATGAAAGCAAAAATGAAGACATTTTGAAGTAACAAAATATAAAATGAATTCTTTGCTAGCATAAATGAACTATAAGAATTGCTAAAGAAGTCCCACATGCAAATATATTATAACAGACAGTAATTTTATTTTTTCCATCACAATTATTTTATTTATTAATTTATCTATTTTCCCCTTTCCCCCACAATTTATTTTTGAATGTTTTCATTATTTCACATAGAAACTTTATCCATTTAGCCAGGCTTGGTGTCTCACGCCTGCAGTTCTAGCACTTTGGGAGGCCAAGGTGGGCGGATCACCTGAGATTAGGTGTTAGAGACCAGCCTGATCGATGGTGAAACCCCATCTCTAATAAAAATTTTAAAAACATTAACCAAGCATGGTGGTGCATACCTGTAATCCCAGCAACTCAGGAGGCTGAGGCAGGAGAATTGCACGAACCGGGAGGTGGAGGTTGCAGTAAGCCGAGATCATGCCACTGCACTCTAGTCTGGGCGACAGAGCGAGACTCCCTCTCAAAAAAAAAAAAAAAGAAAAAAGAAAAAAGAAATTTCATTCATTAGACAGTAATTCATCATTCCTACCTCCTCTCACACCTTAGTTCCCTCATTTTATTGTGAAAATATTCAAGCATATACAGAAAGATTGAATTGTACAGTGAATACTCATATATTCATCACTATTCTACAGTATTTTCCTGTGTTTGTTTTATCACATCCATATATCTATCCATCTCTTTGTTATGTACTTCAAAGTAGCAGACATGAGTATGTTTCAATTCTAAAATGTTAGCATACGTAGCATTAATTAGAGTTTATGTTTATCTTCTTTTTTTTTCCCTTTTTTTTTTTTTTTGAGACAGAGTCTCACTCATGATTTTGGCTCACTGCAACCTCCGCCTCGTGAGTTCAAGTGATTCTCCTGCCTCAGCCTCCTGAGTAGCTGGTGCACACCACCACACTCGGATAATTGTTTTATTTTTAATAGAGACGGGGGTTTCACCATGTTGGTCAGGCTGGTCTCGAACCCCTGACCTTGTGATCCGCCCACCCCAACCTCATAAAGTGGTGGGATTACAGGCATTAGCCACCGCGCCGGCCTTCTTTTTTAATTTCTAAAATTAAAACGTGCAGGTATGGTGACTCATGCCTGTAATCCCAACACTTTGGGAGACCGAGGCAGAAGGTCACTTGAACCCAGGAGTTCAAGACCAACCTAGGCATCAAGGTGAGACCCTTTCTCTACAATCTTTATTTTAAAATAGCTAGATGTCATGGTGCATGCCTGTGGTCCCAACTGCTTGGGAAGCTGAAGCTGAAGGGTCAGTTGAGCCCAGGAGGTCAAGGCTGCAGTGACCTGTGATAGTATCATTGCACTCCAGCCTGAGCAACAGAGTGACACCCTGTCTCACACACAAAAACTTTTTCATTACATTTAAAAACCTTTTTAGAAACAGGGTCTCATTATAACAGACAATAATTTGAATTCAGAGGAAGGGATGGAATGAAGAAATAAAGAGCACTGGAATTTGTAAATATATTGGGTCAGTGTAAAGATTCTACGGCGCCATCAACAACAAAGCACTAAATTAGTATCTAATGTAAACTCTGTTAAGATGGTAAACTACAAGTATCTTTAGGTTAGAAAAATAATTTCTTATTTGGAAAAGAAGAGTTATGTTGTGTAACTTCCTTTGTTTAACTAATTTATATATGCAGGTTAGTAGTATACTATATACGTATTTTTTTATTTTAAAATTTATTTTTTAATTAGTTCCAGGATACATGTACAGTACAGAATGTACAAGTTTGTTACATAGGTATACGTGTGTCATGGTGGTTTGCTGCACCTACTGACCCTTCCTTTAATTTTCCTCCCCTCAGTCCCGATCCCCCAACAGCCCCTGGCCCTGGTGTGTGTTGTTCCCCTCCCTATGTCCATTGTTCTCATTGTTCAGCTCCCACTTAGGAGTGAGAACATGCAGTGTTTGGTTTTCTGTTCCTGTGTTAGTTTGCTGAGAATGATGATTTCCAGCTTCATCCGTGTTCCTGCAAAGGTCATGATCTCACTTCTTTTGTATGACTGCATGGTATTCCATGGTGTATATGTACCACATTTTCTTTATTCAGTCTACCATTGATGGGCATTTGGGTTGGTTCCAAGTCTTTGCTGTTGTAAATAGTGCTGCAGTAAACATACGTGTGCATGTGTCTTTATAGCAGAATGATTTATATTCCTTTGGGTATATACCCAGTAATGGGATTGCTGGGTCAAATGGTATTTCTTGTTCTAGATCCTTGAGGAAATCCCACACTGTCTTCCGCAATGGCTGAACTAATTTACATTCCCACCAACAGTGTAAAAGCATTCCTATATCTCCACAGCCTCACCAGCATCTGATGTTTCTTGACTTTTTAATAATTGCAATTCTGACTGGCATGAGATAGTATCTCATTGTGGTTTTGATTTGCATTTCTCTAATGATCAGTGATGTTGAGCTTTTTTCATATGTTTGTTGGCCACATAAATGTCTTCTTTTCAGAAGTGTCCATTCATATCCTTTGCCCACTTTTCGATGGGGTTGTTTGCCTTTTTCCTTGTAAATTTGTTTAAGTTCATTGTAAATTCTGGATACTAGACCTTTGTCACATGGGTAGATTGAAAAAATTTTCTCCCATCTGTAGGTTGCCTGTTCACTCTGATGATAGTTTCTTTGACTGTGTAGGAGCTCTTTAGTATAATTAGATCCCATTTGTTAATTTTGGTTTCTGTTGCAATTGCTTTTGGTGTTTTCGTCATGAAGTCTTTGCCCATGCCTATGTCCTAAATGGTATTGCCTAGGTTTTCTTCTAGGGATTTTATGGTTTGGGATTTTACATTTAAGTCTATCTCCTTCAATTCTGCTCTGATCTTAGTTATTTCTTGTCTTCTACTAGCTTTTGGATTAGTTTGCTCTTGCCTCTCCAGCTCTTCTAATTGTGATGTTAGGGTGCTTGGGTGTCAATTTGAGATCTTTCTAGCTTTCTGATATGGGCATTGAGTGTTATATAAATTTCCCTCTTAACACTGTTTTAGCTATGTCCCATAGATTCTGGTAAGTTGTCTCTTTGTTCTTATTGGTTTCAAAGAACCTCTTGATTTCTGCCTTAAATTCATTATTTACCCAGAAGTCATTCAGAGGAGGTTGTTCAATATCCATGTAATTGTGTGGTTTTGAGTTTCTTAATCCTGAGTTCTAATTTGTTTGCCCTGAGAGAATGTTTGTTATAATTTCAGTTCTTTTGCATTTGCTGAGGAGTGTTTTGCTTCCAATTATTTGGTCGATTTTAGAATAAGTGCCATGTGGCACTGAGAAGAATGTATATTCTGTTGATTTGGGGTGGGGAGTTCTATAGACATCTATTAGGTCCACTTGATCCAGAGCTGAATTCTAGTCCTGAATATCCTTGTTAATTTCCCTTTTTATTTATCTGTCTAATATTGACAGTGTGGTGTTAAAGTCTCCCACAATTATTGTGTGGGAGTCTAAGTCTCTTTTGTATGTCTCTAAGAACTCATTTTATGAATCTGGGTGCTCCTGTATTGGGTGCATATATATTTAGAATAATTAGCTCTTCTTGTTAAACTGTTCCCTTTGCCATTAATGTAATGCCCTTCTTTGTCTTTTTTTTTAATCATTGTTTCTTTAAAGTCTGTTTTGTCAGAGACTAGGATTGCAACTCTTGCTTTTTGTTGCTTGCCATTTGCTTAGTAAATTTTCCTCCATCACTTTATTTTGAGCCTATGTGTATCTTTGCATGTGAGATGGGTCTCCTTAATACAGCACACCAATGGGTCTTGACTCTTTATCCAATTTGCCAGTCTGTGTCTTTTAATTGGGGCATTTATCTCATTTACATTTAACGTTAGTATTGTTATGTGTGAATTTGATTCCCTCATCATGATGCTATCTAGTTATTTTGCACACTAGTTGATGCAATTTCTTCATAGTGTCATTGGTCTTTATATTTTGGTGTGTTTTTGCAGTGGCTGGTACCAGATTTTCCTTTCCATATTCAGTGCTTCTTTCAGGAGCTCTTGCAAGGCAGACCTGGTGGTAACAAAATCCCTCAGCATTTGCTTGTCCGTAAAGGATTTTATTTCTCCTTCACTTATTAAACTTAGTCTGGCTGGATATGAAATTCTAGGTTGAAAATCTTTTTCTTTAAAAATGTTGAATATTGGTCCCCATTCTCTTCTGGTTTGTAGAGTTTCTGCTGAAAGATCTGCTGTTAGTCTGATGGACTTCCCTGTGTAGGTGATCTGGCCTTTCTCTCTGGCTGCCCTTAACATTTTTTTCCTTAATTTCAACCTTAGAGAATCTGATAATTAGGTGTCTTGGGGTTGATCTTTTTGAGGGGTACCTTAGTGGCATTCTCTGTATTTCCTGAATTTGCATGTTGGCCTGTCTTGCTAGGTTGAGGAAGTTCTCCTGGATAGTATTCTGAAGTGTGTTTTCCAGCTTGTTTCCATGCTCCTCATCTCTTTCAGGTACTCCAATCAATTGTAGGTTTGGTCTTTTTACAAAGTCCCATATTTCTTGGAGGCTTTGTTCATTCCATTTCATTCTTTTTTTCTAATCTTGTCTGCTTGCCTTATGTTAGCAAGGTGGTCTTCAAACTCTGAAATCTTTTCTTCCACTTCACAAAGCGTAATGCTTCATGTATGCTTCATAAAGTACTATTGCTGTGCTTTTCATCTCCATCAAGTCATTTATGTTCCTCTCTAAACTGGTTATTCTAGTTATCAGCTCCTCAAACCTTTTATCAAGGTTTTTAGCTTGTTTGCATTGGGCTAAAACATGCTCCTTCAACTCAGCATACTTTTTTATTATCCATCTTCTGAAGCGTACTTCTGTCAATTCTTCTATCTCATCCTCCATCCAGTTCTGCACCCTTGTTGAAGAGATGTTGCAATAATTTGGAGGAGAAGAGACACTCTGGCCTTTTGAGTTTTCAGCATTTTTTTCATTGATTCTTTCTCATCTTCATGAGTTTGTCTAGTTTTTATCTCTGAGGATGCTGACCCTTGGATGGAATTTTTTTAGGGACTTTTTGTTGTTGTTGTTGATGCTGTTGTTGTTGCTTTCCGTTTGTTTGTTTTTCTTTCAGTGGTCAGGTATCTCTTCTTTAGGGCTGCTATGGTTTGCTGGGGGTTTACTTCAGGCCCTATTCATCTGGTTTGCTCCCACGCCTGGAGATGTCACTCAAGGAACCTGGAGAACAGCAAAGATGGGTGTCTGCTCCTTCTTCTGGGATCTCTGACCTCAAAGAGCACCAACCTGATGCCAGTAGGATTGTTCCTGTATAGTGTGTCTAACAACCCCTGTAGAAGGGTCTCACCCAGTTGGGTGGCACAGGGAACAGGACCTGTTTAATGAAGCACTTTGTCCCTTGGTGGAGGGGGTGTGCTTTGCTAGGGGGAAACCTGCTTGTCTGGGCTGCCCAGATTCCTCAGAACTACTAGGAGGAAAGATTAAGTCTGCTGGTCCACAGAGACTGTGGCCACCCACCCCCACCCCAGGAGCTTATGCCCAGGGAGATCCGGGTTCTGCCCTGAGCCTCTGGCTGGAGTTGTTGGACTTCCTGCAGGGAAGCCCTGCCCAGTGAGGAAGGATGAATCAAGGTCAGGCCTGAAGAGGCGCTCTGGCTGCAGTCTGCCACAGCTGATGTGTTGGGCTTTGGGGGATACCTATTGGGACCAAGCCATTCAGTCTCCCTTCAAAAGCACGGCCTGGAGCTATAGAGATGAATGCCACCCTTCCCCGACCCAAGGAGCTTAGTGTGTTAGGTAGTTGTGAGCCCCAGTGCTGGCTCCTACCCCTTCCCTAAGGAGCTCAAACGGCTTAGACAGTAAGCCACAGCTGTGGGGCTGGTTGCCTCTCCCCCTGGGAGCTCAGCAGGCTTAAGCAGATTCCAGCTGAGAGGCTGTTGAGAATCTGCACAGCTCCGGGGTTAGGACCTTAGACTTTGGTGGCGTGAGTTCGCGAGTGTGATTTTCCAATCCGTGGTTTGCACAGTTCTGTGGAAAAAGCATGGTTTCCCTGGCTGGGCAGCATGCTCACTCACCACTCTCCTTGGCTGGGGAGTGAGGGCTCCCCTGGCTCTCACGTGGGCTGCTGCACCACACTGCTCTTCCTTCCTCTCTATGAATCATGCCAGTCGCCTAGTCAGTTCTGATGATAGAACCTGGATACCTCGGTTGCCGGTGAAGGATTCACTTGTTTATTATGGTTCTTTTCAATGGGAGCCTCTGATTGCCGTTGTTTCTAGTCAGCCATCTGGGCCCCGACCAAATTTTTAAATTTAAAACATTTAGATAGATGTCTATAATTGTATTTGTCATGTCATATATTTGCGTTTCTATAGTCATAGATATGTGACTATATTTGTATTTTTCTTCTAATTAAAAAATATGTAATGTTAAAGCAATAACTATTACACTATACTGTTAGATTTATAGGATATGAATATATTATATATGACCTCAATGATATAAGACAATGGAGAGGAAATACATCTAAACTGAAATTTGCCATCGTTTTCTGAAATTAAGTCAATGTTAACCAGAATAGATTATGATAAAGTAAAGATGCATATTGTAGAATCACTTAAAAAATTTCAAAAAAGCTAAAAATTTATGAAAAACACTAAAATAGCTTGGTAAAAATATTTGTTGAACAAAAATGAAGGCAGGAGAGAGAGAAAGAACAGGGGAGCAAAAATGATGACACTTGTAGAAATAATTAAATAACAAAATAGAAACCTTTACCCAACCCAATGTAAGAAAATGTTTTTCCATGTTTTGTTCTATAATTTTTGTAGCTTTGGAATTTACATTTGTGTTTATTGTTCATTTGAGTTAATTTTTGTGTTTTGTGTAGGGTGTGATTTATGTATCAAAGTTAATTTTTTGCACATGGATATTTGCCATATCAATAATTACATTAAATGTGAACAGAATAAATACATCAAAAGGCAAAGAATGTCAGATTGGATTTTACAAAGCAAGATCCAACTATATATTATCTGCAAGAGGTATGGATGAGATTCAAGAAACAAATAGGTTGAAAGTTAAAGGATATAAAAAGAGGTACTATGTAAAGAGTAACCACAAGAAATTTGGAGTGAGTATAATAATATTAGACAGACTCTATGACAAGTGACATTATTGGAGACAGGAAAGGATATTTTATATAATGATAAAACGGCCAATATAGCAGGAAGATGTAGCAGTTATTATTGTGTATGTACCTAACACAGCCTCAAAATGCATGAAGCTGAGAAGGACAGAAATGAAAGATAATAAGCAATTAGAAATAAATAGAAATTAGAAAGAAACAATTAACACAATTATATTTAAAGATTTCAGTACTCCTCTCTCAATAATATAGTAGACTTGAATAATCCTACAATACACTCATCTGAACTGACATTCATAAAACACTCCACCCAACAATAATAAAATACACATTTTTCCAAGTGCATATAAATCATTTACCAGGATAGACTATATTCTCCATTACTAAATGAATCTCAATACATTTTAAGGATTCTAGTTATTTCTAGTTATATAAAGTATGTTTTTGGTCACAATGGAATTAAATTAGACATCAATATTAGAAAAAAAATTTTCTGTTACATCTTCAAATGTTTCAAAACTAAAGAATATGATTCTCAATACCCTGTAGGTCCAAGAAGGAATCAAAAAGAAAGTTTGAAAATATTTCAAGCTTAATAAAAATAAAAACAAGTTTAGTTGTACAGATGCTACTCAAAAAGAAACATACTACATATCCATGCAACATGGGTAAACTCAACAGCATAATGTTGAATCAATTAAGCCAGACAAAAAAGGCTACATATTGTATAATTCTATTTATATGAAATTTCTAGAAAAAAGCAAAGCTATAGAGACAAAATTATGTCAGTGGTTTTCTGGGACTGGAAGAGTGAGAAGCAGTTGACTACAAATGGGCACAAGAAAACTTTTTTAGGTAATGGAAATATTTTAATCTTAGGTTGTGGTGATGGTTGCAGACCTATATAAATTTACTAAAACTATTGCACTCTACGTGTGCAGTGTATCAGTATTATGGCAAGTAAATCATACCTTAATAAAACTGTTAGCTAAACAATCAAAAAGATATCTATTCTGGAAGTAGGAACATGAGACTCATTAGCATATAGATGATCATTGTAGCTGTAAAAGTAGAGAAAACATCTAGGGAAAGTTTGTTGAAAGGGAAAACATAAGAAGCTGGGACAGATCCCTGTGGAGCAGTAACACTTAGAGGATCTAACAAAAACAAAAATGAGTAAATGCAGCTACAGAGGTAGAATAAAAATGAAGGAAATACAGTATCTCAGCAAGTAAGTATTTCTAGGAGGGGGCTTGTCATAAAGATATCAAATACTTCTGATAGGTTAAGGAAGAAAAAAACTAAAAGGTATCTGATGGTGGTCACCCAAGACCTTGGCATGAGTAGTTTTTGAGGACCAAATAACGTACAAGTCAATCTGGAGTGAACTGGGGAGTGAGTGGGAGTAATGAATGCAAACAGGAGTATCGGGAGCCTGGCTCAAGAAGTTTATCTGAAAAAGGAAGGATTTCCTTCCAGGTGAAGCTGGAAATGTCAGGAGTTAGAAGTGCGAGATTTTGTTTTAACAGAAGATTCAACAGCATGTTTCAGTGTGGTTAGAAAGAAGTGAGGGGGAAGGGGTTGAAGATTCAGAAGAGGGCCATAATTTTAATCATTAATTCCACGAGGGAGCAGAAAAAGATGGAATTGAAAGCACAGGTTGAAGGATTACCATTAAACAGTAAGGGACAATTCTTCCATGTAGAAGAATAAAGAATGGTATTAAAATAAGTGGATTTGTAGATTTCATGGCATCAAGGAAAAGCTTGTATGATGGCTTCTTTTTTCTTGGTAGAAAGCAAGGTTATTTGAGAGTAAAAGCAGAAGTCATAATACCAAGGATTTGAGGGGAATGACACACTTTAAAGACCTAGAATTAGGTTAGTGATCATGAATTTATAATAATACTGTCTACCCAATTGCATATTTTTTCTCTAGGAACAAGAGGTGGACAGTTTGACTCATTGGAGTTGGCTCCATCAGAAAGCTGGTAGAGCAAGGGTGTTTAGAGTGGTGGTAACAGAGCACTTGGAATGACAGATCATGGATGGACACAAGTGAAGGCATTGGGGGCTGATAGATATTGTCTTCACTTTCATTCCCCAGAAACAAGGTCCGAGACAGTGACTTGAGGACAGGTAGTTGGTTTGAGAGGGAGCTTAAGATACAGGAGTGAGGGAATGGGGAAAATAAGTCAGGAAACAAGGGAAAGTGAATTAAAGGGTGCATGTTTTGAGCTACATATCATTGTGGGCAACTGCAGCTGAGTCCTACTGGAAACCCTCTGAGAAAGCCTGTGGAATGTGCCTGGAAGTTATCCCTCTGTAGAACACAAAGCTGACACATTAATCCACTAATGCCTGTCACCCTTTGCTGGAGAATTATTTCTAGAAGCGTTAACTATCCCCATTTTTCCAGGATACTTGCCAGGGCTGAACAAACTCTCTGGCTTCAGAAAAATCCTGGAGGCAGAAAATGAAAAGTAATGGGGAGGATTGAGCTTGAGGTGAAATATTGACAGCATCCAAATCCCCACAGGAGTTTTCTACCACCAGCTTCAGCTAAAAACTGAAGTAGGCCTAGGGGCATATGGTAGAAGATGAAATTGAACCAGTTTATGAAATTCCCTATGCAGTCAAAGCAATCGAGGAAATAACAGAAGAATAGATGGAGTTCTTTGATTATATGGAAGTTATTTATATCCTCTGAGCTACTGATTTATCATCTTTAAATGGGGATGAGATTACCCACTTTGTGTGGTTACTGCTAGAATTAAAAGTCCTTATTATGTAAGATGCTTAGCACAGAGCCTGGCATGTAGTAAGATATACAGAGTAAAAGCTATTATATTATTGCTATTATCTATTGAAAGATTAGTAATGTTAATAACTACCTGCATTATGGATAATAATGGACTAATTCAAATTTTATATATAATATTTTTGAATATTATATTCAAGTTCACTACTTAATTTGAACCAGTAAGTTCACTACTTAACTTGAATATAATATTTTGTATGACAAGACATTACAGTTTTGTTTGGAAGAACATTAAATTCTGGTACTTTTTGAAATTAGTTTTATCATAGAATGGCTATTGGGAAAATCACAAATGTAATCTAATTCCCATGCATTCTTTTTCCTTTGGTTAGGATTTCATTGAAGTTTTTATTATACTAGAATGATTTATTTTATTTTTAAAGAAATCACCAGAGATGTACTGTTGGTTTTGTTTTTAAATCTTTTCTGCTTTTCAACTTATTCAAACACAAGAAACAATCTAAATGCATTCTACTCTCTTACGACCTCTGATGTCAAATAAGTTTTCTTTAATTCTAGCTTAAATCTTTAATGCTGCAGTTTTGTTTTTACTTATCTTCTTCTCAGTGGAGAAAAAGGAACAGCTGGTTACTATTGTCAATTTTCTATTGTTTGGAATGTATTAAATATGCAACACTTGTGAATACATAGATGTCGATACATATTTCCTTCTGGATATAGAACTCCTATTGCTTTTCTTTCAAGAATGATAGAATTGTATATGGGGAAGCTTTAGAGCGCTTTTAGTCCCAGTATATAGTCTGATTAATTAATATTAATTAAAATGTTATTAATTGCCATCTAGCATTTCTTGTGGTAAATTGCCTGATGTGTTCTTTGCTCAACTACCAATTGGACTATTATTATTTTTCTTATGACTATATTGCAATACAACATACAATATCTTTGTATATTGATGTTAACTATTAAGCCACTACATGATCTTTTTCCCCAATTTGTTATTTGTCTTTTAATTCAGTTTATAGTATTTTTGCCTTGCAGGTTCATAATTAATATTTTGTCAGATATATATTTTTTCTCTTATGAATTTCTTTTTTTGGTTTCATGCTTAGAGATGCCTTACTCACCATGAGCTCTTATCTAAGTTCACCTATATTTTATTCTGGTCCCTTAATATTTTTATTTTTAAGTTGGTTTTCTAATCCATCCAGAATTAAATACAGGATTGCACATTTGTTCTTAATACATTTCAAGTTGTTTATTATAGCCTATTGCTTTGATCTGTTGTATTATTTCATATCATAAATATGTTACATATATATTCATGATACATATCAGTGGTTCTCAATCAGAGAATTTTGCCCTCTAGGAACATTTGGCTATGTCTGTAGACATTTTTCATTTGCCAGGACTAGGGGAGAGGCTGGCTACTGGCCTTTAGTGAGCAGAGAGCAAGGATGATGCTAACCATCCTACAGTGTACAGGACAGCCCCCACAACAAAGAGTTGTCAGCAGTACTGAGATTAAGGGACCTTGAGAGATGATAGATGGATGGATGCATAGTTGATAGGTCAATAGATAAATGTATAGGAGATAGATATTCATTGAACACCATTCTTCTGCCAGTTACATACCAACAGTAATATTATCCAGCCTATATTTTTATTCTTTACTTATATTCTATTCTCTAACGTAAAGGACGTTTTAAGAGACATCGACTCCTACTTTATGGAAATTCAGATACACTGTATTGTTGGATATCCCTGGTTTGAGCACATAGTAAATATTGGATGGAGCATTTTATAAAAATAACAATAATAAATCAAATAAATTTTTAATGAACCTTATTTGATTACAGTGACCTATTTTTTATATGTTAAAAAGTATGCTTTTTAAAATCCATTGCAGATTTTTGCTAGGAATCAATTTTAAACAGTATGTTTCTTCTTTAGTCTTCTGCCATGTCTGTTATTCTCTTGCTATGCAGAAAAAACTTCATCAGAATATTAACTCTGTTCTCTATATTATTTTTATTTAGCTTTTATTATACTGTCAAGCTTGCAGATTTCCTTGTAGGCACACATCTCTTTAATATGTAGAGTTGCTTATTCTTTCCATCTATGAGAATCATTAGTTTTGCATAAAGACTATATCCATTTTTAGTTACATTCTGGAACTTAATGTTGATATCCGTGGAATTATATGTGTCTTCTGTGTCAAAAATTTCTATTGATTCTAATAACTTATCCTGAACACATTTAGTGTTAGTATTTAAACACTTTATTGTTTCTGATCCCCTTATTCAAAAGATATTTTCTTCTGTGTATTTGTGAGCCTCTAAATTCTTATTTTGTTTCCTGTCATATTTGACATCCTCTACAACAGCAATGTCCAATGGATGGAATTCACCATGATGTTGGAAATGTTCTGATCTGCAGAGTCCAATATAGTAGGCATGGATGAGCACTTGAAATGTAGCTAGGGCCACTGAGGAACTGAATTTTACATTTAATTTAATTTACTTTTAATTTTAGTAGCCACATGTGGCTAATGGCTACTGTGTTGGACAGCACAATTCTATAGAGTAATTCCGTACCCTTCCATTTTTAGCTTAAAATCCTCTGCTTTATTTTAACTTAAACCTATTTTTACTGGTTATATTTGTATGCAGTTTGGTTTGTTTTGTATATTGTATGCATTTCTTATGTCCCAGTGATTAAGTTATTTTTCACTTCATTTCCTATGCTTTCCATACAGTAATAATACATATCCTTAGACAACTGAAAGTGGGCAAATGTATTTCTGTAATGTATTATCTATTAATATCAGGTGCTTGCTTTTCTTTACTTTTTTGCAAATAAAAATGATAATGTTCACTGTAGGAAAAATGAAGGAAGAAAAACAGAAAATATAAAGATGAGAATAAAGCAAAGATTACTACCACTAACTTCACAGACACACAAACAGACACACACAGAGGGATACACTTGGTTGAGTACTTTCTATACATATTCTTTTATTTTTAAACACCTTACTGATTGTACAGCTAATACGTGTTTAGCGCTAGAAAAAAAATTTAAAAACAGGAGTAAAGTGAAGGAAAAAAATCATCTGTGATCACAATGCCTAGATTAACCACTTTTACTACTTCGGTTTGTTTTCTCACAGTGTTGTTTCTAAGTGCAGGTAGGTAGATAGACAGCTGGATATGTAGAGAGGCATTTTCAAATATTGAATTATACTATATGCAGGGTGGGCCAATAAAAGTATACACTTTTCAGATGGCAAGAAAACAAAATTATGTGTCACTATGGGTATGTATCATCCGCAGTGGTATTAGCGACCATTTTGAACATTTGTAACTTTCATAAAAATATATATTGGCTGACATTTACCATTGGGCTTGTCTATGTATTAATTTTATCTTGCTTTTTATATCATGAGCATTTTTTCTCTAGTATAAAATAAAATTCACAAATGTGATTTTAATGGCTACATCATAATCCATTCATTGTCTATATCATTAGCCAATTTCCTATTATTGGACAGTTAGGATGCTTCTCTTTTTTTACTACTATAAATAGCATTACACTCTACATATTAGTGCCTAAAATTTTTCATCTCTGAATTTTTCATTTCTGATTATTTTATCTCTGATTATTTCATTAGTATACATTCTTAGAAGTGAAATCACTGGCCCAAATGAAATGAATGGATTTGAGATCTTTGGTATATATTGTCAATCCAAATCACCTTCCAGAAAGTTCTCTGTTGCTTATAGAAGAAAAGAAATATTCTTGTTCCATTTTTATGGTTTAATCATTTATATGCAGCGCTTTTTTTTTCTTTTTTGAGATGGAGTCTTGCTCTGTTGTCCAGGCTGGAGTGCAATGGCATGATCTTGGCTCACTGCAACCTCCGCCTCCCAGGTTCAAGCAATTCTTCTGTCTCAGCCTCCCGAGTAGCTGGGACTACTAGGCCACCATGCCTAGCTAATTTTTTGGTATTTTTAGTAGAGATGGGTTTCACCATGTTGGTCAGGCTGGTCTCGAAATCCTGACCTCAATTGATCCACCGGCCTCGGCCTCCCAAAGTGCTGTGATTACAAGTGTGAGCCCCTGCACCCAGCTGCAGCTTTTCTTTGAACTTTTAATCTTCTCTTTGGTTTTACAGCTCAGAATTGTTTTTTAATAAACGTGCCTTTCAAGGGTTTAGCAAAGTAATCATATTGTTATAAATACCCAAACAACATAACTCTTTATCTTTTGCTAGCAAAGGTTTTCAGATATAAGATTTTTCATTGTATAAATTGTTTCTTTTTAGGGTGAACAAGGAGAAAAAGGAGATCCAGGTCTGGCTGGCCTTAATGGAGAAAATGTAAGCCTAACCCTTTTTTCTGATACTCTGTTTACATTTTATCACTAAGATGTGCTATTTAATGCTATTAAGATTTACCTATTTTTGGCAGAGCCAGACATGATCCAACAAAATTAAGAATCAAAGTGTTCTTTCACATGGCTCAGTAGAGGCCCAGTGTCTTTAGTTTCATTTCATTGGCTTTACATATTTTCTACCTGTGCTTAGCCTTAACAGGCCTTTCTCCCTGATGTTTCTTGCTTGCAAATTTTCTAGTCTTCTTTTTCTGTCTTTTTTCATCTTGCATATCTTCTGCCGTGGCTTGTGCTCTTACCGGTGGTCCACTTTTCATCTCAGTCCTAGTCTGCATCTAGTCTATAGATGGTGTCTGTATTGTTAGACTTTCAGTGATGGGAAGGAAGGACGAAGTGAAGGGAAACTAAATCCGTATTGCTCCCCTTCATGGCACCAGTTCCGCAGCCTCAGGGATAACATCGCCTGTGATATTCTTGGACCCCAGTCTTCTTCTCCCCTTCCCCTCAGGACAGTTATCCTTCCAGAATTGCACTCCAGATTTTAGGATAAAATTTGAAGGATGGCTCAAATGTGGGTTTTACTCTGAAATGTAATTTTATTTACATTTACTCACCATTTACTATAGATATGTTGTATTTACTGGTAGGGGAAGTGTCCAAAATGAGAATTAGTTTTTCCCTCAGCTTCCTTTTCTCACTTACATAAATATGTTTTAGAAAGGACCTGAAGGGCCACATGACTTATAAAAGAATAAGGAAAAACTATGAGACTGTATCTAGCTCCCTAATGCCCTAGATGTGTTAGGAAACCTGTTTTGTATGCTGTAGATCACTACAATGGAAGAGACACTGAAGACCAATCTTTCCGGCCTGTGGAGAAAGTTGTGTGTGTGTGTGTATGTGTGTGTGTGTGTGTGTGTGCACGCGCGCGCACGTGTGCGTGAGGAGTCTTCCAAAAAAGAAATACCCTAGTAATAATAGTAGTTAATGTTTTTATGTATGTTAACTAAAATAATAGTTGTTTGACTGTCATTCTTATTTCTCTCCCTTTGAAGTGGTTTTTCTATACCAGAGAATAGGCACTAGCCCCAAAGGCTTGTAGCTATGGGAGTCTCTGCATCTTCTTTACCACCTGTAATATATGTAATATAATGCAATATAATTAATCAATTGATGTATGCACCTGTAATATATCAGGACACTGAATGTCACACATGTTTAAATAGAATAACTGCCTCACCTCTTACCCCTGTCGTTGGAGGCACATGGTGAAGTGGGATGAGTTCTGGAGTAGAAAGCCAGGGCCCAGTTTGTCTTCCAGTTCTGTCACAGAAGAGCAAATCACTTCTCAGAGTCTGTAAAGTGATGGACTTGGGATAGATTCTAAAACCCCTATTGCTGTGATGTGCTGTGATTTTATGCGAAGGGTTATTAAGATTACAAATTTGAAAAGCCTGATGAGGCTTGAAGCATTCATTCAGGTTTATTGAATTCCTGCTACATGTAAGGCACAGTGAGAAAAACAAAACAGGAAGAGGTGAAGACAGAGCATAACAAGTACTGGATGTGAGGATGCTTGTCCTTTCTCCTCGTAACAAAGGGGAGGTGTGGCCCATACTTTGTTTAAATGAAGATTCCTTTTACAGTGGATCCTGAAATGGATAGAATTTGGGCCTTTGCCTGTGTTTTCTGTTTCTGTTACACTCTCCATGAAAGCAAAGACGATGTGTTGGAATCCTAGTACTTAGCACATGTTTGGGGTAAGTTCCAAATAACTATTTGCTGAATGTTAGTTTGAAAAACTGAGCAATTATTAATATTATAACAGAGTAAAATATAAGTAATTAGAGTCTAAGCTAGAATAACAGATGTGGAAGGGAAGATACAGAGAATGACGCTAAAGAGGTAAAATACATATGATTTGGCACTTCATTGGAGTTGAAAACTCAAAAGTAGCCCAACATGTGGGCCGTTCTGTGTGAGAAAGATATTAACTTGTGAGAAATGTAGCCGTGTTGAAAGAGATTAATTACAGTGTTGCAAAAGATAACCAAACTACATGTATGTGGGCTCTCTGAGATAGAGGAGCAAAAGAGAGTATATTACAAGTGCATAAAGGTAATATTGGAATTGATATAGAGAAAGGATTTTTTGAAATATTTGAATAAAACTGGAAAGATGTTTGAGGGGTTGGAACCTGAAATATATTCACATTAATTTCAAGATTTGAAATTTTTTCTTACATTGACTGAAAGTAAGGTTATTGGGCTTTTTAATTAATCAATTGATGTATGCATATATTTGAGGACCTACTATATTCCCAAACTCTCTGGCAGCCACTGTGTGAGTTCCAAATCTGAGTAACACTAACGTACTGAGAGAGCCCAAAGGCCTAGTGAGCAGTGTGAATGTCTGTCCCTTTGAGGGATCTTGGAAGAGTCCTTCACATGCCCCAATAACAGGAGGTCGTTCCTTTAGCACCGTTATTGTCTGATGTAGCTCATTAAGTACAACCATAAAGCATGACAAAGCACATTAACTTTTCTCACTTGGTTACTTGGCTAATAAGTAGATGATGTTATTTTTTTCCCCTTAATTTTGCCAAAGATATTCAGGAGTCATGACTAAGGAGAAATAACAAAAAACAGTAAGAGTTCTCCTCTTTCCCCTCTACTATCACTAGAAGTAAAGAATCTACTGCTTGGTTATGACACTGTTGGAGATGGGGGAAGTGTTACTGCTGTGTTATAGTTCATAAACTATTTTCACAAGGAATTTGAAATTCGACCCTCACCCAGCTCAATTGGCTAGTAGAGTGGGGAGTGATAGTATTCCTATTTTCAGAAGCAAGAAATTAAAGGCTTCAGAAATTAAGCAACTTTCTTTTTTAAAATACTAAATTTGGCCTTTAACTCTAAATATTTGGCTGAAAAGTCTGATTTTCCTAGCAAATCATGCCACACATCGTTGCTTATTTTTCAATGCTAAAAAAACTGATTCCGCAAACTAAAGTAATTCAGCATTTATGACAGTTCACTCTGACTTTCAATAAGCCCAGGTATACATTCTTAGAAAATGAAAGGTATTATAATGGCTATTTTAATTTGAATTAAAGTCAAGCCATGATGGAAATTATAACTTCAGAAATATTATCTTAGAATGTATAGTAAATAAACTCAATGAGCCAGGTGACTCCAGCTACTTTCTAAGTCAGAGTATATTGGAATGCTTTAATATTTCTACTAAGTGAATTTAACAGCCTTTTTAAATAGTCTTTATTGTTGCATATTATATATATCTTAATGTCAGTGTATCTTATAATAAGTTATTTTGTGCCAGCTTTCTCACAAAATGGGCCAGCTCACTTTGGAAAGTGTAAACTCTAATTTAAAGGGTAGTATGTAACAATTCAATCTTTCTCAGTGTGGCACTGCTGGCATTTTGTCAAGACAATTCTTTCTCAAGTCAGACTGTTGCAAGAGCAGAATGTTTAGCATCCTTGAAGCTCACCAACCTAATCTAAATGCCAGTAGCAGCCCCTAGTCATTGGGACAATAAAAAATCTGCTGATATTTTTCTAAGTGTATCTTGACTGTGTGTGTGTGTGCGTGTGTGTGTGTGTGTATGTGTGTGCATGCCTAAACTTTTGTTTGATCTCGATGGTATCACTAAACAAACGCATGCTCATATGTCCATTCCAGTTTAAATAATGCATACAAAACATATATTAAAATGTTCAAAAATTTGAATTGCTAGAATTTAACTTTGAAAATATATGACCTTGTCTTTACACACAATCTAGTGTATAATTAAATAATTTTGATTGTGACCAAATACAAGATATATTTAACAACAGTATCTTAGAATGGACTTGAGAGGGAATAATATAAAGTTATAATTGTGACCTTTAAAGCCAGACTATCTGGGTTCAAATCCCAGCTCTGCCACTAACTAGCTGATGTACTACTTGGTAAATTACCTTATCCTCTCTGTGCCTCAGTTTCTTTATTTGCACCACTGATAAGTTCAATAGTACTTACTGTAGGGGAAAATATAATTTTCCCTTCTCCTCTGCGGGATCCAGTCTGCTGAAATGAACTGACAATGGACAGATTAACAGGAGAAAAGGTATACAAATATATTAACGTGCATACAGTGGGAGCCATAAAAAATATGAGACTAAAAGAAAGGCGAGATGGTTGAAACTTAAATAGAACCCACTTTATAGGAAAGAATAAGATGGGGAAATGTAGGCAATTTTGAGAGGTAGTAAATTATTTTCAGAACTGAATGGGACCAAGAGCTAACAATAGTTTGTGGACAAGTTACAGAAAGGTGAGGGCTGCACCTGCACTGTGAACAAAAGTTGTCTTGTTTTGCAGATAAAGACTCCCAGGTAGTCTCTCAGAGCTGCCCTCAGAAGAATAGACTAAGAGTCTGTCTGAGCATGGTGACAACTTTTAGTTTATTCTCTTCTCCAGAGATTAGTTTTCCTGGTTATTCTGTTAGATTCCTAGGAAGGGGGTTTTAAGACAATTGCTTTTCTTTGGAAGAAGATTTCTTAGTCTGATAAAGAAACTTCCAGAGAGAGCTCCTCCCTGTGCTTGAGGAGGAGTTGGAGGAGAAACAAGAGAAGGTTAGAAAATTCTTGGATCTGAGGCAGTTTCTAAGGCCTTTCATTTCCTTTTAATTTAAAAACACTCAGCATGCCAAAGCACCACACTTTGGGGTTATCACTCTCTGTGCCCCAAAATTACCTCATGGATTTTTTGTGAAGATTAAAGGGACTGTCATACAGAAAGCATTTAGAACAGTGTCCAACATAAAGCAAGAACTATATGAACATTCGCTATTATTAGAAATCGGGTTAAATAAAACACATTTAGCTCTAATAGGCACATCTTTTTATTTATTTGTTTCTGTGGCGTTATACAATCTTAGAAAAGTAGACTTAATTGTTGAGTTGTCTCTTTTTCTGAATTTATATTATGGTCTTTTAAATATCCCTTATTAGAATTACAGCATCTGATGTTTCTAAAATAATCATGTTAATCTCCTTATACCAATGCAATCTGTACTAGAGAATACAAAAATATTGAAATCACAAAACCAGAGATATCAGCTGGCAACAGTTGTTGATATTGCTAGGGAATAACATTAAGTCATTGAAAGCTTGTGAAAAGAATGGATGCAGCTGGAAACCATCATTCTTAGCAAACTATCACAAGAAGAGAAAACCAAACACCGCATGTTCTCACTCATAGGTGGGAACTGAACAATGAGATCACTTGGACTCGGGAAGGGGAACATCACACACTGGGGCCTATCAGGGGGAGGGGGGAGGAGGGAGGGATTGCATTGGGGAGTTATACATGATATAAACGTTATGCACATGTACCCTAGAACTTAAAGTATAATAAAAAAAAAAAAAAAAAAGAATTAATTGATGGGTTAACAATTTTTAACAAATAATATTTTATATTATCTTCTGATTTTTAAAGATGTGATACCCCATGAGTAGTAAGTAGTAGGTACTCCAACAAAAATTAATTTTTTAGTCTACCTGCTTTTATAATTCTAGTTATAATACTGCTCTTCAGCTCTTGTCTTGCCTTTAGATAACAGTTTCTGCCTCCACATTACATGTGGAATCAACTGCTATGCTTTCGAGAATCTTTATGTACATGAATTTTACTGAGAACCTCCATAACAGATACCCATCTTACTCAATATTGAATTCAGAGTCTGTTCCTTTCGGCTTTTTATGCCTATGGTGGGTGCTGTGTCCTTTCTCCCTAGCACTCAATAACCAGTGATAGGAGCACCACTGTGACACAAGGAGAAAAACTGCATTTGAGAAAAGCATTACTGATGTGTTTCTCAGATGCTATTACAACGCCATGGCCTTAACAACATTGTACTTTGTCACAGGAAGATGTGAGTTACATGGGCCCACTTTAATGGTCATAAAAGTAGAAGCTTGACAAATGCAGTACTTCTCAATTGCATTTTATCCTATGTGAGTTAAAGCACAGTTGTTACATATCCATCAAAGTGGTATAAAGCTGAACAAGAAAGAACTATCAGTTATCCCTTAAACTTGAACTTGAAAAGTAAAAACAACATTTATTAAGTGCCTACCATGTGCTAAATGTCTCTACAACATATGGTTCTTAGAACAACCCTTCAAGAAAACTATTACTTATTACACCTGTTTTATAGGAAAGCTTACCCAACTTACCCATGATTATACATAAAAGGCAGTTCCTCTTCTGACTCTCCTGAAATCCATATCTGTGAAGTCTTAGACACCTCCAGTAGAATTAGGCGTCTGTGAAATGCTTTTGTCATACCTGCTATATACTTCAATGACAATACTCAATATTCACATCAACTTGTAACTGGCTACATCATCCCTTCACCTCCTCCCTGCCCATAGTTGATTGAACCAGGGAAAGTTACCTGATTCAACCGCCAATACATTGCTTCCCTAGAAATTACAACTGGGATTAACTTGTTGGAATTAATCTTTAAATTTTTAAATGTATTATTCTATACCTACAAAATAATATATATAACATATATGATGGTTATAAATCATAGTTATAATGAGAACAGCAGTGTACCCAGAACTCAGTGTGAAAACTAAGACGTCATCCTCCACTTGGAATCTCCCTGTGTGGTTCATCGTATACTGTCCTACACTCCAGGGTTAACCATTTTTCTAAATGTTGTACCCAATATTTCCTTCCATTCTTAAAAATTATGTTTCACACTTACACATTTATAAGGAGTATATAATTTAGTCTTATATGTTTGCAGATGTTCAATAATATTTGTTGAGTAAATGGATACTCAAGGTTTTTATCAGTAATTTGTTTTTTCATGTTTGTCTTTTCTCTGCATAGTTTTACACAAGCAAGAAGAGATAACCTCTTTTTAATAAATTTCTCTGCTCAGTGAATGGCGTAACTTCCTAGCCAGTTACTTAAGCCAAATGCAAACCAGCCTGGAGACTTTCCTTCTCCTCGCTTTTGGCATATCTGCCAGTCTTGCTTCCAGCATGTGCCAACTCTGACCACTTCTCATCATCTCCACTGGCACAACCCTGTCCCGGCCATCCTGCTCTGTTTCCTGGAAAAGCTGTCATAGCCCCTTTTCTGCTCACACCCTTGCTGCCCATAATCTGTGTTTCACGTTGCTGCCAAAGTGGTTTGTGGGAATTTTTGTAAACATAGTCACATCATGTCATTTTCCTGCTTAAAACACTTAAGTGGCTTCCCATTGCATGTAGAACAAAACCCATTTTCCTCATCATGGCCTGCAATTATTTATGTACCATGACCCCTGGCAAGCCTTGACTTAATCCTCTACTCCTTACCTATGTGCTCATGACACTCCTTTTGTCTTGGTGACCTCTGTGCTTCTTATTCCCTCTGCCCCTACACATATTCCCAGATCATTGCATGGCCGGATCCTTTTTTTTAATGTGTGCAAATTCATGAGGTACGTAAGAATTTTTTTACACATATATAATACAAGTTAGGGTGTTTAGGTTGTCCATTTTCTGAGTGCAATACATTTTTTTTAAAGTATACTGATCCTACTCTGCTATCAAACATTGAATTTATTCCTTCTGTCTTACTGTATGCTTGTATCTTTTTACCCATTTCTTTTCATTTTCCCTCTCCCCCTCACTCACCCTTTCCAGTCTTTGTTATCTATTTCTATACTTTCTACCTCCATGTATTCAAATTTTTTTGCTCCCACATGTAAGAACATGGAATATTTGTCTTTTTGTGCCTGGCTTACTTCACTTAATATAATGACTTTCAGTTCCATCCATGTTGCTGTAAACGACAGGACTTTGTTTTCTTATTGCTGAATAGTACTCTGTTGTGTATATATAGCACCTTTTCTTTATCCATTCATCTGTCGACGGACACAGAATGATTCCATATCTTTGCTAGGATCCTTCTGAAACAGCAAATGTCACCACCACACAAGGGCCATTTCTGACACCCCACCTGAAGTAGCCTCTCTCCTCTTTCACTTTTATCACATTCAGCCTATTGACCCGTTTATTGTCAGCCGCTCTCCTCTTATTACATGAGTTCCTTGAGGATAGGGACCTTTACCTAGTTGAATAAAAAAATTATTGACACTTGTTTTTAAAAAGTGATAAGGAAGACATTTTATTCCAGACTATTGCAATAGGAGAATTGCAATAAGGAAGACAGATCAGGTTCAACTGTAACTACAACAAGGACAAGTCGGGATTTATAGTCAATGAGTAGAGGGAAGGAAGTCACTGGATAGAAAATTACTAAGAGGAGACATCAAGGGTAGGGTGATTCTTACCAAACTGATCTAAGAATATTCTTGCTGAAGACAGGCCAAACTTAGACATCAAGGTAGGGGATGAAGAACTCGATCTCCTCAAAAGTAAGGAATGGAGAACAGATTTTAAGTGTGAGAGGTTCTCTCTAAACATACTTAGCAAGATTCTTGCTATAATTGAGTTGGACAGACCAAAGACAGGATGGGAGCCACAGTCTAGGTCTAGTTGAGAAGAGGGCTCGGAGAACCCTGACTAAAGTTTGGTGATGGAGAGAATCTTCATTAATTTCTTGTTCTTTTCTGTATCTCTAAAGTAGTACTAATCAATAGAAATACAATGAGAGCTACAAATTTAAGATGAATGCAAATATATTATTTTTTTCTAGTAGTCAAATTAAGAAAAGTAAAAAGGGACAGGAGAAAATACTTTTAATAATACATTTTATTTAATTCAATATATCCAACTATTGTCATTTAAGCATATAATAATTTAAAATTATGAGTGAGATATTTTACATTTTTTTCTTTTACCAAATATTGTAAATCTAATAGTGTTTTATACTCACAGTACAACTCAGTTCAGAGTAGTCACATTTCAAGAGTTCGAAACTATATGTGGCTTGTGGCTACCAGTACAGGTCTAAAGGCCAGAAGCAGCTTCACACAAGGTATATAATAAATGCTTATTGAATAAGTAAATGAAAGAACAAGTGCGTTAATAATAAATCTATTCACAGAAATGGCAAATTTCTTCTCTCAAGTGTTTACAATGTTCTGTTTCCAAGTTCTACTCTGGAAACATGTATAAACAGAGTATGTGTTGCTTGATTTAGGAAGAAATGGATATTGTAAATAATAATACTGCATCACATCTCGAACATCATTTAATTTTTCACTCATCCTTTTTCTATAAATATTCCAAGGTAATGATGGAAAAATATCATAACTATGAGTTTTATACATGAAGGCATTTGTGCAACTGGAAGGTTTTTTGGCCAATTAGATATTGTTTTCATCCATTAAAAATGTTTTTGTTAAAGTATAATACCACAATTTTCACACACTGTCTGCAACAGGAATTATTTTAAGTGTCCAATTTTCTTTTGTTTCTTTCACTTCATCACTGATATCTATGTTGAGTACAGGTGATGGCATTTGGCATTATTTATTCACTACGAAATGTCAGGGCAGTAATAGCTGGGTCTTTCAGCTGGGAACAGTAAGACACTTAGACTTACTGTGCATTGTGTGGCTTCAGAATACTTCTTTTTTCTATTATTGTTTTTCCTTCATCCAGTGTGTTAAACTAAGGAAAAAAGAAGATTTTTTTCCTATTTACTATGTAGTCAGGATATGTCTATCTAACTTTCTATGTGCACTGTGAATTCATGCAGCTGTAAAGCTGATCTCCGGTACAATCTATTGTGGTAGTCTCAAAAGCTGTCATTGCTTAGTCAGATCAACTAAATGCCCATTAAAACATCCAACAGTCCAGAGGACTTGTGAAAATATTTATCTGATATTCTGTCTATGTCATATATAGTTTCATTTGACATCTTTATAAATCCAGGTATAAAAGATGGGAATTAGAGAACTAGAACATACTTTAAAACAGGCAAGAGATTACATTTTAGCTCCAGTTGTATTACAGCAAAAGAATACATCTTTCATTCCTTTCCCCTCACAATTAGATTTCTTGATAGAGACATAAAAATGTTTTTGATTTTACTCTTGAATTTTTTTGGCAAGCTTAACAAAGGCCAAATCAATGCTAAATCAGAGGTATTTACAACATCCACAAATTTAATCCAAAGTGGATACTTAAAAGCTCATATAGATCTAAATGATATTCTCCCAGATGGTGAATTAATGTAATTTTAGCAGGAAGCAAAGTTGCACAAATATGCAGTATTGAGGACTCGCGCTGATTTAATGTATCTGTGCCCACCACGGCACAGATGTTGCTTATCATTTTAGTGCCAGTTGTCTCTGTTTCTCTCTATACCACAAAAGGAAGAATGGGATTTGGAAGTTCAGTAAATTATGATTTATTTTGTTACCAAGGACTTGTTAGAAATTAAAGCTTTCTGTGAACTGTGTATTGGTTATATTCTTTCTACAGGGTTTGAAAGGTGACTTGGGTCCTCGTGGTCTACCTGGCCCAAAAGGAGAAAAGGTATTGTGTTTACCCAGCCAAGCCCAACCTTTCTTTAAGAAAACTCTGCCAACCTATACAGTGACTTCTCATTGATACTGTTTATCTCCTAAAAGCATTTTAAAATTAACCAAAGTCTGTTACATTAATAGCATCTGAATAAGAATAGCCTTTTTGTTCATTTGATTAGTTTGAAAAGACTTAATGCACAATTGCTAGTTGACATTAACTTGTATTTATAAGATTTCCCTTTTCTCACCCTTGCTTAATAGCATTAGGTATTCAATCATCAAATTAGCAAGTGTGACCTGTATTGGAAATCTTTGCCAATAACACTGAGCTGCTGCCATAATGGTGAGGCAAGTGGCTTTTGGAAATAAGCTAATTTTGTATCTCAGTCTTAATCTAACTATTCCATTTTCTGCCACTTTTTCTCATAAAATAAAGTTATTTCTCATAAAAATAAGTTATTTCATAATGACATGTTGGCAACGATCTTGAAAAGGACATTAAGAAATAGTAAAAAGCAAGGATTGTTTTGAATAAAGTAGTTGGGTGATCCCAATTTGATGAAAATTGTATGTATATGTGTTTTGCAATGTATTTTGTTCTCCATTTTTAGCACATTTAGAAATCCTTGTCTATCTTCAATATTTATCTCTGTGTTAAAGGTGATCCTGCAAATGAGTCCCCAGTGACTGATTTAAGTCACATCAGTGTTCCTTAGCAACTGTTGGCTACCTTAATTCAATTGTTCCAAAAACAATGAATACACAATGCTAAGTTTTAACTTTTGAGTTGGCTATATTGAGAAAAGAGAAAGTCCTAAAGATACTCAATGTGAGACTGACTACAGCACCCTGGTACCCCATGCTATATAGTACATGGCCTCCATAATGTGCACCTAAATAAGAATCATGGAAAGGATGTTTGGTCTTTAATGTTTGAGAGTTCTTATGAAATAAATAAAGTTCCTGGGAAAGTAAAGCATGAAGGCGACATAGAAATTGGAAAATAGTGAACTTTTAGATGAACCATTTTTTAAAGATGTTGAATAGTTTGTTGATATATCCACCTGGAAATTTGTATTCACATAGATCAGCAAAGCAATTTTAGTGTTCAAAAATACATAAATATAGGCAAAGCCTCTTACAGTTGGTGGCACATGCAATGCCAATTCAGCAGAGCTTTAGAAGAGGCCATGGGACTACTTCTTGCAGCTGGGAGGCATGAAATGGGGAGATCCACTTATTATTTCTGCTGATCCTCATACTAACTTTGTCAGACAAATTATTTATCGCCGTGACACTTCCCAGCTGCTCCATTGGCAAGTAAACATACTTGAAAATATATTATTTCTAATTTTGGATTAGTAGACAAAAGAATAGAAAATTAGATTATTTTAGCTTTCAAAACAAGTCCTGCTGTTGCAAAAAGCATGGAGTATGCAAGCGAAAAGGGATATGATATATTTTCTTTATGCAGAGACTTTTATCAGGATGAAATTCTATTTTTCTATTTTTCAAGATTTATCTCTATATATTACTTCTATCCACCTAGAAATGTATAAATAATGTGCAAAAAGGGACTAGTGGTAATTGTAACTTTTCTTTAATCTATTTTAGGGAGATACTGGACCCCCAGGACCACCAGCCTTACCTGTAAGTATTCTTGAAATCAAAATCAAAATTGAAATCCATTATTCTGTTTATTATTCATAATACATCATGACTAAACCAGAATTTAAATCACAGAGTTAAGAATTGAAGGTGACTTCTAGTACATGTAGCCAAACCTCCACATTTTAAAGATTGGGCATCTGCCCACATCAGTGAAATACCTGACCCAAGGTCATACAGGTAGTTACAATAAAAGTCTGGAATCAGTACCTACCCGGAGCAATTTCCTCTATCCTCCATATGGCTCATAATTGTGTCTCCTAAATATTTGATTATACACTCTTAACATCAGGTTTAACGTAAATGGAATCAGATACAGTCCTACTTGCTTCAAAAGCTGTAAAAGGACAAAACAAACTCTAATCACCCAGTGAGTAAAAACAGCTACCTATGGAACTGATAGTTACATTCTCCCAACACTGTCCAAAACCATTGTTATTTTCCTCTATGATTTGCTTCTAAAATTTGCAGATGATAAAATTGCAATATTTTAGTGTTAGATTTATGAGAAAAGTTGATAGTGTGCACATAATGAGATTGTTCTCAATCAAATGGTACATCATATATTAAGCACTTAATAATAAATATATGATTCTCTTATATTCAGATAAATTTACTATTACAGACTTTTTTCATAGGCGATTAAAGATTCTTATTCAACTTATGAAAGACTCTAAGCCTAATGGAAAAGAGGACAGTTTTTTTTTTTTTTAAAGATCTTCTATAGCCTGAGGTCTTTTGAATTTTATGTTGATATTACCTAGTGAGATAAATTAAGCATTTAAGTCAGTAGTATTCAAAGACCTATTCTGATTATAGAAGGTCAGATTTTAAAAAGTATTCTGGTAATCTGGATGGAGCCCTTCCCATTGGCAGAACATAGGAATCTCAAAAACTGTGTGATTTTGATAATATTTATATTTATCTTCATACTTAAAAATCCCATTATGAAAAATATATTAATAATGTCTTACACAAATAATCGTTACAACTCCCACATAAATGTTTTTTGATATGTAGAAAACCTAAGGAACTAAATAGGTAACTTACTTGGGGATAACTCGTTCAATTTGCAGTGGAATTTTATGCTTTAAGCTTTTATTTTAAGCATGAAAAGAAAGACTATTTGAGAGAAGGTTGTAAGTGCATATTATTCAGTTTTTTTATACTTTATAGAATTTTATTTTATTTTATTTTTTGAGATGGAGTCTCGCTCTGTCACCCAGGCTGGAGTACAGTGGCGTGATCTCGGCTCACTGCAACCTCCACCTCCCAAGTTCAAGCGATTCTTCTGCCTCAGCCTCCTGAGTAGCTGGGACTATAGGTGCCCGCCACCACACCTGGCTAATTTTTGTATTTTTAGTAGAGACAGGGTTTCACCATATTGGTCAGGCTAGTCTGGAACTCCTGACCTCAGGTGATCCACCTGCCTCGGCCTCCCAAAGTGCTGGGATTACAAAGTGCTGGCTTGAGCCACTGCGCCCAGCCTGACACTTTGTAGAATTAAAAAAAAATTATTTGGCAGTGATTTAGTTAAACCTGCCCCTTTCTTTAGGACACATGCCTGTTTCTCTTCAACTAAGTTATATGCAGTCATTTAGTTAAACCTGCTCATTTTATGTAAGACACATGCCTGTTTTTCTTCAACTAAGTTGTATAGTCAACTACTCAGTTATCTGATTTCCTTGTCATTTTCCACTCATGTTGAAAGACTGATATGCAATCTACATATATTATTTCACCTGAAATACAATTTTTGCTTCTCAATCAGAAAATTGTATTGAATTACATATATTTTGTGGATGTTTAATAGCAGCCAGCTTCTTTCTGCCAAGGAACACCTTGAATATACCTCTCTGCACCATTCAGCTGTCAAGCACTTAGAGATTACAGGCTAATTTCATACTTGTCTAAAAATATGGCAAGGAAAAAACACTATGAAATGAAATGTTTTATTTCATAAAGTAAAATATTCATATTATTGGGGTATTACTATTTTGTATGCTTGACATTACTTTCTTTATTAATATAAATTATCAACTCTTTCCTACAAAATAGGGATAAACTAAAATGAATACCAACTTACAATACACGAAATATTTAACTGATCTTATAATACAGGTTGGTACATTATTAGTTGAAATAATTTATAATAGTCTTTGAGGAAGCCCAAATGACTAACTGCATTATATTTGGATTAAATGAAGCAGTGATATATTGGAGTCAATAAACAGAGTTCATCCATAATTGTTCTCAAAACTAGCTCCACACTAAAATCTACTGAAGAATTTAACAAAGTACCAATATTGGCGCTCCACCCTCAGAAATTCCAATTCAATCAACCTGATGTGGGACAAGTATATTTTAAAAGCTCCCTGAGTGGATCTAAACATGCAGCAGGAGTTGAGAACCGTTATTTATGGGAACTAGAATGGGAAAAGCTTTCTTCCTACTCAAAGAAATTATATTAGATTGTTGAAGAAGTCCAATTTTCATTTGAAATCCAACTTAATACATAGCAATAAAGAACTATCTCCTTCCATTAGGGAGGCATACTAGTAAAATGAAGTTAAGATTGAACTCTGCTTCATTAAATGGAGAGAATTCGGGCTAGGAAGATACCTTTAATCACAACCTTCATCTAAATGTCCAGGTACTCCTGTGGGCTTGGGTGCCTTTAATGCTTCTTAAAATTTCGTGTACGTAGGAACACTCAGGGTCTTGTTCAAATGCATATTTTTATTCCTAAGTCTGATGTGAGATCTGAGCTGCTACATTTCTAGCAAGCCCCAAGGGAGTCAGATGCTACTGGTTGTTGCACTACACTGGTCACAAGGGCTTAGCACCCTCTTCCCAGCTGGCTGCCTTTTCCCATAGATCAGTGGTTCTCTATCGCATCCTGGCTAATATGCCATCTCTACTAAAAATACAAAAGTTAGCTGGGCATGGTGGTGTGCACCTGTAGTCTCAGCTACACTCAGGAGGCTGAGTCAGGGGAATTGCTTGAACCTGGGAGGCGGAGGTTGCGGTGAGCCAAGATGGCACCACTGCACTCCAGCCTGGCGACAGAGCGAGAGAGACTCCGTCTCAAAAAAAAAAAAAAAAAAAGAAGATGAACGGTTCTCTATCTGGACTGCACATTGCAATTACCCAAGGTGCTTTTAAAATTCTGATTCCCAGACTGCACCACATACCAATAAAGCCAGAATCTCTAGGGAGGGACTCAGGCAACAGTTGTTTTGAGATTTTTCCCAAGCAGTTCTTATGTGCAGCCACGCTTGAGAACTAAGGCTCTGAAAGCATGTCTAATACTCTTCTTTACAGCTTTCTCTTATAGATCTTAGCAAAATTTTGGAATTACTCATTACACTAGTATTTGTATCAAAAACACCCAACCTGATTACTTTCAGGAGCTTCCAGGAGAGGCCAGCCTTCCTAGTCATACCTATGATTTGCTTCCTGATTACTTCATTATAGAGGATAGATGAACGTCCATCTCCACATTTACAAGCTACTAGCAAGTCTAACAGTAATCCTTCTTGAGAAGGACAACCAGTATTGACAACTCAGGATACAGAATTCCAGAAATTCTCAAAGCACACACAGCTGAACTGCCCAGAATAACTAACGGGGAAGAGCTGAACACGTTTCCCCCTTCTAAGCCATACAGTCTTTATTTGCTTTACTTTTATTCATATTTTGTTTAATAAGAAATTAAGAGACATAGTAATTGAGCACACTGTACTACTGAGTTTACTGATGCAGGGGCAATCCTTTATGATGTTTTGGGGGAAGTATTTTTTTTTTTCTCTTTTGAGACAGGGTTTCACTCTGTTGCCCAGGCTGAAGTACAGTAGCCCCATCACAGCTCACTGTAGCCTTGACTTCATGGGCTTAAGTGATCCACCCACTTCAGCCTCCCAAGTAGCAGGGACTACAGATGGTAGGCACCATGCCTAGCTAATTAAAGAAAAAAAAAAAAAACAGAGGCAAAGTCTTGCTGTGTTGCCCAGGCTGGTCTTAAACTCCTGAGCTCAAGTGATCTACCTCCCTTGGCCTCCCAAAGTACTGGAATCACTGAGAAAAGGCAGGAACCACTGAGTCCAGCTGGGATTATGTTTATTGTTGTTATTTTTGTGTCCCTGTGTATTCTTGTGCTTTTAGTACTTAAAATTTTTTTTAATCACATAGAACCTGTTCATCAAAAAAATCTGATACATAAAACCATCTATTTCATTAAATGTTACTTTTGTTGCTTATTTATACTTTCTCTTATAACTGGTTGAGTCTATATATAATTGGGTCTCAGTGGAAGAGAGAGAATAAAGAAGTGAGGGAGACCAAGTTAAATAAGGAGTATGAAAAGGTACAATTGAGGAAATGGTGTGAAACACAGACTGGAGTCCTAGAAACAGTTTGATTTGTTAGGTTCAGCTGCAATAGCTTTTACCCTTTGTTTCACCTCTCTTTCCTACCACCTGAACGTATTCTTACTGCCAGTGACCAGTGCTTCCTCACTCTCTAATATGTAAGAAACCGATTAATAAGAAAGCCAACCAAAATGGTGCTGCAGTTTGCAAATGCCGGATGCAATGTACCCCTTTATTATTTGAGGAAATGGGACCCCATTCAAAACTCCATGGTTGAATCCCTTTGATAACATTTGAATCCTTCTATAGATTCATGTTCACAGGTCACATGGAAAATACTCCAATGTGACTGCCTTGGGGGAAAAAAATAAGAAGAAAAGAGAAATCTGAGGCCTGTAAAAATGTCATGGAGGTTAAAGTGATATTTATGGCCTTAATTGTCACTTACACCCTTTAACCTTTAAATACTCTGTCAATCTACTTGACTTGAAAAAAATAGAATTATACTTTTTGTTATGACGTTAATAAACTTACAAATCTTCTTATATAGACTTTCCAGATTATTCTAACAACAAAAGATCAAGAAATAAATTCAAGAACAAATTTGTGAATCTATAATTGGAGTGTCTAGAAAGTATTTTGTAAAACAGTGGCCAAGAAGCTTCCCTTAATACTTTTTTTAAACAAAATTTCATCTAGAGATATGGAAAAAAGAAAGGAAACACTTTCAGCCCAGAAGGTGGGAATGTGGTTGAATTACACACACACACAAAAAGAAAGACTAAAAATCCATGCTTGCCACCATAAACCCACCTTCATGTATGTCTTGCTAGGAATATTTTTAGCAAATACAGTTAGTTGAAAATAAAAAAATTAATGAAATATCCATTTAATGAAATATCTGATTTCTTTTCAGCCACTTTTTGGAAGATACCAAATTCACTAATTAGTTTGGTACTAACAACTATTTTGTTAACAAAATAAGCCATTGTAGCAGCTTATAATAATTTTAAAGTTCTAAAGAATTAAATATGAGATTCTTCTACTTGATTTAAATTAATTAACTGATTATTCCTCCCTTATCCTTTTTATATTTCAAACTGATAACCATTTTAAAAATAATACATCTTGTTAGATTCTAAGTAATAATGATATCAATAATGAATGGTAGACATTTATTCAGTGTTATGTATTATTTAAACCAAACCTTAAACAACCCTGTGAGGTATAAAATGATTATTACCACATTGTACATAAGGGCACTGAGGACGAGAATATCTAAGTAACTTATCCAGGGTTCACAGATGTTACATAACACAGCTAATATTCAAATGCCCATTTATCTGAATCTTAAAACCTAAGCTATTAACTTCTGCAAGCATTATTTAAATCTCTTTTAAAAAGTAATTTTTAAAAAAAGAAGTGTTCTAAACTATTACAAAAATTAAAAATTTTAAGTCACGTCAGGCATGGTGGCTCATACCTCTAATCATAGCACTTTGGGAGGCCAAGGCAGGCACATCACTTGAGGTCAGGATTTTGAGACCAGCCTGGTCAACATGGTGAAACCTCATCTCTACTAAAAATACAAAAGAAAAAAGAAAAAAAAATTAGCCGGGTTTGGTGATGGATGCCTGTAAGCCCAGCTACTCAGGAGGCTGAAGTGGGAGAACTGCTTAAACCTGGGAGGAGGTTGCAGTGAGCTGAGATTGCACCGCTGCACTCCAGCCTAGGAGACAGAGCAAGACTGTGTCTAAAATAAATAAAATAAAATAAAATAAAATAAAATAAAATAATTTTATCTTGAAGCCAAAATTCAGAAAAATTCAAGTGCTTAGCAGAGATAGGGCAGAAGTATAAATGTGTGATGCAGCCCAGTGTAAGATAATACAGTGTGCTTGGGGTTAGGGACCAGGATAGCTATGTTTATCTCAAAGTATCAAATTCAAATTAAAAACTACTTAGAGATTGATTAATGCAGAATATAAGCATACTTTGGAGATATTACAGGTTCAGTTCACTACCACTGCAGTAAAGCAAATCACCCAATTTTGCTTTAAATGTATATAAAAGTTATATTTATACTATACCATATCCTATAAAATGTGCAATTTATATTGTGCAAAAACAATTTTACACATTTTAATTAAAAAATACTTTATTGCTAAAATATGCTAATGATCATCTGAGGCTTCAGCGAGTTGTAATCTTTGTGCTGGTGGAGGGTCTTGCCTCCCTACTGATGGCTGCTATCTCATCAGGGTGGTAGTTGCTGAAGGTTGGGGTGGCTGTGGTAATTTCCTAAAATAAAACGAAAATGAAGTTTGCCACATTAATTGACTTTTCCTTTCATGAAAGATTTCTCTGTAGCATGTGATGCTGTTTAGTAGCGTTTTACCCACAGAACTTCTTTTGAAATTGGAGTCGGTCCTCTCAAATGCTACTGTTACTTTATCAACTAAATATATATAATATTTCAAATCTTCCTTGTCATTTCAACAATGTTCACAGCACTTTCACCAGGAGTAGATTTCATCTCAGAAAAGCATTTTCTTTGTTCATCCATAAGAAGCAACTCTTCATTTATTCAAGCTTACCATGTGATTGCAGTAATTCAGCCACATCTTCAGGCTTCACTTCTAATTCTAGTTCTCTTGCTATTTCTACCACATCTGCAGTTACTTCCTCCACTTACATCTTAAACCCCTCAGAGTCGTCCGTGGAGTTTGGAATCAACCTCTTCTAAGTTCCTGTTAATGTTGAGATTTTGACCTCCTCCATGAATCACAAATGCCTTTAATGGCATGTAGAATGTCGGTTTTCCATTTATTTTGCCCAAGTTCATCAGAGGAAGCACTATCTATGGCAGCTATAGCCTTACAAAATGTATTTCTTAAATAACAAGTCTTGAAAGTCAAAATTACTCCTTCACCCATGGGCTGAAGAATGGATGTTGTGTTAGCAGGCATGAAAACGACATTCATCTCCTTCTACATCTCCATCAGAGCTCTTGGGTTACCAGAGGCATTGTCAAAGAGCAGGAATATTTTGAAAGGAATATTTTTTTCTAAGCAGTGGTATCAACAGTGGGCTTCTTCAGTAAACCATGCTATAAGCAGATGTGCTGTCATCCAGGCTTTGTCATTCCATTTATAGAGCACAGGCAGGGTAAATGTAGCAGCACTCTTTTTCAGAAAGGGTGTTGGCTTTAACTTAAAGTCACAAACTGCACTATCCCCTAGCTAGAGAGTTAGTCTTTCCTGTGAGGCTTTGAAGTCAGGCATTGACTTTTCCTCTCTACCTATGAAAGTCTCAGATGGCATCTTTAACTGCTTTGTTGACATTGAAAACCCATTGCGTGGTGTGGCTACCTTCATTGAAGATCTTGGGTAACTTGCTACAGCTTCTACATCAGCACTTAATGCTTCACTTTGTACTTTTATATACTGAAGATGGCTTCTTTCCTTAAACATCATGAACCAACTTCTGCTAGCTTCAAACTTTTCTTCTGCAGCTTCCTCACCTCTCTCAGCCTTCACAGAATTAAGAGGCAAGGGCTTGCTCTGGATTAGGTTTTGATTTAAGGGAATGTTGTGGTTTAAGGGAATGTTGTGGCTGTTTGGGTCTTTTATCCAGATCTTTAAGTCTTTCTTCATATCAGCAATATGGCTGTTTTGCTTTCTTATCATTTGTGTATTCACTATAGTAGCACACTTAATTTCCTTCAAGAAGTTTTTCTTTGCATTCACAACTTGGCTGTTTGGCTGGAGGTACCTAGCTTTTGGTATATCTCAGCTTTCAGTATGCTTTCCTCACTAAGTTTAATCGTTTTTAGCTTTTAATTGAAAATAAGAGATGTGCAACTCTTCCTTTCATTCAAACACTTTGAGGCCATTGTATAGTTATTAATTGACCTAATTTCAACATTGTTGTTCCTTAGGAAATAGGGATGCCCAAGTAGAGGGAGAAGACAGAGAAATGGCTAGTCAGTGGAGCAGTCAGAACATACATTCTCTCTCTCTTCCCTTTCTGGAATGCTAATGGCAGATATGTTAGATTTTCAATAATGTCCCACTTGTCCAAAACTCTGTTCATTTTTTTCCCATCTAATTCCATCTTCTTGGGAATGGATCATTTCCAATAAGCCCTTGTCAAGCCTACTCTTGCTTTGTTCATTTCCATTCTGCTGTTAAGACTATCATGTGAATTTTTTAGTACAGATATATATTTTTAAGCTAGTGAAGTTTGTTTTATATTAAATAGTGTCTATTTCTCTGCTGATATTTCTTATCTTTTCATTCATTATGAGCATGTTTTCCTTCCTGACCTTGGGAATAGTTTTAATAGCTACTTTAAAATCTTTCCGGGCACGGTGGCTCATTCCTGTAATCCCAGCACGTTAGGAGGCTGAGGTGGGTGGATCACCTGAGGTTGGGAGTTTGAGACCAGCCTGACCAACATGGAGAAACGCCGTCTCAACTAAAAATACAAAAATTAGCCAGGCATGGCATGCCTAGCTACTTAGGAGATTGAGGTAGGAGAATCATTTGAAACTGGGAGGTGGAAGTTGCGGTGAGCCAAAATCGCGCCACTACACTCCAGCCTGGGCAACAAGAGTGAGACTCTGTCTCAAAAAAAAAAAAAAATATATATATATATATATATATCTTTCTCCAATCATTCTATCATCTGAGTAATATCAAGTTGTTCTTTGTTGATTGTCTTTTCTCCTTAGAATGGATTATGTTTTGGTGCTTACTTGTATGGCAAGTAATTTTTTATTGTATTTTGGATACTAAGTTCCATTTTTTCTGAAGAGCTTTAATACATTTTTAAGGCAGGCAGTTAAATTGGCTAGACTCACATAGCAAACTCTGTTTCTCCTACAGCTGGCAACAGCTGAAATCCCAGTTTTGTTATTTTAAGCTAAGCTGAACTACTTGCAGTTTGCACTGTGTATGTTTGGTTAGGAGTCAGCCAGAGATTTGGGGAGAGCTTATATGCAGAATTTGGGACTTCCTTCCTTATTTCAGGATTTGACAAACCAACCCCACTTTACTTTGCAGGAATTGCATTTGACCTAAACTCTGTCGTCAGATTTTTCAATCCAGCAAGTCTATAGGCTTTTTATTTAGCCAACCCGTGACCCAGACTTGAGCCTGTCCTCAGACTAAACATCTTAAAAACAGAAAACTGACTCCATGCTGTTTAATTTTTCTAAATGTTGACTCCCCACCAGTATCTGCCTGTTTTTGTTGAGCTTCCAGTGTCTTCACATAGTTGTTCTATATGTAGTTCAGTATTTATAGTTGTTATCTGTGAGTATGTTGATTTAATATAACTACTAGGCCATCCTGGAAGCCCCCCCTTTTTCTATACGATGCTGAATAACTTATAATTTACTTAGATATCTTGCTCCTATAAACATAAGTGAGTTAGCCTTCACATTTCTTTACTTATTCTATTGACCTTGCCTTCAAAATATATCTAGAATCTGACCAATTCTCACACCTCTGCTATTACCACTTGGTCCTAGTTACCATTATAAATCTCTTGAGTATTTCAATAGCCAATTAATGGTCTCCCGCCTTCTCCCCTTGCTCTTCTTGCATGATTTACACAAGAAGCCAGAATGTTCCTTGTCATTCTTCTTTTCGGAATCTCCAGTGCTTCCCCACGTAATTAAATAAAACCCCAATTCCATACAATGGCCTACAAAGTCTTACAGGATTCAACTCTCATCGCATTTCTGACTTCATCTCATTTTCTTCTCTTTCTTTCTGATGTTACTCCACAACAAAGTAATTTTTCCAGAAAATTGCCCAATATTCTATTTTTTTTTTTTTAAAGCAGAGTGCTGGCCAATTAGAATAAATGGATTGTTCTGATTCAGTGCACTGGTGCTGCTTGAATTTTCAGGCTTGCAGTGAAGAGTGAATGACTATTAAGTTTTAATTCCTGTGATTTGTCTAGTGAGTATGATACAAAGTTTAAATTAAAATAAGTCTTTAATCTGTAGTTGTAGATTTTACCATGTCTTGCCTTATTCATTTTTTCATTTCTCAGCATCTTGTTAAACTCATGGATGGTAAAATTTAGCATTCTTATCAATAAAAATGTGAAATAACTTGCTATAAATTTGAGATTTATGCTTTCAGTAGCACAAATGACGCTAAATACAGTCAAATAGTGCAGTGATTCAGCTGAAATTCTCTAAGCAGCTGGCTTATTAACAACAAAGAAAAATTCCCTTATAAATATGCTTTTCATAGATATGTACTAACTTTTTGAAATTCCACATTTTAAAAATATCACCAAATCACATTTTTTCAAAAGGTATTTGGGTTCTACCACATCTGGAATGGCCATATTGCTAATAGCATTGTCATGTATTCAGTTGCAGTAATGATGGATTAGAAAAATCACTTTTGAATAATCTGTTAAAGGATGAAAATTCCTTTCTAAATTATATAAATATATTAACAAAACTCTATTCAGAATCAGAATTTTTTAAAGATACTATATTCTGATTGTGAGAAAACATAATGTCAAGATGACACTTAACCAGTGAGTTACTGGTAAACTTAAATTATCTCTTTTGTTGATATTTATATTTATGATTTACAAGGCAGACATATGTGAGCTAAAACCAATGCTGAATAAGAAAAATGTATTTATCATAAGTATACAAATTTATTTGATCAAATATAATGTATCCAAGATCATAATGAAAATCTGATAAATGATTCTGAAATATGAAGATGTTGACATAAAAATCCTCTATTAAAGGTACATATTTCATGGTTTAATCATGTTGTTTGAATAATGGCATTTTATATTAGCTTTTCCTCTCATGTTGAAATATTAGTTGTAAATCATTACATTTAAATACTCAATTACACTAAGCACAAATTCTTTGGTTATATGGCATCTGTTGTTAAAACCTTAATTTTATATAAATGTAGTGTGTCTTTATATATAACTTCATAAAATTGTGTATGTTCTATAGCCTTCCAATTACACACTATTGCCAGATTCTCCTCAATTAAATAATATAATGCTTTTTTTACAGTGAAGTTTTACTGAAATACATTACTAAGTCTTCAGAAGCAAGACAGGGACTATGAGTGAAATGAGACAGTTGGCTAACATCTCCATCTCCTTTTCTCTTACGTCCTTTGCATGTCATGTCAGAGGAGAGACAGGTGAAGGAAGGTAGAACAGTGCTATTTCATGTAATATATCCACTAATTTTAGTTCCTAGGAAAATGACTGTGTTGCTCTGGCCCTGTCTCTTTGGGGAGTTATTAAATACTCATCCAGATGGCACCAAATGTTTATGCAGAAGCCAAAGGTTAAGTCTGTCAACAGCAGAAGTGCCTTAGACATGCTTACTAAATGATACTTAAATACCAGTTCCTTGGGGCCCAGATAAATCCAGCTTAAGTGAGAAATTAGGCACAGAGAGGGTGCATAGCTTTTACTCTAAGAAAACTACCTTAAATACCATAAGCAATGGAGAGAAAATCTCAGCTGGTCATTTATAAATCAAATGACATTCAATTAGCAGATGGCCCTGATGCACAAGAGATCATATAGTATTCACATGGGGGAATCGTTGAAATAATTCTTTTTCTAAGTTGGTGTGTACAGGAAACAAAAATAATTGCTCGGTAAGTGATATGGTCCCTTTCCTCCCTTCCTCTTTTACCCACTCACTTAGTTGAATGCTTACTGTGTGCCAGATACTGTGTTAAGCACTGCAGACACAGAAACAAACAATAGTCACTGTCTTTGCATTCAGAAAACCTGCATGGTTTAAGAAAAAGCAACCAATTGGTTTAAGTTGATCATTTTTAAAATGGTCATTTGTGAATTGTGTATAAAAAGTTTACAAGTATTTATACAACTGTAGTTATGTTCATATTATACACAGACATCTAATTATTTCAGAGAAAATTATTTTTTACCAGAATTCTTGTGTTGTAATTTAAAGTTATTAACTTTAAATACATTTGAATCACAGGCTCAACTACTAAATAATGCTTTCTTATTAAAATTCCTAAGCAACTATAACAATCTCTTTTTAGGTGAATAAAATAGAAAGGTTCTTGTTATATGCCCACAGAGCATAATTCCTCTTTCCATTCTGACTAGAATAAATATAAGTTCTATAGCCTATATGTATTATAAATATTTATATGTACATATAAATGTATGTATTATAGCATAGTAATTAACAGGCTATTCAATTTAAGATTATTTTAAATTCCTCACGTATCAAAATCTGAGTTATTTAGATACTTTATGAGTTGCCTAAATTTGAATCAACACTATTAGTTTTCTAAAGTTGCATAATTTATATTTAGTTCATTGTTAGTTTTCTGAAACTAGTGATCCAACTCAGTATTGGGATTTCTGAGGTACTAATCTGCCAGTAGAAAGAAGGCAGTTGAAATATTTTTAAAAATCAGTCCTTTTTTTTTTAATTTGTGGGCAAAAGACATGTAAGGGAATTAGTTGATTAAAATATAAGTTATTTTTCTATATTACAAAGCTATTTTTATCTACTCTGTGAAGAAATACTGGCGAGTTGACGCTTAAAGCCCTGGAAATATTTATGTTTTAGCTTCAGGGAAGATTTATGTTTTGGAAGAACTTACAGTTGGTTCGTTCGACCTGGAGGTGATTTATATCTCTTTCATTAGATGAATAATTTGAGAACAGCTCCTTCTGCCCTTCTGTTTATAGTTTGCTTCTGTTTCAAAAGGCATTTTAAATTGTTTTCATCAAAAGTCCAAATTATGCATTTTAAACCCCAATCAGTAAAATTTTCTTTCCTAAAAGTGCTATGCATTGACAATTTGTGACTTCTACAAAAGAGTTATTTTATTTCATGTTGAAATACTTAGCAATCTGGAAAAATAAATTAAAATGTATTTTAACTGCCATTAGAAAATTATAAAATGGGTAAGCCTTTTGAAAAATTATATGCAGCAAAGCATGTATTTATTTCAGCCATAAATCTACATTAAAATTAGTTTAATTCAATTATATTCTAAGCATTTAAAAATCTTTTGGTAATGCCTTATATTGATATATTAAATGGAACTAAAAAATGATTGGTCTCTAAAAAGGATTAGAATTTTATTAATTCCAATTAACTGATTTTAACAAACCAAAAACGCATGCAGCTTAGCTCAGGAATTATACAGATCAAAGAACCAGGCTACCTGAGTTTGAACCTGACCATGTTTCTGTGTCATCTATAAAATGGGATACTAATATTTCCTATTGCATAGTGTTGTAGTGATGATTAAGTGAGTTAATATATGTAAAGATTTTAGAACAATGCCTGGCTTCTAGTAAATACTATTTAACTCTTAGCTATTGTTGTTATTGTTAGTTAATATGCTAAATGTGAATGGCAAAAATATCAGTAGCAATGAACCTAAAGTACTTTATGAAATAATTACTGACAAATGTTTAAAGAGCACTTTTATAAAATTGCAGGGTTTTTATGGGTAGAATACCTTCATCTTCAGAAAACTATTAACTATAAACTGAATTCTAAGTGTTGCCTTTACAACCAGTATAACCTTCATGAGGATAGGAACCATGTCTATCTTATTTACAACTGTATCCCCAGAGACTAAAAGTACTTGATGTAGTATAGATACTCAATAAATATGTCTTCTTCATAGGTAGAGGAAATAAATATTTTTCACTGACAAACATATTATTAAAGTAAAATATCATCCAATCCTACAGTGAAAATATCTGCAGAAAACTGTAACGTAACGTACTTGGATATCATAGTGAGGAGGCGATTCCCTCTTTCTAGCTACCAAACCTAATTAATTTAGGACAGGTGGTCACCTTCTACCATATTAAAAATTTTCAGCAATAACAGTCTTGATGTCACTTACTACCCCTGATTATTTTTGATCAATTTGAAAGTCATGCTTTTTGTGGGAAACAGGAATTATCTCCTTAATTAAAGACTCCTATTATCTGTTCATTATTCTGCAGACATGAACAAAAGCTTTATATAGCTTAATCCATTACTAAAGTCATCTTTTGCAAAATAGAGGAACACTGAATGTAAGGCCAGGAAACGAGATTCTATCCTTAAATATGCAACTATTTTGATTTATTTACTTATTTTACCTTGGGCATATCACTTAGTAATATGTAAGGGTCAGACAGAATGTTATTAAGGTCTTTTTCAACTCTAAAATTCCGTTATTTTCTCTTTTACCTTTCCTAAGGAATTCTATTTCCTTTAGTTGTATACCGTCTAATATCTATCTCCTTAATAATATTGTTCTTTTCCTTAAATTCCCTCTATTTTATCACATTATTTTAAAATGATAGAGAATAAATATAAGGAATAGTTAAGTCAGACACATGCCCAATGTAGAGAAAGGATTAGACTTACCAGTGTCAAGAACTGTAAAAGATATGAGATTTTACCCAACTTGAATAATAACAACTTAGCCTGCCACAGTTTCATCAATCCTGGCAGAAGACATGAAACTTCTGAGTCAGAGAAAAAGGCATTATTACTAATGGCAGCAAACAGCGTGAGCCTTATGTTTGTTTTGGTTGCCCTTGCCCCCAAGTACCAGAAACAACCCAGGTAGCTGCTACATATTCAGTGGGTTTGCATCACAGCAGAGTAGGGAAGCTGAATTTTTTAAAAATGGACTGCAGACAAACTTGCCGTTTGCCAAAAGGGAGATATTATCTTTAACATTCTAAACAGTAAGCAAATCTACCCTTGCTTTGCAGCATAAAAATCCTTTAAAAGATAGACCAGAACAAAAGGGTGGTTAGTACCTCCCTCATAAGACATGCAGAAGCACAAAAGACTCAGGGAAAGACCCATTGTCTCTCAACAATATCCATTCTTCATTTCTATACTGTCTTGGTGTCTGGCAAATTTTTTGTGAGTATATCACTCCATTAACACTCTGATCAATATTATCAGTAGAGACTGTGACCAAAACTATTCAATTTGTCTCATATAGCATTTAATTAAAGGCTACTGTTAACAGAACGCCAAGCAAGTAGATGAGGCCAGCCTGCACTATTGATCTCAACCCTGTCCCCCAGGATCCCAAACTCAAACAGCTGAATAGATCCCATAAATCATCCAAGTCTATCTTAGAAAGCCAGATGATTTGCTCCCTACATTTCTGAATTGGCCTTTCTGTTTGTCTTGAGGCATTAATCCAGGAACATCAGCAAGGACAAGGACGTTTTTTATAAAACTACAACAGACTCAGTGTGTCTCCTACTTTGGCCCAAGCGGGCAACCATAAAGATACTGAGCTAACAGTGTACTAAACCAAGTAGTCTTTAACTTTTTTTATTTAGGACCATGTCAAGGCAATAAGAATATCCAACTGGCAGAGCCAGAATTAAGTTTGAATCCTCCAGATTTCCTTTTGGCTAAGTTTCCACCCTACAGGTATAAAGATAGTTCAGAACCTAGAGCAGTTAGTGCCTTACTCACAAGACGAATAGAAATGCAAAAGACTCAGAGCGTTGTTGCCAACAACCAACTGTTTTGCATTGCATTTATTTATGAAAAAATCTTAGCAAATGTTGCTCTTTTGTTTACTATGGCTAACTATACCGCTGACTCATTCAGCTTACAGTCAGCTCTAGTCCCAGAGTACCTTTTTTCTGGTGTTTTGCTATTCTTACTTCTCTTTAGTCTATACTGTTGATTTTTCATTCCATTTCTTGAAATTCCACATTTGTCATTTGTTTTGGTTTGTTTTTTTTTCTGGCATTTCTAATTCTTTCTATTTTCCCTGTTATTGCCTTCCCTATTTTTCAAATTTTCTCATTGAGTTTCTTGTTTTCTGAGAGTACCATTCAGACCTTCTATTCCATCTGTTGTAGGCAGCTTTCTAAGCCATCTGCAAAATTCCCATTCTGTGACTACCTTTATTTTTTTTTTCTGAGTTGATTCCACTGCCACTTCTTTTCCTTGTCATCTCGTTTCTTGGTTTTACTCCTTCATTTATGTGAACATATCTTTAAACAAATTATGGAAAAAATTTGAAAGGAAGGTACGTCTTCTGGGATTTTACACGTCTAAAAATGTTTTGTTTTGTTTTTTCACTTTCACACTTGATTGATGGTTTATCTGAGCATAGAATTCTTGCTGCAAAATTATTTCCCTAAGAATTATAAAGATTTTTCTCGAGTGTCTTCTACCACATGTTGCTGCTGAGAAGTCTAAGGCCTATGGATTCTTTTTCGTCTTGGGTTCCCAAGAAGGCAGAAAACAAGAATAGTGGTGTCTGCCTTATTTATCATTCTTCTCCTGAAACTTCATTCAACAAAGCAGAAGGAAGTGACATTTTCTGTGTTTCCTTTCTGGTTAAGTAGAACTACACTTACCTCTTCTCCTTCCCCTGTGCCTTGTGATTCATGATTGAGCCCTAGGATCTGTGAGAGCATCTCCTGATGTGTAGTGATGAAGCAGTTGATATTTAGACACTCTTCTCCTAATAGAGCCTACTTTTCAGACCATTGTCTTGTGTGAACTCAACAATCCTTATACTATTGCAATCTTAATCCTCCTGAGAAAATGGATGCTTCTGGAAGAAAGGAGGAAGACCAATAGAAAGAAGTTAAAAAGAGACAATACTTCCATCTATATTTTTAAAACTTAGAAAAATTTGTTACAGGATGGAACATTTTTCTCTTAAATGTTTGATTTTCAACACCTCACTCAATTGCAACTTGAGTGATGGTGTATAAACCATTTTCACAGTTATCAGCATTAAATACCTATGTCTTTCATGTAGTATGTGAGTATCTCTGTACTGATTTATTTTTTAAGCCTAAAATTACTAGATTAGGTTTCCCATGGTCTAGTCATTTATGTTGTATAACCCAAATGCAAAAGTTACCCATGACATTAAATTTGAAATTACATGTATATCATGTTGCCCATTCTTCCAAAAACATTGGAAGACATTTTAAAACCACATATGTATAGATTGTTCCTTCCGTCTGCAGTAGAACCATGTTTCCACGTGGTCACTGACCTTTAGCAAAGCCAATTCAAAAATTCAGACTATTACCATCATCAGACAAATCATTAAAATGGAGTCAATCATATGCCCACTCGCATAAATCATTAAGACAGATGATACAAATGGATTTGACAGACCATGACCTACTAATTTTTTACTTGTCAACAGAGCCTAGAGTTAACTGAAATCAAATCATTTCATCTATTAGGTTAATACCAAAATATAACAAATCTATACAACGTTTTTCATAGTTAAGAATAATTTAAAATATGAAATTACCAAAATATGAATGTGCTTATGATAAATAAGTGCAAGTAAACCCAGAATAATTACCAAAACTAAAACTACATTATTAAAAACAATTTAAGTATTTTAAATAACTTGATTGGTTCTATTTTTTTATTAATTAATGGTTTGTATAGATACATTAATCTCTTCTGTTCATGTTGTTTTTTCAGAAAGTAAGAATTTAATCCTAATCAATGTGAGATACATTAAGGAACGCAGGTTATACGTCTTCTTTTAATGAAGGGCAAAGTCCTCCAAACGTAAGCATAGCATCTATTTTGCAATACTGCCACATAAGAAGTAAAAATAACTTGGATTATTTGGTATCAAGTAGGATTTGTAGATGAAGAATATAATTATCTAAATTAGATTTTCCATAGCTATAGCAGTTAATATTCTAACTGCTGCAGAAGTACCAAGAGAAGTGCAAAGAATCAGAATCTTAGCAGTCATTCATCCATTCGACACCTACTAACTGCAAGGCACACTGCTGGATAATATGCAGCATGGAAAGTGAGGACATACACAACTTAAAAAATGGAAAGTCTCATAATAGGAGCAAAAATTATTTTTAGAGGAACGTTTATGAGAAGTACAGATATCACAACGTCATTCCAGATTCACAGACTCTATGTTCTATTATTCAATTAAAAATGTTTTTAGCTTTATTGGCTTAATCAATAGTGACAGAGAACAAGTTATTTCAGGATCTATATAATAAAAAGATAAGTTTTCTGAGTTCAAAAAACATGGGAAGAGATTATAATTAAAATATTCCTGCAACCACATGGAATGATCATATTTCATCGTGTCCCATGTCTGAATGATTTCAGGGCTCCATATGAAATTGTTAAGTTTTAAAAGCACTATGTGTAACCCCTAATTTTTGAATTTTTGAAGGCAGGATAAAATTGTCCACCCAATTAGAGAACTGGCTTACTACAATTGGTAATGATTGAATCATTCTTGTCCACCCTAATATTTCGTGAGATTTTCTATCTAGCATAGCTCTTCCTATTCTCTCTTATCAGTGCTTCCGGGGAGATTTGTCAAGGCCTTTATTAGTGTGTGAAAGAGACACTAGTGTTCCTTGTTTCACAGGTATCTATTTCCTAGCACACACTGACTACTGATTTTGATAAAAAGATAGGCTTTTATATAAACATAGAATTCCTTTTCTAAATACTTATGCACCCTCAGGAAAATTTTTTTCTTATCATAATTGGATGAAATAACATAAAGCTGGTCACACTTTAATTTATTAACACAAACATTCTTAAATTCCACTTCTCAGAACTAATATAAAAGTCACTTCCTTTCTGGCTGCTCTAGAGGTTAAAAAAAAATTATGGCACTAATAGAGACATGAGAAAAGTTAAAATTTAAAAAAAAGAAAAATTACTTCTTGAGACCAGACTATATATTATATATTTTTACTTATTTGCATTTTTTCTTTTATAAAACTCATTTCGTGTCCTAGAACAATTCATTTTCAAGAGAAAAAAGTACACATGTAAAACAAAATTTCATTCCAATATCTCCAACTTAAAACTTTATTCCTGTTATTCCCATGTTAAAGGCACAAAATTTTCTGTAAAAACAGATATATTCTGTTTTCCATTTTAATTTCATATGTTCTATTTGAAACACAGAAAATCCTCTAGTAGTAGTTTAGAATTTATGCAGATTCTGCTTAATCTTATGTTTCAAGTCTATGAAGCATATTCTAAAGTAATAATCGTAACACTTAAAATACACTTGCATAACATTTTTGTTGAAGTGAGTATTAGGTATCATATGCACTGCAACATTCCTGGCAAGGGAGTGCACGTAATGCTTTAAAATGAAACTTTCCTTTTTCACTTCAGCTCCTTTTCTTGATTGAGAAGCTATAAATGTATCTTGCCTCTTTTCACAAATGAAAATGTGTTCATACGTAATTAATCTACCCTATTAACTCTACGAAACATCTGCTATATTTGTTAAACACTTCAAACTTCTGTTCTGAACCAGTTAATTCTAAGTAATTTCTCAGTTAAATATTTACATGGGCTTCCATGATGATAAGCTCTAACTTGTCTTAAATAATCAGCAGATTGTCCAGAGAGCTGTGTGAGATATAACACATTGTAATAGCTATCCACTGGAACTTAAAATGGTTAGCTGGCTTGGACTATTTTTTGCTTATTTTTATCTTAGCCAAAAGAGGTAACAGCCTTATGAATTCCATTCTTTGTCAATATTTTTAATGCCCAGAATTGTGTTAAAAGGAAAATGAATACCTATGTAAACCTCTGCAGATGTTTACATCGTGAAAATGCTAAATCCAATCTCAAATATCTCTTTCAGAAAAGTGATAAATCTGTATGTGTGCAAAGTTTTAGAAATAACTCAATTTACAGTTATTTTTATAGCCAACTAAGTAGATTAAAAATTAGAAAACATTGATAGGCATTTTTGTTCAGTGAATTAAATCGAAGAAGAAAAAACTCCACAGGTTATGCAAATGTGCTGTGTGTATAAAGATAACTAAGAATATGATTCTCTAACTGGACAAATTATATAAATCTGTAAAACATCAGGTTTTGATCAAAAATTGGAATAAGTTCCACAACAGAGATGCTGTTACAGTGGTAAATGATTAATTTGTAAATGAACTATAAGGCAGTGTTACTCACAGGCATCAGAGAATAGAATGATCACTTCAGACTGAGGAAGACAGACAAGATTGAAAGTTCTCCAATGTGGTATTTAAGTTCAAGTTTTGAAAATAAAAATGATTATATAAAGAGCAGAAGTCATTTCTCCAACACCAACACTCAGTATTGTTCTAACTTGGTGTTTTCTTCTTTACAATATGCCAAATGTTTATTGAGTTCCTTCTGTAAGTGTTGCAGAGGATAGAAAGAAATGAGCCTCTATCCTCTAGAGCAGGGGTCTCCAACCCCCAGGACAAGGACTAGTACCAGTTCATGGCCTGTTAGGAACTGGACCACATAGCAGGAGGTGAGTGGTGGACTGGCTAGCAAGCTTCATCTGTATCTACAGCCACTCCCCATTGCTCATGTTACTGCCTGAGCTCCACCTCCTGTCAGATCAGTGGCTACATTAGATTCTCACAGGAGCATGAACCCTATTGTGAACTGTGCACGTGAGGGATCTAGGTTGCGTGCTCCTTATGAGAATCTAATGCCTGATGATCTGTCACTGTCTCCCATCACCCCTAGAAGGGATCGTCTAGTTGCAGGAAAACAACCTCAGGGCTCTCACTGATTCTACATTATGGTGAGTGTATAATTATTTCATTATATATTACAGTGTAATAATAATAGAAATAAAGTACACACAAAAAAATGTAATGTGCTTGAATCATCCTGAAACTATGCCCCCATCAGGGTTCATGGAAAAATTGCCTTCCACAAAACTTGTCCTTGATGCTGAAAAGGTTGGGGACCAATGCTCTAGAGCTCATGGTCAACTGAAAGGATAAATGAAGCACACACATAATGACCTTTACAAAGCCAGAATAAGGAAGAATTATGGGAGGGATTCTGAGACAAATGCTGAGCTCTATCCAAGTTCAATTCAGGTAAACTGGAGGTTAAGTATGTCTGTAATTTTCATACTAAGTGATAGATAAATCCACTGTTTGACTTTACTAAATGGGAGGAACAGTGTCCTGGATCATTATAAATAATCCTGCCAGAATTTTAATTTGTTAGTTTGCTAATAGAAATTATTTTTCTACAGTTGATTGATCTGTGTTTTACTAATGACAATATTAAATAATTTTAATATTTTAAATTTTGCTTTGTCAATTTCAACTAATGTTGAACACTATGCACAAAACTATTCTGAAGATTAGGAGAACATGGCTAGAATTACAAATTGGTCTTGGATCATTCAAATAGTTAATGATTCATCAAGGATTAAAAAAGAATTTCCTCAATTTTTATCAAACCCCTAGCTGGGTCCTAGACTTAACAAAAGTGAGGAGGAGGAGATCAGAGTCATGATAACATCTAGTAGGCCCGTAAGTGGTTTATGTATGTGAGTTGGTGTCATATCTGACTACTTGAGTCTCACATACAAAAGATTATCATAAATATTTTTTGAGTTTGTTAAATACATTCCAAATCAAATGTTATATTCTTGCATTAGGTAGACTTTGCTACATAACTTCTTTAAATAGTAAAGGGAGTAGATTTTCGATTTTATGTGTCTCAGAATTAAGTGTACTCCCTGATGTGTATATGTTTTAGTAATTCATGTTTAAAAACACTGAATGAGCTGTCAACATTTGGATGAATATAAAAAATGTTATATATTAGTTTGACTATTCATGAAATGATAATAGTTGTCCTAAGGGTAGGAGAGAAGAGTTTAATCTAGAGCCAAGATCATGTCAGTCTCATAAAAAAAGATACAACTCTCTGTAATTATAAGTAATACTTGGTATATTTGAATTTCAAAATTTGTTTTTCTTATAAACACTAGGAATTTGCCATTTTAAACTTGGCCTAATTATCCAACATTACTTGATTATATATCATTTGGCAGGTTTTGTTGTCTGTTTGTTTTTTTTAACTACAAAGGGAACTGATTACTTCTTTTCCCTTGTGTTTTTTTCCTTCCTAAATCAATAAAACATAGGCTCCATATGCCCCTGTAACATTAAATTGCTCCCAAAGTAGATAAAAGAAATGAAAGTGATAAATATATTAATTTCATTCAACTATTGTGGAGAAGGAGTAAGAAACATTTGGGGGAACTGTGAGAACTGACGACATATGCAGAATTTTTTGTACTAACACTTTAAAAAATATAGTTACAGTAATTTATAATGAACTCTGAGAATATTAATCAAATGAAAGCCATCTGATTGAAAAATTAAAATACATATATCACTTTTTTATTCAAAATAAAATTAGATGGTGAAATTAAGCATGTATGACATTCATGAAAATTTAGTTTGTATGAAAAAATTAAAAATGAATATATACATAATAAGTAACTATAGATCATGATGAGTACATCTGGCATTTTAGTTTCAACATAGCCATCACTTTTTAGAAAAAGGTCATATTATAAAAATGAATCTTAATTATTTTAAAATTAGATAACACAAGAATTTCTTCTGGAATAAGGGGGAATAAATTTACATTGATTTGCATTTGTATTATCCGATTTTTCATTTATTTCAAACCATTTAGGGCATTTAATAGATGATGGGTATTTGGAAAACTTTTTGAAAATTACTGCCTTTATCCAAAAACTTTCATTAGAGTGGATGAGTTCCCCAATGTGAATTGTCATTTGGCCGTTAACAGGCACATACCATGATGAATAAGATATAGATTCTATTATAGATTATTGCCTGGTGAAAGAAATAAATCATTACATGAATAATCACTTAAATGAATTAGTGGTAAGTATTTTAAAGAAAAAGTGCAAGTGCAAGGCACTATGAGACTGAAATAAGGCATTGTCTCCAACTGGCAAATCAGGGAAGATCAAGCCTGATTTTCTTAGGATCAGTTTGGCTGTGATGTGAATGGAGGGAACAGTGTGTAGAATCAACTAGGAAACTTACAGATAAGCAAGAACATGGGAGCAGTAGGAGTGGAGACAAATGGATGAATCCAAACCTGTCTTGGAGGTAAAGTCAACAAGATTTGGTAACTGTATGTGAGAGAGAAGTTTGAGAGAGTTGAGTGTGGAGAATGAGTTCTAGATTTCTGGCATGAGCATGAAGAGAGTGTGGTATGGATTTTATTGATTTGGGGCATGGTAGAAGAGGATCCAGTTTTGGAGGGAGGATCCTGAGTTCAGCATTTGATGGGGTAAACTGTGGATGCCTGTGAGGTAGCAGCGGTTCCATCAAGCAGGTAGTGGGTCTGAATGCAGCTTAGAGATAAACTGGAGTTGTAGATCTGGGCATTGCTGGTCTAGAAAATCCAACACCCACAGATGTATGAGATCAATGTGAGAGAATGTGGACTGAGAAGAAAATAAGACTAAAATCTGCCACATTTAATGGTTGATTAGGGAAGAAAGAAGCAACAGGAAAGAAGTAGTCATAATTGCTGAAATTCTTTTTAAATGGCAATATCATCATGTTTAATTTCATGTGGAGTAAGAATTTCTGTCTAAAATAAGAATCAGGAGACTTGACTTCCAGATTAATACCTGAGATTTCCTAGGACTTTGTTATGATCTGAAAAAAAGAATGTTTATTTTCCCTACCACTTTATATTATTATGAGAAAGCAGTAAATAATATTTTTAATATTAAAAGTTCAATGTTATGAGTAGACACATATTTGAAGCCAACACCATAATCATGCATTTCCTTAGAATATACTTACAAAGCTACTCTCAGCCAAAAATGTAGTTTTATTTATAGAGTTTAAATGTACAAAGAGGTATTTTTTTCTGCTTGGAAATATTGTTACCACTTATTTATGGTGGTTTGATGTAACATGGTTCCAATCATATGGGATTCTTCACTGGCAGTGAACATTTGGTCTCACACCTGGTGCGGGACTGCGTTTTTTTCTTTCTGGAGTTAGCTACAAAGATAAACCAGTCAAAGAAGGGCAATTCGTCATTAATACATTATATAGTTCAACCTTGAAAGAGCTCAAATTACTTTAAAAGTTTGTTTTAATAAACACAATAATTATTAATTTTCACAACATTCTTTGTGGGGCAGGTGTACTTGAAACAGTCTATTAACATGTGTCTCTTTTTCCTCATAGGGTTCCCTGGGGATACAAGGCCCCCAAGGTCCACCTGGAAAAGAAGGTCAGAGGGTAAGTAAACTTGGAACAACTGGTAGGCATTACTAACTCAGGGGCTACTTATTTCAGAACACTAATGAAAATGAAACGGAAACATAGCAAGCAGATGGGCATATGGAGAGTATCAACTATCTAAAGGCTGAAATTTGAGATTTGAGATTTTGACAGAGGTTTTGCAATTCAGAAAATTCTATATTTTTCAAGATTGGCAGCACAAGTGTAGAGGTATTGTTTGAATAAAATGAATTAGCCCTAATTTGATCTACAACACTTTGGTCACATTTTTAGTTTTTGAATTAAGTTGATGAGTATCTTCGTGGAGGTCCAGGCTCTTTATTAATTCCATAAAAGTTGTGAATGTTAACTACATTCTTTATCCAAATTAAATTATTGACTTTACTGGCTTTTCATAACTCTCCTTTCATTGCCATTTATTGCCTTTAACTGAGACAAAATAGTAGCAAATAAATTGTTGGAATTGGTGGTAGAGCAATAACCTCCTGTTTCTAGTCCAGTTCAATTTCATTATTCCCCAGTAAAAAGAAGCCCTGCAGTGTTATGACAACTGGTCAGCTTCATATGAACAGTGGGCCCGAATCTTGTGGTTTACTGTTGTTATCATCATTTTAAAGTCTCAAAAAATCTTGTGTGTCCTTTCTCATATGCTTATTTATGGCAGTCTTTGTACTAAATAGCACAGGTTCTGTCAACTTCTGTTCCCTTGTTGATGAGCATTCCATGACTTAGAGAGTTTAGATGATTTGCCTAAACTTGAGCTTCTGACTCTAGTCCCACATTCTCTTTTATTATTAACCCCAAATATGTTTCTTAGACATTCTCATTTATTATTCCCAGTTCTGCCTTCTGTAAAATAAGTCTCTTTCCTCAACTACATTATAGTCCTTCAAATATTTGAGGGTCAGTGGTGTATTGTACCAAGATTTACCTTTTATCAAGTTAATAAAATACCAATTCTCTTAACTTGTTCTCTTATCATATGGATTCTGGACTCTCCAACATGCCAATAATCTTTGCCAGAAAACACTCATTGGCTTTCCAGAGGTGTCAAGAACGGGACTGGATACATGTAGTCTTACTTAGGGCACAGTAAAATGAGGCAACTACGCCCCATACCACAGACAATGTGCTTCTATTATGGCCTAAGGTTGAGCCAATGCTTCTTTGTCTGGTATTGTACTTTTGACTTGTACTGACATGTGGTCAATTAAATGCTTCTACCTTTTTATTTTAATGAAAGCTGTTAAGTCAGGTATTTACCCAGCCTGTTGTTGTACAGTTGCCTTTTTGAATCACAGAGTAGGAACTGATCCTTGTTAAATTTCGTCTTTCTTGAGTTTAATCCCTAGTAGCATTCTGTTCTTTGGGGGCTTTTTGCTTTTAAAAACTGATTTGAATCCTGTTTTCCAGTGAAATATCTCAGCTTTATGTGCTGTAAAATCTGATAAGCCTATCTTCTGTCTTCATTCAAATCGTTAATCAATCCTGAACAGAACATGGCCTGACAACCCTGTATAACACCAGCCTAAGCTACCATCTTTCCCACCATTGATGCCCTTGCAGTGTGACAATCAAATCATGTACAAATGTATTTGAACCCTACCACCTTCCCACCCACATTTCTTGATTCGGTTTGTAAGATAATTATGACAGACTTGTTAGATACTAGCTGAACTGAAAAAATATTTAAATGAGGCTTTTTAAAAATAATAATGCTTCAAATTAAAATTGTACCCTATCAAAGCTTGCATTTCATAAGAGGGTAGATTAAAGAATAAATTAAACATGTATTTTCCATGATAGTAATGAAGGAAATTAGTCAAATTGTAAAGTTCAATCACTATTTTATTTAATTTACTCCATTTATAAATGTGTATAGTCCAGATAATTTTATATTACTTTTATTTTATCTTCTATCAAGAGTAACATAACGTCAGAAACTAAAGAATGTAATAGAACTTATAGACACTTTTAGGCATAGTTTGTCATTATCGCTACTGCTCTTTCACAAATGCCCTATTTATCAAAAGAAGTAGCTAGAGCAGGTATTATTGACATTATCCACATTTACAAATGATTATATGCATGTGGATTATATCTGTAGATGCTCAGTGATTTATTCTACTTTATAAGCTACTTGAATGGGAAGCAAATGAATTTTAAAAATGAGCATTCTTACATATTTACATTTAGGTCCACCTGAGTGCCAACATTTCTTCTCAGCTCAGTAGTTAAGGAGTACTCAACCATTTCAGACATGTAAATGTACTTGTACGTGTATGCCTGTGTATATACATATGTGTGTATACATACAGATGCACATTCTGAAAGCTAAGACCAGTAATTTTTCTATTTCACTAAAGTTTGCAGTAGAAAACAATAGTGAGAAAAATCTAGGAATTTAAAATCATTTTTTATTTACCCAGTGTTAAAAAAACTCTTGTTTTTTGTTTACGAGTGTTTTACCAAGAAGGTATTGACTGTCATTAAGTCTATTTAAATGAAACATAAAATATGTGAAATTTTATACACTTTATTCCTAGACATAATGACTTTAATGAAAGCAGAACATTTAATTTTAAACAAATCATTAGCTTGTTGATTTTCCTCAATGATTAAATAGGTAGTAGCTACTACTCTACCAATATCTCACAATTATGGTGAGTTTCAAACATGAGTGTCACATTTAAACATGGTTTGAAAATTATCAAACATTATAGAAACATGTTAATATTGCTATTATTATTATTAAAGACATAGGATTCTGATCGATGAATTCTTTTTCTTTTTCTCTTTAACTCTGTGTGTAGTTTCCTATAAGCATAATAGCAACACTATCTTTTTGCAAATACGCTACAGTTCTGTTTGAAATTTTGATTAGTTGATTTGATTTTTTAAATTATCCTTTAAGCTGCTAAATCTTAGTTTATAAAGTGTTCATTTAATAAAATGTAGAAGTAATGGACTTCTTATACTTAGAAGCTATTCTTAACCTTAACAATGTTCTGTGACAATATGTATCTGAAATTTATGGGTTCTTTTATTTCTCAACTTCCTGATTTTCCTTTTATGGATCTTTTATATGCCATTATTTATTTATTTACTTTATCTTCTTGAAGCCCTGCAAGCAAAATGTTGGGTTGACATATTTTTTAGTCTTACATCCTTTATGTGTTCACACAGATTTTAGAATTCAATGAATGTTGAATATTTCCTCTAAGCTACAGGTGAGACTATTTCAGATCACAAGGAGGGAGAAGAGAATGGCGTCGGGTGTGGGGGACCTTCCTGGAAGTTAAGAGGGGGTTTAATCCATCATGAGGCAGAAAAAGGCTGGGAGAACCTGGCCACTACAGGACCAAGAAGTCAACAGAAGAGCGGTTCTAGATTCATGAAGAGTTCAGCAGAATTAAAATTTGGACCAGTGTAAGTGGAGTGATGCTGGATAAGAGAAGTGGCTGGAATTGGTGCCAGTGGAGAGAAGTTCAGTTGAGTAGTGAGCAGGGCGCTGGAAACAAAAATCTCAGGAAAATGTAGGAAATTAGGGCATGAGTTGTGAGGAAGGAGAGGCAAACAATGGAGAATGTGGTGGAGAGGAAAGGACAGGAACTGGGTGGAAACCCAGAGAAGTATCTTTGTGAAAAGTGGAATATTTCAGGTAGCAGAGCATGTTCATGGATGTTAACAAGAAACATTGCAAAAGAACTGGCATTATAAAAATTCCCTTTAAGATGTAGTTTACTTGTAGGATTTCTTAATGTGCCTAACAGACTCTCCCCCAAAATAAGGAAAACAATAATTGTTTTTATGTAACCTTCAATTTTCATTTCATAGTCACATTAAATGCATGTCTGGATAATCTCAAGGTTAACGTGAAGCTACCCTGGTCTTTTTAAAAGAAGTTCCTCTAGTTCTCTGAAAAAAAAGACATTTACTGGTGAATCAACTAGTTACCGCCCCAAACAGAAGTTTGTGTGGTTGGACCAAGGTGATACCTCACTCTTGCACTCCGTTGCTGGATCCTAATTTTGATCCTGAGCAGAAACTTTATGTTTTAAATTCCCTGTAACTTACCCCTCTATCCTGCCTATCTTGCTTGCAGTTTATCCTCTCTGCCTGTGCCTGTCCTTTTTCCCCTCTCTGGGCAACCATCCTCTTGATTGCCTCCTTGCAACATTTTTGTACAGGTTTTACTTTCCCTTGAAATGCTTGCTCCAAGCTGGCTTTGAAGCTGTGTCTGGAGTCAGGATTCCTTGCATTCTAAACAGCACAGAAAACATCTGCCTACCCACCCCTGCCCCCATCAAGATGTGTTCCTTTGCACCAGCTCACACTTGATGGCAAAGGGGCTGGGTCACATTTCCTCCATGAGCTGGGAGCCTACAAAAGTACAGGAGGGCAGGGCAAGCAGCATGTCTACTTACATCTTAAGGTGCAAGCAACTTGGAATTTAGCATACAGGTTGCACCACAGACTTTGGGGCCAGATTGCCTGGATTTTATTTATTTATTTATTTATTTATTTATTTATTTATTGAAACAGAGTTTTGCTCTTGTTGCCCAGGCTGGAGTGCAGTGGTACAATCTCGACTCACTACAACTTCCACCTCCCGGGTTCAAGTGATTCTCCTGCCTCAGCCTCCCAAGTAGCTGGGATTACAGACATGCACCACCATGCTCGGCGAATTTTTGTATTTTTAGTAGAAATGGGGTTTCACCACGTTGGTCAGGCTGGTCTCAAACTCCTGACCTCAGGTGATCCACCTTTCTTGGACTACCAAAATGCTGGGTTTGCAGATGTGAGCCACACAGCACCTGGCCCAGATTGCCTGAATTTAAATCCCAGCTTTACCGCTTATTAGCTGTGTGATCTTGTGTGAATTCCTCAGCCACTCTGCACCTCACTTGCCTCCTTTAGAAAATGGAGATGATAATAACACCTACCCCACAGGGCTGTGATGAGGTGTAGGCCATGTCGGTGTTAGCTGCGGTCATCATTCTCATCCCTAGCCTAGTGATCTCAGGATGTTTATAGAAGGGAATGCAGGTATACAGATTCAGAATATTAGTACTTGATTAAGGAGAATGTCTAATTGATCAAGAAAAAATATTTAAGATAAAATGACTTTTTTTGCTACTACGCTGTTGAATCTATTTTATTTAAATTTTACCTGAATCTTACTTCATTTAGATGTCCATGCCCATTTTATAATGCCCCAGAAGCTTGAGGCCCAGTGTTGATCTAACTTGAAAATAAAATTAAGTATGTAAAAATGTCTGCAAGGTAGAATAGACTATTGCCTTTTCCTTAAAGAAGGAGATGAAGATTGGTGTCATCATTGTGGAGTAGCTGAGACCTCAAAATTTGTTCGATGAACAAATTCTGCTGATCATGTGTGAATTTACCAGGACTTTCATGTAAAATTTACACTTGGTTTTTCTTTTGGTTTGATTCTGAACTGGTTGATATACTTTACCTGAGAAAACACAAGTAGTGAATTATGTTTTTAGTAAGTACTGGGGTGTATTGATCTCATTAGGTAAAAGGACATCAAAGTCACTGCTTCTATGAAATCAACACATACAACAGGACTCACCTAAGCAAAATTTTCCTTAAGCTTATTTGTTTTTACGAGGCTTGGAATATTTTTCAAGTGAAATTATGCCCCTGTAGTCTAGCCATGCTCTATGAAAACTTTGTAGAACACAGCAAGACAGTAATGCAGGTCAGACTGCCTCACAGTATAGTAAAAAATAATCATAATAGTGTTTCATTGGGCTTGGTGGCTCATGTCTGTAATCCGAGCACTTTGGAAGGCTGAGGCAGGCAGATCACTTCAGATCAGAAGACCAAGACCAGCCTGGCCAACACTGTGAAACCCCGTCTCTACTAAAAATACAAAAATTAGCCAGACATGGTGGTGGGCGCCGGTAATCCCAGCTACTTGGGAAACTGAGGCTGGAGAATCGCTTGAACTGAGGAGGTGGAAGTTGCAGTGAGCCAAGATTGTGCCACCGTACTCCAGCCTGGGTGACAGAGCAAGACTCTACCTCAAAAAAAAAAAAAAAAAAAAAGAGTATTTCTTCTTACTTTAAGATAGCTTATTCCAAGGTACCAACTTCACAGCTACAAAATGATCCCATTGTTCCAATGAATGATTTCAGGGCCTGGTAGAAACCACTAACAATTGCAGTTGCAAATCCTTACACAGGCTTGAATTTTAAAGAGGAGTCTTATAGAGAAAAGAATGGATAATTATGAATTTATGGGAAGTACTTTTGTTAGTTTCACAGGCAATATGATTGTCTTCTTATCTTTATGTGTCAAAACTGACAATGACCTTTAAAATGCACAATGAGTGTTTCATAATTCTGCTCTCAATAAAACTATGACTGGTGTCCTTCCACCAGGAATTTGTATTACTAGCAAGAAAAGGTCAAAAATTACTTTAAATAATAGTTTTAACTTTGGTCATAGGTAGAAAAATGACATCTTTTTTTGCTTGGATTCATCTATAAATGTAAACATATACCTTAAAAATAACACGTTAAATGTTCTGTATTCTACAACTATTGGTTCGTGCTTATTGCTTGTTAGAAAATTCTTGGCTTACAGATAACATTTTATTTTATTTACTTGCTATGGCATTTCTTCAGAATGTCTCCACGAGGATTATCTTGGGAGTTTACAGAGATACCATCCTTAATTCTGTCTGACATTTCTAGATGAATAACTGGGAAATTGGGTACCCTGTTCAGGTCCCAAGCAGCAGTTGCAGAGCTTTCTCTCCAACACTTTGTTGGAATTTACAAAACCTAATATGAAACTCAATGGATAAAAATAAGCAAATCTGCGTTTATCCCTGCATCTCTGTTTGCAGAGCTCCATAGTGGACTTCAGGTGCTTGATGTCTCCTAAAATTGGGTCAAATATAGTTACTGAATATAGTTACTGAAGCAATGTAGTAAGACAGGACCAAGGGGAAAAGGCTAATATATGTTCATGTCAAACAAATGCCCTCAAGGGTGTAGTTGTGTAGCAAGGATAATCCTTTACTTTTGCCTCATATTCTCTTACTGGTGGGAAAGATAAATCAAGGAACAAGATGTTGGGAAACAACTTCTAACTCAGGCTAATTAAAATCAGGTGAACAAGAGATGTAGCCCAGACTTTGTGAGCACAGGCCATCCCTTAGATAAAGTTAAATAGCACAGCTAGTTACTGACAATGTGCCTGTGTCTCCTTGTGGTAAATTTCACTCTAACTGGTGGTCTCTGCAGTGCACTTGAGGTAGAAGAGACAAAATGCCCTGGAAAGGCTGTCAATGAGAAAATATACTGGAAGCAATGATTTTGTTCCAATAATACTTACATCGATAGTAAAGCAACAATGAGCTGAGGTCCTTACATTCACTTAAATGAAGAGCTGAATGACATTATATGTATTGTAACAAAATAACATTATAAGTTTTCTCTTTTATATGGATTAGTAAAGAAAAAAGGTTTTGTATGTTCAAATAGGACCCTGAGTCTGAATGGTTTATTTATTTATGTGAATAGACCCAAGAGCTGTTCTCTGATGCAGAAGAGGCACATCACCTAATGGGGATTCCTTCAAACTGGAGACATTCAGCCCCTGAGGCCAAGTGGCTAAGAGCTTCAGAGATAAGCCTGGAGAGGTGGGGGTGGACCCATTTCAGGAACATCAAATCATCACATTTTAGAACTAAAGGGATACTATAGCATCATTCCAGCTCACCAAATAAGAAAACAGAGACCCAGGAAATATTGGCAATTCTCCAAGGCTGCAGGACTATTTATTCTAACTGTTCCACATAACATATACCCATTGTCTATGTTGTGGTATCACACCGAAACCGAGATTTGCATGTTTTTAAAATAGAGAATATTGAGAATTTAACCAAATCACTAACTTTTAGAAAAGTTACCTAAAAATCAATAACTTAATTTTTCTAATTGAAGCCACACACTAGAAGGGACAAATATAGATATGTACAACTGATCCTTTTGTGGTCTCCACACATTGTGACAAGCACACATTCTGTCCCTATAACCTGCACCGACAGATGGGAACCAGCAATGCCTGACCAGTGAGGGACCAGAGGGAGAGTCAGAACTGCTCTTTTTTTTCAGGAGAACAATTGGATTAATTTGTGACTTCAGCCAAATCACTCAAGACTCTAGTCTAAATTTATCTGTTTTATCATAACTTAGCCCTCAGGTATATTATGGGATTAAACCAGAAGCACTTTAAATGCACTCTGGTGACAGGTGTTCTATGAAGGAGTCTTATAAATATTACCTACTTAGCCACAGAAACACTTAAAGAAAATGAAAAAGGAGAAGGCACATTCTGCCAAAGTGGCAGTATGCTAATACACCTGCATCAGGATCTTTATTCAAACATTACACTGAACACGTTAGTAACTATTTCATACGTTTACCATTGGAAATGTCAAGTAGAAAGTTATTTATCCATTTGGGATGGAGTGAATATATGGGTGGGTGGCTGCCAAAACCAAGAATTAATCACAAGTTATTAATCAATTTGGAAAATATAAACAGATAAGTTTTCAGAAATGCAAAACATTTGGAGCATGAAACATTTTTATGGCCTAATGACTTTGAAAGCCAGCAAATTATGTTTCCAATAAATAATCAAGCCCTCAATTTTGTAAAACTCTATAGCATTTTGAGTTACCTTAGGTAATGGCACATAATTCTCAAAGCAACTTTAATTTTATAGCACTTTTGTTTTTCTTAAACATTATATTTTAATTATCAAGAGAGAAGCTATTGCAAAGTAAATGTGATGCCGTAATTCTTTAAAAAGTTGAAAATTTCGCTTTCATATGATGTATGTAGATTATACAGTGTTTTTATTTCTAAATTTCTTGGCATAGTAGTATTGAGAGTCGCTCTTGAATTCTTCAGAAATACCTTATAAACTACTTTTTCTCATTTTCCTCAAAACCAGTAAACTTTTACTTGGATATTTTTTACGAATTTGATATTTATTTGACATTTTAATATGTTGAACACAAACATATACATATATGTATGTACATGTATGTACGTGTTATCCATTGTGCTTTTAAAACTCACAACAGTATACAACGTATGTTGTGACCACTGTATTATGGTGTCATTTGTGGCTCTCAAATCACCAGACAATGCACTTCTTGAATACTAGAAAGAATTGTTGTTTGTATTTCTTATGTGAGAGATGCTAACAATATGTCTATGCAACTGTGAGAAAGATGACTGCAGAGTATCTACAAGTATATTTAATACCTTGAATGCACATAAAATTCAATAATATAAACAATTTATGTGCATTCAATATTTTTATTCAATAATAATACCACTTTAAGAAAAGCAATCTTAGAAAATACAATGAAAAGAGCAAGATATCACTGGAAAAAATCTACACCTGTTGTTCTGCCATATTGAAGGCCATTGCTTCACACTCTCCATTGGCCATGTGTTTTATGCAGTCTTCTAAATCTTTTGCAGAAACATTTCCATATCTTTAGGCATTTATTAAATCATGTTTATAGTTTATTTGTCTTTGAAAGTATTTGAGGGTCTTATAAATGCAATCAAATCAAAATCTCTACACTGAGAGGAAAAGACAAGAGCTAATGAATGGAGAGTAGGGAAAAGAAGGAAATAAGCAAAAACACCTGTACTGAGTGAGGCAACTACGTTTGAGCAAAAAGCCTCTCTGAGAGACCTGAGGGCCTATTTATTTACTCAAGAAACATTTGAGTGCCCGTTTTGTGTGAAATACTGTGGAAGTTGGCTTAAGTCAGTTTTCCCTAAAAGGAGAGTCTAAAATGGGATCCTTGTATAAGCGATTTACAGAAGAAACCTAAGAGAGTGAGGGAAGCAGACAAGAGAAGAATGCAGGCAAAATATGGTTTCAGGAGCATCAAGTCTCTCCCTGATCTCACAAGACACTCTGGAGCACCATAAAATTTCTCCTGCCTTGAAGCAAGGTGCGAGGCTTGCCCTCACAGGGTGGGGTGATGGCAGTAACTTCCCAGTATCTCCAGGCCAGGTAGCTCCTGTAGACTAAGGTAACTCTCCAGGAAAAGGTGCAGATAGAAGCTAGTAGCAGCCAACCCCATGGCAACTGAGCCCAACCAAGCCTGGCACCAACTGCACCTGTACAGAGGTGAAATAAAACAATCCTTAACATCACTAACACCGAATCCTTGATGGAGTTTGAGTGAAAGTGAAGACATTATTTTAAAAAGAACGTTGATAATATTAACCTCATAGACCGGGCTCAGTGGCTCACACCTATAATCCCAGCACTTTGGGAGGCCGAGGCAGGCAGATCACTTGAGGTCAGGAGTTCAAGACCCGCCTAGCCAACATGGTGAAACCCTGTATCTACTAAAAATACAAAATGAGCTGGGCATGGTGGCGTGCACCTATAATCCCAGCTATGTGGGAGGCTGAGGCAGGAGAATCTCTTAATCCCAGGAGACAGAGGCTGCGGGGAGCTGAGATCATGTCACTGCACTCCAGTGTGGGCAATAGAGGAGACTCTGTCTCCAAAAAAAAAAAAAGAAAAGAAAGAAAGAAAGAAATATTCTTGTAGTCTAATCAATAAGTAATAAAGAGCATGATTATAAAAACCAGTGAAATGGCTGATGGGAGTGACATCAAGGAGATTGAATGAACATAGACCAGGCAAAGGACTTAAGTTTCAGAAGTGATTGCTGATGTATCAAGTCTGAAATGATGATAGTGCCTTTAAATGAAGTAGAAAACACTTGAAGAAAATATTCTTTTGGAAGAGATAAGTCAGTTTGAAGTCTACAGCATTAGGGCTACTGAAGGGATCTGCAATCAAAAGACCATCCTGGCTAACACGGTGAAACCCCGTCTCTACTAAAAATACAAAAAATTAGCCGGGCGCGGTGGCGGGTGCCTGTAGTCCCAGCTACTCAGGAGGCTGAGGCAGGAGAATGGCGTGAACCCGGGAGGCAGAGCTTGCAGTGAGCCGAGATCGCGCCACTGCACTCCAGCCTGGGCGACAGAGCGAGACTCCGTCTCAAAAAAAAAAAAAAAAAAAAAAAAAAGTGCACCAGCCCCTTAAGATGTGAGCTGAGTAGAAGAACAAAGTTTACTGTTAGCAAGTCATCAGTTTAAGGGCGGTAACTAAAGCCACTATAGTTGGGTGAGCGGTGCAAGGGAGAAACTAGAAGGAAAAGAACTGAGAGTAGAACCTTGAAATTTGGCTAAACCTATATATAGGAATGGGGTGGAGAGATGAACCAGAAAGTTTAAAGTATAGAAAAGTGGGAGCATAAGAAGAAAGTTTTGAAAGGGAGGGGACTGCCAACTGATAGGAAATTCTTCAGAGGTATCAGGGAAGATGGGGGCTGAGAAAAAGCCATTGGTGATCTTGAAGGAGGCTGGTTTCTTAGAGTGTCTGTGTTGCACAAAGGCAGATGTGACACTGCACAGATCTCAAGAGTGTAGTAGATATTGAGAAAGTCGGGGGATTATGAACTATTATTCTCAAAAGCTGAGGTGTAAAAAGAGATGGCATAAGACTACATTGGGAGAGGTCAAGGAAAATCTTTGTTTATTTTTTCTCATAAGTGTATATAAATATATATGAATACTCAACTATATTTACAAACTGAAGCAAAGAAGTCTGTAAATAGAGGAACTGAAGATAATAGCAACAGCAAACAATAATAAATAATCCAGACATACCAGAAGAGGCCAAAAGGGAAGGCACAGGTATAAACATGGGTCAGCATCTTTACCTTGAGGACACAGGAAAAGGAAAGGAGGGGCAGGGACACTCACTTTGGGGACAAACTAGAAATAAAGGCTTATTGCATATTCACATTGCATATGCATATTCTTCTCATATAGAAAGAATTTTTTAGTGTAGATATGATTTAGTAAAACATTTGCTGTTTATAAGAGACATTAATCTCAAGATTGTTTTCAGGCCAATACATATACCTACTACTTTCTTCCCTCATGAACGGCAAGCCCAACTTAGGTAAAAAGTAGAGAGAAATATAGAAGTAGAGGAAGTCAAACTAAACGATGGTGAAAGGGGCAGGCCTTGGGATAAGAAAAAGTCTGTTATTGCAATTTCAGTTCAATTTCAGTTTTACTAGGTTTTTCAAGCTGCTGGGGGAAATGTAGGCATTTCATTTTATCCCTTTTATCTAAGACTCCTTTCCTTTGTAAATTACCAGTGGTATCTTAGAAGAGCATTTCTGTTATCAGACATTTGTCTGAATTCATTTATTTTGTTTCACAAATTCATTTAGAACACAGTTCTAATTCCTTGGAAAACTTTGTTTTATTGGTATAATATAAATGAGGTCAGGGTAAAATATTGCCAAAATTAAATCGTTCTTATCTTTATTGCTTTTGGCAATTTTCACGTTTTATGTCTCTGTGCATATTCTGTAAACTGTCATTTATTTTTTCTCAAATGGTATAAAATTTCTGAAGCATGCTAATTAAGTATCGTTTCCAAGCGAGGAAATGTCAAGGGACTGTCTTAACCATATGAAGAGTCCTGCCTGTGTTTTTATCAGTAAGTCCTTGTGGTTATGGTGATACATTTTTGTATACTCTGCTGGTAACTTACTATGGGCTTTAAAACCTTTTTCACTGGGAGCTGATGCAAGTGAATGTGGTATGTTTCTTTGCAGCTGTTGCCATGGAAATAAAGACCTTTTCAAAGTAAAATGAGGATGACATAAGAATTACGAATTCAAAAGAAGTTACGCTTCTAATTTAATATAGAAAATGGTATACTATTCCCTTTCTTTTTAATTTTGTCAAAATTGCATGACCTGAGTGTGTCTAATATACTTTTATTAGATAATTTCTAGTATCAGAAAAGCTAAAGCAAAAAAAAAAAAAAAGGAATAGGTGAATTCCCCACAGCATTCAGTATGATGGGCTTTAATCTTTAATCTTTTATTCTTGAGACTTATAATATAATTGTCTTCCCCATGCCCCGCCTCCATACTACTTTCTATCTTATTTTCCATTTAAATCTAATTACCTATAATGGACTTTCTTAAAAACCAACCATTTATTTTGCCTTCTTTCTTTGCCACATCATTTTCAACAACTAGGCACATTTCCTAGCATTAACACACAAAGAAAGATGAACAAATCTATGAAACTATCTCAGATCTTATTACTGTTCATGTTCAGACTTTGAAAGTCTTGTAGACTTCCCTTGAAAATTAAAAAAAAAAAAATTCTGAAGCAGTTACACAAATTAAAGAGTTTGTACCAGAATGTAAATCAACACATAGCTTCCTTCATTAAGAAATTCTTGCTGACAAAGAAATGTCAGCAGAACTAAACAATAGGCTTAATGACATGGCAAAACTTGTGAATTTGTAAAGATTAATGTGTTAAATTGGAGATCATTTTATTTTGAGATAATATGGAAAATGACCACAACTATTATTGCATGCCGAGGTGTGATGGTTATTGAGGAGAAAAATTTTATCAAAAATATTAGGATTCTCAAGCCTGTAATCCCAGCACTTTGGGAGGCCGAGGTGGGCGGATCACGAGGTCAGGAGATGGAGACCATCCTGGCTAACACGGTGAAACCCCGTCTCTACTAAAAAAAAAAATACAAAAAAACTAGCCGGGCGAGGTGACCAGTGCCTGTAGTCCCAGCTACTCGGGAGGCTGAGGCAGGAGAGCTTGAACCCAGGAGGCGGAGCTTGCAGTGAGCCGAGATCCGGCCACCACACTCCAGCCTGGCCGACAGAGCAAGACTCCGTCTCAAAAAAAAAAAAAAAAAAAAATAGGATTATGGAATTCATTGTTTCTGCAAGTTAAGAAATCGTTTTATTCTTACCTTTTTAAAAATAAAATTTGAACAGTTTTATAGACTTGCTTATTTGCCTGTTATCATCAGTATTTTAAATAATATCAATACTTCCATGCAAAGAAAGAATGTAATGTGTTTTTTAATGGTGGGAAAAAATAAAAGAGTGAGCACTGAAGTTTCTAGAGATTGTTACAGTATTATTCTCATAGTTTTACAACAGTTATCAAAGAAACAAGTGATGTTCTTGATATTCTACATCAGTGAAAAGTTGTCTTCAAATATTTAACAATTTTGATAGAACATTTCAAATTTTATTTTCTGTCAAAAGAAGATGCATATATAGGAATTCTAGAATGTTGAATTTATTTATTTCATTGAGAGATTGTTTAACTTTAATAAATAATGTATAGGGTGATTTGCTTTAACTGACTACTGATGAAGAATTGAAGATTAATTTTGAAAATACAGCATCATTTGCTCCATTTTAAAATGAAAGTTGTAAATAATATTCTCACAGTCTAAAATTACTTCGAAATCTCTTCTTCCATTTCCTTAAACATATCTTTGTTAAAATTATTTCTATCTTAATGTCATTAAAACAAAACAATGAAGCACTTTTTAAATTTTTTAAATTTATTTATTTTTTTCTGAGATGGAGTCTTACTCTGTCTTGCCCAGGCTGGAGTGCAGTGGTGCAGTCTTGGCTAACTGCAACCTCCACCTCCTGGGTTCAAGCGATTCTCCTGTCTCAACCTCCCAAGTAGCTGGTACTACAGGTGTGTGCCACCGTGCCAGTCTAATTTTGTATTTTTAGTAGAGATGGGTTTCACCATGTTGGCCTGGCTGGTCTCGAACTCCTGACCTCATGTGATCCACCTGCCTCGGCCCCCAAAGTGCTGGGATTACAGGTGTGAGCCACCATGCCCAGTCAATGAAGCACTTTAGATAAAAGTTATCCTCTGTAACGATGGTCCCCAACCTTTTTTGGCACCAGGGATGGGTTTTATGGAAGATTGTTCAAGAAATGGGGTTGAAGGTATGGTTTCGAGATGAAACTATTCCACCTCAATCATCAGGTCTAGTTTGATTCTCATAAGGAGCGTAAGGCCTAGATTCTTCGCCATGTGTGGTTCACAATAGGGTTCCTGCTCCTATGAGAGTCTAATGCCTCCACTGATGTGACAGGAGGCAGAGCTCAGAGTGGCGGAGACAGGAGCCCGCCACTCACCTCCTGCTGTGCAGCCCAGTTCCTAACAGGCCACAGACCTGTATCAGCCTAGGGCCTGGGGGTTAGGGACCCCTGCCCTATAAGAAATGTCAATACAACTTAAAGTAGATATGTTAACAAGCAAAAAGCAGGATCATGGTTTACATGAAAAACTATATAATAGTGTTTATTTCTTCAAAGAGTGCATATAGGTACTTAGTGTGGGGAATCGCTATTTCAATCATGATTTTTTGTTTCATTGTAATTACAAAATGACAAAAAGTTAATGAGTGCCATAGGGAATCTTTATGTGCCTTATATACACTTTAAATAATGTGTACAGTTTAGTAATTTTTTTCATTTTTCCCTAATTTTTTAAATTATATCTTTTAAGTATAATTTTTTGTTTGTTGAATTCAGTAATATACCCTGGAACTTATACTTCATATGTGTTTATTTCATTTTTTTCTAGCAATTCAGCTTTGTAATATTTTATAAAGGAACTGATTCATGACAGATTGGATATTTTAAAAACCAGTCCTTTCCCATAGGATTAGAGAAATGCTGATTTAGTAGGTTGCATTGATTGTAGGCTAAAATTGTAACAATAAAAACTTTATCACCAGCAGAAGGAATTCCTTTTACTGAAGTATGATTAGTTAAGCTTTTTAGAACAGTTTAACCTTGTAATAATTAAGAGAAATGTGCACTTAGCCAGGTCGACTCTGAAAATTAACCAGCAAAATATACAATGAATTCTCAGCTATGCAACATATGTTACCAGGACTTAGAACCCAGGCAGCCATATTCCATATAAACAAGGATAACATGTTTCACTGTATGTTCTGTTTTATTCCTGGCCACCTGGACTACTGCTACTGCAGTCTATATGCAGGGCAAGAAAACCAGTAGGGCTAAAACGGATTATATAAATAGAATTTCTGAAGGAGTATTGTAAGAGGAAAGAGCAGTTTCCTCCCTCAACTCTTTCTACTTTTTTCCCCCTAGAAAAAACATAAAATGAAAGTTAATGGATAATTTGTGAAGAATAGTCCAACTTACCTATTTAAAATTAGAAGATCCCTTTTACACAAAGGATTAAAACAGATAATTTGTTGTATGACCACTTACAGCTAAAACACCCTAAAGTTTAGCAAAAAGGATAGTTATTTGATAGATTTAGGTGTATAGACCGCCAAACAAGCAGAAACCATTTAAGATAATCCAGGTAAGGGTTTGCGAAGATAACTAACTTTAGGGTCAAGTTTAGACTTAATGTTAACTGGGACGAGGACACCAAGACTTAAAGAAGTTAATGTGACTTGTTCAGAGCCACGAAGCAAGAAATTGGTAGTCACGTTCAAGTCTATTGCCAAATTCTGCTCCCTCAATAGCCATATTTTTCAACCCATGAGTTGTGATCCATGAGCAAGTCAAAAATCAACTTAGTGGGTCACAATCAGATTTTCTTAGAAATATTAATAAATGGCCAGAATACAATAGAATATACAAAATGGTTTAACCAATGTAGAGGAAAATCAGTGTCGTCAGAGACCAGCCTGATACTGACACAGAAGTTTCTCTGCCTCTTTGCCTCTGCTCAGCCCCTTTTCTGTCTGGAGGCTGCCTTGATTCATTCCCCTTTGATTTTCCTTCTCTTCCAGATGTACAGCTTGCGCACGTGAATGCTAGGTGGTGGGTGGAGATGCTCCCTCTGCTGTAGAGTGGCTTTGGTGAAGCCAACCAACCCACAGACCTTACTTCTATAAGGAGGGCTGTTCATTGTTGGATTAGTTTATGTCTCATATGGATATCTGGTTCATTAAATTTTTTATTAATAAAATGTAACCCTCTGTATAACCTCACCAAAGTCAAGTCTCAAAAGGCATTAATTCTGGACTCTTGCAGACTCCTGGGTGAGCCCTGCCTGTATGATCCAGGGAATACTACTTAGCCTCTCTGAGTCTCAGTTCTTCAGTTATACAACTGAAATAATACTAATGGTACCTAGCCCGAAGTGATGATCAGAAAAATACATGTGTAAAGTAGCCAATACAGGGCCTATCACATGTTAGGTATTCAATAATTGCTAATTATTGTATCATAGTTACAATATTAATTTCTAAATATTTGAACATAATAAAATCCTCTAGCAATAAAACCATGGAAAAGATTTAGTGCTTCTTTTGGAATCCAAAGACTTCTCTGGATTTGTTCTTAGCACTGTTCCCCAGGAAGAAGTGTGACTAGCCAATGGGTGTTTGGGTGAAATCCAGCCTGTGCCCCGCTAACTACTAACACTGTACATCAGTGTAGAGCTGCAGCTGATAAGGAAAGCACTGTATCTGCTAACTGGAGCCCTGTCTCCTAAGTCATTCAGCCAGTTAGCGCTATCCTATAGAAGCTTGGAAGTGCCAGTTAGTAGACTTTTCCATTTAGTAAAGTGCTGGATAAGTACTTTTTTTTTTTTTTTTTTTTTGCTACAACTGGTTTCTTTAAAGTGTTTGTACTTCTAATGATATTCTAGAACAGTTTTGAATTTTTTCTCTTTGTCATCACATAGATGCTTATAAAACCAGCTGAATATCAGGACTAAACTATTTATAACATAGGTTGACAAGGCACTATTTGAAATGTTTTGTGGACTGCAAATGTTTCATAAGGATTCTTTATTCTTTTTCCTTCCATTCCTTGATGTTATGGAATACGTCAGAAGGCTTTTTTAAGGTCACCATATATCTAATCTCTTGAAAACATTACTCTATTTCAAAGCTCTAAGAAACTGATACCTGGATCAGTAGACCCAAATTTAATTTCAGCTTGCTCAGTTTACATCTTAAACTCCATTTAAAAATGTTATTGTGCTATTAGAGAAAAATCTCATATGATACCCAATTTGTATTTTTAAATTCAGCTGGATAAATTGAAATTCTGAAAGTGAGTTATGCTATTGCAACACTCACGATGTATTAATAACTGAACTGACATTTGTGGGATAAGGTTTTTCTATCAGAGAAAAATAAAATGATGTTAAACTGCTAGATTCCTTGGACAGTTAGTTCTTTTCTGGGGTGAAAGACTTGAGCAACACTAGACCCCAGTATGTACAACATCAAAAACGAATTGAGGCTTTGCCCTATAATATAATAAATGGCCCTATACTTTTTGCATTTCTATATTTTGCTACTCTAGAAATATTTCCATTTGGAAATGTTACCTATCCACAACAGAATTCAGCATTCACAGCAGTTAAATATAATAAACTACACACACCCCTGCCCCACCCCCTCGACACACACACACCAAGGATAAATCTTAAAAACAATAATATTGAATACAAGAAAAAATACATTTGTATGTATATTTCTTCTTTAAGAATACATGAAACAGAAAGATAACATAAACTCGTGAGAGTAGTTATCCCAAGAGGAAGGTGAGGGAAAAAGGACTACAGATGGTCAAAAAGTATTTCCATTTAATCTATGATATTTTGTTGGTTAAAAAAATCTTGAAGAAAATATTTCAAACTATGACTAGTTGTTAATGATGTGCTGTGGGAAAATCATCATTTGTTATGTTACCCTTTTTACATATCTGCATTTTAAAAATATCTCAACAAAATAATTTCAAACTATTTACAAAGGTTTTATCTCATGTTATCTATATCAATAACAAAAGTAAAAACAAAAACATCACCAGATCTTAAAGAACTTTCAAGGCATAATTAGTCTTACAGTTTTGGTATTGATGCCCATCTAAAAGTATAGTAATGAATGCAATTACACTGTTTTTCTCATTAGCACAAACTCCTCATTTGTCTACTACCTTTCAAAAAGTTACATTTATTTCCATTTTCATTGTTAGCTCAGTCCAAAAACAAGAACAAATATTTATGGAACACCTATTTTTTTCCAGAAACTGCTGTAGGCAGAGGATAAACCAATGAACACAATAGACTGGGAATCAGCAGACTACAGCCCTTAGGCCAAATCTGGTGTACCATGTGTTTTTTTTAAAATAAAGTTTTATTGGAACACATTCATGCCCCTTTGCTTACATACTGACTTTGGGGGCTTACAACAGCAGAGGTGAGTAGTTGTGACAAAGACTATATGTCTCACAAAGCCTAAAATATTTACTTTAAATATTTCTTACTTTTTACAGGAAAAGTTTAGTAACACCTACAATAGACAAAAACCTCTACCCTCATGGAACTTACATTCTATTATGGAGACAGATGGTCACAAAATAATAAGTTTTAGTGTGGTTAATGGTGATACATGCAACCAAGATTAAGAAAGCAGAGGAAGGGAATGTGCAGTGTTGTGTGGAAGTCAGAGAAAGCCTTGCTGCCAAGCTGAACATGGAACAAAGATCTAAAATAGATGAGGGCCATGTGGAAAGCTGAGGGAAGCTCTTTCTAGGTAGGGGAAGCAACAGGTGCAAAGGTCTGAGGCAGAAATTTCAAGGAACTTTAAGAGGTCGGTATGGCTAGAATGGTGAAGGAAGGTAGGAGGAGGTAAGAGAGTCCACATAGAAAGGCAGAGCACAGCCTTGCAGGTCATTCATTGTAAGGAGTTCAGCTTTTACTCTGAGTAAGGGCCCTCATTTGTCTGTTGTAAAATCTAGAATATTCATTTCATTTAGAAACAGAGGCCAAAGCTATAGATACTGCCTCCTTAGGTCAAATGTTATTCAAGTCTGAAAACTTCAGTTCTAGCCTTGCCAGCAATGGTAAGGATCACCATACTGCCAGTTCTTACCAGTGCTACCAGGGAAAGAGAGCAAGATAACTGGTGACTATATGTTGCCACCATTTGAAAAACATTTCTGTGACACATCTGTCCCATAAGTTATCCATGATGACACACTAGTGTCAGCACTAGAGAGCGCCTGCTATGTAAGGTTTTATTTCAGGCCAGTAGGATGGCCTCAATAACATTAAATTTCAGACTGAGGATTTGGGGTGTATTTTTCTTAGATATTGCCAAGAATGTAATTGATCACTGGCTCTACATCTCAATGTGTTCGGCCACCTTCTCCATGGCCCTAGGCAGTTTAGTTCCTCTGGGAATGCTTGGGACCTTCTGCACAGAAGCACGGGTTGACCTTTACAGAGAGTTCATTCTAGCCCACTATCTTTAGGCAGGTATATTTTTATTCCTTTTTTTTCCTAAGGTAGAAACTGCTCAGGCTGAGAGATTATGTGATTTGTTCAGATTCGCTTAATTAATAAATAAAAGGGGATGTACTAGTGGTCAGATCTCTGGCTTCTCATACAATGCACATTTTATTTCTATCCTGCTTTTTATTTTTAAGTCAATGATCAATTTTTTTCATAAATATATGAGTTAGAATCTGTATCACCTCAATATAATCTGCACCCTTCTAAAATATAAAACATGACTATGGGCAACAAGTATTCAAAGTATGCCAAAATAGAAATATTGCTACTCCAATTGTCCAAAGCCACTCATGTCCACGTTTAATGCAGACTTACAATTCTTGAAAATACTGGTGAACTACTATTCTCTTTTGTGGATCTCTTTAAATAGCCTTTTTGTGTGTGTGCAGAACAAAACTTATATTGAGGAAAGAAGAGAAATATTCTAGTACCAGACTATGAGCTCCTCAACGGCAAGATCTGTGTATAATTTTCTCTTTACTCTCCAATATCCAGGATATAGTAAACACTTAATAAATGTACAAATGCGTATCATTGATACAAGACTACCTTTATTTTTCCCACTCTTTTGTGTTCGTAAGTGGCAGTTGATTTCTCATTAAAGTAGTAAACAAATCTGTAACTTTGATTTTTTCCAACATTAGCTCCTGTAGTTTTAGTTATTGTTGATTTTGAAAGATTTAAATTAAGAGTCTGTCTTTAGGAGCTCAAACATCTAAATGATCGTGTGAATATTGCCATGTAATTTTATGTTTAGAATCCCATAGACAAGTGACTGGCTTTTTCTCTTTGCCTCTGGAGATCTTGACATCAAATAGATTTTGCCTACATGTGTTTTCTCTTTTGAATGGATTTAAATCATGTCTCTTCAATTTGACTTTTTCCAAATAATCATCTGGTAAAAATACTTTATTATGCGTAAGAAAAAGATAGATATAACCTTACTTAAATGTATACTTTTTTCCTCAGTTGTTGGTTTGTCAGCCATGATCCAAGATAAGGGCTTTTCTTCTTTCATTAACCCCTCAAGGCTCTCATTTGCAAAGTCAATGAGACTGTTAGGCTTGTATTTTTTAGGGCATCTTTGTAACTTTGATTCTATATTTTAAAAGAGCCCAAACTATGGCATTATTTCCCACAAGATCTCTAAGTTATTGGTTGATCGTAATATAAATGAGACAATAAACTAAATTTGCATATTTCTGTGGATGAGTTTAAACATCCTTGTTTCTCCTACAAGGTCTTTCACTTGAGTTAGGCCAGCCAACTGACATATTGCTCGTTAATCATACATATTAACTGGAGTAGTTAATTCTTCAAAATCCAACTTACCATTCTGTCCACAGGGACTAGTTCGTGTTTTCTAAATGTGATGACATATGCTTCAGACACTGCTAATTAGGCCTTTCCCTTGAAAATTCATCCTGACATGTTTCAAGAACACTTTTCTCCCTTGAGTACAAGTTCGTTAAATTATTAATATCCTTTTAAAAGTCTTGTAGGATTACTTACACAATGCAGCCTTCTCTGTTTTAAAAACTATAGTTTATAATGAAGGATGAAATAGATCTCACTTCCTTATACTGTATGTCTTTTTTTCCCAGTCAAAAACAATGGGCTGGGTAAATATCAGAGAATAATAGATATCATATTCAGTAACATAAAATGTTAATGTAAGGTTAAAAATATTTTGTAGCCTGGGCAACCTAGAGACACCCATCTCTACAAAAAAATTAAAAATTTGCTAGGTATGGTGGCACGTACCTGTAGTCCCAGCTACTTGGGAGACTGAGGCAGGAGGATACTTAAGCCTAGGAGGTTGAGGCTGCAGTGTGCAATGATCACACCACTGCACTTCAGCCTGGGTGACAGAGCAAGACTCTATCTCAAAAAAAAAAAAAAGATTTGCACTTGGAAATGGAAATGTTTTATGGTCAGCTGTTTGTATCTGTGGGTTTCACATCTGCAGATTCAACCAAGTATTCAACCAAGTATGGATTGAAAATATTTGAAAAGAAAATATGGTTACATCTTACTGAACATGTACAGACTGTTTTTGGTCATCATTCCCCAAACATTACAATATAACAACTATTTACATGGCATTTTCATTATAGGTATTGTAAGTAACCTAATGGTGATTTAATGTATATGAGAAGGTGTATGCAGATTCTATACCATTTTATATAAGAGACTTGAATGGCTATGGATTTTGGTATTGGACAGTGGGGATCTGGAACAAATCTCTCACAGATACCAAGAGATGACTGTACATATAATCAACTCTACACACATGTAAGAAAGTGTTATAAGCAATCTAAAACAGATAACCTAAAATTAGTTCTATTGAGCTTCTGTATTAAATGATGAATTTGGTGCCAGTTTTACCTTCTGGGCTATTCTCTACCTAAGCAGGTGCTTATACCAACCTATATAATATGACCTTTTTAAGACAAAACTCCTAATGGCTTCCCATCACAATCACAGTAATGAAACTCAGAGCACTCACCATAATCTACAAGGCCCAGCCTAATGTGGCTTGCCTGCCACCCAACCACACGCTTGCTCTTCTCTAGCAAACTGTGTTTCTTGCTTTTCCTTGAAGAATTTGTTCTTGCTGTTCCCTCTACTGGATGTTCTTTCTCAGACCTTGCATGATCCGTGGACTCACTTGGTTCAGATTTCTGCTGAGGCCTTCTCTGATTTTTCTATCTAAAAGAGCACACCTTCCTATATAACTCTGTGTTCCCTTAACCTGCTTTATTTTTCTATATTTCCTATGACTATCCAAAATTCATATCTTTATTTGTTTAGTTCTTAGAGATGCAATAAGTATAGCATAGTGGTAATGGTCACAGATGATACAGCCAAGTTGCCTGGATTCAAGTCTTAACTCTGCTATTTACTAGTCCCATAACATTGGGCAAGTTATGTTGTCACTAATTTGCCTCTTCCTTAAAATGGGAATACCTCAAATATATTTTGAGGATTAAATGAACAATATGTGTAAGTTTCTTTGAATGATATTTGGCATCTGTTACTATTATTGTCCCCACGGGTATATAAGCTCTATGGAGACAGAATTCAAGGTATTTCCAGAGCATAGTAAAGCATCTAACCCACAATAGGGACTTCATAAATGCTTCTTGAATTAATTTATGAACAATTCTGGGCACATGCCCACTGAAAGCGGGGAAAATATCCTATACAAACACAATGAAAAGCCAGCAGGTGAACAAATAAAGAGTTTAAAAGTCGTAATGGAAAATTTATTAGTTGAGAAAGCTGAACTGGTTATGTGAGTTTTGTAAATGTAAATGCGTATGTACTAGATGTAGCAAGAATCGGGGGAACAAGATGTATTTAGGGTTTCTGCCTATAGGATACTTCCCTAGAGGTGAACAGAGAAAAAGTCAAAGAACATAAAGAGAATCTGGCAACTGACCAACAATTGCTGTTGGCAGGACCAACTGGGTCACCAGCTTTCCCAGGAAACCGTAACCTTGTTTTGGGAAATGTTGAATCTAATGGGAGCTGAGAGAAGGTAGATTGTAAAGGACGGACTTTGAATTACTTTTACCCAGTTACAGCTTCAAATGACATTGGATGTTAAGTTTAAGGAAGCGAAAAGTAGTATTCAAATAAAGAAAAATACTCTCAGTTTTGTACAATAGTATATCCCAAGTGTTCAGTTTTTAAAGGTCATCAATACATTTTCCCAATATTTAAATCTATCATGCACGAAAAAGAAGTGGTGAGCTGGGAAATGCCTTCTGAATACACTTGATCTAAAAGGTTGAGGATAAGTATCAGAAGAGAAGAGAACCAAAGAGCACACACACGTCTAAGACAGGTTACTGCAGGTGCATCCGGGGAAAGCTATCCCTGTTTGAGGACTTTTCAGGGGGTATAATGTCCCAGGTTGTTGCTGAAGTTGTATAGATGACTTTTTCTACCCACATTTTCCTCCTATCCCTGTGATCCCTCCACTCCAAAGGGAAACTGGAAGTGCTGAGATCATCTATAACCAAATGAACAAGTCTGTCTAAATACCTGTTGTGAATAATTGTCCCTTCTCTTCTACCATGAAGGCAAATCTAGGTCTTAATCATCTTAATCTGTTTTCCCCAACACAGCAGGTAAAACAGACAGTAAATTTCTGCCAAATAAAATTTACTCACATCTTTTTGATAGGGTTTTTTCCTGAAATCAGCACTTAAGTATCAAAATGCAATTTAATCCATTAAACTCACTTCAATTAGTTGAGAATTGCATAAGGAAAATTTTTTCCTTTCAAAATTGGGTGATCTTTATAGTTCCATCTCACTGATCCTCTAGAATTCTCTTCATTTGTCAGACAGTTATTGATTGTAGTTCTGTGAACTTATTTTGTACTAGTCAATTCAATCCTGGACATTGAAAATATAGCTCTAAAATTCTACCCCTTGAGTATGTCTTTTAGATTATGTAACTAGAAATACCAAAACTATGTCCTGTCACTTTACCTTAATTGAAATCAAGATATAAAATATTACTAATGATTATTTGTTCCATTGCTCACCGGTAATCCTGAGCTTGTTCCTGTTTCACTGGCCTAGCCTCTGACCTGTCTGAAATTTGTAGATGAACTTCACGACATTGTTTTTATTTTAACATTTCTATTAAATAAGACTTATCATTTTATATGCATTATTTGTCCCTCTGCATGTCAATTTTGTCGACTCTAAACTTACAAATATAACAGTTCCCATAATAAAAGTGAAGGAGAAAAGTCTTAATTCATGAGGTATTGTGAAAGTGGAATGTTTTAGAGATGTGGAAGCCTGGCGGCATAATTCTCAGACAGGAAGGCAGTGTATATAAAGGCCAAATTCCCCTTATCCAGTCTGGGAGTGAGCTGCTTGTGAACATCCAAATATGGAGGAAAGAAAGTTTTCACAATGAACTTCCAACTTCCACCAGCTTCATGTGGCACAAAAATGTTAAAATACATCACAGTATATTCAGGAAATCGTTTAGTCATACCCTACCACTGCCCCACCCGTGATATTGAGACACATCAAGTGGCTTGGCAAATATTGGCAATGACAGACCTAGAAAACAGAGTCAGAATTCGGGCCTTAGAGAGTCGGTGGTTTGGCAAGGCAGTTAGGCATTCCAGCAAATCTAAATGGAAGGGTTGGGTTGGCCTCAGAATCAGGGTAGAGAGACATGAGGGCAAGCAGAAATCAGGCAAGCAGAAAAGAACTAGGAAGATTCACATTCCAAAGGGAAAAGCAACAAGTAAATGGGACATTTACAGAATCTGACTTGGTAGTGAGAAGAAGAGAAGCTCAAAAATTATAACAGCAAAATAACCTAAATTGTGAATGACCAGGATACCCACATCAAGGAAATGTTAATCCTGTTTTAATGTTTTAACAAATCGTTTATTCAGATTATCATTTACTGAATTGTAGCTCAAGAGGTTTAGATAATGATGTCACAACCTCTAACTTGTTTTGAAAAGCCACATTAGTTACAGATAGAGTCCATCCAAGGGGGAATAAAAAGGAAAGGGGCAGAGAGATGAGCAAATAGTGGAATTAAATAATTTTAAAATGTTAAGATCCCAACCTCAATGATGTGTATCTTTTCTTAGCTCTGAACCTATTTCAAGTCATTTGTTCATGCTGAATTGCATTTTCTTCTCCTGTCCTTACAAGAGTCACTTGTCCGATCCCTGAAGTAATGAGACCTTTATGACTAGTGTTGTTACTGTCATAGATACATTTTTAAAATCTAGTAAGAAATAAAATGTACTTAAAATATTATGCACTCCTCTTGTAAGTATTCCATTCTCATTTTTACACATATCCTTGAGTTCAAAATGTAATTCTTTACATCAGACATAAATCTTATTTCCGTTCACAAAGTAAAAAAAGAAAACTAACTTCCCAGATAGTCTGTAATGTTTTCCTGTGTAATTAACACCTCATTCACAGTTGTGTGTGTCAGTCAAGGCCCTGTCTCCTCTTTCTTGACATTTCCTTGATACCTGTTCAGGCCGAGCTGATGCCTAAGAGTGTGCAAAATACACTTATGGAAACGGGAATGTTTGAGAGGAGTCAGCTGAATTACCGTGACCTGACAGTTTAGAGAGAGTACTTAGACATATGTTTCATTTTGTGGGTTTGGGGCCTGTGTGCCATCCTTTAAGTCCAATTAATACTGTAACCTCATCTTCATCGTCATCCTCATCAACAACAAAAACCATCTGTCAAATGAATACCAATAGTCCATTATTTGCATTCTTCCCTTCTTAATGCTCCTAAGAGGGTCAAATGTTTATAAATCAAGTGTCTAATTTAAGATACATGTTTTCTCGCAATGCAAGTCATCCTGGAAGCATTAGGTTATTTTTACTGTTGAAAATTTGTAGATGTCGTTTATTTAAATAGCCTTGTCTCTTTTTTTCTTGCTATTAATAGTGACCCTCTGTGTCCTTGTGCACAGAAAATGCAGTAGAATCAAGGTTTTAGATCATGCCAATCAAATCATTCCATTGTGGGAATCTCCTTGTTTCGTTTTTTAAAGTTACATTGAAATGTAATGTACATTCAGAAAAATGTGTATGCCATAAGGGTACAGCTTGATGCTGTTTTGTAAAATGAACATACTTATGCAACCACCACATAGTTCAAGCAGTAGAATATCATAACCCTAAGAAACTCCTCTCATGCTTTCTTTCACTTTCCACTCCCACGTGGGTAACCCATTATGACTTCTAATAGGATAGATTAGTTTCGCCTAACGTTCTTTGTGTGATTTGATCAACATTATGTTTATAAGAAACATTTTTTTTTTTTTCTTGAGGCAGAGTCTTGCTCTGTCGCCCAGGCTGGAGTGCAGTGGCCAGATCTCATCTCACTGCAAGCTCCGCCTCCCGGGTTTACGCCATTCTCCTGCCTCAGCCTCCCGAGTAGCTGGGACTACAGGCGCCCGCCACCTCGCCCGGCTAGATTTTTGTATTTTTTAGTAGAGACGGGGTTTCACCGTGTTAGCCGGGATGATCTCGATCTCCTGACCTCGTGATCCGCCCGTCTCGGCCTCCCAAAGTGCTGGGATTACAGGCTTGAGCCACCGCGCCGGCCATGTAAGAAACATTTATGTTGTTGCATGTAGTTCAATTTCATTCATTTTCTTTGCTGTCAAATATATACTTTTCCATTTTATGAATAAGCCACATTTTTTAAAATTTCTACCTCTAATGGATATCTTGATTGTTATTTTAGATTTTTAAACAAACTCATATCCACCACTAAAAGGTGATTACACTTTTCTAAAGGATGCACACGACATATTTTGGAGGTTTTCTTAGAGACATTATCCAACATTTTTATATAAAAAATGGAGAATTGGAGAGAGGGTAGTGGAAAGGCAGTGAGGAAAGGAACTAATACTTATTAGAACTACCATGTACTGAACATTTTGGTAAAAATAGTTGTTTTCTTTTAAGTTGTGGTAAAAAATATATAACATAAAATTTACCATCCTTACCACTTTTAAGCATACAGTTCACTAGTGTCAAGTATATTCACATTGTTGTGAAACGGATCTCCAGAACATTTTCATTGTGCAAAACTGAAACTCTATAAACCTTAAACAACTCCTTTTTTTTTTCCTCTTCCTTTTCTTCAATCACTGGTAATCCCCATTCTATTTTCTGTCCTATGAATTTGGCTTCTTTAGATACTTCATATAATTGGAATCATGGAGTATTTGGTTTTCTGTGACTGGCTTATTTCACTTAGTATAATGTCCTCAAGTTTCCTCCATGTTGTTGCATGTGACAGGATTTTCTTCCCTTTTTAGGCTAAAAATATTCCATTATATGTTTGTACAACATTTTATTTATCCATTCATCTGTTGGTTGACATTTGGGTTAGTTCCACCTCTTGTCTATTGAGAATAATACTTCTATGAACATGGGTATGCAAATATCTCTTCTTAAAACTGTTTCCAATTCTTGGAGTATATAACCAGAAATGAGATTGCTAGATTATATGGTAACTCTATTTTTTTTTTTTTTTTGAGACAGGGTCTCACTCTGTCACCCAGGCATGAGTGCAGTGGTGCCATCTCGGCTCACTGCACCCTCCTCCTCCTGGGTCGTAGTGATCCTCCCACCTCAGCCTCCTCAGTAGTTGGGACTACAGGCATATGCCATATGACACCATGCCCAGCTAATTTTTGTATTTTTTTTTTTTTAGAAATGGGGTTTTGCCATGGTGCCCAGGCTGGTCTCAAACTTCTGGCCTCAAGCAATCCACCCTCCTCAGCCTCCCAAAGTGCTAGGATTACAATTTTACAATCCCATCAACCTTGCACAAGTGTTCCAATTTCCCCACGTCCTCACCAATGCTTGCTTTCAGATTTGTTGTTAGTAGCCATCCTACTGGGTGTATGCAGTAGGAATTTTACAAGTGATCTTTTTATTCCTTTAACAAAGTTGTTGCAAAGTATAAGTACCATTTTACATCAATGAAATCTTAGCACAAAAATATTCTATAAGAGAAAAAATGGGGCACAGAGATTTTCCAGTCCAGGTGCTCTTGAACTTGACAATGAGCATTTTATTCTCAAAGTTCCACATAATCACAAAACAAATTGAATTCTTTTATTCTGAGCTACAAGATATAGACTTACAAGATATAAGGTGCTCTACAAGATTGCCTGACTTTAAATATGAAATAAGAGCTTTAGTTTTAGAGTAGTGGTTCTCATAACATGGTCCCCAGACCAGCAGCATCAGCATTACTGCAAACTTGGTAGAAATGCAGATTCTCAGCTCTCACCCCAAACCTACTGAATCCAGAACTCTGAATAGCCAAGCAGGTAGCACACTCCTGTAATCCCAGCTACTCAGGAGAGGGGCTAGCTGTGTTATCATGACCTGACAGTTTAGAGAGAGTACTTAAATACATGTTTCATTAGTGGGTTTGGGGTCTGCATACCATCCTTTAAGTCCAATTACTACTCTAACTTCATCTTCATCATCATCATCCTCATCAACAACAAAAACTATCTGTCAAATAAGTACCAATAGTCCATTATTTGCATTCTTCCCTTCTTAGTGCTCCTAAGAGGGCCAGGTGTTTATAAATCAAAAGTGTAATTTAAGATAAATGTTCTCTCACACTGCAAGTCATCCTGGAAGCATCAAGTTTAAAAAAGAACTTTTTTAAGCTCCTTTTTATTGAGACAGGATCCATGCTGGTCTTGAATTCCTGGGCTCAAATGATCCTCCTGAGGTTTCCTATGACTGATTTGTTTCACTTGGTATAATGTTCTTGAGGTTCATCCATGTTGTTGGATGGGCCAGGATTATCTTCCTTTTTAAGGCTGAAAATATTCCATTATATGTATGTACCTCATTTTGTTTATCCATTCATCCACTGATGGATATTTGGGTTACTTCCACCTCTTGATACTGAGGAGGATTGTTTGAGACCAGCATGGATCCTGTCTCAAAAAAAAAAAAAAATTCTGCGAGTGAGGCACAGCAATCTATTTTAAACAGCCCTCCAGGTGACACTCATGCATGGTCACGTTTGAGCAGTCCTAGGTTTAGATCATTAGGCAGATATCTAAAGTGTTGTCTAATAATCTCCACACAGTTGCCAAACAGAAAACTGACATATTGAGCACTTTCAGGTTTCCAGGGCAACTTGATAGAGTAAATCTGTGTTTTGCGCTTTATACCACAGTTTTCAGGAAAATGCTGGATTAGCCCAGTTATAATAATGCTAAAACACTAGATCTCTATCCATCTGAAAGTTCACCCAAACACTAATTTATCAGAGTTGCTTCTGAACAAATGGCCACCTGAGAATAGCCACCCTAACCAGGAAGACCTCTTCCAGCTCAGCAGATATCTGACTTATCTCCAGGATTTTCCTTCCACCCACATCCAAGTCCCCACCTTTTGTCTCACTTTTGGGTCTAGACAGAGCCCTGTAATGAATGGACCAAAACAGCCAGAGATAGAAGTGAAAGCAAACGTGCAAACATTCCTCCCATTGGCATCGGGAGCCTTCTTTCTGGGCCTGCCATCAACCTCCGCAGGCCCTGGCCCCAGGTATCCTCATCCACACAAAGAATGCTTCGTGTGAGGTATTCTGTCCACTAATTAGGATACCTTGTATACATAATGGTTCATCATTGATTTTTTGCACCACAGGAAGAATTGGAGACACTTTATGTCTTTCTTTCCTATGAACAAAGATTCACAGATTAGACTTTCCTCTGAAAAGTGGTCGAATCTGATTTGAGTCCTAGGAAGGGAGTTGTGGTTTATGCCTGTTTTCTTGGCATAATTATTCATAAAATATTCCCCCAAAATGTACTAGCTTAAGTAGTAAAATTCACCCTACCAAAAATCTACTGTTAGCTCCTTTTTTAAAAACCAGAGCATTTATTGTGTGACTAATCATTGAAATTCTTAAGATAAACTGGATGCTACAACAGCTGGCCCCTTGGGTTTAGACGTTTTTCCTTCTCAGAATCCATGCCTGAATCTGCAGTATACAACGTTCAGGCGCCTCGCTCGACCAGTCCTGGTCGTATTTCATCTTCAAGCCTTGGCACTTCAGTTATACTTCCTCTTGTGCTTAGCAGGGTAGCCACATTTGCCACAGGGTGACTTTTGAAGGTGGCAGGCCTTAGAGCCACAGTGGTGGCACAATGTGTGCCTCTTATTGCGACACTTTTCAGACAATGACGTTCCCTTCAGTATCTTGCTTCTGTGGCCAAGACCAAAGAGTGTTGTTAGCTCTTAGGTAGGCTTTGCCTTTCCCTAATGCTTTTAAGTGGAAGACAGATGATCCTTCAGAGGAACAGGAGACTGTGTGGCTGTATTCGGTGCAGCTTGGGGCCTTGAAGAAGGGAAACAAGACAAGGGAGTTAATTCCTAGGGCTCCTCGGAAAGAAGAACAGTGATGTCTGGGAGTAGGCATGGACTATTATGTTGATAGAAATTGTGGCCCCTAAGAAAGGTGCCATTTCTCACACCTGTAATCCTAACACTTTGGGAGGAGGCCAAAGCTGGAGAATCACTCCAGTCCAGGAGTTCAAGACAGCCTGGGCAACATAGTGAGACCCTGTCTCTAAAAAAAAAATTGAGAAAAAAAGAAATCGTGCCCCGCCAGGACCCATAACTCTCTTATGCTCTAAAGCTTGCACCCACATTTCTCATCTGTCCACCCCTCTCCTCTGTCCTCCACAAGTCACTTATACTTGAGACTTTAGTGTCAAGAGTTTCTCCCAAGGTAAATCTTGTTTCTAGTACAGATTGAGCATCCCTAATCTGAAAATTCGAAATCTGAAATGCTCCAAAATCCAAAACTTTTTGAGCAACAACATGACACCACAAGTGAAAAATTCTACACCTGACCCCACATGACAGGTTGCAGTCAAAACACAGTCACAATTTTTGTTTATGCAAAAAGTTATTTAAAATAGTGCATAAAATTACCTTCAGACTATATAGATAAGGTATATATGAAACATAAACAAATTTTATGTTTAGACTTGGGGCCCATCCCCAAGATATCTCATTATGTATATGCAAATATTCCAAAATAAAAAAAATTCCAAAACACTTCTGGTTCCAGCCACTTTTGGACAGATGATAATCAACCTGTATGTATTTGGTGGTAAGCCTAACAAAAAGGTAACTGCATTGCTTTGTATAGCACCTTTAAAAATTGTTCAAATCTGATTTCGGAAAGTTCAAGCCTAGAAACCAGGTTTAATGTGAAAATATGTGCTGGCTAAAGTTGTGTGCACACAATATGTTCCAATTACTTAACAACCCTCAAAAATATTTTACCTGCATGTCCACTCAGCAAAATCAGCCTTCTCTCTGCCCTCTTCCAGCATACACACTGACACTCTGACACTCTGACAATGGCAAGGCTGGCTGAAGTCAGCAGTGATATGCAGGAATCTGGATGCTTGCCCTCACCATATCCTGAATCTTGGATGCTTTTTACTCCTCATCTTAACACGTGCCAATGTTATGTTACAATATCTGACATTTGGTTTGTTTCAACATTAACTCTGTGATAAAAGTTAATCAATAGCCTCATTTTCCCCGCTTCCTGCTCAAATCAATACACATGTCTCCTTTGAAGAATGGGGAATGTAAACTAAAGTTGATCCTATGGTTTTAACTTACCTCAACCGAATGTATGCTTAAAGAAAGAGCCAATCACTTACTTAGATGCCATTTATTTAGTTTCTTTGTATTCTTGTGAATTAATAAATTAGAGTGCTTCCACCTTCTAAGTAAACTTTTTATCATTGATTAGTCCTCAGAGGCTAATTTACTTATATTTACTAAAATACCAAATATATTGATTTTCAGAAAATGTAAACTGCAAGACTAGAACATGGCATACATGTGTATAACTTGTTTTAAGTATATAGAATATTAAATTATATGTTCATTTCAATCTTACAATCCTCCAAAAGAACTGCATGGTTTAGATCTGTAAAATGAAAGATAAGAGAAAAACACTACTATTAATAATTATATTTATGTTTTTAATTTTTTTTTTTTTTTTTTTTTTTTTGAGACAGTCTCTGTCTCCCAGGCTGGAGTGCCAGTGGCATGATCTCGGCTCACTGCAACCTCCGCCTCTCAGGTTTAAGCAATTCTCCTACCTCAGCCTCCCAAGTAGCTGGGATTACAGGCACCCGCCACCATGACTAGCTAATTTTTTTTGTATTTTTAGTACAACCAAGGTTTCTCCATGTTGGCCAGGCTGGTCTCAAACTCCTGACCTCAGGTGATCTGCCTGCCTCAGCCTCCCAAAGTCCTGGGATTACAGACATGAGCCACCGTGCCCAGCCTATGTTTTTAATTTAAAAAAATTTTTAAATCTGTTCTGTAGATGTTAACTAGGGCTATTTATAGACAAGGATGCTGTTTTCATATGAAGTCTTTGATGTTATCACCTTAATTTTCCTTCAGAAACAATGGACACGTTTCTCATCCAGTCACAGCATTGTATTTGCTTGTTGATCTCTGAAAACTTACTCTCCTGTTTCAACTGGCATTTAGACCTCCTATCCCACTCCAAGACTAGATGAAAATCAGAGGAATCAGGCAACTTTGTCTAACATTTTCAGAGCAAGAAAATTGGTGAATAAAATGGGCCTTTCTGTGCCTACATTTATAATTCTCCCCCAAAAAAGCATGGAAAAGATCAACCTAATATTTTTACTTTATAAGTATCAATAAGCCTTAATATGTACTGACAGTTTACCAATATGATAATCAAATAGAATTGTTAGTAACAATGAAATAGAGTGACCATATTTAGAAAGCATATGCTCATAAAATGCTTCTCATTCACAATGTGTGCTTTCAATACCTAAGCTTACTTCCCTCTGTTAAAAATTTAAAAAATAAAAAAGTTTAAGAAAATAATTTTATAATATCTAATGAAATGCTTTTTAAATGTTATTAGATTCACGGGTACAAGAGATGTTAGCACAACATCTTGCGATTGGAATTTAGCTAGTTGTGAACTTGAAACAGTTAATATTCGGTTGTAATAATGAAGATTAACATGCAAGAATTATACATTTTAGTTCACTTATAAAAACAACTTAACCACCTTAAGGGAAGAAAAGAGCTAATGTGCTTCATACAGTATATATAATTACAATAGGGCTTAGGGCAGTGCTTTTCAAATTTTAGTGAGCATAAAAACGCAGATTCGTGGCTCCCACCCTGGAGATTCTAAACCATGAAGTCTAGGATGAAGTCCAGGAATATGCATGTTTAACACCCAATCTCACCTTCAAATAACTCATACAAAATTACCGTTCAGGCCCCTCTTAGAGAACACCAACTTAAGATGACAGATGTACTTGTTATTGCATCCAAAACCACAGAATCATCAGATAAAATACCCGTCTTAGACGATCTTTCATATACTTTATATTACTTTGCTAAAGAACCAAGGTAGATAGCATTTAAAGGACTGCTGATAACAGTTAAGATTTATTCATTTCAGGTACTATACTTCTCATTATGGTTCTTAAAAATTGGCCCACAACTTTTAAAATTAATTGATGTTTAAAAGTCATGAGGAATTTAAATTGTTTCTTAACTTTCTGTTCATTTTTAATGTCTTCAATATTCCCATTTAATATTGTTTGATATTAAAATGTAATGGAGTCACAGTATTTATCATCTGTTCTTCTTTGGTTTCAAGGGAAGACGAGGGAAAACAGGACCTCCAGGAAAACCAGGACCCCCAGGACCACCTGTGAGTAAACAATATGATGACTGTCCCTTTAAAAAGTCACTCTTTATTTCTGTGTGTTTACCTAAGGATTATTTTACTCCCCTGTAGATAATGATTTCCTTCTTTCTACTGTTTAGAATGACTGGTTTCAGCATTTGGATGAGTAGTTCATAGTCTCTATATTCCTAACGCCATCATCACCACAAACCAAGAGATGAGGGAGGCTGGTAATCATCCACACGCCTCACCCACTTGTTTATTACACAGATGGCAATAACAGTAGTGTCTGCTTGAACATCCCAAGCCAAGTGTCCAGACAGATGAATCCTGTTCTGAACCTACCTGAACTCCATCTTCTCGATTTCTTAACGTCCAGGCTGTTAGAAAATCAGACATCTGGGGAAGCATATCCACTTTTCTTGATATGAAACTATTTTGTTAGTATAATTTCATGGTTTGGTAAAAAGTGCTATAAAGATCATCTAACCAGTTAGTTTATCTGGATCCTTTACCCCGAGCTTCTAGAAAAAAAAAAAAAAGTATTTAACTTCTTGTAGTTCTGGTAACTCTGCAGCCTGTGAGAGTCTGGTTTGTGTCCAAGCTGCTCCACTGACACTGCACTCTCTGTGGTCCCAACAATCTCTGCATCGCAGATTCCCTGAGCACTTTTCAGGCTTCATCTTACCTTACCTTACACAGGAATGTATAGCATTGACTGCTGTCTCCTTGAAACTCCCTATTCTCTTGGTTTAGCGACACTGGGTTTTTTCTCATATGCCTGGGGCCATCTTTTTGTCTCCATTAACAGCTTCTCTTCTGCCCCCTATATGCTGGATGGATTAATGAATACCAGTTTTTTTATTTCAACTCAGACACTGTTCCTGAGTTCCAGGCTGGTACATCCCATTATTTTTTAGTATCTCCACGTGGAAGTCTCCTGGTTACCACAAAAGTATAATGTCCAAAACTAATCTCTAAAAATAATCCTAGATTTTTTTTCTTCTTCATCCTCCTCATCTAAACAGTCTCTAAATCATATCATTTCTACATCGCTGCAGCCCACAAATCCTCTCTGTCTTCACTATCACTGCCTTAGTTTAGACCTTTGTCAATTTGAATCTATATATTTGAAGTCACCTTCTCCAAGTGGAGTAAAACTTCTAAATCATGACAGCAACCAGGTGGGCTTGGATGGCTTAGAATTCTCTAACAGCTTAAAACTATTTGATTTTAAATTCCTCAATCGCTTCTCTTTTCTTCAAGACGGATGGATTCCACATCCTCTACATGCCATTCTGGGCCCTTCATGGTTTGCCTTTTACCTGCCTTGGCCTATCCTCCTCTATGCCCTTCCTTCGTTTGTAATCAGTAATCTTCCTATTGGGAGATCCCGCTCCCGATGTTTAAAATGGGTTCTTTTCTATTTCCTAAGTGTCTCGGCTGGGTTGAGAAATAAAGGGAAAGAGCACAAGAGAGAGAAATTTAAAGCTGGGTGTCCGGGGGAGACATTACATGTCGGCAGGATCCATGATGTTCCCCTAGCTGTAAAACCAGCAAGTTTTTATTAGCGATTTTCAAAAGGGGAGGGAGTGCAGGAATAGGGTGTGGGTCACAGAGATCACATACTTCACAAGGTAATAAAATATCACAAAGCAAATGGAGGCAGGGTGAGATCACAGGACCACCGGATGAGGAGAAATTAAAATTGCTAATGAAGTTTGGGGCACGCATTGTCTTTGATAACATCTTATCAGGAAACAGGGTTTGACAGCAGACAACCTGTCTGACCAAAATTTATTAGGTGGGAATTTTCCCATCCTAGTAAGCCTAGGAGCGCTGTAGGAGACCGGGGCTTATTTCATCCCATTGGCTTTGGCCATAAAAGACAGGACACCTTAAAAAGGGGCCGTCTATAGGCCTACTTTCAGGGCACATTCTCTTTCTCAGGGATGTTCCTTGCTGAGAAAAAGAATTCAGTGATATTTCTCCTATTTGCTTATGAAAGACGAGGAATATAGCTCTGTTTCCATCTGGCTCACTGACGGTCAGTTCAAAGTTACCTCTCTTGTTCCCTGAACATCGCTGTTTGTTACCCGGTTCTTTTTTAAAGATGCCCAGATTTCATATTCAAGCACACATGCTCTACAAACAATTTGTGCAGTTGATGCAATCACAGGGTCCTGGGCGACATTCATCCTCCTCAACTTACAAAGATGACGGGATTAAGAGATTAAAGTAAAGACAAGCATAGGAAATCACAGGGGTATTCATTGGGATAGTGATGTGTCCATGAAATCTTCACAATTTATGTTCAGAGATTACAGTAAAGACAGGTGTAAGAAATTATAAAAGTATTAATTTCCCGCAACATCTTCCCTTACTGTTTCAAAAATGCTATGACTTGCAAATGTTCTCCAATAGGCCTGTATATGCTTCTCTGTATCTTCGTGACTCAGCTCAAACATTTCTCCTATAGAGCCTTTGCCAGTGCTCTCAGCATTTGAGGTTTCCTCCCATGGTCCTGTATGTTACATCTCCTACAGATATAGCACATTGCTTTGGACTCTTATTTTCCTCATCTGTCTGACCACTGCACCGTGACTTTTTTGAACCTCTATTTTCCCACCATTGCTTAGTCTCTGGCCTATAGCATGTGATTATTGTTTATTTAATGACTGAGTAACAAATGAATATGTTTTGTAGACAAAAAAAAATTAAGACCAGGTAAATGACCTTCTGAAGACCAAAAAACACCCTGCACCACCACTAGAGGGCCTCAACCCAGTACCTTAGGAATCTCTTAGGATGTGCTCACCTGCCAAAAACGAACATGATTACTGTCCTGTCATTGATTTCATTTCACTGTAGCCCTTCTAGTGGATTGTCCTATTAACAGTGCATTGCGGCTAATTGATATTTATTATATAAAGGCAGATTGGGGGGATGAGGGGGTGAGGAAGTATGAGCCGGATATCTGCATTAGTCTATTCTCACACTGCTATGAAGAACTACCTGAGACTGGATAATTTATAAAGAAAAGAGGCTTATTTGACTCACAGTTCCACAGGCTGTACAGGAGGCATGGCTGGGGAGGTCTCAGGAAACTCCCAGTCATGGCAGAAGGAAGAAGGGGAAGCAAGCACATCTTCACATGGCAGCAGGAGAGAGCGAGTGTGAAGGGGGAAGTGCACTTTAAACAACCTAATCTCCTGAGAATTCACTCACAAGACAGCACTAGGGGGATGGTGCTAAACCATTACAAACCACCCTCATGACCCAATCACCTCCTGCCAGGTTCCTCCCCCAACATTGGAGATTACAATTTAACATGAGATTTGGTTGGGGACACAGAGCCAAGCCATATCAGTGTACTAGCATCTAGTCTTGAAAGGAATCAGTTTTGTTGATTTTTATTTCAAATTTTTAGACAAAACAGAGAACACATTGTAAGATCTTTAAAATAATTGTTTCGTGCTTTAAAGAAGAAAAGCTAGTGAATGCTAACAGGCAAGATTAGACCTTTGTGTAGTTTTCTAAACCTATGGTGCTGCTTGTAAGTCAGGATAATTGTTGTCTCAAAGGAAGAATTTGAATGTTGAAGACCTTTATGACAAGCTTGCCAAATGTCTAGGAGAGAAGAGGATTACACCAAATTCTGGAATGAGTTCTCAACTACAGATCAAATGAATTTACTGAAGAGTTCAGAAGATTAAAAACCATGTGACTGTATGATAGGATTTATAATATTCAATTCCACAGACTTTAGTTTATTGCCAGAGTGTTTGGAGGAGAGAGGAGCTTATTCTATTTCAAGTATAGATTTAGAACTTAAACTCAGCTATAGGTCTGACACACAGTGTTCATTAGATCCTGGGAACATAGTATTTGAAAAAAGTGGTTTATTAACTTTTTAAATATAACAAAATACCCAATTTGTTAGAAAAATTAGGAAAAATCTATGCAGAAGATAAAGTATTTACTTTGGTGGCATGATCTTGGCTCACTGCACCCTCTGCCTCCCAGATTCAAGCAATTCTCTAGCCTCAGCCTCCCCAGCAGCTGGGACTACAGGTGCCCACCACCACACCCAGCTAATTTTTGTATTTTTAGTAGAGACAGGGTTTTACCATGTTGGCCAGGATGGTCTTGATGTCTTGACCTCATGATCCGCCCGCCTCAGCCTCCCAAAGTGCTGGGATTACAGGTGTGAGCCACCACGCCTGGCCAGTATTCACTGTTTTAAAAGTATCAGCAGAGCACTTGTTATCTCTTAGGATGTCCCAGGGAGCTATTTGTATTTTATTACAATTTACAAATAGCTTAAGAGATGTTCCCCCTTAATTGTGGACATTTTTAGATCAAAACATTGTTGTTTTTCATTTATTTGTCTTTTCCAACATTGGACCCTTTGTGACATGTACCCTACTTCATAGCAAGAAGGAAGGCAAGAAGAGAACAAGAGATGGGTTGGGAGGACCTACAATTTTTCTAATTGTTATTGGAGTTAGTGTATGCCTCACCACAGTGGCCAGTATGTGAGGATCCTGAAGCATGTGTTAGAATATCTTATGACAATGTGAAACGTATTTTTTAAAAATTTTAATTTTGTCTCCTTATCAAACAGTAATTAAATACTATGTAATATCCCTCAAATAAGTGAATATTTTATGTAATTTAAACATTATGTTTGAGCAATTAGTCTTTGGGAAAGTTGGAGGGAGACTTTATTCTAGTCAGTGTGATGGCAAAGAACAAAGGAATAAGAATTACCAGGAGGCATGAATTTTTTTATTTTTTTTATAACAGCATACTTTATAAGAAAATGTTCTTCCCTTTGGGGGTTTAAGATGTTTCTGAAATCAAACATAGTGTTGTTATTTAGGGGAGTGTCAGTGAAGACTTTAAAAATCTTGAATTGAAAGGAAATTGAATTGAAAGGAATCTAAGTCTCTGATGGCCTGAAGCAATTCAAATAATTAAAGTGTTCTAACGAGTCCTTCTACTTGATTATTTGTTCTGAAGCCAAATTTGTATATTCTCACTTTCTTATGAAATGTTTGCACCAAAAGGACAACTTGTTTACTAAAAAAATTTCCTACAACTGGCTAAGTGTGTGTGTGTGTGTGTGTGTGTGTGTGTGTAAGAGGACAACGTTTTGTCCCCTGAGATATTTTATCTCCTACGGAAAAAAGATTTCTAATAATGGGAAATTTACTAACAGTAGTTTTATTAAACTAACGTTAGTAAATTATCTTTGTGAATCAGTGTTTCGTGGAAAGTCATATATATCACTCCAGTTTAGCTCCCCATATTCAATAGCAAATTTTTGTGTCTTTAGGAAAGACTTATTTGAAATTTATACACATGCAATATGCATATAATGAAACTGTTCTTATTCAGAGTGCTTGTCATTGAGCAGTGACTAACCTGGTTAACAGAGTTAGCCACATGTATTTTTGTAAAGTATTTGTCCAATTTCTTGTTAAAAACCAGAGCTGATCTTACCTATGCAAAGGAAAAAGCTCCCAAACTCTCCCAAATAACTTCTGCCATCTTGTCCTAAATGAATATTCTTCACTGGAGGGGAACTATTACATAGAGATCTCTTGGATTTATTTCAATACATAAAGATTACAACTGAGAACAGTTTTTCAGTATGAGAGGGCTAAGCATCTCCCGTGGGAAGGAAATAGCACTAACATCTGAGGAAACAGGTTCAGAGGAGAGACGGATGAAGCAGACAAGGAGAATTTATTACCATCACTAGCTCTGCATTAAGTACTGTATTTCCAGTGTCTTAGGGAATCCTTACAACTCTCTTGAAAAGTAGAAATTATCTGCATTTTATAATGAGGTAAATGATACTTGGAAATGTCAAGTAACTTACCCAAGCTGACACAAGCAGAGAAGACAGAATTGAAACACAGAAACTGATCCCTAAACCTTTGTTCTGCCAGACTACAGGTGTGAAAGACAAGCTTCTCGTTTACAATTCAACTAAGATTAGTCTTCTTCAAACATCATACATAGAACAGTGTTTGATTTTGCCATGGCAATGAATGGCACTGGGCTGACTCCAGACAGTGAGATGGTATAGGATAGCATAGGATGGCAGTGAGGAACTTAATGCTTTTCCTCACTAGCCTGTCCTGGAACAATTTTCTTGATATTTCCTTGTCTCCATTTTCTTTTCTGTAAATTTGAAATAATAGCACCTACCCCACCTGCTTTTTCCCACAGTGGCTACAAGGGCCCAATGCCATGGATGTGAAAGAACTTTCTTCTAAATGTAAAGCTCTATCTAAATGTAAGTTAGTTCCACTGTTATTATTCTGAACACCCATTCACACTGTAGATAGAAGAGACTGTCTTCAATCAGTAATTAGACCAACACTTCTTTTCTCTCTTTACAGTTTTCCAAAAATCTAGTTAACAGAAATTTGAATGTCTATCAATCAATTGCGGAAATAAAAGATCATTTTGCATATGGCACGCTTATTCTAGATACATAAATCCACTCATGAAGAGATCCAAAAGTTATTCGCAATTAGGTAACAATAACAACCAGGTCTAAAGAGTCAGTGATGCTTCTCCTGAGATTTGCAGCCTCTTCCTTGCTTGTGGTGCTTGTTCCTTTACCATCCGAGCTGTTGCATTTTATTAGTTGTGATGTTCTCTAAGTCTCAACTGTCCTTCCTCACACTCCAATAAAAGCTTGTCTTTTTAAAAAGCCTTCCAGTTATCTGAGTAGCATAAGCAATGGAAAGTAATGGACTTATGTTATGATAATGAGACTTGGAAAGTCTCAAGACTTGGAATGCCTTCATTTATTTCAAAGTATTCTGGTTTCTAGTTTCTTTAGAAAAGAGAGGAAAGCAGCTGGAAATGAGGCGAAGCAGGAGAGAAAGTAGGATAATTTAACTAATGAACCATTAAAGGAAGTAGGTATTAGCCCACCCATTTGACATTACTTCTCATTCATCATTGCTGGAAAAAGCGTTTATTAAAAACCACATTAATTTTAAAATGTGTTATTATTTCTTTCTGTTATAGGCAAGGCTTTTTATTTTCTTTCATTTTTTTCTTCTGGTATTGTTTTTATGCATTGTTTCATTATTGCAGTAGGAGAATTGAGCAGTGGGCTCCATTTGTCACATTTGTGTGCATAGCAATTTAGGTTGAAAGCAGAAATTCAAAAAAGCGTGTAACATGGGGCAGCAGCTCCATCTACTGTTTCCGTTGGAAAAGCTCTAGTCAAAGAATGACTATAGCTCTTTGAAGGATGTCAGGCGAGTGGAAATTTTTCGATGTTTGAAGTTTATTATAAATCCATATGATTTTTTTAGAATTATTTTGAGGATTTTGTTGCATTTATGCTTACCTTAAAATTTAAATATAAATGCTATTTCATCAGCAGTCATTTTCAATGTCAACTTGATGCTCTTTTGAGGTGAAAATCCATACCTACTTCATTGATCTCTAAAATGCCCTTCTGTTGTACAATACCAATAAAACTCTGCAGTATTAATTTTGTAGGAGCTTACGCCAATAAAATGTATGCTTCTTTTCTAAAACAAGTCTGATTTAAAACATGTACATTCATGTTTCTATTTTAATTTTAACTTCAATGTAGAATTTCTTCTACCTTTAAAGCATGAATCATTGCACAGTCCTGAAAGTTACAATTAAACATCAGTTTGCACAGTTAAAAGAGTAAATTTAGGGTGTAAAATTTAATTCATTTACTAAACAAATATTTATGGGCTATCGACCATGTATTAATCACTATTACAAACATTGAATACATAGTGGTTAAAAACACAGAGCAACAACAAACTACAGATAAGGTCTCTACCTTTCTTCATAACTTACTCTCTGTGGTAAGGCAGTACACCAATGGTTAATAAACAGTTAAATAAATAGACAAAATAATTTCAGTTTAGAGTGAAGTGCTATGGGGGGAACAAACTGGGTAATGTGATAATGATTTGGAAGGAGGAAATGTTCTTCTCATTACCATCTCATTGAGGTGGTCCAGGGAGGTGTCTCTGAGCAGAAGACATTCCTTGAGAAGGAGCTGGCCATGTGAGGGCCAGAGCAAGAACTTTCTAAACAGAAATATCAGGACTTGCAAAGGGCTTCAGGTGGGGAAAAGCTTGATGTATTCAATACAATAAACAATAAAGGAGCTAAGAAAAGAATACTGCCAGAAAAGATTTGGGAGCTGAATGGCTTCATCACATGGGGCCTTCTAAGAATAGAAGAGAAGGGTTGGCGGGTAGGGCAGCTGGAGAGATACAAGTAGCCATGAAATAACCAGTTATATCTCCCTTTTGTAAGAGTGTGTGTGTGTGTGTGTGTGTGTGTGTGTCTGCAGTGGTTTTTTTTTTTTTTTTTTTTTATGTGACGAAATTACTGTTCCTACTGATTCAAATAAATTATTCTGAAGGTAATATTATTTTTAGCCCATTATCTTCAGTCTTTGAGTAGACAGGGAATAGGCTTGTTTGCTGAGAGAAAACAAGAAAATTGACAAAGGTTTGATTGTAGCCCATTTAATTTCAGTCTTGACTGAATCCACTGGATATCACATTGGTCATTAGAGATGGAGAATTTCATCACATCTAAGTCTTTTCTTTTTCCCCACAGCTAAATCTGATGTTTCCTTTCTGTTAGGCTATAGGTTAAGCCAGTTGAACAGTTGTGGCAATGAAAATACATGCCTTCAAAACACCATAGGACTAAGTGCTTCCAGCACTTGTGCCCCGTTATCCATCACTATTCTCAACTTGAGTATCTTCCGTCTCCAACTTCATTTACTATGCACTGAAAACTGAAAGTGCAAAATTATTATTTCCAGTATATAGCAAGATCCACCTCTAAAACAATTTGGTGTCCAGAAACACGTTTTTGGACTGCTGAATAAAGCAGATGACAAAAACTGTGTCAATGAAACATTTGATTACTTGTTAAAATACCCTCAAAATACCTTGAATGTGACTACATGCATTTTGAAGCTCATCATGTATCAATAGGAATCCAATTCAAATTCTTAACATCCCTTCTAGAAGCTTTGAACTGATCAGGGCTTTGTCATGTTTCTCAGTTTTCCTTTCAGCAAGAGAACCACAATCTCTTCTGTCTATTAAATGACTAAAGTCTGTGCAATGTAATATCTTCAGAGAAAATGAACCTAACAATTTGAGTCAATGGGAATAGGAATTTCATTTCTTAAAAAAAAGTAAGATGACACTTTCTCAGATTTAAAAATATAGACACATAAGACCTATAAAATGGAGACATGGCTAATCGTGTTTATTGCCACTTGTCCCTCGTGGGGGTAATGGTCCCAGACAAAACAGCTGTTCCCAACATTGCTAAAATTCCAGTGTCACCTTGTGTGACCACAGAATACGTAGACATGCATGTGAGGCAGCTAGGGGTATCAGGTTGAGATTTTGAAAACTAGCTCTCAAGTTTTATTTTCTAGTTATTTCTCTTTTTCTCTCCCTATGGACAGCAGCAGGACATTTTTACTCACTTTCCGACTTCCTATGTTTTTTACTACTAGTGGTAACATATATTATGGTTGAAAAGACTATTATATTTGTACAGTCACTGACTGCCTGTTTCATCTTGTGTTATGTTCTTGAAATCAACTATTAAGACATCTGGACTGACATGTGTTATTTACAGCAATGGTGAGACAGAATATTTGAAATCCTTGATCTGTGGTCTCCAAACTTGTAATTAGTTGTGATCGTGCCTGGATTAAACATCATTTCTTTGTGTTGGGTAAACATTAAGGTTTGAGAAGTCAAAGACCAATCAGATTTATTAGAACCTTAATTTTCAGAAAGGAAGATTTGTCTCCTAAATAATCTTATAGTTTGCATTTGATGACATAGTTTCCAAGAGGATCTCCATACTGTATTTAATTTTACTGCTGTATAACTTTGCAAGGTAGGCAAGAAGAGATTATTTTCATTTAATAAGAAAATTCTGGGTCCTGATGAATAAGGGGCTCAGCTCAATTTGTGCAGTCAGTTTTCTCTGCACATCGGTAACTATAGCTTAGTATGATCAGAGGAAAGGCTGAAGGAAATTATGTAACTAGGGAAGCAACAAGTTTTCAGCATTGTCTATGGGACCTAAAACATGGAAGAAAAGTTGGCAGAAAATAAGATTTGAAGAGTCTTCAGCTATGTCTGTAATGAATTCATGAAAAAGTAAAAATACCCGAAGCAGATATGGCAAAACTGTTAATATTTGACGACACAGGATTGTGGACTCATTGGAATTTATATTATTTTCTGTACTTTTCAGCATGCTTAGAATAGTTCAAATTCATTTTAAGAAACAGGAAAAACATTCTATGGGATTAGTAACAGTTCTTATCACTGATTACTTCTTCACTGGCTGATATCATCAGTAGCTTCTCCTTTGACTGAAATCCTTTGTGGAATGGGGCCACATGTTTTAAAACTAAAATTATTAACTATTTTTTAGAACTTTCATGAGCACACTCTCTATAACCATGGGGTTCAGTTGAGCCAAGAATTGTCATTTGTAGATTTATCATTAGTACAACCTACAGATAAGGGAGAAATCTTAACATCACACATTTGAGTTGAAAGTGAAGACCACAATCACCCAATTATTCCAGAGCTGTCCAGAATGTCCCCAGCTATTCGAGTTGCACACACGCTCTTGGCCTCTATGTAACTTGGCAGTGTATAAGCCAGTGCCACCAGCCTGCTTATCTTAAGTCCCAGCAGTGTGCCTTGGAACTTGCATTTTCTCAACTCAGGAAGAGATGTCATTCTACCAACACTTTTGAAGAGAATGAATGTTATCACCTAACTACAGTAAATGGAAACTCAAAGCATTCATAGGTGCAGGCTGCCTGTGGGGTCCATGTAAGCCAACTTTCCTCCAGATTTTGGTGGCATATTGAAAAATTCCTGAGGTCAGACAAGGGGATGGAGTCACAGTTGTTCCTAAGGTATGATTTTTGTTGGTGGTGATCTTTTGAGGACACCACTGGATACAAATAATTTGTTTCACACATTCCCCTCCTTGCTAGTTTTCATGCCCCTGTGGCTTTTATCACCTTGTACTGGGTCATTGATGTTACATCTGTGGGTGGCAAGGCACTCTAAAGATTCCTGCTGCTCCTTATATTGCAGGACACTGACAAATAATATTTTTCCTTTTTTAGGACATACTGAGGAGAGATGAGTATGAAACATTTTATGGATGGATAAGCAGAATGGCAGCATTAGGGGAGGAATCATTTTTTTTTCTAACTATCATGCCATAGAAATCAGTCAAAATGTCCCACTCTATCAATAAGGCAGTGAGCTTTACACCAATTAGGTTGATATCTGGGGAAATAAGCACCTTTAAAGATTTTTTTTCTGCCTTGGGAAACAAAGTGTTAAAAAGCGTGCAAGCTTTCTAGCATAATTTAGAAAATCTGCTTTTATGAAATGGGTTAATTATACCCATTGAATGTGTTCACTGTCACAGTCTCATCCTCCCACTTCTGTTCCAAAATGACAAGTGAAACCAGGGACTGTGCAATTTTGGAAAACAATCAGATCACATATTGAGTATTTTGCTTATTCATACAACCATAAACGGCCTATGCTTGAGTTCCCTCAATTACACAGCTCAGTATGCAGGCCAGAAGCAGACAAGCCCAGTTCAAGTGAGCACTTTCCTGGAATACACGAGGGAATGAGTTTGAAAAATGTCCAAAGTGGCAGATGTGAAAAATTCTCATTCAAGATCCAGAGCTGCCTTTGCTGCAATCCTTCACCTGTTAATCGCACTGCCTCTGAACTTGTGAACCAGGGATGCTAGCAATATCTTAGACTGAGACACTTAGGAGCTATAGATCTTTCAAGGTATGGTGCCAGTATATGCCAAGGTGGGGGAAAAACTAGTGAGACAAGACAAGATCATGGATCACAGCACTGCTCAGAATTTTCAGACATTTACCAAGAATAAGTATGTCGCTGCCAGCTTCCAACTAAACTGTTATTATCTTTTGTAGGGGAAATTCCCAAAAGATGTCCTTGATGAATGCTTAAACCATTGTACTGTATCGCTTAAATTCTTCAGACTCCTGCAATGCTAATACACAATCTCTCTTCCACAACAGAATACAATGGCACTAGTGTAGTCTTAAGTGAAGGATATTTCATTTTCCCTGAGTGTGACAACTTTCCCACAACTGTTCTCCACTGCAATTTCATGCTCATTGGAGTTTCTGTGCACCAAAATCATCCCCAAGCAATATACTCTCTTGATTAACTAGTATTTTTTCCACCTCCTTTGATTATATTTATTTTTTCTTTTCTTCCACCGTCTTATAAGTGCTAAGGTTCCTTAGCCTTCATTCGGCGTTATTGAAACCTCAAAAGTTATTTAAGATGCTGGTTGAGATTGCTGACTTCCTTCCTTTTCCTTCTCAGCCTAACGCTGCTCGTTTCTTTCTCCTGCTCTTGTTCTAATAGAAGCCCTCCATGATTTTGAACTTCCCTGTGTCTCCGTGTTGTTCCTCTCTCTTATCCTTACCCTCCTCCCATTCTGGTCACTTTCGTCTTGACTCTACTTGTCATCCAAGTCTTTTTTTTTTTTTTTTCTTTTTTTGAGATGGAGTCTTTCTCTGTCTTTCAGGCTGAAGTGCAGTGGTGTGATCTCAGCTAACTGCAACCTCTGCCTCCCAGGTTCAAGCAATTCTCCTGCCTCAGCCTCCTGAGTAGCTGGGACTACAGGCACACACTACCATGCCCTGCTAATTTTTTGTATTTTAGTAGAGACAGGGTTTCACCATGTTGCCCAGGCTGGCCTCAAACTCCTGAGCTCAAGCAATCTGCCTGTCTCAGCCTCCCAAAGTGCTAGCATTGCAGGCGTGAGCCACTGTGCCTGGCCCTTTCAAAAGGCATATCTATACCAAGTCTCAGACCCTTCTTTGCTTGGCCCTTAGTGATTGTGTATCTCATTAATCCTGTGGTCTTTCACCACACAATGCCCTGCTCAATTTTTTAAAAACCAGCTTTAAGATGATTGGTATTTTATTTTCCCATCATCCTCACTGTGAGGTGGTTTAAAGGAAAGAGTTAAAAGATCAAGGCCGTGGGGTCAGACAGACCTGAGTTGAAACCTAGCTCTTGTCTACTATTTATATGATCTTGAGTCAGATATTTAGTCTTTTGTTATGTGTAAAATAAGGAAACACCACCTCACTGGATTGCTGTAAGAGCTAAATGCAATAATGTATGTACCTGCCACACAGTTGTCACTTTCAAATGGTAACTATTGTTATCTATTAATATTTTTGTTATCATTATCCTCATTTAATCATTATTTGCCATCTTCTCATTGTTTTTGTCTTTCTTTCCCAGGATTTAGGACCTACCATTTCCAAGGCAAAAGGGTTATTTTTTCTCTTTTATTATCACCTGCATGTAAATTTTTCTTCTATCTGCTTTGCTCCCCTCCTTCCTATTTTCCTCTGTTAAAGTATTTATAGAGAAACTTCATCCATCTAAGAATGTTGGCCTAAATATATGCATATACATATTCATCATCTGGAAAAACTCATTAGATTCTATTTTCAATGTGAACAAACGCACTTGAAAACATCTCTTTTAAATTGAGAGCATTCAAGTTGCATAACTGTAATCTTTTGTGTTGACCAATGAATGAAACAGATCCTTCAGATTAGCACTGAAACATGAATTTTCCCTGAGCTTATTTCCATTTGAGTCTCCACCACTTACAATCCAAGTTAACCTGAAGACTTGGCTCACAAGTCATTTCTCAAAGCCTCTTTCCAGAAAGTTAAAGCCCTCAGCCTAATGGTGGTGGAGGCAGAGATGTAGTCTGTAGAGTCCCGGGCCACCCTTTCCTCCTTGGTGCTGTCTTCTTCTGTCCTTAGCCCGCAAGGGCCATCCCTTTATTCTCCTTTTCTGTCCTACCCACCTTGCTCTTGGGAAGTATGTAATGAACAATTCACATGAATCTATTAGAATGGAATGATTTTGGACTTCGTTCAACCATTCATGTGGTTTGGGGAAAAATCTCTTGGTTTTCCCATCTGTTAAATGGAAAATATAATAGTACCCACTTCAGTTGGTTATTATAAGAATCAAATAAGATAATGCATTTTACAGTCACATTACCCTACCACCCAAGAAAATATAAGTGAAAATACTTTTAGAATTATCCAGAGTTGTGAAAACATGAACCATTAGTATTACATCTCCTAGGAACATTTGCATTTGATCTGGCAATAAAACCTAACACCCCCCAAAAAAAAATAACACTCGCTTTAGGACATTTTGGCCAAACCTGGAGCGTAGGCAAGATATTTGAAGGAAAAAGACCTCCTCCCAGGAAACTTTACGTTTCACCTATATCTGGCCTGCCCATGTTCCCTAGGGTGACCCATTTAAACCCAAGTATGTGAGCTTGAGGTCTCTATATTGAAATATAAAAATAATATAAATACTCACTGAATCTGCTCTTGGCTTTAGGAATCACATTTTATAGTTCAAGAGTTTCTACTAATTGTTGTGTTTAGTTTTTTGGTGTTTTGTTTTTCTTTTTGGTGGGGAGGAGGTGTTGGCATTCCTTTAATCACTAAAAATTCATGGCAGAAGCATTCTCAGAAAAAAAAAAAAATCCATTACAATTGTAACTGCTTAATTTATGTAATTAAACCCCAAGAGACATTGAAAAAAAGTTTCATTTTGAGCAAATATTAAGACAGAGAAGGATGGGTAATTTTTTTTAAAAAAAGAAATTGAGTCCTCAAATATTTTCTATCTGAAGAACATTATTGGTTTTTTTCTCCAGAGTTACTTTACAACTTTATATGTTATGATTCTGGTCCAAAAATCCATCAATGAGCTCTTTTCTACTTAACTGGAGCTCACTATAGCTATGCTTTCAATTAAGTAGCCACATTCTTAGGTTAATCTAAATCTTTTGGTCTTGTCTTCTATAAATTTGGAAGCAGCAAGCCCTTTGCTCTGTTTGATACCATATCTAACTAAAACAAAAACCAACAAGCAAAAACTTGACTTTCTCCACAGACTTTTTCTTATAAAAGTAATAATTCGGCCGGGCGCGGTGGCTCAAGCCTGTAATCCCAGCACTTTGGGAGGCCGAGACGGGTGGATCACGAGGTCAGGAGATCGAGACCATCCTGGTCTACACAGTGAAACCCCGTCTCAACTAAAAAAAAATACAAAAAACTAGCCGGGCGAGATGGCGGGCGCCTGTAGTCCCAGCTACTCGGGAGGCTGAGGCAGGAGAATGGCGTAAACCCAGGAGGCGGAGCTTGCAGTGAGCCGAGATCGCGCCACTGCACTCCAGCCTGGGCGACAGAGCGAGACTCCGTCTCAAAAAAAAAAAAAAAAAAGTAATAATTCTACCGAATTCAATAAACATTTGGTGCTGGTGATGGGGGAGAGATACTGCAGACTGTATTGTAATGAGGTTAAAAGGCTCATGCCTGTAATCCCAGCACTTTGGGATGCCGAGGCGGGCGGATCACGAGGTCAGGAGATCGAGACCATCCTGGCTAACACGGTGAAACCCCGTCTCTACTAAAAATACAAAAACATTAGCCAGGCATGGTGGCAGGCGCCTGTAGTCCCAGCTACTCGGGAGGCTGAGGCAGGAGCATGGCGTGAACCTGGGAGGTGGAGCTTGCAGTGAGCCAAGATGTTGCCACTGCACTCCAACCTGGGTGACAGAACGAGACTCCGTCTCAAAAAAAAAAAAAAAGAAAAAAGAAAGGATGAAAACTCCTTGCCCTCACAAAGATTTTGTTGCAACTGGGAATAGAAACATGTACATAAGCCACTATACTCAATGTAAATGTGCTTTACTAAGTTATGTATAATGTGTTATAGACGGAAACATAAATGAGAGAAAAACTCATTTGACATTACCTTTTCCAACCATTATTATTGCTTCATCTCACCATTCCTATGTCTGAATTTAGGCTTCCTAATGACTGCTTTTTTTTTTTTTTTTTCTTGAATACAAAGGGAAAAATAATTACTGATCTCTACTTTTTTACAAGCCATTAGAACACTGGAAAGGTTTCTTGAAAATTAGTCCAAAAGACTTTCCAACAAGCATTCTATCTGTTCTTACAGAAAAGCTATTTTTTAGCACTTTTGAAGAGCGTTGGATAGTACAACTTCCTTCACAGAGGTTTTTGGTATTTCAAAGATTGTTCTTGAATTTAATTGAAAACCCACAGGGCCAAAAGCAGTTGTATGTAACCTGAAAATATGTATTTTTGAATCCTGAAAAATGCTTCCAATAGGAGACTGAAGAGCTATGGTGCATAAGTGGCATCCAGATGGCTCAGGGAGACTCAGTCAACAGAGATGAAGAGGTACAGGGTACTTTCAGAGATAAGGGAGAAAGGAAAAGAGTTCAGGATTGAGGATCAGAAAGTGAGCAGGTGATTTGAGTAAGGAGCCACAGAGACCCTGATTCACAGTATGCAGGCTGTGCTGAAGCCGAATCAGAAGGCTCAAGCTCTGACTTGAACAGACAGCTTATGGCAAAGAACAATGAGGGAAAAAAAGGCAAAAATATTGCTCTTTAAGCTGAGCATACCTGGTGAATTGGCTAAAAAGTGAAAATGCAGCTAAGACTAGGACTAAGGATTATGGTTTTTAACAGAGAACTCTTCCCAACTTCTAAACTTTGGGAATGTGCAGCCAAAACTGAAATCTACTAAGGGAATGATAATGCAAATAGCTCATCATTTTTACACTATGCGTCTGACAAGTCCGGTGGCAGACATCATGGTATTTCTGTTTTCCACCTCCAGCAAGATTTAAGCCAAAAACTATTTAAAAGCTGCTAGAACTATTGCTGAGAGTATATACTTCCCAAATTGAATATAGCTTTAATTCACTTTATCACACCTGCTGTAGTGCTTTGCAGTAAGAAACGGCATCAGGATCTCTATCCACACCAGGTTTATAGGCCTCTCAGATAATTATGAATCAGTACAGTTGGGTTCTGAACAGTTGTTTCTCCCTGGAGTTCATTAGCATTTTTTAGCTGCTCTGTAATTGTATACTCACCACATTAATCCAGATGTCCTATATCTCCCAATCCCATACAAATAGAGTAAAGCAAATCTCCGTAAAAGGTAGACATTGTATAGCCACGACTTGTGTACAACCATGTTGTGGGTCACTATTATAATCAAGATATTGGAACATTTTTCCTTTCCATAAACCTTTAACCACTTTTCCAAGTAGAGTTCCTAAGAGCATTAGCCAAGGCTGACATACCCTCTGCAGTTGGCCTCTCTTTACCACTGGGCCTGGGTCATCTAAGTGTCTTTTGATGGGTCCTTGTAAATGCAAACCTTAGAGAAAGGATTCTGTCAACTACCCTAGGGCATCTACAACACCATGTGATGCCAAAAGATCTGTCACTTACCACAAGTCTTTAACTTCTTTCTTGGAGTTGACAGTCTGCAAGATAGACAACTCTTGCTAAGCTTGGAAGCAACTCCCTGGATCTTCTCCAGCCATGTTTCCTACCAGAATAGAAGATAGAAAAATAGCACATTTCTTGGGATGTGGCTGGTAGGATAGCCACCAATTCTGAAACCCCAAGGTTGTTTTCCAATTGTAAACAGAGTTGCTTTTGCCATTTAAATGCATAGAGCTTATTTATGACCACTATCTTTGACAGCTTTAGAGCAACCAAGTGAGACACTGCCTCACTGTCTATAGTCAGAGTAGAGGGGGACTTCCAGAAGACTCTAATTGGTGCCTCTTTCCAGTCTCTGAAGGGTTCCTTTGGACCACTAGGAGAGTTTGTATAAAGTATTGCCTGCAGGGTAGACCGTTGGCTGTAAATTTCTGTTACATTAAACTTGGAATTCGTGGTACACAAACTATCCCAGTGACTAAAAAAGTGAGAAAGAGTCATCGTAAATGCTCATGATGAGATTAAGTGGTAGAACCTAAAACTTCAAATCAAACCCATTTTGAGTGCTACTTTGGAGATATGACATTTTGTGACAAAAACAGAACATATGAAAATGTAGAAGTAATTTTTATGGGTTTATTAATCTTGTGAATATTTGAATGATAATGTTCAACCTTTTCTGTAGCCTCATTGCTCTTGGCATTGTTTTTAGTGAGTTGTGCCCTTGCCTTTGTTTTTAAAGGGAGCAGCTGTACTGAGCCACGCATGTTCTCCCACTCCACCCCCAGTGGTAAGCTCAGCAGCAGCCAGATCAGGATCCTGAATGAGAAGTATATACTTTGCTTATGAAATACAGCTATCCTCTGTTTGCAGATGACCAGTCTGTAAAGGATCATATCCCATTTCATCCAATTTTTTACAAATCATTATTGTTCTATTGTTTTTACTGTTCTCATTTACGCTGCTACCTGTTTTATGCTATGCAAACCCTACCACACATTTGCTTTCCTGCTTCTTTTCCTTACCGCCTCCCAGAACCTTTTGGGAGGCTTCACACTTCTTGTATCTCAGACCACCTGCTCTCCCAACCTCTACAAACAAATATAGGATACATTTGAATACAGTCACAGACTAGGAGAAATGTTTTGTAATATTCAGGGACAATCTCCCTAACATGGGTTAAGACACTGTATGAACACAGATGGGAGATACGAGGAGCACGTAAAGGGGCCTCTCTCAACTACACGGTAGGGCTACAGCTAAAGGTAATGTGCTTACTTTCTCACCTCCTGCACCAAGCACAGTGCAGGAGTGTAGTATTTGGCAGAAGTGCTATGTTCAAGTTTTGTTGATTTTTTTTCAATTTCAGTAAAGTAAACAGAACACAGAAGAGTGATCACCCAGTATTCTCTAGGGTACACACATCATCATGATAAGAAAATTACTGCAACAGTGATTTTTTGCCTAGTTTGCCTTTAAGTTAAGACAGTAGAGTAGACAAGAGCTGGCTTTGGGCCCAATGCTGATGTTAAGTATTAGCCCTACCACTTGCCAGCGGTGTGACCTTGGACCAGTTAAACATTTCCAACCCTCATTTTCTTTATCTTTGAATCAGAGAGAATGATGGGACATTCCTCATGTGTCCTTGTAAGGACTAAATTAGTTAACTCCTGCTATAATGTCTGGCACATAATAAGCACTATATAAATGTTTGCTATTGGTCGGGCCCGCTGGCTCACGCCTGTAATCCCAGCACTTTAGGAGGCCAAGGCAGGTGGATCACTTGAGTTCAGGAGTTCCAGACCAGCCTGGCCAACATGGCGAAACCCTACCTCTACTAAAAATACAAAAATTAGCCAGGCATGGTAGCACATGCCTGTAGTCTCAGCTACTCGGGAGACTAAGGCACGAGAATCCCTTGAACCTGGGAGGCAGAGGTTGCAGTGAGCTGAGATCGTGCCACTGCACTCCAGCCTGGGTGACAGAGTGAGACTCTGTCTCAAAAAAAGAAACAACAAAAAAGTTTGCTATTATTATTTCACTGATTCTGCTACTCTATTTGGGAGACTGTATTATTAATTGTTAGGCTATATTTAAGAGCCGTAATAATTAAGAATCTCTTTTAACTAAATTGAATATGTATGAAGTTAAATTTACCTACTCCATCACTGTTCTTTGATCGAATCAGCCTTGTCATCAACACACATTCACCGAATGCCTACTATACATATACTCCTAAGCCACCTGTTAATGCTACTACATATCGTGTCTAAAATTCCTCCTTGCCTCATTATATATTTGCAGAAAGATCAATATGTATGGAACCTCATGTCTCCTGACTTTCAAAAATAAGATCTTAACTTGCATGTTTTCAGCTAGATACTTTGTGTAACAACCCCCACCCCCAACTCAATGATTGCTTCCTTCATTACTTCCTCTAACTGACCTAGAATTCTTTACACAACGCTGGCTGATGAAAAGTTACATGAAAAATGTATAATGCCATAAGAATTCTCTTCTTACAATAGCTCCGTTATTGTGTCAGCAAGGTAACAGCATCGTTTGTCTTTCCAATCATAGGCAACACCATTACTCCTGAGGCCCATTATTTTCTCAAGAATTATACCAACCTGCTTCTAAGTATCCATCACCTCATTCTTGTGCCCTTTATGTTTAGTGGCACAATGCAAAGGTTTCATATTAGAAGAGATCTTCAGTCACAAGCTGCTCATAAGAAACACCTGGTGTAAATGTTAACCAACATTAATCTTTTCTGTATACCTAAGGTGTTACCTGTATCAGTGAGTGCAGCTAATGATTGCTTCTTAAAATTTTTCTCCACTTTTCAAAACTTTAATTCCCTTTGAAAAATAATAATCTTTGTATAATGGTGCTGTTTGATTTTGGCTAATCATCTTCCTTCTAGGTCTTATCTTCTAAGGTAACATGTTAAAAACTTGGTCTCTATAATATTTTCTCTCCTCCTAGCTTTTGAGGTCTGGATGAAATGTGCAGTCTCTTTTCTGAGATAGTTGAACCTATTTGACTTGAATTACTTAATCTAAAATAATGCTAACCTTTGTGGTTTTTATGGCTCTCACCCCAAAATGTAATCCCTGAAAAACCTGGAGAATTCTTCTCTTCCTTTCTTCCTAGAGGCCTTAGAGACAGCCAAATGTCTTTGCTTCTTTCCTATCCACTCCAAGCCCAGCATAGTGCTTACTGAATTATTTCCAGGTCAACTGAAAACTATCAATATTTAAATTTCTGAAGTCTGAGATTTTATAGCAGACATCTTTTTTCTGGCCCAAATGTCCATGTGCATCCCATTTTCATACAACTACTTCAAAAAAGTAAAGCAATAGAAAAACATTTTTCCCATATTTACTAAGTTAATAGCATGTGGGAACACACAATTCTATAGTACATTGATCAAAATCCTGTGAGAAGTGCCAAAAATAAACTGAAGAGCTATAACCTCTTCTCTGGGAGGGTCTGATGGGTATAATTCCTTTTAATAAAGAATACGCTGATGGCTGACCTTCTGGTAAAATGTTACATGCTCCCACTTAGGACCTCTTTTTGGATTCATGCAGGATTTAACCTAGAAATATCTTAGGAGCCTGATGATAAGTTAATGCCCAAGTATTTCTCTATTAATCAGAATATTTGACTCAATAGATACTTCCTTTTTCTTCACTATATGATTTCAAGAGTTCTTAGATATATTATTTAAATATGCATTGTTTTGGTAAATGTGTATATATTTGTCTTTGATTTGTTTATAATACAGGGACCTCCTGGAATACAAGGAATACACCAGACTCTTGGTGGATATTATAACAAGGATAACAAGGTATGGCTTCTTTTTTCCCATAATTTATAATACATAGAAATTTTATGTGATTGTGTTTTTGAAAAAAACGTATTAATTCCTAACTTCTCAGACTTTTATACATGATCACATGCTTTTAAACATCTTTCCATGCTGAAAGCTATGTTTTCGAAAACAAAAATAAAAAAGTATTTTGCTCAGTATCTTACAAATCTAGGATTTTATCCTAGTGTTTTAAATTTTTGTTCAAAGTTTGTTAATGCAAAACATTGTGCTCTGCCATTGATAATATCATAGATCTAGCCTCTCTGAGGGCAGAAAGAAATTATTTGATACTTCGAAGCTCTGGGTAGCACAACAGGTGATAGACTTCTTATCAAAACCAGTAGGTGCGGCACCAAAATCTCAAGCAAATATTTGCATACTACAGTTCAAGAATAAGAGTCCCCACCTTTCAGGGGGAACTATGTTTAATTTCCCCAAGGTTTTGTTAAATCACATTTGGGATAGGTAGAATGCTGACGTGGAAGTACCCAAATGGCAAAAGCAAGAGAGTTTTGTTCCAGATTCTACAAGGAGCACAACAGAGTGGCAGCCAAGAGAAGATCTAGGTGAGATCATTGATTGAGTCATCATTCAATGACAAATATTTGTGATCTGATCACTTCGTGTGAGGCATTCTGTCCACTAATTAGGATGCCTTGTATACATAATGGTTCATCATTGATTTCTTGCACCACAGGAAGAATTGGAGACACTTCTCTTTATGTCTTTCTTTCCTATGTTCTTACTTTCCTTTCCTGTAATTTTTTCTGAGTTTTCACTCCTCTATGTTTAGAAATCCCAAAGAGACACTATATGCCAAAAAAATTTGTTAAATGGCTAGCTAACTAATTATAAAATCCAGTTTCTCTTTCATCAGAACAAGGTCAACATAAAGACTTAGATAATTTATGGTTGACAAATTTAAAATCAAATGTGAAAAGTTTTTTATACTTTATAAATTTGATAGTGATGCTGTTTTAAATTCTCTCATTTATTTAGGTTTTCCAGGGAGTATTATATTAGGAGGAATGTTTGGGATATATTTCATGTGTCTTTATTAGACATTTCTTTAATAGAATTGTACTAGCTTTTTCAAAATATTAAGGCTTAGCACAAGTGGAAAAAAGAATGCTGAAGCATGTTTAAATTTAATCAATTTAATGACACCTATAATGATACCTGCTGTTATAAAATAGTATTTATCATAAATGCTTCAAAATAATAAGTTGGCTCTGATGTCACAGTGTCAGCTAGAAAAACTTAAAGAACACACTGTATTACTATTGCCCTTGGTATAAAATATACCAAGTTGCTACTCAGCTACTTAAATATTTGCTATCCCTTGCAAAACTTTTAAAGCTCTCATCTTTACAGGTCTCCCAACAGTACTTCTCTATACAGTTTATCTTGCTGATGAGTCAGTTTTCCCTTAAATGAAGATATATGGAGCATTTATATTTTAGAGCCTAAAGTTGAGAATGTAAATTTTTAAACTTTAAGATTATATTTCAAAAAAAACTGGGGGCTGACCAGAGCAGCTGAGTGGAAAATCTTGCTAGTAACAAACCAGTACTTTGAACTTAGTTATTAACTCACCTGAAAGAATCCGTTACTCTTATTGCCATTACAGAATAGAGGCTCACAGGTATTTAGTCCACATGTTCTTTAAATGTGACTTTAAAGCTGGAGTACAACTGGGTAAAGAGAAGAGAGTATAGCTGTTATCCCAAATGATGCATTATAACCATTTAGCATTAGAGGCTTTAGATCCATCTGTGATTAAGGGAAGATAGCTTACCAAACACTTTATTCTGTTTCCTTTCAGAGTAGTTAGAGCTCTTACACCAAGGCCTCACCGGGAAGGATGGAGGTAGTGGAACCCACCTTCCCAGCGCCCACACTGCCCCATGCTTCTGTGTTGTAACCACCTCCTCCTCGCCCTCAGGTTCACAAAGGAAAAGCCACATGTGCTGTGATTAGCACGATGCATGTCTTCCATTGGCACTGTCTCCACCACCTACCCCTGTCTGTTTTTGGACACTGAGGTTGTTTCATTTTGCAATTTGTAGCATGTCGGATGGCCTGACTGTAGCAAATAGGCACAGAGAGAAGCGGGGCGTAAGTGAAACCTTCCTAAGGATTAAATAATGGACCATGTATTGAGACATAGCAAGTAACACTCCAAGGTTAAAATAATCTTCCCTTTTAAATTGGCATTGATTTATGTGTTGTCTGCACTGGAGCCCTGGGCCTCAGCTCTTCAACCCACAGTGGCTTCAACAGTCACACAGCCCAAATTCTGCTCAAGCAACTACCCATGAGAGAATGAGTAACAGACTACTCATAAACTGCCCCTCCTCATTCTGAACTCAAAGAGCCCATGGTTCATTTTCTGGTCCCAGGATCCTCACTTCCCCTCTGGCCCCCATATGGGAACTGATCTTTTCCTCTACTATTTTCCTTATGTCATCTGGAGGGAGAAGCTCAGGTATAAGAAACCCTCTCTCCTCACAGCACAAATCAAAAAAGGGATGGAGAAGAAAAAAAAAGCAAATGAGGAATAGAGAGACAGCCTAAGGAGTGAGGTCAGGAAGATGATATCAGTGTGTTTATGTGGATTTTTGCATGCCCACTTATGGATGCAAAGAATAAAAACTAGATTTCTCTCTCTATCACAAAAATAATATGCAAAACAGCTGCTCCCATTCTGTAAGACTGTTTGCAAAGAAGCAACAGTGCTGAGCATATTCTTCCCCTCAAGGAAAATCTGCTCATGATCCAGTAAACTGCACTTCATTGTTTCCAGCTCTGGGGGTTTTAATAAAAATTTGATAGGCTCTGTCAACTACCGAAGCCACAGACCCACAGTTCCTTACTACACTTTAGATGGAGAAAAAAACCACATTTTATCTGCGGAGGCCAAGTACTGGCGGATTTTACATTTGATGTTGTTTTTAAAGATCCATATTGAAAATGCAGAGTTGTGTTATCTTACATCACCACACTCAGTCTCAGCTGTTGGAGATTGATGCTGTGCCTCCCAGCAACCAATTCGTGTATTCATTTCTCCAAATTGTTGATCCAAAAAAAAACCCAATTTGCTAGCAAAATAATCTATTTTTCTTTTCACATATTAAATCATAACTTCACTTTAATATCCACAGACTAGAAAGGACAGAAAGCCTTTATCCAAAATCCAATATTCAAGGCCTTTCCAAGCAGTGAGTTAAACCCAATGATGGCATATAAAGTGAAGACTCCCTTGGAGACACTGCAGGCAACCTTTCTGAGCCCAGAAGACTGAGAAATAAAGTTTAGGTTCTAACTTCATCGCTCTTCTTCCCTGTGCCCCAGGCTCCACTGGCTTTGAGGAACATTGTGGACTTAGACACAGACATATGGACTTTCAGATGTTGGTTTGATTACAGACAGCCTCCCAACTCACCTGAGTCTTTCCTTCCTTTCATGACCCTCCACACTTGTGGCTGGTGAAATGGTTTTTTGCAGTTAACTAAGAAGTTGGGCTTTGAGCCAGCCTTAGGCCTTATTTTCAAATGAGCACAGCTTTCCTAGCCCACGTATTATGTTTTAACTTGCTAGAGCTGCCACAACAAAATATCACAAACTGAGTGACCTAAACAACAGAAATATATCATCTCATGGTTCTGGAGGCCAGAAATCAAGATGAAGGTGTTGGCAGGGCCATGTTATCTCCGAAGGCACTAGGAAGGAATGTCTTTCAGGTCTCTCTCCTAGCCTCTGGTCGTTCCTTGGCCATCTTCACGTGGTGTTCTCCCTGCGTGCATGTCTCTATAAAGTTTCCCTTTTTATAAGGACACAGTCTTATTGGATTAGGAGCCCAACCTACTCCAGCATGTCCTCATCTTAACTACTTATCACTAATTATTAATTACATCTGCAATGACCCTATTGGCAAATAAGTTCACGTTCTGAAGTCCTGGGTGTTACAGTTTATACATATATATCGGAGTGGGAGATACACAATTTCAACCTATAAAAGACAACCTGGTTTTTCTGAACATTATGTCCCCTCATGCCTAGGATATTACAGCAAGTTCCCCAAAGGCTGACCCTGGGGATTTGTAATGACTCCATGCCCTAGGAATGAGTTCCTATCCTTAGGTTCTTTTATTAGTTGAACAGTAGAAAATTGCTGATATTTTACTCTCTGGGGCCTATAAAAATGCTCATCTCATATGGTTCAATCCATGATATATCCACGTACATTCTCTTCTTTCCAGAGAAAATCTTCTTTAAGACTTTGAGTAGCTTGAGTGTTTTCACTTGCCTAACCATACGTTCCAAAGTTCCATTCACCATTCCCACACAGACCCAAGAACAAGTGCTGACATCCCAGAATTCTTGAGATGGGCATGCAGATTAGCATCCTCATGCCACAACCCTCACCATATCACCACAAGAATTTTTAAATAAACACATTCAAAACTGTGTTTGGAAGGCTTACAAGAACCCTTAACATGGCACCAAGACACAAAATAACGTAATAAAATTAGCATAGCATCGGAGGCAGAACCGCAGTTCCAGAAACACAAAGACTATACCTCTTATTATTTTCACTAAGCCAGGCAATTGTCTGGTGCAGCTAGCTTAGAGATAGTAGGGAGAAGCAGCTCACATGTCAATGAATAAACGCTACTGAAGCTCGAGTTTGAATCTGCCTTGAGTATTATTAACCCAAGAGTGGAGAACAGCATGAAAGGCCACCAAGAGTCCTTGATTAGATGGATTTCCTGGTCTTGCTGTTGAGTGAGGCAAACATGGTGCCCTGATCAGCAATAAATGGCCCTGTTGTTTTTCTGGGTGTGAAAGCCATCAGAAAATCGAGATTTTAGAACAATAAAGTCTATTGATGGGACACTAGGAATTGGTGCTGCAGAGGCATTCCTTCACCCCAGCCACAGCATCTCTGATGCTCTGTAGGTTATTGGGGGTGAGGTGGGCTACACTAGAACATGCTCTCCCCAGAGGCTATTTAGGTGCTTTCCTGCTCTGCAATCAAAGAGCATGAGGCCTTCCAAGCCAAAGACCATCTCCAGGCAAATCATATATCAGATGAAAGCATGTTCCAGTTTCCCAAAAAGAATCCTATCATAAGCATAGCCAGGGGGAGATGCTGATGTTTTGTGCTGACACCATGCTCAAATGACTAGTGTTTTTGAGACATCTCTAAGATTTATGTTTCTGTGCAGGTTGCATCCAAGCAACTTGCCATTTTGTAACTGCTGGTTCTTTATAAATGTGTGTATATACCTTAGTGTTTCCATGCTTTATTTTCAAATACTGTTGGTTGTAATAATTTAGAACAAAATTTTGAGATTACAATTTTTATTTTCAATTTAGATATCCCAGACCAAGGTTGACAGAAGAAAATGAGAGAATATCCATTACAAGACCAATAATAATATCAGTTATAAACTACTGATTTTTTATTGGAGCAGCAAAATAACATGGAAGGAATATTTAAAATATCAAACTATAGCAATAGTGATCTGAATGGGTACCTCTGTATATTTTTGTTGTCTAAATATTTCTGTACCTTTTAGGTTTTCTATCAGCACATGTATTTTTAATTAGAAAAATAACTTTAATGGAAAAATCACATGATTAGAATTACTGGCTCATTTGCCCAACAGATATTTATTGAATGCCAGGGGAGGCTTTCATGAATGGCATTTCATAATAGTTGAGACCTGATTAAGGAGTAGTTTCTGGCCAGATAGAAAGGTGAGGACACAGAGTGGTGATCTGGAGGCTGAGATGGGAATGACCTTGGTCAGTTTAGGGAGCTGAAAGAAGACCATGACAGCTGAAGCTTCTGAGGAAGAAGAGTGGCCAACATGATGCTGGAGAGGGAAATGAGTTCAGGTTATGCAGAGATTTGCTGGTGATGTTAAAGTTTTGAGAAATGGATGTCAGAATGTCTTTTGAAGGTATTTCTCTGATCTTATGTAGAGAATATGCATGTCAGGAAAGCAAGAGTGGATTGTAAAAGGCCAGTTAGAGACTCACTGCAATAATCCTGGCAAGACATGATGGTGGGCTGCCTGCGTGTAGGCAGGTTGACTCTTTCTCTTAAAAGAAGAGTAGACATTTGGGGAGACAGAGTCAACCAAACTGGATGACTGATCATATTCGAGGAATAAGGATGAGGGTGATCATATTAGTCCATTTTCATGCTGCTGATAAAGACATACCCTAGACTGGGCAATTTACAAAAGAAAAAGGTTTCATGGACTCACAGTTCCATGTGGCTGGGGAGGCCTCATAATCATGGCGGAAGGTGAAAGGCACATCTAACATGGTGGCAGACATCAGAAGAGAGAGTTTGTGCAGGGAAACTCCCCTTTATAAAACCATCAGATCTCATAAGACTTATTCACTATCATGAGAATAGCACAGGAAAGACCCTCCCCCATGATTCAATTACCTCCCACTGCGTCCTTCCCACAACACATGGGAATTGTGGGAGCTACAATTCTAGATGAGATTTGGGTGGGGACACAGCCAAACCAAGTGGTATTGAGAATGACATTCGGACAGAGAGGAAGAATTCAGGTTTTCTTTCTTTCCGTAATTGTTTTCAATTGTAAAATGGAGTTCCTGCTCAATTTAACAAGAGCAACTGCAGAGACACATTAGAAAAAACTGATTCTTCTTCTCCCACTTCTGTACTAAACAATGTTACCAGTGTGATGTAACTATTTTTTTCTCTCATATATATGTGTATTTGTTGCATTTTTTGTTTCAGTTTTAAACTTGTTAAATGTGAATTGCTTCTAGAATTTACAAGTACATACATCAAGTAGAAAATTAGATATATGAGTCTAAAATTCACAAGGGAAGTATATGCAGGGTGTATAAATTAGATATATGGGTCTAAAACTCAGAAGGGAAGTACATACTGGGTTTATAAATTTGGCTGTGAAAATATTACCTAAGCCATGAAGGTAAATAAGAGTGCTGCGGAGAAAGTGTTGAGTCACAAAGAAGAAAGTCCTAAGGAAATCCAACCTTTAACAGATGAGGGAAGAAGAAGTCACAGAGATAGGAAGAAACCAGGAGAGTAAGCTATCATACAAGCCAAGAGAGTGACAAGTGTAGCAAGGTCAATTAAAGAAGAGTCCATTAGAGTAAGCAGCAAAGATATTATTAATAACATTAGAGGGCCACATCAGTGGACTGATTGGGGCCAGTGTCAAATACGTATGTGTTTAGGAGTAAACAGGAGATGAATAAGTGGTGTCAAATAAAAAATTGCACCTGACAAAGTTAAACAGGCAAGGAAGACATTATTCAAGGCTACTGCAATAGGAGAGAGAGGGCAGACTTAGTCTGAGCTCAATTCCACTGAAACAAAGTTCAGGAGAGTTTTTAAGTATTGATGTAAGAGAGAGAATACACTTCCTTGTGTTTGCTAATTGGCTCTACCCAAAGGAAGGGTAAACTTTCTCATATCTTTGTGACAGGAAGAAGGTTTACAACTTGGCACAAGGCTGAAGTTAGGCTCCTACCCTCTCACAGAGCCTGGAAGATAGTGGCACTATCTTCTCCATGATTACATTTTAAAGGGATGGCTCCCAGGCCCTTGAGAAAGACGTTCCCAGATTGTAAAACTAATAGGAGGCTTTTAGAAAGATTTACATCTCAAAGGGATAGTGAAAGAACTTACAAATACAGATTTCTAAAGCAATTGGTCTAGAGAAAGAGAGGTCGGGGTCTGGAATTAGGAACAAGCCTGTCCAAAGTTGATTCCCGTTGAGGGAAACATTAAAGGCTGTCTTGGTCAGTGGACGCAGAAAGCACTAACTACCCTTTTGAGAAAATTATCCAGAAATCGGAGGAAAGAGAGTAACTTAAGGGAAATGTGTGCTGGGGAACTGTATGCTTTTTGTGTGTTAAGTTTAAAGAAGGTAGAATAGGTAGGTAGTGAGAGAGAGAGAAGTGTTAAAGAAATTGCCCAATTTTAGCTACACTTTATTTAACTTTATTACCAAATTGGCCAATTTCACCTGATAGCAATAGGTAACATCAACAAGGAAAATCTCCTAAGAAGGCAGAGAGCATGGGAATCAGAGAATTTATAGAGGAAACAGCCACTGATATGAGATGAGACAGCTCATTAACTACACCCGGGTGTGCATGCACATGGGTTGGTACATTCATTGACAGGAATTAGAAGTGGTATCTGAGGCCTGGCGCAGTGGCTCATGCCTGCAATCCCAACTCTTAGGGAGGCATGAGGCAGGAGGATAGCTTGAGCCCAGGAGTTCAAGACCTACCTGGGCAATGTAGCGAGACACCATTCTCCACAAAAAGGAAAAAAAAAAAAAAGTGATGTCTGAGAACTTGTATTTTTTTCAGTGTAGTCACAGGCAAGTCACCTGCCTGGGACTGTAGAGTCTAATGTAGTGGTCTGAGAACAATAAAGCATACTTGAGAGTAGGGGGAGCAGATCAGAGATGCTCAGATACATGGAGAGGCCAGTTGAAGTGGCCAGATGTGGTTTTGGAGTAGTGAGTATTTATCCCCAGAGGTATGATGTTTCTCTGGAAGCAATCTCCTTAAGAAGTCACAAAGAAGATGCATGGGGTTTCCAAAGCTGGAATTATTTAGAAGAATATTTAACAGGAATATTTAACAACAGGTGAGAGAGACAAAGCTGTCTGCACAAATGACCTAGTATCCATAAAAAGCTGTTACAGTACTGTTATCTGACTACTTATACTGTTACCCATTGAATGTGTTAAAAATTAGTGGATTTTTCTTTGAATTTTAAATTGTTTTTACCCCCCTAGGGAAATGATGAACATGAAGCTGGAGGCCTGAAAGGAGACAAGGTAATCAGATTTTTTTTTTTTTTTTTTTTTTTTTTTTTTTTTAGATGGAGTCTTGCTCTGTTGCCAAGGCTGGAGTGCAGTGGCGCAATCTCGGCTCACTATAACCTCCACCTCCCAGGTTCAAGTGATTCTCCTGCCTCCACCTCCCAAGTAGCTGGCATTACAGGCATGTGCCACCACTCCTGGCTAATTTTTGTATTTTTAGTAGAGACAGAGTTTCACCATGTTGGCCAGGCTGGTCTTGAACGCCTGACCTCAGGTGATCCACCCGCCTCAGCCTCCCAAAGTTATGGGATTACAGGCTTGAGCCACTGCACCCGGCGGTAATCAGATTTTCAAAGTGAATAGAAGGGTCCAGTATTTTCTACGGATTTACACATTCCTGTGTAGGGGCAGCCCCCCGGCAGCAGTTGGGTTGCATCTCTGGGATGGTGTCCAGCCTGCAGTGGGCAGGGGCCTCTGCCTGCCTCCTGACCAGGCAGTAGGATTGGAATCTGCTTCAGGGTCCAGCAAGGACTGCTGAGTAGCAGTTGGCTGCAAGAAAGAGAACATATCAAGGGGAAATTACTGTAATAAGATAAATGAAATCAGGACACAAGACTTGTTTTGTAATTAAATGTGAACCCATGTAGGTGGCAAAAACAATCTGAAGACCCCTTTGGCAAAATGCCTCAGGCCCAGGCTCACTATTTTGTGTCTTCCTAAGTACCAAAACGTAAGCTGCCCTGGCAGCCGTTTTTGGTGGGGTTTTATACTGTTCAGTAGTGGTTTAGCCAAGTAATTATTTCAAAATAGTTTTAAAATTAAGACACTGATAAATTTCCATTGCATTCTCCTTGTCCTTCGCAGGTTTCATTATCTTAACTGTAAAGATGACAGATTCACTTCCCCATTCAATAAGATGTTTCACTCCTGTTTGATTCTGAAATTGTAATGACCTTGGATTCCATGCAAATGTGCCATTGTCAGAAAAAAAATGCACATTAAATCTACAGGCAGAGATGAGTAGGTTTGAAAATACTCTGAGGGAATGTGACCTGTGAGTGCTAGCTATCTTCATTCATTCACCTGTAAAAATTATCTAGATTGAGGGCAGGGGATTTTGACATGAATCCAAGAAAATATGACTTCTGTGTCTTATAAATCAGTGCAACCAATCCATTCAAAAAGTCGTACACTCATCATCAGAAGTTACTACTAAAAGTCTCGCCAGAAACTAGGAGCTTCTTACAGATTGATGATTGAAAATGAAATTTTCTGCTAAATAAATAAATAATAAATAAAACCTTGACATTCTGAAAAAAGACATCCACAAATTGATTACACAGCAATGATAAGTCATTTGTGTGAGTTAGATTTTATTGCTAGTACATTAGCATTATTTCCTGTAACCTAATAGCTAACAGAAACCATACGCCACCATAACAAACGCATTACATTTTAAGCAATGACTTCTGGACATATGCAGGCTAAGGAGAAAAAAAAAAGGAAAAGAAAGCCACAAAGCTTGTCACATAGGACAGCTGAGCAAAGAAGAGAGTTGTGACTTTTAAAGTATTTAAATGATGATTCATTTCTTGAAACAAAACAGCTGGCTTCTGTTTTGCTGTGTTCATTAGGAAACATATGTTACTTAGACATTCTTAAGACCTCACTGATGAGAAATTTGATTCTGTAAAACAGGTGTATTTCAAACTCTAAGGACCTTTTCTGTTGCTCAAAATCTTTTCTAATTGCTTCAGAATCCTAAGTAGAATTAGGAAAAGCCAGTGGCATAACTGTTCCCTCCTCTCACTCAAATAAATAACATAGAAGAGTCTACAGGGAACTTGATGCCGTACATGATATAAAGAGACACATAAAAAAAACTTTTAAAAAGCATGATTAACAGGAAATTGCCAATAAATAATGCATAAAATAAACAAAAATTACAGGTGGTGGCTCGCACCTGTAATCCCAGCACTTTGGGAGTCCAAGGCGGGAAGAACGTTTGAGCCAAGAATTTAGACAGCCTGGGCAATATAGTGATACCCCATCCCTACAAAAATTAAAAATATTAGCTGGGCATGCTGGTAAATACCTGTGGTCCCAGCTTCCCAGGGAGGCTGAGGCAAGAGGATCACTTGGAGCCAGGAGATAGAGGCTGCAGTGAGCCATATCGCACCACTGCACTCCAGCCTGAGCAACAGAGCAAGACCTTGTCTCAAAACAACCAACCAAACACAAACATAAGCATAGCAGTTGCTGGAAGGGTGAAATCAACTCTACCTATGCAAGTCTACTTACTGTCTCTTCTGAATCAATACATTAGTTTTAAAAAATTATAATGTAATTTAATGTGATGTAAGTCACCACAGTGATCATTTAGAGCTCCATCAAGCTGTTCTCACAGATCTCTGCTTGCACCTGTGGTGAACCCCAGTGCTTCTGAATCCTGGCTGCACATTGGAATCACATGGAAAGCTTTGACAAAATACCCACACTCGGGCTCCATCCACAGTGACTCCGATTTGGAGTAGGGGTTGTAGCTCTATTTAAAAGTGTTTCAGATGACTCTAATATACAACCAGGGCTAAGAACCACTGAGTAATAGGAAGAGCATGAGCTTTGAGACAAAAAGTTGATTGTGGCATTAACAGCTGGGTCACCTTGGGAAGGTCACTTCATTTCTCTAAGTATCCATTTCCTCACTCACACCATGGGCATAACTGTATCTACACAAAGATTTGATAGAAGGATTAAAATTAAATAATAGGAAGTTACTCAAAAGCACAATAACTAAAACATATATAAAGCCCTCACTGAAGATTTGTTCTTTTCTATTCACCCACCTCAATCTTTCCTTCCTCTCATGAGGTCTCATTTAGCACTTTTGAGGATTAATTGTTATTCTCATTCTTAGCACTTGGTCTTGCTCATCTTTGTATCTCCACCATAATTTTGACAAAGAAGGGACTCAATTTGTGCTGTAGAATAAAATATTTAACCAGTAGAATAATTAAACACATAAGTGATTCATCATTCCTTTATAATATGCTACTTCTCAATGCACTGACCAGCAAAATAGAATTACTAAAAGAGTCAACCCTTTGGAACCCGACGCTACAATGAGCACCAGAACAAGCACAAACAGCACTGGAATATACACACCAATCACCCCTGGTTTAGCAGCCACAACCTGTATCAAGAACACTACGATACAGGGAGAACCACGACTTGCAGTAAATGGCCATGGAGACTGTCCCCATGACCAGTCTACCAGTGTGGAAATGATGGATGATCCCTGCTCTGTGGCTTGACTGGGACTGACAGGATATGGAGAAGAGATAATGTATTTGCAAGTTACTTGAGGAGAACTACTGCTTTATAGAGACAGTAGAACAAAATATCAGGATATCTAAGCATTCCTGAGAAAATAGCAGGTGTCTTGTCGAGGAAGACTGTCGGGGAAAAGGTGGAGTCGCTATAGCACCAAGCTTTTCAAATAGCATCAAAAGTGTCAAACTGAATGAGTCTTTCCTGATGCAAAGTAAATTCATCACTTATGTTTCAACTCATCTCTACAGTGATAAATCATTGAACATTCAATTTAAATAAAAAATACAAACCCATATGTGTCTAAGGTTCAGGTGGAAAATGCTTTTTTTGCAGAATTTTATGAAGAAAGAGGTCTCTAAGATTTCCTTCCAGCCCAATGTCATCCAATGACTATGTGGAAAGACGAGCCACAACCCCTTTTTTGTCCTTCCTCTATATTTCCCAGGAGACCTATGTACATTGGTTCACCTGTATAGCAGCTATGAATATAATTACTCTTATTTCACCATGTACATTCTCCTCCCCTTCCCTTTTGATATTGGCGGATTTGATTTTTACAAGCAATTTCTAGACCCCTTCTCAGCTTTCTACTTTTATTTTATTAGGCAAGTGTAACTAGTAGGCATATTTTTCCTTCACACCTATGCAATGGAGATTGTAGCACCTACCAGATGGGTAAAATGAACTTCACTCTGTACTCCCTAATGCCTATACAAGGCTAATTGTTTATTTTCTCTATAAAACCAACAACAATTGGTCCCTAAATGTATCCACCAACTTCTCCCTCTCCTTATCTTGAATATGATTTACTATGTCTAAGAAAAAAAATGGCTTATCTTATAATGTGGTAAGAATAAGACTGATGATACACAGGATGTTTAGATACTATCATAGAAAAAAACAATACTTATGTACCTTCCTCTGAATTAGGAAAAAGCCTGTATCCAGCACACTAAACTTTAAATTTTATGGATACTGCTTCAAAAGGCTTATTGAATATTTAAATTAAGAATGTGAGCGAATTTAGATAAAAAATAAGTTATGTATATATAGGTGGTATGTGGACATAGCAAATATTATGCAGTTGGGATGTGGATGACTGAACTTTGGGAAACACTGCTCTAGAATATTTGTACTGACAGGTCTGCAAATTGGCTTCTTATCCATTTGGTTCCTTGGCTCTCCAACAGGGCCTTACTATTACTAACTGAAAGCTTAATGGTATAAAAAATTAATACTGAGGTGAGTCATAAAAACAAACACTTCTTTCCTAGTATCAACTCTCACAGCACAAAATACCTCTATGACCAAATATGTGAATGTTTCGCACACAGCAAGCAAGCAATCGGTTCTGCAACAGACACCAGCTGGTTGTCTTCTAATTCCATTCAATTCTAATGCGATTTACCTGGTGGTAGCAACAGAGCCCACAGATTGAGGGCTCAATCCCACAAGACTGCCTTCTACTTCATATGCCAACCGAAAGTCCCATGTTGTTTTTTCTGTGCTTTTGACCAAATGGCTATAAATCGGGGTCCTCATGACCCCATCCTTGGCTTTGACTGATCTGCTGGAATGGCTCACAGAATTCAGGGAGATATTTACTTATGCTTACCAGTTTATTATAAAGGATGTTACGAAGGTTACGCATAAGGCAAGGTATGTGGGAACGGGTGCCAAGCTTCCATGCCCTCCCTGGTCATGCCACCCTCTGGGAACCTCTACAACTTCAGCTCTACAGAAGCTCTCTGAACCCAGTCCTTGTGGTTTTTATGGAAGCTTCATTATGTAGGTGTGATTGATTAAATCATGTCATTGGTGACCAAGTTAACCTTCAGTCTCTTGCCCCTCCTCAGAGGTTGGAGGTGAGGCTGAAAAGACTCTAATCAAGCCTTGGTCCTTCTGGTGACCAGCCCAATCCCAAAGCTACCTAGGGGCTGCCAGCTACCAGTCAACTCATTAACATACGAAAAGACACTTATTGCTTTGGGGATTCCAAGGATTTTATGAGTTGTATGCCAGGAAACTGGGACGAAGACCAAATATGTATTTTACAATATTGTTATCAAGCAGATGGGCTCACTGCCCAGTGTGCACCGAAGCCAATAACTATGGCACCAGCTTTTCAGAAAACAAAGATTTTATTGCAAAACCAGCCAGCAAAGAGACAGGAGTCAGGCTCAAAGTTGCCTCCTGGATTTGGGGATTGGGGCAAATTTTAAGGGATCAGAGGGCAAGAGACAGGATCTAGGAATGTTAGTTTGGCAGGGTCTGATTGGACAGCTTCAAATTTGACCATTTATGGTAAGGTATGTTGAGGCAGATTTTTGCCCTGGATATTCCAGGCCAGTGGACCCCCTTGCTTCTGAAAGAGTTCATGTTCTGGTCATGTCCCGGTCTTCTTGATTCCACCCAAGGGGAGGAATTGTTGGTCCCAGCTGTTGTTACAAGTCAAAGCTTTTTCTGTTATGCGTGCCTAGGCTGCATGACTTGGAGTTTTGGGCTCTGTTATACCTTATAGGTACCTCGACATTTTATTATTAGCAGAGTAGGCCCTGTTTGGCTGGTTCCACAGTTACAGTATCGCATGAGGTTTTAAAATTTTAATAAAATTAAGATTAAATTTAACAAAACATATCCCATAAATCTAAAAGACTAATTAATACAAACATGATCTTGTCTATCCGTTACAGAAAATCACAAGATATGGATTAGGATACACATATAAAAATAAGCCAAAGATTTTAGGGCTGTAGTAAATTTGTACTTGAAGCACTTTTGGGTAGACTGAGGCTTCAAAATGAACAGTTAGGCACATCCACACAGGGGTCAGGATTAGAGATGTTCACTGCAGCCTTATTTATAATAGAGACAAGCTGATTACAACTCAAGCACCCATCAGTAGGGCTGAGATAAACCCTGGTTTATTAACATGTTAGAATGCTACTCAGCTGTTACAGTGAATGAATGAGATCATATGTATCAATAGAGATGGATATTAAAAACAATGTTGAGTGGAAAAAACAAGTCGTAGTATGTTCTATATGAGATAAAGCTATTTATGGAATTTGTTTCAAATATCCAAAATAATGTTTATGATTCCACATATGCAGTAAAAGTACAATAATATAAACTGAAAATATAATATAATTATATTTAGTAATATAAATACTAAATTCTTGAGAGTGGTTCCCTCTGGGTGGAAATAGGAAATATAGGGGATTTCTTCTTTGTAAATTTTTAAATTTCTTTCATTTCGGGTACCTGGTACATGAAGGCTTAGTGTATTCTACTTTATGCTTTCTGTATTTATTCTTTTTTTTTTTTTGAGACGGAGTCTGGCTCTGTCGCCCAGGCTGGAGTGCAGTGGCCGGATCTCAGCTCACTGCAAGCTCTGCCTCCCGGGTTTACGCCATTCTCCTGCCTCAGCCTCCCGAGTAGCTGGGACTACAGGCGCCCGCCACCTTGCCCGGCTAGTTTTTTGTATTTTTTTTAGTAGAAACGGGGTTTCACTGGGTTAGCCAGGATGGTCTCGATCTGCTGACCTCGTGATCCGCCCGTCTTGGCCTCCCAAAGTGCTGGGATTACAGGCTTGAGCCACCGCGCCCAGCCTTTATTCTTTTGAAGTAAAAAAATAGGCCAGGTAGGCAAAAATGGTATATGCTCAGAAATGTAATGGTGAACATTATTTTGCAAAAATGCTCGTGAGGTTGGGGGATAAAAAAGTAGCCTTACATATCTTCTAGAGACTATGTTTAATTTTAGAACTGTGTAGGTATTCAGAGATCTTGGTAAACACTAAAAGGATGCACAATGCTGAGACTCCTCTGAAGTCTCATCAGTGATATAACTCCTTTCTTTAAGTATTACTTCTCAAATTACATTTTCCAAAAACACTCTGTATATGTCACATACAAATCTCTCTTCAAGGTTTTTGACCAGAACCTCCTAGACATTTCTAAGCTACTGCCGTCACCACATCTACAAGAATGCCTTATTTGCCCACAGCCAATCATCTAAGCAGCATTATAAACCCTGGAAACAGCTGAGAGACTCATGTTGCTTCATATGACTACTGACTCTGCTCACCTAAACAAAAAGTGCCTGAAATAAAATGAGTCTAGATTATTGTGCCAGTTAAACAGTCTGAGGTCTTTGAGATCACACACACAAAAATTGGTTTTGGCACACCAGAACAAAATTATAATTATTCTCCTCTAGATATTCTTTCCTGGAAAAATAATTAACTTTGTTTCAAATTACATTTAAGTATCATAATAAAATGTATGGATTTCTAAAAGACATAAAGCCATTGTGAAGTACTGACAAACACATTATCATAAAAATAGTCTAAGTAGATTCAGAACTTTGCATTGTCTGTTGGATGCTATATAGTTAGGAGAGCAAGCAATCATTCTGTTCTGAGTCACAATAGTGCTTCTGTAACCATCTGCAAAATCTCTCTTCTGCTTTGTCTTGAAAGGGTGAAACTGGACTACCAGGATTTCCAGGGTCTGTTGGGCCTAAAGGACAAAAAGGAGAACCTGTAAGTATTTTAGCTTTGAGAACAGAGGAAGAATATCTAAAAAACTGGATTAAAAATATTTTTCCAAATCAGCCCCAATTCCACGTACCTTGGTTGATCCTATCATGGGAAACAACCAATCAGATTTTCAAGCGAGTATTAGCTATGCTATGCACTAAGTCTTTCACGTGTATTTACTCACTTAATCCACAAAAAGGTTCCATAAGGTCGTCTATTATCACCTGCATACTTCAAATGATGAAAGTAAGGCATAAAGAGGTTAAGTAACTTTGCCCAAAGTCACACAGTACTAAGCATTGGAGCTGTGAATCACACCTAGGTGAGCTGATTCTAGAACCTAAAGTTTAAAATCACAATGCTCATCTGGTATAACTAAACACTGCAGCTAAAATAATAAAATCAATGTATCAAAAGACTAGTACAAATTGATCTGAAAGAAATTGGAAACACATCTTTCTGCTCAAACAACTGTTCTCAGTGTACCTTCTGAAGTTATTTTTCTTTCTTGATTTTTGTAAGATCAAAGTGGCTTCCCAACCACTTTTCAGTATTATTGTGGCCAATTTCTTTCAAAATGTAGTTCTTTTTGTGGGGAAAAAGAGAAAAACCCTACAGTATCATTTATATTCAAATAGGACCACCTAAAGTGATAAGAGAAATCGTAGGTACAAAAAATGACTTGTTTTAATGCTCCTTTTAAAAAAGCAGTTTTCAAGAATCAGTGAGAATCAGGCTTATCAAATGTTTCATCTTTGTTTAAAAAAAAGTAATACATCTTATTAAACCACTCTATCCCTTTCTTTATGAGAGTGAATAAAGGATGTTGGTTTATCAGGGGATAAAACATGAAGAGGTCACTAAATTGCCTGCATGACAAACAGGAACATTATTTAAAGCATTCAGTGTTACAGAGTCAAATTTTCCCTGTGCTTCAACTTTAAAAAATTAACAATGACAGTAATTTTTGCAGCTTTAGAATCAGTCTGTGGCCTTGTAGCAGGACAAGCAGCAGACAAAACTCCTCAGACACTTAGTTAAAGAAGGAAGGGGTTTATTCGGCCAGGGGCATCGGCAACACTTCTGTCTCAAGAGCCGAGCTCCCCGAGTGAGCAATTCCTGTCCCTTTTAAGGGCTCACAACTCTAAGGGGGTGCATGTGAGAGGGTTGTGATTGATTGAGCAAGCAGGGGGTACGTGACTGGGGGCTGCATGCACCAGTAATTAGATCGGAACAAAACAGGATAGGGATTTTCACAGTGCATGCCTATACAATGTCTGTAATCTATAGATAACATAACCGATTAGGTCAGGGGTCGATCTTTAACTACCAGGCCCAGGGTGTGGCGCCGGGCTGTCTGACTGTGGATTTCATTTCTGCCTTTTAGTTTTTACTTCTTCTTTCTTTGGAGGCAGAAATTGGGCATAAGACAATATGAGGGGTGGTCTCCTCCCTTAGCCTATGTACCCCAGTTCTTCTACTTTCGGGAGTCGTACTTGCTCTTAGTATTCAGTTCAAGCCTTCTTACACAACTACAGGATTTGGCAGTCTTTAATGGGTTTCTCCAACTGAGTATTTCCAATAATGTCTGGAAAATCTCATGTCTCAGAAATCCAGGCTGGTGCATGCCCCTGGTACCTGCCAACTCTCTAGGTGCTCCACACTTGGAAGTTCCTCTTACCATCTCTTAACTGCTTCTCTAGGTCTCCACTATCTTCCCTCCAAACCTGAACATTGACACCCACCTTCTCTTAATTTCCACATGACACATAGAGGACCTTGCTATAAGATTTACAAAAATTTTACTGGAAAATTAAGGATTTTTAGAGCAGAAAGGAGAAACTTTCAGTGAGTTAGAACACTGCTTCTCAAACGTGAACGTGCACTTGAATCCCACTGATTCTAGGTCAGTAGGTTTGGAACAGGATCAGAGAGTTTGTGTTCTCATAAGCTCTCAGTAATGCTGGTGCTATTGTTCCATGGACCACACTTTAAGCAGCAAGAGTTGGAGGAGTTCATAGTTCCTAGGAGTGATAGGCCTTTTCCTCCTGCAGAGATTTCCTCTGGCTTTCTCTCCTACCACTAATGTTCAAGGGCAGTCCATGTACCTCATGGGGACTGCCTTTAGCCCTGTTTTCCTTAACTAGAGCTTCTTTTCCTCCTAACTCTTCTCCATACCAGGTCCCTATTCATCCCCTAATTATCTCACCACCCCATACATCTTTGCCGCATTTCCCTACCCCTACATTAAAACAACACAAATTTTACATTATTATGGAGAGCAGTTTAGCTCTTTATGGTCTCAACCTTTCTATTCCAGAACAGGATGTAGACTTTACTTTGCATAGTAATCAGAAGGCCCAAACAGAAGAGTAGTATTCATTCAAAGGTAAATTCTGAACCACTGATCCCAAATGGTAACTGAAATGGCAAATTTTCCCCCACCATAGGACATTCAGAATATGGTTTGATGTGTAACACATCAGAGCTAAAATATAGTTGAGATCACCTAGTTGAACCCCATGATTTTATAGATAAGGAAAGGGGGCCTCTAAAAGAGTAAGTGACTTGCCTCAAATAGTAGCCATTGGATCTAGGACTAAATATCAAGTATCTAGACAACGAGGCTCCCTGGTTTTTCTTTTTTCTTTTTATTTTATAACCAGTTACTTTAGTCAATGTGGCCACTAAACTTGACAGTGGCTGTAAATAAGCAATGACATGAGCAGTGTCATGTACGCAAAAACAAGCAGGGAAATAAGAATATAAATAAGGCCTTGATCTAATACATAGAAATTAACCACTATTAAGATATTTCATCACGTTGGGTAGATATGGATATATAGTTGTTCCTTGGTATCTGTGGGAGATTGGTTCCAGGGCTCTGAGGATACCAACATCTGAGGATGCTCAAGTCCCTAATATAAAATGACCTATTATTTGCATATCACCTATGTATTCTCCTGTATGCTTCAAATCATGTCCAGATTACTTGTAATACATAATACAATGTAAGTGCTATGTAAATAGTTGTTATACTATATTATTTTTAAAATTTATATAATTTTTATTGCTGTTTTATTTTTTATTGTTTTTCTTTTTCAAACATTTTTTATCCACAATTGCTTGAATCCATGGACACAGAACTTACAGATATGGTTAACCTCTTCAAGTCATTTTCATTAAAGTAAAAATGAAAACTAGAAAACTATTTTTTAAGTAATGATTTTATGTATTTAAGCACACAATTAACCAAATGGAAGAATTCAAATGAATGTCTTTCCATACAACATTTTTATCAATTTCTTGCTGTCACTCCCATTTCACATCCAATTGGATGTGTGTGTGTGATTGTTTTCTATGTGAACTAGGCAGTAGGAAGCTTTGGCCTTGGGCAGCATTCCGATTTGCCAGCCACTTGGGATTTTATAAATGATATTAGAATGATTAACTCATTATTCATTTGGGAATATAAAGGAGTTTTTAAATTAATTATCATATATTTCCTTTAAGCTGCAAAAGCAGACTGTGTGGCACTCTGGGTATTTTTAGAGGTCTGTTTGCAATGGGGATCTAAGTTTGGCCTGTAGGGTTTATCCACACCCCGGTTTGGAGAGTTTATTTCTAAGAGTGTTTAATTCTATCGTCTACCCCTTCTCCTTAGGGAGAGCCTTTTACAAAAGGAGAAAAAGGAGATAGAGTAAGTAGATATTTTATCACTGCCTTGGGTTTTCTACTTCATTGATTTTTTTCTCTCTGATTTTCTGGTATGTTTACTTTGGAGTCTAATAGATTTGATTAAATAAGGTCCGTGAGCATTTTACTTTTTCCTCTGTGATTTTTAACTCTTTTATTTTGATAAATAAGAAATTTTAAGCCTTGTTAAATGTTGTCATGCAAGGAGACTTCAACATTGGTATGAGTTTTCTAATACATTGTTTAACCAATTACTAATAGTGATTGGCCATGAATGTTATATAAGACATCCATGTAGGATATCACAAATATCAAATTAAAATAAAAGATACATTTTTTTCCAAAAATTCTGTTAATGGCACAAGTGGATTTATCAAATATATTAATAAGTCACAGAAAATGTAAAAAGCAAACTTGTTATAGCCAATGTTGTCCTCTTTTATATAACCTTAATTTTGTTGTGATTTTTTTCATTAAGCACATATAACTAATCATTAAGCACATATAACTAAAAGTAGAATCACCAACACATATTACTTTAAATTCTACTCTCCCTAATTCCTTCTCTGAAGTTTTAATTCTCTGGGACATGAGATTAGTTGGTGGCAAATTATAACTATGTCAGCTAAGTAGAGAATGCAGTGATTGCTAATGGGACATGATAATTACAGTGTCAAAAGTGGCATTGGGGGAAAAACTATTATAATGAAAAAATCAAGAAAGTATTGTTCATTAGTAGTAAGTATTTTCAATCATGTTTTAGAATGAACTCTCCTTGATTTCATTATGTCTTCCATAATTCCCCTTTTTATTGTATGTTAATTACTAGAAATTCAATTAAAGTATCAGAGATGTCCATTTCCATCTGAATTTAAGCATTACCCCTATAGTAATTATTTTATTTACAGGGAGAACCTGGGATAATAGGATCACAGGGAGTAAAGGTAATTTCCTGGCATTCTTCAATTTCATCTCCAACCTTAATTAGATTATAAAAATTAAAGCAACATTGATCTTTCCTTCCCCCTACGTGTTTAGGGTGAACCTGGAGATCCTGGTCCCCCTGGTTTAATAGGAAGCCCAGGACTAAAGGTATATAAGAAATAACAAAGATTTATTGGGAAATAATTTGGGAATTATAGCCATTCTCTGTAAAACAGGGTGCTTTGGTGTGCCACTCATTTTCTTCACAAATGCTCTTCAAGACTTATTCTGTTTCCATGGTGATTTTCCCCATCGGCTGCATTTATTACACACATGGTAACTATCTTCTGGTTCACAATAGGATTTCTAAACTCTTTTTCAGAGCATATTCACAATAGCATCCCTAAAGGCTTTAAGAGTAAACAATGTGAGCTAAATCTATGACCTTGAGCTATATTCTTAAAAGTAACAGAATTCAAGATTCAGTGTCTAAACCAAAATTTGCAACCTTGAGTTGCTTGAGTATCCCAAGTGGGATTCCACACCAGTGTCCCAAGAGAGCGCTTTTGGAAAGTGCAGGAGAAATTAATGTGGTGTACTCCCAGACAATGGGTAGGGCAAGTTACCTAACTTCAGTTATCACCTGCTGGAGAGAACACATAAATTAAATAAAAGCATCTGGAAACTATCCTGGTAAACCCAAAGCACATTTCAGTACTATACAGATAAAGTGGGAAAGTGGGATGGTGGAAAGTTGGTCTTCCTATACATGAAGATCACACTATGCTTTACAAATACTCAGGTACAATCTATCTTTTTTTTTTTTTCCTAGCAAAGCTAAAGCATATACCACCATTTATTTTAGGGTCAGCAGGGATCTGCAGGCTCCATGGGACCCAGAGGACCACCAGGAGATGTTGTATGTATGATGTCTTTGATATTTTTGAAATGAGATTGAGACTAGGACAATTTTTTTAAAAACATCAACATCTGTTCAAGTAACTGAGTTATCCCTCATTTCCCAAAGACATGGGTCATCTATGCCACTAAAACTGATTATACCAAATGTCAGGGGCTATTGAGAAGACTAGGCCCTTCATATATTCACGTGAGGTCCTTTTGAGTATCATTAGCCTAATAAATTGGTTTTTGGAGCTCAAGTTGATTAAATTGTCATTTTGGACATACTTGTCAGTGCTGTACCAGCAGTAGAGAGATTGGAAATGTCAATAGAAATAAAGAACACCAAAAGAGAAAGAAAACATTTTCAATATTCACAGTTTTTAGTTCAAGTCTCTATCTAAGGAAGACATTTCCAAAACTTCCATTGTTTTCTAGCAAAAGCCCTCCGAAAAAAAGCAAGTCTTTTAGCTAAAAGTATGTCTGAAGGAAGATCGACAGATTGCATTATAACCTAGCTTTAGTGGACTTAAAATACTCAATGCACCTTTCTATTCATTATCTGGATCAACTTTCTATTCCTTGGACAATCTTCCTAGCCTTCTGACAACCTGGGAGCTGCGAGCTCTCCATCAGTTCACACTTGAGCAAAATAAGATAAATCCTTGGCCATAACTCCTTGGAGACTGATCACTATCTGACCATGATTACAGTTCCCTCCAGGCAACTCTTAGAATCTTTCCTTTTTTCATGCCCTGAGAACAGACCCTTAACCTCACGTTCTATTCTCCATGCTCACCGCTTGAGCCTCTCCTGTCTATTGATCGGTGCACATGTTCTGCTTGGTACTTTGAACACCCAGTTTATAGAGCAAAGCTTTTGATAACTTCCCTATGCCAACTAATGGTCCACTGTAGATAAATCTAGTGGACAGATCTTATGAAAAGAGAGATAATCCTGGTGGCACAAGTGGAGCCACAATGCTCAAAAACTGAGATTAAGTGATAGTGGCCAGAGCTATAAAGAGAACAAAATCAAAAGAGAAAGAGCCACTGTTTCTAAAACATAGTAAAAACACATTTTTCTAGTTGCCCTAGAGTCCTTTAGAATCATTATGTGATGCTACCAACCACCATCCCTCTTCCATGGCAATAATATGGGTGAGACATTCGGTTCAATTCGACTTTAGTTTCTTTCCTATGGCATCCAGGTGGCTTCACTTGAACCAACAGACCACGTAGAATCACTAATATTTTTCCAGGTCTTAAAGGCCAAAATCAATCCAACTCCTTGTATTAATAGGCTGTATGTTAAAATTCTGTTCTCTCGACAAATATTCAGATATAGAGAAATGTTATTGTAAGAGATGTTCTCATTGGTCTTTCCTATTCACTCTGAGTTTTCTAGGGATTGCCAGGAGAACATGGTATCCCAGGAAAACAAGGCATTAAAGGAGAAAAGGTATAGTTTGCATTTTCCTCATTGTATATGTTAGGTAGATAGGAGGAAGAGACAGAGGGAGATGAAAGGACACCCCAGGGCTTCTGGGATTGTGCACGGGACAGACATTCACATTAACTACAATGTAAATGGTACCCCCTAGAGTTGTGCATTTGGCAGCCCTGGTTCTGGCACCGGAATGCCATGTGACAAAATGAACTGAGAGATGAAGATATCGGGAGTCTGAAAGTCAAGCTTAGTTACCAATTCTGATATAAACCTAAGAAGTCTCTTAATCTTGCAGGATCTGTTTCTTGATATCTACATGGAAACAGCATATTAACATTGAACTGTTATTGGGGAATAACTTAAAGAAAACATAAAGATCATCTATAGAACTTTATTAATAAATATGCCCTTTTGTGCATATATATATATATACACATACACACACACACATGCATATGTTTCGTGATGCTGCTAATATAACTAACTGCAAAATCTAAATGCACTGAACAGGCATGAATTAGGTACTCAATAAATATTATTGAGTGGGTGAGTGAGTGAGTGAGTGAATGAAGTTTGACTGGCTATGATGACAACTTAAAACGATGGAAACCACTACCTCCTCTCTTCCCACCACGAACCTGAGCATCAAAGTAAGAATCTTACTTTGTTTTCCACAGGGAGATCCAGGTGGGATCATAGGCCCTCCTGGGCTTCCAGGTCCCAAAGGTGAGGCTGGTCCTCCAGGGAAGAGCCTGCCAGGGGAACCGGTAAGTATTAGCCCTTTTGTTAATATATTTCTTGCAAGTTCATTAATTACTGCGTGTGGGTTCCTAGTTTCAGATCACAAGTATGGGAATAAGTTTAGGTCTGCAAAAAAAGGAAAAAAGACCTTAAAACAGAACTACCTTTTGACCTAGCAATCTCACTACGGGTTTCTTTTCCCAAAAGAAAATAAATAGTTCTACCAAAAAGACACATGCATTCGTGTGTTCATTGCAACTCTATTCATAATAGCAATGACATGGATTCAACCTAGATGCCCATCTACAGTGGACTAGATAAAGACAATGTGATATATATAACCATGGAATACTATGCAGCCATAAAAAGGACAAAATCATGTCCTTTGCAGCAACATGGATACAGCTAGAGGCCATTAGCCTAAGCAAATTAATGCAGGAACAAAAAAACCAAATACTGCATGTCCTCACTTATAAGTGGGAGCTAAACATTGGTTGCACACCAGCATAGCAGAGATGGGAGCAAGAGACGTGGAGGACTACTGATGGGGGAGAGTTGAAGGGAGGCAAGGTTGAAAAACTGTCAGGCGCTATGCTTACTTCCTTGGGTAGTGGGATCATTCATACAATAAACCTGAGCAATATGCAATGTACCCATGTACTAAACCTGTACATGTACCCCTGAACCTAAAATAAAAGTCAGGGGAAAAAAGAAATATTCATCTATTCATCTTATTCTTTTTTTTTTTTTTTTCTGAGACAGGGTCTTTAATCTGTCACCCAGGCTAGAGCAGAGTAGTACAATTATGGATCACTGCAGCCTCGACCTCCGCGGTTCAAGTGATCCTCCCACCCAGCCTCCTGAGTAGTGGTGACAACAGGCACACGCCACCACTCCTGGCTAATTTTTATATTTTTTGTATAGATGGGGCTTCACCGTGTTATCCATGCTGGTCATGAACTCCTGAGCTCCAGTGATCTGCCCACCTCGGCCTCCCAAAGTGCTGGGATTACAGGCATCTTATTCTTTAAATCAGAGATAAAACCTCTTAAATGTATGATAAGCAAAGGGCTTTCTTCTGAAGAAAATATACATGCATACAACATTTTGCATATGATTTTGGAAGATTCCTAGGTCCCCTGAATCCTACACATGGATTCTGTAGAGATCTATGAATCCCAGTCAGGTACACTGGTTTTAAACCATAAAACTTCCTAGGACAGTATTGTAAAACAGAAAAACTACCTGAATTTTCCCTTCCAGAGGTTTTGCAGGTATCACCATGGTTTGTCATTTGCAGAAAATGTCTTTGTGACCCAGACTCTTCCCAGGACATTGAAAACTGGACTGCTGGAAAATCTAAATAACCAATGTTTTTAAAATATGTTTTATGTGCCTTTGTTTCTCATCGCCTTTGAACTTACGTTATTAAATAATAATAATAGTTCTCAATATCAGGTGCCTCATTTTATAAATAAAAATCTTTTATATTTTAAAACAACTATACAAAATCTATAACCTATTGAAATGTGTACTCCCTGTTCCTTATTCTTTTATAGAAAAAGATTTATTCAAATAAGATGAAGAGTGATAAAACATTTTAGTTATAACTTCTAATGTGTTTATAACCTTTCTAGAAGAAGATACGTATTCAATGTATTCATCTTTTTTTTCTTTTAGGGATTAGATGGAAATCCTGGAGCACCTGGTCCACGTGGGCCAAAGGTATACAAATATTTAGTTAATTTTTAAGAAATTTATAATTAACAAAATATAGCAGAGAAGTTTATATCTCTTGAGGCTTGCACTAACAGAAGCCTTTCATTTCACAGGGTGAAAGAGGACTTCCAGGTGTTCACGGTTCCCCAGGGGACATAGGCCCACCAGGGGTAGGAATTCCTGGCAGAACAGTAAGTGAAATTCATTCAGTCCTTGTTGATTCCAATATTGTGAAACAAAATCCAGTGTCAGATTTTAACAAGGTGAAAAGAATAGAAAGGTCAGAGGAGGAAATGCAAATAAACACTATCCAGAGAGGATTGATGGGCACTGAGGTTGTATCACTTAAGCACAGAGATGGTACCCGCTGTTTGTTTATTAACTTACAGATGCTGGTCACACATACACTAATTTGGATTAGAAGCCGTCATTTAACCTATACCTCTAATCTATATATTAAAAAGCACAAATGCATATTTGTAAGATGGTATGACTGCCTAATATTAGGTCATTATATATCATAGCTTGTTTTTAATTAAGTTAAAACAAGAAGTTAATATTTAAAGTGAATGGTGTACGCATAAGTGAAATGACACCAAAAAGGTCTGAGTAATGTTTTCAGAGTGAAGAGATGGTGTTTTCAATGGTAAAAACAAATAATGGGCAGTTTTTAAAGTATTTAAACTATAAGGACAGAGCCTAGAACAGCCCCTATTAACAATGACCACTATATCCACACTTGTAGACCAAATAATAATAAATATACAATTTTCATTTACTATGAAAAGACATAAAATATTTTTGAACAAGAAAAGTAGAAATAAATGGTTATTCTAATGACATGAATTTAGAAAATTGTCCTGTGTGGTGTAATAGAAAAACAAACTAACTTTTTTCCTATTATGCTCTTAACATTCAACATAATACAATTCTGACACCAGATGTGTGGGGTTTTTTTCCCCTACTCATCAATTATCCAATGGACATCAACTGGATGTTCTATTAGTCAATTCATGTCTGACACTATCTACCTGGAGTTAGCGTCAGATTCCACAGGTTAAGGGCTCATTCGCACAAAACCGACCCCTACTTCAGAGGTCAACTGCATATCTGGGCCTTCGTTACTTCTGTTCAACCAGCTATAAACTGGAAGTTTCCATGACCCCCACCTCAGGTTCTGTAGTTTGCTAGAGTGGTTCACAGAATCAAGTAACTCTTTCTTACATTTACTGGTTTATGGTATCAGTAAAGGATACAGTTGAAGAGTCAGAAGAAGAGATACAAAGGGAGAGGTCTGGAAGGGTCCCTGAGTTTAGGAGCGTTGGTCCCCGCGGAGTTGGGGTGTGACACTCTCCTGGCACATGGGTGTTTTTGCCAGCCTGGAAGTTCTCTAAACCCCATATTTTGGGATTTTATGGAGGCTTCATCATGTCAGCAAGATAAACAACTAACTATATTTCCAGCCCCTCTCCCCTCTTCAGAGAATGCAGGGTGGGCTGAAAGGCCGAGTTTCTAACTGTGGCTTGGTCTTTCTGGTGATCAGCTCCTATCAAGGAGCCCACCAAGAGTCACCTCATTGGAACAAAAGACTCTCCTGTCACCCAAGAAACCCAAGAGATTAGAAGCTCTGTGTCAACCGGGGCCAAAAAACAAGTATTAGAACAAAAGTTTATGTTAGCAACCTATTGTTAAGGAATTTACGAGGGTTTTAGGCGCTCTGTGCCAGGAACTGAGGGCAGAAACCAAATATTATTTTATCACAATATCACATCTTTATATTGAAGTTATCATGAAAAGTTAAGAGAAAGTGTAAGTAGTGAAGGGATATGTTGTGAATGAGGGTTGTCTGATTTACCAGGGCAAGAATGTAAAAGACCATTGGAGATGGCAATTAAACCAAGTAAAAACTTGTATCAGAAAATTATTAGAGGCTGGGCCTGGTGGCTCATCCTTGTAATCCCAGCACTTTGAGAGGCCAAGGCAGGTGGAACACTTGAGGTCAGGAGTTTGAGACCAGCCTGGCCAACGTGGTGAAACCCCATCTCTACTAAACATACAAAAATTAGCCGAGTGTGGTGACGGGTGACTGTAATCCCAGCTACTTAAGAGACTGAGGCAGGAGAATTGCTTGAACACAGGAGGCAGAGGTTGCAGTGAGCCGAGATTCCACCACTGCACTTCAGCCTGGGTGACAGAGTGAGACTCCATCTCAAAAAAAAAAAAAAAAAAAAAAAAGAAAAGACAAGAAAATTATTAGGGAAGTGATGGTGGTTGAGCATAAATAGAAAGAGAGGGAAAAAGTAGCTTTGGCAAGAGCTGTGATATGAATATTTATTTCTTTAAATAAGAAAAGAAAAGTCAGTGAGTAGTTACTGAAGTCAACTGCTAAGAAACCAGCTCTTGACTTACTTAGGTTGCAAATTCCTCTTACAGAAGTTCATGGTTACATAAGAGCAGTACAGCTACCATCATTATTAAGTTCCCTGATAATCCCCCAGCCTCATTTTATTTATCCCAAATTCCAATTTTCTAAAAGTAGGAAAATATCATTGATTAGTGTTTTACCTCCTACTCTTGTCACTGAACACTGGTTCTGGTGATGTCTTCCAAGAGATAAATGACTCAAAGTTGAAAGCAGAAAAGAAAAGAAGCCCCGAACCAGTTACCCCTGTGGGCGGTCAGTTTCTGACAGATGGAATTTGGATGCATTCTTTGTGCCCTTATGAATGTGCAGTGACAGATTATGGTAGTGAGATAGATGTCCCAAGTCTCTGAGCAAAATCATGTTGATGTTTCCAGCAACAGGTATCTGGTTAAGTTATTCACCTGCGACCTAAAAGTCTTGGCCAACTTTGCAGTTTTCCTTGTGTGTACAGTGGCAAACCCTGTTGTGCCTCCAAGTAAACTGCAATGCTTAGTCTTTTATGTCACATGGATAATTTATGGACATTCTTGGTGGAATTTTGATAATAAAATCTCATTTGTACTCAGGGCTCCCAAGGACCAGTTGGAGAGCCAGGTATTCAGGTAAGCTACTTAACTAATTTTTTAGCACAGCAAAGCCAGCTTGCTTACTTGGGGGAAATGACTGAAAGACCATCCTCATAAGTAACTGTTTTTATTTCCCTCCTTTTCCAGGGTCCTCGAGGTCTTCCTGGGTTGCCAGGAACTCCAGGGACTCCAGGAAATGATGTAAGGACTTTCTTTATCTACCCTCCCCCATTTTAATCTGCATCTGTGCCAATGTGCAAAGATTGAACATGGACACCTCTGTTTTCAGGGAGTTCCAGGGAGGGATGGAAAGCCAGGCCTGCCAGGCCCCCCAGGTGACCCGGTATGTAGACAGACCTTGTCTGATTTATGTATCTTAAATGCACCCAGAAGCCAAACAACCTCCCAAGCAAGTTTTGCTGTCCAAATTAATTAGAATGCTCAGTGACTGCTTGGTGATTTTGTTTATCCCCATTATTTTGTCGAGAGAAAAAGAATTCAGGCTGGGTCAGCACTTCTGTGTGTGTGATGAATACTTATTTCCTAAGGGTATAATTCAACTGTACAATTTTGCCCCAGGCTGAGCCTTGGCATATAATGTCTCAATCCCACTGAAAATTGAGATAAAATATATCGCCATGATTTCTATTTTTTCTAATGCTAGTGGCTAAATGAATTTCATTTTTCTAAATGAAATTTTGCAGGTAAGTTGCCTACAGTATGGTACAGATCCATTGATTCTGTAGCTTTAAAATGTCGCAATGATTAAATTATGAAAACTGACTTGAGTAGGCTCTTAGAAAATGGGTTTAGGCACTAAATGTGTGTTTCAAAGTTTTATTCTAGGTTAAACCTTGCTTTGAGCAACAGTGAAATCCCTTTAAATAGCCTCAGACTCGGCAGTTATAATTTGAGAGGCCATATGGTACATGACATTGTATTAAGAGTCTTGTATAATAAAATCCAAATCTGGCTTCTCAGTTCTAAACCTCACAAATCCTTTCTACCTCCCACAGTGTTTGGGCCTTATGTGCCTTTATAAGCTACGTGTGGAGGCATATTTTGGCATTACTTTAACGCCACTGTTGAGTGAATCACTTGTGCATTTTTCTGGGAATCTTACAAAATTTTACTTGGGTTTACACAGTGTCTCTCTGAAAGAACATCTGAAGACATGTGGCCAAAATGTGGTCCAAATTCCTTCAGTGTTTGTCTTGCCTATCACTTAAGCCAACTGTAGGTTCTTTTGAACTTCCATGAGAAATAACTTTAAGGCAAACTTACCTGGTAGTTTTCATATTTCTCAACAGCCTGATAATGTGTTTGCCAGAGGAGTGATTTCCTTTTAATAAATAATTTATCTTTATGTATTATTTAAAACCAATAATATACCAGGGATGGCATAAAGGTTACCATGAAAATATAAAATAGGGATGCACAATCAAAATGATGATATGTGTTTGCACATTCCTGAGAGAATAGTGAACATATTTCAAAATTTGTTCTGAATTCTATCAGTGCCATGTACACATTTCTTGATACGAAACATAATGTTAAGCCAGTGATTCTAAAGTGAGACACTAGAAGTTTCATGGCATTTTGAGGAAAAATATCTATATTGTACTGTATGTTTATATTGTATTGTGTTCATATATAAATACATATCTTTGGTTTTACCTTCTTAACCACAGATTGCACTTCCTCTCTTGGGAGACATCGGTGCTTTGCTCAAGGTACTCTATTGCTGTGTAAGAAATTATGTGTTAATTTCCAGAAAAATCACAAAGAAAATATTTAGCAGAAATTGAGTCAATTGCTTAGCTGGAACTACAATTCAGTTTTTAAATGGCAGGACATCTTTAAGATAGGAAAATAAACATGTATCTTATATATCTTGTGCCATTTATTGTAATTCTTTCACTCTCTTCTTTACCAGCCTCTCATTTTGGGTGGAGCAGGGGTGGAGGGCAGTGGGTAGTATAGTTATGAATTGGCTACAGGGAAGGAATTATGTCATTAGCACCCTGGAGTAGATTATTCTCTCTTCTGGAGGAACATCTTTCTCTTAATGGGTGTTGACTCACCCTGGCTCACTACTGTGAAAGCGAATCCTTCTTGCTAAATCTGGCCTGGTCAGTTCCAAGATGAAAATCAGTGCTGCTCTATAAATAGCCACTTACAAGGCTGAATTTTGATGTCATGGGATTTTACAAAATTCCACAGTCGAAACCTGCCCTAATACCTGTTACTCTGTTCAATAAAAATCACCTCTACCTATTATCATCTCAGGGAATTAATCTTGCTATCTCTTTTTTAAATCTCTAACACTTCCCTGTATTTTATCAGTAAAATATACTGGGGGGATGATAATGGCACATATGTAAGGGTGTGTATTTGCATGTTTCTGCCTGGTATGCTAAGACTGAGGGAGCCCACATGAAAATTAGGCTCTTGACTTCATACTCAAACACAATGTGTTGTATCTTTCTTTGTATGAATGGACATTGTGTATGTGTACGTGCACACACACAGACTATAGTTAGACATATATAATTTAGTTTGTATTTCTAGCATTTAGCCCAGTGATTTACACAATTATTTGCACAATAGTAAGCAGGCAGAAATATTTGTTTAGTTGAATACAAAAGACTTGAGTTCTAGCATATACATTTGTAAAGTAGAGTTTTGAGAATAAATATATAAACATAAGTGTAAATATGAACATAAATATAAAAATATATTAAAGGAGTTTCTAAGACCTCCAAAAGCCAGCAGTTTTTATAAACCAGAGAAGAATATTGGTCAGAATTTCAGGAAAATCTTATATTTATTGAGTTAAAATTACAGGCCAGTCAATATGCCACTTTACTTATATCATCTCATTTAATTTCCATAATAATCTTATGAGTTCAGCCTGTTGCAGCATTCCCATTCTATAGATGACAGACCTGAAGTTCTCAACAGTTAAGTAACTTTTTCAGAGTCACACAGCAAGTATATGTAACATTAACACAGGAACATAGGTCCTCAGACATTAAGTCCTAGATTCTTTACGAGACAGTGGTGTTGGAAATAGCAAGATTGCAGGAGTTATATCATTTCAGAATACTTAGGGTTCTTTAAGGATGAGAAACCTGTATGCTTTAGTAGAAATGAATATACTGGTAGAATATGGGATCTCACAGAACAGATCAAAGGACCATGAATAGGCTCTGACAGGAAGCAGAACCAGGGTTCCAGGGCTCTCAGAAGTGGAACTAATTGACAGTCTCACCCAGGAATCATCCCTCTAATGAACGCGCTCTGCCATTGCTCCAGTCTCTGCGTCATTTCACTGAGGTTCTGAGTCCATAGAGAGCAGGACATCTTGACTGATAGTCTCCACAAACTGTATACAATAGAAGCAAGGGGAGGCATGTAGTTCCCCGAACAAAGTCCAAATACAGGAATTTAGATTCTGGGTTGGATCTGTCAGGCCAATGTAATAACATCATGTTAAATCCTGATCCTGTTACCCCATACGTTAACGCTATATCTCTCTACCTTGAGTCTTTAGCCAATTTGATCATCCTGCTTTCTGTTTGCAAAAATATCTTTGATTAAAGTATTAAAAAGAACTGGCATAATTACAGGCCCCTTCAAAGGCCTCCTTTTAGATTAATCAGTATATCAGTCCCTCTTTGAATGACATTGTGTATTGGTTAATAATTGATGCATCTTTATTCTTTCCATGAGAAAATCTTAAGACATTTTTCCAAGAATGTTAATAAAACTCAATTATTTTAAATTTACCATTCTGGTAACCCTAACCCAAAGAAAATGAAGTCAGTTTCAAATGACTCTTAGAAATTGTATTTGTCATAATGATTATCATTTCTTAATGTTTTACCAAAATAGTCAGTTGAACAATCTCTTCTAAAATGTTGCTCCATATTGATAAGCCAAGGTTTTGCTCCATATTGAGATGTCATGTTTGTGTCTGCAGATAATTATCTTTTTCATACTTTTTGAAATATGGAAATCCTTTTGTTTCTCTTAAGTTCTCAAGTGTCTTTTTATCTTCATAGTTTTTCAGGTATCATCAGTAGTGGTTCTATAAATATATATATTTAACTCCTGTGCCAATACATTGTCCCTGTGAAATAATCCAGGTGGTAAAATTCATCTGGAAATTTTATATATTCAGACTCTAAGAAAGACCACCATGAAGAGAGCTGTTTAACCCAGCATGTTTTTATATACTTTAAGTTCTGGGGTACACGTACAGAACATGCAGGTTTGTTGCATAGGTATACATGTGCCATGGTGGTTTGCTCCACCCATCAACCCGTCATCTACATTAGGTATTTCTCCTAATGCTATCCCTCTCCTAGCCTCCCATCCCCAACAGGCCCCCTTAGTGTGTGATGTTCCCCTCCCTGTGTCCATGTGTTATTGTTCAACTCCCACTTATGAGTGAGAACATGCGGTGGTTGGTTTTCTGTTCTTGTGTTAGTTTGCTGAGAATGATGGTTTCCAGCTTTATCCATGTCTCTGCAAAGGACTTGAACTCATTCTTTTTTATGGCTGCATAGTATTCCATGGTGTATATGTGCCACATTTTCTTTATCCAGTCTATCATTGATGGGCTTTTGGGTTGGTTCCAAGTCTTTGCTATTGTGAACAGTGCTGCAATAAACATAAGGGTGCATGTGTCTTTATAGTAGAATGATTTGTAATCCTTTGGGTATATACCCAGTAATGGGATTGCTGTAACCCAGCATTTTTGAGATGATTTGCCTTATGTATTCATCAGGGTTCTCTAGAGGGACAGAACTAATGGTATATGTGTATATATGAAAGGGAGTTTATTAAGGAGAATTGACTCATGTGATTGATTACAAGGTAAAGTCCCACAATAAGCTGTCTGCAAGTCAAAGAACAAGGAAGCCAATAATGGATCAGTCCAAGTCCCAAAACCTCAAAAGTAGGGAAGCTGACAGTATAGCCTTTAGTCTGTGACCAAAGGCCGAAAGCCTCTGGCAAACCACTAGTGTAAGTCCAAGAGTCCAAAGCGAAGAATATGGAGTCTTATGTTTGAGGGCAGGAAGCATCCAGCACAGGAGAAAGATGAAGGCCAGAAGACTCAGCAAGTCAACCCCTTCCACCTTCTTCTGTCTGCTTTATTTTAGCTGCACTGGCACCTGATTAGATTGTGCCCACCCATATTGAGTGTGGGTCTGCCTCTCCCAGTCCACTGACTCAGATGTTAATCTCCTTTGGCAACACCCTCACAGACACACCCAGGAATAATACTTTGCATCCTTCAATCCAATCAAGTTGACACTCAGTATTAATCATCACACCTTGCAAGCTTTTCAGTATCATGCAAATTTAGTGTTCCAAGGAGCCCATGTTTGAAAATCAGATTTACAGTGCTATTCATTATGTCAAAAATATTGAATTTGAATAGCCATGGGCTTTCTTGCCAGCTTCTTATCAATGGCAAGCTTCACTTCTTTTTCATGTTTAAAGATTCTTCCCTTTAGGGAAAAGGATGGAAGAATGGAAACTTAGGTTGTCCTACCTTCTTTCAACTGTTAAACTATCTCCCCTACTCAGTGGCCCTTATTCTGTGCCTTTCTTGGTCATATTCTTATTCCAACCATTTATTTAAAAATAAGCCTATATAGAGCTTTTCACACACACTCTTTCTTTAGCTGTGTGATGAGAGTTATGTTTATCTTATGAGCTCAGACACTGGAAGTCAAGCTTTCTCACCTCAGCTAAAGGTTGCACAGAAGGCAATGGAAAGGTAATTTCACTTAGATTTCCTATCGTCACTTGGATTTGACCTAGGAGTCAAGTCTTTGTCAGTCAAGTAATTATTTCTCTAGAGTGCCTGCACCAACAAAATGTTAGTAAAATATATGTAGTTGGAGAACTAATTTTGCTCCCACAAGGACAAATCCTTTCTTTGCAGTTTTTTGTTGTTGTTTTTAAAATGATTTATGCTATAGGTTGTATGAATTCTGTAATCGTACTGGGTTTTCTAAACTTTATTACCACTCCCTTTTAAAACATTCTACTAAACAATTGAACTTCAGTTTTTGTTCTTGACTTAGGTGTCTTTTCCTTATTTATTTGGAATTTTCTATTATATAATAAATGTCATTGGAGACCTGCTTTTAAAATAAAAGCTCATCAATATCATAAACAGATGTCACTGATGAGCTTTGAAAATAGTTTTTACCTCACAAAATTAGTGTTTTTAAATTGGATAAATCAAGTTTCTGAAAGCAGAGTGACTTATCTATATCACTCATCTCTGACAAAGGTTCCAAAAGAACTTCACATCACATGAAAACTCACCTTTTAGATGGCTTTTATGACTCTCTCCGTAACCTTATCTTTATACTCATTAGAATTTCTGTGGCAACTGCCAAGCCAGTGTCCCAGGGCTGAAAAGCAACAAAGGAGAAGAAGGAGGCACTGGTGAGCCTGGAAAGTATGATTCCATGGCCCGGAAGGTGAGAAGCCTGACTGAATGTTTACGAACCCTATAGGTTACATGTAGTGCATCCTCTCAGTTCTGCTCTTCCTCTGTCCTCTAGGGTGATATAGGGCCACGGGGTCCTCCAGGAATCCCAGGCAGAGAGGGACCAAAGGTGAGAAATTCTCTCTTCCACTTTCACCTTGGGACCCTCAATTCAGTATGAAAAAAAGGAACCCGATATTTGAAAATATACAACTTTTAAAATACATACATGTATATATAGATATATATGGAGAGAGAGAGAGAGACGAAAAAGCCACTTGCAAATGTTGCCATTTATTTGTTCCCTGACCCTGTCCAAATTACATGCCCCAAGTGTTCTTAGAAGAGATTTTTTTCATTTCCAAAAGATAAGAAAAATGATTGTATGTGCTAGCTGAATGTATTGTCTTTTTAGGGAAGCAAAGGAGAGCGAGGCTACCCTGGGATACCTGGAGAGAAAGGCGATGAGGTAACAGATTCTTTTCTGATTATACAGTCCTAATATTGATTCTCTTTACGTGGCTCAACAGAGTAAAAATGTTAATTTTTCTATAGCTCAGATCTAATGCTAGAACCAGTAAAAACAAAGACCACTTAGAGCTTTTAAAATGTTGACACATTTTAAATGACATGTTTATGTTTATTACCAACGGTCCAGTTTTAGAGACAAGGAAAGTAAGGCACAAAGTTAATATGTCAGTTATAATTTTTCTGTTTTCATTTAGCAGATAACAATTCCAGCTCTCGCAAAATAAAAGTAAAGGAAAGGAGGAAAGGAAAGTCTACTCAAAAAACTCCCAGGGTAGCTAAGAGATTTAAAGGAATAGTAGTTGGACAACCAGACTAGAAGTAAGGGCATTTGAGAACCCAGCAGAGCTTCCCTGGGTACCACTAAACTCTAATTAAACTTCAGCGACCTTGGATTGTCTGCGTCTTTGCTCAGCTTTCAAATTCTTGGGAGAAAAAAAACTGTCAGAAGAATCTTCTTGTTCTAGTTTACATCAGCTGGTCACCCTCTGGACTAAGGTTCCAAGTCCAGTGTGCTTTTGAGATAATAGTATAATTTTCTGACTCTAAGCCATGGTGATGCTCAGGACATAATTTTTTTCCTACATAATTCACATTAACTCTTAGAAAAACCAATTAGAATGATGAATTGCTGTTAGTTTAAACAGTTTTGATACTAATAATTCTTAATGAAAGTAAGTAAGCCATCTGGCATGTATTAACGTTGATGTTATTGTGGAAAATCATAACTATATAAAGAAAATCTATTTTTCTAGGTGGAGTTATATTTTACATTACAGCAATCATCATGTACTATTGCTTCTAATTAATATTGCTTGTAATCTAGAAAACTTGGAGGTTTGATTTTTTCCCAAGTTAAAAATTTAATACCAAATATATTCAATATTTATTTTCATCCATAAATAAAACATTATCTTCAAAATAAGGTATTGTGCTTTTGCTTCCTCATGTTCCACAGAAGGTTTTACTAAAGTACAAGCACAATAACTGATTTTCATAGTTCAACAGCTTTGAACTGCCTCCACTCAAAAGGTAGGCTTTAGAGGCAATTGAGAAGGTAATAACGAAAAGATCAGGAAATAATTGGAATTCAGGTTTTGTATAAGTAACGCTAAGTTAAAGTCACTAGAAGTTAATTTTCATTGATTCTGCAGGGCATTTTTCTCTCTTAGTGAACTGGAATCCATTGTTAATATTCCTCACACTTTAGTGGGCTTTTTCTTTGGCACCCCTCATAAATTCTTTAACACAGTTCACAAAATTGTGCACAATGCTCGTCACATGGGGAGTTCCAGCAAGTTCAGGAGATTCTTTTCCATTGTTTCTTCACATCACGTGAATAATATGAATAAATCTGAAGTAACCTATTGACTCCTTTAGGCCTTATAGAGGGAGTAAGGTGTTGCTGTTTTCTCTCTAGCAGATGGGAAATAATGAATATAATCTCATCTTCTACTTGGTCTCAGATATTATTTGAAATTACAATTTGTTGATTTGTCAAAGTGAATAAAACTTTGACCAAAAACATATGCATTTCCAGCTGGCCAATAAACTATACCATTTCAACACACTGTATGAACTTAATATCTAATCTTACAAAATCTCAAATGTCTATTCTACTCTAAGTGGAAAACATAGAGGGACACCCCATCTCTTTGAGACTTCTAATTATTATGTTTTTCATCTGTTTGGAAAATGAGAGAGAGGAGTTGCCTGCTTGTTTATTACTCTTAGAAAAGCAACATTTTCTTCCACATTTTTCACAGACGTTGTTGCACAGCTCAAGGTAGCAACTTGGAAGATGCTAATAGAACACATGCTAACCTTTGATGGAGTGATTTCTTGCTTGAAATTCAAGTCTTCCTATAATATTTTAGGGCAATAATTGATAAATTAGACATGAAAAATATCATCAGCCAGATATTATAGCAACAGAAAATATTCTTGGTAGCAACTGATCTGGGACTTGCAAAATGAAATATCAGAGCAGGGTAAGAACGTAGCTCCAATGATCTCCGAATAGCTCTGCAATAAATTTTAATTTGTATGTTAGTTTGGCACTGTATGTTAAATTGACTGTCCTACTCTTTAATATGTATTTGTCTTCTTTAATGACCATCTTGTCTTCTAAAATTATCTTATTGTCCTTTATGCATCCATAGTAACTTTTACTTTTACTACAGAATTTCAGCTTTTTCAGAGAAAGGCTGCTGAGGATGATTTTTTATTTATGGACTGAGGTTTATTTTAAAGTTTAATGTAGTCATCAAAGGTTAATGAATCCCAAGCTTATAAATTAGGCTACCTAAAAACTCACTCAACATCTCTGGACTGATTCAGTGTTGAGACTAAAAGTAGCAAAAAAAAAAAAAAAAAAAAGGAATACATATATACATATATTTTATGCATGTACATATAGAAAGAATTTTATGGAAATATGGGTATTTTGAGGTAAAGAAATTTATAGTATAACATTTATTATCTCCAGTCATTTAGAGGTGCCATTATCAATGGAAATGTTTTTACCTTGCATTTATAAACCTGTATACAAGTTAATGTTAGGGGAATAAAAAGAACTAGCACCATATACTGGTATGTAGAGCCTGCACATGCACACATGCCCATGTACACACACATGCATACATAGCATACATACACACACACACACACATACACACACACACACATACACACACACACAGCCCTGCCAATGAGATTGATAAAATTTTGGAGAAAAAATATGTCAACATTCTTTAACACAAATACACACAAGATTTGGCCCAAGGACATGAGGATATGACATGAGGAATTCTAGCATGTTCAAGTAGAATTTTTAAACATTTCTTCATATCATATCACATGAATAGACCTGAAGTAACACACAACACCATTTGGCATTGAATGGACAAACCTGGAAGAACTTGGTCCTTGATCCCACTGATGCAAAGAATCTTGATCCACCTCACAGTCCTATAGAATGCTCATAATCAATATGCAGTAATATTTCCACGGCCATGTCGTATAATATTTATAAAGTATATGAAAATGCATATAATAGTGAAAGGTAAAGGAATTGTATCATGACAAAGAATGGTATAGCAATATAGAAAGAATATTTTACTCAGTAAAGGAGACTAAATCCTGAAAGAGTGGAATCATTCAATCTAGAACTTGATGTATCACATGGTTGTCTGATATAACAAAAGGATATTTTAAAATAGTTTTTTCTCATTATAGAAGTGATACCAGTTCATTACTGAAAATTAGGAAAATACAAAAAAGCACTAAAAGATAAAATTTCTCCCTATTCCCACTGTCCAGGAGGGACTTCTGGTAATAGTAATGTCATGGTCCACAACTGTATTAGTCCATTTTCACACTGCTATAAAGAACTTTCCTGAGACTGGGTAATTTATAAAGGAAAGAGGTTTAATTGACCCACAGTTCCACATGGCTGGGGAGGCCTCAGGAAATTTACAATCATGACAGAAGGTGAAGAGGAGGCAAGCACCTTCACAAGGCGGCAGGAGAGAGAGCAAAGGAGGAATTTCCAAACACTTCTAAAACCATCGGATCTCCTGAGAACTTACTCACTATCATGAGAACAGCATGGGGAAAACCACCCCCACGATCCAATCACCTCCTTCCCTCTACATATGGGGATTACAGTTTGAGATGAGATTTGGGTAGAGACACAGAGCCAAATGAGATCAACAACACCCATCTATAAATTCCAAAACCAAAGCCTCTGAAAACCCTGGAAATGTTTCCCAAGTTTGGCTTTGTTTCCCAAGCAAGTTCATTTGGCAGCCAAATCTGGCCTAACTCACACAGAGCTCGTCTATCCCACTCTGTCAGAATATCGTGTTTTGCCACAGAAATATTTGTATGTTTATTAGAGGGCACTGCTTCAGGCACTACTGCAGTGTTACATAATATTCAGTATGTATATCATGTTACCTGTGAAATGAACTGATAATCCGGAATTCTAAAACACACATCTAACACTAAAGTTTCTGATAAAATTTTTATCTATTTGTCGTGATAAAATAATAAAAGCCTGTTTGTATCATTCCCATCTTTTAGGAAGTACATTTAAAATCGTTTTAAAATGTAGACACTGTGCTATATAAGATTTGTGACTTGTATTTTTGCATCTTTTCTAACTTTTTTAAAACATGATTTTAATAATTGCAAAATATTTCATATTATAAATTGTATGTAATTTATTAACAATATTCAAAACTAATTACATAAGTTAGCTAATCTTGCCGGTTCTTCCTTGTTATATAAATGTATCAACATCCTAAATCCTATCTGGTATAATTGGTGCTATTCTACAAATCTGAGGAGGGGAGGGAGGGGAAATCTATCCATTATTATGCTTAAGCCATGAAAGGGTTCCAAATTAAATTCACCAATGAGCCAAATTTCTCCTTGTAATAAACTGATGAGCTAAAATAAATATTATATCATAAAACATATTCCATTTTTCCTAAGCTGAATGGAACTTTAGTGTAATCATGTATTTCTTCAATGGCATTCTGCCAATCTACAATCTGTATTTCCATGTTTTACCAGTACAAGATTCTTAGATACTACTGCTGACGGAATGGCTCTATAAAATAAGAAATGCTCTATGAATCACCAGATTAAATTATGTTTGCTTCAGATTCCATGTCATGGCATTTTATCTCACCCTTCTTACTGTTTAAAACTGAGTATTTGCACATATTCTTACCTAAAATTAGAAGCTAAGCTATGAGTAGGCAAAAGCATACAGAGTGCTGTAATGGATGCTGGAGGCCCAGAAGTGAGGAGACAGGCAAGGAGTGAAGGATGAAAAACTGCCTATTGGGTACAGTGTACACTACTTGGGTGGTGGGTGCACTAAAATCACAGACTTCACCATTATACAATGTATCCACATAACCGAAAATCACTTGCACCCCTAAAGAAAAAGTTACATTTTTGAAATTAGAAAATTAGAATTAAAAAAGGGTATTTGCATATGACATACATTATGTTTCTCAATTAGCTAAATAAGTGTTTCATGTTCAATGGTCAAAATATTTGATTAACTAAAATGCCTTCTTCCCAATGATATAACAGATTTTATGGTAGGAACTATCTTTTCCAGGGTCTTCAAGGAATTCCAGGCATTCCAGGTGCTCCAGGCCCAACTGGACCCCCTGTAAGTATTTGTTGAAATGACTGCACTCACGGTTTACATCTGCTGGGATGATGCGAGGTGAATTAATTTTCTTCGTTGCGTTTTGTTCTCTGTGCCTCTATGTAGATTGTCCAGCTATTGCCTGGAAAAGTAGCCTCATCCAAGCTCTCAGATTTTCATTTAGTAATTACTTAAGACTGCTCAGTGTCCTGGGGACTTGCATCAGAATTCCACCAGACCAGAAAGCAGTCTGTGATTAAGCTAGTCTGTTTGAAATAGAAATTGCATATAAAAGAGCGTTCTATTTTTTATTTATGATTTTTTGGCACTAACCTTTAGAAGAGATAGTCAAATGGCAGCACAAACTGAGAATTTATTTTCTAAAGGAAAAAAAGTGGGCTAAGGATTATTGGATTCCATTTATTGTTATTCCTATGTATAAATTAAAATACCTCTATTTTAGTCAAGGCTTTCACTGACACTCAAACACACCATCAAAGCCTTTGTGTCTTTCACTGTCTTGTTTTCCTAGAACAGAATCTCTTTTCCTTTATACTTGCCAAACCCAATCTCTTATTCAAACAGAGTTTAATTCTAGAGTCGCCAGATAAAATACAGTGCATGCAGTTAAATTTGAATTTCAGATAAACAAATAATTGTTTAGCATACGTTCATCCCAAATATTATGTTTTTATTTGCTAAATCTGGCAACCCAGCACATGCTTCAGCTTCTCCACCTCATCCTTTAGAGTTCCTCTGCCAACAGAGTCTTTACCACACCAGTAGGAATGTAATTATATATTTTTAATGTTCTGAAATAAGGATTTTCCATAATTAAAGTTGTGTCATTTATGCTTTCACCACAGTTATATAGAACAAACCTGACTTTAAATTGTTCACTAAAATTAAAAATGATGACAAAGAGTTGTGAAAGAAACCATGAAAATTATGGCTAACTCTGTTCCCAAAGGATTAAAATTAAATTTTATTTTTCAGTGGTAAAATGCAGATCATATAACTCAATATGCACACTGTTAATTCTGCCGCCTTGAAGTGTTTAAAATGTTGATCCCTACCAAAACTATAGCTCATTTAGGAAGGCATAATGTTATGTAAATTGCCATTTAAACAGCAAGACTAGATTCTTAAGTGTATCAAAAGGTTCCAATTAAGGTCATTACATGTGGTTGACCAAGGTGAAAAAGCGACCACAAATACACATTTTACCCTTCCAAGGGCTTATCAGCAGGATACAGCTGCTGTATCAGCCAGAAGAAATATAAGCTTCTAGGGCTTATTTAATTAAGATCAAATGACCTTCAAAATGTGTAAGTTTTAGTAACCAACTTCCAATACCCTTTGGCCATTTAATTGTTGTTTCTGTAACAAACTTAGTTTTGTGTTTTACAGGGCTTACTAGGAAGAACTGGACATCCTGGTCCCACAGGAGCAAAAGGTGAAAAGGTACAAAGGAAAAGCCTCACTTACCATCCAAACTGGGGCTCAGAGTGGGAGCATGATGAGACTCTTCACAGAGAGAGCCATAAAATCAAGCAAAGCCTGAAAGTAGAAATGATGGCAGAGAGTAGCTATTCTTGTAGTGGACTTGGAAGAATATCGGTCCAAAGGTTATTCTCAACATGGGAGATATTTTCCTAGGAGAAAGGATAAATAGAACATTGGAACCATAAAACAAAAGTTCAGGCTGGATTCAGGATCCTGGGCAACCATCTATGTGAAGGATTGGGTGGGGGAGCCTCCTGAAAGGATGCAAGTAATGTGGTGCGTACCAGGGAGTTCCAGCCACAGGGGCTGTCAGTTTTCTATGACAAAATACCATAGACGGAGTGGCTTATAAACAACAAACGTTTATGCACATTTCTCTCAGTTCTGGAGTGTGGGAAGTCCAAGATCAAGGTGCTGGCAGAATCAGTGTCTGGCAGAGTCTGCCTTCTTGTTCATAGATGTTTCCTACTAGCTGTGTCCTCACATAGTAGAAGGGTGACCAAGCTCCCTTGGACCTCCTTTATAAGGGCACTAATCCTATTCATGAAGGCTCCACCCTCATGACCTAATCACTTCCCAAAGGCCCCACCTCCAAAAGCTCCAGACAGCGGGCTGGCTCTCAGGACCAAGATTCTAGTAACCAAAGAGCTTGCAGAGACAGTCTAGACGTTCTGTCCCTAGACGGTCAAGAGGGAAATGTACTGAAGAACCAGGATAGCTTGTTTCCTGGGGGGATCAGTTATTGGACAGATGGGTTGCCATAGTCAGAAAGGAGGACCAGCAATAGATGAGTCTCAGACAGGACACCACACAGTTTCACATGTTTACCCCATTTAGGATCTAAACAGGCCCTATCGCCCTAGTCCAGGCAGATCCAGCAAGTAAGTGGAATAAGCCTAGCTATTTAGATTGGGGAAATAAGAATCAAGAGTCCACATGAGCCACTCAAGCAGCTTCCACCCACTCATCAGGACACGAGTTCCCTGACCAACGTGGAGAATAATGACATCAAGGAGCAAAGGAATCTCAACACATTTTGAAGGAAACAATGCCTTTATTCTAGATAGTCTCCGCACATTTTTTTTTTTTATTTTATCCCAAGGAGCTTGCCCAACTCCACCAGCCTTTTTTCTCTGTTCTCTATGGAAATTATTCAGTCGTAGACTTGCCTTTGAAGTTAATGGGAATCCCACACTGAGATGAGCTTTGGGGCACAAATGAGAGTGAAGATATGACTTTTAATTGTGCCAGAGGTGGAAAAAAAGGCTTTTCAATAGGCACATATTTTTCCTTGTTTGTTGACTCATTAGAACTATGACATAATTCTTTGAAGGACACTGCCAGTTGTCAGCAGAATATGATATGTTTTAGAGAGATAGCCACCATCAAAGCAGTTTGAGAAAAGAAACTATATGCTTGTTCTTTGTTATGTATTCTCAGGCAGAAGCAGTGCAAGAAAAACTTTACAGTTTATTTTTATTGATAAACATACAAACAAAAGATTTTATGATACTTTCGTTACCAAAAAATGGGAGGGTATTGGAATGAAGTCCTTGATTGCATTTGTGGGCTAAAATGGACTAAAATCCCTCAAAATTCTTGGACATTGTGAGTAGAAATTTTACTCTATCTGAATTCTTTTTTAATTAACCATGTCTTGCCATTTCCCCTGCTATAGAGGGACTTAAAAGATTTTATGAGGCTACTATTTTAAGAGAAAAGCACAGTTATAGGAAGAACTGCTGGGCCGGGCGCGGTGGCTCAAGCCTGTAATCCCAGCACTTTGGGAGGCCGAGATGGGCGGATCACGAGGTCAGGAGATCGAGACCACCCTGGCTAACACGGTGAAACCCCGTCTCTACTAAAAAAAAAAAAAATACAAAAAACTAGCCGGGCGAGGTGGCGGGCGCCTGTAGTCCCAGCTGCTCGGGAGGCTGAGGCAGGAGAATGGCGTGAACCCGGGAGGCAGAGCTTGCAGTGAGCTGAGATCCGGCCACTGCACTCCAGCCTGGGCGACAAAGCGAGACTCCATCTCAAAAAAAAAAAAAAAAAAGGAAGAACTGCTGAGAGACACCAGAGGGACTTCAATAGCTCTGCTTGTTATGGACCAAGAAACATCTATGTTTTGTAAAACTAAAAGTGAAATACATTTTTCAACTTTCAACTTGAATTCATTTTCACAAATTCTATTTTCAGTCTGCTTCTCCTATAAGACTAAGACTGTTTATATTGTAGTGACCATTTGCTTTCAACAGTGCTATACCACAGTTGCTTCTGTTCAGGGAGATGTGTCTGACTAGGGTGTAAAGTCAGATATTAAAGTAGGAAATGGAAGATGAAGTTTCCCTTCTGCAGACACAACACAGGTTGTGATTTTTTTTACTTGCATCAAATTATGTTCATGTCCCCTCTGGTTTCCAAAAGATGAAGGTGGTAGAAATGAGGCTCAATGTTAGGGCTGACTCAGAGCCACAATCCCAGAGCCCACTGCCTGCTCGTAGGAGAGTTCCACATTGAGAGAGTTCCCCCAGCTGCACTGGAAGTCCAGGACATAAGCACCTGGGTTGTCTGGCTCCATCTAAAAACAAGCTTCATTTCTGGAGCTCACACTGTGAGAATCTGAATGGGTACGGGAAAAGGCCTTTACCTGTCCTGTGGTCTAGAAATGTATTTCCTTGGTAAAGGAGAGAGCCCAGCTGTATGAGACTACAAGGCCGAAACAACATGGCAAGTCATATTGATTTCAGAAGACGGCTCTGTGATTAATTTCAGAAGATAGTTTGTAAACCTGGGGTAGAAACGTCTACACCGCTGATATTAGTCTATATATCCCTTGCAGGGCAGCGACGGACCCCCTGGGAAACCCGGACCACCTGGACCACCTGTGAGTTGTTCTAGGCTTAAAACTTAAAATTCATGTGTTTACTTAAGACTTTTATAACTCAGAGGTAAGACTACATTTAGATGTTTTCAAAGATAAAAGTCTTCTGAATTTTGTGTATAAATATAAATGATAGCCAATGTAGCTTTAAAGAGACCTGATTTGTTCGCCCTTTGGTTCAGCCTCAATGTGCAATGCTCAGATTTGCATACTGAGTGTCTCCCCATCTTGGATTTAGGAACCTGGGTTTGTGCTTCAACTCTCCAATTCCTGCCTCGGGGCCCCTGGGAAAGTTATTTCATCTCAATGTGCTTCATTCACAGAAAAGAGAAGGGCCAGAAAAATAGATCTTTTCCGCTGATGCGAGTTGGTAGAAAATCTGATATTATGCTATATGTGTTCATTCCCATTCATGATGTCTGAGATGCAAGGAGACTCTATTTATGTAGCTCCTAGTGAACAAAAAGTACAAGAGGCATCAATGTTTTTATTACTGTGATTGAGACAGATGCACGCTCCGTCAGGGAAACGGTGGAGAGGAGAGGAGCCTCTCTCCGTGGCAAGTCTGCCCTCATGTGGGGCCACGCTCGAATCGCAGCCGAGCCGAGCTGAGAGTCACGCCAAACACCCTTTCCTACCCCACCTCACTGGAATACTTTAGTAAACCAAGCTCACCATAGAAAGGGCAGAATTGACCGTGACTTTCTGAAGACAATGAGGATTATTATCAGTCTGCGTGCAGTTGCATGCTTTGTAGACGTAAATGAAGAGATTAGCACTCTATTTCCTGAACTTGTTTCCTAAATCTGTTCATCTATGTTACTGACCTTTTCCCTTGACAAGAAAGCAGGACAGAAAGTATTTAGGGTTCCAATCCTAAAATTCACTCCTTCCCCAGTGGGCAGAACAGCAAATGTAACATGAGTTCATGAAAAGGACCTATAATTTTATAATGCACTTAAGATATCTTTGTCTTCCCTCTGAATTCTCCAAAACCACCCATCCTTCAAAACACTGATTAAATGTTTTCTTCCCTGGGAAACCTCCTTTGGAAATCTCAGATGAAAATATCCTTTGTCTGTTCAGGACGTAGCACACTAAAATATAGTAGACATTCAGTCACTGTCAGATAAATGAGTTAAATAATGAAGTAATAGATGGATGGAGCGTTTTTCTTCCATCACTAGTGTTTGGAAGATGCATGCAAATTGTCTTCACAGAACACCACTGGCCACCATCATACAGAAACAATGAAACAGTGACTTCTTCAACTCTTCAACTAATATGTGAAAACTGCAGAAAGGAAAAGACAGGGCCGGGCGCGGTGGCTCAAGCCTGTAATCCCAGCACTTTGGGAGGCCGAGACGGGCGGATCACGAGGTCAGGAGATCGAAACCATCCTGGCTAACACGGTGAAACCCCGTCTCTACTAAAAAAATACAAAAAAAAACTAGCCGGGCGAGGTGGCGGGCGCCTGTAGTCCCAGCTACTCCGGAGGCTGAGGCAAGAGAATGGCGGGAACCCAGGAGGCGGAGCTTACAGTGAGCTGAGATCCGGCCACTGCACTCCAGCCGGGTAACAGAGCCAGACTCCGTCTCAAAAAAAAAAAAAAAAAAAAAGAAAGGAAAAGACAGATTTGACTATGATTCTATACAAATGTTTAAAAGGAAAGACAAAAGATCCTAACTAAAATTTTCATATGCAAATTTTTCCTAAATGCTAAAATGTATGATTTTTTTAAACTATAGAATAAGTTCTCCTTTAAGTGTTGGTTACTCTAGGACATGTCAATTTTTTTCAAGATGTTCTTATTCTCTTTTGTCCTAAAGAATTTATTTTTGTAGAAACATCCACATAGCATTGTGGATAACGTCATCTCCCCATTTACCTTAATTTTCTATTTGGTATGAAGAGACTGTGGAAAAAAATTACTTTTCAGCAGCCAAATTGTTCCTATTCACATCTTCATCAGCACTACAGCATTATAGCCTGCAGGTCAGCAGGCTGTAAACAGTTAGTCTAAATTGGCAATTCAGAAACTGAATTTTAATGAGCAAATATTTTCCTCCAAATGTCTCATCTGTCAAACCTGAACATTAATCAAACCCCAGCTGAAAGTGTCTGTCTGCTTCAGGTGTAGCTCACACTCCCTTTTCATTTCTTTCCCTGCATTTGCTTTGGAAAAGCTAAAAATTAAAACGTTGTATTATTTTACTTAGAGTATTAAACTCCCTTTGTAAAATAGAATAGAAAAAAGTAAAAAATAGAAGAGGAATAGTATCATTTGGTAAAATGATAAAATGTAGAGATGCAAAGTACTAACTTTCAAGAATAATTCTGTATCTCACTTCTTTCTGCAGGGTATTCCATTTAATGAAGGAAATGGCATGAGCAGCTTATATAAAATTAAGGTATTTGTATTATATTTGTAATTATTTAAAATCCAGTTATAGACTGCTGTAAATTCTTCTCATCTTTCTCCTTTTCTTTTCTTTTCATTTTCTTTTGAAGGGAGGTGTGAATGTTCCCAGTTACCCAGGGCCACCCGGTCCTCCTGTAAGTACAGTTGTTTATCGTCAAACATACTTGAGCTGAACGACCACAATGAAAAACAAACAGTAAAAACCTCTTAAGTTCACTGAAAACTTCATGTTACAAAAATAGCCCAATTTTACAGCAGAAGAAAATAAGTAAAACCAATTATAATAAAATTGAGAAAATGTAAATAGCATTTTTCATGGTGCTGTCACTTTTTTCATTGCAAATCTAAGAACTAAATCAATGTCCAAGCAATCACTTTTATGAAATTTCCATCAAGTTATATTTTTTCATCTTATTCCTCAAATTCAAACTGTAATTAAAGGAAAACTTGCTAATATTTGTATATGTATTAAAACAAATTGGCCAGTGGTGTTTCTTATTCTGTAAATTTGCTTTGGTCATTATTTGAAAAATGACTTTCCATGTTTCTCTTACAGGGCCCAAAAGGCGATCCTGGCCCAGTGGTATGAATGTTCCCATGTTTTGTGTCATTTAGAATATTGGTCTTTGTTAAATTTTGAAAGAAAAGCATCAGGCAAAATGGCCTGCCTTCTTAGGTGTTCATCCATTAACATGTTAGTGTGACAAGCAGGCCACAAAAGGAATGCCAGCAGTGTGTTCTCTATTTCTGAGATGCATTAGTCCTGATGTTGTCACTGCCCTTGAGGTTTGTCTCTTTCCATCAGTATGTTTTTAAAATCATCCTGTGATGGAGGAAGACACATATAAAGCTCTGATAAATGGGACACTTTCTTCCAATAGCCCTCTTCTGATGATTGATTCAATTTTAAGTAGATTGTGGAAGAGAAATACTTACTGGAAAGAAATCCCTTAATATATCTGCCATCTCCCCAACAAAAAAGGAAGGAACTGTTTATTTGCTTTAAACGTCTTAGGCAATTATTCTGCAGGAGATGTGTTTTGTCATAAACCTGCTTATTAGGAGGAATGTATCAGGAGGTTACACTCAGCATGGAAGGAGATCATGTCCTCCCCCGCCTAAAGGACGATAATTGTTCTCAGCATCTTTCTCAACCATGGAGCCTGACCGTAAAAGTTCTGCCAAATTCAATTAGATGCCCTTTATTGCTGGGCATTTTTTCCTGTCATGCCCTTTTCAAGCATATCCTTCATGTTTCATTTGTGTATCTTTTAACCTTTGGGTATACACTTGAAACTCAAATGTACCTAACGCTGAAATAAATGTTCAAACCACTTTCTATTGCCATGTGAAAAAAATTTAAAGCCTTTTCATTATAGTACAGTTTGTTAAAACTCAACGAATAAATTTTAAATCAGCAAAGGGACAAGTCATAACAAGTAATGTTTTTATGTCTAAAAACATATTTTAAAGAGATGCATTAAAGAGCGGTTTGATTTTATTATTGGGAAATATACATTAAAAGCCAAATTGTTGTCCCCTGAAAGCATTATTTCAACTAGTTAGGATCATATTCTGTAATTCAAAGTGTCCTTTGTTTTACTATTCATGCACCCTGTCTACCCTATCTTTACCTGAAACCAACTATGTGCTTCATTCTAATTTTAATTTTCTTACATCTTGTTGATTAAAAAATGTCCTCCTGGTCTTTCCCTCTCATACTCATATGCACAAAACAGCTTCTCTGAATCATTTAAGAGTACCTAGGCTTCTCACTGACTTTTTGGGAACATTATTTGAAGTTCTTGCATTAATAACTGCAGACTAAGATAAGAACTTTTTAAGTATTATAATAAAGGATAAATTAAAATTTACTGGCATTGACAAGGGGCTGGCAACGAAAATGTAGACCTATTTGAGTAGAATTTGAAGATTAATCTTCAAATTTCTTAGCTGCAACAAAGGATAAAGAAAACTGATGGAAGCGTGTTCCTTGCTTTTAGAGATGTGAATTAAGTGAGTGAAGCACAAAAACAGAAAACTGCAATCATGAAATTAAATACACATTTAGTGTACACATTCAGGCTTATCCTAGATAGAATTTTGAAGTTACTCTTTTGGGTTCTCTGTCAGCAGCATCCTGCAACTCTCATCTTCTCCCACCATCTGTCCTGTAGGGAAAAATAATAGTTCATGCCAGAGAAATAATCCAGGAATGATAGAACTGTAGATCACAGAGCAAAAACTTGATAAGTCTTTTTGAGGTGGGAAATTTATTCTTCCAACATTCTTCAAATCCCATGACAATAGATCTGCCTCACTATTTCTAATCTTCTCCATAAACCTTTCTAGAGGAATATTACCCTTAATTGAATTTGTTGTCTTCTGAGGTGCTCCATTTCGTTCCTTTGGTATTCAGTTTATAAGTGATCTTCAATTAAATATTTAATTATTAGCTACTTTCAAGCAATTATTGATTGAGCACCTTCTCTGTCTTAAGGACTGTTGAGAATGTAAACAAAGAGAATCAAAGAGTGTGTTTCCTTTGTCAGCAACCTAGGGACTCTTCTACAGAACTTTATGCAGAACAGAATCTGAACTTTTTTTTTAACCAATTGTCAAGTTACATATTAGGGGACATTTTAAAAGATTTCTGAAACGTAGAAAGCATATCAATTCATATGTTCACTCATTAAGTATTCTGTAATAAGGGCAATGTTGTAAATAATAATGAAGTTATATCCTTGGTAATATTTTTGAAGCAGATTAGAATTATGTATGTGAAAATACACTTACATAGAATACAATTTGAAAACTTCTGTTTCTTCGTGATTATGTCTAAAGCATCCAGTGTCCTAAGAAAATATTTGCAGTGAACATTAATTTATTAACAAGAAGGCATCAAACAACTCCCCACTTTATCTCTTTTTTAACTTAAAGCCCTAGTGCAAGCTTGTCCAACCCATGGCCCGTGGGCTGCGTGCAGCTCAGGAAAGCTTTGAATATGGCCCAACACAAATTTGTAAACTTTCTTAAAACATTAGGAGATTTTTTTTATGATTACTTTAGCTCATCAGCTATCATTAGTGTTAGTGTATTTTATTGGAAGACAATTCTTTTTCTTCCAGTGTGGCCCAGGGAAGCCAAAATATTGAACACCCCTTCCCTAATGCTTTTTTTGTTCAAAGTTAGCAACTTCTTTCACCACAGCTTCTCCCAATGTGTTCCTTGAGGGTCTACAGGCTCCAGTTAGCCTGGGATCATACACTAGAACATGTAAAGATTTTTAAAAATAGAAAACACTAATCTACCCCCTTCCAGTGACTCATCAACTTGAGCAATAACTTTTAGTGTTATTGGAGATAATGATCCTGGGGTCAACTTCTTAAGCATTCACAATTCTTGTCCAGCTGCAGAGAATACTTAAAGATGATAAACACTGCTTTGAGTGCTCCATCTTCATTTACTCTTAAACAGTTTATTCTTATTCTCTGAAAATCTAGCAGCACCAGGTAGCTCACAAATTGGCAAACTTTATTAAAGCCCCGTCTTTCATTCTAGTTCTTATTGAAATTGGAGTTATCACTGAGCAGAGGGATTCATTCTGATTAGATTCTCAATCAGAATAAAAATGATTAATCAGAAAATATACCTCTCTGGAGAATAGCTTTCACTCTCAAACTATTTTCAAACACCAAATGCAATAATACGTTGCTTAAAAACAGGGCATATCGTTTCCTTGCTAAATTACACATCAATGTTTGGGGTGGGAAGGTTAAGCAAAAAATATCTTTGCTTTGGAAACCAATGCTTAAAAACGTTTTGATTATTGCTCCTGCATTTCTTATGTTTATATTTAACAGGGAGAGCCTGGTGCAATGGGGTTGCCAGGATTAGAAGGATTTCCAGGTGTAAAGGTAAGCACAGAAGTTAGAAATGTGTTCATTTATTCAACATTCAAAATTGTTTACTGAGCACCTAATGTGCCAAACACTGTTTTAGGCTAGGAATATATAAAGGAACAAAACAGACAAAAATGTATGTACTCATGGGACTTACATTCTAGCAAAAGGATATAGAAACTAAAAGAATACACATTTTAAAATTACATCTTATGGTTGGGGCTATGGAAAAAAACAAAAAGTAGATTGGGTTAAGGACGATTAGGAGTGCTGAGGGGGTAGGAGGGCAGTATCTGAGCAAAGACCTGAAGGAGGTGAGAGGGAAAGCCAAGTCCCCTCCAGTCTGGAAGAATAATGTTCCAGGAAGAGGAAACAGCAGGTCTGAAGAGCCCGAGACATAAGATGTCCTGATGTGTATCCAAAGAGACCAGGGGAGGGAGTGAGGGGATAGTGGTAGGAGATGAGGTCAGAGCGGCGAGGGTGGAGGTGAGAAGTGGACTCCTCATGTAGAGCAGTGCTACTCAATGTACAGCCAGTGGAGAACCAGTGCCAGTCTGCAGACCCTTTGTTATGGGTTCCGTGGCAAGGTTAGTACAGAGACTGAGAGGAAGCACCTAAAAACATGTCCAGTAATTAGTCTAAAATGTCTAGCAAGCATGTGATGGTAGAATTATCTTTGTTCATGATATATTAGAAAATAAATAAGAGATTGCTCTTTTACCGCAGGAAGTTTGAGAAACACTAATAAAAAGGGTTAAAAGTCATTGTAAGGCCTTTATCTTTCACTCTGTGTAAAATGCAGTCATCAGTGGTTTCTGAGTATTGGCGTGAGGGAACTTGCAGCCAGAGGGTGTGCAAGAGTGGAAGTAGGGAAGCCAGTTAAAAGATATCCAGTAATCCAGGTGCCAGTTGATGTTGGCTCAGATCAGAGAGGAAACAGTGGAGACAGTTGCTCCTACAATATAGTGAAATAATAATTTCTCTGGTCAAGGTCATCCATGACTTCTACATTGCTAAATCCAATGTTCAATATTTGACCTTTCTACCTGGCCCCATCCCCATTCTACTTGACCTATCTGCAGTATTTGAGACAGGTGATCACTCCTTTGCCCTTGATTCATTATTCTCTCTTGGATTGTAGGCTGCCAAGTTTTTCTCCTGCCTCCCTGGTTACTTCTTAGTCTTCCTTGCTCCTTCTTCCTTTTCTTCTTGATCTCCTATTACTGGAGGGCCTCGGGGCTCAACCCTTGACTCTTTTCTCTTTCTAAAAACTCTATTGTCATTCCCTTGGTAATCTTATCTAGTCTTTTCCGGCTTTATGACAGCATCTCTATGCTTAGAACAGCCAAATTTATATCTCCACTTAGACTTCTTTTCCACACTCCATACTTTTATATCATACTGCCTACTCAATACCTTCACTTTGCTGTCTAACGGATATCTCCAAATTTGGTCTCATGTACAAAATTAAACTCCTGATAATTCCACCCCTTCAAAATAGGCCTTGCTCATAGCTGTCCTCATCTCAGATGATGTCCGCCCTATTTTGCAAACTGCTCAGGTCATAAAACTGAGGGTCCTCTTTGACTCCTCTTCATTCTGTAATAATCCAATCAATCTGAAAATCCCATCAGTGCTACCTTCAAAATATATCCATATTTAGCAATGTAGAGGTCATGGATGACCTTGACCAGATAAATGATTATTTCACTATATTGTAGGAGCAACTGTGGACTTGAATGGATTTAAGAGAGAACTAGGAAAGAAAATAGAGACAGCAAGTCAGTATAAATAATGCTCACAGAGTTTTGCTGCAAAGGATAGCAAATAAATAGGCCAGAGGCTACTAGAGGAAGTAGGGTCAAGGTTTTATCAGATAGATTTTGAAGATAATAAAAATATCAGACTGCTTATATGCTAAAGGAATGACTCAGTAGAGGGGAAGATGGGAATGATGATGCTGGAGAGAGAGGAGAGAGTGCTCCACCAATGTCTTTAAGTAGCCTAGAGGGGAGGGGACCTAGTGCATATATGGAGGGTTTGGCTTGAGAGAGAATAGTTTATTTACAGTGAAAGGGGAGAAAGCAGAGTATGGGGGCAGAGGCTGATAGGCGGGAAGATGTATTGGATGGAGTCTACAAAAGTTGTTTTCTGATTGCTTAAATTTTCTCAGATAAAAAGGAAGCAAAGTCATTATCCGAGAGCAAAGTAGGGAAAGAGGTTGGGGATTTAGGGAGAAGGTTCTCTAGGAAAGAGAGAGGGTTCAGGGACCACAGAAGTGTGATTACTGCTCAGCCCTAAGGACCCTCTTGAGGTTCATGGTCATGAACAGAAGTGAGACCTCTCAACAAGACTACATGTGCTGGCAGGGCACAGTGGCTCACGCCTGTAATCCCAGCACTCTGGGAGGCCGAGGCGGGCAGATCACCTGAGGTCAGGAGTTCAAGACCAGCCTGGCCAACATGGTGAAACCCCATCTCTACCAAAAATTAGCCAAGCATGGTGGCAGGCACCTGTAATCCTGGCTACTCAGGAGGCTGAGGCAGGAGAATTGCTTGAACCCAGGAGGCAGAGGTTGCAGTGAGCCAAGATCGTGCCAGTTGCACTCCAGCCTGGGCAACAGAGCGAGATTCCACCTCAAAACAAACAAACAAACAAAAAACCAAAAAAAAAAAAAAAAACAGGACTACATGTGCTTTTCCAGCCATGTTCAGACATTCAGGTAAAGACACAGAATAGGAGGGGAGTTGGATTTAAACAATGTTCTGCTTTTGACAGGTGAGTACTGGAAGGAAGAATGGGACAATACTCTTATTGGCTTATTGGCATGCACAAGGGATTGATTATAACAAGTAACCATGGTATTTTAACTAGGCAAAAAAGAGGGAGAGGCCATCCAGGGAGTGAATGATAACAAATGTGTACCATCAATGGATTAGGGTTTAGGGGTTCAAGGTACTCAAAGAGTGAATTAGAATGATGTGGAATGGTGGTCCAAAGTTGGAACGCATGAAATTGAGATTATGGATGGGCAAAAAATATTTTTATTGACAAAGTGCCAGGTGTAACTATGAAAATAAGAGGCAAGTTCATTCGAGGATAGTGGTTAAGGAATGAGAGAAGTGAGGCATGCAAATATTTCATTGAATGAAAAGTTCTAATATATTAATTTTAAAAATGAAAATTTCATAATTCAAAAGGAACAGAGGGAAACTGATGTGTATTGCCTGTTTATGTCCTTTACCCAATTTTTCTATTAGTTATTTTTTTCTTTTTGATGATGGTTATGCTTCATATATTAAAGACATTACTTCTATCTTATGTGTTGGAGTTTTCATCCTAGTTGGTCTTTGCCTTTCATTTTTATGTTGAATCTTATTGTAAATATAACCTTAATGTAGTAAAATCTAACACTATTTTTCTTTATGATTTCTTGTTTTGCTTTTATGCACAAAATGACTTTTATTTTCAACCAAGATCAGAGTGTCACTAATACATTCTTTGAACTCATTTATAGTTTATATTATTTTATTTTTATATAACTCTATGTGGAATTCATATGGGATATAATATAAAGAGAAGAATCAAACTTTTTTCAAAGAAATTATCCAATTATTAGAACTATTTGTTAAATAAAATCCTATTATAAATGCTGGTCTGTTTCTGATATTTCTGTTATAGTATATTGATATGCTGCTTAATCTTATGCCAATATTCCATTATAGCTTTATTTATTATATGTTTAAATGTTGGTATTACTAGTATCTCTTTATTATTCTTTTTTTAATTTTTTATCCTCTCAAGTTATCCCAAGTAAACTTTAGTATCATTTGATCAAACTGCAATTTTGTAAGAATTGCATTAAATTTATAAATTAGTTCAGTTAGCAATGACACCTTTACAACATTGTCTTGCTCTCCAAGAACAAAGCATATCTCTTCATTAAATCAAGCCTTTTATGTCCCTGAGTAAAGTTATGAAGTTTTTTAAATTCAGTTTCTGCCCAATGAAATTGCCATTTTATTATCCCATATATATAGTCGTTAGTATTTTTAGCATTGTCAGCTTTATCTAAAATATCACATCAGCTCTTAAAAGGAGTTGAGTCACTCTGTTGTTCAGAGCAATTCAAAGGATCTTCTAATTGGCCAAATGAGAACTACAAATCATTAGCTGTAGATCGTTTTATTCTAACTCTACATCCAATGAGACAAGGATAGGAAAAGCTTGTTGGAAGACACTCAAAGTGCTTAATCTTTTAAGTAAGAGTAATTATCTTTTGAACATGTGGAATAAAAATATTGACTGATTTTAGCTATAAGTATGTAAAGGGACATTAAAATAGTTCACAGAAATGATAACATCTATGCTTGCTTTCATTAAAACTATTATTTACTTTAGTTTTATGGAAAATAAAAAAGCTGTAACAAGTTCAGCTGGCAATTAGCCACTCAGTTTGCTATTTTTCCATCTACACACTAGCTTCACCCCAGCTAATACCAGTAACACTTATCAGATCCAAAGGAAAGCTTTACCAAATCCAAATTATTATTCGAGAATTAATTTCATAACTAAAGACTTCATTGATGTCATTAAAGTAGCAATATTTTTAAATCCCAACAGGGAGATCGAGGCCCAGCCGGTCCCCCGGGAATAGCAGGGATGTCGGTGAGTTCAGATTATTTCACATAATTTTCACAGGTAAACGGTTCTATCTCCATGATACACCTGTGGCCAGGGATCAAGACGGGCAGGCGACCATACCATAACTCCCATGGCATTAGGTTCCTAACAATTCTAGTTTCATAAATAATGCCACCTGTATTTTCCACCTCCAGAATCCTCTATTTCTTAATTTTTTTTGTTTGTTTTTTGTCCTCTTTTATTTTCTTCCCAAGTCATTTTCATGGAGGAGAGAGGAAACCCAGTTACTATACATTAATTTATGAGCACAGCTTTGGAGAGTTTATTGTGTTTCTCTATTCTTGTCATATTTCAAGGTTTCTCAGTCTTCAAAAGACAGAGTTCTTATCCTCAGGCATGTACTTCAAGTTCCTTGTATTAAGTTGCAATCTGCCTGAGTTATTCCTTAGCCCGGTGTTATTAGCAGAGCTTTATTGCTGCTAATGTTTCCTCGTAAACTAGCCCTTCAATCCTCTCAATCATTTTTGTTGCTCTCTAGTGTCAAACGTTTTAATCTCATCAAGGTCTTTTCAAATGAATAGGAAGCGCTCCAGGAAAGGCTGAAATTATTTCTCTGAACCCTAGAGATCATTCTGATCTTCATTCATGATGCTCTAATTAAAATTTTGTGGTCATGCTTTATGAATAAGAGGCCATTTATCCTCTTGCTAGGTGCCCCTGCAGGGCAGGTCCAGGATAACATTACAGGACAGTCAATGGAAACCATGGGCTTGTATCACAAGAAAATAAGAAGATAAGATAAGGGCCCTAAAATCACCACCCACAGTCACCCACTGAAATCTACTGACAGCCAACACCACCAAAGCCCTGCTCATCACCCACTGCCATCCCACAAAGTACTCACAGCCACTTTGCTTCACTCCATTAACTCCTAAGTCTAACAACACAAAATAGAGCCTCGTCCATCATCTGCATCCTTTGTGGATGATGACATTCCCTTACTTAGCCATTATAGATCAAGTCAAATATGTCTATGACTGTAAAAGTAGCATGAAAATATCTTCTTTGAAAAGCCCTTCCAAATTTTTTATAAAAGGAAGTATTCTTGAAAGTTGACTACACACTTAATTCTATTCCCTCACCACTGCCCCACTCACAGCCATTCCCAGCAACATATTTGGAAATCAGTTTCTGGAAGTATCCTTAGAGAACCCTTACAACCTGTTCCTCTTTTACTCACATCGTGTGATTTTAATTTTTGTTTCCTTGTGACAAAATAAAGCTTAATTTTTTCATTGTATTCACCCAGGTGTGTCTACAAATTACATTTTGCTGTTACCCTAAATTAAGCTTTTCTTCTAGGAAAAAATACTGGCCACCACTGAAAATATTTAAAAGACGTGCAACAGTGGCAACAGGCAATCCAAATGAGAAATTCCAAATATGTTTTTCAAAGAGGCAGCATTATTGAGATAGAGGCTAGCCTGCCACTTAGTTGGATGTCTAAAATCTGATATATTTACTTAAAAAGCAGTTTTCATGTGTCATAATTAAAAACATAAACTGACTAGGCACAGTGGACTCACACATGTAATCCCAGCAGTCTGGGAGGCCAAGATGGGCAGAACACTTGAGCCCAGGAGTTAGAGACCAACCTGGGCAACATGGCAAAACTCTGTCTCTACAAAAAGTGCAGAAATTAGCTGGGCACCTTTAATCCCACTGCTTGGAGGCTGAGGTGGGAGGATCACTTGAGCATGGGAGGCAAAGGTTGCAGTGAGCTAAGATCGTGTCACTGCACTTCAGCCTGGGCAACAGAGCAAGACCCTGTCTCAAAAAATAATATAAAATAAAAGCATTGACTGACAATTACATAAATAGGAAAGGCTAAAAATTTTACATACTATAAATACGTTCAAAGATGCATATTTGATTTTTATAACTGGCCCTTCTGTGACTCAGAAGATAAAATTATTAAAATAATCTAGAAATAGACTATGGTGATGGCTAGATCACAGTGTGAATGTACTTAGTGCCACTTAAGTGTACACTTAAAAATGGTTTAGAGGGTAAACTTTAGGTTATGTATATTTTACCATGATAAAAAATTTTTTTGAAAAATGGTGATTGTTCTAGTTGAAGCAAGGCTGGGGCCTGCCCACGCAGACACACTGGTCACTCAGCTGATTACCAAGGGGACCCATTCCTGCTCTTCTAGAACAGACCAGTCTATCCCTTTCCAGTATATTCAGGGCTAACCAGGGATTTCCCCTAGAGCTTCTTTCTTTGCCTTTCTCTGAGGATGGCATGTGGATTTGCAGGAGGAAGTGCCTGTGAGTGCTGGTGGTGGGGTGGTGGGGCTTCCGGTCAGCACGCTCTCCCCTGGATGCTCTGAGTTCTCCACTGGTCCTACCTGACCTTAGGGATGACTTCCGTCAATGTCCCTGATCTCTTCATCTCATATCCCAATGACTGAGCCCTCCATACCCGCCATGTCCCACAGTAAGAATCTTCAGGACATTGGCCTTCTCAGCTCTAACACATCTTCCCACTCAGGCCCCCAACAACTTCAGCACACATAAGCTATGGGGACCCAGGGATGCTCTCTCTAACTCTCTGTCTGCCTAGCTTTGCCACTCAGCACCGTATCTGTACCTATGGAGGGATCTTCTTCCAGAATTCTAAGCAGCAAGTCGGAAAAAGCCCATTTCTCTTCATATTTCTCCAAAACCTACTTGGCTTTCTCAAGTCTCAGCCCCACACCTACATCCCACGTCGTCCGTCTTTCCCAGCCACATTAGGTCCAAGGGACAGGAGGTGGTTCCTTCTCAGAGGCAACCCCACAAGCCTCGCCTGCACACTTGGGCCTTGTGTGCTTTCAGTCTCCACTGGACCATCTGCCCCTCTCATCCCTTCCTGTGGTCTGTCTGCTCCAGGATCAGTCGTCCAAGCCACGGTGTAGTGACACAAACTAATCTGTTTCTTTTCCTGTGAACAAAACATGGCTTTTCAAATCAAACATGATTTTTTCAGGTTGTCTTACTATGAGCTTAAAAACTCTCTTGTGAAACTCAAAGCCTAGAAAAAAACTTCTTTGATGCTTTGTGTGCATTTCTCCACTCCCAAAGTAAAGAAGAGCTGCCAGGAAAATAAGCACAAGAGGGATTTCCAATAGTGATGATACTTTGGGCTAATATTTTCAAAAGTATTCTCCTCTCCTACTCTCCACCATCCACACAAATATGTATTCAAAGAACTGCACCCCAGTCTGAAACTTACGGCCTGTGGAGTTGACTATATGTTCCCCAGACTCTGTCCCCTTAGAAATGCCACTTTATTTATTTATTGAGACGGAGTCTCACTCTGTCACCCAGGCTGGAGTGCAATGGCATGATCTCAGTTCACTGCAACTTCCGCCTCCCAGGTTCAAGTGATTCTCCTGCCTCAGGCTCCCGAGTAGCTGGGATTACAGACACGTGCCCCCATGCCTGGGTAATTTTTGTAATATTTTTAGTAGAGACAGGGTTTCACCATGTTGACCAGGCTAGTCTCGAACTCCTGACCTCAAGTGATCCACTCACCTCGGCGTCCCAAAGTGCTGGGATTCCAGACGTGAGCCACCACACCTGGCTAGAAATGCCACTGGAGAGCATCATCCTTGGGAGCACTTTAAACTCAATTAGGGTTGGGGGAAGAGAAGCGTATGGTGTCGTTCAGCAATTTGGCTCCTAACATTTCTCTTCAATTGCCTTGCCAGGGGAAACCTGGAGCCCCAGGGCCTCCAGGAGTTCCAGGGGAACCGGTAAGTTGGCAGTTGCTTTCGTGACAGTTGTACTTGTGTTGTACTTGCATGCAGTTTTAAAACTTTTCTTGGCAATTAATTTTTGTCTGTGGATGTGTTTATAGGGTGAGAGAGGACCTGTTGGAGATATAGGTTTCCCTGGACCAGAAGGACCCTCAGGAAAGCCAGTAAGTACTTCTTACTACTTGAAATATGCCACTTAGAGAAATGCTCTAACATTACCTCCTCATCTACCACCTCAGAAATTCTGAGATTTGAATAAGCAGTTTCCAAGAACTAAGAAGATTGTGCAGATGGATTTTTGATGGCATGGGCAGAAGTTCTCATTGAGTTCCCTAGATCTGTGTGTGGTATCTTTATATCTTAAACAGTGTTGAAAACGGTGAGAGTTTTAAGTGTCAGGAAATCTGACTCATTATTTTTTAAGCCTAATGTTTTCAACAGACTTAAAGAAAATATAAACACGTCCCAGTATTTAGGTATAAAGAAAGCAAAGACTTATAGATATAATACCTGTATGTTAAGCCAAATCCTAAAGTAGAAGTTGTTTTCTCAAATTTCCTCCTTTGTATACAGGCCTTGTTTTCTTACACTTTCATAAATCACTACTGGTGAATGTCTCATCCCCTTGTGTCCTAAAAGAGCCCTTGGTTACTGATCTGCGGTATTGATGTAACATTGTAATAATCATTCTGACTAATTCAGTCCCACATAAATTCATCTAGTCACTGCTGTTTGCTAAGAATGTGCTGGGCCCTTAGCGAGGGGATCTAAGATGAATAAGACACACCTCACTCTCAGAGTTATGCTTTATAGAAGGTCACTGCTGATTTATTTGCTGTGGTGTGTACAGGAAAGAAGGCGAGGTGAACAAGCAGCACAGAATTCAGGAGGCCAGTTCGGCACCTCTGTGAAACCTTCAGGGTTGGTGGCCACCATTTCCCCACAGAAGACAACATGAAAAAATGCAATTTAGAGTCAGGAAGATCTGGGTCTGAATTATGGCTCAAAGGATTTTATTAGTCACTTAAGTGCCATGACATCTGGAAAGCGTTTCCAGTGCCTGGCTATGGGAGGTACTCAATAATATTAGTTTAATTCACTGCCCCCTCTTACCTCATCATTCCCATCTCCTGCAAGGCATATCATTAAAGCCTGCCGTTGAGTCCCCAGGAGATGATGCAAAAAGCAATTTGTTCATCACCAGATATTTCTTGAGCACCTCCTACATGCTAGGCACTGATCTAGGTGCTAAGAACTCATAGCTTTTGCATTCTAGTATAGGAAAACGGATAAAAACAACACACACACACACACACACACGAGTTTCAAGTAGAAGAAGGTATAAGTAAAGTAAAGCTCTGGAATATTGTTCAAATAGTGAGCTCAGAGAAGATTTGCCTGCAATTTGAGCAGAAACCTGCATAAAGTGAGAAGTCAAGCCATGGGAAGGTCAGGGGACCATTGTCTCAGGAAAAAGAAATGGCTGGGAGAGAAACGAGCCTAATGAGGTCAAGGACCTCATCAAAAGGCATGAAGTCAGGAATGAACGAAGTGAAGGAAGAGTGGGAAACATACGGAGGGAGATGTAGGCGGTGGCCAGACCATGAAGAACTTCCAAGCCACGGAATGAAGTTGGGATTTCATTTGAAATATAATGGAAATCCGCTGGAGCTTTTGTAGCAAAGAATGAAAATGATTGGACATTTTCAGGATCACTCTGACACTGTGTGGAGAGTAGGCTGTAGGGAGCATGGTAGAGGAAGACAGAGCAGTAAGAAAACATCTCTATCATCTCCACAAGAAGTAATGACAGTGGGAACGCCATGAGTAGAGGAACTTAGGATGTACATTGAAGGGAGAGACAGCAAGCAAGAAAACTTGCTGGTAGACTAATCTAGCAAAGTGTGAGGGAAAGAGACCAATCACAGCTGTGGTGTAGGGTCTGAGCAACAGTGTGAGAGTGCTGCTGTTTGGTGAAATGGGGCAGACTGAAGGTAAGTAGGTGGGTTTGGGAGGGAGAGCCAAGAGTTCTGTTTTAGATGTGTTCATGTTGAAGTACTAGTAGATATTCAGGTGGAGATGTCAAGTACACAGTGAATATTTAGGAGAGGCCAGGATTGGTGAGAACTGTTAGGGTATCTAAACCTGAGCCTGGAAAAGTGGAGTCACTGTGGATAGTAAGGGAAGAGAGCACTTCAACTGTTAGGAAGAGGACCCAACAAAGAAGGCTAAGAAACTGCAGCCAGAGAGACAGGAAGATAATCAGGCAAGTGAGGTTTCCTGGATGTCAAGTGAACTGTTTCAACAGAAAGGAGAAAGGAGTGATCAACAAACAGATAAGTAACATGAGGGCTGACAATTCTCTACTGCATTAGAAATGTGGAGGTCATTGGTGGAAAAGATCACCACATTTTAGTATCTTGGTAAGAATGATCCAGTTGAGAGAGAAAAATTTGATGACACAGGAGAGTGAAGACTACTTTGAGTAGAACTGGTATACTCACAAGTGGGAATGGTCTTAACTGGGAACAGGGGCATGTCACCCTTCCTAACTGTGGGGTGTAGGGGTGCCAAAGTTGGGGTGCAAATCCATGAAGATTGATGCAACTGGTGGAAGGATGGTGAGAGGAGTCTCTTTTGTTTATTAGTGAAAGAAGAATGGAGGTCGTCCAAGTGTGAGGAGTGGGGAGGTGATGATGGAGATTGGAAGAAACAGGAAAATATGTGAAAGAGTACTTCTGGAAAGATAGAAGGGGAGTCAAATTGAGAAATACAGTAGGATGACCTGGTAATGCTGAGGGGGCTGCTTGCAATCTGCTGTTGCACATTTAGGTCGGAACAAGCAAGCAAAGATACGTGGTTTTCTTCAGCCAGTCCACTGCTCAGATGCAGACGTGAGGTAGGCAGAAAGTTGGATGTACTCAGGAATGGGGCTCTGCCAGATGAATGAGATGAGGGTAGAGAGGAGCAAATACATATGAGTTATTGTAAAAATATCTGAAAGCAGGGCTTCCCTGCGGATAGAAAGTAACACCTTCCTATACAAAAGAGAACACTCATGATAGTCTTTGATAAATTACTGGAGACAAAAAACAGGTTATAGGGTTACTTCTTTTCTTATATTGTTACCAAAAACATGAACTATACTTTTACACTAGATTTATCTTCTTTTATTCAAGTGACATAGCTGTTTCTTTCACATCCTCTCCTTAATCAGCTTTATCTTTGTTCCTCGTGTGTCTGAATGTAATAAATTCTTTGAACCATACACTTCAGGTAACATGTTCTTAGTTAATGTACTCTCAATAATTCCCAGGATGGTTCAGAAAGGTTGGCGAACTATGGTTGGGTTGTCAACTGTGACAGATTTCAGCGTAATTTATAGCAGTGAAAACACGCAGTTCTTTGCAGTTCCATCCCACAGAATCCATTCCAGCACAATAAAAGTCCCTCGGGCTTTTAGAGGAGCATGTCCATGCAATTGCCTGCTGGCTAAGAAATCATATTCCTCACCTTGATCTTCCTCTTCAAATCAGATCTCAAAAACACACCTGCTGTTGGGCCCTGGGTATTTGATTTGACCTCAAATACTTTTCCTTCTTATATCTCCCAGCCAATAGTTCTCTCAGTCTTAAAATCTTTAAGCAGGACTAGGCTTCATTATCACTTCTAGAACTCCCTATTAAAGTTCAAGAAACTTCCAGTTTTCTAATAAAAAGTAACTATTTAATACTGCCAAAAACCATGATTATATATTTCTTGCTTTTCTTTCATATTTCTGACTGAAAAATAACAATTGTTCTCTGACAGTTTATTTCATAGTAGGATCATACTCTGGCCATGTTATGAAATTTCCCCAGCAGCAACTGAGACCATTTACTGAGAATGATACTCTGTGCTGGAAAACCTGTTAGAAGGTAACAAAAATGTCATACTCCAGCCACCTATGCCATGAGGCACCTTCTTACTTCTCAGGATGACCTAACAGAAGAATAAAAAAGGAAAATAATCTTTGTTCACTATTTATAGAGGACCATGCATTTTTCATGTTATTTCACTTAATTCTTAGTTTTAAGGTTATTTATTTTCCTCACTAGTAAAGAGGCTGATGCTATTGAGGTTAAGTAAATTGCCCAAAAAGGTTAATGGGACTAGTAAGTGACAGAGTCAGAATCTGAACTCAGGACTCTCTGATTCTGTTTATTTGTTTTCCGTTTTACCACTTTGCTTTACCAAGCTCTCAGTAGAAATATGATTAAGGAACTGTCCTTGAAACTTTACTCTTTTGTTGTGTTTAACTATGTTAATGCAGAATTAGAAATATTAATCCATTTTTTCTTTATAGGGAATAAATGGAAAAGATGGAATACCAGGTGCTCAGGTATGGGAAATATAATTTAAAATAAAAATTATAATGGATACTGCATCCAGAATACCTACCAACATTTAGATCAATCAGACTGATGAAAAATCTTGGCAAGCAGTGATTTTCATGTTGGTATCTCTTTTTCAGGGCATCATGGGTAAGCCTGGAGACAGAGGCCCCAAAGGAGAACGTGTATGTATATTACTATTGTGATTTTTATTCAAGTCTGTTACAACTGTCCCATCATTTGAGTTACACAATTATGTGTGTAGACCCCTGCAAATCACCAAATCTATAAAGGCTAGTGTGTAGGTGATCCAAGATCTCTACTAGATATTAAATATGACAAAGGACTCAGAGCAAGTTATATGGTTACATCTATGTAGTTGGCCTTTATGGACAGCCAAGTATACTTTGCTATTTAAATTAGGAAAGCTTTAATATCCTCCTGTCTCAGACATACATCTCTACTATAACCATCACCCATATTCTTTTTATCTAGAGTAAGGTTTCTCAACCTCAGCACTGTGATTATTCAGGGGCAGATAATTGTTGTGGTTGGCTCTTTTGGCATTGTAAAATGCTTAGCAGCATCCATGGCCTTCATCCACTAGATGCAGTAGCACCACCATCCCTCCAATTGTGACAACCAAAAGTGTCTCCAGACATCACCAAATGCCTCCTGGGAAGCAAAATCACTGCAACTGAGAGCTGCTGACATACAGAAAAACTAAGTAGAGTAAAGAAGGTGGTGTGAGGGATTAGAGAAATGGAAAGGGTAACTGAAAGTATAGTGAAGTTACTAGTAATGCCAATTATGTTATATGTTTTTGTGTTGTTTGGAGCGTTAATGTCATTATTGCAATTTCTCTTTATTTCCTTTAATGAACCTCAACATTTTCTAGTAGAATTAATTTCTACGAGAATTAACTTCTACTACAATTAATTTCCACTAGAATTAATAGAATTAATTTCTAGTAGAGTCATGCCACTGCAAGAAGTTGCTCAAACATTGTTACTCAGTGTAATTCTATTAAGGGTTGCTATTGTATGTGAGTGTGGGCACATATGTTTGTATACTGGTGTATAATTTGCTAACTTTTATTTATTATTATACAAGTCATCCATAATAACTGAAGGAACTGTGAAAATATAGATGATGTAAATTTAAAAGGAAATTTTAAAAATCTACCTTATCCCACTACACAGAGATAAGCCCTGTGATATTTGGACGTATTTCCATCTCTCTCACTCTAATACATAATATACACATATATTTATATGTATTAATATAAACATATACTTTTCCAAAAAGGAGCTTATGCTGTCTTGTAAGTGACTTTTTTCACCTAATAATATATATTGATTATGTTGTCTTGTCTATAAATATAAATCTGTATCTGCCTTTTAATTGCTGTATGTTATTCTACTCTTTGACTATACCTTATTTCACTTACCTAGTCTGCTGGGCATTTGGATTCCTTCTAGTTGTCATAATAATAAACATCACTACAATGAACATCTTTGTACCTAACTTATAAAATAATTTTAATATGTTGAAGATTGCATTTATCTTGCACATGATAAGAATATTAATCATTGATCAAAGTGTGCTAATATTTTTTCTAGTCATCTCAGAAATGTCTCCAAATGTGAGCTGGAGTGAGACCTGTATGCAGATATATTTTTATAACTAAGACAGTAACACTGATACTGGGCCCAACTGCATTTATTTCTTTCTATATGGCTTCTTTCTATATCAGATTCTATGATCACATAAATCTCTGTAACTGTTCATTTATTTTTATTTTTTAAGTCAAGAGAAATAGAGTTTGGCCTTCTGCAGAGTAGTCACAGTTAAAAGAATGCTATAATGAGATATAGGGCAGCTTCAAGCATCATTCCATCATATTTGGTGTGAGGATCATCTCCTGGAGTTATGCAACTGAATATCTGAAAATTTATTACTGAAGCAACTGCCATGATCTCTCTCTCTCTCTCTCTCTCTCTCTCTCTCTCTTTCTCTCTCTCTCTCTCATTCTCTCTTGCACAAACACATACAGTAGTAGACACATTCCAGGATAAAAAACAGCATCAAGCAAGCTTCATATCAGATTTAGGCACATCTAATATAACATTTTACTAATTAATTATGACATCTTGTTCAACTGATTCTTGTTTTTTGTTTTGTTTTTTTTAAGACAGAGTTTTGCTCTTGCTGCCCAGGCTGGAGTGCAATGGTGTGATCTCGGCTCACCGCAACCTCCACCTCCTGGGTTCAAGCGATTCTCCTGCCTCAGCCTCCTGAGTAGCTGGGATTACAGACATGTGCCACTACGCCCGGCTAATTTTTTTGTATTTTTAGTAGAGACGAGATTTCTCCATGTTGGTCAGGCTGGTCTCGAACTCCCGACCTCAGGTGATTTGCCCGCCTCAGCCTCCCAAAGTGCTGTGATCACAGGTGTGAGCCACCGCGCCCAGCCCAACTGATTCTTCTATAGTTCGTTTATACTATCAAGTAAATGATCTCAGTGACATCCTCCCCCCAGTCACCTGCTGTGATCTTTTCAATGGCTCTCCCTTCTCACCTTCCTGTGGGTATATATTTAGGGCACAAGGATCATACTCACGTGCACACACACACAAACATGCACACACATGCACATGCATACAAGTGTAAAGCACAAATACAGAAAACAAACCTGAAGAGTCTAATAAAGACCAAACAAATGGGAAAGCCACGGGTGAGGAGAGCACATGATTTAGGAGAGATTTTGTGTCCTGAAGTTTTTTTAAGTGAAAAGTCTCCGTAATGAGATCCTCTTGGCAATCTTCCTTTATCATTGCAAAGGAGACCCAGACCTCAAGTGATAGCTGGTATTGACTCTCAAAACTGCCATCATCCCAGATGGGCAACCAAGTACAACTAACATTCTCACTATCTTTTATATATTAAGTACTGCCAAGGTGCCAGGCGTTGTTCTGAGTACTTTACTTGGGTGATTTCATGTAGTTCTGAAAATAGCCCTATTTAATGGATACTATTAATATGCCCCTTTGTAGGAGGGAGGCTAGGACACAGAGAGTTTAAGTTATTTATCCAAGGCCCAACAGCTAATAACTGCCAGTGTGAATCCAGAACTTTTGCTCTCAACTATAGCTGATGCTAGAAGAGATTATTCTTTATTATTATTTTTTCCTTAACAGGGTGATCAGGGGATTCCAGGAGACAGAGGCCCACAAGGTGAACGGGGAAAACCAGGCCTTACAGGCATGAAGGGGGCCATCGGTCCTATCGGTCCACCAGGACACAAGGGCTCAATGGGATCCCCTGGCCACCAAGGCCCTCCAGGCTCTCCTGGCATCCCTGGCATTCCGGTAAGTAGTGCTAAGAGCTTCAGGGCTCCTGACTTGTACCGACCATGTATCCCTTTTACAATGAAAGCGATGATAATGCCTTTCAAATAAGTAAAACAAACTTAAACTGATCCCTGTGAGGGCAACAATAACTGTCATTTAAAGTTATGTGCCAGATCCTCTACTAAGCACTTACTATACATTACCTCATTTGATCTTCATAATCATTCTGGAAGGATGGGTGTCCTTTTCAGCCCACTTTTATAAATGCATAAAATGAGCATTGACTTGCCCAAGGTCACAGATTTATTAAGTGGATCAGACCCAGGTCTGGATGGTTTCAAAACCATGCTTTTAAAATACAGGTACTATCTCTAATGTCTCCTTATACTACACAGAAACCACATATGCCTGTTTCATATTGCTATGAAACATGTCCATTTCATACTCTATTTTGTTGAATATCAAAACAACAAATCTGCCATGAGTGGTGCTTTGAAGTAGAAACCACTTAGGCCAAGAGTGTTTAGTGAAGGAAGCCCATATCTTTATTAATCCTCAAGAGGAGTGATGAGTGGCTATTCTGCAGAGGAATTTAATCTAAAAATATCCATGTTAGGAAGAAAGGAGGGTCCTGAAGTGAAGTAGAGCAGTTAAAGACACGTTCTCCTCAGATAATCAACCAATACCAGATAGAAAGTAAAACTGAGTTTTCACACAATTTTCATACTTTATTTCTGGCCACTCTCCTGAAACTCTACTTCAATCTTCAATAAAGCCTGTGTAACTTCAGCTCTCAGTGTTGTGTCAGTAATTGGTATTAGATGCATTAACTAATGTTCATTAATGAAATAGAGCATTCTTGGAATTATTCTGTCCTACAGGAATCATCACTTTATGAGCCCGTCACATTGGATTGTTTTTACTTTTATTTTTTGGCTTTCTAAGTCAGTTTGTTGTTACAAATGAACTAGCACCATTGTGTTAGGGAACCCCACAACAATATTGTTATCACATACACACAGACAGGATAGAGGAATTTTCAGTGAAGAGTGATGAGGAACCTACCCAGGAATGTTTATAAATTAAGGCTCACTATCTAATTAGGCTCTGCTTCATTCTTAAATTCATATTGCGTGGCGATTTTCCATAGAGCTTCCAACTCTCTCATCTGACCATCTTCTGTTAGGGTCTTTGTTCATGTATATATCTCAAAGTGGATAGTTGGCAGTGGGGCTTATTGCCTTTGTCACAACCTCCAATCTTCAACATATTGTCTTTAATGCCACACATACACCCCTGGATAATAATCACCAACTATAAAGAGTAATAAAATACTTTGAAATTCTAACCATCAAGAAAAAAAATAATAACTCTTTTAAAAATATCAAGGTACTATAATAAAACATTACTGTTATAAATGTTAGATTCTTTGTCAAATGCATGTGGATTTACTTCAACAGGTGGAAAATTCAGCTGACATTATTTGCCTGCTTCCTTTTACCAGATCCTAATTAAGAAAAGAAAATTACTTAATACCTATATACTTGCAATGTGTAAGTTACAGAATAAACTTTATGATGAAATGGGTAAAGCTTGCTTTTATCCCATGAATACAACATTTTTTAAAATAATCCAGCATACTTGCAGTTCTGTTCCAGGTTGTCTTCCATTGAAAATACATTGTATCAGCTAGACATTGACTTTGCCATCCAGGGATTGGTTAGAAGTTAAATTGTGGTTAGACTACTAACATCATGATTACACTTTTTAGATTATTTAACCTTATAAAATGAAGTAATAGGAATGTCTTCCCTAACTGTATAAAGTAATGTGTCTCCATTTAATAGGAAACCTGTTGATACCACTGATTATGATTCCAGCCCATAGCTTTTAAAGCAATTATGCACTTCAGCTTCTTCCCAGAATTTGGTCAAAGCAACACATATTTATTGCCCAATATAGTCAACTGCCAAAAGCATTTTTCTTGATAAATGGATCTCTACAGAAGTTCCAACCCAATATTTCTATTCTTTATTCATTTGTGCTATGCTCTGTTTGAACAGACCTTTTTTTTTTCCTTCTTCAGGCTGATGCAGTTTCATTTGAAGAAATAAAGAAGTATATTAATCAAGAGGTCCTAAGGATTTTTGAAGGTTAGATTTTCTTAATAACATTTTTGAATTTTTCACTGATTCCCACCTCCCATCTACCATGGGGAATCCCTCCAGCAACAGTCTCGAAAGATAGCTATGCCACAAAAACCTTAAGGGGCATTATGATAGGACAGCTGTTTGATGAAAATTGTTCTTTACACAAAGTTAACTTTTGCCTCCCTGGAACTTCCTTTCATTATACCTGCTCTGTAAAACAACACAGGTAAAGTACTTGCTTGTACTCACGACAGCCCTTTGAGTATTTTTCAATATCCCTCATACTTATCCTTAGTTTTCTCTTTTATGGAGTAATGTGTCTAGCTCCTCCACTATTATCACCCCTGGGAAATGTTTAATTTATAAATGACTCTCATTTACCAAGGAATATTTTGACCAATGCAGAGTAGTGTCTTTTTATTTAGACCAAAATCAGCAAACTGAACCCCCTAGCCAAAGCCATTGCCACCTGCTTTGTACAGCCTACAAACTGAGAATGGTTTTTGCTTTTTGGTGGGGAGCGGTGGGAATGAGTTATATTTTTAAATGAATATTTCAATATTAAATATTTAAATGAATATTTTTAAAAGAATATTTCGTGATATGTGAAAATTATCTGAAATTTGAATTTGTTTCCATAAATAAAGTATGCACATTCCTTTACCTCTTTTCTCTGGCTGTTATCCCACTACAGCAACAGGACTGAGCAATTGTGACAATATGGTCCATAAAGGCTTAAATATTTACTATCTGGCCCTTGCAGAGAAAGTTCTGACCCCTGCTCTAGATACTTCAATAATTCATCCTAAGATGTATTGGTTTTTTGAAAAAGGCATCTGTATTATTCTGTTGATGCATTTTGAGTTTTCAGTTAACTAACAGCCCTGGATCTTCCTTGTTAAAATATTTTTAAATGAGGTGTTTATCATTATGGACTGTGTGTTTATTTTTTAAATCTAAGTGTGTGATCTTATGTTTCCTCTTACTAATTTCAAATCATTTGTGTTCATATCTTGTTCCAACCTGAAGATGTCTTTTGGAATGTTGTCTCTTGTAGAGCAGGTTGGCTGACGCTACAACTTTGTGTCATGCTAAATTTCATAAGCATGCCATCATTCTAGTTGTTGATAGAAATGTTGACTAAAAAAGCCAAGAGTCAAGGATTAGGTCTTTCTAAATGCCACAGGATTCTTTCTGTCCACTTGTAAATCATCTTCTAATCTATTATTTAGTGAGCTCTGAATCCATTTTGTTGTCCTAAAACTCACCCTACATTTCTTTGTCTATTTGCAAGGAATTGACAGTATTATGTGATTTTGACAAATGGTTTGCTAAAATCAAAATCACTCTTCTGAACTGTAAGATTTAACAAATAAATCCATGTTAGCTCTCATGGTTCTTACTTCCTTTGCTTAGCATCCACAAGCCAAAAATAGATTGTTGAATTTTTTAAGGAATGAGATTATAAGATGCCCCAAGTCGATCTTGAGTCCATTGCTTCAAACATGGAATTAGCTCTTCTCCAAGGAGTCTTGATTATTTTAAATAATAATTAGCGGTAGAGACTGAAATCTTGGTGCTTGGATGTACATTATTTTGTTTTATATGATAACTGGAAATCCAGTAGTGTAACACTGGGACTTGTAGCTACTTTAATGACAAAACAGAAAAAAAAAACTTTTGTTGTTGTTGTTTGTTTGTTTTTTGAGATGGAGTCTCATTCTGTCACCCAGGCTGGAGTGCATTGACGCGATCTCAGCCCACTTCAACCTCTGCCTCCTGGGTTCAAGCGATTCTCTTGCCTCAGCCTCCTGAATAGCTGGGATTACAGGCACCCGCCACCAAACCCGGCTAATTTTTGTATTTTTAGTAGAGATGGGGTTTCACCATGTTGGCAAAAAATGTTTTTTAAAGGTCATGAATTTATGCTGTTGATTTTAATTTATCTTGATCTTTACTAAGTATCTTTATCGTGCTCTAATATGACAGTTTACTAATACATTTGTCCACTCTTTTGTTGACCTACCAGTAATTTTAATATTGCCCTTACATTTGGAAGTCTTTTCTCCCTTCCTTCTTTCCTTCCTTCCTTCCTTCCTTCCTTCCTTCCTTTCTTTCTTTCTTTCTCTTTCTTTCTTTCTTTCTTTCTTTCTTTCTTTCTTTCTTTCTTTCTTTCTTTCTTTCTTTTCTTTCTCTTTCTCTCTTTCCTTCCTTCCTTCCTTCCTCCTTCCTTCCTCCCTCCCTCTCTCTCTCTCTCTTTCTTCTTTCTTTCTTTATTTCTTCCTTTCTTTCTTTCCTTTTATCCTTGAATCAAACATTATGGACTACACTCTAAACTTTGTGATCCAAACACTCATTTCCCCCTCAGTAAGTTTGAAAAAAGACAACTGTTTGAAAAAAGACATCTCAGGCTCTTCAGGGGAGTACTGAAGATCATACTCATGGCTACATAATCTGCAGTGTTCAGTGCACAATGAAATGCTGGTGCACTTGTTAAAAAATGATTAAGAATTTTAAGACAGCAATAGTAAAGCCATAAACTAAACATGGGGCCCTATGTGACTGCATAGGTAGCGTGTCCATGAAAGGCAGTCCTGGGGAGAAGACATCTAGGATCTCAGATAGTATCCATGCATTTAGTTGACCTCAACCATGAAAAGAGAAATGCCAGCATATATGTGTTTTTGACTTGCAATCTAAAGTTTTCCTTTAACTTTTAATCTCTATGGGCTCTAGTGTCTTTATTTATCTTTTATCTCAGGAAGCTTTAATCCTGAACTTCAATCTCTTAAGAGGCTTTAGATAAAATCATATATTTAATAGTCAGTAATTAACCCATCTTTTTGAAAGCTGATTAAGAATGTCAGAAAATATAACCAAGCATTTTCAGGGGGAAAAAAAGTGACATGTTGAGATATAGAAGGTGTTCGTATATGAAGGTGTGGCCCCTGGCAGCCTGCCCTGTGCATTCAGCAGAAGAGACACTTCTACTTCCTCCTGGGGAAGGCTCCGTGCTGCCCACTCCCAGGCCATTCTGTGGCTCCTCTCAAGAAGGGCTATCAGTCTTCTGAGGAGGCAGGTCAGGAGAGTTGGGCCACTCTCCATCTGTCTTGGGGCAGGCTCACCAGGCTTCTGCTTTCTGAGAAGCTCCTCCTCTGAGTCTGAATCTTTCCTCTCTGAGTTCCTGCCCCTCCTTCCTCTGTCAGAGCCCACCTGCCTGGAAGCTGACAGGTGCAGAGTCCTCCCCAGGTCTCTGGCTTCACACCCATCTCTCCTACTGCCTCTCTGTCTCTTCCAGCCCGGCCAGGTCCAGGCGAGTGGCTGGACCCCCACCAGAGCTAGTACTCCCTCAGAAACCACAGGTGTCTTAGCCTCAAGACAATATTTTAAAGTGACCCATAAGGAAACTATTTTCTGAGACTTCTAAACTCTGAGACTCCATGTGTGATATCCCTCTCCTTTTATCTCTCCTGACACTAGTCCAGCAAAACTGTCTTCTCCCAAACAAAACTGTGCCTGACACCCAGAATTTAGTTATTTAGCATTTAAGTTAATTTGTCCCAAGATCATTTCGATTTACTCCATTTAATTTTCCACTTAGAAATCACCTTTTCCATGGCTTCTGAACACCATTTACAAAAAAGAAAAAAGAAAACTCCATTTTCACAAATCATAGAGCCCCAAGGTCACAGTTACTGCTTTCAGAAAGTAACTGCTTTTTCTCTAAAAGCAAAGATTAATTTTCACATGTTAAAACAGTTACAGTTAAGTAGTACAGACAGCTAACTGCTACACTTAAGTAGCACCCGTCTCCCTCCCTTTTTCTTAGTGGTTTGACAAGAGACAGTGTCAATAACAGCTAATGCTATCTCTGCTCCATGCACCCCTGCACATCTGCAGCCTCGAGAGCCATTCTCTCCAAGCGGCAAGTCGCAGACTGTCAGCATGGGCTTGAGGGAGTCCTTGGAAGATCCTGCTCTCCAACTTTATCATCCCAAGTGTCCAGATTACACCCTCTAGTGAAACCCTAGACCAGGAAGACCCAAACTTTGAACACTCCTCTTGTGGCTTTTTAACCCCCTTTGGGGCTTCCCAGGTGACTCCACTGATACAACACCCTACAAATCTCACACCTTGAGCTATTTTCCAGACCACCTAACCTCCCTTCAACATCCTGGTGCCCCTTCCCAAACCTAACTGTGGCAGAAAGAGGTGTCTTTTCACCAATCCCATGTCTAGGTTCCAGACTGATCACTATGCACAAATATATATCCTTTCCGAAGTTCAATTAAATTCCCAATTTGATTGTCCAACAAGTCAAGTCCTTTTGCTAGTAAAGTGACCACACAGGACAAGGACAGATAGCATCCATGGGTCTCAGCTTAGCATTTGGCTTTAGGAGGGCTTTCCAGCTGCCAGTGATGCTGCCCACACAAAGAAGGGTCTTGCCAGATCTGAGAAGTTTAATTCTTGCTATTACACTGTCCTATTATGCTTGGGAATTTACATCAACATGCAGGAAAAATTTACCAACCTATGCAGAAATGTGTACTAACATCTGGCTCTCTCGGTTCTTGAGTCAGACATGGGGCCAACAAGCCCACACCTCCAGCTGTGGGAGAAAAGAAAGATTAAAGCTAAGTATTCCTGAACAATGTTTCTGCCTCCAGATTTTCAGTGTTCAGAAAATCCCCTTACCTATGTTTTCTTGATTTTTCATACATATATTTCATATATATATAATGCATATATGTATGAATGTGTGTAAATATGTGTGATCCTGTTTTCTTATTCCAAGGTTGTAACATCTTTTCTTACCTCTCTACAACTAAGATATTCATTTATATATACATATTTGTATATGTACTTATTTATATACATATCATCTGATAAATATACATCATTGATGAGATATATATATATATATATAAAGAGTTAAAAAACATATTTTCCACCACATAGTCTCCGTTTCTTCCAATTTGCTTCTTTCTGTTTTTTTGGTTGCAACTCTGTTGTTCAGTTTATAGGATTTCCTCAATGTCCAGTAATCCTTGGATGTCTGCATACGTAAGAGCAGGGTTTTAAAAACCGATTGAAAGCTGTGAGTGAACAGTGGGGCTTGCCAACCTCGAGTTTCACTCAGGGTAGCCCAGTTGGACTTTTTAAGTGAAGGACCCTTAATTTCGGTGTCTTTAACTCTTTCCTCTCAGTCTGGTCAGATTCCCCCGCGGAGACATTCCACTTCCTGCCTGGCTGCGAGCTCAGCTGCTTCAGATTTTCAGTTTGGAAGCCTGAGTCTCAGTGGAGCCTGGGCTCCTCAGTGCAGAGGCAGACTACTACCCTTTTCAGATAATAATAAACCTTCAGTATCTTGCTAGGGATGGGGACAGGCACCTGCCCAGTTTTATAGAGAAAGGAATTTCAACAACTACTAAAACAGGCTTTCAATCCGTGCTCCTTATTTTAGTTCCCCTCTTTCACCCCCACTTCCAGAGGTAACTTGTACTGCCAATTCTAAGCCTTCTGAGGATTTTGTAGTTTAGATCAAGTTATTCCTCTGCTTCTAGTCTAAGAGTTTAGTTGTCTTGAGTTTGCTAAGTAATGTATCACTCAACCATCTGGTTCTCAACTTCCAAAATGTGCTGCTATTGTCTCCTTTCATATGCTCCCCCATTCTTGTCTGTTTATGCCTTTAAGAGGATTGTTTTGCTAGGATTCAGGAGGTAGTTAAAGCAGATCTATGTGTTTAATCCACCATCTTTACCCATGATAGTTCAAAGCAACTTACTCATAAAGGTGGCGAATGATTCAGACAGAGACAAATGAAATAGTAACCACCTTTGGGTCATAATGAACCACAAAATAAATATGAATCCACCAAATGATACTGTTGAATTAACAGTTAAAAATGAAACTAGAATATAATTATAAAAATATCACAGGAAATTACTCTTCTGATATTTTTGCCCTTTAGGAGAGAACTGTATTTAATTTTGATTTCCACATTTAGGAGACATTTATGGAAAAGCCCTGAAATAATGGAACCAAAAAGAGATTTACAAAATAGATTGTGAAGCCTATGAGTAAAAGTTATTTAACCTGAATGCTGATATGTAACAATATGACTGATTTCCCAAGGGAAATACTCATTAACTGCTCTCTGTTTCCATAATGGGGTAGCAAAATGAAATAAATTGAAGTTATAGCAAGAAAATGGATAATCAGACATTTCCATGGGCATTCGGAGAAGATTAATTTCTGTCTTTGAAATATTTACAAATTTTATCTGTGAAATAGTAGACACGGGCCAGATGACATGTGTGTGTTCCTTCCTCCTCTAAAACACGAGGTTTATCATCACATTAATATTAATGTTTATATTATAGTAAGGAGCCCGTTCTCCAAAGAAGCCAAGCTTTGGTCTCATTTGTTAGAGTGACTGCTGTGGCTTTGCCTTGGCAGATGGCAAATGTGTGTTTGGTTTATGCATGCTTATATCTGAACTCTTCAATTTCCTGCCTCATTAGAAAGCATAGCCAAAAACAGTTTAATTGACTGAAGATCCCTGAAAACAGAGGAAAAGCAATTAAGAATAAAGGCCTTTACAATTCATTTGGATGCTCTGAAACATATTATTGTAAATTATAGAGCATGAGGGTAGGGTTCAGAAGAGGTAATTACCCTTATGCTAAATGACTGTTTCTGAGTGTATCTCAAAGCCAGATAATTTACAGCTAGAAGTAGTAAAAATAATTTTCTGTTTTGCTAAAAATATTAAAAACCACCAAAGTACTTCTAAATTCAATTCATGTATTAAAGAAGAAAAATTAGTACTGTGAATATTTGTGTTTCAACATTGAAGATATTTAAAGAGACATGTTTCAAATTATGAAAAATTGTACTGAAATACATCTCTCCTTTGAAGTGCAGAACAACAAATATTATGCAAAGTTTCAAACTGTGATTATTGAATTTCATATTTATTATAAGGCCCCAAGTTCGTAATTTGATGTAATAAAGATATTATATGTACATTCAATATGATGATTTGTAAAACTAAAACTATATATTAATTACCTATTTGTTTTATCTATTAGTTACTAGAATAAGATGTATTAATATCAACCAAACATCCCAGGTAGATAGTGAGGTAGTAATACTGGAGGGCAGGTGATTTCATATCACTCCTTGGGACCAGCATCCATTAGATCCCTGTTGGCCTCCCATTCACCCTTCAGTCTACAGCCAGAGATTCTAGTCCTGTGCAGGTTGTGGCATGTTTCCATTCTGCTTGCTTTGTGACATGAGAATGTGAATGTAGGTGATTGCTTTTTGGATAATGACAGTCAATGCTTTATATCTATTGGGGCTTTTCCCTTAATAATTCTATATGAAAAAATAATTCTTTTTCTTTCTTAACCAGTATGGGCCTACACTGTTTTTAAAGGATTGTTTTAATTGAAAACTCATGGGAAAACAGATTTTCCTCAGAAGTAATTTACTCTTTATTTTAAAATTTACATAAAATAAAAGATACATATCTGTTTAAGTATGCCTTTGCAATTCAATTAAATCAACTAAACTGAGTGAAAAGACTGGAGAACGTGGAAGTAACTCTTTACAAGATCTATATGATTTGGGCTTTGTGTTTTCTAACCGATGGCTATAGTTTCTACTATGTTGTCTGTCATTTGGTCTTTACTTACAAAATAAATACTAATTTCCTCAGTAAAAAAAAACTTTTCTGGAAGATTTGTCTGCAGCAAACTCAGAGTGAAGTTTTTAAATTAAATATTCATTTCTTACGACACACATGTATCTTTGAAAAACTACGTGTAAATTATTTCAAAATAAAACCATTTAAATTGCTAAGAGATTTTTGAAGAAGTTATGCAAAAAGAAAAAGAAAAAACAATGTGGTTAACTTCTTATCATGGCAAGGATAGAGCCTCCTCAAGTTTTCTGTTTGAAATCTAGTTGTTCATATATTAGATTTTTTTAATGTGAGGTATTCCAAATATAAACAAACCAAGCAATTTTAAGAAAGACTCCAATGATAGATCATATTTATAATGGCCCTGGAATGAGTTAATGATTTTACCAAAATTAATTTTATATAGTATTAAAATATTCTATATGCTTTTTTTTTAGTTATCTATTGCTGCATAAGAAAATACCTCCAAACTTTGGTGGCTTAAAACATTTATCTTACATTTCACATTATAAACATTTATTATCTCACATTTTTATGGGTCAGGGAATTGAAGTGTTGCTTAATTGTATGGATCTGGTTAGGATCTCTCATGAAATTGCAGTCAGTATGTCATTCAGAGCTACAGTCATTTGAAGGCTTGACTAGGGCTGGATGATCTGCTTCCAAGTTCATGCACGTGGCCACTGGCAAGTAGCATCAGTTCTTCCCCACGTGGGCCTCTCCACAGGACTTCTTGGGTGCTCTCACTCCATGTCAGCTGCCTTCCTGCAATGAGTGATGTAAGACAGAAAGCAACTAGGAAGCCACAATGTCTTTTATGACCTCATCTCTCTAGTTGCCCACTGTTAATTCGGCCTATTTCTTTTCACTAGAAATGAAAAGTCATTCAAAAATAGGAGAATTAAACTCCAACTTTGGAAGACAGTGTCAAAGAATTCGTGAATATATTTTAAATCACCACACATACGTTCACAACCTTGCTGGAAAGTGCCTTAAAGTTATTATGAAATCATTTTTTAATGTGAACCTAAACTCTCTCCACATGCCATTACCACAGGTTAGATTCCATGCTAGTGTTCTGTCCACTAGATGGTTACATCTCAGAAGCACTGAAAATTCTCAGACTTTCTGAGTGACACGGCTGGTCTGCATCCATACACAAACAACTTTGTGCAATTGATTTTATTTGTGTAATCAAAAAACTCAGCAGTCAGACCAGTTGGTAAATTAGATGTGCTTAAATTAAAAATTAAATCTTTTTATTTGATTTCATGTATTTTGAAATTTTTTGACATAAAATATTCTGTTCCATGATATATTATTTTTTCTTCTATACATGAAGAGAGGATGGCTGTATTCCTATCCCAGCTTAAGCTGCCAGCAGCAATGTTGGCTGCCCAAGCTCATGGGAGGCCTGGGCCACCAGGAAAGGATGGGTTGCCTGGGCCACCAGGAGACCCTGGACCCCAAGGTAAGTCTTCAGATGTAATATTGGCTTATTGATTTTTAACCTTCTGTATTTATAACATGTTAGTCACAGTTAAGGAAAAAAGTATGTATGTATATATGTACTTTATATATTATATATATACATATATGTAATATATAAAATCGTTTCATATGTAATCTCTTTATAATATTTGACATTCTAGAAGTAGATGTTTAACTATTACTACTTCAGATTTAAAACCAAATGAGAGTTACCTGGTATTCTAAATGTATTGTAATAATAATATTTGTTATAACAATAACAGCAATAATGTGTGCTTATATATCATTATTATCTAGGAATCTTAGAATTTTTTAGGCCTCCCCTTTTGGTGTAAGTTAAACAAGTCTCCATCATCTTAGTATCTTAAATAAACTGGGGAAAGAGTTTTAGGAGACTCAACTACAAATAGTTATTTGGTTCTAAAATATATTTTTAAAAAATTTTAGAATCTTTCTGCTTTGAATAGAGCTTGTGGATGGTAACTTGAATGTTAAAGAATTTTTCGCATGATTTCTAAAGTTCTTAAAACCCAACTTATATTGGCAAAAAATTTTGTTCCACTTACGACAACTTGACAAGAGACATTATCTTAAGTATAGCTTAACTAAATTAATCTGACAAGGCCATTTTCTAGAAATACGATTAGCAATCCAGCAAAGTGGCCAAATAGGCCCAGGCTTAGAAGAGTCAACAATTCTGAAAGGGAAATATTAAATTCAGTGAGTATATATCATGAAAGATAAGACCAGGAAAACTGCTTCTTATTGTTAACAATGAAGGATCTCAGGTTCCTTCCTTGAAATAATCAAAAGCAACTTGTATAAAGAAAAGAGGAAATTAACACTAAAATAAGAATGCAGTCCAAAATAATATATACACAAAGACGTGTTTTTCTGTCACCAGTTTCCTTCCTGCTGCTATTCTGTAATATTGAGCCTTGTTTTCTGAAGTGTCCCAAAGTGATTGATATGCCCTTCCTCTTCTGAAGGAGCAACACCTGTTCAGTTCCCAGCAGCAGTGCCTGTTAGTATCCTAATATAACCTTGTAACCTATAACCATGATTGCCAAGCCTTTGTGTTTAATTAGCACAATATAAAACAGGAACAGTTAAAATCTCTCTAGTTTTTTTAAAACCATACATATATTCCACCATTATCTTTAGATTATAGTGAAGAGAAAATAGGATGAGGAGCAGCCCTCTGGTATACACTATTGTGTAGAGGGGGCTAATTATTGTCTTTTGCTAGTTGGGTCTGTTCTGAAGTCAGAGTATATGAGACTGGCATGCAGATCTCGAAAGCTCATCTGAAAATGTGTAATGCCACAAGTCACATGAAGAATAAGCAGCGTTAACACCAATACGAAGAAAACTTTGGATAGATCCTTCAAACAGTGGTAGTTTGAGAGGACAATAACAATGGAAAATTGAGATGATCAAGGAAAACAGCTCTGGAACTGGAGTCTCCTGTTCCACTCAAACACCTGGCTTCAGACACCTCACAGGTGCTGTGAAGGCCCATCTGGAAGGCTGTCAGTCAGAGGCAATTCTAAACCCAGAGTATCAGTGAAACTTTTGGAAACAAGCCCTCTGTTCACCACTCCACTTGCCCTTCCTTTTGCAAAGGATTTCTATGGATTTCATCTGCTGTTGTGCCTCAAAGATTTAGACTACTTCTACCCCTGATAGGGCATCTGGATGCAATTCTTGAATTTGGAAGATATCCCCACATGATTTCCAGTTTCTTTGCAAACAAAGGTTTACTAAAATTATCAAAACTTTTGTCTCCCCATTGGGTTTCTGACAACAGATATATCTTGACTACAACTTAGTAGATGTCTCCTTAACCTTTCCATAATACTTCCTTTTCAGTATTTGTTAGATTTGCCTAAAATTTAGCAAAAAAAAAAATAAAACTTGCAAAACATAGAATTCATTTTTAGGGAATATTTGTTTCTTAAAAATATTTGTTTTTAAGGAATGTAAGTACAGTAGGCATGCTGTACTGATAATCCTGTTTAAAGGCACAGAAATCTCACTGAAAACAAAAAGAATAAGAGGCTGCTGTTTAATTTTTGATGCCTCTACAGAAGTGCACAAGAAATTGAAGGGTTTTTCTCTAGTAGATAAATAGGTGTGACGCGCTCAGAAGATGAAGTTATACATGTAACTTACAAGCTTTGCTCTGCTCGATTTAAGTGTTTTTTTTTTTTTTTTCAAAAAGGAAAGAAAAAAATGCATTTAAAATCACCAGTGACCATGCAAACCTCAGGTGCTATTGTCTGAATTAGTCCTCTTAATGACACAGCATGATTGAGTTTAAAAAAGGGTTGAAGTCAGAAACGCAACATAGGTTGGGAAGAAAAGATGGCTTCTGAATATGACACAGTGTGTTCTGCCACTCATCCATCCTGTCTGATGGTGGCTCCTCCGAAATTTCTAGAAGACACATTTTGTTTTGTTTTGTTTTCAGTGATTGTCAGGGAAGAAATCCATTTGGTTCCAAAATACATTTTAAAAAAGTTTTAGAACCTTTCTGCTAATAGAGCTCGTGGATGGTAACTTTTGAACTTTAAATAATTTTTCATGTGTCGTCTAAAGTTTTTGAAACCAAACGTTGCTTATATTGGCAAAAAACTTTGTTCCACTTATGACAACTTGGCAATATTTATTATCTTAAATATAGCTTAACTAAATTCATCTGAAATTTAAAATTAAAATTAAGTGGTTGGTTTGAAATATGCACTATGGAGGCATGAGCAAGGACTTCATGTCTAAAATACCAAAAGCAATGGCAACAAAAGCCAAAATTGACAAATGGGATCTAATTAAACTAAAGAGCTTCTGCACAGCAAAAGAAACTACCATCAGAGTGAACAGGCAACCTATAGAATGGGAGAAAATTTTTGCAATCTACTCATCTGACAAAGGGCTAATATCCAGAACCTATAAAGAACTCAATCAAATTTACAAGAAAAAAACAAACAACCTCATCAAAAAGTGGGCAAAGGATATGAACAGACACTTCTTAAAAGAAGACATTCATACAGCCAACAGACACATGAAAAAATGCTCATCACCACTCACCATCAGAGAAATGCAAATCAAAACCACAATGAGATACCATCTCACACCAGTTAGAATGGCAATCATTAAAAAATCAGGAAGCAACAGGTGCTGGAGAGGATGTGGAGAAATAGGAACACTTTTACACTGTTGGTGGGACTAGTTCAACCATTGTAGAAAACAGTGTGGCGATTCCTCAAGGATCTAGAACTAGAAATACCATTTGACTCAGCCATCCCATTACTGGGGATATACCCAAAGGATTATAAGTCATGCTGCTATAAAGACACATGCACATTTATGTTTATTGCGGCACTATTCACAATAGCAAAGACTTGGAATCAACCCAAATGTCCATCCGTGACAGACTGGATTAAGAAAATGTGGCACATATACACCATGGAATACTATGTAGCCATAAAAAAGGATGAGTTCATGTCCTTTGTAGGGACATGGATGAAGCTGGAAACCATCATTCTCAGCAAACTATCACAAGAACAGAAAACCAAATACCACATGTTCTCACTCATAGGTGGGAATTGAACAATGAGATCGCTTGGACACAGGAAGGGGATCATCACACACCGGGGCCTATTGTGGGGAGGGGTAGGAGGGAGGGATAGCATTAGGAGATATACCTAATATAAATGACGAGTTAATGGGTGCAGCACACCAACAAGGCACATGTATACATATGTAACAAACTTGCACGTTGTGCACATGCACCCTAGAACTTAAAGTATAATAAAAAAAAAAAAGAAAAAAATATGCACTATGGAATTAGTCCTTTATTATCTTATCTTTAGGAAAGAACAAAAGTATAAAGGGGTTTTGTAAAGTTTCCTGTGTTTATTCTGAGAAGCAGGAGACGTATAGACAGCAGTGAGAAAATCAACATGAGACTGTGAGAGGTACACAATTCATGCTGAAAAAAGGAAGAGCCGCTCCTACCGAGATTCTGATGATGAAAGCTTGAGGATCCACCTTCAGCACCCTGACCTTCTTAAAGTGAAGAGAAAAACCATTCAGATTCTGAGTTGCACCACCTCATTTGCCATTTTTCTAAGTTTCCAAAGGGGTGGTTGTTGATATCTTTTTTAAATTGAAAACACTTCCAAACAGCTTTTAGATTTTAGCCATCCCATGGGGTTCTGAGTATTGGCTTCCTGTTGCCTTGAGAGGACTTTCCTTGGTGTTCATTCCCACCTGGGGCTTGCAGCACAAGGCCTCATGGCTGGTTCTCCTGGTTATGAACTAAAATGTGCTACATCAGAATAAAAGAGACCCCAAGGAGCATGATTCAGCTGAGTTCCCCTATATAAACAGGAGAGGCGAATTTTCCTAACAGACCTTATTCTTTCAAGTGAGTTTTATGAGAAAAGACTTCACTTAAATTTTTCTCAAACACAGCTGATTCTCCATCACCTATTCCATTCAAGGAATAGATACCACACCTAAAGCCCTACTCATTTCAGAAGGAACCTCACATGTGGGGTCAATGGGAAAAAACACCTACATCCATTCCCTGCACCCTGCATCAGTTCCAAAAGGACAGTAGTGGGAGTAGTTGTTCTTACTTGTGCACTTTTAAAGTAATTTATCATACATACTGTTTATAGGAAGCACTTGTGATGTATAGATTCGACCTTTCAAATGTATTAGCATTAGGGGCCTTTGGATATGGGAGGACATGTGAGTGTGTGTCAGAATGACTGAAGGGCACGGCTATCAATTGGTGGACCAGAACCAGTGAGGCTAAACAACTTGTAAGGCACGAGGCAACCCCTAACCCCACCCCCACCATGCCCACCGTAAACAACTATCCCTCCTAAAATGCCAGTTGCATCCATTTTCTGGCCTTTTTCCGGTGTGTATACAGGTGCACAGATTTACAACTTTAGAAGTAAATCTCTGGAGTCAAAACTGAAATCTTCCTACTAGAAATAAACAGTCTACCACCTGAAAAACTACACCAAGCACCAGGTTTCATCAATGACTAGTACCTCTAGATGCTTTCAATTAGGACACTGCTGGTGTTTTATTTGTTTTCCTACATGAGCTACAGTTGTATCAAGCTGTCCTCCTGTAGACTTTTTTTTTTTTTTTGAGTCAGAGTTTCACTCTTGTTGCCCAGGCTGGAGTGCAATGGCCATAATCTCGGCTCACTGCAACCTCCGCCTCCTGGGTTCAAGCAATTCTGCCTCAGCCTCCCAAGTAGCTGGGATTACAGGTGCCCGCCACTACGCCCAGCTAATTTTTGTATTTTTAGTAGAGATGGGGGTTTCACCATGTTGGCCAGGCTGGTCTTGAACTCCTGACCTCAGGTGATCCGCCCACCTCGGCCTCCCAAAGTGCTGGGATTACAAGTGTGAGCCACTGTGCCTGGCCCATCTGTAGACTTATTGTCTATGGAAATACGTGTCTCTTTGCAGACAGACCTGCCTCTTCCAAATTTAAAGACAGGCCCACGCTGAAGAGATGAAAACCTTAATTCTATAAATGGGGAAAGCTGTTATTGACCTTGTTAGCATTCCTACCAGGAGTTTGTTATGAAGTAATTAAAAAAAAAAAAAAAAAAGACCCTATGGCTTTATGGCAGCCTTCATAATGAATGAGCTTGGGACCTTAATAGGAAATTCAAGAGTAGAAAGTTCTTCTGTACTTGTGCAATTCAGTCACTTTATCTATTAATAGTAGGTAATTATTAACCTAATGAACTGAGAAATTTGTACAAAGAAATTGTTACATTTGACCGGAGAAGGGTAAATGTTACCTTATACAAATACACAAATTACAGTTTCTTAATTTGTAATACCACATGAACTGAAATGCATGTGGAATAATATATTTCTGCATTATACTGCAAATCTGAGAGCTACATTTAAATGAAATAGGTAAGTTTTAGCAAATATATTCTCCATTTGGAATTGTGTTACAGTCTTGCTAATCCTCTTACTAATCAAAAGTTCATGTATCTTAAATTATTATTCTTTATTCCTAATATTTTTAACCTGTAATCTTAAGTACTTACTGAGATAACCATGGGTCAGCTTTATAACTTTTCTGTAGTAGTGGGACCTGAGTTAAACTATCAAATATACCTCAGGTAATAAATATTATTTTACTCCAGAAATGTTTAAGTAATGGATTTGGGAGAGTGCTTTCAAATGACCCTCAGTATACACATTTCTTCCTGCTGTTCACATATGTTAAATGAAGGTCACTTATATCAGAGAAATCCTGGAAACATTTTAAATTTGAATATAGATCAACTAAGGCTGTAATGTCACATATCAAAGCCACTGTTCTCTCTAGGGTCTAGGATTGTATTGAATATCTTTAACACAATTTTCAAATATAAATATGTGAAGGTTTCCTGCTGGTGGGTGTATTTCTGCTATATACTTCAAAATATTTTTAACATATATTTTTTTTTCCACTAGTTTCACGTTTATGATCAGGTCATACATAAAAAGCAAATAAATACGTGTGTGGTGATTCCATTGCCAATGTTGTTCAGATAATAATGTGTACATTGTATGGCCTAGTCAAAGTGAAAATGATAATCCTAAAAACTGCTATCTAATTCTCAACAATAATGGGAAATAATTGATCATACATACTGTTCACAGGGAGCATTACATTTTCTCCTCCTGCCATGTTCTACTGTAACAGCACACCTTTATGAAAAGGCACAACTAAGTCACAGCCTACTGTTTCCTACTGAGATGCTCTCCTACTGATATCTTTGCTGTGTGTCCACATGAGTCTGCATGGCTGCTCTGTCCATTTGGGACAAGGAGTGATCTTTAAGGGGCCGTTTAAGTGTGAAAAAGTTGGAAATAGAAACTCTATTTGCCGTCACTGTGAAACTCTTACAGCATGGAACATTTCATTCAGACAAAGTATTACATGGGTGCCAATGTATAAAATGCAGATAAAAATGCTTTATGCTTTTTATAAGCAGGGATAATGACTTCTGGAGGCACAAATTTCTCTGTACTCTTGTGGCTCAGCCAATAGCAAGCATATTAAATAGTAAGAATAATTTTGTTTTAAAATATAGACAGATCTTAAACCTAATTCATTTTTGTTGAAATATCTTAAGCTGATGGAGTGCATTTGGGAGACTCTCAGTCTCCTCTTGTTTCTAGCTTTCTGAAGCTCCTTTGGAGTTATACACTGCCACATTCAAACATGGGGTGGATGTTTTTAAACGTTACTTAGAGCAGATATGTTTATAGTCGATCATTTGAACACAAACCTGACTTTTTAGATAAGTTAACCCACATACACTCATGCTCTTGCTATCATTTATTAGAGTCTTGAATTATTTGTTCCTTTCCTTTCCTTTAATTCTTGGAGTAAGGTCCATATTCCTATTATATTATCTTGTTCTCATTTTAAGCAAGACTCTTTCAGTATACTTCTTTCATTTAGCCTATACCTCGCCTTCAATCAGAATTCCTACTGAAGAGGGCTCACACAGCTTGTCATAGCTATTTGCAAGATTGATTTATTTAGGTATCATTTTCAGAGCCAAAATCTCGCTATCAAGAGTTTGACTAGTTGGGGCCGGGCGCAGTGGCTCACACCTGTAATCCCAGCATTTTGGGAGGCCAAGGCGGGCAGATCACCTGAGGTCAGGAATTCGAGAGTAGCCTAGTCAACATGGCGAAACCCTGTCTCTACTAAAACCACAAAAATATTAAGCAGGAGTGGTGGTGAGTGCCGGTAATCCCAGCCACTCAGGAGGCTGAGGCAGGAGAATCTCTTGAACCCAGGAGGTGGAGGTTGCCGTGAGCCAAGATAATAGTGCCACCGCACTCCAGCCTGGGTGACAGAGCAAGACTCTGTCTCAAAAAAAAAAAAGTTTGACTAGTTGGAACTTTTTATAGCAATTGCATGTTTTTTAAGATCCTCATTGCCCTATTATACCTAATCTATTTGATATGTAAGTTGAATATGTGGTTAATGCAAAACAGTTAGCTAATATACTATTTATGTTAAGCAAATGTATCACATAATTATCACAGACTCAGAAAATGGTTCTTGTGTGTGCTGTGTTGCCATAGAACCCTTTTGGTGTGTCTCTTTTTTGTATATTTCTCACTTAGGCTACCGAGGACAGAAGGGAGAAAGAGGTGAACCTGGAATTGGGCTGCCAGGGAGTCCGGGTCTTCCTGGGACTTCGGGTAAGAGTGATATTATCTTCACAACACAAGCAAGCCTTTAAAAATGAGAACCATGCTTCCCCCAGGGTCCTTATATGTCGAGTGATCCATGTTGGCTAGAGGGTGGGAGAGAGGAAGGGCCATATGTGATCTGCATTGTGATGGTTTTTTTTTTTTTTAATGTCATTAGCTCTGGGTTTGCCAGGTTCACCAGGTGCCCCAGGCCCCCAAGGCCCCCCAGGACCCAGTGGAAGATGTAACCCAGAAGACTGCCTCTATCCTGTGTCTCAGGCCCATCAGCGGACAGGTGGGAAATGAACACACTTGAAGAAGACTTGGTTCCTGGTGACACCTCCTTGCCATTGGAGCTATCTTAATACCATCAAACCTTCATCATCTGTGGGTTGCTTTTTTTTTTTTTTTTTTTTTTGGAGTAAGCCAGACATTAAAAGCAACCATTTGAATCCTATTCCTATAGCAATTGCAAATCAGCATTTTTTGATTTTTCCCAAATTCATTCCATATGTTTTGCTTTACAATTGCTATGATTTTTACTCAGAGTTTTATATGAAATATGCAAGTAAATCTTATCGTTAGTTCTTCTTCAAAAGGAAATTGGATCTTGTGACTTAGTAGACTGATGATGATATCCATTTTGTAGACTCATCAACATGTGGTTGGCCTTTGATTTCTGAATTTTAAAGTTTCAGACTTTAAGTTTTCTTGGTGTTTAAATTTACTATCATTGCTAAACATTTTGTCAACTTTTTTGATATAGTGCATTGCTCCTGTTGAATGTTTTTTGACTACTTTTTATAACTTAAGAATTTTTGTACCATCTACATCTATCCTACTTATGCAGAAAAATAGGCAATAAGAACTTCATTTTACAACTTATGTTGTCAAAAAAAAAAAAAAAAGAAAGAAAAACCGCAGGAAACTGTTTTATCAGGGAGCCCAAACACCCAGCATAGCCAACTACTGAGATGATTTTGTTAATTCTGTATAATGATCTCAATTCAAAGCAATCAGCACTGGCATGAATAAGTGCTGCATGAAAAGGGAGTATCAAATTCCAGTTGTGTATGAGTTCTGCAAAGAAAGCCTAATACTCTGTGGTCCCCTCACTCAGTTTCTCATTTTGGTAAACAGAAAGCTGTTTTCCCTACAAGGTGCTTGGTGGTGAAGCCACCAAGCTGTCTTCGGTACTCTTAAAGCTTCAATGGCCTAGCAAGATCTTTGGGCCCTTGTATCCATCATCCTTATGACCTCATCACCCTTAGACTTTAAGAAGCCACCATCAGAACAAAGGATGGGATACGTAACGAATGGACTCACTTGTCCTAGAAGATGGATGTGTAGTGTCAGCAAATGCACATTAAGAAGGTGAAACCCAAAAGCTCTTAAGGAGAATTGTATTTCTCCAGAAGCTGCAGCAAGAGGTACAGCTCAACAAAGGAAAACCATAGGACCGAATATGCAACTAGTGCTCAGACCAAAGAGTTCACACCCACTCCCAAACCATGTCCTCTGAAAAGAAACAAAAATACAGTGATCATCGAATGACTAAACAGTCTTTCTGTTGATTAGCTGTACATTCATTGAGGAACTGTTGATTGGCAGGCACTGATTCTCCAGAATAACTGGGCATGAGGATGTTGCAGAAGTTGGACAGTGGGTCCCACAGATTTGAGAACATGCGGCGAGAGCCTGCCGGCCACAGCAATCAGGACTCACTCCTCTTCAAGGAGCAGTGCAGATTTCAATTTGGCTAAAACAGGATGGGATGATTGCTTTTGTCTGTTAACTGCAAAATGAGTTTAGAAAGGCTAGCCCACTGAAGTTGGAAAAAGCTGTGAACAGAGTTGTGTCTGAGGAACATGCCTAATTTAAGGCAGGGTTTGTTCCAATGCATCCGTGATTTGAACCGGTTTTTCATTATAGATTAATGAACTGCTGGTCAGGTACTGTCTACAATGGCTGTGCATACCTACAACATTTTAGGTATTTCATATTGAATTATACTGTATATTTCAATTCCAAGTTTATTTATTTTATTTTCCAAGGTTATTTTATTTATTGTAAGCATTTTGACTTTTTTTTTTTCATTTTCTTTCTTGTGCAATACCTACAATGGTGCTGTGTTTTAAACTTACACAATTGGAACATACATATGTGTTTTCTTAGTAAAATGGTAATTTATCCCCAAAAAGTGTACATAGATCTAAAATTTGGTGCTATGTGTATATCTTGAGCTTTTAATTTGTTGAATTTCTAAACGCTTACAACTTATCTGCCACTCATATTAATTTACTTGAATTTGTCATAAAGCTAAACATTTTATATGTTTTCAAAGATTATTTTTTCATATTAATAGGTGGTTTATCTTTTTGCCTCTCTGCTAATTTAAAAATATTTATTTTATCATTTTAATGTTTTCATGGACTTTTTTGCTGATGGTAATCAACTTTTTTTGTTTTTTGATTTTTGAGTTGTTCCTTTCATAGACATAAAAAGACAATTCATTTTCTTGTTTTATTAACTGTTCATTTTTATTCTACGAAATATGTCATGCATTCTTTCTTACAAATTGTATATTTAGAAATCTTTCTAAATACATTAATGCTTGATTCATTAATTCTTATTTCAAGGATTTGGATTTATTCAGGTAATTTGATGGGATGGGTGATGCATATTACAAAGTGGACCTGTCACAATGATACAAACTCATTTTTTTGTAACTGGGAAATATGACTAAATTTGACAGAACTAGAGAAACAGGCTCTGTTTCTCTAGTTATGTCAAGGTACATGGTACAAGCCTTTCTCACCCTACTCCATTATTTACCTTCAGATACTTTTTCCTGCCTCAGCTCTGTACACATGATATGCAACAAAGGGCAGCAAGAAGTGCTGGATCCACCTAATTTAACACCAAATGAAGTTGAGATTTGGCAGTTGCCCAATTCCTTTAATAAAAAGAAAGTAAATTATTTGGGCCCCCAAAGTAGGGTGGGAAATTTTCCTCTAAATGACTTAATGGTTGCCAAATCCCTTGTACCATTTTATTCCATTCCAAAACGTGTTTATTTCCACATAGATGTTAACGATGTGGGGAGAAGAATTATTCAATTTCATGAATTATCTCTTGTTTGCACTCCAGAAAACAACATACGTGTTTAAATACAAAATAATTATGGCTCATGACGACAATTAATATTAAAACTGTGATTTCCATATACAAGTATGTTTGAATTCCAATCTTATATTTTATACCAAGCTCAAAACACTTCCAGATAGAAGTCTTTCTATGCCAAGATTAAAGTATGACTTCAATTAATATTTATGGCCTTTGGAATCCAAAGAAAAACAGAAGAATAATTCATGAATTTGTTCATTGTTCTTTCCAACTGAAGACATTAACCATTACTTCTAACCATAACACAAACACAGCAAGTTTTAACCTTTTAACCTTTTCACTTTGCAATTAAAGTAACCCTATGCGTTTATTTCCCTATTTCGTGATATTGTTTAAACTTTAAAATTTTAGTCACTTGACGAACTTAAGCAATTATATTAAAATATGTTGTCTGTGAAAATGATCATTTGATATTTGGCTTATAAAGTAATTTTTATCAATTTGTTTTATGAGTTAGGTAAGATTTAACCTTTCTGCAGTCTCTCTCATCTGTTGGGAACCTGTGATATACCTCCATTTGTCCACAAGATGGTGTTTAAAGCAATTTGTTCAGAAGAACTGAACAAACTAACAGAAATACAAGGCTACGAACAGTTTAGTGGACAACTAAATCAGACTCTTGCCTTTGCACTTTTTCTTTTTTACTTTTGTAGATAATATTTGTAGGTAATTTTTGTTAATTTGTTTTGTTAATTTATGTTTTTCCTCATAGTAAGCATCTTTATGAAACAGGCACAGTACCCTTTGGTTTGTTGACTGTTTTGATTTTCTTTCTTTAGTGGATATATATGTACTTATACACTTAGTTAACATGCAGATTAACTATTCATAACTGTTTATACACCACTTTCATATTTTAGTGATCAATATGAAGACAGCTAAATAATTATCCTACCTTTTAGACAGGACAGATACTCTTTCAACAGACAAGAAAAAAGATTTAGCTTATCACAAGAAGTAGACAATTTATAAAACTACACAATGTCTGAACTCTATATTGTTCAGTGTACTTAAAATTTTACAATTAGATTTGTATAATGTTTATATTTTTCTAGACTACATCACTATTTACAAAAGTACGATTAGGAACACCGTTTCTTTTTTTAAGTACCATTTTTATTTTCCTAAGACTAATAATACACTGGGATTGGGAATTTCTCAGTTAAGTGTTTTGCTAAAGTTGTTTTAATGGATACTCAGAAGAGTTTTGCGGATTTGTCCATTGCTTTTGTTCTTAAGTTATTTTTCACATTTGTCTGTATCTACCTTCTGAAGACACACAAGTGTTTACTGCCATGGTTTCCCAGCGTTATTTCTTAATACTTGAGTGTTCACGCATTTTTATACCATCCCCCTTTTGTACCATCTCTGCTCACATAGATTATGCAGGCTTTGAAGAGGAGGAGATGCAGAAGAGAATTGAATTTGTATCTTGTATGCCTACATAATTCAAAGTGTCTTAGAACGTTGAATAGTGTTGATTTATTAGTTGGCTGGTAAAGGTAGCATTAATTACGTTAAATTTGTTCAACTACTAAAAGTCTCATTTTTATTGTGTGGCATACCTGGAGCTAAAATTCAAACGTTTTACTCAACAAAATCATGCTAGAGTAACTGATCAATTTGGTTAAATTGGATGAAAAACCAAGTGAACACAGAGAAAACTCATCTAGACAAGTAGACCCAGCACAACAAAACTTTGCCTAAAAGATAAGACAAGCTTATAAGACCAAAGCTAAGTCTAAGAAAATCTAAGTGGAAAAAAAAATTGCAAGTTCAGATCCAGTAGCGAGTGATGTGGTACAACTGGAGGAGTTACTTATTTGCTTCATGAATTTGTCAAAAGTGAATACTAATAAAGTGGGAGGCTTCACTAAATGAGGGGGTAAACAAGATTTAAGTTCATCAGAAATGTGTGTATTGTGTGACCATACTAAGCTTCTGGGTGTAAGTAAAGATGCTGGCTATTTTACAACTTTTTATTTTATTGTGTTATGTAAAGTACATTTTGGGGATAAATGTTTCTCAGCGCATTAATGTCTTTAAATTCAGGTTGTATTGGACATATTTTACAACTATTTATTTTTAAATAACATTTAGGGTGTGTTTTCCCCCATTTTGTTTGTTCTCTATCTTACCTCATCAAACTCTTTAAGGTTTAATTGAATATACTCATGTTAAGTGCAATGGCACTAGTTTTATTCAAAATCCCACATGGGCGTAATGCTTTGAGGCCTTGATTCCTACGTGTTCATTATGCATAATGAACTTGTCACCTGTCTCAGCAATAAAGGATCTGACCCTATGTCAAGGAAATCTAAGGTGCAATTATTAAGGCCATATCTACTCTTCATCACTTGCCATGGCTGAAGCTCCACACTTCAGTCCGTTCTGTTTGGTGTCAACCATGGGGGTGCTCCAGAAGCACTCTTGGCTAACCATGAGCCCCACAGGTGTCCAAGGAACCTTAATTGGTCTATTGCAGGGTTCATGTTTATACCATCATTATAGTTTTCTTTGTCACATGAATAAGCTTTCAAGCTCAGCTTGAAATAATCAAGTTTGTCACCCATCTCCCTGGGTTCATAAAAGCCTAGTTCATAAAAACCCTAGTCTAATTATTTCAGATGAGAATTATAAACAGAAACAAAAGCCAGAAAACAGGCAGTCCTTTGGGACTTTTGTCCCCCAGAGTGATCATCTCACTAAAATCATGTGAGACTTTTTGCTGTAGAGGTCCCTGAGGGAGATAAGAAATAACACAATTAACTTTTCTCATCCATAGAAACTTTTACACCATGAGTGATAAGGCAATAGGCAATAAGTAGTTAAATACATAGCAGGTTTTCTTAACGGAAATTAATTACATCAAAACGTGCCAGAGGATTTATATGTTTACTTATACCGGGTAATAACTTACATAGTTCTTAACTATTCCTATCTTCAGGCCCCCTTTGGATAAATTAACTAGGTGCTCTAAAGAATATTGTTGTCTTTTCACACACATATTTTCAACTTAGAGACAAAATGGAATTTCAAATATATCTCAGAAAGAGAAGTAGTTTGTTGGAGACAGTTTCCCTCACTTGTTCTCTCTCCAGCTATGTTTTGATATCTTGGAGTCAAGAGTAATTTGTGAAGGCATGTTAAGCAGAGAGTTAGCATGAATTGCCATTTATTAAAACTAAAAGTAATTTTCAGTTAGCAGCATCCTCTTCCTGATAGCCAGATCAATCAAATATGTTACACTTCCTCTCGTTGATCATTCAAAGAGCACTTGAGCATGTGTATTTACAGACAGGCATTACTACAGTCAGCCCATTTTGATTTAATAGTTCCTCAGTCATAGGTACTTCATACTGTCATGTCCTGGACCACAACTCACTAAAGAAGACTGCACAATTGAAAAGTATTTATTTTACTTTGTACAAAAGGACTTGACCTATATTTATTGAACACAAGTATTCTTTTTAAAAAAGATAATTAAAATCATTTATGTCAGTCACCCCTCTATAAACAGCAAGATTGCAAGTTTGCTAGTATTTTTTCTTAATACTGAGTTTTCACTCCTTTTGTCAGGCTACCAGCAAATATTTTAAAGTAATTTTCTTGATATTTGGAAATCAATATTTCTATTGGTTTTCCACCTATGTTGATTTACTTAGTTTTTTTTAGAGACAGGGTCTTGTTCTGTCGCCCAGGCTAGAGTGCAGTGGCATGATCATAGCTAACCATGGCTTCAAATTCCTGGTCTCAGGCGATCCTCCAACCTCAGCCTCCCGAGTAATTGGGACTTCAGGCGCTCACTACCATGCCTGGCTAATGTTTTAATTTTTTTATTTTTGTAGAGATGGGAGACTCACCATCTTGCCCAGGCTGGTCTGGAACTCCTGGGTTCAAGCTATCCTCCCACCTTGGCCTTTCAAAGTGTTGGGATTACAGGTGTGAGCCACCATGCCCGGCCTTGGTTTACTTTTAAACTCAGAGACTATATCTCAGAAACACTATAATCACCAAAAACTTTTAAAAATACAATACAGGTGATCTTCTAAAGCAGGAATTTATATTAAGCTTATTTCAGGTGGCAAATCAGATTTTACTAATGATGTTTAAGAACAACAATCTTGGTTCAGTCAGCTTGAAATACAAAGTATCTAAATAATCAAATCAATCACCTATCCTGATATGACTGCTCATTCATACTCTTCTGCTGTGCAGAAGCCAATTACCCAAAACCATGCCAGCGAATTTATGTGCTCAATCAGCCTAGGAAGTGATTTGCATAGTTCTTAACCAACATGTCAGATATTTGGGTTGACAATCATATCATACTGCCATAGAAGCACTGGCTAGAAATAAATCAGGAATCATTTGCCCTTAATTAACACGCCAGGTTCGAACCAACTTTATTTATTTACACTCTTCTCTCTCAGTGAGTGCTCTAGTTGCCACTAAGTCCAACTTTCAAAAATATCTCAGAGAGGATTTGAGATTTCTGTTTTGCTAGAGAGACATACTTGGTCAGATTCAACATTTATCAACTCTCTTTCATGGAGAGAATTTGCTGGGGGCTTTTCCTTACAATTTCTAAGTCAAGTATCTTCTGCTTCTGTAAACTACTTCACTTAACTGAAATTTATAACGAATCATTCCTGCCATTTGGAATGTGGTAGTTTTGCATCATCTGTTTCTAAGTGGTTGTTTCCAATGTTGCTGACTGTATCTGTGGAGCTTGTTGTACAACCTTTACATAACCAGGTTTGTAAAACAGCTGAGTGAACTGTTCTTTGACATTTTATTTTTTTAATTGTCTTATGAATATTATAAAACTTAGAAACGTTTGATTATCTAATTTTTCTTTTATTGTATTTGATTATGTCACTGTATTTAAAATAAAAGCACTTTGGTGAAAGGATAATTTCTATCCATTTATTTCATTATGTGTCACAGCTCCTGAAAAAGTTTGCCTTTTTTTGTATTGTTTTATGGAGCTATAACAGAGACCTTTATTTTCAAAAATCATGTTTGAAAAAAGGGAAAGAACATTCTTTCAGTCTATGTAAATAGCACTGATATATATGGCAAAGAATCTTCTTAAGCAAAATTCATGCTAGAAGCATAAAACTAGATGCTGTAAGCAGTTTTAAAGAAATCCAAATACAGATTACATAATGATTGATTTAACCAAACAACTAGGACTAGAATTTTTAAATGTATAAAAGTACACGTGAGAAAAAAATATATAAGTATTATATTAGGGCTCACTCTCCTTTGACTTGACAGAATTTAGTTCCATAAACTAAAGATACTATGTTAAGCTATTGTTCTATGCCCCAGCACAGGTTACTCGTAGGCTCTGTGATATAAAATGAATATATTAAGTCTGTTGGATAGTTAAGTAGATGTTAATGAAACAGCAAGTCAATATGATTACATAAATAATAATAAAGTGCTTAAGTGGTCAGGAAATACTTGTTAAGAATACAGTGCTTTAGCTGAGCTGCCTTAATAAAATTTACAAGAAATGGTGAAACATAAATCATGTTTGCAATAAAGTTCTGAGTAGGAGGGAGCTAACAAACCACTGGAATGAACGCAGTGGTTCTTAACCTAGAAATAAAGCAAGGCTAGACTTAAAAGAGTCCACGAAATCTCTGAACTACTATACAAAAATATAGATGCATATGCAGCTGCACATCTTTCTAGGGAATTAACATTTCAAAAAGGTCCATGAAGCTCTCCCCATACACACTAAAACACACACACACACACACACACACACACACACACACACATCTGTCTCAGGGTAACACCCTCTGTGGAACAGCTTTTTTAATTACTCTGTAGAAAAAAACACTAATATTATAAACATACACCTATAGAACCAGTAGTTAAGTAATGTTTAATGTATCTAAATAAGCTCAGTGACTTCTTTTCATTGAACATGATTATTTATAAGAAAACATGCAAGAGATTAAGAAACCATATTTATTTCTTCTTTGGTACAACCAGAGATGTTACCTCAAACCTTTAAAATAAATAATTTCATCAATAAAATTTACGAATGCCAGAGTATTAAAATTATTTCTTTGCTTTCACATAGAAGCAGTCAAAATATTAACAGGTTTGGGGTACAGTACATACAGTTCAACAAAATTCAGGCTGGAGAAGAAAACCAATACGTGACATAAGGAAATCATTTTGGGCGATGTAGCCCTTTCTTACTCCAGAGACAGCACATCGATGGGATTTTAAGCACCAATTCTATTGAATGTAGTGGGGTTTTTTTCATAACTAGTCTAGTAATCCTCTATCTAACTGAAACAATAATCTGAGAACAACATCTAAATGAAAATAACTACTGCAACTGAGGTAAACCAAACAGTTGTTTTTGTTTATTGGCACAGTGGCCCGCGATAAGACACATAGGTATAGCACACTAAAGCTCAAGATCCTGGGAACAGGAGTATAAATTTATTCAAGGGACGTGTTTGGTTTTCTTTTCTTTTTTTTTAACTGATGACTCTGCTGTCTTTCCTCCAAGGGAAACGAAAGAGAACTTACTGAATAGCACCGTTCTTCTAAATGTGATTGTCAAGTAGGACTTCTGTAATCATGCTGAAGGTAATACATTATAATCATGCTGATGGTAATCATCTTTGCCCCAGCTTTGGGTGGTGTTTCTCCCCCAAGCTCCTTCTCCAGGCGTGGTTCATGCAGAGAGTCATGCAGCACTAAGCCTTTCACGGGTCAGGCCCTTTGCTAAATGCTCGCTGACCAGCCTGCATGGTGCAGGAGGCTGGCTCACAGAAACCGGGAAGCCCAGGAGGTCCCGGGGGTCCAGGCACGCCAGGAATTCCTGCCACCCCGGGGGGGCCTCGTTCACCGTCTCGACCATTTCTCCCATAGCTGGCAGGGCCTGGGTCACCTGAAACACACAGAAGATTGCACATGTGAGCAGGAGAATCCTCATCAATGCAAACTGGCAGAGGGCACTGGACCCTCACAGCTCAGCAGTGCTCAGATAAGGGGCTTAACAAATGCTTTTGGAAACGATGGATGATGACTGGTGATGACTGGTGATGAAGATGATGATGATGATAATAAGATCCCTTCCTTGGACTTGGGTTTTCATGGAAATAAAAAGTAGAAAGAGACCTTAGTGTCTCTAACCCACATTTCCATCAGTAGAGCGGCACTGTGCACCATGGTAGCCTCCAGCCACAGGTGTCTATTGAGCGCTGAAATGTGATGAGACCAAATGGAGATGAACTAAGTATCAAACACACCTGGATTTTAAAGACTTCATATGAAAAAATGTAAAATAGTTCATTAAAAAGTTTTGTGTCTATTACATGATGAAATGATCTTTTGCACACAGTGGGTTAGGTAAACTATATTGTTAAAACTAATGTCACTTGATTATTTTTACCTTTTTCATGTGGCTACTTGATTTAAAATCATACATGCAACTCACATTTGTGTATTTCTTTTGAATGCAAGTAGCAGTATTCCTTACTTCTAATAGTTGAGCAACATCTGGTCAGGGAGAAGTATAGTTTAGTGGTTAAAAACACAGGTTTTGGAGACAAATAGCTTTACATTCCAGCCCTATCATTTATGAATAATGTGACATTAGCAAGTCACTAATCTCTCAGTTTCTTCATCTACAAGATGCTATAATGTCTTCTTAATAATTAAATTCAGGCCAGGTGCAGTGGCTCACGCCTGTAATCCCAGCACTTTGGGAGGCCAAGGTGGGCGGATCACTTGAGGTCAGGAGTTCGAGACCAGCCTGGCCAAAATGGTGAACCCTCATCTCTACTAAAAATATGAAAAAATTAGCCAGGCATGGTGGTGTATGCCTGTAGTCCCACCTACTTGGGAGGCTGAGGCAGGAGAATTACTTGCACCCAGGAGGCAGAGGTTGCAGTGAGCCGAGATCGCACCACTGCACTCCAGCCTGGGCGACAGAACAAGACTTCATCTTAAAAATAAAAATAACAATTAAATTCTACAATTGAAAGCACCTGATAAATAGGGGCTATTATTATAATTATTGAGATATTATTGATTAATGTCTTTTAGAAGGCTGTGCCACGTGCCCTACAAAATTTCATGCTATTTTTCTCATGAAGAGTGACCCCAACATGAACTTTGCCATAGCAGGTTCTTTGGGGGACACTTCTTGCTTGTCTTCCTTTTGTCGTGTTAAAGGGTTGTATGTTGCCCTCAATGGGGCACACTCTCTGAGGCACAGCACCCCATAACAAAGAGGAATATCTGCTGAATGTTTACCCCAATGCACCAGCAGCACTTTCACACAATTATTGCAAAAGTGGTGATGAGAAATCGTGTAAAACAAATTGAGTATGCCAAAATAATATAGGGATCCTCATTCCATCTCAGCCATCTTAACTTGGTCTTTCAGCCAAAAAGCTGGAAGCCAAATCTACATGTTTAACTACATATTTGCTTATATTTGGTTACTTTCCTTCTTTCTCTGTGGTTTTTACTTTTCTTTTTCTATTTGATTAGTCTTATTACATGTCTTTTGTTGGTCTTACTATAGTAATATGGTCTTATTCAGTGGTCTTATTACATATATCTCACATCCTTTTAGAAAGAAGGTAGGTCAGAGATCTCATTTTACATAACATTTCATTCTTCCTCTGCTGCATACACTTCGATCCACACAAAGCAATGTCATAGGGCAATATATTAATAAGTTTTAAGGGGGAATAATTATCTTTGAATAATTATCCATCTCAAAGCTATAGATAAACAGATATAAGTCATTTTCCCTAATTTACCCCATACACTTTCATTCAACTATACCTAGTTAGTATGAAGCAAACCATTATGTGTTTTCTTTTCATGATGAGGCCCCTGAGAAAGCGTCTCCCTAATCCCCAGCATCTGTAGATAAAGCTGTAGCAGAACGATGCCTTCAGCAGCACCTGTTAAGATCCTTAACACCAGATGCAGTTAAAGGTGAAGTTGGTTTTTTTAAGGTTTAAAAGATGAGCCAGATCTAAATCTGATTTTCATGCACCTTATCAGTAGGAATGGCCCCACTGAGACACACCAGGTGTGCCTTTAAATCAAATCAAGTTTAGGAGAGGGAAATGCTCAGAGAAGAGGTAGAAAACCAAATGAGCGCAGGGGCTGGGATGGTCATTTAGACCAGGGGTGGGCAAACTTCAGCTCATGAGCTAAATCCTGTTTTTGTAAATAGTTTTATTAGAACACAACCATGGTCATTTGTTTACATATTGTCTGTGGCTGCTTTGGCATACCAGGGCAGAGTTGAGTAGCTGCAATACGGTGCCCATAGCCAAATAATCTGATCCTTCACAAATAAAGTTTGCTGATCCCTGATGTTATAAAGAAATGAGCCTGGATTAAGAAATTCCCCCACTGTTTTTATGAGATGGAAACGTAAAGTACAAATGCAATGAAATTTGGCCACTAATATTCCACTTAAGTGTTGGGGAGACCAAAGGGAGGAGTGAGGCCTGTGGTGAGCTGGAAAGTGGATGCAGGCAGCAGCTCTTCTCCAGCTAACAGCTGCCATCGGGGAATACAGGCCAGTGTTGCCAGAACTTCTGATAATTTTCAAGAGAAGCCAGGAAGCTGAGTTTTTAAATAAATATCTCCCAATGTTTAAATGTTAGCAACCAATTCAATTTTTTCAACATTTGTAGAGCCAACCAAAAACCTTAAGTTTAAGAGAATTCACTCTCTAATACACAAACAATATTAAAAAGCAGAAGGATAGCTTTTTAGATTTTCACATTTGGTTCCCCATCAACACACTCCAGGAGAAGTTTTTCTTTTTCTTTTTTACCTTGCTGAGTTTATTCCAAATTTCTGCTTATCCTCTGAGGGAACAGTTGCCGAAGCCATCCTGTCTACCCTTGATTTATTTTATGAAACGTGCATCTCATCCAATTCTGCCTTTGCCAAATGCAGCAATTTACCCTTTGGAGCTTTGGATGATGTCATCATCATCATCGCCAACGTGTAATGAGAATGCTTTCTTGTTTCCATGTGCCATACACTATGCTCATTATTGAGCCCATTTTGCTCATGTATAAACTGAGAGTTAGGAAGATCAAATAATTGTCCATAGTCATATAGCTAGAAATGAAGACCCTTAGCCACTGTACTAATCTAACTGCATTTTCCCACCTATTGATTTTTTAACTCTGTGGAAGGGTGTGGAGTGTGTGGCAGGGCATGTGTGTGTGTTGTCATTGTTTTGTTTGTTTGTTTTTAATTCCTTGAGCCCGAGTTGACCAGGAAGTAGAGAGAGGCACAAAAACAAAGAGCAGTATTGATTTTTGTAGAGCTCTAATGATCATAAGAAACTAAGATATTTTTCTGAAGTTTTGCCCTGTAGAAATACCAGAGAAAAAAGCAGCCTTAACATAGCAGATTGTCAGGCTCTGGAGAGTCCTGATCCAGGGCCTTTGCTCTCATGGATGTTCTGAACTATGTGGGAGCCTCAGTTGGGTGTCACTATGTCCACAGTCCACATCACTCAAAAAGTGAAGCTAACTCATAATCACTGTTCACAATATGGGCATAAATGGTTAGTCCAGCAGCTGCATTAATGAATATCTACCAACTGTTTTGTAACTCTTTAGAAAGAGAAAGCGTGGATCTCAAGTGTTATTCTGCTCTGCTTGCCTCATGTGTGTGATGCTTACACTAACTGCCTAATGATTACATGGTTTTCTGAAATGTCAAGGACCTATAAAAATGTTGAATGTTCCCAATACAAAGAAATGATAAATGTTTGAGATGATGGATAGACTAATTACCCTAATCTGGTCATTATATAATATTTCCATTGAAACATCACTACGTATCCCATAAATATGTGTAACTATTATATGTCAATTAAAATAAAATATTTAGAAATGTTATTGCCAAACATTTCATGTTTTATTATTATTATTATTATTATTATTTATTTAAGAAATGAGTATCTATATCATTCTCTATAAAACCACTAGAGGGTAGTCAAGTTTCACTGATGGAAGCCAATCCTGGCTGGCTCATTCTGGAGGCAGCCCCTTACCTAATACATGCTATGGAATAAAAGGGACTGTGTATACAGTAAAAAAATAAAATCAAATAAAGTGAACAATTTTCACATTAAATAGGGTATTTCATAATTAATCCACTGGTTATGTAGACTTTTTTATGTACCAGGACTTTCTTACATTTCTTGAGCTTAATGTTGTGGTATTTGACAAAGCAGTATATGTTTAAGGAATTGTAAATTGGTTTATGTAAGGCCCAGCAACCAAATAAAACAGCTGCAGCAATGGAAATTGAATAATTAGGTACTGAAAAACTTAGCCCAGAACTGAATGTGTGCATGTGTATTTTTCCACTCAATAGTCTCAAGCAAAGCTCACCTTTCTGCAGACTTTGCACAAGAAAAACAAATATTCTTATAACCTACTATAGCCCAGCACAAAGCCAGCTATAACTTCCATGTCCAAGAGGCAAAAAGCATCTCAGCTCAATCTCAGCTCACAAGTCACCTTCCTGGTGTTCACATTCAAATGATTTGTCATTTATGTTTTGCCCTAGTGAGTGCACAAAGAGGAAATCAGGACTCATTATTGTTAATAAATATGTTCCTTTAAAATTCTCAGAGTGACGAGGAACTAGTCCCAAATGGGCAAGTTTGGTGACAGCAAACAGAGAGAGGTCTATAAGACAACCAACCAAGCAATAACACTGGCTGACCTGTGGCACAAAACTGAAGGTAGGGGAGACTAAAGTTCCAGGGATTGCTAATGTGATCCACGTAGCTCTGCAAGAGAGGCAGAGAAAGAAGCAAGACACCCAGCAGTTATGGGACATGCCCAATTCACATGTCTAGGTTGCAAAGAAAAACTAATCGTATGATTGGACAGTCAGCCAATCATTCTGTCCACTTTGTGAACACAGACTCAGGAAGCATGAATATGTCTTGTTATTACCTGAGAGACTTTTGTCAGGATATGAATTTAAGAGTATATTTTCTCAAATACATTATGAAAAAGGAAGCAACAATAATAATAACAGTTAAATTTGCAGAGTCTGTTTGCCATATGCCAGGCACTGTTCTAAGAGCTTTACATGTATTAACATGTGCATATATGCTCTAAATACAAGGTAGGCATGGTGATTTCCATTCACAGTAGAGGAAACTGAAGCACTTCAAGGTAAAAGAACAGTGCATAAGCCCCTGGCAGCCTGGCTCCATGTCTGCACTTCTTAAATATTTGCCCAGCCTACTCCTGGCTGTGAGAAACAAACTAGATTGTGTATGTGTGCTTTTTAAACAACAAAGCACTGTAGCCAAAATAATCATCAATGTAATGGTTATAATAATAACCTGTGTTCCATAACAAGCAATGTAGCATTATGTCTCTACAGGGCATACTATACTTAACACTGAACAAACAGAGATAGAGCATTGGAGAGGGGAGACAGGGAATTAAAACTGTCCAGAAAGAATACAGGAACTCTAACAACTGATAGAAAATGATGATATTAGTTACATCGTAAAAAAATATGTTAAATGCCTTAGCACAAAGAATGATCCAACTATCTTTTTTTTTATTCAGGAGGATTTGAGCCCCAAATCCAACAATAGAAACAACAAAGAAGGTTGCAGAATATGCTGTTCTGCAGGTTCTTTCTTTTTTTTTTTTTTTTTTTTTTAGGTTCTTTCTTTTAGGTAAGATGTGCATTTATCTAGAAGGTTCCAGACAAATCCCTGCACAGAAGCTGGTTGAAGGTCCCTCAGGCCTTAAAGTCCTATTAATAATATGTTTGCAAGAGATCAGAAATCACATTCCTAGACACATTCAAGCTCTACCAAGAAATAAAAAGCAGTCTAGCCTCAGTGGACAATTAAGTAGTGAAATGATGTACTGCTACCCAGTACTTTGCATTTGTGATTTGGAGTTGAAGTAGACTTTCATGGAGAGAAGGTCTGAGGCATCGGGGTGGTGCTGATTTAGAGAAAAGTAATATATTACTGCTGATCAAGAGCAAGAGAAAAAAGCTGCAAGGGCTGAACTGGGGTCCAGCTTTGCCCTCAGCTCTCCTTGATCCACCTTAAAAAGCAAAAAGTGGACTTGCTATATTAATAATAGTACCAACAGCCAACATTTCTTGAGTGCCTACTGTAGCCAGGAACTGTCTTAAGCAATTTACATGGATTAAGTTTCTTTCTCAGAAATACACTATCAGAGAGGTGTCCTTCTTATCACTGTTTTGTAAATGGGAGAACTGAGGTGCAGAGAAATTAAGTAACATGCCCAATGTCATAAAGTTAGTTAGTGGCAAAGTCAAATGTGAACCTGGGATGTCTGAATTGTAGAAGCCACTCTTCAAACAGCCCACTTTCGGGTACTAGCTTTAAGGGAGGAATGACCCAAAAAGCTCTTGTCAGGAACTGGACTGACTTGAGCATACGCATGGTGTTAACAAGAGAACATGGGCCGACCTTGAAACCCAAGCCCTCAGCTGGTGCTTTCACCTGTGTGCTGCATGAGGACACTGCGCCAAAGCGCAGAAAACGACCCAGCAGCAGACCCCTCTTCTCTGGCGTCTGTGCTTTTGAAAGTTAGCCTATATTCCTGAAAAATAATCTGGAACTCAGATTTTTCACTAAACAATGTCAGATATCCTCCCAATTAAAAGATTGCAAAAAGTCCAAAAAAGGAAGGCTACCGAGGTTGAGATATAAGTAACCATAACAAGGAAATCAAGAAAGAAGAGTAAGCTGGGAGGTGAGAAGGATGGGAGACAATCAGAGCTGATGGGGAGAGAGCAAAGTGAGAGGAGGGGAGAGATCAGAGGAGGGCGACGATTTTGGAGGTGATCCTAGGAAAGGAGGGGCAAGGACCGACCAAAGGAAGAAAGGAAAATGAAAACAGAAAGGACAGGTATTAAGAGTCCCCTGGAAAAGGGAGTGCACAAAATGTTTTAACAATTCAGATTTAAGATCAAATCCAAGATCAGCTGAAATTAATCATTTTGTTTATAAGCGATCCCAGGGAGGGCTGCAGATAATGATCTTGTCCTGCCTCACAATTTGCTCACACGTGGATGGTCTGATGTTCTAAAAAGCAATCAGGAAAGCCCCTGTGGCTGGGCGCCCCGTTTGCGCCCCCATCAACCTGGCTCCTGAAAATGGTTTACTGCAGATGGGAGATAATGTGCTCCTGACAATCTGGGACACAGCACACATGGAGCTGATCTTCCTCCATCTTCTCATCTTTACATTGAAAATGTGGCTTACCAATAGATTTTTTTCAAAGTAAGAATCCCTAGAAACCAGAATACATTTTCAATAAAGGAAAATGTTGCCAATAGTGCAAGTCACTGGTTCAAGAACTGTTAAGTGATTTGTCAATAAAACGAGAAAAGAAGTTATAAGGCTATCTCATAAATATATAGATAGTTAAGTAAATTGTGATGATAATATGATATTAGCCTCCAAACTTCCTATTCCTACCACTGGTGACAGAGACAAGCACCTTTAGTAAATTCTATTTCCTTTTCCTCTCCTCTAAACACCAATCAATGAATCCAAGCTTTACCACATATTAAAATCTTCTCTAAATCCCATTTAAGCCAGATTTTCCCTTCATTTCTAATCATAAATCTTCCATTTCCAATTATAAAAATTTATCAATTTGTGAAAACATTTTGACGAGCCCATGAATCAGTTTTAGAAAGGCAGTGTTTGAGTTATCTCCACACATTCATGTTTTTTTAAAAAAAAATTTTAATGAGAACGCAATCCCCAGAAGCAATGAAATGGATAATTGGAAAGCAATGATGTTTTTGGCTACAATTATAGCTGTGATTAAATACATCAGCCTCCGGCAGAATTCGAAAATTGTAATTTCTTTTCCTAAACTTCCCTAGACCAAGTTTTCCCAAACCATTGTGGAAGCAAGTATCATCTCAATTCTCCTCAGCAACAGACCCCTAGGGCTTTGGGAGCCTCCCTAAGCCACTGCCTCATCACAATAAGAGAGCGTTTGCTGGAAAGTTGAGCATCATTCATGCCCTTAAACTGAACTGGCTTTTGGCCCTGCTATGCTGCCTCTGTGATTGGGCTTGTAAGTCATTTCTCAAGGGATGAGTGTGTTCCAGCCTGGACTCTGGTGACAGGGTAGCCAGTGTATGAAGAGAACAGAAGGCCTAGTGAAAGACTCTGGGCCCTTCACACAGGGGCTACCCTGTCACCTCAGTTGACGCAGCTGTGATGTGTGGCTTGCGTGTGGCTCTTAGTGGTTATGAGTAGGAATGTTCAGTTTTGTATTTTCTTTCTTTATTTCTTTCTTTTTTTTTTTTTTGTGGATGTGGGGTTTTGGAGAGTGTTTGAAAGGGAGGCTTTTAAAATAAAATTTTGGTTACTTCTTGTGCAAGAGATTAAAAACTGGTTAATTTTCCTACTGCTCTGGCATTTTAGATTAAAAAAAAAAAAAACAGGGAACTATCACCTGCTTTAGAAATAGATAGGATCCAATGTATTTAGAATTTTATAACAAGTGCATCGTGCCTGGACCTTGACGCTATTTTTCTTGAAGCATCTATTTAAGGAAATTAGTATTTCAAGTCCTGATACCTATTTTCTGACAAAGAATACAGATATGATTTACAGATCATTCTTTACTAAAGCTGGTCTTGAAAAATCTATGCTAGCCATTCTGAATAATTAATATGCTTAAGTGATCAAATAACAATTATTTTAAAAGTTTATTCGATTCAGGCTGTCGACTTGCTACCAATTTGGCTACCTCCTCCTCTCAGCTATACAGCTCACTTACCTGGGAGACCTGCAGCTCCAGGCAAACCTTTGGGACCTCTTCCTGGAGGGCCACGCTCCCCCTTTTCTCCCAAGTCACCTGCATTACATTAAAGAAATGTTATTTTTCTACATATCTATAAAAATAAACTTCCGTATCTTTAAACTTTAAGCAAATCTAAAATTCAGAAACCAAAAAGTCATGAAATTGCCATAAACTAGATTGTAGTGAGTATGCAGCAAGGCAAAAATCAAGTTCATCCTATTAATAGATCTAAGGGGGGGAAATCAAATTATTATATTCACAGATACTGCAATGACATTTGACTTAATTGAACATGTATTCTTGATAAAACAGTCAATAAAATAAGAACCAATGGCCACTTCCTAAACATGAAAAATAAATCTATCTTAACCCAAAAGTTAGCTAATGCATAATGGAAAACACAAGAATTAGTTCCATTACAATCAGAACAATATAAAGACACCTACTTTATCACTATTATATAACATTTGGTTTGAGGAATTAAAACTATCTCTATTTTCAGGAGATATGAATATGTATCTTAAAACTCTAGAAAGTTAACTCAAAAACTACTACAAACAGTAGCATTCAGTCAACTAGCAGGGTACAAAATTAATATATTGAAATTATAATTTTATATATATTAACACAACCAGTAATAAGACATAGTAAAGAAGACACCATTTATAATAACAATTAAAATATTAAACAACGATGAATAAAACTAATCAGAAATAGGCAAGTCCAACATGACAAAAGGTTTAACATTTCTAAAGGACACCAGAAGACTTGAAAATCATTCTTAAATAGATATGACATCATCATAAAATGTTGCCAGTTCTCCCCAAGCTGAATTTTCATCATGATCTTAATAAAAATACAAACCCATTTTTTATCAGAAAAGAAGATCCTGAAGTTTGTATAGAAAACACATAAGCCAGAGTAAGCCACAAAAACTCCATAAAGAAAAGCAACATGAAGGGAATTAATTTGACCAGATATTAAATCAACTAAAATGTGTGGTGTTGGTCTCTGAATACACAGACCAGTGAAACAGAATAGAAAGCCCAAAAAGTAGGCCCAAATACATATAGGATTTGGGTTTATAATGAAGGTGGTGTCTTAAAGTGGGAAAAAGTTGAACAATTCAGTAAATGGAATTGGAAGAAGTGAGTAAAGAAAAGTTAGATCTATACCTCACACCCTATTCCAGGATAAGATAACAAGGGAGAATTATGACCTCAGATTGGCCTTTTTATTAGGATGCAAAATATGAAAAGTTCCTAAAATAAATACAAAAAGGTCAACAACATAACAGCAAAAAATAAATAAATAAATAACCAAAATACATGAGCAGGCATGTCAATAAAAGGAAGTAAAAATGACTCTTAAAAATATGAAAACTTCCCTGACTTCACTCTCAGAACAAAATAAATGCAAATTGTTAAAAAAAAAAAAAAGGATGCTATTTTAACCTATAAGATCGGCAAAAATTCCAAAGTTCAATTAAACATATATTAGCGAGTCTGTGAAAAATGCACTGTTATGAATAGCTGATAAGAGTATAAATTTGGACAATCCCATTGGAGGGTAATTTGGCAATAGCTATCCAAATTTTTTACCCAGCAGTTCTACTTCTAGGAATTTATCATAGAGATAGAGATGGAGTGTATGCTGCTATTTTATACAAAAATGAAATACCTACAATGTTGTTCACTGTGGCCCTGCTATAATAGCAGAAGGTTGGAAACAATCTATGTCCATTAAAAGGTTAAATACATTACAGAACTTCCACAGAATAGAACGCTATGCAGCTGTGAAGAAATAGCCAGGAAGCTCTTTGGAATGGTCTCCATGTCATACTGTTCACTGAAAAAGGCAAGTTCCAGAACACTTGCTAAAGAACAATATGATTCATTTTTAAAAGGATGTAGAAAAAATACATATTCATGTATCCTTATATAGAATTGCTTATAAGGATATGTAAGAAAAGAATAGTATTGATTACCTAGTGGGAAGGAGAAAGGAAATTAGGCAGATAGGAGGCAGGGATGGGAGAGAAACTTCACTAAATACTTTTTTTATACGTTGTTAATTTTTGGAACTGTATAAATTTAGTATTATGAAATATAAATTAATCAATCCTAAAAACATAAAGTGTGTTGTCACAGTGTCTATATTTCACTACTGACTCATTGTTTATGGGGAACATACTGTGGATTGCAATGAACCATGTGAATTTGCAAGACATTTACAAGACAGTTGATTGAAATTGGGGATTTAGTGGGGACGGAACAAAGTTGCATTAATTATCCCAGCCCCTAAAGATACCAAACCCAGCAACTTGGCTCATTAACAAAATGCACTGTTGCATTAGTTAACTGGTCCTAAATGGCGTCTGCTGCTCTTTGCTGAAGGCATTATCCCATTATTCCGGTAGTACAGTAGTATATCATTATTCTACTATGCTGTTAGAAAATGCAATGGCACCTTGCAATAAATTCTATACATACCATTTTTTTCCAAACATTTGTATCAACTTAGCCTCATTCAACATTAAGTCAAATTTGTTATAATTTTAAAAACAAAGTCATGTACACAACAAAAAATAGAAAAAATATCTGTATAACCGTCTGCACTCAGATAGTCAAAGATCTCTAATTCTGAAGTGAATATTTAGTCACCATACTTTGATTTTAGCTGTGAATGTCTTTACGTGAATGTTTTTATGATCAACTACATTTCATCACATTTCAAAACAATTTAAATTTATATAAATACTATGAAGGACTGAACTCAGGTTGAACTCATATTTACATAAGCTAGATTTTTTAACACTCATCATCAATATGGCCTTACTATATTAGGAAGATATGACAATTAACATCTTATAAACTAATGGCATAAGCATTCTTGTTAAGTTGGTAATTCGAGTGTCATATCACTATAATTCTGGAGGCTGGAAATGAGAACAGACTCTCTAAATGTGCCACATTTTCTGAAGATATGAGATGAACATTATAAATTAAAGTGTGGCTTTTACACTGATAGTAAAAGCTAAACTTGTTTGTACATTTTAGCATGAAGCCACACCAACTTTTAATGTTGCTTCAAGGAATAAGACCAGTGTCTTTGTTGTGATTATGTCTTTGGTTATCAGTCAGAGAAAAACAAGTTTTAAGATGAGCTCCAAAACAGAGCCTATTTGGCAAACTGCCACGCTGCAGCAAACCAGGCATACAGGTTGGTTCCATCGACAAGGTTAATCTACTACTTCAAACCCTGCTCATGTCTTCTTTTGAGATGTACAAAAACCAGCTCAGGGAACTAAAGGTCCAGCTGTGTTGTCCTCCTCAGTCAAAAAATATGCATTAAGAGCTTGTAAAATGAGCTTTAGATAATGTATAGAGAAAAATACACAGCTTGAGCAGAAAAACAGCTCATAATAAACGAGTGGAAATTCTCATTGCTCTATAGTTGCTATTTATTTCATTTATTCATGAGCTATCATTGATGCTCTATCTCCATGTAAACAGATTATCACTGAGAAAGGTGTTAGTCATAATCATGACATGTGTGTTTTCTCAGACCTTCATTTACATATTGCAGTGTCTGTTTGATTCACACTAAAATATCTAAAAATATACAGCCTTACTCAAAGGGACTTAAAATTAATCCAAACTGTGAATATTTTAAACTAATATTTATGACACAAAAGACCAATGTAATACCAAGCAAAGTGAACATAAGGCCAGTTAGATATCTCTCAGGTTTTGAGTCTGGGCCCTAACATTTTTGTATAGTATTGTATAAAGCATGTCAGTGAAAAACAGAAAAATTATAGACATAACCTAAGCTTTGACTATGATTTGAGGCATATTTCTACTAGCTCCTATTGAATATGTTCTACTGTGTTCTTCAGAGTATTTTCTAGGAGAAAAACAGTGACTAAGACATAGGCTGAACTGTTCAAGCATTCATTAAAAAACTTGTTTGTTATTTATGTAGCAGTTTCTCTGGAAAAAGGCTCTCAAAGTGGCTAGATGGTAGAACAAGATTCATACCACTCCTTCTTTACCAGGGATGGGGAAAAAAGCCAACAAGCAATTCTGAAATACATCTCTCCTCTAAATGACTGAAAATTTAAGTTTCAAAATGGTGGAATGTTTATTCTCAGGGAAATTTCAGCTGTAATCCTTAGGATATTACAAAGCTATATGTTTTCTAATAAATACTACTATTAATGTGTGTGGTGGGACAAGAAGAATCGAATCCAGCTGCCTAAAATCATACATTTCCAAAAGTATGACAGTGTTAATTGATTTTAAAAATTTAATTACCCCTCCCTACCTCCACCCCAAATTCTCCGAAGTTAAACTGAGAGAAGACACTGCTTTAAAGGAATCTGATAACGAGAAAGGGATGGAGGAGGGTAGGGAGAAAAAAAATCCTTTGGAAAAGAGAAAGGAATTATATCACTTCATGTTATAGATTATGTCATGAATACTGAAGAAAAATTAAGGAGAAATACCTCATATGATCATGCTATGCTTGACGAATGAACTTAGTGCCAGAGACATTTTCCAGGGTCCAAATATAGAAATTTACTTTTCTTTCTTTCAAACTGAGGTTCATCTGCTAGAGCCAACCCAACCCAACCTAGCCACAAGTCACTGTTGCTAAATCTTCCCCAAACAATTCACCATTATTTCCAGTGGTTCTCAACCCTGGCTGCACAGTCAAATCACCTGGAGAATATTTTCAAATCCCAATGCCCAGGCCGATAAAATCAGCATCTCTGGGAATGGGATCCAGACATCAGTGTTAATTTTAAGCTCCTCAGGCAATTCCAGTGTGCAGGCAAGGCTGACAAAGGCAGCTTTAGACTGTCCTAGCTTAGCAAGTGACATTGGCATTTTCATTTTTTAAAGAAGAGTTTTGTGACTGGCTCAAACACAGTTAAGCTCTGCCCCAAGGAGACTTCCTGTTAACCAAAGAAAATAGGGCTGTGATGTCTGTAGGCCCTATAACACATTCCTTTCAGTAGGAAAATGGGCAATTGCTCCACACCAGGTGCCGCAGAACCCCCAGGAGGGCCCGTTAAACTAGACAGCTAGACCTCGAGCCCAGAGTTTCTGATTCAGTGGACCCAGCGTGGACCAGAGAATCTGCGTTCCTAACAAGGTCCCTGGTGACACCGCTGCTCTGGGGACAGCTCTTTCAGAACCACTACCCTAAAGTGAACTCAGGAAAGGCTGAGTCATCATGATCCAGCCACTTTAGCACAACAGATCCAAGGAAGTCAACAATCTACCTAAGGCTGTAGAGTTTCTTAGAAATTATTTACAGAGTGAATTGAGACTAACCATAGAGAGAGCACCTAAGGCATGAGCTCCTGAACTAGTAAAGCAGGACAAACATGAATAGGTACGTGACTCTTTCAAAGAAAGTGCTCAGTTCTCTTTAAGAAAAACTCTACCCTCAGTCTGCACTCTATTTGATTTTGTCTAGCCTCCCAAAGCTTTGAAATCATGCCAGCCTTATAAGAGGTCTCAGTTAGATCCCATTTTTTTTTTAACATGAAGCTCTGAACACACCCAAAAAAATGTAATTAAATAAATTGTTCCAGCTGAAGGTCTAGTTAGTCAACTGCATCAGCAATTCATTTATAGATCCAAAAAGGCAGCTTGCTTGCCCTCTGACCATTCATACCATAATATTTATCCCTAATTGGAGCACCGCAGTACTTAAAAAAGAAAACAAAAATCCCTCTCTTGTTTCTGATGCCACGTCTTTCTGAAGTTCCCCAGAAAGATGTCAGTCACTCATCATGACATAGAAACTACTCGATTTAGTCCTCTCTGTAAATTATCTAGGGCACATACACTCCAAGCTGATATACTTACTCCCCTCAACTAGCAAACTCCAAATGAGGCAGCCAGTTCCTCCACCAGTCCTGCTGAGTACCTAACACACTCATAGTCCAGTTTTTCTGCAAAATACTGGATGCAAGGGCTTAACTTGCTTTAAATAAAAATGGAAGGAACAAACTATCTTACATAATAAAGAAGAAATTACATTAGATTGTATTTCAGAGCTGAAAAAAATCCCATCAAAACTAAATATCCAATGTGATATTTTAAAAGAGGAGGAAGCCCCAATTCATATTTTTCTTATGTCCTATTAACACATTTTGTTAGTTTAAATAACAAATACAAACATCCTAAGGATGGTTGCCATGTTAGAGGAGCTCGACAATGACTTCAGGGTCTTAAAAAAAAAAAAAAAAAAAGCTGAATGATCGTTTACCAGATCCCATAATCTTTGTTTTGAACCATGATTGAGGTAGAGTGTAATAGAAAAAGATCAGTACTAAAAGACACAGGACTTTAATTCTAGTATTTGGTCTACTGTTGTGGTATAGCAGGGACAAGAGAATATTACATAACAGTTTTTGAATCTTCACCATCACTGTTGTAAAAGAGAATAATACATGGTATCTCACTGGATATTCAGAACTTGGTAAAACATAAATTCCTTGAGCTTGATACAGATTATACATCTGAAAAAGTTTGTATTCTTTGGTTCCACGTGGGCAAGATGACTTACCTTTAGGTCCCCTCAAACCAAGGGCACCAGGGGGCCCTTTAACGCCCGGAAGGCCACGCATTCCCATCTGGCCTGGGAAACCATTCTCTCCAGGAGGGCCAGGGGGACCAGGAGGGCCAGGCCTTCCAGGGAGCCCAGAGGCACCCGAGTCTGGACGCTTAAGACTAGCAGCCATCTCAGCAAAATGCTCTAAAAGAGAATAAACAAAACAACCCAGAAGTGTCAGAAACATAAAAGTTATTCTAATGAAAAGAGAGGTATTCCAGATGCCTTTTTTCTAAATGTGTCACCAGATCTTCAAAACTGGTGGTAAGAAATGAATAAAGTTGGATAATTTCTCTGTGGGCTTTCTGCCAGGAAGCTTTGCTGGTGCTGTTTGATGCAGCTCTCCCTGGATATATTTGGCCCTGTTGTTCTGAGACAGAGTCAGGGCACAGGAATGGAGGTAGCAGGGACTGGGGTTTACAAAAATCTTCAATTAAGGCTTTGGGGTGAATGGTGTTCTGGAAGGATGTCATCTGAATACCAGCTGGGTATCTGAAAACCCAGGATGGGAAGAAAAATGAGTTTCTTAACATAGGTGGAAGCAGATATCCAGACTGTTTTTAAAAGCCAAAGACATTGTCCAAAATTAATATTCAGACACCATTTGAGACCTCGCCTCATGTTCTTAGTTTGAAGATATTATATAAACTGAAATATCCCCAGGAGTCACAGCTTCTTATAAATCCTCCTTCTCAGAAGTTTTATCCATGCTTGAAATAGACAGCAAACATTAAAAATAACTTGTTTCTTGGGAATGGTCAGAGTTAGTCTTAAAAATTAATAACTGTGTGGGCTTTTCCAGGAACCATTAAATAGATCCTGAATCACTCGCGAAAGCCATGGCCTACAAGAAAATCTCCCCATGAAAACATTCTAAGGGAAATATTCTCATGTAATGTTTTTTAAACTTAGAGGGTAAAGGAGAAAGTGAAATGGAAACAAATTTCTACCCAACATTTTTAAATTGTTTAAATGTGAGTATTCTAAATTTGCTTGTATAAGAAGAGTTTGCATCGAATCATAATTTTTTAGATATGTAATGTTTAAAACTAAAATAGACATTCAGGACAAAATGTCTGCAATGAAGAGATCTATATTGCTTTTCAAATATAGAAGTGAATGTTTCATTCCCATTCGGTTCTGGAAAACTTCTCAAGTCTCCTAGACAAACTAGACTGTCTAGTGAGCATACAGAAGAGTATCTCTTCATGACAAAGTTAGCTACACCAGAATACTATAACTAACTGTAGGCTTCAATGTTACAGAACTCCTCAGCTATAAGGTGCTTTTGCACATCTTCATTTTCTGTGTGTTTTTATAACTAGACCACTTCTGAAACAAATAACAATTGCCATAGCTACAGATAAATTTTGCAAGGGTTAACAAGTATGAAAATGTGTCATAATTTTGGTAAATGCTGGTTATTGATTTTTTTTACATATGTGTACATGAATGGAGATAATGTCCTTATGCTTCTTATGGGCATGGAGTCTGTCATTTACTTCTCACAAAATGTAGAGAAAGCCTAGGTCAGTGCTAGGTACACACTAAGTGGTAGGGTCTTAAGGAGGGGAGAGACAACTAAGAATTTGTGTTCCAAAGGAAAAAAGTGTGTGCGTGTATGTGTGTGTGTGTGTGTGTGTGAGAGAGAGAGAGAGAGAGAGAGAGAACTTTGTTATAAATTAACCTCTATGGCAAAAAAAAAAAAAAAAAAAAAAGGCAGGATAACCAGAAAGGTAATATTTTACATTGAGACTATGGACTATATACTATTGTGGATGCCAATAGTTGGATAAAACAGAATTGGCATTAATATTACCCTAAATATCCTGTCTTTAAGGCATACAAAAAGTCACTCTTGTTTACCCTTGCATATCTACAAGAATAAAATCTTAAGAAACAAGAGCTGACGGTGGAAAAAGTCAAACCATTGTGATTTATTTACCTTGTATGACTCTCATGCAAACCTGCTTAATGTGCTGATCTGTCGGTGCTCTACCCTGTGACAGAAAAGAAAAAAAGGCAGATTAACCACGAAACCATAAAGAGAACATTGTTAAGTTGTAAACTGACAGACTGCAAGGAGCCAGGTGGCTGGATTTACAAGAGAACTTGCTGAGAAGCTGATGCCTAGAATAGCCCTGCTGCTGTGGGACGGAGCCTCCAAAGGGAAAGCACAGAAGCTGCCCACCACTCACCGGAGGGCCCTGGACACCAGGCAGGCCGGTGGCACCCTGTTCTCCCTGCACGCCCCGGGGTCCAGGTGGTCCTCTTGGTCCTTCCACTCCAGGAAGCCCCCGACTTCCCTCAGGCCCTCTCAAGCCAGGCTCTCCAGGATTACCTGCCTGGAACACAATTGCACACTATCAAACCAGGGCTAAGCATAAAGAATGTGCCTGCTTCATACTCATACAAACACTTACATGAAATTTGCGGTTTCCTGCATTCTGCATCCTAACAGGTGTTCTTTCAGAGGTTACAAAACCTTCACCACAAGGTGAAGACACATAATGCCACACAACTTACACATCTTTTTTTTTTTTTTTTGAGGCGGAGTCTCGCTCTGTCGCCCGGACTGGAGTGCAGTGGCCGGATCTCAGCTCACTGCAAGCTCCGCCTCCCGGGTTTACGCCGTTCTCCCGCCTCAGCCTCCCGAGTAGCTGGGACTACAGGCGCCCGTCACCTCGCCCGGCTAGTTTTTGTATTTTTAGTAGAGACGGGGTTTCACCGTGTTAGCCAGGATGGTTTCGATCTCCTGACCTCGTGATCCGCCCGTCTCGGCCTCCCAAAGTGCTGGGATTACAGGCTTGAGCCACCGCGCCCGGCCAACTTACACATCTTTAGAAATTTAGTTCAAGTTAACTTTCAATATATCTTTCTTTTGGCTGGGTGCAGTGGCTTACACCTATAATCCCAGCACTTGTGGGAGGCCGACGCAGGCAGATCACGAGGTCAGGAGTTTGAAACCAGGCAAGCCAATATAGTGAAACCCCATCTCTACTAAAAATACAAAAATTAGCCGGGCTTTGTGGTGCACACCTGTTGTCCCACCTACTTGGGAAGCTGAGGCAGGAGAATCGCTTCAACCCAGGAGATGGAGGTTGCAGGGAGCAGAGATTGCGCCACTGCACTCCAGCCCGGGGAACCTAGTGAGACTCTGTCTCAAAATCATCATCATCATCATCATCATCATCATCATCATCTTTCTTTTGGGGATAGTTATTCTTGCAAAATGTTTATTGGAATACTACTTTTTTTTAAAACTACATACTTTAAGTCACTTCATACTTTAAGTCACTCTCTAAGAGTAACTTAGTTTTCAATAAGCTTGTTAACATTTTCTGGCTACACAAAAGCCCCTGCATTCCTACAAAATATGTTACTTTGCATATCACTAGTGCAGCAAGCATAAAATAAAGATATTTCCAAGAACATAAGTTATTTAGCCCTTATAACTTTTTTTTTAGAGAATGTGAAGATGCCATGTATATCCAGGAATTACTAAACCAAATCAATGCATTTAAAATACTGCATTTAAAATGCTGCATTTAAAATACTTGACCAGGCCGGGCGCGGTGGCTCACGCCTGTAATCCCAGCACTTTGGGAGGCCGAGGCTGGCAGATCATGAGGTCAGGAGATTGAGAGCATCCTGGCTAACATGGTGAAACCCCATCTCTACTAAAAATACAAAAAATTAGCAGGGCGTAGTGGTGGGTGCCTGTAGTCCCAGCTACTCGGGAGGCTGAGGCAGGAGAATGATGTGAACCTGGGAGGTGGAGTTTGCAGTGAGCCCAGATCATGCCACTACACTCCAGCCTGGGTGACAAAGCAAGACCCCGTCTCAAAACAAAACAAAACAAAACAAAACAAAAAATCTTGACCAAAGAAAGTTACAACTTATCTAAGTATCAAGGAAGTTAAAAAATCTAAATATTAAAGAAGTTAAAAGTAAACCATGTGTTTCCTTAGCGTAAAAGCAAATACAAGTTAGATTTTTTTTCAGCTGAAACAGACCACTAAAAGCATTCAAAAGAATCATCTAAGATAAATGTTTTAAAAGAGACCAAATTAATTCACTTTTTGTTAAACTAAAAATTTGTTAAATTCTTCTGGTAGAATTTGTGGCAGAATAGCTCTAATATACTGCTGCTGTTCAGAATAAGAATGAGAAGATAAAAGAACACAAGGCAGCAAGGGAATGCTAGTGTTCAAGATATGAATGTTTGTAAAGCAGTTTAATCCTGCTTCTTTTTCATATGCATCGTTTATCTAGAAAACCTGGCTCTTTCAAACAAATACTTTAAACTGAAGAAGGTGATGAAGCAATGCTTTTGCTAGATACATCCAAATAAAGCTCAGCAAATGTGCTTTTCCAATTTCTCTTTATGCAAAATAAATTGATATTCATCTAAGTCAACTTGCCAAAATAGTTTCTATGAAGAAATTATGGTTTAAAAGACTTCCTGAAAGACTGTCAGCAGGACAAGGAAAAGGTATCCTATATAGAAGGCTGCAACATTGTCAGGTGCCTAGGGTGCAAAACTGTAACAACCTCTTTTTTTTTTTTTTTTTTTTTTTCTTGAGATGGAGTTTTGCTCTTGTTACCCAGGCTGGAGTGCAATAGCGCGATCTCGGCTCACTACAACCTCCACCTCCCAGGTTCAAGCGATTCTCCTGCCTCAGCCTCCTGAGTAACTAGGATTACAGGTGTGTGCCACCACACCTGGCTAATGTTTTGTATTTTTAGTAGAGATGAGGTTTCTCCATGTTGGCCAGGCTGGTCTCAAACTCCTGACCTTGGATGATCCACCCATCTCGGCCTCCCAAAGTGCTGGGATTACAGGCATGAGCCACCGTGCGTGGCCAACAACTTCTAAAAGAACCCAGAAGAGAAGACAAAATGAACTCAGAAATATACTAAAGAACTGACAGAAAACAAAGGAGACTACAATGGAGTGTATAATCCTGCTGGCAGTGACTGAAATACTGCTACAATAAGAGATGGGAACTTCCTAATGAAGAGATTAAGGGCCAATATGGCCAGGACCCTGAGTCTTTGGGAAAGAATTCCTCAAGTGAGGAGTGGTATACTAAAACAGAAATCAGATTACAGACATCGCCTACTTCACAACTTTGTCTACGCTGAAATCAATGAAGAAAGTGAAAGTCTTTGTGTTAGTAACAATTTCCCCTGATTCTGGGACAGGAGACTTCAATTTCACTCATATTACCTGGGCAGTGTCAGGTAAGACACAGGTGGGGAAGGAGATGAATCAAGGGCTAATTCCTAATATTATATGCAAATTTGAATGCAATTAATTTATTCTTGTCACTGTACAGTTCATTAACTTTTCTTTTGTTATAGCTTGAATTATTTCTATTGAACATTACTATTTCTAGATAGTGAAGCAGGATTTCTATTACCAAACTCAATCAAGGTTTACTCTAAATTTTTCTCAACCTTCGACCATTTCTATTAAAAATTCTTAGGCATAAAAATGTTACTTGAAACTTGAGACATGTTTTTTAGAGGCAGGTAAGTTAATACAAAGTAATAATATTCATCTCTGCGGTTTGCAAACAGCCCAAGGCTAGGCATTGTGACCAAGTCTAATTGGGTCCTCCTGGAGAAAGTGAAGCTGAGAATAGATCTAAATGCTTAAGTAGCAGGTAGCTAAGAGGAAGAGGAGACCAGAACAAGGTGTTAAACAGCACGTAAAAAGAACTGTAAATGGATGAAGTTCTAGGTATGTAGGAGATGAGGTTTTATCTTTTTTAAAAATCTAGATGACATTGGCTGCCATGAGGATAATATGTTGGACAGGGACAGAGAAGGGTTGAGGAGATTCCAGAAACAGGAGGGACTTGGAAACTGATGGAAGCTGGCGGTAGTGGCATTTGAGATTGAGGTCTGAGCTTCATCTTTTCTCCTCATACTTTCTTAAATTCCTAATTGTTTTAGATGTGAATTCATTTCCAATTAGTAAGTCATCTCAGGTTTCCTACTAAGTGATTCTATAATTCTCAATACATCTAACCTCTAAGGACACCAGTTTAGAACAACATCATTTTCTACTTCTAATAATTCTCTATTATATTTTCTTATGCATTATTCCTCTATCTCACTTCCCCAACTAGAACACATCAGAGATTAAGACAATTACTGAAATATTTTTCAATGATATAACTGCCAATGAAATTTAGTTATACTGTTGACACCAAAAAGCACAAGTCAGTTCTTTTAAAATGACCCATTTGGAGAGGACATTAGAGCATTACTGTGTAACACTCATTGAGTCATTTACAATATGGGAAAAAAAAAAACACTTCCATTCGAGTGGTTAGTTCAAAAGGTAAATCCATTTACACAGTTGTGAGATATTTTTCTATTGGATTAATCCATTACGTAAGGTACAAATTTAGACATTTATTTCCATGAAAGTAAGTCCTTTAAGAGTTGAATGTTGGCTGGATACGGTGGTTCACACCTGTAATCCCAGCACTTTGGGAGGTTGAGGTGGGCGGATCACCTGAGGTAAGAATTCGAGACCAGTCTGACCAACATGGTGAAACCCCATCTCTACTAAAAATACAAAAATTAGCCAGGCATGGTGGTGCATGCCTGTAATCCCAGCTACTTGGGATGCTAAGGCAGGAGAATTGCTTGAACCTGGGAGGTGGAGGTTGCAGTGAGCCTAGATTGCACCATTGCACTCCAGCCTGGGTGACAGAGCGAGACTCCATCTCAAAAAAAAAATTGAATGTTATGTAATGATTTCATAAAGCTGAGCATTATATATTCTACAGCTTTATTAATATTTTTAATTTTTTATATCATTACTGTTCACCATACTTACAGATCCCTTTGGGCCAGGTAATCCTATATCTCCCTAAATCAATAAAAGAAATTTAAGTTAGAACAACGTGTTCGCATTTGATAATTTCCTGAAAAAACTTTAAAAGTTATTGTGCTACTAAAATATAGAAAACCATGAACAGATTAACTCTGGCACTGCAAAAAAAAAAAAAAATTAGACTCCAATTTTGGATTCTAATCTCAGCTCTACTACTTAACTCTGTGACCCTCTGTAAGCTATGTAAGCTATGTAACCTCCCAGCTTTTGGCTAATTTATCTGTTAAATAAAAGGGTTGAATCAGAGCTTCCCAGGGTTTCATCCAGATCTCAAATGCTAGGTGTCGAGAATTAAAAATATAGAAGGCAAAAGATATTAAAATAGCATTCTCTTATAAAACACAACAGACATTTGGACCTGACGACTTCATTTTTGTAATTCAAACAATATTTAAAAGTCATCCCCAAAAGTCTACTAAACCATATATGCATGATTTTATGCTTTTTAAAAAAAAAACCTTGAAAATTTCCTACCACTAATGCTAGAGATAAATTCAGCTCGTGTTGACATATCAGCTTACCTCCACTACAAAACAATGATTTAAAACATCATGTTACCCTATAAAATGAACAATTTTAACAGAAGATGAAACTGGAATAATCCTCTCATGAATTTACTTAATAGTTGGGAAGCTTTGACTAATTTAGATGTTACATTTATATTAGCTCTAAATCCTGAAAATAAGAATAAAACAACGTTACTAGAATTTTTTCCTGCCCTACAAGCACTCTAAAACTGTTTTCTGTAAAATCTATTACACTACCCCAAAAGACCAAAACATAAGCTTCCCCATTAAGTCACATTCGTCTGTGTCAAAACCATAATGATGAGCCTGCAAACCAAGCAGCTCCAGCAGTGGAGAGAACTTGTTCTCATTTGTATTACTTTCCTGGAGATTAGGCAGCAGCCTCCTCTGGAGATGGAGGTCACTTCTTCGGAGGGTTTTAGACTAAAGAGATTACCCTTGGTCAGATTTGGGAGTCACAGCTTTCTAACTATAACAAAACTTGAATATTGTTTTCATGATAGAGCACTATTATTCATAGACTTTCTATAGTCATGTAAGAATCACCTTGAAAGTCTAGACATAAAGCCACAGAGGATTCACCATCTGTAAGGGAACACTTTCATTCTCCAAAAGTTTAAAGCCAGATCTATCAATTTGGCAGTGTTTCCTCTCTGCTTTACTTGATCTTGGCTGCAGTCTTGGGAGACTTTTGTTAACTGATAGGAGAAACATCATAACCTTTAAAGAAGGCAGTGAGGGTAACAGTGTCCAGAAAGTAAGAATTTATATATATATACACACACTTCTAACACAGTTCAAAATTAGTAAGGCTTCAACATTAACCAGAAAAAAAAAAATCTTACAAGTTCCCCCCTTTCTCCTGTTTCACCTTCTTCACCAGAGGCACCCTAAAAATTAAGATAAAAGGTTACATTTTAAAATTCTTAGTCCCATTGCCCAATTTTAACCAGTCAACATTGATAAGCATTCATAAGTGCCCACAGTGTTCCCAGAATTATGCAGAAATACAAAATGCTCTTAGCGGCTTTCCAATCTAGCTGTCAGTGGGTAGTCCAAATCAGAAAATAGCCTAGGGGAAAGCCAGAAGGTGAGGCTGAGTTTCAGCTAGAATGAAGGATAAATGACCATATTCAACAATTTTATCATTAGCCGTTGAAATAGAGCTTTCACAGTAGAAAAAGAACCCAGAGAAAGGACTGAGTCTAATTCATACAAACAGTTTATTTGCTGAGGTCTTGATCAAGAAAAACCTAAAACATTCTAATGTGGCTGTGGAAGACTCCATCAGACATGAATAAACTAGTTCCGAGAGCCAGAGACAGAGCCACCCTCCTCAAAGGAAAGACAGTGTGCAATCCCGGAGGCAGAGCCATAATTAGCTCCAGCTTGTTAAAATAGTAAACAATTGCCGCGGACCAAACTCAATACCAGGTTTCACTCACTATGAACACATTGAGAAAAACTGTTAGCCTCCATGGTTTTATTAACACCCATAAACCAGCCATTCCCCCTTGCTTGTGAAATGGTGCATATCAAACATTGCATTTTATACCAATTAAATAATAGGACTGACCTGTTCACCCTTTGGACCTGGTTCACCGACTACACCCTGTAATAAATAAAATATAGTACTTTTTCAGTATTTTCAACTGTTTATATAATTTCAAGTGAACCTTATTGGGTAGGCGGATAAGCACAAGAACAGATAATGTGATGGGAGAGGACGTTCCCACTCCTCACCACCCAACAAGAATCAGGACCAAAACATAAGTTTCCACATTAGGTCACAATTTTCCAAGAGTCTCTGGAACTTGGGGCATTCTCTGATCACATCCTCATAAAATTTGACTAGTAGAAATGTAAATTGAGGGCTAAATAGAAAGTGTGTACAATGGAAATTTTTACTTTTCTCAGCTTTTTTTCCTTCTGTTAAATTATATTAATAGACTTTTTGCTTCTTAATCTCAACTCTGAGTAATTTAAAATACCTTTCTTGATAGCGCTTTATGATAAATTCTAGAAAATTCTCCATGGGGCCAAAAGCAAGCTTTGTTTCTCAACATGGTAGAAATCACCCTTCCAAATAAAGAACTTTCTGGAGTGCTGGAGCTCTTACCCTGTCACCTTTCATTCCAGGAAGTCCAGGGGGCCCAGGCAAGCCAGGGAGGCCGGGGCTACCCAGAGAACCCTGGAAAACAAACACAAAGTCCCCGGTGTTACTGTCACTGCAACACTGAAAGCACGGAAGGCAGAAACAACCTTGGGTGTGTTGACTTGTGTCTAAAATAAACGTGCTGCAGTTGGTTAACTCCGCTTCTTGGGTTTGCCTCTCTTTCATATTCTCAGGAAAAGAGGGAGGGCCCAATGCTCTCCCAGCCTTCACTCCACCCTGAGGTCCTCAGTTCCCGTTGCACTCCTTGGCAACAGTGGGCTCTTTCAGTCAAGCCCCGCCACCCCCACTGCCTGCAATGGCGCAGCTGCTCCTCTCGCTGTGTAAACAAGCACTGCACAAGAAGTAAAAGGCACCATTCACTGTTTTCTGCCATTCCAAGAACAACGAGAGGCCGAATGTAGCACTTCACATCTCTCCAGGTTTAAAAATGGATGCTACAAACCACACGGATTAAAACACCCTCTGAGGGTATCCTACCTGTAATTTGAAGTTTCCCCTTTACATTGTCCACATATTCACATAACAAGAGAAAGCAAGTACAGGTAATTCAATTGTAAATCGTTTTCTCCTTTTGCTTATTTTTAAAAATGTATTGTGTTTCATAGAAGGCAGATAAATGAAACTTTTTTACTTACCAGTTTACCTGGTAGGCCTGGGGATCCCACTGGTCCTAATTCTCCTCTACTGCCCTGTAAAAACACAAACATTGTCAACTGGATATTTTGCCAGAATTCAAATGCTTAGTTACTATGTAAATAAAATAACATCCTACCTAGGATTTTTCCCTTCAGCTGAAGGCACAGGCCATCATACATAGTGTCTACAGCATCCTGTGTTCATCTTGCATTGAATGATTCGAATGCTCTTTACTGTGATTACAGATGTTTAGAAAAGACAGCTGATACATGTATATGAAATGGCAATTAGTCGCTTTCAACATCTGAATCACATCCTAACTTTTATTATGGTTATTTGTGCCCATGTTTTAAGCCCTCACTTAGATTATGTGTTCTTGAGGGATTGCTATATATTAATTTGGAATTCTGCAGTGCCTAGAACACAGAATACATTTTCAGGTCTACAGAACATTTCAAAGCAACATCTGGCAAATGATCTTAAACCTCAACAGAGTGAAAAAAGAAACACAGAATAGATATGTTTGCCTTTAAATTACTATTGCAGCTTCAAAAAGACACAGATGGTAAAAATTTGTAAAGTTTCTGAAGTAAAACTTTTTTTCTTCTACTCATTTTTGTTCTAAACATATCTTAAAAGATTAAACAGACTTCCGAAAGTAGAATTTATAATGAGGATACACCAAAAGTAATTTTATTTTGTGAACCCACTTCAATTTTTCATTTGAAACTCTAAGCTTTCAAATTTTTATTTGAAACACTAAACTTTTTTGATCTCTTGAGAAAAAGAAACACATGAACTTTTCAACTTTTTTCCCTGAGAACTTCATACAATTTTATGCAATCTGACAATCTGACAAAAGCTCATTTTATTTCTTAATTTTTCATTTGTTTATTTGTTTGAGACAGAGTCTCGCTCTGTTGCCCAGGCTGGACTGCAGTGGTGCAATCTTGGCTCACTGCAACCTCCATCTCCCAGGTTCAAGCAAGTCTCCTGCCTCAGCCTCCTGAGTAGCTGGGAGTACAGGCGCATGCCCCCACCCCTGGTTAATTTTTGTATTTTTAGTAGACATGGGGTTTTGCCATGTTGGCCAGGCTGGTCTTGAATTCCTCATCTCAGGTGATCCGCCCACCTCAGTCTCCCAACGTGCTGGGATTACAGGCATGAGCCACTGCGCCCGACTAGCTCATTTTATTTCTAACGCATGTTCAACTAAGCTGAACACTGACATTATTGGATAAATAATCACATTTCCTGGAAGGTGTATATAAAACTCAAAGGAGTCCTTCAAGTTAATTTTTCTGTAAAATGACAACTCCATATTAATGTTTACTATTTATAAATGCTTCTGACAAGATTCTTCTGACTCATGCTATTTATTCATATTTAAGTTTAACAAAGTGTCAAGATCCATAAACCTTCTGAATTTTGAATTTCTCTAAAGGATTAAGAACTATTTGCCAATTTACAACAATCTAGCAATTAGTATTAGTAATAATTTCATGGTAGTCATTTCATATGACTTACAGGTGATTTAAACTAAATGCTCTTAAACATTTTTCAGCAACTTTGTATAAATAACCTGTGTCTGGTATATGACTTTGGGATGATGCATTGGTCCTTAACCTCATGACCAGTTTGCAAGCCAGAGGCAGTGCCCCATGAGGGTGGGTGCTGGGAGAATGTGAGTCTAGATGAAAACTAGCCCCGTGATAGATTCCTCTATCCATCTATAAACATAAAAATTGGGTTCTACCCCATCTTTGCAACTTCAAAGTTCAAGACAGATTTTCTTCATCGTATCTGCTCTGTTGGCATTTTGAAATAATTTCTCAAGTGCATCATGATTGACATCATAAATATCACTGGGCTCACGTGACTTTAATTCACAGAACAATGAACAGTAATTGGTGGGGAAAAGTTAATATCAGAAGGGGAAAGCTCAGTTCTTGGCACATCCTCAAGTATTTCTAAATAAATGAAACATTATGCTATCTTATCCAAAATAAAGATGATTATTGTACATTTTTTTCTCTTCCATAAACCAAAGGGCTAAATTAAAATAAGAGACTGTGTAATCTTTGATTTATTTGGGGGAGGATTAATTATCTTTCCAGTGAATAACAAAGATTTTCTCTGCTGGACTCTTATTTTCTCTGTCTTTTCTAAGTTCTTATTACAGCTTATAAGTGCTTTCCAACCAGTGGCAGACCCTTGGTAATACATATGAATGAACAGCTCAGAGACCCACATACACAGCCTGCTCTGCTGAACTTGTGTACCCATAAGAGCCCATCATACGTAGCACGGACGGAAGAATCAGTTCCCCTGTTATTGCACAAATGGACAGCATGTGGTTCCTCATTTTTATTTCACTTCTATCTTATACATCCTTGGCCATTCTAAATGCAGGTGATTTTACAGAAATCACCTCACTGTGAAAAACGATAATGTTTATTTTCCCAAGAGTGACCAAACAGTTACAAACAAGGTGTTAGGGCAAGATTTTCTGATACTCATTCATGTGATTTCTTTGTCTTCTAAGAACATGCATACTCTTTCTCTAAGTTCTGGAGTTTCATCTACTAAGCTAAGATGAACATAAATAATCAAGATATAAACAGTTATCTCTGAAAACACAGACTAAACACATTCCTCAGGGAGTAATTACGCATATGGGAGTTATTTATATCCTACTACTCAAGGTCATCACCAAGCTCTGATTGTAAAAATTCAAAAAATTGCAACCTCAGGTGTAAATGGGTTACCCATGGCACTGGTAACCACAAGTGTGCTAAATAAATGCTAAAACTCTTAGTCTTCAACAGCCATGGTGATAACCGTATTCTCAGATATGGGCAAAGAGGGTGGTAGGGAAAGGCCATTCTTCCCAGTTGCTAATATTTATAAACCCCATGACAACAAGCGCTCCAATTTATAATAAAAGAATCAGAAGAAACTGGAATAGAGGAAAAATCCTACCATTAAAAATGATGAATTGGCTGGACACGGTGGCTCACACCTGTAATCCCAGCACTTTGGGAGGCCGAGTTGGGCAGATCACTTGAGATCAGGAGTTCAAGACCAGCCTGACCAACATGGTGAAACCCCATCTCTACTAAACACACAAAAATTAGCTTGGCATGGTGGCAGGTGCCTGTAATCCCAGCTACTCAGGAGGCTGAGGCAGGAGAATCACTTGAACCTGGGATGTGGAAGTTGCAGTGAGCCAAGATCGCGCCACTGCACTCCAGTTAGGCAACAAAGTTAGACTCCATCTCAAAAAAAAAAAAAAAAAAAATACGATGAACCATAACCAAAGGCTGTACATTTATCTTGGATGCTCTGTGCTGCCACATACATCCCCAACAAATTCAGACACATCTGCCAACTCATCTCTTTTTAAGAAGCCAATCAGGGCTGGGCGCAGGGGCTCATGCCTGCAATCCTAGCACTTTAAGAGGCTGATGTGGGCAGATCACCTGAGGTCAGGAGTTCAAGACCAGTGTGGCCAACATGGTCAAACCCTGTCTCTACAAAAATTAGCTGGGTATCATGGTGGGCACCTGTAATCCCAGCTACTCAGGAGGCTGAGGCGGGAGAATTTCTTGAAACCAGGAGGTGGAGATTGCAGTGACCTGAGATTGCCATTGCACTCCAGCCTGGGCAACAGAGTGTGACTCTGTCTCAAACAAACAAAAACAAAAAAGAAGAAGGAGCCAATCTGGGCTTTGAAAAACATGCAGACCTTCTATCACTGATTCTCAGTGATAGCTATGCATGATGCATTCCCAGTGATGCATTCCCATGGTGCAGTCCCAGTGACTGTGGAGAGACTACTGATGTTCATGCAGGATGGAGGTCATAGATGTGAGACACCTGCCATGTGCAAGAGTTCTGGAAAACAAAGAACTAGCCCAGCCCAAATTGCAGCAATACCCTTCTGGGAGACACTGATAGAGAAAGGAATCCCCTGAGTTCTTTAGAAATACATTGCACTAGATATCCTCCCCCCAGCTCCATCTCCCCATTCCCTACCTTTATTCAGCCCCTTGCCCTCTTATTGTAAGTCTGCAGGTCTGGGGTAAGATCCAGGAATCTGTATGTGTTTATGTTATATTTGTTTGTCTTTACCAGCTTTACTCAGACTTTTGTTAAATGCCCACCACCAAAGTTCCATACATTTTAAATAATTTGCTCAATATATCTTGTAACATTAGCATTCAGCAAGCAAACCTCAACCGAAAAACATCCTGTGGAGCTATGATTTGAGCTACTGAGGCATGCGAGGGTGGATCTGAAGACATGGACGCTAAGCTCAGTGGCCTGGTCTGAAGCTGATTTTGCCATGCATCTGGTAACTTCAGGCAAGCAGCTTAACCTCTCCGTGCCTGTTTCCTCATCTATAAAGTGGGAATAAAAATAGTACTTATCTCATAGGGCTTTTCTGAGGATTGAATAAGTTAAAAGACATAAATCACTTAGAATTATGCCTGTCTCATAGTAAGCATAGTAGAAGTGTTAGTTATATTGATCTGAGGTAATTACTAAAGAAATCGGTAAAAAAAAATTTTAACCGAATGTTAAATTAAGTGTTGTTTGCCTTTCAAATCCCCCAAGTCTCTTTAAAAGCACAAGTTGTGCTTGGAAAAAAATAAGTATTTAGTCCTCATGTCTCCAGTTTCTGTCAACACCACTGATCATCGAACAGGCACCTTCTTTATAAACAAGTACTGGGTGCTATTTTGTAAAAATTATTTCCAAAAATACATACAGCTAAATAATTGAAGTAGGAGGTTTTCCTTTTAAAATGGAACTGTTAGACTTTTAAAAGATCACAGAAAATATCAGATTTAATTTAATTATACTTATATTGCCAAAATTATTTTCCCAATAAATGGATTTTATTCCATCATGCTCTAGCTTGTAATGGCTGTTGTCTTTGTCCAACTACCCAAAATGCTAACTGAAAAATGAACACTATCTTCAGTACCTTTCCAATTCACAACTTGGAAATTATAAATCACTATACTTAGCATGCACTATATATTAAGTGCCTCTCTCTGGCAAAAAGAGTGCTGATTAACCCAGGAGATCAATTATGATTTCTATAGATTGCTGCTTTTATAAACCCGTTTTCATGTTAACATTGAAAGATCATATTAGTCCTACTAGAATGGTAACATTTACATTTGTCACAAAGATATTTTTAAAATCTATTCAATTTTATATTACACAGTTTGCATATTTCTCTTGTGTAGGTTAATATATGCCCTCATACAGAGGCAGAAAAAAAAAATCTGTCCAAACCCTAACCATCACACACATCAGCTTCACAAATTGTTGACACAGGAAACATGCCAGTGCCTAGATGGAGTGGGAGGGTGGCTTAGATAATTCACAATACAACATTTGTGGATCTCTGTTGGTGTTGGAGAGGTGGTAAAGGACCACAAGAGAAAGTAGACAGGCTTCTGTACACAAGGAACGTATCATCTTCGGAAAACTGAGGTAGAGCAGCATGAAACTCATCCCAGTCAGAGCCATGAGAGCAGAATGAACACAACCCACTCAGCAAAAGCCCTGGCAAGTTCTTAGAAGCCAGGAAGACAGAAGTGGACCAAGAGCTACCACACAGTAGGACCAAATGAAAAGCCCAGGTCATGTACCTGTGCAAAACCAGGAGCCACCCAGACCAGGTGAAAACCAAGGGGAGTGCCATAGAGAAATACAGAAGCATAACCTATATCGTAAAGGCAGGCACCCATACGAAATCACTGGAGGCACCAAAACGAACGGACTATATTTTTGCAGTAATATTGGCAAACATTAAAGGAAATACCACTTAATTTCAAATACATGCTTCTAGGACACATTAGAAATGTGTGTTCATGTCTTCATCTCCAACCCACATGCCTCAGTAGCTCATTTCTTCTTCTTAGCTTGTTTTAGATTTGCAGGAAAAACTGAGCAAACACGTGAGGCATTGTTAAAAATGTATGAACTTATCTACAAAACTGAATTTAATGATGTAAAGTGAAAGAACAAACATGTCTTTCAGTAAGTGGATGTGGTGTTAAAACTTTGCTCCAGAACTATAATATTTATAACTTATCATGACATTTTTCAGAAAATTTTATAGCAGGTGAAAAGTCAGTTATTACCAACAAAAACAGCGTGGCAGGATTTATTACGCCTCCAATTCAGTTTGTTTCAAGAAATATTGATTGAGCGCTACCTTATGGCAGGCCCTGAGGAAAGCGAGGTGGGAAACACAGCGGTGAAACAGGCATGACTAGCATCTTCTGCAGTTACCACGGCATGGGGTACAAAGGAGACAAGCGTTCAGAATAAGGAAAGATCACTTCTATCTGGGGGACAGGGCATAATTGGAAATGTTTTCATGATGCGATTAACATTCCAATTACATCTGAGATGGCTTATGGAATGTTGAGTCAGAAAAATGAAGAAAAGAGCCATTTAAATGCAGCGTCTGGCATACAGGAAAGAGGTACGGAGAGTATTTGAGAATTAGCATGGAGTCCAACCTGACTTGAACACAAGATCTGAGTAAAGCCGAAATGAGAAGTAAAACTGGGAAGTTAACAGACAGTTTGAGATTTTAGACTTCCTCTTACTGTCCGTGGAAATCCACTGAAGATTTTTAAATGGGGAGAAGTGAGCATGGACGCTGTATTTTGGAAATACCAGTATGGTGGTGTGTGTAGACTCAGGGAACTATCATTCCCCGGGGCCTTTGGAACTGTGTTTGGCATTTTTGTTTGTCCCAGTGACTGTGGAGACACTACTGATGTTCATGCAGGGTGGAGGTCATGGATGTGAGACATCCTGCCCTGTGCAAGAGTTCTGGAAAACAAAGAACTAGCCCAGCCCAAATTGCAGCAATACCCTTTGGGAGACACTGGTGGAGAAAGGAAAGACTGCAGCCGGTGAGACAATTGCAGTAATCCAAGCAGCAGGTGATCACCTGAGCCAGGGTGGTAGTAGTGGGAATGGAAATGAAGAGTCAAATGTAAGAGATCTTGAAAAGAGGACAGAACCAACAGGTCCTACTTGTGATAGGAAATGTGATGGAGGAAAATGCCGAGGTTTTGAGCCCCAGGGACAGGAGCAATGGCAAGAATTTGGACTCTTACAGAAATTCAAAATCAAAATCTAAAAAATCAGATCCAAAACCCTGCATCAGCATAACCTCCTATGATTTGCCTCTCCTCACATAGGAGAATCAACCCCCTACCCCATCCTCTCCTGAGGTGCTGCCTCTGGTTCTTCATCGCTTTTTGCAGCCCATGCCAAGCAGCTCTCCCTACTCCATGTCATGTTTTATATTCACGCATGGTCCTGGCCCACAACAAGTGCTCAGTCAATGTTCCTTTCACTATATGGAGCTTTCTGCTCTTTAAAGTGTCTAATACGGCCGGGCGAGGTGGCTCACACCTGCAATCCCAGCACTTTGGGAGGCCAAAAAGGGTGAATCGCCTGAGCTCAGGAGATTGAAACCAGCCTGGGCAACATGGCAAAACCCTGTCTCTACAAAAAATACAACAATTAGCTGGGCGTGGTGGTGTGCGCCTGTAGTTCCAGCTATTCTGGAGGCTAATGTGGGAGGATCACTTCAACCCAGGAGGTGGAGATTGCAGTGAGCCATGATCTTACCACTGCACTCCAGCCTGGGCAACAGAGTGAGAGTCTGTTTAAAATAAAATAAAATAAGATGAATAAGAGATGTAATAGTAAACACTCACAAAGCTCTAATGGCCCCACACTGCTCAATCTTCCTGGGCTCGTCATATAGCATCTTCATTGTTTTAGAAATGTGATCTGGCTATAACGTCATTGCTTCGACAGTTAACTTATGGAAAGTATTTTAATTAGAAATTCACAAGCTTCAAGCAAAAGAAAAGGATAAAAGAAGCACAGAGCAAGTGAGTGGGGGGCATGATGAGCTGGTTGCTTTGGCTGCAGGAATCTCAGGAAACCACCTGGTGGAAGTTGGCTGACAAATATCTGTGAGAAGCGAAGAAATTCCATTCTCATGCCACAAGACACCTGGAATACTTCACTTTTCTCAAATATGAAAATCTTCATTCCACATGCCCAAGAAATGCTTCAAAAGAAGTAATAATGATATTTGGAAATGTTTCTGTGTTCCCACTTGGAGTTCTTTTGGCTACTCAGCAGCCTTTGAAAATAAGAACTGAAACTGAAGGCCAGAGAGAATGTTTTAAAGTCAAATTTAAGTGTATAATATTTAATTTCCTAATCAATTTCTCTCTAGGGTTAAACTGTATATAGTGAGAAAATAGTCATTGCTATGGCTGCTGTAAAATAGACAAGTTTACAAATTCACACTAAGAGAAGTCTGGTGGTTTCTCCAAAGCAGAGCTACCCTATGACCCAGTAATTCCACTCCTAGGTAGGCACTCAAGAAAAATTAAAACATAAGTCCACACAAAAACCTGTATACAAATGTTCATAGCAGCACTTTTGATAATGGCCAAAAAAATGGAAACAATCCAAATGTCTATCACCCAATGCATGGATCAATAAAATGTGATATATCCACATAATTAAACCCCACAATTAAATATTCAAGAATAAAAAGGAATGAAGCACTGATACATGCTATAGCATAGATAAACCTTGAAACATTATGCTAAGTGACAGAAGCCAATCATTGGAAAAAAAATAAAATACAGCCGGGCACGGTAGCTCATGCCTGTAATCCCAACATTTTGGGAAGCTGAGGCAGAAGGATCACTTGAAGCCAGGAGTTCAAGACCAGCCTGGTCAACATAGCAAGACACCATCTCTACAAAAAAAAAAACCTAAAAATTAGCCAGGTGTGGTGGTGCACCCCTTTAGTCCCAGTCACTTGGGAGGCTGAGGCAGGAGGACCTCACGAGCCCAGGAGTTCAAGGTTGCTGTGAGCTATGATTGCACCACTGCACCCCAACCTGGGTAATTAAGTGAGAGAGACCGTATCTCTTAAAAAATTAATTAATTAATTATTTTTTAAAAAACAAAAAGCTAACATATTGTATGATTCCATTTACATGAAAATTCCAGAACTGGCAAATCTAAAGAAACATAAAGTGGATTAGTGGTTGTCTAAAACCGAAGGAATTACGAGGAAATGATGGATGACTACAGGTGGGAGGTGGGTATAAGATTTCTTTTTTTAGGTGATGGAAATATTCTAAACTTGATTGGGGTGAAGGTTGCACAATTCCATCAATATGCTAAAAATCAATAAAGATGGGTGAATTATGTAGTATGTGAATTGTATCTCAATGTTGGGTCTTTTTAAATCACACTAAAATATTTCCTTAAACATGGGATGAGAGCAGAAAGGGTCACCATGGTTTTTGAGGCATTTTATTTTTGTTTCCCTTTTCTGAAAAGGCATGCTGTGCATCTAAATAGCACTTCATCTCTTTGTCTTGGACTAGCATGGGCTCAAACATCAGACAAGCATTCATGGGTGGATGAATGAATGAATGAATAAATGGAAGAACATCCAACAAAGTCCTGAGAAGGTGCTTTGGGACAGCACAGCAAGGAAGGAATACTCACAGGAAGCCCCCGGGGTCCTCGGGGTCCCACCTCTCCTGGAGGCCCCTGTTGGCCCTGTTATGAGGAAGGAAGGTAGAAAAACAGTTAACGCATACTGATTACAACAGGTTAGAACTTGGGGAGAGGTAAAATGGTGTCTTACCGGTTTGCCTGAATTTCCCATCGGACCAGGCTTCCCTGGAGCACCTGTACTACCCTAAGAGTAAAATGCAACATTCAAAGTAACTCATGCTGAAGCATAATCATCAATCTGCCTTACCCAGACTGGGTATCTTTTACATTTGAATAGCATTAATTCACTGCTTTCGCACTGAGAACGTGGGAATGTACAGAATCTCTTTCCTGTTAGATACATCAAAATTCTTTAGATTCAGGATATTGTCTGTGAGTCTAAGAAATATATTACAGGTCCAATGTCAAACAATGAGGGGTTTTAGCCTTCATTTAAGGGGATCCTCTTCAATTATAGGATTTTTCTTTCTTCACAATAATAATAATATATGTCTTTCCTTTACCATTTCCACCTCCAATATAATTCTTTGACTCTTTTTACCTCACATTAGACTCTTGAAATTATTAAGAATCCAAACAACATGGGGAAATAGGATGTGCTGCTGAGAAAGCCCCGTCAGCAAGCTCTAGGGAAAGCACATGTCTGGAGATGCCCTCTCCACCATCAATCTCTTGTGCAGCTCAAGATGCTGCAGACCGCTGTGATTGGAGGGTTGCAGCCTGGTACTCTAATAGCGACCAATCTCTACATTATTCACCTTTAATCTCTTTTCTTCTCAAGCAAGGCTATATTTTATCCCTTAAAATTTTTTCCACCCATTGTTTTTAACTGCTTACATTTTTGTTTTATGTAGGTCAATCAGAATGTGAAAAAAATGCCTAATATCTTTTTAAGTTTAGCTGAATCATCCTAATAATAGTCTCTGACACAAGTTCTGCGGCTTAGCAATATCTTCCTTATTTTAGGTAGTAAGGAACAATAAAATTTTCTGTTTTATACTGGCAAAGGATCACATTTTCATTAAGGAAATCTAATTAGCAGCATTTTATCAAAGTATGCTTTCTGTAGTCAGGAAAAAGATTAGTATTTGAAGCCTTAACACTTTTACTTTTGTATCTCTCCCTAGGGCCAAATATAAAATAAAAGACATGCTGAAAGTATTAAAAATTACAAATATGTTAGTAAATAATAAAGAAATTAAGAAAAATATTAATTTAAATTTTAAAATATTTTACCTTTTCACCAGCAACACCTTTTGCACCAGGAATTCCAGGTACACCCTAAAAGAATACATACACAACGCGAGTTTAATCATCTCTGAGAATCCATGAGATGCCAAGCCCACTGCACACTGCGGGGAGGCTGAGGGAATCATGGCAACCTCAAAGCTTTAATGTGAGGAAGATGCTTCCTAGTGTCCAAACTCTGCACAGTCATTTATAGAACTACCCACAGGTTAGAGGGCATGACTTTACTATATCTGGCTTGTTAAAGCTAAATGCCCTTAAAGCAAATCTTGTCTTTAAACTAAAGTTACTTTTCAAGGACAAACTTCCCAAATTAGAATCCAGTACCATTTTCAGGTCAAGAGGAGCTCTAATAGGCAGGACAGAGACTACAGGCTTGTGATGTGGTTTCACATACAGAGTAATAAAACGAAGACCTCTCAAAAATGTTGGGCTTTGTAGTAGAAAAACGAAATAGTAGGAAGATGCTGGGTCTAACTCAGATTTGATATTATTGGGAGTGCTAATATTATCTGATTATTTAAAAAGCATCAGGTGTCATAAAAGACAGGGGGCCAGGCTTTGATATTACCAAGTATTCTTTATTAATTAGAAAGATTTGCCTCCAAAGAGCCAAGAATACACGTGGTACAATCCACATGAACTTCCAGACACATTAATGCAAGGAAACACCAATTTGAATGACTGAAAATAGTACATAATCCAAGGGGTCAACTGAGCATACTCTCAGCACTCTTGTAGCTTAACCCTACTAACAAGAACTTTAGAACTGGTTTAAAGTGGAATGAAATATACATAACCCTACGGCTTAGGGTTAGTTTAAAAATATATTAAAAAGACTGAGTAAACTAAAGAGAGAAAAGCAATCCAAAACATAAAATTAAAGCCTATTATTTACAGTTATTACACAAATAGCTATTCAGAGAAAAAGTATAAAATATAAAATACAAATGTAAATTGTAAAAGTGTAAAAGTAAAATATCATATCTTCCCCAGAACTTATCAAATTAGGTAGCATGTCTCTCCCCAAAATGTATATTTTGAAAACATGTATACAAACCAGTTAACATATAAAGAATCAAATACTTACTGGTAACCCCTGCAATCCTGCATCACCAGGAGGCCCAGGTTTTCCTGGTTCACCCTGCAAAAAAAGCTTTTATCACATGATTGAACCTGTATGAGCTGCTGTATCACTTTTAACAAAGGGAGGAGCACAGACGTTTTAAGTAAAAGGATTGTCCCAACAGCTGACTTTACATGCAAAAATAAAGTGACTTAATTTAGGGTGAGGGAGTAGGGTGGGAAATAGGACATAATTCAACCAAAATGCACAGTCTCTCTCAACCTACTTTTATCAACAGGGTAATTTTACTGAGTTCCTGAAACCAAGCAAATAATTATACTATTCTAATAAGTATTTCATACTTGACACTTGATTCAAAAATTAAAGGAAGGGAAAAAGCCAAAGCTAGCTAAATAAATCTTTTGGTGATTTAGTAATGGAAATGCCGTGCTCAGTTGGCCAGGGCAGAGGCAGTCCCACTCACTCTTAGACTAAATTACACAGCCTACCTTTGTTCCAGGCATTCCAGGGATCCCATCACGGCCATCCACACCTGGCAAACCCTAAACACACACAAAGCAACATACTGTCTCTTACACACAGTCCCATTCTTTTCCCTTCATTATTTTCTAAAGTTGTATTGCAAGTCAATGATCACTGAAAAATGTGCTTGATGACTACAGCTCAGGACATACCGTGTCTCCTTTGGGCCCAGGAAGACCAGGAATTCCTCTAGCACCTTGAGCCCCCTGCAGGGCGAAAGAGAAAGAATAGACAAAACATGTTCAGTTATCATAACACTTAGACTTGTCAAAGAGATCAGCATAATCAGCAGATGACACTGAAAAGCAGGAGGCTTAGTGACTGAATTTAAACTCACCCTCTCTCCTTTGGGACCTGCTTCTCCTGGAGGTCCTCGCTGTCCTTGATCACCCTGTATGAAAATAAAATTTGTTAATGTAAGCAAAAGTTACTTATTAATCAACTTTTAAAAATTAGAAAGCATCATCCACGTCACCCAACTATTGGTCTTCCACCACAATGGCTTTGCTCTATCAAGGAAGTCTAGATGAAGAAATCTTTCTGTAAAAATGGCATTGTCTCAAAAATGGATATTGCCATAGAGATAACTAAGACTTGACTGTCTTTCATTTGCCCTTAAATGCATTATGCCTCTGTGTTTTTGCGTGTAACATATAATGGATCCATGCAGTGGATTTCGACATCAGTAACTGCATGTACATATCAGCTAACTTCATTGACTGTTAAAGAGGTTTGAGGTTTGGATTAGTTGCCAATCTTTCCCTCATATTATTTAATCCCACAGTCAATCTTAGTGATTTCTGTCAAAGTGATCTAGCTAATGTTGATATATGCTACAGGTGGTAATAGATAAGAGGCTGTGTCTTCCCAAAGTACAGTTTTTGTTGAGTTGCTTAACTCTAAAACCTCAAATGGCTCCCTATTGCTACTGGATCTGTTCAAATGGCTCAGGTTGGCATTAAACATTCTCCATGATTTAGTCCTACCTTATCCATCCAATCTCATCTTTTCAACCAAACTTTCAACTCCAGGCCGTGACAGCCCCTATGACAGCACACATATCCCATCACCACCAACGGTGCCACCCCTGTATTTGCTGGCTTTCCTGCCCACAGGCTTTCAAACCAACCTCCCCCTCAGGTCCTCTTGACATGGATTACATCTATCCTATGCTTTAGCATTTGATCTTGTATAGTTTATCATTGAGTTACTTTCTGTCTTTCCCATTGGAACACAGGACTTTGACAGTTGGAAATTCTTTCTTATATCTTTTCTACTTTTTATGTGGCATATTCAATTATCAATGGATGGCTTTTTTGTCTATTTCCCTCAAAAAACAGGCTTGAGGAAACCTGAAATAATGACACATGGACATATGGCAATCAAAATGTGGAATAATGAAGTCAGAAACCATAGAAAATGCAAAATATCAAATGGGCAAGAAACTAGAAATGAGATAGTTACTGAGACTCAACACATCCTGACAACCAAAGAAAAGGAACACACAGCAAACATAAATACTTAATAATCTGGCTTAATCCATGAAGAAAAAAATAATATCAAGTCAGAAGAACATTTCTATGTACCCAAGAAAGATACCTGTCTTAATTAAATTTAAATTTTAACATATGCATAAAAATTGTCCATTTTTCCACTTTAGTTATTCACGTGTAAAGAATACTGCACACATATGCATACATAGCAAAAAAAAAAAAAAAACTATCATTGGGTTTTGTGGAAGGAAAATCACTTACAGATGCACCAGGAAGACCCTGAGGCCCAGGTTCGCCATCTAAGCCCCGAGCACCCTATAAAAAAACAAGACAATGGAAAAAACTGAGATCAGTCATGTATGTTAAAGGAAGCATCCATCTTTCTAAAGACATTTAATAGCCAGATGAAAAGGAGGTTTTATGCCTGTAATACATACAGTGATCCCTGAGGAGTAATTACTCAGGCACCTCAGGTAAAAAAACACTTGTTTACATCTACTCAGCATACCAACTGTACTTAAACACAATCTTTGATGCCACCCTGTATTTTTTTTTTTTTTTTTTTTGAGACAGAGTCTCGCTCTTGTTGGCCAGGCTGGAGTGCAGTGGCGCGATCTCGGCTCACTGTAACCTCCACCTCCTGGGTTCAAGCAATTCTCCTGCTTCAGCCTCCTGAGTAGCTGGGACTACAGGCGCATAACATCACGCCCCAGCTTATTTTTGTATTTTTAGTAGAGACAGGATTTCACCATGTTGGCCAGGATGGTCTCGATCTCTTGACCTCATGATCTGCCCGCCCTGGCCTCCCACAGTGCTGTGATTACAGGTGTGAGCCACTGCACTCAGGCAACTTTGTATGTTTTAAGTTAACACTGCACCCATTCTCAGTTGCTGACATGAGCTAAACACACAGGTGCTTATTAATAGATCGGTAAATCTATTAGAAGAAGTTTGGTAGCTGCTCTCAGGGTTCTTAACATTTCTACAGAAATTCATTAACCGCCAGGCGGGTGGATCACATGAGACCAGGAGTTCGAGACAGCCTGACCAACACAGCAAAACCCAGTCTCTATAAAAATACAAAAATTAGCCGGGTCTGTTGGCTTATGCCTGTAGTCCCAGATACTGAGGAGGCTAAGGCAAGAGAATCACTCCTCCGAGAGGAGGAGATTGCATTGAGTGGAGAGAGCACCACTGCACTCCAGCCTGGGCGACAGAGTGGGACCCTGTCTCAAAAGCACACACAAAAAATTTATTAATGGTGAAGGCCATGGAGCCACTCTAAGAACAACTGCTATACTCTGGTGCTGCCACACTGTGAAAGGGATTTCTGGGATTCTGGATCTCCCACCAAGATCTGGAATAAGAAGTCCAGCCATGTGATTCATGGAAGGAATTACTGGAAGGACCTTAGCATACCCTCTCCCATCCTAGACAGATATTAGGTTCAATTCGCATAAAGTAACCAACCTATTTTCTCAAGAACAGATCCACTCTACCAAGTGATGATGTAAGAACGACTCAGAGCTTTATAAATCTAATTATCTTGAAATAATCTCTGGTGTGGCTAACATATTGTACACTATCACCTCTTTATTTTCATCATGAGAATCAAAATGTGATCTTAAGATCTTAAAAAGTGTTTTTAGTGCTCTCTATGTATGCTATCTGACAAAATATAACCCCCGTCTTTCTTTTACTTATCTACTAAGTGAATAAAAAGGCATAATGAGGCAGCCTTCTAATGAACCAGGTTGAGATGTGAAGATGATAAAATAAATGAAAAACAATCAAGAGTACTGGATAGATGTCAGGTCAAGAAATCAAGTGTCAAATTTGAATCAAGTGTCAAATCAAGGAAACCAGGTGGACAGCATGTGTAGTAAGAATTAAAAATTAGAAAATCCATGATAGAAGCTTCAGATATAGGTAGAATCAAAGAAAGAACTCAACTGAAGCAGAGGTACCAGAGAGCCCTGAAATTCTTTGATCCCTGAAAAGTAGGACAGAGCAAAAGGCATTCTACATTCACCAGAGAAGAAGAGATTTTGAAGACCTGAAAAAAACCTTGAATTTATCATTCACCTTGCATTACAAGAGCAAAACCCAGCCTTTGCATTATAGAAATGGCTTTGATGCTCTCTCTCTCTCTCTCTCTTACTGCTGTTCAGCATGAGCTTAGACTCAAACTGCTGTTACTAGGTAACAACTCTATGGGTCTGAGTTCACAAGAAGAGCTTTTTTTTCTTTCTTTCTTTTTTAAAGCAATTTGACAGAACTCAGAGGAAATGAGAAGTTTGAAAAATACCAAACAGAAAAATATCTCAAATGAAGACCATGTCAAGAACAGTAACTCGTTTCAAAGTGAGGGGTCACATATTCTGGGGGATGATTTAAATCCAGAAAAAATGAAGGTATCAGCAGCTCGGCAATAAATGGGATCTATTATCTAATAAAAGAGAAGATACACACTGAATGTTACTTAAGGTAACATAAATATAGAAATATGAATGCATCTAATATGTTTTACAAATACAAAGTTTTCAGAAAAGAAATATTGATCGAAAAGATAGATAAGGAAAGCAGGCAGAATGAAAATATCTAGAAGTGACAAAGAGCCTGGAAAGAAAACGTTAAATTGATAAAAAAAAAAAAAAAAAAAAAAAAACTACTGATAAATAAGCCTGATCCTTCATTCACCAAGCTGTGCATCTCTTTTTTAAAAAGAAAAATTTAATTTCATTTATTGAGCATGTACAATGTACAATGTATTATTACTTAACTGTTAATAAAAGGCTCTGTGCTGCTGGTGGAATGGACACCAATTAGCCATAGAGGTTATAAAGAGAATGAGGTCAGGGCCAGAAGTGATGGTGGGCAAAGATACTTTTTGTATTTTCTGAAGCCTATAAATTAACTTTCCTAACATTCTTTCCAAGAAGTGGTAACCATTTTCTCAAAATCTGATAGAGAGGCTAAACACACCCCTACACACATGCCAAGGGAAAACACTTCTGAATGCATCATGATGATTCTATGATGATAATCACTGAGCTAAGCATTGCCTATCCTTCATCCTCCACCAATGGCAACACCTCATCCTTCTAATGCCATCTCCTTCATGGACCCTCTCAGTTTTCCTATCAAGATTAGCCCTGCTGGGCCGGGCGCGGTGGCTCAAGCCTGTAATCCCAGCACTTTGGGAGGCCGAGACGGGCGGATCACCAGGTCAGGAGATCGAGACCATCCTGGCTAACACGGTGAAACCTCGTCTCTACTAAAAACTACAAAAAGCTAGCCGGGCGAGGTGGCGGGTGCCTGTAGTCCCAGCTACCCGGGAGGCTGAGGCAGGAGAATGGCGTGAACCCGGGAGGCGGAGCTTGCAATGAGCTGAGATCCGGCCACAGCACTCCAGCCTGGGTGACAGAGCGAGACTCCGTCTCAAAAAAAAAAAAAAAAAGATTAGCCCTGCTTCTGCTGCACTCCATCATACCACTGGCCCTCAGATTCATGTCTCTTTTGCTTGCATTGTAGTTAACTATCTACTTACTTGTCTCACCCAATAAATAACCGACTTGATAAAGGTCTTATTCCCCTTGGAATCTCCCCAGCAGCTTGCAGAGTGCCTTGGTATGGAAGTGCTGGGAGAATCTGGTTCCTGAGACAGGTCTAAGGGCAGGCTAGTGTCCTCCAGCCATACGTGTATAACACATGCTAAGGGCAGGGCTCATGGATCAGCTTGCAGGTGGGTCACTGGAGGCCCCAGTGTCTTTGGGGGTGTCCTGCCTTGGCTTACCTCTCCTTTTCCATCCTCCCTGTCTTTGTCTTGCCTGACCAGAAGCACTCCAGGCACTGTGCCAGTGGTATCAATGCTAACCGCTGATCATGATAATGAGGTAAAATGTAAAAAGCTTGTTTACTCTGATTTACTCAACATAATTTAAAATAGATTAATACATGGCAAATATCATGCATACTGCTCATTCCTATTATCTGTGCTTACAACAGAATTGCGAAAACCTCATCACACATCTACAAAGCATCAGAAAATATCATGTTGTTAGACTAGGTGCGGTGGCTCATGCCTGTAATCCCAGCACTTTGGGAGGCCAAGCTGGGTGGATTACCTGAGGTCAGGAGTTCAGGACGAGCCTCGCCAAATGGTGAAACCCCATCCCTACCAAAAAATACAAAAATTAGCTGGGTGTGGTGGCAGCCACCTGTAATCCCAGCTACTCTACTCGGGAGGCTGAGACAGGAGAGATGCTTGAACCCGGGAGGTGGAGGTTGCAGTGAGCCGAGATTGTGCCACTGCACTCCAGCCTGGGCAAAAAGAGTGAAACTCCTTCTCAAAAAAAAAAAAAGAAATAAAGAAAAAAAAAGTTGTTGAATAAAAAGCTTTGTTTAAATAGCCAAAATTTTAAATATTTAACACATTTTGATATTATATTATTGTCTTCACCATCTTACTTTTTCCCCTTTGTCTCCAACTATGCCAGTGGTGCCTCGCAAACCCTGGGCTCCCTGGAAATGTAAAAAAGAGAAGTGAATTATTTTAGCTGAAGCAAAGCTTTTTAAAATCTCATCACAAAAGCTGATCTAGAAAATGGAGATTATCATTACCAAAGGTAATACTGAGAAATAGTGACAATATATAGACAAACGTTTCTAGTTTAGAAAGTCCAAGCAGAATTCTTCAGATGGTAAACCTTTTTATAAAATTCTGAAGCATTACACAAAACTGGAGTTGACAAAAAAGTAAATACCAGCATAAGAGAAATTGTGATAATATGTTTGACTTACCTTTTAACTCATATATAGAACTTACACTATTATTCCCACTTCCTTCATGGCATGTAACTTGGTGACATGTAACATGATTTTAAACCTTGAAATAATTTTTTCCCACAGTGGGCACCATCAAAAGCAGTAGTTTCCCAGGCTAGCCCATGAAAGCCTATAACCTAGAAAGGAGCTGGAGCCTCCATCAACCCCTTGTAGTCACGATTCATTATACCATTCTTATGATGAAAGGCATTCTGAATTCCAACTTGGGGCAATAGGAACCCATCTTAGGCATAAGAGTGGATAATCCTAAAAACAAGGGGCTGAGTGTGATTTCTAGGATCTCTTTCAATACTGAAATGCTACCATTCTGGACTCTCTGGCCCCATAGTAGGAGGGATCCAGAAATTGATCCTGGAAGGAGTGAGCCTGGGAATACCATTGGAAGCAGAGGAGGGTGGATGTTCCACTAGAAAAGTGGGGATAGCTACTTCTGGACAACCTGCTAACTGTTCCCATTGGCTTAAGATAAAGGAGCTCTAGGCCAGCCATTTCTCTCTTCTCACTTGGAGAAAAGGGGGCAAGTCCATGACCAACTCTCATTTAGACCAGTCACAAATTCTATGTAGATCTGTCAGGAATGACTTCCAATTCAAATATGCAAGATGATCCAGTTTAGGATATCCATTTAGAATATCGAGTGAGATGTGGCCATATCAGAAGAAAGCTGCTCTTTCTTGTATAGCTCATTTCTTGGCTCTAAAGTTATTTCTATAAAAAGAATATTTGGGTCAATAGCAACGACACAAGAATACCACATATTGTCTCTTGAGGTGTCTACTTTGAAGAACAGAGCTTTCTCTAAATATTCCAAGAAGCATATTTTTTAAAGTTGTGCATTACTTTATATTTGTGCATGTACATTTAAAAAGTATGTGCTTTTGAAAATTTGGCATACCTATTCCCAAAGAGCAGAAGGTCATCAAGCACTAACAGATATCTCCCAGTGGACCACTTGAGCCATGCAGCACCCAACATAGATCCTTAATCCCTGAAAACACTGTTTTAGAATGTTGTTTGCAAAATCCTGTTTTGAGAATCTTTGGGAATGGCTTTTATTTAAAAAAAAAAATTTAAATCCCTACCAAATTTTCATCAGCTCAAAAAAAAAGCATATGTCACTTATACCATGTATTCCTATCTCCCACCTGTGAAACACAGTCCAGCTCCTAGTGTCTCATATGGCAAACACTCAGGGGAGGGCAAACTTCTGGAACAAACACGCTGGACACCACAGATTCCCTGAAAGTTCTCATGTGGCTTAAAAGCAGAGACCATTTCTTCCAGATCCTCTGACTTACTTCCTTTAGCTTAATTTCCCTTACACTTTAAATGCCCTTAAACACTAATCTGTGCAGCTCCCTGAACCCTTTTTAAACAGCCAGTCCTGTGGAGAAGAGCAGAGCAGGCAAAGGGTGTTCCTGTGTTTGTCTTCAACTCTTCAGTTTTTAAGAACAGTACCTGAGCTAGTCTTTTACATAGTCTATACCCTGGCTAGCTGCAATATTAAATTAATAGTCTTCAATTATTATTTCCAAAATTGTCATTACTCACTTTAACAAGAAAAAGGGTGTAACAACTCCATTTTAATGTAATACAAAAGTAATGCAAATTCTGATTTAACAACATCTGAAAATGAAGTTTGATGATGCCCCATATCACCTTACTGTGAATATTATTGCAGAAATCTGCTGAAGCACAAGGGACCAACTTTTTATTAAAAGACATGATATGAGCAATTAAGAATGTTTTAATTATAATGATTACATACTAGAATAAGCTACATTAATCCAATAAATGATATACCTACTGCATATTTAGAATACACAAAATTTTCTCATTATATCTTGTGATAATACAATAGAACATAAAAGATATGTATCATCCTCTTGTGCTTAGTATTTGCTTTTCAATTGCCTGGACCTGAAATCTGGTAAATGAATGTATGTAATTATAGGTAGAAATTTTCTGTTAAAAAAGTGCTACAATATATAATGAAGACCCTCTCCTATTTTGAAAAAGTACTTATCCCCCAATGCTGGCGTGGTGGAAAAATAGAGGACACCAAGTTCATGTAATGCTATTCATCCAACTGCTAAACAGAAAATATTCCAAGTCACGAGAAAAAAAAAAGAATATTTACATATCCTAGTTAAATATTTTTTAAAAAATACTTTACTGGAGGTCCTTGAGCTCCAACTTCTCCCAGTTCTCCCTGGTCACCTTCTTCACCCTTAAAAAAAAAAAAAAAAAAAAAAAGCAAAGAAAAGCACACCAAAAGTTATTCTAGCAAATGAACATAGAAATAGGCTTGGTCTAACTCAGTATGTTTTAAGTTCACTTGGTGACTCCTGAATTATTCTACTTTCTTAAATTATTTAAATGAGCAGTCCAAATTAATTGTAGAACATTCAGAAAATACGGAGAAGTATACATATAAAAAGTCACCTGAATACAACCATTTAACTGTAAATACTGGTAACATTTAGATGTTATCCTTTCAAAGTTTTTCTAAAGTGGGGAAGGAGGAAGAGAGACAAAGATACCCAGAAAAAGGCAGAGAGATAGAGAGAGAAAAGTTACTCATTTACGTTCCAAGTGTGTGTCAAATGGGGGGGATGTATTATTAGAAAAATGTAATTATACTATGAAAATTTTTTCATAAACTACAATATTTTTTATCGTGATTTTTATTTTAGCTTTTCTTATTATAATTTTTGCACCATATACAATATTTTAATGCAAATCAGCCATTTCTTTTGTGGGTTATACCTTTAATGTCACTCATAGAAAAGCCTTTTCCACTCCAAAAATATACATTTATTTATATTTTTGCTCTAGTAATGTTGTAACTTCTTACGTAGAAATCTTTAATTATCAGTAATTTGTTTTGATGTAAAACAAAACAGAAATCTTTTCTCTTTTTTCTTATTCACTGGCCACTCTTCCAATAATAGATTCTCTCCACACAGGTTTCAAAATCCATCCTTAACATATGCTATATTGTTATTGGCTCTAGACTTTGATTCTGCTCTGCCGATCTACTATATGATGTTGCCAATACCACAACATGTTAATTACTGAAATTCTATAATACATTTTAATCTCAGGTAAGGAGAATTCCCTTATCTGTATTTTTCATTTATAGTTACTCTTACTTTTTAGATTTCCTAAATGTTTACTCTTCCAAATCAACTTTAGAATCATTGGGCAGATCTTTACAGAGTCTACTTGCTTTGTACTAGGACTGTATTAAATTAATAGAGTAATATGGCAAGAGTTAAAATCTTGACAATATTGAAATCATTTATCTTGATTTTTTAAACAAATTATGAGAGTCATACATATTGGTTTTAGCCTCATAATTATATTCAGATTATATTTCACCAGAATCTATGACTGACAGTGGGAAGAGGTAATTCCAATGGGAAAGCCAGAGAATTAGCTAGTTCTTGGCCTGGATAATCATCACATGTGCCTAATTAAATGCTACTTCTATTTCCCTACAAAAATATAAAACTAGATACAAAACAGCAGTGATTGATATGTCCACTGCAATTTTTCCATTACTAGGTACAGGATATTTTCCATAGATTCTCCATAAACTTTGGAGTCATATATTTGAATTATTTCACCTACAAGTGAAAACCACACAACTAATCCATAATCTGGAAGTTAAATGACAAATTTAGGAGTAGCAATTTATTATCATTTCGCTATGATTTTTGCATGAGTATTGACCTGTATAATGTTGTATAATGTTACTAATACCACATTTTAATTATTGAATTATTTAATTTAATTATTGAAATTTTACTATTCATTCCTATATTCATAAACAGTTTTTAAGATCTTCATTAACTAATTTGTAGGGTAAAATTCAAGACAAATTTGTGAATTTGAATCCAAACTTCCGGCCTCCAAGCTCTTACCATTCTGTTTTCAGTTTCAGTTCAGTCTATCTGCTCACCCTTTCAAGGTTCATTCTGCAATGAGCTATGGCCATCCTATTGTGATTTCAAAGACATCACTTACACTTTCAAGTGACACTAAAATGTAAAATAAAGAAATTTTCAACAACTTTCTAAGTAAATTTTGGCCAATTACTTGACATGCCAAAAAAAATTGTAGGTTTTCCACTGAACACCAAACCAAATTTGAGAATCTAGATAATTAACCTGTTTAAATATTAAAAAGACTAGTTTCATGTGAAAAGTGCAAAGGCATCTGGATTAACAGCTCCATCTTCAAATCCTGTGGGATGGGGGAGTGAAAGTTCTCCAAAGGAAAGCATCACCAAAAGAAGGAGAAAAGGATACAAACATCAAAAATAACAGAAGTCTACTACATCAGCTTTACTGCATAGAATACCTCATGAATATCTTTTGATGTAATTTAATATTTGTACACACTTGTTTTTTGTAGTTAACCAGTACTCTATTATTATATGGCTATGACATATTTAATTTAGTCCCCTGTGCTTGGACCTTCTTTTTTTTGGGGGGGGGGGGCTTCCGTGCCCCCAGTGCTCAGAATAACCGTAGCACATAGCAGGTACTTTATATTTGTCAAAACTTTTAATGACAATTTTTAAGATTCAGTGGAAGAATGATCACACAGAGAAATTTCCAAAGCATTCGGGTTTTTTTCCTATTTTCTCCAATTTGATATTGGGAACCCAGCTGTTATATTTCAGATAAATAAAATGCCTTAACTATCACAGCCTATGTAATAAAAGACTTTAAAACTAAATGTCCAAACTGTAATAGGGTACAGAAAATTGGTCTATTTATCCTGATTATTTGAGGCTATTTAACAGACTGATTTTTAGCTAAGAAGTTCAAGCGTATTAATGCCTGAAGACATTGATAAATTGCCCCTTGAGTTCTTGACTTCCAAAGAAAAGACTAGTCTTCTGTCACTACCCAATAAAGGGGTAGAAGGACATCGTCAACAAAGTCAAGAGGACCTGCATTAATAAGAACAACTTGACTTTGTAAAATATTATCAAATTTACTGAGACAAAACCTACTATGCAGGAAGTCAAATTCTTAGATACTTAAAGATGACTTACACTAGTGGATGAAAAAAAGGGCAAATAGGTGACCTTGCTTTAAATCCCAGCCTTGGTTTTTCTGCAGGGCATGCCAGCTGCAATGCAAATTGTGCTGTGGATTCTATTTCTATCCAGATAATAACATAAGTTATTACTAACCTCCCACTTACTCAAAATCTAGGTTATATTGAAATGAGGTCAGAAATAAATAGATAAATTGTTTCAGAACTTGGGATGAGAAGCTATAAGCCAATTACCAACTTCTCTGTTTGCTAGTCTCAGCAACACTTATAAAATTTTACAAATGTCATAAAATTTTGTCTGGCGAAGTGGAACAACTATCTGAATAATGTTGAACTATCATAGCATCAAGGAAAAAAGCTGAGTGTGATTGATTTGAAAAGAAAAGAAAAGGCAGTGACACAGGAAAAAATGAAAATGTCTGGTGCCTTATTTGTAAGTGTTTTTTGTAAATAAACAACTTTAGAATACGATGTTTAGTCAAATATTGATGCATCTGCTTAGAACTTATCAACCATTATTTGAAAAAGAAGGGCAAAATATCGTGGTTCATTATTTCCTATAATTCCTAATTTCTTATAATGAAAGTGACCAATAACTCCTAATCACAATTTATCCACTAAATACCCATTCTCCTTACCTTGTGTCCTTGTCTTCCTGGTTCACCAATTTCTCCTTTAGCTCCTTTATGACCCTAACAAATGCAAAATAAATAATTGTCCTGAGTTTGGTACAGAAAGTGATCAGAAGGCTCATAAAGTGATCCTGCTTCCCTAAATCAGTGCCAATGTATTACTAAGAAATGGGTTATGTCATAAAGAAAATCAGTGCGTTGAATGACCTTAACAGCACCATGACTGCCGTATATAATTAATATCAGTTTTACTTAATAGAAAAACACTGCTCTAAAGTAACAGACACTTCATTACCTAGTTCATTGATAACTGTTATTTCCTAGTCCCTGTTTCTCCAACTTCCTCACACGGGTTAGGAGCATTAAGTCTTCTCTAGTGCTGGGAACTTAACCTTTCAGAAGTGACAGCCTTGACCAAGCTCAGCTGGCTATCCCCTGCCCTCTGAAGGCTGCTCTGAAAACCCTTCGGCCTCCTCCATTCCCACCCCCTTCCTGGTGGTGGAGGAAGGGCTGGTATAAGTGGACTTTCTCTGATGCACAACCTTCTGCCTCTTTCTGTGTACTGTTTGTTTGTTTGATACGGAGCTTCGCTCTTGTTGCCCAGGCTGGAGTGCAATGGCATGACCTCTGCTCACCGCAACCTCCCCTCCTGGGTTCAAGCAATTCTCTTGCCTCAGCCCCTGAGTAGCTGGGATTGCAGGTGTGTACCACTATACCTGGCTAATTTTGTATTTTTAGTAGAGACACGGTTTCTCCATGTTGGTCAGGCTGGCCTCGAACTCCCAACCTCAGGTGATCCTCCCGCCTCAGCCTCCTAAAGTGCTGGGATTACAGGCATGAGCCACCGCACCCAGCCTACTGTGTACAATGTTTAAGTGCAAAGGGAAAGCAATAAAGGGCAGTGGGTGAAAGCTGCACTGCATGAGAAGAAGATCCCTGTCTTTTCTTGTCAGGCCACCTGTCCTAAGCATGTGTGTGCTTTGGGTAGTAACAGGAGACAAAACTGTGAGACAAGCATTCCAAAATGAAAACTGTCGGAACTTTCACCCCTCAAAGAAGTCTTTTTGAAAAATAGGACACCTGTCCAGGCCTGAATCTTCTGCAGTTGAGGGAACCCACCAAAACTACCCTTAGAAAAACCCTAATGGAAAATCAGTGCCTTGGGGCCTTTCAGTTCACAGCAGAGCTCCATTGGTCTGGAATGTCTCAAAATCACTTTAGACTCAGAGACTAGAGAGAGAGAAAGCTATTTATCCCCAGAATTTGGTATTTATTTGTTTGTATGGAAAATTTTCAAGTAATTATGATGGCAGACAGAGAAAAATACTTTTGGAAAGTCTCTTTTCCTGACTATTTTGTGCAGTTTTTCAAATTTTTTTTAACTAAAAGTTTTCAAATACATTATGTACATAATCCCCTCCAACTGCCCCACCACTCACTATCTCCCTTAATAGGAAGCACTTTTTTTTTTTTTTTTTTGAGACAAGGTCTCGCTCCACCACCCAGGCTGGAGTGCAGTGGCACAATCACAGTTCATTGCAACCTTGACTTCTCAAGCTCAAGTGATCCTCCCACCTCAGCCTCCCGAGTAGCCAGGACCACAAGTGCACGCCACCATGCCTAGCTAATTTTTCATTTTCTGTAGAGACAGGGGTCTCCCGCTGTTGTCCAGGCTGGTCTCAAACTCCCGGGTTTAAGCAATCCTCCCACCTTGGCCTACCAAAGTTATAGGATTACAGGCATGAGCCACTACACTCAGCCAGGAAGCAAACTTCTGAATCTTAATTTGGTGTTCTAAAGTCTCTCAATCTGATGCATTTTATTGGTATTTCTTCCCTTAACTAGAAAGCCATCCTATGATTAAACATCCATGTCTTGGTAGGAATACATGTCAAGGGCAGCTGGAATTGCTAGGATTGAATAAGCACTACTTGCTTGATCGATCCAAGTGAGGTCTCTGTACCAGGAAGGTTAATGCTTAAAGTAAAGGCTCCATTTTATCTGTGGATAATACTCTTAAAATACTGGAAGTTTTTCTCTTACCCTCATGCCTGGCAGGCCTGGATATCCTGAGCGACCTGGTGGACAGGCATTGGGACACTGCCAGGGAGAGAGAGAACAAAGAGAAAGACAGACAGATAGAGTGCATAAACTAGGACTCCCGCTTTGTGACAAAGTCTTTTTTTAAGGGATTCCAGTTATAGAACTCCATTGCAATAATATTCATTAAATAATTCTAAACACCCCTTTCCTTCTTATTATTATTATTTCACATTTAAGGCCAGAAATATTTCTAACTAACAGAAAAGTGTAAAGAATATAATACCCTCCTCCATGAATCTATCATCCAGATTTAATAAATGTTAATATTTTGCAACATTTATTTCAAATCTAATTTATTGAAGAAAATATGTTTACAGATAACCTATTGTACCATGACAGGATTCATTTCCCCTTCCCATTCCACTAGACTAGCCACATCCTGAGGTTCATGTCTCCCATCAAAGGGGCCAACATTGCATGTAGTGCACATTACCACCATCATTAGACTGTTAATCTATGAGCAAAACAAATCCTAGAGGAAGTTATTTGAATTCTATCTCTTTAAAACCTGGATGCTCTAGTGAAAAGCATGTCTTAGTCATAAAGGAAAAAGATTATAGAAGAACAAAGGTACATCTATAATGAAAAATTATTAGTCTGAGTAGATGCAAGCCAGTAGTCCACCAGTGTTACAGACTGCTCTGCCATCTGAGTGAAAGGAAAACACGGACACATAGTATATTCCAGGGAGATCTTTTAAAGAAAACTCATCTGCAGACTATATGGCCTTTGAATTAAAACTATATTTTGTTCAAAGGAAAGCATCTTACCAATGGATCTCCATCATGAAAGCCAATTGTTCCCTAAAGTAAATAAAATATTAAGGTTCAGAATACAATTAAATAATGAATTCAAACATACTAATAATACAAAGCTCATCAGGCAAGAATATAAAATATATTTGTTTAATAAAATGTAAGAAACAAATAGGAGCAGATAATATGCTAATATTCTAAAATCCTGACTCATGGGCATGTTCTCTTTGGAGAGTCATGAATTGCAGTAGATTATTTTGGGAAGGCATTGAAGGGAAATGAAATAAGAGGCAAAATAGAAAATGTGGGGAACTCTGAATTACAAATAAAAATACGAATTATCTTCTATTTAATCTCCTATTCTTTAAATTTTTCTTACTATGAAAACCTTTGTAAAAACTAGTTCATTTGAAAATGCTTCCTTTATGTATCTAAGTTTTGAGCATTTGAGACATCACAACTGTCAAAAGACTTCAAAAGTAATGAGTAAGATATGCCCTGTAAAAACCACCTTTTAAATTATTGTGATTCCTCTACTTCTTGCCCTAAAAAGACTCATGCCCTGAGTGCAGGAAAAATTTGATAGCCATTTTGGAAATTTGGGGCAATGACTCAATTAATAGGAGCTTCCATTTTGGGTTCTTAGATTTTTTTCAACCCTGACTCTCAGACACAAAGAGAAATTCAAGCTGCAAATAACTTACACTGGGTCCTGGGGGGCCAGGGGGGCCAGGTCGTCCTCTTCTCCCAGGGTCACCCTAAGTTATTTGAAAATTGTGACACAGTGGTTATACATGTGTCAAAACACAGTACATAAAAACAGTGAGGCATGAGAGAATGGTATTACTGGAAACCCCCACCGAGCTCAGCCATGCATAGACCTGCCACCAAAATCGATGGGTGGCCCATAATCCAATTAGTTCTACAAAATGAGAATAATAAAGGCATTCCAGTCTCACCGAGGTAATAAAACAAGTCAGAGAGAGGCTAGGGGAAAAAGCAAAGCCAATTCTTCTCTATAGGACGAACATTTGATCTACTCTGAAAACAAATTGGAAACACTACTTATTTTTCTAGTTGATTTACAGAGGACCCAGAGCAACCTATACGGCTAGTGTCATCTTGCTAACCAGTGCAAAAGAAGGCTTGCACTCAGTCTGAAGCTGTGAAATGGAAGTTAATCGCTGCAGTGCCTGACTCTTGCTAGTGCTGTTCACCCACAATCTATCACTTGGTCTGTCACTGCATCCGTTGCAATGGGTCAGAAAATCAAAGAAAGCTACATCGAAGTAAACCGTTTGGATGAAAATGGGTTCCAATTACTCTTAACATCCAGTGTTTACTCTTGGCACATTTTCCTTCTTGATGTTCTGCCATAAAAAGTCGGAAGTACCTCACAATTATTTTAACTTTACAATCATTTCATATTCATTCATTTGTTCACTAAATAAATTTGCAAACAATGAGCACCTGTAGAGGAACAAACAAGATATATGATACATGGCCCCTTCCCACAGTGAGTTTACAATTACCCACCTTCACATAACATCACTATGTCAACGTTTTTGAAATGTTTACTTAATATCAATATGAAGCATTTTATATGAGACATTTTTTATGAAGTCCAGCTCTTTAATGTTAAAAGTTAAATTTTGTTGGCTGAATTATAACTTAATGATCCTAACATAAATACACATGGTAATAATTTTAGGCTATTCACTTTTATTTCATGCAGAGAGCCTAATACAAAAGCCACTAGACTCCAGTCCTGGCTGAGAGTCTGTAAAATGAGGACGACACTCTCTTACTTGACAATCTGGAAGTTGGGAAGAAGAGTTTAGCTGAAAAATTTAGGAAAAAATTAAAATCACTTTGCAAAAAATATTATTTTTCCTGGTCCACACCAATATTAAAAACTGGAATAAAATTCATCTGCCATGTTTTGGTTCGCAAGTGGAAATGTACAGTTAGGGTAATTTGCTTTCCCAGGTAACATCTTCTATTAAATCAGCAAAGGTCTATCAAAGTGCATTATGGTACTCACAACAGGTCCCACACGGCCAAGCTCTCCAGGGAGTCCTGCTGTCCCAGGAGGACCCTGAAGGCAACAAATCAAAGCAAATGGTCATTTATGAATATTTTTACAATCTATCATACATGATATCAAATATGATAAATAATAGAATTACATTTCTGTATTAGCTTTGGTTTCCAATGACACAATCACTCATTTGATCAAACTTCAATTATTTAAGATAAAGCAGAAATTTCCTAAATTAATAAACGCTTGGTTTAGCAGAATAAGGGTATTATCCTTAGTAACCACCTAAGATCTTGTAGGTAGAACACTATAAACACCACTGAGTAGACTGTTAGTAGGAGAATAAGGTGGGGATTTGAGAAATAGGACATTTTTATAGACTGTGTAAAAATAAATGATGAAGTGATACTTACAGGGGGTCCAGGAATACCACGGCCCTAAAAGAGTACAATAAAAATGTTTATAGCATGATGTTTATACTTAGTATAAATATGAATGTAGACATAACTCAGCTAAAATAAACCATAAACTCTATTACTAAAAATGATGCTCATTCTAAAGAAAGCACTGAATAAAGAAAAGCAAACATGGCTCTGCTTCTAAAGGAAGCAGAAGCTTATTTCAGCTACTCAAACTTTCCTTTGATGTCTACGCTAAGTGGGATTTTTCCAAATTTTTTTTTAAGGAAATCAAAGTAAAGAAGCCTTCCATGCTTGCCCTCAGGAGAACTTACCGTAAGTCCCAAAGAGGTGCATCACAACAGGAGAGTTTACAGATTTTATTCATTTGTAGCGTTTTATAGGAAACCTACATTAAAAGCATTCTAGTTCTACAATCTACAATAAATTATGTTTAGAAGTTCCCCAAACAAACTTTCAGCACAGAGAAGCAGGGACAAAAAAGGGTCAGAAACACACCTCCCTTTCAAAAGGTTAGGCTATATTTTCAGACACTAAATCCAGTAGATATTGAAAATAAAATGGTGTCACTCCTGAAGTAACCTACAATGGATGCTAATTTAATATGTTATATTTGATTTTTAAGCTAGTCATTCTATTTTATTATTTACATTTATATCTCTTTAGCAACACCAAACAATCAAGGATTGAACCACATCTTATTCATCTTCCTAGCCCCAACTCCTAGCACAGGGCCTAGCATATAACAAAACCTAATAATATGCTTGTTGAAATTAAAACTGAATATCAGCCGCCTAGATCTCTGTTCTCTCTCTTTAATTTCCAAGTTCAATTTTTTCCCCTTGGGATTTCTCATTATTCTTTTCTCTCCTACTTTGGCTAGAATAGCTTTTATTCACAGCTGTCTGTGATATGATATTGATGTTAGCTTTTCACTCCAGACTTGCTTTTCTAAAATATGCGTATACCAAGCATCCCATGGATTCAATGCGCTGATAATGATATTATTATTTCTAATTAGTTGGGCAGGCAAAACAAGCAAGAACTTCACATGGTCAGTAAGTTTTAATAATTGGTGGGATTTTAAAAGGCATTGCTGGAAAAATGACTCCAGTTTGAACACTTTAATACATAGGCCAATTCAGGAAATAAGTGTTATGCTTGAAAACACCAAAGTTATCAATAAGTTATTTCATTATCAGAAACCTAGATGTTCAACAAATTTCACTAAACAAAAAAGGCATCTCTGTAAGATGTTGAGATTAAGAGCTGAGTTGAAAAATATGGCAGAAAGGCCAACAAGCTGTTCACTTCTGAAAATAGGCTTATAACAGAAAAGATGACATGCTGAAATATGGTAAAGAAAATAGCACAAATAGGAAAACAGAAGAAAAAATACAGATTAATGACAAGAGTAAAAGTGGAACAAAGAGCACAGTAGATAGGAAAAGCAGCCTAAGAACTTAGTCCTCTTATATATACAAATAACACAAACCTGCCACACTGTGCAAATATAGAAAAAGACTAGTCAAGGAATCAGGCAAGTGATAATATCTGTTTAGTTGATATTTCCTTAGAGATAAAACCAGTTGTGAAGAATGTGGTGTGATACCATAGTCTAAACATTGAATACTTAAATTTGCTCTTGTTACGCAAGAAGTATTTTCTATCATTGCAGGTAAAGAGGGAATTGTCTACTGGAAAATACCACCTACAAATAGAATAGATATTTTCTACTGTACATTCAAACTCCTCTAAAATTTTTCCACTCACAGTAGGAATGCTTACCATACCAGATGTCATCAACTTATTTGTCATGGATATTATGCAGAAAACTGCATCTAAAGATTTCACAATGGCAGAATTTGACCTAAAGATAGGAAATTTTCAATTCTGTACCTTTACTTTTACTTACTGGAAATCCACGAGATCCAGGTACACCAGGTTCTCCCTAAAAACAAAAATAGTTTCATTGTACTGACCTTTCATAACATGAATATGTAATCATGAAAACTGCATAAATATTGAAAGCATTAAAACACCCCATTATGGTGTTTTTATTTTTTTTTTAATTTCCAACTTTTATTTTATGTTCAGGGGTACATGTACAGGATATGCAGGTTTGTTACATAGGTAAACAGGTATCATGGTGGTTTGCTGCACAGATCAACCCCATCACCCAGGTATTAAGCCCAGCATCCATTGGCTATTCTTCCTGATGCTCTCCCTCCACCCACCCTCTATTTTCTGACAGGTCCCTGTGTGTGTTGTTCCCCTCCATGTGTCCATGCATTCTTTTTATTCAGCTCCCACTTATAAGTGAGAACATGCAGTATTTGGTTTTCTGTTCTGCATTAGTTTGCTGAAAATAATGGCTTCCAGCTCCATCCATGTCCCTGCAAAGGACATGATCTTATTCCTTTTTATGGCTGCATAGTATTCCACATCATAGTGTTTTTAAACACAATTATAGTTGAACAAGTGCATTTTAGATGCTTCATAACTTAATGTTAGTTGGCTTGCAAACACTACAATAAAAATATACTTCAGCATTTTCGTACCAGCAATTAATACCAGATGGCTAACTTACTTTTTGTCCCTTTGGCCCAACAGAGCCAGGGGATCCATCAGGTCCTGTTAATCCCTAACAGAGCAAGACAATGATGTTAGAACTATCATAACATCCTTAGGCAAACCACTAAGTAGAAAACTTTCATTTTATTTATTAATCATCTACAGGATGGTTACATATGCATGATGCAAATATTTGTAACAAAATAATCTTACTATAGTCTTACTCAAAAGTAAAGATTAACACAAGGTCTGCCTGTTGTGGTTATTTCTTCTTGATAAGTTGTATCATATTCCTAACTTCTTGCTAATTGCATTGTTTATCACAGGGTTCAATAATTTAGTGTTTTTTGTCCCTGCTTTGAAAAAAAAACTGCAACATAGCAATTACAATGCTGTAACAGCTAAGACTGGTAGGTCTTGGTTCTGTCATTTACTCAGGTTTATTTACCTCCTTTACTTCATTTATGAAACAAAAATACTATGTATCTCTCTACAGGACAAAAATCTCTGTCTACATTATGACAATGTCTTGGAAGTCAATACAATATTTCCTCAATAGGAATTAAACAGAAACAATCTCATTATTGCGTTATAGCCACTAAAAGCCCCCTAGCCATCTTCTAGCAATGACAATTGCTTATCAAAGAATATTAATTCTTAAAGTAGAAACATTTGAAAGCATACATGTTTCTACATTATTTTTCTTAGTAAAAATAGCTATAATTAAGTATATACGTTCATGTATGCCACTCGGTATGTAAAATTTAAGCCTATTATTATAAATCACATTTATAATTATCATATTTGATACTAAAGCAGTTATTAAATATATATTCTAAACATTCTCATTTTCCCTACTAGTACTTACTTTATCATCATCCTCAACATAAAACATGTATTAAAGAATGATAATATCACGTGTATACAAGAATTTCCACATTTGGTAAAGATACATTTCTACTTTTAATTTTTTTCTTTGCTCTTTGACACTTTCGGATGCTGTCATTTACAGTGTAATCTTGAAATTATACCTTCCTAAAGATAAACATGATATATATGTGTGTACATATACATACATGCCTATATAAGTATCTTATAAACCCTTTCTATTATCAAGATTTTGAAGAAGACCCGAACAATATTAATTGAGAGAGGGATCTCTTGAAAAATATGAAAGCCGTACTTAAAAATGGATGACCAAAATTCATATTTAGTCTGTCATGGTCCAAATAAACATCCATAAAATTTCTTCACATCATTCATATAGAAAACTAGTTCACTGGCTACCATTTTTACATTTCTCTACATTAATTAATTTTCCTAACAATGTCACAGAGTGAATCAAAGCAAGTAGAAAAAAATGAGTTGAAAATGTTAATTACTGGAAATTTACCAAAGAAGAAAAATATTAAACACACACAAAAGAACTTCTGACAGACTGCCTTTGATTTTCAAGAGCCCTAGTCTAATTACAGCACTGTAATTTGGGAACAAACCTCAACATTATTAATTGCTAAGCACCTATGGTAATGAAATGTTTGCTTTGGCATTTCACAAACAAACCATACATCCAGGACGCTCTCTGCACGCACATATAGCGTTTAAATTTTATAAACCTCTGGGTATATTTAACGAATTGAACCTCTAACTCTCAGTTACTGCATTAAACCCTCCAAAGACCAATTCTGGTCAACTTTCATAATCACACAATCAACTAACATTCTTCAACCTGTGACTGGAATAACTGACAAGATTGGAGGACAGTTACTATAAAGCAGAACCAAGTAAATAATTGGATAACCTGGAAGCTGTCTTCAGGTTATTTCGTATTAAAAATATCCTCCATAAGACATGCTAAACTATGTCAATCACTGGAAAGTTCTCTGAACTAAGTTGAAAATGGATTCTGGTGTCAGATGTTACAGTGACACATGTTATGAAATAACTATGCAGAAAACCATAAGCTCCATGAGGACAAGAATCACATGTCCATTACAGTCCTAACATGTTGCCCTGGCGTCTAACCACTCACGACATGATTACTGCATGCAATAAGTTTAAGGAGGCCTTCCAAGTGGAAGGATATTACACTTATTCCTCCACATCGTCTTTGTATTCAGCTCAAATCCTGATCCTACCACTTGGCAGCTGTGGAATCATGGGCAAGGTCCCTAACTGCACAGTGTTCTAGATGCTGTTCCTCATGGAGAAAAGGTCCTACAAACAAACAAACCAAAATCTAGGTATTAACCATAGCACTGTATTTCCTGTCCTCATCACATTTCTTTGATGACTGAATATTTGCACTTACACTGATCTTTCAGAATAATTTCTTAATAACTCACAATTCTAGTTATAAAGTATTTGCCACAGATAATAGTTGCATACATTCAGAGAATACAAAGGACCTGTAACCTCTGCCTGTAAAAATTATCACAGTTTAGCTATAATTCTTATACTTTATTCTAATTTCTCTTCTGCTTATCTCAAATAGATGGTATAAGAAAGAATAAAACACTGTTTTTAAAGGTCTCTCTGAGTATGTCACAACAAATAGTACATATAAAAATATCTCTATTAGGCCGGGTGTGGTGGCTCATGCCTGTAATCCCTGCACTTTGGGAGGCCAAATGAGGTCAGGAGATCGAGACCATCCTGGCTAACACGGGGAAACCCCATCTCTACTAAAAATACAAAAAAAAAAAAAAAACTAGCCGGGCATGGTGACTGGCACCTGTAGTCCCAGCTACTTGGGAGGCTGAGGCAGGAGAATGACATGAACCCGGGAGGCGGAAGTTGCAGTGAGCCGAGATCGCGCCACTCCACTTCAGCCTAGGCGACAAAGCAAGACTCCATCTCAATCAATCAATCAATCAATCAATAAAATCTCCATTAATATAATTGCTGACAACAGCACAGCTGTCCTAAGTTTAGAACCAAGTTCTGTCTTATCTAATTTTGTCTGTCCATACGCCAAAAAAAAAAAAAAAAAAAAATCAACTTAACCTGAAAAAAGGGCAGATTTGAGTTGAAATACACAGACCATACACATAACACATACATAATTCTCAAAATCCAGTTTGCAATAAGACCTCCTAATTCTTATTTCAAAGAAATAAAAGAAGAAAACATTACCAGAAGCAGAAAAAAGTGCCTTCATATGAATGTTCATACAGACAAACTTCTATATATGATAATATTGAAGCTGACTGTGTTCTGAACTTCATGTTACTGTTTGGCAGAGAATACCAGTCCTCAATGGAGATTTCCTTCCAGCATTCTGACAGCTCAGCTGGTAGGACTCAAGGCATACTTCTACAAGCATGACTGCTATGACTCATTTACATTTTCTGCCAAAAATCCATTCAACATAGGATAATGAACACTGAACAGGGTTCCTTTCTGATCCTTTCAACCATCATCCAATTAACCATTTTTTAACATTATCAAAAAATAAGCCTTGTAATGACCCAAAGAGCAGAAGACGAAATGATTCGAGGTTTAAAGTCCTACCAGCACACTCAGGTTCATTTACCAAGAAAGGACTGTTGAAGGTCTCCTACTTACTTAGCTCCCCTGAGGCCAAGGAAAAACAAATAGCAAATTCTGATCCAGTTACTGTGTTTCATTATTCTCAAAGATGTCCATTCTCAATTAGAATAAAAGATTTTTTTAATGTCAAATCAGTCAAAGAGTGAAATAAGAAAACTTTTCACTTCCAGATGTCTCATGTGGCTTCAATTCAAAAGTCAGGGAATATAAAACATACCAATATTTATAAATAATCACAAAATATCAATTACAAATGGCTGTTATTATCCATATCATTCTTCTTGATCGGTGACTTAGGTACTAAAAATTCACTATCACTTTTCTCTCTATTCTTGCTATTCTCTCTCATCTATTAAGAACGTCACTTGTATTTGCATGAGGCAGAATTGCCTGAGGAGTCTAAAAATCAAGACATCTGGACTATTTTGCTATCTTAGCTACTAAATAACTCTAGTTCTCTGAGGAAGCCACTTGTCTTCATAATTATTCAGTTTCCTTATCTATGGAAAGTAATATTAGACCAATCTACTTTCCAGGTTATTGTGGGTTAAGAGAAATATTTGTGGCAGTGCTTGAGGAAAAAGTTCATGTAAATGCAAATAGTACAGTTAATCTTTCCCTGAGATCTAGAAAATGCCTAAAATACTGGCACATACATGGATTTCCTTTTTCCTCCCTTTTTCTCTCTTCCTCTTTTGCTTTCCTCTCCTGTCTCAGCAGACTAAATGAGCTCATCATTTTCTCCCTGAGGTCAAAGTTCAATAATTTAAGACAGCTTATTCTTTTATGTCTTTTAATATTTGAAATCTGGTTTGTGCTGCACTGTGGTTCTGCAAATAAAGACAAAGTTACTTGAAATTGTTTTCTATGTTGTACTTCTAAAAATTTCACAGCACTTTCATTTGTTTATCCAAAATTTCTGTTAGAGTGGGGAAATTACTTTATAAGCAAAACCAAGGATTGTCTTTATGACACCATGGTATAAGGTAAAGAGAAGAATTTGTTGAGCAAGCTACAAAACCACTACTGAATTGGGGGAAAGATAAGTCTAACTTTCTGTCTGACATTATATTGCAGCTTAATAGCAAGACAAGCATTCAGATGACCCATTTACGCTTCAATTACCAAAATAAATTTTTGAAATACAAAATAAATATTTTATTTACCAAAATAATTTTTTTAATTTAGTCAGAAATTTTCTTTTCATCCAAGACTAAAGGCTGATTGAAATTTCAAAGGAATATAGAAATAAATTCAAGCTACATTAGGCTACCAGCTTGTTCAGTAGCCTTGCATTTATCAGACTCTTTTTATTATGGTATGACAATTTCAAGTAATTATCAATGTTCTAAAGAGTTTGACTGCCAACAAGTTATATTATTTCAGTTCATATTACATTATACAAACACTCTTTTGAGATTTAGTTTTTACTATCCAAATATTAGTCCTTGGGTGCCTCCTGTACTGCTAATTTGCATACACAGAAAGTTCAAACTAGGGGCTTTGAAATGTAAACCAAGATCCATTTCCTAAAATACTATGTGGTGAAACCCTGTCTCTACTAAAAATACAAAAATTAGCTGGGCATGGCGGAGGGCACCTGTAATCCCAGCTACCATTGCACTCCAGCTTGGGCGACAAGAGCAAAACTTCATCTCAAAAAAAAAAAAAAAACACTAAATAGTATAGACACAGTATAAACAGACACCTTCATTTTGGGAATCCTGACAAAGAAAGCACACCTTAATAACAGTAAAAATCCAGTTATTTATTTTTCTTTCAAAATGAAGGATCTGTCAAACTGTAGTAAAAAATTCTTGGAAATCATAATTATAGGTTTTCAGGTGCTTTCTTTCATTTGGAAAAGTCTTTAGTTTTTGGAAAACACATAAAGTGGTAACTTGGAGAATAACTTGAGTGATGCACCATGGTGCTCTCTAAGAACGGACGCCATTTCTTACTTCATTTTGTATTCCAGGGACAAAGTCAAGGACTGGTCTGTAATGGGTCCTCATTACACATTGTTAGAATGCATGGAAAGAGGCTGAGAATCCTGAAGTCATTTGACTGTGAAGAAGTATTATTTAGTGCTAGGTTTACCGTATAACTCAGCATTTGATGGAGATGTGGGTAAACTGGAGAAAGCTTACTAGTTCCATGCAATCCTAGCCAGCTCATTTCTGCCAGTAATGCCAGCCAGGAAAACTCCATGGAAAGAGGAAAAGCTAGTTTTGAATTTCTAAATTCAAAACTAGTTTTTTTTTTTTTTTTTTTTAGTTTCTTATCTGATGATACGGGTTTTCCTGCCGGCCCCATCCCCCCGCACATCCCCACTCACTTCAAGTGCATCTTTCTTTTTCACATTCCTTGGGATTTAGGGGTGCTCTGGCCCTTTGCCTACCTGAAGGCTCTTTTCCTAAATTAATGCAGGGAGTGCCAATGAAAGAGCAAGGGCGAAGGCTAGCTTCCAGGAGCCTGCCAGCGGACTCACAGCAGGTAAGCCGAGGCCAGTACAATCTACTGCCATCCGTACCCGCTCTGCCCGCAGTGGGGCTGAGAGTTCACAATGTGCACTGTGAGGTCACGGTTAGAGACAGGCAGCCGGTATCCGCTGCTGTTTTCTAAGAGGAGGAAATGCCAACGTCTCCTAGAGAGAGGTATCCTCACCTTCACAAGTGCTTTTGCAAAAGCTGCCAGCTCCTCGATCAGTCAGGCGCTGGCAGGAGGCCAAGTTTAGAGCCACAGCACATTCCCTCTCTCTCTTTCTCTTTCTCTCTCTCTCTCTCTCTCTCTCTCTCTCTCTCTCTCTCTCACACACACACACACACACACACACACACACACACACACTTATGCATACCCACCACACATCCCAGGCTGGGCGCCCTCCCAGCACTCGCCTACTCACATCAGCGCCAGGTGTGCCAGGCTTGCCTGGAGCTCCTGGCTTTCCTGCTTCACCTGCAGGACCCTGAGCAGGGGGAGAGGGGTGCGGGGACAGGAGAGAAAAAAGGTGCAAAGTTGAGACCCTTCAGACACAGGAGGCTGCAAAACACGTCTAAAGGAAGGAAGTGGAGCACTATGTGCTCCAATCAACTTACCGGGGGGCCTGGGGGGCCCTTAGGACCTCGGTCACCCTGGAGGGGTAAGAGAAAAAGAGAGAGCTGTCTATGAGCGGGATAGGCTGGGGACCCCACTGGGACAATCCCAGGAGAGCTCACTACACGGATGGGGATGGTGTAAGGGTCAAACGTAGAGGTTCATGACCAACAGGGACACCTCTCCCTCCAAAAATCCCCGGGCTCCTAGGATTCAACCCCCAAATCTCGCCCATGTCCGATCCTGCCTTTAAGTGGGGTGGCAGGAAGGGGAGACCCCGGTCCTCTCTAAAAACCTACAGGAGCCCTGGGAAAAGAATAGGAAAGGGCAGGACCGGGGAACAGAGGTGGCCTGGAGATAGAAACTTACGTCGATGCCGTCTATGCCCGGAACTCCAGGGGGGCCCGGAGGCCCTGGAGGACCCTGCTCGCCCGGGGGACCTCTCTGGCAAAAATAGCAGACATAGGTTAGTGGAACACATCGGGCAACAGGGAGCAACTGAGCGCGGTGCCCTGAAGCCCCCGCCTCCATCGGGTAAAAGATACCTTCCAGAGGAGGCCGGGTTTTTGAAACCCAACACAAGAATGTCTCAGATCTCCAAGCAAGCGCAGCTTTGGTCTCCGCCATACTCTAATGAGCTAAACTGTGGAGCTAGAGCAGGATTGACGCCCTCAAGGTTGGGGGAGGCTTCACTGGATCTCACCTCCGCAGAGTGCATGAAACCCAGGAGGAGTTGTGGAAAAGGGAGGGTCTAACGCCTTTTTATCCTCAAAAGGATTCAAAAATGAAAATGGGGCTCATTCGATACTTCGATTTATCAGTCATTGCAGGTCAGTGTTTTGGCCAGAATGGAACAGCCAAGAACAGAGACTCCACACCAGGATCTTTGTCCAGTAGAATGGGGAGGGGGGGGTATGCTTGAGGAAAAGATTTGGGAGGATTAGGGCAGGGGAGCATTGAGACCAGTGCCTGGTCTCATTTCAGTTTTACCTGCAGTGACACTCCCTGAGTTCCTTGAATTAGGTCTTTGCATCTCGCTTCAAAATTACACCAAATTTCAGACTGACCCTAGGACGTGATCCCTTTTATCGCTTGCAAACAGCTACGTTTCGATGGTGCTAGAAGGTATACTGGCGTCTAAAATAGCATAAACGTGTTGCTTAGGGAATGTGGGGCTTTTTTTTTTTTTACCCTTCTGAATTAAAAAAAGAAAAAGAAGAAAGACTCTTTCATCAAGGAAAACTTTGTTTTTCTAAACTCCAACGACCAAACAGGTTACAATGGAGTCTTTGTAAGTGAAACCTCAAACCTCAGCTGGGCTTATGCGCCCCCGCCAGGTCCTCCCCCGCGCAGGAGGCGGGAGGCGCTGCAGGCTTTGGGAAACTGCTGAAATGCTGATGGCAGCCAGGGCCACCCGGTTCCATCCTGGAGCCGCCTGCACCGCTAGCAGGACTCGGGGTTTAGCGCAGCTACCGTGGGCTGGAGGAGCGGGAGAGGGAGCCTGCCTGGATTCCCGCCTTTTCCAGCAAGGCCTGCTCTTGACAGTGACCAGGAGGTGGGGCGGGGGAGGGGTGAGGTGGGGGAAGTAAGAAGCAATAACAGGCTAAGAATTAAACCTCGGTCTCGAGTCACCTATTACCTTCAGCGCCAGAACCTGCAGAGGGGAGGATCCAGGTGGGGAGGAGCCCCCTTCCTAGACCAGGGGTCATCTAGGGCTCTGGACTTCGTTTTTTTTTTTTTTTTTTTTTGAGACGGAGTCTCGCTCTGTCACCCAGGCTGGAGTACAGTGGCCAGATCTCAACTCACTGCAAGCTCCGCCTCTCGGGTTCACGCCATTCTCCTGCCTCAGCCTCCCAAGTAGCTGGGACTACAGGCGCCCGCCACCTCGCCCGGCTAGTTTTGTATTTTTTAGTAGAGACCGTGTTAGCCAGGATGGTCTCGATCTCTTGACCTCATGATCCGCCCGTCTCGGCCTCCCAAAGTGCTGGGATTACAGGCTTGAGCCACCGCGCCCGGCCGGCTCTGGACTTCGATAGGACTCGCAGCAGGTGCTCGAGGCTGGAGGAAGCGCGGGTCTAAGAGCCCTGGGGATACTCCGCGCCTTCCTCATAGCTCCCCCGACCGCTGCGCCCCCAGCTGTCCTCTTGTGCGCTTGAAAAATGCAAACACTTCCTGTCCCCAACTTACCTCGTCGGTGGTCTGGCTGGGCTGGAGAAGAAAAGATGGGGAGAAAGTGAGAAAAGCACCCCTCAAACTCGCTCGCAACTTACTTGAGCCGCGCACAAGCAGAGCCCTGACAGCAGCAGCCCCAGGGCCCCGCGGTCCCGCGCAGTCCTGGCCATGCCCGCCGCCCTCCGCTAATCCCTTGGCCCGGCTCTGCAGCCTGCTTCCCCTCTAGGCTTCCAGACCCGCCACTAGCATAGGTGGCACTTCGTCCCTGCAGAAAAAGCACCCCCGGGAGTAGCGGTTGCCAAGGTGTACAGGCCCGGGAGGCGCACGTTCCCCCTGTTTATGAATGGCCCCGGAGAGGGTCCTGGGATTGGAGGAGAGCTAGGGGGCAGGGGAGGACGGATAGAATGACAACAGTCGCCCTTAACCCCTTCCCTGCCGCCGCACAGGCAAGGCCTGAACACTCAGCTCCGCCTCCATCCCATCCACCCCAGTGCATCTTCTTGCTGTCCTCGGAGCCTTCCCGGGTGGCCTATGCCAGTGTTGCCCAGTAGACCTCAAGTGGTCTTGGATATGTTTGAGAGTGAGGGAGGAGGGTTTATAAGCCGCCAAAGGGAGAACTACACACCCGCAGGTGGTTTCTACCTGCCAGGCTGCAGGTGGTTTCTATTCACCAGGTCGAAAGTATGACCTGTGCTTCCCTAATATTTCTCTAGTCAGTACAGCAAAGCACAGGCTCTCTTAGGGAAAGGGAGTGGGGAGGAGGGGTGCTGGGGAGGTGGCAAGATAGGAAAGTGGTGAGGTGGAGAGGGTTGAGCTGGGTAGAAGTGGCCTTTGCAGGTAGTCAGGGGACTCACCGTTATTCTGGCTGGCAGCTCATGGCAAGTTTCTCTCCTGGGCCGCAGGGGGTCACAATGGATCAGCATCCATTGAAGTTCAAACTGGAGAAAGGTAGTAGACAGTCAGGTAAGGTTTTCTGGATGACTGAAGCTGGTCATTCAAGAGAGAGATAAGTTTGTACCTGCGGTCTAATTGTTAAATAATTGGAAATCAACTAGAACTAGTTGAGCACACTGGACCAGGACTCTTGCTTTTCCTTGAATATGAGTTTTCTAATGAAAATGGGTTGGAAGCCTTTCACAAGTTTCTCTGATTATTAGGTATAGATGTCTTTAGCTTTGAATTATTTCAGCATACCCCTAGCCTGGAAATAGACCACCAGCACTGACTTTCTATTTCTGCTCTGATGACAATCTCAAGAAGTAGATTCTATTAAAATGAGATTCAGAGAGAACAGAAACTGTCCAAGTCACAAACCAATAAGTGTCAGAGTCTGGGTTGAAACCCAGGGCTATTGAACTCTACAGGGAATATATGCTCTAAGATTTTAGACAGGAGCTTAAAGACAGACAGAAAAAAAAAGCGGCAATCAGAAGGACAAGTAGAAGAAAAAAGATGTAGTCTTGGAAAAAATTTGCACACTGGAGAAGATACTCTCCATGGAGTGATCACAGCTTAAAATGGAAATTTAAGGACTGAAAATGAAGGTAGTGAGAAGGAAATATAAGACTCAGGAGAAAAAGATTTAAAATATTTAATTTTATATAATCTTATTCATTGGTTGAAGAGATGTAAATTTCTAGACACTTGAAATCCAAATGTGTCCTGATAACTTCTTACATTGTTAGCAGGTGTTACAGGATAAAAAAGAGGGTAACAGGAAACCGAGCTAGGAAAGTGTTGCCAGGTCTGAATCTGAAAAGATCCTCAGGTAACAAGGCAAAAAAATTAAAATGTCATATCCCATAGGAAGCCTATAGCCATGCACCATGCTGGCATCTCTTAATTAAGGAGCTTTCTGGCTAGGCATTTCAAATTGGATCAATATTTCTTTGTCATTGATGTTATCAAATGTCTGGGTAACCGTCCAGGTCCTAAATCTAAGCATTACTTCTTTTCTTTCGTGCAGTAGAGATTTCCATGTCATCCCACCTGCCAAATGGATTCTAGAGCCCCTAAATCTAGAGTGAAATTACATGCTTTTTGTTCACTGTTTTGGAATCATCCAGAGTTCAGATCACTGGACAGAAGATCAAAATTGGGGAGACAATGAAGAATGAAGTCTTTCCTTCCTATCCACAGAGGAAGGGAAAGATTAACAAAAGGAAGTTTTGGCTAACCAGAAAACTTATACCTGTTGTTTAGATAGTTCATTAAAGTTACTTATTGCAAATGTGAAGTAATTCATTAAACTGTTTTCTCAAATATGTAATTCTCTCTGGATAAACTGGTATACCTGTTTAAATATGCGAGCTGCAGTTGTGGCACAGGATAATGAGGAAATGAAATGTAATTCATCTGTGCATACAGGCTGGGTTGTTCAGAGTGCCACATAGATCAAGAGTTTCTGAACACATCTGCGCATCCACATAAACACCACCTACGCACTAATAATCATCTATACAACAACCATTTTTTGGCATGAAATATGAATTCCAATTTGCATGCTAATTATTTTGAAGGAAGATTGGCAGAGTACCTTGGTAAAAGTCACTTTCGTTATACATGTAAAATGCTGATTTTCACACATTTCTCATTTTCGTACCTGGAATCATTCTTCTCTTTGAATCATTTAGTCCTTTTGGCTGGTGTGAGTGCAGTGGTGCTTACAACTAATTTAGTCCTTTAGTCAACATTTATGATGTCACAATAGAACTCAAACACCAAGGAAACATTTTAGTGAAACCAAATATATTCCCCTCTCCACACTGGGTTTATAATTTGCAGGACAAGAAAAATACAAGTAAATAAATATATAAGTTTGTTTTAAATCTACTAAACAGAACATAAAATGCCCTAGCAAAAGCCATCCTTCTCAACACAAAATGTTATTCAATTATTTTCTTTTCTTTTTTTTTTTTTTTAAGATGAAGTCTTGCTCTGTCACCAGGTTGGAGTGCAGTGGCACAATCTTGGCTCACTACAACCTCCACCTCCTGAGTTCAGGCGATTCTTCTGCCTCAGCCTTCTGAGTAGCTGGGACTACAGGAGCGTGCCACCACATCCAGCTAATTTTTGTATTTTTAGTAGAGAGAGGAATTCACCATGTTGGCCAAGATGGACTCGATCTCTTGACATCTTGATCCACCCGCTGTGGCCTCCCAAAGTGCTGGGATTATAGGTGTGAGCCACCACATCTGGCCTATTCAATTATTTTCTATAGGACAATGTAAAGGTATAATTTAATCCTCAAGGTTACAATAATGGTCAGCTGACAACACATTTAAGCAAGGAATTTTGGCCCCAACTCTCTGTTCTTTTACCACGGTTAATGATTTCTACTTATTTTGCCAGGTTGTTAAGAAAGATTAATAAGGTATTTAAGCCCTTCATAAGAACTAAACAAAAACTAACTGCAGACAACTATCTTTTCCTCCTGAGAGAAAATGCTAATGACTATGAAACTTGGCTCAATGTTAATGAGATTGGCACAAGGTTTGATTTTTGCAAACTGAATTATGATTAAATTTTACAACTATAAAACACCAAAAAAACTAGCTCTTTAATAGGACAGATGTTTCATTAAGCTTTTGTCTTCAGTGACAACAAAGATTTAAAGGAACACTTGTATTCTCAGATCTCATCTTTCCTTTCAGTTTATGACCAAATGTTTGTTAGTACCATCATAAAAGACCTCCTCCAAGTGAAGCTTCCTGATTACTGAGCAGGAGGCTCTCAGCTGCCTCAAAATTAGAAAATTTCCTAATTCTATGTAGACTAAACCATGCTGTTCCAGACATAGTGCTAGGGATGTAGGCAGCACTCATATTTAACTCAACACTGGATCATACCAAAGACTACAGCAGAATCGTGAAAGGAGAAAGCAGTAGACTTGGAGTTAGCAGACCTGAGGCATGCTTATTTATTTATTCAACATATTTTCATATAGCACATTCATGTGCTTTGGGATAGACACCATGAAAGACACAAAACTGTCTAGCATGTAAGGCAGTATCTAAGCATAAAATGTTTTGATGATAAATACTATAGCAGTGGAGATGACAGAAGTATTTTTCTGGCTCAGGTCATCAATGAAGGGATCATATAACATGTGCATATATGCACATGCACATATATGAGTGGGGCCCTGAAGCCCCACTTCTGTTATTATAAGCAGAAACATGGAGGGTAAAGATCAGGGTTTACACAGAGGGGTTACAACAAGTCCCAAGGGTAGGAAGTGGTATATGGAGAAGAGACCAAATTTGCTGGGGTAGAGTAGACATCAGATTTTTTTTTCACCTTGACTTCAGGGCTAAGGAATTTAAATATTATTTGGTAGATTATTATTGTCATTAAAAGATTTTTTTTTTTTTTTGCAAAAGATAGGGATAGGGAGAGCTTCCTTGATTTAGAAGGGCGTTTTGAGGAAATTCATTTGGTCATCAATGCCTAAGCCTTTGAGGCAGAAGGAGGCTACTGCAGTAAAGCAACAAGAAGTGTTACACTCTGAGCTATGATGAGGCATCCTGAGTTATCTGTCAGATTAAAAAAAAAAAATCCTCCCCACATTTTACATACCCCTTCAGCTGCCATCCTCAGTTCCTCTTTATGCAAAATTCAAAAGAGATGTCTATAACTATTGCCTCCAATTCTTCTCATTTTCTCTTGAATCCATTCCAGTTGGGCTTTCACTCCCAACACTCCAATGGGTCTTTTCTCAAGATCACTCTCTTTGATTTCTAAATCCAATGGTCAACTATTTGACCTGTCTACAGCATATGAGTCAGTTTCTTATTCTATCCTTTTTGAAATACTATTTTCCCTTGACTTTCAGGGCACCACAATCTCCTGGTCCTCTCCTATATTACTGATTGCTCCTTCTTACTCTCTTTTGACAAATGTCCCTCATCTCAGCAATCTCTAAATGTTTTCATTTAGAGATATTTCAGGACTCAGTTCTTGGACTTCTCTATTACACTTGTCTCTTGGTGATTTCCTGACTTTCAATACCATATGTATGTTGACAATTCCCAGAGTTCTATTCCCAGATGAACCTATGTGTTGAACTTTGCAAGCACACATCTGCCTACTTACCAACTTCATCTAGATGTCTAGTAATGATCAAACTAACTCCAATATCCAGACTGACTCCTGATATTCTCCCTGACACCTGCTCTTCCCACAGCCTTTCTCATGACAGTAAATGGCACGTCTATACTTCCAATTACTCATGCCAAAAGTATTGGTGTCTTCCTTGATTCCTCTTTTTCTCTCATACCCCAAATCCTGTTTTCTTTACTTCAAAATATATTAGGTTTGTATCACTTTGCATCACCTCCACCTCTACCACCCTGGTCTAAACCAAGGCTGTCTCTGCCTGAATTATTGCAGTGGCTCTTAAGTAGCCCTTGCTCCTACACACTTATGTCCTTCTCTCCCTTCTCCTACAATATATTATCAAACTAGCAGCCAAGGAGATCCTTTTAAAAGATGAGAACATGTTGCTTATCTATTCAAAACCAGCTGGTAGCCACCCATCTCACACAGTGTGAAAGCCAAAGGACTAACACAATTTCTCAACCACATCTCCATTATGTTACCTCTCCAGCCTCAATACCTCCTTTCTCAGTCTCATTCCAGCCACACTGGCTGCCAGGGAGTTCTCAGACATCACACACCTACACCAGACCCTTTTCCACTCACTGTTCTCTTTTCCTGAAATCCTCCTCCCCCAGATATCTAGATGTTAATTCTCTCAACTCCTTCAGGTTTCTGCCAAAATATTTTCCTCTCAATGAGGCCCTTCACTCAAGGCACTCCAATATCCTGCTTCATTTTTCCCCATAGCATTTAGGACCACCTGGCATACTCTACATATACTCATGTATTTATAGTGTCTGTCTTCCCTCCCCAGAATGTAAGCGACATTGGAGCATTAATTTTGTCTGCTTTCACCACCACCTAAAATAAGGCCTATAACTTAGCAGACGTTTAATAAATAGTTACTGAATATTAATGAATGAGTACATAGAGATGGATAAGAAATATAGTGAAGAAACAATTGATAGTATTTGCCTTTCTGGTTTGATCATGATTTGTGGCAGTTCCCTTCCTCTGTCTGTGTTCCAGTTTCTTCATGATAAACTGAGAGGTTGGGATTAGATGCAAAGTTTCCTCCAGCTCTGAAAGCCCATGATTCTACTGACACCACGTTGTAACCAAACAAACTAACCAAGCAGAGATTAACATGAACAAAGATTTCTTTATGGTCTTAGCCCATGTACATTTTTTATAGAAATAAAAAAACTAATAGCACACTGATTTTTTTTTGTTGCAACACTATGGGCACAGTTGAGGTCAATAAAAAAATTCAGTGTTTTTAGTTTTCTGTTAAAAGCAAGTTTGATCATTATTCAGTTTTTATTCTAGCTATCCATAGCCCCTACTTCCAATCATGGCTTCTACTGTGTCACCAGCTCCAGTTCTGTGTTTCCTCATTTCATTGCCACCTAGTGGAAAACCCAGCTGAGGTTGTTAATATGGTCTACAATGCAGCAGGCTGTTTCATCTCCAAAATATAAAATAAAATTGTTTTGACAGCACTCAAAAACGTTTTAATTAAATCAAAGTTTTATAAAAATATTTCCTATCGATATGTATAGAAAATATTGCCGTTTTTTCTTTTTAATTTAATTTTTACTTCCAACTGAAAGAGTATTTGTAAAAGATGTACTTGTCAAAAACAACTTAATAAGCAAACTTAATAGTTTCTTGCATAATAGATAGTATGCATTTCCTAAATTACTAAAAACACAACTTTCCAATAGTATTTCTCAAATATCAGAAATAATATTAATCACAACCTCACAATTTATTTTTCCCATGTTATAATTCATGAAACTTATATTGTTTTTACATGTGGAAGTTAGTGTGATTCAATTCTGTGGATGGAGAAAAGTACATATAGCTTTTCCAACAACAGTTTTGCCAGCTCTCCTCTGAATCTAGTGAAAATAAACACAGAGCCACACATTTGATAATATACTTTTTAAAGCAGTAAGTCTGTCCGATTAATCACATACCATGTTGGCTTCTTTGGAATATGCACAGGTAAAAAGAAAAATGGTTTGAGCCATATGTTTGTTAAGCCACATAAACTTTTACTCTCCCTCAAACAAGCCCAGACTCCCAGCATATATCTCTGCAAAGGAAGAAAGGCCAACTTTGTTTTCTAATAGAGCTGTACCAAATAATTCTCCTAGGCTATCATGCTGACAACAAACAATAAAGAACCTGTCATAAAATAACATGTTTTTATGGTAGGCTGCCAGGAAACCAAGCTTTGCAATGGGATAAATGGCACCATCCTAAAATATTGGCACAAAGGAGAATAAAATATATGGGATTTATTGTTTTAAAATCAAACTAACAGTGTATTACAGCAGTGCATTGGGAAAAAATATAAAATGCTCTGAGCCCACTAAATAACCATGAATGATGAGAAGATGTTTGAGATGTAGACCACGTGAACAGCTATATCACAAGCTTATGAAAACCTTTTGAAATTGGCTTTCTTTTTCAACTTAGAAAAGAAGGGGACAAAAGATAGGATAGGCAGGGGGGAAATAGCAAACAAGTACCATATAAGTGACTCTTTTAGCATCAGTGATCTATCAAATGTTGTTTTCAATTGCATTTTTTATTATGAAGTTCCTAGGGCTACTTTTTGACATCTGATAATCCCTTTAGAAGGAATATTTTGCTTTTGATTTACTTACTAAAGAAAAGCAAGGGTTGACTCTGAAAAAAATTATTCAATTAATGTAGAGTGTCAAAGACTAGAATGAATTCTATTCCATAAAGGAAAATGTAAAACTACACTTTTTCTTATTGTTTTTATGGTATTTTTGTGCTATTTCATTTTAATTTAAAATTTCGAACACAGTAATATTGAATATTTGTGTCACCAAGTTGAGAGAACGGTGACCTATCAGTACAGTTCTTCTACCTCTCAGAATATGTACATACCACTACCCATCACTCTCTAAGTCCTCTAAGGGACAGGTAGTCATTGTTAATCTTCAGCAATTGTCAGCAACTTCAGATTTCAACCAAATTGGTGAGAAGTCTAAGAAAATAGGCCATAAAATTAAAACAAGGGGCTAAGGACAACTCGTGGACACACAGGCTTTGTCTGTGGGCTTCTATGAGTGTTTGACTACCTTCAGTTTTGAAAAATAAGGAACAATGTGGGAACACTAACAAACCTTGAAAACGGAAGAACCGATACACGTGGGAATTTCCAAACGAGTGTCCGTCTTTCTGGGGCATTGTACCTTGTCTTCTCCTGGATGATGTTTTCATCACCAGGACTCCTTTCAGACATCAAATCCCTTAGGAAACATCCCTGGCCCCCACTGTCATGCCTCCCTGCTCTTATCTGAGTGAGGAGATTTTTTTTCTGTGTGTTTCTTGGCATGCAGCACTGGCCACTATCATGGTACTTACCATGCTATATTGTGATGATCCTTTACTTGTCTCAACTCCTTATTCTCAATAGACTGAAGAAAAAGTCTGTGATTTAATTCTCTTTGTATACCCAATATTTACACACTCAATGAAAGTTTACTATGTAAATAAGCAAGTTGGATTAAAGTCTGAGGACATGTTTTATACTGTACAAATTTCCCACTTTTTAAAAATTTATTTGGTTTTTCCTGCAAAGTAAATTCTAAAGGCAAATCACAAATGCCTTTCAAAGTAAGAATAATGAGATTCTTTATAAGGAAAAGTATGTGGTTGCATGCATTTTTCTTTATCCCAAAGGAAAGCTAGTTGGCATAGCAGAAGATAAGGTAGATTAGAAATATTGTGCCTAACACTATTTCTTACAAGTTAACAGATCCGTGTGAGTTCACTTCCTCAGCTGCGAAATGGAGATAATGCTATCTGTACTTTCTATCTTACAAGGTTGTTGCAAGAATCAAATAAGTTAATGGGAATAAAAGCATTTCGAAAACTTGAATTGGTATATTAAGCATATTAAGATGATGTTTTAAAAAAGTGTAAGTTGGCTTTTCTTACATAGCGTTCTAATTCTTTATCTGATATAAAATGAAGTTTGAGAAATACATTTTGGTGAGAAGTTTGAGCTTCATGTTATCACTTCCAGTTGTTAAATGTGGACAGGATTGTTTCGGCCTATAATGTTGATCCAGTTTAGCTGCCATTGTCACTGTCACACTTCCGCCATCATCAGCCAGTATGGAATGTTAACAGGCTGTTAGGCTCAAGTCTTTTTTGTGTTTCCTGATAAGGGAGTCAGAATTCAGCCTGAAGGAAGATACTTGTACATGCCTATTTCAAGTATTTTTTAACATTGGCTATGGTATACTGATTTAGAAAAGCTTCTTGGTGGACCAGAAGCTCAATGTAAAGCCAGCTGCCAGGTTTCTGGTTGCACTCCTGCATGTGGTAGAATAAAATAGAAAGTAATTGGTACTAACTGGACTCCACTGTGATGAGTGAATAGAGTTGGCAGAAAAATCTACAATCGGCTCTGACATTATTGGCAAGGCTATAGGATAATGAAGTAATAGTGAGACTTCAGTTTACTGCTCTGGCAATAAGACAATTTAATAGCATCTTAGCTCACAGAATTTAGTGTTATAAAGACTTAAGTTTCTTTAATCCCATGAATAAATAAATAAATGTTTAAAATACTTGACTGATGTTTGTAATAGTGAGGAGGTAACTTAAGTATCTTCCCCTTCACCCATGGCCCGGAAATGAACAGCTACTTGCAGAAATTCAGTGTTGTCTGAGAACCTTTCCAGTGTCATTGCAAAGATCTTGCTGCACAGAATTTCAAGATGGCACAACAGTAGTCCAATCGGCTTTCTAACCCAGCCACTTGAGGTGTGATAACTCATTAAATGAAGAAATACTTTCTCAAGAGTCTACAAGCCAGAGAAGTAATATGGCAGTTACAAATTGCTTCCTGCCCATCACAGAATATAGAAATTTCACACTACCTTCACACTAGTCACAATTCTTCCCTTGAAAACAAGTTATTTGAACAATTCCATTACTGAGATCTCTGATAACCTTTTATTCTTTGGAGATGTGCACAGAAACAATTTGAAATCATCGTATCACCCTGCTACACACTCCATGATATGGGTTTTGTGACTAGAATTTAACAGCTCCATGCTAGTATGAGAGAAAGAGAGGTTGGCATCAATGGTTTATGTATTGAGCTCTAAATTCCTTTGTTTCCTTCAAAAGAACACTTGTCCTCTAAGATACATTTTCTAAATTCCTATCATAATATTATAAAACATCCTTTTAAAGCATTGCTCAGTTAAAGTATAACAATTCAAAATGATAGAACTATCTGGTACTAGTTGGCACAATTATTGTGTCAACATACAATTCCTTACACTTATATCTGGGGATCTCTGCAGCAAAATCATGAACAGAGCTCTAAAATATTTCACTTCTACCACACATCATGCAAGACCTACTTCTAAATAAATCCATGTCATGCATCTATATAACTTTCATTCTTGTTGACCAGACATCTTATGGCTTTCTACCCTCATCTCTCACCACTCTGAAGATAGTATCTCACCCTCCTCTCTCGCTCTCTCTCCCTCTCTCTCTCTCTCACACTCACACACACTTTTTCATATATATATATATATCATCCAAATCAGTGAGTCCCTAGGCCTTTGAATGTGGTCTACTTACTCTCTTTTTCCCTTAATGGTGTTTCCCTCAGCTAGAATGTACTTTCTCCTCCCTTTTTGCCAATCCAAATCCTTTCATTTCAAAGTTCATTGCTTCCAAGAAGCATAGGATTCTTGACTAACTGAATCTGTCATCCACCTCAACTTTACTTTGAAGATTCTCATTAGTTATGTGTACACAATATATGCCACATTCGTATGGCTTTCTTTCTAAGTTGCCTCAGAAAGACTCTGGGTGCGCTAGGTGGGCATGTAACACTTTCCAGCTTTAAGCTCCCCGAGACCAGAAGCTATCTACCTAACTTCCACTGATTCCAAATTCCATCCAGGACAGGCTACACTCAGCTGATTATCAAAGATGCTTGAGATATTCATTTTTACCAATCTCGTTTTACTTTAATCTGCCATAGTGTGTGGTTTTATACTTACTGGAACAGAAACTTGAGGATTATCTGCAAGTTTTCCCAGCACGGCAAAGCCATCGGTGTCAATTGGGCCTCTTGGCTTTATAGGTAAAGATTCAATCCTGTTGCAGTCAACAAAAAGAGTAGCACTACTCCTCTCCACGCCAATCATGATCTTATGCCACTGGGAATCAAACAAGGAGGACAAATTCGAAAAAGCTGCTGTTTGGAGACTTCCATCCAGTCCCTTGTATGAAAATGCAACAGATTGTGTTTGGCCATTAATCTTTATGCCAACTTGTTCCTTCCCAGAGGAATCCTGAATCTGCCAAATGTTCCAGTTCTTTTTGAGTGTGCTTCCAGTCATTCGAAACGTCGTCAAGAAGGAGTATTCTTCAGGCAGTCCACTGGGATATAAATTCCTGAGTAAAATTTTTAAATGGTAAATATGAATCTTGTTTCCTGTACCCATATGTATTTACCATATTCTCTTTTGAGGCTATTTTAGATGCCAGACCTACCAAAAGGCTGCAGTGTAAAAAACTATGTACTGCTTGTTCTTTCATGACTGTTCATAAAGACCTTTACAGAAGTTCAATGGTTCGTGTGCATTCATGGTCCATCTTAAAATACACATTTTGAAAACACTCTCCCTCATGGCTAAGGAAGGTTCCCAATGCCACATAATCCCAACAATATTACTATTTATACTACCCAAAGAGCTACTGTTCAGCAATTTCATCTCAGCCAAAAAATACATTCTTGCAAAGTTCTTGGCAACATTTCATTCACAAGTGAGAGAGGAGATCATTAGGAATGTAAATCAGCAGTACTAGCTTATGAAACGATTTAATTAAAGCAGCTAGGAGCTTCTAATTTTTTTTTATTTTAAAGTAACATGTTAAGATTATTTATTTCCATAATTGCTTGGGTATTCACTCCACAATTATATCCCAGACCCATATAAGTATTTTGAGAATCAGTAACTGAGGACTTCAGGAGCATCTTCACACTGAGGATGTTTGTCTTTTTTTAGGGAGTTCAAATTATGATGTTAAAGTAGCAGTTTGTCACACTGGATATGTGACAAGGGAAAAGTAACCAATTCTTACTTCTCTACTACAACTCAATTGCTGTTTTTGTTTTGTTTTGTTTTGTTTTTTTAAGATGGAGTCTTACTTTGTTGCCCAGGCTGGAGTGCAATGGCGCCATCTGAGCTCACTGTAACCTCCACCTCCCAGGTTCAAGCGATTCTCCCGCCTCAGCCTCCCAATTAGTTAGCATTACAGGTGCCCACCACCATGCCTGGATTATCTTTTGTATTTTTAGTAGAGATGGGGTTTCACCATGTCGGCCAGGCTGGTCTCAAACTCCTGACCTCAGGTGATCTGCCTGCCTCAGCCTCCCAAAGTGCTGGGATTACAAGTGTGAGCCACTGCATCCAGCCCAGTTGTTCCTTAATCTGCCAACTAAGTCTGTATCATTGCTAACTCCTTTACTGCTTTAAATGGTAGAATAAAACCAGTAGTGTCCCTGAGGCATCTCTACCCTATACAGAGACTGTGGTCTGGACCTGTACCAGCTACCTGGATATTCTTCTGCTGAAGCCAAGCTGCTAAAAGCTGAAGACTGAACTGTAAAAATCAGCATGTTAAATGTAAGCATCATCTTTCAAGGACTTGAACATTATGTCTTTTTACATTTCTCCTTCTAAGCATAGAAAAATTCCTAAGCAAGGAAGAAATGTTAGGCAAACTAAATGCTAATGAATTTTCTGTGCTAAACAATAAAAATTTTATATTTTTGAGAACAGTTATGGACCAAGACCCAGAATCCCAAATAACTTTCCTTCAAGTCAAATTCTTGTTATGTAGCTCTCTTTAACTTGCTAAGATCTTCTATCTTTACTATGATTTTAATTATAAAACTTTATTATGTCTTATAACAACATAAACAAATCAACTTCTTTCTATGCAAGTATTTTTATAAGCCTTCAATAAAATGGGTCATCTATCTCAACAAATTTTATCACTTTGTTAGTTTTCTAAAGATAACAAAAAGGTTAAACTTTTCATCTGAATACTCTTTCATCATAAAAGTATTTTTTTAACCATTACTTTGTAATATGACTGGTTTGTATTTAGGGTGCGGGATGAATTATTTATCCATACACATTTTTTTCACTGGTGATGTGTATTATTCATATTGCAAAGTTTTCAGTTCACTGCTTATGTTTTATATCCATCAAGTGTACATTTTAAAATATGCAATATGGAGCTAAAGAAAAAATTATACGAGAACCACTTACTGACTTTTTTCCCTATATGAAACTGTCTACTACATCACTCCAGATATTTGTTTTTAATATATTTCCTGTTTCTCTATCAGTTTGTCACATTTTCTTTGACTTTATATCTTTCAGAATTATATCTATTCCAGAATAACCTCTAGAAAAGAAGCTAAGATTCACTATTCACAATAAAATGCACTGAGTATTGTATAATTATAAAACCTTATGAAAGTTTGTACATCTTACCTAACTTACCTCAATAAATTTGGAGCTGGGAGATAGTTTTCAAGTTTTACTCAATTGTGAAATTGGGCAAGTGTCCATTTAAATTATAAATAGATTATTTTGATTATTATTTTTAATTAATGATTGGGATTTAACCAGATGCTTAAATAATTTATTTTCTTATTTTTGTCCAAGATAGTTATTGTTGAAGCATGAGATTTTTTAAAAGGACAATAAAATCTAATGCTTCTTCTTCTCTTCCTTAAGCATTATTTTTCCAGGCTTCAAAAATAACCTAATCTGTGTTATCTATATATCCGTCTACAGATATACCGAACAAAACTGTAGAATATAATTAGTTCCCTTTAAAAATCTATTTTGTTTCAATTCTGGAAATCCCAGTAATGTGTTTAGGTGGCTTTTGTGAAAATACAACCTGGGGTTAACTGAGGGAGTTCTCCCAATTTGTGTTTCATTCAATCTTTCCCACTCAATGAAGAGATTATGTTAAAGGTAGGAAAGGACATAATGTCTTAATATATCTCTGACTTGGTGTATGTAATGCCAAAAACTAAAAAAAGAAAATAATTAATTTAAAATGATGGAGGGTAGGTTTGAGATGGCTAAATGAATACCTCATTTATAGATACGTTGTTAAACTAATGGTATCTGTCTCTTTCTCTCCGTATATATGAAGATAATATATGTGCGTGAATATGTGTAGAAATAATCTAGATTATCCTGTTATTGATCACTGATCTTTTAAACTAGGATAGTATAGTATGTCAATATGGTAAGAAGAGAAAATTCATTTTGGTATTTATACTAATAAAACACATATGTATTTGTATATACCTAAGACCACTTAAAAGTCTCACAGGTTTAATTTATGGAACAGTCAGTCCCATTGTCTTTTCTTGGAATACCTGAAATTCTGTTCCTGCAAATATGCTATGCACATCAGTCAGTAAACTTGACAGCATGCATAATTTAAAATAAGCTGTACCTATAAATGATTTATTTCATTGTATTACAGCCTTCAAAGAGTACCTTAAATAAAGAATCATAAGGGTTTGAATGAAAGATTAAATAGTCTTTGGACCTTGAAACATTTATTTATGACCTTAACCCAAGAAAAGACTGTGTTTTTAAGGAAAATAAACATAACATGTTTGTTAGTGGGAGTTGACAGTGTAAAACTATTATGCCTAAAATAAGGAATAAAAAGCAACAACAACAACAACAACAAAAAAAAGTATGTGTCTCTTAAGTCTTCCTCCTACAAAGATCCTGCTAATAGTTTCTTTCACTGTTTGGGAGCCTATGTTCTCCAGCACAGAAAGTCCCTTTATACCAACATTGTCTACATCCTGCATGGCCGAGAGCAATTCCCATCCGTAGTTTCCTTGTCACCTGGCTTTTGAATTAGCAGGACTTGGAGGGCAGATTGTAAAGAAAGGATCCTCTAAGGAGAAAAGACTTTCATATCCATGCATTCTCTCCTTCTAGTGCTCTTCACCACTAAAAATAAACACTTACCCAATACCAGCGTGGATTGGGTTCTTCAAGCACTCCCCAGTTATGAACACCTACTCTGCATAGCAACCTTATGACATAGTTATTATTCCTAATTTTAAACTGAGGGAACTGAAGTAAAGATAGTCCAAGTACTTTCCCAAGAATAAACTTTACTTGGAATTCCACATGTCTCAGTCCTCTAACTTTCCTTCTTCTCTTTTTATTCTCTACTTTCTTTTCCTAATTTCTTCCTCCTTCTTTCCTTATCTTGTAATAAGGCTTGACAGTAAAACAAGATTTTTCAGTCTTTATGGGAGCAGGGAGTCAAGGGTAGCAAATGTGAGGCATTAGATATAGCCTGGGTACACTATTTAGTGATAGCTCTAGGCATTTCGAGAAAAGCAACAACGAAGTTGAGCAGGAGGTAAGGAAGCCACGTGGCAGCACATTGATCAGTCTCTGAACTTAAGATTTAATGACAGTACCTCAAATCTTAGCAGAGAAATTCAGGTCAGCACTGAGGACCTCATGTTTTGCTTAATTATTTAAGAAAGAAAAAACTGAATTTTTAAAGCTTATTTAGCAGCACAACTGGCACTTCCATACATGAAAAGAAATTATGAGGAAAAAAACAGTGAGTGTCACTGTTATCATGTTCTTAATCTTTCCAGATGTGAATGGTTTTCCAGAGTCAGTATGGAGTAGTGGTTAGAAGTACAACCTTTGCAACCATTCTGCCTGGGATTCAGTCCTTCCAGCATGTTCCAACCCACTCACCTTATGCAAGTAAATTAAACTTTTGGGGATCCCTGATTTAAGAAAAAAAAGGTTAATAATGCCCCTATATCACAGGATTGTGATGAGAATGAGATTATTGTTAATTAGTAAATTTATAGAAAGAGCTCATATAATGTACTATTATTGTATTACGCAATAATATACAGTATGTTCAAAACATGAATTTCTAGCTGTAATCTGGTACTATTATATCAGATTGTTCTAATTTATTCAAAACTTTTTTATATACGTTGAGTTTCTATATTATTTTATTGTTCTAATTAATCATTACTTACCTTTACACCTTAATTTCTATCGAAGTCCTAATTGTCTCATTTATCTACTAAAGGAATCTTAATTCTAGCTTTTTTACATTGTGCTAAAGCATATAATAATTATCATAATCATAAATAAGGTATTTAGGTGATATCAAAACTAAATTGCTGAGATTCATTCACAATGATGACAGGACTCAACACTTATGCACTAAAGTACCTCAGTTATAAATAAAGAGCAAAAGGCTTAGTTCCAGAGAAAGAAATCAGTGAAGTGCAGGATTTGATGTTGTTAATATTACTATCATTGTTTCTATTATAATTATTTTAGTTTTGCTTTGGTTTGATGTCTGCCAGGAGCCAAGCAGTGGACATGTGGCTCTATTTCAGCACCAGGACACTTGAACAGCACCATTGTGAGTCTTTTAACCACTCTGTGGCTCCTAGTTAAATTTATGCTTACCCTCTGGCACTTTTCACAGAGGGTCCTTTCAGTCAAAACCAGACAAATTATAGAAAAACAGAAAGCAAGGTAATAAGAACATGTCCTGAATCAATGTATAATAGTCTCAGGGATGCTTTTTCCTGGAATGGAAAGTAAATTACATACTGAAAACATGAAATGCAGTATTCAGGCACTGAAGACAGGCAGGTAAATAAATTTCTTCATCTTTAAATACAATTATAATCCAAGAAACATTGATCATAAGAAAACCCTAACATTGGATAGTTATCCATTTTAATGCATTTGAGTCAGATAATTAGATTAAAATATTTTTGATAGATTACCTAGTTGGAATCCTGAAGTCTACATTATTTCCCAACTTGTAAGCCACCTGCAATGTAGCTGATCCCACTACTCTCTGGATAGCTCTTCTAGATGCTGCTTTATCTATCTGGAACTGAGAGATCAGATCAAACCCTATAGAATGGGAATACAAAATGAAAAGTCTAAAATGAGATTGGTTTTATTCCTTTCCATAACTTTCCCAAATAAAAAAATACATATATCAGGTTTATAGAAAGCATGCATTTTCAATAGGCTACATTGCTACTCACCTGGTAAGTCATCTTGGCCAATCCTGATCTTAGGACAGAGTTCATTTTCACCATTAGAATTGGAATTGGCAGGGAATCCTGCAAAAGAGATAGCATGTCATTCTACTTCATCCACTCTAAAGATTTCAGGATGTATCAATAATAATAAATATTTAAAATTCAATATTATACCAGCTTGCTTAGAGGTAGCATGTTTGGCTTTACCTCCATGCATCTATGATTATAATCCATCCACCTGCAACTCACCCTGGAAGGAGTGGATGCAAGGCACAAAGTTTCTCTAGTAACCTGTGCTGGAAAATGTTCGTTTTGGAGAGGTTAGGCATTTGTTCCTTTTGAAACCAAAGCTGAATGGTGTCCAGAATGGCACAGGGTCAGAAGTCTGTTTGGAAAATTTCTGGTGGTTTGGGCTAGAAAATATTCCTTAAACACCACAAATATTAGGATTCCAATGAGATTCCAGAGCCAATCTTGGTCCAGTTCAGAGGGGCTTCTGGAGAGTAGAGTTCTTAGGAATCTTTGTCAGATATAGGGGCCTGAGGAAGTCTTGAGATTCACTAATCCTAAATAAAATACAGAGGATGCATTTGATTTCAGAAATTCATTCTAAGAGATCAAATAAAGGTCCCTACTAAATTACTCATAACATCTTAGAACTGGGAAGAGTAAAAAGAAGAAGAAAAAATCATGAGAAGGATTAAATCCTCAATTTGATAAGAAATCATAGAACGGAAATTGTGTTCTCCTTACACAAATGGAAGGTCAAGGGAAGAGAGTTTTTCACCACCATGGAAGGCTTCTTGTAAATATCCAACCTCAATGCCTTGCTAAGATTCGTCTGACAACAGAGATGCTCTAGACTTCAGAAAAAGTATTATTCACTTGCAAAGCATGGGCCTGGTGTCATGGCTCACGCCTGCAATCCTAGCACTTTGGGAGGCTGAGGCAGGCGGATCACCTGAGGTCCGAAGTTCAAGACCAGCCTGACCAACATGGTGAAAGCCCGTCTCTACTAAAAATATAAAAAATTAGCCAGGCGTGGTGGCACATGCCGGCAGTCCCAGCTACTCGGAGGCTGAGGTAGAAGAATCACTTGAACCTGGGAGGCAGAGGTTGCAGTGAGCCGCGATCATGTCACTGCATTCCAGCCTAGGTGACAGAGTGAGACTTTATCCCAAAAAAAATAAAATAAAAATACAAAAAGCATGGGCCTAACCATCATGGTACATCAAACATGCTCTTTATACTGTCCTCACCCCAAATTGTTGAGGTCCATCCATCCATCAATCTATTTATTTATTCATCCCTGTATTCACTCAACATTAACCAATCACCATCTGTCCTAGGCACTGCACTAGGCACTGCAGCACACAGATTAGCCTTCCTGCCAACTGTGATTACTGGCAGGACTTACTTTCCATACCCAGCATTGACCACGGAAAACCAGCCAGTAGTGTATCCCCATACCCCAAAGGTGGATTGAAGAGTGAGGGTGTGAAGGACCACCGATGCCTCACTCAGTCTTCAGTCAGCCACAACCCTGCCTGATCATTTCTGGGAATAAGTGATCTTTGAAAGTCTAGGAACTATGGCCCTTACTGGGGCGACGCTTGACAGCTGCAGATGCCCAGGGTTCCAGGAAACTGCACACGAAGAAGAAAACTGGAATTTTCCTGAAGAAGAGAGAAGAAAAGTGACTCAAACAGGAGTCCCTGCAGACGGGAACTACTTTCATATTTTCAAACCTGGTAAACCTAACTAATATAAGGTGATCAAATCTCAGTATAGTTTATTTTTTTTCATTTTTTTTCTGTTCTTTTTTTTTTTTTTTTTTTTTTTAGATGGAGTCTCACTCTGTCCCCCACACTGGAGTGCCACGGCACAATCTTGGCTCACTGCAACCTCCAACTCTTGGGTTCAAGCGATTCTCCTGCTTCAGCCTCCTGAGTAACTGGGATTACAGGCATATGCCACCACGCCCAGCTACTTTTTCTATTTTTAGTAGAAACAGGGTTTCACCATGGTGGTCAGTCTGGTCTTGAACTCTGACTCGTGATTCGCCCACTTCGGCCTCCCAAAGTGCTGGGATTACAGGCGTGAGCCACCGCACCTGGCCTTCATTTTTACTCTGAAACCCTACTGAGAGATGTAAGGAACTCATGTTTCCAGCCCCCACTGTCCCTGTTGTTTTATTGATCTCACTTTCTCGATATTTACCTGTCTCACTGTTTTGGTACCTATTTCTTTGTCTCTGGTTTCTTTCATCTTTGATTTCCTTTCTCTCCTTTTCTGTGACTATCACTTGCTCTCTCTTCCTCTGTCTCTCTTTTTATTTGCGTCTGTCTTTGGTTTCTCATGCTTGCTCTCTTGTCTTACTCTCTCATCAGTCTCTCTTTCTGTCTCTCACCTTGTGGCTCACCTACTCTCATCCTACCACTGCTACAAAAATACAGACCCTTGCTTCTGAGGACCCCCAGCCCCGTCTCCCCACCACTCTTTCCAGGGTTATTGTCTTACCAGCAAGTCTTCATTTTCCCAGTTGGTTTTCTTTGTTTGCCAACAGTCCCTATGAAGAAGGGGTTGGAAGGGAGTCACTGTCCCCTCACTACCCCTTCACTGTCACCCTAGGACTATGAGTTCTGGGCCCAGCCTTAGTCCCTCCTGCCCCGGTGAGGGCTAAAAGCAAAGGGAGAGAACCAGAGGAATCTCGTGACACTTTAAACTGAAGCAAAGGAAAGGGGTGGAGAGAAGCCGTGCTGTAAGCCCAGGCCTAGGGGTGTGTCCTCAAAGCTAACAAGGTTACACTGAAGGAGGGATTTACAGGGGAAAGTTTGTTGAAACGAAAAAAATTAAATCAGGATGTGGAGAAATTCACCAGAAAGATCCAGGCAAGGTGCTATAGGAACACAGTAGATGCTCTTAGATCTGCTATAGGAGTACAATGGCAGCTTTCAGAACTGCTATAGGAATACAGTGGAAGCTTTCAGAGGGCTGAGGTTCCAGTAAAAATGTGCCCACAGGGAGGCGGAGGTGTAGAAACTATGGGAGCCTTGGTGCCCAATCAAACTAGCTTTCAATCCCTGTTTATTCTGAAGCTTACTAGTTGTGTGTCCTTGAGAGAGTTACTTCACCTTTCTGTAACTAGATGCCTTAATTGTAAAACAGATTGAAAATACTTACATTAAAATAATGGTTTTGAGAATTAAATGAGGTATCAAAGGCAGAGGGTCTAACACCCAACAATCATTATTTGTCATCGTCCTCATACCTAACACTTCAGTATGTGCCTCCCTCTGTTGAAAATGCTCAAGGCCTAATGCCACTTAATTCTCACAACAACATTATAAGGTCAGGCTGAAGTTACCCTTATTCTCCAAATAAGAAAGTTGAGGAACCAGAAAATGAAGTAACTTTTTCAAAGTGCCATGCCTATTACTAAATACATTCTCTCTCTCTACCTCAGGGCTGGAAATCCTGATAAAATGTAATATTAAGCCCCCTAGTTGTTGTTTCTTCTTAAACTCTGAGATTACCAGAGTTGAGCAGAGGACACTGTATCTGGAAAGAAGCAACATATTATCCTCCGTTAACAAGGTGACAGCAAGTTACAGGGAGCACAAACCTAGAGAGACACATGTTATCAGCATCGCTATCACACATACCATGCCCTCTCTCCAGAACCTGAACATCTCAAGAGAATTCCCAAGAGCCCCCACATCACCCACCTTCCCACCCACTCAGCATGGCCTACCTCTGGCGTTGTCTTGAGGGACATGGGTAGTTACTCCAAAAACAAAGACTCTAAAGGTCAGAAGATCCAACGATCTCAAAAATCACAATGCAAGCAAAGTAATATTTTTTTTTTTAAGAGACAGGGTCTCAGGTCTTGCTCTGTTCCCCAAACTGGAGTATAATGGCAAAATCATAGCTCACTACAGCCTTGAACTTCTGGGCTCAGGGGATTCTCCCACCTCAGCCTCCTGAGTAACTGGGATGATAGCCATGCACCACCACACCCGGCTTCTTGAAATTTTTAAATTTAGTTTTCTAATTGATTTAATTTTTATTTAATTACAAAACAATAGTGTCACTTCTTATTTTTCATTTGTTTATTTCTTTTCCAAAAAACTCCTTTCATCTTCTGCCTCCCTCAGCTCACTGATGAACTGTGAATCAGGCAAACTTAATATCCATGCTCTTACCCTTTTATTTTCTACTCATAGCCCACCTGTTGGAGTCCTGTCTCTCTTTCCCAGAGGGACACCCATTTCTTCATGCTGTTTAGGGCTTTCTACAAGTCCCCGTCATTTGCCTTCTGTCTATCAAAATTCCCATTCCCTAGTGCAGCCATCCTGGCTCCGTGACAGAACTACAAATGACCAGATCCTAGCTTATTTGTTTAAGTCAGTCAGGGCTCGTGTGAAAGAAGCGCTCTATTAACCTACGAGGAGAAGCTGTGCAGCTGGGGACCTTCCTGACATCCTGAAGTCACAGGAGGTAAGCCAGCCTGAGATTCACAGGGGAAAAAGCATTTTCCAAAGGGACTGTTAATTAAAGCTATTTATTTGCATGATTGATCCTCTCATATTACTTACTCTGGTAAGAAAGGAGAGAGGGATTTTTCATTATAACGAAGTGTTTGGGAAATCCTTTCATTGCTTTAGAGATCTCAATTCCGCATTTGCCCCTCTCCTTCCCACTGTAATGAGTCCTCTTCAAATAGAATTTGAAATCAAGTGAGGGTGCCTTTTAATTAAAAATGAAAGTATAGAGAGAAAAATAGGTTTGCTTACAATTGGTTTGGCTTTTTTCTAGCTTGGCAGTTTTATTTAAGATGGCAGAAGCAAGCAAGAGCTATTTTAAGGAAGAAAGTAGGCTGAGGGCAGTGGCTCACGCCTATAATCCCAGCACTTTGGGAGGCCGCGGTGAGTAGATCACCTGAGGTCAGGAGTTCGAGACCAGCCTGACCAACATGGCGAAACCCCGTCTCTATTAAAAATACAAAAATTAGCCAGGCCTGGTGGCACGTGCCTGTAGTCCCAGCTACTGGGGAGGGTGAGGCAGGAGAATCATTTGAACCCAGGAGGCAGAAGTTGCAGTGAGCCGAGATCATGCCACTGCACTCCAGCCTGGGTGACAGAGTGAGACTCCATCTCAAAAATAATAATAATAAAAAGAAAGAAAGAAAGAAAGAAAGAAAGTAAATCCAGGCCAGGCAGGGTGGCTCATGCCTGTGGTCCCAGCACTTTGGGAGGACAACGCAGGCGGACGGCTTGCACTCAGGAATTGGAGACCAGCTTGGGCAAAATGGTGAAACCCCATCTCTACAAAAAATACAAAAATTAGCCGGGCACAGTGGCACACACCTCCAGTCCCAGCTACTCAGGAGGCTGAGGCAGGAGGATCTCTTGGGCCTACGGAGCTTGAGGCTATAGTAAGCAGTGATTGCACTACTGCCTAGGCAACAGAGTGAGGCCCTATGTCAAAAAAAAAAAAAAAAGAAAAGAAAAAAGAAAGAACAAAAAAGAAAGTCAATCCAGAGAAAAAGATATATACGATCTTATTTAAGGAAACTTTTTTCCTCCCTCCACTCCTATTTTCTATTAATTTTGTTTCCTAACATGACATTAGAATCTCACAGACAGCAGTGCAAATGCCACCCTATTCTGGTCTGGGTCAGTTGCACCCTAAGGTCATAGATGCGTAACCTTTTTCACCCTTAGCATTGTTTCCTCACCTTACCTAACAGTTCGGTTCTGAAAAACCATGTAGAAATGAAATGTGGTCAATCACATCAGATTGTAAATGAACTAAGACAGCTTGATATTTAAAATGATCCATTTTATAAATAGAAGTGTTTTGTACAGAACAATTATACTTTTCTCTGTACTTCCTCTCATCCCTCCCCCACATACTTTTTACAGAATGTACACACACTAATCTCCTTCTTCTTATAAATCAAGAATATGATTTACTTAAAGCTTAAATCAGGGAATGTCATCACAAATAATCATCTTTCTTGATCATCCACTTTCTTTTGTTTATTCAGTCATGTACTGAATAACTATATACAGTAGTATATGTATCAAGTATGTGCTGGGAGTTGAGGAGGTAAAAAGTGTGAATAAACATGGCCTTACCCTGAGGAAGCTGATAGTCCAGCAGGGAGGACCAATATGAAAATGACCACAATTCAGAGAGTAAGAAGGCTGTAGTGTCACTGAGAACAACACTATTCTGGTCTGGGTCAGTTGCATCCTAAGGTCATAGACACACAGTCTATGGCACAGTCCAAGGGCATCAGGAAATTTTTAATACGAGAGATAAAATCTTAAAGGATACTAAGGCTACCAAGAGAATAAGTGGGTGCAGTACGTTTTAGACAGAGAAAACAGAAGATACTATAACAAAAAGGTAAAAGAGGACATTTGGGAAGCCAGAAGTCTAGTGCAAGAATCCTTTCATTTGGTAAATATCTATTGGTGCCTCTTCTACATGCTCCCCGACTGACCTTAACACCAGAGAGACAACCAGAGAAAGATCAGGTCCCTGCCCCTATGCAGCTTACACACTGGTGGGAAGAGAGGTACTAAACACGTTTACAAGAATAGACAAAATAATTTCAGGTGGAAATATTATGAAAAATACGAAAGAAGACAATGTGTTATAGAGACTGTAGAAGGTTTAGAGGCTGGTGTAGGTTGAGAGGTTAGGGAAAGCTGCTTTGTAGTCGTCAATTTTGACTCAGACCAGATGAGAATAAAGAGATAACATTGGTGGGTAGATTGGAAAAGAGGTGGGGGACAGAAAAACTACCTAGTTTTGAGCTCGAGCAACTGAGTAGATGGTGATGTCATTTTCTGAAATCATAAGTAGCAGGACCATGGGAGAGGAGTTGGATAAAGGATCTTCAATGACATCAAAAGAAAGCATAGACATTATGCTTGCTGTTATGGGAACCGAGAAAAGAGTTTGAGGCCAAGAATGACTTTTTCGGATGTGCCTTTAGAAAGACAGTTCTGCTGTTGCTTGGAGGATGGATTGAATGGGTTTTATTAGTATGTATATATATACACAACCAGAACAAAACTCTCAGAAAACAATAGTTACTCATATAAATGTAATATATTCTATTCTGTTTTATTATATTTCATTTTTGAGTGATGATAACCGAATCAGTGAGATTTCAGGACCAACTGATGGGTTACAACTCACAGCTTAAAAAACATTCGATTAGAAAAGAGTAGACACGGCCGGGTGTGGTTGCTCACGCCTGTAATCCCGCACTTTGGGAGGCCGAGGTGGGTGGATCACTAGGTCAGGAGATCGAGACCATCCTGGCTAACATGGTGAAACCCCGTCTCTACTTAAAAAATACAAAAAACTTGCCAGGCGTGGTGGCGGGCGCCTGTCGTCTCAGTTACTTGGGAGGCTGAGGCAGGAGAATCGCTTGAACCCGAGAGGTGGAGGTTCAGTGAGCCAAGATTGCACCACTGCACTCCAGCCTGGGCGACAAAGACTCCATCTCAAAAAAAAAAAGAAAATAGTAGACACTAGAAGTGCCAAAAGATCTCTTTCCCCTTGTTTCCTGGTATGGACACAACAGCTGGGATGCCCCATTAAACTCATAGAATAGTAGGGCAAGTTGCTTAGTTTTAACATGACTATATATGTTTTAAAACATTCTTTTGAAGTAAAGTAGCTGTAAACTGAGAGTTTTAATTAAACATACCACAACCCCCATATTTAATTAGTTCATAGGTTAAATTAAAGAAGAAGTATTTTTAAAACTAGCTTCCTAATGGTATTTAGTTTTAAGCTTTATTCCATCTATCTTTACTTTAAAATAAAAGACCCAGGATGCCTAATGGCACGTACCAGTTGTGTGAGGATGCCGCAAATTAGCCACAGCTAGAGCCTGAAATTTATCACAGAAATCTCTGGCTGAGAGGCTGATTAACAATCAGAGCTGCTAAAACTCGGACTCCCACAGTTTTACGTTGGGTTCAGTTTTACTGTAAAGAAATTTCACCATAATCAAAGCTCTATTTTTAATCTTCTTATTTTGGCCCTGTACTTGTAATTGTAGCCTAATCATCTATAGCAAGCAAATAGAGCCCCATGGTGATGGCCATTTTTCTCTGAAATCATTCACAAATAAATGTGTTCTCACCGTAGAACATTAATACAAAAACAGGTTATTTAATGTAAAATTCCCCCACTCCTAAGCTTTTCAGCATATTACTTTTGCTCTGTCTAAAGCATGAGCATTTCCGTCTCCCCAAGGAGGAGAGAAATCAATTCCCCTCCATAGCACACGTGCTTCCAGGAGCTGTTGCTGAAATTGCTGCCTTGCGAGTCTTAGGTCTACAGCAGCTGATCTATGTCCTAAGCCTCTTTTGCTCCCTTCAGTAAAACACACATATTGGCCCATCAGTATGTTTCTTTACCTACTGTAAAGTCTTCAATCTTGTCTCATCAATAATACCTTCCCTCTTATGCTCTATGGCTTTGCAAGACCGTTTCTTACCACAATCTCACAGCTTGTTAAAAACATACTACTGGGCACTACTCCCAGAGGTTCTGGTTCAGGATATTGAAGTTCGGTCTGAGAATTTGCATTTCTTAGCAAGCTCCCAGGTGATGCCGATCTCCTGCTGATCCACGGAGAGGTGCTGCTCATATAGGTCACGTTTTCAACACCATTAGGCTACCTCTTCTTTGTTATAATTGGCATTGACTTGTAGACTGTAAGTGTATAAGTATTTGCTGAATAAAATTTTAAAATAATTATGAGTTGAACTCATAACACCTACTGAGAACTTTTGAGCTCATGAAAAGAATTGTATTAATTTCCTTAGTAGACATTAATTAAGGACATTTACATGGCAGAATGAAGTATAGAAACCTAAGCCTTCTCTTCTGCACTATTGTGATTTAACAACCTACTACTAATAATAAAAGTGTGTACCTGAATTGCATGTTAAACTTTACAAATAAAATGTAAAAAGGTCATTGATTCTCAAATACCTCGTTCTCTTTTATGAAATAAACTTTAAATATACCTTGTTTTAGGTTGCATCTACGAAGTTTCATATGCATTCACTAGCTTTCACATGCTGGGAAAATGTTTTCTCTGCACTAGGTGGCAGTATAATCCTGAAATTTGAAACCTAAGCTAAGGCATCAAAGACGAATTTGATTTTCAGTCTTCAAGTAGATAACTTTGATTTTAAGAAAATATTTCATTCTTGGTTATTTTCCATATGTATAAACTGAAATATTATAGTTGACTTCTTTTTAGGGTTCCTCTCAAAAAAAAATTGCAAATACAATGCACCCTGATGTTCATGAAAGCCTACTGAAGGAGAAAGACACAAAATGAAAGATTAAAATTAACTCTGCCTTCATAGGTGAGCCATCCACTCTGACCTCACTAACCACCACCAATTTGAGCCTTATAATCAAACAGAGCCAAACCCAAGGTTAAGAATGTGAACTCTGGAACCAAATGGCTTAGGTTCAAATCTCAGCTTCACTACTTTCTAGCTGGGAGACCATGGAGAGGTAATTAACCTTTCTGACTCATCTTTTTTATCTGTAAAAATTAGTAATGAAAGCACCCTCCTTATAGGCACATTATAAGGATTAAACTAGAGCTGAAAATAGTACCTGGCACTCAATAAATTTTAGCTACAATTTATCTTATAACTCACTCTCCTCTGCTTTCTTCTTAGACTCAACCCCAATCCATCCAGTAAATGGTGGCTCATTTAGATCTTAGAAGAGTGTGGCTGTGCTAGATACTAAAAACTATCCTAGACAATATACAACCCATTATAAATAGCAAAGTAAATCAATTGAAAGTCCCCTTCTCCCTTCCATGTGCACATCTTTGTCTGTTTGCTACACTTTTATGATTCTTCCTCCTCTAATACTGCCCTTGATAAGTCCTTCAAGCTCTTCTCATCAATAATACCTTCCCTCTCATAATACTGTATGGTTTTTGAAGAACGTTTCTCACCATAATCGTACCTTGCAACAATCCAACAAGACAGATGTGACTCTCCTGTTTTCCTGGTGAAGAAACAGGTGAAGAGACCTGTATGAGTTCATAGTTATATGTGACAAATCTACCGACCGATTCCTGAACAGATACAAATAAAAGGTAACTCCAGTAATCACTGGTGAAACAGTCAAACAGCTATTTACAAAACACTGCATACAGGATGACCGATGCCTACTGATTAGTCCCCTTTTGGGTACATATGTGTGTGTGTATATATATACATACATATACACACACACACACACCACACATATGTATATGTATACATATGTGTATATATACATAAATGTGTGTATACATGTATATAATCGGTTTCTTCATTTTAAAGTATTATATGGAAAAGTAATATATGTATTTGGTAACATGCATTATGTTTAAAAGTAAGATATGTATTTGGTAATACAACAGGATGACTATAGTCCATAATAATTTAATTGCACATTTTAAAATAACTAAAAGAGTACAACTGGACTGTTTGTAGCAAAAGGATAAGTCCTTGAAATTATGGATACCCCATTTACCCTATGATTAGTACTTATTGTGTGCATGTATCAAAATATCTCATGTAACCCATAAATATGTATACCTATTACATACCCACAAAAATTAAAACGTTAAAGAAGTAATATACGAACATTGTGGAAAAGTGGAAAATATAGAAATAGAAGAAAGAAAAAAAACAGTCTCACCACCTAGAGACAACTCGCTATTAACATTTTAGGATGTTTTCTTCCAGGCCCTTTTCTACAGACAAGCTGTGGTCATACTCTACACAGTTTTATAACTTCCTTAAATGCACATCACTTAAAACACTCATGCACTTGCTTTCACGAAATGTAAATGCAATCACATAGCACATACAAAAAGATAGCAAAACCCAGGTGTAAGAAATTTGTCTTGAAGTCACAATTACAGCTTTTAATTCTAACTGCTGTAACCTTGAGAGAGAAAACAACTATAGAGAAAGAGACACTGAATAACTGAGAGAGGTTCTTCCAGCAGGTCTTGGTTTTTGAAAGACATTCTTTTTCTCACCCAAAGACATGTGGGACTATAAACCTGAAGCCAACCACCTAACCACAAAACCACAAAGGCATGTGTAGACATTCCAGTGGCACCAAAGGGCAACCACAGGAGAGTCCTGCCTCCTACCATTTCTTAAATCCAAACATCTCTGAAACCATGACTAACTCCAGAAATAGCAGTAGCAACTGACATGTGGGAAGGTGAGAAACAGCCTTTGTTCTTAAAGACTCAACCTAGAGCCACGACAAACTGAAAGGCTCTAGTATTTGCATACTTACAGTGATTCCAGAGGATGGTTAGTCCAGGGTGGAGCAGCAGAGATGGAAAGGCAGAGAGGCAGTACCAGGATGGTGACAGAGGAGGGACAGAATCACGATTCATATTATTTCAGCCTGTCCTGGCCAAGAGCCTCTCCAGGACTCTCAGGACTTTTTCTAGAAGTGCAGTATAAGGAGGAAATGTCAGAAACTATACTTCATACTTTTTAAAATATATTTTTTGATCTATATCACTCAATATTTTTGCTATTTTTCAGGTGAGGTAAGTAAGGTTCAAAGACGTTAAATAACTTGCTAACGGAAATTCCAAATGGCAGGCCAAAACCAAACTTGGGTTTCTCTAATATCAAAGCTAATGTTCTTCATATAATTTATCATCTGAGTATACATACATGCACATGTACACACACACACATACATATGTTAAGGACAGTCTCTGCTTCACTCTGCATCTAGTTGTTCACTATTACTTTCTTTTCTTCGTAAACTCTCAAACTGGAAAACTTCAAGACTTGCTAAGAAGACTTGCTCTCGTACTAATCACCAACTTGGTGCTGTAATTGTCCAAGGGTTTACCCTGCTAATGCTTTGCTAAAAGCAACAAAAAAACGAAGGCACAGTGCCAAGAATGGGAGATGTGTTATGTGCAGGGAAAAATTTGAAATTGAAGTTGCTCTGAACAGTGAAACGAGCTCTCAAGTGGAGCCAAAGGGAGATAGGGAAAAACGCAGAATGTAGCTGCAGCAACTCAAATGGAAATCAGCATGCCCATGGTGAATTTCCTAAAAACCTCTTCAGTCAAGTAGAACAAAATAGTAAAAAAGCAATAAAAGAATAAATGACCTAGAATTATTGGCCTTGCCAAGCATAACCTACTACATAGCGCTGGTTTCAGAAGCAGATGTAGAGAAACTGCAGCCTCACAAGGCTTCCATTACTGTAGATGTTCTTTTAAGCTTTGCTCTCTGACAGGACACTGTTGACTGTGTAAAATGTTATTACAAGAATCACAGGAGTAATCAGGAGAAATCTGTCTCTTGGTACAGTATTGGGAAATGTCATTTGGCTATGGATTTGTACCATAATAAAGTTGACCATAAACACAGAAAACAAGAAATAACTTTAATGTTATATCCAGAGGCTAAATGATAGACTGTTGGTATGCTATTGTGAGTAGTTATTTGAAAAGAAAAGAAAAAAAACAAGTTAGTTGACCCTTGTTGGATTATAAATAACCATAAAAAGGCTTTTTTTAAAGCAATTCAGGGATTTCAAAAAGCCTCCAGGCTTTGCTGTGTTGCCTAAAGAGCCCTCCATGTTCATTCCTATTACTGTGTCCAGAATTACGCTGGCTGTGAATTCAACTGTAATTTGTACAGTTGCAATTCATGTGTTACCTTTAAAAATAAACAGTTTATGTGAAACTCAAGTACTACTGTTTTCTCAAATGAGAAATAGTGAAACTAATTTTAATGCAAGACTTGTCTCTCCGTGTACTATAGTTCCAAAAGATCACTTATCTTCTCTCTAGCATGCTGCATGCCCAGTGTTTCCAAGCCCTTCTCAAACAAGCCCCCATCTCTTCCACAAAGTTGATCTGGCACCTCCAGCCAGACGTTCTCTGTTCCACTCAATCATAGGAAGAACTATTTACATGAAATGACATTACATTCTGTTTTATAGGCAGAAGGATACAGTAGAGAAAGCAGGGGGCGTCTAAAATCAGGAAACTTAGATTTGAGCCCTTGTTCCTTTCATATGTCTTGTAACACTACTGAGCCTGTGTCCTTTTTTGCCCAATAGGAACTTATCTTAGAGGCTCATTGTGATGCTCAATGAGTTAATCCATGCAGGAGAGCTGGATAAAGTGTAAAGTGCTCTACAAAGGTAATCATTATTTCAGAATTAATATTTAGGGAGCATCATTATATGCAGGACATAGTTCTGAGCACTGCATAGTAATCAAAGCTGAAGAGGGCAGATTCCCAACTCTCATGGACCTTAAAATATAGTAGAGGTGTGAAAACATTTACCTCAATAATTAAAACACAGGGTGTTAAATAGTAAGTGCTTTAAGCCATATCCCCAGAACTTCAAGTCAATTTGACGAATATCCATGGAACAGGCTCTTGAGATACAAAGGTAAACACGATGGGTCACTGTCACTTATCCAGTGGGAAGGACAGATACACAACAATTATGATAATACCGGGCAGATAATGATAAACACTGTAAAGTAAGTGCATACATACTGGGAATTGGTTAGGTCTGGGTAGATAGACACACAGAAAGGTTTTTGTCTAGTTCAGTGGTAAAGTTTGATCAGCGATAACAGAGCTTAGCAATTGTTTCTAAAGATTGAGTTTTTACTTCCAAACAAGATAAAAAAGGACCAGATCTGACATCAGATTGATCAGCTCTGTGAGGCAGGTAGATGCTGGGAAGATGTGGAGGTGACTGCAGAGATTCAGCTGAGCTGGAAAAACACTCAAGTAAGATATTAATAGTGGATTAGGAACTTCTGCATGGCCACAGTAGAAATCAAATAGCAGTGGGGGTAAGAAGAGTATGGTGTAAGCAGAGGTTAAGGAACTAAGGGATAGGAAAAGATATAACAGTGGTTAAAGGAGGACAAGATTTTTTTTCTTCATTTGTTTAAAAATAATAAATTTAAAAATAACTAACACTTGTACTGTTTACTACATGTGGGTATTGCTAGAAACATTTACGTATTATTTACCTATATTACCTATATTAATTCATTTATTGCACAACCATAAGTTGTAGGTGCAATTACCCCTCAGTAGTGATGGTGAAAGTGAGATGGGGAAAGCTAACATTTGTAGACTGAGAAAAAGGGGTCAGTGCAGAGAGAGACTGAAGACAAAAGGGAGGATGCCCCTGAAACTCAAAATAGCAAAAGCTCAGGAATGAGGGGTGATTGTCATTTTCCTTTCTATACTAGTCTTTGACTCCTAACTTCTTCACAATAGGCATTATCTCACTCTATTGCCCAGACTGGAGTACAGTGGCATGATCTTGGCTCACTACGACCTCCGCCTCTCGGGTTGAAGTGATTCTCCTGTCTCAGCCTCCTGAGTAGCTGGGATTACAGGCATGTACCACCATGACCAGATAATTTTTGTATTTTTAGTAGAGACAGGGTTTTGCCATGTTGGCCAGGCTGGTTTCAAATGCCTGACCTCAAGTGATCCGTCCACCTTGGCCTCCCAAAGTGCTGGGATTATAGGCATGAGCCACCATGCCCAGGCTGCATTATCACTTTCATAATTAGAAAACTAAACAATATAAAAATAAGAGATCACTTAAATATAGTTTATATTGTTTTTAAATTATTCTATATTTCTTCTGTGTTAAAATATGCTTTCTAATAAGAAATTAGCTCCCTGCAGGTAGGAAGGGTAACTTATTTCTTCTTCCACCCCATCAACTAGCACCTGTTGTGTATATGTGTGTGTATGTATATTTTATTTTTTATTTTTTTGCTTCTTTTTTTTTAATTTTTTTTATTTTTTTATTTTTATTTCTTTTATTATACTTTAAGTTCTAGGGTACATGTGCATAACGTGCAGGTTTGTTACATATGTATACTTGTGCCATGTTGGTGTGCTGCACCCATCAACTCGTCAGCACCCATCAATTCATCATTTATATCATGTATAACTCCCCAATGCAATCCCTCCCTCCTCCCCCCTCCCCATGATAGGCCCCAGTATGTGATGTTCCCCTTCCCAAGTCCAAGTGATCTCATTGTTCAGTTCCCACCTATGAGTGAGAACATGCGGTGTTTGGTTTTCTCTTCTTGTGATAGTTTGCTAAGAATGATGGTTTCCAGCTGCATCCATGTCCCTACAAAGGACGCAAACTCATCCTTTTTGATGGCTGCATAGTATTCCATGGTGTATATGTGCCACATTTTCTTAATCCAGTCTGTCACAGATGGACATTTGGGTTGATTCCAAGTCTTTGCTATTGTGAATAGTGCCGCAATAAACATATGTGTGCATGTGTCTTTGTAGTAGAATATTTATAATCCTTTGGGTATATAGCCAGTAGTGGGATGGCTGGGTCATATGGTACATTTAGTTCTAGATCCTTGAGGAATTGCCATACTGTTTTCCATAATGGTTGAACTAGTTTACAATCCCACCAACAGTGTAAAAGTGTTCCTATTTCTCCACATCCTCTCCAACACCTGTTGTTTCCTGAATTCTTAATGATTGCCATTCTAACTGGTGTGAGATGGTATGTCATTGTGGTTTTGATTTGCATTTCTCTGATGGCGAGTGATGATGAGCATTTTTTCATGTGTCTGTTGGCTGTATGAATGTCTTCTTTTGAGAAATGTCTGTTCATATCCTTTGCCCACTTTTGGATAGGGTTGTTTGTTTTTTTCTTGTATATTTGTTTGAGTTCTTTGTAGATTCTGGATATTAGCCCTTTGTCAGATGAGTAGGTTGCAAAAACTTTCTCCCATTCTGTAGGTTGCCTGTTCACTCTGATGGTAGTTTCTTTTGCTGTGCAGAAGCTCTTTAGTTTAATTAGATCCCATTTGTCAATTTTGGCTTTTGCTGCCATTGCTTTTGGTGTTTTAGACATGAAGTCCTTGCCCATGCCTATGTCCTGAATGGTACTACCTAGATTTTCTTCTAGGGTTTTTATGGTATTAGGTCTAACATTTAAGTCTCTAATCCATCTTGAATTAATCTTCGTATAGGGGTAAGGAAAGGATCCAGTTTCAGCTTTCTACTTATGGCTAGCCAATTTTCCCAGCACCATTTATTGAATAGGGAATCCTTTCCCCATTTCTTGTTTCTCTCAGGTTTGTCAAAGATCAGATGGCTGTAGATGTGTGGTATTATTTGTGAGGATTCTGTTCTGTTCCATTGGTCTATATCTCTGTTTTGGTACCAGTACCATGCTGTTTTGGTTACTGTAGCCTTGTAGTATAGTTTGAAGTCAGGTAGCGTGACGCCTCCAGCTTTGTCCTTTTGACTTAGGATTGTCTTGGCAATGCGGGCTCTTTTTTGGTTCCATATGAACTTTAAAGCAGTTTTTTCCAATTCTGTGAAGAAAGTCATTGGTAGCTTGATGGGGATGGCATTGAATCTATAAATCACCTTGGGCAGTATGGCCATTTTCACGATATTGATTCTTCCTATCCATGAGCATGGTATGTTCTTCCATTTGTTTGTGTCCTCTTTGATTTCACTGAGCAGTGGTTTGTAGTTCTCCTTGAAGAGGTCCTTTACATCCCTTGTAAGTTGGATTCCTAGGTATTTTATTCTCTTTGAAACAATTGTGAATGGAAGTTCATTCCTGATTTGGCTCTCTGTTTGTCTGTTACTGGTGTATAAGAATGCTTGTGATTTTTGCACATTAATTTTGTATCCTGAGACTTTGCTGAAGTTGCTAATCAGCTTAAGGAGATTTTGGGCTGAGACGATGGGGTTTTCTAAATATACAATCATGTCATCTGCAAACAGGGACAATTTGACTTCTTCTTTTCCTAACTGGATACCCTTGATTTCTTTCTCTTGCCTGATTGCCCTAGCCAGAACTTTCAACACTATGTTGAATAGGAGTGGTGAGAGAGGGCATCCCTGTCTTGTGCCAGTTTTCAAAGGGAATTTTTCCAGTTTTTGCCCATTCAGTATGATATTAGCTGTGGGTTTGTCATAAATAGCTCTTATTATTTTGAGGTACGTTCCATCAATACCGAATTTATTGAGCGTTTTTAGCATGAAGGGCTGTTGAATTTTGTCAAAAGCCTTTTCTGCATCTATTGAGATAATCATGTGGTTCTTGTCTTTGGTTCTGTTTCTATGCTGGATTACGTTTATTGATTTGCGAATGTTGAACCAGCCTTGCATCCCAGGGATGAAGCCCACTTGATCATGGTGGATAAGCTTTTTGATGTGCTGCTGAATCCGGTTTGCCAGTATTTTATTGAGGATTTTTGCATCGATGTTCATCAGGGATATTGGTCTAAAATTTTCTTTTTTTGTTGTGTCTCTGCCAGGCTTTGGTATCAGGATGATGTTGGCCTCATAAAATGAGTTAGGGAGGATTCCCTCTTTTTCTATTGATTGGAATAGTTTCAGAAGGAATGGTACCAGCTCCTCCTTGTACCTCTGGTAGAATTCAGCTGTGAATCCATCTGGTCCTGGACTTTTTTTGGTGGGTAGGCTATTAATTGTTGCCTCAATTTCAGAGCCTGCTATTGGTCTATTCAGGGATTCAACTTCTTCCTGGTTTAGTCTTGGGAGAGTGTAAGTGTCCAGGAAATTATCCATTTCTTCTAGATTTTCTAGTTGATTTGCGTAGAGGCGTTTATAGTATTCTCTGATGGTTGTTTGTATTTCTGTGGGGTTGGTGGTGATATCCCCTTTATCATTTTTTATTGCGTCTATTTGATTCCTCTCTCTTTTCTTCTTTATTAGTCTTGCTAGCGGTCTGTCAATTTTGTTGATCTTTTCAAAAAACCAACTCCTGGATTCATTGATTTTTTGGAGGGTTTTTTGTGTCTCTATCTCCTTCAGTTCTGCTCTGATCTTAGTTATTTCTTGCCTTCTGCTAGCTTTTGAATGTGTTTGCTCTTGCCTCTCTAGTTCTTTTAATTGTGATGTTAGAGTGTCAATTTTAGATCTTTCCTGCTTTCTCTTGTGGGCATTTAGTGCTATAAATTTCCCTCTACACACTGCTTTAAATGTGTCCCAGAGATTCTGGTATGTTGTATCTTTGTTCTCATTGGTTTCAAAGAACATCTTTATTTCTGCTTTCATTTCATTATGTACCCAGTAGTCATTCAGGAGCAGGTTGTTCAGTTTCCATGTAGTTGAGCGGTTTTGATTGAGTTTCTTAGTCCTGAGTTCTAGTTTGATTGCACTGTGGTCTGAGAGACAGTTTGTTATAATTTCTGTTCTTTTACATTTGCTGAGGAGTGCTTTGCTTCCAATTATGTGGTCAATATTGGAATAAGTGCGATGTGGTGCTGAGAAGAATGTATATTCTGTTGATTTGGGGTGGAGAGTTCTATAGATGTCTATTAGGTCCGCTTGGTGCAGAGATGAGTTAAATTCCTGGATATCCTTGTTAACTTTCTGTCTCGTTGATCTGTCTAATGTTGACAGTGGAGTGTTGAAGTCTCCCATTATTATTGTATGGGAGTCTAAGTCTCTTTGTAAGTGTCTAAGGACTTGCTTTATGAATCTGGGTGCTCCTGTATTGGGTGCATATATATTTAGGATAGTTAGCTCTTCCTGTTGAATTGATCCCTTTACCATTATGTAATGGCCTTCTTTGTCTCTTTTGATTTTTGATGGTTTAAAGTCTGTTTTATCAGAGACTAGTATTGCAACCCCTGCCTTTTTTTGTTCTCCATTTGCTTGGTAGATCTTCCTCCATCCCTTTATTTTGAGCCTATGTATGTCTCTGCATGTGAGATGGGTCTCCTGAATACAGCAGACTGATGGGTCTTGACTCTTTATCCAGTTTGCCAGTCTGTGTCTTTTAATTGGAGCATTTAGTCCATTTACATTTAAGGTTAATATTGTTATGTGTGAACTTGATCCTGTCATTATGATGCTAGCTGGTTATTTTGCCCATTAGTTGATGCAGTTTCTTCACAGTGTCAACAGTCTTTACAATTTGGTATGTTTTTGCAGTGGCTGGTACCAGTTTTTCCTTTCCATATTTATTGCTTCCTCCAGGAGCTCTTGTAAGGCAGGCCTGGTGGTGACAAAAACTCAGTATTTGCTTATCTGTAAAGGATTTTGTTTCTCCTTCACTTGTGAAACTTAGTTTGGTTGGATATTAAATTCTGGGTTGAAAATTCTTTTCTTTAAGAACGTTGAATGTTGGTCCCCACTCTCTTCTGGCTTGTAGGGTTTCTGCAGAGAGATCCGCTGTTAGTCTGATGGCCTTCCCTTTGTGGGTAACCCAACCTTTCTCTCTTGCTGCCCTTAACATTTTTTCCTTCATTTCAACCTTGGTGAATCTGACAACTATGTGTCTTGGGGTTGCTCTTCTCGAGGGGTATTTTTGTGATGTTCTCTGTATTTCCTGAATTTGAATGTTGCCTGTCTTGCTAGGTTGGGGATGTTCTCCTGGATAATACCCTGAAGAGTCTTTTCCAACTTGGTTCCATTCTCCCTGTCACTTTCAGGTACACCAGTCAAATGTAGGTTTGGTCTTTTCACATAGTTTCATATTCTGGGAGGCTTTGTTCGCTCCTTTTCATTCTTTTTTCTCTATTCTTGTCTTCATACTTTATTTCATTAAGTTGATCTTCAATCTCTGATATTCTTTCTTCCACTTGATCATTTCAGCTATTGATACTTGTGTATGCTTCATGAAGTTCTCATGCTGTGTTTCTCAGCTCCATAGAGTCAGTTATGTTCTTCTCTAAACTGGTTATTCTAGTTAGCACTTCCTCTAACCTTTTTTCAAGGTTCTTAGCTTCCTTGCCTTGGGTTAGAACATGCTCCCTCAGCTTGGAGGAGTTTGTTATTACCCACTTTCTGAAGCCTACTTCTGTCAATTCATCAGACTCATTCTCTGTCCAGTTTTGTTCCCTTGTTGGTGAAGATTTGTGATCCTTTGGAAGAGAAGAGGTGTTCTGGTTTTTGGAATTTTCAGCCTTTTTGCACTGGTTTTCCCCCATCTTCATGGATTTACCTACCTTTGGTCTTTAATGTTGGTGACTTTCAGATGGGGTTTTTGTGTGGACCTCCTTTTTGTTGATATTGATGCTATTCCTTTCTGTTTGTTAGTTTTCCTTCTAAGAGTCAGGTCCCTCTGCTGCAGGTCTGCTGGAGTTCGCTGGTGGTCCACTCCAGACCCTGTTTGCCTGGGTATCACCAGCAGATTCTGCAGAACAGCAAAGATTGCAGCTTGTTTCTTTCTCTGGAAGCTTTGTCTCAGAGGGGTACCCGCCAGATGCCAGCCAGAGCTCTCCTGTTTGAGGTGCCTGTCAACCCCTGCTGGGAGTTGTCTCCCAGCTGCTGAAGCTGCACCCAAAGCCACCCCTTTTCCCAGGTGCTGTGTCCCAAGGATTTGGGAGTTTTATCTATAAGCCCCTGACTGGAGTTGCTACCTTTCTTTCAGAGATGCCCTGCCCAGAGAGGAGTAATCTAGAGAGGCAGTCTGGCCACAGCAGTTTCGTTGAGCTGCAGTAGGCCCTGCCCAGTTCAGTGGTTTTGTTTACTCTGTGAGGGGAAAACCACCTACTCAAGCCTCAGTAATGGCAGACATCTCTCCCCCCACCAAGCTCGAGCATCCCAGGTCGACTTCAGACTGCTGTGCTGGCAGCGAGAATTTCAAGGCAGTGGATCTTAGCTTGCTGGGCTCTATGGGGGTGGGATTCACTGAGCCAGACCACTTAGCTCCCTGGCTTCATCTCCCTTTCCGGGGGAGTGAACGGTTCTGTCTCATTGGCATTCCAGGTACCACTGGGATATGAAAAAAAACTCCTGCAGCTAGTTTGGTGTCTGCCCAAACGGCCGCCCAATTTTGTGGTTGAAACCCAGGGCCCTGGTGGTGTGGACACCCAAGGGAATCTCCTGGTCTGTGGGTTGCGAAGACTGTGAGAAAAGCATAGTATCTGGGCCAGAATGCACCGTCCCTCATAGCACAGTCCCTCACGGCTTCCCTTGGCTAGGGGAGGGAGTTCCCCGACCCCTTGTGCTTCCCAGGTGAGGTGACACCCCACCCTGCTTCGGCTTGCCCTCCATGGGCTGCACCACTGTCTAACCAGTCTCAATGAGATAAGCCAGGTACCTCATTTGGAAGTGCAGAAGTCACCTGCCTTCTGTATCGATCTCGCTGGGAGCTGCAGACCGGAGCTGTTCTTATTCTGCCATCTTGCCAGCCACCTCAAGTCCAAATCTTTTATAATGGGGAGTAAGCCTGTTGGGCCTTGCTCTGGAAGGAGGCACTTTTACAGTGTTTGTTTACAGTGGAGAGTAAACAAATTTTACTTTGCTTGAGATAAAGACACTGTCACTACCTTCTACGGCTATTCACTATAGAGACATCCTTGAAAAAATAATCTGGAAAAAAACCAGTCAGTATCTCTGAGCATAAGATGTGCAGAAACTTAAAGGACCCGTGGAGAATTGTCTCCCAACACTAACCAGCCAGTGAAACTCCACCCAAAGATATGTGGTTCATGATTCTTTCTTTAAAGATTTCCAACTGAAGCTTAGCACAGCTCTAACCTTCTCAAAACTTCATGTTTTCCACTCCAATCCCAAATTTCCCCTTTTTCTTTTCTTCTTTTTCTTTCTTTCTTTTTTTTTTCTTTTTTTTTTTCTTTTTTTTGCTCCCCAGCAGTTTCTGCATATTGAGCCCGGTCCTCACTCTTATTTTTGCTCTGGTGGCTGAACTACTTGCTCGTAGCCCCAGATCTTAGATTCGCCTCTGACTCATGTGTCTAGCTCATATCCTGCAGCAGGTTGCTCCCATAGATAATATACCAGTAACAACTGCCTTATCTAACTAGTACTGGGACTCTGTTACTGCCCTGGTAAGGAGGCCTCTCCCCTCAGAGAGCACATAGTGACTATGAAACTGATAGTTTCTACGGCTAGGTAGGACAATCTATAGGTGATGAAAATCATTACAGGCAACTGGGTTTGGGTTCAGCCTGCCCTAGCTTTTCTCTTTGTTTTTTAATGTGTTTTCTGGGGAAGGAGGGGACTCATTCTGTTTATGTGCAATTTTAGTTAATGCTGTTTGGAAGAGTCTTTCAGTCTGTAAACCCAATATGTTGCCATAGAAACAGTTCTCCATCTGAAATACATCCAATCAATTCTAAAATTATCATTCAGAAAACCTTCATAAATTAGAAGTAATCCAGCAGATACCCAGAATGTCAGCATTTAGGTAATGAGCTGCATTTTCTCATTTTATTTAATTATTTTAAAATCAAGAAATCAACAGCAAAGAATCCAACTTAGATACACAGATGCTCCCTGACTCGTGATACAGTTCCATTCCAATAAACCCATCATAAGTTGAAAATACATTAAATTGAAAATGCATTTAATACATTTAAGCTACAGAACATCATAGGTTAGCCTGGCCTACTGTAAATGTGCTCTGAACACTTTCATTAGCCTAACATGGGGCAAAATCATCTAAAACAAAGTCTATTTTACGATGAAGTGTTGAATATCTCATGTAATTTATTGAATACTGTACTGAAAGTGAAAAAATAGAATAGTTATATGATACACAAAGTACAGCTTCTGCCGAACGTATATTGTTTTTCTACCATCATAAAGTCAAAAAAATTCTAAGTCAAACCATTGTAAGCCAAGGACCATCTGTACATGGAAATAGAAAGATATTCAAGCTAGGAAAATTCTTCATTGATTCTTTTATTCTGGAAACAACATTATTATAGAGCAACATACGCAATTTAGAAAAGACAAGGTTGTTTCCTTTTTTAATTTTTTTAACTTTATTTTAGGTTCAAGGGTACCTAGGGGTTCAGGTTTGTTATACAGGCAAACTGCACGTCACAGGGGTTTGGTGCACAGATTATTTTGTCTCCCAGGTAGTAAGTATAGTATTCAACAGGTATTTTTTTCTGATCCTCTCTCTCCTCCCACCCTTTGCCCTCAAGTAGGCCCTGGTGTATGTTGTTCCCCGCTTTGTGTCCATGTGTTTTCATTGTTTAGCTTCCACTTACAAATGAGAATGCGCAGTATTTGATTTTCTGTTCTTGCATTAGTTTGCTAAGGATAATGGCCTCCAGCTCCATCCATGTCCTGCAAAGGACATGATCTCCTTTCTTATGGCTGTGTGGTATTCCATGGTGTATGTGTACCACATTTTTAAAATCCAGTCTACAGTTGATGAGCATTTAGGTTGATTCCATGTCTTTGCTATTGTAAATAGTGCTATGATGAACATATGCATGCATTTGTCCTTATGGTAGAAGGATTTATATCCCCTTGGGTACTCACCCAATAATGGGATTGCTGGGTCAAATGGTAATTCTGTTTTAAGTTCTTTGAGGAATCACCACACTGCTTTCTACAATGGCTGAACTAATTTACACTCCCACCAACAGTGTATAAGAGTATCCTTTTCTCTGCAATCTCATCAGCATCTGCTTTTTTTTTAAATCATAACCACTCTGATTAGTATGAGGTAGTACCTCATTGTGGTTTTGATTTCCATTTCTCTAATGATTAGTGATATTGAGATTTTTTTCATATGCTTGTTTGTTGCATGTGTGTCTTCTTTTGAAAAGGTTCTACTGGGGTTTTTTCTTTCTAATGGGGTTGTTTTTTGCTTGTAAATTTGTATAAATTCCAAATAGATTCTGGATATTAGACTTTTGTTGGATGCATACTTTGCAAATATTTTCTATCACTCTGTAGGTTGTTTGTTTACTCTGTTGATAGTTTCTTTTGCTCTGCAGAAGCTCTTTGGTTTAATTTGGTCCCACTTGTTAATTGTTTTTGCAACAGCTGCTGTTGGTGTTTTCAGCATGAAATCTTTGCCAGGTCCTATGTCCAGAATGGCATATCTTAGGTTATCGTTCAGGGTTTTTATAGTTTTAGGTTTTACATTTAGGTCTTTAATTCATCTTGAGTTGATTTTTGTATACGGTTTAAGGAAGGGGTCTAGTTTCAGTCTTCAGCATATGGCTAGTCAGTCATCCCAGCATCATATATTGATGGGAAGTCCTTTCCCCATTGCTTGTTTTTGTCAGCTTGGTTAAAGATCAGGTGGTTGTAGGTGTGCAGAATCATTTCTGGGCTCTCTATTCTGCTCCATTGGTCTATGTAACTGTTTTTGTACCAGTACCATGCTGTTTTAGTTATTGTAGCCTTGTAGTATAGTTTGAAGTTGGGTAATGGGATGCCTCCAGCCTTGTTCTTTTTGCTTAAAATTGCCTTGGCTAGGCTGGGTGTGGTGGCTCATGCCTGTAATCCCAGCACTTTGGGAGGCTGATGCAGGCGGATCATGAGGTCAGGAGTTCAAGACCAACCTGACCAACATAGTGAAACCCCATCTCTACTAAAAATACAAAAATTAGCCAGGTATGGTGGCTCACACCTGTAGTCCTAGCTACTAAGGAGGCTGAGGCAGGAGTATCATTTTAACCTGGGAGGCACAGGTTGCAGTAAGGCAAGACTGAACCGCTGCACTCCAGCCTGGGTGACAAAGTAAGACTCTATCTCAAAAATAATAATAATAATAATAATTGCCTTGGCTATTTTGGCTCTTTTTTGTTTCAATATGAATTTCAAAATAGTTTTTTCTAATTCTGTGAAGAATGTCATTGATAGTTTGATAGGGAAAGCATTGAATCTGTAAACTGCTTTGGGCAGTATGGCCATTTTAACAATATTGAGTCTTTCTATCTGTATTAGCTTATTCTCACACTGCTATAAAGAACTGCTGGAGACTGGGTAATTTACAAAGGAAAGAGGTTTAATTGACTCACAGTTCCACATGGCTGGAGAGGCCTTAGGAAACTTAAAATCATGGCGGAAGGGAAAGCAAACATGTTTTTCACATGGCGGTAGGAAAGAGAAGTGCAGAGCGAAGGGGGGAAAAGCCCATTATAAAACTGTCAGATCTCACGAGAACACACTTACTGTCATGAGAACAGCATGGGGGAACCACTCCCCCATGATCTAGTCACCTCCCACAAGATCCCTCCCCTAACATGTGGGGATTACAATTTAGATTGTAGTTCAAGATGAGATTTTGAGTGGGGTCACAGACAAACCATATCATTTTGTGCCTGGCCCTTCCCAAATCTCATGTCCTCACATTTCAAAAAATAATCATGCCTTTCCAATAGTTCCCCAAAGTCTTAACTCATTCCAGCATTAGCCCAAAAGTCCAAATCCAAAGTCTCATCTGAGACAAGTCAAGTCCCTTCCACCTATGAGCGTATAAAATCAAAAGTTAGTTACTTCCTAGATACAGTGGGGGTACAGGCATTGGTTAAATACACTCATTCCAAGTGGGAGAAATTAGACAAAATAAGGGGCTACAGGCCCCATGCAAGTCCAAAATCCAATAAGGCAGCCACTAAACCTTAAAGTTCCAAAATGATCTCCTTTGACTCTATGCCTCACATTCAGGTCACTGATGCAAGAGATGGGCTCCCACGCCTTGGGTAGCTCCATCCCTGTGGCTTTGCAGAGTACAACCTGCCTCCTGGCTGCTTTCATGAGCTGGTGTTGAGTGCCTGCAGCTTTTCCAGGCACATGGTGCAAGTTGTTGGATCTACCATCCTGGGATCTGGAAGACAGTGGCCCTCTTCTCACAGCTACATTAGGCAGTGCCCCAGTGGGGACTCTGTAGGGTCTCAGATCCCACATTTCCTTTCCGCACTGCCCAAGCAGAGGTTCTCCATGAGGACTTTGCCTCTACAGCAAACTTCTGCCTGGACACCCAGGTGTTTCCATACATCCTCTGAAATCTAGGTGAAGATTCCAAAACCTCACTTCTTGACTTCTGTGTGCCGACAGGCTCAACACCACTTGGAAGCTACCAAGGCCTGGGTTTGCACTCTTTGAAGCAATGGCCTGAGTTGTACCTTGGCCCTTTTATGCGTGGCTGGAGCAGGTGGAACTCAGGGCACCAAGTCCCAAGGCTGCACACAGCAATGGGGCCCTCAATCTGGCCCATGAAATCATTTTTCCTTCCTAGGCCTCCAGCTACTGTAAAGGTCTGTGACATGCCCTGGAGACATTTTCCCCATTGTCTTGGGTGATCAATATTTGGCTCCTCATTACTGACACAAATTTCTGCAGTCAGATTTAATTTCTCCCCTCAAAAATGGGTTTTTCTTTTCTACTGCAGCCTCAGGCTACAAATTTTCCAAACTTTTATGCTCTGTCACCTCTTTAATGCTTTGCTGCTTAGAAGTTTCTTCTGCTACATACCCTAAATCATTTCCCTCAAGTTCAAAGTTCCACAGATCCCTAGAGCAAGGGCAAAATGCCACCAGTCTCTTTGCTAAAGCACACCAAGAGTGACCTTTACTCAAGTTCCCAAGAAGTTCCTCATCTCCATCTGAGACCACCTCAGCCTGAACTTTATTGTCCGTATCACTATCAGCATTTTGGCCAAAACCATTCAATAAGTTTTTAGGAAGATCCAAACTTTCCTACATCTTTCTGTCTTCTTTTGAGCCCTTCTAACTTTTCCAATCTCTGCCTGTTATCCAGTTCTAAAATTGCTTCCACATTTTGGGTTATGTTTACGGCAGCACCCCACTCTCTGAGCTATCAATTTACTATATTAGTCCATTTTCATGCTGCTATAAAGAACTCCCTATGACTGGGTAATTTATTAAGGAAAGAGGTTTAATTAACTCACAATTCTGCGTGGCTGGGGAGGCCTCAAGAAACTTACAATCATGGCAGAAGGAGAAGCAAACACTTCCTTCTTCACATGGCAGCAGGAGAGAGAAGTGCAGAGTGAAGTGGGGAAAAGTCCCGTATAAAATGATCAGATCTCGTGAGAACTCACTCACTATCATGAGAACAGCATCAGGGAACCACATCCATGATGTGGTTCACCTCCCATAAGGGTCCCTCCCCCGACACATAGGGGTTACAATTCGGATTACTATTCAAGATGAGATTTTGGGTGGGGACACAGCCAAACCATATCACTATCCATGAGCATGGAGTATTTTTTCATTCATTTGTGTCATTTCTTATTTCTTTGAGCAGTGTTTGTAATTCTCCCCTTGAAGATCTTTCACCTCCCTGGTTAGCTGTATTACTAGGTATTTTATTCTTTTTGTGGCAATTATAAAGGGGATTGCTTTCCTGATTTGGTTCTTGGTTTGGATGTTATTGGTGTATGGGAATGCTACTGACTTTTGTACATTGATTTTATACCCTGAAACTGTGCTGAAGTTGTTTTGAAGATCAAGGAGCTTTTGGGTAGAGACTAGAGGCTTTTCGAGATATAAAATCATATTGTCTGTAAATAGAGATAGTTTGACTTCCTCTATTCCTATTTGGATACCTTTTATATCTTTTTCCTGACTAAATGCTCTGGCCAGAACTTCCAGTACTATGTTGAGAAAGAGTGGTGAAAGAGAACATCCTTGTCTTGTTCCAGTTTTCAAAAGGAATGCTTCCAGTTTTTGTCCATTCAGTATGATGTTGGTTGGGGGTTTGCTATAGATGGCTCTTAGCATTTTGAAGTATGTTCCTTCAACACCTAGTTTATTGAGAGTTTTTAACATGAAGTGCTGTTGGATTTTATCAAAAGTCTTTTCTGCATATATTAAGATAACCATGGTTTTTGGTTTTTGTTGTTTATGTGATTAGTCACATTTACTGATTTGCATATGTTAATCACCCTTGCGTCCCAGAGATAAAGCCTACTTGATAATGGTGGATTCAGTTTTTGATATGATGCTGGATTCAGTTTTCTAGTGTTTTATTGAGGATTTTTGCATCTATGTTCATCAAGAATATTGGCATGAAGTTTTCTTTTTTTGTTGTGTCTCTGCCAGGTTTTAGTATCAGGATGATGCTGATCTCATAGAATGAGTTGGGGAGGAGTCCTTCATCCTCACTTTTTTGGAATAGTTTCAGTAGGAATGGTACCGGCTCTTCTTTATGCATCTGGTAGAATTTGGCTGTGATTCCTTCGGGTCCTGGACATTTTTTCTTGGTAGGCTTTTTATTACTGCTTCAATTTTGGAACTCATTACTGGTCTGCTCATGGATTTAATTTCTTCCTGGTTCAGTCTTCAGAGGTTATCTATGTCCAGGAATTTGTCCATTCTTCTATATTTTCCAGTTTGTGTGCATAGAGGTGTTTACAGTGGTCTCTGAAGATTTTTGTATTTCTGTGGGATAAGTGGTAGCATCCTCTTTGTCATTTCTAATTTTATTTGGATCATCTCTCTTTTTTTCATTATTATTCTAGATATCAGTCTATTTTTCTTATTAATTTTTTCTAAGAACTAACTCCTGGATTCATTGTTCTTTTGTATAGTTTTGCACATTTCCTTCAATTCAGCTCTGATTTTGGTTATTTCTTGTCTTTTGCTAGCTTTGGAGTTGGTTTGCTCTTATTTCTGTAGTTCCACTAGTTGTGATGTTAGGCTGTTAATTTTAGATCTTTCTAACTTTTTGATGTGGGTGTTTAGTGCTATAAACTTCCCTCTTAACACTGCCTTAGCTGTGTCCAAGGGATTCCGGTATGTTGTATCTGTTCTCATTTATTTAAAAAATTTATTGATGTCTGACCTAATTTCACTGTTTATCCAAAAGTCAATGAGGAGCAGGTTGTTCAATTTCCATGTAAGTGTACAGTTTTGAGTGATTTTCTTAGTATTTATTTCTATTTTTATTGCACTATGGTCTGAGAGTGTGGTTGGTATGATTTTGGGTGTTTTTTTAATTTGCTGAGGATAGTTTTATTTCCAATTGAGTAGTCTATTTTAGAGAATGTGTCATGTGCAGGTGAGAATGTATGGTCTGTTGTTTTTGGGTGGAGAGTTCTGTACATGTCTATTAGGTCTATTTGGTCAAGTTCCAAGTTCACATCCTGAATATCTTTGCTAATTTTCTGTCTTTATGATCTGTCTAATACTGTAAGAGGGGTATTGGAGTCTACCACTATGATGGTCTGTGAATCTAAGTCTCTTCATAGGTCTCTAACAACTTGCTTTATGAATCTGGATGCTCCTGTGTTGGGTGCATATATATTTAGGATAGCTAGGTCTTCTTGCACCCTTTACCATTATGTAGTGCACTTCTTTTTTCATCTTTGTTGGTTTAAAGTCTGTTTTGTCTGAAATTAGGATAGCAACTCCTGCTTTTTTCTGTTTTCCATTTGCTTAGAAGATTTTTCTCCATCCTTTTATTTTGAGCCTATAGGTGTCTGCACGTGAAATGGGTCTCTTGAAGACAGTATATCATTTGGCTTTGCTTCTTTATCCAGCTTGCCACTCTGTGCCCTTTAAATGAGGCATTTTGCCCATTTACATTCAAGGTCACTATTGATATATGTGAATTTGATCCTGTCATTTTGCTGTGAGCTAGTTATTACACAGTCTTGTTTGTGTGGTTGCTTTATAATGTCACTGGTCTGTGTACTTAAGTGTATTTTTGTAGTGGCTGGTAGTGGTCTTTTCTTTCCGTATTTATTACTCCTTTTAGGACCTCTCATAAAGTAGGCTTGGTGGCAACAAATTCCCTCAGCATTTGCTTGTCTGAGAAGAATCTTACTTCTCCTTCACTTATGAAGCTTAGTTTGGCTGAATATCAAATTCTTGATTGAAAATTCTTTTATTTAAGAATGCTGAATATAGGCCCCCAATCTATTCTGGCTTGTAGGGTTTCTGCTGAAAGGTCTGCTGTTAGTCTAACAGGATCCTTTTGGTAGATGACCTGCTCCTTCTCTCTAGTTGCCTTTAACATTTTTTCTATCATTTCAACCTTGGAGAATCTGATGATTATGTGTCTTGGGGATAGTCTTCTCATGTAGTAGCTCACAGGAGTTTTCTGTGTTTCCTGCATTTGAATGTTGGCCTCTCTAACAAGGTTGAGATATCCTAGCTAGATGATATCCTGAAATATGTTCTCCAAGTTGTGTGCTTTCTTCCCATCTCTTTCAGGGATGCCAGTGAGTCACAGGTTTGGTCTCTTTACATAATCTCATATTACTCAAAGGTTTTGTTCATTCTTTTTATTCTTTTTTCTTTGTTTTTGTCTGACTGAGTTGTTTCAGAGAGCTGGTCTTCGAGCACTGAGATTCTTTTCTCAGCTTGGTCTAGTCTTCTGTTAATAATTGTGATTGCATTATGAAATTCTTGTCGTGTGTTTTTCAGCTCTATCTGATCAACTTGGTTATTTTTTATAATGGCCATTTCACCAATCAAGTGGAATGATACAGTTCCTGTATCATTTTATTATAATCCTTACATTTCTTAGATTGGATTTTTACTTTTTCCTGAATCAATGATCTTTGCTCCAACTCATATTCTAAATTCTATTTCCATCATTTCAGCCATTTCAGCCCAGTTAAGAATGCTTGCTGGAGAACTAGTGAACTCATTTGGAGGAAAGAAGATACTCTGGTTTTTTGAGTTGCCAGAGTTCTTACTCTGGTTCTTTCTTAACTGTGTGCACTGGTGTTCCTTTAACTGCAATGTATCTTGAGTACAGCCAACAGACTTCTTTTCTGGATGTTTTCAGAGGCCCAAGTCTTTGTGCAGCATCTTTATTTGTAGCTGAATTCTTGTCACTGGTTTCACAAGGGGGTATGTTAGCTAAGTGTTATTGGTGTTGAAGCTTTGGGCTGTGATCCAGTAGGTGGCACTTAAGTGTAATGGCTGGTACATAGGCTCTTGCTTTGCCACATGGCTCCTCTGTATTTCCTCAGGATTGCAGCTGGGCTCCCTCTCAGCGCTGTGAATGGGTGGCCTCCTCTCCCACTTGAGTGCTGGCTGCATATCTCGGCTTGGCACTCCTGGACTGCACATTATAATTCTGGGGTGAGTTCAAACTTTCTGTTCCCTCTCAAGCTTGGAGGCAGCAGATGAAGGGACCTTAGCAGTGGCTGTGGCAGAGGGTCTTTCACTTGTTTTTTGACAAGAGGCTCACACCTCTTTCTGAGGTGGAGCCACGATCAATCAGTGTGATCAGCCCAGGATGGGTCCACTGCACATTGGACCCAAGGGCAAGGGGAGGCCCTGCTAGTGATGAGCAGGGAGAGCAGGTGGGTCCTGGAGGGAGACAGACTGGCCTCTTCTCCTTAGGGCAACTTCAGCTTACTGAAGGTGTGATTGAAGCACTCAGGGTCTCTGCTCCTTCCTTAGTCTGAGGGCAGCAAGGGAAGTACCACAGCAGTGGCAGTGGCAAAGGGCCTTTTAGTTACCTCTGGGAGTTCTACCTCAGAGAAACAGAACCACTGCCAATGGGAGTGTTCAGCCAGGGGGTGGGTTGGCTGCACTGCTGGCCTGAATTGGGGGCTCCACTTGGTGAAGAGGAGGGGGTGGAGGCCTCACAGGGAGAAGAGACTGGGCTCTTCCTCTGATGATGACTGTGGTGCACTGAAAGCACAGGTGAAGCCCTCAGACTCTTTGTTTCTTCTCCTGATAGAGAGCAGCAGAGGCAGAACCGTTGCTGTGGCAGAGGGGCTGTTGGTTCCCTCTGGGAGCTCCTCCTCTGGGAAACTTAGAGCCACTCCCAGTGGGCATCCTCAGCTGTGGCTGGGGCAACTGATCCTGACCCAGGGGCCCTACCTGGTGAAGAGTTGAGAGTGGGGGTTCACAGAGAAGAGAGACTGGACTCTGTATGGGGGCTGCAGGGTGCGGGAGATGCCAACACAGGAAGTAAGCCCTTTGTTCCTTCCTTAGCCCAAGGGTGGTTAGGGCGGTACCACTACAGGTGCAATGGTGGAGGGGTTGTGGGTTGACTCTGGGATTTCCTCCTTAGAGAAATGCAGAGCTGCCTCTGACTGAAGTGCCCAGGCATGGCAGAGTAGTTATGCGGGAGTCCCAGGTCAGGAGGCCCTGCCTAGTGAGGAGAAGCAGGGACAGGGACCCATTGAAGAACAGTCCAGATGAGAGATGAAGCCAGCTGGACTTCCTGGGTCAAGTGGGGACTTGAAGAACTTTTCTGTCTTACAAGAGGATTGTAAAATGCACCAAACAGCACTCTGCAGGTAGGATTGTAAAATGCACCAATCAGCGCTCTGTAGCTAGCCAGAGGTTTGTAAAATGCACCAATCAGTGCTCTGTAAAAATGCACCAATCAGCACTCTGTAGCTAGCTAAAGGTTTGTAAAATAGACCAATCAGCACTTGGTAAAATGGACCAATCAGCAGGACATGGGTGGGAACAAATAAGGGAATACAAGCTGGCCACCCCAGCCAGCAGTTCAACCCGGTTGAGTCCCCTTCCACTCTATGGAAGCTTTGTTCTTTCACTCTTCACCATAAATCTTGCTGCTGCTCACTCTTTGGGTCCATGCCATCTTTAAGAGCTATAACACTCACTGAGAAGGTCCGCGGATCCATTCTTGAAGTTAGCAAGTCCACAACCAAACCCACTGGGAGGGACCAACTCCGGACACACAGACACTTTTCTGTGAAGCAGTTGTGCTATGCTGGGGATCCAAGCCAGTTCCTAATCACCATGCACCCTCCAGCACCTGAAGGCAAGAGCAGCAAGGGCTGTGGGACAGCAAAAATGGCAGCCATCCTCTCTGTCTGGGAGCTCTGTCCCAGGGAAGTACAGAGTTGGTACCAGTCCTAGAGCCCTGGTAGGGGGTGGCTGGAGTCCCAGGTCAGGAGGCCCTGCCCAATGATGAGAAGCGGTACTGGGGACCCATGTGGAAAACAGTCCGGCCACTTTTCCATGTGGCAGCTGCACTGTGTTGGAGTCCATGTTAGTCCCTAATCACCAGGCACTTTCCAGAGCCTGAAGGCAAGAGAAGCGAGGGCTGTGATACAGCCAAGATGGGGGCCTGCCTTGCCCGCTTGGAGCTTCCTCCGAGGACGTGCAGAAGATTATCTTTCAAATGACTACACAATAGTGACAATGCAAGGTGGGGGAACTGGTTCATTTCAACAGTGTTATACTCCTTAGAAGAGAAGCTTGTAAATATATGTATCTGAAAAAATTTCTAATTTTTAGAGTAGATTTTTAATACTCTCTTATATCTCTTGTCTCCTTGAAAATATTTTAACCACTTAGTAGTTCCGAATGGAAAGTTATTAGGTGTTATGTAGCTCTTGCAAAGGAAGTCACAGATCTAAAATAAGGAGATTCCCGCCAGGTGCGGTAGCCCAGATTACGCCTGTAATCCCAGTGCTTCGAGAGGCCTAGGTGGGTGGATCACTTGAGGTCAGGAGTTTGAGACCAGCCTGAACAACATAGTGAAACCCTGTTTCTACCAAAAATACAAAAAATTAGCAGGGCGTGGTGGTGGGTGCCTGTAATTCCAGCTTCTCAGGAGGCTGAGGCCAGAGAATGGTTTGAACTCAAGAGGTGGAGGTTGCAGTGAGCTGAGATCACGTCACTGCACTACAGCTTGGGCAACAAAGTGAGACTCCTTTTCAAAAAAAAAAAATAGTAAATACATAAATAATAAACTAAAGAGATGCCAGGCGCAATGGCTCACACCTGTAATCCCAGGACTTTGGGAGGCCAAGGCGGGCAGATCAGGAGGTCAGGAGTTCAAGACCAGCCTGGCCAATATAGTGAAACCCCGTCTCTATTAAAATTACAAAAATTAGCTGGGCATGGTGGCGTGTGCCTCTAGTCCCAGATACTCGAGAGGCTGAGGCAGAAGAATTATTTGAACCCAGGAGGCAGAGGTTGCAGTGAACTGAGAACGCATCACTGCACTCCAGCCTGGGCAACAGAGTGAGGCTGTCTCAACAGTAATAATAATAATAATAATAATAATATAGGCCGGGCACAGTGGCTCACACCTGTAATCCCAACACTTTGGGAGGCCAAGGCAGATGGATCACGAGGTCAGGAGTTCGTGACCAGCCTGGCCAAGATGGTGAAACCCCATCTCTACTAAAAATACAAAAATTAGCTGGGCATGGTGCCACACACCTATAGTCCCAGCTACTTGGGAGTCCGAGGCATGAGAATCTCTTGAACCCAGAAGGCGGAGGTTGTGGTGAGCCGAGATCACACCATTGCACTCCAGCCTGGGAGACAAGAGCGAAACTCTGTCTTAAAATAATAATAATAATAATAATAAATAACAATAATAAATAAACTAAGGAGAATCCCCCAAACTAAGGAATGGGATCAGAAATGTTTCTTTCTTGGAATTTATGATAAACATAATAAAACTTTTTTATTTTGGGAAATAAATTCCCAAATTTTTTCCTGGAGTTCACATTATTTCACCAGGAAAACATTAATATAGAATCTTGAGAGCAGTACTGTTCAGTACAACTTTCTGTAATGATAGAAGTGCACTGTAATCTGTGCTGTTCAATATGGAACTTACTAGCTACATATGGGTATTGAGCACTTGAATGTAGCTAGTGACTAAAGAACTAAATTTATTTAAAATGTTAATTAAATTTAAATTGTAGTATGTGGCTAGTAGCTACCATTTTGAACAATGCAACTTAATAGCCGAATACTCATGGAGTTGGGGTCAAACTGCTGAGGTTCAAACTCTGGTTTCACATTTCACTGCTTTGTTATTCTTCTCCTGTTGTTGGGTTGATGTCAAGATTCAGTGTGTTAAATTATATGTTAAGTAAATCTTAGCAATTGTTATTATTATATACCAGTTACACAATTTACCAGCCACATGCTGAAGTTACCTAATCTCACAAAACCAATTTCACCCACTAATAATACTACTGTATGGGATTTTTATAAGAATTAAATGAACTAACGTGTAAAATTGCTTAGTATATGCCCATCATATGGAAGCACTCAATACATGTTAAATGCTATTATTAAATTATCAAAACAATGTTGCAACAAATAAATTTTTGTAACTTGCAGGAAATACTGGGAAAACATAGTGAAGTTACAACGATCTATAAGGTGAGCAAATAATTTTGAGTCAAATCAAATTTGTTCAACAGCAAAATTTTAAATTTTAAACAGAGTGATTCCACCAAGATTTATAGAACACGTGGGATTCATCTTAACACAGTCTGCCAACTTTTCTTTTTCTCAGCTGAAGCCTTAACAAAAAAAAAATCTATATGAATATGTATTTACCTTGTCTTTCTTATTATGGTTTTACTCTCTTCTTATTTTCAGTACCTGGTAGCACAGGAAAGTAAGTTAGAACAAATATATCACTGAAAGAAATCCTGTTTCCAATTATTTCAAGATATGCTGAGCCCATCAATGATATACCCAGCTCTGAAAACAACATATTTATAGCCACAATTTTACACATTTCAAATGATTTCTTTATGTGAAATTCAAATAAACTAGTAACTCCTACATACATATTAACTCCTTTTCTATTTATATCTTAAATGTGGTTCCAAATGAAAAACATGTAGAATCTAAGAGTTTGGAGAATTTTTTAACATGTTGTAAAAATGTTTCTGCAAATTTACAGAAATTTATGAAGTCTGGAAAGTCTGAATTAGACTGCTGTTGGTGGTGGCTTAAAACGATTTTATTTTATAAATGGACTTAGTGTGCTCTTTTCATCATTTTTCTGGCATCTTAACAGCAGACAAGGAAAGTTCTTGTTTTTCCAGCAACGTCTGCTTGGTAAAGTCTAAGTAGGTCAGAGGAAGAAGCAAAACGTTTTTATTTCAATGAGAAATTCAAAACTCAGAACCTACTTTATATTTAAAGCTGCTTTCACTGGTGTCGTTGCCTAAAAGCAAGCAAGTAGCAGGTCCTTGCTCCCAGAAGCCTGCTCGCAGACCATGAAAAGAAAAACCTTCAGGGTTTGAAGTGTAAATTTTCTGGAATATTTTATACTAAATTGCCAATGTGATATCAAAGACATAGCTAAGTATAGTTACTCCACCATGGCTGCTCCATCAGCAGGCTCCCTTTAATGAGCAGTTAGTTCTAATTAATAGTTCACCTCTGGCAGAAAATGTAATTTGGCTTTGCGTCATTTTCAAGTACAGACTGGAGTAAGAGTAAGACAGTCAAAGAAAGGAGAGAAATGGTATGAGGGTTGGAATTATACTTAGAGACAGCAGGAAGATGATCACTATCTGGTTTTCCCAAATCTTCACAAATTGGATTACTAGATACTGGCTTGTTTTAAATTCTGGAGCTGTCTCTCAGAAGGGCACAGATTACATTTGTGCTGTGTCCTTCTGCAAGGGATAATTATTCTGTTGATCTGAACTTTCAGCTAATGCCAGTGTCTGATGGTAAAGGTTTCGATAGTGACATTTAAACACTTAGTATGCTAACATGTATAACCCAGCTGGTAACTGAAGTCTCCCTATTCCTTGAGTTCTAGCTAGAATTGCCCTAATCTGTGCAAGTCCAAAACCCATCCTAGGACTCTGATGATTTCCACATCTACAAGTGTGTCTTTAATTCACTAGGTATCAATTTTAACAAAAAATCCAAGTCTTTCATCAACTTTCAATTTCCTGCCAAATAAAAGTCCACTCCCAGAGAACACTCATGATTAACAGAACTGACTGAAGTTTCAGTGGTGGGGTACCTATATAAGGAAAGGTCACTTCTCATCTCATTCCACAAACAACTTAAAAATTTTATCATTACCTTCCTGTGCTTTCAAGTAATCTGCAGCTCCTGCCACCAGGCAAGGTAGGCCTATAGGCTCCAGGTGACTAGGGGACACTGACAAAAGAGGCCCTGCCACAGGGTGAGAAGCAAATGACAAGTGGCCCCAGATGAGACTTACGACTTCCCAACAGCACACTAACCAGTGCCCAAGAGTCTTAAATCTCTGAAGCCTGTGCCTTCAACATGGAATCTGGGCCAAATTGTTTGTGGAAGATTACAGTGCACTTCTATTGCCACAGAAAGTTTTATGGAACAGCACTGCTGTATAGAATAAAGATTCTATACTAATGTTTTCCTGATGAAATGTAGTGCAATAATGTGAACTCCAGGAAGAAATTCAGCATATGATAGGAAATGTAGGTATGTCAGCCCTTGGGAATACGAAAATTAAACAGTATGTGTTTAGGTAAGCCAAAAGACACACTCCCCACTTCCCTGATTCCTTCTACACTGTCCCAGGTAATCATGCCATAATAAAGAAAAGTCAGTCCCATGTAAGACTAAATGGCATTCTGGGATGGAGTTGTTACCAAGAAGTAGTACCAGCGCATAAAAATATTAAGGACTACCTCTTTAGGAAAAACATAAATAAGAAAATTAGCCAGGTGCAGTGGCTCACACCTGTAATCCCAGCACTTGGGGAGGCTGAGGCTGGAGAATTGCTTGAGCCCAGGAGTTTGAGACCATCCTGAGACCCCGTTTCCTCAAAAATTTTTTAAAAATTAGCTGGGCATAGTGGCACACACCTGTAGTCCCAGCTATTCAGGGGGCTGAGGCAAGAGGATCACCTAAGCCTAGAGAAGGCCAAGGCTGCAGTGAGTCATGATGGCCCCACTGCAGTCCAGCCTGGACAACAGAGCAAAAAAAAAAAAAAAAAAATAGGAAGAGGGAGGAAGAAAAGAAAGAAGGAAGGGAGGAAGGAAGGAAGGCTGGCCAAGAGGGAAACCAAAACTCTCTCTCTCTCTCTCTCTCTCACTCACACACACACACACACACACACACACACACACAGAGCTTCACAAGGGGGACAGTGGTAAGAAATTAACCAGAAATTTACCTGACCACAATCTTTATTTCATCCTAAAAACAAAATGAAAAACAAAACAAAAGAAACCTTTCAGTTATTACTATGGCCTAGGGCCAATTTCTTGATAACTGGAATAAATTTTGTTAATTTAAGATTTAGCTTCCTGCTTAAACATGTTGTGTGAACTACTAGATACTGGCTTGTTTTAAATTCTAAATCACTTTTATTTCTCCCTGTGGAAGGGATTTGAAATGAGTCCCATTTAGAAAGCAAGCCATCAGGGCAGGAAAATGATGATGAACACACTAACATCAGTATATACACTTAAAAGAGCCTTGTAACCTTGACTTAAGTGCTAAACTAAATATGGTATCTCATCACATTTCTGTACTTGTGAGCCAACACCACAGAAAAGCAAACTGAAATGAATGAGGTTCTTTGAATAATTTTCTAGTAAAAGTTTAAGTATCACACTTCAAAGTAATTTAAATTATAGCAGATGGAAATGGCAGCGTCCTTAAATAGATTCCTGCACACTCTTCCAGGATTCAGAAGTCTTCTATTTAGATATCACAGCCTATCTTAATATGACTTACATGTTAGTATCTGCTACTTCTATCAAGCTGCCGGGTTAGAGGACAGGCTGCCCTATCTCCCTCCTCTCACTGTCAAACTCCTGATCAGATGCGTTTATAATGACTGAAGATAGAGCCTTTTCATTTTCACTTGAGCTTCTTTGCTGCCTAGACTTACCTTCCTTGTGTTCATTATTCAAACCAGAAAGGCCTTTCTGGACTTGTTAGGCTGCTGAGAGGTTGCTCAGTCCCCTCAGCCTCTAGCCTATGGAATTACTCTGAAATTACTATAAACTCTACTGAATCCTTCCCAATTTCCTTTGGCTCCTAGGGACTATTTTTATTTCAGTTCCCACCTCCTTCCCTGTTCTCAGCTATGTCTTGGGAGATTTGTGGGATTCTGTGGTCGACAGAATAATGATCCCCCAAAGATTTTCACACTCTAATCTCCAGAACCTGTGAATGTTTTATTTCATGGCAAAAGAGACTTTGAAAATGTGACAAAGGCTACGGATCTTTCTTTTCCTTTTTTTTTTTTTTTTTTTTTTTGTTTTTTGAGACAGAGTCTTGCTCTGTTCAGCCCAGGCTAGAGTGCAGTGGCACGATCTCGGCTCACTGCAAGTGCTGCCTGCCAGGTTTACGCCATTCTCCTGCCTCAGCCTCCCAAGTAGCTGGGACTACAGGCACCCACCACCACGCCAGGTTAATTTTTTGTATTTTTAGTAGAGACGGGGTTTCACCATGTTAGCCAGGATGGTCTCAATCTCCTGACCTTGTGATCCACTCCTCTCAGCTTCCCAAAGTGCTGGGATTATAGGCGTGAGCCACCGTGCCTGGCTGGCCTGGATCTTAAAGTAAGGGAGGTTATCCTGAATCATCAAGGTGGGCTCAGTCCACTCACATGAGCACAGAAAAGCAGAAATTTCTCCAGCTGTAGTCAGTCAGAGAGATGCATCAGAAGACAAAAGAGGCAGAGGAGAGATGCCTCAGAAGAGGGAGTCAGAGAGATTCAAAACCCGAGAAGGGCTTGACCCACCATTGCTGGCTTTGCAGACAGTGGGAGACAAGAGCCAAAGAATGCAGACAGCCTCTAAAAGCTGAGAACACCCTCTGGCCAACAAACAGTAAGGAAACAGAAACTTCTGTCTTGCAATCACACAGAACTGAATTCTACCAATAACTTGAAAGAGCCTGGAACTGAATCCTTCCACCGCCCCCACCCCCAGAGCCTCCATATAAGATCTAGGTCACCCAACACATTGATTTCAGCCTGTGGCACCCAGGGAAAATAAACCAGCTGAGCCTACCAGACTTCTTACCTACATAACTGTGACATAATAAATCTGTGTTGTTTGTGATAATTTGTTTACAGCAGCAATAAAAAAACAAATACTGGCCGGGCGTGGTGGCTCATGCTTGTAAACCCAGCACTTTGGGAGGCTGAGGCGGGCAGATCACCTGAGGTCAGGAGTTTGAGACCAGCCTGGCCAACATGGCAAAACCCTGTCTCTACTAAAAATACAAAAATTAGCCAGATGTAATGGCTGGCACCTGTAATCCCAGCTACTCGAGAGGCTGAGGCAGGAGAATCACTTGAACCTGGGAGGCAGAGGTTGCAATGAGATGAGATTGAGCCACTGCACTCCAGCCTGGGTAACAGAACGAGACTCTGTCAAAAAAAAAAAAAGAAAGAAAAAAAAAGAAAAAAAACCATGAATACTGATTCTGTTACCAGGAATGAGGTATTGCTATAACAAATACCTAAGCATGTGGAAACAGCTTCATAATCAAGCAGTGGGTGGTGATATTAAAAATGTTTAGGAGAATGATAGAAAAAAGCCTAGATTACCATGAATAGGTTATCAGTAGAAATGTGGACTTGAAGGATGCTCTGGTGATCTCTGAGAAGAAAATGAGAAACCCAGTATTGGAGACTGCAGGAAGGAGAATCCTTGTTATATAGAAGCAGAAAGCTTATATATATTGTGTTCTGCCGTTATATTGAACACAGAATTTGTAAGTGACAAATCTGGTCATTTAGCTGAGGCAATTTGCAAGCAACATGTTGAAGGTGTGACCTGGTTATTCTTGTTGCTTACAGTAAAATGAAAGATGAGAGAGAGAAATTGAGGGTGGACCTATTAAAAAGAAACCAATACTTGATGATTTTATAAATTCTGCATCTATTTAAATGGAAACAGACTAACATTAAGAGATTCACTGTCAGGAAGTCATGTTATAGAAAAAGAGCCCAGGGTGTGTCTGTAAAAGCTTTTGGTAACACCTCAGAAAACTCAAAAGGTTGTAATATTTAGTTACACAAAAGACTACTTGAAGAGATCAAAAGTGTGACACATCAATCTCTTTGGCCGTCTCAACAGAAGCCATAAAGAAAGATGGGATTATCTAGGAAAGATCTGTGTACAAGGTGAATCCCATGACGTACATGGGAGACTCAGAAAATTCCTAAGAATATTAGGACAACAGAAATTCTGCCAGCTAGGACTGGCAGAGGTAGAGAGTACAAAAGTTTCTAAAACTATGAGTCCATAACAATTCTGCCTGCAGAAAACAGACTGCTATTGTCTGAACATTTGTATCCCTTCAAAATTTATGTTAAAATCTAATCCCCAAGCCAATAGTGTTAGGAGGTGTGACCTTTGGGGAGGGGATTGGGTCATGAAGGCAGAGCCTTAGTGAATGGGATTAGTGCCTTTATAAAAGATACCAAGAGCCTGCCTTGCCCTTCCACCATGTGAGGATACAGCAAAAAGATGCCGTCTATAAGCAATAGCCCCTCAGCCGACACTAAACCTGTCTGTGTCTTGATCTTGGACTTCCCAGCCTCCAGAACTGTCAGAAATAAATTTCTACTGTTTATAAGTCACCCAGAATGTGGTCTTTTTGTTATAGCATCTGAATGGACTAAGACACAGGCTGATAAAACTACTCTGTTGCAAACATGTGTTGCCTTTCCTAAATAAAAAAGTGTGACTCAGAGGGAAGAACCAAGAACTACAGAGAATTTTTTCCCCAGGCCTTGAAATCCAATGGAGTTTGCCTGGCTGGGTTTTTAAATTGCTTAGAACCAGTGATTCCTTTTATTATCCCATCTTTCTTCCTTCTTGAACATGAAGATCTATAAGTGTTATCCTATGCTTATCCCACTGTTGTATGTTTGGAGCAGATAATTTTTTTTTTTTTTTAGTTTCACAGGTCCAAAGATTGAGAGGAACTGTGCTTCAGGGAAGATAATACCCAGAGTCTCACCTACATATAATTTAGATTATTTGGGTGATTAGATTTGGGACTTTAGAGTTTATAGAATTTAGGCGAGATCTTGAACTTAAACTGATGCTGTAATGGGACGAGACCTTGGCAATCTTGGGATGAAATTAATGTATTTTGTATATGAAATAGACATGAATCTTTAAGGGCATAAGGTGGACTGTGGTAAGCAGAATAATTACCACCACCACCACCCTCTCCAAAGACTTCCATGTCCTAATTCCCAGAAAAACAGTTACTTTAGATTGTAAAAGGGAAGGGACTTTGCCAATGTTATTACAGTTATGAACATTAAAATAGGGATATAAGGCCAGGCATGGTGGCTCACGCTTGCAATACCAGCACTTTGGGAGGCCAAGGCAGGCAGATCACCTGGGATCAGGAGTTTGAGACCAGCCTGGCTAACGTGGTGAAACCCTATCTCTAGTAAAAATACAACAACAACAAAAATTAGCTGGGCATGGTGGTAGGTGCCTGTAATCCCAGCTATTGAGAAGTTGAGGCAGGAGAATCTCTTGAACTCGGGAAGCAGAAGTTGCAGTGAGCTGAGATTGCACCATTGGAGTTTCGCTCTTGTCACCCAGGTTGGAGTGCAATGGTGCAAATGGTGCAATAGTGGTACCCAGAGCAGAAAAGCCAGCTGAGCCTACAAGACTTCTGACCTGTACAGTAGTGAAATACGTTCAGTTATTTTAAATTGCTGAGTTTGTGACAATTTGTTATGGCAGCAATAAGCATCTAATACATATTCACATCCAGAGATTGAAATCATTTAAAGGATTTGATCCTCACTGTCTAATAGTATAGTAATAATAATCCCATACTTTCATGTAAATTATAATCAAAAGGTCATTTTAAATAGCTTTGTCTTTCACAGAAGGAATTTCAAAAATTTATTTTGTGCTTATGCTGAAAGCTGGCATTTCCTCTATTATTTGCTGCTCTTTTTTAGAATAATCAGTGCACAGATTTAAGATCTAAAACGTACTTCTCCAAGATTGGCCAAATCACAAGACAGCAGTACTCTTAGGAGTTTCTCCCTTGAGTCATAAGTGGTGAGTTTGTGTCCCGGAAGATCAAAATGGCATGCTGAAAAAGAGCTCTCAGCTAAATCAAGAGGCCTGAATTCTAGTCCTAACTCTGACATGAAAGAGCAAGGACGCCTCTTTGGAGGAAATTAATTAACCTCTATGGATCTCATTTTCTTCCTTTTTAGAATAAAGGAATTGGAGATTCAGGGTGGCTTCCACGATGAAGTACTGTTTGGTTGAAATCTGAAGTCTTGGCAGCATTAATGAGGCAATTAGGTGGAGAAGCAGTCCAGAAGACTCAGCAAACCCTCTTTTATATGCCACTTGCTACAACATTAGTCTCCCAATGAATTTAGTGACCAAAAACAGAGCAAAAATAAAGGTCTATAAATGGGCCTAGAAGCATGCACACCACTTGGCAGTGTTAACCTCTGAGGAAGGCTATAGGGAGGTTTTATGGAGTAGTGCTCAAGGGCATAGACTTTGTTACCAAACCTTCTAAATTTAAGTTTTGGCTCTGCCATTTCCCAGCTGTGTGCTTTCTCTACATCCCTCAGTTTCCTCATCTATAAAATGTATGTGTGCATGCAAAATTGTTTAAGACAGATCTTGGCATAATATGCATTCTATAAATTAGCACATACTACATAAATATTTGTCAATGTTATTGCTATGGGCAGAATTGGGTCCCCCAAAAACTCATATGCTGAAGCCATTAATGTGATGTTATTTGCAGATATGGCCTTTGGGAGGTGATTAGGTTTAGATGAGGTAATGAGTGTGGGGCCCTCATGATGGAATTAGTGTCCTTATAAGAAGAGAGATCTTGCTGTCTCTGTCCACCATGTGAGAACACAGTGAGAAGGCAGCTGGCCATCTACAAGGGAGAAAGAGAGCCCTCCCCAGAAACCGACTATGCTGGCACCCTAATCTCAGGCTTTTAGCCTCTAGAATAGTGAAAAAAATGTGTTTCTATTATTTAAGCCATCCAGTCTATGGTATTTTGTTATGGCCAAGTATAATTACTGATAAAATTATTAAGGAAAAAATTAGTGTTTGTTCTGTAGCTGCTGTTCTATTTAACTTTTTTACAACGAGACTATAGTAATACATTCTTTTATAATTTAAAATAAAGAAAACCAAGTGGAAAAAAAAAACACAAAAGGCCCACAATCCATTTGGAGTGATACCTTCCTTAAATTATCTCTTAAACTTCGGAGTGGGACCAATTGCAGATTGAATGAGCCATCAATGAAAGACATCAATAGACAGTTTCATCAAACTCACTCTCAGTTTGTAAGATGTCTCAATGATTCACTTGTCTACTTTAAAGTGATGCAATCAACAAGTATTATAGTTAAAAGATCTTTTAGCACAGTATCAGAAATTAAAGAAAGTATAAAAATGCTGCTCTTTTGATGACATTTAGATATATATAAAGTTCAGTAATTACTTTAAAGGATGACTTTATGAAAAGAAGAGTTCATAAAATTCACAAAGTTCACAAAATTTAGACCTTGGAAAGAATCTATGAAATTGCCAATACATTGACACACCTTAGAGAAAATAAAATATTTAAAGCTGAGTTATAAGTTGCTAAATTAAATTTTTAAAAGGACAGCTGTATGTATGCCTGTTATCAAGATATAACTTAAAATGTAATTAATGCTTTCTTGGAGTTTACAAGTTAGTGGTTAAGACAGGTATCAATCAAATAAACAAATTAGTGGAAAATTATAAACAATAATTTGGATTTTGCTTTGTCTATATCCTCTAAGCCACTTGTCTATAGTACTTTTTATTGCTATTAATCTCACTTTTTTAGACTCTACATTAGCCTTTCCATCAACTCTGTACATAAAAAGGTGCACACACAATGGAGAAATTACAATATAAGGCACAAAGCACTGGCTTGAAAATCAGTTGATTCCTAGCTTTCCCACTAACCAAGTGAACTTTCTGAGTTCTTTAAGCTCCATAAGATTAGTTGGTGTCATACATATTCTTGTAGGGTTCTCTTACCTTTAAAATCATATAAATATTTTTCCAAGTCAGACATTATTTTAGATCCCCAAAATTAGCTATTTCATAACAAATAAAGTCTGTGTCTTCCAGAGGGGAAAAGGGATTTTAAATGATTTATGTATAAAGAATTTATACAAATGGCCAGACGTGGTGGCTCATGCCTGTAATCCCAGCACTTTGGGAGGCTGAGGCAGGTGGATCACTTGAGGTCAGAGGTTTGAGACCAGCCTGGTCAACATGGTAAAATCCTGGATCTACTACAAATACAAAAAAAAATTAGCCAAGCATGGTGGTGCACACCTGTAATCCTGGCTACTTGGGAGGCTGAGGCATGAGAATCGCTTGAACCTGGGAGGCAGAGGTGGCAGTGAGCCAAGATCACACCACTGCAGTTCAGCCTGGGTGATATAGTGAGACCCTATCTCATTTAAAAAAAAGAAAGCAAATAAAAGAATTTACACAAATAAGTAAGAAATAAGAAAGATTATAAGAATGTAATAGGCTTAACTTTAAGAAATACATAATGAAGAATATTCACTATAATTAATAATGCACAATTTTAGTTGTAGCAGGAAGGATGATTAAACTGGGATGTTGAAAGCCTTTTCTCCAGCAATCTTTAAAAACCAAGTCGTTTCCCAAGAGTAGTGAGATGACTTAAGAAAGAAGAGAATTGATATGAAATATCAGGCATGTTTCTGCCCTCTGAACATTATCTGAGACACCACCTTCATACCTAAAGTGTCTTTTTCCGTAAAGGAAGAGTTCTTTTTAATTATCCACAGCCATACATTGTTAAGCAAACTGTGTCTTTGAATCATAATTCACACTCAAGCCCCTAGAAGTTAAAAGCGTGGATGAGAATTTATAAAAATTTGAAAACTTCACTCAGGAGGTCATTGGGAGTACATTAAAAGGCATTTAGTTTGTTTAGATGTAATGTACTTGATTATTAGGGCTGATTCACTCACTGTAATACTCCAGGGGGATTAACCATATTAATCTAATTCTGAGAGTTTCACAGCACTCTTTGCAGAAAGACATTCACCAAACTTCAATTATTTTTAGAAGCTCTATCTTTGAATGTAATTTTAAATGTGATTAAGTTCCCTTTTGTGTTATTTAAACTGAATAAAGGCATTGGTTAAGTTTATTCACAGACAAAAGAATAACTTTATTAATTTTTGTTTCTTCATACAGCTTAAATCTAACAATGAAAAATTTATGCTTTTATTTATATCTAATGATACTTTTCATTATTCTGTAAACTAAATGCAGGTTGCATATTGGATTGCCTTGAACCCAATAAGGTACAAACTTAAAATGGTTTTATATTCTTCCCATTCACTGCTTTCGGACTTACTTTGTCAAATCTCCCTTTGCTGACCCCTTACAACATCTTGGGTGGATCCCACAGCTCTCTGGTGACTTCGAATATTTAAAAAATCCAGTTAAGTCTAGGCCAGTTTAATATTTTAGATCTTATACAGTATTCAATTTATATTTATATTCTTGCTTTCCAAACCTCTAGTCAGCTGCATCCTGAAGGACGTGGAGGTACCCAGGCCATTGCGTGTTATTTCACTCTTTCAAAGAGGTAGTGAAGCAGGATATTTCCCTAGCCCCTTCATGGGACTCATGAATGGGGTGCCTTGTTTCCTCAGCCTGCAGTTCTCAACTCCTTGCAAGAGGGAGCATGCAAGCGAATGAGGTGGGAATTGGTGTGCCTGGCGCTGGAACTAGCCAGCCACTTCAGTGCTGGCAGGGGCAAATTCCACTTACTTGGACCCACTGCACTCCACCACTCGTGGGAGGGAGCATGCAGGTGAGCAGGTGCAGGAGTCGGGGCAAGCACTTTTGGGTGTCAGCGGGAGCAAACTCTGTGCAGGCCCCAACAGCAGCATCTGGGAGGGCACCTGTGACCCCTGAAGTCCCAGAGGGGATGTTACAGTGCTCTTTTAGCACTGCTGTCCATGGACGGCTTAAGTGTTAAAAGCTCAGTGGACTCTCTACCTTCGTGTGAGGCAGCTGCCTTCTGCCAGAGAGGGCAAAGGGTCAGTGTGACAGCCATTTGTATCTGCACTCGTGGTTCTTGAGTTCTTGTGTGGTGTCCAGGAGGAATGAGGTCACATGAACAAATTGAAGGATAGTACGTGTGAGAAATTGTATTGCCGATGAACATGGTTCTCATTGGGAAGGGGAGCTGAAAAGGGGACAGAGCTGGAAGGTAATCTTCCCCTGAAGTCCAGGAGTCTCTGGTCAGATTCTTCTCTGAAGTCACATAGTCAAGCTGTCCCTCTGGAATCAAACCGCTTCTCCCTGACTTCCAGCTGTAGTCTCTGACGTCCAGCTGCTTCTCCTCTCTCTGTCAGCTGGGTTTGAGGTTTTTTATAATCCCAGGATGGAGGGCAGGGCAGGCAATGAGTGGTTTTGGAAAAGGCAACATTCAAGTGGGAAAACACAGATGTAAGTTCTCACTTGGGGTTGTGGTTTCAGGATTTTCAGCTGGAGGGTGGGGCTTTTGCCAGGGACCCACCCTTTCTGCCTAGAATTTCTCCGCTTCCTGCCTCTATCGTTGTGTCCACAGGAGCAGAAATATGACATTGAACATATGCAAATAGTGACCAAGACCAAAACCAGTAGTGTTCATCAAATGTCCATGTTCTCGCCAATGGAATGTAGGGGAGATGAGGTGTCCCTTCTGGTCTAGCAGTTAAAATCAAGTGTGATTTCTGCATGTTGACTCTCTCCTAAGGCTAGCTGGTTAAAAACAAAGAGCTCAACTCCAACATGGCAGTGTTAAACTGGATGCAGCCTGGCCCCTGGGTTGCCGCTGGAAGGGAAGTGGTGTAGGAGAGCTGCCAGGCCAGCCTGCAACAGACTGCAATGTAAAGGGAGGTATGTCTCTGTTTCATTAAGCCATTGAGAGCTCAGCAGTTTTTTGTTATGATGGCATAATCTATCCTATTGTGATTAATACAAAAATAGAACCAAAAGTGAGACACAGGAGGCAAAGAATGGGCTACACTGGAGATATCTGAACAGAGAAAGGAAGAAGAGAGAATGATTGTATGAGAGAATAACAAGTTGTGTGAGCTTGCTTATAAATAATTGAGAAGGAGCCAGTACAGAAAGAAAAAGGCAATGCAAGAAAGAGGGGAGATAATAAATAGATCTGTTCTCATGAAGAGAAATGAAAGACTGAGATTAAGGACTCGAATGAAGAGATACATCTTAGAAGGTGTCTTTGCTCAGAGATAAGAGCAAAGGAAAGTGAAATGGGAGAAGAAACCAAAAAACAGAAGGGGGAAATGATTGAAAGTTGCAGAAAATGTAATAAGTAGCAAAATGGACCATTGTTAGCCACCTTCTGATAGAAGTGTAATCAAAGGAATTTCCAAATGACTGAGCTTATATTAATCTTCTCTCACACACTTAAATTTATTCAGCTTTATCCCTACAGGCCACATGTAATACCTATTCTTAATTTATGCTAAGCCTGATATCTTCTAAATCTTACATACTTTTAATGCAGTACTGGACAGAGTTATTCATGCTCCATGCACACTAGCAATATCATAAATTCAGATTGGGAATTACTGAGGTATGAGAGAGCTTACCAACCTGAACTCAATAGAAGTCCAACAGCATTATGCATAGGTTTTACAGAAAGAGATTTGGTTTGAATTGAGCACCAAATAGAAGAAAAAGATATACAGCATTTGAGAAAAAAGGTTGTAAAAACATAATTTACAGAATAGTATGTTCTCTTTTATATTAAAGAGACAGGAAGAAAATAAGAAAAGGAGGGATAGAGGGAGGAAGGGAAAGTCACCAGTTTAAAATTTTTGTTAAGTTGTAAGATACACTTTCCTTCTACGTCTGCTCCCTCCCACTAAATTCCCAGGCCCACAGTGACCAGGTTAGAGGACATGCAGCCATGCAAACTTATTGTCCCCAATAAATCCCTCAACAGATTTGGAAATATTAATTTATTTTATATGTGACAATATCACTCTTTAAAAATAGGTGATGGGTTTTGTGTCAGTTATCTTATCAATAGATCAGACTTTAGCATCTTCAGGGATCTTATTTCAAGAGCACAGAATAATTATCTATTGGTTTTCACACAGTTAATAATCAAGCCCCTCTCTCCTTGCTTTCCGATATCTCATATTTGCCCACTTCTTTCACTCACACAGTCTCACACCCCATTCAAGCCCCACATCATCTTTTACCCAGAATTCTTATCTCTTCAGAGTTCCCAGCCCCCCAGTCTATCCTAAACACCTCCTTAAAGCATTATCTTCATCATGTCATTCCCAGATTTAAAAACTTTTAATGCCTCCTCAATGTGTATAACAGGGGATATTTACCTGGCGTTCATGAAAAGGCTTCCAGAGGATTTCTGAATCCTATACAATTGAAATTTCAGTTGTACAATTGTACAACTGAAATTCTGTACAATCATTTGTGTGCTGTGAATTATTTTGCTGGCAAAAATATCTAGTTTCTTCAGATCCTTCTTGAGGTCCTACAAAAGGCTGACAATCATCCATCTTTGGGGCAAAATTTAAGCTCAATGACCAGCATTCAAGAGGTGAGATCAAGCTTGTATTTCACTCTTGTCCCCTAAGTCAAGTCCTTAGGTGGGTAAGTTCTCCTCATCCTATACATTTATTTATTCATTCAATAAACATTCATTGAACACTTCTATGTTCCAGACACGATTACAGGCACTCAGGACACATAGATGAAAGAATAGCCTCCTCCCTAAGGTATTTCCAAACTCTTATCAGAATTCCCCTCTCAAGCAGGTGGGAAACTAGGTCTATGGCTAGGCTTGATATTTCAGGAATTGGAGAAAGGTATCAGACTAGGATGAGAGAAAGGGTCCTGAGAGCTCAGGAACAAAATGTAACAAAAGTAACACCCACAGAGATCCTCTAACACATAAAGTCCAAAGGCGAGTGAAGAGCAGAGAAGTGAAAAATCAAGCAGAAACAGAATCCAAAGCTCAGCCAAACTAGAAAAAGCAAATGGATTCAAGAGGATAAAGAAGAGATGGGGCCTGTAGGAACTCTCTGGAGTAACCATACGTAGACCCAGATTCATTTCTACACAGTCTCCAGTGGTGTCAGTTCAGTGGGAGAGAGCTGCCAGGACTCCAGGAAACAGCAGAAGGACACGGGACACTAAAGTCTGCTGAGAGAGTCCTGGAAGGCTTTATAACGCTGGTCACATATAAGTTGACCCTTCAAAGAGGAATAGGATTTTGTCAGATGGACAGAAGGGAGGGCAGGACATTCCATAAAAGGGAACATTCAATGCAAAGGCCCAGTCTTGACATAGCATGTTTGAGAGAACAAAAGTGATTTAGTATAAATGGAGGCTTGGAGCAAATTATTTAGTGATGATGACTGATTCTCTCCCTAAGTATACAGATACTTGACAGTCCAAAACAAAATTAGATATGTAACTCAGAATTTTAGAGCAGAAATAACTGGAGTTTGCTAGAGAAAGTCACTCTAAGCAACTAAGTCTTGGGGAGGATATTTGTCTCACCCAAACTGACTAAGTGCAAAGTCAATGCTGGGTTTCTTGTACACTAGTCTACTTTGTTTGAAGTTGCCTGTGTGCCACACAGCCAGCTCTGAGACCAGATTCAAACCATTTGGCCTCATATTAGAAGTAGGGCATTCAGGAACACACATACACACACAACATCCAATGACTATAAAGTCAGAGGGTAGGTGGGAAAATGGTAATTTTTCACTTTAATAGTTTATAATACTGAACATCTTTGGATGTTCTAATGAGAAAAAAATGAGAGAAGACATAAAAAGAATGAGGTAATACTATTATCTCTGCCAATGACAGAATAGGGGCCTAGCATTGTATTTGTTGCATAGCCAGTGGTGTGCTGGCAAATGTTTAACAGCCAGCATGCAGGGAAGGAAGGGAGTGGGGAGCTCATTTGTAGGGTTTTCCAATTTCTATAGTGTAAATATGCTTCTGTGGCTGATTTCAGGCTACCACTGTGGTATAATGGAGATGCTAACAATTGATTCTCAGAAGTTAGTACAAGCTGGTTCAAGTGCACCACTGCTAGTAGACCTCAACAAGCATCCAGTAGATCCATCAACAACCAACCAACCACCACCTACAGGGCCTTCAACTTCCTCTGGCTTCAGTCAATGGTTAAGTCACGGCTGCCCATTCCTGGCAGACAAAGTGAAACAGTTAATCTATCTAGCTAAGAAGTGCTGCACTTCACAGAATATAAAGAGGCTAAAACCTCCTTTCCTAGCACTACAGCCCTCCTCTTCCCTACCTTAGCTCACTAGCATGGACTTGATCTTGGTCTAAATGATGCTGTTGTTCATCACACTTCCAGGAACAAGTATGACAAAAGCATTGGCCAGAACCAATGAAAAGATTTCTTTTGGAGTACATAAATCATTTAGCCTTGCTTCTAAAATTATGTTGAAATGAGGCAGATGGAAGTTCAGCAGTAGTCATGGCAAAATCAATGTCAAGTGTGACATTCAGATATAATACTGAATGGGCTGGGCATGGTGGCTCACGCTTGTGTTCTCAGCACTTTGGAAGGCGGAGGCAGACAGATCACTTGAGGTGAGGAGTGTGAGACCAGCCTGGACAACATGTTGAAACCCCATCTCTACTAAAAATACAAAAATTAGCTGGGCATGGTGGCAGGTGCCTATAATCCCAGCTACTTGGGAGCCTAGGCAGGAGAATCACTTGAACCCGGGAGGCAGAGGTTGCAGTGAGCTGAGATCGCACCACTGCACTCTAGCCTGGGCAACAGAGTGAGACTCCATCTCAAATAAATAATTTTTTAAAAAAGAAATAATACTGAATGATGAGAGGAGCCTATATGGAAGCCTGATGACATTCACAAGGAACCAATAGAAAGGCAGCAGCTCATTTGCCACTATTAACATCACTGATGGTGTTGCATCCTTAATATAGACGAATATGGATAAAAGTTCTGGAAAATGTACTAGTTTGCTTGCTTTCTTAGGACCTGGGCCATTCATCCCCCAGCCATGCTAAAGTGGGTATTTGAATGGTCTTTTAAAGAAAGGCTTTCTAGGGCTAGAAAACTGTGCTGGTAGCTTCCTCTGTAGGCCTTAACCACTTAATCAGCCCATCTGGCACATCTATAACACTCACTGGGAGGTTTTCTAGCTCTCCTAGCTGCAACCTAGCATTCTGATCTGATGAATTGTCTTTTTGATTCAATCAGGTCACCCTGCCAGCTCTCTGCTGCCCCCTTCTGTCGCCAAGCAGTAACGACCACGTTGGACCCATCTTGGACAGGAATCCAAGGTTACCAGGAATCTTGTACTCAAAACCAGTGACTTCTCTGTTCTTTCCCTTTTGGCCTCTGCATATTTCTCTGAACTGTTAACAACTCTTCCTGCTTTGTACTCTGGTTTGGCTTCAAAGACAACTGTCTCTCCTGGACTTTTTCACAACTTCTCAATTAACACTTGTGAGTCCTTTCCTGAAGTTCCTCTTCTTTATCTCATTAATAAACAACATATTCAAACAGACAATTCAAGGACATCTGCTTCTTTCCTTTTATACTCATTCCTAAGGGAAATTCTTCCCTTTACAGATTTTCAAACAACAGCCTCAATGGAATTCATAGGTTTCCATTATGAGACCTAACATTTCATTTTCTCTACAGTCCTACATTTTTCACTATTTTTTTCCACAGTCCTTATTTATACAGATTTCTGGGTTGGAGTCAGTTTAGCCAGCTGGTCTGGCCCTGGCATTCTAGGGACTAGATTATGATATCTAGACCTCAAAAGGGCAAATTGTGTAAGTCTTTCTGAGAAAATTAGAATATTACTTCCCATGTGGAAGTCCAGGAAACTTCCACTGGAAATTTATCAAAACTGGGGAGATGACGATTAATCACATCCAAAGAACAAGCTAATATGTACACAAATGAGACAAAAGTGAAAATAGAAACATTGTCTTGGTATGGACAAAGGGTTTGCTCTAGCAGTCCCCAGGCTAGTTCGTGTAGCCACGAGTTGAGGTTTGCTAACAAAGCAAAGGGTTCTTACCTCCAGAATGCTACTGGACCCACAAACATCAGGGACAGATTTGATGACTTCTTTAAGTTCCCTTCTTTAGGTTCTCACCTAGCAGTCTGTAATTTTAGGATTGTGGAGAAAATTAGTAATAATTAAACATGGCAGCCCTTAATCAATGGCATTTAGACAAAAAGATGATGCATTAACCATGCTGTTTTCACTGTCCTCCCCATCTTCACCCCTATGCAGCCCTGTTAAGAATGAACACGTTAATAACTTACCAACAAGTACACATGCCAATCTATTTTCTAAAGTGATGGGAAGATTCATAGTTTTCCAGTGTCCATTCCAAACAGGATGATTTATTGGGGATTAATGTTTAAGCTTATCCTGTCTAAATTCATCCACAGTAATAAGATTTTGGTTCATATGAATATAAATGCTGCAGCTGAGTATCCAGAAGCTGCATTTATTTAAATCCCTATACAAGATATTACTGAACATGTTGCCTACATGTCTGACATAATTTTTTTTTTAAGTATGTTAACATTTACACAGAAGTGAGCTGAGTCCACAAATCAAATCAACTTATTTCTATTTTAAATAATTGTACTTTATTTCACCTTTAAACTTAGCTTGGGTACGTTCCACTTTTATTTTTTAAAATAGTATTTTTCTGTCACTGAATAAAACTAGGTGACCCAAAGTAACTTTTATGCTGCCAATTTGATCAAAGTAGATCACTCTGAAGTAAGCATGACATATTCTGAGTAATGCAATAGGCTTATTATAAAACAGTGTAAAAATGGCTTCATTACAATGTTGTCAGTAGATAAAGACATTACCAATATTTTACATATTCTAAGGAAGGAATGGGACAGACTATTTTTGGCTTTGAATGTGACAAACATAATTTCATCAGTCATACAAATAAAGCCATGGTATGCAGATCTATCATTATATAAATGTGGAAAACTATATTCAATTAATTAAAGCTTAATTTAAAACAGTGAACATAACCCATATTTGATATACATACATATCAGAATTTAAAATTGAACATAGTTAATATTACTGGAAAAAAATAATAATTTATTCAGTTATCTTCTGTATACACTGCAAACAGAAATATTTTTGTAAAATCTCGCCTGCCTCAATTGTAAGTGGTTAGAAACTAGCAATAAATTAGTAAGTCGAATTCCTAGGTTTTAGATTTCAGGCAGCCAACTTGAAAAAAATACAAGACTGATAAAGTTATAAAAACTTTATGTAAACACATAGTTCACTGCTTTGAATTAAAGAGTAAACATAAAGATTAGTCACTAATTTGTTGATGGTTCTTAACATTTCTTGGACATCTGCCAACGTTTGTACATTTAAAGCTAGGAAAGAAACCAGCATTTCTTCAATCTTGCCACTAGATGGCACAGACTTGGAGACTCAGCCTTGGCCTAAACGTGGTTTAAGCAAAACACAAAACACAGAATCTTTGTATGCTGGACACAGAGAAGAAAACTTTATATTACCTTGGGTCAAAGAGGATCAGAAGAAGAAAAATAAATAATATTTCCCTATACCATATTTAGGTTTTCCATATGGAAATTTAGAATACTAGAATTTTATAATTTGTCATACATGGGAACACGGGAGAAAATTGGTGGTAAAAAACAAAATATTTTCCTTGAAATTTAACCATTTCTAGCAATGAAAAAATTACCACAGAATAGGGAAGGATTAAAACCAATGATTCCCCCTTCCCCCACTTTTAGAATGAACACATAAATATATGCATGCAACTATTAGGAGCATACACTTACAGATTAAAAAATTAGTTGAATTTAAATTGAAAACATCTGGTAACCTATTGAGCAATTTGAATGCCTTAAATTTAGCTTTTTATTTGTAAATACTCTTGCTAATTTTCATTCCAAATAACATTTTTAACAGCTTTGAGATAAAATTTATATGCCATATAATTCGATCATTCAAAGTGCACAATTCAGTGCTTGCTAGTATAGTCACAGGGGTGTACAACCATCACCATAATGTCAGGCCATTTTTGTCCCCCTTGAAAGAATCCCTGTGTCTACTGGCTGTCATATCTGTCCCCCTCCCTGTCTCACCCCATCAGCAACCTCTCATCTACTTGGTGTCTCTGTGGACTTGCCTATTCTGGATATTTCATAGAAATAGAATTATACAATATATGGTCTTTTGTGACTGATTTTGTTCATTTAGCATAATGTTTTCAAGATTTGTCCATGTTTTAGTATGTAGCAGAACTTCATTCCTTCTTAGAGCTGAAAATATTCCATTGTATAGCTATCCCACATTTTCCTTATTCATTAATCAGTTGAACATTTGGATTGTTTCCACTTTTTGGCTATTATGAATACTACTACTATGAACATTGGTGTACAGGTATCTGTTTGAGTTTGTTTTCAAATTTTGGAGTACATACCTAGGAGTGGCATTACTGGGTTATTGGTAATGCTGTTTAACTTTCACAACAGCTCCACCTTTTACATTCCCACAAGCAATGCACAAATGTCTCGATTTAACTGTATTTCTCCTTGGCAACATTTACTATTTCTGGGTTTTTTGTGTTTGCTTGTTTGTTTTTATTGCCATCCTAGAGGGTGTGAAGTGGTATTTCATTGTGGCTTTGACTTGCACTTCCCTAATGCCTAATGATACAAGGCATATTTTCATGTGTTTACAGGTCATTTGTATATTTTCTTTAAAGAAGTATCTATTAAAATCCTTTGCCTATTTGTAACTGGGTTGTTCATCTTTTTACTATTGAGTTCTATGAGTTCTTTATGCATTCTGAATATAAATCTCTTATCTGACACATGATTTCCAAATATTATTCCTGTGCTGTGGATTGTCTTTTCACTTTCATAATGGCATCCTCTGTAGTTCACTTTCATAATGGCATCCTCTGTAGGACACTTTTTAAAAAATTGTACATAGTTCAATTTACCATTTTGGGGGTCACCTTTGCTGTTGGTGTCATATCTAAGAAACTATTGTCTAACCCAAAGTCACAAAGATTTACTCCTATGTTTTCTTATAAGAGATTGATTGCTCTTACATGACATTTATGATCCATTTTGAGTTAATTATGTATAAAACCTCACATACAGTGTGAGGTAGAGCTCCAACTTCAATCTTTTGCATGTGGATATGGAGGTTTCCCAGCATCATTTGCTGAAAAGACTATTCTTGCCCAATTACTGAATTGTCTTGGTCCAAGTAACATTTTATATCTTAAATAATTTGCATTGTTTGAAAGTAAAATTAAGAAATATTATACCAGATGCTTTACTGAGGCTCAAACATTCAAAGGTTATTTATTTATACATTTCAAATAAGTTTGTGATTTCAACACAACACTATGTGCATATCAGTAGATATCTTAAATAATTATATCTTAAATAATTATATCTTAAATAATTTGCATTGTTTGAAAGTAAAATTAAGAAATATTATACCAGATGCTTTACTGAGGCTCAAACATTCAAAGGTTATTTATTTATACATTTCAAATAAGTTTGTGATTTCAACACAACACTATGTGCATATCAGTAGATATGCAATAAAATGTTGATAAGTGAATAAACACACAAACCTGTTTGATTTTTGTTTTCAAAAATCAAGTTACATATCTACACTTTCATTTTGCTTCATATATTTTATTTACAAACTACAAAATTCTGAGGTTTCATAATACAGGACACTAGTCAATTTACTAAATGCTTGTTGATGTCTATTTGCTTCTTGATAAAAGTTGTTAATGTAAGAAAACTTGTTTAGAAGACTACATATATTGAAAATGCATCTGGCTAAGTGGTCCAGTTTACCTGGAACCTTTTTATTTTTTAACATTTATCATCAGTGCTATCTCTCAAACTAACCAATCTGCTGGTAGCAACCACACATGGCATACAAAATGAGTCATGAACTTACTCAAGAAAAGTTAGTAATGACTTAAGAAAAGTACTATACAATATGAGGAACATAACAATTAGCACCCATTATTGAACACTGTACAGGTACTTTATGTCTGGTTAAGCTAATGGCCTGTTGTGGAACCTGTACTGAAACCCAGATCTGACTCCAAAAACAATGTTGCTGGCCTCTCCTTTTATTGTGTCATCTGAAGACAATATGGATTGTGTAAAATTCCCCTATGAAGACCTAATACAGGTGTCTCTAGATAAGTAGACAGGATTTGTATTTATAATGGTAACACTGAGGAGGTCCAGGGGCATGTAATATCCCCCATTTCAAAATGTGTTCCTCACCCGATATGTTACTACAAATGTACATACAACTGTAAACAGTGTAACAGAATGTGAAGCATGACAGCATTCATCTGTTTGTCTTTTATTCATTCATTCAGCAAATATTTAGAGTACTGGTTATGAACTAGACATTATCCTAGGCATTGGAAATACATCAATAAACAAGACAATGTTCTTGCAATCGTGGACCCCCTTGAGAGTGAATAGACTCAGATAAGAAATACAGGTACCTAAAAATAAAATAAGATCATTTTTGGTGGTGAAAATGCTATGAAGAAAATTAAAAAGGATGATTAAATAGTTATGAGAGGGGAGGGGCTATTTTGGCTCAGAAAGTCAGCAAAGGTCTCTATGTGAAAGTAATATTTGAACTCATACCAAAAACACGAGGAGTGAGCTATGTGAAGACCTGGGAAAAGAGAGTTCTAGGTAGAGGGAACAGCAAGTGAAAACACATGGAGGTGAGAATGAGCCTACCTGTTGGAGGAAGAGATAGAGATAGCTGATGGAACATAGTAGATAAGGGTGAGAGTGGTGGAGATGAAGTCTGGACAATAGGTTTCACATAAGCTCTTGTCCATCACAATAAGGAGTTTGGTTATTAATCTAATTACTTTGGGTAAACATTAGAGAATTTTAAGCAAAAAATAATATTGCCAGTGAATATGGTTAGAAGCAATTCAAGATATATTTTACAGGTAGAACCAGGAGAGCTTGTTCAAGTATCAGATATACAGGTGAGAAAGAGAAAGATTCATGAAGCCAGTTACTTACACTGTAAAACATAATTCATACTTCTATTTTTACAAAATAGACATTGCAAATTTCCTAACATTATTGAAATTAAATTAAAAGGAAAACTCTGCTTCCTCTCTTCCTCTTCTTCTCCATCTCATCCCCACGGAGAATTTTATCATCATCACATCAGTGTCTGCATTCCAATAATTTTAGTCACACCATGCCTGTGCTGTGAATGATACATAGTTTATTGTACCAATGTGCTATGCACAGGAGGAAAGAGAGAGTTATTCTTGTTCCAAGAAAAAAAAAAATCAACTATCTTGTCATATTCACCAAAGTGCTTTTCGCTTAAATAACTGACTGTGTCCCTAGTGGGAAACGTGTCCGGGATTACTTGCCCCATCCATAGCCCCTTCTCTGAAAACTACTGATAACGTTTGGCTCTGTGCCCCGTTCCCACCCACAATTCACTCTGAATTGTAATAATCCCCACGTGTCATGAGAGAGACTCAGTGGGAGGTAATTGTATCTTGGGGGTGGGTTTTTACCATGCCTTTCTCATGATAGTGAATAAGTCTCACGAGATCTGATGGTTTTACAAAGGGGAGTTCCCCTACAGAAGCTCTCTTGCCTGCCAGCATGTAAGACATCCCTTAGCTCTTCCTTTGTCTTCCACCATGATTGTCAGGCCTCCCCAGCCATGTGGAACTGTGAGTCCATTAAACCTCTTTCCTTTATAAATTACGTGGTCTCGGGTATGTCTTTATTAGCAGCATGAGAACAGACGAATACAACTACCTTTACCTGTAATCTCACCCAAGGAACCAGCCCAGACATCCATGTTTGCATCACGTAATTTCATTCCCTACCCCCAGCACATACGTGATTGGACCAGGATTGCCGGCTAGTTTATTAGTAGATAAAAGGGTTGATAAAGCAAAGACAAAGAGAGCCCACTAGTGTTAGGTTATGGAACTGACAGGTCATGGAGAGAGAACTTGAAACCATATCAAGGTAAGGTAAACCAAGTACATGCTGCAGTTATGGGGAAAAGAAACTGTAGCAGGTCAGGAGATGGGAAAGACCAGACCAGTATAAAGGCAGATAGTGGAAGACCAAAACAGAAACAAGAGAGCATGCAGACTTCGAATTCAACAATCTAATGGTTTGGGTGGGTGTTTTGCAACCAGAAGTCCTGGCTGAAACAATCCCCTACTCCATTCAGCATATAATGCCATTTACAAATACCTGACTTTAACTCAACTTTTATTAGGAACAAATCTGAAGCCAGGCTATACTGGGCCATTGGTGGATATCGTTGACCAACTCACCATCTTCCATTCAATGAAACAAGATTCTGTCTCAGAGTATGAATCTTCCAGATAGCTCGAGACCGTCAAGGTCATTAAACCCTCTGACTCATGGAAAGGGAAGGAGTTTAAAAATTATATCTCCTCTTTCCAAAAATCCCTGACACTTAAAAAAACTTTCCATGACCCTTAAAAAAACTTTCATGATTGAAACTACAAAAAAAGGCATTTTTTTCTAGCCAATATTGCTTGTACTATCACTAATTTTCTAGCTGAGATTAGAATATGTATAGTGATAAGTTGAAGTATATGAAAGTTACATTATCATATTGTGCTATATTGTAGAACCAAAACAAAAAGAATTTGTGAATGTCTGTCACTCAAAATGTGTGGGAACCTGATAAGAAAAAGGGAGTCTGGAATGTGACAAAACCCATGGATAAATATAACTAAGTGTAGCAAAACTCAAACAATAGATATTCTGGGCACTAAAAGATCTAAAATAGAAACAAGGACAAAATGATACATTTTTAACTTTATATTCACACACATACTGTATTCCTATGTATGTATACCCTATACATATGTGTATACTAATACATAAAAGGCCGGGGGAAGACTGATAATAACTCTGATTACCTCTGGAAAAGCTACATGAGTGGTCAAGGGGGACTTGGGCTTCATCTATAATGTCTGACCTTTTCTTACATGAAATACTTATATCATTAAACATACTTTTTAATTATTTATAAAAGTATTGAACAAACACTTAAGAATGAAAAAAGAAAAAGGTGCATAAGAAACTGTGCTAATGTGAAAATAGTTGCAAAACATAGGGATGTGATGTTAGCCAGTTTGCCAACCTGTGAACATATAGAAGTCATGGCTAAAAGTTTACAAATTCATGCTACTAAATTCTGACACAAAACTTTAACAAGTCTTTACCATCAGCTGTTTTATTGAAATGAGAAGGAATAAGATTTATCTACACACTGCCCAGTGGCATAATTAGAGAATTATAGATTCTCTTAGAGTTCGGTTCTCAACAAAAGATGAACAGTCCTGGGCTCTTTCTCACCCAACCTTGATAAAATTTGAAAAGCTGTCCCTGTCAGGAAAGCTGGTAAGAGATTAGCTGAAGCAGTAGTGCTGATAAGGAGCTTCCAACCCTTAAAGTCTGAGGTACCTCTATTGCAAAAAAATTAGCTGTGGACAAATAGGAAACAACAAATGACAGGCGACCTGTTCTAAGAATTGCTGTTAAGGCACAACCTAAGATAGATGTATCAAATGGTTGTCCATCTCGTCATTTCTTAATCACCCCATTCAAACCATCTTAAGTTATTCGACACATAACTGAAATTTCTAACATCAAACCAAAAACCACCCCAACCATTTATCAGAATACTAACCACACTTTTGAAACATTACTTTCAAAAAAGAAAAATTACAGAAAAGAAAAAGAATGAGAAATTCACTTGCTTGTGTGCTAGATATGTTAAACCTTTACAAAATCATGACCTAACCTAAAATGTTCTAGAAGCACAAGGTAAAATCATAGTTATTTCCATGTGCCTTACAGACATCCTCCTTACCTCACTGAAGGTATTCTGAAGGAAAATTTGAGAGGTCATTTTTGTACTAAAATGAAAGGTCCCTCTTTAAAAATGTATATTAAATGTTAGGAAAATCTTCAAAATGTCTAGGAGAAAGACTAGAAGGGAGATTTCCTTTGGAATATTTTTCTTCTGTTTTTGAAAAGAAAAAACACAAATAAATGAGTGAAGACATCAATTTAAAAGCACTGTTTTCCCCGTTTTTCTGTGCACATTACTGAATTCTGTAAATAGGGTGTATGAACTTCCAATTGATTTTCCACAAATAACTACAGATTTGCACACATGTACTCATTCTTTTACAGTGCCCTGTGGGTCCAATACATTCATTTTCACAGTAGCTAGAGACAGTCTAAGAGAGATGCTGCAGGCCCCAGAGCAAGTGGGGCTAATTGGACTATGTGAGAATTGAACTCATGACCTTGGCCTCCACTAGGCTATAATCAAAAGAGTTAATAACCAACCAATAACTGCTCAGATAACAGCAATTTTCAAGCATAAAAATAAGAACAGTACTTCAGAAAACAAAATTTTAAGTATGCTGTTGAAAACCTGGATAGCAAATAGTGGAGCAAAAAATAAATACCTGCTTTCTAGTCAAGTTCAAAATACTTTTCTTGTTGTTGTTAAACCTCAGATAACTTTTGGTGAAATAATTTTGAATGTATATTTTATTTCTTTTTTTGTTTGTTTGTTTGTTTTGAGACAGTTTCCCTCGGTTGCCCAGGCTGGAGTGCAGTGGCACGATCTCGGCTTATCACAACCTCCACCTCCAATGCTCAAGCAACTCTCCTACCTCAACCTCCTGAGTAGCTGGGATTACAGGCATGCACCACTATACCCAGCTAATTTGTGTATTTTTGGTAGAGACAAGGTTTCATCATTGTCAACCTTGTTCAAGACTAGTCTTGAACTCCTGGCCTCAAGTCATTCTCCCACCTCAGCCTCCCAAAGTGCTGGGATTACAGGCATGAGCCATCACACCTGGCCTCAAATGTATGTTTTAAACCGAAAGTTTTTCTTATGTATAGTTTTTGTTGTTGTTGTTGTTTTGTTTTGTTTTTTTGAGACGGAGTCTCGCTCTGTCACCCAGGCTGAAGTGCAGTGGCACAATCTTGGCTCACTGCAAGCTCCGCCTCCCGGGTTCATGCCATTCTCCTGCCTCGGCCTCCCGAGTAGCTGGGACTACAGGCGCCCACCACCACGCCCGGCTAATTTTTTTTGTATTTTAGTAGAGACAGGGTTTCACCATGTTAGCCAGGATGGTCTCGATCTCCTGACCTCATGATCTGCCCGTCTCGGCCTCCCAAAGTGCTGGGATTACAGGTGTGAGCCAGTTAAACACGTCTTTATCCATTCAAAAAGTATATAAGACTGTTAAGAGTTCATCACTATGGGAACAATAATAAGCTATTGATCAGAAAGGACTAATAAGCTAAAGTAGAAACAAGTTAGTAACTAATTAACTAGTAAGTTAGTTACTAGCTTCTGTATGTGTATCTGCTACAGAAAAAAATAAAAGCAACCGCAATGCTGAACACAAGCTACCAGTGATACTATGTGTGTAATATACAAATTAATTCTCTTGAATCTGAATGCTCAGAAAATTTCAGGTTTCCTGTGTCTTGCTAATTGACAAGAGAATAGATGTTTATTAGGAAGAATTCAGGGGAAAAACTGAAGGAATGGGATGTACAACGTCACAGAGCCAGGAAAGAGGGTGTCATGTCCACACAATCATTTAACACAAATGAAGCAGAGACTGAGCATTTGAGCATTGTCTGGAAAGGCCAGTTCAAGTCAGATCATCCCATGAATGCCTTCAGGAGACATTTAGATTTTCCCCCAAGGCCAAGGAGATTGCAGTCTATTTGTAAGAAGAAGAGTAAAATAATCAGATTTATTTTAGAAAAATATCTCTGGTGATGATGTGGAAGATGGATTAGAGTGGAGAGCAACTAGATGAACTGGGATGAGTTAGGAGGAGTCTCAGTGGGAAACTACATACACCTGGAAAAAGGCAAGGGGAATAGATACAGAGTACGGAGAGTCAAGAGGGTAACACAAAACAAACCATATATGGGTGTTTAATGGAGAAGCATGGATAGATTTAGCTTAGTCAAATAATTGGACAGCAATATCATTAACTGAGATAGGAAATGGAGAAGGAAAAGTAGGTTTTGTTGTTTTTTGTGTGGGTGGAGGATATATTAAATTTGGTTTTGAACATCTTGATTTTGAAATGATTATGAGTCATCCAAGTAGAGACGTTCAGAAGGCAATAGCAACTACAAGTCTATACTTCAGGAGAGCCATATGGGCATAAGCTGTAATTTTGGGATTTGCTGTAAATGATAGGCAAAGTCATAGAAGTTGATGACTTAGAATTTGGCAGTGGTGTCGGGGATTCAGGGAATGAGGTAAGATAAGAAGAGTAAGAATAAAATTCTGGGCCAGGCACGGTGGCTCACGCCTGAAATCCCAGCATTTTGCAAGACCGAGGTGGGCAGATCACTTGTGGTCAGAAGTTTGAGACCAGCCTGGCCAACATGGTGAAATACCACCTCTACCAAAAAATACAAAAATTAGCTAGGTGTGGTGGTGTGTGCCTGTAATCCCAGCTACTTGGGAGGCTGAGGCAGGAGAATCACTTGAACCCGGGAGGCAGAGGTTGCAGTGAGCCAAGATCACACCACTGCACTCCAGATTGGGTGACAGAGCGAGACCCGGTCTCAGAAAAAAAAAAAAAAAGAATAAAATTCTGAGGACCCGCATATATAAGGTGTTAACAGAATGAGAAGAGTCATTCAAAGATTTTAAAAAGTAATCAGAAGTGTGGGAGAAGAGACAAGTAGGTGCAATGTTATAAAAGCTCATGGAAGCAAATGTTTTAGGATAAAGAGAGAAGTCAATATTCCCAAATGCTCAATAGGGTACTAAGAGAATGAGGACTGAAAAGAGGCCACTCCATTTATAAGTTAAGTCATTCATGACCTTTTCCAGAACCATTTCATTAAAGTGGTGAGACAGAAGTAAGACTGTGAAGACAGTAAGTGAGAACAACTCTTTCAAGAAGATTGGCAGTTAGGAAGAGAAAGAAAATGGCAATATGTGAAGGAGGCAGGATAGAGGGAAGAGGCCCAGATTGAAGACCTTGAGTCTTTATCTTCTCCCTGTTCTCGCCATCCAACAACAAATGTCCTATTGATACTTCATTCAAATTATTTTCAAAACTCACTCTTCCTCCCTTTTCTTCAGTTGCTCAAGTGCTGTCAAGACTTCTTTGTTTGTCTCAGACCTGTTTCCATCTTCCCAACCACCCTCCCTGCTTCTTTTTGCTCTTCTCTCCAAGCCATCCTCCATCCTGCTGCCAGACTAATTTTCTAGTATACCAGTTACCTCAGGACATTAAGTCACTTAGAAAATATCTGGAGTTCCTCATTTACTCTAATTCCCTCTTCAACCTGACATCTGACCAAGCCAAGATTGATTCTCCCTAGACATCCCATAACCATCTCCTTCCATGCTTTAGCCAAGATGGACTTCTCACTATCCAACCCATTGTACATGCTCTCCCTTCTGACTGATAAAACATCTGACTTTTCTCAGGTAATTAACCTCACCTGGCCTTCAAGATTCAACTCCCAAGCCTTCTATAGAAGAGGAGGAGGAGGAGGAATTAAGAATAATTATTAAACAATTTTATCTATCTTACCTTGCTGGTCAGCTAGAAAGAAGGGAGAAGGGAAACAAGAAGGGGAAACTGTTAAGAAAATAAATAATAAGGTCTATATTAATGTAGAAATTAATAAACATATAATATTGAATCTAGTATCACTCTTGACGAATCATTCACATACTTTTGATAGTGAAGTTCTCTGTTTACTTCAGATACTAACATCTAGTTTATACAGGATAACGACTACTATATTAAGGTTTCTAACCTACTATTCAATATGAAAACGATGCTAATTGGTGGGTTTTGGACTCAGCTTTGCAATTGGAGCACTATTGAAAAATACCTGGGGAGCTTTTTGAAATCACACACACTCCAGGAGATTCTGTTTTCATCTCTTTCAATGGCTATGCCCTCTAGCTAAGAATCCCTGCTGCCCTGTGAGTCTTCTCACTAGGAGGAGTGGACCACTTTCCTCAGGTACAGGTTTGAGAGCCACTGCAGGGTATGTTGGGTGGTAAAAAGCAGAACACTTACAAATTTGAGGTTGGTTATTCCTATGAAAAAGAAAACACAAAACATTATAGTAATTAATTGAGTGACTCCAGTTCCTCAGAATATAAAGAATAGACCCAGGAAAGTACTAAATGTTACACAAGGAGACTTTTTTCCTCCCTAAATAGTCACAAAAGAATTTTTTAAACATGTAAGAAATGTAATATCAAAGTAAAAATAAATCAGCCAACCAGACTGTCTCCAATCTGTTGGGTGATATATTTAGCATATTTTGTAACTAAATGAGCTGACTTTTAAAGTTGTTTTGAGAATACAACTACTTAATTTACCTAATAAGACTGTATGGCACTCTACATATTATCCATTGTTAGCTGTACTCATACTGCTATGTCTTGTAGAGAGACTATGCTGCTTTTTCCTGCTACATTGTGTTAATAGTTTTAATGACGTGGACATAATTTCACAGGGGCAGTATTTTTTTTTACTCAGTTCATGAATATCAAACAATCCCAAGCTATTTTGATAACTAGCATTCTCGACCTGTGCTATTGCTGTTTGCTCATAACAATGATAACCAGTGTTTATTTAGCATCATGAAGTTTAATGACTTTGTATTTCCTTCTATTAACAAAACTCACAGAACTCTGAAATAAGTAGGCCTGTAGCTCTGATGAAAAACCCTAAAGTTCCAGAACTTCAATTTTTATCTTAGAATTTTAAAATCAGTGGGGCTTGGGCCACTACCTACTCCATGGGTTCTCACTTATGGTGAGCATCAGAATCTCTTGGGGAGCTTGTTAAACACACAAATTCCCAGGCTGGGAGATTTTAACGAGGCTCAGAAATTCGCATTTAAAACAAGAACTCAAGACAGTCCTTGAACTTCGGTTTGAATATTACTGACCAACACCCTCACTTATAAATGATGAAACTGAGCCCCAGACAGAGTAAGTGACTTACTCAAGGTCACTTAGCTAGATAATGACAATCAAGTGTAGAACTGATGCAGCCTAATCCTTAGTTCTGTGTTCTTCCCACGCTTATACCCATACTGTTTAGACTGCCCTTCTGGGTTCCTACAACATGGGAGATCACCTGCCTATTACTCCCGTGACAAGAAGTTCACAGACAGTATTCTACAGATGCCACAGACAGAAGGAAGTAAGCACCATGGGAATAATAGAAGAAAGGCTATTAAAGCTGTTACCTTCATCTTTCCGAATTTCACTTTTTTATCTGCATGCAAACACCAATGGATCATTACAGCAAAATACCAAGAGCTTGTGAGATGGAAAAAGATTACCATACGATGGCAAGTTTACTCACTCCCTTAACATAACTAAAATAGTAAAAAAAAGAAAAAAACAATTGTGTTCCTGATAACGAAATATCAGAAAGGCTACATTCTGAATTTACTTTTTCTTTCTGAATTTCAGTTTCTTGTCTATAAAAAGGTATGCTAAAACTACATACTAGGCAGAATGATCTTGAGTACAGCAATAGCACATGAACAGTGCTTCATACAATCCTAAAACATGGTATATAAGCAATACATTCTATAATTTTTTAAAGTATTATCATATGGTGGAAGGGCCAAGCTAATTACAATGGGCCAGGCTAATTACAATTACATACGTACCAAAGCAGAATTATTGATACCTCCCATTCCTAGAGTGCTGCAGAAATTATAAAACATGGCAGCTAGATGATATAGGAAACATTTACAAGTTTAAGGAGAACACCTATGTAGGGTAACATGGATGAATCTAATGGAATATTGAGCAAAAGAAGCAAAACACAGTAACATAAATACTATGATTCCATTTATAAAAGTTAAAGACAGGCAAAACTAAACTATAAAGTAAAGCCCGAAATTCAGGAATTCTCTCTTTCTTCTCTCCCCTTCCCCTTTTCTTCCTAGAAAACAAAAACACCAGCGTAGTGGTTCCTTCTGAAGGGTACTGAGGGGTTTGCCTGGAGAAAAGGCACGTGAGTGCCTAAAAGGGTGGTAGCCTTGTTTTACTTCTTGACCTGGGTGGTGGTTAAACGGGTGCTGCCTTTAGAATAATGTGCCAATTTTCTTGTTGTTTTGTGCATTTCTATTATATATACTGTATTTCACAACAAAGTTTTAAAAAGATTTTTAAAAGACACATTTAGTAAATAAAACTGAAAGGAGTTACTCAACATTCCTATTACAGATATTTGGTTGTCTCTCCACATGGACTACTAAGATAATAGAATTCAGCTGCACAGTGGGTCTACGTAAATATCCATTTGTGTACTGACACAGAGGACTCATGCCCTGGAGCCTCTGTGATGTTTAATTGGAAGGCATTTGATCAGAGGTTGCCAGGATCCATTAGACACTAAATATATCATCAACCTAATTACATATGACTTACTAGTTCAGTGCTGATTATATCCAAAATCATCAGTCTTAAAAATAGTCATGCTTGTTTGTCCCAACAATGGTTTCAACCATGGTTTCTATGGTTCCAACCACATATGGAGAAATAATATATGTCCTCACGGGGAGAAGAGTGATTTCTGAGTTTTAAAAAGGCAAAGGTTGTCATTTTGCCACTTTGAGAATATCCCTTGATCTAGTTTGATCTATGTATGTTCCACCTAGAGACTAAATTAAAACTCTAACCAAAATATTAAAGGATGGAAATATAGTCAATGACTGTGGTTTATCATTCCATTATTAGAATTGACTAGCAGTATTTTGACACCTAGATAAGACTGCTTTAGTGTGTCTATGTGTATTGTATTATTTAAGTTATGTAATATTAGAAACTTAAAAACAATTTGGTATCAGAGTTGGTGACTGAGGTCGAGTTTGGTATTCAGTTGTTTCCACGCAACTGAATTGTTAAAATGCTTACAATTTCCTGTGATTTATTTTCTGAAGCAAGAAAAGGGACCTAACATTAATATGCTTCTTTTAGATTAATTAGATTTACTTTAATGAAATATACAAACAAGAAAGTATAATATATATTTATAGTTTAAAGAATAATAATAAAACAAACACCCTTTTACCCACCACACAGCATAAGAAATAGAACATAACTGAAACCTTCATTTCCCTTTCCCCCCCATAAGAGGCAAATGCCACCCTGAATTTTGTGAATATCATTCTATGCTTTTCTTTGCAGCTTTATGCGTATTGTTTGGTTTACCTGTTTTTAAGCTTTATATAAATGAAATCATGTGGCAGTATTCTTCAATAACTTTTCTTCATTCATTATTGTACTTTTGAGATTTATCATGTCAATAAATACATCTACTTCATTCTTTTTAAATGCCATATATTCAATATGCCGTGACAGCAGTCAGACCATGTGTATCATATAGTTTCAGGGCACTGCCAATATTTCTTCAACAATTGCCATTTCCATATACACCAGCCTTTCACCGGCCCATGCCTCAATTTTTTGCCTGAAGGCTTTCTCTGGCCATCAGTGACTACTCAGTCTGAACACACAACAGGCTGAAAATACCAAAGAATTAATGTTCCTCAGGAGCAGTTCTCAACGAATAACTGGGATAAACCAGAAGTAAGTGTTGTAAACTGTCCCCCAGAGTTCCCCAGCAGGATCAAACTCCAATTGCCCACAGTGATAACGTGATAACACACCTTTATTGGTTTTCTTCCCTTCTGTTTAACTTCCCCATTATCTGCTGGTGTTTCTTGGGAACATATACCAAACAAAACCCTCTCCATTCATTGCCTCAGGTCTGTCTTTGGAAGGACACAAACTAAAACAGCAGGAAAATTAAACTTAAGAACCTCTAAATACCTGATTCTGCTATGCCTCCAAGATAATGCAGCCATGCTCCAGATTTCTTCAGGGATGTCTGGGAGTTAAGCTCCTCTTGAAATCCAAAATAGGAAACAGAAATAAAAGTCCTCAGCCTGTTCTGCCCTCACTTAATTAGCACATGTAAAATTGAAACACATCTTTCCTGAATCTCTTCCTTTTCTCTCTGTCTCCTCTCCCCTTCCCCTTTTCTTCCTAGAAAATAGACAAGCTTTCTTTAACTTTCCCTACATCCTATCTTCCTTCCCTGTTGGAAAGCAAGCTTTCTGAGTTCACTACCATTGACTGAAGGGACATCCTTTCTATACTACAGGAGAACTTTATGTTCTAGGTCATCCAGGCTCAGCCTGGAAAGATTAAGGAATTTATAAAAATCTCTCTCAAAACTTGTATACATTTATTTTTTAATTTCATAAAGTACCACTTGTCTTTATCTTTAATTCTTTCTGAAACATCCATTTCCCTGGTAGAAGTTAGACAGTAAAGAAAAAATACATAGGAGGAAAAAAGAAAAGGCAAATAAAGAACACAAAATTTCAGGATCTCTTCTTAGAAAAACAGGCCAATTTCAAACAAACAGTTCTCCCAAGACTCAAAGAAACCAAAGGCAAGTTGGCTTTCCTTAAAAAAAAAAAAAAAAAATCCTGAAAGAATAACAAGAGATAGATCAAAAGAGAGCTGAAACAAGCACAGGAGATAAAAAGTGAGTCTGTGGAGCTCAGAGATGAATAGAAACATAAAATGAAATTATTACAGAGGTGAAATTCTCATTAGAGTCAACAAATGGTAAGACATAGATATAGATAAAAATACAGTCTAGGACAAAAAGAATAGCCTTGAGTAAATAACATAAAATGAATTTGAAAAGAACAGAGATAAAATAAGAAAGGAGGTGGTATGGATATTAAACAAATAATCATTGTCATGGAAGAAAATAATATATGGAATGGGAAAAATTCAAATATATAATTGAATATAATTTTCTTGAAACAAAATCTCAAATCTATAGATTACGAAGACATAGCTTAGCCAATATCTTGAAAATTTTGATGAAGGTTAATTACTAAGATATCTTAAAAATGGATTTAGAGCAGCAGGTTGTAAGAAGTTACACAGTACAAAATAAGAAGCACATGAACCAAGTCTACCAAAATGAGAAAGAATAGGAGGAAATGAACTGAAGAGGTATTTAAGATCCTGGCATTTAGTAAGCCTACCATGGTGTGGTTGTTAAGAGGCCAGCGCTGTAAACTGCCTAGATTTGGATCCCATCTGCCCTTTATTACCTGTGTGACTAAGATAAGTTATTTTGCCTCTCGATGTCTCAATTTTCTTAATTTTAAAATGGAGATTATATTAGCCACTCATATAACACAGTGACTGTGAAGATTGAGAAAATACATTTAGTCTTCTTTAAAAAATGCTTGCCGGCCGGGCACGGTGGCTCACGCCTGTAATCCCAGCACTTTAGGAGGCCGAGGCGGGGGGATCATGAGGTCAGGAGATGGAGACCATCCTGGCTAACACGGTGAAACCCCGTCTCTACTAAAAATACGAAAAATGAGCCGGGTGAGGTGGCGGGCACCTGTAGTCCCAGCTGCTCGGGAGGCTGAGGCAGGAGAATGGCGTGAACCCGGGAGGTGGAGCTTGCAGTGAGCCGAGATCGTGCCACTGCACTCCAGCCTGGGTGACAGACCAAGACTCTGTCTCAAAAATAAAAAATAAAAAAATAAAAAAATAAATGCCTTGCCATATTCAGCACTATTAATTATTACTAAGTTCAACAGAGCTTGGTGATTCTCTGAAGGTAAGAGAGTAAAAGGGAAGACAGGAGATGATTCCTAGGTTTCAGGATGTGAAAATCATAATGCTATGCCCTATAGAGAGAACACAGAACAAGGGGAATACAGAAGAAATGATTTTTTTTATTCTCAATCAATATAGTCCCCATCCAAATCTCATCTTGAACTGTAGTTCCCATAATTCCCATGTGTACTGGGAGGGCACCACGTGGGAAAAACTGAATCATGGGAATTCTATCTCATGATAGTGAATTAGTTCTCATGAGATCTAGTGGTTTCATAAGGGGCTCTCCACCATCACTCTGCAATTCTTCTTGCTGCCACCATATGAAAAAGGATGTGTTTGCTTCCCCTTCTGCCATGATTGTAAGTTTCCTTAGGCCTCCCAGCCATGCTGAACTGTGAGTCAATTAAATCTCTTTCCGTTATAAATTATCCAGTCTTGGGTATGTCTTTATTAGCAGTGTGAGAATGGACTAAATTACATCAATTATAATGGATTCATTTTGAACATGTTAAGATTATCTTTGAGAAGATAGGTAGAGAGGTCCTGTGGGCACCTAGAGCTCACCTAGGACTGAAGGCAGGTGTACATGGCTTTAATGTGAGTGCAGAAGCCATGAATGTGGGTAAGATCTCCTTTGTGATGTACACAATGAAAGAAGAAAAAGGGTGAGAAGTGAACCCGTGGAACATTCCCATTTATCAGCTGGCAGAAGACTAAGGCCTGTGACAAAGGACCAATGGAAAAATAAAGGAGAGGATAAATGATGAATCAAAGGCACAAGGACAGGCTTGGCACAGTGGCTAGTGCCTGTAATCTCAGCACTTTGGGAGGCCAAGGTGGGTGGATCACTTGAGCTCAGGAGTTCAAGACCAGCTTGGGCAACATAGGAAGACTCTGTGGTGGCGGGGGGTGGGGAATATATATATATAACAAGTACATTGGAGAGGCTGTGTTCAGGAGCACAGATGAATGGGCTGGACTTTACCAAAAGAAGCACATTTTTTCCACTGAGAAAGAAGTGTGGTAGCAGGTAAGTGTGTAGACTGTAGTTGGTAAAGCAGAAAAATCTCCTAAGGAAAGATTCTCCCCAAGGCCTAAAAGCTTAAGGGAATGAATAACTCCGCCCTCCACAGGCCCAGTCCTCAGGTGCAAAGCCACGTGCCCTAGCAGTGTGCATCAGCAAGATAGCAGAAGCAGGAAGAGAGTTAGCCAGAAGACATGTACCCTGTGAAGACCGAGAGAGGCCATCCAGGTACCACCTAGCAGTTACATCAGACTGAGACACTTCCTGTTTACAGGAGACTATAAAACCTCTGCCCTATCCTCATTTGGTGCTGATGCCATTTTAGGCCTCAGCCCGCCTGCACCCAGGCGCTCATTAAAACAGCATGTTGCTCCACACCGCCTCCTGTTGTCTGTTGGCGCGCTCTCGGGGTTCGAACTGATACAAGAATCTTTCACCTACCTGGTGCTTTAGCCTCATCTATAAAGTAAAAGCAAAGCCATCTGTTGTTAAATATGGAAACTCTGTGCAGCAGTGAAGATTAGGAGTAGTTAATGATAGAAGGATGACCCCTCTCAAAACAAAAAAAATAGAAAAAAAAAGTTACATTGAGGGCCCAGCAGACATTGAATGAAAAATATGAACTCCAGTCAAAAACTTGTTTTTGCATTTTTTTCCAGCAGCTTTTCTACTGTCCAGAAACAAGGTAGAGAATCTGAGGTAAGATATGGCATGAAAAATGTTTGACATGGCTACTTTTGCCATAAACAGAAAGTAGAAAATAATTAAATGTAGTTCCATTTCTAGCGTTACCTAAAGTGCAGTGTTGGCTTATAAGACAGAATACCTGGACCCTGCCTCATGTGTGCCTATTGTTTGCTGAACGGATTTTAATCCTAAAATAAAATCTCTCACAACATGCCATGGAAAGTATTTCCTAGAATTCTTAAAAACTAATGAGAAGGAAGCTTGAACATGCTGATTAACATGGAAGCTAGCTACTGGAAAAGAAAAGCAAAATTGAAAGATATTGTTTTAATATCCTTTCAGCTACTCTAAGATTACATAACTGAATATAGAACAAGCTATATAAAGTACAAGGCTTAGTAAAAGAAATATCAGGCTAATACCTGAGTTTTCATACTTATGGCTTAAACTTCTCATACAATGTACTACTAGCGTAATAGACTTTTTAGAATTAATTACTGCAAGTAGTTCATGGAGATAAGTGCATTTTTATTCAACTTTAAGTAGTTTGTTTCATTGTTTTGAGTATAAATAAGCAATCTCATCAATGATCACTTCAAAGATACAGTTTATTAAATATCTTAATCATTATTCACAAAGCATTATAGGATTATTAGTAAAGCTCCCTAATAGATAGTATTATTATTTTCACTCTTTCCAAGGAGTCAGTTGTCAATATAAAAAATATGTTTAGAGAATGGGTCAGTAAAGCAGCGATTTGAATAATGAAGAATATTTGAATGATTGAAGGATAATGAATCAAACTGAGGCAAACAAAGGAAGTGAAAATGAAGAATAAAGTGATGTAAAGAATTAATGTAAGAATAGTAAGGAGCATTTTATAAACAAACTGTCAAAAGCAAATTCTTCACAATAAACAAACTCTGAACAGTAAGTCTATGAGAAGTTGCCACTGAACTTTAAGTTGCTCGAACACACTAACTGTGGAAGAGTAGTACAAATGACAAGTAGGCTTCCCACCAAGCAAAACTAGAAAATCAAAATTTGATTCCAGCAGTAGCACATCTTCAAGTCCCTCCTCACTTCCTCCTTTCTTAGACATTCTTTGTCAAAACAAAACAGATATACTTAAAAGGCCAAAGGCCACTGGAGAAAGAGTTTATGATCAGACAACCCAGGTGTCCTGTATCTAAAAGGGAAATACAGGTCTTGAAATGAGATAGACTGGAAATAATGAATTAGTTAGAATTCATAGGGAAAGAACTTCATTCCTTAGCACTTATCTTCATGGTATTATTTCTGTGGTGTATTATTACTTCAGTAACTTCTTCCTGTAATGATCTAGGTTACATGTAGGTATGTATTTATCACAATAATCTGATGGCTGTCTAATAACTAGTCACATACATGACATCTCTACTTCATAATAGTAGGAGAAACTCTAAAGTAAAATATGATACATATGCCTTTTTAATTCTGCAATAACCCATTCATCTTTATTAACAGATTTTTAATATTACCAATATGTATTTTTCTGAAACGTATGCAATCAATCCTTTGTCAATTCTTTACTACTATGATCTGAAGGAAGTTGCAATCCAAAGAGAGTAAGGTTTACAATTATACTTGAAGATGAGAGTACTAAATATCTGTGATATATTTGAAAACCTAGCCAATGGGTGACTACTGCTTTCATTACCTTACTTGCTGCCTAGTAAACTAAACTGGGTGCCTAAAATTCCCTTTATTTTCAACTTCAATTACATATAAATTGAAAGGTATTGTTTTAATATACTTTCAGCTACTCTAAGATTACATAACTGAATATAGAACAAGCTATATAAAGTACAAGGCTTAGTAAAAGAAACATCAGGCTAATACCTAAGTTTTCATACTTAGTACAAAAGTCTAAAATATTTTTTACCCCCGACCTGAATATGGCTTAAACTTCTCATACAACGTACTACTAGCTTAATAGTCATTTTAGAATTAATTATTGCAAGCAGTTCATGGAGATAAGTGCATTTTTATTCAACTTTAAGTAGTCTGTTTCATTGTTTTGAGTATAAATAAGCAATCTCATCAATGATCACTTCAAAGTTAGTTTATTAAATATCTTAATCATTACTCACAAAGCATTAAAGGATTATTAGTAAAGCTCCCTAATAGATAGTATTATTTTCACGCTTTCCAAAGAGTCAGTTGTCAATATAAAAAATATGTTAATATAAGAATAGTAAGGAGCATTTTATAAATAAACTGTTAAAAGCAAATTTCATTACCTTACTTGCTGCCTAGTAAACTAAACTGGGTGCCTAAAATTCCCTTTATTTTTCAACTTCAATTATATATGCACAGTATTTTAATTACTTAGCCTCTATTGTTCTAAGTGCTTAGATTTTTCCACACCAAAATTCTCCAGTTTCCATTGTGTTATTTCCTGTTATAAGATTATTCAAAGTAGTTTTTTTCTTTATTGTTGTTTTTCAAAGGGAGGCAGACTGACCAGTCATGTTTGGGGTTATTTCACAATGCTAGTTCCTTCCTGTATACAAATTCACACAGGCACCCGTATTCATACAAATGCTGGCCCTAGGTAAAAAAATAAGGTTGCCAAGCATTTGAAGTCTTCAGACCATTCTTTCTTTGCTCCTCCTTTGGGGATCACCACCTCCCCTTCAATTATTCTGCATCCTCCTTTTTCTCCTCTTCCTTACAAAGAGCCTGGAATCAAGTCACAGCTCCTGACACTCCTGAGTTACATGGCCTACTTCTGAGGCACGCATAGACTTGGTAGCAAAGCAAAGGGAAAGGAAGCGACAGACCTGTCTCAGCTGCCAGGGCAATCTTTCTCGCACACCAGTGCCTCTCCTTCTTACAAGTTACATCCTGTCGGGAGACGGACTGGCCCAACAACAAGTTGTATCTATTGAGGTTAAACTTGCGCCAAACAGTGTTTGTTGGAGCAGAGAGGCAGGAAGGGTACAAAATAGGAAGGTGAGTTCTCGATAGAGTTAAAATCCAGTCTTAAATATTCCACATATGCTCAGTCAAGTAAATCCTCATGAATTTTTTACTGATATTTTGTCCTAGAAGATAGTGATATTAACATATTCTAGAAAAGAAAAACCTTGATTCAGTAACAACCTAAGTGAGAGATACGTGATTAAATGATGACAAATACATTTTGAGGTTATCTCAAAGTTTAATGAAGTTCTAAATATATAGAATGATTGAACATACACTTTTAAGAAAACATGCAATAGGAGACTAGATAGAGCTGAAAAAGACGCATCCATAGATTTTAGATTGTTCATTTCTTATATATTTGATTTTATGTATGAGAGTGTTTGTTATCCTGATTCAGAATGAAATGATTTTGAATGGTATTTGTGGAATCACTTTTTTTTCTAGCCTGAGGAATAATTTATTGTGGAAAAGTTGAAAAGTTGCTCTAATTCACTAATATTTCAAAGCATCATTTATTTTCTCAGGGAAAGAACCAGAAAAATTGGATCCAAACTTAAAATATCAATACTCATAGTTTAGCATTTAAAAATGAATAACTACGTGGAGTTACCAGTGATACTTTTAAAATTTATATTTTTGCTATGTGTACTGTTTCAACAAAGTCATGAGTATACCAAAGTGAGCTAACAGTCCTCATTCCAAAATGTTGCCCCAAAATAATTTCTGAACCACATGACAGATGTTTGATACAGATGACTAAATTTCTTGTCATGTTTATTGTTAATAGTAAAACCAACAGAGTGCTAGACTTCAGACACTAATATCTTCAAAATATGGACTTAGATGAAACTAGACAGCGATATCATCTTAAAGTACTTTTTTGTCTTAAACAAACAAATCAAAAAGAGCAAAGATCAGAGTTGAAAGGAAGAAAAATACATTGAGTGACACCATATGGCAGCCAGACACTGGGATAGACGCTTCATATACCTTAGGTCATTTAACGTTATAGTTAAGTAGAAAATGTTTTAAAGTTGTGGAGGTATTTAACTAGTTTTTCATTTTCTAAGCCAGCACAGCTTTTGACTCACCTGTTCGTAATGCAGAGATTATTTGTTTTGCCCTACGTTTCTGTTGCACAACATTTTCTCTCTTTTAAAAGATATTTATTGAATCATCATCTGCCTCAGGCTTGATATGGCATAGCCTCTGAAAGACTGGTTAAGTACTTCAAATCACCTTTCAAAATATTTCCAGTGCAGGCCATTCAGTGTTCCAGGTACCTAATGAGTCATTTTCATCTTCCCAGTCTACCAAGCAGGATCTCAAAGCCTCCTTTATCTTTCTGGGTGTATACAGAGTCATTAAGCTCAAATATGTCCTTTGTCAACAGACTTGAGGGTTGGGTTTAGTTATTAACTTGGTGAGTCTCCACCCAGCTAACTATTCTAGGAAATCATTTGGTGAGTCAGGCATTCTTATATTCACATTGCAGCAGCCAGTCATCTGTCCTAAGTGCTGCCGCTGAAGACTGAATGTCCTGGAAAGTTTGTTATCACATCTCCATTATGACAAAAGCATTGTGCCGAACAGATGAAAAAATGCATTGTCAATGGAATATTTTACATTTGTTTGTTTTCCTTTAAGCAATATTGCCTTGTTATAAAAGATCAATAAATATTTGTTCATTTCAATTCTGATGAGTCTGTGAGCTGTTACCATCAAGCACAGAGCAGCATCCTACTTTGGGATTGAGAAAGCGGGAAATCTAAGGTGAAAGTCTACAGTGATTAAACAAAACTGAAAACTGAGCCACTCCTCTTCCATCTGGTAGAGAAACTGTGACCACATGCCCTTCTCTCCACTAAGAGGAAAGACCAGACTCACTGGTTCACTGGTATGTTTTCCTTATAGTAGACTGTGGTATGACAATGCCAAGTGATAAAACTTCTATGACACCCCTCTCTCCAGTTGATCCAAAGAACTTGGAGGGGAGGAAGAAGGGGGAAGATGTGAGGAGACACAGCAAGTTAGGCACCTCTGTTTTTTCACAGGAGCAAAAATAATAGGTTCTTATCTAGTTGGAAGGTGAGGATACTACTAATTCATAAAACAACATGAACAGAGTTAATTTTCTAAATGTCAAGACGTAAAGAAAATTTAACCTTCTTTAGGAAAAAAAAATTCTTTCTAAAAGAAAGAAATAAATTTGTATTGAATTATTACTATCTAATAGGTGCTAAACCAAGCACCTTACATGTTTTTGCTCACAACTCCATAATGTTGCTGTTATTTCACCATTTTACTGATGTATTAGTCCGTTTTCATGCTGCTGATAAAGACATACCCAAGAGGGGGTAATTTATACAGGAAAAAGGGGTTAGTGGACTTACAGTTCCATCATGGCAGAAGGCAAGGAGGAGCAAGTCACATCTTACATGGATGGCAGCAGGCAAAAAGAAAGAGCCGGCCAGGAACAGTGGCTCACACCTGTAATCCCAGCACTTTGGGAGGCTGAGGCAGGTGGATCACGAGGTCAGTAGTTTGAGACCAGCCTGACCAACATGGTGAAACCCTGTCTCTACTAAAAATACAAAAATTAGCCAGGCGTGGTGACAGGCTCCTGTAATCCCAGCTACTCAGGAGGCTGAGGTAGGAGAATTGCTGGAATCTGGGAGGCGGAGGTTGCAGTGAGGTGAGATCACACCATTGCACTCCAGCCTGGGTGACAGAGTGAGACACCATCTCAAAAAAAGAAAGAGAGAGAGAGCTTGTGCAGGGAAACACCTGTTTTTAAAACCATCAGATCTCACGAAACTTATTCATATGAGAACAGCACGGGAAAGACCCATCCCCATGATTCATTTACCTCCCACTGGGTCCCTCCCATGAAATGTGGAAATAGTGGGAGTTACTATTCAAGATGAGATTTGGGTGGAGACACAGCCAAATCATATCAACAAATAAAGAAATTTAGGACAGTAACTTTCCCAGAATCGCACAGTTGAGCCAAAATTTAGATGAGTTCATTGCATTTGTTTTTAAGCACCAGACTATTAAATTAGGTTTTGTTATTTCTGAAGAGCCAGAACTAACGGCAAGTATGTTGTATTGCCCATATAGTAAGGAATTAAAAGAAAACTAATGTGATTAGCATGTAGCCTTACAATTAGTTTGTGTTTTATATGTATAATACATATTTATAATATATACAATAACTTGTTTTGATATTAAATTTTACTTCTAAAAAAAATCACACGATGAAACTTTCAAAGTAATCATTCCAAGACAATGAGAAATAACTGTATTAAAACATAGCTAAAATTCATAACATAGGCAGCATCAAGACTCAGTTCCTAAAGCAGATCCTACTGAAAGTTATGAAGTTAAAAAAAAAAAAAGACAGTGTTCACATTTGACAAAGATGGGTTGTGGTGGCTCAAGTGTTCGTTATTCTTATCTTTTCACATATGTTTAGAATATTTTACATAGAAATATATTTATAAAAACATGGCTCATTACCACTGCAGAACTTCGGGCCATTATCCTTACCTTGATTATACCCTAGGGAACCTTATTTTCCAACTTTGTACCTGAGCTCATAGAGAAAACCAGAAATAATAAAAAGAATATATGCTAGGTAGAAGCCTATCTAAACACATAATCTTTTTCTGGGAAAATATAAAAGGACTACAGAGCAAGATAGCTTTTAACTGTTAACGAATTCTTCTAAAATACCATGTGATATAACTAAAAAGAAAAAACTTCCAAATTGATTTGATCAGGTTTACAAATCTGATACCAACAGTTGACAAATGCAAAACAAAATAAAACAAAAAAAAACAAGGGAGACTACTTGAGAAAGAAGAGAAAGAAGTAAAAAGAAAGGAAAGGAAATTAAACAAAATAGTATTTATGGCTATAGATGAAGAAATGTTAAATACAATCTGCCAAATCAAATTCAAAAATATATTCAGGCTGGGAGTGGTGGCTCATGCCTATAATCCTGGCACATTGGGAGGCCAAGGCAGACAGATCTTTGAGTCCAGAAGTCCAAGACCAACCCAGGCAATAGGGTGAAACCCCATCTCTACAAAAAACACAAAAATTAGCCAGGCATGGTGGCACATGCCTGTGGTCCCTGCTACTTGGGAGGCTGAGGCAGGAGGATCAGTTTGAGCCCAGGATGCAATTAGCCGAGATCACGCTATTGCACTCCAGCCTGGGTGACAGAGCAAGACGCTGTCTCAAAACAAAAAACAAACAAACAAACAAAATACATATTAAAAGAAAAATCTGTTCCCACCGAGGAAATTTTACTCTCATGAAATTAAAGGATAGTTTAATCTACAACACTAGACATAACCACATGGCATTTATACATGAAATGAGAAAATAAAAATAGATATCAAAAGGTACCTAATAAATTTAATGCCAATTCCTCATTTTTAAAACACCCAAAATATACTAGTAGTAGATGGATATCTCCCAAACATAATGAAGAATATTATTTATTGTATTAGTCAAGGGAACGCTAGCTGCTGTAATTTATAAATTCTGTGGTTTAGTAAAATATGTTGATTTCTTATTCCTCTGTTGTTCAACTAGTGGCAGTGTCAAGGAGGTGAGGAGAGCATGATTTCAGAGTGCAATGTGTGAGGTACTGTCTACAAGATCAAGATACTCAGGATAATGGAGCCTCTACCATCTTCAATACACAATTTCTCAGGCTGCCCTGAGAATTAGCATCTAACCAGCAAACTGGGAACAAAAGGAGAACATACATGGGACATTTTTAATACAGATTAGGTCAGGAAGTGGCACTCATTACTTCCACTAACATCCCACTAATTAGAACTTCACATATTGTTGCTTCTAACTGCAAAGAAGGCTGGGAAATGTAGTCTCTCTGTGTACCAGATGAAAAACTGGGTTTGGTGAACAGTTAGCCAGTCTCTGCTGAACCTATTCTACTGGTTATCAAATAGTCTTTTTTATTCTTCTTCCTACACAGAGCTAACTTCTTTCTCAAAAGAGACAATTCAAAATCCCAGCCAGTCCCTATGACCAGTTCAAAATACAGGATCTCCAAGTGCTAATGACGTAGACTTCTTTCTCTAACTGATTAAAATGTAGCCTTATAGTTCAGCAACATTATCAATTAAAATGATAAATTATCTGCCCATTTCCCTCCCCTGCACATACACACACACACACACACACACACACACAGAGAGAGAGAGAGAGAAAAAGAGAGAGCGAGAGAGAGAGAGAGAGAGGAATGTAGCAGTTATTACCTTTTAATTTACTATATAACCATCTCCTTTGTTTGGTGTCACCCTCCATTAGAACTTAAACTCCATGATAGCAGATTTTGGCCTCCCCACCATTCCACTGCTGTATGCTCTCAGTATCTACAAGTAAATAATTGTTAAATATTTATTTACATTGCCCAAAGTAAGCATGTGTTATTTTTACAGTAAAATTAATTTTGAACAGAAATGCAAATATCTTGGGAAGTGGTTAAGCATCATTCACACCTTGGTTTCAATTTCCCAAATCTCACTGTTAGAACTGAATCACCACTCTTGGAGCTGGGGTTTGTATAGGCAGGGAAAGAAAGTAGGATGGTGGAATGTAGGACTATAGAGAACTGAAACAGCATGAAGACACTGGTCCGCAAGAGACCAAAAAAGGGGAGTCAAGAGGTGAAAGACAGGATCAGAACGAAAGGTAAGAGAGCAACAAACTTTGGTTTGATCCACAAGAGTAATTAATTCATTAATTAACTGATTAGGAACTTGTAAACTCTTTCATTCAATAGTAAAATATTGATTTTTATCTGCCACAACTGTGATGAGTATTTGGGATTAAAAAATGAACAAGAGACAGAGCATGACCTCGAGAAACTCATATCTAGTTTTGGGGGAGAGAGTATAGTGAGTATATGAGTGTGATAAGGGAGATGTGAATGGAATGTTATGACAACACAGAAAGAAAGCAATTAATCAGGCCATGGCCAAGTGGAGGACAGATCCAAGAAAAGTTTCAGGAAGAAAGAACCTGAGTCTTAGAAGAGAGGATAGGCCGGGCGCGGTGGCTCAAGCCTGTAATTCCAGCACTTTGGGAGGCCGAGGCGGGCGGATCACGAGGTCAGGAGATCGAGACCATCCTGGCTAACATGGTGAAACCCCGTCTCTACTAAAAAAATACAAAAAACTAGCCGGGCGAGGTGGCGGGCGCCTGTAGTCCCAGCTACTAGGGAGGCTGAGGCAGGAGAATGGCGTAAACCCGGGAGGCGGAGCTTGCAGTGAGCTGAGATCCGGCCACTGCACTCCAGCCTGGGCGACAGAGCCAGACTCCGTCTCAAAAAAAAAAAAAAAAAAGAGAGGATAGCATTTGTGAAGGTTTCGAGAAGCAGACAAAGGCATAACGCATTCAGAAGACTGGACTTTAGGGAGTAAGGGGGTTGGAGATGTTAGCAGGGGACAGATTGTGAAGGTTCATTCTTGCCCAGCTCTAATTCCTTTAAGCCACCAAGCTGTCCTTACACACACACATACACCACATAAAAGGGGAGTTCTACTTCTTACATATAACTCCTTTTTATTTTTAATCTGTCTCATTGTTTTGGTACTTTGGAAATACTCTTATCTGAATATCAACCTTGATGCCCACTGGAAAGCAACTGTAGTCCTCATCTCTGGAAAAGCTTCCTCAAGTCATCCTATTCATACTCTCCTCCTGGTTCCATTTGCTCCAGAACCCTTTATTTCCCTCTGCCAATGCTACTCCCATCCCAGATGCAGACTTCATAAGCCTTTATAAGCTTTGCTAAGACATGTGCACTTGACCCTAGATAGCCACCAAAGAATTTTAATCATAAGCATAACATAATAAAATTTGCATTTTATAAAAATCACTCAGCAGTGTAGAGGATGGCTTGGAAGGGCATAAACTGGTAGAAGACATTTAGAGTAAACTAAACCAAATAAGAAAGGCTGACATTATGGATTATTATCAGTAAAATAAAAATAGTTTCAGAGAAATGACTGTTCATATCAGGCATAACAGAACATACCAGTCCAGGTATGTTAAAGATCTGTTTGTTATTTGTCTTGTGGAGATAAAGGGAAAGGTGAGCAAATAATAGTATCTTCATTATAATCTAAAACTCATCTAACATTAAATTTTATGCTCTCTGCCTACATGTAAGAAAGGCAAACTATTAATTTGTTTAAAGGATTCATTAAACTGATTTCAGAAAGGACATAATTCTATTACTCTTTATTTTATTTTATTTATCTTTATTTTACTGTGTCTGGCAAGACCAAAAATAATAAATTAACTCTTTAAAGATGAAAAAGGTTAAGTGGGTTATATCTGGATTTTTTTCCTAAAGGCTCAGAATTTTATATTAAGCATTATCTTAACATGCATTCTTAATAGTTTCATAAATGAGATAAGGTACATGAAAGTATAAAGTGTATTTAATTGGAGCTTGCTTTGTGCAAAGCACTCTGGCAGATAGAAAGAAGAGTAAAAGATGTTCTCTGCCTCAAAGAAACTTTTATATAATATATATGCCAGAAACACTCAATTTAAGATTAATACCTTCTTAGCCAGGAGTGTTTGTGACTATCTCAAAAACACAAGCACTATAGACAAAATATTCAGCTTCTAGACTGACGGCTTGTAAAGAATTGAGCAGATCAAACTGGGCCCAAAATCTACTTTACTCATTCTCTCCTGCTTAATGAAATATCCTGAGAAAATATCAAAGGCATACTGAAAGAAATGAAAGCAATAAACTAATTAGAACTGACAAGGTTCTTAAACAGGAGAATCACAGATGATGGAGCCTATGACATTAGCATCTTTTTCACAACACAGAAGAAACTGAGGACTCAGGTGATTAGTATGTCTTGCCTAGATTCATACAGTTTAGTGACAGCACTAGAGTTTGAATCCAATTCCCCAAATTATTAACAGTCTTTTCATTTTACCACATTGACGGGTAGAAGAAGAGACCTCCCCAAACAATATGAAACAGCAATTATTTTCTGCATTTAAATATAGTCCAGCCCAAATCTTCTCTAATTTATAAAAATATCTTTGAGAGAAAGGAGAGCTTCTGAAAACCATATTTTAATCTTTAATCCCTTCTACTTTGCCATTCTAATACTACGGTAAGGACAATCCAAAATAAAAATTCTTTTTTTCCTTTTTCTTTTTTTTTGGAGACAGAGTCTCACTCTGTCACCTAGGCTGGAGTTAAGTGGCACAATCTCGGCTCACTTCAACCTCCATCTCCTGGGTTCAAGCGATTCTCATGCCTCAACCTCCTGAATAGCTGGGACTACAGTTGTGCATCACCACGCCTGGCTAACTTTTTGCATTTTTAGTAGAGATGGGGTTTCGCCGTGTTGCCCAGGCTGGTCTCAAATTCCTGGGCTCAGGCAATCCACCAGCCTCGGCCTCTCAAAGTGCTAGGATTACAGACATGAGGCACCACACCCTGCCTAAAGTAAAAATTCTCTTAAGAAATTGGAAGATACCCCTATTCTGATTCTACGAGACTGGAAATCTGTGTTATCTAAGTCCTGTAGCACTGTGCATGAGAAAGTAGAAGGAATCTCAGGCAGGGGTAAGAAAGTGAGCCAAAGTGCCAAGACTGAAATATGATCGGTTCAGCTAAGGCAAATGTTTTTTTTTTTTTTTTTTTTTTTTTTTTTTTTTTTTTTTGAGACGGAGTCTCGCTGTGTCGCCCAGGCTGGAGTGCAGTGGCGCGATCTCGGCTCACTGCAAGCTCCGCCTCCCGGGTTCCCGCCATTCTCCCGCCTCAGCCTCCGAGTAGCTGGGACTACAGGCGCCCGCCACCGCGCCCGGCTAGTTTTTTGTATTTTTAGTAGAGACGGGGTTTCACCGTGTTAGCCAGGAGGGTCTCGATCTCCTGACCTCGTGATCCGCCCGCCTCGGCCTCCCAAAGTGCTGGGATTACAGGCTTGAGCCACCGCGCCCGGCCTACAAATGTTAAGATGGAAAGGTAGGCAGGTGCTAAATTGTGAAGGGCCTTTAAAAAAATCAAATGAAAATGTATCTTGATACATACATATATATATATACACACACACATGTATATATGTATTTTTCTACAAAAAGTCTATCAGGCAAGGAAAGACAATAATGCCTGAGAAAGAAAATAAGAGGAGTTCTATAATTGCTCCACAGCATGGAGAAAGTATCCATGTTGTGGATCAGGGAGGGGAACCCAGACAAAGCCTGGTAATCCCCTTGAGTTGAGAAAAAGCTCGAAGTCAGAGGAGGCCATGGTAGGTAATGTTTGCAGGGTGGAGTAGAGGAGTGGTAACAGCTACATAGAGAATTCCAAAGATCTGCAGATCTCCCGTGAATCTTCAGCTGGGTACTGAAAAGTGCATTTATGTAAAAATTCTATCTGAAGCAGGGGGAAACACTTGAAAAGAATTATTGCAAACAATTCCAGGTGTTCATACAGGGTTGGATATAATGCCTCTTCCTACCAAAGGGAGTGGAAAATGTCATAATTCACAAGACATCATGGAAAACTCACAGAGTTGTGCCTCACATTAGGGAAAAATCTACCCTGGACTAAATGCTGCTCTTGTCCCATGTACCAAAGCATAAAAGCAAGATCTGAAAGATTCAAATCATTTCCAAGTGACTTAACTGCACCCCATGACAAGTTTAAAAATATTTATAGGAATACAAAAATGTCAAAAAACAGCAAGGCAAAATTTATGTCGGCCACTGAATCAGAAATTATTTGGAATTCAAAGAAAGGGGAAAATATAATCGATCATAAGGGTTTCCCAACCCATTGACATTGACCCAGAAATGATAAAGCTGACAAGATAAGGATTCATATATAAGGACATTAACAGTCATAATTATATTATATATTCAAGAAACTAGAGGAAACATTGAACATGTAAAATAGAAATATGGGTAATACAAAAAAGATATAAAATTCTAGAGTTAAGGTGAGCAAATGTTATTTTTAAAGAGTCAGAAAGTAAATATCTCAGGCTTTGCAGGCCACTTAAGGTATTCTTTCTTATGAAAACTTTTTAAAATGTAAAATCATTCCTAGCTCATGGACTATACAAAAAAAGGGCCAAGGGATAATTGTCCATGGGTCATATTTTGCTACCTCCTGTTCTGGAGGGCAAATCTACAATGTCTGAAATGGAAAATACATTGAATATGATTAATAGCAGAGTAGGCACGTAGAAGAAAAGTGAACTTGAAGACATAGCAATAGAAACTATCCAAAATGAAACACAAAGAAAACAAAACACTAAAGAAAAAGGAACAGAGCTTGAGTAAGTTACAGGACTACTATAAGCTGTCTAATATATACACAATTATAGTTCCCAAAGGAAATGAAAAATATTTGAAAATATAATGGCCAAAAATATTCCAAAATTTGGTGAAAAGTCTAAACCCACAGATCCATGAACCAACAAACCTGAAGCATAAAAAAAGTGAAGAAAATTATACCAGGGCACTTTATGGTCAAAATGCTTTTTTAAATGAAGAAAAGATTTTAAAAGCAGACAGAAGGGAGAAAAAAAGCCACATTACACAAGTAGGAATGAAAATAAAGATAACAGCAGATTTCTTGTTGGAAACAATGCAAGCAAGAACACAGTGGAGCATCATCTTTAAAATATTGAGGAAAAAAAAGTAACTCTAGAATTCTGCGCCCTATGAAGGTATCTTTCAAAAATAAAGGTACAGTAATGACATTTTAAGACATACAGAAGCAGAAAGTTTACATCACTAGCACACCTACATTCTAAGAAGTGTTAAAGGTCAAGAACAAAACAATACCAGATGAAAGTCTAAGTCAACACTAAAACATAAAGAGCACTGGAAATGATAACTATGTGGGAAAATACAAAAGAATGTCTGATATATTTAAATGTCTTTTAAAAATAATTGATCATTTCAAGCAAAAACAATGCATTGTGAGGTTTATAACACATGTAAAAATAAAACGTATGACAACAGCACAAATCATGGGAATGGAAAATGGGAAGTATAGTGTTGTAGGGTTTTTAAAATACACGTAAAGTATGTAATACACTTGACATTGGATCATGATAAGCAAAAACTATATATGATAAATCTTAAAATAACCTCCGAAATACCATAGAAAGAGCAATTGCTAATAAGCCAACAAAGGAGATAAAATTGAATTATTAAAAAATATTAATGCAGGCCGGGCGCGGTGGCTGAAGCCTGTAATCCCAGCACTTTGGGAGGCCGAGACGGGCGGATCACAAGGTCAGGAGATCGAGACCATCCTGGCTAACACGGTAAAACCCCGTCTCTACTAAAAATACAAAAAACTAGCCAGGCGAGGTGGTGGGCGCCTGTAGTACCAGCTACCCGGGAGGCTGTGGCAGGAGAATGGCGTAAACCCATGGGGCGGAGCTTGCAGTGAGCTGAGATCAGGCCACCGCAGTTCAGCCTGGGAGACACAGCGAGACTCCGTCTCAAAAAAAAAAACAACAACAAAAAAAAATTAATGCAAAATAAGTTTAAAAAAAGAATAAAAGAGGGACAAAGAACAGATAGTACAAATAGAAAACAAGCAACAAGATGATACATTTAAACCAAAACATATTCATAAATACATTAAATACAAATGATATAAACATATCAATTACAAGCCAGAGATTGAGACTTCCAAGAAATCCACTTTAAATATAAAGAAAAAAGTAGGTTAAAAGTAAAAAGATAGTAAATTATATATCATAGTAACATGATTCAAAATGAAGTTGAAATGACTGTATTAATATAATACTAAGCAGATTTCAGAGTAAACAATTTCACTAGGGAAAATGAAGGCCATTTCATAATGATGAATTATTCACATAAATTCATTGAGAGGACCTAACTATCCTAAACAAATATGCACTTAATAAAAGGGTGTCAAAATACATGAAGTAAACATACATAAAACTACAAAGAGAAATGCATAATGCCTACTTTGTTGAAATTTTGTTATAAGGAGCAGAAATAATATATGTTAAGTATTAGGACTAGCACTCAGCAGATGATAAAGGTTCAATATGTTATCTACTATTACTAGTATCAGAAAACTAAAAGATATTATAGTGGTTTATGCAATGCTTAAAGTTTTACTCACCTTTTTTTTGTTTTTGCTGTAAAATGTAGATTTAAAAATCTATAAATCACATTAAGTTCCATTCACATTGTACCTTAAATCCTTTTCTCCAGTCTCACCAGAGGAGACGTTCCTCTTTTTGTTCAAGTTTGACTTTTCCTTGGACTACAGAAGCATTGTGAAAGAGAGAAAATATTTTGAAAGAAAGGTCAGACAAGACATGGAAATGGAATGGACAGGAAACTAAAAAAAAGGGAAGCATCAAATATAGCTGTGTTAGACATAAACATGGGAACAGTATACACTGTGGACTACTAGAGGAAGGGAGGCAGTGGAGTATGGGTTGAAAAACTACTTGTTGGGTACGATGCTCACTACCTGGGTGCAATATATCCCTGTAACAAATCTGCACATATACCTTCTATATCTAAAAGTTGAAATTAAAATACGTGTGTGTGTGTGTGTGTGTGTGTGTGTGTATAGGCTGGGCGCAGTGTCTCACACCTGTAATCCCAGCACTTTAGGAGGCTAACGCAGGTGGATCATCTGAGCTCAGGAGTTCAGGACCAGCCTGGGCAACATTGCAAAACCATCTCTACTAAAAATACAAAAATTAGTCAGGCATGGTGGTGAAAGCCTGTAGTCACAGCTACTTGGGAGGCTGAGATGGGAAGATCACTTGAGCCTGGGAGGCAGAGGTTGCAGTGAGCCGAGATCATGCCACTGCACTCTAGCTTGGGTGATAAGAGTGAGATCCTGTCTCAAAAAATATATATATATATTATATATACACTATGTATATAATATATAATATGTATCTATAATATATAATATGCATATGTCTATTTGAAAACGATTTTAAAAGATAAAGAAGTGAAAATAGAACAAAAGATAAAAAATATATATGGCAGTGAGGTTCTAAGCTTAGTAAATGGGAGGGAAAGGGGTATTGACAGAAACCAGAAGCTTGGCAGAGCTAGATCTGTGCATGAAGGAAGGCAGGATGAGTTTGGGATATGTTGAATAAGAAGGTACAGCAGGATAACAGGAAAAGTGATACAGTCTGATATGAAGCAGAAGATATGGGGCTGGAATTGTTTTAAAGATCAAGTCTCAAGATGTAAATGCATGAGTCATAGGAAGACTGAGATAGTTGCCCTAATGTGTTTGCTGTCAGAGAGCAAATGATAATTAGTATAAATATTATGTTAAAAAAAAAAAAACCACAGTAAGCTTCAGGCATACAAAGAATAGAATAATTCAGAAATCATTTCACTGCCGTCACTTGATACTAGTTAATTATACTTCACAGGAATGATTCGGTGGGATGGTGGTAGGAGGAATGTTTTCTGTCTGACAGACTGACTCCAATGATCCAAGCAGACATGCTGGCTTTGGGAAACCTAGGTAACCTGAGTTGCAACCAAGAAGTCACTATTTGTCCCTTTTTAACAAAATATAACAAAAATTACTTTGAACTTTAATAGACCAGGAAGCATCAGGTTTTTTTTTCTGTATTATTATAGTCTGATATGGAGTATATGTATTACATAGAACGAGACTCTGTCTTAAAACAAAAACAAACAAAACATCATGAAATATATTACAACATTGTTATGAAGTAATACATTTGCCCTTCTGGTTTGTAGCTGTTACTAACCCATAAAGGAAGTCCTATAATGAAACTTTGTTCTGCTGTTTTATATTTCTTGTTAAAGTAATATAACCTCCTAAAAAACTTATCTTTGAGTACTGTGGGCATTCACCCAAGTATCTGTAAATGATAAAATCTATACTCTGCCTGGAGACAAGAGTGAATGCCCCAGAAGGAGGTTTAATACTTTATTATTACTTACCACACTTTATTTATTAGAGTACTCTAATTCTTACAAAAAAGAATTCAGAATTCCCTGTATGAAATGCCAAAAATAATCACATTGTTAAAAAAAGTTGTGGAATAATTTTGACTATGTATCATTTTTAATTTTCAAATAATGACCATACTTACAACAGGAATATTTTAAAAATCATAAAGCCCAGTAAAGAAAAATACAAATTTTTTTTCCTAGTAAATTAATGTTTAGCATTTGACAAATATGAGACATCCTTCATGAGGCTATTTTCTTTCTTTTTTTTTTTTTTTTGAGATGGAGTCTTGCTCTGCCGCCCAGCCTGGAGTGCAATGGTGTAATCTTGGCTCACTGAAACCTCTGCCTCCAGGATTCAAGTGATTCTCCTGCCTCAGCCTCCCGAGTAGCTGGGATTACAGACACCCACCACCACGCCTGGCTAATTTTTGTATTTTTGGTAGAGACAGGGTTTCACTATGTTGGTCAGGCTAGTCTCAAACTCCTGACCTCGTGATCTCCTGCCTTGGCCTCCCAAAGTGCTGGGATTACAGGCATGAGCCACCGCGCCCGGACTTCATAAGGCTATTTTCAAATTTACAATATTCATTTCTTCTACTGTCTCAATCTTTAGCTGAATCAATGTTGTCCAACCGAGAAAGGGAGAGATAACCTGATCTTTAGATTAAGAGAATACTCCACAGTTAGAAGGGTTTAGCAAACATTCAGAAACATTCCATGCCAAAGTTTAATTATGTAAACCAATTACAAGATAGAAAGGATTCCAAATCTTATATTCCTTGAGCACAACATAGATTGAAAAGGACACATATAACATAAAATGTTAATGTACATTAAATGTGACACAAAACTGTTTATTAGCAGCATAATGGGTGACAAGAAACCTGGGATGATAAATACGGGAAGTAAATTTAGAATCAGGAAATTTCTACACAAATTTCTAAATGAATTCAAATTCTATATAATGTGATTATCTTCTTATATGTGAGAGAAAACAGACCTAGAGAAAGTAAGAGATTCTCAAGATAACACAGTATAATGAAGACTCTAGAATTAGAACCAGGTAATCTGACAATTAGATCAGTGCGCTAAATCCTCTAGTAGTCTGTACCTCAGTAGATGGCTTAAATTTTCTTATTTCTTATGGTTTTTGTTGTTGTTGCTGTTTTTTTTTTTTTTTTTTGAGACGGAGTCTCACTCTGTCGCCCAGGCTGGAATGCAGTGGCGCCATCTCGGCTCACTGCAACCTCTGCCTCCCAGGTTCCAGCGATTCCCATGCCTCAGCCTCTGGAGTAGCTGGGAATACAGGTGCCTGCCACCACGCCCGGTAATTTTTTTATTTTTAGTAGAGATGGGGTTTCTCTGCTAAACCCAGGCTGGTCTCGAACATCTGACCTCAAGTGATCTGCCTGCCTCGGCTTCCCAAAGTGCCGGGATTACAGGGGTGAGCCACTGCACTCCCAGGTGAATTTTCTTTTTTCTTTTTTTTTTTTTTTTTTTTTTGAGATGGAGTTTTGCTCTGTCACCCAGGCTGGAGTGCAGTGGCCGGATCTCAGCTCACTGCAAGCTCCGCCTCCCAGGTTTACGCCATTCTCCTGCCTCAGCCTCCCGAGTAGCTGGGACTACAGGCGCCCGCCACGTCGCCCGGCTAGTTTTTTGTATTTTTAGTAGAGACAGGGTTTCACCATGTTAGCCAGGATGGTCTCGATCTCCTGACCTCGTGATCTGCCCGTCTCGGCCTCCCAAAGTGCTGGGATTACAGGCTTGAGCCACCGCGCCCGGCCGAATTTTCTTTTTTCTTTAAGAGATTATTTTATATTCTTCTATCAATAGATAATTACCAGGAAGTCTTGCTAAATCTCTAGGTTAGTTAAGTGCTCCCTTTCTGGGTTCCCAGACAACCCTGTACCTACCCGAATTTTAACTATGTAGGATAACTTTTTTTTGTTTTTGTTTTTGCCTGCCTGTCTACCCCTACTAGACTGCAAACTCTGAGATTTTAGACTAACCGTTAACCTTCATTATATCCCTCAGTAACTAGCACAGTATTTGGCAAATATCTAATAAACAATAAAAATATATATATAATGGTTGAACTGATTTGACTTTTTTCCGAAGGCGCACCATGATCCTTGTCAACTTCTCCAGCCTCACATCCGCAAACAGTGGCATAGAAGTCTTAGTTTTAGTTCAGCACAAAGACCAGTTTCTTACTGTACAGCTTTTGTTCAAGCAATCCTTTTCCCTTTACTCCTCCCAACTGCCACAAGACATCCCACTTCAACTCTCTGGAATCAATTTCTCCTGGAAGTTTTTCCTGACTCATGACCTCTTCCCAAAGTTGGATTAATGCTTCTTGTGAGCTCCAATAGCTCCCTGTGCCTTTATCTCTGCACTATACACATTACATCATAGGGTAATAACGCAAAAACTCTACCCAAGTTATTTTTCATTCATGTTGGTATCTTCCAAGATTAGCACACTGCCTGGCACATAGCAGATGAGTTAACAATGTGATTTGAATAAAAAGAACTCGGAACAGGGAAAGAATCTTGGCACACTGTGTGGGCCACATGGAGTGCAAGGACGTGGAAATGCAAATAATTGGTTGTTTACTATATTCTCCTAAGACATGGCTGGAACTAACAAAACAGAAAAAGCCTTTCCAATTTTGAGGCTAAAGTTCAAGTCACAAAACAAGCAACAAAAGCCTGTTTAGCAAGGACAGTAAAATGGTACAGGGCTATAAAAGAAGGGACAAATTAGAATTCAGGAAAGCAGGCCATTCATACAAATGCAAATAGATTGGTTCACAGGATAACGGGACACCCAATCATGTAAAAACTGATACAAGCCGGGCATAGTGGCTTAGGCCTGTAATCCCAGCACTTTGGAAGGCAGCCACGGGTGGATCACCTAAGGTCAGGAGTTCGAAACCAGCCTGACCAATATGGTGAGACCCCGTCTGTACTAACAATACAAAAAGTAGTCGGGCGTGGTGGTATGTGCCTGTAGTCCCAGCTACACGGGAGGCTGAGACAGAACTGCTTGAACTCCGGAGGTGGAGGTTGCAGTGAGCCGAGATCACACTACTGAACACCAGCCTGGGCGACAGAGCAACACTCTGACTCACAAAAGAAAAAAAAAAAAAAAAAAAAAACTGGTACAAAGATGAAAAACAATGGTTAAATTATATATTCAAAACCTGTCCCCCAAATGGCCTAGGTTACAAGACATCACCATTACTTTCAAATGAATGCACAAAGCTCTTCCCTTCTAATTCTTATTGTGGTAAAATATACATAACAGAAAATTTACCATTTTAACCATTTTAAGTGCACAGTTCAGGAGCATTACGTCCATTCATTATTGAGCAACCAACACCACTATCCATCCTAGATTCATTTTTAACACACGAGTCGCAGCCGAAATTTTCCTTTCATTAACTCAGCTTTAGCAACGTACTGAACTTTATGCACCACAAAAGTTTTTGCCAGATAAGGTTCAGAAACAGGGAAGAGTGAAATAAATCAATGATCCTTCGTGGGTTTCTGTTAACGGAATGTAACAGCGAAAGGCTTCACTTCATCAGCCCCCTCCCGCCCTTTTTGGCGTCATAAACCGAGAAATAACCAGATCAGCACCCACATCTCCCAAGATGCAAGGACTGGGTCCCGAAAGGCAGCTGTCCCGCCCCAGCGCAGATCCCCTGTAGCCTCCTTTCCTACCGCACAAATCGACTAGCGCAGGAACCGGGCTCTCTACCCGAGACTGCACGGAGGAGCTAAAGAGAGAAAAGGAGAAACAACATTGTGAGAAAAACGGCTAAAGTTCTCGAACTCCCTCTTTTTGCCCTCTTCTTACTCCCTACTCCTCCTCCACCTCCAGGTTCCATCCCTTAAACCCACAGGCGAGCCCCTTCTCTTGGACGCGCGCTTTTTATTGACGCAACCCTCCCGTTCTCGCGGGAACTTGGGAACGGGAGCCTGGTAGGGCGGACAAATCTCTCGAAATCTCAGTAGGGGCTGGAGCTGGAGGGGCAACTGAAGCTCCTGAAGGGCGGGGCACGGAGCTTGAAGGGGCGGGGCCTAGCCTCAGAGAGGGGAGGGAAGAGGCGGGAGGAGGAGGTGAGAGAGGCCGGGGGCGGGGCCGTGCGGCCGGGGACCTGTTGATCGCAGGTATAGCCGGCTGGCCCGGACTCCCTTGGGACTGGGGCGACTGCGCATGCTCGCTGGCCGCGCTGGGCCGGTAGCCTAGCCGCGGTGACGAACCGGCTCCGCGGTTGCGGTGTTTGCGGTTGCTGTGATGGCGATGTGAGGGGGCCCGGGGCGGGATGGTGCTGACCCGGGTAGGGCCGTCTTCTTCCAGCTGGACAACTAGCTCCTCCGTCCGACAGGTGGGGGAAGAGGCCGACCCTGGCGAGAGGTAACCCCCTTACTGTCTCCTCTGGCTCCCCCGACTCCCGACACCCACGACCCCTCCCTCCGTCCCTCTTTCCCAGGGGCCAGGAAGGAAGCGGCCTCCTCGTCTGCCGCTCGCCCGCCGCGGCCCCTCACCCGACTGCTGGCGGTCGGAGCCTGGCCCCGGCCCCGCTGAAGGTCGGCGGGGACGGCGGTGCGGAGCGCTCTGAGGGAGGCGAGGGGCCGCGGCGCGCTGCTCTCCCGGTGCCCGCGGCCGCCCCTGCCCCTGCGCTCGTCCCTCGACCCGTTCTTCCTGAACCTCGCGCCTGGCGTGTCCCTGCCTTCGCCTGCCCTTCACCCTTACTCCATCTTCGTCGCTCTGTCCCTCCTTTACCCGCTTTCGTGGTTCTGCTTTTTCATCCCGCGCCTCCCACGTGCCTTTTTGCCCGGGTGGTCCCTCCTTGGGAAGCCGCGTATCTCTGTGCTTCCATCCCTAGGCTGACTCCCCTGTCCGGAGCTCCTTACCCTGACCGACCAGGTTTCTCACTCTTGTTACCTCCATAATTTCTTCCTTGGTTTTATTTTCCTCTCATCCACCTCCTTTGGGTACTTCCTCCTGGTTCCCTTTTTGTTAGTTGCCGATTGTGTTTTGCTTTAGCATGGCTTTGCACTGGAGTTCATTCCATGCCCCATCTTACCTTCGGAAACCCTCACTCCCTTCGCTTTCGTTTGGTACCCTGCTTCATCGCTTTCTGCCTAATGGCCACTATCCTCCCGGTTTCCATCGTGGACCCAGTGAGTCTGTAATCTTAATTTTTTCCCCTCCAAAACTCTTCCACCCTCCCCCTCATTTGTATAAGTCAAGCCTCTTAACTTCATTCCATGTTTTACTTCTTATTAAATCTCTGAAGACTTCTTTGTGTCATACCCTTCTAGTTCTTGCAGCTTTCTGCCTAAGCTAGGTATCCACCCAGTGTTTCTAGTTCATCTTCCAGTTTAATAACATTTCTTCTTTCTTTACCGGTTGGTGGAAGTATCATCGAAAGAGTAACAATAAATCGGTTACACTTTTGATTAAAGCTTTAATTTTTAAAAATTATGTTTACCTGACATGCGTGGAAAAGCAACTTGAGTACAGACTTCATGAAACTATAACGGGTTAAGACTTGTTAAAGGTTGACCTGCAAACATACACTTAAAATTTGGAAATTGTCTTGTCCTCCATTAGGTGTAGCTGTCCAAGAACTAATCTTAGATGAAATTTAACAGAATTTCTTTTATAAAATGTATTATTAATTTGTTTTATACATTTGCTATTGCAATTGACTGCATAATTTTCCTGAGAGTCTCTGTTCTCTAATAAATGCATACAATTTCTGCTACCTTTAGAATTAGTGTGCTTATGGGAGACATACGTGAGAAGTATTAAATTGTTTAATTGAGCAAAAGAACTTTCTAAACGGTTTTGTAGTTTTTTTCTTCCATTGCATTGTGATCAAGATTTTGCTTAAATGAAACTTCTCTTTACATAAATAATGGTATAGTGTCTTATTTTGAAGGCATCTACTGAAGTAATTATGTTCAGTGAAGTTTGTCTTTATTGTAGGTTTGAAGATCAACTGGATTATGTATTTCGTTCTGGAATCTCAAAGCAGTCCACAAACAAATTCTTCCTTACGTTGTCTGTGTCAGGTAGGAATTAAGTTTTCTGTTTCTGTTTTAAGAAGGGAAATACCAAGGCAAAAAAAATGTAGTTCCTTATTCAAAGTGATTTAAAGTAAAACTAGGAGGCTCTGGTGTCATCAAACCAACTTCTTTGAGAAGAACTAGCAATTGTTGTGTATAGTAAGAGATGATGCACTCATCAGCTTTTAAGATTTTTTAAAAATGACTTTTCAAATGCAAGTAAAGATAACTGCGGCTTCTCAAGGAAGCTTGCACTTCCTTCAAAGCCAGGTCTTTTTATTTTTAGGTAAACATTCATTTTAAAAAAGTAAATGCCTACAAATTCTTGCTGGTATTTTTAGTGAGTAGGTTCCTGTGCTCTTAGAAATCAAATAAGGATTTGTGGTGGACAGCAGGCAGAAGACTAGAATTTCTAGTCAGAAGATATGAGCTCTTACGATGACTCGTGGCCATTAGTTTGTAGAACCCGCTTAACCTGTGTATCTCAATGTGTCCAACTGTAAAGTATGGATAATAAAGGTGGCCTCCCAGTAATCTCTCAACAGCAAAGCAAGCCCTAATCATTTAAACATGCTTAGGGCCACCACAGATAAAAATTTGCTATATAAATACTTAGTTTTTATCTCTTTAATTTTAGACTATGTAGTAAGGGTGTAATTGACTGCTTAAATCCCAAATCGAACAGATTTCTTTTTTAAATTTCAGACTTCTGTGAAAAGTCTAGTAGAATGCTAGTGAACTGTGGACTAGCATTCTATTAGACTTTTCTAATGTACTAGATAGATGTACTAAATAAAATGACCTGGCTTTGAAGGAAGTGCAAGCTTCCTTGACAAGCAGCAGTTCTAATGTACTAGAGTTTTCTAATTAGTACATTAACTAATGTATGAACATTAACTAATGTTCATACACAGTGAAACAGACACTGCAGCATTAAGTATGTAAAACAGATATTTCTTTTGTTTGCCACGAGTTGACACTGGAAGGAAATATAAGAGTTACACCTATATCTTTAGTTACATCCTTAATTTTGTTTTATATTTTTATTTTGTTTACATTAACTAAAATCTTTATTGTGTTTACATTAAAATCTTGTTGTGGGGGCTGTTTAGGGGATAGAAAAGCCAAGGATTTCCTTTGCTTTGATTTTAGGTATTGAGGAAAAACTGCTTAACATTGAGTTTTTTTATATGTACATGTGTGCTTTTAAATAAATGGATGGAGATGAGGGCATATGTATTTGAAGTGTTTTTTTCATGAGTTGTTTGTCAGGAAGAAGGTTTAGAGATGATTGGGAATAAGGTGGGGTGTGGCTCATGCCTCTAATTCTAGCACTTTGGGAGGTTGAGGCAGGAGGATCTCTTGAGGCCAGGAGTTCAAGACTGGCCTGGGCAACAGAGCGAGACCCTGTCTTAATTAAAAGAAAGAGGAATAAGAAGCAGAATGGTGATGTCGAAGAAAGCATTCTTAATGGACTCAGTGGTTTTTCAGAAAAGTTACAAAGCATAAGTGATTAGGCAGGTCTAGGTTTTTCAGAAGGAATAAAGTGAAACAACTCCACAGTAGGTTCACATTTTATTTTTAAAGATTGGCAGTTGTTAACAGGTACATACTTGGTTATTGATGATATGCTAAATTTAAAATAAATATTAGCTTCTTTTTTCTTAAGAGAATGTAAAAGTATCAGGCATATTATACCATTAAGAGACATCGCCTACTTGAGTAACTAACCCTTCAGGTAGTTCTTATTTTGATGAAAAAAATTTGATGAACTATCTCTCAACCAAGAAACCATTCTGAGAAAAATGTAGCACATTTCCTTTTATGGCATTAGGTCTCTATGAGATCATCCAGAATATAGAACATATTTCTAAATTGTGTTGTGAATATATTGATAATAGCCTGGGAGTGTTTTTTTTGTTTTTGTTTTTTGGGGTTTTTTTTGGGGACAGAGTCCCACTGTATTGCCCAGGCTGGAGTGCAGTGGCAGGATCTCAGCTTACTGCAGCCTCTGCCTCCCGGGTTCAAGCAATTCATGTGCCTCAACCTCCCAAGTAGCTGGGATTACATGCCCAGGGCACCATACCTGGCTAATTTTTGTACTTTTAGTAGAGATGGGGTTTCGCCATGTTGGCCATGCTGGTCTCAAACCCCTGGCCTCAAGTGATTCGCCCACCTCAGCCACCCAAAGTGCTGGGATGACAGGCATGAACTACTACGCCTGGCTGTAATCTGGGACATTTCTGTTAAGTGTTATGAAATGTTCTTTTGCTACAGGTCTTAATTTAACCTGAACTAGAATAAGTATTCCTTTATTGAAATGCCCTTGAGGTTGCCTATAGGATGCAGCTGTTTCATTCATGATTGGTTTTAGAGCAGTGTTAACTATGACACTTGCTCTTTGATGTCTTCAGATTGCCAGCAAGTCATGGGCTTACATTGGAAATACTGCTATCTATAAATGTCTAAGCAGCAAGGTCAGGCCTTATTGGCAATAAAAAATGTAAGACTGTGGAAGCCTATATACCCTTTACCATCTCTTTTATCTTTTGGAATTGAGAATCCCAGATTTTTAGAACAGCCTCAGGTTTACTCTATTTGGTATCAACAGAGAAACATACAACTTTTTAAAACATTGTTTGTCTTACGTTCTAAAAAGCTATCCTCATTTTCTTTCCTTTGAAAGATGTCCTTTCTCACCCTCTCCACCAAAGAGAAAAAGTTAGTGTTCTATTTTTTTCTTAAGTATTTCTGTAATTCATGCAAAATGGTATATGTCTGGCCCTTATGAGTTTATTTTGATGAGTGAGGAGTGGCTGCAAAAGTTTCTAGACAAGGGATTTTCCTTACCTGTGCCCTTTAGTGTAATGATTCTGATAAGCTTACCTGTGCTGTGAATCACTTTTTAAAATGAGATAATGTTTGTGACGAAAGTTGTGTATGTGAATGATTGTGGGGCAAAAGGAGGTCATGAGTGATGATGATCTACAGAGTGAGGCAGGTGACAGCTGGCTTGGTCATTTAATTTTATTTATTTATTTATTTATTTATTTATTAATTATTGAGACGGAGTCTGCTTTGTTACCCAGGCTAGAGTGCAGTGGTATGATCTCAGCTCACTGCAGCCTCTGCCTCAAGGGTTTGAGTGATTCTCCTGCCTCAGCTTCCTGACTAGCTGGGATTACAGGCGCGTGCCACCACACCCAGCTAATTTCCTTATTTTTAGTAGAGACAGGGTTTCGCTATGTTGGCCAGGCTGGTCTTGAACTCCTGACCGCAGGTGATCCACCCGCCTCAGCCTTCCAAAGTGCTGGGATTACAGGCATGAGCCACCGTGCCCAGCCTGGCTTGGTCATTTTAGAGCAGGGATGTACTCCAGTGACTGAGCATGTTTAGTCCCTGCAAGAGGGAGCTTACAAAGATGGGCAAGAGGTCAGGGCCTCAGCCAATCAAGAAGGAAATTGAATGTAAATCAAGAAATATGACTATAACTCAGATATTCAGACTGAACCAAACCAATGCAGACCTAACCAATTCAGGTGGCCAGAATTTATACCATGTAGCATGTTTAGGGATGCAAGACTAATCCACATGTCACTGGCTGATTGTTTGCAGTTTACTGCTGTATGGTCTGACTTGGTCAAGATTAGCTCAAAGATCGTAAGGGCCAGTGCTTATGTTGATTGGAGTTCTGTGCTATAGATGACTGGGATTTAGGAAAGATGGCGGCTAAGTGTACCTTCTGCCAAGAAACTCATTTTCCTACTCCCCTGAGTCTGCTACAGAACATGACTGTTACAATAATATTTTGTTATTCACAAGAGAATAGCATTCTCAAGATTTCTAAGAGTATTCCTGTTTTGGCCAGGTATGGTGGCTCATGCCTGTAATCCCAGCACTTTGGGAGGCCAAGGCAGGCAGATCACAAGGTCAGGAGTTCAAGACCAGCCTGACCAATATGATGAAACCCCGTCTCTACTAAAAATACAAAAATTAGCTGGGCTTGGTGGAGCACGCCTGTAGTCCCAGCTGCTCGGGAGGCTGAGGCAAGAGAATCACTTGAACCCTGGAGGCAGAGGTTGCAGTGAGCCGAGATTGTGCCACTGCAATCCAGCCTGGGTGACAGAGCGAGACTTCATTTCAAAAAAAACAAAAAGTATTTCTGTTTTGGGCTTCCTGCTTATTCCTTTAGAGAAGGCCCAAGAACATCAATGCAAAATTAGACTACCTAGTATTAAATGTACTGCATTAACCTCCTTCTAGATTTAGAACATCTCTGTGTTCCCATCATATTTCTGTTTAGCAAACTTCAATTTAATTAAATAGTATACCGATTACATGTTTTTCCCTCAGTTGGTCTCAGATCTGGAATGTCAGTCTCAGTTCCCACATATTGTCGTAGTGTGAGCCCCTCATCTAATTGTGTGTGAATCTGCTGTTCCTTCATTTGGTATCAGTTCTTATATGTCTCTCTTAATGGGAGCCTCTCATTAAATTGCATGAACATTTCAAAGTATGTATATTTTTTGCACGACATGGCCCCTGAATCCAAGTTTACTACATTCTCTGGTGTTCGGGTGAAGAAATCAAATTTTTCTTAAAGCTAAAGGAAAAGTCTGAATATATTGTGCTTAATGAGAGTGATATATTCGTTGCCAACGTGAGGCCTAAGGGATTTTTAAGGATTTTTAAGTCGGTCTGTAGGCTGCTTTTGCCTTATGTAGTATCTTTTGGGCATCATTATTCAGACTATCAGTATTATGGGCTTTGAACCCATTTGTTTCATGCATGCTAACTTGGAAGTAGAATTAAGAAACTGGAGCTGTTGTCACCATAGTTTATGGAAGTAGTACCTTTTTTCCTTAGAGTGACAAAGGGGAGTGTCTGGAATCTCCAATTTGTTCAACTTCTTTACCGTCTAGCTTAGGAGAAAGAACATCCTCAGGGTATCTATGGGTTCATAATTCAGGAGTCAAGGCTGTTCCATGATTTCTGTGAGAGAATCTGATCATTCCCTATGGTTTCCAGTCCATCCTGAGGGACCTCTGAGCTGTGACTCTTAGTTTCGGATGTATCCATTTCCTCTTTTAGGTTCTGAAGCACTCATGAATTCTGACTATGTACAAGATAGTTAATTTTTTAGGATCACTGTGGATAGTGCAGGAACATCTCCCACATTTTTCCAGATATCTATGCCTGGACTCTCCTCTGTGGATATTGGATGTAACTCAGCTGATCTGATGGGAGCGAATATCCCTATAAGTCTTAGAAACTTTGCTTGGTTTTATGTACCTAGTACTATATTTGAAGGAGTTAACTATACACTCCAGCAGTTAAAGGGATGGCCTGGTATTCGTAGACTATGCTATCCAGTAGAAATATGTGAGATGTATAATTTAAATTTTTCTGATAACCACTTTTGAAAAATTAAAAATAAACAAGTAAAATTAATTTTAATAATAATTTAATCCATATTTCCAAAACATTATTTCAAGATGCGACAAATATTTTTAAAACATATTAATGAAATATTTATGTTCTTTTTTGTACTAAGTCTTTGAAATTCTTTGTATACTTTATACTTACAGCATACCTCAGCACACACTACTTTTTTTTTTTTTTTTGGAGACAGAGTCTTGCTGTATCGCCCAGGCTGGAGTGTGTGGCACAATCTCAGCTCACTGCAGCCTCAACCTCCTGGGCTCAAGCAGTCCTCCCACCTCAGCTTTCCGAATAGCTAGGATCACAAGTGTACACTACGACACCCAGCTAATCTTTGTATTTTATTTAGAGGCAGGGTTTTGCCATGTTGCCCAGGCTGGTCTCAAACTCCTGAGCTCAAGCAGTCTGCCTGTCTCAGCCTCCCAAAGTGCTGGGATTATAGGTGTGAGCCACCATGCCTGGCCCACACTACTTTTTTTTAGTGTTCTACATTTTTAACAATTAAGGTAAAATGTAATCCCATCAAAACGATAAAGCTATGTTTAGTGGAAAAATATTTTACACTGCTTCTGTGTTTGGATTTTAATTTAAATTAATTTAAAATTAAATAAAATTAAAATTCAGTTTTTCAGTCACAGTAGTCACATTTCACTTGTTCGGTGGACACATGTTACAAATGGCCACCACGTTGGACAGAGCAGCTCTAGAGGACCAAGAATGTCTTTCAGATAAATCAGTAAGTTTGTTTCTTTGAGAGTAAGCTAACTTTCCCCAAGATATTAATAAGGTAGTTGTCAGATTGTTCACCCTATCAGGTTTGATTGACAGAGAAATCAGATCCCTTCTTGTCTCTAAGGGCTTTTCACATAAGTTTCTCACTTAGTTTCAGAGTCATTTCCTGTTTAGGGTCCCCCTGTAGCTTTTTTTGGATTGGTATTTGTAGTTCACTTGACTGGATTCTCTCTTAGTGACCTAGGATATGACCCAGTAAGGAGCCCCATTTGAATAGACCTCCAGATGATTTCAGTTTTGTGCCACTTTGCCAGGGCCAGTAGAACAAAATGAACAATTCAATCTCACGTAAGTCAGCTGATTCCAATAGTTTCAAAGGCATAGGTTTAAAGTAACAGGTTCCAAAACAGCCAGCAGACTGTGCAGGAGGGTCATGAAACTCTTAGCTTCTGGTAGGTACAGAGAATTCCTTGCAATGGAGAATCTGCCATGCATCAGCTAGGTAAAAGGTAAAAAGCTCTTTCTGCAAACTTCTTGAGAGGACAGACCTGAGTTTTTTTTGTTCATGTGTGGCGTTAAGAATCTGTGTAAGCCAGAGATTTTGCACTGTTAGCACACAGAATGAATTTGCTCTGTTGCTGAATTTTGTTTGAAATACACAGTTTGTTTTGTTTTTATAACTAGTTGGTGGCATCTAAAATTAAGGAGATTTTACCTTTAGGGACAAAAAAGACTTCCAACTACCTCTTAAAAATTTAGAAGACCCTGATAGTGTTATGCCAGCAAGGACTGACTGGAGCTAAGTAGCCATTGCTCCCTATAGCTGGAAAACAAGTAGTTTATAAGAAGAGGATCAGACAGATCCCCTTTGAATCCAACGTTCTCTGAATTTTTTTTCCCTTTCTCTCTTTTGCTTGCTCTCCTTTTCCTTTAGTCCCGTCTTTGTATTTTTTCTTCTACCACAAAAATAAAAATATTTCTTCTTTTAGGCAGGGGGAGGTAGTGGAAAACAGATTTATCAGCATCATTATGTATATATCTGTACATGCATATTTCTATTTAGGGGATAGTCAATACAAAGGAAGTATATTAAAGGAAAGTAAGCAGCAACAATAGAATAAAAAGCACAGCAGGATACAAGAGTAAGGGTGGAAGAAACTGCAAACAGGCCTTGAACTTATAAAGGAATTTTATCACCAAAATTTGTTCATGCATATTTCTGTTTTCAGTATATCAATGTAATAATTCCTTTCTCCAAGTTGGTTGAGTTTCAGGAGACAGGTAATAATAGTTACTATTTGTGGAATATTTAATACTAATTTATTGTTCCTTAAATATTAAGTTGAGTATGGTGTGCCAGGCAATGGGAATACAGCAGTGAACAGAGTAGTCAGAATGTCCTGCCTTCATGGAACATTCATTTTAGTGAAGGAGAAATATTAAAGACTAATAAGTAAAATATTTAGTATGTTAGGTGGAGATAAGTGCTGAGGAAAAAATAAAGGACTAAAGAGATATGGTATGCCAGGAATGGAGAATTAATATTTTTGATAGTACAGTCAGAAAAGGCCTAGCTGGGAAGCTGGTATTTGAGTCAAGGCCAGAGAGAAGTGAAGGAGTGAGTCCTGTGGATATCTGGAGAGAACAGTGTTCCAGGGAACAAAAGTGCAGAGACCCTGAGGCAGGAATATATTTCATGTGTTCAAAGAGTAAAAAGGAAATAAGTATGATGGGAGTGGGAAGAATTGTAGGAGATGAAGTCAGAGAAGATTCAGATTACATCATATAATTTTATAAACATTTTAAGACAATAAGATTTGAAGCCACAGAGGGTTTGGAACAGAAGAGAGAGACAAAAGCTGGTTTTTTGAAAATAGAGTGAAGAGGGGGAATATATTATTTACGGTAGAGTAGGTATAGCTGCTGTAACAAAAAGTTACGAGACATAAAAGTCTGAGCAGTCTAAGTAGGGAAGACATTCAGTAATCCAGAATTTGTCCATCTTTTTGCTTTACCGTTCTTGAGGACTTGGTCCTAATCTATGTGATCAAAACTAGGGACACTGTCAAGTTGGTATTCCAGCCTGTAAGAAAAAGGGAAGCAGATGAAGTCCAGAGCAAAGAATTTCCTTTTAAACAAGTACTGCAGATATTACATGTTTCACTTCAGTTTACATTCCATAGATAGGATCACTTGACATCAAGGGAGGTTGGAAAATATAGTCCCAGGCTGGGTGACCATTTGGCTAAGAAGAAGGGAAAACAGACGTGACAAGCAGTCTACCATAGTCTGCCACTTTGGTCTTCATCCTACCTGTTGATTATATTCCTACATTTCTTCCTTAAGGGAGACAATCCATAGTACCATCCACTAGTTGCATTAATCTAAGCTCACTGAGAGACACAGTGCTTTCAGATCTGTAAGTCCAGCGACCTATAAACAAATCACAGTTATCTACTCCTCCATCCCTCCCACACATACCCAGCATATGATGGTGGATCAGAAACAGGAAAACAGTAATAAAATCTCCCATTTGGGAAAATAAACAATGAGAAAAGTCTTTTCATGAGAATGATGAAGATCTCATGCCCTCACAGTGGATTAATATCCTTAGTTCTGCTTTCTGGTAAGAATGAATGCCAATATTCATTGCATTAAGATCCCTGTCTTTGCTGTCTGGGTGTTTTTTCCTTACATTAACCTCTGTGGCCACATCTGAAGTTGATGTTGAAAGTTTGCCCACTTTGAAGGCTATGCAGTTTTCATAGCCTGCTTCTTGCTCCTGCAGGTTTGCCAGCTTGTAAGTTACACAGTCACAAGCTTTTGCACCCTAGCTTATGATTTATTTGACAAATACTATCCTGTCAGAAACATAGTAGAATTCTTACAGGTTTCTCTCCATTCAGTTCTCTGTGCAGTAACTACACCAAAGTTATTTTCTGGATGTGGTTCTTAAGCCTGCCTTATTTATTTCTGTCTATGCACCCAACATCTTTTGATGGCCTCATTTTAATGAAGTACATCCTCATACCTCATTTTAATGATCACTGTCTTAAAACTATTCAAAACAACAAGCATTGGTGGGATGGCAGCATCCTTAATCTGATCTTAACTGCAGAGCTGGATCCCTTGGTTTTGTCAAAAATTCCTTTGAGCAAGACACTGAACCTGATATGGGTATTGGCTGCAAGGCCCTGCCTTTAAGCGGCCTTATTTCTTTCCATCTTTGCTTGCAAACTAGCCAATTCTTGCTTGAGTAAACATGGCAAAGAACCACCAACACCCAGTATTGTGGCATTTTTCATCTACTTTTTCTGGGGCTATGGGCTTTTTATGGGCACTAGTTGGGCAGATTATTGTAGCCAACGATTTAATCAGTTGTTTTATTTCCACGTAAGAGTGGTTATTAGTATCATAGTAGTATGTTTTCCTTTTGCCTGCTACCTAATTACTAAGCTAGTACTGTGTCCGGAATTGGTGGGTTCTTGGTCTCGCTGACTTCAAGAATGAAGCCGTGGACCCTTGCAGTGAGTGTTACAGTTCTTAAAGATGGGGTGTCCAGAGCTTGTTCCTTCAGATGTTCAGATGTGTCTGGAGCTTCTTCCTTCTGGTGGGTGCGTGGTCTCGCTGTCAGGAGTGAAGCTGCAGATCTTTGTGGTGAGTGTTACAGCTCTTAAAGGCAGCGTGTCTGGAGGTGTTCCTTCTTCCCAGTGGGTTCGTGGTCTCTCTGGCTTCAGGAGTGAAGCTGCAGACCTTCACAGTGAGTGTTACAGCTCATAACGGCAGCATGGACCCAAAGAGTGAGCAGCAGCAAGATTTATTGCAAAGAGTGAAAGAACAAAGCTTCCACAGTGTGGAACGGGAGGATGGGGTTGCCGCTGGCTGGCTCCGCAGCCAATCCACTTTACAGAGAGCTGATTGGTACATTTACAATCCTTGAGCTAGACCCAGAGTCACAGAGTGCTAGTTAGCTAGTTACCAATTGGTGGATTCACAAACCCTGAGCTAGACACAGAGTGCTGATTGGTGCACATACGATCCTCCAGCTATAAAGTTCTCCAAGTCCCATCCAGTTCAGGAACCCAGCTGGCTTCACCCAGTGGATCCAGCACCAGGGCTGTAGGCGGAGCTGCCCGCCAGTCCCCAGCGGGGCCTGCACTCTTCCGCCTTGGGCTATAGATGGGACCCGGCGCCACAGAGCAGGGGGCGGCACCCATCAGGGAGGCTCAGGCCATGTGGGAACCCACTGGGGAAACCCACCGCAGGGGGAGGAGCTCAGACACAAGGCGCTGCAGGTCCCGAGCCCTGCCCTACCGGGAGGCAGCCAAACCCTGCGAGAATTTGAGTGCAGCGCCCGCAGGCCGGCACTGTTGGGGGACCTGGCACAACCACCACAGCTGCTGGCCCTGGTGCTAAGTCCCTCACTGCCCTGGGCTGGCGGTGCCGGCTGGCCCTTCTGTGTGTGGGCCCGCTGAGCCTGCGCCCACACCCGCTGGAATTCACACTGGCCCGCTGAGCCCGCGCCCGCGCCCGCCAGAATTTACATTGGCCCGCGAGCGCAGCGTGCAGTCCCGGTTCCCGCCCGAGCCTCTCACTCCACACATCCTGGCAAGCAGAGGGAGGGAGCTTCGGCCTCAGCCAGCCCAGAGAGGGGCTCCCAGTGCCGCAGCAGGCTGAAGGGCACCTCAAGCGCCACCAGAGTGGACGCTGAGACCGAGGAGACGCTGAGAGTGAGGGCTGCTAGCACTTTTGTCACCTATCAGTACCACGTTTTAGGATTTTGTTATGGCAGTATCTTAATTCTGATATTAATTTCTATATTAAGGAAAAGACTGAGTTAGGTGGTGTGGGTGCTAGCTGGACCCAAATCCCAAACCTATATTTTAAGTATTATACTATTCATATATATATAACATATATATATTTTAAGCATTATGCTATTCATATATAACACATGGGAGGTGGGGGGAGAGAGAGAGAGTATACCTCTTCCTGATGGCTAGTTAACTTCTGAGATCAAGAACTTAGCTATACCTCATACTTACTACAATTCCTAGCCTATAGTAGGTGTTCAGTAAATATTTGAATGAACGAATACCTATTTTATACCTGAGTAAAGTATAGAGACTTGGCCAAACTTTACTCAGAATCAAAACCAGAATCTAATCTAAACCCTACACACAAGAATATATGTACAGGAGAAGCTATCTTCGACCTCATTTCCACAAAATAGGGAATATCTTATATAAAGATAGCATTGTTTGATCTTAGAAATAGTTACCATAAAATCTTTTGATGTGATTATTAAAGTTTAAAATAGCAGTTGTGGGAGCTGGTAAAGTCTACATCTTTATGATGGAGAGAAGAAAAACTGTGTCAAAGAGTGAACATGGTCTTTATTCCAACATTTTTAGTACCTAAAATAATTATGTCAGGGGCAAAGACAGATTTTTTAAAAATTTAAGCAGTATTTGAAATGTGAGGAAAACTATCCATAGCACATTGAAGCAATCATTGTATCAAAATATTTTAAATAGTTTTTTATACACACATACATACATATATGTATACATACACATACATATACATGAAATTTCAGAAATTACCTACTTACGGAGTTACTTTAAAATGGTGAGTTCCACTTCTTAAAAATTAATGCGCTTTTAAGGTTTTGGGTATTCACGAGGGTTCCTACTGAACTAAGAAAGTGCTCTATTTGTTATTGCACTTTGAATTATACGTAAGTGGATCCTTAATAGAGATACAATAGTTAATGTTGATATTGAAATTGTGAATGAAAAAAACTCTAAAACTTACAAGCCTTCAAAGGACATGTATCTTTTATATAAGTTGAAAATAGTAACTAACAAAACATAGGTTTCCTTAAGATAGACTTTTTTATGTCTACTATTTTGTTTGAGATGTTACTTTTTTTTCTCATAGGGGGAACGGTGTATTTTTAACAACGGGAATCAGTAACTGGAAGTACAAGATTGGTTACTTAATAATGCTTAAAATGAGGCTTTGATCAGCAGAGGTAAGAATATAACTTTTTTTGCACTTGATTCTTAATAGATTCAAATATTTGCCAAATTTCTCTGAAGAACTGATTCAAGAATTGGGAAGAGTCAGATTTTACCCCACTTGCAAGCTAACAAGTTAGTCTGCCACAGTGCCATGGATGTTGGCAGGACATGAGACTCATGAATCAAGGTGAAAGATGGTTTATGCTCATAGCACTAGCTAGAGTACCAGGTTACACCTGTATGTGAGTAGGTTGTGTTACAGGAGAAGAACCCTGAATTTGGGGAACCTGAGTCTTTTAGAATGGACAATAAACCTGCCTTTTTTCCCGGAGGGAGGCTTTATCTCTATTATACAGAACAGTAAACAAATCTGCCCTTTGCTCTAGTATAAGACACTATCTCTGGCTTCTAAGATTGTTCACTATACAAACATCCTTGAAAAGATAGTCTGGAACAAAGGCCGTCTATGTCTCAGCTTGTGAGACGTGCAGAAACATGAGAGGTTTGTGAAGAATTATCTTCCAGCACTTTCTTACTCTAAACTGCTTTTTATACTTATCTTACTTAACAGTCCAAGAAGTTATTTTTAAAATATGTACTGTTGATAAGGATGATTGTTATAATTTGTTTTTAAATAGTGAAAAAAATGGAAACTACTGAAATCACCCAACAATAGGGGATTGTTTAATTATAACATGTTCCCAGTGTCATAGTTAACAATTAATGGCTGGGCGTGGTGGCTCATGCCTGTAATCCCAGCACTTTGGGAGGCCGAAGCGAGCAGATCACTTCAGGCCAGGAGTTCAAGAACAGCCCGGCCAACATGGCAAAACCCTGTCTCTACTAAAAGTACAAAAATTACCTGGGCATGGTGGCACACACCTATAGTCCCAGCTACTCGGAAGGCTGAGGCAGGAGAATGGCTTAAACCCCGGAGGCAGGGGTTGCAGTGAGCCAAGATAGTGCCACTGCACTCCAGCCAGGGTGACAGAGCGAGACTCTGTCTCAAAAAAAAAAAAAATTAAAAATAATGTTGTAAAACTACGTATGTAGACATATGTGTTGACTGAAAAAGTGAAATAAGCAGATGATAAAATGTACATGTGGTTTGATCCCACTATTATTAAAAAATTTTACAAATGCACACACATGAAGAACATACCAAAGAATATATTTCAGTGGATGGAATTGTGAATGTTTTCTATTTGTGCTTGTCTAGTTTCTTTTTTTTTTTTTTAACTTCTTTGCAGTTGAATACTTTAGAATTTGTAATAAAGGAAAAAATCTCTTTTTTTAAATTTAAAAATGAAAAGTAATTTCAGAATTTTTTTCTTAAAAACCTTTCATGGGCTTAACTGGGGATTGAAGAGTGTTAATTTCTTTTTTTTGACTCGAGTTACTTATATGTGCAATGTAGCATAAGAGAATAATTAGATATCTTCATTATTTAAAAAAGTTACTACCTATAAGAGATAAAGTTGAGTTTCTTTTAGCAGTATGTTGTATTATCACATAAATGTCATCAAGGGAAACAAATCTTAGAAAAGGCATTCTGACAGGACAATCTTAAATTATAGAGAATAGTGCAACTTAGTAAGTATACATTCTGGTGCTATTTAGTTGGATTAGGTTATTAAGTACGCTAAAATAATTTGTTTTTATTTTCTGCCTATATATCATATTCTAAAATACATATAAATAATAGTATTTTTATAAGCTGGCATTTTTCTTATGCTTCTCATGATTTTTTTTCCCTTAACAAAGGTGCTGTTATCAGAATAGTCTTCTGGGTATAAATTAAAAATGACTGAAGTTCAAGCAATGGTAGAATTCTCTGTGGAGCTAAACAAGTTCTACAATGTGGATTTGTTTCAGAGAGGGTATGTATTTTACTGTGAAAATGATATATTTTGCATAAGATGTACAGTTTAAATTTAAATTTAATTACATGTTTTTATTCCAGCATATATAAGGAAAGCAATGAACTATATTCAAGTAATTATTTTCTCAGATACATTATAGATACATGAATTTAATGATAATGCTGGATATACTGAACCTGTGTTTATGAATTTGTAGTGAGCCTTGAGAGGACTTTAATGTAAATGTATAAGGTCTAATTTTTGCTCTTTAAAATCTTATAGTATATTGGGAAAAAATAAGGCATCCATACAAAACAACTAAACAGAAATACAAAGCATACATGATGAAGCTTATTTCACTTGATTTTTCTATATCAGTGAATGTAGTTTTATAATGTCATTTTTAATTATTAACTATTACACTGTTAACATGTTATAATTTAACAGTCACCCACTGTTGGAAATTTCATTTGTTTTCATCTTTTCACTGTTTCACAAAAACACTATAACAGTTGTCTTTATCAGTAGTACCTATAAAGCAATTTAATAACTTCTTGGCCTTTTGGCTAAGATCAGTAAGTATATATAAGAAGTGCTCTAGGAATCAACAGAAAGACATCTTTCTGATTTAGTATGTTAGGGATAAGATCAAAGTACAGCTAAGACTTGGATAGGCAAAGGATAAAGTGAAAGATCGTATTTGTAGAAGAGAACAGTATGATTCAGTACAGCCACACGAATCAAGTGTTGGAAATAGAAATGAATGTGTTGTTTTTAAGAATATTTAGGGGCCAGGCATGGTGGCTCACCCTGTAATCCCAGCACTTTGGGAGGCCAAGGTGGGTGGATCACCAGAGGTCAGGAGTTTGAGACCAACCTGGCCAACATGGTGAAACCCTATCTCTACTAAAAATACAAAAATTAGCCAAATGTGGTGGTGCATGCCTATAATCTCAGCAACTTAGGAGTCTTAGGCAGGAGAATCACTTGAACCCAAGAGATGGAGGTTGCAGTAAGCCAAGATTGAGCCAGTGCACTCCAGCCTGGGCAACAGAGCAAGACACCATCTCAAGAAAAATTTTAAAAAAAGTTTTTTTAAAGAATATTTAGGAAATTGGATATTTTCTAGGAGAATTACAGAAGAAAGGTAGTAAAGAAAGGCAAGATTATATTTGTGAAGAACTTTAATGTCTAGAGAAGAGTTGACACTAGGGATTTGGGTAACCATCAATAGTTTCTAAGTAAGGATAAAATTTTACCACTATTATTACAATAAGCACTTACTAACATGATGGTAAACACTTATTAACATGATGGAGATTATGATACATTAAACTGATGGTTGTGTAGAAGAAACAGAAACCTAGGAAACAGTTAAGAGGCACTTAATAGTAACTCAAGATATAAATCTGGAGATCTAAACAAAGAGTGGTGGCAGTGGGACTAACAGAAGGAGCAGAACAAGAGATTTTCTATTGGTTTTGGCTTGACTTTGCCATCTTGTTGAAATAAAAACAGCTGTGCTGTGATCTGCTCTACATAGTCTGTCATTCCTTAGTAGGCCAGCCTGGACTTGTTCTCGTGGTGGAGACGAGTCTAACATACAAAGCAGAAGGCGGAGCGTGGTAGCTCACACCTGTAATCCCAGCACTTTGGGAGGTCGAGGCGGGTGGATCATCTGAGGTCAGGAGTTCGAGACCAGCCTGGCCAACATGGTGAAACCCCATCTCTACTAAAAATATAAAAATTTTATATTTTTAGTATAAAATATAGGCTGAGGCAGGAGAATGGCGTAAACCCGGGAGGCGGAGCTTGCAGTGAGCTGAGATCCGGCCACTGCACTCCAGCCCGGGCGACAGAGCGAGACTCCATCTCAAAAAAAAAAAAAAAAGAATAAAAGAAAAAAATTATCTAAAAACTTTTATACCTTTTAAAGTAGCAATAATTTTAATTAGAAATATATGTACAATAGTAGACTGCTTTCATAAATATCAGATGAACTTTATTTAAAATAATGTGTATATTTGCTTTTAGTGTTTCTTTCCGTGTATTTCTAACACCTATCACATCTTCAATAAGTGATGAACAAATGGCATTCAGGGAATATAAATTACTATATGGTGTTCTAGTCGTATACATTAAATGTGGGGATTAAAAAAATTTTTAACACTTTATTGACATAGCATCTTTTTTTTTGAAACGGAGTCTGGCTCTGTCTCCCGGGCTGGAGTGCAGTGGCCGGATCTCAGCTCACTGCAAGCTCCGCCTCCCGGGTTTACGCCATTTTGCCGCAGCCTCCAGAGTAGCTGGGACCACAGGCGCCCGCCACCTCGCCCGGCTAGTTTTTTTGTATTTTTTAGTAGAGATGGGGTTTCACCGTGTTAGCCAGGATGATCTCAATCTCCTGACCTTGTGATCCGCCCGTCTCGGCCTCCCAAAGTGCTGGGATTACAGGCTTGAGCCACCGTGCCCGGCCTATTGACATAGCATCTTATAAAATTCTGCAGAATCAGTGATCACATATTTTTATGATAGGCTGTTTTAAAAGTATTTTGCTTTTTCTGTTTTTTATCCTTCCATTAATTTCTATTTTAAAATCATAATTATTACCAGAAAGTCTAATTAGGAAGCAAATCTAATGATTCATAGTGTGCATATCATTAACTAAAGACATATTTTTTCATTTAATGTTAGGTGAGATACTATCATGGTGCTAATTGTGGGAAAACATAAACAGGGGTGGGAAAACTACAGCCTTTGGACCAAATCTGGCTTGATACTGAGCCAAACCTAGCCACGTCCATTTACTTAGTTTATGGCTGCTTTTGCTCAGTGGTAGAAATGAGTAGTCACAGCAGAGACTATAGCCCACAAAGTAAAAATATATTTTCAAGCCCTTTAAGAAAGCTGTTGGCCATTGGTATGGAATATTTAGATATGTTTTCTTCCCTCAAAATGGTTAATATAGAATGGACTTTCCCTGATACATTCTAACAGAGAGGTGGCTTTCTTTTCATATTTTTAAAATTTTTTTGACAATTCAAAAATTGTATATATGGAGTACAATGTAATGTTTTGATGTATGTATTAAATCAAGCTAATTAACATATCACTTCACCTACTTTTTTTTTGTAGTGAGAACATTTTAAATCTATCCTTTTAGGGATTTTGAGATATACATTATTATTAACTGTGGTTACCATGCAGTGCAGTAGATCACTAAAACTTATTACTCCTGTCCAACTGCAACTTTGTACTGTTTGACTAACATCTCCTCTTTTCCCACCCCCTGCAATCCCAGCCTCTAGTAAATACCATTCTACTCTCAGCTTCTATGAGTTCAAGATTTTTAGATTCTGCATATAAGTGACATCATACATTATTTGTCTTTCTGTGCCTGGCTTATTTCACTGCACGTAATGCCCTCCAGGTTCATTCATGTTGTTGCAAATGACAGAATTTTCTTATTTTTTAAGGCTATGTGTAGTATTCTGTTGTGTATATATACTACATTTGCCATTCATTATCTAGTCATCCATTGATAAACACTACAGTTGCTTCCATTATCTTAGCTATTGTGTATAATGCTACAGTGAACACAGGAGGGCAGGTATCTTTCTGATATACTGATTTCAGTTCTTTAAATATATACTGAGTAGTGGAATTGCTGGATCATATGGTAACTCTATTTTTAGTTTTTTGAGGAACCTCCATAATATTTTCCATAATGGCTGTGCTAGTCTACATTCTCACCAACAATGTGCAGTGGTTCCTTTTTCTCCACATCCTCACCAAGACTATCTTTTCTGTTTTCTTTTTGATAATATCCATTCCAACGGATGTGGGTGATTCTCATGGTGTTGATTTGTATTTCCCTGATAAATAGAGATGTTGAGCATTTTTACATATCTGTTAGCCATTTGTATGTCTTCTTTTGAGAAATGTTTATTCATGCACTTTGCCAATTTTTTAATTTGGTTATTTGTTTTCTTGAAGTTGAGTTGTTTGAATTCCTTATATATTTTGGATATTAGTTCCTTATCAGATGTATAGCTTGCAAATATTTTTTGGTTTGCAAATACTTTTTTCCCAATCTGTAGGTTGTTTCTTCAGTCTGTTAATTGTTTCTTTTGCTCTGCAGAAGCTTTTTAATTTGGCGTAATCTTATTTGTCTATGTTTGCTTTTGTTGCCTGGGCTTTTGGGGATATAGCCAAGAAATCATAACTCAGAACAATGTAATAGAGCTTTCCCCTTGTGTTTTCTTCTAGTAGTTTTGCAGTTTCAGGTCTTATGTATAAATCTTTAATCCATTTGAGTTGATTTTTTATATGGTATGAGATAAGGATCTAATTTCAGTCTTCTGCCTGAGGATATCTAGTTTTCCCCACACCATTTATTGAAGAAACTGTCCTTTCTTCATTGTGTGTTCTTGGCACCTTTGTCAAAAACCAACTGACCGTAAATGTGTGGGTTTATTTCTGGAATTCTGTCCTGTTGCATTGGTTGATGTATTTGTTTTTATGCCAGTACCATGCTGTTTTGATTACAATTGCTTGGAAAGATATTTTGAACTCAGGGAGTGTAACCCTTTTTTTTTTTTTAGTCAGAATCTCACTCTGTCTCTCAGGCTGGAGTGCAGTGGTGTGATCTCAGCTCACTGCAAACTCCGCCTCCTGGATTCAAGCAATTTTCATTCCTCAGCCTCCCTAGTGGCTGGGACCACAGGCACATGCCACCACGCCTGGCTAATTTTTTGTCTTTTTGTTAGAGATGGGGTTTTGCCATGTTGGCCAGGCAGGTCTTGAACTCCTGACCTCAAGTGATCCACCTGCCTTGGCCTCCCACAATGTTGGAATTACAGGCATGAGCCACCACGTCTGGCCACTTTGTTCTTTTTGCTCAAGATTGCTTTGACTATTCAGAGTATTTTGTGGTCCCATACAAATTTTAATATTGTGTTTTCTATTTCTGTGAAAAATGATGTCAGATAAATGCAGAGTTTTGTTTCAACATCTCCAAATTTTAGCAAACACATATTGAACACTTAACTGTGTGTAAACCAAGGATTGTGAGTGTACGCTATGAATAAGACATGGTCTGTGTGCTGAGGAAGTTTAAAATGAAGCGTCTACCACTGTTTAGTATTAATTTGCTTTTATATCGTATACCTATATATTTTAAAATAGCAATATTTTGCTTGATCTTTAGTCAAAACCTTCAACATGGGAAGTTGAAGAGTTCCTAGAAAACTTTAGTCTCCTCTGGTTCCAAGGTTCCCGCTGATTCCACTTCGATTTTTTCCTCAGTTTTCTCATGCTTTCAAGCAGTCCTCATCTTAATCTTAACAAGTCATCTAACTTTATGGAGTTTTATCATGCCCCTTTAAAACCAAGTGAAACAATGAAGCTCTTAGATGCTTTTCTAATTCCTCAGGTTGCTATCACATATAAAGTAAAAAATATTGTATGTATTGTATCTGTTTCTTTCATTTATCTTTATATATACTGGGTTTCTCTTTTGGTTTTATGCCATGCTTACATTTGATATGTAAGCCTGATTTTTGTTTTTCCAACAATAGTATTATGTTATAGGAGACTGATATAATTAGGTCAACTTTATTATTTTAATAAAGATACAAATGTGGAAGTTGGGGCATTCTATATTTTTAAATATGTTTTGAAATAACTTCCTTGTTTATTTTTCTTTAGTTTTTACCAGATTCGTGCTTCTATGAAAATTCCATCAAGAATTCCCCACAGAATAGAAGCAAGTTTGTTACATGCAACAGGTAAGCCAAGGAATATGTTCAAATTAAAAAAGTAATCTGAAACAACATTATAATGGTCAATAACTTTTCATAAATTTTTTTCTCATTACAGATCTAAGATACAAAATAACATCATTATGATAACCATTATAAGAAATATATTTGGGGCCTCAGTAAAACATACTTGATTATAGATACTCTGTCTCCTTCTTAGATTTCTTACAATGAGATTTCTTATAATGAGCACATCAAAGAATGTATATTAAAGTTTCATGAAAACAAACGTAGGATTTGGTATCTATTATATAAGATGCAATGTAAAAAGATACACAGAAATGGGAACATATAATTTGACTTATGATTATAAAGATGTTTTATGATAAAGTTTTATGGTATGGATTTTGAGGACATTTTTTAAACCAGTTTTTTTTTTCTGGATTAGGTTCTCTAATTATGAAACAGAGCCAAAAGGCAATGTAGGAAGGTATGAAATAGACATGTTACAGCAGCTTTGTTAGTTACTCATATTCTAAGGAGAGACACCAGCATTAAACGGGTTAAGTTAAAACAGCTTTCCCAATACAGTATATGCTGTGTCATTACATGTAGTTAGAAAATGAACCAGTTAATGAAACATTCTAAAGAGTTACTGTGTAAGCCTAATATGAAATTACTAGTTTTTAAAGCATCATAAAAATAATAAAATACACCTGACACTAGAGCTATGCTGAGCATAATTCAGTCCATTTTGAAATTTTAAAAAATTTGTTGAGTATTTGAAGTATTAAGGATTGTCTTTTATCATACTATGGATACTAAAATGTTGGTTAATGTTAAATTTTTTATTTTTTATTATTATATTTTAAGTTCTAGGATACATGTGCACAAAGTGCAGTTTTGTTTACATATGTATACATGTGCCATGTTGGTTTGCTGCACCCATTAATTCATCATTTACATTAGGTATTTCTCCTAATGCTATCCCTCCCCCATCTCCCGATCCCACAACCGGCCCCACTGTGTGATGCTCCCCTTCCTGTGTCCAAGTGTTCTCATTGTTCAGTTCCCACCTATGAGAGAATATGCGGTGTTTGGTTTTCTGTCCTTGCGATAATTTGCTCAGAATGATGGTTTCCAGCTTCATCCATGTCCCTACAAAGGACATGAACACATCCTTTTTTATGGCTGCATAGTATTCCATGGTGTATATGTGCCACATTTATTTAATCCTGTCTGTCATTGATGGACATTTGGGTTTTTTCCAAGTCTTTGCTATCGTGAATAGTGCCACAATAAACATACATGTTCATGTGTCTTTATAGTAGCATGATTTATAATCCTTTGAGTATATACCCAGTGATGGGATGGCTGGGTCAAATGGTATTTCTCGTTCTAGATCCTTGAGGAATCACCACACTGTCTTCCATAATGGTTGAACTAATTTACAGTCCCACCAACAGTGTAAAAATGTTCATATTTCTGCACATCCTCTCCAGCACCTGTTGTTTCCTGACTTTTTAATGATCACCATTCTAACTGGTGTGAGGTGGTATCTCATTGTGGTTTTGATTTGCATTTCTCTGATGGTGAGTGATGATGAGCATTTTTTCATGTGTCTGTTGGCTGCATAATTGTCTTTTTTTGAAAAATGTCTGTTCATATCCTTTGCCCACTTTTTGATGGGGTTGTTTGATTTTTTCTTGTAAATTTGTTTAAGTTCTTTGTAGATTCTGGATATTAGCCATTTGTCAGAGGGGTAGATTGCAAGAATTTTCTCCCATTCTGTAGGTTGCCTGTTCATTCTGATGGTAGTTTCTTTGGCTGTGCAGAAGTTCTTTAGTTTAATTAGATCTCATTTGTCAATTTTGGCTTTTGTTGCCATTGCTTTTGGTGTTTAGTCATGAAGTCCTTGCCCATGCCTATGTCCTGAATGGTATTGCCTAGGTTTTCTTATGGGTTTTTATGGTTTTGGGTCTAAAATTTAAGTCTTTAATCCACCTTGAATTAATTTTTGTATAAGGTGTAAGGAAGGGAACCAGTTTCAGCTTTCTACTTATGGCTACCCAATTTTCCCAGCACCATTTATTAAATAGGAAAGCCTTTCCCCATTTTTCTTTTTGTCAGGTTTGTCAAAGATCAGATGGTTGTAGATGTGTGGTGTTACTTCTGCGGCCTCTGTTCTGTTCCATTGGTCTATGGATCTGTTTTGGTACCAGTACCATGCTGTTTTGGTTACTGTAGCCTTGTAGTATAGTTTGAAGTCAGGTAGCGTGATGCCTCCAGCTTTGTTCTTTTTGTTTAGGATTGTCTTAGCAATGTGGGCTCTTTTTTGGTTCCATATAAACTTTAAAGTAGTTTTTTCCAATTCTGTGAAGAAAGTCATTGGTAGCTTGATGGGGATGTCATTGAATCTATAAATTACCTTGGGCAGTATGACCATTTTCACGATATTGATTCTTCCTCTCCATGAGCATGGAATGTTCTTCCATTTGTTTGTGTCCTCTGTTATTTCGTTGAGCAGTGGTTTGTAGTTCTCCTTGAAGAGGTCCTTCATTTCCCTTGTAAGTTGGATTCCTAGGTATTTTGTTCTCTTTGTAGTAATTGTGAATGGGAGTTCACTCATGATTTGGCTGGCTGTCTGTTCTTAGTGTATAGGAATGCTTGTGATTTTTATACATTGATTTTGTATCCTGAGACTAACGTTAAATTTTAGTGAATTATACATAGTGTAGAGTTTATCTTCCTGAAGACTTATTAAAATTCTCACAGAGGTCTGTTGCTTATGACAAATACACACATATATACACATATATATGTATATATGTGTATATACATATATTTTGTATATTCATTCATCTTAAAATGAAAAAGAATTTATTCTTGGCTTGCCTTACATGTTAATGTATATATTATTGCCATAATAGCTCTTCTTTTGTAAGTCTACTTTCACAAAACATAGAGGTAACAAAACAAGCTGACATGACATGACAGATTTGGTGTACTCTTTTGAATATCCTTGAATGTAGTAGACTAGATTCTAGCTCAGTTTTATCTCTTGACGTTGCCAGTTGAGAAAATCCTCAGACTTTAGTTTGTGAGATATCTTTCAAGATGGCAAGATACTTGACATATATTCCACAAGGTTAAATAACCACTTTTAAGTAATACATTTTAAAAATGTTTGTTCCTTATTATAAAGTTTTGAGAGAAATAATGTCAAACCTGTGAGTATTAATTCATTTTGTTTTGAGACGGAGTCTTGCCCTGTCGCCGAGGCTGGAGTGCAGTGGCATGATATCAGCTCACTGCAACCTCCACCTCCTGGGTTCAAGCAATTCTCCTGCCTCAGCCTCCTGAGTAGCTGAGACTACAGGCGTGCACCACCACATCCAGCTAATTTTTGTATTTTTATTAGAGATGGGGTTCCACCATGTTGGTCAGGATGGTCACGATCTCTTGACCTCGTGGTCCACCCACCTCAGCCTCCCAAAGTGCTGGGATTATAGACATGAGCCGCCACGCCTGGCCTGAGTATTAATTCTTGACCACTAAACTTGTCCTTGTATGAGAACTTGAGAGATTTTTTGAGATTGAGTTCATAATTTGCACTGAAGTTAAGATTTTTGTATTTTGTTTCATTTTAATATGGAATTAATGAGGTAACATTACTTTTTAAATGTTTGGATGTGAAATTAGTCAGTTTAACCCAGAAAAATCTAATCAATGGAGAAAAAAGATAATTCTGGAAAGAGAAGTGGGGAAATGGTAGAAAACAGACAAAACCAGATAAATTGTAAATTCTCAGCAAATGATTGATTCAAAAGCCAAAAGGAAGTGTGCTAGAAGAAAACATTTGCTGAATTCTAAATTTCAGTTACTATATAGTCTTACTTGTGTCAAACCCAACTATCTCCTTGTTATGTTAGGCAGATTTTGCCATTCTTTCATTATTCCTTTTCTGAACAAATAGATTTAGAAATTCTTTACATTTACAAATAAAACATTTTAAATCATTGATTTAACCATTAATCATTTAGCATTTCTCTATATCATACAGAGCATTGTTTCTACTTTGTTTTTCGCAGATTCCAAATAATTACCTCAGAGGACTGGAAATTTTAACCGTGCTTGGTTATTACAGATACATTCCAAGAAAGATTTTGAATGTCAGAATAATGACTGGTGGACAAAAGTATCATTTGAAAATAAAATCTTGCCGGTTAGATTTTTAGGTTGGTGTAAAGGGTAGAATTAAGTGTCACAATATTTGATTTGGTTGATGTGTTTCATTAAAGACTATTTTCTTCATAATGCCTCAAGTAACTTCCTCTTTTAGTAATTAGTTACCTTGCCCTAACTTTATGGAAACATTTCTCTCCCTCTGCTTATTGACTTATGAGTTGAGGATAAGGAAGGGCATCAGAAATAAATTGTCAAAAGATTTAACAGTAACCCCTGATTCCTCTTCCTCGTCCAGTGGTCCTCGAGTGACCATGCTTGCTGCTACTTGTATTATAGTTCAGTCAGGAGCACCCTTTTCAGGTGTGGTAGTGGCATTATCTTGGTTAACAATAGTTTAGAATTATGACTCTGGGCAGGAACCTCAGAATCTATTCATTGCAGTGATCTAAAGTCAGGTGTGTCATTCAACAACTTCTGACCCTTGAGAACAGTTTATATCCTGATAGCTCAGAGTGGATGCTATGTTTTAAAGGGCACAGATACACTTTATGTCAACAAGGAAATGTCCTTTCTATATTTTCATAGCATGTCACATCTTACAGATGTTTTTCCAAGGCTATTTGAGTGTTTTGCCTTTAGTAATTTATGAGCTAAGTACATGACTGAGACATTTTCTGTCTGTCAGTGACTATTTAGAGCAACAACTGAGCTTTCAGATCCAGTGAGTGTTCATTTATTATTATGTTTGATAGTGACAGGGTGGTGCTACAGATTCAATCAAGATTCTTTCCATACATAGTTTCAGGGCATGTAATCATTCAGCCTTTATTAGGTTACACCTGATCTGTGCATTAACAAGAGAATATTGTGATATTTGTATTTAGCCTCATCTTATACAAGAAATGTCTTCCATTTGACATTTTATTTTCCAAATGAGTATGTTTGTTCAATGTTGTCAGTTTTACCTTTATTTACTCACCAGAAAAGTGGACATTTTATAGCTGCTCAGTCCCTTCTTTGTCTTTTGAGAGAAAAAAATATTCTAGAAAAGATAAAAATGAATTTATTTTATGGACAACTCTATTTGAACCAAGTTCCACGATCACTGTTCTTCATCAACTAAATACTGGTTTGAAAGAATTTATCTTTTATAAAAATTAACAGAAGTTATAATTCAATCTCTAGATCATTTGTATGGGAGAAATATTACGCGTAATTAATGTTATTTACAAAGTAATGTTATTTTGACATTACGACAAATTGTGTCAGAAATGCCCAGATAAAGTACCTTCTCTTAGCCTTTTCCTGAGTACTTAATTTTTTTTCTTAGTTATGACTAGATTTAATCATTGCTGCTGCCAATTAAATTTCTAGCTTCTGATACTCAATTGCCTTTAAAAGAGTATGAAATGTAGTGACCTGATAGTTTACTAGTATATTTAAAGGAAATATCTTTAAAAATAAGTAGTTTGTGGCGGACACCAGTCTATAAAAGGGAAGCCTGGGTTTGAAAATGATAAGCTTCCATATTATATAATACGTGAAAATCTCACATATGTGAAAACATTATCTGTGTATTTCTTAATAGCATTATACCAGAAATTTTTAGAATATTACATACTTTTAATTAAAAGATAGTAACCAAAATAGCAAGCACAAGAAGCAGATTTTGGACAGAAGAAGAAAGAAATACGTAAAATTTCTTTCACTCTTTTTTCTCATTCTCTTTCAAAATCGTGAACTTTTGCCTGTCTCGTGTCTTAAATGTACTAACAAATACGACTTCTCAAGATATTTCATATTTCAAATATTTTATAAACATGTTTTATTTTTAATTCTCTAGTTTATGATAACTTGATTTTCTTATTTGTAGTATGCAAAGATATGTGCAGAACCTTTCCAATAAAGTGACTCTGAACAAATTGTGAGACATGCTGTTTTTCCCCTGCCTGACACTATTCCCAACATGATTACCTTTTATGTGTAGGTCGTTTTCCATAGCTTTTGAATCTTGTTTCATCCTCTGGTCACCTGTGATAAGGTAAATCTGGTAAAATATCAAGTGTTTCCTGCCAGTGTACCCCAGAATAGCCTCTGTTTTGTTAAATGTTAAATTAATATGAATATTATAGAGAATAGTGGTTGATGGGATGTGGTGACTTATGACATGAGTCTCACAAGTGTTAGTTTGAACCAGAATAATGTTCTTCTGTCTAGATGCATTTCCTCCCCAGCATTCTGAAAAAAACAGGACAAAGAAGACAGCCAACTTATTACAATCTTTGAGATATTGTTTTTGCCTTCTATACCCTTCTTCTCTCGAAATTTCATTTTGCAGTAGTACTAAAGAGCTCTTACAGTGTATATCTTTTTACTGTTAGTAAATTATTAGGGAAAGGTATCCTTTTCTGCCTCAAGAAATTACTCCCATGTATTTAACTAACTTTTAATAAATACATATCATTGATTTCTAGCCTTATCCTTGAACACAAATAGCTTTATATAGGATAGTTTTCTTTTATCCTTTGTATTAATTTTTTTACCTCTGTTCCTTAAAAATTCATTTTTTCTTTTAAGGGCTTGGGTTTTCTCTATGCTTTTTATTACCTGCTCTATTTTTCTTTTAACTTTGATTTGTACTTTCGTCTTAGTACCTTTTCCTTCCAACGCTGAATTTTACCATAATTCATATACCTTCTGTATATTTTGAGAAAACTTTTAGGAAAAATAGTTTAAAATAATGATTTCTGTCTGTGAGTTACAGTGGAGCAGATTGAATGGGTTGGGAATTAGATGGTATTATACAGCTTATTGCAATACATTTAAATTATTTCCAGTACAAGATTATGCTGACAGTGAGAGGTTTGAGTCAGGAAATAGCTGTCATCTGCAATAACATCAGTCATGAAAGACAATGAGTATTTATAGAACTGTTGAAAATTGATTAGTAAGAAAAGCGTTCATAGACTTTTACAACAGAGAAGTCGTTGCTGGTTTTAGGAATCTGGCTCCAGTTTGAAATGTTACACAGTTTTCATAAAAAGTTTAAATAATGACTTACAGTAGTAACCATAGTATTACTAAGATTAAATGTATTTTGTTTAGTTTGCTTTTTAATATTTATCCATCTTTTTTTCTGGAAAAAATTTTTTTAATCAAAATAATACAGCATATGGTTAAAAGATCAATTAGCCGCCAGGCACAGTGCCTCATGCCTGTAATCCTAGCACTTTGGGAGGCTGAGTCAGGTGGATCACGAGGTCAGGAGTTCAAGACCAGCCTGACCAACATAGTGAAACCCCGTCTCTACTAAAAATACAAAAAAAGTTGGCTGGGCATGGTGGCGGGTGCCTGTAATCCCAGCCACTCGGGAGGCAGAGGCAGGAGAATCACTTGAACCTGGGAGGCGAGGTTGCAGTGAGCTGAGATCGCACCACTGCACTCCAGCCTGGGCGACAGTGCGAGCCTCCCGTCTCAACAACAACAACAACAAAGATAAATTAGTCCAGAAAGACTTGTAGTAAAAATGATAGCTTGTTTTCTAGATGTAACAACTTTTACCCATGTCTCTAGTCCATGTGGTTACCTCCATATGGACATTGTCCATGGACTTCCTGTTATGATAAAAAGACTTTATCTTATTTACACCATTTCCTCATTCCTTCTCCCTCAACCTTTTAAGAGATACTGTTATTGTCCTATGTGTTTCTGACCAGTCTCTGTAGCTTCAAACAGTATATTTAAAGCTCCGTTTTCTACTTAAGTGATCATGACAGCACAGTGGTGTAGTCATAGCTCACTATAGCTGTGAACGCCTGTGCTCAAGTGGTAATCCCACATCAGCCTCCCAAAGTAGCTGGGACTGCAGGTGCATGCCATCACACTGGGCTAATTAAAGAAAAAAAAATTGTAGAGACGGGAGTCTTACTATGTTGCCCAGGCTGGTCTCGAACTCTTGGCCTCAAGCAGTCTTCTCACCTCTGCCTCCCAAAGTGCTGGGATTACAGGTATGAGTCACCACTCCTGGCCCATAGCACTTTCTGCGTGCCTCTTTTAGCTTATATTGTTCATTTTTTCTCAGAAATGAGATTCTACTAAAACAAACATCAATCACCATTAAAGAACAGTGCTTTTTTAAAAAAAATGAGGAAAAGTTAAACATATAGCTAGAGACAATTCATATTGTCACTTTTTTTTTTTATACTTTAAGTTCTAGGGTACATGTGCATAACGTGCAGGTTTGTTACATATGTATACTTGTGCCAAGTTGGTGTGCTGCACCCATCAACTCGTCAGCACCCATCAATTCGTCATTTATATCAGGTATAACTCCCAATGCAATCCCTCCCTACTCCCCCCTCCCATGATAGGCCCCAGTGTGTGATGTTCCCCTTCCCGAGTCCAAGTGATCTCATTGTTCAGTTCCCACCTATGAGTGAGAACATGCGGTGTTTGGTTTTCTCTTCTTGTGATAGTTTGCTAAGAATGATGGTTTCCAGCTGCATCCATGTCCCTACAAAGGACACAAACTCATCCTTTTTTATGGCTGCATAATATTCCATGGTATATATGTGCCACATTTTCTTAATCCAGTCTGTCACTGATGGACATTTGGTTTGATTCCAAGTCTTTGCTATTGTGAATAGTGCCGCAATAAACATACGTGTGCATATGCCTTTATAGCAGCATGATTTATAATCCTTTGGGTATATACCCAGTAGTGGGATGGCTGGGTCCTATGGTACATCTAGTTCTAGATCCTTGAGGAATCGCCATACTGTTTTCCATAATGGTTGAACTAGTTTACAATCCCACCAACAGTGTAAAAGTGTTCCTATTTCTCCACATCCTCTCCAGCACCTGTTGTTTCCTGACTTGACTTATTCTTTACTGTTGTCAGTTATTGAATAATCTCAACAGCCATGAATGGAAAACTCACCGTAAAGTTAGGTCCTTCAATTAAACTTCATAGATTACAAAATGGAAGTCATTTGGCAAGCCTCCATTTTGCTTTCCTCAGATTCAACAGCTTCTATCATTGCCCTTTAATTGTCTTTTTACCTGATTTAAGAGATAGTGTTACACTGCCATTTGCTTTGGCCTGCTGAAATAGGCAGTTAAGAGATTATCACATTGTACTACAATTATTTATTTGAATGTTTCTATCCAAACTAGACTGGGAATTCTGAAGATAGGCAGAGTTCTTACTTATGTTCATGTCTCTTAGTTCCCAATACTTGAGAGACTTGATAAATTATGGTTGAATGAATATTCACTTGTTCACAAAGTAAATGAGAGATACCAGTGCTAACTGTTTAACCAAAGGAAATGGAAATGCAGACAGTGATAGAAATAAAATGTAAATTATCATGATTGAATGTAAGCATTTAGAGGCCTCTGATTATCTCAAGTCTTTAAAACTATAGATCTGAATGTTTGTGTTAGCAGGTAACTGATAGGCAAAATAAAAATCAAGTCATTTGAACAAGGAAATAGTATATTAAATTAAGAAGTTAGACAAAAAATCATTTATTAAATAAATACTTTATGATTGCCTATTATGTGTACGACCTAAATTAAAGTGCTCAGTCCTAAATTAAAGCAGTGGAAAAGATTAATGTGGTTTCTAACTTAATGGAGTTGTTATCATCTAGCAAATATTAGAAAACAAAGTTTCAGATTCAAGACAGTAAACTTAGCATACACGTTTAGGTCTTCTTGTTTCCCAGGGCCTTTAGTTTGGTAACATTAAAGTGTAAAAAGGAATAACAGAACAATATTTCAATTATTTACTTATTTATTTGTTTAATTTTGTTTTGTTTGTTTTTGAGACAGAGTCTCACTTTATCAACCAGTCTGCAGTGGTGTGATCTCGGCTCACTGCAACTTCCGTCTTCCTGGTTCAAGCGATTCTCCCACCTCAGCCTCCCGAGTAGCTGGGATTATAGGCATGCAGCAACACGCCTGGCCAAATTTTTTTTTTTTTTTTTTTAATTTTTAGTAGAGATGAGGTTTCGCCATGTTGGCCAGGTTGATCACAAACTCCTGACCTCAAGTGATACACCCACCTCAACCTCCCAAAGTGCTGGGATTACAGGATGAGCCACCACGCTTGGCCTAAAATTTTGTTATCTTGAATAACTGAAATTCTATAGCATTGAACAGCAACTCCCCATTTTCCTACCCTGTCAACCCACATTCTGCTTTCTGCTTCTATGAGTTTGACTGCTTTAGATATCTTATATAAGTGGAGTCATGCAGTATTTGCTTTTCTGTGACTGGCTTATTTCACTTAGCATAATGTCCTTAAGGTTTTTCCATGTTGTAGCTATGAGAAGATTTTCTTTTCTAAGACTGAATAATATTCTCTAATATGTACATACCACATTTTCTTTATCCATTAATTTGTAGATAGACATTTAGGTTGTTTCTACCTCTTGACTATTGTGAATAATGCTTCAGTGAACATGAGTGTGCAACTGTCTCTTTGACCCTCTTTTATCAGTTCTTCTGGATAAATACCTAGAAGTGAAATGCTGGATTATATAGTAGTTCTATTTTTATTATTTTTATTTTTTGAGACAGGGTCTTGTTCTGTCATCCAGGCTGGAGTGCAGGGGTGTGATCATGGCTCACTGCCCTCGATCTCTTGGGTTTAAGTAGTCCTCCTGCCTCAGCCCCATGAGTCACTGGGACTACAGCTGGACACCACCATGCCCAGCAAATTTGTAAAATTTATGTTTTGTACATATGGAGCCTAACTTGGTTGCCCAGGCTGGTCTTGAACTCCTGGACTCAACTGTTCCTCCTTCCTCGGCCTCCTAAAGTACTAGGATAACAGGTGTGAGCCACACACTGTGTGTGGCCAATAGCTCTATTTTTAATTCCTTGAGGAACCCCCACAGTATTTTCCACAGCAGCTATACTGTTTCACATTTTCACCAACAGTACACAAGAGTTTCAGTTTCTCCACATCCATAAGTGCTGACCGTGTTCATAATACTAATATGAAGTAAGAAGTAAATGAGACAAGGTCCTTGCCTTCAAGAAATCTCTATTTCTTCTTCCCGAAAGGCTCTTCCTTTTTATCTTCGTTTGACTAATTCTTTTTCATGGTGTTTCAATTCAAATGCTATGTTGTCACCAAAGCCTTTCCTGGTTTCACAGCCTAAGTTCACCCTCATATTGTAAGATGTCATAGCACTCTGTTTTCTGTAACACTTAGTGTAGATGTAATTTACAGAATTAGGTGAGGTCAGGGAAAATGGTTGGTTTTTTTGTTCAGTCCACTTAGCTGAGAACAATCCATGGCACAAAGCAGCTATATAATGAATGTGTAACTTTGTATTATGAAATGTATTGCACATTATTTGAAGATTATGTAACACATTATTTTATTAAATAATAAAGGAACACCCAGCTACCCAACGTTTTATTTAAGAAATAGAACATTACTAGTACTGTAAAATCCTCCTGTATCCCCCTCTTGACGTTTGTGTTAATTATTCTTTGCTTTCTTTATAGTATTATCGTTATGAATGTATTTTGTCAGAATGAGTGTATTCCAAGGAAATACCTAGTTGAATTTGAAAAAAATTGAGTGGTAAGCACAAACCCAGCTGTGTAAGATAGCATAAATACTGCTATTATTAAAAGAAGTCTCCCAAAAGAAAAGTTGAACAGAGTCTCTGGATTATGGTATGCTTCTTTATACCTGAAAGATTTTCAGACTCCCTTTGGAGATGTTAATGGGCAAGGTCAAGAGTGAATTGTGCAAAACTGAGAGTTTACCACTTTCAGGGCTTCTGGCGAGATTGTAATGTGATAAAATATTGAATATCTAACATATGGAACAGACTGATTTGCATCCAAACTTAACATTGCCCTCCTCCAACTCTCAGGAGCAGGTCAAAGCAGAAAACTTCAGTGAAGTGAAAATAGTATCGTCAGATGATCTAGACAAGAAACTTCATTGGTACACCTTCAAATAAGCCAAGCACTGAAAAGAATCTAGCCAAGCTTTTGATCTGTCCTCAGGTTAAAAGTTGGTACCCTAACAGCAGGAATGTTAACATATCTATAGTTTATGGCACACAAATCCAAACTACATTGGTCACTGTATACGTAAGGAACAGGATCTGTTTGGGATCTTCCTTCACCATCTTCCTAGGCATTCCCTTTGCATCTCTTCTATGTTGAATCTCTTATTTCCTAACATCTATTTTTTCTCTTTCTTGGTTTATTCTCTCAGTTTCGTAGAGCCTATAAATAGTTAACTTGGTAAGAAAAGTGGCATGGGAAATAAATATTTTGAAGCCTTTAGCATCTACAAATCTTTTCATTCTTTTTTTTTTTTTTATACTTTAAGTTCTAGGGTGCATGTGCATAACGTTTATATCATGTATAACTCCCCAAGGCAATCCCTCCCTCCTCCCCCCTCCCCATGATAGGCCCCAGTGTGTGATGTTCCCCTTCCCGAGTCCAAGTGATCTCATTGTTCAGTTCCCACCTATGAGTGAGAACATGCGGTGTTTGGTTTTCTGTTCTTGTGATAGTTTGCTAAGAATGATGGTTTCCAGCTGCATCCATGTCCCTACAAAGGACGCAAACTCATCCTTTTTTATGGCTGTATAGTATTCCATGGTGTATATGTGCCACATTTTCTTCATCCAGTCTGTCACAGATGGACATTTGGGTTGATTCCAAGTCTTTGCTATTGTGAATAGTGCCGCAATAAACATACGTGTGCATGTGTCTTTGTAGTAGAGTAATTTATAATCCTTGGGTATATACCCAGTAGTGGGATGGCTGGGTCATATGGTACATCTAGTTCTAGATCCTTGAGGAATCGCCATACTGTTTTCCATAATGGTTGAACTAGTTTACAATCCCACCAACAGTGTAAAAGTGTTCCTATTTCTCCACATCCTCTCCAACATCTGTTGTTTCCTGACTTCTTAATGATTGCCATTCTAACTGGTGTGAGATGGTATCTCATTGTGGTTTTGATTTGCATTTCTCTGATGGCGAGTGATGATGAGCATTTTTTCATGTGTCTGTTGGCTGTATGGATGTCTTCTTTTGAGAAATGTCTGTTCATATCCTTTCCCCACTTTTTGATGGGGTTGTTTGTTTTTTTCTTGTATATTTGTTTGAGTTCTTTGTAGATTCTGGATATTAGCCCTTTGTCAGATGAGTAGGTTGCAAAAATTTTCTCCCATTCTGTAGGTTGCCTGTTCACTCTGATGGTAGTTTCTTTTGCTGTGCAAAAGATCTTTAGTTTAATTAGATCCCATTTGTCAATTTTGGCTTTTGCTGCCGTTGCTTTTGGTGTTTTAGACATGAAGTCCTTGCCCATGCCTATGTCCTGAATGGTACTACCTAGATTTTCTTCTAGGGTTTTTATGGTATTAGGTCTAACATTTAAGTCTCTAATCCACCTTGAATTAATTTTCGTATAAGGGGTAAGGAAAGGATCCAGTTTCAGCTTTCTACTTATGGCTAGCCAATTTTCCCAGCACCATTTATTAAATAGGGAATGCTTTCCCCATTTCTTGTTTTTGTCAGGTTTGTCAAAGATCAGATGGCTGTAGATGTGTGGTATTATTTGTGAGGACTCTGTTCTGTTCCATTGGTCTATTTCTCTGTTGTGGTACCAGTACCATGCTGTTTTGGTTACTGTAGCCTTGTAGTATAGTTTGAAGTCAGGTAGCGTGACGCCTCCAGCTTTGTCCTTTTGACCTAGGATTGTCTTGGCAATGCGGGCTCTTTTTTGGTTCCATATGAACTTTAAAGCAGTTTTTCAATTCTGTGAAGAAAGTCATTGGTAGCTTGATGGGGATGGCATTGAATCTATAAATAACCTTGGGCAGTATGGCCATTTTCATGATATTGATTCTTCCTATCCATGAGCATGGTATGTTCTTCCATTTGTTTGTGTCCTCTTTGATTTCACTGAGCAGTGGTTTGTAGTTCTCCTTGAAGAGGTCCTTTACATCCCTTGTAAGCTGGATTCCTAGGTATTTTATTCTCTTTGAAGCAATTGTGAATGGAAGTTCATTCCTGATTTGGCTCTCTGCTTGTCTGTTACTGGTGTATAAGAATGCTTGTGATTTTTGCACATTAATTTTGTATCCTGAGACTTTGCTGAAGTTGCTTATCAGCTTAAGGAGATTTTGGGCTGAGACGATGGGGTTTTCTAAATATACAATCATGTCATCTGCAAACAGGGACAATTTGACTTCTTCTTTTCCTAACTGGATACCCTTGATTTCTTTCTCTTGCCTGATTGCCCTAGCCAGAACTTCCAACACTATGTTGAATAGGAGTGGTGAGAGAGGGCATCCCTGTCTTGTGCCAGTTTTCAAAGGGAATTTTTCCAGTTTTTGCCCATTCAGTATGATTAGCTGTGGGTTTGTCATAAATAGCTCTTATTATTTTGAGGTACGTTCCATCAATACCGAATTTATTGAGTGTTTTTAGCATAAAGGGCTGTTGAATTTTGTCAAAAGCCTTTTCTGCATCTATTGAGATAATCATGTGGTTCTTGTCTTTGGTTCTGTTTATATGCTGGATTACGTTTATTGATTTGCGAATGTTGAACCAGCCTTGCATCCCAGGGATGAAGCCCACTTGATCATGGTGGATAAGCTTTTTGATGTGCTGCTGAATCTGGTTTGCCAGTATTTTATTGAGAATTTTTGCATCGATGTTCATCAGGGATATTGGTCTAAAATTCTCTTTTTTTGTTGTGTCTCTGCCAGGCTTTGGTATCAGGATGATGTTGGCCTCATAAAATGAGTTAGGGAGGATTCCCTCTTTTTCTATTGATTGGAATAGTTTCAGAAGGAATGGTACCAGCTCCTCCTTGTACCTCTGGTAGAATTCAGCTGTGAATCCATCTGGTCCTGGACTTTTTTTGGTGGGTAGGCTATTAATTGTTGCCTCAATTTCAGAGCCTGCTATTGGTCTATTCAGGGATTCAACTTCTTCCTGGTTCAGTCTTGGGAGAGTGTAAGTGTCCAGGAAATTATCCATTTCTTCTAGATTTTCTAGTTGATTTGCGTAGAGGCATTTATAGTATTCTCTGATGGTTGTTTGTATTTCTGTGGGGTCGGTGGTGATATCCAAATAAAGGGATGGAGGAAGATCTACCAAGCAAATGGAGAACAAAAAAAAGCAGGGGTTGCAATCCTAGTCTCTGATAAAACAGACTTTAAACCATCAAAGATCAAAAGAGACAAAGAAGGCCATTACATAATGGTAAAGGGATCAATTCAACAGGAAGAGCTAACTCTCCTAAATATATATGCACCCAATACAGGAGCACCCAGATTCATAAAGCAAGTCCTTAGAGACCTACAAAGAGACTTAGACTCCCATACAATAATAATGGGAGACTTCAACACTCCACTGTCAACATTAGACAGATCAACGAGACAGAAAGTTAACAAGGATATCCAGGAATTGAACTCATCTCTGCACCAAGCGGACCTAATAGACATCTATAGAACTCTCCACCCCAAATCAACAGAATATACATTCTTCTCAGCACCACATCGCACTTATTCCAAAATTGACCACATAATTGGAAGTAAAGCACTCCTCAGCAAATGTACAAGAACAGAAATTATAACAAACTGTCTCTCAGACCACAGTGCAATCAAACTAGAACTCAGGACTAAGAAACTCAATCAAAACCGCTCAACTACATGGAAACTGAACAACCTGCTCCTGAATGACTACTGGGTACATAACGAAATGAAAGCAGAAATAAAGATGTTCTTTGAAACCAATGAGAACAAAGATACAACATACCAGAATCTCTGGGACACATTTAAAGCAGTATGTAGAGGGAAATTTATAGCACTAAATGCCCACAAGAGAAAGCAGGAAAGATCTAAAATTGACACTCTAACATCACAATTAAAAGAACTAGAGAGGCAAGAGCAAACACATTCAAAAGCTAGCAGAAGGCAAGAAATAACTAAGATCAGAGCAGAACTGAAGGAGATAGAGACACAAAAAACCCTCCACAAAATCAATGAATCCAGGAGTTGGTTTTTTGAAAAGATCAACAAAATTGACAGACCGCTAGCAAGACTACTAAAGAAGAAAAGAGAGAGGAATCAAATAGATGCAATAAAAAATGATAAAATCTTTTCATTCTACATTTAACAGTTGTTTGGAAGTTTAGCTAAGTATAGAATTCTAGGTTGGAAATCTTTTTTCTTTGGAATTTTGAAAATATTACTCCATTATTTTTTGGTTTGCAGCATTGCTGTTGAGAGTTCCAAAGCCATTCTGATTACTAATCTTATTTTTTTCTCCGTAAAAAATAAATGACTGATTTTTAATCTTCTCTGTGACCTTTTTCCCCTTTCAAGAATCTGGTAGAACATCCTCTTGGTAACGGGGGTTCTAATGGCACATAATGATGTACCTTGGGTCTTTGAGTACTTCAGTTCTGAGAAATTTCTAATTTGTTAATAATTATCTCCCATCTGTTTTCTTTGTTCTTTCTTTTTGGAAGTTCTTTTGTTTACAAGGTGGATCATCTTTACTGGCTTTCTTAAATTTTAGTTTTTTCTTCTCTTTTGAGTTATTTGCTTTTGTGCTTTCTGTCGTTTGCCCTCTCTTATTCTCTCTCCCACTCCCTTTCTCCTTCTTTTCTCCTTTTCTTCTCTCCTTCCCTCTGTCTTGTCGCTTCTCTCTTCATTTTAAAATCCAAGTGCTCTTTTCTCTTGAGTGTTCCTTTGCTATAGCAATGTTTTCCTGTTTCATGAATGTAATATCTTCTCTAAAAACAATATTATCTTTAAAAAATTTTTTTTGTATAAATTACTTTTTTTCTCTTTGTTTTAGTCTCTAACTTACATGTTAAAAGTTTCCTTCTGATATTTGATAGGCTTCAGTTGTCTAAACATGACTGAAAGGAAGGCTGATGGGAAATTCTGAGAGCATACAGGGGACTTGTCTGAGTTTCATTTTAGGGTGATGGTAAGCCATTTGTCTAAGGAATCTTTGAAGTCAGTATTAATAGTTATTTTTCATTGGATTCAGCAGATTCCCCATGTCAAGAACTGTGAAGAATCTAAGATTATACTGTATATATCATTGAAAATTCTTCTCCATGGTTTCTCATGTTTCTGAGCAGAGAGAAACATTTTATGAGCAGAGACACTGAAAACCTTCTGTTTACAGACTATCTTTTTAAGGATACGTGTGCAGTGAACAGCTTTGGAAGTTATAGACAGTGTCTCTGTCTAGAACATACAGTACATTTATTTACTTTCCAGTATAATGGACAGTGCAAAAGTTAGATAGGTTTTTTTATAGCTACCCTTTTAAAAGATAGAGGTTTCCTAAGCTTAAGTTTCCTCAGTTGTGACCAAAAACCCACTGTATGCATAGTATCCACCTGACCGGCTTCCATGTCACTCCCATGGGACTTGGGGGAGTGAATACAAGGGAAACTAATATGAACAAGAAGCTCATGCTGCTTACTATGCTGTGCATAATCAAACCTTTTGTCTTTGACCCAAGAATCTTGAGCCTTCTGCCAACATATATGTAACTGTGGCAGGCTAGCTTGTTAGGTTGCAAGTTTGGTAAAATCTCAGATTTTACAGTTCTTGAAATGCCATGGAAGACTCTTGTCTGTCTCCTTCCTAGAGAGTAAGAATCTAGCTGACAGCCTTCTAGGAGCCCAGTAGAGAACAATTCTGGAATCTCTGCACTTAGTATTCAATATGCCTATGCTCATATATTCATGCGCTCTAGGTTTTGCCAGGTGATTTTTAGGTCGGAGGACTTTGATTTTCTTCAGAGAATAAAATTCCAGACTTCTGCTAGGGTGAAGGAGGCGACAGCGACCTAGTGGCATGTAGTAGGGGAAAGAACACAGGAATCAGTTTTGTTCTGTGCTGATAGGTTCCCTTCTCAAGAAAGCATTGCCTGGCTTTTCTGTTTAAGATTGCTGTCTTTCTCATCCCTCTTTCCTTTATTTTTCTCCATAGCACTTACTACTTATAACTTTCAAATGTATTATATCATTTACTTACTGTATTTATTCTCTATCACACCACTTTGTTAGGATATAAGCTCTATGAGGTCAGAGATTTTTATCTCTTTCATTTTACTGTGTATATCCTGAACACCTAGAGAATACTTGATACATAATAAGTATTCAGTAAATATTTGTTGATTGGATGAGTGAATGAATGACTAAGAAGTTGCACATCTGTTGCCTGTTGCTTCTGGTTTGAGAATAAAATTAAGATGTTTATTATAGGTAAGTCACTGGTATTTCTTTTTTAAAGCTTAAAATATTGATGTCAGTTGAGGATATAGGCAACTTTCACTGAAGTCATTCCACAGCAATTTAGAATTACTGATTTTGTATACAACTTCTTATCTGGCATGAGAATTCCTTTAGAGCATTCCTAAAGGCAGCCTTCTTTTTTCTGTCTGATCATTTTTAGTATTGTTGGTAGAACCAATGGGTTTGCTGAAGAATTGGTTGTGAGGCATGGAAAAGAAGAATGAGTAAAGATCACAGATCTAGTAAGTGGCAGAATCAAGACTAAAACCTAGCCAGTCTGGCTGAAAATCTGTGTTCCTAACCACGGCACTATGCTGTTTCTTGATGAGAAAAAAACAGCACCCCCCCCCAAAAAAAAGAGACAAAAAAGGGGTGGCCCATGAGGTAGGAGTAGAACTAGAAGTGTGTGATGTCCAGAAAGGTACATTTAGGAAGTGTATCAAGAGCGAGAGAATGGGCAATATAATGAGACCTCATCTCTACAAAAAATAAAAAATAAATTTAGCCTGGCTGAGGTGAGAGGATCGCTTGAGCCCTGGAGGTCGAGACTGCAATGAGCAGATAAGTGCCACTGCACTACAGCCTAGGCACAAAGTAAGACTCTGTCTCAAAAAAAAAAAAAAAGTAGAAAAAAAACAAAAGAACAAGAATGAGAGAATGCATAGTATACAATGGATCATAGTATCTATGTTAGATACTGATTGTTAAGTCAAGTAAGATGAGGTTTGAAAGCTGACCTTTAGATTTAGCAAAGCAGAAATCATTAGTGGTCTTGATAAGAACAGTTATATGGGCTAAAGTCTGATTGGAGTATGAATTAATTATTGCTGTGTAAAAATTTATCCCACAATTTAGTTTAAAACAACAAACATTATCTCACAGTTTCTGTGTGTCAGAAATTTAGCTGCATGCCTCTGACTCAGGATCTCTCATTAGGTTATAGTCAATTACTTCTGCTATATTCACACAAATCCTACTATGCTTTTTTTTGGAGATGGAGTCTCACTCTCTTGCCCAAGCTGGAGTGCAGTGGCACAATCTCAACTCACTCTGCAACCTCTGCCTCCCAGGTTCAAGCAATTCTCCTGCCTCAGCCTCCCAAGTAGCTGGGATTACAGGTGGCTGCCACCACACCCAGCTAATTTTTGTATTTTTAGGAGAGACAGGATTTCGCCATATTGGCCACGCTGATCTCGAACTCCTGACCTCAAGTGATCTACCTGCCTCAGCCTCCCAAAGTGTTGGGATTACAGGCGTGTGCCACTGTGCCCAGCCCCTGCTATCACTTCTATCACATAGATCAACCCTGGTCCTTTGTAGGAGATTATGCAATAGTGTGAATACCAGGAAGAGAATCGTTGGAGGCCATTTTAGAGGCTGGTTATCACACAATGAGCTGAAGAGAGAATGGGAGATGAATCAAACACACTAAATAGCAAAGGCTTTTGAGTTTTGCCAGAAAGGGGAGCAGAGAAATAGGGAGTTTGTCTAGGTGCATCTGCAGGTAGATCCAGTATTAGAGCTTATAGAACTTCTGATTATTTTTATTTTCTTTTTTTTTTTTTTTTTTTTTTTGAGACGGAGTCTTGCTCTGTCTCCCGGGCTGGAGTGCAGTGGCCAGATCTCAGCTCACTGCAAGCTCCGCCTCCCAGGTTTACGCCATTCTCCTGCCTCAGCCTCCCGAGTAGCTGGGACTACAGGCGCCTGCCACCTCGCCGGGCTAGTTTTTTGTATTTTTAGTAGAGACAGGGTTTCACCGTGTTAGCCAGGATGGTCTCGATCTCCTGACCTCGTGATCCGCCTGTCTCGGCCTCCCAAAGTGCTGGGATTACAGGCTTGAGCCACCGCGCCCGGCCTATTTTTATTTTCTCATGAATTAAGAACCAAATTTATCAGTGAGACTGAAGGCTAGGTTTGAGGAGAGAAAATAATTTATGAAATAGTCATCTAAGAATATGGAGATAAAATGGATTTGGAAAATACAGTGTGATTGCTAGGCAGCAGTAAAGACCCACTTGAAATTAACAGTCATAAATTTAAAGTATAGCCAGTCAAGATAGCTGTGTATTTTTCTCCAGGCACATTCAGTTTGTGGGTACAAGTAATGGATTGGGCAGAGAGCTGGAGTTGGGATTTATCCAGGTCAATATGACAAAGCAAGAGTAGCATATATCCTTAATAGGTTATATGCAAGGGTATTATAATGATGGATCACAAGATTTAAGATGGGTAAGGAAAAAAGGAATTAAAAGAAATGGGATAATGAAAAGGAGTACAGTTCATGGAATCTACTCCTAAATGTGGTCAAAGGATTATTGAACTTGTGGTCTTAGAGAGTATGAACTAGAAAGACAGGTGGAAGTATGGGAGGAGAGGCTGATGAAATTCACATTACAACAAACATTACACATGTTCTCACTTATGAGTGGGAGCTAAATGATGAGAACACATGAACACATCCAGGGGAATGACACACACTGGGGCCTGTTGGAGGGTAGGGGGTGGGAGAAAGGAGACGATCAGGAAGAATACCTAGCGGATGCTGGGCCTGATACCTGGGGAATGGGATGATCTGTGCAGGAAACCACCATGCACACATTTACCAGTATAACAAACCTGCACATCCTGCAAATGTACCCTGAACTTAAAAGTTGGAAATTTAAAAAAAGAAATTCAGATTACAGATGGATTGCAGTCATTAGTAATATAAAAGTCTAGGGAATGATCACAGGAATGACGGCTGAGAGGGTTAGAGGGCAAGAACACTTAAAAAGAGGAGAAAAGGAACCCAGGAGATCAAAAATTAGAAGGTTTACCAACATAGCTATTGAGTTCACCAAGAGTTATGGATAGACTAGTTTTTGAAAAAGTGACCTTAAATTAGGAAATAAAGCCTTTAAGAAATTAAGGCTTCCCAGGGTTTATAGAGTACAAAAATGAGCAAGATAGTGAGTAGTACTATACTGTCTGATCACAGGACATTCAAAGCCAGTGGTATAAGTGGTTTTAGGGAGGAGAGACAAAGAATGTCTGAAAGCATCAGTAAGCAACAAAGAAGCTCCAGACCCGGTGGTAGAAGTTTTATGAAAGTATTGAGAGAGAAGCAGCATCTTCAGGGAAGAGCAATAGAGAAAACTTTGTTTCTTTGGCAGTGGATTCTCAACTCACATTACCTGCGTGCTTTAAACAAAATTTACTTTTATTGAGTAAAATTTCTTTCCCTTCTCAGCTCTTTAACATACTCAGAAGTTGATTTTCTGGTATAGTTGGTTTCCCTTTAAGTATATAGTTCCTGAAGCATCTCAAACTTACAGAAAAGTTGCAAGTACGGTATAAAGAATTTTTTCCTGAACCATGTAAGAGTAATTTGCCAATGTGATTGCTACATCATCTGAAATATTTTAGTGTATCATTTTTTTCTAAAGAATATTCTTCTACATAACCCCAGTATACCCATCAAATTCAGGAAATTAACACTGACACATTACTGTCATCTTATCCTTAACCCCATCCAAGTTTTGCTAGTTGTCCCTGTAAAGTCCTTTATAGCAAAATGATCCAGTTCCAAATCATATATTGTAATTAATTGTTATGTCTCTTTAGCCTCCTTCATCCTAGAACAATTCCTCAGTCTTTTCTTGACTTTCATGATCCTAACACTTTTTTTTTTTTTTAATTATACTTTAAGTTCTAGGGTACATGTGCATAACGTGCAGGTTTGTTACATATGTATACTTGTGCCATGCTGGTGTGCTGCACCCATCAACTCGTCAGCACCCATCAACTCATCATTTACATCAGGTATAACTCCCAATGCAATCCCTCCCCCCCACCCCCCTCCCCATGATAGCCCCCAGTGTGTGATGTTCCCCTTCCCGAGTCCAAGTGATCTCATTGTTCAGTTCCCACCTATGAGTGAGAACATGCAGTGTTGGTTTTCTGTTCTTGTGATAGTTTGCTAAGAATGATGGTTTCCAGCTGCATCCATGTCCTACAAAGGACACAAACTCATCCTTTTTTATGGCTGCATAATATTCCATGGTGTATATGTGCCACATTTTCTTAATCCAGTCTGTCACAGATGGACATTTGGGTTGATTCCAAGTCTTTGCTATTGTGAATAGTGCCGCAATAAACATACGTGTGCATGGTCTTTATAGCAGCATGATTTATGATCCTTTGGGTATATACCCAGTAGTGGGATGGCTGGGTCATATGGTACATCTAGTTCTAGATCCTTGAGGAGTCGCCATACTGTTTTCCATAATGATTGAACTAGTTTACAATCCCACCAACAGTGTAAAAGTGTTCCTATTTCTCCACATCCTCTCCAGCACCTGTTGTTTCCTAACTTTTTAATGATTGTCATTCTAACTGGTGTGAGATGGTATCTCATTGTGGTTTTGATTTGCATTTCTCTGATGGCGAGTGATGATGAGCATTTTTTCATGTGTCTGTTGGCTGTATGAATGTCTTCTTTTGAGAAATGTCTGTTCATATCCTTTGCCCACTTTTGATGGGGTTGTTTGTTTTTTTCTTGTAAATTTGTTTGAGTTCTCTGTAGGTTCTGGATATTAGCCCTTTCTCAGATGGATAGATTGCAAAAATTTTCTCCCATTCTGTAGGTTGCCTGTTCACTCTGATGGTAGTTTCTTTTGCTGTGCAGAAGCTCTTTAGTTTAATTAGATCCCATTTGTCAATTTTGGCTTTTGCTGCCATTGCTTTTGGTGTTTTAGACGTGAAGTCCTTGCCCATGCCTATGTCCTGAATGGTACTACCTAGGTTTTCTTCTAGGTTTTTATGGTATTAGGTCTAACATTTAAGTCTCTAATCCATCTTGAATTAATTTTCGTATAAGGAGTAAGGAAAGGATCCAATTTCAGCTTTCTACTTATGGCTAGCCAATTTTCCCAGCACCATTTATTAATAGGGAATCCTTTCCCCATTTCTTGTTTCTCTCAGGTTTGTCAAAGATCAGATGGCTGTAGATGTGTGGTATTATTTGTGAGGATTCTGTTCTGTTCCATTGGTCTATATCTCTGTTTTGGTACCAGTACCATGCTGTTTTGGTTACTGTAGTCTTGTAGTATAGTTTGAAGTCAGGTAGCGTGAGGCCTCCAGCTTTGTTCTTTTGACTTAGGATTGTCTTGGCAATGCGGGCTCTTTTTTGGTTCCACATGAACTTTAAAGCAGTTTTTTCCAATTCTGTGAAGAAACTCATTGGTAGCTTGATGGGGATGGCATTGAATCTATAAATAACCTTGGGCAGTATGGCCATTTTCACGATATTGATTCTTCCTATCCATGAGCATGGTATGTTCTTCCATTTGTTTGTGTCCTCTTTTATTTCACTGAGCAGTGGTTTGTAGTTCTCCTTGAAGAGGTCCTTTACATCCCTTGTAAGTTGGATTCCTAGGTATTTTATTCTCTTTGAAACAATTGTGAATGGAAGTTCATTCCTGATTTGGCTCTCTGTTTGTCTGTTACTGGTGTATAAGAATGCTTGTGATTTTTGCACATTAATTTTGTATCCTGAGACTTTGCTGAAGTTGCTTATCAGCTTAAGGAGATTTTGGGCTGAGACAATGGGGTTTTCTAAATATACAGTCATGTCATCTGCAAACAGGGACAATTTGACTTCCTCTTTTCCTAACTGAATACCCTTGATTTCTTTCTCTTGCCTGATTGCCCTAGCCAGAACTTCCAACACTATGTTGAATAGGAGTGGTGAGAGAGGGCATCCCTGTCTTGTGCCAGTTTTCAAAGGGAATTTTTCCAGTTTTTGCCCATTCAGTATGATATTGGCTGTGAGTTTGTCATAAGTAGCTCTTATTATTTTGAGGTACGTTCCATCAATACCGAATTTATTGAGCATTTTTAGCATGAAGGGCTGTTGAATTTTGTCAAAGGCCTTTTCTGCATCTATTGAGATAATCATGTGGTTCTTGTCTTTGGTTCTGTTTATATGCTGAATTACGTTTATTGATTTGCGAATGTTGAACCAGCCTTGCATCCCAGGGATGAAGCCCACTTGATCATGGTGGATAAGCTTTTTGATGTGCTGCTGAATCCGGTTTGCCAGTATTTTACTGAGGATTTTTGCATCGATGTTCATCAGGAATATTGGTCTAAAATTCTCTTTTTTTGTTGTGTCTCTGCCGGGCTTTGGTATCAGGATGATGTTGGCCTCATAGAATGAGTTAGGGAGGATTCCCTCTTTTTCTATTGATTGGAATAGTTTCAGAAGGAATGGTACCAGCTCCTCCTTGTACCTCTGGTAGAATTCAGCTGTGAATCCATCTGGTCCTGGACTTTTTTTGGTTGGTAGTCTATTAATTATTGCCTCAATTTCAGAGCCTGCTATTGGTCTATTCAGAGATTCAACTTCTTCCTGGTTTAGTCTTGGAAGAGTGTAAGTGTCCAGGAAATTATCCATTTCTTCTAGATTTTCTAGTTGATTTGCGTAGAGGTGTTTATAGTATTCTCTGATGGTAGTTTGTATTTCTGTGGGGTCGGTGGTGATATCCCCTTTATCATTTTTTATTGCGTCTATTTGATTCTTCTCTCTTTTCTTCTTTAGTAGTCTTGCTAGCGGTCTGTCAATTTTGTTGATCTTTTCAAAAAACCAACTCCTGGATTCATTGACTTTTTGGAGGGTTTTTTGTGTCTCTATCTCCTTCTTAGTTCTAAGTGCTCTGATCTTAGTTATTTCTTGTCTTCTGCTAGCTTTTGAATGTATTTGCTCTTGCTTCTCTAGTTCTTTTAATTGTGATGTTAGAGTGTCCATTTTAGATCTTTCCTGCTTTCTCTTGTGGGCATTCAGTGCTATAAATTTCCCTCTACACACTGCTTTAAATGTGTCCCAGAGATTCTGGTATGTTGTATCTTTGTTCTCATTGGTTTCAAAGAACATCTTTATTTCTGCCTTCATTTCGTTATGTACCCAGTAGTCATTCAGGAGCAGGTTGTTCAGTTTCCATGTAGTTGAGCGGTTTTGATTGAGTTTCTTGATCCTGAGTTCTAGTTTGATTGCCCTGTGGTCTGAGAGACACTTTGTTATACTTTCTGTTCTTTTACATTTGCTGAGGAGTGCTTTACTTCCAATTATGTGGTCAATTTTGGAATAAGTGTGATGTGGTGCTGAGAAGAATGTATATTCTGTTGATTTGGGGTGGAGAGTTCTATAGATGTCTATTAGGTCTGCTTGCTGCAGAGATGAATTCAATTCCTGGATATCCTTGTTAACTTTCTGTCTCGTTGATCTGTCTAATGTTGACAGTGGAGTGTTGAAGTCTCCCATTATTATTGTATGGGAGTCTAAGTCTCTTTGTAAGTCTCTAAGGACTTGCTTTATGAATTTGGGTGCTCTTGTATTGGATGCATATATATTTAGGATAGTTAGCTCTTCCTATTGAATTGATCCCTTTACCATTATGTAATGGCCTTCTTTGTCTCTTTTGATCTTTGATGGTTTAAAGTTTGTTTTATCAGAGACTAGGATTGCAACCCCTGCTTTTTTTTGTTCTCCATTTGCTTGGTAGATCTTCCTCCATCCCTTTATTTTGAGCCTATTTATGTCTCTGCATGTGAGATGGGTCTCCTGAATACAGCAGACTGATAGGTCTTGACTCTTTATCTAGTTTGCCAGTCTGTGTCTTTTAATTGGAGCATTTAGTCCATTTGCATTTAAGGTTAATATTGTTATGTGTAAACTTGATCCTGCCATTATAATATTAACTGGTTATTTTGCTCGTTAGTTGATGCAGTTTCTTCCTAGCCACGATGGTCTTTACATTTTGGCATGTTTTTGCAATGGCTGGTACCGGTCGTTCCTTTCCGTGTTTAGGGCTTCCTTCAGGGTCTCTTGTAAGGCAGGCCTGGTGGTGACAAAATCTCTAAGCATTTGCTTATCTGTAAAGGATTTTATTTCTCCTTCACTTATGAAACTTAGTTTGGCTGGATATGAATTCTGGGTTGAAAATTCTTTTCTTTAAGAATGTTGAATATTGGCCCCCACTCTCTTCTGGCTTGTAGAGTTTCTGCCGAGAGATCTGCTGTTAGTCTGATGGGCTTCCCTTTGTGGGTAACCCGACCTTTCTCTCTGGCTGCCCTTAAGATTTTTTCCTTCATTTCAACTTTGGTGAATCTGGCAATTATGTGTCTTGGAGATGCTCTTCTGGAGGAGTATCTTTGTGGCGTTCTCTGTATTTCCTGAATTTGAATGTTGGCCTGCCCTACTAGGTTGGGGAAGTTCTCCTGGATGATATCCTGAAGAGTGTTTTCCAACTTGGTTCCATTTTCCCCCTCACTTTCAGGCACCCCAATCAGACGTAGATTTGGTCTTTTTACATAATCCCATACTTCTTGCAGGCTTTGTTTATTTCTTTTTCTTCTTTTTTCTTTTGGTTTCTCTTCTCGCTTCGTTTCATTCATTTGATCCTCAATCGCTGATACTCTTTCTTCCAGTTGATCGAGTCGGTTACTGAAGCTTGTGCATTTGTCACGTATTTCTTGTGTCATGGTTTTCATCTCTGTCATTTCGTTTATGACCTTCTCTGCATTAATTATTCTAGCTATCAATTCTTCCACCCTTTTTTCAAGATTTTTAGTTTCTTTGCGCTGGGTACGTAATTCCTCCTTTAGCTCTGAGAAGTTTGATGGACTGAAGCCTTCTTCTCTCATCTCGTCCAAGTCATTCTCTGACCAGCTTTGATCCGTTGCTGGTGATGAGCTGCGCTCCTTTGCAGGGGGAGATGCGCTCTTATTTTTTGAATTTCCAGCTTTTCTGCCCTGCTTTTTCTCCATCTTTGTGATTATGTCTGCCTTTGGTCTTTGATGCTGGTGATGTACTGATGGGGTTTTGGTGTGGGTGTTCTTTCTGTTTGATAGTTTTCCTTCTAACAGTCAGGACCCTCAGCTGTAGGTCTGTTGGAGATTGCTTGAGGTCCACTCCAGACCCTGTTTGCCTGGGTATCAGCAGCAGAGGCTGCAGAAGATAGAATATTGCTGAACAGCGAGTGTACCTGTCTGATTCTTACTTTGGAAGCTTCCTCTCAGGGGTGTACTCCACCTTGTGAGGTGTGGGGTGTCAGACTGCCCCTAGTGGGGGAAGTCTCCCAGTTAGGCTACTCAGGGGTCAGGGACCCATTTGAGCAGGCAGTCTTTCCCTTCTCAGATCTCAACCTCTGTGTTGGGAGATCCACTGCTCTCTTCAAAGCTGTCAGACAGAGTCTTTTGCATCTGCAGAGGTTTCTGCTGCTGCTGCTGTTGTTGTTGTTGTTGTTGTTTAGCTGTGCCCTGTCCCCAGAGGTGGAGTCTACAGAGACAGGCAGGCTTCCTTGAGCTGCTGTGAGCTCCACCCAGTTCGAGCTTCCCAGCGGCTTTGTTTACCTACTTAAGCCTCAGCAATGGCGGGCGCCCCTCCCCCAGCCTCGCTGCTGCCTTGCCATTAGATCTCAGAGTGCTGTGCTAGCAATGAGGGAGGCTCCGTGGGCGTGGGACCCTCCTGGCCAGACCCTGACACTTTTGCAGAGACTGCAAACCTATTATTTTTTAGAATGTTCTTCAATTTGCATGGGTCTACAATTTCATCATGATTAGATTCATTTTATGTGTTTTTGACAGGAATATCTCAGAAGTGATGGTTGTTCTTCTTGTTACATCCTGTTAGGTGATACATGGTTTCTATTTGTCCAATTCCTAATAATGTTAACTTGGATCACTTAATTAAAGTGCTCTCTTTCCAGCTTCTCCACAATGACATTACTCTTTTTCACTTTGCAATTAATGTCTCTTGTTTCTTAAACTTCTGATTTTTTCATTCGCTTATTTATTTCTATCAGTATGGACGTTCGGATTTCTGTTTACTCAATGGATGTTAATCCATTACTGTCATAATTTATTTTGATGCTCACTTTGTCCCAGATATATGGCCAGGGGCATTCTCTTTCAACTAGCTTCTATGCCCTTTTATTGTGTCCCCACATTCTCTAATCAATTCCTTACTTTCTAGTATAAAAAGATGGTCGAGATTTGTCTGTGCCCCAGCTTTGGAACCAACTATTTCTGCAAAGCTGTGAATCGTTTTAGCGGAGAATAGTGCTAAAGACTAACATTTGTGATTGTGCTACTCCCAGGCCATTTGAGTGGACAAAGATAGTGAGTACATTGTATACACCTATACATTTACACATACATATGCAAATTTACATGTCTTTATCTAAATATATGGTGAAAACCGTAAGTTCATATCAGTACTCTCAGTTTCAATCCAGTACCATGGGACTCATTCTATATTTGTAGCTCCTTTCCATATGTGTACATCCTTTCTCTGATAGGTAAGAAAACTGGCTCCCCTTATCCTTTAATATATTTCCTTATTTGATCAGTCCCCTATATTTGCCAATCTCCTGTCACTGCTTCTTCTCCCACACAGATGGTCTCCTTGAACTCATTGGGCTTCACCTTATGCAAGGTCACTCCCTTATGTGGACCCCCTCCTTACCCTACTTGATCTCAGTAAGGCGTTGTGCCAGGAACTCCTTTTCCTCACTTCACTTGGATTCCAGTAGTGTGTCAGGTTGCTACTTCTGCCCACCCCCTTCTTCACTCCCACCCCCATATGGAAGTCTTTTTATGCCTTTCGGATTCCTACACACCCTGTACCAGTCTGCTCCTCTGTAAAGACACCCTCTCCATCTAACTTGGGTTCCAGCCCCCCAGCCTGAGGTGCCTTCCCTTGTAGTTACCCTATTCATCCTGCTTGGGCTCCCAAGCCTCGCTGGAAGTCACCCCTGCACTTAGATTGCCTCCTCATCCTGCTCAGGTTCTGACACTTTACTCTGGGCTGCCATCCTCACTCCACACAGGCTCTGACATCAGGCCACCACCCCACGTGAATTTCATGTGGGCCTTTGAACCCTGCGCTCCCTGGCCTGCAGAGGCTCCCTGCCTTTGACTGACATCCACCAGCTTATGTAGATATCCTCATTACTCCAGTTGGAGTCTTATATCCCATTTTGAGCTCCAAACCCACATTAGTCTCTAGTTTTTTTTTCTGTTTTTTTTTTTCTTTTCTTTTTGGTCTCTAGTTTCAATTGTTATTTCTGCAAGACGGTAATAAGATCATAACAGCAGGTAGGCTGTTGGAGTGACATCAGTGACCCAGAGATAAAAACCAAACTTCAAATGGTAAGGACATAGTCCTCCACAAGACTCCCCTCATGTCAGCCATGAGTTTAGTGGTCTGCAAGCTACCCACAGTTGTGAAGAGGTGGCTACAAATTTGAGGGTTCCCATTATTCCCTCATGTTTGATAATTCAGTAGAACCACTCACCAAACTCAGCATAGTGCTGTACTTATTATTACAGCTTTATTGTAGCAAAAGGATTCAAATCAGAACCTGTATAGGGTTGATCTGAGAGGGTCCCAGATGTGAAGCTTCCGTTGTTTTCTCCCCATTAAGCCAGTACATATTAACTTCTCTCCTCTCGAACATCCAGTATGTGATGATATGCAGAGTATTGCCAAACGGGGAAGCTCACCCAAACTTCAATGTTCAGAATTTTTATTACTATTTCCTTGTGTAGGCATGACTGATTGAATCATTGCCCATGTTGCTCAGTCTTTAGCTCTTCTCCCCTCTCTGGATTTTGAGGTTACATCACTAGGCTCAAAGCTCAACTCTCTAATCACATGGCTGGTCTTAGTGATGTGGCCAGCCCCCATCCTGAGTCATCTCTTTAGCATAAACTAGGGGCCACCAAGGATTTACAGGCTACTTCTCAGAAACTGGAGACAAAGGCCAGCCAAATTCTTCATTCCAAGTGTTTAGAGCTGAATTTCTAGCAACCAGGACAAAGGCCAACCAAGTTCTTTACTATTCAGCTATGGAAAACTAAATTGCTTTCTTAAATGTGGTATACAGATCAGTTGGTCCCTCTAAAATTTCTACTTTGATATTTCCTCATTTACCTTTCGGATTAAGATGTCATACAGTAATTTTACAATAGCTATAATGTACTTATTTATTTTCTAATCATAGAAATAAGTAAATTTTCAGAAATGTTCCAATACTGCAGTATAAATTGATAATGACACTATAGTAATATAATTAAACATATAGTATTTTAAACTACAAGTATTAATTTGCTTGTCTTATATTTTACTGTTTACCTGTCAATTACATATCTTATCTGTTTTAGGTATGACTTTAGCCTTTCCAGCCTCAGTTCATGATTCTCTAATTTGCAGTAAAACATTTCAAATTTTGTACAAAAATGAAGAGGTTGTTTTAAATGATGTTATGATCTTCAAAGTAAAAATGTTATTGGATGAAAGAAAGGTAAACGTCTCTTTATATTAATTTATATAAATATTTTTTGTAATGCCTCAAGGTGTTATTTCTAACTTTCTATAAAGATTCAAAAAGTATCTCATAGTGTAATTTCTTTTCAGATTGAAGAAACCCTTGAGGAAATGAATTTTTTATTATCCTTGGATCTACACTTCACAGATGGAGATTATTCGTAAGTAGCTAATCAAACAATTAAAAAACCTTTAGGCACTTATGACTGTTATTTGCTATTATTAGATTACCCATTTTCTTCTTAAAATTCATCCTATCCCTATCTTGTCTTGAACTGTGTGTGTTTTCTGGGGAAACTTCATGAAAATGGTTTGGCCAGCTCTCTTTTGCCAATGCTAAATCCATGATCTCCAGATAACAAAACCAGAGAAGTTAAAGAAATATGAAACAATTTTTCCTGGCTCCTAGAAATTGCACTGTTAATACCACTACCATGAGGCATTTAAATGTAATTGAACTCTTTTCCACTCTATCACTGGCTAATGTTTCCTGATGACATCAGTTATGCTTTCTTAAGGTAGTACTTTGTTGATATTCTGAGAGTTATCAAGACTGATGACACATACTTGACAGTTGTTGTAGTTCATTTCCAGAACCCTTGAGGAAGTTTTAGGATTGGCTACCTCCAACTTACCCACACACCTGGACATGCAGTCATATGTTTTAGGGACAAATTTTGCTTGTGTTCATTTAAAACAAGAATCAGAGGTTCACTTAACAATTTTATTTACGCGAGTTTTTTCCCCCATCTCAAATGTAGTTTTAGCAATAATTCTCAAAAATGATATATAAATTCAGACTGCATGTGGGATAAGTAACTAAAAAGTCACGTTACTAAAAGGGCCTACTTTAGATGTCCTCTTCACTATCATGAGAAAAAAGTTTTTTTATATGGTAGTTACTGTCCCTCTGTAATACTTGTTCATTACAAAGAATTTTGTAAAGGTTTATTGGTTTTTTTTTAACCAAGTCAGAATTCTTTAAGTGGAATAAGCTGAAATGAATTGGTAGTTCATTACCTATAGATAGTTACAATGTATGGATGGAATTTTTTTAAGTGTAATTAGATATAATTTTCATGGCATGTTTTTTAGTATGTATAAATCTAATGACATACTAAATATCTACAATAAGATATGTTTTACTTTTTAAAATAAACAATAGCCTGTTTGTTTTTGAGCAGCACTTAATAAAATTTTGTGGAGTAAAAATAATTTGAAATATCTTTTGGGATTTATTATAATAGTATGTGACCTATGTTGTACTGCAGCCTTGTAATAACAGTATTCTCTATGAGGTAAAATTTTCTTTAAGATGAGATAAACTCCTGAAGTATCAAAAAGGATTCATTTTATAGGGATATTAGTGAAAAAATAGTTCATATCATGGACTGATAGAAAACAATAGGTGGGATCTGATTATTTTCTCAATTGGTATGTTTCATATTGCTTTCTAATGCAAATTTGATGCTTTAAAAATTACTTTCGGCCGGGCGCGGTGGCTCAAGCCTGTAATCCCAGCACTTTGGGAGGCCAAGATGGGCGGATCACGAGGTCAGGAGATCAAGACCATCCTGGCTAACACGGTGAAACCCCGTCTCTACTAAAAAATATAAAAAATTGGCCGGGCGTGGTGGCGGGCGCATATAGTCCCAGCCACTCGGGAGGCTGAGGCAGGAGAATGGCGTGAACCCAGGAGGCGGAGCGTGCAGTGAGCTGAGATCCAGCCACTGCACTCCAGCCTGGGCGACAGAGCAAGACTCCGTCTCAAAAAAAAAAAAAAAAAAAAAACTTTCATTCAAAATTTTTAAAAAGTAATTAAGTAAATGGTTTATATAGTTTCAACTACTCTATAATATATTGGCCTTTACTAAATATTTAATACTTACATGCTAATTGTTCCTTTTTACAGGGCAGATGATCTGAATGCCTTGCAGCTAATAAGTAGCCGAACACTGAAGCTGCACTTTAGCCCCCATAGAGGCCTTCATCATCATGTTAATGTCATGTTTGATTATTTCCACCTTTCTGTTGTGTCTGTTACAGTTCATGCATCATTGGTTGCACTACACCAGCCACTAATAAGGTAAATTTGACTAATATTTTTGTATTAAGCCATTCTTACACTGCAATAAAGAAATACCTGAGACTGAGCAATTTATAAAGAAAAGGGGTTTAATTGGGTCATGGTTCTTCAGGCTGTACAGGAAGCATGATGTTGGCATCTGCTTAACTTCTGGGGAGGCCTCAGGAAACTTAAAATCATGGCAGAAATCACAAGCGGAGCAGGCATCTCACATGGCCAGAGCAGGAGCACAAGAGTCAGGGGAGTTGCTACATACTTTTAAATGACCAGATCTCATGAGAACTCACTCACTATCATGAGGACAGTACCAAGAGAAATGGTACTAAACCATTCATGAGAAATCTGTCCCCCTGGTCCAGTCCCCTCCCACCAGGCGCCATTACAACATTGAGGATTACAATTCAACATGAGAGCCTTCTTAATGTAGCATTTTTTATTTTTATAGTGAAAACATGTACTTTCTAAAGATAACTGAAATAATAAGGACTTTAAAAATTATAATCAAAGTCAAGAGTATGGGAACATTGGCTTGATAACTTTTTTATTACAGAAGTATGAAGCCATCTTTGTCAATCCCAAATAAATTAACAAAGAAAAAATACAATCTGGAAATAACCACACAACATTGTTTATTCTGTACCTATGTTTTGTGCAATGTTATACTATAATTACACTGGAAAAGTATGTGAATTTTTTCTTATTTTTCTTTGCCTCTTATCCAGTTAAACTAATTTTATCTTCTTAATTGTACATCATACAGTAATTCTTGCTTTCCAAGTTATTAACCAATTTTATGAATTTTTACTCAGCCTTTTAAAACTATATCATGTACCATTAGTTCAAAGGTATATAATATTCTGTATCATAATAAATGCATTGAGACAATTATTTTTTTCTGTTCACTTCCATGGATAGACAGATTTCTTTCGTTAATGTAAAAATACAATGGAAGGTCTTCAGTTTTTACATCATCCTTGTAGTATGGGCAGCAGATGGATGCTTCAGATCAGTAAATTATATGAAAGTCTCCAAATGTATTTGATTTCTAAACTGTCTGCAATTTCCGATGCACATCTGATTCTGACAATTAATATTAGGCAGGATGCTTAAGGGATATGATGGTAAGTTGATTTATCAGAAAACTAACTAGATCATTTTGCAAAATTACCCTCAGAATTTCTGGAAGCCCAACACAATTTAACATATTGATCACAGGTAATAACCTCCTGTGGCATATCTTTACATTGTTTTAAAAACTAATTGAAAGCTTCTTTCATTCTGTTGCTCTCTCATCTCTTGCATGTAGATCATCTTGAGCTAGTTCCTTTTAGAGCACCAGGCCAGGAAGACATATATTTCACCTGATGACTTGTTTTGCCTTCTTTATTCTATAGAAAGATCTATAACTGGTAGTTTTGCTGTCTTTTTTTTTTACCTCCTAGGCCTTTGAGAGGTTGTGCTAAGTTATTATAGCTTTTATAAACAGGAAGGTGTTTTTTATTACATACATAATTTTATTATAAGCTTAAAAAATTTTTGGAAGATTTTCTGAAAGTATGAATGAAATTTTTCTAATGAAGTATGTTTTTTTGAAATATAACTTTTAAATAACATACAGTATTGCTTTTATATGATTATGTGTTTGGTTTTAATGCTGAATGTTTATCTGTTTATAAAATATATTACTCTATTTTTCTAAATCTCTTCTTTTTGAAGTTTTAAGAAGAATCTCTAATTAAACTGTTTTAACTATTTCTTTTTAAGACTTACCAAGATTATCTTCATAAAACTAGCTGTATTTCTCTCCTGAAAAATGCACAAGCAATTCATAGGAGGTTAGCTCAGGTTATTAATGTTGCTTTTTAAGGCCCTAATTAAACAGAGTAGATATTCACATCACCATCATAGTGAGTTAAGTATGTGCTTCTTGCAATGCAGCAATTTGCCATAGACTAATAGGAGAAAGGGGCAGCTCATCTCCTAGAGACCATTTACTGGAAGAACAAATTTTTGGCTCAGAATCAGAAGCCAAACCGTTGGCTCTGGTTAGTGACTAGAAAAGAAAACAATATGCCTGTAACAGCTGAGGTTGCTGTTCTTTACCTAGCTGCCATGGGCCCTTATATCTAACTCTCTCTTGCTGCTAGAACTTCGCTGTAAAAGCAACAGCATCTTTACCAGCCTTTCTCTACCTGTGAATGAAAGGTCAGAAAAGGAAAGGGGAAGGGGAAGCTTTTTGCTGGTGGTGTGCTGGTAAAGGGGTCATATCTGAGGGTAACATTTCCTACTCTATATTCTTCGACAGGTTTTTCCTGAAGTTTTATTATTGGTGGGGTTTTCTTTATCCTCCAAAAATTGAAAATTTTTAAATTTATAACATCTTTTAAATTTTTATTTTTATTTAAAACAATTTTTATGGTCAACTCAATCTATAGACATTGTATCACTTAAAGTAAGTGGCTTAGAATTTCTTTCTTTGCTTGTTTTTTATTTGAACTATTTCTTGTATTTGAATTTTTTAAGTACAACTTTTATGACAGTTCTGAAAAACACATTATAGCAAGTGGAATTTACCACTTATTTGAGACTCCCTTCTTTGCTGGGATATAGACATTTCACTTTTGCAAAGCAAATGGATTTTACAAACAAAACCTGCACTCTGCTATGGCAAGATTGTTTTTCTTTTATGTCTTTTCCCTTTTGCCAAACTGTCAAACAGTTCAAATGCTTTGTCCTACTTTATCTCAAATATAGTTGTGTGTGACTTTTCAACATTCTAACAGAAATATGCTTCTTCCTCTATGGAATATAAATGTTAATACTAACAGAAGTAATTCATATAATATGTGATTGATGGTGCCTTGAAGCTGGAGGCTGGAGGATTGCTTGAGACCAGGAGCTTGAGACCAGCCTGAGCAACATAGCAAGACTTCACCTCTACAAAAAATAAAAATTAGCCAAGCATGGTGGCACATGACTGTAGTTCCAGCTGCTAGAGACTTGAATAATAAAAATTATTTTAATAGAGCTTATAGCCTTTTAGTAAAGAGAATAAAGGGAAAGAAACTTATTTTTGAGAAATAGAGGCATCAGGTAGATTTAGTAATTTTTGTTTTTCTACATTTACATGGGAGCTCTTTATTTCTGTAAATAGCATTCATATTTTATTAAGTGTTAACATTGTAAATTTGGTAACCAGTTCCGACTTTAGGATTTCCAAATTCAAGCTTGGCTTTCATTTGTTGTTTATCCACTCTAAATCCCACCATGTTTTGTCTTTGATGTTCTTTGAGACTTCCAGAAGTCTAATTATAGCAAGCAATGTCAAACATCTAGCCCTAGTTTTTTAATATTAATTTTGTTTTTTCATGATTATTCAAATTATTTTTTAAAATTACTTTGGGAATACTTTAGAACTCATAAACTTGCAAAACCCTTGCTCTTCTATTCCTGTAAGATTTTCCTTTGTAAATATTTAACTTGCATTCAAATAGACTCTTATGACAGTAATAATATAATACTTCTTCCTCCAGCTTTCCTCGCCCTGTGAAGACAACTTGGTTAAATAGAAATGCACCAGCACAAAACAAAGATTCCGTGATTCCTACTCTTGAAAGTGTGGTCTTTGGTATTAACTACACAAAACAGTTATCACCAGATGTAAGAACTGAATATGTTTATAAATGTTTTCCGTATTTTAAAAGAAGTGTTTTTTAACTATTTTATCTATGAATGATGTTTTCCTTTTTTTAATTATTTGAGCTCAGCAACTTATAGATCTAATTAAATATGATCTTAAAATATTGTTTGGTTCTAATTGTCTATTATGAAAACGTGATACTTCAAAATGTTACCAGATTTAGTGGATAGACATCTTTGACAGCCTGTGCTCTTTAACTTGTTACTATTACCCCTTGGTCCTTTAACAGAACTGGTAGAAGTATCCCAAAGGCGTCTTTAAAGAACAATTGCGAGAGCTGAGACCCAGGGTAGAGTAGCGCAGGCCAGGCGTGGTGGCTCACACCTGTAATCCCAACACTTCGGGAGGCTTAGCCTGGAGGATTGCTTGAGGCCAAGAGTTTGATGCCAGCCTGAGCAACATGGCAAGACCCCACCTCTACAAAAAATAATGGAAAATAATGATGACACGTGCTTGTAGTCCCAACTGCTAGGGAGCCTGAGGCAGGTTAATCGCTTGCGCACAGAAGGTTGAGGCTGCAGTAAGCTGCAATCGTGTCACTTCACTCGAGCCTGGGTGACAAACTGAGACCCTATATCTTAAAAAAAGAAATTAAAAAAAGCAAGAGTAGTGGAAGTACAGCTATTATTATAAAAGAAAAGGGGACATACTATAAAAGCTGAGTGTGCTTCAGTCTAAATGTAATATAAATAACATGCTATCAAAAATAATAATTTAATCTACTTGTTATAAAAATCCACGGTAACTGAAATTACTAGGGCCACATTTCATGCTTAAATTTATTGTTTGAACAACTCTGAAATATTACCAAATTTTTTATATGTATTAGAATAAATTTAGTTGACAGGCGGTTAAGTATTTTTTCTTTATTTTTCCAAGTTTCAAATGTAACATTTTGTATTACTGACACTCTGTATCCTACATCTGTTTCTTGTTTAGGGTTGTAGCTTCATCATTGCAGACTCCTTCCTACATCATGCCTATCGTTTTCATTATACACTTTGTGCCACTTTGCTGCTAGCCTTCAAGGGATTGCACAGCTACTTCATTACGGTAACAGAAGAGATTCCCTCTTGTCAGAAACTAGAACTGGGTATGTTAAAAGTAGCGAGACCTATCCTACAGTTCAAATCATTCTCTTCATTCTTATATTGCTAGCTATCAGCTTTGCCATAGTTTTTCTGTACTAAAACTATAGTGTTTGTGTGCTTCACTTTACTTCTCTCTCAATTCCATCTTTTTCTACCTTGATAATCACTTTTTGCAGCTTAAAAATGTTTTTCAGAATGCTAAAAAATAACTTCATGCTAAATTTGAAACGAGTCTTTTAAAAATAACATGTCAATATACTGTTCCTCTTAAAATATAACCCAAAAACATGCTAGAAAGCAAATGTAATTGTCTGCAGAATAATAGGAAGGTAAATTAAATCCATACTTCCAAATATTTTACAGTCTAATCAGATTGTAGGTACTCAGGGCATTTTTGTTTACATTTGATTTTATAATAGTTATCTCAGATCTCAAATTCCTTTCATATTGTTTTAGGGAATAATAAGATTACTTACTTTTTTAACATTTTAAAAATCATTTAAATTGCTTAAAAAAAATCAAGCTTCAGGTTGTATCCAAAAGTAGTACCCGTATATATTTGTAGTACATAATAAAAAATCATATTGCCTTGATTTTGTATACCATTTGTAGTTTGCAAAATGCTTTTACATATATTATTTCACAGAAGATAAATTATTGGGATTGGCAAAATAAGTTCTTATTCAGACTTTTTATGTCAGTTTTATTAGCTTTTATTTTCAAATATTGGCTAATAGCTTATAGAAATATATTTTCATCTTTTTAGAATATATTGTTTTATAATTATGTTTTTTAATAAATCATAAATTGCCTTTTAAAATTTACTGAATCAGTATTCTTTCTTTATTCCTTTGTTCCTCAAGGATTTCAGTCTTTTAACAATATTAGTGCACTCCCTAAAGTAGTCACTGTTACCGAACATGGTTCTTGGGTTTGAGACTAATCAGACTACTTAAAAAATTGTGTTGGATTACACAGGAATTGCAAGAAAGTGTAAGAATTTCTACCCCACTTAAATTCAGCTGTGAGAAAATGCTGGCTATTGTGCCACTATCAGCAACTACTCCAGTTTAATTAATTAAGTCCATTATTCTGTCAGTTCAGCTCACACTTTCTTGACTAGACATAGATATCACTAAATTGACTATTTAGAATTCTTGATTCAGTAATCCTAATGGTTTCATAAATACACAAGCAATAGGAAAATGCGTTTGTTCTTTTTTGACCATGTATTCATTCTCAAAACAAAAATGGTAGTGTGGAAAAGATAATCTTCTGATCATTATTCTCTGAAACAGTCTCTATTTTCCTTGCTACTTTATGTTCTTAGAATTCCTGTTTCCCTTAGGAAAATTCTATAGACAGCCACTACCTCAAATGTAAATTTTTTAAAATATTCTCTTTTGAAAATGAAGAATCAGCTGGGCACGGTGGCTCACGCCTGTAATCCCAGCACTTTGGGAGGCCAAGGCGAGTGGATCACGAGGTCAGGAGATTGAGACCATCCTGGCTAACACGGTGAAACCCTGTCTCTACTAAAAATACAAAAAATTAGCTGGGCATGGTGGCAGGCGCCTGTAGTCCCAGCTGCTGGGGAGGCTGAGGCAGGAGAATGGTGTGAACCCAGGAGGCGGAGCTTGCAGTAAGCCAAGATCGCGCCACTGCACTCCAGCCTGGGCAACACAGCAACAAGACTCCATCTCAAAAAAAAAAAAAAGAAAATGAATCATTTATAGAATAGAGCTAATTTAGGCTATCACTTATCCTCAATGGAAAATTATGTTTCACATATCTTTAGTGGTGATTTGGAAATCAAAAACATTTTTGTAGAAGAATTATATTACAAATTTTAGTTAGATTTAATGACCAGACCACAAAACTATTATACTACCATATTAATGAAGGACAGTATCATGTGCCTGAAAAATAGTGTTATGAAAAGTAGTGATGTAAAGCTTAAAATCCATGTGTAATATCATTTCTACAAAAAAAAAAAAAAGTTAATAGTTTTGATGTGGAAGGCTACAGTAGATTCAAGAAGGCATTATCTTTTGTTCAAGAGTGCACATGTGAAACCATTTCTGTCACGTACTTAATTTGGGCCTACAAACACAAAGTGGTTTCCATTCACATGGTAAGGAGATTGAAGGGAATCAGATATGGTACATGTGTCAGGAAGCAAAGGTGAGATTATCCAGAAGACAAAGGGTGGAAAGGATCTCTAGGAACAATGGGTGTTGGGGAGCCCTGGCTTAGACAGTGTTAGCAATTATTATTAATTTTTCAGTCTAACTTCAGTATGATCATGTATTCATAAGATTTTCAACTTTTTTCTGGTGAGGATGTCTTTTATGTCATGTATGTTACTTTGGGCTTAGAGATGTAGTATAGGAAGTATCATAATAAAAGTGCCCTTATATTTAATTTCAGAAGTTAATTACAAAATGATTGTCAACTTTATTCCAAATTATTTGCTTAAAATATTTTATCAGAAAATAAAATTCTAAAGCAAACCCAGACTTCAGTTTTAAATAAGTATATGATAGAAATAAAATTACTAGTACCTTACACATAGATTTACTTAAAACATATTTCTTGAATGAATGAATGAAATAGCACAATACAGTTTTCATTGTTACTTGAAAAAGTGTAGGCATCAACATAAAGCTTAACAGTTTTCTAGGGATTTTTAAAATCAAGATTCATCTTCAATAAATATTGGTAATATATTGTGTTGTTCTTAAACTTTACGGTTTATAATTTCCTTTCTCTTTATTGTGAATTTTAGTTTATTCTTGACTGCATCTTGTAAGAAAACATCTAAAAATACTATTAACTATTAAAAATAAAAGTATTTGTTACATATTCTAAACTATCAATGTCTTTTATTTTTATTCTAGCAAAATAAAATTGTGAACACTGATATATTTCTATAATGTACTGTTGACCAAACACCACTATATTCACCAGTTTTAATAAGTGGATACAGAGTAGTTCTTGATTAAAGAATATTTCCTTTTATTACCACTTTTATTGAGTTTTCAAATAAGCATATATTTAAACTTATTAAACTTTACTATGTTTGAAAACTTTTCTAAAATATGTTCCCTGTCTTAAAATAATGCTTGAGTTCCTTTCTGCTTTTTTGCCTTTCTCTTTTCTCCTAGATGAATGATGTACATTTTCTGATGACATATAATTAAATATTGGTTTGGTGCAAGGAGCTCTTACTGGACATAAGAGTCAGGAGTTCTGGAATTAGGTTTGGGCAAGTCACATAGCCTTATCTGAACCCCAGTATCTACACTTGTAACAGCAGGGAGTTAACTCTGAGATCCCTGCCAACCTAAAATTCTGAGTCTAATAAATTAAAACATATTGGATTATGAAATGTTGAGCGACACATACATTTAAATTAAAAAACCAAAAATATATACTCGAATGTACATCATTTGTAATTTTGATAAGCTAATTAACTAACTGCACTATCAGATAAACACTAAGTCTATTATTAACAAGCTGGAAAATTCTAGTAAGTTTTGTTATAAAAGGAGTATAGTAACTAGTGCTGTATGCAATCCTTATGACTAGCCAAGGCCAACATGCAGCTCCTATATGAGCGTCTTCTCAGAAGAAAACAGCCACGAACACAGAAAGACAACCGTCTAGGTACGTTTACAAATAGCTTAAGCAAATGATCCCTTTTAATTAATTAATTAGCATGAAATTTTGCTTTAAATTAGCATCAGATTTCATAAATATATATTTAATAATATAGTATGTTTCCACCATTCTGAAGAACTTACCTTTAAAATCAGTTTGGTCTGTAGATAAATTTTGGTTAATTTCCTAATTTGTAATATTGAAGTTTTTACTTAAGTCTGGAAATGGTAAATGCAAAACTCCCTGGCTTTTTTCATGTGTTTTTTAAAGTTTCTATGAAGAGTACTTTTTCAAAACCATGATTATTACTACAATTTGTTGGTTTAATGACATTGCCTTGAATTTGCTCAGTTATTTTATCTTTGGCTAGGCCTAGTGATAATGAAATGTGATTTTAAAACGAAACCAGGCAGTGTATGGTGACTCACTCCTGTAATCCCAGCAGTTTGGGAGGCCGAGATGGGCCGATCACCTGAGGTCAGAAGTTCAAGACTAGCCTGACCAACGTGACGAAACCCCATCTCTACTAAAAATACATAATTAGCTGGGTTTGGTGGCACATGTCTGTAATCCCAGCTACTCGGAGGCTGAGGCAGGAGAATTGCTTAAGCCCGGGCAGTAGAGGTTGCAGTGAGCCAAGATCGTGCCATTGCACTCCAGCCTGGGCCACAAAAGGGAAACTCCACCTAAAAAAATACTAAACCTAGTTTTCTGCACTGCAGAAATAGAGATGAGATGGGAGGCTGAGGCAGGAGAATTGCTTGAACCCGGAAGGTGAAGGTTGCAGTGAGCCAAGATCATGTCCCTGCACTCCAGCCGGAGCAACAGAGTGAGACTTCATCTCAAAAAAAAAAAAAAAAACTTTCAAAAGAGGAATAGAGAAGAGAAATATCCTATCAGGATCTGGGTTGTATCGTCGTTTTTTGGTTTTTTGGCTTTTTGGTTTTTTTTTTTTTTCAGTCAATTTGCATTTATTTTTTGTTATTCTACATTTAAAAAGCAAAATAACATCAAATCACCACTATCTGGATATGTTGTACATGGTAAAGGAAATGTTCTGATCTTATTATTTTATTATACATTTTCATATATAAGTTAGACTTTTCTTGAATAGCAATAATAATTTATTATCTATAAGTATATTAAAAGTTTTCACTTTGTGTTCAATAAACCATCACAATTACTTTTTTAAAAGATTGTGAAAAGCTGTAGGAATCAAAAAGTGAAATAAAATCAGTATTTATTTCTCAATTTTCAGAGGTATGAACTGAAGGAAGTTAAAAAGCCAAAATCTTTCTCAACATTTCTCAGGTGAAAACTAACTCAGAAATATTTGAGTTATGTTAATTTTCACTAAGACTGTTAAGAGAAACTGATTTTTCTGGTCAGGAAGGAAAAAGAATAGTTGAAAATTTATTGTCATTCTTTTTGGAACATAGTATTATATTCTCATATAAAGTTACTATAAAATTAAAGAATTCATATTATGAAAGTATGGCCATTTATGACATTTTAGCATTTTTTTAGCAATTCAAATATACTTCTAATTTAAACTATTTTATTGCCAGCCTATCAGTTTACATGTGAGCATTCTAAATAATTTTATAGAATACAGTTTAATGTAATAAGAGCTATTTAAAAAAAAAATGGGCCAGATCTTGGTTGGATAGAAAAATACTTGATTCAAAACTAAAACACTTTTATTGAGATATCTTTGATCCTTAAACCTAACATCGTATTGCCATTGTCTGAGCTGTGTTATAAATATTTGTTGAATGAATGGATAGATTTAGAAAATAAATAATAGATACATGTACCCTTTGGCCTAGTATCCCCACTTCTGTTCACCTGTATCATAGAAATAACATACTAGCTAGTATGTAAAGATATAGCTACAAGCATGTTTATTTCAGTATTGTTCTTGGTGGCAAAACAGTATAAACAAAGATCAATGCCCATTATTTGGGCAAAGAGTGGAATACAGAATAAATCATGATGCACTCACATCAAAGAATATTGTGTAGTCATCTTAAAACATGCTTTAGTGCTAGGTACCAGAATACTGTGGGGTAATGCTAAGAGAAAAAAAGCAAGATGCAAAAAAGTGTGCAAAATACATTCCTATTTTTATAAAACAGTGACTCCAAAACTTATATGTGTGTATGTATATTATATTTGAAAAATATGGGAGGATATGCTCTAGACTGTAACCTTGGATTAGTAATAGGAGCCAAGCCCCCCCAAAATATATGATAATAATCACATCTATACATTTCTGTAGAATTGTATAAATGGATATATATAGTATACCTTTGAATAACACCGGAATTGGGGCACTGACCCCTGTACAGTTAAAAATATTCCTGTAACTTTTGACTTCTCCAGTACTTACCAACTAATGGCCTACTGTTCACTGAAAGCCTTACTGATAACGCAAACAGTTGATTAATACATAAAAAGACTAGTATCTACATGTTTTTATGCAATCATGACATATTCATCTTTCTTAATTTTTTCAATATTTCTAGGCTACATAGTTTGCAAGTTTCATATTCTTTCCAAAATATTTATTGAAAAATACTTGTGTATAAGTGCACCTGCATACATCAAACCTGTGTTGCTCAAGGGTCTGTTATATATGTCACTTTAAAAAGAAAAAAATAATTAAAATAGGATTTTAAACTCCCTTAAAAATCTAAGTGATTTTGAAATTATTCTCAGGACTAAGATTTTAAAGTTAAATTATGCTTTTAAACATTCTTTAAGATATTGTTTGCATTGAAGTAGCTCTCACTAGTTATAATGCAAACATACGCATTTATGCAGTTAGGTTCTTCTATGTAAACATTAGAAAAATGTGTCACAACTCTCAAAACCTTATTTTCAAATTTTTAAAACTCAGAGGGTAGAATATGTAATTTCTAAGACTAATTTTCCTGATTTTTTTCTATCACAGGAAAAGATCATGAGTAATGTGAAAACAGATGTTGGTCTATGGGAGTGGTGGTTTTAATGCAGAGTCTGTTGCTGGTTTTTTAGTTTTGGAAAACCCAATATTAGAAGCCACTGGTTTATCTGACCGTGAAATGATTTGTGAAATCATAGCAAATTTCTTTGGTTACCGACAAGTTGGCCAAATTAGTGATCTATTTTTTGGTATATATCAATATCTAAATACAATTTTACTTGTATATTTTGTGAGTTATGAAATATATGTGTTCCATTGATTTTTAGTTAACAACAGAGTATTTGTTGTTCACATTATGTTACTGGGAGGGGTGCGGTGTCCTTGGTTCTTGTTGAAGGAAGAATTCAGCCAAGAGACACACAGCAAGGGTTATGTAGCAGAATTTGTTTAAAGAGACAGTAGTACACTCTGAAAGATAAAGCAGAGCAAGCTTCTGGAGAGAGTGAGCCAGCAGCAGCCAGTGCTGGGGGCCTCTATGAAGAATACATGATTATTCATGAAAGGGCATGAGGAAGTGTCACTTGCAATCATGTTTTAGGCAATCCCCTTGGGCATACACGCTCTGTAGTTGTACATGCTAGTATACATGTTGCTTGTCTTGTTAGCATTTAAAATCTCCACCTAGGGGTGTGTTTTTTACTATTGTAATGAGCAAAAGACTATTCTAGGGTGAGTTATTGGAGGAGTGCACATGCTTCAGGGTTGCAGGAGCCCAACCACAAGGCCAGGTATAGCCAATATAGCCATTGTCCTTTTTGCTGTCAGTGGGCAGCATCTCCAGGACTTCTTTGCCCAGAGGCTCCCTTGGCTGCTCATATCTGGCTATCTCCCTACTCTTAATAATTATACTGTGGTTGTGTTTTACCACATAATTGTGATTGCTTTTTTTAACAAATGTAAATGTTTATCATTTTTATCATGTAGTAAACATTCAGTCTGTCTTACAAATTAGTCAGCTGATGAGTGAATTCAGGGATGTTACAGAATGTGTTCTTGCCTTTATGTGAGAAGGATCAATTAAACTCTTTCACAACAAGATTATGGGAATTTTGTATGGTTATAACTATGCTGTTACAGTTCTTTTAAAAGACCTGTTTGATTTCTACTTAAAAATTACGTGTATGTAAAGATATTTCAGACCTTAGTGTAATTCCTCCCTGCCAAAATTAAATAATTAATAAATCTTTATATTTTCTTAGTTTCTATTTTTCCAAGTAAATATTACCATTTTAATTGTAAATCTGTGTACCTCTTTATAGATGATTATAGCATATATTAAGTAAATCAGAGTTGTATGGCAAATATCTGCCTCAGTTAAAGAATATTTTATAGAGAAATAAATTTATTAGGAACTAACTTTCTATTAAAGGATCGTGACATTCATTTTTATTAAATAGCCTACACCTCAGGTATGTTTTAAATGTTTCAGTTATAAAAATTGATTTACTTGAGCGTTTTAGGAATAGCTTTTGTAAAAAACAAGAAAGCAAGGCATGTGTATGTATAACACAAAATACTAAACCGTACTGGAAATTATAAAATATGAAGTACAGTAAAATCTAATTATATAGTTGCTCTTTCCTGTGACACAGATGTGCAAGTTACTTAATGTATATAGTTAATATTTCCTTGACAGTGTTAACTCTTGTGAAAACTAAAAACTGATATTTATCAGAATGTAGAATTTAATAATCACATTACCTATGTAATTAATATGTTTATGAAAATATGTTACCTTGAAATTTAATTCATTGAATGTAGTCCAGATAGTCTTAATTTTCAGTTTTTATAGGAATTTTATTTATATAAATTAAATATCTAACCTTGAAATATTTCCTCTACTCTTTACTTCTTCCAGAGGAAATGGATGTAGAAGCTCGACTTACTGAACTATGTGAAGAAGTTAAGGTACTTGGATTTTTTTAATTCACATCATCAAGTTATTTGAGTGGTTTCTGTTTCCTGTTCTAGATATTTTGTCTATCAAAACTTAAAGTATTTATAGTTCCTAAAATGCAAAGATAAAGTGGTTGATCATTGTAGAACCACAACTTAGTTGGTCAAAATTCATTTGGCTTTCAGCATAAAGTTAACTTACCTTTTAAAAAGTATATTATTCTTCATATAAATGCAATAGCAAAGATAATTAACTGATCAAGCTGTACATTTTCTTCTGTTCACTCAAATGATTTCTGGACACGTTTTTAAAACATCACTTAAACTTGTGCAAGTTTATAAAATGATACTGTTTAAAAATGAAAATTTGTTTTATTTCAGTAGATCAGTTTGCTTCTCATATCATTTTTTCAGTTCACTCTTGCAATTAAATTGATATATTTGCCTTTCTTTTTCTGAGAAACTAAATGCTTTTAATTAAATGCATGTTTCACTATGCATTCACTCTTGGTCAGCTACATTAATGGAAGAAATCAGAGGTGTGAATCAAAGGAAAATATGTATTTGGTTTGGATATACTTTTGGATGTAAATTTGAATGAGGACTAGACCCATTCAAAAAGGTATTCTTCTAAGAAAATTATGCATATGCAGGATACATAAGTTTTGTATCCTGTCCTAGAGGTTTTCTCTGCAGTTCAAGTAAGGTAAATATTTTCTTTAAAAAAGTCACTAATGTTCTTATAATTGCTCAAAAGAACATTAAACATTTAAAAATAATCTTAAGATGTGTGCAGTTAATATGAAAACATCTGCAGTGTTTCACTGAGCTATTAAAGAAATTTTGAATAAATATACATATGATACTCCTGTAGATAATCACTAAAAGATACCAGTTTTACTCCAGTCAATCATTTTAATGAGTCCAAACCAAAATCCCACTGGAAATTTAAACCTCTTTTTAAAATCTTTTCAAGAAATGTAAAGATGGCTAAGAAAAACTTTTTAAAAAATAATATAATTTTAAAATAATACAAATGTAGAAAGAGTTGCTCAACTGGATACTAAAATATATGTAAAATAACGGTAATGAAAAGAAATAAGGTAGGATTTCTCTAAAAGAATAAAAAGACAAGTCAGTGGAATTAAACAGCACTGAAATAGTCACTATTATGTTTAATAACTAAGTGTATGATAAAATATCAGTAATGTCAGGGTCTATAACTATTGTGGTAAAGTTAACGTCATGCCATGCTATAGCAACAGTTCTAAGTGGACTGAAGAGTTAAGGTCCAAAGAAATTAGGAAGAAAAAAAATTACATGCATATGTAAATATAAACAATCTGATCTTGGGATATGAAATGACTCCCTCAGACAATTTTTAAAAAGGTAAGTTTTTTAAAGATCAATAAAAACCTAAGGGACAAAATAAGACATTGATGATTTGAAATTTCTTTGTAACAAAATAATACTATAAATTTGAAAGCAAACAATAGACTGGAAGAGAATATTTGCAATATTTAAAGCAGGCTAATGGTCAGTGCTCACTATATATAACATGCTCTCAAGTATCAATTTTAAAACAACACCCTTGTTTAAAAAAAAAAAAAAAAAAGGATACAATGAGGCAGTGTACAAATAGGTCCTTAGCAGAATAATTTAGCTCCTGAAATGATACTCATTCTTACTGGAAACCAGGGAAATGCAAATTCTAATAGGTTTTTTTTTTGCCTATGAAATTTGCAAGAATGAAAGTGACTACTGATCTTCATTTTTTGCAAGAGTGTAGTGAAACTAGTATCTACATACCCTGTTGGTGATGGTATAAATTGGCACAATATTTTTTAACATTATTAGTCCATTGATGTATTTTAAAAACACTTACATGTTGCACAATTATTAAATCTGCACAGCAGTTTTTATTTAATAATCTGTTCTACACAAATGTAAATGTGCACAAATATAAGGAATTACATCATTAATTATTATCAATTCTGATGTAGCCATTTAAAAGCATTAGGTGGATCTCTATGAAATTGTCATGAATTATTTAATTCAGAAAATATTTATTAATTCATGATGCTAGATACTGTTTTCATGCTGAAAACTTCAAGATATATTAATTGAAAAAAATATGAATAATATGATTTTGTATAGTATGTTAAAAGAACTAAAAAGCTGTTTGTGTATTTTATTCTGTTTACGTGATTACATATGAAATATTTGAAAGGATATATATATTCCAAGCTTTTAACAGTAATACAGAAAAAAAGTGGCATGGAGAGTAAAGTTTGTAAAGGGGAATTTTTATTGTTTATATGCATCTATATTAAATGTTTAAAAATAATACATATGTATCCATGTATTGCTAATTAATTTTTTAGATATACATATTTAAATTTCAGTATGTAAATGGATGTCGTAAACTTTAACATCAACAACCTATAACATATTATAATGTGTCTTGAGACGTGGTGAGATATAAATTCTCATACCTTGTATATCTTTTTCAGGGATTAGTTTGGCAGTGTGTATCCACAGCCAGAAAAATATCTCTTCTTAGTGTATACCAAAAGCTAAACAGTGGTTCATGTGAAGGTTCATAATATTGTAAAAATGTTTAATAAATGCCCAGTGGTAGAATGATTAAACAAATTATGGGATACTTGTAATCTAAGTTATACAGCCTTAAAAATGATGTTTTTGGACAGACGCAGTGGCTCACACCTGTAATCCAGGGAAGCCAAGGCGGGTGGATCACCTGAGGTCAAGAGTTGGAGACCAGTCTGGCCAACATGGCGAAACCCCATCTCTACTAAAAATACAAAAATTAACTGGGTGTGGTGGTGGGCACCTGTAATCCCGCTACTTGGGAGGCTGATTCAGGGAGAATCACTTGAACCCAGGAGGCAAAGGTTACAGTGAGCCAAGAGCATTCTATTGCACTCCAGCCTGACCGACAGAGTCTTCCTCAGTCGCCCAGGCTGGAGTGCAGTGGGCGGATCTCAGCTCACTGCAAGCTCCGCCTCCCGGATTTACGCCATTCTCCTGCCTCAGCCTCCAGAGTAGCTGGGACTACAGGCGCCCGCCACCTCGCCCGGCTAGTTTTTTGTATTTTTTAGTAGAGACAGGGTTTCATCGTGTTAGCCAGGATGGTCTCGATCTCCTGACCTCGTGATCCGCCCGTCTCGGCCTCCCAAAGTGCTGGGATTACAGGCTTGAGCTACCGCGTCTGGCCATAAAAAGATGCTTTTAACAAATGTTTGATGAGTGGAAAAATGTTCATATTGTATTATATTCAGTGAAAATTGTATAAAACTATATATTATTTTAGCTTTTGCTTTATGTATATAATTGAAAAAAACTTGAAGCCTGTACACTAAAATGAACTTTTTTCATCTTTTTTTTGCTTTCTCATATTTTCTAAGTAAAGCAGCATTTTGCAATCAAACAAGATCAGTGAATGTTATGGGAAAAAATATATATATAAGATAATGTGATTTGAAAAAAACGCAGATGGCAGATGTAGCCAGACACAGTGGCACACACCTGTAGTCCCACCTACTCAGGAGACTGAGGTGGAAGTACTGCCTGAGTCCAGGAGTTGAGACTGTATTCATACCTTTGAATAGCCACTGCACTCCAGCCTGGGCCATGTAGTGAGACCCTGTCTCAAGTGTAAAAAAAGCAAAGAAAAATATACAAATGTAAAGTCTTATTCCTACATTTATATATGTAAAAGATCATGCCAAACTTAATTCTAATTTCCTTTTTTTTTGAGACGGAGTCTCGCTCTGTCGCCCAGGCTGGAGTGCAGTGGCCGGATCTCAGCTCAGGGCAAGCTCCGCCTCCTGGGTTTACACCATTCTCCTGCCTCAGCCTCCCAAGTAGCTGGGACTACAGGCGCCCGCCACCTCGCCCGGCTAGTTTTTTGTATTTTTTAGTAGAGACGGGGTTTCACCCTGTTAGCCAGGATAGTCTCGATCTTCTGACCTCGTGATCCTCCCGTCTCGGCCTCCCAAAGTGCTGGGATTACAGGCTTGAGCCACCGCGCCCGGCCCTAATTTACTTTTTTAATATAAAAAATTGTATTATTATTTTTTTAGATATTTATTACAAGAGATTTATGAGAACCAGAGAAATAATTTATCTATGCTTCAAGGATGCTTTTCCAACAATGAGAGTACTAAAGTTTTTCAGAACCGTAGTATCATGATCCCTAGGGAATAAATTAATAAGTACTAGGTATCTAGATAACCCTGCTCTCAGGAAAAATAAAAAGAGAGTTGTGTACTTTATTTATTTATTTATTTATTAGCCTGGGTGAAAGGCCAGAAAATTGTTTCTACTTTTGTATAGACCATGCTAAGTGAAGTGTTTCATATCTTATATAATACTATTTAATTACTCTCAGTTACTTATCCAACTCTTCTTTTTCTAAACTCCATTAAAACTCTCCTTGGGGACAATAATGCTGCAAATTTCAGCTTATATTTTAAAGTCCATATTCGTAAAAGAGACATGAAAAACTTGTTAGCTTCATTTGTGCTACATTTGTAAAACCATCTCGGGAAAAAACAGCAGGAAATTCCTCATATGTTGATGAATCTTTATTCATTATATCTTGACTCTTAGCTTGCATTCCAGCTTCTGGTATTTATAAACCTTTTCCATAAATTATGGGAGCTCTTTTTCATAGAAATGTAAACATTTTCCATAAATTCTGTAAACATATAAATGTTTTTTATAAATTCTGTAAGTTTTTTTATCTGAAAACTATAACTTCTCATTCACTCATTTATTCACTCAGTAAATATTTATTGAGTTACTACTATGTACCAGTAACTAGAGTCACAAAAGTGAATAGGACATGATCATAATTCCTCCCCTTCTTACTAATTTTGTTTAATTTTTGTTTAGTGTCTTCTCTGAGTTAGGTAAGATAAATGAAAGTGTGATATGAGTGGGGGAAGAAAAGCCTGCTGAACTGCAGACTTTAAAAAGAAATAAAAATAAACTGAGAGTAGCAGTATCATATGTGATAAGCAGCCTTTGGGGATATACACACACATACACACACACAGAAATTTGTTTTTATTTTATTTTGTTTTAATTATACTTTAAGTTCTGGGATACGTGTGCAGAAAGTGCAGGTTCGTTACATAGGTATACACGTGCCATGGTGGTTTGCTGCACCCATCAACCCGTCATCTACATTAGGTATTTTTCCTAATGCTATCTCTCCCCTAGCCCCTCACTCTCTGACAGGCCCTGGTGTGTGATGTTCCCCGCCCTGTGTCCATGTGTTCTCATTGTTCAACTCCCACTTATGAGTGAGAACATGCAGTGTTTGGTTTTCTGTTCCTGTGTCAGTTTGCTGAGAATGATGGTTTCCAGCTTTATCCATGTTCCTGCAAAGGACATGAACTCATCCTTTTTTATGGCCGCATAGTATTCTATGGTATATGTGTGCCACATTTTCTTTACCCACTCTATCATTGATGGGCATTTGGGTTGGTTACAGGTCTTCACTATTGTGAATAGTGCTGCAGTAAACATACGTGTGCATGTATCTTTACAGTAGCATGATTTATAATCGTTTGGGTATATACCCAGTAATGGAATTGTGGGGTCAAGTGATATTTCTGGTTCTAGATCCTTGAGGAATCGCTACACTGTCTTCCACATGGTTGAACTAATTTACACTCCCACCAGTAGTTTAAAAGCCTTTCTATTTCTCCACATCCTCTCCAGCATTTGTTGTTTCCTGACTTTTTAATGACCGCCTTTCTAACTGGTGTGAGATGGTATCTCATTGTGGTTTTGATTTGCATTTCTCTAATGACCAGTGATGATAAGCTTTTTTTTTGTATGTTTGTTGGCTGCATAAATGTCTTCTTTTGAGAAGTGTCTGTTCATAGCCTTCGTCCACTTTTCAGTGGGGTTGTTTTTTTCTTGTAAATTTGCTTAAGTTCCTTGTAGATTCTGTATATGAGCCCTTTGTCAGATGGATAGATTGCAAAAATTTTCTCCCATTCTGTAGGTTGTCTGTTCACTCTGATGAGAGTTTCTTTTGCCGTGCAGAAGCTCTTTAGTTTAATTAGATGCCATTTGTCAATTTTGGCTTTTGTTGCCATTGCTTTTGGTATTTTAGTCATGAAGTCTTTGCCCATCATGCCTATGTCCCGAATGGCATCGCCTAGGTTTTCTTGTAGGGTTTTTATGGTTTTAGGTCTTACATTTAAGTCTTTAATCCATCTTGAGTTAATTTTGTACAAGGTGTAAGGAAGGGGTCCAGTCTCAGTTTTCTGCGTATGGCTAGCCAATTTTCCCAACACCATATATTAAATAGGGAATCCTTTCCCCATTGGTTTTTTTGTTTGTTTGTTTTTGGTCAGGTTTATCAAAGATCAGATGGTTGTAGATGTGTGGTGATATTTCTGAGGCCTCTGTTCTGTTCCATTGGTCTATGTATCTGTTTTGTTACCAGTAACATACTGTTTTGGTTACTGTAGACTTGTAGTATAGTTTGAAGTCTGGTGGTGTTATGCCTCCAGCTTTGTTCTTTTTGCTTAGGATTATCTTGGCTATACGGGCTCTTTTTTGGTTCCATATGAAATTTAAAGTAGTTTTTTCTAATTCTGTGAAGAAAGTCAATGGTGGCTTGATGGGAATAGCATTGAATCTATAAATTACTTTGGGCAGTATAGACAGAATATTGATTCCTCCTATCCATGAGCATGGAATGTTTTTCCATTTGTTTGTGTCCTCTTATTTCCTTGAGCAGTGGTTTGTAGTTCTCCTTGAAAAGGTCCTTCACATCCCCTATAAGTTGCATTCCTAGGTTTTTTATTCTCTTTGTAGCAATTGTGAATGGGAATTCACTCATGACTTGGCTGGCTGTCTATTATTGGTGTATAGGAATGCTTGTGATATTTGCACATTGATTTTGTATCCTGAAACTTTGCTGAAGCTGCTTATCAGCTTAAGGAGATTTTGGGCTGCGACGATGGGGTTTTCTAAATAGACAATTATGTCATCTGCAAACAGAGACAATGTGACTTCCTCTCTTCCTATTTGAATACCTTTTATTTCTTTCTCTTGCCTGATTGCCCTGGCCAGAACTTACAGTACTATGTTGAATAGGAGGTGTGAGAGAGGGCATTCTTGTCTTGTGCTGGTTTTCACAGGGAATGCTTCCCCCTTTTGCCCATTCAGTATGATATTGGCTGTAGGTTTGTCATAAATAGCTCTTATTATTTTGAGATATGTTCCATCAGTACCTACTTTATTGAGAGTTTTTAACATGAAGGGATGTTAAATTTTAGCAAAGGCCTTTTCTGCATCTATTGAGATAATCATGTGGTTTATGGATTACATTTATTGATTTGCATATGTTGAACCAGCCTTGCATCCCAGGGATGAAGCCGACTTGATCGTGGTGGATAATCTTTTTGATGTGCTGCTGGATTAGGTTTGCCAGTATTTTATTGAGGATTTTCTCATTGATGTTCATCAGAGATATTGGCCTGAAATTTTCTTTTTTTTGTTGTGTCTGTGCCAGGTTTTGGTATCAGGATGATCCTGGTCTCATAAAATGAGTTAGGCAGGAGTCCCTACTTTTCCATTGTTTGGAATAGTTTCAGAAGGAATTCAGTACTAGCCCCTCTTTGTACCTGTGGTAGAATTTGGCTGTGAATCCGTCTGGTCCTGGAGTTTTTTTAGTTGGTAGGCTATTAATTACTGCCTCAATTTCAGACCTTGTTATTGGCGTATTCGGGGATTCAGCATCTTCCTGGTTTACTCTTGGGAGGGTGTATGTGTCCAGGAATTTATCCATTTCTTCCAAATTTTCTAGTTTGTTTGTGTAGAGGTGTTTGTAGTATTCTCTGATGTTACTTTGTATTTCTGTGGGGTCAGTAGTGATATCCCCTTTATCATTTTTTGTGTCTGTTTGTTTCTTCTCTCCTTTCTTCTTTATTAGTCTGGCTAGTGGTCTACCCATTTTGTTAATCTTTTCAAAAACACCAGTTCCCGGATTCATTGATTTTTTTTAAGGTTTTTCATGTCTCTGTCTCCTTCAGTTCTGCTCTGATTTTAGTTATTTCTTGTCTTCTGCTAGCTTTTGAATTTGTTTGCTCTTCTATAATTCTTTTAATTGTGATGTTATGATGTCGATTTTAGATCTTTTCAACTTTCTGATGTGGGCATTTAGTGCTGTCAATTTCGCTGTTAACACTGCTTTAGCTGTGTCCCAGAGATTCTGGTACATTGTCTCTTTGTTGTCATTGGTTTCAAAGAACTTCTTTATTTCTACCTTAATTTCGTTGTTTACCCAGTAGTCATTCAGGAGCAGGTTGTTCAGTTTCCACATAATTCTGCAGCTTTGAGTGAGTTTCTTAATCCTGAGTTATAATTTGGTTGCACTGTGGTCTGAGAGACTGTTTATTATGATTTCCATTCTTTTGCAGTTGCTGAGGGGTATTTTACTTCCAATTATGTAATCGATTTTAGTGCTGTGTGGCACTGAGAAGAATGTATATTCTATTCATTTGGGGTGAAGAATTCTGTAGATGTCTACTAGGTCCACCTGGTCCAGAGCTGAGTTCAAGTCCTGAATGTCCTTGTTAATTGCCTGCCTTGTTGATCTGTCTAATAATGACAGTGGGATGTTAAAGATTCCTACTATTATTGTGTGGGAGTCTAAGTCTCTTTGTAGGTTTCTAATAATTTGCTTTATGAATCTGGGTTCTCCTGTATTGGATGCATATATATTTTGGATATTAGCTCTTGTTGAATTGATCCCTTTACCTTTATGCCCTTCTTTATCTTTTTTTTCATCTTTGTTGGTTTACAATCTGTTTTATCAGAGACTAGGATTTTGTCCCCTGCTTTTTTTTTCTTTTTTTTTTTTTTTTTCTTTTTGCTTTCCACTTGCTTGGTGAATATTCCTCCATCCCTTTATTTTGAGCCTATATGTGTCTTTGCACATGAGATGGGTCTCCTGAATACAGCCCACCGATGGGTCTTGACTCTTTATCCAATTTGCCAGTCTGTATTTTTAATTGGAGCATTTAGTCTATTTACATGTAAGGTTAATATTGTTATCTATTAATTTGATCTTGTCATCATGATACTAGCTGGTTATTTTGCCCATTAGTCAATACAGTTTCTTCATAGTGTCATTGGTCTTTATATTTTCGTGTGTTTTTACAGTGGCTGGTACTGGTTTTCCTTTACATATTTATTGCTTCCTTTAGGAGCTCTTGTAAGGCAGGCCTGATAACAAAATCCCTCAGCATTTCCTTGTCTGTAAAGGATTTTATTTTTCCTTCACTTATGAAGCTTTTTGGTTGGATATGAAATTCTGGATTAAAAATGCTTTTCTTTTGATAATGTTGACTATTGGCCCCCACTCTCTTCTGGCTTGTAGGGTTTCTGCAGAGAGCTCTGGTATTATTCTGATGGGCTTCCCTTTGTAGGTAACTTGATCTTTCTCTCTGACTGCCCTTAGCATTTTTTCCTTGATTTCAACCTTGGAGAATCTGAAGATTATGTGTTCTTGGGGTTGCTTTTCCTGAGGAGAATCTTAGTGGTGTTCTCTGTATTTCCTGAGTTTGAATATTGGCCTGTCATGCTAGGTTAGGGAAGTTCTCCTGGATAATATCCTGAAGTGTGTTTTCCATCTTGGTTCCATTCTCCCTGTCACTTTCAGAGCTGGTGTACTGTGCTTGGAGAATCCCTCTTGTCAGGATCAGCTGCTCTCTTCAGAGCTAGCAGGCAGGAACGATTAAATCCGCTGAAGCTGCACCCACAGCTGTCCCTTCTCCCAGGGGCTCTCTCCCAGGGAGATGGGAGTTTATCTGTAAGCCCCTGACTGGGGCTGTTACCCTTTCTTCAATGATGCCCTGCTCAGTGAGGAGGAATCTAGAGAAGCATTCTGGCCGCAGCTGCTTTGCCGCACTGTGATGAGTTCTACCCAGTCGAAACCTTCCAGCCTCCTTAGCACTGTCAGTGGAAAACCACCTACTAAAGCCTCAGTAATGGCAGATGCCCCTCCCTTACCAAACTTGATCTTCCCCAGTCGACTTCGGACTGCTCTGCTGGCAGCGAGAATTTCAAGCCATTGATTCCTAGCTTGCCGGGCTCGGTGGGAGTGGGACCCACTGAGCAAGACCACCTGGCTCCCTGGCTTCAGCCTCCTTTGCAGGGGAGTGAACGGTTCTGTCTTGCTGGGGTTCCAGGCACCACTGGGGTATGAAAAAAACTCCTTCAGCTAGCTCAGTGTCTGCCCAAACAACTGCCCACTTTTGTGCTTGTAACCCAGGGTCCTGGTGGTGTAGGCATATGAGGGAACCTCCTGATCTGCAGATTGCAAAAACTGTGAGAAAAGCATAGTGATCTGGCTGGATAGCACAGCCCTCATGGCTTTCCTTGGCTGGGGGAGGGAGGTTCCCTGGCTTCTGGTACTTCCCAGGTGAAGCAACGCCCCATCCTACCTCTACACACCCTCTGTGGGTTGGACTCACTGCCTAACCAGTCCTAATGAGATGAACTGGGTACCTCAGTTGGAAATGCAGAAATCACCCACCTCCTGCATTGGTGTCACTGGGAGCTGCAGACCGGAGCTATTCCTGTTCGGCCATCTTCCGATCATGTCCTAATAACAGTATTTTATAATAGTTTGTTTACCTGCTTTTCTCTCCTCACTAGACCGTGAACTTCTCATATTAATCTTTGTATCTCTAGAATCTAGGCCATTAGCATTTAAAATGTGTTCAGTAAATAGCAAGTGAGTGAATTGTTAAAAATGAAAAAAAAATAAGTGTTTGACAACTCTGTGAAAGGATTACTCACAAGTGAAGTAGAACCTAAGAACATAGGAGTGAGAGAAAAGGACTACTTCAGAAAGTATCTCAATTTTTTCTAAGGAGTCATAGATATTTTAAGTATTTTTCTTAGCTGGTTGAAGAAAAATCTTAAGAATATATTATCTTTCAAAAAATTATAACTCTCATCATTATTTGAATACTGTGTTTAAAATTCCCAGTATTTTGATGTTAGAAGCTGATCATTCTCTATAGCATCCTAATTTGTCATTTTAGTTTTCAATTGACATTATTTCAGTTAACAAGACATCTTAGGTATTGAAATATTGGTTAAGTTGTTGAAAATGGCTTCAGTAACTATCAGGTAATTGAAAAACCATTGTCAGTTGATCTTTCTCTCTCTACACACATGTCCATGCACATACAAATGCACATTTCTTTTTTTAAATCACAAATTTGCCTTTGTATTAATATTCTCAATAACATATTTAAGTATGTTACATTAAATCTCGGGAAACAGTGAAATTTTTTTTCTTTTCATTTCAGAAAATAGAGAATCCTGATGAACTCGCAGAACTTATCAATATGAATCTTGCACAACTTTGCTCACTTTTGATGGCTTTATGGGGACAGTTTCTGGAAGTTATAACACTACACGAAGAACTAAGAATATTATTAGCACAAGAGCACCATACTTTGAGGGTAAGTTAAAGAGAAGTGATTTTAGAGCATTTTAATGAGTATTATTTACCTTTAGAAAATTTTTATGAACACAAACCTGATTTTTACCTATATATTGATAAATCAGAAGACATTTATCATAATGTTATTGTTTGACTTCCAAAATTAATAATGAAATGGAACAATACAGTTAAGCATATGACCTGTTTCAATCACAATCCCTGCTGCTAAGAAAAACCACCTAAAAGTAAGTAAAATCGGAAAATATATGATACAGAATAGCCCCTGGAACCTAAGAATAGGAATTAATAGCCAAGCCTCATTAGGGACAGGAATCAGGAACTAGAGAGCTATCTCAAACTTAGTCTTCCTCTTCTCCTTTTCCTTCCCTTCTTCTATCACTGACCTAATAAAAGAATGTGTATTATAAACTTGGCAGGGTGGAGGGGGCAGTCCACACATTACACATATATGTTTGCTGTAGACCTAGTATGGACATTATGCAGGAATTTCTATGCAGTTTTATTGTATAGCATCTAAAGAGATTTTACATGTTAAATAACTATCTTTCCATCTTTTTTCCTTATATACTCTGCATGCACCCTGATTTTACCTTACATGCTAGGAGTTCCTCCAAACATCATTAATTTCTTTTCTGTTTTAAAAAAAATTTTCTTAATTATAAAACATAACATATACTCAAAGTCAGAAAATGCATGAAACACGCACATTTTATCAAATAATTAAAAGCATACACGCTTTCAGTTATTATCCAGATCGAGAAGTAGAATACTCTCAATACTACAGATGTTTTCTCTGTGTCTTTTCCACTTACTATACCTTTCCTAATACTTAGAAGTAATCACTATCCTGTCTTTTGTGGTGACGAGTTCCTTACTTCTCTTTTAGTTTTATCACCTATGTATGCATGTGAAATAGTAGAGGTTGTTTCCACCTGTTACTGAATTCTATATAGATGAAATTGTACAGTAATGTTCTTCTGTATCTTGCTTTTTCACTCAAGACATTAGAAGATTAATCCATCTTTTTTGACAGTACCTGTAGATTGTTCATTATCATTGCTGTAATATATCTCCATTTGAATATACCCACATTTGTTTATCCGTTCTACTGTTGATAGATACTTGGATTACTTCTAACTTGCAGTAGCTATTACAAACCAAACTGCTATGAACATTCTTGTATATATGTCCTGGCATACCAGTTTATCTGAAATACTTACCTGTGAGGGAAATTGCTGAGTCATAGGGTATGCATAACTTCAATTTTACTAGCTAATGTGACAGTTTTCAGAGTTGTACCAATTTTTACTCCCACCAGCACAGTTTTTTACTCCACATACTCTCCAACTCTTGATACTGGCAAGCTTTTTAAACTTTGCCAAACTGATGGATGTGAAATGGTATATTATTGAGGCCTAATTTGCATTTCTCTGATTACCCATGTGGTTGAGTACTGCTTTGTGTGATTATTGGTTATGCAGGTTTGCCCCATATGAAGTGCCTATTCTAATCTTTTGCCCATTTCTAATAAGATTACTTTTTTCTTCTTTATTTCTAATACATTTGTGTATCCTTTGTTATGTGTTTTTACTAATAGAACCTCTCTCATTCATGGTTTATTGTTTTCATTGACTTTATATTGTTTTTTAATGAACTGGAGGTCTTAATTTTAGAATAGAAGGAAACTAAGAGAAAGGCCAGACATGGACATAGCCATTTTTGGATATAACATATGTGGATCAGTGAGATTTTTCAATAAATGATGTTTGAGACAATTGGGTATCCATGTGGTAAATATTAAATAAAATTCAGTTCCAAGTGGATTGAAGATTTAAATGTGAAAGGCGAAACTGTAAAGCTTCTAAAGTATAATCAGAAACTTACAGAAGACTTTAAAAAGTTGACTGGGAGTGGTGGCTCACACCTGTAATCCCGGCACTTTCGGACACCAAAGCAGGTGGATCACCTGAGGTCAGGAGTTCAAGACCAGCCTGACCAACATGGTGAAACCCCATCTCTACTAAAAATACAAAAAGTATCCAGGTATGGCGGCGAGTGCCTGTAGTCCCAGCTACTTGGAAGGCTGAGGCAGGTGGTGGAGGTGGAGGTTGCAGTGAGCTGAGATCACACCACTGTACTCCAGCCTGGGCAACAAGAGTGAAACTCCATCTCGAAAAAAAAAAAAAAAAGATAATGCAGAGTACTTCTATATAATTTTCATCAGAATCACAAATCAGCATTTTGGCACATTTGCTTTATCCTTGCCTCTTTTTTGTAGGTGGATACACATGTAAATATGCATACATATATACTTACATTGTTTTTCCTGAACAATATGATATTTATAGACATAGTATTCTTTTATGATTAAGTACTTCAGCATATATATCCTAAGAATAAGGACATTCTCTTAGTTAACCAGTACACTGATCTACTTTAGAAAATTTTATATTGATACAATACTGATATTTAATGTATGGCCCATATTTAAGTTTTACCAATCATCTTACTAATGTTTTGCATAACAAATTTTTCCAAGATCAAATTCAGGGTCACATTGAATTCAGTTTTCATGTTCCTTTACTCATTTAATCTGGACTAATTCCTTATCTGCATGACCTTGACTTTTTTGAAGAGTATTGGCCAGTAAGTTTGTGAACTATTCTTCAGGTTGGGTTTGTATTATATTTCCCAGTGATTAGATTAAGATGACACAGTATTGGAGGATACTACAGTTTTTTTCAATCAGTTTTGGTAAATTACATTTTTTGAGGAGTTTACCCATTCTAAGTTTTTTAATTTATAGACATCAAGTAGTTCATAGTATCCTTCAATTATCTTTTTAATATCTACAATATCTAATGTTTTCTAGTTTCATTCCTGATTTTATTCTAGTTTCTAGTTGTTTGTGCCTTCACTCTTTTTTTCTTGAATTGTCTTACCAGACCTTTGTTATTTTATTTGTCTTTTCAGAAAAGCAATTTTTGGTGGTGGTAATTTTCTCCCTGTGTGTTTTGTTTTGTTTCATTATTTTTGCTATATTGTAGCAAATAGGATCCATATATCAAATACTGTTATTTTATAGGACTTTTTCTAAGAAGTTCTTTATTAAAGATCAATCACCTTCTCTAAAGGGCTAAATAAAAAGGATTCTGGCCGGGCGCGGTGGCTCAAGCCTGTAATCCCAGCACTTTGGGAGGCCGAGACGGGCGGATCACGAGGTCAGGAGATCGAGACCATCCTGGCTAACACGGTGAAACCCCGTCTCTACTAAAAAAAATACAAAAAATTAGCTGGGAGAGATGGCGGGCGCTTGTAGTCCCAGCTACTCGGGAGACTGAGGCGAGAGAATGGCGTAAACCCGGGAGGCGGAGCTTGCAGTGAGCTGAGATCCGCCCACTGCACTCCAGCCTGGGCGACAGAGCGAGACTCCGTCTCAAAAAAAAAAAAAAAAAAGGATTCTACAATGGATGAAATAGCGTAATCACTGTATTCAACTTACTAATGGCCTGGCATCATCTTAATGTAGCAATTTATTTAGAATGAATAACATAATGAATGGAATGTATTTTTTTCGGCAATTTTCATGAACATCATTTCTCATTACCAAGATTTTGAATAACAATGAATTATGGTAATAGTATCAGAAAGGTAGCCAGTTTTCAGGGTAAATTAAAGTGACGTTGATAAGCATTAAAAGATCTCACTGACATTCTTTTTTTGGAAATTTGGGACTCTGACAAGACTTGAAAGCCAGTCCACCTCATAGAGAGGTGAAGTGAATGCATACCAATACCTCAGGCAAAGTTTTCTTGAAAAGTATGTCAGAATACACAACCAGCAACCCAATTTTCTATGCTGTAGAACAAGAATCAGCTTTTTCTGTTAAGGACCAAATGGTAAACATTTTGGGCTTTGGGAGCCACACATTTTTGCCTTAACTACTCAACTCTGTTGTAACATGAAAGCCACCATGGATGGTATATGAATAGGTGAAAGTGGCTGTGTTTCAATAAAGTTTTATTTACAAAAACAGGTGTTGGGCCAGATTTGGTTCTCAGGCTGTAGTTTGCCAACCCCTACATTATAAAACTAAGAGGAGAGTTGATACCTCTTCCACAAAATAAAAGTCTGTTTGAAGGTTATTTTTAGTGACCAGTAGAAGTATAGGCCAGTAGCAAGAAATAGTTTTACATGGGAAAGGTAATCTTCAGGGTATTTTTTTTCTTTTTTTTTTTTTTGTTTTTTCTTTTCTTTTCTTTTCTTTTTTTTTTAATTTTTATGTTTTTATTTAGTTCCCACAAGCAGACAGGGCATTTTTTTTTAAACTATGTGTTACTAGAGAAAAATGTTATAGTTCCATTAAATTGTTCTGTTTGTGTCACCTGAATGGAAGTTCTGGGAAGAGAATGGTTGCAAGGATTAGATGCAACTTTATAGCTTGATATTCAATGGGAAAGAAGCTGTTCTGGGTGGAATAGGAACAAGAAGGTAAACTTAAAAGAGCAGCTGGTGAACACAACTTTGAGAAGAAAGGACAAAGAAAGGGGACCAAGACGAAAATCAGGTTTGTGGAAAACTAGAATACCAAAGATAAACTTTGGAATTTTACCCAGAGCTTCCCTTTTCTCACCCCATTCCAGATACCGGGATAGGGCCTATTTTAATTCCTAAATGAATCATGGAAGGATAATAAAGACAAAATAAGAGAATGTCCTAATGTTACTCAAGCCGGAATAAGCCTTGCCCTTCCCTGCCGTGTATCACAAAAACTGTGGCCATGGTAGCATATTGTGTTATCTCACTCCCATTTATGCATTTCAGGAGGAACTTTGCTAATAAAGTATCTTGTTCTTCTGAGAATACAGTGCTAAGCCTACAGGAACTGAAGTAGCCTAAAGGTCATTCAATGTTTGTACAGGGACAGACTTAGCTACAATAAAGTATATAGGCTGCCTGATAACGAATTAACAAGCAGCACAATTGAACTAAGTCGCAGAAATAAACCTTGATATGAAATCTCTCCTTATTGGTGTGAAAGCAAATGATGAAGCAAAGAGTTGGACTAAAAAGAGGAAATGTAAATCCATACTTGAAAAGAACAATTTAATAAATTAGTTTTATACCGGTTCAACCATATTATTTAATATTCAGATCCAGCGAGTTCAGGTTTTCAAATTTTTGGCGAATCAAGGCATCCAAACTTGCTGAGCTTCTGTAGTCATATGCCGTACACATTCACGCTACATCATAGAGACTATTGTGTGTGAATAGTTACAGGTGCCCCATACTAATTAAAAAGATAAAATATATTTATGATAAGTGAATAATGTTTTTGTCATTTCGAACTACAACGGAATGATCAAGTGGGACAACTTATATAAAAAGCAAAAAAAAATCTGAAATCATCCTGAATTTTATGTGTCAAGAACTCTAAAGAATCTTGAGATTTTGCCCTCCTAATTATATGCCAACAAGTTAGCCTATCATAGATTGATTCATGTATAGCAGCAGAAAACATGAGACAAAGGACCTTATTAATGGTAATATTATCATTTGTTCTCTTTCCTTGAGCCCAGATTTCCACAGCCCAACATAAAAAAGGCCAGGCTCACGCTAGTGGATTGCAATACAGGAGAAAAACTGTGCTTAGGGATCCAAAATATTTTATAATAGATAGCAAGGTTTATCCACCGATGCTGTAACCTGTTCTTTGCTCCAAAGGGAGACATAACTCTGTTTTCCCAGGCTTTTCCCTAATATGAACATCCTTGAAAAGATCATCTGTAACAAAGACAGTCAGGGTTTCTGCTCACAAACCTTTCAGAAATGCAAGAGATGCATGAAGAATTGTCTCTCAACAGTATGTCTTATAGAGAACTTGCTTTCATTGCAGTTTATTTCCTCAATAATTTTACTGATCTTTATTGCTAGTGCTTCCAAAGATACCTGTTGTTGTGTTATAATGCTTCCCATTATAACATCAGAGATGCCATATTTAATATTGATTGTAGCTTGTGTCTGGAATTATAAGTCCAATATTAGGGAAATAATATACTCAGTTTGCAGATCAGGAGAGCCAGATTTTGTGCTTTGTGCTAACATTGCTGACCTAAACAAGCTTTTGTTAGGGTTAGTGGAGTCAAAGTAACAGTTGATTTCACATTCTTTCAGAGACATGTTAACCGTCAGCTTGTATAAATCTTTAGTTCTATTATGCCAAATGTTTATAAAGATCCTGCAGCCAAATACATAGGGTTGCCAGATGAAATGCAGAATGCCCAGTTAAATTTGGATTTCAGGTAAATAGTAAATGATATTTCAATATATCTGGTGCAACCCTATCATATAACGTACTAAAGCATCAAAGGGTTTAACTGTATTTTACATATTTTTGTATGTGAGGTATTAATATATCCTGGATACAGAAAAGAATTCCTTGCACAAGAAGAAAACAAATTTCAAGCTTATTCTTATGTGGAAGCAGGGCCTTTTGGAAACATATGGCTTTACTTAAAATGCATGCACCATTATTGATGGTTCTAACCTAGAGCAAAAAAATCCAAGTTGATATGGTGACTCTGCTATTCAGTTACTTAGTATTCTGTAATACTGCTCATTTAAATTCATCACATTAACATGTCTTTCCTGGCTGGGCATAGTGGCTCACACTTGTAATCCCAGCACTTTCGAAGGTGGAAGTTGGAGGATCACTTGAGGCTGGGAGTTTACAACCAGCCTGAGCAACATAGTAAGATCCTGTCTCTGTTTAAAAAAAATTATGTCTTTCCTTGAACTATAAAATGGAACTCTGCTTCTATGAGGTTAGCCTCTTTTTTCTTTGTCTAACTTCTCTCCCACCTTGTAGTTGCCTGTTTATGTTTTTGAGTTCATAGCAACAGGTTTGTTACTAATACTTTATTGAAATTATGGTGATTCTTCCAGGACCACTGCCTGTAAGCCCAAGAACTCATCTAAAAATTGAAAGGAGACCTTCATAGATGGATAGACTATATTGTGCTCTTGGAAATGAAAAGTTTTGTTTGTTTGTTTTTCCCACAGAATGTTTATAGATGGACCATAGTAATTTATTTATATTTTCACTTAATAAACATGTGTATAGCAATTATTATCTGTGTAAGGCACTAATTGCTTTATGAATGTTAACTCATTTAATCATCAGTACAATCTCATGAAGTAAATACTTTGTCATTCCCATTTTATAAAAGAAATAATGAGGTTATAGAAAGGTGAAATAACTTAGCCAAAGTTGCATGACTTGTACATGGTTGTGACTGGATGGGAACCCAAGCAGTAGATGCAGACCTAATATTTCTACATTTCATCTCTTTCCCATGAATTTGCAAAATATTCAAAATGAAGTGTAAGTTAAGACTTCAAACAAAATAGTAGTACAAACTTATAACATTAGAATACCATTTATTATGATACTGGTTTGCTATACTGTTTATGTTTTACAAGCAAAGAGAAATACAATCTCAAACATAGTTTTCAGTGTCAACTTGGTGGTATAAAATACAGTTTTGGATTTTTTTCCAATTGAATTAGAGAACATGCCATTTGCTGTATTCACTGGAATTAATCATTAAAAAAATACTGTGGAACACTAAGTATGCTGCCAATGGTCTAATAGCTAGGAAATCAAAACGTTTGTTGACAGCACCACCAAAGTAGAAGATTCAAAGGCATAGATGTTACCTAATATGACACATATAGGTAACTGTGTCCTAAAATGTAATATTGTTGGGGAGGGCGGGGATAACAAATTTTGAGTGTAACAGATTTTATGTAACACAAATTAACCGTTAACAATTTTAATGTGTACAATTCAGTGGCATTTAATATAGTCACAGTGTTGTGTAACCATCACCTCTGTCTTATTTCATGACATTTACATCACTCCAAAAGGAAACCTTGTACACATTAAGGAATCACTCCCATGTCCCCTTTCCCCATTCCCTGGCAAGGGCTAGTCTCATTTACTGATCTTGGATGTTTCATATAAATGTAATCATACAACATTTTGTATCTGGTTTCTTTCAGTTAGAATAATGTACCAAGTTACATCCGTGTTTTACATGTATCCATATAATGATTTTTTTTTATTATACTTTAAGTTCTGGGGTACATGTGCACAACATGCAGGTTTGTTACGTATGTATACTTGTGCCATGTTGATGTGCTGCACCCATCAACTCGTCAGCACCCATCAACTCGTCATTTACATCAGGTATAACTCCCAATGCAATCCCTCCCCCCTCCCCCCCATAATAGGCCCCGGTGTGTGATGTTCCCCTTCCCGAGTCCAAGTGATCTCATTGTTCAATTCCCACCTATGAGTAAGAACATGCGGTATTTGGTTTTCTGTTCTTGCGATAGTTTGCTGAGAATGATGGTTTCCAGCTGCATCCATTTCCCTACAAAGGATGCAAACTCATCCTTTTTTGTGGCTGCATAATATTCCGTGGTGTATATGTGCCACATTTTCTTAATCCAGTCTGTCATTGATGGACATTTGGGTTGATTCCAAGTCTTTCCTATGGTGAATAGTGCCGCAATGAACATATGTGTGCATGGTCTTTATAGCAGCATGATTTATCATCCTTTGGGTATATACCCAGTAATCGGATGGCTGGGTCATATGGTACTTCTAGTTCTAGATCCTTGAGGAATCGCCATACTGTTTTCCATAATGGTTGAACTAGTTTACAGTCCCACCAACAGTGTAAAAATGTTCCTGTTTCTCCACAGCCTCTCCAGCACCTGTTGTTTCCTGACTTTTTAATGATTGCCGTTCTAACTAGTGTGAGATGGTATCTCATTGTGGTTTTGATTTGCATTTCTCTGATGGCCAGTGATGATGAGCATTTTTTCATGTGTCTGTTGGCTGTATGAATGTCTTCTTTTAAGAAATGTCTGTTCATATCCTTTGCCCACTTTTGGATGGGGCTGTTTGTTTTTTTCTTGTAAATTTGTTTGAGTTCTTTGTAAGTTCTGGGTATTAGCCCTTTGTCAGATGAGTAGATTGCAAAAATTTTCTCCCATTCTGTAGGTTGCCTGTTCATTCTGATGGTAGTTTCTTTTGCTGTGCAGAAGCTCTTTATTAGATCCCATTTGTCAATTTTGGCTTTTGTTGCCATTGCTTTTGGTGTTTTAGACATGAAGTCCTTGCCCATGCCTATGTCCTGAATGGTATTACCTAGGTTTTCTTCTAGGGTTTTTATGGTATTAGGTCTAACATTTAAGTCTCTAATCCATCTTGAATTAATTTTCGTATAAGGAATAAGGAAAGGATCCAGTTTCAGCTTTCTACTTATGTCTACCCAGTTTTCCCAGCACCATTTATTAAATAGGGAATCCTTTCCCCATTTCTTGTTTTTGTCAGGTTTGTCAAAGATCAGATGGCTGTAGATGTGTGGTATTATATAATGATTTATTTTTGTAGCAGAATTCCACTGTATGGGTATACTGCATTATTTTATCTGTTTGTCCATTGATAAACATTTGAGTTCTTTCTACCTATTGACTACTGTAAATAGTTGCTGGTATGAAAATTTGTATACAAATATTTGTTTGAATACCTGTTTTTAGTTATTTGGGGTATATACCTAGGAGTGGAATTGCTGAGTCATATGATAATTCTATGTTTAACTTTTTGAGGAACATCCACACTGTTTTCCACAGCAGCTGCACCACCTTACATTCCCACCAGCAATGTACAAGGATTCTAATTTCTTTATACTCAGAAACACTTGTTATATTCTGCTTTTTGTTTTAGGGTTTTTGTCATGGCCAACCTAGTAAGGGTGAGATGATATTTTCATTGTAGCTTTGATTTGCAGTACCCTAATGACTAGTGACCTTGGGTACCTTTTCATATGCTTATTGACCATTCATGTATCTCCTTTATAGAAATGTATATTCAGGTCCTTTTGCCATATTTTAATTGGGTCATTTGTCTTTTTGTTATTGAGTTTTAGTTATTTATATATTCTGGTAACTAGACCCTTATCTGATACATAATTTACAAATATTTTTCTGTGTTCTGTGAGTTGCTTTTTAACTCTCTTGATAATATTCTTTGGTGCACAGGACATCAGGGCAGCAGGAAAAATCTTAAATTTATTTTTCCCCCATTAAAAGAAATCCTGTAAATTAAGATAAATATATTCAGCAGTTATCTTCATGATAAAAAATTTTTTTTTTTTTTTTTTTTGAGGCGGAGTCTCGCTCTGTCGCCCAGGCTGGAGTGCAGTGGCCGGATCTCAGCTCACTGCAAGCACCGCCTCCGGGGTTTACGCCATTCTCCTGCCTCAGCCTCCCCAGTAGCTGGGACTACAGGCGCCCGCCATCTCGCCTGGCTAGTTTTTGTATTTTTAGTAGAGACGGGGTTTCACCGTGTTAGCCAGGATGGTCTCAATCTCCTGACCTCGTGATCCGCCCGTCTCAGCCTCCCAAAGTGCTGGGATTACAGGCTTGAGCCACCGCGCCCGGCAAAAATTTTTAAAGATATAACTTAACCCTTGAGAGAAAGTATTGTGCTTATAACTGCTACTAATACAGTTTTCTTGGAATAATTATTACATGCAATGGAAAAGATCCACATGGTAAGGGGGAGAGAAAAGGATTTCTAATCTCAATCTAATTGGTGTATATCTATGTTACCATAGATTCTCATGCCTGATATCAGGATATATTTGATTTTTTTTAAAAATTGAGAGTCCTCAGAGAGACTAAAGCCCAGAAACTTTATATTCAGGAGATCTAGGTTGTATAAACACTTATACAGTCTTGTGTTACTTAATGATTAGGATACTTTCTGGAAAATGCATTGTTAGATGATTTCATCATTGTGTGAACATCATAGAGTATACTACCCAAAGCTAGATAGTATAGTCTGCTGCACTAGATAGTATACAGCCTATTCCTCCTATGCTACAAACCTGTACAGCATGTGACTGTACTGAATACTGTAGGCAGTTGCAACACAGTGGTATTTGTGTATCCAAGCCTCTCTAAACATAGAAAAAGTACAGTAAAGATATGGTATTGTAATTTTAGGGAAGACCATCCTATATGCGATCCATCATTGTCTTAAACGTCATTATGTGGAGCATGGCTGTATGAACTTATTAAATTATCATTGTAACATAATTTTGAAAACTACTCAATACTTCAAGAAAATTATTTCATTACTTCACAAAATGACTTTGTGCTGCTTTTCGGTCAGTTCCTACACCCCATAAGCAACTACTGTCTTGATTAGAAATAGAATTTTCATTTGCTTCATTTAACATAATTTATTTTAGATTAGTCCATGTTGTTGTATATATTTATAGTTCATTTCTCTTTATTGTCGAGTAGTATTTTATGGTGTCGTATACCAGAATTCATTTATCTGTTCCTCTTGACTATTCTGAATAAAGATGCTATGAACATTCTTCCACAGATCTTTTTTGTGAACATAGGTTTTTATTTCTATTGCTTACATACATAGGAGTAAAATTGCTTGGTCATTGGGTAGATTTATCTTTTAACTTAATAAAAATCTTTTTTTCCCAAAATGGCTATACAGTTTTAAACTCCTAACAGTAATGTATGAGAGTTTCAGTTGTTCCACATGCTTGTATTGTTTGGTGTCATTAGTCTTTACTTACTATAGTAGGGGTAAAGTGGAATTTCATTATGGTTTTATTTTGCATTTCTCTGCTGACTCCTGATATTGAGGGTTTTTGTTATGACTTTAGTTTTGCAAAATGTTAAATTAGGTTGCCTTTTATTACTGACTTATTAAGAATATTTATATATATTCTAGTTACAGGTCCATTGTCAAACATATTTATTAAATTCTTCTAGTCTGAGGTTTATATTTTCATTTTCTCAGTGATATATTTTGATGAGAATATCTAAGTACAGTTTATCTTTTTTTTCTTTTATGTTTAGTGCTTTTGTGTCCTAAGAAATCTTTGCCCAAGTCGTGAAAAATATTATTTTGTATTTATTTTAGAGAGCATTGGAATTATAGATCTTACATTTAGGACCATGGGTCATCTTGAATTAATTTTTTAATTTGGTATAAGGTGTATGGGTCAAGATTCTTTTTTTTTTTTTTTTTTTTCTATTCAGGTTTTTGGCATCATTTATTGAAAAGACTTTTTTTCCTCTGTTGAATTGCCTTAAAATCTTTGTTGAAAATCAATTGACTAATAAGCATGAGTCTATGTCGTGACCTTTTTTCCTGTTCCATTGGCCTGTTGTACATCTCTATGTTAATAAATACCACGCTAACTTTATTGTTGTAATATTATACTAAGTCTTGCAGCCAGGTAATGGCATAAGTCCTCCAAGGTTTTCTTCTGTTTTGAGATTGTTTTGGCTATTCTAGATCTCTTGCAATTCTATATAAATTTTAAATCAATTGTTAACAGCTCTTTTAGAATTCGTCTTGCAGGTTTTCTGGCTTTTATTGGAAAACATTTCCTCCATAGAAAATTTTAAATCATGTCAGTTTCTCTATTTTTTTTAATCCTCTTGAGATTTCAGTTTACATTAAGTAAAATCTATAGATCAATTTAGGGACAATTACCTCTTTAACCATATTGATTCGGACAATTTGTGGGCATGATATAGCTTTCTGTTTAGCTCCCCATTTGTTTAGAGCTTCAATTTCTCTAAAATCTGCTTTTGTAGTTTTTATGCCTTAAGTTTACTCATAAACATTTTATATTATCTGATACTATTATAAATGGTTTTAAAATTTTATTTTCCAAATGGTTGCTACTAGGATATAGAAGTATAATTGATTTTTGCATATTGAACTTATACTGTATTGCTTTGCTAAATTTTTTAGGTAGAGTATTGTATAAATCTCAATCAGCTCAAGTTGGTCGATAGCATTGTTTTTTTGTTTTTTTGTTTTTTTGCTTTTTGTTTTTTTGGTTTTTTTGAGACGGAGTCTCGCTCTGTCGCCCGGGCTGGAGTGCAGTGGCCGGATCTCAGCTCACTGCAAGCTCCGCCTCCTGAGTTTACGCCATTCTCCTGCCTCAGCCTCCCGAGTAGTTGGGACTACAGGCGCCCGCCACCTCGCCCGGCTAGTTTTTTGTATTTTTTAGTAGAGACGGGGTTTCACCATGTTAGCCAGGATGGTCTCGATCTCCTGACCTCGTGATCCGCCCGTCTCGGCCTCCCAAAGTGCTGGGATTACAGGCTTGAGCCACCGCGCCCGGCCCGATAGCATTGTTTAACCTTGGATTGACAGATTTCCCCCTCTATTTGAGTACTTTTAAAAGTGCCATTATCTTCTGGCCTCTGTAGTCTGATTAAACTCGGTAGTTTATACTATTGTTTATACTATTTCTGTAGTTTATACTATGATTTATACTCAGTTATTTATAATGTTTTTCCCCTCTGGCTGCCTTTAGAATTTTTCACCTTGTCTTTGTTTTCCAGCAGTTTGACTATGATATGCCTTGTTGCAGTTTTGTTGTTTTTCTCGTTTGGATTTTTGTATTTATCTTGCTTAGGATTTGCTGACATCCTTGGGACTCTAGGTTATTTTTGCCAGTTTTAAAGAAATTTGCTATTATATCTTCAGTTACATTTTCTGCCCCATTTCTTTCCCTCTCTTCTCCCTCTGGTACTCTAACTATATGTATGTTACATCATTTATTTTTATTATTATTATACTTTAAGTTCTAGGGTACATGTGCATAACGTGCAGGTTTGTTACATATGTATACTTGTGCCACGTTGGTGTGCTGCACCCATCAACTCGTCAGCACCCATCAAATCGTCATTTTTATCAGGTATTACTCCCAATGCAATCCCTGCCCCCACCCCCTCCCCATGATAGGCCCGGGTGTGTGATGTTCCCCTTCCCAAGTCCAAGTGATCTCATTGTTCAGTTCTCACCTATGAGTGAGAACATGCGGTGTTTGGTTTCCTGTTCTTGTGATAGTTTGCTAAGAATGATGGTTTCCAGCTGCATCCATTTCCCTACAAAGGATGCAAACTCATCCTTTTTTATGGCTGCATAGTATTCCATGGTGTATATGTGCCACATTTTCTTAATCCAGTCTGTCACTGATGGACATTTGGGTTGATTCCAAGTCTTTGCTATTGTAAATAGTGCTGCAATAAACATACATGTGCATGTGTCTTTGTAGCAGCATGATTTATAATCCTTTGGGTATATACCCAGTAGTGGGATGGCTGGGTCATATGGTACATCTAGTTCTAGATCCTTGAGGAATCGCCATACTGTTTTCCATAATGGTTGAACTAGTTTACAATCCCACCAACAGTGTAAAAGTGTTCCTATTTCTCCACATCCTCTCCAACACCTGTGGTTTCCTGACTTCTTAAGGATCGCCATTCTAACTGGTGTGAGATGGTATCTCATTGTGGTTTTGATTTGCATTTCTCTGATGGTGAGTGATGATGAGCATTTTTTCATGTGTCTGTTGGCTGTATGAATGTCTTCTTTTGAGAAATGTCTGTTCATATCCTTTCCCCACTTTTTGATGGGGTTGTTTGTTTTTTTCTTGTATATTTGTTTGAGTTCTTTGTAGATTCTGGATATTAGCCCTTTGTCAGATGAGTAGGTTGCAAAAATTTTCTCCCATTCTGTAGGTTGCCTGTTCACTCTGATGGTAGTTTCTTTTGCTGTGCAAAAGCTCTTTAGTTTAATGAGATCCCATTTGTCGATTTTGGCTTTTGCTGCCGTTGCTTTTGGTATTTTAGACATGAAGTCCTTGCCCATGCCTATGTCCTGAATGGTACTACCTAGATTTTCTTCTAGGGTTTTTATGGTATTAGGTCTAACATTTAAATCTCTAATCCATCTTGAATTAATCTTCGTATAAGGGGTAAGGAAAGGATCCAGTTTCAGCTTTCTACTTATGGCTAGCCAATTTTCCCAGCACCATTTATTAAATAGGGAATCCTTTCCCCATTTCTTGTTTCTCTCAGGTTTGTCAAAGATCAGATGGCTGTAGATGTGTGGTATTATTTGTGAGGACTCTGTTCTTTTCCATTGGTCTATATCTCTGTTTTGGTAACAGTACCATGCTGTTTTGGTTACTGTAGCCTTGTAGTATAGTTTGAAGTCAGGTAGCGTGACGCCTCCAGCTTTGTCCTTTTGACTTAGGATTGTCTTGGCAATGCGGGCTCTTTTTTGGTTCCATATGAACTTTAAAGCCGTTTTTTCCAATTCTGTGAAGAAAGTCATTGGTAGCTTGATGGGGATGGCATTGAATCTATAAATAACCTTGGGCAGTATGGCCATTTTCATGATATTGATTCTTCCTATCCATGAGCATGGTATGTTCTTCCATTTGTTTGTGTCCTCTTTGATTTCACTGAGCAGTGGTTTGTAGTTCTCCTTGAAGAGGTCCTTTACATCCCTTGTAAGTTGGATTCCTAGGTATTTTATTCTCTTTGAAGCAATTGTGAATGGAAGTTCATTCCTGATTTGGCTCTCTGCTTGTCTGTTACTGGTGTATAAGAATGCTTGTGATTTTTGCACATTAATTTTGTATCCTGAGACTTTGCTGAAGTTGCTTATCAGCTTAAGGAGATTTTGGGCTGAGACGATGGGGTTTTCTAAATATACAATCATGTCATCTGCAAACAGGACAATTTGACTTCTTCTTTTCCTAACTGGATACCCTTGATTTCTTTCTCTTGCCTGATTGCCCTAGCCAGAACTTCCAACACTATGTTGAATAGGAGTGGTGAGAGAGGGCATCCCTGTCTTGTGCCAGTTTTCAAAGGGAATCTTTCCAGTTTTTGCCCATTCAGTATGATATTAGCTGTGGGTTTGTCATAAATAGCTCTTATTATTTTGAGGTACGTTCCATCAATACCGAATTTATTGAGCGTTTTTAGCATGAAGGGCTGTTGAATTTTGTCAAAAGCCTTTTCTGCATCTATTGAGATAATCATGTGGTTCTTGTCTTTGGTTCTGTTTATATGCTGGATTACGTTTATTGATTTGCGAATGTTGAACCAGCCTTGCATCCCAGGATGAAGCCCACTTGATCATGGTGGATAAGCTTTTTGATGTGCTGCTGAATCCGGTTTGCCAGTATTTTATTGAGAATTTTTGCATCGATGTTCATCAGAGATATTGGTCTAAAATTCTCTTTTTTTGTTGTGTCTCTGCCGGGCTTTGGTATCAGGATGATGTTGGCCTCATAGAATGAGTTAGGGAGGATTCCCTCTTTTTCTATTGATTGGAATAGTTTCAGAAGGAATGGTACCAGCTCCTCCTTGTACCTCTGGTAGAATTCAGCTGTGAATCCATCTGGTCCTGGACTTTTTTTGGTGGGTAGGCTATTAATTGTTGCCTCAATTTCAGAGCCTGCTATTGGTCTATTCAGAGATTCAACTTCTTCCTGGTTTAGTCTTGGGAGAGTGTAAGTGTCCAGGAAATTATCCATTTCTTCTAGATTTTCTAGTTGATTTGCTTAGAGGCATTTATAGTATTCTCTGATGGTTGTTTGTATTTCTGTGGGGTCGGTGGTGATATCCCCTTGATCATTTTTTATTGCGTCTGTTTGATTCCTCTCTCTTTTCTTCTTTATTAGTCTTGCTAGCGGTCTGTCAATTTTGTTGATCTTTTCAAAAAACCAACTCCTGGATTCATTGATTTTTTGGAGGGTTTTTTGTGTCTCTATCTCCTTCAGTTCTGCTCTGATCTTAGTTATTTCTTGCCTTCTGCTAGCTTTTGAATGTGTTTGCTCTTGCCTCTCTAGTTCTTTTAATTGTGATGTTAGAGTGTCAATTTTAGATCTTTCCTGCTTTCTCTTGTGGGCATTTAGTGCTATAAATTTCCCTCTACACACTGCTTTAAATGTGTCCCAGAGATTCTGGTATGTTGTATCTTTGTTCTCATTGGTTTCAAAGAACATCTTTATTTCTGCTTTCATTTCATTATGTACCCAGTAGTCATTCAGGAGCAGGTTGTTCAGTTTCCATGTAGTTGAGCGGTTTTGATTGAGTTTCTTAGTCCTGAGTTCTAGTTTGATTGCACTGTGGTCTGAGAGACAGTTTGTTATAATTTCTGTTCTTTTACATTTGCTGAGGAGTGCTTTACTTCCAATTATGTGGTCAATTTTGGAATAAGTGCGATGTGGTGCTGAGAAGAATGTATATTCTGTTGATTTGGGGTGGAGAGTTCTATAGATGTCTATTAGGTCCGCTTAGTGCAGAGATGAGTTCAATTCCTGGATATCCTTGTTAACTTTCTGTCTCGTTGATCTGTCTAATGTTGACAGTGGAGTGTTGAAGTCTCCCATTATTATTGTATGGGAGTCTAAGTCTCTTTGTAGGTCTCTAAGGACTTGCTTTATGAATCTGGGTGCTCCTGTATTGGGTGCATATATATTTAAGAGAGTTAGCTCTTCCTGTTGAATTGATCCCTTTACCATTATGTAATGGCCTTCTTTGTCTCTTTTGATCTTTGATGGTTTAAAGTCTGTTTTATCAGAGACTAGGATTGCAACCCCTGCTTTTTTTTGTTCTCCATTTGCTTGGTAGATCTTCCTCCATCCCTTTATTTTGAGCCTATGTATGTCTCTGCATGTGAGATGGGTCTCCTGAATACAGCAGACTGATGGGTCTTGACTCTTGATCCAGTTTGCCAGTCTGTGTCTTTTAATTGGAGCATTTAGTCCATTGACATTTAAGGTTAATATTGTTATGTGTGAACTTGATCCTGTCATTATGATATTAACTGGTTATTTTGCTCGTTAGTTGATGCAGTTTCTTCCTAGCCTCGATGGTCTTTACATTTTGGCATGTTTTTGCAATGGCTGGTACCGGTTGTTCCTTTCCATGTTTAGGGCTTCCTTCAGGGTCTCTTGTAAGGCAGGCCTGGTGGTGACAAAATCTCTAAGCATTTGCTTATCTGTAAAGGATTTTATTTCTCCTTCACTTATGAAACTTAGTTTGGCTGGATATGAAATTCTGGGTTGAAAATTCTTTTCTTTAAGAATGTTGAATATTGGCCCCCACTCTCTTCTGGCTTGTAGAGTTTCTGCCGAGAGATCTGCTGTTAGTCTGATGGGCTTCCCTTTGTGGGTAACCTGACCTTTCTCTCTGGCTGCCCTTAAGTTTTTTTCTTTCATTTCAACTTTGGTGAATCTGGCAATTATGTGTCTTGGAGTTGCTCTTCTGGAGGAGTATCTTTGTGGCGTTCTCTGTATTTCCTGAATTTGAATGTTGGCCTGCCCTACTAGGTTGGGGAAGTTCTCCTGGATGATATTCTGAAGAGTGTTTTCCAACTTGGTTCCATTTTCCCCCTCACTTTCAGGCACCCCAATCAGACATAGGTTTGGTCTTTTTACATAATCCCATACTTCTTGCAGGCTTTGTTCATTTCTTTTTCTTCTTTTTTCTTTTTTCTTTTTTTTTTTTTTTTTGAGACGGAGTCTTGCTCTGCCACCCAGGCTGGAGTGCAGTGGCCGGATCTCAGCTCACTGCAAGCTCCGCCTCCCGGGTTTACGCCATTCTCCTGCCTCAGCCTCCCGAGTAGCTGGGACTACAGGCGCCCGCCTCGTCACCTGGCTAGTTTTTTTGTATTTTTAAGTAGAGACGGGGTTTCACCGTATTAGCCAGGATGGTCTCGATCTCCTGACCTCGTGATCCGCCCGTCTCGGCCTCCCAAAGTGATGGGATTACAGGCTTGAGCCACCGCGCCCAGCCCCTCTTCTTTTTTCTTTTGGTTTCTCTTCTCGCTTCATTTCATTCATTTGATCCTCAATCGCTGATAGTCTTTCTTCCAGTTGATCGAGTCGGTTACTGAAGCTTGTGCATTTGTCACGTATTTCTCGTGTCATGGTTTTCATCTCTGTCATTTCTTTTCAGATCTTCTCTGCCTTAATTAGTCTAGCTGTCAATTCTTCCACTTTTTTTTCAAGATTTTTAGTTTCTTTGCGCTGGGTACGTAATTCCTCCTTTAGCTCTGAGAAGTTTGATGGACTGAAGCCTTCTTCTCTCATCTCGTCAAAGTCATTCTCTGACCAGCTTTGATCCGTTGCTGGCGATGGGCTGCGCTCCTTTGCAGGGGGAGATGTGCTCTTATTTTTTGAATTTCCAGCTTTTCTGCCCTGCTTCTTCCCCATCTTTGTGGTTTTATCTGTCTCTGGTCTTTGATGATGGTGACGTACTGATGGGGTTCTGGTATAGGTGTCCTTCCTGTTTGATAGTTTTCCATCTGACAGTCAGAAGGACTGTCTGTTGGTCTGTTGGAGATTGCTTGAGGTCCACTCCAGACCCTGTTTGCCTGGGTATCAGCGGCAGAGGTTGCCGAAGATAGAATATTGCTGAACAGCGAGTGTACCTGTCTGATTCTTTCTTTGGAAGTTTCCTCTCAGGGGTGACTCCACCCTGTGAGGTGTGGGGTGTCAGACTGCCCCTAGTGGGGGATGTCTCCCAGCTAGGCTACTCAGGGGTCAGGGACCCATTTGAGCAGGCAGTCTGTCCGTTCTCAGATCTCAACCTCCGCGTTGGGATATCCGCGGCTCTCCCCAAAGCTGTCAGACAGAGTCGTTCACGTCTGCACTGGCCCCCACTGCTTCCCCTATTGGACTTCAGCTGTGCGCTGTCCCCAGAGATGGAGTCTACAGAGACAGGCAGGCTTCCTTGAGCTGCTGTGAGCTCCACCCAGTTCGAGCTTCTCAGCGGCTTTGTTTACCTACTTAAGCCTCAGCAATGGCGGGCGCCCCTCCCCCAGCCTCGCTGCTGCCTTGCGGATAGATTGCTGCAGACTGCTGTGTTAGCAGTGAGGGAGGCTCCGTGGGCGTGGGACCCTCCCAGCCAGGTGTGGGATATATTCTCCTGATGTGCCTGTTTCCTTAAAGCGCAGTATTGGGGTGGGAGTTACCCGATTTTCCAGGTGTTGTGTGTCTCAGTTCCCCTGGCTAGGAAAACGGATTTCCTTCCCCCTTGCGCTTCCAGGTGAGGCGATGCCTCGCCCTGCTTCAGCTCTCGCTGGTCAGGCTGCAGCAGCTGACCAGCACTGATTGTCCGGCACTCCCTAGTGAGATGACCCCAGTACCTCAGTTGAAAATGCAGAAATCACCGGTCTTCTGTGTCGCTCGTGCTGGGAGTTGGAGACTGGAGCTGTTCCTATTCGGCCATCTTGCTCCGCCCCTCGGAAGTTTGCATTTTTAAGAAGAGATATTTAGTGCTTAAACTACTTGATCTGATATTCTTTGAGTATAACTATGTAAATGTGTATTTTCTAAATAAAGTAAAAGTACTTTCTGGGAACATATTGCTTATTTATGGTATATAATTTGATACTTTTTTTTTTTTTTTTTTTTTTTTTTTTTTTTTTGAGACGGAGTCTCGCGCTGTCACCCAGGCTGGAGTGCTGTGGCCGGATCTCAGCTCACTGCAAGCTCCGCCTCCCGGGTTCACGCCATTCTCCTGCCTCAGCCTCCCGAGTAGCTGGGACTACAGGCGCCGCCACCTCGCCCGGCTAGTTTTTTGTAGTTTTTTTTAGTAGAGACGGGGTTTCACCGTGTTAGTCAGGATGGTCTCGATCTCCGGACCTCGTGATCCGCCCGTCTCGGCCTCCCAAAGTGCTAGGATTACAGGCTTGAGCCACCGCGCCCGGCCTTTGATACTTTTATATTTTGCAAGGTTTAGGCAGACTTCCAGTTTGACTATAAGCATAAACAAAATATTTTATCGCTTTTATGTATATATATACAAATCATGTCTAGCACTTCCAGTAAATAAATCTGTCTAAGTGGGGGGTGGTGTCTCACGCCAATAATGCTAACATTTTGGGGGCTCAGGTGGGTGGATCACTTGAGCCCAGGAGTTCAAGACCAGCCTAGGTAAGATGGGGAAACCCCATCTCTATGAAAAGTACAAGTATTAGCCGGGCATGGTGGCATGCAGATCATTTTCTTTTCTTTTTTTTTTTTTTTTTTTTTTTTGAGATGGAGTTTCACTCTTGTCACCCAGGCTGGAGTACAATGACACGATCTTGGCTCACTCTAACCTCTGCCCCCTCACTGGTTCAAGCGATTCTCCTGCCTCAGCCTCTCAAGTAGCTGGGATTACAGGCACCCGCCACCATGCCCAGCTAATTTTTGTATTTTTAGTAGAGACAGGGTTTCACCATGTTGGTCAGGCTAGTCTCTAACTCCTCCCCTCAGGTGATCCACCTGCCTTGGCCTCCCAAAGTGGTAGGATTACAGGCATGAGCCCTTGTGCCCAGCCAGTAGTGTGATCTTTAATGGGTAATTTTTTTTCTTTAAATATTTTAACCATAATCTTTGGTGTTACTATTGGAATTGTTTTGAAGCACCACAGTAGTGTCCATATATGACAGTGAGCTTAATACATATTGTGTTTGTTCTGACTGTTTCACCAACTAGCATTCCCTTCATCTCTCTTCCTCTACTTGGGTCTCCATAGCAATATTTAAATTAGGCTGGTTAATATGCAATGATCTCTAAGTGTTCAAGTGAGAGGAAAAGTTGCAAGTTTCTCAGTTTAAATCAAAAGCTCGAGATGGTTAAGCTTAGGGAGGAAGGCATGTTGAAAGCCAAGACAGACTGCAAACTAGGTCTCTTGCACTAAACAGCCAACTTGTGAATGCAAAGGAAAAGTTATCGAAGGAAATTGAAATGTGTCTCTAATTTAATGATAAGAAAGTGAAACAGCTTTAGTAGTGATGTGGAAAAGGGTTGAGTGGTCTGGATAGAAGATCAACCCAGCCACAACAATGCCTTAAGCCAAAGCCTAATCCAGAGCAGGGTCCTAACTCTTTTCAATTCTATGAAGGCTGAGAGATAAGGAAGCTACAGAAGACAAATTTGAAACTAGCAGAGATTGGTTGTTGAGGTTTAAGGCAAGAAATCTCCGTAACATAAAAGTATGAGGTAAGGCAGCAAGTTCTGATGGAGAAGCTACAGCACGTTCTCCAGAAGATGAAGGTGGCTGCACTAAACAAAAGATTTTCAATGGAGATAAAACAGCCTAGTAGAAGAAAATCTTCATCTAGGGCTTTCATAGCTAGAAAAGTGAAGTCAGTGCATGACTTTAAAGGGCAGGCTGGCTCTCTTGTTAGGAGCTAATGTAACTGTTTCCTTGAGGTTGAAGCCAATACTCATTTACCATTCCTAAATTCTAGAACCCTTGAGAATTATGCTGTTCTACTCTGCTGTATTAACAACAAGGCCTGGATTACAGCACATCTGTTTACAGCATGGTTTACTAAATATTTTAAGCCCACTGTTGAGACCTACAGTTCAGGAATAAAAAGATTCCTTTCAAAATATTATTACTCATTAATATTGCACCTACTCAGCCAAGATCTCTCATGGAGATATACAAGGAGATTAATGATGTTTCCGTGCAGACTAACACAACGATCTATTCTTCAGCCCATGTGATCCATGAGTCACTTTGACTTTCAAACCTTATTACTTAAATACGTTTTGTAAGGCAATGGCTGCTCTAGATGGTGATTCCTCTGGTGGATCTGGGCAAAAGGAAAACTTCTGGGAAAAAAAATCACCATTGTAGATGCCATTAAGAACATTCATGATTCAAGGAAGGAGGTCAAAATATCAACAGGAACAGAAGTTTGAAAGAGGTTGATTCTAACCCTCATAGGAAACTGTGAGGGGGTCAAGACGAGTGGAGAAAAATAACTGCAGATGTGGTGGAAATAGCAAGAGAACTAGAATTAGAAATGGAGCCTGAAGATGTGACTGAATGGCTGCAATCTCATAATCAAACTTGAATAGATGAAGAGTTGCTTCTTATGGGTGAACAGAGAAAGTGGTTTCTTGAAATAGAATCTACTGGTGAAGATGCTGTGAACATTGTTGAAATGACAACAAAAGATTTGGAATATTACACAAACTTAGTTGAAAAAGCAGTGACAGGGTTCAAGAGGATTGACTCAATTTTGAAGTTCTACTCTGGGTAAAATGCTGTTAAACTGCATCACATGCTAGAGAGAAATCTTTTGTGAAAGGGAGAGTCAATTGATGCAGCAAACTTCATTGTTGTAATTTAAGAAATTGCCATAGCCACCACAACCACCCTGATGAGCAGCTATCACTATCAAGGCAAGACCTCCCAGCAGCAAAACCAGCCGAAGGCTCAGATGATCATTAGCATTTTTTTTTTTTTTTTTTTTTGAGACGGAGTCTCGCTCTGCCGCCCAGGCTGGAGTGCAGTGGCCGGGTCTCAGCTCACTGCAAGCTCCGCCTCCTGGGTTTACGCCATTCTCCTGCCTCAGCCTCCCAAGCAGCTGGGACTACAGGCGCCCACCATGTCGCCCGGCTAGTTTTTTGTATTTTTTAGTAGAGACGGGGTTTCACCATGTTAGCCAGGATGGTCTCGATCTCCTGACCTCGTGATCCGCCCGTCTCGGCCTCCCAAAGTGCTGGGATTACAGGCTTGAGCCACCGCGCCCGGCCGGATCATTAGCATTTTTAACAATAAAATATTTTTAAAATATACACATTGGCTTTTTTTAAAAAGGTATAATGCTGTTGCACACTTAATAGACGACAGTAGAGTGTAAACATAACTTTTATACACACTGGGAAACTGAAAAAATTCGTGTGACTTGCTTTATTGCAATATTCACCTTATTGTGGTGGTCTGGACCCTAACCCATAATATCTCCAAGGTATGCCTATACTAAACATACTTTAGCCCTTTGATAATGATTTAGTTGTCGTGAATTTTATTTAATGTGCTCAACTTTAATACACTGGTATTCCATGTTATTAAAAATGCCAGGATATTGGAATATCCATTAAAAAATCTCAAGTATTAATTTTTTATTTATTTTGTGTGATCTTTTAGAGGGGAATTCTAGGCTTTTTTTTAAGGACGGATATTTTTTCATCACGTTCTCATCATTTCTTGTAACTACCTGTGTACTTACTTCTAATTCTTCATTTTTCTTTGTCTAATTTGCTCTTTTAATGTGGTGTGGATTGGGAAAGCAAATAACTGAAACCAAGTGCAGTTGTATCAACTAGTAAGTATAAATCAGCTTTGTAATGAAACAATTGTATGGTATTTTGCTGTGGGTTAGTGCAAGGACGTAAAAAACATTTGCTCAGTAAACATTTGCAAGGTGCTTATTTTTTTCAAGGTAGCATAGGTATTAGATAATCTATCAGATATAAACCGTGCAGTCAAAATTAGAAAGTAATCTGAATGCACACGTATAGAATTGTAATATACTGTTAGCAATTTGAACAGCATTATTATAGTGAACACAGATACAGGAGTATGTAACTCTGTGAAACATTAACAAATACTTATTTTGAATGCTTGGCTGTTTTCTTCCTCCTAGCTTTTGAATAATTGATGTTGCCAAATGAGTTTCTTTTTTAATTGGGCACACAAAATTCATTTTTTATAAACATAAAAAATGCATGCCAAAATATATGCATATGCAAAGCAGTAATATATATATTCCCCGTATTTGAGGTTTAAATTTGTAAATTTAAAATTTTTTTTCTGTGTCAAACTTTTGCCTGAAAATAAGCTGTATTGCCATCAGGTGGCAGTCATACCTTAGTTATGGCCACACACTACAGTTAATACCCTTACTTGTAATAGCTACAGCATGATAATTATGCTGAGGGTGAATTTAGAAAACTTCATTTGGGTGCATATAGGAAAGGAAAGATTTCTGATAACAAGGAGTCTTAATTTTAGAAAGGAAAAGATAAGTGGTTTGGAGTACAAGATTTGGAGTTTCTCAAATCTTCGTTTGAATCACAGGTTTATCGCCTACTAGCTATGTTATATTGGCCAAATAACCTATTTGTGTCTTTGTTTCCTCACCTATTAAATGAAGATAATATCATCCTAGCATTTTTATTTGTTTTTTCTTCATCATTCAATTTGACGTTGAGTTTTTATATAGTTTAAGTCAAAGAATGAGAACAAAGTTTTCAGTATGGAGACTATGAGGTAGAGTACTATCAAGAAATGATCGTTATTGTGGGACTTGAAGGTAGAGAGAGAAGGAAAAGCAGCTAGCGCCAGTTTCTTAGGTCCAGCTGCAACTGCAGGAATCCAGATAACTTAAAGATGTGTTTTTTTCATGCTTTATAGCCCCAAATGAAATCATCTTAATAGCCAGACAGGCTGTTATTTTTTCTCATTTTTCCTTTAATGTTGGAGAGGAAAAAAAGAAGCATTTGGACCACATATGAAAGTAAAGATACAGAACGCATCCTTCTCATTGAGATCTTCTTTCCCCACTTCCCTCATTGACTTGTTTGTCTGAAGACCCAGGTTTATCTGCTTAAGGAAACAAGTTTAGTAAGTCAGAAATTCATCTGGCCAGATATTGATGATAAGTAAAATAGGTCTCTAATTTGTTGGACATTTAAAACCAAAGAATCCTAGATCTTACTTTGTTTAGAAAATAATTGTAGATGTAATATAATTTCTCCTCTCTGTACTGTCCAAATAAGACATCTTTTCCAGCTCCTAACTGTTGCCTAATTTTGCTCCAGTAGCTGACAAAGCTTTTCCTTTCATAATTGAAAATGAAAGGGTTAAAATACAAATACAATGGAAGAAATGTTCAGCTAGATTCAACATGTATTTACCAAGTACTTGGTTCTGTAATATGCCAAGCTGCATGTTTTGGGGGGATGCAAAGGTCATCAAAACATAGCCTTTTTTTTTTTTTTTTTTTTTTTTTGAGATGGAGTTTCACTCTTGTCGCCCAGCCTAGAGTGCAGTGGCGCCATCTCGGCTCACTGCAACCCCTGCGTCCTGGGTTCAAGTGATTCTCCTGCCTCAGCCTCCCGAGTAGCTGGGATTACAGGCTCTTGCCACCATGCCCCACTAAGTTTTGTGTCTTTAGGAGAGATGGGGTTTTACCGTGTTAGCCGGGCTGGTCTCGAACTCTTGACCTCAGGTAATCCATCCACCTCAGCCTCCCAAACTGCTGGGATTACAAGTGTGAGCCACCACGCCTGGCCCACAGCTTCTATTCTAAAGAACATTATGCTTCAGGAGGGGACACAATTCACATATATAATTATTTTTAAGAAACAAGGTGGTAAAGGCTATGGTGGTAATCATAATAGCTTGTATTTATATATGCTTTCCAGATTTATTTTATTTCATGCAGTACAAAAATACATTGCTTTGGCAACACTGAAGAGGGAGAAGGGAAGCTTAATTCTGACAGGTGATTATGGAGGGCCTAATGGAGGCTGTTTCTCTCCTTCCTATAAGATGCCGGATTGACTTTTTAAATATCTCACGTTGTTAATACTCTCTTTTGGAATTTCTTAGGTACGCAGATTTTCTGAGGCATTCTTTTGTTTTGAGCATCCAAGAGAAGCTGCCATTGCATACCAGGAACTTCAGTGAGTAGTATAAATCCAAAATTAAAATGATTTTATTTCCTTTTACATAAGATACCTGTCTCAGAATTTATCAGTGACAGAATATACAGTATTAATATAAGAAATTAGGAGAATTTGAATTTCAGAAATCCCATCTTTAATCAAGTAGGTTTCTTCTTATGAGTTACTTCACAAAAGTCCCATACTTTACATATAAAGAAGCATAATGCACTGTATTCCTCCTTCCCTTTTTATCAGATCTACCATAATCTTGGTAGTCTCTTACAGCTTTGGCTCTAGCCTTCCATTTGGCCATATTCTGTCTGTATTTTCACAGGTCAGAATTTCTTATGTTCATCCTTTTTTATTATAGATTTTCATAGATATTGTTTTCTGTAATTGTAAATGATTTACAATTAAAATATCCAGAACAAATGCCTTCTGTCTCTCCTACTGAGTAGATTTAGTCCTAGTTTCCTTTAAAGAATATTTAAAGGAATATTTAGAATATTTAATTAATATTAAAGAATGTTTAGAGGACATTATGCTGAGCGAAAAAAGCTAGACATTAGAAATTGAATGCCGTATGATACTACTTATATGAAGTTATAGAATAGGCAGAACTAAGATGAAAAAAAGACAGGACAGTGGTTTTCTTGGCATTGACTTGGGCTGGATTGGGAAGACATGAGAGAGCCATCTGAGTAGATGGAAATGTTCTGTATCATATATCCATTTGTCAAAATCATACAGCTAAGATTTATATTTTAATGCATATAAATTATACCACCAAAAAATCCTATAAATAATAATAGAGTATCAAGGTAGGTAGTGAGTGCTGATAAAAAGGACACATGTTAATTGTTGAAGTTCAGAGATATGTATGTGGGGTATTTTATACTATTCTTTGATTTGTTTGAAATTTTCCATAAGACAAGGTTATCTGTTTTAACTGTTTTGTATTAGAAAATTATACATCTTGTTTTAAATAGCTGTTAATTTTATTTGTCAATATATGTTAAGTAGAAACAGTAAAAATGAAACACGTCTTTTTCCCAGCACTAGCATCAAATAATTACTAGGCAGTTAAGTTTTTGGTATTTCTCTTATATGTGATTTGCAGCAGATTAAGAAGTTGAGACATTAAGCATGGAAATTCACTTTGAAATAACATAAGAAAGTATAGAAGAATATAATGGAAATTACATAAATAATTAGCAGTCTGTAATTTAATAAGTCAATAATTTATTGCCAACAAACCATCATTTTCATTTTACCAGTTTTTATCGCTGACCAAGCAGCTCTTTCATAAGAAGATTATGTCTTACAGATGGGGGATAGGAATGGAGGAGGGAAGGGGAAAGGGTAGAGTCTATAAAGGGGAGTTGGGTATAATTTCTTAAAATTACAATCTGACTTAAGAAATATTTTTCAGTGCTCAGAGTCATCTACAGATGTGCACCGCTATCAAAAATACTTCCTTCTGCAGTTCTCTTCCACCCTTACCTATTGAATGTAGTGAATTAGATGGAGATCTCAATTCATTACCTATAATCTTTGAAGATAGGTATTTAGATTCAGTTACGGAAGGTAAGTGTAATCTAACTAAAATATACAAGCTATGTGTATAGTTTTCAGTATATTCTTCCTAATACACATAAAACCATTCCCTAATGTGGAATAGTTTTTTTCCCTCTCTGGTTTTATTTATGTTTGAGGATATTAGAAAGTTATAGTTAGAAAAAGAATCATATGAGTTCTCACACTTTGTTTTAAACCTGAATCTTTTTTTCTTTGGATAAAAGACTTAGATGCACCCTGGATGGGAATTCAGAATCTTCAGAGATCAGAGTCCAGTAAAATGGATAAATATGAGACTGAAGAAAGCTCTGTAGCAGGACTTTCTAGCCCAGAGTTGAAAGTCAGACCTGCTGGTGCCTCCAGTATTTGGTATACAGAAGGTGAAAAGCAGCTAACAAAATCTCTAAAAGGAAAGAATGAAGAATCAAATAAATCGAAGGTTAAGGTTACTAAGCTTATGAAAACAATGAAATCTGAAAACACAAAAAAATTAATAAAACAGAACTCTAAGGATTCTGTGGTTTTGGTAGGCTACAAATGTTTGAAAAGTACAGCATCAAATGATCTCACTAAATGCTTTGAAGGCAATCCTTCACATAGTCAGAAGGAAGGTCTGGATCCCACAATATGTGGATATAATTTTGACCCAAAGACCTACATGAGACAGACAAGTCAAAAGGAAGCTAGCTGTTTGCCAACTAATACAGAGAGAACTGAACAAAAGTCTCCAGATATTGAAAATATGCAACCAGACCAGTTTGATCCTTTGAACTCTGGCAACCTAAATCTTTGTGCAAATTTGTCCATTTCAGGTAAACTTGATATCTCCCAGGACGATAGTGAAATTATACAAATGGAACACAATCTGGCATCCAGAAGGTCATCAGACGATTGCCATGATCATCAAACATCCCCATCTTTGGGAGTTAGAACAATTGAAATAAAGCCCGGTAATAAAGATCCTTTCAGTGGAGAGAAAATAACTGTCAAACTAGGACCTTGGACAGAGCTTCGACAAGAAGAAATACTTGTGGATAATTTATTACCCAACTTTGAGTCCTTAGAATCTAATGGTAAATTTAAATCTATAGAAATAGCATTTGAAAAGGAAGCTTTGCAAGAAGCAAAGTGTCTTTCTATTGGAGAATCATTAACTAAATTAAGAAGTAATCTACCTGCCCCTTCTACAAAAGAATATCATGTTGTAGTAAGTGGAGATACAATTAAGTTACCAGATATTAATGCCACATATGCCTCATCTAGATTTTCAGATTCGGGTGTTGAAAGTGAACCAAGTTCTTTTGCGACACATCCAAACACTGATTTAGTCTTTGAAACTGTGCAAGGGCAAGGTCCTTACAATAGTGAAAGATTATTTCCTCAGCTTTTGATGAAACCTGATTATAATGTAAAATTTTCCTTAGGAAATCATTGTACTGAGAGTACAAGTGCTATAAGTGAAATACAGTCATCTTTGACATCCATAAACTCTCTACCTTCTGATGATGAACTGTCACCTGATGAAAATTCTAAGAAATCTGTTGTACCTGAATGCCATCTAAATGATAGCAAAACTGTATTAAATCTAGGAACGACTGATTTGCCAAAATGTGATGATACTAAAAAGTCAAGTATCATTTTGCAACAACAGAGTGTTGTGTTTTCAGGGAACTTGGACAATGAAACTGTAGCAATACATTCCTTAAATTCAAGCATTAAAGACCCTTTACAATTTGTTTTTTCAGATGAAGATACTTCCAGTGATGTGAAAAGTAGTTGCAGCTCCAAACCTAACTTGGATACTATGTGTAAAGGCTTCCAGAGTCCTGATAAATCTAATAACTCTACAGGGACAGCAATTACATTAAATTCAAAACTGATTTGTTTAGGCACTCCTTGTGTCATTTCAGGTTCCATTTCTACTAATACAGATGTTAGTGAAGATAGAACTGTGAAAAAAAATAGTGATGTATTAAATTTCAAACAAATGTATTCAGAAATCCCTACAGTTGAAAGTGAAACTCATCTGGGTACAAGTGATCCTTTTTCAGCCAGTACTGATATAGTAAAGCAAGGGCTTGTGGAAAATTATTTTGGTTCTCAAAGCAGTACGGATATTTCTGACACATGTGCTGTCAGCTACAGCAGTGCACTTAGCCCTCAGAAGGAAACTTCTGAAAAAGAAATTAGTAATCTTCAGCAGGAACAGGGTAAAGAGGATGAGGAGGAAGAGCAGGATCAACAAATGGTTCAAAATGGGTACTATGAAGAAACAGATTATTCAGCTTTGGATGGAAGAATAAATGCTCACTATACAAGCAGAGATGAACTAACGGAAGAAAGACTTATAAAATCTGAAAAAATAAACAGTGACTATCTGAGAGATGGTATAAATATGCCTACTGTCTGTACTTCTAGTTGTTTGTCCTTCCCATCTGCACCACGAGAGTCTCCTTGTAATGTTAAATATTCTTCCAAAAGTAAATTTGATGCCATTACAAAGCAGCCAAGCAGTACTTCTTACAACTTCACTTCTTCAATTTCCTGGTATGAAAGTTCACCAAAACCTCAAATACAAGCGTAAGTAATGAAACACAATAGTATCTGCTGCTAAATATATATATATGGTGTGTGTGTGTATATATATATATGTGTATATATATGTATATATGTATAATCACAGACAGTGCTAAAGCATTGAGTGTCTATTTTGTTGTCTGGTTTCTGTAATACAAAAAGTGCCTATTTGGTGACTCTCCGAAAAGGAGAAATGAACATAATATACCTTTGGCCGGAAAGACCTATAGTTCCTGAATGATTGTGCTGTTCTGCTGTTCTATAGGCTAGACATCCCTGATACAGATTTTCCAGTGGTAGTTTTGTGTTAGAAGTATGGAATAATTGAGGTTAAAACCCTTTTTTCATCAGTCCCTCATTTCTTCTCCATTAACTTCCAGACAAAAGCCAAGTTTTATGAGTTTATCTAGGAAATAAGGACAATATTAGTTAAATGAGTAACAGGGTAATGGAAACTTCTTAAACTTACCAGATGCTGATTGCCTTCAGCTAAGTCAGTGGTTTCCAAAATTGAGATTTCATGTACCAGTAAAATATCCAGAAAAATCTGGGGATGATACAAGTTTACCAGTGTGTACTGGTTCTTAAAATATTCTACTGCCTCAGCCAGATTGAGTCATAATATTTGGGGTAAGAGGTCTGAGCATGTATATATAGAAAGAGATTTTTAAAGTTCTCAGATTATTCTGATTTATACACAAAAATTAAGATACATAGAGTCTAAAGCTAGTGAAACCACTGAGGTTAACAATGACCAATTAAAAAATTGTAATATGCAGGGAGAATAAAGTTTGTATCACCATCTGGTTACTTCAGACTGTCTGAGTCATCAGAAAGCAATGATCTCTCATATAGACTCTATATGTTTTCACCCAGCTTATCCTACTCAGTTTAATGTTTATCAGGTTCCTCTTCCAGCTTCACTTTATCAGTCCAAATGATGTATGTTCAATAGTTAATAATTTTTGATGTTTGCAATCCCCAAATTGATTAGATTGTCCATCATTGCAAACAAGTATATACCACTAATTGTATGTAGTCATATTACCCTCTTCATTCTGCTCCTTCTTATTGGTATTTTTAGAAAAATACAAATAACCTAATCTGCTAAATACTGTAACTACCATTCTCACTGTTATATTTTGTAAATCACTCCTTCCCTTCCACGTATGCAAGATTAAAAAGGAGCAAAGGGGATAAGATTTGATTACAGGATAAACATCAGATTATCACCTCTCCAGTCCCTCTCCCAGCTTTTCTGTGCATACAGTATTAAATTTTGCAGAAAGCGTAACTCCACTCGGAATGTTTTCTTAGTTGATTTCAAGTTTAAAAGAATATTTACAAGTGATTTCAGGTTGAAAGTGTTCATTGTATTTGATAGAATATATACTACAAATGGTAAAGAAAATTACTCTCTGGTTTCTAAATCACTTAGGTGATGCCACATATTTTCATGGTTTTAAAACCAAATATTGTTGGGTTTCCACTTCTACAATTCTCTAAATTCAGGAGACTCTTTTTGGTTCTAACAACTGAATATGACCCTTGGTAAAGGGTATCTTTTGTATTTTACTTCAGCTTCCTTCAGGCAAAAGAAGAACTGAAGCAACTAAAACTTCCTGGGTTCATGTACAGTGAAGTTCCTCTGCTGGCATCCTCAGTACCTTATTTTAGCATAGAAGAAGAGGATGGTTCTGAAGATGGAGTGCATCTGATTGTCTGTGTGCATGGTTTAGATGGTATGTGACATCTATTGATGTAACCTAGAGCAACTCAATATATTTTTTTCCTAGTCTCATTTAGTTTCATCTAATCTTTGAACCAAAAAAAGATTTTTAATTGCTTAAATTAATTGAATCTTAAATGCATTCTGAAACAGAAATATGCTTAATTTTACTTATCTTAAGTGTAGTATTAGACTCCTTCGTAAGTAAACTTTCCATGGAACTGACACTTATGTGCCAACATTTTGTTTAATTTTGGATTTTTTTTTTCATTATACTTTAAGTTCTGGGATAAACATGCAGGTTTATTACATAGGTATACACATGCCATGGTGGTTTGCTGTCATCTACATTAGGTACTTCTCCTAATGCTATCCCTCCCCTAGTCCCCCACCCAGCAACAGGCCCCGGTGTATGATGTTCCCCTCCCTGTGTCTATTTGTTCTCATTGTTCAACTCCTACTAAGAAGTGAGAACATGTGGTGTTTGGTTTTCTGTTCCTGTGTTAGTTTGCTGAGAATGATGGTTTCCAACTTCATCCATGTCCCTGCAAAGGACATGAACTCAGTGGATTTTTTTTTTTTATCTTCTCTCTTATTGTTGGTTTTGCCAGCTGTCACCTCATGGCAGTTATTTTGTCTCCCTTTGATAGTCTTTCTGGTTCCCTTTTACTTGGCTGCTTTAAACTTTATGTGCTAGAAAAATCAGTATTTCTAGAAGTTAAAATTTCATTAATTAAGATATAAATTCGAAATACAGGTACCTGGCTTTAGTGCTGGGGTTTAATGACAGCCGTTTGGTTGCTCAACAGTTTTTTTCTAGATGTAGGAACTGTTAGAAGATGCCAAATTTCTCTAGACCAATGCAATATTACTGTATTACAATGAGATTCTATAGCAACAAACTGGATTTTTACAGATTATGAAAATATTAAACAAATGTCCCTGGTACTAAATTAGCATAAAACTGTAGATTTTTCTTTAAAAATAAATAAATAAATAAAAAACAGACTCTCAAGAAATAAAGCATTCTCAATGCTAACTTTTCTTCCCTTTCCGCAAATAATAAAGTTTTCAAAGAATTATCCTCCAAGAAAGACTTCTGGACCCAGTAGAATCTCTGGCAAATTTTTTAAAACATTTTAAGAAGCAAATTATCCCTGTGTTACATAAATTGTTCTAGAGCAATAGAGAAAAAGGTAGAAAGCAGCCCGTTTTATTCCTTAAAGTTAACCTAACCTTGTTACCAGATCCGATAAAGATATCACACCAACACCTGCCCTCAAAAAACAGTAGACCAATATAACATAAATATGCTTTTAATGAACTCAAATATATTTAACAAAACTCTAGCACTTGGAATTAATATACTAGAGTAAGTTACTGTAACAAATAAGGTTTATTTCCCAGAATGGAAAGATAAGTAAGTATAAAGAATTTTAGTAATAAAATACCCTACATCAGCAAATCAAGTAAGAAACTTTATACAATTTAATAACCATTCCCAATTATTAAAAGTAAGCACAAAACTTTGATCTCAGTCGGATTAGTCTGTTTCCTTAATGTGATTAAGCATATATATTTCAAGCCTATGGAAAACTTATAGTTTGTGGTGAATATTAGAGGTACTCCTTTTAAAATGAAGAATAAAACAATTACCTCTGTCAATGCATTAAATCATAAAATTCTAAAAGGTAAATATCAGGTAAAATAAAAATTCAGCAGTTGATAGTGATGTGTTTATACTGCTAGTAAACCAAAGGAATCCACTACATTATTTTTGAAGATAATTATTTTTGTATTTATATATGAGAGGAATTCAGAAAGAATGTGGAAAAATAAATTTGCCAGGCATGGTGCTGGACGCCTGTAATCCCAGCTACTCGGGAGGCTGAAGCAGGAGAATCACTTGAACCCAGGAGGCAGAGGTTGTAATGAGCCAAGACTGAGCCGCTGCACTCCAGCCTAGGCAACAGAGTGAGACTCCGTCTCAAACAAACAAACAAAAATTGTGGGAAAATGGAGTTAAAAGATAAAAATAGAAATATAAACTTCATTTCTCAATATAAACTCTGTCTACTTCAAGACACCTTTGTAAGCAGTTATGCCAGCCATTCTAGTACATTTCCAAGAACTGAGGGTCCTGGGAATTTAGTCATGTCAGTGCCTTATTTTTTACTTAAAAACCAAAGAAAAATGGATCCCCTTTACAGAGTTTTTAAGATAAAAAAACAAAGTTAGTCACAGGAACCAAATCAGGACTGTAAATCAAAACTCTCACAAAATTGCCCTCTTCATGAGAGTAATGAGTAGGGATATTGTCATGATGGAGAAGGACTCTCTGGTGAAACTTTTCCAGGCATTTTTCTGCTAAAACTGGCTGATTTTCTCAAAACACACTCATGATGAGCAGAAATTATCATTCTTTGGTCCTCTGGAAAGTCAAGAAGCAAAATGCCTTGTACATTCCAAACCACTGTTGCCTTGACCTTTGCTATATTAACTGGTCCACTTTTGCTTTGACTGGACCACTTCTACCTCTTGATAGCCATTGGTTTGATTGTGCTTTGTCTTCAGGATCATACTGGTAAAGCTGTTTCATTTACTGTTACAATTCTTTGAAGAAATGCTTTAGGATCTTGATACCATTTGTTTAATATTTCCATTGAAAGCTCTTTTCTTGTCTGCAGCTAATTTGAGCACAATGGTTTTGACACCCATTGAGTGGAAAGTTCAACTTTAATTTTTCAGTCAGAATTCTGTAGGCTGAACCAATTGAGATGTCTGAGGTGTCAGCTGTTGTTTGTACTGTTAATTGTCAGTCCTCTTTAATTAGGGCATGAATAAAATGAAGTTGTTCCTCACAAATTGATGTGGGTGGTCTACTGCTGTATGCTTTATCTTCAACATTGTTTTTTCCCTTTTTGAAACAAGTTATCCATTTGTAAACTACTGATTTCTTTGGGTCATTTCCCAATAAAGTTTTTGTAAAGCCTCAATTATTTCACCATTTTTCCACTGAAGCTTCACCATAAGTTTGATGTTTGTTCTTGCTTCCATTTTAGCAGAATTCATGTTGTTTGATAAGGTTTCTTTTCAAACTGATTTCTTTTCTTTTTTTTCTTTTCTTTTTTTTTTTTTTTTTGAGACGGAGTCTCACTCGTCAGCAGTGGCATGATCTCGGCTCACTGCAAGCTCCACCTCCCGGGTTCACGCCATTCTCCTGCCTCAGGCTCCCAAGTAGCTGGGACTACAGGCGTCTGCCACAACGCCCAGCTAATTTTTTGTATTTTTTGTAGAGACGGGGTTTCACCCTGTTAGCCAGGTGGGTCTCGATCTCCTGACCTTGTGATCCGCCCGCCTTGGCCTTCTAAAGTGCTGGGATTACAGGCGTGAGCCACTGCACCCAGCCTCAAACTGATTTCGTGCCTCAAACTAGATTCTATTCAGGCACGTTATAACAGATTAGTATGTGTTTATTTTGGTGTGAAACATTTTTGAAACCCATACGTAGATTTTTTTATGATGCGCTTTCCATGAACCTTTTGAAGAACGCTTGTGTTCTGTATCTGTATTGTAAGTATATGTGTGAATGCCGTTTGAGTTAATAATTATTAAAATAAACTTTCTTAGATGTTTAAATGGATTTTTATTTTTCTCAGTCTGTGCCAGTATCACCAAAGGAAAGTCAACAGAGTAAATCTAAAATGGATGCAGAGTTTGCTATATGATTACCTAGAATGGTGATGGTAAGGCACCATTTATAGCTACTGTAGCCAGCAGTCACCAAAGTGATGTGCTAACAGTTTGATAAATACACTGTTAGGTAGAAAAGTGAAAGCCACCAAAACTACCTAAAAAACAAACTGTTGGCCAGGCATGGTGGCTCACACCTATAATCCCAGCACTTTGGGAGGCCAAGGCGGGCAGATCACAAGGTCAGGAGATCAAAACCATCCTAGCTAACACGGTGAAACCCCATCTCTACTAAAAATACAAAAAACTAGCTGGGCGTGGTGGCATGCACCTGTAGTCCCAGCTACTCGGGAGGTTGAAGCGCTTGAACCTGGGAGGCAAAAGGTGCAATGAGTCGAGATCGTGCCACTGCACTCCAGCCTGGGCAACAGAGCAAGATTCTTTGTCTCAAAAAAGAAAAAAAAACTGTTGAATTGACATTGCCTGGCTAATAGAAATCAACTTTGACATAAAAATTGAGAACTCTATTTCATAGTACATTGTCTATTCACAAATGGCATAGGCCATAAGCTTGTCTCTAAAAACTGTAAAAATATATGATGGTGGACTTTGTACCTTTTACTTTATCTCATCCTTTAAATATCATTTTTCATTTTTTAGGAAACAGTGCAGATCTTCGGTTAGTAAAAACTTACATTGAACTTGGACTGCCTGGGGGAAGAATTGATTTTCTTATGTCTGAGAGAAATCAGGTACAATATGACAGTGCTTTCAGTGAAAACAAACATTTTTGTACCAGTTTCTACCTAAATTTTGACTTACTACAAAATGCCTGTAATAGTAGAAATAGTTTTTCTGATTTCTATGAAATTTGATGTAAATATATATCCAGAGGAAATATATATGATTTACATTTTGACTTATGATCTCTTCACATGTGAAACAGTTCTAGAATTTCACATTTCTATAGAAATATTTCATTAATTAAACCATTGTAAACATCTTATGTTTCATACTGGTAGTGAGCTAAACAACTAAATAATGCAAGTATTTTAAGAACACTGAACCTTTTTTTCCCCTAGAAATTTAGTCTCTTTGCTCATTTTAATATAACAAATATTACACTCACTAACTTCTCTAAAAAACGTTGGACTTAACCATATTTTCAGTACCTAAATTAAAAATAATGTTTATATTGTTAGTTTTTCTTGTGATTATACATATTCCCAAATATAATATATGTGCTTTGCTTTCTTTTTAGAATGATACTTTTGCTGATTTTGATAGCATGACTGATCGTCTTTTGGATGAGATAATACAATATATTCAGATATATAGTCTAACAGTCTCCAAAATAAGGTATCTTCTTTAATATTATTCAATTTATTTTTATATTTCTATGAATTATAGAAAAGTTAAACAGAATTTGTGGTAGGGTTGCCCTATTCTGAAATGTAGGAGACTACAACTCAAATTAATTTACAGTGAAAAAAGTAAAGATTTTAGGGAAAGATTTATATGAAATGTCCAAAAAAGCATTATCTGTAGAGAAGAAAGTAGGTTAGAGCTGGGGAAGATGAGGGATGGTGGGGATAACTAAAGGATACAGGATTTCTTTTTGAGGTGGAAAAAAGGTTCTAAAATTGATTATAGTGAGTTACAACTCTGTGAATATGTAAAGGCTCTGTGACTTACATATATGTATATGAAGCAACAAAAACACTTTCAAAGTTTGTATACTTTTTTTTTTGAGGCAGGGTCTTGCTCAGTCACCCAGGCTAGAGATCAGTGGCGCCATCTAGGCTCACTGTAGTCTCAACCCCCTGGGCTCAGGCGGTCCTCCCACCTCAGCCCCCCAAGTAGCTGGGACTATAGGCATGCGCCACCATGTCCAGCTAATTTTTGTAGAGATGGGGGTTTCGCTATGGTACCCAGGCTGGTCTCGAACTCCTGCACTCAAGTGATCCTCCCACCTTGGCTTCCCAAAGTGCTGGGATTACAGACGTGTGCCACCTTGCCCAGCCAGATTTTATGACTACTGTATACGTTTGTGAGTCAGTTTTCCACAAGCAAGACATGATGATTACGCCAATATGAGTTTCATTATTTAATTAGATCTTGTTAAAAGATGTAGGAGAGAAGAGTCTTTGTTTCAAAAAGGGTAGAATAAACTGACTGCATTCATATCCCATCTAGGTTAGAGGAAGAAGCTGGTTCTGCGTACTGTAAGCTTTTGGACAGTTTGTTTCCAACTTGAAGTATAGGGAATAAGAAGAGAGATAAGCAGTTTTTACCTAAAGTCATTTTTTAAAAAACAGAATTCTGTTAAAATATGAGAGAAGGTTCAGGTTTGTTGGTTGAAGAGATTATTTTCTTCTAATTATTCATTTGTGGATCTTAAAATCTTGTTTAGCTTTTATTCGTTTATTATTTTATGATGAGAAAAATAATATTTCAACTTATTTATTCCTTCTCAAAAATATTGTCTTTCAGGTTAGATTGTCAGTTATAATCAATCATTTCCAAAAGTGTAATCTGGTTGATTGTAAACTGTTAGCTACCATCAGAATTCCCACCCCCACTACTTTAGGAAGTTCAGTTTGGGAGGGAAGTTTGTCCTGAGCTTCTCACAAGATACATCTGCAAGCTGGTGTTTAGACAGCTCTCAAGCTGTCTTCTTTCATTGCTAATTGTCCCCAGAGAAGCTTATACCATGTATTGTAAAATAACAGTAAGTAAACAGGCTCTTTTGATTTAAACCAGGGGTCCCCAAACCCTGGGCCACAGACTGGTACCTGTCCGTGGCCTCTTAGGAACCAGACCTCACAACAGGAGGTGAATGGCATTGGGGTGGGTGAGCAAGCATTACCCCCTGAGCTCCACCTCCTGTCAGATCAGTGGTGAGCATTAGATTTGTGAACCCTATTTTAAACTGCACATGCAAGGGATCTAGGCTGTGTGTTCCTTATGAGAATCTAATGCCTGAGGTGGAATAGTTTCATCCCAAAAGCATCCCCACAACTCCGTTTGTGGAAAGATTGTCTCATGAAACTGGTCCCTGGTGCCAAAAATGTTGGGAACCACTGATTTAAACCATTTCATAATAAAAGTGAAGTGCTAGCTACATAAATACTATTCTTTTTGCATAAGTGAAGATTTATAGTAGGAAAATGCACGTATTTTAACCTATGCCTTGAAAATATTGTTAGTCAAAACCTGTCCATCTTTGAAGTATAGACCAGAGAATAAGAGAAACAGATATATACTTTCTCCAAGTTGTCCTTTATAAATACAATTTCATCATTTTGTTTGAAATGATGAGTTAATAAGTAAATAATTTGTGTATGTACCTAAGAAGGCAAATAAGTAATCTAGTCATTATATTATTATCTTTAGTATGTATTTATATCTAAGCAGTTACAAACTTTGAGTAAAAGTTTTCAGATTAATATCTTGTTTCTATAAACATTTAAATTATATAATAATGAGGATCTTCTATACATTCTCACATTTTTTTCCTTCAAAATGTGGTATATCATTTCAAAGTAGCACTATACTTTTACAACATTAGAAATTTTCGGCCGGGCGCGGTGGCTCAAGCCTGTAATCCCAGCACTTTGGGAGGCCGAGACGGGCGGATCACGAGGTCAGGAGATCGAGACCATCCTGGCTAACGCGGTGAAACCCCGTCTCTACTAAAAAAATACAAAAAAAAACTAGCCGGGTGAGGTGGCGAGCGCCTGTAGTCCCAGCTACTTGGGAGGCTGAGGCAGGAGAATGGCATAAACCCGGGAGGCGGAGCTTGCAGTGAGCTGAGATCCGGCCACTGTACTCCAGCCTGGGCGACAGAGTGAGACTCCGTCTCAAAAAAAAAAAAAAAAAAAAAAGAAAAAGAAATTTTCAAGTTGTTAGTATTCACATCCATTTTATAGTGGATCAGCTTTGATTTTTGTTTCTAAAACTAATGCTGTGAGAAAAATAACTTTTTTTTTCCCTCTTAAAGCTTTATTGGACATTCATTGGGCAATTTAATAATTCGTTCAGTGCTTACAAGGCCAAGGTTTAAATATTACCTCAACAAACTTCATACGTTTCTGTCTCTTTCTGGACCTCACCTTGGTACACTCTACAACAGCAGTGCTCTTGTTAATACAGGTAAAAAGTTTTATTCTGTATTAAAAATATGGAATAGAGAAAAAAATGTGAACTTAGTATTTTCTAGTGTTTATTTTAGAACCAATTTGTCACACACTGGGAATTTCGTGAAACAAAAAAATGTAGCAAATTTTCTGTTTTGTTATGCACATGAAATAAGTTGATAAAAGTCATTTTGGAAAATGGCTTGTCTTATATTGAGATGGCATTTGTCAAAACTCACAAGAGCATTGTTTTCTTTTTTTCCATTAAATTCTAAATATTTTTAGTAAAGTTTTATCTTATAAACTATTTTGTCATTCCATTACTTGAACAGATAACAAACACCTACATTTAATACATTATAAAGTTATAACATTTTATATAGAATATTAATCCTAACTTTGGTTCAAAAACAGTAAAGAGATATTATGAGAAGTTAATGTGAAAGTTAAGACCCGAATTTTGATTAGTATTTATATTCTCATCAACAAATATTTGGAACTTGATTTGCCTTTTTTTTTTTTTTTTGAGACAGTCTTACTCTGTCGCCTGGCTGGAGTGCAGTGGCGCAATCTTGGCTCACTGTAACTTCTGACTCCCTGGTTCAAGCGATTCTCCTACCTCAGCCTCCTGAGTAGCTGGGATTACAGGCATACGCCACCATGCCCAGCTAATTTTTGTATTTTTAGTAGAGACGGGGATTCACCATGTTGGCCAGGATGGTCTCGATCTCATGACCTCATGATCCGCCCACCTCGGCCTCCCAAAGTGCTAGGATTACAGGCATGAGCCACTGCACCCGGCCTTGATTTGCCTTTTGTTTGGCTTGGTTTTTCCCTTAGATTTTTACCAAAATGATTTATAAGTTAGTCAATGATTCCCATTGTGAAAATAAATTGTATTTAACTCTGTATCTTTTCATTGATCCCTGAAAATCTTATTTCTGTTTCCTTTACCACTTCCTTTTAATAACAAACCATACCATTTTTTCTGTATCCCATTTCAAGTTGGTGATTTAAAAATACAGCCAGTTCTAGACTTTTACAGTTTGAAAAAGAGGAAATGAGAAAAATGACGTCCTTAAATAATGTGTAATAGAACCCAACATGAATAGAATGTAGTACTTTGAATTTCATTCTTCACTAAACTTTTTCCCAGATATGTTTCCAGCTATCAGATTTAACCAATTAAAGGATTGTTTTCCCACTCTTCTCTTCCTGTTTCCCTGTCTAATATTAGAAGTAATGAAAATGGAAAGGAATATTTCATAGTCTTGAACACTAACTTGAGTGATTAAGATTTTGCTTAATTTCCTTAAGACCAAGATGCATTTAAATATGGGTTACTGATAATATTTAAAAAATTAGTATAAAACAAATGATATTCAGCTGTCTTTTGAAAACATTAAACAATTTTTCATTCCAAGACGTGGTCCCTTTGCAATTAGTCTATTATGTCATAACTCAACTATAATTATAGACTGATCATTCTGCATAGGCATTTGACCTACTACTATATTTGAAGTTTTTCTTCATCTGCTGCTTTATCATTTGAACGAATATATCTAAAGGTATGATTTTTCCAATTTGTTCTTCATATGCTATTACCTGTTTTATTACTGAATGAAATAGAAATAGCAAGCCGTTCATCAGCCACCATTAATTCATAGTTAACCTAAGCATGCATCTTTATAAATGTTATCAGAACATGGAAATATTTTCCAAATGTATTTTTGATTAGCCAGCAAAAATGCTAATTTAGGCAGTCATCTTTTGAAGTGAAATATATATTAAAATGAATAATCTTGGCATATGTTTCTATATGTTTCATTTCATACTTCTATGTCATATATGACTCTCTAGGTCTCTGGTTTATGCAGAAATGGAAAAAATCAGGTTCGCTCTTGCAGCTGACATGTCGAGATCACTCAGACCCTCGCCAAACTTTTTTATATAAGCTTAGTAACAAAGCAGGTAAGTATATAACAGTTTGGAAAATATACATGTGAAAACTTTTTTAAAAATCAACATTTAGCAAATAAATTATCAACATGTCCTTCTAGTGATTAAAAAAAGAAGTGTCATTCTACTATAATTTCCAAATAATGAAATAGCAGACTCACAACTGAAACTAAGCAGTTGAGAGATTTGTTTAGTCTTTTTCACATGACTGTATTTCTCTTTTGTGAGCTACACAGCTGCTTTGAAATTGCCCAAAGAATTTCAACATTTGTAATTCAGTGCCAGTTTTGTTAGTCTCCGTTTTTAAACCATGTTTCTGCATGTCCTATCCCCGCTGTTCTAGCTGTCTCCCACCCCAATCCTCACCCCTTTTTATAAACTGCCACGTTTTTCTACCTTCATATTTTATTGTATTGTATTAGATTAGATTAGATGGCTAGCAAGCATTTCTGAAAGTGTCAGAAACTAAACTGTTAATGATTATCCTTTCTACAATTCTCACTACTGGATGAATCTTATTACTTATTTCATATTAACTAATTATTAATTATATTCCCCATTTTGCATATATATTACAGGCTTTACAACCTAAAGTTCTCAACTGCTCCTTTGCCATTTTTACTCTCTATAAATAACCTTACTTCTGACCTTATGCTCTCCCTCAATTCATCCTCGTACATCTTCCCAGCATATTTTTTCCAGTGTCCTTTGAAATCCTTATTTGAGGGAAATTTCAGACTGCCTTTATTTTCTTCAAAGAATGTTATCGCCGCTTACTTCTGAAAGTGGAGATGTAACTGAAACAGATTTTTTTTCCCCTCCTCGCCCCCATGTCTTCACTCCCCCGGTTATAGAGTGGAGTTTGGCAAACTTTTTTTTAAAAAGGGCCAGATAGTAAATATTTTGGCTTTGTAGACCATACAATCTCTTTGCAACTACTTAACAATATCATTGTAGTATGAAAACAGCCACAGAAAATACAGAAACAAATGAGCATGACTGTGTTTCAAACAAACTTTATTAATTCAAAAACAGCAGTAGCCAAATCTCACAGGCCATGTCTTGCTAATACCTGCTGTAGAAGCTCAGTTCCTCGTTTACTAAGTATCACCTAAAGTAAGGAAAATAGTCCTCTTGCTTTCTATTTCTAATTGCAATCATTACTCCTCCACTGTCATATAAAACCACTTTATTTGAGGCTTGTATCATCCAAGCTGTGATACCATCTATTCTTCTTTAATATAATGACCTCCTGGTTATCCCAGGAGAATAAAAGACATTGACAAATGTTTGTGACATGATTATGTTTGAGAAAAGATTCTCCTCTTGGATCTTAACATACTTAGATCTGGAATCATTTTTGGTAATTTGACGAGTCAGCCCTTTTGATAATTCGTTATGCATCAGCGTGCCTTTCTCAACTCCCGTGTCCCTTCATTCCACTCCATGTTGAACTCATACCCATGGCTACACTGTACTTATGAAATTTCAGCCAACATTCCATTCTATTACTGTGATGTCTTATCCTTCTTTTTCTCTCGCTCCCTTCTTCTCAGCTGCTTTTTAGACTCATTTGTGATTCCTACTACATTTTCTTAAGTCTCCCTGCCCTTCGTGCTTTTACTCCCTTCCTGACTCAAGCCTCAGACTCTATGGATTACTTTTGTCATTCATGTATTACTCTTTGTTTTTCTATCCTAGTCATCTTGCAAATCTACATTACTGTTTTTATACCTAGCCTTTGAGCTGTTCCAAAAAAGATCACACAGACACACAGAATCAGCAGCACTGTAGGTTCATGGGGTCCCTATCTAGTTATCTCTAGTTAGCTTCCTATCCCCTTAGATACTCTCCCAAATTTTCACCTTTCCTCAAACTTCAGATTTTCACTGCTCCCTTCATTTCTCACAATTAGTTTTGCTTTTCCTTTCTACTTTATCTTTGAAATTCAAGACATTTCTTTCTACCTACCAATATTAACTAACCTATGTTTTCCTTTTAGTTCAGTGAAAGATTTATAATCTGTTCAAGAATAATTACCCTCTCCATTTTGGAACTCATTCCTTCTCATCAGTATCTTTAAACTCTTCCCCTTTTCAGTAATTAATCCTTCAATAGATAAAGTTATTCCCGTTTCTTCCATCTTAATAATAATAAATATTTCTCTTGATCACTTATTCTGTACTTGTCCCCCTATTTCCCCTTTTATGAGGGGGTTGGGGGGTATGGTTGAACCTTTTGAAAGAGAACAGTCACTTTCATTACTTCCCCCTTTTTTTCACTTTTTTGGTTTTTGTATGCACCACTACACTGAAGCTTGCCAAATCCAGTGATCTCTTTTCTTTTATTTGAACATTAAGATATTTAAGACTACTGAAAACTCCTTCTTCAAATACTTTTCTTTCTCCATTTTTGTGGGATCCACTTCTCCTGGTTTTTTTGCATCTTGGCTTTTTTTCTGCTTCCTATATGGGCTTCTTTTCTTTCCTTGTCCCTTTATGAAAGCTGTTCTTGTGTTTTAGCCTCTGTCTTCTGCTCTGTACATTCTTCTTGGACACCATCATTCCATATCCATCTTTACCATTGGTAGCTCTCAAATATTAATATATATCTCTAGCTTGTCCTATATGCTGTGCTCTAGACTTATACACCTAGAGGCCTACTTAGCATCTTCACAGAGATGTCTCATGGGTGCTTCAAATCTAGCGTTTTCAGACAGTGCATCTGTTCCCTCTGATTAGTTCTCTGGATTCCACATCTACTGGAATGGCATCACCATCTGCCTAGTGAGAAACTTAGAAACTGTTCTTGACTCTGCTTTCTTATTTATACCCCATATCTATCGAATTACCAAGTTTTAAAACATTTAATCTTCTTAGTGGCTGATGGATGCTTCTCTTCTTCTTCTTTGCCACTGCCTTAGTTCAGCCTTCATCACTTTTACTTAGATTATTGTTCAAACTAGTTACCCTTCCACATATATACCCCCTTCTCCCCATTCTCACTTCCTCGTTAGATGAAATGATCATCCGGTGAAGCCATAGATTATATTGGCCATCTAATATCAAACCATACTGGTCCCATTTGAAAATCTTTCATGATGCTTTGTGGTGTCCACAGTGAAGTTTAGATTCCATGGATAAGAGCATCAAGCCCTCTATAATCTGGTCTCTGATTCTGTTTTCTTTTTATCCTACACATACATACACAAACACACACACACACACACACACACACACACACACACACCCTTTGCTGTGGTCATGCTATTCATGGTTTTTGATTGCTTGCATTTTCTCATGCTTTTTGTATCACCCATTCCCCCTCATGTATTTACTCATCTTTTCAGAAATAATTCTGTTTATCTTGTAAAATTAAACTCTAATGCCACCTGCTATCAAAAGCTTTTCTTGATGCACTATCTGATTTAATGCTCCTGTATTCTCAGAATACTCTCTATATACCTTTGGGGTTTTTTGAGACAGGGTCTCACTCTATCACCCAGGTGGGAGTGCAGTGGCACAATCATAGCTCACTGCAGCCTTGAACTCTTGGATCAAGCAATTCTCCCACCTCAGCCTCCTAAGTAGCTGTCCCATATATACTTTTATATCCCCAATCTTATGTCTCCAGGACTGATTTCATTAATGAATTTCAATCCTCATTTGCCTGCTAGACATCTCAATTTACATATCATACTAAATACATCTAAAACAACATACTGTCTTCTTTGGCCACTTCTCCTGTTGTCTTTTTTTTAATGGTACTGTTCTCTCAATTACTTCTTTGAGACATCTTCGGGTCGTCTTTTTTTTATCTCACTTCTTTGCCTCCCATATCTCAAAATTGTTAATGTTATCTCTGAACTTCCATACCATTATAAATCAACCTTTTACCATACTCATTATACTTTATCTCGTGTCAGTTATTTTTATGTCTTAACTTCCTTTCCGTAAGTAGGATCTGTCATGACAACTCATTCCCATTTCCCACATACACATTCAGTATGTACCATAGCTCTTCTAGTATATACCGATTGAATTAACAAATCAATCAATGATATTTTAATATTATTTTCAATATTCAAAAACAGTTTAAATATTATATGGTAAGATATAAGTCTAGCCCATATAATCAGTGACTGGTAGTTCCAAGTCCAAAGTTACTTGGATTTGTGAACTTAAGCCCTGGCCATTTAAATCTACATCTGTTTTTATCCTCATTCCTATCACCCATGTTTTCCATGCTACTCTTGAAATATTTGATATTAATATATTTAGTTATTGAAAATACCACTACTTTTGAGTCCTGCTTTAGCTTTTTCAGGATTCTGCCTTAAATGTTGTTCTTAACATGAGAAAGAGATTTGGGAATGATTATTACAGGTACTATTATTAGAATCAGTGAAAGGAAAATTCTCTTATAGATTGGGTTTTATGATTTTGTTTGTAATGATACGAAGCATCAATGGTAAGTTTCTTACAATATACAGAAATATATACTTGATTGATCAAATTACAAGATATTCCTACAAAATGAAACATGGCATATACTTCTCATGCGAGAAAAACAACATTAGCTAGAACCATTTTGTGGAGCTATGGAGTTCATACCCTTTGCTGACAGGTTAGGAAATGTGTGAAAGGCAGAGCTGAACATAAGTGTTCCTGAGGTCTATGTCTTTATACAGCATTATACAAAGTAAAATTTAATCAGCAATCGTAATAGCAGCATAAGAATATCTAAACTGTAAAGAAAATATAACTGTAAAGTTTTACAATATAGATTAATCCATGGCCTTCCACATCTTTACAGATATGTGTGTTAATAAGTTTCTAATTATTAACAGGAGTGAGTATATCTTTTGTACTTGAGCTGTTCTTAAGGATTAGTTCAATTTTTTTCTTTTAAGGTATTAATTTATTATTCGCCTTATAATGCATGATCTGGTTGTACTAGTCTAAAACTGTTAAGAAGCAAACTCAGACATCACACATAGGTATTAGTTATAGTTCAAACACTGACTAGGCTACCTAATTTAAATAAACTCCAGTTTCCTTATTGGTAAAATGAGAATAGTAGTATCTCACAAGATTATTAAAAGGATTAAGTGAGATAATATGTATAAAGTGATTCTGTAGCGTTCAAAACTTAGTAAATGGTAAATGGTAAAAAAAAAAAAAAAAATGAAGAAGTGACTTAAATAATACTACTATCATAAGCTGGGTGTAGTAGCTCACACCTGTAATCTCACCACTTTGGGAGGCTGAGGTGGGTGAATTGCTTGGGCTTAGGAGTTTAAGACCAGCCTGGGCACCGGGCACGGTGGCTCACACTGTAATCCCAGCTCTTTGGGAGGCTGAGGCAGGCAGATCACCTGAGGTCGGGAGTTCGAGACCAGTCTGACCAACATGGAGAAACCCCATTTCTACTAAAAATACAAAATTAGCCAGGCATGGTGGTACATGCCTCTAATCCCAGCGACTTGGGAGGTTGAGGCAGGAGAATTGCTTGAACCTGGGAGGCGGAGGTTGCAGTGAGCCGAGATCTTGCCATTGCACTCCAGCTTGGGCAACAAGAGCAAAACTCCATCTAAAGAAAAAAAAAAAAAAAAAAAAAGACCAGCCTGGGCAACATGGTGAAACCCCATCTCTACAAAAGATACAAAAATTAACCAGGCATGGTCATGCATGTACACCTGTAATCCCAGCTGCTCCAGAGGCTGAGGCACAAGAATTGCTTGAACCAGAGATATGGAGGTTGTAGTCAGCTGAGGTCATGCCACTACACTCCAGCATGGGGGATAGAGCCAGACTTTGTCTCAAAAACTAAAAAAAAAAAAAAAGCCCACTAGTGCCAGGCATGGTGGCTCACACCTGTAATCCCAGCACTTTGGGAGGCTGAGGCAGGTGGATCACCTGAGGAAAGGAGTTTGAGACCATCCTGGCCAACTCAGTGAAACCCCATCTCTACTAGAAATATAAAAATTAGCCAGGCGTGGTCGTGGGCGCCTATAATCCCAGCTACTAGGGAGGCTGAGGCAGGAGAATCACTTGAACCCAGGAGGTGTGGGATGCAGTGAGCCGAGATGGCACCATTGCACTCTAGCCTGGGCAACAAGACTGAAATTCTGTCTCAAAAAAAAAAAAAAAAAAAACCGCTAGCATTATAGATTACAAAAATTGACTTTTACACAAACAATATATATCTATTTTAGGAAAAAATTTTTAACAAAATTTTTATCTAAATGCTGATACTACTAGCTATAAAAATTATTTGAATGACTTAAAATTGTTTTTATGTTTTAAGATTTATCTTTGTACTCACAAATTTATTAGTATATACCTGAATTGAATTAATATCCATTTTTGGAAAAAACATTAAAGAGTACTATTTTCTGGCTGGGCACAGTGGCTCATGCCTGTAATCCCAGCACTTTGAGAGGCCGAGGTGAGTGGATCATCTGAGGTCAGGAGTTTGAGACCAGTCTGGCCAACATGGTGAAACCCTTTTCTACTAAAAATACAAAAAAATTAGTCCAGTGTGGTGGCACACACCTGTAATCCCAGCTACTCAGGAGGCTGAGGCAGGAGAATCGCTTGAACCCAGGAGTTGGAGGTTTCAGTGAGCTGAGATCCTGCCACTCTACTCCAGCCTGGGCAACAGAGCAAGACTCCATCTCAAAAAGAAAAAAAGTACTATTTTCTGGTAATTGTGACTAATGCATTGGTTAATACTAAAATACTTGAAAAATAATAATAGCTAATACACATGTAACATTTACCACGTTCTAGGTATGATTTAAACACACAAACATATTAGCTTGTTTAACTCTCTGGGGTAGGAATATTGTCCCCACTTTGTAGATGAGGACACTGAAGCACAAAGAGATTGAATGACTTGCCTGAGGTCACTTAGCTTTATGAAAAGCTAGTAAGCATTCGTGCATGGTTCAGACTGCATCATGTTAAGCCAATAATGTACGTTTTCAAGAACTTAAGAAGCTGCCTCTAATTGCACTTTTAAATATCAACAAGTATTTCAATTGATTTTAAAATTATAATGTTGTAGAGATGGAAACAAGTGTCTCGAACTATTTCATGTGGGGTGTTAGGTGTTGGGTTTTTTGAGCGGCGGGGGGCATCATCTAATGAATTGTGAGAAATGAGTAGTCCATCCCTAGAAAGTTGCTATGCCTGTATATTTACATATAAATTACTTTATTCACAAAATAGAATATATAGGTTCACATCAAACATATAAATAAAACAGGAAAACATGGAACAAAGAAAAAGAGTACTTAACCAATATGCTATTCTCAAGTGTTTTAAAACAATCAAAAGTGATCATTTCTTTTTTATATTTTATTCTTCTTAAGCTACAGTCTTGGATGTCCTGGTTTGATTATTGCTTCAGTTTCTTCTGAACAGCGAATTTTATGTTGTTTTGGAAAAACCTAAAATTGCTTGTCTAAATCAAAATTCAGGCTTTTGCCCTTTTGCCCTTTTTATTTAAGCAAAGCCTCTTCTGTGGGTCATCCTTTTGAAACAGTCTTTTTCTATGCAACATATCATTAGTTAATAGCTTTCCTTTTATTGAAAGCTGTTCATTATTTTAAAATGAAGAAAGCTTTTTAAAAGCCTAAAGTAATTTGTGTGTTTTGTAAAACAATTGAGAAATACTATATTTTTTATAAAAATCATAAATTTATTGGGTGAGAAATTACCTTTTCTTGTGAACACAATAGATCTAGTAAAGGGTTACAGAAATGTTACTTTTAAAGGGAAATTACCTATTTTGATTAAGGAATTACAATTATAAACATTCATTAAATTTTTATAGCAACTTTTGACAAAACCTATGGTATTCTACAGATTGCTAATAGAATATGTAAATAATTTGCAGGCGGCATACAAGCGTCTCAGCATTGAATAGCAGGGGAAAGAAAGATGAAGGAGCTAGAGCAATGTGAAAAGTAAAATAAATATATAATATACAGACATTTGATGACACCGGTGTTAAAGTAGTCAAGGTTATATTACTAAAGCAGAGAGAGGAATCATGGCCACTCTGACATTCCATAATGAGGGCTCAAAATAGCCAAAAAAGAACCTGTTCATTGTTGGAATTTCAAAAACAAAATATCCTTATTTTAAGATCTTCCTAAAAACAACTTGCTTAGAGTCTTTTTACCAGCTGTTGAATTCTGACGAATAAAGTATAAAAATTAAATAAAGCTCCTGCTGTCCTACTGAGGCACAAAGTACTCTTTGTATCCAGGAGATTACAGAAGGATTTAATCTTAGGTATCACTTTTGATATGTAAATAATATGTATATTTTGTTTCTGAAAGTGTGGGAAAGAACCAGCATCAGCTAACATTGTTTTAGGAAGAAAATTCATTCAAATTTATGTAAAATGAGTAAAAATAAGAATAGTTTAATATTGTTTAGAGTATGTCAGTTTTAAAAGTACAGAGTTTTCTTAGCTTCAACACTATTGACATTCTGGGCTGGAGAATTCTTTATTTTCAGGGGTTGTCGTGAACATTGTAGCATGTTTAGCAGCATCCCTGGCCTCTGCCCACTAGATGCCAGTAACACATACACTTTTCCACCCTCAGCGGTGACAACCAAAAATACCTTCAAATGCTGCAGAATATTCCTTGGGGCAGAAAATCACCAGTTTAGAACCACTGCTTTAGCCAGTTCCAGAGAGTAAACACAAAATGACTTAAAGTGAATTGCATTAAAACTCTGAAGTTTTAGAACAAATGAGTAGCCAGAAGAATTGGAAAGACTTTAGATTATGAAGATGAAAGTTGCAATTAAGGTGTTCATATATCAATCATGTTATATAGTCCAGAGCAATATGGAAGATTTATTTTAAACTTTTTCTTGGTAAAAAGTAACAACATACTTACAAATTTTTCTGGTTAAACCTTGTCATCCTATAAATAGGGAAATCTTGTCACTTTCCCAAATTAAAGGTAACCGTTCAACAAATAATTAGGCACTTGAGGAGCTCAGTGAAGTATTCACCCACAGACTAGTTAACTAGGTTGTCTTTGAGGAGCTAGAATCAAGGTAGGTGTAGAAAAGATGAACCTAGAATATTAGCTCCCAAAGTAGACTTCCGGCATTTTTGTTGGCTGTACTTCAACACAGATGAAGTACTGCTGTAATTCCTACCAGCACTGCACCTCTGGAGCTTGCTGTCTTCACTTTGAGTTTCTGCCTTCTGTAGCCAACACTGCTAGACAAGAAATTGAAACCAAAAGATTCAAAAAGGGCCATAATATATTTAACTAACTTGGTTCTTGGCTAATATAAAAAGCAAGCCTTCTGTGTAAAAGCACAATATTAGTATTAATACACTTGTTGAATAACTAGAAAACTGGTTACCAAGTTTAAAATGCATTTTTAAAGTACAGTACTGTCGTAAGAATCACATTTAGAAATATAACAGCATAGTGTGTTTAATCAGTATCAGAATTTTTACATTTATTTTATTATCATGGAAACTGAGAGTGAAAGGGTATCTTTGAAATCCTCTGACTATTCTTTACTGATTATGCCTACTTCCACTGAGCTGCGTGAACATGAGGAGCCATAGACACTTCTTGCAGGGATCTCAGTCTAAAGCAGTAATTCCAAACCTTAGTGTTTCTCTAGAGAAGTACATCAGAATCTCTGCAAAGAGCTATTTTGAAAAATGTCTTTAATATAATTTTATTTGGAAAAATGTAATGCCTTTTATTCTTAAAAATATAGAAATCTTTTAAAAATCTTAATCAGTGGGAAATTTGTGAGGAAGTTTTAAATGATCATGTAATCTGGCGAATACATAATTAATTCACAGAGCACACATCTGGAGGTAACATGTAACATTGTTTATGCCTGAGTGGTATAATGTGTACTGCTGTTCCTAATACATAACAACCCAACAGAAAAAAAAAGGGCAAAAGAGAAAAGAGGTAGTTAGCTACCAACAAATAAAATTAAAAATACATGTATATGGAAGGCCAATAAACAAAAAGTTAATCATTTTTGCCATTGGGTTGGTAAAATTTAAAAGATGCTATACAGTATTGATGAGCGTGTGAAACAGAAATCTTCATATATTAATGGTGGAAGGAGAAATTACCTTTTTGGAGAGTACATTTATCAGAATTTTAAGAATGTACTCAACAATTCCACTTTTGGGATTTTTCCTACAGAAATCTCACATAATTAGGTAAAAGCTATTCATTGCAGTGTTATACTTTTTTTATGTCCCTTCCCCTCTGAAGTGGAATGGAATGTCCTTCGCTAGGGAAATAGGAAACATACTAAAAGTTAATCCTGGTAATTCCATGTAGTAGTTAAAAGAATGAGATAAATTTATTTATACAAACATGAAAAGCTGTCCCCAAAATATTAAGTGAAAAAAAGACATAAAATAGCATAACTACTATAATCCCAGTTATATTTTTAAAATGAAAAATAAATCGTATATATACCAAGAAAGGAATTTGGAACAAAATACAGACATGCCTTGGAGATACTGTGGATTTGGTTCCAGATCACCATAAAAAAAGGTGAGTCACGTGAATTTTTTTTGTTTCCCAGGGCATATAAAAGTTATATTTACACTATACCATAGTCCAGAATGTACAATAGTATTATGTCTAAAAAAAAATGCATACTTTAATTTTAAAATACTTTATTGTTTAAAATGCTAATGATTATCTGAGCCTTCAGCTAGTCATAATGTTTTTGTTAATCAGGATGGTGGTTGCTGAAGATTGAGGTGGCTATGGCAATTTCTTAAATTACATCAACGAGGTTTGCTGCATTAATTGACTCTTCCTTTCACAAAAGATATCTCTGTAGCATATGATGCTGTTTGATAGTATTTTACCCATAGTAGAACTTCTTTCAAAATTAGAATCAATCCTCTCAAACCCTGCCACTGCTTTTTCAACTAAGTTTATGTAATATTCCAAATCTTTTGTTGTCATTTCAACAGTGGTCACAGCATCTTTACCAGGCATAGATTCCATCTCAAGAAACCACTTTCTGTGTTCATCCATAAGAAGCAACTCTTCATCTATTCAAGTTTGATCATGAGATTGCAGCCATTCAGTCACATCTTCAGGCTCCATTTCTAATTCTAGTTCTCTTGCTATTTCTACCACATCTGCAGTTACTTTCTTCACTGAAGTCTTGAACCCCTCAAAGTTATCCGTGAAGGCTGGAATCAGCCTCTTCCAAACTTCTGTTCATGTTGATATTTTGACCTCCTCCCATGAATCATGAATATTCTTTTTTTTTTGAGACGGAGTCTCGCTCTGTCTCCCGGGCTGGAGTGCAGTGGCCGGATCTCAGCTCACTGCAAGCTCCGCCTCCCGGGTTTGCGCCATTCTCCTGCCTCAGCCTCCCGAGTAGCTGGGACTACAGGCGCCCGCCACCACGCCCGGCTAGTTTTTTGTATTTTTTTAGTAGAGACAGGGTTTCACTGTGTTAGCCAGGATGGTCTCCATCTCCTGACCTCGTGATCTGCCCGTCTCGGCCTCCGAAAGTGCTGGGATTACAGGCTTGAGCCACCGCGCCCGGCCGAATCATGAATATTCTTAATGGCATCTGTAATGGTGAATTTTTTCCAAAAGGTTTTCATTTTACTTTGCTCAGATCCATGAGAGGAACCACTACCTATGGCAGCTATCACCTTACAAAATGTATTTCTTAAGTAATAAGACTTGAAAGTCAAAATAACTAATGGATCACTTGGGCTGCAGAAGAGATGTTGTGTTAGCCCACATGGAAACATCATTAATCTTCTTGTATATCTTCATGAGAGGTCTTGGTTGAGTATGGGGATTGTTAATGAGCAATAGTATTTTGAAAGGAATCTTTTTTTCTGAGTTGTAGGTCTCAACTGTGGGCTTAAAATATTCAGTAACCCATGGTGTACACAGATGTGCTGTAATCCAAGCTTTGTTGTTCCATTAATAGAGCACAGACAGAGTAGATTTCATATAATTCTTAACGGCTTAAAGTAGCCGTTTCATATAATTCTTAACGGCTTAACAGTGAAAAGTAGCCCTTTTTATTTCCTTCAAGAACTTTTCCTTTGCATTCACATCTTGACTAACTCTTTTGCATAAGAAGCCTGGTTTTCAGCCTGTCTTGGCTTTTGACATGCCTTCCTCACTAAGCTTAATCATTTCTAGCTTTTGATTTAAAGTAAGAAACAGAGCCGGGCATGGTGGCTCACACGTGTAATCCCAGAACTTTGCGAGGCCAAGGCTGGGGATCACTGAAGCCTAGGAGTTTGAGATCAGCCTGAGCAGCACAGTGAGATTCTATTTCTACAAAAAATAACAAAAATGTACCCAATGTGTTGTCGCATACCTGTCGTTTCAGCTACCTCGGAGGTTGAGGTGGGAGGATCCCTTGAGCCCAGGAGGTAGAGGCCACAGTGAGTCATGATTGCACCACTGCACTGTAGCCTGGGTCAGGGTGAGACCCTGTCTCAAAAAATAAAAATAATTAATGTGAGAAACATGTGACTTTTCCTTTCACTTGAGCATTTAGAGGCCATTGTGGGGTTATTGATCGGCCCAATTCCCATATAGTTGTGTCTCAGGGACTAGAGAGGCCCAAGGAAAGAGAGAGAGATTGGAAATGTCTCTCCCGTTGGTGAAGCAGTCAGAGTATAGTTCATAAGTTCACCGTCTTATATGGGCATGGTTCATGGCATTGCAAAACAATTCCAATAGTAACATCAAAGATCACTGATCACAGATCACTGTAACAGATATAATGAAAAAGTTTGAATATTGTAAGAATTACCAAGATGTGACACAGAGACACAAAGTGAATATGTACTATTGGAAAAATGGTGCCAATGGACTTGCTCAACGCAGGGTTGCCACCTTCAATTTGTAAAAAACATAATATCTGCAGAGCACAGTAAAGCAAAGTACAGTTAAACAAGGTATACCTGCATAAAACTGATTGCTTTATAAATATTGAATTTGAAAAAGTTAAACATTTTAAGTGTACAATCTTCTGGAGTTGTAAACAATACTAACAAACATCTGGCAAAATGTTTTATTACTATGAATTTTCAGAAAGAACAGACATCAGTGACATTAAATAATGTATCTTATATAAGTAATCCAGATACAATTGAGTCTGGTTTCTGCTTTTGATAAGAAACCCTTTGTATAAACCTCAGTTAAGAAAAATGCAAAAAAATGAGGTATGCCTGTACACAACTGTTAGCTGTGTCCTTAGTGAATTGGCAGCACGGGCGGCAGTGGGGTTGGGGGAAGGCAAGAGGAGCTAGTAAAGGGGAATAGTTGAAGTTTTTTGTTTTTTTTTTTTTTTGAGATGGAGTCTTGCTCTGTTGCTCAGGCTGGAGTACAGTGGCGTGATCTCGGCTCACTGCAACCTCCACCTTCTGAGTTCAAGCAATTCTGCTGCCTCAGCCTACCAAGTAGCTAGGATTACAGGTGCCCACCACCATGCACAGCTAATTTTTTTGTATCTTTGGTAGAGACAGGGTTTCACCATATTGGCCAGGCTGGTCTCAAATTGCTGACCTTGTGATCCACCCGCCTCGGCCTCCCAAAGTGCTGGATTACAGGCATGAGCCACTGCACCCAGCCAGACGGCTTCAGTTCTAAAAATGAAAAAGGGTAGGGCGAGAGGTAACACAGTTATATGTCACCTATCCAGAACCCTTGAGAAATACACATTTCAGGAGCCACTTACAGAATTATTAAAAATCAAATCTGTTGTTAGTCAGTATATTTGAGAGCCTACTGTTTGTTCAGCACTAAGCAACAACATGTTTTTAATTTTTTCCGCTTGGAGAGAAATTAATAAAATATTTTACGTCTTTTTTTGAATATAGAGCACTAAAAATAGTTTAACCCAGCCTCTTCCAACTGTTTTCACATCAGGGCATCAATAGCAAATGATTATATTTTCAAAGCACAATTGGGTAAGCCATTATTAGATAAACCAGTGAACCAACCAGGTTGTTCCCCCAGCAGAGGGGACCAGCCTGGGGACTTCAGCCCTACCCAGTCATCTGAGAATGCTAACCAGATCAGTTTCTGGACCCACCTATAACTGCACACCATAGGAAGTTCTCCTTTAACCTGTTGATTTGTTTACATTCATTAACAGTAGTTCTATACTACGCTGAAATAAAATGGTATTCTCAGAGATACAGATTTTAACCCTAAACTAATCAGTCTCCTGATCCCTAGTCCAATATGTCCTTTCTTCTCAACTAGACTGCCTCAACTTGGGTAAGTTCCTAGTTCCCACCAAAAGTTAGGGCCAGATTTTGATGTTAAAGACTACTTAGCTAAATGGAGTGGACCTTAATATATGGGAGCCAATATTGATATTTTTTGAGGGAAGACATATACTTTATAATTTATAATTTTAATCTGATACTTTAAACTGGGACAGACCAAAGATATGGTCACTTTGTTATCCCTCCCAGACATATTGCATAACTTAATTTTTATAGTGGATGTGGAATTTTCTAAACGTTACAATGAAATTTTTTTAAAGAAAAAGGAAGCAGATATAAATTTAAAATTCTTCCAAAAAATTAAAAATAAAAATTAACTTGAAAGAAACATATAAAATAAAACTCTGAGGAAAGAAATTTATAATGGAAGTCATGAGACCAGCAAGTAGAGAATAGCAGTGATACTGGTAAGAAGAGAAAGCAACATATACTACATATGAAGCAAGCCAAACTTGATAATGTAGTATATATGAGGGAATTAATAATTAAAGCTGGCCAATATTTCTCATTGGACTAGAATAAGAATAGGCTTATAGAATAAAGAATTAAAGATAGCAAGCGAAATTTTGGAAATATAATTTGGTGTTAGGAATAGTGAATGTTAAAGTGACACAAAGCTTTGTGTCAAGTTATCTGGCAAGAAAAGGAGGCCAGAAATTTAGATTTGATGAGCAGATATAAAAATGATAATTAAAAGCAGAGAGAATGATGAGTAAAGAATAAAATGTCATATATGCCTGAAAACAAAGTAAGTTTTGTTTTCTCCTAAAATTACCCATCAGAAAGGAGAGTGCTGCCTTATATTCAAATCACTAACACAAGGTGATCTCTCAGTTACTTATTTTCACTTACTTGGAGAAGACATACTGGCCTGAAATAACCATTGTATTTTGGATGCAAATTCAGGCTACCAGGTAGTATTAAAATTTGGTCAAGTAAGATAAGACCTGAGAATTGACCCTTAAACTTTTAGCATTGTCTAGGTCATTGGTGATCTTGAAAGAGCAATTTATATGGAGTAATTAGGAAGAAAGACTTCTGAGAATAGGTTAAGTAAAGCACCGGAGGAAAGGAAGAGAAGGGAGACACATAGAAAACTCATGAAGAATTTTGTTACAACACTGTGCCAAGAAATGGGTAATAGAGGAGTATAAGGTCCAGGTACAGGTTCATTTATTTGGTTTTTGGGGGACTTTTTGGTTTTGGTTTTTGTTTTTTGAAACGGAGTCTCGCTCTATCGCCCAGGCTGCATTGCAATGGTGCGACATTGGCTCATCCGCCTCCCGGGTTCAAGCAATTCTCCTGCATCAGCCTCCTGAGTAGCTGGGATTACAGGCGCCTGCCACCATGCCTGGCTAATTTTTGTGTTTTTAGTAGAGACGGGGTTTTGCCATGTTGGCCAGGCTGGTCTCGAACTCCTGACCTCAGGTGATCCACCCTCGGCCTCCCAAAGTGCTGGGATTATAGGCGTGAGCCACCATACCTGGACATTAATTATATTTTCATAAAATATGAAATCTCAGCTCATTCTATTGGAATTATAGATTTAGCTCATGCAATTTATGGGAAATGTATGCCATAAAATCCAATTGGCAAAGCCATTTCTCACTGTCAAACAGTCAACTCGAATTGACTTTTTGTCAGAAAAAGTTAGACTTTATATTTTCCTTGGTTTTCCAGAGACTTTTATACCCTAGGGCCATATACCTTAATAAGATCTGAAATAGATTGGAGAGAGAATATCTTTATCTTGTAAAGTGGGAGAAAGTCAAGTCACTTTTAGAAAAGAGCTCATCTGGAGGTTGGGATCTGGAAATCAATTTTCTTTTTTTTTTTTTTTTTTTTTTTTGAGACGGAGTCTGGCTCTGCCGCCCAGGCTGGAGTGCAGTGGCCAGCTCTCAGCTCACTGCAAGCTCCGCCTCCCGGGTTGACGCCATTCTCCTGTCTCAGCCTCCCGAGTAGCTGGGACTACAGGCGCCCGCCTCGTCGCCCGGCTAGTTTTTTGTATTTTTTAGTAGAGACGGGGTTTCACCGTATTAGCCAGGATGGTCTCGATCTCCTGACCTCGTGATCCGCCCGTCTCGGCCTCCCAAAGTGCTGGGATTACAGGCTTGAGCCACCGCGCCCGGCCTCTTTTTTTCTTTTTTATTTTTAGAGACAAGCTCTTGCTCTGTCACCTGGGCTGGAGTGCAGTGCTGCAACCATGGCTCACTGCAGCCTGCACCTCCTGAGCTCAAGGGGTCCTCACACCTCACCCTTCTGAGTAACTGAGACTACAGTTATGCAACACCACACCTGGCTAATTTTCGTAATTTCGTAGAGACAGGATCTCACTTTGTTGCCCAGGCTGGTCTCAAACTCCTGGGCTCAGGCAGTTTTTCCCCCTCGACCTCCCAAAGTTCTGAGATTACAGGCATGAGCCACCTCGCCCAGCCTGGAAATCAGTTTTCTTAAAGCTATACACACCTGGCCGGGCGCGGTGGCTTAAGCCTGTAATCCCAGCACTTTGGGAGGCCGAGACAGGCGGATCATTAGGTCAGGAGATCGAGACCATCCTGGCTAACATGGTGAAACCCCGTCTCTACTAAAAAAAATACAAAAAACTAGCCGGGCGTGGTGGCGGGCGCCTGTAGTCCCTGCTACTCGGGAGGCTGAGGCAGGAGAATGGCGCAAACCCGGGAGGCGGAGCTTGCAGTGAGCTGAGATCGCGCCACTGCACTCCAGCCTGGGTGACAGAGCCAGACTCCGTCAAAAAAAAAAAAAGCTATACACACCTATCTACACCATAGAGAGTCTTAAATGACTCCAGGGGTAAATGTATGAATACCTGTGCTCTAGGACACATAGATGATTCCCAAAGTGGTACTGATAATGATGAAGATATTGGTGTCAAATTGAGTCATGAGATGTGAGAATGAAAGTGGGGGAGGAGTCATTTTTTCTTAATATTTTATACAATATTATTTTAAACATATGTTCAATTAACTTCTCTAATAGATACTTGATTATTTCATTTATCTTCTTAGGATTGTATACATTCAAAATGTCACCTCCCCCAAAAAAGTGGTATAGTCTCATTAGGAAAAAGGAAGGATGGCCTTATTTTTGGCATAGATAGTATCATACTGTCACACTTGACTGTGTGTGAATCCATACTTTTTCCAAGATTAAGATCTTTAGGCCAGGAGTGGTGGTTCATTCCTGTAATCCCAGCATTTTGAGAGCCTGAGGTGGGCAGATCACTTTGAGGCCAGGAGTTCAAGACCAGCCTGGCCAATATGGTGAAACCCCATCTCTACTAAAAATGCAAAAATTAGCCAGGTGTGGTGGCCCACATCTGTAATTCCAGCTACTCAGGAGGCAGAGGTTGCAGTGAGCCTAGATTGCACCACTGCACTCCAGCCTGAGCGACAAAGCGAGACTCCATCTCAAAAAATAACAAAAATTTTAAAAAAGAAAATATAAATCATATTAGGCAAGTGTTATAAATGAAAAGAAAGTAAAAAATCAGGTTTAAATGATTTCTTATGAGGTGTTTTGTTTGTTTTAATGGAAGAGTATAATTTTGTTTCTTTGGAAATAGTCCTAAATATTGATGAATACCTTTTGGAAGGTAAGAATATCATGGAATACTTTCTATAGAACATTAGTCCACATATTCTGTTTCCTGTCTATCTCCACACCACTGAGCAACAGTGCTTGCTCCCAGTGCAAACACACATTCTCACTTGGCATCAGCACTACGTAACAGTGAAGTAGGGTTTTTTTGTAGAGAACATGTAGAAATTTGGAGAAAGGATTCATCAAGTATTGACAAAGACAGAAAGTACTGCTAAGGAAATTTATGTTTTAGTCACTTAATATGATACAAATAACTTGTTTTAAATCTGGTTAACTACTGCATTATAATTTATTATATTCTATTCACAGGGCTTCATTATTTCAAAAATGTTGTGCTAGTGGGATCTCTACAGGATCGCTATGTTCCTTATCACTCTGCCCGCATTGAAATGTGTAAAACAGCTTTAAAGGACAAACAGTCAGGTAATGGAATAAAAGTATTTCAAAGAGTTATAGGTATTAATGAGCTCTTTCTGAAGCTTTTCTTGTAGTCACTTTCTCTCTTACCTGTCACTCTTCTCTTTCCTATTACTTCCTTTCCACCCACTTATATTAACAGCTATCCTTCTTCCATTTTTCTTCCTTCTTCTCACCTGCCACGTGAACTGCCTTTACCAATGAAGTAGTTCTTTCATCTAATTACAAGTGCCTCTCCATTTTGCTGCCTCAGACGTAGTTCATACTTTGATTTCCTCTGAATTATTGGGACTGACAATTGCGGTCATCCTTGTCACATGTTCTGCTATACCTCACTTTTACACAAAGGTGGCAGCAAGGATTTGCCCCTCTTTACTGATAGTAAATGATAAAGACTTTATTTATTTGTTCTTTTGCTATTTGTGAATAACAAAATAAATTTAAATTATAGCCATTTGGAACCAGAAGGAAACTTGAGTCCTGTTTGCTCATTTTATAACTAAAGCCCAGAGATACTAAGTGGCTTAGGCAAAGTCAGTTAGTTAATTACAGACTTAGGTCAAGAACCTGGTCTCCGGCTGGGTGTGGTGGCTCCCGCCTGTAATCCCAGCACTTTGGGAGGCTGAAGCAGGCAGATCACCTGAGGTCAGGAGTTCGAGACCAGCCTGGCTAACATGGTGAAACCCCGTCTCTACTAAAAATACAAAAACTAGCCAGGCATGGTGGCGAGTACCTGTAATCCCAGCTACTTGGGAGGTTGAGGCTGGAGAATAGCTTGAACTCAGGAAGTGGAGGTTGCAGTGAGCTGAGATCGCGCCATTGCACTGAAGCCTGGGAGACAAGAACAAAACTCTGTCTCAAAAAAAAAAAAAACTTGATCTCCTACCTCTCATTATTGCCTCAAATCCGTTTTTGGAATGAGGCTGATTTTGAACTCTTAATCCTTTATTTTTCTACATTGTGACGGTGTACAGCTCCTTAAGGCAAGAACTCTCTTAAGCACATTTTTATTGGCAGTGCCTAACATGGTGCCTGGTACATGGTAAGTACTCCTTTATTGTACATTTGTGACATCAGAATAACCTTTTCTTAACTTCTGTTCTAGCAAAGGCTAGAGTCCACCTAAGGAAAAAATTCAGAAGAAGTTTAACCTTCAGATGAGTAGCTGAAACTAGATAAGTGTCCCTTATTTTAACAGTAAGGTTCTGTGACATTGGGGGACAGGGGAAATCAAATGATGAAGACATGTTTAGACCTCTTCCTGTATTAACATATTTTTAAAATAGCATGGAACCACAAATCCAACCTGACTCATAATGAAAACTAAGAGGAGAGGTGGGAGTAAAAAGTTTTTGATGAGTATGTATTAAGTCAGTCTTTCTCTTAAACACCTCTCTTCTCTGTATCTGATTGTGCTTCTGTATACTTTTCCCTTCTTGTCATTCCTCAGGCAGCATCCTACCTGTCCTCTGAAATTTAATATTTACCTCTCTAAAGCTCACAAGTTCCATGGACACTGTTAGTACTCATTTACTAATATATAGTAGCGCATAAGCATTATGTTTTGCCCCTTAGAAGGCAGTTTATACATTTATGTGGATGTATTCTCACCTTTATCTTTTATGTGCTTAGTATGACCTCAGTAAATCCATTGTAAGAATTAGCAAAACATAGTTTGGGCGCAGTGGCTCATGCCTGTAATCCCAGCACTTTGGGAGGCTGAGGCAGGAGGCTCACCTGAGTCCAGGAGTCTGAGACTAGCCTAGGCAACATAGCAAGACCCCATGTCTACCAACAATAAAACATTAGCTAGGCTAATTTAAATGGTGGTGCATGCCTTTGTGGTCCCAGCTACTCAGGAGGGTTAAGATGTAAGGATCACTTGAGCCTGTGATGTGGAGGCTGCAGTGAGTTGTGATCACACCACTGCACTCCAGCCTGGGTAATAGAGTGACACCCTGTCTCAAAACAAAAAAAAAAGAATTAGCCAAAAATAAGGAGAGAGGAGCACAAGTACTAAATAAACCCGCAGACCAAACAAAAGATCCTGTTTGTTATTTGAGCCAAGCTCACATTGTTCATCTGACTATAGGAGGTTGCTATTCTTTCTTAAAATAATTTGGAAGTTTTGACTGCCACAGAAACATTTTTAAAGTATTTGCTGTAGACCAAGTTTATAATTTTGCCTTATCAAAATGTCTCATCATGGCTAGCTTATTTTCATAATTGTTTAATGAGTTATAAGTGACTTAATGTTAAAGAAAATTATTTCTTTGTTATAGGCATTGCTTTGAGTTAAAAATACCAAATTTCGGCTGGGCGCGGTGGCTCATGCCTGTAATCCCAGCACTTTGGGAGGCTGAGGCGGGCATATTGCCTGAGGTCAGGAGTTCAAGACCAGCCTGACCGACATGGTGAAACCCTGACTCTATTAAAGATACAAAAATTGACCAGGTGTGGTGGTACATGCCTGTAATCCCAGCTACTGAGGAGGCTGAGGCAGGAGAATCGCTTGAACCTGGGAGGCAGAGGTTACAGTGAGCCGAGACCACGCCGTTGCACTCCAGCCTGGGCAACAAGAGCGAAACTCCGTCTCAAAAAAAAAAAAATTCAAATTTCAAGAATAATGTATAATAAATTTGTTATTTCCACTTGACTAGATAATGTGATTACTTATATTTTCTATAAACAGTCCCAAAAATGATAGTTGAAGGAAAATTAAACCTTTTTAAAAACAGCCATTTTTCTGCTTTATATGGAAATAATGTAACTAAATTTTATAACTTATCTAAAAATTGGCATAGGTTTTTTTTTTTTTTTCAGTTACTCATGTGAACTAATTTTCCTTTTTTCTGTTGGTTCCACAGGACAGATCTATTCCGAAATGATCCACAATTTGCTTCGCCCAGTTCTGCAAAGCAAGGACTGTAATTTGGTTCGCTACAATGTCATCAATGCATTGCCTAATACAGCTGATTCACTCATTGGGAGAGCTGCACATATAGCTGTTCTTGATTCGGAAATATTTTTAGAGAAATTCTTTCTGGTTGCTGCCCTCAAATATTTCCAATAGTATAAAAGCATTGTTAGCGACTGGACAATTACCTCATTCAACAATGTTTCAAATAATGTATTATATTAAAATGTAGATGCTGATAAGTTCTAAGAAATATTTATACCTTTTTATATGGAAGATAATTTATATCATCCATGTTTAGTGCTTTTTAAACATCAACTTTACTTTCTAGGTAATGTGGCTGTGCAATATTTTTTAATTTTATCTTTTTACTTTTCTATTACTTTTTCATATATTTTGCTACCTAAGTATTTCAGTGAAACTTTAAGCCCATACCTATGTCTGATTGTTTATCGGCTTTCCACAATTCTTACATCAGACTACATTATATTAGAGACCATTATTGCTAGAATAGCGTGAGATTTAAAATTTTCTAATACGGGGGGTATTATTTAGTTAATTATAAATTTTACTTTTCACATATTACTGTGTTTTAACTGGAAATAAAATTATGGCTGCTACAATATATTTTTTGAAATCAACTTCTGTAGTTCTAAAAGACACCTTTATCATACAGTCAAACCAAGTAGTTCATATATGACAGTGTCATAAAAGTTTTCTATAAAGTCATTACTGTTGCTTAAACATACGTCATGCCTATTAAAATATATTTTCTACTGGTGATTTCAACATTATTTCTCATACTGACTTTTATTACTGGAAATTTTCCTGTTCATGTTGGCAGCAGATAAAGATCTTTGAATGTTTGAATGCCCTCTGCCTTGATTTGGTTGGAACTTTTGCTAAATTGGTAATGTTGCTTGAACTTTATGACTGCATTTTCTTTTAACTTTTTTCATGGACTTCCTTATATGTACATAATAATTAAATGTTGAAATTTATGAAATACTTTTATGAATTTAGATAATTTTTAAATATTGTTAAAATTTATTGAACTAAAATGTAATGTAAATAAAATAATTCATGTTAAAAGTGGAACAAAATAATTAACTTTACATGTTTGGTGATACAGATGCAAATGTTTTTGATATATGGAGATGTTGAGTCTTTTGACTTCACTAAAGGTGCTGAATAGCATTAAATTCACTATTTTCCTTTTCTGTTTTACTTGTGAAAATAAAAATGCACTAAGGTTGGGTATAAGTTCTGTTTGCACTCACTAACTGTGACAGACAGAGGTTTTTGTAAGTATTTATTGTACAATTGATGCATGTTTATTTTTAGCATTGTGTTATTGCCTCTGGTGTTAATAAATGAACAAATGGCTATCTGGAGGAACAGCTACAACACTTGTAATCCTTTGCTTATTCTCAGAATACTAGATGTATATATATTTTATTTATAAGATAGACCAGCCTAATTGTATAACTTATAGCCTTTGTATATTTTTAATTTACATATTTTGTATATATTAAGTATTATAGTTAAAATAATTTTGATTGCTATTGATAATTATTTACTTTTTAGAAAGTACTCAAAATTTTCATAAACTAATATCCCAAGTGCATTATAACTAGAAAATGTAAATATATTAATTAGCCACCACGTATTTTTGCCAAGCACATTTTATATATTCCTATATCTTGGCTCTGAGTTTGAAATGTGCATATTCTAAGTTTGGATAATTTTCAGGTTTATCAAATGACTCGTTCTTAATCATATAAATAGTATTCATAGTGGAGATTGCTCTTACCATAGTTGGTTGATTAGTTTTTGGTTATTTTAATACAGTTTTAAAAGCACATTTGTGTTCATGGTTTAAAATCTAACAAATTTAACTTATTTATCTGGGAAACCATCACACACTATTCACTTCCAAATTCAGATTGTGGGAGATGGGGTGCAGTTCTAGGGGAGAGAGGAAACGATTATCTGAAATGGTATTACTTAATCTTACTTTAGAGAATCAATCTCAATGAAGTATACCAGTAAGAGTTCTTGGTTGCAAACAACAAAAAAAATTATAATCAACCTGAGCAGAAAAATAATTTATTGGAAGAGGATCAGGTAGCACAGAATTGATGGAAGGGCTGGAGAGCCAGGTTTGGAAAACAAATAGAAGCCAAAGGAAAGTAGATGACCAAAATCATAGCCAAGTTCTGATGACCTCAAAAAGACCGAAACGACTGTATTTGCTAACCAGGATGACCCTGAAAACTGGATTTCAAGTACTTGTTTTATCACTTCAGATTCAAAACGTAGTAGAATGTCCAACTGACCAAGTTTAAGTCTTCTGCCAGTGCTTGCGCTGTCAGGCATCAAAGACAGCAGGTGTATCTGACCTCGTTAGTTTCCACAGTAGAAAATAGGACCCTTGATTCTACCAAGGTTAACCAAACATGAAATTGGTTTGATGACAGTACCAAATATAAACACATCAGGTGTAATGTAGTCCATCTTTTTTCTTCCCAACATCTGCAAGCATAATTCTCCATATGTACACATTGAAAATGCATCTTTCTGACATAGTACTACTATCCCTCCTCCAGTTTTAAGTCCAGGACCTCAGTGTGATGTTCTCTGATTCTGTAATAATCTCATCTCAGTAGTTTGCAACTCATAAACAAAATTGTGACCTAACCCCCACCCCTATACATAATAACAGTATGATAAGATAGGAAAGAACCTGGGTGTGGTGGCTTATGACTAATCCCAGCACTCTGGGAGGCTGAGGTGAGAGGATCGCTTGAGCTAGGAATTTAAGACCAGCCTGGGCAACATAACAAGACCCTGTCTCTACAAAATAATTTAACTGAGCCTGGTGGCATATACCTGTAGTCCCAGCTACTTGGAAGACTGAGGTGGGAGGATCACTTTAGTCCAGGAGTTGCAGGCTGCAGTGAGTTACTGCACTACAGCCTGGGCGACAGGGAGACCCCCAACTCATATATATATACATAAAAAAATTTTATAGACATGCATGAGCCAGTGAGGAAGAAAATAAAATAGAGCAGTGCTTTGCAAGTGTCCATGGTGAGAATTACCTGGACTACTTTAAAAATACACATTCCAGGACCTTATTACAGACCAACTGAATCAAAATTTTCAGGATAGTGTAAAAGCAGCATCACGTTTTATGTCCCAAATTTCTCTAATAACACGTCGCAAATACAGTACTCAGTCCTGTCACTGGTCGTGAATCTGGATGGTTATGACTTCTCACCACTGCCAACTATTTTCTGTTTTCTTTGTGTTCAACCAGCACCTCTGCTGATCAGATTTATGTATCCAGTGGATGACAGAGGCTCTGAGGTGTGGGTGGTCTTGCCTATATATGGTTGTAATCGTCTTACATGTAACTTTTACCATTCAGCATGGTATTTTTTTAAATAAAATATAAAACCATGGTATTGCAAGGAGGTATTCCAGGAGACCCCCTGACTTCTGGTTATACTCTTCTCCCTACTCTCTTTTCTCCATGGTCATCAGGGACAATCACTCCAGCTAGCATCATCACCACTTTCTCTAACCTTACCTAGAGGAATGAAGTCAAAATGGCTGAGTGGCAATTCCAGCTGGGCACAAAAATTGCTATACCAACAGAACCTGGATTCACAGAGATGGCTGGCAAGAGCAGTGAAGGGTCTGAGATTTTATCCTACTTGCAAGGTTACAGGCTCGGTTGCTGCAGTTTCGTGGATGCTGACAGGATACTCCTGGGCAAAAGACAAAACAGCTTTATTACAGCAAAATAGAAGCCAGAGTGTCCGCATATTTGCATCAATTTCTGTAGCCCAGTTCCCACAGTGTGATGCAGAGGGCCAGATGACGTCTGTGCACATGGGGGGTTGCATTACAGGAGAAGAATCCAAGATCAAGAATCAAGCAGTTTTTGAACAAACAAGCTAGTCTCTCTCCCCCACGTAGCAGCAGTTAAATGGTAGTAATGCCGTGACTGCCTTGACCTACTTAGGTGCCTATATGACTAGCTACAGAAACTGCTTAGTATCAGGAGATGGCTAAGACTTGCGGTCTGGCACACTCAGTAATAATATATATGCATGTTCAGGGGCCATGGGAGCTTGTCTCTTCTCTCCCACAATGGAAAGCAAAATATATCAGTGAGTCAAACACAATAGCAAGAAGTCAGCCCCTTTTCTACTCTTTGATCTCTGTTATTCTGTCAACAGAAGAGATATCACCAAATACTGTTAACTCATTTGGAAAATATGACAAATCCTTTAGGGCAGTATCCCAAAGTGTATTTTCTTACCTGGTTCCAAAACAACCTTCAGTAAGGTTGTCCTTCATTTCATAAAATTGGTTGCTTTTGGATGATGGAATACATAAGACTGTGAATCCTACAGGCATTAGTCCCCTGCTTTACATCTTTCATGGGAAAATGAGTTATTCGGTAAGAAGCAATGTTGTGTAGGATATTGTATTAAACATGGAGTAGTGTGTTAAGGTATTCAGTAAGTCCACAGGTGGAGTATATAACAAGCATAAATCAGGGAAAGCAATCTAAATGCAGAATAATTGTCTGTTCCTGTAAGAACAAATTGCTACCTCCTTCATAACAGTAGGATTTCATTGTAATCAGACCTGCCACCCAGGCCACACAAAAGTATATCAGGGGATCAAGTTGGTCACTGCAGTTGGTAAGTAGTGGTAGTAGCCAATCAGTCATGACAGAAGAAAGACGGTGTTAAAAGTACATGTATGTCTCTATTCTTGCCACCATGGCTACCTTGTTACTGAGTCCACAGCTGTTGTGGGAGAAGGAGGCTGAGTGATGTCCACAGAATGGGTCACTGTTGCAGCCCCTGTGTAATCCCCTTTTGAGAGCAGGCTGGACCTAATACCAGGATACAGTAGAAGTGGTGGGATATCACTACCGAGATGAGATTACAGAAGGTCAGAGCATCCATTTTGAGGGGTCTTTCTTGCTCTTTAGTTCATTTGTCCTGTGGAAAGCCAGCTGCCATGTTGCAAGATAGCCTTTGGAGAAGCCCACTTAACAAATAACTGAGAAAGTTTCCAGTCCAAAGTCCACAAGGAACCAAATCTTGCCAATAATCATGTGAATGAGCTTGGAAGCAGATCCTCCCTTAGTTGTACATTTATATGAGACTGGGACTCCAGCCAACAGCTTGGCTGCAATCTCGTTTAGGACCCGGAACCACAGTCACTCTGGCTTCTAGATTCCTGATCCACAAAAACTGTCAGAGAATAACTGTTTATTGTTTTAAGCCAATAAATTTTGGGATAATTCGTGAGGCAGCAATAGATAACTAATATAATAATCTTGTTCTGATTAACAGCCCTTCTGCAATGGGAGCCTTTTTTTTTTTTTTTAACGTTCAATAGAACCCAAATGTTTTCATACTCTGGGGCTACTTTGAGAGGCCCTATTCTAAAGACCTAGTCCAAAACTTTTACATTCCCAGTTCCTAGCCACTTGACAAACCAGTCACTGCCTATGAAATGATGTAAATTTTTATCTCAAGCCGTAACTCTTTTTAGGCAAAGCATACAAGATAAGCTAAATTCTGGCCAGGTGCGGTGGCTCACACTGCAATCCCAGCACTTTGGGAAGCTGAGAGGGGTGGATCCCTTGAGGCCAGGAGTTCGAAACCAGCCTGGTCAACATGGCGAAATCCCGTCTCTACTAAAAATAGAAAAATCAGCCAGGTGTGGTGACGCGGGTGACGGGGACCTGTAAAATCATAAAATAAATAACCTAAGTTATGCATGCCGGAAAGAATTTTTTTTCCCCTCTGCTGTTCCTTCAGGGCCTCTGTTAAGTGGGGCTCTAAATATGAAAAGCAGTCCATTGCCAGCTGGGCCAGTTTATTGAGCAAAGCCATCACCCAACTTTGAATTTTTCCCTCAGTCAACTAGCCACAAGGAATTCATCATTAAACTGTAGCTATAAGCTAAAGGTCAAAAGCATGACCTTAGGACTGTGAGCGCCCTACAAATGAAAACTGTTTCGGTTTTGACTCTGGCCCAGTTCTGTGTATCTCACTTTCTCTCTCTTTTCTTTTTGTTTTTTTGAGATGGGAGTCTTGCTGTCTCCAGGGCTGGCCTGCGGGACTGGAGTGCAGTGGCACATTCTCTGCTCACCGCAATCTCCGCCTTGCGGGTTCAAGCGATTCTTCTACCTCAGCCTCCCGAGTAGGTGAGATTACAGGCATGCGCCACCACACCCTGTTAATTTTTGTGTTTTTAGTAGAGACGGGGTTTTGCCTTGTTGGCCAGACTGGTCTCGAACTTCTGACCTCAGGTAATGCACCCGCCTAGGCCTCCAAAAGTGATTGGATTACAGGAGTGAGCAACCATGCCCGGCCCACTTTCTCTTCGTGAAAGGATCTCCTTATCTAGGAGAACCAGATAATTCTCAGTTCATGATGCGAAACTTCGATCGCATAGTCACTTGATGTCACATGGTCAGACACTACCAAGGCCCAATAGCTAGCCAGAAACTTTTTTTTTAAAAAGGCACAATTCCAGAATTCTGGGGGCCTTCACTACGATTCTGTAAAGATTTCCACGAGTTGCACAAAGCATCCAGGTCTGCCACATCCCACTCAACACTGTTAGAGCTGTTAGGATGTAAGGGTCAAGTGGCAGAGCTCCTTGCACTGGATCCTGGCCCGGATGGAGAGCCTTCTCTTGCTCTGCACCTCATTCAAAAATGTCGCCTTTCATATCATCTGGTTAGTCGGCCAGAATGGCCCAACTAGGAGCTGACTGAACAAAGATTTAAAACACAAAACAGGGAGAATTAGGTAAAAGAAGCATTTTACATGAGTGAGAGAGTAAAAGGCGCTCAATCTTTGTAAACTATAAAAGGGATCTTCCACAGGACCTTTCGGCTTAGACTGACAGGCATGAACGTAATTATTCCCTCTTCTAACTTCAGCAAGGATTTGGCGTTTTAACACGAGATTCAAGGTAGCTTGAGCCCTTCTTGGCGAAAGAGCCTAGGAATGACTCTTAACTCCTTTTCTAAAGCCGGCCACGGAGGGCCCGCCCTCCGCAGGAAGGCTCCGGATCCTGCCGGCTGCTCCTCCCCCTACTGCTTTGCGCCTGCGCGGAGGCTCAGGGAGTCGGCGCCATGACCGTATCAAGGCTTCCCGGGTTGCTTAACCGGGTCTCGGCCACGGCGTGGAGAGCGGCAAGTAAGCACCTGGCCTCGGGGCCTAGGTCGCGGGAGGGGTCGTGAAGGCCCAGGCGCGGAGAGAGGAGCCTCCAGCGGAGGAAGCCGCATGTGTCCCGGACGTTCGGTGGTGCCAAGCGCTGCCCAGCTTCTCCCGCCGAGACGCCCACCCCGTGGCCTGGGCAGGTCCTTGCAGCGCCTCGGGTCTCGGGTGGGACTAGAGCGAGAAAATCGCTAAGGCCCTTACCCCCGCCCGGTCGTCTGCTTCCTGCCGGGCACGCGGTGGCCCAGCAGGACCACAGACGTTCCGGGTCTTTCCTGTGGGAGCTCGCAGGGCACACCGCACTTTGATGCCCCTGAGAAAAATGGAAAAGAAGGCCCTTTGGGAATGGGAGTCATTGATTTACTTATTTATTTACATCATTATTTACAGGAATCCGCGCTCCTGGTCCAGGATTTGTGGCAGTTTACAGTTTATCTTTTAAAAACGGGGAAAAGTGCAGAAGTGAGCCAAAGGCAAATAAGTATAACGTAAATTAGATGAAGCCAGGAATTGTTCGTACAGAAAAAGCATTCATGCTTTCAGTAAAACCAACATTTTTAAACCCATTGTGGTTGGAAATATTTCTCAAGATGATTCAGTTAGCAGCCCAGACTATGCAAAACACAATTTTAACTTGTGACACGTGGAGAAGTTATGTAAGTTGAAAACAATAATTATTGCCCTCATAATAAATGGCTCCGGATTTCTGTGCAATTTGTTTTCCTTTGTGCAATCATTTTCCCCAAATACAAACATTTTACATAATTGTATAAGTTTTAAATAGTCCAGAAATGAGTAATACAGAAAATGAAAGTCCCACATTATCCAAACCTCAAGGTAATAAAGTTAAAATTTTGTAGGGTTCATTCAACATCTCCCTTTAACTAGTTTTAAACAATTATGAAGTATTCCATACATATATATACACACACATATATATGTATGTAGCACACATGTAAGCTATAAAGCACAACCAGCATCTATGAACTCATCCCCCAATTTAAGAAATAGTCTCCATTGCCAAGGAGGTCTCTCTGTGCTGCTTCCTGATACACCTGCGCAATGGTGTTTTAAATCTTCGTATAAATGGTTTCATATTGTTGATTTTTTTTTTCAGCTGACGCTGTGTTTTGTGATTGATCCACACTGATGTATGAGGTTGTATTCATTCAACTGTGTGAACCTATGATACATTTTCCAATGCCCTTCTCAAAGGACATTTGAGTAATTCTAGAAACACCAGGATTGGCTGCTACACATTCTTGTGTACCTTATTTGTGCATTAGTGGAAGGAGTGGAATTCCTGGAGTATGGTGTAGGTCTTTTCAATTTTACAATATGATGCCAAAGTGTGACGGCATTTTCTAATTCTATAGCAATTTTCACTTCTACCAGCAGTGTATTAGAGTTTGTGTTGTTCCACAAACTTGCCAAAACTTAATTTTGTCTAAGTTTTTTATTTTTGGCTGCCTACAGGGTGATGAAATGACGCCTCATTGTGATTTTGCTTTTCTCTGATTAAAGAAGTAAAACATCTTTTCAAATATCAACTTTTTGTGAAACACCTTTTTCTCTTTTCTTTTTTTTTTTTTTTTTGAGATGGAGTTTCACCCTTGTTGCCCAGGCTGGAGTGCAACGGCAAGATTTCAGCTCACTGCAACATTTGCTTCCTGAGTTCAAACGATTCTCCTGCCTCAGCCTCCCAAATAGCTGGTATTACAGGCGCCCGCCACCACACCCAGCTAATTTTTTGTATTTTTGGTAGAGACAGGATTTTGCCATGACCGCAGGTGATCTACCCACCTTGGCCTACCAAAGTGCTGGGATTACAGGCATGAGCCACCGCGCCTGGCCTTTTTACTTAACAGATTCTTGTTTATATTCTTTACAAGTATTTGTATGCTAAACCTTTTTTAGTTATGTAGGTGTCAAATATCTCAATTTGTGGTTTGTTTCTGTCACTACTAGGCAGAATAGAATAATGAGTCTGCATATACAATCATGCAGCTTCGATATAAAAGGTATCTTAATAAACGTTTATAATTTTATCTGTAAAATTTTGTCTTGATCCTTTTGTTTATTGTTACTACCTTATGGTCTTGTCTAAGAAACCCTTTTGTACTCTAAAGTCATAGACATAGTCTCCTATATTTTCTTCTTAAAAGTTTGTAGTTTTGCTTTTCACATTTAAGCCTTTATTCTACCAGGAATTGATTTTTGTGTATGGTGTGAGGCAGGAAACCATTTTTCATTTTTTTTCATGTCAAACACTTGTCCCGGATTCATGTATTTATAGGACCTTTCCCTTAATGATATAATGTCAGCCATCATAAATCAAGTTTACTTATACATATATGCATACGTTTATTTTTTGGTTCTTTTTTCAGTCCCATTGACCTATTTGTCTATTCCTGTGCTGATACTGTCTTGATAACTATAACCATAACTTTGTAATAAATCTTATTATTTTCTGACTATTGTTTATGTATAGAAACCTGATGCTTAATGATTTTGTATCTAAATTACCTTATTAATTTAAGTAATTTACTTTGCAGATTTTGGGGACTTTGCTGCGTAGACATTCATATCATCTGCAAATGGTGACAGTCTAGTTTCTCCCTGTCTAATCCTTCTTTTTGAGAAGGGGTCTTGCTCTGTCACCCAGGCTGGAGTGCAGTGGCACAGTCTCTGCTCACTGCAACCTCCACCTCCTGATATCAAGTGATTCTCCTGCCTCAGCCTCCCAAGTAGCTGGGATTACTGATGTGCACCACCATGCCTGGCTAATTTTTACATTTTTTATAGAGATGGGGTTTTGCCATGTTAGCCAAGTGATCCACCCACCTCAGCCTCTCAAAGTGCTGGGATTACAGGTGTGAGCCACCGTGCCCCCTGCCCTCCCTGTCTAATCCTTATATCTTTTTCTTTTGTTTTTCTTTCCTTGCTCAGATTTCCAGCACCATGTTGACTAGAAGTGATGACAGCAAGCGTACTTATCTTGTTTATGATTATAGAGGGAATGCATTTGTATTTTATCATTAAGGTGTGATATTGCAGTCATTTAGATAAAACTGCTACTTTTTTTGTTTAAGTCACCATCTCCTAATAACTCTTAAGGCATGTTTTATAAATGAATCCTCAGGGAACGGTTCTAGCTATCTCCCAAATAACTCTGTTCTTTTAAACAAAACAATCACCTTCTTATTTTTTTGTTAGAACTCTTTATTTTGGATTTACGTTTACTTACTGGATTTAGTGATCTGTAACTGTGGGTCTTCAGAGTCCAAGCCTTTGTGAAATAAAATTTCATGGAACATGAAAAAAAAGATGTGGTAGTAGCTACAGTTATACCCATTTCAGGTTAAGGAAGTCCCTTTCTGTGTAGAGTTTTGGGATTTTGTTTTGTTTTTGTTTATGTATTTGTATTTGTTTTTTAATGATGAGTAAATCTTGAAGTTTACTGAATTGATTTTTCTTCATCTTACTGAGGCGTTTATCATTTTGTGCTTTAATCTGTTGAAGTGGTAAGTTACAGATTTTTCTAATAGTGAATCACTTGCATTCCTAGAAAGTATTCCAAAGGATCATAGTGATTATATTTTTTAATATAATGTATTTGTTGTGCTTATATTTTTTTTAGAAATTGGCCTGTAATTTTCTTCTCTTATACACTGAAACCCATGCCTCCTGGGTTCAAGTGATTCTTCCACCTCAGCCTCCCGAGTAGCTGGGATTACAGGCGCATGCCACTACACCCGGCTAATTTTTGTATTTTTGGCCTTAGAATAACCTTAATATTAAAACCAGGGAAAGCTGGGCGCGGTGGCTCACGTCTGTAATGCCAGCACTTTGGGAGGCCGAGGCCAGCGTATCACGAGGTCAGAAGTTCGAGATCAGCCTGGCCAAGATACAGTGAAACCTCGTATTTCTGGTAGAGACGCCTGGCTACTTTTTTGTATGTGTGTATTTTTGGTAGAGACGAGGTTTCACCGTATCTTGGCCAGGCTGATCTCGAACTTCTGACCTCGTGATATGCCGGCCTTGGCCACCCAAAGTGCTGGCGTTACAGACATAAGCCACCGCGCCCAGCTTTCCCTGGTTTTAATATTAAGGTTATTCTAAGGCCAGGCACGGTGGCTCACGCCTGTAATCCCAGCACTTTGGAAGGCCAAGGCGGGCGGATCATGAGGTCAGGAGATCGAGACCATCCTGCCTAAGACGGTGAAACCCTGTTTCTACTAAAAATACACACACCAAAAAAAGTAGCCAGGCATGGTGGCAGGCGCCTGTAGTCCCAGCTGCTCAGGAGACTGAGGCAGGAGAATGGTGTGAACCTGGGAGGCGGAGGTTGCAGTGAGCCAAGATCAGGCCATTGCACTCCAACCTGGGCAACAGAGCGAGACTCCGTCTCAAAAAAAAAAAAAAGGTTATTCTAGCCTCATACAATGTATTGAGGATTCTACTTACCCTTTTCCCTTCTTTGTTAGATTTTGTTTAAGATTGGAATTATCTATTCCTTGAGGGTTTGTTGCAACTCACCTGCAAAACTGTCTAGACCTGCTTTTCTCTTCGAAGGAAGACTAAATTACTTGTTTAACTTCTACGGTGGTTATTGCTGTATTTATCAGGTTTCCTCTCTTAAGTAGGTTTTGGTAAGTTAACTTTTTCTGGAAAGGTTTTCATTTTGTATTGTTTCAATGTATAGGCATAAAGTTTCTGGTATTTTTTCAAAATTTTCTGCTCTCCATATAATTATGTGCTCTCTTTTTCTCATATTATTTATTTTGCCTTCTCTTGTTTTTTTATAGTAACCTTACCAAAGGCTTTTACAACACTTTTAGTCTTTTTTTGGTCTTTTTTGTTTTTGTTTTTGAGACAGAGTCTTGCTCTGTCGCCCAGGCTGGAGCGCAGTGGTGTGATCTTGCTTAACCACAACCTCCACCTCCCGGGTTCTAGCAGTTCTCCTGCCTCAGCCTCCTAGCTGGGATTACAGGTGCTCACCACCACGTCTGGCTAATTTTTGTGTTTTTAGTAGGGACGAGGTTTCACCATGCTGGCCAGGCTGGAACACTTTCAGTCTTTTCAGACTGCTTATTGTTGATCTTCTTTGTTGTCAGTTATGCAAAGGATATTTATTGTACAACATGGTGACTATAGTTAATATCAATGTATACTTGAAAATTGTTGACAGTAGATTTTAAGTTTTCTCATCACAAATAATTGATAGGTATGTGAGTTAAAGCATATGTTAGCTTGATTTAGCTATTTCACAATATATACATATTTCAAAACGTGCTGTACACCATAAATGTATGTAATATTTATCAATTAAAAAATGAAGAATATATTGAAAATTATTTTCACATTGTAAATTATGTTATCTTTCATTCATTTTTTTCTTGTTATCTTATTTTTCCATTTTCCGTGGTTTTTGTTTTGTTTTGCTTTGTTTTGTTTTGAGACAGAGTCTCGCTTTGTCGCCCGGGCTGGAGTGCAGTGGCGAGATCTCGGCTCACTGCAAGCTCCGCCTCCCGGGTTCACGGCATTCTCCTGCCTCAGCCTCCTGAGTAGGTGGGACTACAGGCGCCCACTACCGCGCCCCGCTAATTTTTTGTGTTTTTAGTAGAGTCGGGGTTTCACCGTGTTAGGCAGGATGATCTGGATCTTCTGACCTCGTGATCCACCCACCTCGGCGGCCCAAAGTGCTGGGATTGCAGGCGTGAGCCACTGCGCCCGGCCGGTTTTTTTTTTTAAAAAAACATGCAAATGATGCGTCTCACATAAACAGCATATGGCTGGTTTCTGGTTTGTCTGTATTGGGTTTTTTTGTTGTTGTTTTGCACTGATAGTCTCTTTACCCTTATTATAATTACTGATATAATTACATTCCTCTGTTCAGACTCTTGGGTCTGTGTGTGTGCGCACATGCATGCACAGGTATGTGTATGTTGGATGGGATTTGATTTTGATAAACCTATAAAGCATATGCTACTAATCTTTTGTATAGTCTGTATATAAAAGCATTTTCTCTCTATTCTTATCTCCCACTTTACTTCTGGGAACACTTTTTTCTTTTTTCTGAGAGCCTTGCCCTGTCACCCAGGATAGAGAGCAGTGGAGCAGTCATAGCTCATTACACCCTTGATCTCCAGAGCACAAGCCATACTCCCACCTCAGCCTCCTGCCGAGTAGCTAAGACTATAGGCACCACTGTCATGCAGTCATGCCCAGCTAATCTTTCATTATTTTTATTTATTTGTCTCTGTGCTTTTTTCTGTATAATTTCTTTGAAACTTTATTCCAGATCATAAATTCTCTTTTCAATTGTATTTATTCTGCTATTTGGCCTTTTTCTTTCTTTTCTTCTTTTCCTTTTTTTTTTTGAGGCAGAATCTCACTCTGTCGCCCAAGCTGGAGTGCAGTGACGCATTCTTGGCTCACTGCAAACTCTGCCTCCTGGGTTCAAGTGATTCTCCTGCCTCAGCCTCCCGCATAGCTGGGATTGCAGGCACCCACCACCACACCCAGCTAATTTTTGTATTTCAAGTAGAGATACAGTTTCACCAGATTGGCCAGGCTGGTCTTGAACCTCTGACCTCAGGTGATCCACCCGCCTCTGCCTCCCAAATTGCTAGGATTACATGTGTGAGCCACAATGCCTGGGCAGCTTTTTGGCATTTTTATTGAGTTTTAGATTTGTTATTTCTGAATTTCCGTGTTTTTCTTTTCTTTTTCTTTTTTTTTTTGGCCTAATCATTTTTCTTTTTTCTTTTTTCTCTTTCTTTTTCTTTTCTTTTTTCTTTTTTTTTTACAGAGTCTTGCTTTTTCACCTGGGCTGGAGTGCAGTGGCGTGATCTCACTAACTGCAACCTCTGCCCCCCTGGGTTCAAGCGATTGTCTTGCCTCAGCCTCCCAAGTAACTGGGATTACAGGCGCCAGCCACCATGCCCAGCTAATTTTTTGTATTTTTAGTAGAGATGGGGTTTCACCTTGTTGGCTAGGCTGGTCTGGAACTCCTGACCTCAAGTAATCTGCCTGCATCAGCCTCCCAAAGTGCTGGAATTACAGGCGTGAGCCACTGTGCCTGGCCTAAAAAAACTTTTGCAAAACCAAAAATAAGTAAGCAAAAAGAGACAATGAAAAATGATTAGGCTGGTGGGCACGGATTTGCAGATGCAAATCCTCTCAAGAAAAATAACTCTCCACATATGTCTCATGGAATTCTCACAGAGAGAATCCCAGAAAAACATTCAAGGAAACAAAGCCATCACAAACAAGTCAGTAGAATCACTATATAATGGAACAGTGGGACAATAAAGATTTTGTATACAGGATTCAGAATATAAAATAATACATTAAAAAATTTTGGCCAGGTGTGGTGGCTTACGCCTGTACTCCCGGCACATTGGGAGGCCAAGGTGGGTGGATCACCTGAGGTCAGGAGTTCAAGACCAGCCTGGCCTATATGGTGAAACCCTGTCTCTACTAAAAATACAAAAATTAGCTGGGCGTGGCGGCACACATCTATAATCCCAGCTACTCAGGAGGCTGAGGTAGGAGAATCACTTGAACCCGGGAGGCGGAGGTTGCAGTGAGCTGAGAGCATACCACTGCACTCCAGCCTGGGTGACAGAAAGACTCCATCTCAAAAAAAAAAAAAAAGATGCATAGGGATTTTTGGAAGATGCAGCTAGTGTGTAGTTAAGCCTAAACACAGGTGTGGGTCAGCCAGTGGCTTCAAAATCTCAGAGGGGCTTCTTTTTTTCACATCTTCACTCAGAACCAAGGTTAAAGTAGACACTTTTCCTTCCTTAACTGTCTTCTAGTTCCTTGCTATTTGGAATAGCATCATAATCATCACCTGGGAGCTTGTTAAAATGCAAGAATCACAAGTCCCACCTAGAACTACTCAGAATCTGCATTTTAACAAAATCCCCCAGGTGGTTTTTATCTATGTTTTAAATCTTTCAACTGGATGTGATGGCTCACACGCGTAATCCCAGCACTTTGGGAGGCAAGAGGATCGCTTGAGTTGGGGAGTTCAAGACCAGCCTGGGCAACATGGTGAAACCCCCATCTCTACAAAAAATAAAATTAGCTGGGCATGGTGATGCGTCGCTGTAGTCCCAGCTACTGAGGAGGCTGAGGCAGGCTGAGGCTGAGCCCAGGAGATCAAGGCTACCATGAGCCATGATTGCGCCACTATACTCAAGATTGGGCAACAGAGCAAGACCCTATTTCAGAAGACAACAAAAATCTTCTGGTTCACTTTCTTTTCTCAGTCTGTGAGCCTCCCAGAGTCCTGGCCTCTAATACGCTTTCTGTTTGCTTGGGTTTAAGAGACTGTCATCTCCCTGCTGTCGTGAAAGCTCTATATCCCAAGCTGTAGGCAAGAAAGACACAAGAAGGCTGGGCACCATGGCTCACGCGTGTAATCCCAGTACTTTAGGAGACCAAAGCAGGCGGATCACTTGAGGTCAGGAGTTTGATACCAGCCTGGCCAACATGGCGAAACCCCATCTCCACTAAAAATACAAAAATTAGCTTGGTGTATTGGTGGGTGCCTGTAATCCCATCTACTCGGGAGGCTGAGGCACAAGAATCCCTTGAACCCTGGAAACAGAGGTTGCAATGAGCTGAGATCATGCCACTGCACTCTAGCTGCCTAGGGGACAGAGTGAGACTCTGAAAAAAAAAAAAGACCAGCTTTGTCAACATGGTGAAACTCCATCTCTACTGAAAATACAAAAACTTAGCTGGGTGTGGTGGCTAATTTTCTTGTCTCTGTCTCAAAAAAGTAAGACATGAAAAGTGTAGCCAGTTGACTTTGTGTTTACCTCACTGGACTGTTTGCAGTTTATCATTATTTACTTTCATAAAGGTTCTATCTCTGATTTAGAATGGGTTTGGTTTTGTTTTACCCTTTTAGGTATTTTATGACTGTAGAGTTTTGGCATTTCTGATTTGTCAAAGTACCAGAGAAAAGTTTTGGGTTGTGTGTTGTTTTTGTATATGTGTGTGTGTGCAAGAGAAAGTCATTCTTTTGCTTTTATTATTTCTTCTTTTAGAAGGTTTTCTTCTTGTCTGTTATGTCCATGTAAACACAATTCTAACTAGGTTTGGATAAAGTCAAACCACCCCTTGAAGTAGAAGACATGGGCTTTATGGTTGTTATTTCCTGATGTTGTTACAAGAGCCTTTTGTTTTAAGTTTGCCAGCTCTTTCCCATGTAGTCGAGGTAGTCAGAAGTCTGCTGATAGCCAAAATGCAATACTAACATGAATACAGTTACTATTGCTCAACACCTACTATTTAATAGGCAGAGTTAACAGGAGTGGTCCTTGGGCTTAGCTCCTCATCTGACACGCCCTTGTTTCTTATGGTCTGCCTTTAAAGCTACATGTATATGCTTCATTACCAACACCCCTGGCAGGCTGATGTGCACACACTTGTGTTCGAAGCTGTAAAGCCTGTAGGTACCAAGGAGCACTGTGTCCCATCTTATATTGTACTGTACAGAAATGAGGGGCATTATCTTCCCCTGTGTTCTGTCACACTGTTACCTGACTACAAAAATAGTTCTGCTTATGTTTCCAATGGCCTCAGAGTTCCTTGAGAAAACTAGTCTTTCAACTTTTCCTTGTAAACCCTCTTTCTACAGATAGTCTTTCAGAAGTCTGCAAGGTCATATTAGGGACCAGTTTCTCTAACTTACACTTTACTACTCATTGCTTTCCCCAAGATCCAGTTTTCTGTTCTTCACCAGAAACCCTTACGCAAATTAACTTATGCATCCCAGAGTTAGGCTCAAGTTATTGATGCACTTACTCAGTGTGTACACATACACAGACATACACCTATTCATTTATCTTAACCACTAGTATGCATGTGTTTGTGTCTATAAACGAGGTTGGGTTAGGTAGTGATGACTAGAATATGAGAAAAATATGTGTAGTGAAAAAACATATGTAATGCTGTCAAGGGCTTACAGATAATTCCATTGAAATAACAATAAATACTCTTTATCACTATACTAAATGCATAAATTGTCCCATTTATTCAGCAATCTCATGTGATAGGTACTGTGATTTTTCTATTCCGAGGAAAGGAAACAGAAAGGGTAACTTGACCAACATCCAACACTTAGTAAGTGGTTGCATTTGTTTCCTATTGCTGCTATAACATATTACCACAAATTTAGTGGCTTAACACATTTTACAGTTTTGGAGGTCAGGAGTCTGGAAGGGGTCGCACTGAACTGGAACCAGGGAGTTAGTAAGGCTGTGTTCCTTCTGGAAGTTGCATCCATTTCCTTCTCTCTTTTAGCTTCTAGAGGCTGCCCACATTCCTTGGCTTGCCCCCTTCCTCCATCTTAAAGCCTGCAACATCGGATCTGGTCTGTCTTCCAACCCTCTCTTCCCTTTTAAAGGACCCTTGTGTTTACATTGACCCACCCTATAATCCTGGATAATCTCGCTATTTTAAGGTCATGTGTTTAGCCACCTTAATTCTGTCTGCTACCAAAATTCTTCACCATGTAACCAAACCTGTTCACAGATTCTGGGTATTGGATTCTGATTATCTTTGAGGCCATTATTCTTCTTGCCACAGGGGTGTAGCTGGAACTTGTACCCAAATTTGTCTGCTTCTAAAGCAATTTCTTTAGGAAGCTGAAAACCCCTAACACTGAGATCACTTTTTTCCCTGTGGTTTTTCCCTTATGAATATTATCTCGATGAGGGTTTGTATAACTTTCATAGCACTGAAAGTTCAACTCTCTTTAGAAACTAGAAAAAAAATGATCTCATTTACACATTGCAGACACCCAGTACATTTTAAAATCCCAGTTTTATTTTAGATTCAGGGGGTACATGTGCAGGTTTGTTACCTGGGTTTATGTGTGATGCTGAAATTTGGGATATGAATGATCCCATCACAGGTAATGAGCATAGTACCCAAAAGTTAGTTTTTCAACTCTTGCATCCCCTTCTTCTCTTCCCCACAGTAGTACCCAGTTTCTGTTGTTGCCTTATGTTCCTGAGTATCCAGTGTTTCACTCTGTAGAATTAGAAAATTATGTGTAAGAATATGCAATATTTGGTTTTCTGTTCTGCATTAGTTCACTTAGGATAATGGCCTCCAGCTGCATCCATGTTGCAGCAAAGGACATGATTTCATTATTTTTATGGTTGCATAGTATTCCATGGTATATATGTACCACATTTTCTTTATCCAGTCCACCATTGAGGAGCACCTAGGTTGATTCTGTGTCTTTGCTATTATGAATAGTGCTGCAGTGAACATACAAGTGCATGTGTCTTTTTGGTGTGAAAAATGAGTAGTTTTCTTTTGGGTATATACCCAGTAACAGGATTTCTGGGTCAAGTGATAGTTCTGCCTTAAGTACTTTGAGAAATCTCCAAACTGTTTTCCACAGTGGCTGAACTAAGATACATTCCCACTAGCTGTATATACGCATTCCCTCTTCTCTACAGCCTCACCAGCATCTGCTGTTTTTTAACTTTTTAATAATAGCCATTCTGACTGATGTGACATGGTCTCTCATGATTTTAATTTGCATTTATCTACTAATTCGTGATGTGGAGTATTTTTAAATATGTTTGTTGGCCGCTTGTATGACTTCTTCTTTTGAGAAGTGTCTCTTCATATCTGTTGTCCATTTTTTAGTGCGGTTGTTGTTTGCTTGTTGAATTGTTTTAAGTTCCTTATAGATTCCGGATATGAGACTTTTCTCAGATGTATAGTTTGCAAATATTTTCTCTCATTCTGTTGGTTGTATGTTTACTCTGTTGATAGTTTCTTTTGCTCTACAAAAGCTTTTTAGTTTAATTAGGTCCCATTTGTCAATTTTTTGTTGTTGTTGTTGCAGTTGCTTTTGAGGACTTAGTCATATATTATTTCCCAAGACCAATGTCCAGAATAGTGTTTCCTAGGTTTTCTTCTAGGATTCTTACAGTTTGAGGTCTTACATTTAAATCTTTAATCCATCTTGAGTTAATTTTTGTATGTGGTGACAAATAGGGGTTCAGTTTCATTGCTCTGCACATAGCTGCCAACTATCCCAGCACCATTTATCAAATAGGGACTTCTTTCCCCATAAAACAATGTATTTTTAGAGACATGGTCTCACTATGTTACCCAGACTAGAATTGAGCTCCTGGGCTCAAGCAATCCTCCCTCTTCAGCCTCCAGCGTAATTGAGACTACAGATGCATGCCACCGTGCCCAACTTGATGTATTCTTAAAATTTTAGTTGACAGAAAAAGAGGACCTTGATTAGGATTTAAATGTAGCCACTTCTGACTTTTAGAGATTTGAATACTAAATATTGTCATTGAAAAGTTTGTACTAAGTTACTCTTAATATTTGAACTCCTGGTTTTTTGACATTGCTTCAGATAGGAATTAATGTTTTAATATAGGTTTCTGCAATATTGATAACGATTAACTAATTTATTTCATAGCCCTTCTTTTCAAACTGGTGGTCTTCCAGAAAGGGAAATGGCTGGACAGGAAGGAAGAATTTTCACTCCACATCCTTTGGTACTTTTTGAACTTTGAGAAATGTGAATGTATGAACTAAAAACAAATAAATAAAATTTTATAAATGTTTAAAGTGGAATAAATGAAAAGCTCCTAATTTTCTATTATCTCCACTCTTCTAGGATCACCCCTTCTGTGTCATTCTCTGAGGAAAACAAGTTCTTCTCAAGGAGGAAAGTCTGAACTTGTCAAACAGTCCCTTAAGAAGCCAAAGTTACCAGAAGGTCGTTTTGATGCACCAGAGGATTCCCATTTAGAGAAAGAACCACTGGAAAGTAAGCATAATAAAGTACCTCTCAGTTTTTGAAGTATCAAGGAAAGTGTTTCAGTTATTGAGAAAATGAGTGAAAGAAAAGAAATATGTTATTGCTTAAATTCTGTAGTAATAAAGCATATTTCAACAATGAGTACAGTCACCATCCATCAACACATGTAGGTTTCTTAATAAAAAAGATTTTCAAGACTCTGACAGGTATATGCTTGTGTTTGTTTTATTATACCTCATTATTCACATAACAAAATATATGTTGAGACTTTCTTTGATACAAATAAATGATGTTATTTGTATCAAAGAAGGTTACATTATTTGTATCAAAGAAGATCTTATGTGAATAATGAGGTATAATAAATATAACCACAATATATATAATGTATACATATTTATATATAAAGAACTCCAATAACTCAACAAAAAGTCAAAAATAGCAAAACACTTGAGTCTTAACTTACATGTTTTGCTATATGAATAATGAGGTATGATAAATAACAAATATATAATATGTGTATATTACATGTATGTGTGTAGAACAAAAAATAAAAATAAAAAATAGCAAAGTACTTGAGTAGACATTTCTCCAGAGAAGGTATAGAAATGTACAAATGGCCAACAAACACTTGAAAAGATGCTCAGCATCAACGTCATTATCATTAGGGAAATGCAAATCAAAACTATGAGATACTACTTCATACCCACCTGGATATAATAGAAAAAAATGGAAAATAACAAGTGTTGGGAAGGATGTGGAGAAATTGAAACCCTCAGGCATTTCTGGTGGGAATGTAAAACGTTGCAGTCGCTGTGGAAAACAGTATGGCCATTCCTCAAAAAATCGAACATAGAACTACCGTTTGACCCAGCAATTCCACTCTTAGGTGTGTAGCTAAAGGAATTGAAAGCAGGGACTTGAACAGGTATCTCTGTAACTATGTTCATAGTATTATTAACAGTAGCCAAAAGGTGGAAACAACCCAGTGTTCACGAACAAATGAATGGTTAAACAAAATGTAGCATATACATACGGTGGAAAACTACTCAGTCATAAAAAGCAATTACATTGTAATATATGCTACAACATGGATGGACCTTGAAAAAATTATGTTTAGTGAAATAAGCTGGACCCAGAAGAGCAAATATATGATTCCACTTTTATAAGGTACCTAGAATAGGCAAATTCGTAGAGCCAGAAAGTAGAATAGAGGTGATCAGGGACTCCAGGGACTAAGAGGGAAGTCATTGTTTAGTGAGTACAGAGTTCATTGTGGGGGTGATGAAAACATTTTAGTTATGGATAGTGGTGATGGTTGTACAACCCTGTGAATGTATTTTTGTTGTTGTTTTTGTTTTTGAGATAGAGTCTCGCTCTTTCACCTAGGCTGGAGTGCAGTGGCACAATCTTGGCTCACTGCAACCTCCGCCTCCCAGGTTCGTGTAATACTCCTGTCTCAGCCTCCCGAGTAGTTGGGATTACAGGCATGCCACCACAGTGGCTTATTGTTGTGTTTTTAGTAGAGATGGGATTTTACCATGTTGGCGAGGCTGGTCTTGAACTCCTGACCTCAAGTGACCAACCCATCTCGGCCTCCCAAAGTGCTGGGATTACAGGCATGAGCCACTGCGCCTGGCAGTGAATGTATTTAATACTACCAAATTGTACACTTACAAATGGTTAAATGAGAAATATTATGTCATATTTATTTTACCACAATAAAAAAAAAAAAGCAAAAACCAGCACATTTCAAAAGCTAATCATCTGTTTGACACAATGGTAGGCATTCAACTGTCTTGTTTTACTCAAGTTCATGTTGAACCTACCATCCCTTAGAAACTTCTGACAAACATCACCAAATACAGCAGGTGCTCTTCAATCCTTGTTTTATTTGAACAATCCACAACCTTTGACAGTGTTAACTATTGCTTCTGGAAATCTCCTGCCTTGATTTCCATTATGCTTTCCTTAGTTTCATTTTTTTGTGTTTGTATGTCTGTGTGTGTTGTTTTGTTTTGTTTTGTTTTGTTGAGACAGGGTCTTCCTCTGTTGCCCAGGCTAAAGTGCAGTGGCATGAACACATGGCTCACTGCAGCCTTAACCTTCCCAGCTCAAACTATCCTCCTGCCTCAGTCTCCTGAGTAACTGAGACCACAGGCACATACCACCATGCTCACCTAATTAAAAAAAATTTTTTTTGTAGAGATGAGGTCTTGCCATGTTACCCAGGCTGGTGTCAACTCCTGGGCTCAAGCAGTCCTTCTGCCTCGGCCTCCCAAAGTACTGGGATTACAAGTGTTAGCCACCATTCCTGGCATGCTTTCTTTAGTTTCTCACCCTATTTCTTCATTAATCTCTTCCTGGGCTCCTTTTTGAGCTCTTCTGCCTCTCCCTAACACCTAGATGTGGGTATTTGCCAGGCCTCTGTTCTTAGCCCCCTAAGCATTCCGAGGGAGATTTCATATTTCCCTAAAATGATTTGATTGATTGAGGCAGAGTCTCACTCTGTGACCCAGGCTGAAGTGCAGTGGCACTGTCACAGCTCACTGCACCCTCAAACTCCTGGGCTTCACTACTCAGCCTCTCCTGTAACTGGGGCTACAGGCACGAACCTGGCTAATTTTTCTTTCTTTCTTTTTTTTTTTTTTTAAGAGACAGTCTCACTACATTGCCCAGGCTGGTCTTGAACTCCTGGGCTCAAACGATCTTCCCACCTCAGCCTCCCAAAGTGGTGAGATTACAGGCATGAGCCACCACGCCCGGCTTAAAATGATTTGAAGTATCACCGGTGTGTTGGTGATTCATAATTTTTACCTCCAATCACACCTCTTTCCTGAGCATCACTCTCCTATCTCCATTTGCCTCCTGATTATCTTTCTTTGCGTATTCCAGAAGTCTCAAAATTAATATTTCTAAAACTGAAGTCATCCTATACCCATTGTTCCAACTCACCTTCAGCCCTCCTACCCACCCGACCTCATATCCTCCTCTTCCTTCTGGATTTGTAGTCCACCCCATCTACCAAGTCACCCAAGCCCGAAATCTGGGGATAATCTTTCACTCCTGCCTCTTCCTGTCTCCTGTGACTGATCACTAACCAAGACCTGTTGCTTCTACCCTTTTAACATCTCTCAAATTTATTCCCTCTTACTCTTCCTACCAGTAAGGCCCAAATTCAAGCTGTCTCTAGCTCCACTGGTCTCATAACAAACCTCTCTGCTTCCTTGTTTCCTTCCTTCTAGTCTTGTCTCCCTGCCTCTGATACATACTTTATTCTAAGAAAACTGTGTAGGTTGTCTCTTTGAAAAGAGTAGATTTCATTATTAAAATCATAAAGGAAAATATTTGTAGCTAGGCACCCTGCTTGATATAAAGATGAATAAGAAAGGAATATGAGATAATGTAAATAACGATGAACAGGACATCATGTGGTAACTAGCATGAGAGATACACAAAAAGATCAGAGAAAAGTCGACAAAAAAGATAACTTTTGAGCTGGGGTCTGAAGAAAAATAATTTTTTGTTTTTTTGAGTTGGAGTCTCGCTCTGTCACCCAGGCTGGAGGACAATGGTGCGATCTCGGCTCACTGCAACCTCCACCTCCCGGGTTCAAGCGATTCTCCTGCCTCAGCCTCCTAAGTAGCTGGGACTACAGGCTCCTGCCACCACGCCTGGCTAATTTTTGTATTTTTGGTAGAGAAGGGGTTTCACTGTGTTGGTCAGGCTGGTCTTGAACTCCTGACCTCAGGTGATCCACCTGCCTTGGCCTCCCAAAATGCTGGGGTTACAGGTGTAAGCCACCATGCCAAGCTGGAAAAGTAAAATTTTTATAAGTAGATAAGGTGTGGTGAGGAGACGTTTCAAAATAACTGGAGAAAGCTATGGTCAAAGAGAAAGAGGCTATAGAACATTAACACTTACACGACACAGCTAATGGGCTTCTTTGGCTTCAACATAAATTATATGTATATTCGATTAATACAGGGGTGTCCAATCTTTTGGCTTCTTTGGGCCGCATTGGAAGAAGAATTGTCTTAGGCCACACATAAAGTGCACTAACAATAACTGATGAGCTAAACAAAAAAAATTAAAAATAAATAAAAAATAATTTTAAAAAATCACACAAAACAACTCAACGTTTTAAGAAAGTTTACGAATTTGTGTTGGGCCACATTCAAAGCCATCCTGGGCCACATGCAACCCATGGACTGTGGGTTGAACAGGCTTGAATTAATTGAATATAAAGCTAGACACGCAGGTTCGGCTCAAATCTGGGAGGGCCTGAACTCCCAGGTTACAGTGTAAGGGCTTTATGCAGTGAGCAGTGAGGAAATGTATTTGGATAGAGGTTGTTTTAATTAGCTTTATTAAATATAGTCTGCATATAATAAAATTCACCCATGTTAAATACACAATTGAGTGAGGTTTTCTTTGTTTTTGTTGTTGTTTTTGTTTTTGTTTTTGAGATGGGGGAGTCTTGCTATGTTGCCCAGGCTGGAGTGCAGTGGTGTGATCTCGGCTCACTGCAACCTCTGCCTCCCGGGTTCAAGCGAGTCTCCTGCCTCAGCCTCCTGAGTAGCTAGGATTACAGGCACCTGCCACCATGCCCAGTTAATTTTTGTATTTTTAGTAGAGATGGGGTTTCACCATGTTAGCCAGGCTGGTCTCAAACTCCTCACCTAGTGATCCGCCGCCTCGGCCTCCCCAAGTGCTAGGATTACAGGCATGAGCCACCGCGCCCGGCTAGTGAGTTTTAACAAATGTTTACAGCCATGGAAACCACACAAAGTGTAAAATAGTTCTGTCCCCTAAAGAGGCACAAGGCAGTTCATCCTCTCCCCACCTCCTCCCAGCAACCATTGATCTGTTCTCTATCATTGTAGTTTTGCTTTTTCTAGGATTTTATATAAATGAAACTCTACAATATGTAGTCTTTGGTGTCTGGTTCCTTTCACTTAGTATAATGTGGAAAAGGGTTTCTGTTGCATTAGTTCTAAAATGGGACACTGAGAGCAGGAACCAGGGTGGTAATGGTGAGAACAAAAAATTTCAGAAAACGGTAGGCTATTATAAGGGCAAAAATTAGGTTAAACAAATGTGAGGAAGAAGAGACATGGAAAGATACGAAGGTGTGGTCAGAAAGAAGAGTGCCCAAAAGAGTGTGGGATTTGGAAAAGGAACACACTCAAAAAATAATAAAGTCCAGTGGACAGCAGAAGTAGATGTGAAAGTCATCAGGAAAGAGATTGGTGACCTCTGTGGCCTCGATGTGTGATGATTTACTAATGTGAATGTTGATATTAGGGATGATGGGGAGAGGGAGATGGAACTATGAACCAGATATTGATCCCATCCGAGAAGACAGAAGAATCTTTGAGTTTATTATAAGACTGGAGAAAAGCACTGGACAAGTGAATGGTATAGAATTCCAAAAAGGAAAGGCTATAGAGGTGTGGCGTTAGAATGAGAGGCTGGAAATAGCAGTGAGGAGCAGGGACATCTTGACCTGTTCTTTCTTCCCCAGTGCTGTGGACTGAATTATGTTCCCCCAAAATTCATCTGTTGGAGCTCTAACCTCCCAGGTGATGGTATTTGGAGATAGGGCCTTTGGGAGATAATTAGGTTTAGATCATGAGAGTAGGGTAACTCTTTAAGGGATGGAAATGTTTTACACTTTGTGTTATTTACATGACTGTAAACATTTGTTAAAACTCACTGAACTGTGTACTTAAAATGGGTGAATTTTATTGTAAGCAGACAATACTTTAATAAAGCTGGTGGAAATCTCCTCATGGTGGGAATAGTGCCCTTATAAGAAGAGATACCAGAGAGCTTGCTGTCTGTCTTTCTCTGCCATGTGAGGACACAGCAAGAAGTGACCATCTGTAAGCCAGGAAGAAAGCCCTCATGAGAACCAACCATGCTAGCACCCTGATTTCAGTCTACCAGCCTCCAGAGCTGTGAGAAAATAAGTTTCTGTTGTTTACTCCACCTAGTCTATTTTGTTAATGGCAGCTCAAACTAAGACATCCAGTGAGCCACAGAGATATGTGAGAAAGAAGAACTTCCATTAGAGAGGCCTTCAGGGGAATTCTTAGAGGAGGAAAAAGCCAACTTGCATTGCAGTAAAGCATGGACTTCCTATGAAAACAGAATGATGATGAGTATGGGAGACAGTTTATTCATAATATAACAAGAATAAAAGAATGAATATTTGAAAAATTTTCAGGGTAAATTCTGTATCCTTTTTCTTTTGCCTAGAGAGGGGCTTTATGATTTTGGTGAAGATCCTTTAGTTTTCTAAAGAGATATAGTTTGGGTAATCATTCTCCTGCAGTTCCCCCGTGCTATGCAGGATAAAATAAAAGCCGTATACCTTTTCTTCTAGTAATCTGTCTTTTGTCAGTTGATTTTTGGCAAACCTTCAGAGGGCAAGGGGGAAGCTTTTCCTTGGTCCCTACACCTTCTCCCAGAGTCCAAGCAATGTGCTTCCTCAGCGGAACAGGTTTAAACATCTGTAAGTAGCTATGATGACAACCTCAGCAGAGAATACCCACCTTGAGGGAATGTGACACCCATGCCCCCAAAAGTCTAGTTGCCTTTTGGTCTGTGTCTCAGGAGTATAACGACTTCTCTAGGGATTGAATGTAAGAGAGACCTAAGTAACCAAGGGGTTTGGATAAAGCAGATCTGGGTTTGAACTGGAGCTCTCAGAGGCTTCTACTCTCTGGGTTTCAGTTTCCTCCTAATACCTGCCTTAGAATGCCGTTATGAAAAGAAACTGAGATGATAGGCACTTTGCACTTTCCCTTTCAAGCCTTGCCAGTTTGTTATTCTTGTATGTATTTGTTTGCCTTTTATTGTTGTTGTTGTTGTTTTGGCCTACTTCAGTACTCTGTAAGCCCTATGAGGGAAGGGGCCTTCTATTGCATGGTCACTACTGTATCCCTCACCCTACCTTTACCTAGCATAGGGCCTGGCAGAGTAATAGTGGAATAAATGAATGAAACTATCTGCCCACAGGGTTGCCATGAGGATAAAAATAAATCTTTTCATTCATTCATATGATACGTATTAAGTATCCTCTGTGAGCCAACCACTGAAACAGCAATGGATAAAACACACACAAAAATTATACCGTAATGAGGCTTAATGTTTTAGTGGGAGAGACAGACAATAGTCAAAGTACATTTTAAAAATATATGAAATTAGTGATAATTGCTGAAGATAATGTAAATCTGGGAAGGAATGGGAAGTGTTGGGAGGGTGGCCACAATAAATAAATAAATAGATACAGTTTAAGAATTAGGGGCCAGGCGGCTGGGCGCAGTGGCTCACACCTGTAACCCCAGCACTTGGGGAGGCTGAGGCGGGTGGATCACCTGAGGTCAGGAGTTCAAGATCAGCCTGGCCAACAAAGTAAAACCCCTGTCTCTACTAAAAATACAAAAAATTAGCTGGTCATGGTGGTGCATACCTGTAATCTCACCTACTTGAGAGAGTGAGGCAGGAGAATCACTTGAACCCTGGAGGCAGAGGTTGCGGTGAGCCGAGATTGTGCCATCACACTCCAGCCTGGGCAATAAGAGTGAAACTCCATCACACACACACACACAAAGAATTAGGGGTTAGGTGCGGTGGTTCACACCTGTAATCCCAGCACTTTGGGAGGCCGAGGTGGGTGGATCATTTGGGGTCAGGAGTTTGAGACCAGCCTGGCCAACATAGTAAAACGCCATCTCTACTAAAAGTACAATTATTAGCCAGGCATAGTGGTGCGCGCCTATAGTCCCAGCTACTCAGGAGGCTGAGGCAGGAGAATTGCTTGAACCCAGGAGGCAGAGACTGCAGTGAGCTGAGATCACACCACTCCACTACTCCAGCTGGACAACAGAGCTAGACTCCATCTCAACAAAACAAAACAAAGAATTAGGGCTCTAATAGTTGGTTCCTCTCCTGTTTTTTCCATATATAAAGCAGTACAGTGTATGGGCTGAGAGCAAGACTGCAGCCAGGATGTCTGAATTCAAAGTCAGTTTTATCACTTAGAAGCTGTGTGATATGGAGCAACTTTCTTAACCCTTTGTGGCTCATTTTCTTCGTCTGTAAAGTTGGAACAATAATTGTTCTTGTCCCATAGGATTGTTAGGAAGATTAAATGGATTAGCATACATAAAGTACTGAGAATTGAGCCTGGCTTGTGACGGGGATTCCTACTATGAACACATAGTATTAAGAATAATAATTACTATTATTGATTATAAATTGCAGTACCAGCCAAACAGTTGCTGAAGCCAAAACCCTATGATGAGGAACAGTAATTCTCTAGCTAAGATTAATTGACATTCCTATGTACCTGGCATCACGCTAAACCCTTTACATGTATTACCTTGTTTAATTATCAACACAGTGAGGGAAGTATGATTGTTCTCCCCATTTTACTGGTCAGAAAACTGTGGCATTAAGTCAAAGTGATTCCTTCAAAGGAGTCTTATTTCAAGACCTTTCAAGTCTTATGAATTTGTACTCTGTATTCTCTTCTCAAACTCAGGAAAAAGAATCACATTTACAGTTCATTTAAAGACTGCATGGTAACCAGGTTACTAAGATCTAGCCTATCATGCAAACCTGTCTTTAAAATTGACCATAGGCAGGCTCGGTGGCTCACGCCTGTAATCCCAGCACTTTGGGAGGTCGAGGCGGGCGGAACACTTGAGGTCAGGAGTTTGAGACCAGCCTGGCCAACGTGGTGAAACCCCGTCTCTACTAAAAATACATGAGCATGGTGGCATGTGCCTGTAATCCCAGCTACTCAGGAGGCTAAGGCAGAAAAATCACTTGAACTCAGAAGGCAGAGGTTGCAGTGAGCCCAGATCATGCCACTGCAATACCAGCCTAGGTGACAGAGGGAGACTCTGTTTCAAAAAAATAACAATAAGGCCGGCGGTGGCTCAAGCCTGTAATCCCAGCACTTTGGGAGGCCGAGACGGGCGGATCACGAGGTCAGGAGATCGAGACCATCCTGGCTAACACGGTGAAACCCCGTCTCTACTAAAAATACAAAAACTAGCCGGGTGAGGTGGCGGGCGCCTGTAGTCCCAGCTACTCGGGAGGCTGAGGCAGGAGAATGGCGTAAACCCGGGAGGCTGAGCTTGCAGTGAGCTGAGATCCGGCCACTGCACTCCAGTCCGGGCGACAGAGCGAGACTCCGCCTCAAAAATAAATAAATAAATAAATAAATAAGCAAAATAAGATTGACTATAAGGCCTCTCCTGCCTCCATTAACTGCTTTATTTATATCTCATTTTCCTTAGAATTTCCAGATGATGTTAATCCAGTGACCAAAGAAAAAGGTGGACCCAGGGGCCCAGAACCTACCCGATATGGAGATTGGGAACGAAAAGGACGCTGTATTGATTTTTAAGTCGCATCTTCTTTAACCTCAATATTGTTTTCTGAATATGTACATCTGAATTAACTTATTCCTGATTATTTTCTTTCTTTATATCCTTTATGTCGTGAGTTTCCATAATGTGTTTAAATATATATATGATGGCTTTGGAAGAAAATATGCTGCTATAAATTAGGAAGGGGAGACCAGCTTGACCAATATGGAGAAATCTCGCCTCTACTAAAAATACAAAATTAGCCAGGCGTGGTGGCGTGCATCTGTAATCCCAGCTACCCTGGAGGCTGAGGCAGGAGAATGGCTTGAACTCAGGAGGTGGAGGTTGCGGTGAGCTGAGATCGCACCATTGTACTCCAGTCTGGGCAACAAGAGCGAAACTCTCTCAAAAAAACAAAAAAAAAAATTAGGAAAGCAAAAGTATTTTTTCATTAACATATGTTAGTTTAATGAATATAGAAATGATTCTTGACCTTTTTTTTTTTTTTAAGACAGAGTCTTTCTCTGTCACACAGGCTGGAGTGGAGTGGCACTATCCCAGCTCACTGCAACTTCTGCCCCCCAGGTTCAAGCAATTCTCTTGCCTCAGCCTCCTGAGTAGCTGGGATTACAGGCACCCACCATCACACCTGGCTAATTTTTGTGTTTTTAGTAGAGACAAGGTTTCATCATGTTAGCCAGGCTGGTCTTGAACTCCTGACCTCAGGTGATCCACCTGCCTCAGCCTCCCAAAGTGCTGGGATTGCAGGTGTGAGCCACCTTGCTCAGCCTAGAAATGATTCTTAGAGCTGTAGGCCTTTACTTCATCATTTTTCAGTTTAAATTAATCAGTTGCTTATAAAATGCACACATAAATAAAATAATTTTTAAAAAATGATTGTGTTGCTGTGTGCTAGGGGTTAGTGGCTTTTAACATGCGAGTTAAATAATGCGTTATAGTTTGAGAAGGCCACAATAATAACAGAAAATCTTTAACTTGGAGTCAGTTACTTAATTACTTACCCAATTATTTGGGTTCAAATTCTGACTCTACTTCTTAACTACCTATGTGACCTTGGATAACTTATTTAACTTCTCTGTGCTTCAATATCCTTATGTGTAAGTTGGAGATAATAATACTTTTGATACTGGAGGGCTGAGGGAGGTCCCCAAACGCTGGTGGGACCTTAACTCCAGCTGATGTCGAGGCTCTTGATACCATTATGAGAAGGAATTCGAGGCAAGTCAGAAACCAGTGAAAGTACCAAGATTTATTGCAAAGTGAAAAGTATACATTCGATGCCTGTAATCCCAGCACTTTGAGAGACCGAGGTGGATCGATCACTTGAGGTCAGGAGTTCGAGACCAGCTGGCCAACATGGCGAAACCCTGTCTCTACTAAAAATACAAAAATTAGCTGGGCATGGTGGCGTAGGCCTATAATCCCAGCTACTTGGGAGGCTGAGGCAGGAGAATCACTTGAACCGGGAGGCAGAGATTATAGTGAGCCACGATTGTGCCACTGCACTCCAGCCCGGGTGACAGAGCGAGACCCTGTCTCAAAAAAAAAAAAAAGAAAAGTACACATTCAAGAAAGGGGAGTGTGGGCATACTCAAGAGAGAGTGACTCAGTGGAGTTTAGGGCTTCTATCTTTATGGATTTCTATAACCAAGAGGTGAAATATTCTTGAAGATTCCTGGAAAAAGGTGAAGATTTCTTGGAATTGTGGTGCCACCGACTTCTACACCAAATACAGGTGTTCCCAGAACAGTCGTGGCACTGGTCTATGTGTGCTTTAGTATGTTTAGAGGTCCTAGGTGAAATCTAGGTCATATTCAGTGCCATGCTGGGTCCAGTCAGTCTTAGCCAGCTTGGCGCACACCCTGGTTTTTCAGGATCTTATCAGCCCCTAGTTTATGCAGCCATTTCAACAGTTTCCTTTTTGCTAATCATGTAAAACTGCTGCCTGGAATTTTCTGCTCTTCTGTGACCACCCTATATTGTTGCTGTGTCACTTTCACTTCACAGGGAAGTTGAGAAGATTAAATGAATAAATAACGTGTATTAGGGTTCTTCAATAGGAGAGAGAGAGATGATGTGGAATTGGCTCATGCAGTTCTGGAGGCTGAGAAGTCCCATGATAATGCCATCTGCAAACTGAACACCTGAAGACCCAAAAAAGCCAGTGGTGTGAATCAGTCTGACTCCAAAGGCCTGAGAACCAGGGGAAGTTATGATGTAAATCCAGTCTGAGGGCAAAGAAGATGAGATGAGATATCCTAGCTCAAGCAGTGAGGCAAGAAAAAAGGAGTGAATTCCTTCTTCTACCTTTTGTCCTATTCAGGCCTTCAATGTATTAGATAATGCCCAGCTACATTGGGAAGGACAGTCTACTGAGTTCACCAGTTCCAATGCTAATCCCATTCAGAAACACCCTTACAGACACATCCGGGAACAATGTTCAAACTGGTACCCCGTGGCCTACTCAAGTTGACACATAAAATTAGCCAACACAACATGTTAGCCACTTAAAGTAGTGTGTAGTATAGGGCATACATCTCAGTAAGTGTTAACTCTCTTTAAATTATGAATGTATTTTTCCAAGTCTCTAGGCATTGTAAGAAGAAAGATTTTTTTTTTTTTTTTTGAGTAGGGGGACGGAGTCTTGCTGTGTCCCCAGGGTGGGCTACAGTGGCACAATCTCTACTCACTGCAACCTCTGACTCCCTAGTTCAAGTGATTCTCCTGCCTCAGCCTCCCGAGTAGCTGAGGCTACAGGCACTCGCCACCACGCCTGGCTAATTTTTCTATTTTTAGTAGAGATGGGGTTTCACCGTGTTAGCTAGGATGGTCTCGATCTCCTGACCTCGTAATCTGCCTGCCTCGGCCTCCCAAAGTGCTAGGATTACAGGCATGAGCCATCATGCCCGGCCAGTGGTAGGAAAGATTTTTAAAAATGAAATTTGAAATACTTGAAATTGTATTATACGAGTACACATTTAAAATGTCATTAGTTGAAAATAGTGATTACATGAGTGAACTGAAATATATACATTAGTTTGTGGAACATAAAATTCACATAGGTGCTATGGTTTGAAAATTTGTTCCCTCCAAAACTTCTGTTGAAACTTAACCCCCGGCCGGGCGCGGTGGCTCAAGCCTGTAATCCCAGCACTTTGGGAGGCCGAGACGGGCGGATCACGAGGTCAGGAGATCGAGACCATCCTGACTAACACGGTGAAACCCCGTCTCTACTAAAAAATACAAAAAACTAGCCGGGCGAGGTGGCGGGCGCCTGTAGTCCCAGCTACTCCGGAGGCTGAGGCAGGAGAATGGCGTAAACCCGGGAAGCGGAGCTTGCAGTGAGCTGAGATCCGGCCACTGCACTCCAGCCTGGGCGACAGGGCCAGACTCCATCTCAAAAAAAAAAGAAACTTAACCCCCAATGTGGCAGTATTGAGAGGTGGGACCTTTAAGAGGTGTTTGGCCTTTAAGAGTGCAGAGCCCTCACAAAGATTAATTCATTTATGGGTTAATGGGCAATTGGGTTATCATGGAAGTGGAGCTGGTGCTGTATGAGAAGAGGAAGAGAGACATAAGCTAGCATGTTAGCATCTGAGCACACTCAGCCAACTTGCCATGTGATGCCGTGCGCTGCCTCAGGACTCTGCAGAACTTTCACCAGCTTCAAGGCCCTGGCCAGATGTGCCCCTTGACCATGGACTTTCTAGCCTCCAAAACCATAAGAAATAAACTTCTTTTTTTTCATAATTATCCAGTATCAGGTATCTAGTTATAGCAACAGAAAATGGGCCAAGAAAACTGGCACTGGGAGTGAGGTGTTGGTATAAAGTTACCTGAAAATGTGGAAGCTGCATGGGAACTGGATAATGGGCAAAGATTGGAAGAGTTTGGAGGAGCAGAGTAGAAAAAGCCTAGATTCTGATTAGGAGTTAGAAGACAAGAAGACTAGGGAAAGTTTGGAACTTCCTAGAGATACTTAAGTGGTCGTGACCAGAATGCTGATAGAAATATGGACAGTAAAGGCCATTCTGATGAGATTTCAGATGGAACTGAAGATCAAGGTGTTGGAAACTGGAGTAAAAGCCTTTCTTAGAAAGTGGCAAAGAATTTGGCTGGATTGTGTCCATGCCTAAGGCTGGGTGTTTTATAGCAACACTCTACTCCCAGCTACCAATTCCAGGGAATGCTGAACTTAAGAATGGTGAATTAGAATATTTGACGGAAGAAATACCTAAGCAGCAAAGCATTCAGGCTATTGCATGGCTACTTTTAACCACTTACATTAAACTGCAAGAAGGAATAAGTGACTTAAAGACAGAAATTGTAATCAAAAGGGAAGCAAAGCAGAGAGATTTGGGAAACTCTAAGCCTAGACGTGGTAGAGAATGAAAGACCATTTTCAGCAGAGGAAACGAAGGGCGTGACCAAGCCACTGTTTGCTGAAGAGATTAATATGGCTAGAAAGGAGCCAGAGATTATTCATCAGGACAGTGGGAGAAAGATCCCAAAGGCATTTCACAAATCTTTGAATCTGCCCCTCCCATCACAAGCTCAGAGACCTAAAATGGCAGAATGGTTGAAAGGGACAGGCCCAGGGCACTCTCTAAGGGCTTGCTGCCCCGGGCTGCCTTGGGCCTCTACTCCTGGCATTCTGGCTGCTCAGGCAGCTCTAGCTCAAATGGCCCCCAGTGTGGCTCGGCCTCCCACTCCAAAAGGTCCAAGTTGTAAGTCTTTGTAGCACTATCCAGTGACACAAGTGGTCTCAGATGCTGCTCATGCACCCACTCCAGAGGGCACAAGCAGTAAGCCTTGGTGACTTCCACATGGTGCTCGTTCTGCAGGCACATAGCAAGAGCTATGAGGCATAGCAGCTTCCACCTAGATTTCAAAGGATGTATCAGACAGCCTGTGGGCCCATGCAGAGACTTACTGCAACGGCAGAGCCACTGCAGAGAACCCCTCTACTAGAGTAGTGCTGAATGGAAATGTGGGACCAGAGCTGCTGCAGGAAGTTCCCACCAGGACAGTGCACTCTGGAGCCACAGGGGCAGGACCACCCTGAGACCCCAGAACTGTAGAGCTACCAGTATGCAACACCAGCCTGGAAAAGCTGCAGGCACCTGACTCCAACCTGTGAGAGTAGCCACATGGACTACAACAAGCAAAGCCATAGGCATGAGATTGCCCAATGTTTTGGAGACCCACTCCCTACCTCAGTGTTCACAGGATGCCAGCATGGAGTCAAAAGAGATTATTCTCCAGCTTCAAGCGTTTTTGTTTGTTTGTTTGTTTGTTTATTTGTTTGTTTGTGATGGAGTCTCATTCTTCTTTCTGTCACCCCGGCTGGCAATGGCATGATCTCGGCTCACTGCATCCTCTGCCTCCTGGGTTCAGGAGATTCTCCTGCCTCAGCCTCCTGAGTAGCTGGAATTACAGGCACCTGCTACCATGCCTGGCTAATTTTTTTGTATTTTTAATAGAGACAGGGTTTCACCATGTTAGCCAGGCTGGTCTTGAACTCCTGACCTCAAGGGATCCTCCCGCCTCAGCCTCCCAAAGTGCTGGGATTACAGGTGTGAGCTGCTGCACCCGGCTGAGCTTCAAGATTTAATGTCTGCCCTGCTGGGTTTCTGACTTGTTAGGGGCCTATTACTCCATTTTTCTTTCCTATTTTTCCCTTTTGGAATGGAAATGTATATCCTATGCCTGTCCTACCGTTGTATCTTGGAAACAGATAAATTGTTTTCACAGGATCACAGATAAGACTTTGCACTTTTGAGTTGTTGCTGGAACACGTTAAGACCTTGGGGCTATAAAGATAGAATAAATGTATTTGTATGTGATAAAGACATTAGTTTTGGAAGGCCAGTGCCAGTGCCAGAATGCTATGGTTTGAATGTTTGTCTCCTCCAAATCTCATGTTAAACTTAATCTTCATTGTAACAGTATTAATGAGATGGGAAATCCAACTGTGCTATTTGACAGGTAGGACCTCTGGAAGGTAATTAGGATGTAATGAAGTCATAAGGGTGAGGCATTAGTGGCTTTCTAAGAGAAGAAAGACCTGAGCTAGCACATTTGGCCACCTCACCATATCATACCTTGTGATGCCTTAGGACTCTAGAGAGAGTCTAGTCTCCACCAGCAAGACCCCATGAACTTGGCCCACATGTCACCGTGAACTTGGACTTCCCAGCCTCCAGAACCGTAAGAAATAAATATCATTTTTCTGCCGGGTGTGGTGGCTCACGCCCGTAATCCCAGCACTTTGGGAGGCCAAGGCAGGTGTATCACCTGAGGCCAGAAGTTCAAGACCAGCCTGAACAACATGGTGAAACCCCATCTCTGAAAAATACAAAATTAGCCAGGTGTGGTGGTGCACATCTGTAATCCCAGCTACTCGGGAGGCTGAGACAGGAGAATCGCTTGAACCTGGGAGGCAGAGGTTGCAGTGAGCCGAGATCACACCATTGCACTCCAGCTTGGGCAACAAGAGTGAAACTCCATCTCAGAAAAAAAAATAATAATCATCATTTTTTAATAAATTACCCAGTTTCAGCTATTCTTTTATAAGCAACAGAAAATGGATTAAGACAGTAGGTATATAGAGGGTAAATATGAGAAAAACGGGATAAATGGACTAGCTCAGTCAGTTTGGATGACTCAAAACCTCCTACCCTGTGGCCTTTTAATAACTGGGTCAGGAAAAGTCAAGTCCAGTGTACAGATCTGGAATAATGGAAGGACGGGAATTGTTGGGCTCCCCTAAGGTATCCTTTGCAGCATGTCATCTGGCCTCACTCACTCTTAGACGTTGGGCCTTCAGCTCCCAGGCTACACTTGAATTAGGAAGAAAGGTTTTGCAAAACCTATAGAAGACAGAATCCAGTAGGCTGATAACTGTGTGATGTGAATTACAAGTGCAATATTACTTGAGAAGATTATACAGAGACTCATTTAAGAGAATAAAAATTATTATCCCAGAAACGAATTAACTATTGTGCAATTAGGACTAGTCATTTGGTCTTTCTATCAGTTTTCTTTCTTTGTCAGCATTCATTCTTCTAGTTGCAATTACTATCTTTGCTGCAAAGTAATAACTACATTTCCTTAGAAATATTCTATAATTTAGTCAACCTCCAACTGCCCAAGTCAGTAAAGGTTTTTACTAAGTTAACATTCAAAAAATAGTAGACCGGATGTGTTGTCTCATGCCTGTAATCCCAACACTTTGGGAGGCTGAGGCAGGTGGATCACCTGAGGTCAGGAGTTCAAGACAATTAGCTGGGTATGGTGGTGCACGCTTGTAATCCCAGGTACTTGGGAGGCTGAGGCAGGAGAATCGCTTGAACCCGGGAGGCAGAGGTTGCAGTGAGCTGAGATCATGCCACTGCACTTCAGCCTGGGCGACAGAGAGGACTCCATCTCAAAGAAAAAAAGAAAAATAGTATGTTAAATTTTTGTTGTATAGTTTTGCTTGTGTTCTACACTATCATGATGTGCAATAGAAAAAAGACAACTTATATACTTCAAAAGCTAATCTAAAATATATAACAACCAAAGTGTTATATTAAGATAATTCTTAACCTCTGTTAATAGTAACATGTTTCATTACAGTTATCAAATATATAGGTAAAATTTGGCAGCATGAAAACACTTGTGGTCTGTATGTCTATCAAATATTCATGAAAAAACCTGAAGACTATCAATTTGGTACCTACAAAAGATGATGTGATGGTCATGGAAATGCATCACCCAGATCTCCTCCTGTGAGAAGCAGAGTTGATTGAGAACCCTAGCTGCTACCCCATGGTATCTACCACTGTATTCCTTGCTGTTCCCAGTCAATGAGTGAGAATGGCAGGACTATTAACACTGGCCCACTCCCCTGATGGGCAACATTGGCTCAAGGACTTCTCATTAGATTGCCCAGAATTTTCTTAGAAACATGCTACTGTCTGAGATTCTTCCTACCCCATACTCCTTTCCTTCACTCTCTCCTTCACAGGTGTCAAACCCTACCTACTTCATAATTCACAGATATCTCCTCCAATAAATCTCCTTCAAACTCAATGCCATCTTGCCTTCTGTTAATTCGTAGAGAACCCAAATTAACATGGATAACTTTTTAAAAACAACTTACAGACAGTTTTTCAGAAAATGTCATACAATGCTTGTGATTTTTTTTTAGTATGATCATAGTTTAAACACTTTTACATCACTTGGGGGATTTCTGGGAAATTATATGTTGATCTTTTATGTACAAGGCTCATGCCATGGAGTGTTGTACATATTGAGTGTTTGGTTAGATTGAATTATGTCTAGTAGGTCCCAGATGCTGAGACCTACACTGTGTGAAAATATATATATTACCTATTATTAAACTTGTAAGAGCAAGCATAAAGCCATAACCTGCTAGTAAATAATAAGTGTTCATTGGATAGTTTGCAGTGAGAAAACTTTGTCATAGCAATTGTTAATGATAGTATATCAGTAATCTGATAATTTCAGAACAGGACAGTAATTTTTCTAAATACAAGGTAAGAATGGCAGTGAGATTAATGAGTGCTGATTGATCAATTAGAAGGGAAAGTCAGATGAAGAGTGCCTAATGAGTTCATTCATTCACTAAATTGATTCATTCATTTAATCAGTGGTGATTGCCTACTACATGCTTGATATTCTGCGAGGCTCCTTCTGTTTTTTGTTTTTTTTTTTTTTTTTTTTATTTACTTATTTTTGAGAGTGAGCCTCGCTCTGTCGCCCAGGCTGAAGTGCAGTAGCGTGATCTCGGCTCACTGCAATCTCTGCCTCTGGTTTCAAAAGATTCTCCTGCCTCAGCCTCCCGAGTAGTAGGAATTACAGGCACCTGCCGCCAGGCCTGGCTAATTTTTTTTTTTTTTTTTTGGATTTTTAGTAGAGACAGGGTTTCACCATGTTGGCCAGGCTGGTCTCAAACATCTGACCTCCAGTAATCTGCCTGCTTCTGCCTCCCAAAGTGCTGGGATTACAGGCATGAGGCACCGCACCAGGCCACTGCTACGCTCTTTCTATTTGGTGATTAATGAAACAGATCCCCTGCCACCCTAGCATAAAGTCTGATGTGTTTTGATGTATGCATGCAAATAGTTCCAGAAGACAACCACTGAAGACTAAAGGATTGCAGGTGACTATACTTCACCCCAGCCAAACCAAAGGGAACTTCCTAAGTTTAATGAGACTATCACTTTCTGAACTTTTGGTACTAGATGACTCTTCAGAGATCTGGATTTTCACCTTTTGAAATCTAAACAGGCTCTGTGGGATATTTATTAATTAAGTATTCATTTTGTAATCAGATGTGTTCTGATTTTGCCATATATATAAGCCTCCATGGACATTGATCAAGAAGATATGGAGTGAGCATAGTGATAAAACTAAGATTCCTGGATATATAAAATTCTTTAAGCCCTTCCGAGTCCAAGAGGAGCGTTTTTGGTGGCCACAACCTCTGGAACTAAGCTCCTCTCAACTTCCCTGAGACTGGTTTGCTATAAATGAATTACAAAAGATTATTGAACTAACAATGAATATGAGGGCATGTGTGAAATTAAGAAATATTTATGACTAACAAGTATTCAGTATCAGTTCATTGTCCTGTGGGCACTTCATTCTGTCTTCTTTAAGATCTTTCATTTGCAAGCCGGGTGTGGTGACTCAGAGCTGTAATCCCAGCACTTTGGGAGGCCGAGGTGGGCAGATCCCTTGAAGTCAGGAGTTTGAGACCAGCTTGGACAACATGGTGAATCCCTGTCTCTGCTAAAACTACAAAAAAAAGTAGCCGGGCGTGCTGGTGGACGCCTGTAATCCCAGCTACTTGGGAGGCTGAAGCAGGAGAATTGCATGAACCCAGGAGACAGAGGTTGCAGTGAGCTGAGATGGAGCCACTGCACTCCAGCCGGGCGACAGGGTGAGACTCTGTCTCAAAAAAGAAAAAAGAAAAAAAATTTTTTTTTTTTTGAGACGGAGTCTCACCCTGTCTCCCGGGCTGGAGTGCAGTGGCCGGATCTCAGCTCACTGCAAGCTCCGCCTCCCGGGTTTACGCCATTCTCCTGCCTCAGCTTCCCGAGTAGCTGGGACTACAGGCGCCCACCACCTCGCCCGGCTAGATTTTTGTATTTTTTAGTAGAGACGGGGTTTCACCGTGTTAGCCAGGATGGTCTCGATCTCCTGACCTCGTGATCTGCCCGTCTCGGCCTCCCAAAGTGCTGGGATTACAGGCTTGAGCCACCGCGCCCGGCCAATATCTTATTTGTAGAAACAGATACCCCTCCACGATACTCCTATTGACCATTGGTTCTAAAATAACATATATTGCTTTCTGCTTCTCCCTCTCCCCCTTCTCTTTAGGGAGGGAATACCGTCTGTTATCTCTAAACCAACATCTCTCTTATAATCAGCCAAGTCTAGGTGGTAAATTAAAGAAAAATGTAGCTGTTTCTATTCAAGGTTTTTAGATGAAGACGACATAATCTATTTTGGTGGTGATTAAACTTTTTGGTTTGGGACCCTTTACTCTTAGAAGCTTTTGAGGTGCCTATATTGTTTAGGACCCCAAAGAACATCATTTTATGTACGATATCTACCCACACTTACTGTATTAGGAATTAAAGCTAAGTAATATTTAACATACTTAACTCATTAAAAATAACCCATAGCAAACCTATTGCATGTTAACATAAAATGAAATGTTTTGAAACATAACTTCTCCAAAACAGAAAAAAAGAAATTGCAAAGAGTGGCATTGTTTTATTCTCTTCAAGATCTAACTTAATAGAAGGCAGCTGTGTTCTCATACCGTCTTCTGCATTCGATCTGCTGTGGTATTTTAACTGAGTTATGATGAAGAAAAGCTGGCTTCACATAGTTGTGTACTTGGAAAAAGGAAGATCCCACAGATCCACTGAAAGGGTTTGGTAGAGCTGAGGGTCCTCCAACCACATTTCCAAGAACTGCTGAGCTGATTTAAGTAGGAATGGAGATACTAAATAAGAATCTTTGGAACCGCCAGCAGAACCACACCCCACTACAGCACTGGCTGGAGAAGAAGGTAGCTGCTGCCTATAATGTGAGCTAGCTTTACCTCTGCAGGCAGGAACCTGCAACCACCACCACATGGGCCCCAGAACCCCTGTGTCCCACTGACTTCCTTGTCACCACGTTTAACCCATTTCTGAATGACTGTCTTGTGCAGATACATCAGCTTGATGAACACTGAAGTCAGATGCTTGCACTCCAGTGGAGGCTGGGAGGTGTGGTTTTACTGAATTCTATGGGTAAGGCAGACTTCACCCAGAGGAACTATCAGATATAGAGATGGTGTTCAAAGATTTTAGATAAAAATATTACTTGTCCACTACTATCATCTAGTTGAGAAGCAGTTTCACTGGGACACACAGTATAGATGTGTAAAATATATAAAATGTATTGCAGAAATGTAAAAATAAGATTTAAATAATCCCAGGCCAGGCACGGTGGCTCACGCCTGTAATCCCAGCAGGCAGATAACGAGGTCAGGAGTTCGAGACCAGCCCAATTAACATGGTAAAACCCCGTCTCTACTAAAAATACAAAAATTAGCCAGGCATAGTGGTGCGTGCCTGTAATCCCAGCTACTCGGGAGTCTGAGGCAGGAGAATCGCTTGAACCTGGGAGGTGGAGGTTGCAGTGAACCGAAATCACACCACTGCACTCCAGCCTGGGCAACAGAGCAAGACTGTCTCAAAAAAAAAATAAAAAATAAAAAAGGTTTAAATAATCCCTAAAGCATGTTCAATGTCCATTCCTGTTCCTTTGAAGAATACTTCCGTAGAGATTAGACTTTGAGCCTGTAATTTATTTTTGTGCCTTACATAGCATTGGTTAATGAATACGAAGATTACTTAATGATCAATAACTTACGAAAGTTACTTAAAATTCTGTAACATCCTATATTCTTTTAGAATAAGGTTTATATGTATTTAGGCCATGTATTTCTAACTTAGTTTTAGCAAATAGAATCTTGTCTGATGCCTTCAAACCACAAATACTCCTAATTAGCTATTGCTTGTAAAAAGGAATCAAGGACAGATTGAGAATGGAGTTTGTTATTGATGCAGGTGTGACAAGGAGATGAAAAACAAAAGAGCTTTTAGAAGCAATTTATAATATTGGAAGTTGAAAACATGCACGAGGAAGAAACTAGGAATATGTTTTTGCAGGGCTTGTCTTTTCCTAGCTCCTTTGGAAAAATTTGAATTTATAAACTGAGATGTTATAGACTGTGGTCTGTAACCATTATCTTAAAACATTGTATTTTTCTTAGCACAGGAGATCATTGTATTCAAATTGGCATCTGAAACTTTAATGGGATATCAAATGTGGATTCTTTGCCAGAAGATTTTCATATTTTGTCTCATCCTGAAGTCAATGACTCAGCTGGATTCCTTATTTTTAAAAGCGCTTACACGAGATTTTGTTTTCATAGTTATCCCTCATTTTCATTCTGCTGCTCAGAAATGTCAGGATTTCTGAGTAGATTGTCTCATATCAAACCTGAGCCCTTGATTATATGAGTCACAGCCCTCTATCATCATCCATACCTACATACTAAATGTTTCTCCTAGGCAAAACAATCCAAATATTTTTATTGCCCAGTTTTAGATGGGTTAATGCTGACTAGAATGCCTCCTTTCTTTCTCTACCAACACATAGCTCTTCTCTCCTCTTTCAGTCCTTTCTGGAATAAGGATAGGTATAAATTAGATACATAAAGTGCCTTTCTCTACTTTAAAAAAGATAAAAAAGTATGACTCATGTCATACATTGAATGCTCTTCCAGCTAATTAATCCTGGCTGTGATGGTTAGTTTTAGGTAGATCAACTTGACTGAGTTAAGGATTGCCCAGATAGTGGGTAAAACATTACTTCTGGCTGTGTCTGTGAGGCTGTTTCCTGAAGCAAGTAGCATTTGAATCAATAGGCGGAGTTAAGAAGATCGCCCTCACCAATGTGGACGTGTATCAGCCAACTGTCGAGGGCCTGGATAGAACAAAAGGGGAGAGAAAGGATGAATTTGCTGCCTCTTCTTGAGCTGGGACATCCATCTTCTCCTGCCCTCAGACATCAGAGCTCTAGGTTCTCAGGCCTTTGGACTCTGGGATTGCACCAGTGGCCTCCCAGCTTTTCAGGCCTTCAAACTAAGAAAGAATGACATCACCAGTTTCTCTGGTTCTCCAGCTTACAAATGGTATATGTGGTACTTCTTGGCTTGTATAATCTTGTGAGCCAATTCCTATAATAAAGCATCTCTTATAGATTCTGTCTATCCTGTTGATTCTGTTTCTCTGGAACACCCTAATACACTGACCAGGCCTCGTCATCCTGTCACTGCAGCAACCCCTTATCCTTCATGTAGATGCCATGGCTGGCATGCAGAACATTTCCCTTCTACACATCTGACTTTGTTCTCCATTCTAAGCTTTTGGGGAGCATTTTCATTCTGAAGGGGTTAGAATGCCACAAATTACATTTCTAGTGAGTTATGCATGCAAATTAAGTTCTGCCAATTAGATGCACTGATTGTGATTTGAAAGGGAATGTGAGGGAAGGCCACCTTCCCACTGCTGATTTTTCTGGCTGGCTGATACAGCTGTGGAGACCTTGAATTTGTCTGCAGCAGCACTCCACTCTGTAGTTACTAGTCTTGTGGGTACAGTCATTTCCTTGATTAGGCTACATTACATGGCAAAGGTGATGCGATAGTCACTCCAGGGATCATGTTGCCTTTTATAAGACTCGGCTGTAGCCTGCTGGAGGCAGATTCTCCTGCTGGCTTTGAAAAGGTAAACTGCCATCTGGTGAAAGCACCATTGGCTGAGACCTGAGGGTGGCCTGTAGGAGCTGAAAACGATCTGTGGCTGACAGCCAGCAAGAAAACAAGGACCTCATTCCTACCCCCTTAAGACTCTGAATTCTGCCAGCCATCTAAATGGGGTTCAACACAGAGGGCTCCAAACCTCAGGTGAGGTCCCAGCCCTGCCCAACTTTGATTTCAGCCTAGTGAGACCCTGAGCAGAAGACCCTACTAATTGATTCCCAGTCTTCTGACCTGTGGAAAAGAAACTGAACTAATAAATGTGTGCTGTGCTGAGCCACTACATTTGTGGTAATTGCTTAGACAACAGTAGAAAAGCGTTACAGTATTCAAATTGCTATTACTAGGACGTTGACCTCCAGAGCAATGACTGGGCAAGCTTTAAGACCTTGTCCTCCCCTTTCTTGCCATTTGGGCAACTGGATCCTTATTTTGATTATTTATACACAAAATCCCTCTAAGATTTGCTCTGCTAAACTCTTGCCATTGTCTCTCTCAAGATAAATGAAGCCCTGCTACCTACAGACATTCTTCCCTATGCCAACTTCCTGTTGATCAGCAATAGTTTAAATAGTTACTGCTCTTGGACTCCTTTTTGCCGTGTCTGCCTACATAAAATATACTGCTCTTGTTACTTTACAGTGGATCTCCTTTCCCTGTGAGCTATGAGCCCCATATGTGAGAGCTAACACCTACTACTTACTGTGATAACTTGTATGTATAGAATTTATATATATTGTATAATATGTAATATATATGTACTGTATTTGTTTTAATTTAGAAAATATGAGAAGAATCTTTAAAACTTTAAATTGCTATAAAATGTGTTGTGCTAAATTCTTTTAGATATTTATTAGATAAAATGCACCATTTTTCAAAATCACTCAAAATACTAAAAGATTTGGACTCTCCTAAGTTTTCTAATATCAGTATAAGAAAGCTAGTGAAAAGTTCCACTTTGAAGTGCAGAGGGCAGGTGATGATTGACAAAGGTGGGAGGTGTTTGAGGAAGATAAGGCTGGGAGACGTCAAGCTAATGGGTATGGTTTGGATTTGTGTCCTTGCCCAAATCTAATGTTGAATTGTAATCCCCAGTGTTGGAAGAGAGGCTTGGTAGGAGGTAACTGGATCATGGGGTGGACTTCCCCCTTGCTGTTCTCGTGATCATGAGTGAGTTCTCATGGGACCTGGTTGTTTAAAAGTGTGTTGCAAGAGAGAGGGATCATCATGGTACAGGGGAGGCAAGACTAGATTGCCGCTCTGGACACAGCAGCATGCGGAGACTCACATTGTGAATTTAACCTCCAGATCAACTGCAAGAACAAACCAGCAATCCCAAGAGGACCCACAGACCCCTGAAGGAAGCGGACTGCTCCTGCAGGACCCAGGAGACACCCCAAATATATTCTGTGAGTTCCCGAATGGTGGAAGTGGAAAAGGGAGACCTTTGTCTCTGGAACACACACCCCCACTGGAGAAGCTGACGGTCTGTTTGTGGGAGAAGTTTCTGACCTTGCCTGAAGCTAAGTCAATTTAGAGAGCCCAGTGAAATACAGGAGTAGAGGAAGCAGCTGAAAGGCCCTGGGAACTTGCTGGGTCCCCAAGCAGCCCATTCCTGCCTGGCACCACAGGGATCCATCGGAAGGGTGGCCAGAGGAGCAACGGGTAAAACTCTGCTGGAAGAAGGAAAGCTCTAGCTGAACTTTGTAACAATTTGAGCGGGGTGAGAAGCCTCTTGGCCAGAACTTGGGGGAGGGCGCAAATCTGGTGTGCAGACTCCACAGGTGGGGAAGAACCAAGCTCTTTTCTTTCACAGCTGGGAGGTGGGTAGCCTGGGGCAAGTTTTCATGCCCATCTCGGCCACCACCTGATAACAGATTCAGGGCTGTTGGGTGGGGCACAGTGGGAGTGAGACCGACTCTTCAATTTCATGGGAGCTGGGTGAGGACTATAACTGCTGGCTTTCTCCCATGTCCCTGACAATCTGCATGACTCAGCACAGGCAGCCATAATCCTCCTAGATACGCAACTTCAGTGACCTGGGAATCTCACCCCCATCACCAACAGCAGCAAGACCCACCCAAGGAGAGTCTGAGCTCAGACACACCTACCCCTGCCCCCACCTGAATGCCCTTCCCTACCCACCCTGGTAGCTGATGACAAAGGGCATATACTCTTGGGAGTTCTAGGGCCTTGCTCACCACCATACTACCACAGCTGATGCTTTCTGGAAATGTCACCTCCTGGCAGGAGGCCAAACAGCACAAAAATAGAGCATTGAACCACCAAATTGGCTGGGCACAGTGGCTCATGCCTGTAATCTCACACTTTGGGAGGCCAAGATGGGTGGATCCCCTGAGGTCAGGAGTTCGAAACCAGCCTGGCCAACATGGCAAAATCCCATCTCTACTAAAACTACAAAAATTAGCCGGATGTGGTGGTGGAAACCTGTAATCCCAGCTACTCAGGAGGCCGAGGCAGGGACAATTGCTTGAACCTGAGAGGCAGAGGTTGCAGTGAGCTGGGATCACACCACTACACTCCACCCTGTGTCTCAAAAAAAAAAAAAAAAAAGCTAATCCTCATGGAGCCCATTGCACCCCCCTGCCACCTCCACCAGAACAGGCACTGGTATCCATGGCTGAAAGACCCATAGATGGTTAACATCACAGGATTGTGTGCAGACAACGCCCAGTACCAGCCTGGAGCTGGATAGACTCACTGGGTGGCTAGACCCAGAAGAGAGACAGCAATCACTGCAGTTCAGCTCACAGGAAGCCACATCCCTAGGAAAAGGAGGAGAGTACTACATCAAGGGAACACCCCATGGGACAAAAGAATCTGAACAGCCTTCAGCCCTAGACCTTCCCTCTGACAGAGCCTACCCAAATGAGAAGGAACCAGAAAACCAAGTCTGGTAATATGACAAAACAAGGCTCTTTAACACCCCCAGAAAATCACATTAGTTCACCAGCAATGGATTCTAACCAAGAGAAATGCCTGATTTACCTGAAAAAGAATTCAGGAGATTAGTCATTAATCTAATTGGGGGGCACCAGAGAAAGGTGAAGCCCAATGCAAGGTAATCCAAAAAAAGATACAAGAAGTGAAGGGAGAAATATTCAAGGAAATAGATAGCTTAAAGAAAAAGCAATAAAAATTTCAGGAAGCTTTGGACACAATTTTAAAAATGCTAAATGCTCGGAAAGTCTCAGCAATAGAATTGAAGAAATAGAGAAAAAATTCACAGCTCAAAGACAAGGTCTTCCAATTAACCCAATCCATCAAAGACAAAGAAAAAAGAATAAGAAAATATGAACAGAGCCTCCAAGAAGTCTGGAATTATGTTAAACAACCAAACCTAAGAATAACTGGTGTTCCTGAGGAAGAAGAGAATTCCAAAAGCTTGGAAAACATATTTGGGGGAATAATCAAGGAAAACTTCCCCAGCCTTGCTAGAGATCTAGACATCCAAATACAAGAAGCACAAAGAACACCTGGGAAGTTCATCACAAAAAGATCATCATTGCCTAGGCACATTGTCATCAGGTTATCCAAAGTTAAGATGAAGGAAATAATCTTAAGAGCTGTGAGACAGAAGCACCAGGTAACCTATAAAGGAAAACCTATCAGATTAACAGCAGATTTCTCAGCAGAAATCCTGCAAGCTAGAAGGGATTGGGGCCCTATCTTCAGCCTCCTCAAGTGAAACAATTATCAGCAAAGATTTTGTATCCAGCAAAACTAAGCATCATATATGAAGGAAAGATAGTCTTTTTCAGACAAACAAATGCTGAGAGAATTCACCATTACCAAACCACCACTACAAGAACTGCTAAAAGGAACTCTAATTTTGAAACAAGTCCTGGAAACACATCAGGATGGAACCTGTTTAACGCATAAATCACATAGGACCTATAAAACAAAAATACAAGTTAAAAAGCAAAAACAAAAAACAAACAAAAAAAAGTACCCAGGGAACAAATAGCATCATGAATGCAATGGTACCTCACATTTAAATTCTAATATTGAATGTAAGTGGCCTAAATGCTCCACTTAAAAGATACAGAACTGTGGAATGGATAAGAACTCACCAACCATCTGCTGCCTTCAAGAGACTCACCTAACACATAAGGACTCACATAAACTTAAAGTAAAGGGGTGGAAAAAGGCATTGCATGCAAATGGACACCAAAAGCAAGCATGAGTAGCTATTATTATACCAGACAAAGCAAACTTTAAAGCAACAGCAGTTAAAAGAGACAAAGAAGGACATTATATAATGGTAAAAAGCCTTGTCCAGCAGGAAAATATCACAATCCTAAACATATATGCACCTAACACTGGAGCTCCCAAATTCATAAAAAAAATTACTGATAGACCTAAGAAATGAGATAGACAGCAACACAATAATAGTGGGGGACTTTAATACTCCAATGACAGCACTAGGCAGATCATCAGGACAGAAAGTCAACAAAGAAACAATGTATTTAAACTTTACCTTGGAACAAATGAACTTAACAGATAAATACAGAACATTCCATCCAACAACTGCAGAATACACATTCTATTCAACAGCATATGGAACTTTCTCCAAGATAGACCATATGATATGCTATAAAACAAGCCTAAATAAATTTAAGAAAATTGAAATTATATCAAGCACTCTCTCAGACCACAGTGAAATAAAACTGGGAATCAACTCCAAAAGGAACCTTTAAAACTGTTCCTGGCCGGGCGCGGTGGCTCAAGCCTGTAATCCCAGCACTTTGGGAGGCCGAGACGGGCGGATCACGAGGTCAGGAGATCGAGACCATCCTGGCTAACACGGTGAAACCCCGTCTCTACTAAAAATACAAAAACTAGCCGGGTGAGGTGGCGGGCGCCTGTAGTCCCAGCTACTCGGGAGGCTGAGGCAGGAGAATGGCGTAAACCCGGGAGGTGGAGCTTGCAGTGAGCTGAGATCCGGCCACTGCACTCCAGTCCGGGCGACAGAGCGAGACTCTGCCTCAAAAAAAAAAAAAAAGAAAAAAAAAAACTGTTCCTATACATGGAAATTAAATAACTTGCTCCTGGATGAGCATTGGGTCAAAAACAAAATCAAGATGGAAATTTAAAAATTCTTCAAACTGAATGACAATAATGACAAAACATACCAAAACCTCTTGGACACAGCAAAGGTGGTCCTAAGAAGAAAGTTCATAGCCCTAAACACCTACATCAAAAAGACTGAAAGAGCACAATCTAAGGTCACACCTCAAGGAACTAGAGAAACAAGAACAAACCAAACCCAACCCCAGCAGAAGAAAGGAAGTAACCAAGATCAGAACAGAACTAAATGAAATTGAAACAAACAAAGAAACAAAATACAAAAGATAAGTTAAACAAAAATTAGGTTCTTTGAAAAGATAAATAAAATTGATAGACCATTAGATTAACCAAGAAAAGAAGAAAGAAAATCCAAATAACCTCACTAAGAAATGAAACAGGAGATATTACAACTGACACCACTGAAATACAAAAGATCATTCAAGGCTACTATGAATACCTTTACACACATAAACTAGAAAACCTAGAAGAGATGGATAAATTCCTGGAAAAATGCAACCCTCTTAGCTTAAATCAGGAAGGATTAGATACCCTGAACAGACCAATAACAAGTGGCAAGATTGAAACAGTAATTAAAAAGTTACTAACAAAAGAAAGTCCAGGACCAGACAGATTCACAGTAGAATTCTACCAGACATTCAAAGATGAATTTGTGCCAATCCTTTTGACACTACTCCACAAGAGAGAGAAAGAAGGACCCCTCCCTAAATCATTCTACGTTCACGTAATACCAAAACCAGGGAAGGACATAACCCAAAAAGAAAACTACAGACCGATATTGCTGATGAACATAGATGCTAAAACCCTTAACAAAATACTAGCTAACCGAATCCAACAACATATCAAAAAGATAATCCACCATGATCAAGTGAGTTGCATACCAGGGATGCAGGAATGGTTTCACGTACACAAGCCAATAAATGTGATACACCACATAAACAGAATTAAAAACAAAAATCACATGATCACCTCAATAGATGCAGAAAAACCATTTGACAAAATCCAACACCGCTTTATGATTAAAACTTCAGCAAAGTCAGCATACAAGGGACATAATTTAATGTAATCAAAGCCATCTGTGACAAACCCACAGCCAACATAATACTGAATGGGAAAAGTTGAAAGCATTCTCTCTAAGATCTGGAAGAAGACAAGGATGCCCACTCTACCACGCCCCTTCAACATAGTACTGGAAGTCCTAGCCAGAGCAACCAGACAAGAGAAAGAAATAAAGGGCATCCAAACTGGCAAAGAGGAAGTCAGACTGTCACTGCTGACAATATGATCGTTTACCTTGAAAACTCTAAAGATTCCTCTGGAAAAATCCTAGAACTGATAAAATAATTCAGCAAAATTTCTGGATATAAGATTAAGGTTCACAAATCAATAGCTCTTCTATACATCAACAGCAACCAAGCAGAGAATCAAATCAAAAACTCGACCCCTTTTACAATAGCTACAAAAAAAAATAAAGTACTTAGGAATATACCTTACCAAGGAGTTGAAAGACCTCTACAAGGAAAACTACAAAACAGTTCTGCTGAAAGAAATCATAAATGACACAAACAAATGGAAACACATCCCATGTTCATGGATGAGCAGAATCAATATTGTGAAAATAACCATACTGCCAAAAGCAATCTACAAATTCAATGCAATCCCCATCAAAATACTGCCATCATTCTTCACAGAATTAGAAAAAGCAACTCTAAAACTCATGTGGAACCAAAAAAGAGCCCACACAGCCAAAGCAAGACTAAGCAAAAATAACACATCTGGAGGCATCACACTACCTGATTTCTTTCTTTTTTTTTTTTTTTTTTTGAGATGGTGTCTCACTCTCTGTTGCCCAGCCAGGAGTGCAATGGCACAGTCTCAGCTCAGTGCAACCTCTGCCTCCCAGGTTCAAGTGATTCTCCTGCCTCAGCCTCCTGAGTACCTGGGATTACAGGCACCTGCCACAATGCCTGGCTATTTTTGTTGTATTTTTAGGGTTTTCACCATGTTGGCCAGGCTAGTCTCGAACTCCTGACCTCATGATCCGCCTGCCTTGGCCTCCCAAAGTGCTGGGATTACAGGCATGAACCGCTGCACCTGGCCCTGATTTCAAACTGTACTAATAAGGCCATAGTTACCAAAACAGCATGGTGCTGAAATAAAAATAGGCACATAGACCAATGGAACAGAATAAAGAACCCAGAAATAAACCTAAATACTTACAGCCAACTGATCTTCAACAAAGCAAACAAAAACATAAAGTGAGGAAAGGACACCCTATTCAACAAATGATGCTGGGATAACTGGCTAGCCACATGTAGAAGAATGAAACTGGATCCTCATCTCTCACCTTATACAAAAATCAACTCAAGATGGATTAAGGACTTAAACCTAAGACCTAAAACTATAAAAATTCTAGAAGATAACATTGGAAAAGCCCTTCTAGACATTAACTTGGGCAAGGATTTCATGACCAAGAACCGAAAAGCAAATGCAATAAAAACAAAGATAAATAGCTGGGACTTAATTAAACTAAAGAGTTTTTGCATGGCAAAAGGAACAGTCAGCAGAGTAAACAGCAAACCCACAGAGTGGGAGAAAATCTTCACAATCTATAAATCTGACAAAGGACTAATATCCAGAATCTACAACAAACTCAAGCAAATCGGTAAGAAAAGAAAAAAAAAAAATCCCACCAAAAAGTGGGCTAACGACATGAATAGACAATTCTTAAAAGAAGATACACAATGCTCAACATCACTAGCTTTTCACAATTAATAGAACACTCCAAATTATTTGTATTCAGTTTTTATTGAGAAAATCTGAAAAGAATTGACTAGAAATGGGAATCAATCTATGAGTACAGTCAGTGCCAAAATAACAGAATAAAGATTCTCACCGTGTTCAGATACTTTCCAAAATTTAAAATAATTAAAATGTAAAAGGCAAAAATGGTTTCAGAAAAGAATAAGACTGACATTTTCAGATGTTCTGCCAAAGCAAAGCTGCCTCTCCTGTCGTGCAGCAGCCTAACAGGCATGATCACCGATGGGCAAATGAGCTGCCGTTGATTTCCTACAAATCCAGCCCCCTGCCCGCCTCCACACCACCCCCTCTGCAGTCGGTCAAGGGAACCAAGTCACCACTCCAGAGTCAGGTCACTGGAAAGATGTTTAGGCGTGAAATGTCACAGCTATTCCAGTAATTGAAGCATAAGACATATCCTATTTTTCCACTAGATACATTTTTAGGGCACACTCAGAACCAGTTTAAGACCTACATATCATGATTTAATTTAAGCCCTCTCAGAAAACTTTCTTTTCTCCAAGCTTTTCCCCACTGAACTTTACAATTTTCCTCACATTAGAGGCATGCTCACTTGGCCCTCTAGATGCACGCTTCTCACAGTTTAAGGTATTAAGGCGCAAGTGAATTTGTGTAACTTATGAGAATATGCTAATTGTGTTTTACATATTCATTGCCACTTGGCCTTAAGCAATCTCTTGTGGAAAGAGATCAGAAATGTGATTTTTTAAATTGTTGATTAAGCTTTTATTATGAAAATTTTCAAAATACAGAAAGGTATAATAGTATACTGTGGGTCCCCATGTACCCATCACCCAAATTTAATGGTTGTCAATGTTTATCAATAGTTATTCACTTTGTTTAATTTATCCTCTTACAAATTTTCCCCCTCTGAGATATTTTAAGGCAAATGATTTCAGACTGGATGTGTAAATTTTTATGTAGAGGGATTTTTTTTTTTTTTTTTTCAGATGGAGTCTTGCTTTGTTGCCCAGGCTGGAGAGCAGTGGCATAATCTTGGCTCACTGCAGCCTCCACTTCCAGGGTTCAAGTGATTTTCGTGCCTCAGCCTCCTGAATAGCTGGGATTACAGGCATGCACCACCAGCTATTTTTGCTTTGTTTTGTATTTTTAGTAGAAATGGGGTTTCACCATGTTGGCCAGGCTGGTCTCGAACTGCTGACCTCAAGTGATCCACCTGCCTCAGCCTCCCAAGGTGCTGGGATTACAGGCGTGAGTCACCGCGCCTGGCCTGATGTAGAGGAATTAAAGCAAATTTCAGAGATGAGTCCCTGGCTGGGCAGTCTGACTGGCTGAGAGTGGTAGGTGGGGGTGCCGGGAGTAAGGGTATTGTCAGATAAAGGAAGCATTGGCCCAGGGATAGGGTACTGAAAGTTCAATGAATTTTTTAAAGTGTATATTTTCAGAGAAGCAACTGATCTGACTGCAAACCAAAAAAAAAAAAAAAAAAAAGATCTTGTTCTTTTAAGGTTTTGTTTCCTCTTAAGTGTAAGAAGACTGTGCTTGTATTCACGTATTACAAGGTATTTCTTTTAGACTCATAATACTCATAATTACATGGAGATTAAATATCCTGTTGTAAGCAGGATAGTAACTCCTTGGTTCTCAGTCCTCCAGTTTTACAGCATACTCCTTTTAAAGACCAAGGGCTATGATTTAATGGATTTTATTTTATTTTATTGGGACGGAGTCTCACTTTGTCACCCAAGCTGGAGTGCAGTGGTGCCATCTTGGCTCCCTGCAACCTCCACCCGCTGGGTTCAAGCGATTCTCCTGCCTCAGCCTCCCAAGTAGCTGAGATTACAGGCACCTGCCACCATGCCTGCCTAATGTTTGTATTTTTTTTAGTAGAGACAGGTTTTCACCATGTTGGCCTGGTTGGTCTCAAACTCCTGACCTCAAGTGATCTACCTGCCTCAGTCTCCCAAAGTGCTGGGATTACAGGTGCGAGCCACCATGCCTGGCTGAATTGTAGCAAATACATTCAAAAGTTTCATCATCTTTTATATTCAGGAAAATTATTATTATTTGTTCAGTCCTCTTGTATTATTTAGTTTATTTCCAGTTCTTGGAAAAGTGGAGATTAGGCTCTTTGAGGACAGCTTTATTCCTTAAACATATCTCTCACAGCTTTTCTTTATCTTCCTTTCTTTTTTTTTTTTGAGAGAGTCTTGCTGTGTCACCCAGGCTGGAGTGCAGTGGTGCAATCTGGGCTCACTGCAACTTTCCTCTCCCTGGTTCAAGCCACTCTCCTACCTCAGCCTCCCAAGTAGCTGGAATTACAGGTGCCCACCACCACGCCCAGCTAATTTTTGTATTTTTAGTAGAGATGGGGTTTCTCCATGTTGGCCAGGCTGGTCTCAAACTCCTGACCTGGAGTGATCCACCCGCCTCAGCCTCCCAAAGTGCCGGGATCACACATGTGTCAGCCACCGTTCCAGCCCAAATCTCTCACTAACTATTAAGCATACAGTCTTTCAGAGAGTCCCCTGTCTATTGTAAAATGTAACTGTAATGCAAGGGAATACCTTCTTCTTCTTGCTAAGGGTTGCCATTCACTAGCGAGTTTGGGAAGGGGGTTTGTTGCAGGACAGTGTGTGGGTTAGTTGCCGATGTAGATGTGTCCCCCTTACCCCTCTGCAGCTCACAGCCCTGCCCATGTCCCTTCAGTGGGATACTGATGTCGCCACGCTGGCCACAGTCTACAGGATGGTGATAGGAGGTCACACCTACCTGTACTGCTATGTTCCTGATGCCCCCAGTTTCTCCTGCCAGCCTCTCACTGAAGGTCTGGGTGACTGAGACTGTGCTTAAGACAGCACAGGACAGGGAACAATTGCACACTGGGTAACATGACAGGGTAAGTTATTAAGGGAAAAAAAAAAAAAAAAAAAAAACAGTGGGCTATTTCTTGATGTTATCGGTTTCCTTGAGTTACTGTGGTCTCATCAGGAAAGAATAGTTTCTCTGTCCCTCCAACCAATCCAAGAAAGAGAGGCTGGTATTGCGTTTTTAAGGTCCCATTTCTTTTTTTTACTCCTCTTACTCCACCAGGGAAGTAAACAGCTTTGTGACTCATGTCCTTTGAGGGGGCTTTAAGCTGGACCACCTCTGAAGTGGAGAGGAAGAGGACCCAGACTTTAGCTTAAAGAGGAAGTGTGGCCTATTAGTACCTCATGCCAGGCAGAATCCCTGGTGGAATTGCCTGTGAGGGGATAGGGTAGGGATTCCTGGGGGCTAAATGCCAAGATCCACAACCTTGAAAGCTGTATTAGTTGTCTAGGGCTGTTGTACCACAAACTGCATGAATTAAAACAACAGAAATGTGATGTCTCATAGTTCTGGAGGCTAGAACTCCAAAAATGCCAGCAGAGCCATGCTCCCTCTGAAACCTGAAAGGGAATCCTTTGCTGCTTCCTAGGTTCTGATGGTATGCCAGCAATCTTTGGCATTCCTTTGTTTGCAGGTGCGCAACTCCCATCTCTGCCTTTGTAGTCACTGGTGTTCTCCCTGAGTGCCTCTGTCTTCACATGCACACCTGCTTATAAGGACCCCAGTCATATTGTGTTAGGGGCCCATCCTATTCCAGTAAATAAGGTCACATTCTGAGGTACCAGGATTTAGGGCCACAAAATACATTTTTTGGGGAGATACACAACTCAACCCACCAAGAGCTGTAGCACAAGATCCCTGTACCAAGCCTGGTGTGGAGAAGGCAGCCACCAGCTTTGAATGGGCCAAGCAGGCGTGGATGACTATGCCTGGCAGTGATTAATGGTAGACCAGAAGTCCTCCCCCAAATTTCTAGATTGTGTAGGGACTTTTTTTTTTTTTTTCTGAGACAGAGTCTCACTCTTTTGCCCAGGCTGGAGTGAAGTAACATCTCAGCTCACTGCAGCCTCTGCCCCTGCCAGCTTCAAGCAATTCTTCTGCCTCAGCCTCCCAAGTAGCTTTGATTACAGGCATGTGCTACCACGCCCAGTTAATGTTTGTATTTTTAGTAGAGACAAGGTTTTATCATGTTGGCTAGGCTGGTCTTGAACTCCTGACCTCAGGTGATTCACCCGCCTTGGCCTCCCAAAGTGCTAGGATTACAGGGGTGAGCCACCATGCCCACCTAGGGACGCTTATACAACCTTGAAGAGAAGGAAGCCACCCCCACTCCACTCCCACCCCACAAATAATATGACTGTGCTTACATTTCTCTGGGGGGACTGATTTGGTGATTCTGCCCCTGCGTGTATGGGGGCATACCCAGGGGGCATCCCAGAGGGATACACTTGGCATCCCTCTTTTTAACATACCCTGGGCCAGCCTGGTGCAGTGGCTCACACCTGTAATCCCAGCACTTTGGGAGGCCAAGGCGGACAGATCACCTGAGCTCAGGAGTTCGAGGCCAGCCTGGCCAACATGGTGAAACGCCATCTCTACTAAAATTACAAAAAATCATCCAGGCATGGTGGCACTCACCTGTAGTCCCAGCTACTCTGGAGGCTGAGCCAGGAGAATTGCTTGAACCTGGGAGGCAGAGGTTGCAGTGAGCCAAATCGTGCCACTATATTCCAGCCTGCACTACAAAGCAAGACTCCATCTCAGAACAAAACAAAACAAAACCCAAAAAAAACAACAAAAAAAAAACATACCCTGGACCATCTGCATTCTACTCATTTCTCACTGGCTGGTTTTTGTTTCCAAGTGCCTCTTTCTTTTATTTACTTTTCACGGTTGCTAGTGTTCTACCCTTAGGATGGTTAATATTGAAGGTCAACTTGATTGGACTGAAGGATACAAAGTATTGTTCCTGGGTGTGTCTGTGAGGGTGTTGCAGAAGGAGATTAACATTTGAGCCAGTGGACTGGGAGAGGCAGACCTACTCTCAATATGGGTGGACACCATCTGATCAGCTGCTAGCACTGCTAGAATAAAAGCAGGCAGAAGAACATGGATGACTAGACTGACCGAGTCTTCTGGCCTTCATCTCTCTTCTGTGCTTGACGCTTCCCGCCCTCAGACATCAGACTGCAAGTTCTTCAGCTTTGGACTCTTGGACTTCTACCAGTGGTTTGCCTGGGGCTCTTGGACCTTCGACCACAGACTGAAGGCTGCACTGTCGGCTTCCCTACTTTTGAGGTTTTGGGAGCTTGGACTGGCGTCCTTGCTCCTCAGCTTGCAGACTTCAAGTGGGACTTCACCTTGTGATCATATGAGTCAATACTTTCTCATAAACTACCGTTGATATATACACCTATTCTATTAGCTCTGTCCCTCTAGAGAACCCTGACAAATACAGTCCTCATATTCCTCTCCTTTTATTTTCCCAATCAAAACATTTATGAAATATATGTGCACTGGCAAAAAACTAAGGTTACTTCCTAGTCAAAAGTGCTACACACTCCTAGCCAGCATGCTTCATAACAAAATATTATATTAACATTTTAAAAATACATCCTATATAAAATGTATAGAGAGAACTTACTCCCTTACAGGCCCTGATAAGCAGCAGGGAAGGGATAGGAAAATGTTTTCCTCTCCTCTGTAGAGTTAGTGCCTAGGAACTGAGAATATGGGGGGTCTGGATTTTTTTCTTCCAGTTATATAAAAATCAGAGAAGTGCCCCATTTCTGCTCAAATGCATTTGAGATATCATTACTGATAATTCCTTAGTTTTAAAACTAAAATCTGTCTGCAATATTTTAAATACCATAAATAGCAACCTCCCACTCAGAGAAAAAATGGAAACCTCTGTATACTGTTCTGTAATCAGAGCATCTAGCACAGAGGAAAAATCCAAGAAGTAAGGTAAACTAGAAAACTACATAAATAAACTATATCTATAAAACTATATAAATTATATAAATGCATATCAGTTATATTTGACAATACAACTAGTTATCAATAACATTGCTAAACCACTTTACTTACTGAATTTTTTTTTTAATTCCCCTTTTAAAGAGTGAGAAGATGGGGCTGTAGGAAATGGACCTTCACCCCCATTTTAATAGAAAGTCATCAAGGCAGTTTTAGTAATCTGAATTGAGGATCAGTTTGCAAAGAGAAAATCAATTTATGTTTAAGTGTGCACACACACATATTCCCACACCCTCCCTGAGGGCTTTGAGTGATTCAGTGTCTGAAAATATCCACAGCAAACTGAGAGAAAATTACTGTGGTTCGTTGACTCATTTACGTAAACCTTTATTAGCCATAACTTATTAATGTATTAAATGCATTAAAAGACATGTTGAAAGCCAAGATAGAGGCCAGGCATGGTGGCTTATGCCTGTAATCCCAGCACTTTGGGAGGCCAAGACAGACAGATTAAGATTACTTGAGGTCAGGAATTCCAGACCAGCCTGGCCAGCATGGTGAAACCCCGTCTCTACAAAAATACAAAAATTAGCCAGGTGCGGTGGTATGTGCCTTAATCCCAGCTGCTCAGGAGGCTGAAGCTGGAGAATCACTTGAACCCAGGAGGCAGAGGTTGCAGTGAGCCGAGATGGTGCCACTGCACTCCAGCCTGGGTGACAGAGTGAGACTCTGTCTCTAAATAAATAAATAAAATAAAGCCAAGATAGGCTGAAACTAGGCCTCTTGTGCCAAAGAGTTAGCCAAGATGTGAATGCAAAGGAAATTAAAAGTGCTACTACAGTAAATAAAAAAAAAAAAAAGATTAGAAAGCAAAACAATGTATTGCTGATATGGAGAAAATTTGAGTGGTCTAGATTGAAGAACAAACAAGCAACAACGTTCCCTTAAACCAAAACCTAACCCAAAGCAAGGTCCTAACTCTCTTCCTTTTTTTTTTTTTTTTTTGTTTTCTGAGATGGGGTATCGCTCTGTCACCTAGGCTGGAGTGCAGTGGTGCAATCTAGGCTCACTGCAACCTCCACCTACTAGGTTCAAGCTATTCTCCTGCCTCAGCCTCCCAAGTAGCTGGGACTACAGGCATGTGCCACATGCCCAGCTAATTTTTGTATTTTTAGTAGAGACAAGGTTTCACCATGCTGGCCAGGCTGGTCTCGAACCCCTGGCCTCAAGCAATCCATCTGCCGTGGCCTCCCAAAGTGCTGGGATTATAGGCGTGAGCCACCGCACTTCAATTCTATCAAGGCTGAGAGAGGTGAGGAAGCTGCAGAAGAAAGGTTTAAAGCTAGCAAAGGTTGGTTCATGCAGTTTAAGAAAAGAAGCTGTTTCCAGAACATAAAAGTCAAGGTGAAGCAGAAAGTGCTGATGGAAAAGCTGCAGCAAGTTATCGAAAAGACCTAGTTAAGATCACTGATGAGGGCTGCGCGTGGTAGCTCACACCTGTAATCCCTGCACTTTGGGAGGCCGAGGTGGGCAGATCATGAAGTCAAGCGATCTAGACCATCCTGGCCAACATGATGAAGCCCCATCTCTACTAAAAATATAAAAGTTAGCTGGGCATGGTGGCGCATGCCTGTAGTCCCAACTACTCGGGAGGCTGAGGCAAGAGAATTGCTTGAACCTGGGAGGCGGAGGTTGCAGTGAGCCAAGATTGCGCCACGGCCGGGCGCGGTGGCTCAAGCCTGTAATCCCAGCACTTTGGGAGGCCGAGACGGGCGGATCACGAGGTCAGGAGATCGAGACCATCCTGGCTAACACGGTGAAACCTCGTCTCTACTAAAAATACAAAAAAAAAAAAAACTAGCTGGGCGAGGTGGCGGGCGCCTGTAGTCCCAGCTGCTCGGGAGGCTGAGGCAGGAGAATGGCGTGAACCCGGGAGGCGGAGCTTGCAGTGAGCTGAGATCCGGCCACTGCACTCCAGTCCGGGCGACAGAGCGAGACACCGCCTCAAAAAAAAAAAAAAAAAAAAAAGATTGCGCCACTGCACTCATGCCTGGTGACAGAGCGAGACTCCATCTCAAAAAAAAAAAAAAGAAAAAGAGGTCACTGATGAAGGTGTCTACGCTAAACAACAGATTTTCAATCTAGGACTTTCAAAGATAGAGAGGAGAAGTCAATGCCTGGCTTCAAAGAACAGGCTGACTCTCTTGTTAGGAACTAATGCAGCTGGTGCCTTGAAGTTGAAACCAATAGTCATCTACCTTCCCTACAATCCTAGGGCACTCAAGAATTATGCTAAATCGACTCTGCCTGTGCTCCATTAGTGGCACAACAAAGCCTGGATGACAGCACATCTGTTTACAGCACGGTCTCCTGTATATTTTAAACCCACTGTTGAGACATACAGCTCAGAAAAAAAGATTTTCCTAATATTACTGCTCACTGACAATGTGCCTAGTCACCCAAGAGCTCTGATGTAGATGTACAAGGAGATTAATGTTTCAATGCCCACAACACAACATCCATTCTGTAGCTTTCAAGTCTTATTATTTTAAAAATACATTTTGTAAGGCTATAGCTGCCATAGAGAGTGATTCTTATGATGGATCTGGGCAAAGTAAATTTAAAAGCTTCTGGAAAGGATTCACCATTCTAGATGCCAGTGAGAACATTCATTATTCATGGGTGGAGGTCAAAATATCAACATGAACAGAAGTTTTGAAGAAGTTGATTCCAACCTTCATGGATAACTTTGAGGGGGGTTAAGACTTCAGTGGAGGAAGTAACTGCAGGTATGGTAGAAATAGCAAGAAAACTACAATTAGAAGTGGGCCTTAAGATGGAACTAAATTGCTGCAATCTCATGATCAAACTTGAATGGAGAGTTGCTTCTTATGAGCAAAGAAAGTGGTTTCTTGAGATAGAATGTACTGCTGATGAAGATACTATGAACATTGGTGAAATAACAACAAAGGACTTAGAATATTACATAAACTTAGTTGATAAAGCAGTGACAGGGTTTGAGAGAATTAACTCCAATTTTTTTTTTTTTTCTGAGTGGAGTTTTGCTCTTGTTGCCTAGGCTGCAGTGCAGTGGCACTATCTCGGCTCACTGGAACCTCTGCCTCCTGGGTTCAGGTGATTTTCCTGCTTCAGCCTCCTGAGTAGCTGGGATTACAGGTGTGTGCTACCATGCCTGGCTAATTTTTGCATTTTCAGTAGAGATGGGGTTTCACCATGTTGCTCAGGCTGGTCTCCAACTCCTGACCTCAGGTGATCCACCCTCTCTGGCCTCCCAAAGTGCTGGGATTACAGGTGTGAGCCACCCCGCCCAGCCAATTGACTCCAATTTTGAAAGAAGTGCTACTCAGGGTAAAATGCTATCAAATAGCATTGCATGCTACAGAAATATTTTTGTGAAAGGAACAGTCAGTTGATGTTCATTGTCTTATTTTAAGAAATTGCCACAGCCACATCAGCTTTCAGCAACCAACACCTCGATCAGTCAACAGCCATCAATATCAAATGAGGACTCTCCACCAGCAAAGAGTACTACTTGCTGAAGGCTCAGATGATCATTACCATGTTTTAGCCATAAAGTATTTTTAAGGTATGTACATTTTTTAGACCTAATACTATTGTGCACTTAACAGACTACAGTACAGTGTAAAGGTAACTTTTATATTCACTAGGAAACTAAAAAAAAAAAAACTATGCGACTTCATTTTTTTTTACAGTATTTGCTTTATTGTGATAGTCTGGAACTGCGCCTACAATGTCTCTGGGCTCTGAGGTACGCCTGCATAATGCATTTGCAGAAGCAAGATAAAGAAAATATTTGATTAGTTAAATGGAAAGTCCTCAGTTGAGGTTAGTTGGCCATTTCTAATTGGTTAAGCTTATGTTTTGTTTTTCTTAGGCTATAACCATTCATGCTGAGTTAGGCTTCAGTTTTCAGTTTGCTTTCAGTTAGGTAGGAACCCAAGGCACTGGAGCTGTCTCAGGCTAATGCCTCCCAATTAGTTATTTTAATGAATGTAAAAGAGCACAGGAGGTGGGTGGGAACCATAGAATCATGCCTGGATTCAGTCGTTTAAGAACTGAGAGCTGTGCCTCCAGTCTGTTGCTTAAGAGTAGAACCACAGTGGATCAGGTTTATCCTTTATTTATTTATTTTTTTTTGAGACTGAGTCTCCCTCTGTCACCCAGGCTGGAGTGCAGCGGTGTGATCTCGGCTTACTGAAAACTCTGCCTCCTGGGTTCAAGCAATTCTCCTGCCCCAGCCTCCTGAGTAGCTGAGATTATAGGTGTCCACCACCACGCCCGGCTTTTTTTTTTTTTTTTTTTTTTTTTTTTTGTAGAGACAGGGTTTCACCATGTTGGCCAGGCTGAGCTCCTGAGCTCAAAGCAATCCACCTGCCATGGCCTCCCAAAGTGTTGGGATTACAGGCGTGAGCCACCTCACCTGGCCCAGGTTTATCTTTCGACTAATGAGTCTATGTATTTGAGGACAGATGCAGGATGAGGGTAAGATATTTGTCTAAGAATCATAGCTATCAGATCCTGATCATAGGCATTATATGTTGAAAGTAGTGTTCAGCTGAGTAAGCAGAGGTGCAGAGACAGGTATTAATATATCACCTAGCTGAGGTTAGGCAGCTGATTTTTCCAAGGCCAGAGCTTAGATATCTTTGCTGGTGCTTTTAACTCTCCCCATCTACCGTTGTTTCTCTTGATACTAAATTTAAAATATCTCTGACTTGGAAAAGAAGGTGTTGGGAACAAGCCCCACCAAAATCTGGCCATAAACTGGCCCCAAAACTGGGGGCCATAACATAAACAAAATGTCTGCAGCACTGTGACATGTTCATGATGGCCATGATGCCCACGCTGGAAGGTTGTGGGTTTACTGGAATGAGGGCAAGGAACACCTGGCCTGCCTAGGGTGGAAAATCGCTTAAAGGCGTTCTTAAACCACAAACAATAGTATGAGCTATCTGTGCCTTAAGGACATGCTCCTGCTGCAGATAACTAGCCCAACCCTTGGGCTACAAAATTTTATTAATTTACTTCTGCCCATCCCTTCTTTTCCCATAAGGGATACTTTTAGTTAATCTAATATCTATAGAAACAATGCTAATGACTGGCTTGCTGTTAATAAATACATGGGTAAATCTCTGTTCAGGGCTGTCAACTCTGAAGGCTGTGAGACCCCTGATTTCCCACTTCACACCTCTATATTTCTGTGTGTCTTTAATACCTCTAGCATCACTGGGTTAGGGTCTCCCCGACTGAGCTGGTCTCAGCAAGAAAGTTTCCGGTTTGAATTTGTTTTTATTTAAGAAATGTATGTTCGATCACTAATGTCATATTTTCCTCTATGTTTAGCCATTTTGAAGTATAATATGACATGAATTAAACTGATAGTCAAGCAAATATCTTTTTAACTTTAGAAGTGAGTTGCTAGCCTCCGTTTCCCAAATTCTCATGTCCATTTGTTTTCTAAACTCCATACAGAACTTAAAGGCGTGTAGTCAATGATCCATTCTATACATACTTGTCTGAATATGTTATCCTGGCCTCCAGCACCTGGGTTAACACTATTAACTTAATACTACAACTGCTTGTTTGCCCTAGCAGCTATCAGCTTGAATTCATTTCCCTACAGTATCTATTATTGCCTTCTGAAAGGCATTTAGCACTCCAGATGTTCCTCTATTTAGGATGAAGTTACATCCCGATAAACCCATTGTAGGTTGAAAATATCATGTCAAAAATGGGCATTGTGTAGACATGATGAAATGTGAATTGCAAAACACAACATCCAGAAAATGCTGGCAACAGAGTAGACTGCAAAGCATGAGTTGTTTGCCCTCATGATCTCATGGCTGGCTGGGAGCTGTGGCTCACTGCCACTGCCCAGCATCATGAGAGAGTATCATACCACGCTCTGCTAGCCCAGGAAAAGATCAAAATTCAGAATTTGAAGTATGGTTTGTGCTGAATGTGTAATCACTTTCACACCATTGTAAAGTCTAAAAATAGGTCTTCGAACCATTGCAAGTTGGGGACCATCTGTGTATCATACCCTAAAACCAAGAAATATAAGCATTGGCAGTTTAATTGCCTAGTTGCAAATCATTTCCATAGAGTTTATCAGTTACTTATTGGTTTTAAAAGTATTGATGCAAACTAAATTCCATACTGGGAGGAGGGCACTCAAATCTCAATTACTAGAAGAATTATATACAGGGAAGGTATATAACACAGACTTTCACTCCTTCATTTTTACACTATTTTATTTTATTTTTTACCATTTCTCCCACTTTTTTCTTCAGCTTTTATTTTAGAATCAGAGTGTACCTGAGCAGGTTTGGTACCTGGATATATTACAGTCCACTATTTTATTATATTCATTTCTTTTCTTTTTTTTTTTTTTTTTTTTGAGATGGAGTCTCGCTCTGTTGCCCAGGCTGGAGTGCAGTGGCACGATCTCGGCTCACTGCAAGCTCTGCCTCCCGGGTTTAGGCCATTCTCCCGCCTCAGCTTCCCGAGTAGCTGGGACTACAGGCGCCCGCCACCTCGTCCGGCTAGTTTTTTGTATTTTTTAGTAGAGACGGGGTTTCACCGTATTAGCCAGGATGGTCTCTATCTCCTGACCTCGTGATCCGCCCATCTCGGCCTCTCAAAGTGCTGGGATTACAGGCTTGAGCCACTGCACCCGGCCATATATTCATTTATTTTCAACCATTCACCTTGATTACAAACAGTGTTCCGTGGACATTGGTCAGGAGGGGTCTGCAAGAGCCTGGGCTCTTCGAAGAGGGGAGGGGCAGGGTGGCTGCCCTGACTTTGCCCAGGCATTTCAGTCAGAGCTGGCCTCATCCATTGGGCATCCAGGATTTGAAAGGGTGGTCACATTATTTAAAGTTTTTTTTTCTTTAGAAAATGTGAGATGGAACAAGTCTAAACATCTGAAACATACATAGAGTTCATCTCTGCCTCTGAATCATTTTGTTTTTAAGTTGGCTATTTGGAACTTGGAATTTGTTTCGCCTTTGAAACAGCAGTAAGGGTAGGTAGCCAGTCAAAAATAGACTATTTAACCTGTAAATGAGCTTCATTAACACATAGAACTTAAAAGTCCACTTATTATAGTTCCTATGGAAAAACTGGTTTCAAGTTCCAGCTAACAGGTGCATAGACATATCTATAATGGTGATAATGGACTGAGTGGTATAAATTTTTGAACTAACCTAGCTACTAAAAGCAATGACAAACTCTAGATAAAACTTAAACACATACACCCAACACACACAAACGTGATCACCCTAAAGGCATCCAAGTGCTATTGAGGTAGTAGGGAATTACTTGACAGAGCAGTAAGTAGGCTATGAGAGCAGTGAAGCTGTTTTTCCCTAACATATTTGTCAAGGCCCAGGATCTACCCAAGGTGTGGAATCTTTTAAGGGCGATTAAATGATTTGTTGTCCAAACCAGATCTTTTGGGTGTGAGGTCAGATTGTTCATTTTATGTGTCAACTTAACTGGGCCATGTGGTGCCCAGATACTTGGTTTAACTTTATTCTGGATATGTCAGTGAAGGTATTTCAAGGATAAGATTAACATTTGAATTTGTAGACTAAATAAAGCCAATTGCACTCCCCAGGGTGGGTCTGCCTCATCCAATCCACTGAAGGCCTGACTAGAACAAAATGCTGAGTAAGGGACAGCTTGCTGTCTCTGCTTGTCTTCAGTCAGGGACATCCATCTTCTCCTGCCTTCAAATTCAGACTGGAGCTATACCATCAGCTCTCCTGGGTCTCCAGTTTACTGATGGCAAATTGTGGAATTTCTCAGCCTCCATTAACAGTGAGAGCCAATTTAATAATAAACATATATATATACACATACACCCCCATATACATACACACATTTACATATACATGTATATACACACATATATACAAATATAGGGGGTATAACTAATACTTACACTGGAACAACAGGTATAAACTAGGGCTATGCTGAGCAAACTAGATTGTATGATCACTCAATTTGTAAGAGATCCTCCCCACATTATGCCAGGCCTTTCAAAAGGCTATATTCTTAGGGTTAAGCCAGGCACGGTGGCTCATGCCTGTAATGCCAGCACTTTGGGAGGCTGAGGTGGGTGGATCACCTGAGGTCAGGAGTTTGAGACCAACCTAGCCAACATGGAGAAACCTGGTCTCTACTAAAAATACAAAATTAGCTGGGTGTGGTGGTGCATGTCTGTAATCCCAGCTACTTGGGAGGCTGAGGTGGGAGAATTGCTTGAACCTAGGAGGCAGAGGTTGCAGTGAGCTGAGATTGCACCATTGCACTCCAGCCTAGGTGAAAGAATGAGATTCTGTCTCAAAAAAAAAAAAAAAAAAATTAAAACTTATATTTTTAGGGTTAGATTGAAGTGGAACTAAATTCATCCTTTTCTTTCAAACTCAGAGGAATATAGACTAGGCCTGAGAAAAGCAGGAAAAAAAATTGAAGGAAAGTTTACACATGCACATGTGAACACACATGCACACACACACATTCACAAACACCAAACCCAAAACACCCTCTTCTTGAGGAATTGTGCCAGAGATCAGCCTCAGAGACTGGGAATGCAGGACGAGCCAAGGAACCTCGAGTCTTGAACTTGGTATGATGTGGTTTCCCAGCTGCTAGTTCCACCATGTATCTGCAGAAGCAAACAAAAACAACACCTTTATCCTCAATCCCAGAGAAATTCTACAGAGAATATTTCAAAGATAATGGCCAGCAACTGAAGATAACCAGGTCCACAAGGAACAAGGTAACTTGAGCAAGAACCAGAAGAAACAACAAAAGCAAAAACAGACCTACACATACTTCAGAGAGTAGAAAACCCAGACATTGATTATAAGTCAACTATAAGTTTAATATGTTTAAACAAGTGAAAAATTGAACATATTTGCAGAATGCAAAAATATAAACCATGCCAGAGCACATATGAAAAGCAATGAGAGCATCTAGAAGTGAAAAATACAGTAAGTGAAATGAAACCCACCTGCTCTGGTTTCAAAGACAACTTTGAGGACTACTCTGCTTGGGAGAAACTGTTGGAGACGATGTTACTGGAAAGAGTGACTACGTCTGGGGAGCATTTGGAACTTTGGGTGATGGGAGGAGGGAGGTGTAGCATTGCTGTGGTAACCAGAGCTTCCAGAGCTACAGAGATCTCAGAGGAGCTGACTCCCTCTGACAGATGGTAGCGTCACCATCAGCTCCAGATTCTCACTCAGCAGAAGCCAGGTTTCTCTGGGAAAGGAGAAAAAGCAATGGGAGAGAAAGGCACCACAAGCTCTTGTCAAGTTGTTCAGAAGTTAGGACTGGGCATCGCCTATGCATTATAAATTCTAAATATGATCCAGAGCAGAGGAGAATAATTAGTGCATTAAATCATTATATTTATACTTCTGTTTGTGAAACTGCTTCAGAGGCTCCTGAGAATCCCCTGTAACTAAACAAGAACCTGTACTACACATGAATTCGCCATTTAATTTTTTTTTTTCTTTTCTTTTCTTTTTTCTTTTTTTTTTTTTTGAGACAGAGTCTTGCTCGGTTGCCCAGGCTGAAGTGCAGTGGCGTGATCTCAACTCACTGCAACCTCCACTTCTTGGGTTCAAGCGATTCTCATGCCTTAGCCTCCTGAGTAGCTGGGACTACAGGCACCCACCACCACACCTAGCTAATTTTTGTACTTTTAGTAGAGACGAGGTTTCGCCATGTTGGTCGTGCTAGTCTTGAACTCCTGACCTCAAGTGATCTGCCTGCCTCTGCCTCCCAAAGTGCTGGGATTACAGGTGTGAGCCACGCACCCAGCTTCACCATTTAATTTCTGTAAGTCAAGAATACTACTTCATCAGATCTTTTCAGTTGGTAGGACTTTTCTGATCAAGACAGATGGTCTTACTTAAGAAAATAAATAATCCTAATGGTAGAAGAATCACAGAACTTGGCACCCTGAAGAAACCAGAGAATTAATGTTTCTAGTCTTATTTCACAGATAAGGAAACTGAGGCTTAGAAAAGTGTGGGAAACGTAAGATCGCATAGAAAGTCTCTCAACCTCCAGCGTGAGACTAAAGTGACAAAACCAACCAAAGCAGTGCTCCTTGATTCAGTTTTTCTTCATCAGGGTGTTCATCACCAGGGTGAGACAGCTGACTGCTTGAGAGGTGGTGAAGAGTTATCTACCAAAAAACTGACTGGGCCACATCCCAGAAAGTTTTCAGAAATTGGATTGGGCTCTGGACAACTGATTTCTTCCTATAATTTGAAATAACTCTTTTCAAATGAAACAGTGACATATGTATTTATTTGCTGGACTGCTGAACTGAATGGCTATAGAATGACTATTTTTGCCGAGTTTGGAAACTACGTGATATGATTTGGCTGAGTCTCCACCTACAATCTCATCTTGAATTGTAAATCCCCACGTGTCCAAGGGCAGGACCAGCTGAAGGTAATTGGATCGTAATGGCGGTTCCCCCATGCTGTTCTCGTGATAATGAGTGAGTCTCATCAGATCTGATGTTTTGTTTGTTTTGTGTTGTATTTTATTTATTTGTTTATTTTTTTGAGACTGAGTCTCGCTCTGTAGCCTAGGCTGGAGTGCAGTGACATGATCTCAGCTCACTGAAACCTTCGCCTCCCAGGTTCAAGCAATTCTTCTGCCTCAACCGAGTAGCTGGGATTACAGGCATGTACCACCACGCCGGCTAATTTTTGTATTTTTTTAGTAGAGACGGGGTTTCACCATGTTGGTCAGAACTCCTGACCTCAAATGATCCACTCACCTCAGCCTCCCAAAGTGCTGGGATTACAGGTGTGAGCCACTGCGCCTGGCCGAGATCTGACAGTTCTGTAAGAGTTCGGGAGTTCCCCTGCTTAAACATATTCTCCTTCCTCTTGCTTGTGAAGAAGATGCCTTCTTCCCCTTCACCTTCTGCCATGATTGTAAGTTTTCTGAGTCCTCCCCAGCCATGCAAGCTGTGAATCAATTAAACCTCTTTTCTTTATAAATTACCCACTCTTGAGTATTTCTTTACAGCAGTGTGAGAATGGACTAACACACTATGCTTTCACTAGCATTTATTACTCTAATAACATTTGGCAGGATCATCTCACATTTGAGCAGCAAAATACCAGTCCAAACCAACAGAGGCATCAACTCCAAGCAGAGCTAAATTTCAAATCTGTGAGTGTTGAAACTGAAAACAAGATACACTAAAATTATTATTTTTTAAAAATAAATAAGCTACTACTCTTAACTGGGTTTGTATCCACTTTTGTTAGAATTACAAAATGGAATGCAGTTAGTAACTTTCCCCTATTAGTAATATGTATATTTTTGCATGTAGAATACACATATTCAACCATCTGGGACAGAAGAACATATACTTATATACACACACATCAGCCGGGCACGGTGGCTCATGCCTGTAATCCCAGCACTTTGGGAGGCCAAGGCGGGCAGGTCACCTGAGGTCGGGAGATTGAGACCAGGCTGACCAACATGGAGAAACTCCATCTCTACTAAAAATACAAAACTAGCCAGGTGTGGTGGCTCGTGCCTGTAATCCTAGCTACTCGGGAGACTGAGGCAGGAGAATCGCTTGAACCCAGGAGGCAGAGGTTGCAGTGAGCCGAGATCGTGCCATTGCACTCCAGCCTGGGCAACAAGAGTGAAACTCCATCTCAAAAAATAATAAAATAAAATAAAATGAAATAAAATGAAATGAAATAAAATAAAAATAAAAATTTTGTATTCTTAAAGTTGAGCAGGAAATTACTTTTAGGGAATAGCTCTTTTCCTACCCCATTTTCGCCACTCATTGCTTGTTGTATCATCAGGATAGGCTAGCATCTGCTGGGGTAACAAATAGCCCTTGGGTTGCAGACCCAAGGGTCTTATTAAGATACCAACAGTCACAAACACTTTTAGTCAAGGATTATTATTTCTTTAATAGTACCATTGTTTCAAAAACTTGGTCCCTTCCTGATATGGTTTGGCTGTGTCACTACCCAAATCTTACCTTGAATTGTAATTCCCATAATCCTCTGTCAAGGGCAGGACCAGGTGGAGGTAATTGAATCATGGGGGTTATTTCCTCCATGCTGTTCTCGTGATAATGAGTGAATCTCATGAGATCTGATGGTTTTATAAGCATCTGGCATTTCCCCTGCTAGCACCCATTCTTTCTCCTGCCACCTTCTGAAGAGGTGCCTTCTGCTATGATTATAAGGTTTCTGAGGCCTCCCTAGCCATGCAGAACTGTGAGTCAATTGAACCTCTTTTCTTTATAAATTACCCAGTCTCAGGTATTTCTTCATAACAGTATGAGAACAGAATAATATACTTCCTCTTCCCTTTTGTTGGGACTGGGGACACTCAGCTGATGTGGCTTGAGTGCTCAGCAGCATTGGAGCCTGGGTGAAAGGAACTTAGTCGATGTGATCTGTGAGTCCAGAAGAACTGGGAGCAAGGAGACAGCATGAATGTTTGGAAGGCTGATTCCATATGGAGAGATTGAGCAGATAAGCAAATATGTTGAGGATAATGGCAGCCAGGCTTTTTACTTGTAGAAAAGAGGTACAAATATGAAAGGGGGAATTCATGCTGGATTATTGAATTGGAATTGGAGGTATCAATGTAAACATTTGGTTTTCAAGCTAGCTAGCTAACTAGATGATTAGGTAGATAGGCAGTTGTGTGTATAAACAAACATATATTTCTTACCTTTTTCTGTGAAAAGTCTAGAAACAATGACATTTCTAGAGCAATGAGTACACAAAACTATAAGATCTGTTTGTAAATACCATCTTTACTCAAGGAACTAAGACTCTTGAATAAATGCCTGATTAGGGGTGGGAAGGGATAGTACAAGGTGGACCTGGAATATCTAGTTTTGCCAGAAAGTAAGAACGTGTTCATTCAAGACCAGACTGACCAACATGGAGAAACCCTGTCTCGACTAAAAATACAAAATTACCTGGGCATGGTGGCACATGCCTGTAATCCCAGCTACTTGGGAGACTGAGGCAGGAGAATCGCTTGAACCAGGGTGGCGGAGGTTGTGGTGAGCCGAGACTGCACCATTGCACTCCAGCCTGGGCAACAAGAGCGAAACTCCGTCTCAAAAAAAAAAAAAAAAAAAAAAAAAGTATTCAAAGAATAATGAGCAAAATGACACAGGAGCCAGCTTCAAAGATCTCCCACTGGCCAAAAATGGAACATTTTGAGCATAGATGGTGATCCATGTTATGCTGTTGCAAAGTGTATGGTAAAACTATTACCTGTGATAACTTTGAAGGCAGATGCTGTGCCTCTGAACTTCCAATTTTAAGGAAAGAGATTGATTAACAATAGCGGCATTTGACAGATGGGTTCAGAAATAGCTGGCAAGTTTATAAGCAAGAACAAAAGAAAATCGAGAGTACAGAAATTTAGAACTTACAGCATTGGCAGAGGAAAATCCGCTCAACTCCAAATAATGAAAGATAAACGTGAAGAAAGGTACTGAGTTTTCTGCAAAGATCAAACCAAGGATACGGCTGTCAAACCCACGGCTGACCTCGGATAGACCAGGCAGCACTCAGTAAATCCTTTCAATTGAAAAAAAAAGGGCTCGGGCCGGGCGCGGTGGCTCAAGCCTGTAATCCCAGCACTTTGGGAGGCCGAGACGGGCGGATCACGAGGTCAGGAGATCGAGACCATCCTGGCTAACACGGTGAAACCTCGTCTCTACTAAAAGAACACAAAAAACTAGCCGGGCGAGGTAGCGGGCGTCTGTAGTCCCAGCTACTCGGGAGGCTGAGGCAGGAGAATGGCGTAAACCCGGGAGGCGGAGCTTGCAGTGAGCTGAGATCCGGCCACTGCACTCCAGCCTGGGCGGCAGAGCAAGACTCCGTCTCACAAAAAAAAAAAAAAAAAAAATAAAAAAAAAATAAAAGGGCTCAGCAAAATATACTAAAGGGTGTGGCTCTCTAAAATTCCCCAGTTGTTAACATTTTACCACATTAACCTTACCATATTCATTCAATCATTCTTTTTCTTTCTCTCTCCATAAACATATACATACACACACACCATTATTGTCTGTATCCTTTGAGAGAGTAAGTTCCAGACAGGATGCCCTCATCGCTAAATACTTTTCATGTGAATCTATGAAAAACTCACCGCTAACATAGTTAATAGTGAAAATCTGGATGCTTTCTCCCGAAGATTAGGAACTCAAGAACAAGACAAGGCTGTCCGCTTTTTCCACTTCTATTCAATGTTGCACTGGAAGTTCTAGACAGGGCAATTAAGTAAGAAAAAAATAAAATACACCCAGATTGGAAAGGAAGGCATACAACTATCTCTACTCGTTGATGACATGATTTTGTATACAAAAAATCCCAAGGAATTGACTAAAAAACTATAAGAACTAATAAATAAGTTCAGTAAGGTTGAAGGATATAACAATATTCAAAAATCAGTTATATTTCACATAATGCATAAATCAAAATGATATTAAGAAAACAATTTAATTTACAATAGCATCAAAGCATATATATATATACACATATATATACACACATATATATATACACACACATATATACACACACACATATATATATATACACACATATATATATATACGTATTTTTTTTTTTTAAGACAGAGTCTGACTCTGTTGCCCAGGCTAGAGTGCAGTGGAATGATCTTGGCTCACTGCAACCTCTGCCTCCCAGGCTCAAGCCATCCTCCCACCTCAGCCTCCTGAGAAACTGGGACTACAGGTGCACACTACCATGCCTGGCTAATTTTTGTATTTTTGGTAGTGATGGGGTTTCGTCATGTTGCCCAGGTTGGTCTTGAACTCCTGAGCTCGAGCAATCTGCCCATCTTGGCTTCCCAAAATGCTAGGATTACAGGCATGAGACACTGTGCCTGGCCTATGATTATGTTTTTTTTTAAAGAAAGTGCAAAACGTGTACTTTGGAAAATACAAGAGTTTGTTGATAGAAAAATTTAAAGCCCTGAATAAATGGAAGGACATTCCATTTCCATGGATCAGAAGACTTAATTAACATTGTTAAGATAGAAATACTCACCTGGGTGCAGTGGCTCACACCTGTAACCACAGAACTTTGAGAGGCTGAGGTAGGCAAATAGCTTGGGCACAGGAGTTCAAGACCAGCCTGGGCAACATGGCAAAACCTCCTCTCTACAAAATACACAAAAAAATAGCCAGGCATGGTGTGCACACCTGCAGTCTTAGGTACTCAGGAGGCTGAGGTGGGAGGATCACTTGAGCTCAGGAGGTAAAGGCTGCAATGAGCTATGATTATACCACTGCACTGTAGCCTGGGTGAGAGAGGGAGACCCTGTCTCAAAAAAAAAAAAAAAAGATAGCAATACTTCCCACTTCCTGATTGATGTATAGATTCAACATAAACCTTATTAAAATCTCATCTGTCTTTTTTTTTTTTTTTTTTTGAGACAGAGTCTCACTCTGTTGCCCAGGTTGGAGTGCAATGGCATGATCTGAGCTCACTGCAACCTCTGCCTCCCAGGAGTCAATTGATTCTCGTGCCTCAGCCTCCTGAGTCACTAGGACTACAGGCGTATGCCACCATGACCAGCTAATTTTTTTTTTTTTTTTGTATTTTTAGTAGAGACCAGGTTTCACCAGGCTAGTCTTGAACTCCTGACCTCAGGTGATTTTCTAAAATTCAAATGGAAATGCAAGGGACCCAGAATAGCCAAAACAATTAACAACAATAACACAAAGAACAAAATATAAAGGGCTCATACTTTCTAATTACAAATTTTACTAAAATCTATAGTAATCAAGACAGGGTGGTCCTGGCATAAGGAAAGACATACAGATCAAAGGAAAAAAATTGAGAGTCCAAAATAAATCCTCATATTATGGTCTATTGATTTTTGACCAGGGTGACAAGACAATGCAATGGAGAAAGAATAATCTTTTCAACAAGTGATGCAGGGACAACTGATAGCTATATACAAATATATGAAGTTGTACCTGTTCCTTACACTAGATCAAAAACAAACTCAAAATTGGCCATAGAACTAAATGTAAGAGCTAAAATTATAAAACTGTTAAAACCATAGGAGTACATCTTCATGACCTTGAGTCAAGTAATGAGTGATTTCTTAAATATGATGCCAAAAACACAAGTGACTAAAGGTAAAGTGGACTTCATCAAAATTTAAAATGTAAGACATCCCAGAGAATGGGAGAACATGTTTTCAATTCGTTTATTTGACAAGGGGCTTGTATCCAGAATATATGAAAAGTACTTTTAACTCAGTAGTAAAAATAGAAATAGACAAAGGATCCAAACACACACTTCTCCAAAGAAGATATACAAATGGCCAATGAATACATGAAATGATGCTCAATATTAGTCATTATGAAAATGCAAACCGAAATGACAATGAGACACCTCTTCACACCCACTATAATGGCTATAATCAAAAAGATAAACAGCCCAGGCACAGTGGCTCACGCCTGAATTTCCAGCACTTTGGGAGGCCCAGATCGGAGGATTGCTTGAGGACAGAAATTCAGGACCAGCCTGGGCAATATAATGAGACCTCACGTCTACAAAATACTTTAAAAATTAGCCAGGTATGCTAGGGTCGTTGGTTCGTGCCTGTAATCCCAGCACTTTGGGAGGCCGAGGCGGTGGATCACTGAGGTCAGGAGTTCGAGATCAGTCTGGCCAACATGATGAAACCCTGTCTCTACTAAAAATACAAAAAATTAGTCAGGCGTGATGGCATGCACCTGTAATCCCAGCTACTTGGGAGGCTGAGGAAGAAGACCGCTTGAACCCTGGAGGGGGAGGTTGCAGTGAGCCAAGATCGCGCCGCTGCACTCCAGCCTGGGCAACAAGAGTAAAACTCCGTTTCAAAAAAAAAATAGCCAGGTGTGTTGGTTCATGCCTATGGTCTCAGCTACTTGAGAGGTTGAGATGGGAGGATCGCTTAAGACTGGAAGTTTGAGGCTGTATAGAGCTAAGATTGTGTCACCGTACTTCAACCTGGGCAACAAAGCAAGACCTATCTCAAAATAAAATAAAACAGCAAAATAAAAAATAAAGAAAAACAAGTGTTGGTGAGGATGTGCAGAAACTGGAATCCTTGTACATTGCTGGTGGAAATGTAAATTGGTGTGGTTGCTTTGAGAAACTGTTAGGTTGTTTCTTTAAATGTTAAATGTAGAGTTACCATATGGCCTACCAATTCTACTCCTGAATACATGCCCAAGAGAAAGCAATACACATCCACATAAAAACTTATACATGAATGGGCATAGCAGCATTATTTGTAACAATAAAAAAAAGGGAATAGCCCAAATGTCAAATTAATTACTTGAAAATAAAATGTGATATATATATATATAATGGAATATATACTCAAATGAAGAGAAACAAGATACTGAAAACATTATGCTAAGTGAAAGAAACTAGTTACAAATGACCAAAATTGTATAATTCCATTTGTGTGAAATGTCTAGAATAGGTAAATCTATAAAAATAGAAAGTACATTAGTGTTGTCTAGAACTAGGGGGAAGATTGGGGGAAATGGGGAGCATGTTCTAATGAGTATGGGGTTTCTTTGGGGGTGATGAAAATGTTCCAAATTGATTGTAGTGTTAGGCCGGGCACGGTGTCTCATGTCTGTAATCTCAGCACTTTGGGAGGCCGAGGCAGGTGGATCACCTGAAGTCAGGAGTTTGGGATCAGCCTGGGCAACATGGTGAAACCCTGTCTCTACTGAAAATACAAAAAATTAGCCAGGCGTGGTGGTGGGCGCCTGTAATCCCAGCTACTCAGGAGGCTGAGGGAGGAGAATCGCTTGAACCTGGGAGGCAGAGGTTGCAGTGAGCCAAGATTGCACCACTACACTCCAGCCTGGGCAACAGAGTGAGACTCTGTTTCTAAAAAATAAAAAAAAAAATAGTAATGATAGTTGTATAACTCTGACTATAATAAACACCATTGAATAGTATACGCTGAATGGGTGAATTGTATATGAATTATCTATTATAAGCTATTTTTAAAAAGAAAAATGTTTAATTAAAGTAAAAAAACTAAGGAACTGAAATGCCTAACCAACTATAGACTTTAATATTTGTGGGCAGTTAAAAACAAAATTTATGCTGAGAGTTTATAGACAAAGTACTGTTAATCTATAAACTCTTAGCATAATGAAGTACTGCTCATAAGTTACTTGGATTAGTTTTTTTTCCCTCTGTAGTCACAATGTTCGTTTGAGACACAATTAGGTTCATTTGTTTTGTTTATATTCAATTTGAGTTTTTTCCTCCATCCTTATTGATTTAATTTTACTTTTTGAATATTTAAACATTGGTATATTGAAATATTCGTATACATTTAAATATCAGTATTAAACCTTTCAGAGAACTGTTGTTTCTTCCTTTACTCTTTCCACTTCGTTTCTAACCAAGCCCTGTATATGACCAATTTCATTTGTTTCTTGTTATCTTTCCTATGTTTCTTTTTAGGAAAAGACTTTTGAGAAGCAACCAAGTAAAAAGAAGCATTAAAACTGAAAACATAACAAAATTGGAAAACAGAGCTAATATAAAACAGATAAACTCACTTATTAAAAATCTGTTTGAATTTTAAAACAAAACCTAAATATAAGCACCAAATAGGAGGCACATATAAAACAAAGTGACTCAGTTTGAAAGTAAAAGGATGGGCCAGGCACAGCGGCTCATGCATGTAATCCTAGCATTTGGGAGGCCGAGGTGGGGGGATCACTTGAGCCTGGAAGTTCAAGGCTGTCTGAGCTATGGGCGTGCCACTGCCCTCCAGCCTGGGTGATAGAACAAGACCCTGTCTGAAAAAAAGAAAAAAAAAAAAAAAGTCCGGACTCGGTGGCTCACGCCTGTAATCCCAACACTTTGGGAAGCCGAGGCAGGTGGATCACAAGATTAGGAGATCGAGACCATCCTGGCTAACATGGTGAAACCCTGTCTTTTTCTAATAATACAAAATTTTAGCCAGGCGTGGTGGCGGGCGCCTGTAGTCCCAGCTACTCGGGAGGCTGAGGCAGGAGAATTGCTTGAACCCAGAAGGCGGAGGTTGCAGTGAGCAGAGATCGCACCACTGCACTCCAGCCTGGGCGACAGAGCGAGACTCCATCTCAAAAATAAAAAAGAAAAAAGAAAAAAGGAAAGAAATGTGGCCCCAAAATCACACAAAATGAAAATAGAGACCCTAATGTTAATATCAGATAAGGTTGGCAGGGCACAGTAGCTCGCCTGTAATCCCAGCACTTTGGGAGGCTGAGGTGGGCAGATAGTCTGAGGTCAGGAGTTGAAGACCAGCTCAGCCAACCTGGCGAAACCCCGTCTCTACTAAAAATACAAAAATTAGCAGGACATGGTGGCGCACGCCTGTGGTCCCAGTGGCTTGGTAGGCTGAGGGAGGAGAATCGCTTAAGCCCGGATTGGGGAGGTTGCACTCCAGCCTGAATGACACTGCACTCCAACCTGAGTGACAGAGAGAGACTCGTCTCAAAAACAAACAAACAAAACAGAAAAGGTTGAACTTACAGGAAAAAGCATTAAAGTAGACAATAATAGTGACTTTATAGTGATAAATAGGTACAATAAAAAATCATACACATTGACCTACAGTTCCACTTTCAATTAAGATATATATGTAAAGGTTATTACAGTGTTGTTTATAATAGCAAAAGACTGAATATAGCAAAAAGAAGTCTATCATTAGAAGACTTGTTGAATAAATTATAATATAGAATACTATACAGCCAAGGAAAATAATGTACTGCTAAGAAACACCCTCCAAAAAATATATACATATTTTTTGAGACAGATTCTCACTCTAGCCCAGGCTAGAGTGCAGTATAGCAATCTCGGCTCACTGCAAACTCCCCCTCCCGGTTCAAGAGACTCTAGTGCCTCAGCCTCCAGAGTAGCTGAGATTAAAGGCTCGAACCACCACGCCCGGCTAATTTTTTGTATTTTTAATAGATATAGGTTTTGCCACGTTGGCTAGGCTGATCTCAAATTTCTGAGCTCAGGCAATCCACCCTCCTCGGCCTCCCAAAGTGCTAGGATTACAGACATGAGCCACCGTGCCTGGCCTAAAAAATATTTTTAAACAACAAAAAAGCAAGATACAGAATAGTGTGTACAGCATGCTTCCATTTGCAGTTACATTCTGTGTGTGCTAATTACAAAATTAGACAATTTTGGGAGTATCTATAAATTGCCTCTGGGGAGGAAAATTAAGGAATTAGGATGAGGGGCTTTTTTGTGTGTTTAGAAAAATAAATACTTTCTAACCCTATTTGGATCTTCTCTGTATGCACATATAAACTTTTCAATTACAAAAAGCTAATTTTAAAAGGTTTAAAAGATAAAAGTCCCTTCCAGGCTCAAAATTCTGTTTTCTCATCATACTTTGTGAAGCTGTTCAAAAGAAATTGTCCAAGAATCCATCACAAATTAAGGTACGAATATTAGAAAATGGTGATGAATGTGTTTTGAAACTTGAGTGCTGCTGACTGTTTTGTAAAAACCTTGTGTTTAGTTTTATCTCACAGGATTGGATGTCATAGAATGTACCACAGGACAAGTCTGGCTATTGTTCTCTAAGATAAAATGAATCATCTACAAAGGACAGTTTCTGGAAATAAGTGAGAAGGTTGAAGGCATCATGGTGGACTAGAAAGCGTGTTGCTCTTCATATGAGGTTTGAATCCTGGCTCACCACTTACTTTCTGTATGACCTTGAGAAAATGACTTTATGTCTTTGAACCTAAAATTCCTCTATATAAAGAGGGAATTATTTCTGCTTTACTTGTCTCCTAAGAGGTTGGAAGGATCTAGTGAGATAATGGATATGAAGAGGCTTGCCAAGTCCAAGGAGTTATTCATTTCACTAAACATCAATTACTTATTCAGCATATGTAGATTATGTATTGAAACCATCTTAAAAAGGATACAATGGATAGATATATTCAATTATTAGGTTTTAGAGTTTTCTGAGGAGATAGAACTGAGAAGCCACCACAGGCCTACTGGCTTAGAACATACTGGGAATACATTGCTCACTAAAGTGTGTAAACTGGCACCTTAATCAAATATCTGAGATGAAACTGTTTGTCAAATATGCAATTTTAGGATCATGCAGTGGTACAGAAATACTCAGGATAAGGTTTGAGGTACTTAAGTTACTGGGACCTCAGAGATTCATGGTTGCTGTGACAGATATACCACTCCATCTTGCTTGGGGGGAATTGTCATTTTAAAGGTTGGTACAAGAAGAGTAGAGAGAGATGGCCTAATCAAAGGGCAACTTTAATAACTCATAACTCTAATTAATGGTTAGGAATGCCCTTTCCACATGTGGTTCCAAAGGAGAGGAACAAAGGGAGTTTTTTCATGGTAAGGTAAAGACTGAAGGTGAAGCAGAGCTAACCCTGAGCGGTTCCTGAGGGCCTTCCAGGTGCAGGGACAGAACACTGCGTATGCATTCCCATGCAACTGGTGAGCACACTGTCACACATATATCTGTATCCCCAAAGATGATTATATATCCCCAAAGATATTAATATGGCAAAGAAATACAGTCTTGCTTAATAATTCAGCACATGCGTTAACCTAAGGAGGGTTTAAAAGTCATTTATGGAAAAGAGTACTTTATTGTCAGCCCATTTTCTGTTGGTAATTTTATTACCATTTTATACCAAAGATTATCACTTCTATATTTTATATTTTCCTCTATATCCAATTTAATATTTTTATGAGACAGATTTAATAAATCATATTATTTCTGAATTATTTTTTACCTCTCTGAGTTTTTTCACTCTTTTGCTGTCCTTTACCAATTCTTTTTCCCTGGAGTATGTAACCGACTTTCGGGAACAACAAGAAATTAAACATAGGTTTGTAAAAAAAAAAAAAAAATTGTTGCTTGACTGATACAGGCTCAGAGAGACTCACTGCAACAGTGACTTGTGTTAAAAATACAGTGAGATATTAGCAGCCAACAAGCTTAATATGCACAGCAGAATGACAGATGCTTAAAAAAAAAAAAAAGGCAAAATAAACTTAGGTTCCATATATGGAAATAAAATGCTTGCAGCACAGGAAGGTAGTAGTTCTGTTTTCTGCTGATCAGACCACAACTGAAATAAAGTGTTCAGTTTAGGAAAACATAGTCTAGGAGAAATATGGAAGAGGGCCATCGAAACGGAATCTGGAAACAGTCATGGGAGGAAGCACAGAAGGGCTGACCTGGGGAAGAAAACAAAAGGGGGAGACAGGACAAAAGTTGGAAAATAGACAAAGAGCCATTAAGTGAAAGAAAATGTGAACTTGTTTTATATGTATCCATAGAGCTAGGATTGTTGCACAGAAATCGGAATGAAATACATTATGGGTTAAATTATTTAAAACAATGTTCTGGCAAACAGACCTATATAAAAATGGCATAGACTATCTTAGCATATACTATCTTGGAAAGTAGCCATTTCCCCACCATTTGAGCAGAAGATAAATGGACACCTGTCAGGGATACTCTAGAGCAGCACTGACCACTAGAACTTTGTGTGGTGACAAAAATGTCCCATTTCTGTTTTGTCAATGCAGTAGCCACTAGTCACATGGTACAAAAGGCCCTTGAAACATGACCAGTTGAATATGACCAAGGAACTGAATTATCTTAAGTGATTGACACTGAAATGTAAACAGCTACATAGAGCAGTGGCTACCATATTGGAGAGTGCAGCTATAGAGTCTAGAAGAAACCCCCATATTGGGCTGGAATTTGGAATAAACCACTTCTAAGAGTTCTTCTAACCTTACCTCCTAATGTCTCCCCTCACTCTGCCTCCTTACCCCTCTACTGCCTATACTTGACTCCAGTAATACAAAATTGCTTTCATTTTCTTAAATACACAAATATTGAATATACAACGTTTCATGTTTGTAAATGTGTTCTTTGCATGAATGTTCCTCTGCAATGTATTGTTATTTATCTTCACTAACATGCTCAGTTATATCTGTTCTAAAAACCTTTCCTTTAAAAAAAATGTTTTTTTGGCCGGGCGCGGTGGCTCAAGCCTGTAATCCCAGCACTTTGGGAGGCCGAGACGGGCGGATCACGAGGTCAGGAGATCGAGACTATCCTGGCTAACCCGGTGAAACCCCGTCTCTACTAAAAATAAAAAAAAAACTAGCCGGGCGAGGTGGTGGGCGCCTGTAGTCCCAGCTACTCGGGAGGCGGAGGCAGGAGAATGGTGTAAACCCGGGAGGCGGAGCTTGCAGTGAGCTGAGATCCGGCCACTGCACTCCAGCCTGGGCGACAGGGAGAGACTCCGTCTCAAAAAAAAAAAAAAAAAAGTTTTTTTAGACAGGATATTTATCTGTTGCCCATGCTGGGGTACAGTGGTGTGATCACAGCTCACTGCAGCCTTGAATTCCTGACCTCAAGCCATTTTTCTACCTCATCTTCCTGAGTAGCTAGGACTAAACATATGTGCCATCAAGCCCTGCTAATTTCTTTTCTTTTCTTTTCTTTTTTTTTTTTTTTTGAGATAGAGTCTTGTTCTGTCACAGTACAATGTCATGATCTCGGCTCACTGCAACCTCTGCCTTCTGGGTTCAAGTTATTCTCCTGCCTCAGCCTACTGAGTAGCTGGGATTACAGGTGTGCATCACCACACCCAGCTAATTTTTGTATTTTTAGGAGAGACAGGGTTTCACCATATTAGCCAGGCTGGTCTTGAACTCCTGACCTCGTGATCTGCCCACCTCAACCTCCCAAAGTGCTGGGATTACAGGCATGGGCTACTGTGCCTGGCCAATTTTTTTTCATTTTTTAATGGAGATAGTGGAGGTCTCACTATGCTGCCCAGGCCAGTCTCAAACTCTTGGCCTCAAGCAATCCTCCTACTTCAGTTTCCTGAAGTGTTGGGATTGCAGGCATGAGTCATTGTGCACATCCTAGAAAATCTTTCCTGATATCCCAACACTTACCTCTTCTGTATCTTGGACATATGTCTCTTATTAAATATTCTAACCATCTGTTAACATTTCCCTCTCACTCAGTTTTTAAGGATAGGGCAATTGTATTATCTCCAGCACCTAACCTAACAACTGGGTTCCACGGTAGTGCTGTGAAACAGAAATGCAGGATGAACATGCCAGATACTTTAACTGACACATGTATTTACAAAACAATTCCTAAGAAACCTCTTCCACATAAGGGCAGATATTACAATTTATAATTCATAAACAAGAATAGTCCAGTATCATACAAAAGAAAAGTAAGTAGATGAAATTGGCACATAATATTTTAACACCTACCTCACGGCCCCTTCCTTGAACATCATTGTATCAGGTTAAGTACGTTACTTTGAAAAGTACTACTGCCTTCAGCAGTGAGATCCAAAAAGGCTAACTAGATTGCCTAAGTTTACTCAGCTACAAAGTATGAGTTGGTTTTAAAATAAAGTGTTATTAAGAATTTATGAGGAGTTTTTGGTAGGTGATAAGGTTCAAAGGAGGAGTGGGGGAAGGAAGTTCAGATCAGATCATGTAGGGTTTTGTAAGCAATGATGAAGTATTTGGATTTTATTCTAAATGTGATGGAAGTCATTGGAGGATTTTGAACAGGAAATGAGCATGAGCTTGTGTATCTGTATTAATGGCGTCATTGAGGTATAATTGATATACAGAAAAACTACACAAAGTTTAAAGGATCACTATGGCTGATAGAGAATATCTATGAGATGCTGCACTCCAGTAATTTCAATTTCAAGCACTCCACTTTCTGATCACCACATTCCAGATTTCTAGTTATTCACGCCAGTATCTCAATCCCAACAATTCTTAACACCACACTTACCACCTTCTCATATTTCTCACTCTTGTTTCAATCTCCTCCTTATCTAGCTTAAATTCCTTGATCAATCACAGTCATCCCCTTGAATATAGCTTCCACTTCCTTGCCCCATCTCTTTTTCATGCTCATTTGGCAAAGCCCAACATTATTTAAATAGAACTCTCCATATACTTCCCCTTTGTCCCAAATATGGCTGGAGAAAAACATCCAACTAAACTATTAAACTATTTTCTTTTCTTTCTTTCTTTCTCTTTCTTCCTTCCTTCCCTCCCTCCCTCCCTCTCCCCTCCCTCCCTCCCTCCCTCCCTCCTTCCCTCCCTTCCTTCCTTCCTTCCTTCCTGATGGAGTCTTGCTCTGTCACCCAGGCTGGAGTGCAGTGGCACAATCTCTACTCATTGCAACCTCCGCCTCCCAGGTTTGAGCGATTCTCCTGCCTCAGCCTCCCAAGTAGCTGGGATTACAGGCATGCACCACCAGGCCCAGCTAATTTTTTGTATTTTTAGTAGAGATGGGGTTTCATCATGCTGACCAGGCTGGTCTCAAACTCCTGACCTCAGGTCATCCTCCTGCCTCAACCCCCCAAAATGCAGGGATTACAGGCGTGAGCCACCACGCCCAGCCTAAACTAGTTTTATATTAAATTTAAACTCGGAAGCTCAAGAATGCCTGTAATTCTGCTCAGCAGTGATACTATATTTCTCTCATCAAAATGACTCTCTCACCTTTCCTGGTGACTGTACCTTCTCATCTCTCCTAAAAATCTTTACCTTCTCCTGGATTTTCACTCCTAGCTAACTATTAGCTGTTTTTCTGTATGTTTGGCTGAGGAACAGAAGCAATGAGAAGAGAGCTTCCCTAAGTCTGCACCTATCACTAACCCTCAGTGTCTGTGCACTTGTGTGCTGACCCTGTGATGCCCTTGCTGTGCTCCTTGCTCCTCCACTTGCTCCAAAACCTGCCATTTTCACCACTCATGGACAACGCTCCAGCAATTCTCCCATCTACCCCTGTTTCTTCAAGTCTTTTCTTGATTTTTCTTTCGTTATACAATATATGTTGTAATTTCTCCCATCTTAAAAAACACCATTTTTTATCCTGCTCCCTCCACCAGCTACTACCCTCTTTCTCTTTCCCTTTATAGAAAGAAAATTGTTAAAGAGTTGATAAAATATTCACTGTTTTAAATTTCCTTCCATTTTCTCTTGAACCCTCTTTAATCGGCCTTTCCTTACCACCACTCCACTGAAGCTCCATACTGCAAAATCTCATCTATTTTCAGTCCTCATTTTACTCCATCTGTCAGGGATTTCATCTTCAAACCCATTTCTTCACTTAACTTCCAGGACACCACAGTCTTCTGATTTTCCTTTTATCTCACTGGCTATTCCTTCTGAACATTCAAGAGCACAGACCTTGGACTTCTCTTTTCTACCTCCATTCATTCCCTTGGTGATCTGATCCAGCCACTTGAATGCCTCATATATGTTTATGATTCCTAGATTCTGCCTTTGGTCCAGATCTGTCCCCTGAACTCTAAGCTTATATATAACCATCTAGTCGGCATCTCAAATCTACCATATCCCAAACTGACACTTTATCTGCTCTTCCAAACTTATACCACCCAGTCTTCCTCCAAGGTTGATGGCAACTCCACTCTTCCCACTATTCAGGCCAAAAAAACCTCGGTGTCATCTTGACTCCTCTTTTTTCTCACATCCAAACTGTTAGAAAATTTGCCCGTTTCTTACCATCTTGGGCCACCCTCAGCTCTTCTCTGACTGCTGCAAAGACTGAGTACTTTTATATCTCATGTACTAGTGGTGCATGGCAGACCATTTGAGAAGCCCTGAGTGTGTAGAGGAGAATAAGAGGGTATGAGAATAAGGTGAAGCTTTCTCAGCAAAAGAAAATAAAAGCAAGACAGAGTAAGATGATATATTTGGAGGACTGCTAGTAGTTTAACATAGTGAGAGCAAGGGATGGAAAAGATAAAGCTGGAGAAATTCACAGGGGCTGGATATGGAAGGTCTTCTATTATTCACTAAGCAGCATGGAACTTTATTTTGCAGCAATGAGGAGTCATTGAAAAGTCTTAGGTGGAGGAAAATGTAAGCGGATTTGTGTTAGAAAGATCACTCTTAGAGCAAAACGGAAGATAAGGTATATAGGGCACACCCCTGGAGCAGGAGGAATAGTTAAAAAAAAAAAAAAGACTATTGTGATAGCCTTGGAGAAAGATGACAAAGGCCTGAACTAAGGGAAGAACTATGGAGATGGAGAAAGAGGGGACAAAGCCAAGAAATCTTAAAAATGCAGAATCCCTAGATTTGGTATATCATTGAATATGGGGAAAGGAGGGAGTCAAGGATTCCTCTGTTTTCTGATTTGGGTGCATTTGGATGGTGGTGCCACTACCTGAGATAGGATGGGCTTAATGGGCTGGGGCGCGGTGGCTCACACCTGTAATCCCAGCACTTTGGGAGGCCTAGGCAAGCAGATCACCTGAGGTTGGGAGTTTGAGACCAGCCTAACCAACATGGAGAAACTCCGTCTCTACTAAAAATACAAAATTAGCCAGGTGTGGTAGCAGGTGCCTGTAATTCCAGCTACTCAGGAGGCTGAGGCAGGAGAATCGCTTGAACCTGGGAGGCAGAGGTCACAGTGAGCCAAGATCGCACCAATGCACTCCAGCCTGGGCAACAAGAGCGAAACTTCATCTCAAAAAGTAAAGATGAGTGTAACCAGTATAGAGGGGAGATGAGATTCTTTTGGATAGGCTGAGTTCCAGGTATCCAGGGATATCACAGTGAAGACGCCCAGGAAGCTCTAAATTTTATGGGTCAGGAGCTCAGAGAGAGGTTTGGGTTGAAGGTATGAGTTCAGAAGTTATTTGAACACTTATCACTTTGTTCTAGTGTGAGCACTGGGATTTCTCAGAAACAGTACGCTAAGGGAGGAGAAAAACGATGTAAGGATAACATTAAGTATGCACAGATGAAAAGGAGCCATGAACAGTCAAAATGGTTGGAAGCAAAATGAGAACAAAGAGACGGTGGTGTTTCAGAATTTAAAGGAGGAATTTCAAGAAAGGGGAATTACCAAGTAAAAGGATTCGCTTAGTCAACTCAGGCTGCCATAACAAAATGCCATAGCCTGGGTTGTTTAAACAGCAGACATTTATTTCTCACTTTTATTTTATTTTGGAGACTAGGAAGTTCTAGATCAAGGTGCCTACTGATTTAGTACCTTGAAATGATCTTCCCAGCTTGCAGACAGCCCTGTTTTGCTGTGATTTCACGTGGTTGGAAGTAATAAACAGTGCTCTGGTCTCTCTTCCTTTTCTTATAAGAACACTAATCCTATCATGGGGTCCCAGCTCCATAACCTCATCTAAATCTAATTACTTCCCCAAGGGCTGCATCTCCAAATACTTTCATATTGGGGGTTGGGGCTTCAGTATGTGAATTTGGTGATAAGAGGAGGAGAATATAAACATTTAGTCCATAATAAAAATTAAAGGAGTCCTTTGGATTAGAAGTCAAGAAGCCTTTGGTGACCTTGCTCAAAACAAATTTTGGTGAAGTTTTGAGTATAGAAGTCTGATGGAAGATAAAGGAAAAAGTCAGAAAGCAAAACAATGATGTCAGTCTAGTATTCCAGTACCTGACTTCAAAGGGAAGGAGAAAGTTCTGTATGTACTTGTTTAAAGATGGAGAGATTTGAGTATCTCACAGCTATCTAGAAGGTATCAGTAAAGAATAAGCTGATAATTTAAAAATACTGGAGAGAGGCTGGGCATGGTGACTCATACCTGTAATCCCAGCACTTTGGGAGGCTGAGGTGGGTAGATCACCTGAGGTCAGGAGTTTGAGACCAGCCTGGCCAAACTGGTGAAACACGCTCTCTACTAAAAATACAAAAAATTAGCCGGATGTGGTGGCAGAAGCCTGTAATCCCAGCTACTTGGGAGGCTCAGGCAGGAGAATCGCTTGAATGTAGGAGGTGGAGGTCGCAGTGAGCCGAGATGGTGCCATTGCACTCCAGCCTGGACAACAAGAAGAAAACTCCGTCTCAAAGAAAAAACAAACAAACAAACAAACACAGGAGAGAAAAGGGATGACTAGAGAGAAAGAAGCAAGATCTTTCAGGTAATGGGAGAGGATTGCATCAAGAGAAAGAAGAGTTAGTTGAGAAGAGAAAGGCTGGGGACAGGTAAATGTGTAGGTGTCAGCAGGGCCAGCCAGCTTCTTGGTAGTGTAGCCTTTGCAGTTGCACAGGGCTCACTCTCAGAAGAGGCTTGATTTAATCTGCTGTGGCCACTTTGAAATTCTTAATAACGTTGTCTCTGAACTTGTGTTTTGTAAGTGAAGTCCAGGGGACAATGGAACACATGCATAAGCAAAGAAGATATGCCTGGCAGCAGCAAACATACACTCAAGTTTAGGCCTGGCTGCCTGGCATACACGTATGCAACTGAAGCAGTCTGAGGAGCCACAGAAACCTGAAGGGGTGGTAGGGGCTGTGACTTGGGTCCAGATTGGCAGGTGTGATGGTGGGAGGAGCAGCAAAAGCAATGTGGTCGTGGCCATGGCCCCAGCCCTGGGAGAGAAGCAGGCTCAGCATGAGGCAGCCCCAGGATCTGCAGAGGGAGGCCAGTTTATGTCTGTCCCGGGATCCCAGCTCTGTGGCATCTGCACAAGTATTAACTGTCCAGCATGAACCCTGGGAGAGGAAATCTTGGTACACAAGAGGCAAACTTTGTAAATAAATTATTGCAAAATAGAAGTGTTAGACATGAACATTGCAGTTAAGCATATCATTGACTTAATAGAATCTTTTAGAGTTCAGAATCTCTGGTTTTTAACTACTGCAACACTGCCAAGCAAATATCCATTAAATTAAATTATCATTATAGAAATTTACATTTAAAACAAAAATCATACTCAACACAAAACTGATTTGTATGAAGTGTTAAATCTTTTTGGAAAAATTGTTCCCTGAGAATCATGAGCTCTAGATATACTAAAACTTATATTTCAAAATTTATCAGATATGTGTCTCAATGTTGTTACAGCTTAAAAACATTAACTTAACAGCACCAACAACAGTTGCATCAACACATTCTTCTCAGAATTAAGAATTATCAAAAATTACTTGCCAACTTTCATTTTAAAAGAATTGATATTGCTTTCAATTATATGCATTGAAAATGAAATTGCTAAAACTAAAAACTTTGACAATCTAATAAATTTGCAGAGAAGTGTACCAGAAAAATCTTGTGATTAAAATGTCACATTAATAAAATATTGTTATTATATTATATAAAATTGACACCCAAAATATTATTTTGTATGTAATGAAATATTGTTAAGGGAAAAAAATTTTATATTTTATTACTTTTAACTGCAGTTTCTCTTGCTTTTTCAAACAATAGGCCCTGCATTTTCATTTTACATTGAGCCCTGAAAAGTATGTAGTTGAACCCGAGTGTGAGGATGGGATGTTGAGGGAGTTCAGGCCTGATATACTCAGCTTATTTTTTTCCTTTTCTGGAAAGTTGGAGGGAAGCAAGTGGGAGAGTGGGAGAGTTCTGTGTGTTGGCTTGAGGGAGAGTTTTAAAGGTTTAAAATGTTATGTGAGGAATCAGTGGGGAAGGAATGTAGCACTTTGAGGGTTTTAAAATACTTCAATATAATGATTTCCATAAGCTTTTTTATTACTACATCTATAATGTGTATTTTATGAGCAATCATAAAGAAAACTACATTTGGTAATTATCCTATGTCTACTAACACATTGGCCAGGTTTAATATCATATGAAAAGTGGAATACAACTAGCTTGACGTGGTATGAAATAAGTGGTGTGCTACGGTCTCAATTACAATAGACAGTAGAGAATAAATGTAAAAGTGGCATGTAAATTGTAAAAGCACTATAGGTACTACAGTCACTAAGTTTGGTTGTAGTAAAATATAAATTTTTAAGATGGATTTTTGTTTTTAAAAGTGGAATTTTTTCATTTATGAAACTGGCCATATTCTTTTTGTTGAAACTTTGAAATTTTTGTTACGTAGAGAAAAATATTACAGGTTCTTCTCTCAAAGTCTACTACTGTTACCATTTTGATATGTTTTCTTCCAGAATTTTACTCTGCCAATTAATCAGAATGTAATTGTAATCATATAATTACATGACATATAAATTCTTCATAAATATCACTTTAATATTTATACAGTAGTCCATTATGGGGCTCTGACATACGTGATTTTTTCCTCTTACCTATTTCTGAATGTTTAAGTTGTTTCTTTTTTGTGATTTTATTTTACTTTTTAGACAGAGTCTCGCTCCGTCACTCAAGCTGGAGTGCAGTGGTGTGATCTTGGCCACTGCAACCTCCGCTTCCCAGGTTCAAGCAATTCTCCTGCCTCAGCCTCTGAGTAGCTGGGATTATGGGTGTGTACCACTATGCCTGGCTAATTTTTGTATTTTCAGTAGAGACGGGGTTTTACCATGTTGGCCAGGCTGGTCTCAAACTCCTGACCTCAGGTGATCCATCCACCACAGCCTCCCAAAGTGCTGGGATTACAGGCGTGAGCCACCATGCCTGGCCCTTTTTTGTGATTTTATATAACTACATACAGATTCCTAACTGAACGCCTTTCCACTTGAAATATTACTGAAATTAAATGAAACTTAATCATATTAAACTTTTCTGCCTGTTTCTCTTTTTTTACAAACACAAATAGGTGAGTCACTGACCCATTTGAGTCTTAGTTATTGTGACCATTGTATATAAACAAAATTATGATTAGAATGTGAAAGGTGAAAAAATACTAAAGCTAACCTCACAGGAAATTACCTTTATAAGCTTATTTTTTGTTATATGGCCTCAGTGTTGAAAATGCCTGAGAATTTCTTAGCAGGGAGGCAAGGTAAATGTTCAGCTATTATATGATTTGCTGAATTAATAATAGAAGGAGAGAACTCAGAGTGGAAACAGAATGATGATCCCTGACAGATAAATAAACTATTTTCTTTCACCTCCAAATTACTTAAATGGAAACACAGGAGGTCATTTGGGAGCACATTTAGATTTTCCCAAATGACCATTAACTAGGGATGTTTCACTTGCCCTCTATTCAATCCGATCTCCTATTAATGGGCGTTCCAGGAGATTTTGTGATTGGGGGACTTGAAGGAGTTAATGCACTTTGCAAAATGCCTAACTTGTATTTGGGATTAATTTACTTCCACAGCAGGATCTGGCTTATTAGAGCTTCAGAAATGTCTAAAGAAAATTCTGTGTTAGACACATCACTGAAATGCTTGCCGTCTCCCTGGGAGCCCACATTAAATCAGCTTGGTGGAGTAAACTTATTTTTGTCTTTTTCTTCTCATGAGTTTTTTTGCAAAACAGCTGGCCTTTTCTAAAATAAGGTTGATTAACCATTTATAAGATTTGAGAAGGGACTAATTAGTATTGTATATTGATTGGGGATCATAGCTATTTTTTATTTAAAAATCACATACAGAGAAGTATTTGTTTGGTGACTTGCTTATAAAATTACGTTTCATGAACCACAGTGTTATAGTGTGACTATTGCGTAGGAACAAGGCCCAGGATTTTTTTTTTTTATCACTCTTGGAGATTGGGCCCATTGCAATCACTGTCACTCAACTATGTAATTTCATACAATCTTACACGTTGAGGCAAGAGAGAGCAGTAACCCTGACCTCTTGTTTTCACAGATGTCTTCATTAATTTTTCAAGGTAGAGGCTAGAGCTAAAGTCTTTCTGCAGGCCTTTCCTTCAGTATTGTACAGAAACGACAGGATAAAGCACAGGAGTCTGGCAGTTGAGAAAATGTGACCATGAGGACCCCCTCTCATGTATCCTGACCTCGGATTAGGAGGTTCCTTCAATGCCCTACTGACAGTGGGCCAATATTTACCTCCAAAAAAGCATCATGAATAACACAAAAGAGCATTATCTTAATCCATTTGGGCTGCTGTAACAAAAATACCTTATACTGGGTAATTTATAAACCATATAAATTTATTTCTCACAGTTCTGGAAGCTGGAAAGTCTAAGATCAAGGCATCAGCAGATTCGGTGTCCAGTAAGGGCTTGTTGCTCATAGATGGTGGCTTCTCTGTGTCCTCACATGGTCGAAGAGGCTCTCTGTTCCCTCAGGCTGATTGTATTACTACCCTTATCCTATTGATAAGGGTGGAGCCCTCATGACTTAATCACTGTCCCAAGGGCCCCACTTCTGTATCACTACAATGGGGATTAGGTTTCAACAGGAATCTCAGAGGGACAATTCAGACCCTATCAAACATGGAAGGAGTTTCCAGGGCTGAAGCCCTTGGCATCCAATCTTACTACTGCTGTTCTCTCACTATTCCCCAGCTTTTAAGTCCTGTACTTGGAGTTTTTAAAAAACTGAGACATCTCTTTTCCTCTTTACCTACATTCTTAGTAAAACCTCAGACTGAAACTCCTTCTCCATGCCCCGCCCTCCTTTGGCTAAGCCGTCATTGGACTTTCAGGTTAGGCATCAGCTTCCCTGACCACATCCTGTCCCACTAAGAAATAAAAACAAACAAACCAAAAAACCCCAAAGATACTAGCAACAGCAACAAATTTAGAACCTGTTCACCATTTTCTCACAGCATCCTGCATTTGTGCTTGAAATAGCACCTGTACTCTATTAAATCACCTGTTTACTTGGGGGTGGGGCAGGTCTCCCCTGTTGGACAGTAACATTCTTGAGAACACTATTCATCTTTATATGCCATTATGTTAAAGAAGTATCAGTCATAGTATTTTTCATCAAGAAATTTGCAATCCACTTGTAGAAAAGAGGTATATTTAAAGCCAACAATACAAAATATACATAATTACATAAAGTATAAAATACACATAATTAAGTTCAAAATTGTTTGGTATAATTATTAGATCACTATATAGACAAGGCAGATCCATGAAGACTGGAGCCATTTCAGAAGTCTTCATGGGGAAGTTGAGATTAGAATCGGCCAGATGTTGGCGTAGCCTTAGGACTGGAGAGGAGGGTAGGGCGCAGTGTTCTAGGCTGATAGAGTAAAATGAACAAAAATGTGGAAGATGAGGTGAGCTTTAAAAAATGGGTAAAATTCACCAGATAGAGAAGGCTGGGACATGGAGAAGGAATCTCAAATAGAGGTCACAGCAAGAATGAAGCATGAGGAAAGAACTAGCCTGATAGAAAGAACACTGAATAGTATCCTATGGTGAAAAGTAATTTAGATTAGACTTGACGGGAAACAAATCGTTGTAGGTTCATAATTGCCATGGTGGTTTCTTACTTCTCATGACTCCTGAGGAATCACTCATCCCATGATCCTTGCTTTTATATCATTGCCTCCCAAGTTTACTCTGAGCTTGGACATATGACTTGCTTTGGTCAATAGGATATCAGCCTATTTGATCAATAGGATATCAACCCTATTAGTGCATTGGGTTTTGTCTTTTTTTTTTTTTTTTAAGTTGGAGTTTTGCTCTTGTTGCCCAGGCTGGAGTGCAATGGAGGCATGATCTCGGCTCACTGCAACCTCTGCCTCCCAGGTTCAAATGATTCTCCTGCCTCAGCCTCCCGAGTTGCTAGGATTACAGGCATGTGCCATCACGCCTGGCTAATTTTGTATTTTTAGTGGAGGTGGGGTTTCTCCATGTTGGTCAGGCTGGTCTTGAACCCCCGACCTCAGGTGATCTGCCCGCCTATGCCTCCCAAAGTACTGGGATTACAGGCGTGAGCTACTGAACCCGGCCTTGTCTTTTGTAATAGTGCTTTTGCTGTGTGAGCAAGCTTAGGCTAGTCTCCTCCGGGAGAGAGAAAACAAAATGAAGAGAGGGGCCTGGCTGTGCCAGTCATTCCAATTATCCAGGCTCGGGCATGAGACTTAGGAGGCTATCAGGAATCAGCCAGCCCCAGTTGAGTCACCAGAAAGTTACATCGCATAAGTGACTTCAGGTGAGACAACAGACGAGCTATCTAGCTGAGACCAGCCATAATTGTTGACCCATGGAATTGTGAGCAGTAAAATGGTCATTGTTTTAAGCTACTAAGTTTGATCTCTGCTTGCCTCCTGAGCCTGGCCTAAGTTGTTGTTTTAAGCTACTAAGTGGTTTGTTATATAACAGTAAATAAATGATACAAATTTTAAGATGAAAGATTTTCACCTGTCTCTCTGGGGAGCTCCTTTTCAGACACCTGTGCAAGTTCATCATGCTTGGCTTATATCAATACTTAATAAACATTGATGTTCCTCAAGGCTCAATCCAAGGCCATCTTCTGTTTTTACTCAGTTATTCCTCCTCACGTGATTTATTCTACTTCCATAGCTTCTTTATTGTGATAATATATTACCATGTTTAGGCCGGGTGCTGTAGCTCACGCCTGTAATCCCAGCAGTTTGGGAAGCCGAGGAGGGCAGATCACGAGGTCAAAAGATCGAGACCATCCTGGACAACATAGCGAAACCCCGTCTCTACTAAAAATACAAAAATTAGCCAGGTGTGGTGGCACGTGCCTGTACTCCCAGCTACTCGGGAGGATGAGGCAGGAAAATCACTTGAACCCGGGAGGCGGAGGTTACAGTGAGCCAAGATCGTGCCACTGCACTCCAGCCTGGCCTGGTAACAGAGTGAGACTCCATCTCAAAAAATATATGTATATATTACCATGTTTATACTTTCTTTTCTTTTTTTCTTTTTTTAGACGAAGTCTTGCTCTTGTCCCCCAGGCTGGAGTGCAATGGTGTGATCTCAGCTCACTGCAACCTCCGCCTCCCAGGTTCAAGTGATTCTCCTGCCTCACCCTCCTGAGTAGCTGGGATTACAAGCGCATGTCACCACGCCCAGCTAATTTTTGTATTTTTAGTAGAGATGGGTTCACCATGTTGGCCAGACTGGTCGCGAAGCCCTGACCTCAGGTGATCTGCCCGCCACGGCCTCCCAAAGTGCTGGGATTATAGGCATGAGCCACCACGCCTGGCCATGTTTATACTTTCAATTACTAATTTATACTTCCAGCCCAGACTTCTCTGAGCTCCAGGCTCAGATATTCAACTGTTTGCCTGACAGTTTTTTTTTTTTTTTTTAAGACAGGGTCTCACTTCAGTTGCCCACGCTGGAGTGCAGTGATGTGATCTTGGCTCACTGCAGCCTCAACTTCCTGGACTCAGGTGACTCTCCTACCTCAGCCTCCCGAGTAGCTGGGACTATAGGTGCATGCCACCATGCCCAGCTAATTTTTTGCGTTTTTAGTAGAGATGGAGTTTTGCCATGTTGGCCAGGCTGGTCTCGAACTCCTGGACTCAAGCAATACACCTGCCTTGGCCTCCCAAAGTGCTGAGATTACAGGATTGAGCCACTGTGTCGGGCCCTATTTGTATATTTCAAAGGCACTTCAGACTTATGATCACCCTAGAACATACCTCTGGGTGTTGCCCTGCTCAGTGAATGGCACCACCCACCTAAGCTGCACAGGCAGAAACTTCAGAGTCAGTCTTGATACCTCCTTCTCCCTTACCGTCTCTATTGTCCATTACCAAGTCTTGTTGATCTTATCTTGTTAACATTTCTCAAATTCACCTACTTCTTACTATCTCTATAACCACCATCCTGGCTGGGTGAGGTGGCTCATACCTGTAATTCCAGCACTTTGGGAGACCAAGGTGGGCAGATCACCTGAGATCAGGAGTTCAAGACCAGCCTGGTCAACATGGTGAAACCCCATCTCTACTAAAATACAAAAATTAACTGAGAGTGATGTCACATGCCTGTAATCCCAGCTACTTGGGAGGCTGAGGCAGGAGAATCACTTGAACCTGGGAGGCAGAGGCCGCAGTGAGCCGAGATCATGCCACTGCACTCCAGCCTGGGCAACAGAGTGAAACTCCATCTCTAAATAAATAAATAAAACCACTATCCTAATCCAACTATCATCATCTCTTCTAGATCACTGCCAAATATACTTAACTGGTCTCCCTATATCTGCTCTTGCCTACATCCAATCTTTTCCCTACACTGCTGCCAAGAAGGGTTTTTTTTTTTCCCTCAAAACATAAATCTGATCATGTCAATCAGAGTTCATGATACTCCAATAGCTTCCTATCACTCTTGGTATAAAGATAATTCCATAATTGCAATTTATCTTATTTAACAAAGCTGTGTTAATTCAAGTTCTCCAAGAAGCAGACGCTAAGATGGGATTAGACCTGAAAGATGTTTATTAAGGGGGATGTCTATATAAATAGGAGAGGGAGAATGCAGAAGAACTTTCAGACTGTGATGCAGGTCTAACACCTGTGGAAGAGAGGGGGCAGGAAAGAGGATTTGGGTAGGAAGAGGCTCAGATTGGGTAGGAAGAGGCAGCAAAGTTCTGAGAAAGTATTGACCAAGCCAACAGGGGTCTTTGAGGCAACATTCGCTGTTAAAGGAGTCTCTTGTCTTATATTAATGGCCTTCCCTCACCCTGCCTACCAGTGCCCATGCTCGTTATTGGCTGGGAGCAGCCCAGGGGAAGCATGGCCTTGGTGTGAACACAGTGACGGATTCAGGAGAGCAATGGCTCAGACTGTCGGTTGCCTGTGCTCCCCTGTGGCAGAAGAGCTCAGTGGTGGGCTTTTATGACTACTGCAAAGCCCTGTATGGTTTCATCCCTTCTTACCTCCCCAGCCTGGCCTTGTACCATGCAGCTCTTTGTGGTCACAGTATCAATACAAGTCTTTTGTTACTTCCCTGAACATGAATATTATGTGTTTCCAACCCCTCTCCCCAGTACAGAAACTGTGTTCATTCATATCAATCTTTTATTATTATTATTTTTTTAAGAGACAGGGTCTCACCCTATCACCCAGGCTGGAGTGAAGTGGTGCAAGCATGACTCACTGGAGGCTGGAACTCCTGGGCTCCAGCAATCCTCTTGCCTCACCCTCCCAAGTAGCTGGGACTACAGGTGTGTGCCAACATGCCCTGCTAATGTTTAAATATTTTGTAGAGACATGGTCTTGCTATGTTCCCCTGGTTGGTCTTCAACTTCTGGGCTCAATTAAATCCTCTTGCCTTGGCCTCCCAAAGTGTTGGGATTACAGGTGTGAGTCACCATGCCTAGCCCCCATTAATCTTTTAGTTGCCAGTTCAGTTGTCTCTTTGCTTGAGAAGATTTCTATGACTGGGGCCAAATCTCCCCTTCACATGTCCTTATAGCACCTTACGTCTTTCTTTCCTAGCAATTTTTGTGTGATTATTTGATGACTGTCTTCTTCCCTAGACTGTGAGGTACTTAAGACTAGAGGGTGTATTTTTTATTTGTGAACTTATCTCCAGTGAGGAGCATATGGCCCATGCTCAAAATATTTGTGTTGAATGAATGAATACAGGAAAGGAGACTCAAGTACCTGATCCGCAAGTACTTTGGGCACTTTTGGCCTTTTCGGCTGCTGTATCTGCATTGGACTGATGAACAAGTAATGACCCTGCCCTTTGATCTGAAATTTACAGAACCTAAAAGAATGACATTGAGTAAAATTGGGTCAGGGAGAGTCTGGAAACAAAGAGGCCCTAAATTAGAGGAGACATTTTAATGAAATGATGTGATTAGGTCATTTATTGGACGTTTCTTTTTTGGGAATAAATCAAAGGTAACTCTAAGGTCTCAAGCCAGACAACTGGGATCATAAAATTACTAATGTGAGAAGCAGGAATGTTCAAAGGTGGAGCCTGAATAAGGAAGGAGATGAGTTTGGTTTTGGAGATTGACTTCTAAAGCAAGCTAGGCATTCCTTGTAGAAAGGGAGCAGCAGTAGGAGGCTGATATGAGAGGTTTGTTTGTTTGTTTTTGAGACTTCATCTTACTCTGTCACTCAGGTGGAGTGCAGTGGTGCGATCTCAGCTCACTGCATCCTCCGCCTCCCAGGCTCAAGAGATTCTCCTGCCTCAGCCTCCTGAGTAGCTGGGATTACAGGCACCTGCCTGATGTGAGAGATGTGAAGTCCATGGAGTGTGTCCTCCAAGAGGCTTACCATAGCAGCTACATCTTAGCTGGGTAAGGAGGCAGGCGTAGCTTGCCCTCAACATGTACCAGGAGGAACAAGGGAGATAGCCTGAGAAGCAATACCATGGAGAGAAGGAAAATGTGGATTTGGCATCAAATAAACTAGGTAGACAGTCAGAGGAGCTGCCAGTGCAAAGCATCAAGACAGAGACGTGGAATCTAGGGGGCAACTCACTGAATGGAAAATATGACTTCAGCAGAGATGGAAGGTTTGAAGAAGGTGACGGAAAGGAGACCCTGGGAACTATTCTCTGAGCCTCTGGGAGAGTGGCAGTCAAGGCTATCAAAGGCTGTAGCTTTGGTCATGTGCAAGGGTAAACCCTGTATGCTAGTTCCTTTTTTTTTTTTTTTTGAGACAGAGTTTTTGCTCTGTTGCCCAGGCTGGAATGCAATGGTGCGATCTTGGCTCACTGCAACCTCCGCCTCCTAAGTTCAAGTGATTCTCCTGCCTCAGCCTCCTGAGTAGCTGGGATTACAGGCGCCCGCCACCACGCCCAGTGAATTTGTGTATTTTCAGCAGAGATGAGGTTTTACCATGTTGGCCAGGCTGGTCTTGAACTCTTGACCTCAGGGGATCCAACTACCTTGGCCTCCCAAAGTGCTGGGCTTACAGGCGTGAGCCACCGCTCCTGGCTCTATATGCTAGTTCCTGAGAGTAGAAGTGATGATGGGAAGCTATGAAAATGCACAGTTCCTGAATACAGCACATGTGCTTTAGGAAAGAAAAGCAAGGGGCTGAGGACTCAACACTGGCAAAGAGGGAACAAAATGAATAGGAGTAATTTTTAAGAGGCTCAGAGAAGGACAGTTGGCATGCATTAGAGATCACATAGAAGAGCCAAGAGTAGACTTTCAAAGAAGGATAGGGGAAATGCTCAGCACAGAATCAAGAATAATGGGAAAAAAACGAAACCAAATTATGCTCCATTTCCTAATGGACCTGTATGATACAATGTCCCCCAATGTCTTTTTTCAATATTCTTTCTATTGAGGTATAATTTATGTACAATAAAATGCATAAATGTTAGGGATGCAGTTCGATGACATTTATGATTATATAAACCTGTGTAAATCATCACCCCCATTAAGACATAAAATACATCACCCCAGAAAGTTCCTCTCATACAACTTTCTAGTCACTCCCTATCCTTCTCCCTCCTGGACAATTATGGGTATGATTTCTATGGCCATATATTAGTTTTCATATGGTATGTACTCTTTTCTGTAGGGCTTTTTTACTCCCCATAGTAATTTTGAGATTCACCTATGTTGTTTTGTGTACCAGTAGTTTGTCTTTTTTTTGAGACGGAGTTTTGATCTTGTTGCCCAGGCTGGAGTGCAATGACACCATCTCAGCTCACGGCAGCCTCCGCCTCCCGGGTTCAAGCAATTCTCCCATCTCAGCCTCCTGGGTAGCTGGAATTATAGGCATACACCACCACGCCCAGCTAATTTTGTATTTTTAGTAGAGAAAGGGTTTTTCCACATTGGTTGGGCTGGTCTTGAACTCCTGACCTCAGGTCATCTGCCCGCCTCGGCCTCCCAAAGTGTTGGGATTACAGGCGTGAGCCACTGCGCCCAGCCTAGTTTGTCTTTTTCATTGATGAGTAATATTTCATTGCATAAATATATCATTATTTGTTTATCCATTCTCTTGTTTATGAACATTTGTTTCCAGGTTTTGACTACTGTGACTAAAGCTATTGTGAACATTCTTACTTAAGTCTTTTTATGAATATATTTTTTTCATTTCTCGGAGTGGAATTGCTAGGTCACAGGAGAAGTATATGTTTAACTTTAACTGACCAAGTTGTTATAACATTTTATGCTCCCAACAGCAATGAGAATACTAGTTGCCTCACTACCTACTTACTATTTGGTATTGTCAGTCATTTTATTTGAGTCATTCTAGTAGGTATAAAATGGCATTTCATTATCGTTTTTAATTGTACAATTCCTTAATAACTAATGATAATTACTGGTTCTTCATGTATATTTTTGAGCTATCTCTTTAAGTCTTTTGCCATTTTAATGGATTGTCTTTTCATTATTGACTTGCAGGTGCTCCTTATATATTCTCTAAATAAGTCCTTTGTATTTATCACAAATTACAAATATTTTCTCCAAATCGGTAGCCTGCCTTTTTCTCAATGGTGTCTTTTGAAGAGCAGAAATTTTAAATTTTGATGAAGTCTGATTTCAATTTTTTCTTTTATGGTCAGTGCATCTTGTGTTCTAAAAAAAATCTCTTCCTATCCTAAGGTGGCAACGAATACACAATATTTTTAAACAATTTAAAATAAACCTATGCCTATTTCCTTTCCCTCTTTCTCCTAAAATGATCCTACTTTTAGTTTGGAATTACTGAGATGATATACACTATTTTGGTAAGAAGGTCAAGAGTGAAAATGGTGGAAAATTTCATGTGTAAAATGTTTCATTCCAGCAAAGTTACCAAATCTTAAAGGCCTAGAAGAAAGGCAAAGAGTTCCTTTAAAGACTAGAAAAAGAAGGTAACTTTTTAAAGAGCATGCTGTCTTACTCCATTTGAGCGTCTATAACAAACTACCTTAGACTCGGTGGCCTATGAAGAGCAAAAATTTACTGCTCACAGTTCTAGAGGCTGGGAAGACCAAGATCAAAGCACTCGTAGATTTGGCATCTAGTGAGGACCCATTCCCTGGTTCATAGATGAGGCCTTCTTGTTGCATCCTCAGCTGGTGGAAGGGGCCAACAAGCTCCCTTGGGCCTCTTTTTTTTATATTTATTATTATTATTTTTTGAGACGGAGTCTCACTCTCGTTGCCTAGGCTGGAGTGCAATGGTGTGATCTCAGCTCACTGCAACCTCCACTTCCTTGGTTCAAGTGATTCTCCTGCCTCAGCCTCCCAAGTAGCTGGGATTACAGGTGCTCGCCACCATGCCCAGCTAATGTTTGTATTTTTAGTAGAGACAGGGTTTCACCATTTTGGCCAGGCTGGTCTTGAACTCCTGACCTCAGGTGATCCACCCACCTGAGCCTCCCAAAGTGCTGGGATTATAGGAGTGAGTCACTGTGCCCAGCATTGGGCCTCTTTTAGAAGGGCACTAATACCATTAATTAGGACTCTGTCCAGATGACTTAATCACCTTCAAAGGCCCCACATCTTAATGCTACCAGATTGGGGGTTATGTTCCAACATGAAAATTTGGGAGGACAGAAGCATTCAGACCATAGCACATTTCCCTCTACTTTCATCAAATGGTGCATGGCTCACTATCAATAATGTTGGTGCTCTATATAAATCTGTTCTATGACTTTTAAAATTTAACAAGCAAAAGAGGAATGCATTGGACGACTTATGGGTGGTAGTCAAAGAATCTGAAGGAAAGCTAAAAAGTTAGTCTTCAGAAAAAACAGGAGCTAGAGTAGCTGTGAAGATCAAGAGAGCAGGATGAAATAGACAAACTGATGGCTACAGGGATGAATGATCTCCAGCTGTTTCTGTCTTTGGGTTAATCCCCTCAAGCTCAACTTGCAAGAGGAAACTTGAATGGCCTAATTTAATCACTGTATGGCCTAATTTGGTTACATGCCTAGTACAGAGACCTTGGTTGACAGTCATTCCTTCAAAACTTCATTCAATAGGGAAGGGGGATTGGGGCAGTGCTGCTAGAAGAAGGGAGGCGGGACTATGGGCAGACAAAAACAATCGATGCTTATTATACCCTTAAAAAGCCAGAACATATATCTTCCAACTTGTGTTCATGTCTTTTGTCTTAAGTAGGATGAAATCGCTTATTCACTTATCTTTGCGTCTTCCCTCAAATAACCAGGCTTAAGTTAAATTACTGCCAAGGTCAGATTTGTGAAAGCCGAGTCTACCTGATTAAATTTCATCCCAGATCAGTTTTGTTGTTACTGTTTTAAATCTTGAAGTTGACAGTGTATTTCTGATTACTTCGAATTTATCTTTCAAAATTGAGATGCAGAAACTCTGTGAAATCTAAACTTAAGTGAGGAAAAGGCAAAAACATGAAATAAAATATAACTTGACCAGGACTGGAAGTGAACTGGGAGTGACATAAACAGGATTTTTGTGCATTAGGGTCCCTTTTTATAAAAAAAAGTCACTTAAGTCTCAGTGGCTTACATCTGTAATCCCAGCACTTAGGGAAGTCAAGGTGGGAGGATCCCTTGAAACCAAGAGTTTGAGACAAGCCTGGGCAACACAGTGAGACCCCCATCTCCATAAAAATTATTATTTTTTAATTAGCTGAGTGCAGTCGTATGTGCCTATAGCCTAGCTACTCAGGAGGCTGAGGCAGGAGGATTCCTTGAGTCCAGGAGTTTGAGGCTGCAGTGAGTTAATGATGGCACCTCTGCACTCCATCCTGAGTGACAGAGCAAGACCCTCTTTCTAATTTAAAAAAAAAAATGCTTAAAAAGTTATGTTTCTTCAATCTGCTTATCGAAGTTGAATGTTTTTACACGTGAGCACCTATATGGAACTTCATTTGCTCATTCATTCAGCAAATGTTTATTAAGGGCTTGCCATGTGCATTAGTGGTATAGGCTCTGGAGATCTCTAAGGTGACAGTGAAGGAAGCTGATCCTCACTGTAAAATATGGACAATAAACTACTTTAGGAGTGAGGGATCAGGCTATGACTGTTTTCTTTACTAAGTTTTATCCCTAGTACCTATCACAGTGCTCGAAACATGGAAATAACTAAAAGATATATTGTTGTTGTTGTTGGTTTTTGAGACGGAGTCTTGCTCCGTTGCCCAGGCTGGAGTGCAGTGGTGCGATCTCGGCTCACTGCAAGCTCCGCCTCCCGGGTTCACAGCATTCTCCTGCTTCAGCCTCCCAAGTAGCTGGGACTACAGGTGCCCGCCACCACACCTGGCTAATTTATTTTTCACTTTTTTCGTAGAGACAGGGTTTCACCGTGTGAGCCAGGATGGTCTCAATCTTCTGACCTTGTGATCCACCCACCTCAGCCTCCCAAAGTGCTGGGATTACAGGCATGAGCCACCATGCCTGGCCAAAAATATGTTGTTGAATGGATGACTAGATGAATCGGGAGAGCCGTCAACCTTCCTGTCAAAAGACTGGTGGGGGCCAGCCGTGATGGCTCATGCCTATCTTCCCAGCACTTTGGGAGGCCAAGGCGGGTGAATCACCTGAGGTCAGGAGTTTGAGACCAGCATGGCCAACTTGGTGAAACCCCGTCTCTACTAAAAATTATAGAAACTATCCGGGTACGGTGGTGCGCACCTGTAATCCCAGCTGCTGGAAGGCTGAGGCAGGACAATTGCTTGAACCCGGGAGGTAGAGATTTCAGTGAGCCAAGATCATGTCACTGCACTCCATCCTGGGTGACAAGAGTGAAACTCTGTTTCAAAAAACAAACAAACAAACGACTGGTGGGGTCCCAGCACTTTGGGAGGCCGAGGCAGGTGGATCACGAGGTCAGGAGATTGAGACCATCCTGGCTGACATAGTGAAACCCCGCCTCTACTAAAAATACAAAAAAAAAAAAAAAAAATTAGCCGGTGTGGTGGCGGGCACCTGTAGTCCCAGCTACTCAGGAGGCTGAGGCAGGAGAATGGCGTGAACCCAGGAGGCGGAGGTTGCAGTGAGCCGAGATCACGCCACTGCACTCCAGCCTGGGTGACAGAGCAAGACTCCATCTCAAAAAAAAGAAGAAGGGCAGGTTCAGGAAAATTTTCTGAGTTGTTTAATTCTGCTTCAACAAAATGCTTCAAAGAATGGTTAGAGTTCCCATAGCCAAACTTGAGGCCTAGATACCCCTCTAATGGTCCCATCAGGTATCTGCCTTCAAATACATGTGTAAGTTGGTTTTCCTGTCTCCCCCGCAGGACTGAAGGGGTTGAATATGTTCTTCTAACTCCTTGTATCAGGCTTTTTTTTTTTTTTTGTGACTGGGGATACTGGTTGCCCATATGACCACTCAAAAAATTTCAATGTCTCTGTACTGGAGGGTAAAAAGTTGAGAAATTGGGATTTTGGAAAGTATATTTTCCTGGTAATGGGAGATTGTGTATTCTTATATAACAGGTACTTGTTTAATAATGTACATTTGGAAATAACTTGCGGCCCGGCGCAGTGGCTCAAGCCTGTAATCCCAGCACTTTGGGAGGCCGAGGCGGGCGGATCACGAGGTCAGGAGATCGAGACCATCCTGGCTAACACGGTGAAACCCCGTCTCTACTAAAAAGTACAAAAAACTAGCTGGGCGAGGTGGCGGGCGCCTGTAGTCCCAGCTACTCCCTGTAGTCCCAGCTACTCGGGAGGCTGAGGCAGGAGAATGGCGTAAACCCGGGAGGCGGAGCTTGCAGTGAGCTGAGATCCGGCCACTGCACTCCAGCTTGGGCGACAGAGCGAGACTCCGTCTCAAAAAAAAAGGAAATAACTTGCTTCTGAAGGAAGGTGGGGAAGAATTGTGTGGAAGTTGCAAATTTTCAACAGAGACCTCACTCTCCCCACACTGAGGAGAGTTCCTTGGTATCTGACCATAAATTAAAAAAGTGCACCAGTTGGGCTGAGTTTTTAGGAAGCACAAACACACTAAGGTTACCTGATATATATTTTTTAAGACGGAGTCTTGCTCTGTTGCCAGGCTGGAGTGCAGTAGTGCGATCTTGGCTCACTGCAATCTCCACCTCCTGTGTTCAAGTGATTCTCCTGCCTCAGCCTCCTGAATAGCTGTGATTACTGGTGCCCGCCACCATGCCCAGCTAATTTTTGTATTTTTAGTAGAGATAGGGTTTCACCGTGTTGGCCAGGATGGTCTTGATCTCTTGACCTCATGATCTACCCGCCTTGGCCTCCTAAAGTGCTGGCACTACGGGCGTGAGCCACTGCGCCCAGCCGCCTGATGTAACTTTTAAAGGCAAAGCAAACAAAAATCTAGGCTCTTTCCTGGGTTTCCTCTTTTTGTGGGTGTGTATATGTTTATCTATCTCCATAATAAATGTTCCTCTTTCCTCAATACATGTGTGTTCCTCTTGACTCAATACACTTTTGGTCTCTCTTTAACTCTTGTTATTTTGTTATTGATTGGTCTAACTTGTTCTACTCTGTTTTCCATCCCAAAGGATAGCATAGCTTATAAAAAACCAGGGCCTCAGTGCCAACAAGACGTAATCTTGAAAGCCAGTTTTGCTACTTAATATCTAGGCTTTCAACCAAGATATCGATAACTTTAAACCAAGTACTTAACATCTCTGGGCCACAGTTTCTGTGCTGTTCAGTGATATTTTGGTTTCTCCTTCTAGGTAAAGGTAGGATTGCACTTCTGGTTCCCTTGATATTAGGAGGGTTCATGGGTTTGCTTTGGCCAATGGCTTAAAAGTGGAGGTGGATATGTATTATTCCTGGGGAGAGGCCTTTAAGAGTCATCTTCTTGACTCTACCCTGAAAAGTGATAGAGACTTTATCAGCCTGGTACCAGAGTGACGACAACATAGGGTAGAATCCCTACCAGCTCAATGCTCATGTAGCATGACCAAGAAGAAACTTCTATTGTCTGAAGCCATTATGATTTTGAAGTTATTTGTTATCTCAACATGAAATACCACATCCTGGTTGATGTTTCCTGATGTGAAAAATAGTATAATAAAATTGATTTCATTATTCCACAGTGGGAGATTGAAAAACACTGGTTCTTATTACTATTACCCTCATCCTTCCAGCTGTCTATACCTACTGCTCTTATCAGATATTCCACCTACACCCACATATTTGGTTCATTCTTGTCCATTTCACCTGACCTAAATTTTTTCCTTCATTTTCCTACTCCATCACTTTCCCTCTTTACTTATATCTTCTGTTAAATCCTGGTTCTATTGTAGTCAAACTCCCTAAACCTGTTTCTCATCTTTTCCTCTGACCAGAAATAAATAATTAGAGTCAAAGTGACCTAATCTCTCTAAGAATCTGCAAAAACAGACCTTCAACTTTATTCCCCATCCAGCAAGCATCCATAGACACATCGACATCCAGGACTTCATCAGGACAAGGTACTACACCCTTCTGAGTGGTGTCACTAAGCCCTTCTCTTTATTTAGCTGTCAGCATCCTTTCCCTAACCACACCACATCACCTCTGGCCTCAAAGAAACCTATAATCACTGGTTGCTCCTACTTCACTTCTCACATTTTGGACACTTTCCTTACTTTACACTCAATAGTTTACTCTAGTACTGCTTCCTATCCTTGTACCTTTTTTCTTTTTCCCTTCTAACCATCCCCATCCCTCCCTCAATATTTCATGGAACCCTCCAGACAATCACAGGCTCTGGAAGCCCCATCAGATGATTTATCTTCTCTTGTTGTTGGGCTATGAAAGAAAACAATGAACTGTGCAGACCCATGACCACATGCTGTATGTACTGTCTAAAATGGAAATAATTGACTTTTCTGGAATAGTTGGCATTGGTTGGTGTTCACCCTTACTTCTTGGAAACCTTTCCTTCCCTGGCTTCTGGTTCTCTGCTTTTTTCAATGGTTCACCTTTCTCTCTCCACTCCTCATTTAATAGGCAATCCCCAGAATTTTGTCTTTGGGTCTCTTCTCTCCTTTGTCTACATGCTTTCTCTGGGGGAATGTCATCCATTTTTATAGCTTCTATGATCCTTTAAATGCAATAATTCCCAAATAACTTTTATCAGCAGTAACATCTCTCCAGAGTTCTATAAGTCAATATACAATGTCTCATTAGACACATGAAGCTGGATGTCCTAGGCACATCTTAAACTTAACACGTCCCCAAGCAAATGCTGCTTCTCCCTTGACCCCAAAACTGGACTATCTCTTTTATTCTTTCTTGTTTTTTCAGTGTCCTCTTTGTACTGTTTTGCAGAAGAATGCCCAATATACAACATGATTGCAAATATTTGGCCATGCAAAAGAGGAGATAGTGCTCAAATACAATGGGAGACATGATTTTTAAAAAAATAAATATTTACCACACATGGTGGCTCACATCTGTAATCCCAGCACTTTGGGAGGCTGAGGCGGGTGGATTGCGTGAGGTCAGGAGTTCGAGACCTGCCTGGTCAACATAGTGAAACCCCGTCTCTACTAAAAATACAAAAAATTAGCTGGGCGTGTTGGCAGGTGCCTGTAATCCCAGCTACTAGGAAGGCTGAGGCAGAAGAATTGCTTGAACCTGGGACGCAGAGGTGGTAGTAAGCCAAGATCATGCCATTGTACTCCAGCATGGGCAACAAGAGTAAAACTCTGTCTCAAAGATAAATAAATAAATAAATAAATACAAAATAAATATTTAAACACAATTTGGATTCTACAAGTGCCTGGACTGCAAGTCTGTTTGAAGGAGCTGCCTTGTTTGTGGACCCATGGTGATGTCATAATTACTGCTGGTAATAAATGCATGGATTCAGGGTGCCAATGGTGGAATATGATCATGGTGAACCGCTTTTCTAAAGCCTTCTCTAGCCCTCTACAGATGTGCTATGGCCAGGACAAAGACAATGAAATTTCTCAAAGGTCAGTGGTCCATAACAGTTAAGTATGCTACACGATTCTCTTGGTTTCCATTTCTAGCCAGGAAACACACTTACTCTTCTTCAATTCCACATACAGGACTGGCCTAAAAGCTCCTCCCAGATCTCTGAGAACATTAGACCATGCACTCTTGAAGAAGGCTTTCCCCTTTCCTCTTTAAAAATCTTCCTTCAGCACTTGAGGGTTCCCATGTGCAGTATGTTGGCTCCTTTGTGTCTGCAGAGGACCCAAGGTGTAGAAGGCCATGTTGGCCACATCACCACAGTGTGGGCAATCATCTGTCTTACCATGATGTGGTAGTCTTGGAGTCAGGGAGCATGCCTCAGGCCTTCAGGCAGCCCAGAAAAGGATGATGCCCTGCACAGAGCTGCTGAAGCCCTGGTACAGGCCCCAGATCTCATCAGACTTAGTTATCTTCACCAGACAGTCTCCCAGGTTTTTGAACTTGAATCCCAGCTCTGTGTACGATTTCCCAACATTGACCACCAGATGGATTCTGGCAAAATTCACCGAGTACACAAAACAGAGACAGGTGGGTCTGGCCACCTTGTTGGAGGCCAGATTGTGGGCAAAACAGCTCTAGAACTGAGTGTGTTCATCCATACTCCCAGGAATAGCTGTGTCTGCTTATCCTTGAATGCGATGTTGAGGGCTTGCTTAAGGAAGTAGTCCACAATTCCTGTGCACTGCTGTCAACTGTCATCTGCTTTCTGGCGCCTTGCATCTGCTACGGCAGCTTCACCTGCTCAATCAGGACCACAGTTATCTTGGTGATGGCAGCAGCAATGCCACCAGCCAGATGGTCCTTGGCAAAGGAGATGGCCTGTTGTGTCATGGTTGCAGAGCAGGAAGCTGAGCACATGGAGAACTGGGAGGATTAGTGCTGCTGGCTCAGCCCTGTCACTGCTGGACCGAGAGGCCTACTCCTTCTGTTCTTGATCTGCGTTAATGGCATCACCATTTACCTGTCTCCCAACTTAGAAAGCCTGATGTTATTCTCACCTTCTTTCTCTTACCCTCCATATACAGTCAGCTGCCAAATCTTGCTGCTTCTAATTTTAAAACATCATTTGATTCTGTCTCTCCCAAACCCTATGCAACTTGCTTAAAATAGGCCTTCATCATATCTTCTTTGGACTATTATTGAGACAGTCTTGTAATCTGTTCTCCTGATAAGTTTTTCCCCACCATGTTCTCCATACTACCGCTGTATGGAGAGTTACTGAGAAGAAAGCTTATGAAGTCATTTTTTCATGTAAAAGCTTCTATTGGTTCTATAAACCCATAAGGTTCAAACTCTGTTGCTTTGCTACAAAGCTCTTAACCCTCTGTTGTCAATCTACCTCTCCATCTTGTTTCCTTTCCTACTTTCACATTCTCCAAACACATTCTAGGTTTCTTGGGCCTCACATCCTCACTACTTCATATAACCCTGAACTTTCAGAAGTCCATACGTGTTTTTTAAAGCAATTCCTTTCTCTCCGCTCCACCCCCATTCACTTGAAAAATTCCCCCATCTGTTAAAAGCCAAGTTTAAGCATCACCTCCTCCGTGAAACTTTCCCAGATTTTCCCAGGCTACTGCATGTTCTGTTCCTTTTGCTCCTAGAACACTTTATATTTGCTACAGACTTTTCAATGTAGTCCTTTTCTATTTATATATTTTTATCTCATAGTAGACTGTAAGCTTCTGATAATTAGTGTACTAGATAGAAGTTGTTTAATAAATATTGGTGAATAAATGCAATGTTGTTTTCTTCCCAAGATGTTTTGGAGAAGATGTCTCTTTCTTCCTACTACAGCCTTAAAATACAATCAACTCATATTTAGATTTTAATAGCCTCTAAGCTGACCATCGAGAACAACACTATTCAATAATGTATCCACTAGTCACATGCGGCTGCTGAATATTTGAAATTCAGCTCCTCCAGGCTGGGCGCAGTGACTCGTGCCTGTAATCCCAGCACTTTGGGAGGCCAAGGTGGGAGGATAGCTTGAGGCTAGGAGTTCAAGACCATGCTGGCCCACAGAGTGAGACCCCATGGACCAGCAGGGTCTCGAACTCTTAGCTTCAATTTTTTGATAATTTCTTTATTAAGAAATAAATTCAGCTACTCAAACATGAAACGAGCTGTGTTATACAGCATTTTGAAGACAATATGAAAACAGGAATGGAAAATATGCCTTTTTTATATCACATCTTAAAAATATTTTGGATATATCGAGTTAAATAAAATGTATTCGTAAAATATATTTTATGTTTCTTTTTCTGTTTTAAAATGTGGCTACTGTATTATTTAAGGTTATATGTGTGGCATGCAAGTATTTCTATTGGACATCACTGTGACCCTTCAATCCATCCTGAAGGTCGTTTATTGGGGGTAAACCTGTATTCTGTTTTCTGAGTCCTTACAGTGCTGCACAAAATTTTTGTAGGGAGGACAGGTACTCAAAAAATGGTGTTTGTTTACTGGTTACTGCAGGACTAACTTTCCCAAAATATCCTTTTTATTATGCTATTATCCTACTTGAAGAATCTACAGGTTTTTTTGTTTTTCGGGGCGGGGGTGCAGGGGGGACGGAGTTTCACTCTTGTTGCCCAGGCTGGAGTGCAATGACGTGATCTTGGCTCACTGCAACCTCTGCCTCCAGGGTTCAAGCGATTCTCCTCCCTCAATCTCCTGAGTAGCTGGGATTAAACAGGCATTTGCCACTACACCTGGCTAATTTTGTATTATCAGTAGAGACGGGGTTTCTCCATGTTGGTCAGGCTGGTCTCGAACTCCCCACTTCGGGTGATCCGCCCGCCTTGGCTTCCCAAAGTGCTGGGATTACAGGTGTGAGCCACTGTGCCCGGCCAAAATCTACAAGTTTTCTACTGTCAATTGCATCAAGGCCAGATTACTTTGTCTGGCTTCCCAAATCTTCCATAACCCTATCATAGTTTACTTATGCAGCCTTATCTTTCACTCCGTCCTAAGTAGTACCTTTTGTTCCAGTCTGTTTTCCAAGGTACTTGAGGTCTTTATGCTTTTGTGCATGTTACTCTTTCTTAATATCTCCCTCCCCAGTCTCCATCTAAATCAAGCGTATCTTCAGGACAAGGCTCATAACATTCTCCCTCCCACATAAGGTTTTTTTCTGTTCTTTTGAACCCACCAATACCTCTCTAGTTGCTATTTGTCAGAGCTATGCAGTTTAAGCTCTAATTTGTTTAATTACTGAACATCTTCATTGCCATATCCATTCAATTTAATTCCACAAACATTTTTTGAGCCCCTGTGCCAAGAACAGGGCTAGGTAGCAATGAGGGTCACTTTTAGGCAGGGCCAGCGGCTAGAAATTAGCCTTACTAAAAAGTGTAAGACCGACTCTTGCTCATTGCCTTTCTTAGCATCTGCCTCACCTCAAGCAAGGACTGTTTATTCGGCTTGTATAAGCCCCATATTAGAACTTCCTCATAATATAAAACATGCCAAATCATTGAAACTGCCTCACCCAGAGTTGAAACCTCATGAGCCTGGATTAGGGTCTGGGTTCCAATTAAAAGTGTTTTATTTCTTTAGTTCTCTTTCTCTTGCATTAATGCTCACTATTTACACAGCTTCTTGTTACAGTATCACCGTCGAGTATTTGGGTTCCTGGTCACACTTTCCCCCTTATGGAAGGGCTTACAGCCAGATGTTTCAGACTCTGGAACAAGACTGCTTTGGATTTGAATCTCAACTCCCCCACTAGTAGTTCTGTAATCTGGGCAGGTTACTTAATTCCTCTATGCCTCACTTTCCTGCTCTGTGTAATGAGGATAACAATGTCATAAAGTTGGGGAAAGGGTTAAATGAGCTAATAGTTCGTAACAGAGTAATCACTCAATGAAATGTTATCCCTTAATACATGTCACTACTAGATTATTTCTCGTCCTTAAAATGTAAGAGACCGTTTTTCCTCTTTTATTCCATCCGTGTCTCCAGCTTCTAAACTGCAGGCGAATAAACCTCCAATGAGTAAATGAACCCACCCAGTCGCTAGTATTTTTGCATTTCCAATGTTGTGCCAGCAAGAGCAAAGGCAAATGGGCAAGTCAAAGTAGCTCCTTGTAAAAGGTCTTCCATTACAGAGTTTTACTAGAGGCCTAAGGACCATCACATGTCAAAAGGGAGGAAAATCCGCATGAGGCAGTGACAGCGACTTTTCAGGAATCACCTTGGGCAGAAGCCCTTTTTGCAGAAAGACGCGGCAGGCCGCGTGCCTTACGTTCGGCGCATGCGCAGCGCGCCCGGCTGCCGGGTCCCTTCCTCCGCGCCACCCGGAAGCCGCGGCGCGTCCCACTCCCCCTCCCCCTCCCCTCCCCGGCTCGGGTGGTGCTTGCCGGCCGGCCAGGCAAGGAGGCGGGACACATCGGCGCTACCACCGCCGCCCCTCCTCCTGTTTCAGCTGCCGCTGCCGCCGCCGCTTCCTGGGCTAAGCCAGCCCGCGGTCCCGGCGGCGCCAGGTGCGTTCCCTCTGCCGGGCTCCAGCCAGCGTCCGCCGCTGCTGTAGCTGCCCTGGGCTCCCCGCCCCACTGCCGAGATGGCGACGCGCTCCTGCCGGGAAAAGGCTCAGAAGCTGAACGAGCAGCACCAGCTCATCCTATCCAAGCTTCTGAGGGAGGAGGACAACAAGTACTGCGCCGACTGCGAGGCCAAAGGTAGCTCGGTCGTCGTCGCTGCCCCGGTCGGGGCCTCCTGCGACCGGTGACCTTCCCGCCGCTGCGGCGCTCAGGGCCCGAGCGGATGCCTCGGCTTAGCCGGCAGGCCCCTGCCATGACTGTAGGGCGGGTGGCTGAGCGGGCGGGCGCGGGGCTCCTGTCGACCCTCAAGTCCGCCAGAGGCGGCGGCGAGGTCAGGCCGGCAGGCCCTGTCAGTGGCCCCAGCCTCCCCTCCTCCCCGACCCCGGGTTGAGCAGGTGCCGGAGTAGCGATGCTCGGATCCTCCACAGGGCTGGGGGTAGGAGCGGGGCTGGGAGCGCGGAACTGGACGCGGGTCTGGGCAGAGCTTAGGGTTAGAGAGTTGCCCTCCTAGTTCTGCTCATAGCTATCTCTGTGGGTGGGGCCGCCCTTAGGTCTCGATCCCCTCTTCTACCCTCCGGTGTGACCACGTCCTCCCTCTCCGGTCTCGAATTCTTGGTCTCCCAGACAGAGCCCTACCTGCCTGCCCACCTGACAGCTTTTGTACAAGGCTCTTGTCTCTGCCTCCTGAAAAAGAGTATGGTGGTCTTTTTCGGTGGATTTGAGTTTTACGGAATAAATTAATTGGAGAAAGGTCTTTATTAGTAGTAGTATTGTTTTTTAGTCTGGTTGTTAGCCAGAATGAAGAGGAATTTCATTACATGAATCTCTTGGAGGACAGTGGGTTTATATTTCTGAAGATTTTAGTACTTAGGTTTTCTCTGACCAGCTAGTTTGGGAGAATATGTGGACACTGATTTGTGTACCTCATAAATGTTGAAGGTTCATTTTAAAGATCTAGAGACAGAAAAGACCTAATTTTAGTTTGTTCAGTTGGAGGGCTTCTGCCTCAGCCTTTGAAATAGAGATACTATTTTTAGCTGCTATGTTTTGTGTTTGGAGATCTGATTTATGTTTAATGTCTTGCAAGTAATCTCATCGGAAACATTTCTATTTTTTTTTAAAGAAATGTCTTGTGTAGTTAATAAAAGATTGCGTCTATTTTTAATTGGTTTATTTCGTTATTGGGCGAGAAATAGGGTAGTTCTCCAAAGCAGGAGACAGTCTCTTTGGGGAATGCCCTTTAAGATTTCTGTGTTATTTGACTTAGACTCTTCCTGAAGCTTTACTGTTCTTTCTCAATACTATATAAATGAGTCATATTTCAGTAGGCTGATAATATTTGACTAGACTGAGCCACACAGCATCAGCAGGTTTCTTCACTGTCATAACAGGTACTGAATTACTGGAAGAATCATGTGGGAATACTGTAACTAGATTATTTTTATGAAGCACTTTTCAATATAGTAACTTGACTGAGTCAAAATTATATTTATCCTATGTAACCTTTTCAGGTGATGAGTTTTTACACAGTGCATGCCTGGTTCTTGTAATATTTGTTTTCCTAGTAACTTGATTGTGTGTGGCTGTTTGGGAGTTCTGTACTGTATTGAGGCTCAGTCGCTTGCTTTTCATTGACTGCACTAGTAAAACACTGAAAAATGGTCTTTTAAAAGGCCAAGAAGAAGAAAGACGCTGAAGTTAAAAAGTACACATTTTGTCATTTTGAGTAATAACATGATTAAGTAGAGATGTTGGTACATATTAAATCTGTTAATTAAAAATTGAATAGTAACAGTTTCAGAATTAACCTTCCTTCATCTACAGATATTGTGAAAAATAATTTAATTTTTGTTCAAATTTCTGTCTCCAGAAAAGTACTTTATAAAATCAGATTTTCACTAATGCTTTCTAAATAATACAGATTTAAAAGAGAATCATGTACTTCTTAAATTAGGATCAAAAGTTTTACTTCTTTGCACCTGAAGAATAGGAAGTATTTGTTTTGCTCAATGTTTGTATTGCCACGGTATATATTGAATGAATGTCTTTTGTATTTTGGTTTTGTCTGGCCTTTTGTTGGTTTACTTGTTTTGAGAAGTGAGGGATGTGGGAGAGAAGAGAATGGTATCAAGAGTACAAGGGTGCAGCTTGAAGGGCATGAACTCCACAGTATAATTTACAAGGATTTTTTGTTGTTGTTGCTACTAAATCTAGAAGAATATTAAAATGATCTTGTAAATTATTTCAATGTGTTATCTTGATCTTTCAGGCAAAAAAATCACAGGTAAGGCCACTTGTTGGTTTAATTAGACTTGATTTCATAGTTGTAATTGAAAAATTTGACATGGTAGAGCAATTGATGTAAATATATTTTTGCAGTTTTTGAGTATTTGGTAAAGTTGAAGTACATTACGGAGGCTTTTTTAGTAGAATTCTCGGCTTGTTACATGATTTTGGATCTATATGCTAGGATGACATAATAAATGTAGTACTTTTAAAAGATATGTTAAGGATCTTACTCTACAGCTCAGTTACTAAGAAGTTTCATTCTGTGTATGCATTGATGTTTTCTTCACTGTCTAGTAAATTGCATCAAACTTTTCATGTACTGTATTTCAAAGTTATTTCCCAGTTAACTTAATTTTCTTTCTTTCAAAGAAGATTCTTCCACTTTTCTTTGGGAATATGTACTGAAACTAAAGCTTAGGATTTGAGGTCCCTGTATTATCTTGCCTTATAATAGTTGGTAGAGGTATGTCAGTTGGGTTTTGACATTGTCTTACTGGATCACCAGCTTGTGTTTCCTGGATTGACAGTATTTAAGAAGCAAGGAAGGAGAAAAGGATGGCATAGGCACCAGTTTCCTGCTCTTGATGCTGCTCTTACCAAATCTGTTGAACAACTGGAGAATTTAAGAACAGGCAGATGGAACTACTCCTCTTCTCTCCTAGCTGCATTCATGACTCAGTGGGAGTTTAAAGCAGCTCTTGTTGGTTATTAGTTGGTGACACTTTAGGGAGCAGTGAGGACTGAGAACGCCTTGCCAGCTTCAAGTTTAGTTTTCAGCATTTAAAGTGTTGTCTACAGGTAATCGTAGCTTGGATTTTTTTTTTTTTTTTCCCACTTCTGTATTCTTTCACATGCTCAGAACAGGGCATCTTGTCCTGGACATCAGGAGTGGCCTGAACTAGTGGGTAGGGCTCCTAGAAAACATCACTGGGCTTGGCAGGCACCACACTGACATACCCCATGCTTGTTAATGTATATTTCTGAGATTTTAAAAATGCAGAAATGCATTCAAGATCAGCCTGACCAACATGGTGAAACCCTGTCTCCACTAAAAATACGAAAAATGTTAGCTGGGTGCGGCAGCAGGCACCTGTAATCCCTACTTGGGAGACTGAGGCAGGAGAATTGCTTGAACCTGGGAGGCAGAGGTTGCAGTGAGTGGAGATCGCACCGCTGCACTCCAGCTTGGGTGACAGAGTAAGACTCCATCCTGGGGGGAAAAAAAAGCATACAGATAAAATTCACTTTGAGACGTTCCTTCCCACAGTCCCCTCTCCCTAGCCCCTGGCAGACACCATTGCATGTTCTCTCTCTATAGGTTTGCCTGTTCTGGATATTTCATGTAATACAACATATGGACTTTTGTTTCTGACTTTCACTTCGTATGTTTTCAAAGTTCATTCATTTTGTAACGTGTTGGTACCTCATTCCTTTTATGGCTGAATAATATTCCATTGTATGGACAGACCACAATTTATCCGTCTATTGATGAACATTTGGTCTGTTTCCATCTTTTACTAGGTTTGATTTTGAGCATATTTAAATTGGTATGAAAGTGAGTCTCTTGCCCATTCAATTTTAGGTATCAGAAACATAACTCTGGAGATTGTTTTGTTTAGCCTGTATGATATTGAGAGGGTAAGCTCCTTGCTCACATCAAACACTGGTTTCTTCATTCCGCAGATCTTGACTTGAAGACACACTGTTAGATACTGTATTAGGTAAGAGAGCTAAAAAAATTTGTAAGACCTAAAGGAGTTTGTTTAGTGTGGGTTTTGTTTTTGCAAATAAATAATTCTAAAATAATGTGCTAAATGCTTGTAATAATGGTTGTAAGAAATAACTACCTCTAAACTTATTTTGGGCTGTTGTTCCCCTTGCACCTTGACTTTTGCCTACTGGTGGTCTTTACAGTTCCTAGAATGCTGTTTCAAGACCTTTGCACGTGCTGTTCTTCTGCCTGGGAAGCTTTCTAACAAGTTTTTGCCAGCTCAGCTTTTGCTTATCTTTCAATTCCTGCTTAAATGTCTTTTCAAGGGAAGTAATTCTCCTTGATCCTCTGAGATTAGATTAGGTTTCCGTTTATAGACAAATGACAACACTCTGGATCTTTTATTGCACTTATCACAATTAAAATTAAACATTATTTAGGTGATTATGGGGTATACTATATCCCTGTTGGATTATAGCTGCAAGAGAGAAGAGATCTTGTTTATCTTGGTTAGGGTAGTATCCCCAGTTTTCATTACATGTGGTAGGTAAATGTAACTTAGCAAATATTTTTTGAATGAATGAATGTGTGAATGAATGAGCACAGAGCCCCAGGCAGGCAGCAGGGTGTGTGAAAAGGAATGCACCTGTGAAAGGGAGTGGCATGTGGAGTGACCCTGTTGGACAGTCACAGAAGGAGTCTTCATTTGAGCTAGGTTCTGAAGGTGGAGTGGGATTTCATCAGATAGAGAAGGAATTAAAGGACACAGCTGCACACACAAATGTACCAGTATGAAAGAACAGAAGAAGTTTCCATATGGCCCTTACTAGATAAGCTTTCTTTAAGCATGAGCAGTTTTGGTAGTCTCAGGCCAGAGGAAGAACTGGGATAGTGAGGATTGCAGGCAAATCCTGAGTTAGGAGATGTTGTACAGTGGTCCAAGAAGAGGGTAAGAGAACCTAAATTCACACAATGTCAATGTGTAAGTCAGGGTATAGAGCAGGAAACAGATCCACTGTAGCTATTTTCAGGAATCAGGTACTTACCAAGTCCTCAGAAAGGCTGGGAGGAGGGAAAGTCAGGGAGCCACTACTGAACTGCTTTCAAGGCCACGCATACTGCCACTGCTACCACTGCCCCACTGTCATAGCTGCTTCTCACCCATGAAACTGGCACGCTGACTGGGGAATAAGGCCGATGGTGCTGCAACCACTTAGGGTCTGTAGACGTTTTTTGTTAGTTGCCCTTCCTGTAGGAATGTGGCCTCTGTCCCGCTTGTGCTTTCCATGTGCAAATAATTGGCAGAACCTAATTATGTCCAATACCTTGCTTTCAAGGGAGTCTTTTAGTTTTATAACCTTTTCAAAAAATATAAACATGTGGAGCCCATTTGATTGCAAGAGCTAATCGAAGAGTTCATGTTTTTCATTAAGTCTTCGATATTTTAGAGTTGTTACATTTTAAGATGTAGTAATTTTTACTAAAAAGTAAAGTTCACCTTGGGGACTGGTGTTTATTATGCTGTTGATGCTTATAGGACAAATTTATATAAGTAAAAGTCTGATTATAATTCACTTAAAGAAATTTGCCAATCTAAAAGTTTCCTCAAAATGTGAAACTTCAGTCTGATGGATCTGTTGTTCTTGTAATTCTGCTGATCTTGAGGTTTTTCCTGATTGTGCAGAGCCGTGGTATCAGAGCTGGGATGGAAACCATTGGTCTCTGACTCATCAGTTTAAAACTTGGGCAGCATGTTGTCTCCCCTCCTTTTATTCTTCACAGTTCTTCTTTGTCTTTTTTTTGTTTGTTTAGCATAACACATTCAGTACTTGACTTTGTTAGTTAAGGAGACTTACATCTACTAATTTGTTGTTGTACTATATATATATGTATATATATATCTTTCTCCATCTTTATTAACCTATAACGGACTCGAATCCATGCTCTCTTTAAGGCAGAGTGGAATATTTGAAATTATATACTTTATAAACTCAAGGCTTTGGCACTTTTTTTTTTTTTTTTTTGGTACAGGTTCTCACTCTGTTGCTGGGCTGGAGTGCAGAGGTGCGATGTAGGCTCACTGCAACCTCTGCCTCCCTCGTTCAAGCAATCCTCCCACCTCAGCCTCTCAGGTAGCTGGGACTACAGATGTGTGCCACCACACTTAGTTAATTTTTGTATTTTTTGTAGAAACTATGTTTCATCATGTTGCCCAGGCTAGTTTTGAACTCCTGGGTTCAAGTGATCTGCCCGCCTCAGTCTCCCAAAATGCTGCAATTACAGGTGTGAGCCACCACACCCAGCCCCTTTTGCTTATTTCAAATTCTTCTACTAATAGTCTTTCCAAGGATTAGAATCAAGCCATTTTAGTTCAGTTTCTCAATTTTCTCAATGCAAGAAGATCAAAGAAACTTGGAGGCCATTTTGTAATTATTATCAGAAGAGTTGACTGCCTTACATTCTTACCACTATAAAGAGTTAATTTTACAGACATTTAGTTTTGTTGATAAATCAGTATTTTCTGGGCACCAAAAAGATTAAGTACTACGTTAGATACTACTGTGTGTGTTAAAAAAGTTTTGGATGCCGGCTGCAGTGGTTCACGCCTGTAATTTCAGCACTTCGGGAGGCTGAGGCGGGTGGATCATCTGAGGCCAGGAGTTTGAGACCAGCATGGCCAATATGGCACAACCCTGTCTCTACTAAAAATTCTGAAATCAGCCAGGTGCGGTGACACACGTCTGTAGTCCCATCTACTCAGGAGGCTGAGGCAGGAGAATTGCTTGAACCCTGGAGGCGGAGGTTGCAGTAAGCCGAGATTGCACCACTGCACTCCAGCCTGGGCAACAGAGTGAGACTCCGTCTCAAAAAAGACAAAAACGAAAAGTTTTGGGTTATAGTTGTCTACAAGCTAATTAGAGATCTCAGTGGACATGAAACAATTACTAGTTCTAATCTATGTTTACATTGGTAGATTCATTAGAAGTTTAGAGATAGGATAGCTCCATTGTGACCTGGAGAATGTTTTAAAAAAAAAAAAAAAAAGCAAATAATAACGTTACATATATACTCACAAATTACAGTTTTTTTTTTGTTTTTTGTTTTTTTTTACAAGAGATGATATACGTCACACTTTACATTTGTTAGCTCATTTAATCCTCAAAACAACCTTTGAGGTAGGTAATATTATTATCCAGGAACACAGAACTTAAAGTAGTGGAGCCAGGAATTTTTTCATTAAAAAATTTTGGGAGGCTGGGAGCAGTGGCTTACATCTGTAATCCCAGCATGTTGGGAGGCCGAGGTGGGTGGATCACTTGAGGTCAGGAGTTTGAGACCAGCCTGTCCAACATGGTGAAACCCCATCTCTATTAAAAATACAAAAATTAGTTGGGCGTGGTGGTGCACGCCTATAATCCCAGCTACTGGGGAGGCTGAGACAGGAGAATCACTTGAAACCGGGATGCGGAGCTTACAGTGAACTGAGATCATGCCATTGCACTACAGCCTAGGCAACAGAAAAAAAAGCTTGGATCGGGGTGACTGGCACTTTTTTAGGAGCTGGGGATTAGCAGGGAATAGTTAGTAAGGTTCATGCTCGGAAGGATCTATTAGTCATTGGTGTGGAGAAAAGAGTTAACAAAGCAGGCCTCACGGCGATTGGCTAACATCTGAGGGGGATCTTGGGGATGGTCCCACCACCCTAAGTGATAAGAGTCTGTCATTGTACCTAAGTTGTTTGTATAATGAATGTGGTTTATGTTGAATATCTGCTTTTCTTCTGGGATTCTGGAATTGGCATATGTGGCAGGAAGGGGTACCTACATGACCAGTTTCCCTAATAATCTTTGGCCCTGAGTCTCTGATGAGATTCCCTGGTTGGCATTATTTTACATGTGTTGTCATAGCTCACTGCTGGGAGAATTAAGCGTGCTCATTGCAACTCCACTGAATGGGAGCACCTGGACGCTTGCTTATAATTTCCCCTGGACTTTTTGTGCCTTTCTGCTTTGCTGATTGTGCTTAGTATCTTTTTGCTATATTAAATATTAAATCATAAAGATGAGTACAACTGTATATTGAATCTTTTGAATCTTCTTAGCAAATGACTGGACCTGAGGTTGGTCTTGGGGACCTCGAAGCATAATTGGTAATATATATTTTCTTCCAGTATATTATACAGCACATGTTGGAGCCTCAGCATATTTCTGCTGGCTCTAGAACCTAGCCTGCTAATAAGGGTACAGTCTGGAGGAGCAAGGATGAGCATTAGAGGCTTTTATAACCTGGGAAAATTGTGGTTTTATTGAGATGAGATAGGGGTGGGAATCTGAACTGTGGAGTCAGTATTTGAGCCCAGGAGAGCTAGCCTGTGCTGTTAACTATGTTTGATGGTATGCTAGATAAAACACCTATTTTTGTTGTAGAAATTTTGTGATGTAAGAGATTGTTGTTAGGAAGACTATCGCCTTCAGCTAACTTAAGGTTTTTCTCAGATTGTTGCCAAATGTGTTCAAATGTGGGCAATATCTTCATTTTAGTTTTCCTCCTTGCATTTAAGTGCAGAACCACCATAGCTTCAAAATACCAATTTAAACAAATTGGGGCTTTTATCTCATCACTAAACTTTATTTTATTTATTTATTTTTTCCTTTTTATAGAGACAGGGTCTTATGCTGTTGCCTAGGCTGGGGTGCAGTGGCGTGATCATAGCCCACTGTGGCCTCTAACTCCTGGGCTCAAGTGATCCGCCTGCCACAGCCTCCTGAGTAGCTGGGACTACAGGCTTGTCACCATGTCTGGCTAATTAAAAAAAATTTTTTTTTGTAGAGTGTGGTGGGGAAGGGGCCTTGCTATGTTGTTTGGGCTTTTAAACTCGTGACCTCAAGCAGTCCTCCCACCTAGGCCTCCCAAAGTGCTAGGATTAGAGGTGTGAGCCACTGCACCTTGCCTAAACTTTATTTTAGAAACTTACTGAGTCCACAGATAAGTGCTTTAGTGTTTTTGTTTCTTGGTTTTTTGTTTTGTCTTCCATATGTATATATATATATATTTTTCTTTTTTTTTTCTGTTTTTGCAGCTATATCCTTAGGTCAGATACTGATTGTATACCTGGGCTTTTTAAACCATAGAAACAGCATGATAGAATTGAAAGAACGCTAGCTTGGTTGAGCAAAGCTAGGTTTCAGTCCAAGCTTTGCCTCTGCCTTGCTTAGTGACCAATTGTCCTTGTTCTCTTTAATCCTTATTGCAGAGATTTATTTCAACCTTGTATGATGTGTGTTCTTTCTTGAATCCCAAACCTTGTCACTTCTATGTCGGTATTGACTGGCATAGTGTTTTCTACTGACATGAAAATTGTATTATTGAGAGTTTATTTTTTGGGTCCTATTGAGATTTGTATTGCCATCAAACTTATAGTTTTTATTTAAAGCTTTTCACTGATGATTTCGGTCTTGCTGAGCAAATTTACCTGGTATTATCTTTAATTATCCCAAGCTATATCACACAACTCATAGGACTCTTCCCCACAGATTGAGGAGTCCTTTTGTCCTTTTGTTTAAAACTTTTTCACTGTAATGGTTTCTTACTATTAATGTCAGTATTTTCTACCTCAGATGTTAGGTACAATTGTGTTTAACTTGGAGTGGCATTTAGTTGCAGTATCATATAGAAGTGATTTTTAAAATTTTTTCACATAAAACAGAGCTTACAGTGCTCTTGGAAACATTTTAATTTTATGTTCACATATATTTTGAGTGATAAATGTGAGAACCTTGAGGGTCCAAAGGAAAGAGAATTAAAAGTAATTCTAATAATCTTCCATTCTCTGTGGCCCCTATACCCCAGCAATTTTTGGTCTGCATTTCACCAGAGATCCAAGTGATTGATGGTAGACCTTCAGATGCCTGTCACTGATCTTTTATAAAGAGTAACTTTCATTGAGCAGTGATGAGCTCAAGCCTAAACTTAAGAAAATAAGGGGAATTCTGGAAAATAATATTTGGGATAGCTTTATCTTCCATTGTAGGAAAATTCATAAAAATTATGGTTTAGTCTAGGTGTTATTTAGTTCATGCATTTCTACTCTTGGAAGTTGCTTTTGGTGTAGGGTGATGATGGTGCACAGTGACAAAAAAATTAACAGAAGATTGTTTGAGTGAAATGATCATCACCAGTATATTCATTTCCTATTGCTGCTATTAAAAAATCCCACAAATTGAATGACTTAAGACAAATTTTATCATTTTAGCAGGTTTCGAGGTCACAGTTCAAAAAGAGTATGATTGAGCTAAAGGCAAGCTGTTAGCAGGCTTGCATTCCTTCTGGAGGTTCTAGGGGAGAATCTGTTTTCTTTTCCAGCTTGGAGAGGCCACCTGCATTCCTTGGCTCATGGCTCCTTCCTCCATCTTTGAAACTAACAGTGTGTCATCCTTGATTCTGTTCCTCCTTGCCCCCCACTTTCATTGTTACTTCTTCTCTGGCACTTTTATGACCCCTGTGATTACATTGGGTTTATCTGGGTAATCCGGGACAACACTGCCATCTCAGAGTCCTTAAGTTATTCACAGAGATTCCAAGGATAGAACAGGACATCTTTGGGGGCCATTATTCTGCCTACCAGAGTGGATTTGTGATAAAAATTGTACATGGAATCTAGATTTTTTTGTTTTTTTTTTGTTTTCTTGAGGCAGAAGTCTTACCCTGTCACCCAAGCTGGAGTGCATTGGCACGATCTCTGCTCACTGCATCCTCTGCCTCCCGGGTTCAAGCGATTGTCCTGTCTCAGCCTCTGGAGTAGCTTACAGGTGTGTGCCACCACACCTGGCTAATTTTTGTATTTTTGGTAGAGACGGGGTTTTGCTATGTTGGCCAGGCTGGTCTCGAACCCCTGCGCTCGAGTGATTTGCCCGCCTTGGCTTCCCAAAGTGCTGGGATTACAGGCTTGAGCCACCGTGCCTGGCCAGAATCTAGATTTTTGTAAGTGGTACTGAGTTGGATATATTTAAGATGGTATAGGTTGATGAAGTACTACTTAAATTAGCCTTTCTCACAGGACCTATTTAAAAATACATGCACGTAAGAGTCATTTAACGATCTCTTTGCGATGTTATCATTTATGTAGGAAGTCCTAAGAAACTTACAGAAAAGGGATTAGAATGAATAATTGAGTTTATTAAGTTTACAGAAATGAAGTGACTGTAGAAAAAGTAACTCATACACTAGCAACAAGTAATTGGAAGTTGAAATAAAAATTACAATTTACAATAGCATAACAGTATGAAAACTGTGGGATAAATTTAACAAAATATGTGTAAGACCTGTATACCGAAAATTACAGAAGATTGCTGAGAGAAATTAATGAATACTGTACCTAAAGAAGTGGAGAGGGGTATCAGAGATATCATGCTCATGGATTAGAAGACTCAATATTTTTAAGATGTCATTTCCCTCCAAATTAATCTCTGGATTCAATATTATTCCAGTCAGAATCTCAGAAGGCTTTTTTTGTTGTAGCTGACAAACTGATTCTAAAATTTTTAATGAAATGCAAGGGACCTTCCAAAATCAAAGCATTGAAGAAGAAAAAGAATGTTTGAAGTCTTACACAACCTGACTTTAACAGTTGTTAAAAAGCAACAGTTATCAAAACAATGTGGTATTGGTGTAAGGGCAGACATAGATCTGTGGAACATAATACATAGTCCAGAAATAGACTCACATATTATGGTCAGTTTTTTTTTTTTTTTTTTTGAGACGGAGTCTCACTCTGTCGCCCAGGCTGGAGTGCAGTGGCCGGATCTCAGCTCACTGCAAGCTCTGCCTCCCAGGTTCACGCCATTCTCCTGCCTCAGCCTCCCGAGTAGCTGGGACTACAGGCGCCCGCCACCTCGCCCGGCTAGTTTTTTTTTTGTATTTTTTAGTAGAGACAGGGTTTCACCGTGTTAGCCAGGATGGTCTCGATCTCCTGACCTCGTGATCCGCCCGTCTCGGCCTCCCAAAGTGCTGGGATTACAGGCTTGAGCCACCGCGCCCGGCCTATGGTCAGTTTTAACAGAAGTGCCAAGGTAACTCAATGGAGAGAAAGGATAATTTTTGTCAACAACAACAGAATGTATAATACCTTGAATCTTACCTCACACCATTCACAAAAACTAATTTGAGATGGATCGTAAAACTAAATTTAAGAGCTAAAACTATAAAACTGCTAGAAGAAAACATGGGGGAAAATCTCTGGGACCTTGAATTAAGCAAAGGATTCTTGGATGGGACACAAAATTACATTCCATAAAGTTAAAATTGAGAAAATGAACTTCTTTTTTTTTTTTTTTTTTTTTGAGGCGGAGTCTCGCTCTGTGGCCCAGGCTGGAGTGCAGTGGCCAGATCTCAGCTCACTGCAAGCTCCGCCTCCCGGGTTTACGCCATTCTCCTGCCTCAGCCTCCCGAGTAGCTGAGATTACAGGCGCCCGCCACCTCGCCCAGCTAGTTTTTGTATTTTTAGTAGAGACGGGGTTTCACCGTGTTAGTAGCCAGGATGGTCTCGAACTCCTGACCTCGTGATCCGCCCGTCTCGGCCTCCCAAAGTGCTGGGATTACAGGCTTGAGCCACCGTGCCCGGCCATGAACTTCATCAAAATTAAAAACTTTTGCTTTTCAAGAGACACTTAAAAGTCATAAACTGGCTGGGAAAAATATTGTATCTGGTAAGGACCTTTATTCAGAATATCTAAAGAAATAATGCAACTTAATAATAAGACAAAGTTAAAACAAGCACTTGAATGTTCACAGCAGCTTTATTCATAATAGCCAAACACTGGAAACAATTCAAATGTCTATCAGTTCATGAATGAATAAAGAAAATAGTGCATTTGTACAGTGGAATAATGTTTTGCAATACAAAGCAATGAACTAGTGGATGAGTCATAAAAACATTCTGTTTAGCAAAAGAATCCATACACAAAAGACTATATAGTATAGATTACAAATACATGGATTTCTTGGTTTTTTTTTTTTTTTTTTTTGTTTGTTTGTTTTTGAGATGGAGTCTCACTGTGTCTCCCAGGCTAGAGTGCAGTGGTGTGATCTCAGCTCACTGCAGCCTCCACCTCTCGGGTTCAAGTGATTTTCCTACCTCAACCTCTCGAGTAGCTGGGATTACAGGCACGCGCCACCACACCCAGCTAATTTTTGTATTTTTAGTAGAAACGGGGTTTCACCATGTTGGCCAGGCTTGTCTTGAACTCCTAACCTCAGGTGATCCACCCGCCTCGGCCTCCCACAGTGCTGGGATTACGGGCGTCAGCCACTGCGCCCAGCCATAATTACATGGATTTCTATTAAATAAAAGGATAAAACTTACAGGGACAGAAAATAGGTCAGTGGTTTGGGATGAGGGAGTTTATTTAAACAAAATACAGTGCATAGGCTAGGAATGGTGGCTCACACTTCTAATCCCAGCACTTTGGGAGGCCAACGCAGTTGGATCACTTGAGCCCAGAAGTTTGAGGCCAGCCTTGGCAAAATGGCGAAACTCTGTCTCTACAAAAAGTAAAAAAAAAAAAAAAAAAAAAAGCTGGGTGTGGTAGCACGTGCCTGTGGTGCCAGCTACTTGTGAGGCTAAGGTAGGAGGATCTCCTGAGGAGATCAAGGCTGCAATGAGCCTGATTGTGCCACTGCACTCCAACCTGGGCAACAGAGTAAGACCCTGTCTCAAAAACAAAAACAAAAGAAAATACAAATACGTTGTTTACTTCTTTTGCTGAAGTTAACAGTTACTGTAGATTATGTAGCAGTTTCTCAATTCTTTTATTTGAATTTTTGTAACATATACACTCCTAAAGTTTTTTTTGTCTTCCTTGAAAATAAATTTAATGGTCTGAGTAAAGACTTTGCAGAAGTGATACACTTCTTGATACTGATTTAAAGAATGAAAAATCTTTGGTGCCTTTTTTTGTGTGTGTGTTTTTTTGTGTGTGTGCCAAGTCAATTAGAATACTAATGAGTGCTTTGAAAACATTATGGAAAACAGTGGTTTAATGTTTTTTTCTTGAGGACTTGTGTTATTCATACACAGTTCTAAAGTTGCTTATGGAATCTTTAGAACATCAGGTTTTTTGGTGCCTCTAGGTGCAGGATTTTCTATTAGGTGCTAATAGGGCTGCAGGGATAGCCAGTAGAGTTTCCTTTTTCATGACTAAGAGCAGCAAGCTCTCTAAGAAGCAAGTGTGGCATATTTAGGTAATATGTTAATGCAAGGTTTAGAGAAAATTTAAAATACATATGAAATGGTTAGCTTTTGACAGGAGAAAAAAGATCAGGAAGACTGTGGATCAATTTGTGAGAGAGTACGATGGGTCTGAAATGTGAGGGGTCAATTAGTTGATAAAGTCATTTGCTGAGAATAAGGATAGTGGGACACCATAGGGGATTTAAGGTTATTCTTTGCACAGAATTTTTTTTTTTTTTTTTTGAGATGGAGTCTTCCTCTTCACCCAGGCTCGAGTGTAATGGCGCTATCTTGGCTCACTGCAACCTCTGCTTCCTGGGTTCAAGCGATTCTCCTGCCTCAGCCTCCCAGGTAGCTGGGATTACATGTGCCCACCACCACACCCAGCTAACTTTTGTATTTTTAGTAGAGACGGGGTTTTGACGTATTGGCCATGCTGGTCTCGAACTCCTGACCTCAAGTGATCCACCTGCCTTGGCCTCCCCAAGTGCTGGGGATTACAGGCATGAGGCAACATGCCCGGCCTTCTGCACAGAATATTGGCTAATAGTCAGTGTTTTAAAATACTTTAAAAATTTGTAAAAAATAATCCCTCTCCACTGATTGGTATGTTTTCTAACTTTTGTGATTGCATATACTGCTGCTACAAAGCTTTGTGTGCACACTTTTTTCTTCAGAATAAAATCTAAGGTCTATGTTAAAGAGTATACCAGATTAAAACCTGTTTGATCTGTATTGCCAGAAGTGTTGGGACCAGTTTACTTTCCCACCACTACTATCTAAAATGGCTAGGCGAGTGCTGTGGCTCATGCCTGTAATCCTAGCACTTTGGGAGGCCGAGGCGAGTGGATCACTTGAGGTCATGAGTACATAACCAGCCTGGCCAGCATAGTGAAACCCTGTCTCTACTAAAAATACAAAAATTAGCCAGGCCTGGTGACACACGCCTGTAATCCCAGCTACTCGGGAGGCTGAGGCAGGAGAATCTCTTGTACCTGGGAGGCAGAGGTTGCAGTGACTGGAGATCATGCCACTGTACTCCAGCCTGGTGAGAGTGAGACTCCATCTCAAAAAAGGAGTTGCTGACTTATTGTACCCAGTCTGTTACTGGGCATTTGTATTTTTAAAAGGCTTCCTTAATACAGTTGGTGAAAATGTTATACTATTTTGCATTTTCTTGGTACTCTTAAGATTGAACTTTTTTTTTTTTTTTTTTTATTTGAGACGGAATCTCACTCTGTCGCTCAGGCTGGAGTGCAGTGGCACAATCTCATCTTACTGCAGCCTCCGCTTCCTGGGGTCAAGCAGTTCTCTGCCTCAGCCTCCCGAGTAGCTGGGATTACAGGCGCCCGCCACCATGTCTGGCTAATTTTTTTGTATTCTTGGTAGATGGGGTTTCACTATCTTGACCAGGCTGGTCTTGAACTCCTGACCTTGTGATTCACCCGCCTTGGCCTCCGAAAGTGTTGGGATTACAGGTGTGAGCCACTGCGAATATTGAACATTTTTAATGCGCTCATTGGTCATTTCTATTCTGTTAGGATTTGCCCCTATATTTTAGGAGGGTGGGATTGGCAACCCTTTTCACATTTCTCTCTTGACCAGTCATTGGGCCAAGAGAACACAAAATTCCAGACAACATTCATTCTTCTGTGTATCCTGGTAGGCTGTACCATTCATCTCTATATTGCACCCATAAGACCATGAATAAGTGGGTTGAGCATTTTGGAAAAATATTTTCAGTTTCTGATCTATATCTATATATTTTTTAGTAATTATGGAATTGTTGAAAGTTTAGACATAGAAGAGACCTGTATGGTATCTCTTCGAGTCTTCTATACTAGAGAGATAAAAGAGGCTAAATGACTTGTTCAAAGCAATGGAACGGTGAGAGAACATGGGAGTGAACCCAAGTCTTCTGGAAATCTGTCTGTTACTTTGTCAGGTCACATATTAATGTGTTACCCTTGACCTTTACAAAAGATAACACCCAGCTTTTTAATCTTTTCATTCTCTTTAAATTCAGTCCTTGTGCACAGTGAGAAGGGAGGTAAATTGTGGGTTTTTATGCTTAACCAAACTGTTATTTATGTAATGGCAGTATATTAAGAAGATAATTAGTTATCAGAGTGAGCAAGGATTATCTATTATTTAACCAGTTTATTCAAACATAAATTTGGCAGTAATGTAAACATGTTTTCAAAATTTGGGATGATATTTGTTTGTCATCTACAATGTTAACTAGGAACAAATGGTTATCTCTTGATATAAATCTGTAAATAGCGTGGAAAATAAGAGGTATTTGTAAATATTTTTGTGTTTGAGAGATTGTACAGATAGATGGAAAGCACTAGAGCATTGGTGAAGGGGTGAACAAAATAAAGAGGGCTTTACTGTGCTTAATCAGATTTTTGAAAATTTAAGCTGATTTTCTTTTTTTTTGAGACAGAGTCTCGCTGTGTCGCCCAGGCTGGAGTGCAGTGGCCGAATCTCAGCTCACTGCAAGCTCCGCCTCCCGGGTTTATGCCATTCTCCTGCCTCAGCCTCCTGAGTAGCTGGGACCACAGGCGCCCACCACCTCGCCCGGCTAGTTTTTTGTATTTTTTAGTAGAGACGGGGGTTTCACCATGTTAGCCAGGATGGTCTCGATCTCCTGACCTCGTGATCCGCCCGTCTCAGCCTCCCAAAGTGCTGGGATTACAGGCTTGAGCCACCGCGCCTGGCCGCTGATTTTTTTTAAGGATTCTCAGTCACCTGGGCAAAGAAATTTTTGATTTGACAAGGGGTAAACTTTAAGACCATCAGGTGAAACAAGGATTATGGATTCTTAAAAATTAAGCTTCATTTCTTCTTTTATTTTATAACATACTAATGACCACCAAATCCTTAAATGATCACCAAAGTTCAACTTCTTTGCCAAAGTAAACTAACACTTAAAATTTTCGGGGGAATGAATGCTGCATGTGTAGATTTTATTAGTTCCTTAAAGATCTTTCTGAGTTTTTCAGTGTCCTTATGGTATTTTGAACTTGTTTACATTTTTATTCCTTCTACCCAAGTTTACACGATAAAGTAAAAAAACAGTAGTTATATGGTAATATTTCCTCTGTAGTATTCTTCCTCCAGTTGTATGTGGGTTGGTAGTCACTGCTCTTCTCTTATCTTTGAGAGGCAGGCTAGTTTGATAGGGAAAACATGGGCTTTGACAGCTCACTGCTCTGTTTTGAAGGCTCAGCTCTCCCACTGCTGGCTCTCATTGCTTTCTTTCCTTTCACTCCCTCCTTCCTTCTTTGTGGTAGGAGTGTGGTATTTAAACTTTATGAGCCCCAGTGTCATTACATGTAGAATGGTAATACCTGTGTCACAGGGTTGTGAGGATTAACTGAGCTCGTGAAGTAATGTCTGGCACAAAGTAAGGGTTTGATACATGAGTAGGTGTTTGGTAATTATGCCAGGTCTTAGTTTTTTTTTGAGCACTCATTCATTTTATCACTTTGCAGGAAGCATTTGTGAATTATATTTTGTTTGGTAAAAAATGTAGTTGAACAGATTCTGAGACTAGGCCCGTGCAAAAATACTTGATGGAAGCCTCAGGAAAATAAAGTAGTTAATACTTTTTTTTTTTTTTTAACTTTTTATCTGCTGGTTCACTAGAGTAGACATTAGTGAGGGATGCACAGCAGAAGCCCTACCCTGTCCTGCCCTGAGGAGCCTTTACTTTAAAGAGGCAGGCCATAAACACAGAGTGTATTCTGAAAAGGGTAGCGCAAGCATTAGATGTTAAATAAATTCAGAGAAAGTAAAAATCACCAAGAATGGGGGTTGGGGAAGGTTTTTAATAAAAGAGGTAGTTCTTGAGGAAGAGTGGAATCAAACTTAAAGGAGAATGGCAAAGTTCATGTAGGAACAACCAGGTAAACAGGTTTGTGCGTATACTTAATGGACGTGCTTTGTACGTACCTTTCTGAAGGCAGGTGTAAGTACCGAGCAGAAATGTCCGGGAGAAAAGAGACAAAGGGACAATTGTTGATTTGGGAGTTACCTGCATAGAAGTGTTTCCTAAAGTCCTGTTACTCGAGTCAGCACTTTAACCAGGGGGTCAATGATGAAGACTTTGTAGAGGCGATGGGATGAAGTAGAATCGTCCCATTCTTTGTGAAGGAAGACTACAAGGAAAACCAGAACAGAGAAGCCTTGGGAGAAGAGTTTTTTTTGTTGTTGTTTTTTTGACATAGAGCCTCACTCTGTCACCCAGGCTGGAGTGTAGTGGCATCACAATGGCTCACTGCAGCCTCAAACGCCTGGACTCAAATGATCTTCTTACCCCAGCCTCCCAGGTAGCTGGGACTACAGATGTACACCACCATGCCCAGCTCATTTAAGACATTCTTTTTGTAGAGACAGAGTCTTACTTGCTATGTTGCCCAGGCTGGTCTCGAACTCTTGGCCTCAAGTGATCCTCCTGCCGTGGCCTCCCAAAGTGTTAGGATTATAGGCATGAGCCATTGCACCCTGCTAGGGTTTTAAGTAGGGGATGTGGTTAGGAAAATTAAATGCAATACAGAGGATCAAAGGAACTAGAAAAGGCCATTTGATTTTTGTATTTTTTGGTAGACATTAAAACTATTTTCTAAGCTCTTATGAAAATTTCTGTTGTGAAGCTAAACCCAAATTGCTTCAGAGTCTGTTTTTTATCTGCTATGCAGTGCAGTAAGATTTAAGAAAGTGAATCTTTAGTATTCTGATGCTCTTCTTAGGCAGTCTTTTGCCATTTTAAATGCCCACGTTTCATTGCTTGTTTTGTTTTCTGTGTTTAGTTTACTTTTGAAACAAATGCTTAATTTCTCTTGGAATTCTGACAGCTTATGTGGTCTGTGAGGAAAATTGTTTGGAATTTGTTTTGTAGCGGAAGGAATGTTATTAATATAGGTGTAAACGGCCCTTGAAATAAGGCTTAATGGAACTTTTGTCAGGGTTACTTTGTTTTGTTTGAGGGATTATAGTTAACTCTTGAATAAACTGATATAGTTGACAAAAATTGGTTTCTGGGAGACTTGGGGTACTTTTGAAAAAAATATGTTCTTTTTTAGCACATTTGCTTTCTTATCTTACAGAAGTAAAATTCTTTTTGTGTAAATGAATATAATAGTGTCTTTTGATTTAGTACAATTGGACTTCTTAAATATTTGAATATGGTATATACCAAGTGGTGGTTTTATAACATATATCTGCCCTCTGCTGGTCAAAATGCATTATTGCTATGAATTTAATAACTAGTAATTTCTTTGAATGTAATAATACTCTGTAATTTCAAAAGTAGGCATAAAACTAAACTTGGGAAAAAATACCCTTATTGTTTGAAGAGAGTACTCTCTTTGGGACAGTTCTGCACAATGAATTATTCTGCCCAAAATGCCAGTAGTGTCCTGATTGAGAAATATTGACCTAATATATTGATGATGATGATTTTTTTTTTTTTTTTTTTTTTTTGAGACGGAGTCTGGCTCTGTCTCCCAGGCTGGAGTGCAGTGGCCGGATCTCAGCTCACTGCAAGCTCCGCCTCCCGGGTTTATGCCATTCTCCTGCCTCAGCCTCCCGAGTAGCTGGGACTACAGGCGCCCGCCACCTCGCCCGGGTAGTTTTTTTGTATCTTTTAGTAGAGACGGGGTTTCACCGTGTTAGCCAGGATGGTCTCGATCTCCTGACCTTGTGATCCGCCTGTCTCGGCCTCCCAAAGTGCTGGGATTACAGGCTTGAGCCACCGCGCCCGGCCGATGATGATGATTTTTGCATTTTGGCTGTCTCTGTGTGTTTTTTTAAGTTTCTCTGTAAGTTCTTGGTTTGTCCTGTCCAATGTGGAAGTCACTAGCCATAAGACTATTTAACCGAATTTAAACGTTCACTTTCTTAGTTCCACTAGCCATATTTCTAGGCTTAATAGCCACTGTGGCTAGGAGCTAATGTGTTGAATAATGCAGATTATAGAATGTTTCCAGTATCATGGAAAGTACAGTTGGACAGTGCTGTTTTAATTTTTAAATTTTAAAAAGTGAGGATTATCATTTTAATGAAGTAATCATTTTCTTAAATTTGTGATGAATTTCTTTGCCATGTATTCTTTTCACATAACAGCAGTTTCTCAAAAAACAATTCCAATTAACCAAGGGAAATATATTTTGTAGGATTTTAGGTTATTAAGATTTTGTTGTACCATGTAATTTGCTGTAACATATATTTATTGCTGAATGATTATAGTACATTTTTCTCAATGTGGGGCATTGAGTATTTCTAGTATTTTGCTCCTCTGTTTGGAAGAGTTAAGTTAGGTTAAAAATAATGGTCATTTTTTTTGACACCATTTGGTTGAGATAATAGCTTCTTTACCCTTTTGGTGCATGTTTGGGATGGAAGGAAAGCTATAAATCAGAACATATGTAGAGAAACTATAATGTATGAATCACAGTTGAATATATGTTGGATGATTAAAGATTAAAAAATATATAGACACTTGATCCAGTTTCTCCTAATGGTAACATCTTGTAACATTATAGACGAATGTCACAATCAATATACTGATGTTGATACAACCCACCAATCTTACTGTGACATCTACAGTTTTGCTTATACGATAATGTGTGTGTGTGTGTTGTGTGTGTGTGTGTGTGTGTGTGTATTTTTATACAATTTTATCACAAGTGAAAATACATATATCTGCTACCATAGTCAAGATATGGAACAGTTATATACCACAAGAATCTCTTGTGTTGCCCTGTTGAAACCACACACATTTTTCTCTGTCCCACCCCACCCATCCATTCCTAACCCATAGCATCCACGAATCTTTTTTTCACTTCCAAAATTTTGCCATTTCAAAATGTTATATAAATAGAATCATGCAATATGCAACCTTCTGGGATTGGCCTTACTCGGTGGAATTCCTTCAAGACACGTCCAAGTTGTTGCATCTGTTAATAGTTCTTTTCTTTTTATTAAATATAATTTTGTGATATGTTTGTACCATAGTTTGTTTAACCATTCACCTGTTGAAGGACCTCTGAACAGTTTGTAGTTGTTTACTATTAAAAATAAAGCTGTATAGATTTTTGTGTGGATGTACGTTTTTATTTCTCTGATAAGTGCCCAGTAGTGCAGTTTGCTGGGTTGTATGGCGATTGCATGCTGAGATCCATAAAAAAAGTGCCAAACTTTTCCAAAGTGGTTGTACCATTTTATATATCTAATAATGATGTAAGCCATTTAGTTTCTCCATATCTTTGCCAGCATTTGGTGTTGTGACTGTTTTTTATTTTAGTCATTATGTTAGATGTGTTGTAATAGTGATAATGGTTTCCATTTGGATTCTTCTAGTGGTTTATGGTGTTGAACATCTTTCATGTGCCAGTTTTCCCTCTGTATATCTTCTTCAGTGAAATGTCTGTTCATGTTTCATTTTCTAAATAGATTTTGTTTTTTATTGTTGGGTTTTGAAAGTGCTTTATATATTCTAGATACTAGTCCTTTGTCAGATATGTGCAAATACTTTTTCCTACTTTGTAGCTTATCTTTACATCCTCTTCACATGGTCTTTCATAGAAGAAAAGTAAATTTTGAAGAGGTTCAATTTATTAATTTTTTTAATGTACTGTGTTTTCAGCAAGTCTAAGTACAATTTGCCTAACCCTAGATCCTGAAGATTTTCTCCTATGTTGTTTCCTAAAAGTTTTACAGAGATATGTTTTACATTCAAGTCCATGATCAATTTTGAGTTTCATTTTATATATGATACAAGGAATGGATCAAAGTTTTTTTTTTTTGCATATGGATATATTTGATCCTTTGAGAACATTTTTTTTTTGAAACAGAGTCTTACTCTATCACCCAGGCTGGAGTGCAGTGGTGCGATCTTGGCTCACTGCATACTCTACCTCCCAATCTGGTTCAAGTGATTCTCATGTCGTGCCTCAGCCTCCTGAGTAGCTGGAATTACAGGCGTGCGCCACCACGCCTGGCTAATTTTTGTATTTTTAGTAGAGATGGGGTTTCACTATGTTGGCCAGGCTGGTCTTGAACTCTGACCTCAGGTGATCCACCTGCCTTGGCATCCCCAAGTGCTGGAATTATAGGTGTGAGCCACTGTGCCCGGCTTGAGAACCATTTCTTGAAAATATTAGTCTTTCTCCTTTTGTACCTTTGTAAAAAAGTTAATTGACCATATATGTCCAGGAGGGAGCACTTCTGAAATTTATTATGTTCCATTGACCTGTTTGTCTGCCTTTATGCCAGTATTGTATAGTCTTTATTACTGTAGCTTCTTAATAAGTCTGGAAGTAGGGTAGTGTAAGTCTTCCAACTTTGTTATTTTTTTCAAAATTGTTATGGCTATTCTAGGTTTCTTGAATTTTCATATGAAGTTTAGGATCGCTTTGTCAGTTTCTACAAATAATCTTAGATTTCAATGGGGAATACTTTGAGTCTGTAGATCCATTTGAGAGATAATTGACGTCTTTATTAATATAGAGTCTTCCAATCTGAACAAAATGTATCTGTCCAATTATTTAGATCTTATTTAATTTTGCTAGGCAGTATTTTATAGTTTTCAGTGTATGGGCCTTGCTTATTTTTTGTTCGATTTTTCCATAAAATTTTATTTTTTAATGCTATTGTAAAAGATGTTTTTAAAATTTTACTTTCTGATTATTACCGGTATATAGAAATACCCCATCCTGGCTAACACTGTGAAACCCTGTCTCTACTAAAAAAAAATACAAAAAAAAAAAAACTAGCCAGGCGAGGTGGCGGGCGCCTGTAGTCCCAGCTACTCGGGAGGCTGAGGCAGGAGAATGGCCTAAACCCGGGAGGCGGAGCTTGCAGTGAGCTGAGATCCGGCCACTGCACTCCAGCCTGGGCGACAGAGCGAGACTCCGTCACAAAAAAAAAAAAAAAAAGAAATACTATAGGTTGCTGCACACTTACATCTTGCAACTTAGTTAACCTCCCTTATTTGTTTTCATCGCTTTTTTCGTGGATTCTGTTAGATCTCCTACCTAGACAGTTACCATCCTCGAATAAAGGCAATTTTTGCTTTTTTTCCAATGTGAATACCTTTTATTTCCTTTTGCTGTTTTATTGCACTGACTAGAATCTAGTAAAATAGAAGTGGTGAAAGTGGACTTGCTTGTCTTGTTCCTGATACTAGGGGAGAAAGGGTTCAGACTTTATCTTGTATGTAAAAGTCTTACAGATACCTTTTATCAAGTTGAGAAAATTTCCTTTGTTGCTAGTTTGCTGAGAATTTTCATCAGAAATGTATATTGAATTTTATCAAATGCTTTTTTACATCTTTCGAGATGATCATATAGTTTTTGAATTATTATTTTTTGTTTGTTTTTTGAGACAGAGTTTCGCTCCTGTTGCCCAGGCTGGAATGCAATGGTGTGATCTCGGCTCACTGCAACCTCCGCCTCCTGGGTTCAAGCGATTCTCCTGCCTCAGCCTCCTGAGTAGCTGTGATTACAGGCATGTACCACCACGGCTAGCTAATTTTGTGTTTTTGGTAGAGATGGGATTTCTCCATGTTGGTCAGGCTGTTCTCGAACTCCCGACCTCAGGTGATCTGCTCGCCTTGGCCTCCCAAAGTGCTGGGATTACAGGCGTGAGCCACTGCACCCAGTCGTTTTTAAAATTCTTTAATATATTAAACTGCATTGTTTTTCACACATTAAACTTTGCATCCTGGCTAACAGTGAAACGCCATCTCTACTAAAAATACAAAAAAAAAAAAATTGCCGGGCGAGGTGGCGGGCGCCTGTAGTCCTAGCTACTCCGGAGGCTGAGGCAGGAGAATGGCGTAAACCCGGGAGGCGGAGCTTGCAGTGAGCTGAGATCCGGCCACTGCACTCCAGCCCGGGTGACAGAGCAAGACTCCGTCTCAAAAAAAAAAAAAAAAAACAAAAAAAAAACTTTGCATTCCTGGGAGAAACTACACTTGGTCATGATGTATTACCCTTTTATATATGTATTTGAATTTGATTTGCTATAATTTTACATATTTTCATGAAGGGTATTAAACTGTAGGTTTCATTTCTTGTGATATCTTTGTCTGGTTTGGTATCAGAATAATTTTAGGCTCACAAAATGAATTAGGTAGTATTCGCGTCCTCCCCATTCCCCTCTTCCCCACTGTTTTTTTCCCCTCAATTTCTGGAGGAGTTTATATAGAACTGACACTATTCCTTAATTGTTTGGTAGATTTCCCCAGTAAAGCTATCTGGGCCTTGAGTTTTTGTTTGTTTTTTTGCTGAACAGATTCAGTTTATTTAATAGATAGTAGGCCATTCAGATTATCTTTTCCTTCTGGAGAGAGCTCATTTGTGTCTTTCAAGGAGTTGGTGCACTTATAGCATAAAGTTGTTTATAATATTCCCTTATTATGATATCTGTAGAATCTGTAGTAATGTTGCATCTCTGTTTGCTGATATTGGTAGTTTGTATTTTCTCTTTCCTCTTCAGCCTGGCTAGAGATTTACCGATTTTATTGATGTTTTAAAAATAATCAGTTTTTATTTTCATTGACTTTTTTGTTGCCTTTTGGCTTTCTGCTTCACTGATTTTTTAATTTGTATGGGTACATATAATAGTAGGTGGATGTATTTATGGGGTAATGGGATATTTTGATATGGGCATACAAAGTATAATAATCACATCAGGGTAAATGAGGTTTCCATCACCTCAAACATTTATCATTTCTTTATGTCACAAACATTCTAATTTTACTATTAGTTATTTTAAAATGTGTGATAAATTATTGTTGACTCTAATCACCCTGTTGTGTTATCAAATACTAGATCTTATTCATTCTAACTGTATATTTGTACCCATTAACCATCTCAATTCTGTGGCTCTCTGCACCAACCTCTTCCCAGTTTCTAGTAATCATCATTCTACTGTCTATCTCCGTGAGTTCAATTGTTTTTTAATTTTTAGCTCCCATAAGAGTGAGAATGTGAGAAGTTTGTCTTTCTGTGCCTGGCTTATTTCACTTAATATAACGTCCTCTAGTTCCATCCATGTTGTTGCAGATGACAGGACCTCATTCGTTTTTATTGCTGAATATAGTACTCCATTGTGTATATGTACCACGTTGTCTTTATGCGTTCCCCTGTTGATGGACACTTAGGTAGCTTCCAAATGTTGGCTATTGTGAATAGCACCACAATAAACATGGCCATGCAGGTATCTCTTCAGTATAATTATTTCCTTTCTTTTGGGCATATACCTAGTGGTGAGATTGCTGGATCATATGGTAGGTCTATTTTTAGTTTTTTTGAGGAATCTCCATACTGTTCTTCATAGTGGTTGCACTAATTTGCATTCCCACCAATAGTGTCCAAGGGTTCCCTCTTCTCCACATCCATGCTGGCATTTGTTATTTTCTGTCTTTTGCATAAAAACCATTTTAACTGGAGTGAGATGATATCTCATTGTAGTTTTAATTTACATTTCTCTGATAATCAGTGATGTTGAGCACCTTTTCATATACTTGTTTGCCATCTGTATGATTTCTTTGGAGAAATGTCTGATTAGATCTCTTGCCCATTTTAAAATCAGGTTATTATATTTTTTCCTATGGAGTTGTTTGAGCTCATTATATATTCTGGTTATTAATCCCTTGTCAGATGGAGAGTTTGTAAATATCTTATCTCATTTTATGGGTTGTCTCTTTGTTGATTGTTTCCTTTTTTGTGCCAAAGCTTTATAACTTGATGTGATCCCATTTGTCCATTTTTGCTTTGGTTGCCTGTGTTTTTGGGGTACTACTCAAGAAATTTTTGCCTGGGCAGAGTTTCCCCAATGTTTTCTTTTAGTAGTTTCATAGTTTGAGGTCTTAGATTTAAGCCTTTAATCTATTTTGACTTGAATTTTGTATATGGTGAGAGATACGGGTCTAGTTTTATTCTTCTGCATATGCATATCCTGTTTTCCCAGTACCATTTATTGGAGAGACTGCTCTTTACCCAATGTATGTTCTGGGTCACTTCATCAAAAATGAGTTCACTGTAGTATGTATGGATTTATTTCTGGGTTTTCTATTTGATTCCATTTGTCCATGTGTCTATTTTCTTTCTTTTTTTTTTTTTTTTTTTTGAGACGGAGTCTCGCTCTGTTGCCCAGGCTGAAGTGCAGTGGCGTGATCTCGGCTCACAGCAATCTCTGCCTGCCAGGTTCATGCCATTCTCCTTCCTCAGCCTCCTGAGTAGCTGGGACTACAGGCGCCCACTACCACACCCGGCTAATTTTTTGTGTTTTTAGTAGAGACGGGGTTTCACCGTGTTAGCCAGGATGATCTTGATCTCCTGACTTCATAATGCACCTGTGTCTGCCTCCCAAGTGCTGGGACTACAGGCGTGAGCCACTGCGCCCAGCCTATATGTCTGTTTTTATACCAGTACCATGCTGTTTTGGTTACTATAGCTCTGTACTATGATTTGTTTTTGTTTTGGTAGGCCGTTTTAGAAGATCTGTAGTATAATTTGAAGTCAGGTAATGTGATTCCTCCAGTTTTGTTCTTTTTGCTTTGGGTTGCCTGGGCTATTCTGGGTCTTTTGTGGTTTCATGTAAATTTTAGGATTTCTGTGAAGAACGTCTTTTTTTTTTTTTTTTTTTTAAGACAGAGTCTTGGTCTGTCGCCAGGCTGGAGGGCAGTGGTGCAATATCCGCTCATTGCAACCTCTGCCTTCCAGGTTCAAGCGATTCTCCTGCCTCAGTCTCCTGAGTAGCTAGGACTACAGGTGTGTGCCATTACAGCCAGCTAATTTTTGTATTTTTAGTAAAGGCGGGGTTTCACCATGTTGGCCAGGATGATCTCCATCTCTTGACCTCATGATCCACCCACCTTGGCCTCCCAAAGTGCTGGGATTACAGACATGAACCACCTTGCCTGGCCATCATTGTGTTTTAATAGGGATTGCATTGAATCTGTAGATTGCTTTGGGTAGTATGGACATTTTAACAATATCAATTCTGACAGGTGGAGAGGCCAGGTTGGCTAAAGCTTTTGCCTCCAGCTTTGGAAAATGACATTGGGGGAAGGATGGAGGGGTTGAGAAAATGAAAAACTGTGAGACCTGGAGGTTGATTTGAGACTCATACATTTAAAGCAAAATTGGTTAAAAATTTAAGGGGTTTCTTGGATATCACTCAAAGTATTGAAGATGACCCACTTCTGGATACCCAGCTTCTCTTAACATTACTCACTAGAAGCTCATTTTAGACCCTGATTCTTTTTCCTACAGTCCTCATAGAAAGTCTTCTCTTGTTTATTCATGTTGTGTTACTTTTAGCGTTTTTAACAGATGTGGTTTGTTCTTACCCTAATCTAAATGAAGACAGGTGCCCAGGATACTACACCAACCCTCTTAAAATTCAAATGGTCGTAATCCTTGGGAAAGTTATCTTGTGGTGGATATTCCATTTACATCTTGAATGGTATATCCAATATCACCACAGCAAAGTCAGAAATCGAGGCTATAACTTGATCTACTGATGTATAAGGCATCTCAAAGAATTTGCATTAATGATACACTCCACTGGTGGCAATAATTATCTTCATACTGTGTTGCAGCAATTCCTTCCTGGAACCCAGCAGATCAGATTATATATTGATCTCCTTCTGGCCATCCTGGCTCTGGAGCTGATCTGTTTTCTGATGTATCTGCTTATTTACGCAGTGAAAATCTGGAAATTTAATAAAGCTAAACCATATCCTGATGTACTTGAAGAGGGAAAAATCTATACGTAACCCAGCGGTATTACCTTGGAGACTGGATTCAGAACTATTTGAAACCTAGAAGAAATTGTTGAAAAGCAAGGAGACATAATAGTATATATGAAGTGACACAATGAAGTGTTGAGTGACTGTTGGCTCTCACTTCCTTGGACCTAGCCTGTTAGCCAAGTAGAATGTGAGAGGCTCACAGTCTTGACAGCCATTGCAGAGGAATCCAGAGTAATCTCATGAGCTGCTGTAGAGAATTGCAGCTTTTGCTGAATAACATTTTATAATTTTTGGGCCGGGCGCGGTGGCTCAAGCCTGTAATCCCAGCACTTTGGGAGGCCGAGATGGGCGGATCACAAGGTCAGGAGATCGAGACCATCCTGGCTAACCCGGTGAAACCCCGTCTCTACTAAAAAATACAAAAAACTAGCTGGGCGAGGTGGCGGGCGCATGTAGTCCCAGCTACTCGGGAGGCTGAGGCAGGAGAATGGCGTGAACCTGGGAGGCGGAGCTTGCAGTGAGCTGAGATCCGGCCACTGCACTCCAGCCCGGGCGACAGAGCGAGACTCCGTCTCAAAAAAAAAAAAAAAAACATTTTATAATTTTTGTTGGAAACCTGAATTTGGTTCTCACCTGTGTAACTGTATACTATATAGGGTTTGGGGGTAAAGGTACCTTGTAGACGCCTTGATAACTTGAGGATAATGTCTGTTGTTTACTTTTTGAAATTACTTAACTGCTTGGTTTATCTTAGGATCAAAGGTATAATTTAAACAAAACAACAAAATCCAATGTTGAATCTTTCAATCCATAAACATGGAATATATTTCAGTTTTTTTTGTGTCTTTTTCAATTTCTTGCATCAATGTTTTATTCTGTTCACTCTGGAGATCTTTCATTTCTTTAAGTTTATTTATCTTACTGTGTTTGTAGCTATTGTAATGGAATTACCTTCTTGATTGCTTCTTCTCATTGTTTGCTCTTGACAAGTAGAAATGCTACTGATTTTTGTATATTGATTGTGTATCCTAGAACCTTACTGAATTTGTTTATCCTAATAGTTTTTTTGGTAGAGTCTAATTTTTTCCAAATATAAGATCATATTACCTACAGACAAGGATACTTTGACTTTTTCCTTTCCAAATTGGATGCCCTTTCTTTCTCTTGTCTGATTGCTCTAGCTAGACATTGTTTGACTGTTATGTTGAATAACAGTAGTGATAGTGGGCATCCAGGTCTTTGAGGAAAGGCTTTCAGTTTTTCCCCATTCAGTATGATACTAGCTGGGGGTGTGTCATATATGGCTTTTATTGTGTTGACATATGTTCCTTCCATACTTTGTTTTTTTGGGATTTCTATCATAAAGGGATGTTGAATTTTATCAGAATCTTTTTCAGTATCAGTTGAAATGATTATGTGGTTTTTGTCCTTCGGTCTGTTGATATGATGTGTCACATTGGTTACTTTGCATATGTTGAACTATCATTGCATCCTTGGGATAAATCCCACTTGATTATGATGAATGATCTTTTTAATATGTTGTTTAATTTGGTTTGCTAGTATTTTGTTGAGGAATTTTGTATCAGTGTTCATCAGGATATTGACTTCCTTTTCTTTGATGTGTCTGTCTGGTTTTGGTATCAGGGTGATACTAGCCTTGTAGAATGAGTTTGGAAGTATTCCCTCCTCCTCTATTTGTCAGAATAGTTCGAGTAGGATTGGTATTAGTTCTTCTTTAAATGTTTGATAGAATGCAGCAGTGAAGCCATTGGGTCCTGGACTTTTCTTTGCTGGGATACTTTGTATTACAGCTTCAATCTCATTTCTTGTTATTGGTCTATTTAGATTTTGGATTTCTTTGTGGTTTAATTTTGGTAGATTGTTTGTGTCTAGGAAATTATCCATTTAATCTAGCTTTTCCAATTTATTGGCATATAGTTTCTCATAGTAGCCTCTAATGAGCGTTTGAATTTCTGCAGTATTGGTTGTAATGTCTCCTTTTTCATCTCTGATTTTATTTGTGTCTTCTTTCTTTCTTTGTCTGGCTTATCTTTTGCTTAGCTTTTCAAAAAAAAAACAGCATTTTGTTTCATTGATCTTTTGTATTTTTTATTTCAATTTCATTTATTTCTGCTCCGATCTTTATTGTTTCTTTTCTCCTAATTTTGGGCTTGGTTTGCCTTTGCTTTGCTAGTGTTTAAAGCTGCATCATTATGTTATTTATTTGAAGTCTTCTGCTTTTGTAATGTAGGCGCTTATTACTATAAACTTTTCTCTTAGTACTGCTTTTGCCTTATCCTACAGGTTTTTGTATGTTGTGTTTTTATGTTTATTTGTTTCAAGACATTTAAAATTTCCTTTTAAATTTCTACATTGATCCCTTGGCCGTTCGGGAGAATACTATTTAATTTCCATGTTTGTATAGTATACATAATTCTTCCTGATACTGATTTCTAGTTTTATTCTGTCGTGTTCAGAGAAGATATTTGATGTGAATTCAATTTTTTTGAATTTTAAGAGTTGTTTTGTGACTCAGCATATAGTCTGTCCTTGAAAATGATCCGTGTGCTGAGGAGAAGAATGTGTATTCTGCAGCTGTTGGATGAAATGTTTTGCAGATATCTGTTAGGTTCATTTTGGTCTATAGTTCAGATTAAGTCCAATGTTTCTTTGTTGATTTTCTGTCTGGATGATCTGTCTAATGCTGAAAGTGGGGTGTTGAAATCTCCAGCTGTTAACTTGGGTTTTCTCTTTGTCTTTAGCTCTAATAATATTTGCTTTATATATTTGGGTTTTACAGTGTTGGGTGCATATATATTTACAATTGTTATATCATCTTGCTGAGTTGACCCCTTTATCATTATAAAATGACCTTTATCTCTGTAGTTTTTCTCTTGAAATCTGTTTTGTCCCATATAAGCTACTCCTGCTCTTTTTTGATTTCTATTTGCATGTACTATCTTCTTCCCTCCCTTTATTTTCAGTCTTTGTGTGTTATTATAGGTGAAGTGTGTTTCTTGTAGGCAATAGATCATTGGATGTTGCTTTTTTATCCATTTAGCCACTGTTTGTCTTTTGACTGGAGAGTTTAATTCATTTACATTCAATGTTATTGATATGTAAGGACTTAATACTGCCATTTTGTTATTTGTTTTCTGGTTGTTTTGTGGTCTTCTCTTCCTTTTTTCCTTTTTTTTTTTTTTCCATTTGAGACAGAGTTTCACACTGTTGCTGGGGCTGGAGTGCAGTGGCGTGATCTCGGCTCACTGCAACCTCTGCCTCCTGGGTTCAAGCAATTCTCCTGCGTCAGCCTCTTGAGTAGCTGGGATTACAGGTGCCCGCCACCATGCCCAGCTAAGTTTTTTGTATTTTTAGTAAAGACGGGGTTTCACCATGTTGGCCAGGCTGGTCTCGAACTCCTGACCTTGTGATTTGCCTGTCTCGACCTCCCCAAGTGCTGGGATTACAGGCTTGAGCCACCACGCCCGGCAGCTTCTTGTCTTTTCATGAAGATGATTTTCTCTGGTGGTATGTTTTAATTCATTGCTTTTTATTTTTTATGTATCTTGTGTAGGTTTTTTTGGCTTGATGTTACCATAAGGCTTGCAAATAACATAATCCATTATTTTACACTGATGACGACTTAATATTAATTACAAAAACAAGCAAAGAGAAAACTAATAAAACCTCTACACTCTAAGTTCATCCCCTCCACTTTTAAACTTTTGGTTATTTCTATCTTATTGCATTGTCTGTGTATTGAAAAGATGTAGTAGTTTTTTGATAGGCTCCTCTCTTGACCTTTCTGCTAAAGATATGAGCAGTTTATACACAACAATTACAGTGCTGCAATATTCTGTGTTTTTTTTATGTGCTTACTATTACCAGTGAGCTTTTTACTTTAAGATGATTTCTTATTGCTCGTTAACATCCTTTTCTTTCATTTTGAAGAACTTCCTTCAGCATTCCTTATAGGACATGTCTGGTGTTGATGAAATCTCTTAGCTTTTGTTTGCCTGGCAATGTCTTTATTTCTCCTTCACTTGAGGGATATTTTCCCTTGATATACTATTCTAGGATAAAAGTTTTTTCCTCCAGCACTTTAAACTTTTTCCTGGCCTGTAGGGTTTCCTCTGAGACATCTGCTGCCAGATGTATTAGAGCTCCTTTGTATGTTATTTGTTTATTTTATCTTCATTTAAGATCCTTTATCTTTGACATTCAGGAATTTGGTAATTAAATGTCTTGAGGTAGTCTGATTTCGGTTAAATCTGTAACCTCTCTGTGCTTTTGAATTGTGATATTTTTGTCTAGGTTTAGAAAATTATCTGTTATTATCCCTTTGAATCAGCCTTCTACCCTGTCTCTCTACCTCCTTGTTAGGCCACTGACTATTAGATTTGCCATTTTAGGACTGTTTTCTAGATTTCGTAGGCATGCTTCATTCTTTTTTATCCTTTTATTCTTTTGTCTCTTCTGACTGTATTTCGAAATAGCCTGCTTCAAGCTTACGAATTATTTCTTCTGCTTGATTAATTCTGTTGAGAGACTGATGCATTCTTCAGTATGTCAGTTGAGTTTTTCAGGTTCAGAATTTCTGCTTGATCTTTAAGTTATTTCAATCTCTTGTTAAATTGATCCGATAGAATTCTGAATTCCTTCTCAGTGTTATGTTGAATTTTGTTGAGCTGCGTCAAAACAGCTGTTTAGAATTCTCCGCCTGGAAGGTCACATATCTCTGACACTCTGGGATTGATCATTTGTGCCTTATTTAGTTCATTTGGGCAGGTCATGTTTTCTTGGATGGTCTTGATGCTTGTGAATGTTTGTTGATGTCTGGGCATTGAAGAGTTAGGTATTTATTGTGGTCTTTGCTGTCTAGGCTTGTTTGTCCTCATCCTTCTTGGGAAGGTTGTCCAGCTATACAAAGGAATTGAGTGTCCTGATCTAAGTCTTTGTTCACTACAGCTGCATCTGCATTAGGGGGAACACGGACTCTTGCAGACCAGTAGAGGTACTGCTTTGGTGGTTTAGGTGAGATCTGAGAGAATCCCCTGGATTACCAGGCAGAGACTCTTGTTTTCTTACCTTACTTTCCTCCAAACAAATGGAGTTTCTCTCTCCGTGCAGTCTCCTGTGGCTGAGGGAGGGGTGAAACAAGTACCCATGTGACCACCACCACTGGGACTGCGCTGGGTTAGACTTGAAACCAGCATAGCACTGAGTCTTACCCAGGACCTGTGGCGACCACTGCCTGGCTACCACTGATGTTCACTTAAGGCCCAAGTGCTCTTCAGTCAGCAGGTAGTGAATCCAGCCTGGCTTGTATCCTTCCTTCAGGACAGCGAGCTCCCCACTGGCCCAGGGTGGGTCCAGAAATGTCTGAGAACCAGGGCTGGGGTCAGGAAGCTTAGGAATCTGCTTAATGCTCTGTTCTGCTGTGGCTGAGCTGACATCCAAGCTGCAAGACAAAGTTCTTTCCGTTCTTCCTCTCTTTTCTTCAAGTAGGAGTCTTTCCTCGTGACCACCACCGCCCAAGGCCTGTGGTGAGTGCTGCCTCGCCACGGCTGATGTTCATTTAAGGCCTGAGGCTCTTCAGTGAGTTTGTAGCAAATGTTGCCAGGCCTGGGTCTCTCCCTTCAGGGCACTGGGCTCCTCTTTGGCCCAGGGTGGGCCCAGAAATGCCATCCAGGAGCCAAGGCCTGGAATCTGGGATCCTACGAACCTGCTTGGTGCTCCACCCCACTGTGACTTAGCTGGCAACCAAGCTGTAAGACAAAGTCACCCTTTATTATTCCCTTTCCTTTCCTCAAGCAGAAGGTGATATGGTTTGGATATTTGTCACACCCAAGTCTCAGGTTGAGATGTTGTAATCCCCAGTGTTGGAGGTGGGGCCTGGTGGGAGGTTTGTGGGTCACAGGAATGGATTCCTTGTAGCTTCGTGCTGTTTTTGAGATAGTAAGTGAGTTCTCATGAGATACGATTATTTAAAAGTGTGTGGCACCTCCCTCTGCCCCTTGCTCCTTCTCTTGCCATACGGCCTGCAAGCACCTGCTTCACCTTCTATCATGAGTAAAAGCTCCCTGAGACTTCCCCAGAAGCCAAGCACTGCTGGTGCCATAATTGTACAGCCTGCAGAACAGGGAACCAATTAAACCTCTTTTCTTTTTTGAGACAGTCTCACTGTCGCCCAGGCTGGAGTGCAGTGGCGTGATCTCGGTTCACTGCAACTTCCACCTCCCAGGTTCAAGCAATTCTTGTGCCTCAGCCTCCAGAGTAGCTGTGATTACAGGTATGTACCACCATGCCTGGCTAATTTTTGTGTTTTTAGTAGAGACTGAGTTTCACCATATTGGCTAGGCCGGCCTCAAACACCTGGCCTCAAGTGATCCACCTACCTTTGCCTCCCAAATTGCTGGGATTACAGGCGTGAGCCACGGCACCCGGCCTAAACCTCTTTTCTTTGTAAATTTCCCAGCCTCAGGTATTTATTTATAGTAACACAAGAATGACCTAATAGAGAAGGAGTCTATCCCCATAGCCACCACAGCTGTGAACATGGTGGGTCATGCTTGAAGTCTGCATGGCACTGGGTCTTACCCAAGGCCTGCAGCGAGTTCTACCTGGCTACTAGCAAGTACCGGCAAGTATTACCTGCTGGTATTTATTCAAGACCCAAGGGCTCTTTAGTCAGCAGGTAAGGGATCCTGCCAGATCTGTGTCCTTCCCTTCAAGGCAGTGGGTTCCCTTCTGGCCCAGGGTGTGTCTAGAATTGTCATTGGGGAGCTAGGTCCTGGAATGGGGGCCTCAGGACTCTGCCTGGTGCTCCATTCTCTTGAGGATAAGTTGGTATCCAAGTTGCAAGACAGAGTCCTCTTTACCCTCCCCTCTTCTCTCCTCACGCAGAAGGAAGGAGTCTCTCCTAGAGCTGTGAGCTGTGCACCTGGGATTGGGGGAGTGGTGACGCAAGCACTCCCTTGGCTGCCCCGGCTGGTGTCTCAGCTCACTGCATCCTCCACCTCCTAGGCTCAAGCAATCCTCCTACCTCAGCCTCCCTAGTAGCTGGGACTACAGGCATACACCATCATGCCTGGCTAATTTTTTTGTGTTTTTGGTAGAGACAGGGTTTGCCATGTTGCCCAGGCTGGTCTCGAACTCCTGAGCTCAAGTGATCCACCCGGCTCTGGATCACAGGTGTGAGCCACCATGCCTGATCTGGTGTGTTTCTAGGTCATGTACACCCCAAGTCCACTGGCTCCAAGCCCAGCACAACACCAGGACTTGCCTAGGAATTGCAGTCCTTGTGGCCAAAACTGCCTTTCAAGTTTATTTAGGACCCCAGAGTGCTTTAGCATGCACTGGTGGGCCTAGCCAGAACTCAGGTTCTTACTGCTGGGATGGATGATTTTCCTCTGGTTAGGGCTGGTATAATAGTTCCTTCCTTGGCCTCCAGCTGATTTCTGCCCTGTGTTGCTTCCCACCATGACTGGCAAGACTGAGTTTCAATGCAGAGTCCCACAATCACTGTGCTTTCCCTTCCCCAAGCACACAGATTCTCTCCCCGTGCCATACAGCTGCTGCCCAGGGGGTTGAGGCAGGTGGTATAGGCAATTCAAAACTGTCTTTCCTAACCAGTGCCCCTTTTCTCAATATGATATTAAAACCAGATACTTTGGTTCTTATGAAGGTGATTTCTTGTGTGGATAGTTGTTCAATTTGGTGTTCCTGCAGGGGAGATGATTATTGGTTCTGTTTGGTCTTCTTGCTCTGCCTCCTCCTACTTCATTGATTACTTTCCTGACCTTTATTTCACCTTTGTTTTCAAAATATGTTTTAGTATGGCAAAAAGTTCTAGGTTGACAGTATTTTACTTTCAGTACTTTTAAGATGTTTTGCTGTTTGTGAGTTTCCATTGATTTCGTGAGAAATCTGTCATCATTATATGTTCCTTTGTCCATAATGCCTTTTCCCCCAGCTTCTTTTAAGATTGTTTTCTGTTTATCCTTAGTTTTAATCAGTTTGATTATGAATTGTCTTTTGGTAGCTTTCCTCATGTTTCTTTTTTGTGAGCGGTGCCACCTGGGATTGGAGGGAGTGGTGTTTTTAGTAGAGATGGAGTTTTACCACGTTGGCTAGGCTGGTCTCAAACTCCTAGCCTTAAGTGATTCACCCGCCTTTGGGGTTCCTTTGAGGTTCTTGGTTCTATGGGTTTATAGTTTTCAATGCATTTGGAAAAAATTCTGCAATTATTTTACTTTTTTTTGCCACCTCCCCCTTAATTTGGGGATTCCAAGTAAAAGTTAATTAGGTTGCTGAAATTGCTGCACAGCTCAGTTATATGCTTTTTTTTTTTTTTTTTTTCCCGGTTGGAGGGGGTCTGTTTATTCTTTGTTTCATTTTAGATAGTTGCTATTGCCTTGTCTTCACATTCTTTTAACAGTTTTTTCTTCTTGATTGTCTCATCTCTTAATTCTGTCCAGTGTAGTTCTTATCCCAGTCGTTATAGTTTGCATCTTATAGAAGTTTGATTTGGGTGTTTTGTGTCCACACACACATGCACTCCATGCCTCTTCACATGTTTAACCTTTCTTTCTTCTTCTTCTTCTTCTTTCGTTTTTGAGACAGAGTCTGGCTCTATTGCCCAGGCTGGAGTTGGGTGGTGTGATCTCAGCTCACTGCAACCTCCCAGGCTCAAGCCATCCTCCCACCTCAGCCTCCTGAATAACTGGAACTACAGGTGCACACCATCACACCTGGTTAATTTTTGTATTTGTTATAGAGACAGAGTCTCGGCCCTGTTGCTCAGGCTGGTCTCGAAATCCTGAGTGCAAGCAGTTCACCTGCTTTGGCCTCCCAAAATACTGGGATTACACGCATGAGCCACTGTGCCTGGCCACATGTTCAGTCTTTCTTATAGCTTCTTGAACATATAGAAGTCAATGATAATGGATTTTGTGCCTTGCCTGCTAATTCAATTATCAGTGTAATTTGAGGGTTTCTTTCAATTGATTGACTTTCCTCCTTTTTATAGATTATGTTTTCCTTTTTTTATGACTTTTTTTTTTTTTTTTTTGGAGACAGAATCACCCTCTGTCACCCAGGCTGGAGTTCAGTGACACGATCTTGGCTCACTGCAACCTCTGCCTCCCAGGCTCAAGTGATTCTCCTGCTTCAGCCTCCCAGGGAGCTGGGATTACAGATGCCTGCCACCATGCTCAACTAAGTTTTGTATTTTTAGTAGAGACAGGGTTTGTATGTTGGCCAGACTGGTCTTGAACTGACCTCAAGTGATCTGCCTGACTTGGCCTCTGAAAGTGCTGGGATTACAGGTGTGAGCCACTGTGCTCAGCCAGCCTTTTTCAATTGAATGCTAGATATGGTGAATTTTGTTTATCGGTTCCTGATATTTTTGTATTTTTATAAATATGTATCATCTTTTTTCTTGGATGCAGTTAAGTTGCTTGGAAATAGCCTGACTTTTTCGGATCTTGCTTTTAAGCTTTAGTAGGTGAGACTACGGGACTTTATAGAATTAATTTTTCCATTAGTGAGGCATAAATTCTTCCGAATATCACATCTGATGATCCATTAATAATAAAGTTTTCAAGTTAGTTTCCTCTAATTGTTTTGGGTGGGATTTTCCCTACCTGCTGTAGTTTCCTCACACGTGCGCCAATCAATACTCGATTGAATACTCAAGTGATGACCTTTTGCATATTTAAGGAGTTTTCTCTCTGTGCATCTCTCTCCTCTTGTATGCTGCCTTGTGAAATTCAGCCACCTTAGTCTTTGTGAACTCCCAGATCCATTTCCTGGAGTTAGGGAGGCCACTGTGCTGCCCCTGGATTTATCTTTCCTTTGCCATGGCCTGGACACTTTCCCTGGACAGTAAGCTGAGTTCATTGTAAGGCTCTCACTAGTTTGTTTTCCATATCTTGATTTCCAGGTTTTTCAGGAATGTGTTATATATATTTTGTTTGGATTTAAAGTTGCTTTAGTCGATTGGGCAAATTTCAATGTATGTTCCTTCATATTTTGGTTAGAAAACAGAACTCAATATAGTATTTTAGTAGAAAAAAGGTATGAAAAGAAAATTACTTTTAAACCCCTTGTTTCTTTTTATTGAAACTTACATTTTTCCTAGGCTCATTGAAGAGAACAGTTATATTTAAATTTATTTATCACATCTGTCCTCATGTAATTTTTAGAGCTACTAACAAAATACAGGAGAAAATGAAAACTATTGATGTTACTAGTACTCTTCTGTTGCAGTGAAAGCTTGATACTGCTAAGTGAATGATACAAAACAAGTTAATCCATTACTCCTCCTGATTCTCTGAAGTCTGAATCAACTTAGAGAGGAAATCTCCTGTGATGTGCTGTGCTCTTCATATGTAAATTTGATGTTACTTTGCTGACTGTTAATATTACAGATTTTTTTCAAGTCAAAACTTTTGGTTATATTCTGCAGCAAGTTATTTAAATTGTCCGTGTTTCAAATAACATCTCATTCCATTTCATAGAATGGTGAAAACATCTGTTTACATAATTATAATTTGCTGTTGTCAAACTGGTACAGAATTTGCCTTAGTCTTTGAGTTTATTCTTCCTGCTAAAATGCAAACAAGGCTAATATGTTCCACAATTGTATTTGTTAAAAATCTTGATATGGCAATTTTCATTGTTACTGATATCAAGGACATTAAGTGGGATTAGTCAACCATATCCATTATTTGTGAGCTTGAAAGACAAGAAAGTAGTTAGACTCTGCAGCTAATTCAGAGTATCGTTTTAGCTATCAGTTTCTGCTTCTCCTTATATCAAGACTTTTAAGCAACGGTTCTAATATACAGAGACATTGATTGTTTTAGTTAATTTTTCCACTTCAAGCTGAAAGGTGCTATTAATTGAACAGGCAGGCATCCAAAGACAAACATCTAACTTGTCTCTGTCTTGCTCTCTTGCGATGTGTAGTTCATGATGGCAGACTCTCATCTGTTTTATTTCCCTCAGGATACCCAATACCAAGAAAGTTCTTGGCACACAGTAAGCATTAGCTACATTTTTGATGACAGTGAGTCAATGAATGAGTGAATGAACAATTAAGCTTCTGAGTCTTTTCCCGTCCTGCAAATCTCATCCATCTTTCCAGGCCCAGTTCAAAGTTATACTGCATTTATGAAATGTTTTTTGAATGAAATTTTCTCCCAACTATTTCAGTTCATTATGATTTTCTTTCTTTTTTTTTTTTTTTTAAGGCAGAGTCTTGCTCTGTTGCCCAGACTGGAGTGAAGTGGTATGATCTTGGGTCACTGCAACTTCCACCTCCTGGGTTCAAGAGATTCTCCTGCCTCAGCTTCCCAAGTAGCTGGGATTACAGGCGCCCGCCACCATGCCCGGCTGATTTTTTTGTAGTTTTAGTGGAGGTGGGGTTTCATCGTGTTGGCCAGACCAATCTCAAACTCCTGACCTCAGGTGATCCCTCTGCCTCGGCCTCCCAAACTGTTGGGATTATAGGTGTGAGCTGCCACGCCGGGGCCATTATGATCTTTTCACTGAACTCTTGGCATTTTCTTGCCAGTTTAAGAGAGAATTTTCTAACAAATATAACTGCACATAGTTGGAGTAGGCAGCAAGTAGGAAACATTCTGTTCCTTAAAATGTTTAAGGAGTGGCAGGATGGCCTTGTCAGTAAAAGGGAGGAGAGTGACAGGTATAGCGTTCTTTGTGCCAGGTACTTATTATGTATTTCACGCCCTTTAATTTCAAAGGCCCTGACCCTACAAGGTATAGATCAACTTTCCATATTTTTTTAGTGTGGAAACTGAGGTTTTAGAGACGCCTATAAAATTTGTCTACAGTTCCATAGCCATAAGCGTCTGACTGATAAAGCAAACCCAGGTTGTTCTTTGTAGAAGAGCTGTTACACTGCCTTCAGTGGGTAACTACTTCATGAACTCAGAGTCCATTATGATTGTGTAAAGTATGACAGTTTGGCATTTCTACCAAGAAATGAAGGCTTGAATGGGGCAGAATGACGGCACTTGGTGGTTAGGAAGAGAAGAAAGTTTTGGATAATGGGATAATTAGAAACACCAAAAGGGAAAGAGAGGTACCAAACTTCATCATTCTGTTCATATTTTGGCCTCGTGATATATCAGGATTTTTGACAATGAAGTTGGTGTATCCAATTTTGATTTTTTTAGAGAAACATTTATTGTTGAGGTTTATTGCTCTGGTTTTTGTTTTATATGATACAAGAGAAACAAAAAAATAAAGTATTACAGTAAAAATAAGTCCTTTCCCCCCAACTAGATTTTTATCTTAAGTTAAAACCAGTCATCTGACTTCTTGTTTTTAGTGAAGATCGTGTTTGTTAATAATGCATTTTTTGAACTTGTCTTTTTTCATTGGTTCATGTGAAACAGACATACCATAGTAAACTGGCATATTTTATCTGGCTGCTCTCAGGTAAACCATCATGTTATATAGAGGTTAAAGAGGTAAAGTGGGTTCATATTTTTGGTGGTTTTATTGGCAGATTTTCTCTCTCCTTTTCTGTACACTGAAAATATTTGCATAATTACGATTTTTGAGAATTGCATAACCCTATTTGTATTTAATATATGCCTTTAAACAAATGAAAAAATATATTAAACTTTCATTGTACCACCAGATGGCGCTCTCTATTAATCAAATTAAGATGCCCACATCATTTTCTGAATTATTTTGTGTTACATGTATTGTTAGATTTTTGGCATGAATATATGGTCAAATAATAATGGGATCTAGAATTCACAAGTAAAAGAGGAAGTAGAATAAATGAGTTGCTAATGTATAGCCCCAGGATATATCAAATAAATCAGTGTTTAAATAGTTTCTGGAATTTAATCATTAGTCATTAGAATAATGTTAGAATAAAATTTAGGATTAGGAATATAGCTGTTTTGTATTTTGCCACATATGTTTGTCTTTCCTTATTCTGGGTTTTTCTTTGATTTTTATCAATAGTTTTTGTTTATCAGCTGCTTTTGACATTATGGTTTCTCTTGTTATAAATTAGTTTTTATACTATTAGAGTAACTTTATTCCAATTATGACGTACTGGAATTTGGATTCATGAGATTTTGTCGTATTTTCATCACATAAGCATGGAACATTTGAGCTTGATTTGTTTAACAAAATGAATAAACATCATCTCTGAATATATTCACTTGTGTCTTATTATTCACTTGTTATTTCAGTAATAAAGGATGTTAATCTTAAATTAGTAATCCTAAATAAAACTTTTATATTATCTCATTAACTTTTTTTTTTTTTAGCTAAAAGGAATGATAGGCAAAATTGATCTATGTTGAAAGTCAGCCTGAAAGCTATTGAGAGCATGATCTGTTAAGTAACATAGCAGTAAAGGCCTTTTACTGTTGCCTTTGTGAAAAGCAAACTAAACAGTTATTTTCAAAAGCAAACTATTTTGCCATTTAAAAAAGCTTGAAAATAGACATCTGAAACCTAACATTGTTAATGTAACACATTTTAAACATTTATTTATTTATATTTATTTTTGAGACGGAGTCTCACTCTGTCACCCAGGCTGGAGTGCAGTGGCGCGATCTCGGCTCACTGCAACCTCCGCCTCCTGGGCTCATGCCATTCTCCTGCCTCAGCCTCCCGAGCAGCTGGGACTACAGGCGCCCGCCACCACGCCTGGCTAATTTTTTCGTATTTTTAGTAGAGATGGGGTTTCACCGTGTTCGCCAGGATAGTCTTGATCTCCTGACCTCGTGATCCGCCCGCCTCGGCCTCCCAAAGTGCTGGGATTACAGGCGTGAGCCACCGTGCCCAGCCGTGTTGGCCATTTTTATGCCTTCTTTGGAAAAATGTCTATTCAGGTTCTTTGCCTGTTTTTAAAAAAGTGTTTTTTTGGTTTTGTTTTTTTGCTAATAAGCTTTAAAAATTTTTTTAGATATTAACTTCTTAACAGAGATACAGTTTGCAAATATTTTGTCCCAGTCTGTAGGCTGCCTTTTCATTTTGTTGATTGTTTCTTTTGCATTGCAGAAGATTTTTAGTTTGATGTAGTCCACTTATTTTTGCTTTTGTGGTTTGAGCTTTTGCTGTGATAGCTCAAAATCGTTGTCAATCAGTATGAAGGAGGTTTTCCCTGTATTTTCTTCTAAGGATGTGTGTGTGTGTGTATGTGTGGTATAAGGGTCCAGTTTCATTCTTTTGCATTAGATATTTAGTTTTCCCAACCCCATTTATTGAAGAGACTGTGCTTTCACCATTGTGTCTTCTTGGCGGGCTTGTCAGGAATTACTTGACCATATATGCTAGGATTTATTTCTGGCTTTCTATGTTGTTTCATTAGTCTGTGTCTATTTTTATGCCCATACTATTTTGTTTTGATTACTATAGCTTTATAATACTTTTTTTTTCTTTTGAGACAGGCTGTTGCTCTGTTGCCCATGCTAGAATACAGTAGCACGATCATGGCTCATTGTAGCCTTGACTTCCCTGGCTCAAGTGATCCTCCCACCCGAGCCTGCGACTGTGTGCCAGCATGCCTGGTTAATTTTGAAATTTTTTGTAGAGACAGGTCTGTTTCGCCCAGGCTGGTCTCAAGTACCTGGGCACAAGTAATCCTCCTGGCTCAGTTTCCCAAAGTGTTGGGATTACAGGTGTGAGCCACTGCACCTATCCTATAATATGATTTGAAATCAAGAAGTGTGATGCCTCTAACCTTATTTTTCTTTCTTAAGATTGTTTTGACTACTTGGAGCCTTTTGTGGTTTCATATAGATTTTACAGTTTTTTTCTATTTCTGTGAAAAATGTCATTGGAATTGCATTTGTTTGTATATTGTTTTAGGTACCATGGATATTTTAACAATATAATTCTTCCAATTCATGAACACAAGGTATCTTTCCATTTGTGTCTTCAATTTTTTTTTTTTTAATCAGTGTTTTATAGTTTTCAGGGTACAGATCTTTCATTCCCTGGTTAGGTTTATTCCTAACTTCAGTCATTCATTACTTAACGATGGGGTAAATTCTGAGAGATGAGTCATAAGGTGATTTCATCATCATGGGAAACTCAGAGTGTACCTATGCAAACTAGCTGTCTCTGTGTCTTGGCTGTCATGGTATAGCCTATTGCTCCTAGGCGACAAACCTGTACAGCATGTTACTGTACTGAATACTGTAGGCAATTGTAGCATATGGTGTTTATATATCAAAACAATTAAACCTGGAAAAGGTACAGTACAAATTGCTATAAAAGGTAAAAAACGGTCTGGGTGCGGTGGCTCACACCTGTAATCCCAGCACTTTGGGAGGCTGAGGTGGGCTGATCATGAGGTCAAGAGATAGAGACCATCCTGGCCAACATGGTGAAACCCCATCTCTACTAAAAATACAAAAATTAGCTGGGCATGGTGGCATGCACCCATTGTCCCAGCTACTCGGGAGGCTGAGGTAGGAGAATCGCTTGAACCCGGGAGGTGGAGGTTGCAGTGAGCCGAGATTGCGTTACTGCACTCCAGTCTGGTGACAGAGCGAGACTCCATCTCAAAAAAAAAAAAGATTAAAAACGGTACACACATATAGGCACTTACCATGAATGAATGGTGCTTGCAGAATTGTCAGTTGCTCTGGGTAAGTCAGTGAGTGAATAGTGACTGAATGTGAAGGCATAAGACGTTACTGTAGGCTTTGTAAACACTGTACACTTAGGCTAGAATAAATTTATGTTAAAATTTATTGATTAACAAATTAATCTTAGCTTACTGTAACTTTTTATTTAAAAACTTAAAAATTGTTTTAAACTTCTTGACTCTTGTAATAGTTTAAGACACACATTGTACAGCTATACAACAATTTTCTTTATATCCTTATTCTGTAAGTTTTTGTCTATTATTATTATTGCTTTTTTACTTTTTAAGCTTTTTTGTTCAAAACTAAGACACAAACATCCATATTAGCCTAGGACTCCACAGGTTCAGGATTTTCGGTATCCCTCTTTCACCTTCACATCTTACCCCATGGAAGGGCTTCAAGGGCAGTAACACACATGGAACTGTCATTTCCTATAGTAATAATGCCATCTTCTGGAATACCTCCTGAAGGGCCTACCTGAGTCTGTTTTACAGTTAACTTTTTTTAATAAGTAGAAGGAGTACATTCTAAATTAACAGTAAAAAGTATAGTAAATACATAAACCAGTGCCGTAGTCATTTATTATCAAGTACATAATTGTATGTGCTGTACTTTTATTCGACTGGCAGTGTAGGTTTATTTACACCAACATTACCACAGATATGTTAGTAATATGTTGTGCTACCATGTCACAATAATTACAATGTCTCTGGGCAATAGGAATTTTTTATTTCCATAATAATTTCATGGAACTATCACTGTAAATGTGGTCTGTCATTGATTGGAAGGTCATTATGCAGAGCCTGACTGTATTTTATTCCTTTTGTTGTGTTTTCTCTTTCAGATTGAGCACTGTTGGTATAAATAAATGCAGCTGATTTTTATATGTTGATTTTGTATTCTACTTTACTGAATTCATTTATTAGCTCTTTTTTTTTTTTTGAGACAGAGTTTGACTCTTGTTGCCCAGGCTGGAGTGCATTGGTGCGATCTCTGCTCACTGCAACCTCTGCCTTCCGGGTTCAAGCGATTCTCCTCCTCAGCCTCCTGAGTAGCTGGGATTACGGGCGCCTGCCACCATGCCTGGCCAATTTTTGTGTTTTTAGTAGAGACAAGTGTTTCACCATGTGTGCCAGGCTGGTCTCGAACTCTTGACTTCAGACGATCCACCTGCCTCGTCCTCCCAAAATGCTGGGACCCACACCTGGCCTAATATATATATATATTTATTTATTTTAATGGCGTCATTAGTATTTTCTACATAAAGGATTATGCCTTCTGCAAATAAGGATAATTTCACCTTTTCCTTTCTGATTTGGATGCTGTTTATATCTTTTGTCTGATTGGTCTTGCTAATATTTCCGATTCTGTGTTCAATAGAAGTGGTGAGAGTAGATATCCTTTCCTCGTACCAGATCTTGGAAGAAAAGCTTTCAGTTTCTTCCCCACAGATTATGATGTTTGCTTTGGGTTTTTCATAAATGGCCTTTATTATGTTGAGGAAGTTTCCTTCTATACTTCTGTTGAAAGTTTTTATTATGAAAAGATGTCGAACTTTTGTCAAATGCTTTTTTGTTCATTTATTGAGATGATCATGTGGCTTGTGTCATTCATTCTGTTAATGAGGGGTAATCACCTTGATTGATTTGTGTATGTTAAGCCAACCTTATATCCCGGGGGAAAAATCCCACTTGGTCAAAGTGTATTATTTTTATTTTTTTTTATTTTTTTTTATTATACTTTAAGTTCTAGGGTACATGTGCATGACGTTTATATCATGTATAACTCCCCAATGCAATCCCTCCCTCCTCCCCCCTCCCCATGATAGGCCCCAGTGTGTGATGTTCCCCTTCCCGAGTCCCAGTGATCTCATTGTTCAGTTCCCACCTATGAGTGAGAACATGCGGTGTTTGGTTTCTCTTCTTGTGATAGTTTGCTAAGAATGATGGATTCCAGCTGCATCCATGTCCCTACAAAGGACGCAAACTCATCCTTTTTTATGGCTGCATAGTATTCCATGGTGTATATGTGCCACATTTTCTTAATCCAGTCTGTCACAGATGGACATTTGGGTTGATTCCAAGTCTTTGCTATTGTGAATAGTGCCGCAATAAACATACGTGTGCATGTGTCTTTGTAGTAGGGTAATTTATAATCCTTTGGGTATATACCCAGTAGTGGGATGGCTGGGTCATATGGTACATCTAGTTCTAGATCCTTGAGGAATCGCCATACTGTTTTCCATAATGGTTGAACTAGTTTACAATCCCACCAACAGTGTAAAAGTGTTCCTATTTCTCCACATCCTCTCCAACACCTGTTGTTTCCTGACTTCTTAATGATTGCCATTCTAACTGGTGTGAGATGGTATCTCATTGTGGTTTTGATTTGCATTTCTCTGATGGCGAGTGATGATGAGCATTTTTTCATGTGTCTGTTGGCTGTATGGATGTCTTCTTTTGAGAAATGTCTGTTCATATCCTTTCCCCACTTTTTGATGGGGTTGTTTGTTTTTTTCTTGTATATTTGTTTGAGTTCTTTGTAGATTCTGGATATTAGCCCTTTGTCAGATGAGTAGGTTGCAAAAATTTTCTCCCATTCTGTAGGTTGCCTGTTCACTCTGATGGTAGTTTCTTTTGCTGTGCAAAAGCTCTTTAGTTTGATTAGATCCCATGTGTCAATTTTTGCTTTTGCTGCCGTTGCTTTTGGTATTTTAGACATGAAGTCCTTGCCCATGCCTATGTCCTGAATGGTACTACCTAGATTTTCTTCTAGGGTTTTTATGGTATTAGGTCTAACATTTAAGTCTCTGATCCATCTTGAATTAATTTTCGTATAAGGGGTAAGGAAAGGATCCAGTTTCAGCTTTCTACTTATGGCTAGCCAATTTTCCCAGCACCATTTATTAAATAGGGAATCCTTTCCCCATTTCTTGTTTTTGTCAGGTTTGTCAAAGATCAGATGGCTGTAGATGTGTGGTATTATTTCTGAGGACTCTGTTCTGTTCCATTGGTCTATATCTCTGTTGTGGTACCAGTACCATGCTGTTTTGGTTACTGTAGCCTTGTAGTATAGTTTGAAGTCAGGTAGCGTGACGCCTCCAGCTTTGTCCTTTTGACTTAGGATTGTCTTGGCAATGCGGGCTCTTTTTTGGTTCCATATGAACTTTAAAGCCGTTTTTTCCAATTCTGTGAAGAAAGTCATTGGTAGCTTGATGGGGATGGCATTGAATCTATAAATCACCTTGGGCAGTATGGCCATTTTCACGATATTGATTCTTCCTATCCGTGAGCATGGTATGTTCTTACATTTGTTTGTGTCCTCTTTGATTTCACTGAGCAGTGGTTTGTAGTTCTCCTTGAACAGGTCCTTTACATCCCTTGTAAGCTGGATTCCTAGGTATTTGATTCTCTTTGAAGCAATTGTGAATGGAAGTTCATTCCTGATTTGGCTCTCTGCTTGTCTGTTACTGGTGTATAAGAATGCTTGTGACTTTTGCACATTAATTTTGTATCCTGAGACTTTGCTGAAGTTGCTTATCAGCTTAAGGAGATTTTGGGCTGAGACAATGGGGTTTTCTAAATATACAATCATGTCATCTGCAAACAGGGACAGTTTGACTTATTCTTTTCCTAACTGGATACCCTTGATTTCTTTCTCTTGCCTGATTGCCCTAGCCAGAACTTCCAACACGATGTTGAATAGGAGTGGTGAGAGAGGGCATCCCTGTCTTGTGCCAGTTTTCAAAGGGAATTTTTCCAGTTTTTGCCCATTCAGTATGATATTAGCTGTGGGTTTGTCATAAATAGCTCTTATTATTTTGAGGTACGTTCCATCAATACCGAATTTATTGAGCGTTTTTAGCATAAAGGGCTGTTGAATTTTGTCAAAAGCCTTTTCTGCATCTATTGAGATAATCATGTGGTTCTTGTCTTTGGTTCTGTTTCTATGCTGGATTACGTTTATTGATTTGCGAATGTTGAACCAGCCTTGCATCCCAGGGATGAAGCCCACTTGATCATGGTGGATAAGCTTTTTGATGTGCTGCTGAATCCGGTTTGCCAGTATTTTATTGAGGATTTTTGCATCGATGTTCATCAGGGATATTGGTCTAAAATTCTCTTTTTTTGTTGTGTCTCTGCCAGGCTTTGGTATCAGGATGATGTTGGCCTCATAAAAAGAGTTAGGGAGGATTCCCTCTTTTTCTATTGATTGAAATAGTTTCAGAAGGAATGGTACCAGCTCCTCCTTGTACCTCTGGTAGAATTCAGCTGTGAATCCATCTGGTCCTGGACTTTTTTTGGTGGGTAGGCTACTAATTGTTGCCTCAATTTCAGAGCCTGCTATTGGTCTATTCAGGGATTCAACTTCTTCCTGGTTTAGTCTTGGGAGAGTGTAAGTGTCCAGGAAATTATCCATTTCTTCTAGATTTTCTAGTTGATTTGCGTAGAGGCATTTATAGTATTCTCTGATGGTTGTTTGTATTTCTGTGGGGTCGGTGGTGATATCCCCTTTATCATTTTTTATTGCGACTATTTGATTCCTCTCTCTTTTCTTCTTTATTAGTCTTGCTAGCGGTCTGTCAATTTTGTTGATCTTTTCAAAAAACCAACTCCTGGATTCATTGATTTTTTGGAGGGTTTTTTGTGTCTCTATCTCCTTCAGTTCTGCTCTGATCTTAGTTATTTCTTGCCTTCTGCTAGCTTTTGAATGTGTTTGCTCTTGCCTCTCTAGTTCTTTTAATTGTGATGTTAGAGTGTCAATTTTAGATCTCTCCTGCTTTCTCTTGTGGGCATTTAGTGCTATAAATTTCCCTCTACACACTGCTTTAAATGTGTCCCAGAGATTCTGGTATGTTGTATCTTTGTTCTCATTGGTTTCGAAGAACATCTTTATTTCTGCTTTCATTTCGTTATGTACCCAGTAGTCATTCAGGAGCAGGTTGTTCAGTTTCCATGTAGTTGAGCGGTTTTGATTGAGTTTCTTAGTCCTGAGTTCTAGTTTGATTGCACTGTGGTCTGAGAGACAGTTTGTTATAATTTCTGTTCTTGTACATTTGCTGAGGAGTGCTTTACTTCCAATGATGTGGTCAATTTTGGAATAAGTGCGATGTGGTGCTGAGAAGAATGTATATTCTGTTGATTTGGGGTGGAGAGTTCTATAGATGTCTATTAGGTCCGCTTGGTGCAGAGATGAGTTCAATTCCTGGATATCCTTGTTAACTTTCTGTCTCGTTGATCTGTCTAATGTTGACAGTGGAGTGTTGAAGTCTCCCATTATTATTGTATGGGAGTCTAAGTCTCTTTGTAGGTCTCTAAGGACTTGCTTTATGAATCTGGGTGCTCCTGTATTGGGTGCATAGATATTTAGGAGAGTTAGCTCTTCCTGTTGAATTGATCCCTTTACCATTATGTAATGGCCTTCTTTGTCTCTTTTCATCTTTGATGGTTTAAAGTCTGTTTTATCAGAGACTAGGATTGCAACCCCTGCTTTTTTTTGTTCTCCATTTGCTTGGTAGATCTTCCTCCATCCCTTTATTTTGAGCCTATGTATGTCTCTGCATGTGAGATGGGTCTCCTGAATACAGCAGACTGATGGGTCTTGACTCTTTATCCAGTTTGCCAGTCTGTGTCTTTTAATTGGAGCATTTGGTCCATTGACATTTAAGGTTAATATTGTTATGTGTGAACTTGATCCTGTCATTATGATATTAACTGGTTATTTTGCTCGTTAGTTGATGCAGTTTCTTCCTAGCCTCGATGTTCTTTACATTTTGGCATGTTTTTGCAATGGCTGGTACCAGTTGTTCCTTTCCATGTTAGGGCTTCCTTCAGGGTCTCTTGTAAGGCAGGCCTGGTGGTGACAAAATCTCTAAGCATTTGCTTATCTGTAAAGGATTTTATTTCTCCTTCACTGATGAAGCTTAGTTTGGCTGGATATGAAATTCTGGGTTGAAAATTCTTTTCTTTAAGAACGTTGAATATTGGCCCCCACTCTCTTCTGGCTTGTAGAGTTTCTGCCGAGAGGTCTGCTGTTAGTCTGATGGGCTTCCCTTTGTGGGTAACCCGACCTTTCTCTCTGGCTGCCCTTAAGATTTTTTCCTTCATTTCAACTTTGGTGAATCTGGCAATATGTGTCTTGGAGTTGCTCTTCTGAGGAGTATCTTTGTGGCGTTCTCTGTATTTCCTGAATTTGAATGTTGGCCTGCCCTACTAGGTTGGGGAAGTTCTCCTGGATGATATCCTGAAGAGTGTTTTCCAACTTGGTTCCATTTTCCCCCTCACTTTCAGGCACCCCAATCAGACGTAGATTTGGTCTTTTTACATAATCCCATACTTCTTGCAGGCTTTGTTCATTTCTTTTTCTTCTTTTTTCTTTTGGTTTCTCTTCTCGCTTCATTTCATTCATTTGATCCTCAATCGCTGATACTCTTTCTTCCAGTTGATCGAGTCGGTTACTGAAGCTTGTGCATTTGTCACGTATTTCTCGTGTCATGGTTTTCATCTCTGTCATTTCGTTTATGATCTTCTCTGCATTAATTAGTCTAGCTGTCAATTCTTCCACTCTTTTTTCAAGATTTTTAGTTTCTTTGCGCTGGGTACGTAATTCCTCCTTTAGCTCTGAGAGGTTTGATGGACTGAAGCCTTCTTCTCTCATCTCGTCAAAGTCATTCTCTGACCAGCTTTGATCCGTTGCTGGCGATGGGCTGCGCTCCTTTGCAGGGGGAGATGCGCTCTTATTTTTTGAATTTCCAGCTTTTCTGCCCTGCTTCTTCCCCATCTTTGTGGTTTTATCTGTCTCTGGTCTTTGATGATGGTGACGTACTGATGGGGTTTTGGTATAGGTGTCCTTCCTGTTTGATAGTTTTCCGTCTGACAGTCAGAAGGACTGTCTGTTGGTCTGTTGGAGATTGCTTGAGGTCCACTCCAGACCCTGTTTTCCTGGGTGTCAGCAGCAGAGGTTGCCGAAGATAGAATATTGCTGAACAGCGAGTGTACCTGTCTGATTCTTTCTTTGGAAGTTTCCTCTCAGGGGTGACTCCACCCTGTGAGGTGTGGGGTGTCAGACTGCCCCTAGTGGGGGATGTCTCCCAGCTAGGCTACTCAGGGGTCAGGGACCCACCTGAGCAGGCAGTCTGTCCGTTCTCAGATCTCAACCTCCGCGTTAGGAGATCCACGGCTCTCCCCAAAGCTGTCAGACAGAGTCATTCGCGTCTGCAACGCCCCGCTCTTTCCCCTAATGGACTGCAGCTGTGCGCTGTCCACAGAGGTAGAGTCTACAGAGACAGGCAGGCTTCCTTGAGCTGCTGTGAGCTCCACCCAGTTCGAGCTTCCCAGCGGCTTTGTTTACCTACTTAAGCCTCAGCAATGGCGGGCGCCCCTCCCCCAGCCTCGCTGCTGCCTTGCGGATAGATCGCCGCAGACGGCTGTGTTAGCAGTGAGGGAGGCTCCGTGGGCGTGGGACCCTCCCGGCCAGGTATGGGATATATTCTCCTGGTGTGCCTGTTTCCTTAAAGCGCAGTATTGGGGTGGGAGTTACCCGATTTTCCAGGTGTTGTGTGTCTCAGTTCCCCTGGCTAGGAAAAGGGATTCCCTTCCCCCTTGCGCTTCCAGGTGAGGCGATGCCTCGCCCTGCTTCAGCTCACGCTGGTCAGGCTGCAGCAGCTGACCCGCACCGATTGTCCGGCACTCCCTAGCGAGATGACCCCAGTACCTCAGTTGAAAATGCAGAAATCACCGGTCTTCTGTGTCGCTCGCGCTGGGAGTTGGAGACTGGAGCTGTTCCTATTCGGCCATCTTGCTCCGCCCCTCAGTGTATTATCTTTTTAATGTGTTGTTGAATTTGGTTTGCTAGTATTTTAGTGAAGATTTTTGCATGTGTGCTCATCAGAGACGTTGGCTTACAGCTTTCTTTCCTTGTAGCGTCTTTGTCCAGCTTTGGTACTATCCTGAGGGTGATACTTGCTTCATACTGTGAGTTTGGAAATAGTCCCTGTACTTCTGTTTTTTGGAAAACTTTAAGAAGGGTTGGTGTTAATTCTTCTTTGAGTATTTGGTAGAATTCAGCTGTGAAGCCATCTGGTCCTGGATTTTTCTTTTTTAAGAGGTTATTGATTGCTTCTTTCATCTCTATTTGTAATTTGACTGTTCAGGAGAGTCTGTTTCTTCTTGATTCAGTCTTGATAGGTTTTATGTTCCTAGGAATTTATCCGTTTCCTTTAGGTTGTTCAATTTATTTATTGGCACCTAGTTGTTTATTAGTAGTTCCTTATTTTTTTGTTTCTTTTCTTTTCTTTCCTTTTTTTTTTTTTTTGAAGACAGAATCTCACTCTGTTACCTAGGCTGTTGCAGTGGCACAATGTCGGTTCACTGCAACCTCTGCCTTCAGGGTTCAAGCGATTCTTTCCTCAGCCTCCTGAGTAGCTGAGATTACAGGCATGTGCCACCACACCTGGCTCATTTTTTGTATTTTTTGTAGAGATGGGGTTTCACCATGTTGGTCAGGCTGGTCTTGAACTCCTAACCTCAAATGATCCACCCACCTCGGCCTCCCAAAGTGCTGGAATTACAGGCGTGAGCCGCTGCACCCATCCCGTGATTTTTTATATTTCAGAAATATCCTTTGTAATGCTTCCTCTTTCATTTCTGATTTTGAGTCTTCTCTCTCTTTTTCTTAGTCTACCTAGGAGTTTGTCAATTTTATTTTTTCAACAACCAATTCTTAGTTTTGTTGATTTTTTTTTTTCCTGTGGTTTTTCTATGCTTTATTTGATTTATCTATGGTTTTTTACTTCCTTTCTTCTGCTAACTTTGGGTTAAGTCTGTTCTTATTCTGGCTCCTTGAGGCGTATAGTTAGGTTATTTTGAGATTTTTTTAATACAGGCATTTATCACTACAAAATTTCCTATTACTGCTTTTGCTGTATCACATAAGGTTTGGTTTGTTCTCTTTTTGTTTTTGTTTATCCTGAGATATTTAAAAAATTTTCTTTTGATTTACTGTTTGACCTAGTGGTTGTTCAAGAGTGCGTTATTTAGTATTTGTGAATTTTCCCATGTTCTTGTTGTTATCTAGTTCAATTCCATTGTTGTTGGACAAGGTACTTGATGATATTATTTTGGACTTCTTAAATTTGTTAAGACTTGTTTGGTGACCTAATGTGATCTGTCCTGGAGAATATTTTATGTACACTTGAAAATAACGTATATTCTTCTGTTGAGTAGAAAGTTCTGTATAGGCTTGTCAAGTTTATTTGGTGTGTAGTGTTGTTCAAGTCCCCTGTTTCTTTATTATTTTTTTTTGTCTGGATGTCCTATCTATTATTGAAAATGAGGTACTGAAGTCTTCTACTTTTATGGTATTGCTATCAGTTTCTTCTTTCAGTTCTGTCAGTAATTGCTTTATATACTTGGGTGCTCTGATGTTGGGTGTGTATTTGTTTACAATTGTTACATCTTCTTGTTGAATTGATCCTTTTGTCATTGTGTAATGACCTTTTTTTGTCTCTAGAGACAGTTTTTGACTTACAGTGTACTTTGATATAAATATAGCCACTCTTTTGGGTACCATTTGCATGGACTATTCTTTTCTATTCCTTCACTTTCAGCCTATGTGTGTTCTTGAATCTAAAGTTAGTTTCTTGTAGACAACATATAGTTAGATTTTTAAAAAAAAATTTATTTAGCTACTGTATCTTTTTATTGGAGAGTTTAGTCCATTTACATTTAAAGTAATTATTGACAAGGAAAGATTACTGTTACTGTTTTGTTAACTGTCTTCTGTTTGTTTTGTAGTTGTTTGTCCTTTTTCTCTCCTGTTGTCTTGTTGCGTTTTTATAATGCTGATTCTCTATGTAACTTCTATAGGTGTTTTTTTTTGTAGTTACCAGAAGACTTATATCAAATATCTTATAATTATCCATGTTAAGCTAATAACAGCTTAACTTCTTTCCATGTGGGAGCTCTCATTTTTTACCCTCCTTACCCTCAATTTATATGTTATTGGTCACAATTTAGATCTATTGTATTATGTATTTAAGAGTTATGTATTAGAGTTGTTTTTAGTACTTTTGTCTTTTAGGTTTTATACTAGGATTATAATTAACTTCACTGTTATAGTAATAAAATATTCTTTTTATTTGCCTGTATATTTAACTTTACTAACAAGTTTTATACTTTTTTGGGTATAAAAAACAAAAAATATATATGTTGTTGTTTAGCATCTTTTCATTTCAACTTGAAGAACAACCTTTAGCATGCTTGCAAGGCAGGTATAGTGGTGATAAAGCACCCTGGCTTTTCTTGGTCTGAGAACACCTTTATCGCCCCTTCAGCTTTAGAGGCCAGGATTGCTGGGTATAGTATTCTTGGCTGACAATTTTTTTTTTCTTTCAGCACTTTGCATATATAATTCTATTCCCTTCAGCCTGCAAGGTTTCTCTTTAAAAATCTAATAAGATACAGAGATTCCCCTGTACTTAGCAAGTTGCTTCTTTCTTGCTTACTGCTTTCAAAATCCTCTCTGTCAATTTTTGACAGTTTGATGATAATGTATTGCCTCTGTGTGGGTGTTTTTTTTTTCCTGTTTTTTTTTTTTTTTTTTTTGAGACAGGATCTTACTGTGTTGCCCAGGCTGGAGTGCAGTGGTGTGATCATGGCTCACTATAGCCTCGACCTCCCTAGGCTCAGGATCTCCCACCTCAGTCCTCCTAGTTGCTGCGACCACAAGCACTTGCCAGCATGCCTGGCTAATTTTGTATTTTGTGTGGAGACAGAGTTTTTCCATGTTGCCCAGGCTAGTCTCAAACTCCTGGGCTCAGTCCAGCTGTGTTGGCCTCCCAAAGTGTTGGGATTATGGACGTGAGCCACCACAGCTGGCCTGTGTGGGTTTCTTTGGAGTAATCCTATTTGGTATCATTTTGGTTTCCTGAATCTGGATTTGTATTTTCTTTCCCAGGCATGGGACGTTTTCAGCCATTATGTCTTTGAATGTGTTTTTAGTCCCTTTCTTTCTCTTTTCTGCAACTCTGATAATGCCTGCATTATGATGGCTTGACTTAAGTCCCTTAAGTCAGCCCGCAGTCCCCAACTTTTTTGGCACCAGGGACCGGTTTTGTGGAGGACAGTTTTTCCATGGACTTGGGGTGGTGGAGTAGGGTAGGTGGGAGAGGTGGAGGGTTTTGGGATGATTCAAGTGCATTACATTTATTGTGCACTTTATTTCTATTTTATTTTATTTTTTATTTCCATAGGTTTTGGGGGAACAGGTGGTATTTGGTTACTAATGAATAAGTTCTTTAGTGTGATTTGTAAGATTTTGGTGTACTGTCATCACTTGAGCACTAAACCCAATTTGTAGTCTTTTATCCCTTACCCGCTTCCCACTCTTCCCCCCCAGCCCCCAGAGTCCATTGTATCTTTCTTATGCCTTTGAATCCTCATAGCTTAGCACCCACTTATGACTGGGAGTGTAATGATGTTTGGTTTTCCATGCCTGAATTACTTCACTTAGAATAATGGTCTCCAATCACATCCAGGTTGCTGTGAATGCCATTAATTCATTCCTTTCTATGGCTCAGTTGTATTCCATCATACATATACATACCGCAGTTTATCTACTTGTTGATGGGCATTTGATCGACATTTTTGCAATTGCGAATTGTGCTGCCATAAACATGCACATATTGAGTATTTTATTTCTATTATTAGTACATACTCTCCATAATGTAAAATAAGTGGGAGCCCTGAGCTTGTTTTCCTGCAGCTATATGGTCCCATCTGAGGGTGATGGGAGACAGTGACAGGCATTAGATTCTCATAAGGATCATGTGTCCTGGATCCCTTGCATGTGCAGTTCACAACAGTTTGTGCTTTTATGAGAATCTGATGGCACTGCTGATCTGAAGGGTGGTGGAACTCAGCTTTGCTCACTCGCCCACCACTCATCTCCTGCTGTGTGGTCTGGTTCCTAATAGGCCGCAGACCGATATCTGTATTGGTCTTTGGCCTGGGGGTTGGAGGCCCTTGCCTTAAGCTGTCTTTACTCTTTTTCATTCTTTTTTACTTTTGCTTTTCAGATTGGATGATTTCTAGTGACCTCTTTGAGTTCACTGATCTTTTCTTCTGCTTGATCTAGTCTGTTACTGGACTCATCTTCTGACTTTTTGGTTCAGTTATTATGTTTTTCATTTGTATAATTTCTGTTTGGTGCTTTCAAAATATGTTCTGTCACTTTGTTGAGTTCTCAGTTTGTTTATGCATTGCTCTGTTAAGCTCAGTGATCATCTTTATGATATTTTTAAAAATTCCTTGTTGGGTAAATTACATATCATCATTTCCTTAGGGTCAGTTTCTGAAAATTTACATGGTTCTTTTATCTGGAACATACTGCTATCTTTCTTTATTTCCCTCACTCTTGGTTTTGGCTTCTGTGCATTAGATAAGACTACTGCCTCTACTAGTCTTGTGAGACTGGTGTTGTGTAGATGATTCTTACCAGTTAGGCCAGCCAGAGTTTCTAGGTACCTCTAAAATCTTTTTGTTTGTCCAAATTATACTCTTTGTTCTTTCTTACTGGTCCCCGGGAATTAGGGTGTGCCAGGTTCTGCCAGATGAGTTAGAAGCCAGTTTCTTGAGATGCAGGTGGGCAGATTGGTGTGTTAGATGTGTGTTGCAGTTCATTCTGTCTTTACGGAGAAGCTGAGAGCCAGGGCTTATCTCCCATTCATTCCACACTAAGCTGGAGAGAGGATCTGTGGCAGATGCCTGCACACTTTATTTAGGCTGCACTGTCTCTTGTCGTCCACAGTTCAGAAAAACTCATGAATACCAAGACCCTATTGCTCTTAGAGCTAGGTGATTTTAGGAGCCAGATCCTCTAAGAGAACTGCAAAAGTTGGGTCACTATATGCATGTTCCAACCCTTCACTCCTTAGTTAGAAGCTGGGTATTGGGGATTCCTTCATGATTGTTTGGCACAGTGCGCAGGGAGGGGTTTGTGTGCAAGTGTGTCTAAACTTTCTCTACCTGTTTGGATGTGGATGTTTTCTCAGTTGTCCCATGTATAGGAGACTCAGCCAGTTTCTGGCTTTCTCTCAGAGGAAATTCATCTGTGTATAGATGTTTATTCAGTGCTTTTGTGAGAGGAAGTAAAGCCACAGGCTTCCTTTTCCATCCTCTTGCTGATGTCACTGCTAACACATTTTCAGATCACGTTTTTAGGTGGTTTTGTTTCTGGTTATGCCATTCAGATAGAAACCAGGAGTATTTAAAAAAAAATACGTTTTACTAGCATGGCATCTTTAAGAATTGGTTCTTGTTTTTCCTGGGTATGTTCTATTAGAAGATTAAATACTTGAGGATGAGAAAATAATATATGGAATTTCAGGAAGTTTGTATTATATGTCTATTTTAGTGCTGTTCATTGGGAAAGGAAAAAGTTAGATGAATTGTCACTTGCCGGTTTTCACAGAGCAGATTTTTATAGCAGCATTGACTAAAATAAAATGACTATTTTATTATTATTCCCTTCTCCCCACAAGCTTCACAAGCTCCCCTTCCAATTTTTTTGGTGTTTTTTTTTCCCCTTCCAACTTAAAAAGTTGTATTGTTTGCTGGTAACCAGGCATGCACACATGTGTACGTATGCATATTAAATTAAATTTTATCTGATGGGTTAGTGAATCTGAGAAGCAGTGTTTGGAACCAGGAGGACATTGTAGCTAATGAGATCCTGAATTGGGGCAGAGGTCCAGCTGGGATGAGGGTAAAGTCATGAATTTGGAAAGAGAAGATAAAATAATCAAGATGTTTGCTTGATTAAATGGTTAAGGATAATGAAAGAAAGAGAGGAGCAAGAATGACATTTTTATTTCTCCCCTTACATCACCAACTAAGTTGGGGGAGTGTGGAAAAGCAATGTTGGAGGGAGGAAGAGAGAGGGAAGGGCTCAGTGGAGAAATGAATTCCATCTTGGATATGTTTAATTGGCATTATCCAAGTTGGTTATAAGAATGTGATGCTTGGGGCTGAGCACAGTGGCTCATACCTATAATCCCAGCACTTGGGGAGGCCAAGGTGGGCGAATCACAAGGTCAAGAGTTTGAGACCAGCCTGGCCAACATGGTCCAAACCCGTCTCTACTAAAAATACAAACAATTAGCTGGGCATGGTGGTGGGCACCTGTAATCCCAGCTACTTGGGAGGCTGAGGCAGGAAAATCCCTTGAACCGGGAGGTGGAGGTTGCAGTGAGCCGAGATTGTGCCACTGCATTCCAGCCTGGGCAACAGTGTAAGACTCCATCTCAAAAAAAAAAAAAAAAAAAAAAAAATGTGTTGTTTAGAGAAGGGATGAAGGCTAGAGATACACCACATTTTCTTATTTTAAAAAGTCCTTTCTTGTTTTTCTCATCTTGACAAGTATCCAATAATTAATGTGTATTTTTAAAGTGTGATTTCTCCTTAAAACGATCATGATAAAAACATTATTTGAAAAATGATTTTATATATAATCAGTGAAATTGCATGACTAAGGAAATGTAGATTTTTGGAGTTAAAGGTTTGATATCTTATGGACTCTTAACAGTCGTAGGTGAAATTGGCAAGGAAAAGTATGGGATACAGAGAAAAGGACTTGTTCTGTGCAAGTGATTTGTAGTTATAGAGTGCTTTCATTATGTGTATTTTGTCCTTTGATACTCATAGCAGTTACCTGAGTATAGTAGATGGTGGTATTTGTATTTTCAAATGACGAAACTGATCTTCATAGTGTGGATACGGGGATAATTTTTTAAAAAATTCTTTTTATTATAATTGTCTTATTGAATAGTTACAAGTGTTCTCATTTTTTATTTATTTTTATAAATGGAAGCAAGAATGAAATGAAGGAAACTGTATTAATACAGTACTCTCTTCCACCCTTGAATCTCCCGTCCAGATTCAAATGGTAACATTTTACCACATTTATTCTCTTTGCCCTTTATATATGTACAAACGCACACATTTCCCCCCTGAACTTAGAGCCAAAATGCTCCTATATCCCTGAATATTTCATCGTTTGTCTCCTGTGTTAGTCGGTTTTCATGCTGCTGTTAAAGACATACCCGAGACTGGGAAGGAAAAGAGATTTAACTGGACTTACAGTTCATATGGCTGGGGAGGCCTTAGAATCATGGTGGGAGGCAAAAGGCACTTCTTACATGGTGGCAGCAAGAGAAAATGAGGAAGAAGCAAAAGTGGAAACCCCTCATAAACCCATCAGATCTCATGAGACTTATCAACTATAATGAGAATAGCGTGGGAAAGACTAGCCCCCATGATTCAATTACCTTGCCCTGAGTGCCTCCTGCAACACGTGGGAATTCTGGCAGATACAATTCCAGTTGAGATTTGGATGGGGACGCAGCCAAACCATATCATTCTGCCCCTGGCCCCTGCCAAATTGTATGTCCTTACATTTCAATACCAATCATGCTTTCCCAACAGTCCCCCAGAGTCTTAACTCATTTCAGCATTAACCCAAAAGTCCACAGTCCAAAGTCTCATCTGAGACAAGGCTAGTCCCTTCTGCCTATGAGCATGTAAATTAAAATCAGAAGCAAGGTAGTTACTTCCCAGATACAATGGGGGTACGGGTATTGGGTAAATACAGCTGTTCCAAATGGGAGAAATTGGCCAAAACAAAGGGGTTACAGGGCCTATGCAAGTCGGAAATCCAGCAGGGCAGTCAAATTTTAAGGCTCCAGAATGATCTCCATGGACTGCAGGTCTTGCATCGAGGTCATGCTGATGCAAGAGGTGGGTTTCCATGGTCTTGGGTAGCTCTGCCCCTGTGGTTTTGCAGGGTACAGCCTCCTTCCCGGCTGCTTTCACGGGCTGGTGTTTAGTGTCTGTGGCTTTTATCTGGGCACATGACCCAAACTGTTAGTGGATCTGCCATTCTGGGATCTGGAGGATGGTGGCCCTCTTCTCACAGCTCCACTAGGCAGTGCTCCAGTAGGGACTCTGACCCCACTAGGGTGCCCCAATGGGGGCTCTGACCCCACATTTCCCTTCCACAATGCCCTAGCAGAGGTTCTTCATGAGGACCCTGCCCCTGCAGCAAACTTTGCCTGGGCATCTAGGTGTTTCCATACACCTTCTGAAATCTAGGCGGAGATTTCCAAACCTCAGTTCTTGACATCTGTTTCCCTGCAGGCTCAACACCATGTGGAAGCTGCCAAGGTTTGGGGCTTCCACTCTCTGAAGCCACAGCCTGAGCTGTACATTGGCCCCTTTCAGCCACAGCTGGAGCAGAGAGGCTGGGACACAGGGCACCAAGTCCCTAGGCTGCACACAGCATGGGGACCATAGGCCCGGCCCATGAAACCACTTTTTCCTCCTGGGCCTCCTCACCTGTGATGGTAGGGGCTGCTGTGAAGGTCTCTGACATGGCCTGGAGACGTTTTCTCCATGGTCATGGGGATTAATATCTTGATATCTTATGGACTCTTAACAGTAGTAGATGAAATTAGCAAGAAAAGTATGGGGTTAGAGAGAAAAGGACTTGTTCTAGGAAAATGATTTGTAGGCTCCTTGCTACTTATGCACATTAGACTCCTTGCTACTTATGCAAATTGCTGCAACTGGCTTGAATTTCTCCATAGGAAATGGGTTTTTCTTTTCTATCCCATAGTCAGGCTGCAAAATTTTTTCCAAACTTTTATGCTCTGCTTCCCTTATAAAACTGAATGCTTTTAACAGAACCCAAGTCACCTCTTGAATGCTTTGCTGCTTAGAAATTTTTCCACCAGATACCCTAAATCGTCTTTCTCAAGTTCAAAGTTCCACAGACCTCTAGGACAGGGGCAAAATGCCACCAATCTCTTTACTAAAACATAACAAGAGTTACCTTACTCCAGTTCCCAACAAGTTCCTCATCTCCATCTGAGACCACCACAGCCTGGACCGTATTGTCTGTATTGCTATCAGCATTTTGGGCAAAGCCATTCAACAAGTCTCTAGGAGGTTCCAAACTTTCCCACATTTTCCTGTCTTCTGAGCCTTCGAAACTGTTGCAACCTCTGCCTGTTCCCAGTTCCAAATTTGCTTCCACATTTTTGGGTATCTTTTCAGTAACGCCCTGCTCTGCTGGTACCAATTTACTGTATTAGTCTGTTTTCATGCTGCTGATAAAGACATAACTAAGCCTGGGAAGAAAAAGTGGTTTGATTGGACTTACAGTTCCACATGGCTGGAGAGGCCTCAGAATCATGGTGGGAAGTGAAAGGCGCTTCTTACATGGTGGCAGCAAAAGAAAATGAGGAAGAAGCAAAAGTGGGAACCCCTGATAAACCCATCAGATTTCATGAGACTTATTAACTATAGCAAAAATAGCGTGGGAAAGACCAGCCCCCATGATTCAATTACCTTGCCCTGGGTCCCTCCCACAACACATGGGAATTCTGAGAGATACAATTCAAGTTGAGATTTGGATAAGGATCCAGCCAAACCATATCATCTCCTAATAACAAAGACTTTACATGATCACAGGACATTTATTAAAATCAGGAAATTATCATTGATATCTGTAGAACTTACATTTCATCAGTTGTCCCAATAATGTCAGGGACAACAAATTTGTCAGGCTTTACAAGTACTAAGGAAGGGCAGTGCCACATAAATAAAGCATACTGTTAGATTGAAATTAGAGCATTTGTAAAGAGGTTGCCTTCTGAGATAATTAATGGCCAGGAGTCTCTGTTAATATATTTGCCTGCCCTATGTTCTGCAATTTGACTTCGAATTTTAGGGAGAATAGGGAGTAGTAGAGAGCAAATTATTTTTATTTTTGCCATTTGACCCTTTCCAGTGCCTGACAGAACAGTAGCGCATGCCCAGAACATCCTTTGGAGGAATCCTAGCATTGTTTTCCTCACTTAGCTTTAATCCTTTCTTTCTTGTCTTTCTTTCATACTTACTAAGCATGTGCTGAGCACTGATTTAAAAATGATAGAACTATGTGTATGTACTGTGCCGAGACCAGCTTGGTCAGGGAGACCCTAACCCAGTGGCGCTAGAGGAATTAAAGACACACAGAAATATAGCGTGTGGAGTGGGAAATCAGGGGACTCACAGCTTTCAGAGCTGAGAGCCCCAAACAGAGATTTACCCACATATTTATTGACAGCAAGCCAGTGATAAGCATTGTTTCTATAGATTATAGATTAACTAAAAGTATTCCTTACTGGAAACAAAGGGATGGGCCGAAATAAAGGGATGGGCTCTGGCTAGTTATCTGCAGCAGGAACATGTCCTTAAGGCACAGATCGCTCATGCTATTGTTTGTGGTTCAGGAATGCCTTTAAGTGGTTTTTCCACAGTAGGTGGGCTAAGTGTTCCTTGCCCTCATTCTGGTAAACCCACAACCTTCAGTAAACCCACAACCTTCAGCGTGGGGCGTCATGGCCATCACGAACATGTCACAGTGCTGCAGAGATTTTGTTTATGGCCAGTTTTGGGGCCAGTTTATGACCAGATTTGGGGACCTATCCCCAGCAGTGCTGATCGTGCTGTTTTATTCTTAGGGAATAGGTTGTTTGGGCAGCAACCACTTAAAAACATTTCTGAGTAAACTTCTATTATATTTTATAGGGATGTAAAAGTGGCCCTTTATAGACTTTTTTGTTTGTTTGTTTGCACCCTCCTTGGTATTTCTTTTTATTTTTTAGAGATTGGGTCTTGTTTTATTGCCCAGGCTGGAGTGCAGTGACTCCAGCATCGCAGCCTTGAATTCCTGGACTCGAGCATCCCTTCTGCTTCAGCCTCCCAGGTAGCTGGGACTATAAGCACATGCCATCGCACCAGGCTTTCCTTGATATTTCTTAAACATGCATTAAACATTTCTTAAGGAATGCCTCAATGCAAATGTGAAGAAGCTGTATCATTCTTCAAGGCCTTTGTGCTTATTGTTCCCTTTACCTTAATTACTCTTTCCCCAGATAGCTGCATGGTTTGTTCCCCCAACTCCTTCAGCTCACTGGTCAAGTAGAACTTTCCCTGACCAAATGATAACTACCTTTCCCTCCCCCTTTCTCACCTGTACTCCCTATCCATGTTCTCCATAAAATTCACCACATTGATACACTATTACTTTCACATGTTTGCCTATTGTATACTGTTTTCCATAGGAATATAAGTTCCATGATGGCTGGATATTATCTGTTTAGTTTACTACTGTATCCCTAGAGCCTTTAACAGTGTGTTGATGTAGTAGACGCTCAGTAAATCTTTGTGAGGTGAATGCATGTGCTGCTATTCTGAGTCTGAATGTGACAGATTTTTTTTTCCCTAAAAAAATAGCAATTCCGAGGGAATTATTTAAATATTACAACTTAAGTGCTGTCTTTCTGAGTAGGGGAGCTTTAAAATAATTTATTTTAGCACTTTTCTTTCAAAGGTTTTATTTTCTATTATGTTATTGGTTTTGTTGGTTCTACACAATTTTCTTACCAAATATATTGAAAAAAAAAAGATTGCCATGAGTTAAATATCAATTATTTTGTTTTTTAATAAAATAAAAATTTTATTATTATTTAATGTCAGTCTTGTTTCAGACAGATTTTGGAAGAATTACATCCAGTTTTATGGGTAATGTTTGTACTTGCTGGGGTATTTGAGAGGTTTTTTTTTTTAAAGATAGAAAATAAAGATAGAAAATGTTCTTTTTTTTTTTTTTTGAGACAGAATTTCAGTCATGTCACCCAGGCTGGAGTGCAGTATTGTGATCTTGGCTCACTGCAACCTTTGCCTCCTGGGTTCAAGCAATTCTTCTGCCTCAGCCTCCCAAGTAGCTGGAACTATAGACGCCTGCCACACGCCCAGCTAAATTTTGTATTTTTAGTAGAGACGGGGTTTCACTGTGTTGGCCAGGCTGGTCTTGAGCTCCTGACCTCGGGTGATCCGCCTGCCTCGGCCTCCCAAAGTGCTGGGATTACAGGCGTGAGCCACTGCGCCCGGTCAAGATAGGAAATGTTCTGTGAACTTATTTTTTTGAGTGATCACAATCACTTGCCTTCTATTAATGCTTCCTTTTAGAAAATGATTGATTAAATAGTATGTGGAAACTTTCTTGAATCAGCAATGTGGTAACTCTTTTGAGGTTTATTAAGGTTGTGCAGGAACTCTAGTTGTAAAATGTTATACCTACATGTCATCTTTTAGCATTGCCAAGGCTTCTTTACAGGAAAACGTGAACGTGACATAGATAACCACAGGTGACTAGGTCATAGCAAAATATGTTGGTAGCTTTAAGATTACTTAAAAAGGAATATTTTAAAGAACATTTGTTTCCTTAATAAAATATTATATAATGAAATATGTTTAATATTAACAAACTCCCATTCTATTGAGTGTATTTGCTAGGAGAAACCTTTTGGAAATGTAAAATAACTTTTGTCCGAATACTATTTATGAAACTTCTATTTAAACTTTTGGGTTGAAATGTGAAATCTTTTAAATATGATAGCACCTGAGTCAATGGCTTCTTAGCTGGCATTTCTGTGTATTTGCTCAGACTCCATATCCTAAATTAACTAGTGTTTTGTTGTTGTCTTTTTTTAAATTTGAGACTGAGTCTCACTCTGTCGCGTAGGCTGGAGTGCAGTGGTGCAATCTTGGCTCACTGCAAGCTCTGCCTCCCGGGTTCACACCATTCTCTTGCCTCAGCCTCCTGAGTAGCTGGGACTATAGGCACCTGCCACCAAGCCTGGCTAATTTTTTTGTATTTTTAGTAGAGACAGGATTTCACTGTGTTAGCCAAGATGGTCTCGATCTCCTGACCTCGTGATCCGCCCGTCTCGGCTTCCCAAAGTGCTGGTATTACAGGTGTGAGCCACCACGCCTGGCCAACCAGTGTTTTTTTTCACTTCAACCTGGTAGTTATAGTACTGGGTGCCATTCTTTCTTTTTTGGTAAAATAAGGAAAAAGCAATAAAAGGAAGAAATATATGATATTTAATTTCTAAGTTTAAATAAACACATACACTTTAAAAAAACAGCTTTATTATATAATTACATACTGTAAAATTCTCTTATTTTAAGTGTATATAATTCAGTGATTTTTAGTATGTTAACAGAGTTTCACAACCCTCACCACAGTAGAATTTTAGAATGCTGTCATCACTTAAAAAGATCCCTCCTGCCTATTTGCAGTTACTCCTAATCTCCCTCCATCCGCTGCTCCAGGTTCTTTTGCAAGTTTGCTGTTAAGTTGTTTATAAGTGGAAAACGGTTTTTTTTTTTTTTTGAGATGGAGTCTCACTCTGTTGCCCAGGCTGGAGTGCGGTGGCTTGGTCTTAGCTCACTGCAAGCTCTGCCTCCCGGGTTCACAACATTCTCCTGCCTCAGCCTGCCAAGTAGCTGGGACTACAGGCGCCCGCCACCATGCCCGGCTAATTTTTTGTATTTTTAGTAGAGACTGGGTTTCACTGTGTTAGCCAGAATGGTCTCGATCTCCTGACCTCGTGATCCGCCCACCTCGGCCTCCCAAAGTGCTGGGATTACAGGCATGAGGGAAAACATGTTTTTATGATTTGTTTCCTGGTTTTCCTGGTAGTTCACAAACATACCCAGCCCATAGCATAGCTGACCATGAGCAGTAAAGGGCTAGTCACTGCTCTTGGGTAAAGAACAAAGGGCCTTGTGGTATGGAAAGAGAAGGGTTTGTTCCTTGTTTCCTGCCTGATCCTGAATAATATTTTCACATACATAGTTTCTCTTTGAGATCCTTATGCTAGTTTGGTGTGTGTGTCTTTCCCTGAGCATCCACTACTATGATGCTGCCTTAAATTAACGTTTACATCTCAGTTGATTTTGCCCTCCTCTTCTGTTCCTCCTTGGGCAAAATTCTCTACCCTTTGCAGTTACCCTCTCCAACAAATAAAACCAAACCAAATCCAATTCTTACTTCTTTTAATCTTGGGTATTATGAAGAAAGAAATAAAACAAACATAATAATTTTAGAAGGATTGATACTTCTGGAGAGATGAAGAAATAATTTGCATCTTTAAACCTCTGTATCATTAGCCTCAATGGAAGTGACTTGGCATTTCAAAAAGCTGACAAAGTAGAGTAAAATCAGCCAGCCAGTATAAAGGAATTTCGTTTGGAATGGTGGAATTACCGTAGTAGGAGACACAGTATTCACAGTTGCATTTGGAGATTTACCTCTGTCATGGTTTCAGCTGGCTTTCTCCATTTTTTCTTTTTGTTTTGGGCCTAAATTTCTCAATCTTTAAAATGGGGTGGTAATATTACCCACCTTGCATATTTGTTAAGATTAAACCAGACAGTGTATTTGAAAATATGATGAATAATGTCTTATTTATTTAGTAAGATGATAGTTTCCTCTAAAAATACTCCCTTAGCAGTTTTGGCAGCAGTAACCCAGATGGCTCAAGGTCTTAGCTATCCTTTGTAAGCTAGAGATTGCTTAAATTTTTGTACCAGACCTTGTGCTGGGTACAGAACATACAGAGATCAATAAAATGAAGTCGCTATTCTCAAAGAGATCACTGTTTTTCAGAAAAGACAGATGAAACAATTAACTGTAAATCATTGTGATAAATGTTATTTTAAAAGTGCTCTTGAGGCATTGGAGAAGGCTTTATAGAACTAGATGTACCATATGACCCAGCCATCCCACTACTGGGTATATACCCAAAGGATTATTACCCTACTACAAAGACACATGCACACGTATGTTTATTGCGGCACTATTCACAATAGCAAAGACTTGGAATCAACCCAAATGTCCATCTGTGACAGACTGGATTAAGAAAATGTGGCACATATACACCATGGAATACTATGCAGCCATCAAAAAGGATGAGTTTGCGTCCTTTGTAGGGACATGGATGCAGCTGGAAACCATCATTCTTAGCAAACTATCACAAGAAGAGAAAACCAAACACCGCATGTTCTCACTCATAGGTGGGAACTGAACAATGAGATCACTTGGACTCGGGAAGGGGAACATCACACACTGGGGCCTATCATGGGGAGGGGGGAGGAGGGAGGGATTGCCTTGGGGAGTTATACATGATATAAACGTTATGCACATGTACCCTAGAACTTAAAGTATAATAAAAAATAAAAAAAAATTAAAAAAAAAAAAGAATAAGTCTTAAAAGGAAATTACTGTTAGTTAGCATTAAATTCTTTGTTCCTCATCATATTTGCTTTATAAAATATATTTAAGAAAGCTTTTCTGTTTGCTAGTTCATCATGGTTATCAGAAACTGAAGAGAAATTTCTTCTCAGAAGAGCACATAGTTTTATCTTATTTCTCAAATCATATGAAAGCTACAAGGCAAGTGTATTGAGATCTCAATAAAATTCCTGTTCATTTTTTAGACATGTAATGTCTTTTACATTATTTATACTTAATAATGATTTATCAGTCAACCTAATATTTCCACTCTCTGCAGGGTTTCCATAGCTTAAAACTGTCATTTTTATCTGAAAGTTAGTAGTCATGTAGTACTATACAAATTTTAGAGGTGCGTGTATGTATATATATGTGTGTGTATATGTATGTCAAAATTTAAATTTAAATTAGCATTTAAATAAAACCTTAGCAGTCACCAGGTACTACAATGCTATATTTTTTGGCTATTACAGTATAGCTGAAACTCTTCAAGATGGGAGGGCACTGTTCATTTTACCAAGAATGTACCTTGTTCTACCTTGTTCTTATACCCTGTCCGGACTTTACCTGCTGTAACTTGAGGATTTTTTTTTTTTTTTTTTAAGACATGTTCTCCCTCTGTTGCCCAGGCTGGAGTGCAGTGGCAGGATCTCGGCTCACTGCAACCTCTGCCTTCCAGGGTTCAAACAATTCTCACACCTCAGCCTCCTGAGTAGCTGGGACTGCAGGCATGTACTACCACCCCCAGCTAATTTTTGTGTTTTAGTAGAGATGGAGTTTTGCCTTGTTGGCCAGGCTGGTCTTGAATTCCTGGCCTCAAGTTATCTGCCCACCTCGGCCTCCTAAAGTGCTGGGATTATAGGCGTGAACCACTGTGCCCAGCCCACATAATAATCACATCAAATGCCACTGTCTCTACAAAGCCTGCATTAATATTGTTCGCCGACATTCATTTTTACCTCTTCTATGTTCCTTTGTCATTTGTACTTACTACTATAACCATTATATGATTATTAGAGTTCAAGCTCCTTGAAGACAGGATTTGTGTTTTGTCATCTTTGTTTAATACTTTGGTCAAAACAGACACATAATGGATAACTGGTGGTTTAAATTAGATCTAGAAAACTCACGTTTGATGAAAAACGCTTTTATTATTCTTTAACCCCTCTTAGAATTTGGGCTCTAAAATCAGGGATTGTTAAATCTCTTGTGTGTTCTGTTTGCTGCTACCAACATTCAAATGTAATTCACACTGACCGTGTGCAGTGGCTCATACCTATAATCCCAGCAGTTTGAGAGACTGAGGCAGGTGGAGTGCTTGAACCCGGAAGTTGGAGACCAGCCTGGACACCATGGTGAAACTCTGTCTCTACAAAAAATACAAAAATTAGCTGGGCGTGGTGTTATGTGCCTGTAGTTCTAGCTACTTGTGAGGCTGAGGTGGGAGGATCACTTGAGCCTGGGAGGCAGAGATTTCAGTGAGCCAAGATCTTCACCACTGCACTCTAGCCTGGGCAATAGAGTGAGACCCTGTCTCAAAGAAAAAAAAAAGTGGCTTAAACAGGATAGAAGTTTATTTCTCCTTCACATTGGTCTGGACAGGAACTGTCCAGTATTGGTAGAGTATTTCTGTCATCTTCACCATGGGGCTTTTGTAACTGGATCCAAGGTAGCAGGTTCATTCCTTATTGTTTCCCAGCAAATGGAAAAGAGGAAGAGGCCAGGAGAACACAGGCCCAGTGTGGTTAATGGCAAAGTATATCATTTCTGTTTACATTCTACAGGAGAGGCTGAGAAATGTAGTCTTCCCATCAGGACCGCCACATTTCTAGCTAAAATTCAGAAGCCTTTATTACTTAAAGGAAGAATGGGAAAACTGATATTAAAGATAGTGATTTTTGCCATAGTTTTCAGATTTATTTCCATTTTTAAAAATAGTAAATCAATTGTTCCAGAAATCAAAACATTTGAGTATTTGACTGAGTCATCAGACCTAGCAGATTTTTAAAATTACACAGTTGATTCCCTTACTATAGGTGATACAGAAGGTTATATAAGAGTCTTCCCTGTAAGAACGTTACCATGTACTTTAGGAGACAGAACTAATTACAAATGAAAGAAGAGTAGATGCATATTGTGGCACATTCTGTGTAACATGCTGTTAATGAGTGTAGACATTTACAGGAGATAAATATTTCCTATAATCTAATATAGAGGAAAACAGGAAACTGTTAAAGGTTTAGCGTTGGAAACTGAAATGGTGCAAGAGTGTAAACTGGTAATGGAATTCAGATTGGGTGAATTATCTTTCTCCCTCTTACTCTGATAATGAATTCAGAGTGGATGGGCTTCCTCCCTTTTGCTCTGCCTAATCTCTGAGGTTACCTATTATTTTTCAGCCTCAGTTACTGCATCCAGATGTTCTTTCTTAGCCCAATTACTCTTCTTTGGAACATTTGATACTATTGACATCTCCCCGTCCCCCCCCCCCCCCGGCCCCTTTTTTGAAAACAGCTTTTCTTTGTAATGACCTCATTCTCTACTTTTACTGCCTTTCATTTTCTCCCTAAGATTTAGTACTCTGCTTTTTTGCTCTTTTTGTTCTTGGTACTGCAGCTCTCATCTTAAAAGAAGGTGTGTGTGTGTGTGTGTGTGTATGCATCCAGTTTGAACTTTAGTCCTGTATTGTAAATCACCTGCCAGATATTTTCATCTTGGTCTATCACTATCATTTAAAGCATTCATTGGATCTCCTGCAGTTTTCTGACTCCACAAATACCCTCATGCTTTATATCTTAGGTGCAGAACTTGCATTTTGGCCTCTGCCTTCTCCTTTGCTATTAGGTTTTCTATGAGTAAGCCCTGTCAGTTCTTCCTGGTGATTTCATATTTGTTCGTTTCCATTCTTACTGCTGCCACATTTATCAGTCCCTTAATTACATTAGTTATATAAAAGCAAATCAGGAAGTGTGTTGAATGCTTGAGTTAAAGATTGTGGAGAATGCTCTAGAACCTTGCTATTCAAAAATGTCAACTGTAGATGGCAGCATGGGCATCACTGGGAACTCGTTAGGATGCAGAACCTTAGGAGCTACTCTGGGGGCCACAGAATTAAAGTTTTCATTTTCATAATATTTCCAGTTGATGTGCATGCACATTAGGGTTTGAGAGACACTGATCTAGAATTCACTGTGCATTTCTCCTTCCCTTCTCTCTCCCTTCTCCTCATCATCCCTCTTTTTTTCTGACTAGAGTGCAGTGGTACCATCATAGCTCAAAGGGACTTTGAACTCCTGGGCTCAAGCGATCCTTCTGCCTCAGCCTCCCAAGTAGTTAGACCTGCAGGCACTCACCACTACGTGTAGTGTGTAGTTTTTAATTTTTGTTAGAGACCACTGTGATTTCACTATGTTACCTGGGCTGGTCTCAAACTCCTGGCCTCAAGTTATCCTCCCACCTTGGTTTCCCAAAGTGCAAGGATTACAGGTGTGAGCCACTGTTTCCAGCCCACTGTGTATCTCTTTAACCTTTCTTAGTTTGAGATTTACTTGCTAAAAATAAACCCTCTAGCTATTACTCTGTAACTATTTACCTTAATGTGTAAGCTTCAAAACAGATTGTTATGCTGTAAATTGTTGTGTTAGAAATGATGAGACAGGGTGGAAAGTAATTGGGGGAGGTAGCTCTGTCTAGAGTAGTCATAGATGTCCCAGATGTATGTTTGCCAGTTTATGGATGTCATTTCTCAAATGTAAAAGCAGAATATTTGGGGATAAGTTGCGTGTGCATAATCTTCCTGCTGTGTAATTAAAGAATTTAAGAAGGCATTATTTTTAGTTTTAGTATATTGTAATTATTAGCTTTAATGTTTTGTAGAGCAGTGTCACCTTTAGATAAACGGCATGTACTTAAAACAGAAGGCTACATTTAGAAAAAGCTTTATTTTATTTTTATTTTTTTTTTGAGACGGAGTCTCGCTCTGTCACCCAGGCTGGAGTACAGTGGCGAGATCTTGACTCACTGCAATCTCTGCCTCCGGGGTTCAAATGATTCTCCTGCCTCAGCCTCCTGAGTAGCTGGGATTACAGGCACCTGCCACCATGCCTGGCTACTTTTTGTATTTTTAGTAGAGACCGGGTTTCTCCACGTTGGCCAGGCTGGTCTCGAACTCCTGACCTCAAATGATTCACCTGCCTTGGCCTCCCAAAGTGCTGGGATTACAGGCGTGAACCACTGTGTCCTGCTGCTTGATTTTTATTGATACCTCTTACCATATACATACATTTTTCATAATCTAATTTATAGAAGTCTGTTAGGAATATGATTCTGAATATTTGGCATATTTTCCAGATATTATTTTTATTTTTCCACTTTTACTTTATTAATTTTACAAGCAATATGTGAAAATAATCTTAAGAAATTTTTAAAAATATTGTGAAAGAATATATTCAAAGGTATTAAGAATTGTACAGCTAAGACTTGTATTCTTGTATTCATATGTGAGTTTCTCAGCAGTGTTTTTCACAACTTTTTGACCATGAACTGAAGAACTAACATTTTGTAGCACACCTCAGTTCATATATGCCTGTACATGTTACTGAAACAAAAGTTTGTATTCTTGCCATACAGCTTAGCGATTCAGTGTTACTGTTTCCAAACCCACAGTGAACTTTTCCCTGATCACATCCGCTTTCCTCACCACCAAGTTACCTGACTCAGTTTCATGAAATTTGTGGATACATTTAATTAATATGCAGTATGCCGTTATTTTGCACATTTTTCAACTTATGTAAATGGTTTCACACTATGTACATTTATCTGTAACCTTTTTTAATGTCAGTGTTATATTTGAGATTTAGCCATGGTGATACAGGGCTTTTTGAATTTGTTGTTGTTTCCTCTTCTTGCCAACACTTAGTACTGGTAGTTAAAAATTTTTTTTCCGGCCAGGCGCGGTGCCTCAAGCCTGTAATCCCAGCACTTTGGGAGGCCGAGACAGGCGGATCACGAGGTCAGGAGATCAAGACCATTCTGGCTAACACGGTGCAACTCCGTCTCTACTAAAAAATACAAAAAACTAGCTGGGTGAAGTGGCGGGCGCCTGTAGTCCCAGCTACTCGGGAGGCTGAGGCAGGAGAATGGCGTAAACCCAGGAGGCGGAGCTTGCAGTGAGCTGAGATCCGGCCACTGCACTCCAGCCTGGGCGACAGAGGGAGACTCCGTCTCAAAAAAAAAAATAAAAAAAAAAATAAAATTTTTTGTCCAGTATGTTGGGTGCAAAATGGAAGTAACTGTAGAGTTAAAAAGCACTTTCACTAATTACCAGTGAGACTGTGCATATTTTCATGCTTATTGGCCATAGATTTCTTCTGTGAATTGTTCATTCATATCTTTTTGCTTATCTTCTGTTGGGCTGATTGTCTTTTTCTTATTAATTTCTACATTTAATTTTTGAAATGTCTTTGATTTTTATTTGTTGTTAATCTTGTGAGCATATCTTTTGCATTTAATAAAGAAATTATTTTTACAGTAGGGTATTACTATTCTTGATTCAACTATGCTAAGTGAAGAAGCTGTTTTTATAAATTAGTTTTAAAATCTTAGAATGGAGGGGAAGTTTCTAGGAAAGCAAAATGAGTAAAATCAGTAAGGTTCTTGAAGATTGCCAAGACACATGTAGCAGACTGCTGCCAGTACCATTTGGAAATTTGAGCATGTGACTTCTGTAAGCTTCCGTTATAATTATATAAAACCGAAAATGCTTCTAATATGCTGTTATGTTTATTTTAGTTTTTAATATTTGCTTTTTTTGTGTGTGTGTGTGTGGTTTCTTCTTCTAAATTAGGTCCTCGATGGGCTTCCTGGAATATTGGTGTGTTTATTTGCATCAGATGTGCTGGAATTCATAGAAATCTTGGGGTTCATATATCCAGGGTCAAATCAGTCAACCTAGACCAATGGACAGCAGAACAGATACAGGTAAACATTACATTACCAAGAAATTATTTAAAATATTTAAGATAATTTCAAAAGATTTAACCCTTCTTACATCAAAGGATTAACACTGAAAAGTAATTTTGTATGTTGAAATGGCATATGCCATATATAAAATTGGAATATTTGAATTTTCAGTTCACAGATGTTTATTTCGTTTTGTGTCTATAGTAAAGTCAGTTTTTAATCTATACTTTCTAAAATGTTGATTTTAAAGTGTTTTTAAAATATCATTTCTGTTGTTGATAAAATTTGCCAGTATAATTCCATAGTTTTATTTTATCAGTAGAAGGAGCCTGGGTAAAGATAAAGTAAAAAACCACCTCTAGCCTAAAAACAGACTTGAATAATTTCCTTTCTGTTTTGAGATGTTCTTAATTTTCAGACAAGGCCCAGGAGTTGTAAGACAACGCAGTGAACAAATGTTCTTATGACCAACCTAAACTTATTTATGAGTGGTTTACCTCTGCTAGAGGTAGATTTGTAGTTTTAAAAGTTTGCCATTTCCCAGTGTGACAGTCTTAAATTCTCAGAATCTTACTTTTTATCTTTAAGGTTGACCACTATTGTAAAAATGATTACTTCTACTGGTCTTATTATGTAATTCACAGTGAAGTTACACCACTTATTTATGCCCTTTTGAAATTACTTTTAAGTCACTATGAAGTGCTAAATATATAAATATATGTGGTTGAGACTCAGTGACACACCTCAGAATCTTAACTCAATAGTTTACATGAATGGAGTGAAATAAGGGTGGAAAAACAGAATGGAGATCTTCAGGCTATAAAGACAAGCATAATTTAGTTGGTTCCATCTTAAATTAGTTTTTGAGCTTTTCGCTGGCTAGAGCATAAAAGGAAATGCAGTCTTTTATGTACTTTCAAGATCCTTGAGGAGAAAACATACTAGTTATATCAAAGAAGCAGACCTTTTTAAACACTTCCTGTAAGGCAATGTTCTTAATATCTCTGTATCCTGGTAACAGATGTCATGATGTTGTAAGTCTTTTTTTGGTTGTTTGAAACAGGGTCTTGCTGTGTTGCCCAGGCTGGTCTCAAACTCTTGGGCTCAAGCAATTCTCCCATGTCAGCTTCCAAGTACCTGTGACTACAGGCATGCACCACCATGTCCGGCTGATGTTTTAACTCCTTTTCAAGAAACTGTGAGGTGTAGCTTGGCAGTTTAACTTGGTGTTTGTAATGGGTTATGGAAGTACAAAGCATTCATGACCGAAGTATCTTGTGTTTTTAATGGCTTATTTCAAACTTAGGATGAAAATGAGATCCTTCAACAGTTCAGTTATTCAGAAATATTTTTCTCAATTAGGTTGTTGAGAGGAAGTGAATAGCAGATTATTTGAGATGGACAGCTGTATAGCTTAGAGTAGAATTTTCTAATCAGAGGGCTGCAGTTCACTGGTTTTGTTTGGCATAGGTTACAATTACATGACAAAAATATTGGATTTTTTTTTTTTTTTTTACAATGTAAGGATTTTAAAAAGTTATTAAAAACTACATAATATTTGAAATTGTATTTGAGCATCATTTGATTCCATTTGTCAACTTCTTGACAGGAATTGCTCTGTCTGGCCCCCCTGCTCTCGCCATCTTTTTTTTTTTCTTTTTGAGACGGAGTCTCACTCATGCTGTTGCTCGGGCTGGAGTGCAGTGGTGGTGTGATGTCTGCTCACTGCAGCCTTTGTCTCTTGGATTCAAGCGATTCTCCTGCCTCAGCCTCCCAAGTAGCTGGGATTACAAGTGCGTGCCACCATGTGTTGCTAATTTTTGTATTTTTATTAGAGATGGGGTTTTGCCATGTTGGCCAGACTGGCTCGAACTCCTGACCTCAAGTGATCTGCCCACCTTGGCCCCCCAAAGTGCTGGGACTACTGGCTTGAGTCACTGGACCTGGCCTCCTATGTTTCTTTTTAAAAAATTGAGATAGGAAATCCTGGGTTGGGGTAGCCATGGCAGCTTGTGTCCTATCTGCTTGTGTCTGCCACCTCCCCTTGGCCATCACACTGATGCCCCGGGTCCCATGCTGGCCACAGCCCACTGCTCAGCATTGCCTGTGCTCTGTGGGGACTCTGATGAGGCTGGGGCTTTGCCGCTTACTCCGCCGTGGGCTTGGTGCTTGCGCAGGTGCTGGGTAGAGGTTACACAGTTGTGCTGCCAGTATAGTGACGTGTTCCCTTTGACGTTAGAGGGAATCAAGGACTGTCTTCTTTGTATCTTGAAACTCTATGACAAGATTGACCCAGAGAATCCCTCCATGAATTCTTATTTTATGGAAGACCTGTGCTTTGACAGTTTAGACCAAGTAGAGAGTAAGCATGGTCATGGGAAATAAATTTGGGTTTGAAATTCCTGATACAGATGTGGAAAAGTTAATATGTCCACAAGAAATTGTAGATTATATTGCAGATGAGAGAGTTGTATATGAATAAAATATCAGACCCTTTTGCTTCACTGGGAGAAGACTCAGATGATACTGGTGAGTGTCCGGAAGTGAGAGTGCATTTTGGCATTATTGCTGACTTTGACAGAGTAATTCTGTTGGACCTGGATTTAAATTGTGTAATTGTTTTACTCTGAAAATAAACCTATAAAACCATAAAAAGAAAAAAATTGAGGTATAATTACAGAGAGAACAGTTTACAGATCTCATTTAGTTTTATGAGTCTTGGCAAATGTCTGTATGATGTCACCAACACCCCAATGAAGATAGAGCATTTCTGTCACACTAGAAAGGTCCTTCATGCCAATTTCCAGTCAAGTCCCCCGGGAGCATTCACTACACTAATTTCTATCCCATTAGTTTTGCTATACATTAAAATGTCTGTCTTTTTGGAGGCTGTTATATTAACTTTGATGTTTAATTCAGATGAGCAAAAGTGATGATCACAATGTGATACAGTATTCCATATTCATATGATATTTTATCATAATTTATTTGATATAAAAAGTGCTTGATGCCGGGAGCAGTGGCTCACTCCTGTAATCCCAGAACTTTGGGTAGCCAAAGTGGGCAGATCACTTGAGGCCAAGAATTTGAGAACAGCCTGGCCAACATTGTGAAGCTTATCTCTACTAAAAATATGAAAATTAGCTGGGCGTGGTGACACACACCTGTAGTCCCAGCTACTCGGGAAGGTGATGTGAGAGAATCGCTTGAGCCTGGCAGGTGGAGCTTGCAGTAAGCCAAGATCCTGCCACTGCACTCTGTGCCCTGAGTGATAAAGTGAGACTCAGTCTAAAAAAAGAAGTGCTTGGGAGGTATTTATTTATGGAACTAAGAGAAATACTTTTACTGTACATAGTTACATAGTCATACCCTTGTGTTTCTAATTTTCAAAGATGATAGTTTTGGCTAGCTCTATTTTCTAAAAAATACCTTTTATTAGTAAATGTGGAAACAGGATTTAATCTTTGAGCCCAGTCAAGCTGTTAAATAAAAATGTTCTTTGTGTGTATGTGTGTGTGTAATTCTGTAAAATCTAACTACTAAGTTTTTCCTCAAGGTTACTTATAAACTGATGTCATATGTACCATATTTTTATCTGTTATTTATGTATGCGTTATGTATTTCAGTTTTTAGAGCACAACAATATGTACAGCTGTTAGAATTGCTGTATGGTTATTTTTAAAAGAAAATAATTGTCTCCCAAAACTTACTTTGATTTTTAATAACATAGAAATAAAGTTACCCACCTTAAAAAAGTCTCAAAAGTTCTTTTAATGTGGTTCATGGTCAGATTAAATGTGTTTGGTCTTGGGTTTATTGTGAGGTACTTTTCAAATTTTTAGAAAGGACCAAGTTTTTCATACTTTCATAAATACTATAGCTTCCCCCCTGCCCCACCCAAGATATTATACTTTTGGGTGGAGTAAAGAATGGAATACCAGAATTAACGCTTGTTGTATAGCAATATCAACCAAATCCCTGTATACGCCATATGGAAACAGGAAACAAGGATTTATGAAATTGTTTCAATATGGGAATTTTGGCTATAGTGATAGTTATTAATGTTTAGCATTTGTAAGTATTAAGAGTAGTAGATGTCTTTATTTTACTTTCAGTTTGACAAACTAAAATTGAAATAATGAGCCGTTTGGAAAGAAAGTTAATGTCATTGTTCCAGTTAATCTTAAAAACTTGTATATTCTATGGTTCTTACTCCTTTCTCCCTTTTGCTTCTGTATTCTTAATTCTTTCCTTGCCTTCTGCTGCTTTCTAGTTTCATTTCTCTGACATGTCCAAGGCTTTACCTTATTCCTGATTTCTCATCAGTGTCACATCTCCATTTATTTTACACAGTGCATTCAGAGTAATTTTCCTAAAACGTTGCTTTGGTTATTTACTTCCGTCCTAAGAAATTTGCATTGATTCTTCTATAAGACTCATAAAAGTTTTTATTTTCATTAAACTGGTCTTCATGTTCCTCTGCCTTCTGGCTTCATCATTTGTCTTTGACCTTACTTCAGACGCTTTACAACTACCAGACAGCTGTTTCTGCTGAAACAATCTGGTAGTGTGTTCTTTTGTTTTGTTTTGGTTCTGCTGTTGTCCGTGTTGGAAATGTATTTTTTGTTTGTTTGCTTTTGTGATGGAGTTTTGCTCTGTCACCCAGGCTGGAGTGCAGTGTTGTGATCTCACCTCACTACAACCTCCATCTCCTGGGTTCAAGCGATTCTCCTGTCTCAGCCTCCCAAGTAGCTGGGACTGCAGGCATGAGCCACCATGCCTGGCTAAATTTTTTTTTGTATTTTTAGTAGAGACAGGGTTTTGTCATGTTGGCCAGGCTGGTCTTAGGCTCCTGACCTCAGGTAATCCACCCGCCTTGGCCTCCCAAAGTGCTGGAATTACTGGCATGGACCACTGTGCTCAGCCGGAAATGTATTTTGCATATCCCTTTTGGCAAACCTTCCTATTCTTCCTATTCTTTAAAACCCAGCTTAAATCTCTACTTTAATAAAAGCTTCTTCTGTATGTAGTATGTGCTCAATTATCTATGACAAGTACTGTATATTGTTACCTTTGCTTATGTCTAACTAAATTGTAAGTTTCCAGCAGTTTGAAAATTTATCATATGTGTCTTTGTAGTGCTTGTGGTGGCTTCCACTATGCTGGGAACACAGTATGCACTTGTTTTTTAATGGAATGTTGAGATCAGTCTTTGGTTTGATTGAATTCTGAGATAATGTTTATTATCCTTAACAATGAATGGGGAATGGAGAAAAAAGAATCATGCACTCCCCTTCCCATTTAGCCTGTATTTTTATGTAGTCTTTTTTTGTTTCTTGATCTCTGTCTTTTTCACCTCATGTTCCTGTTTTGCTTTAAAATTCCAAAAATACAGCAGCCTTAGGGAGGGTAACTTAAGCTAGCATATGAAAATTCCAAGGTAATATATGCAGGTACTAGAAAGACAGTATTTTTCAATATTTAAAACTGTCCAGAAATGAAATTGATTGCCTTGGAAGGTAGGTTGGTTTACTGTTAACTGGAATGGTTTGTAAAGAGGCTGGACAACTACCTGGAAACATGTGGCTGGGATTTAAGCATTCATTAGGCAGATGAGGAGTAGTTTAGATGACTCTGAAGTTTCTTCCATTGTCGAGAATGTTTGAGTTGTATACTCAGTCTTCTTTAGTTACCATAGCAGCTCCAAAAGCATTTTCATTTCTTGTCTTTGCATAAAAATTATAGCATGGCTAGTGATGGTGATTCAGCTTTTACCAAAAGTGAAATTCAACCTCAGAATAAAAAATGTTTGGCATTCTTATATAAGTCAAAAGAATGTGAAAAGATTCTCAGGTTAAATCTGTGAGACAGATTTTTTTTTTCTGAATCTGGAAGAATTGTTTTTGAACACACGCTTTTGCTGTTTATATTTTCTATTAAAAAAAAAAGCAGTGGATACAGATTTCTATTATAACCTAGTTATTCCTAGAAAAACCTATGAGCTAACTGCGTAGTCTTTAACTTAACTTAGCACTACCTATGTGATAGTATTGACTTGCTTAATTTAAATTTTTGATCTTTCCTAGAAAAAATTTCTCATGGAAGGCAAAATGAGGGGTTTTCATCAGTCTTCATAAGTAAGCTTTGCTGTATTCTGTGGCCTCAACTTAAATTCTCAATCAGGCCAGATACGGAGTGAATAGGAAAAGAGTATTGGTAGATACCATAAATATTTTACTGTAGCTTAAAAAGCAACTAAAACGACAGGCACTACTTATGTTAGTGGTCATGTTATCCCAATATTCAGTGGTAAAACTGAGATGTTTAGGATTATAAGAGGAGATGAAAGTGGCTAAGTACATTAAAGAAGTTTTCTGCTCTTTCACTCTCTGACATAGTTATTTCAAGTAAAGTTGGAATAAATTTTATTATTTAGAAGCACATTAATTTTTCAAATAAAATGACTTACAGTTCATTAAAGTACAATATTTGTGTGGTACCTCTGCTGTCTTTAAAAAGTAAAAATCTGGAACTGGAGATAACCTAGTATATTGATAGGCAGTTGAAATTTAAATTTTACATAAGATGTGCAAGTTTGTTTTACTTAGAGCGGATTCCAAGAATGTATTGCTTTGATCCTTTCTCTTGGGTGCTGTCTTAGCTATTGGTGAGTAATTAGATTATCAGTTTATTGCAAAAAGTTTTCACGACACTATTTTTTAAGTCTGTGGATGAAGGTGAGATAAGCATAGTGTTTTCCATGTGAGTTCTGCAGAAGAGAAACATAAATAAAATATATAATTAAAATCAATTTAACCTGTTTTAATTTTTTTAAATGAGGCTAATCGAGATTTAAAATGATATAACTGTCTCACATTATCTTTTGTTGCACAGCAGTTGTATAGATGTATCAGTTTTTATGCATACACTAGTAGCCACTGCAGATTTCCTTTGCTCAGTGTTTGATAAATCTTCTGTGCTTATGTGTTTAACTATATCTTTAAATATAAAGTGAGTTTCTTTTAGACCAAAAATACCTACATATGGTATGCTCCTTCAGTATGTAGTTTTATGCCTTTTTTTGTTTCAGTGAAGTTTTTTGAATTACAGTTTGTTTATTTTTAAACTACAGTTTATTTTTAATATTCTTTTGTTTTAGTTTTCTTCTTCAGCGACTCCTCTTTCCTGTATGTTGGATCTTTATTGCCTAACGGCAGTATTTATCATTTGCCTTTGGATCCTTTTTATTACTTTTTTTAATTACAATTTTTTTCCTTCTTTTGCCTTTCCATTTTTCTTAGACTATTATTTGTTGTCATGTTTCATTTTGTTTAATGTTTATTTCTGAAATGTTTTTTCTTTTATTTCTAATTTTTTCTTGATTCTGTCATTTTAATTCTGAATATTTCTTATTTTAAAATTTCAAATTTGGTTGTTCTGTTTGTCCATGTCTTTAATTTTATATGTTTTTTTCATCACATACATGTCTTTTAGCTAGTTCTGAATTAGTAGGTTACAGTTTTAATCTGTTTTCTTTGGGCAGATTTTTCTAGGTGTGGTTTCACTGTAGAGCTATTATTCTTACTTTTTTAATATTAACTTTGTATGAGATTTTTACCTTGATTCTTTGTTGATCATTTTTATGCGATATTAATTTTCCTTTACTTTTAGGAGGAAGTCCTATTCAAGTTAGCTTTTTTAACTTCACATACCTCCCTCTTCTGTTGTTTTCATGAAATGTTTAAAAACGAGGGCATGACTGGGTGCGGTGGCTCACGCCTGTAATCCCAACCCTTTGGGAGTCTGAGGCAGATGGGTCACCTGAGGTCAGGAGTTCGAACCAGCCTGGCCAATATGGCAAAACCCCGTCTCTATTATAAATAGAAAAATTAGCCGGGCATGGTAGCACAGTAGTCCCAGCTACTTGGAAGACTCCGTCTCAAAAAAAAAAAAAAAAAAGCAAAGCCATCTGTTCAGATGTTCCTGTTCTGTTCCCCTTTTGCACTTTCATCTAGACCATCTCCTTTTGTATTATCTCTTGTTATACCTGTCCTGCTCAATTTTGAGTCAATTCCCCGGTTTTTTCTTTTTCTCAGTTTGGGGCCCTATCCTGGAAGAGAAACTTCGTGGTCAGTTATGAGAGTTTGTAGGGGCTAGACTGTCTCTCCCCATTCTAAGCTTATTGCGGCCCATTCACACTTAATTGTTATTGGACTGTGTGTTAGTGTATTTTCACACTGCTAATAAAGACATACCTGAGACTGGGTAATTTATAAAGAAAAAGAGGTTTAATGGACTTACAGTTCCATGTGGCTGGGGAGGACTCACAATCCTAGCAGAAGGTGAAAGGCACATCTTACATTGTAGCAGATGAGAATGGGAGCTAAGTGAAAGGGGTTTCCCCTTATAAAACCATCGAATCTCAAGAGGCTTACTACCAAGAGAACAGTTAAGGGGAAAACTGCCCCCATGATTCAGTTATTTCCCACTGGGTCTTTCCCACAACAGATGGGAATTATGGGAGCTACAATTCAAGATGAAATTTGCCTGGGGACACAGCCAAACCGTATCATTCCACCCTTGGCCACTCCCAAATCTCATGTCCTTACATTGCAAAACCAATCATGCCTTCCCAGCAGTCCCCCAAAGTCTTAACTCATTTCAGCATTAACTCAAAAGTTCATAGTCCAGTCTCATCCAAGACAAGACAAGTCCCTTCCACCTATGAGCCTGTAAAATCAAAAGCAAGGTAGTTACTTCCTAGATATAATGGGGGTGCAGGCATTGGGTAAATACAGCTGTTCCAAGTGGAGAAATTGGCCAAAATGAAGGAGCCACAGGCCTCATGCAAGTCGGAAATCCAGCAGGTCAGTCAAATCTTAAAGCTCGAAAATTATCTCCTTTGACTCTGTGTCTCACATGCAAGCCACACTGATGCAAGAGGTGGGTTCCTATGGCCTTGGGCAGCTCCACCCCTATAACTTTGCCCCAGTGGCTTTGCACAGTATAGCCTCCCTCCTGGCTGATTTCACGGGCTGGTGTTGAGTGCCTGTGACTTTTCTAGGTGCATGGTATAAGTTGCGGTGGATCTTCCATTCTGCGGTCTGGAGGATGGTGACCTTCTTCTCATAGATCACTAGGCAGTGCCCCAGTGGGGACTCTGTGTGGGGGCTTGCACAATGCATTTTCTTTCCATGCTGCCCTAGCAGAGGTTCTCCATGAGGACCCCACACCTGCAACAAACTTCTGCTTGGACATCTAGGCATTTCCATATATCCTCTGAAATCTAGGCAGAGGTTCCCAAAAGTCAAATCTTGACTTCTGTGCACCCGCAGGCTCAACACCACAGGGAAGCTGCCAACCCTTGGGGCTTACACCCTCTGGAGCCATGGCCTGAGCTATACATTGGCCCCTTTTAGCTACAGCTGGAGCAGCTGGGATGCAGGACACCAAGTCCCTAGGCTGCACACAGCAGGGGGTCCTGGGCCTGGCCCACAAAACCATTTCTTCCTTCTAGGCCCCTAGGCCTGTGATGGGAGGAGCTGCCAGGAAAGTCTCTGACATGCCCTGAGGACATTTTCACCATTGTCTTGGTCATTAATATTTGACTCCTTATTAAGCAAATTTCTGCAACCAGGTTGAATTTCTCCTCAGAAAAGGTTTTTTTTTTTTTTTTTTTTTGAGACAGAGTCTCGCTCTATCTCCGGGCTGGAGTGCAGTGGCCGGATCTCAGCTCACTGCAAGCTCCGCCTCCTGGGTTTACACCATTCTCCTGCCCCAGCCTCCTGAGTAGCTGGGACTACAGGCGCCCGCCACCTCGCCCGGCTAGTTTTTTTTTGTATTTTTTAGTAGAGACGGGGTTTCACCATGTTAGCCAGGATGGTCTTGATCTTCTGACCTCGTGATCCGCCCGTCTCGGCCTCCCAAAGTGCTGGGATTACAGGCTTGAGCCACCGCGCCCGGCCGGGGGTTGTTCTTTTCTATCGCATCATCAGACTGCAAATTTTCCAAACTTTTAGGCTCTGTTTCCGCTTTAAAATGGAATGGTTTTAACAGCACCCAAGTTGCCTCTTGAATGCTTTGCTGCTTAGACATTTCTTCTGCCAGATACCCAAAGTCATCTCCCTCAAGTTCAAAGATTTACAAATCTCTAGGGCAGGGGCAAAATGCGGCCAGTCTCTTTCCTAAAACATCGCAACAGTCACCTTTACTCCAGTTCCCAACAAGTTCCTCATCTCCATCTGAGACCACATCTGCCTGGATTTCATTGTTGATATCATTATCAGCATTTTGGTCAAAGTTATTCAGCAAGTCTCTAGGAAGCTCCAAATGTTCTCACATTTTCCTGTCTTCTTCTGAGCTCTCCAAACTGTTCCAGCTGCTGCCTGTTCCCCAGTTCCAAAGTCACTTCCACATTTTTGGGTATCTTTACAGCAGCGCCCCACTCCCAGTACCAATTTACTGTATTAGTCTGTTTTCATGCTGCTGATAAAGACATACCCAAGACTGGAGTAATTTATAAAGAAAAAGAGGTTTAATGGACTCACAGTTTCACATGCCTGGAGAGGCCTCACAATCATGCAGAAGGCAAAAGGCACATTCATGTGGTGGCAGACAGTAGAGAATGAGAGCCAAGTGAAAGAGGTTTCCCGTTATAAAATCATCAAATCTTGTGAGACATATTTATGACCTTGAGAACAGTAAGGGGGAAACTGTCCCCATGATTCAATTATCTCCCACTGGGTCTCTCCCACAACACGTGAGAATTATGGGAGCTACAATTCAAGATGAGATTTGGGTAGTGACACAGCCAAACCATATCAGACTGGGGAAGAATCCTTTTCAACTTCTGTGCTTTTCTCAGATTTGTTCACTGTGATTTTCAATTTATATATCTCTTGAATGTTTTGGTTTATTTTTTCTCAGATCCATTGGACTCCCCATTAGTTGTAGGCATCAGGCAGGTGTAGTGGTCATTGTAGTGGTTTGTTCCTACCTGATGGCATTTTGAGGTTTGTGGGGATAATCAGTCACTTAATTTTGTTGTAACTATCATCCATTGGTTTTTAGTTTTTCTACCTAGGTCTTTCTGTTTTCTTTTTTCTGGGGAGATTCTGGGAACTTAGAAAGTTATCTCTGCTGTGACAAAATTTTTATGATAAGCAATATTTAATAGAATAAAATTTTAGTTAAAGGTAATCTGGAGAACTCTGTGTTAGAGCATTATTTAATCTCTTAGGGGTTTGACCCTTGCATAAATTTTCATAGTGTCTTACAGAACCAGGTACATAATAAGCTTTCAGTACACAATTCTTGGTACACATTTATTCAATAAAACCGTAGGCCAAAAAGCCTTTTTTCTTACTTTGTGGGAGGATTTCTCATTATAATTCGATCAAGCTAATAACAGTTCTCAAATAATAGGTCCTCAGGTACATGCTTAACTTTTTAAGTTAATTGAGATTCAGTTGATTCTGAACCCTTGCTAGAATCATTAAATGTATCTTCAAAGAAGAGCAGAGAATATAGGAGCAGCCTCTAGCATTGGGTTTTTGTATTGCCTACATGTGAAGATTGAGGTAAAGAGAGAAATGTAATACTGTCTGTAACAAAATTTAATCTGTGAAGTTTCATAAGAGATTTGCATTTTAAGCAATCCATTTGGAAAAAAGTACACAAATTTTTAATTTGAATGTGCAAGATTGTGCCCTATATTTTCTTCTTCCTCTTGATTTGTTAACAATTTTTAAGGTTAAACTTTAAATAAGATCAGTAATATTAATAGTTTTTTTGAAAATGTCATATTTTAGAATTTTCTGTTACATGTAGGTGATTATCACTGTCTCAATAGAGTGAGCAAAATTATTAAGATGTTACTTAGTGGAAGATTTTCATTTAACTCCTAATTCTTTTTTTTTTTTTTTTTTTGTTCAAGTTCTAGGGTACATGTGCACAACGTGCAGGTTTGTTACACAGGTATACACATGCCATGTTGGTTTGCTGCACCCATGAACTTGTCATTTACATTAGGTATTTCTCCTAATGCTAACCCTCCCCCAGTTCCCCACCCCTGACAGGCTCCGGTGTGTGATGTTCCCCACCCTGTGTCCAAGTGATCTCATTGTTCAATTCCCACCTATGAGTGAGAACATGCGGTGTTTGGTTTTCTGTCCTTACGATAGTTTGCTGAGAATGATGGTTTCTGGCTTCATCCATGTCCGTACAAGGGACATGAACTCATCCTTTCTTATGGCTACATAGTATTCCATGATGTATGTGTGCCACATTTTCTTAATCCAGTCTGTCATTGATGGACATTTGGGTTGATTCTAAGTCTTTGTTATTATGAATAGTGCCACAGTAAACATACGTGTGCATGTGTCTTTATAGTAGCATGATTTATAATCCTTTGGGTATATACCCAGTAATGGGATGGCTGGGTCAAATGGTATTTCTAGTTCTAGATCCTTGGGGAATCGCCACACTGTCTTCCACAATGGTTGAACTAATTTACACTCCCACCAACAGTGTAAAAGTGTTCCTATTTTTCCACATCCTCTCCAGCGTCTGTTGTTTCCTGTCTTTTTAATGATCCCCATTCTAACTGGTATGAGGTGGTATCTCACTGTGGTTTTGATTTGCATTTCTCTGATGGCGAGTGATGATGAGCATTTTTTCATGTGTCTGTTGGCTGCAGAGATGTCTTCTTTTGAAAAGTGTCTGTTCATATCCTTTGCCCACTTTTTGATGGAGTTGTTTTTTTCTTGTAAATTTGTTTGAGTTCTTTGTAGATTTTGGCTATTAGCCCTTTGTCAGATGGGTAGATTGTAAACATTTTCTCCCATTCTGTAGGTTGCCTGTTCACTCTGATGGTAGTTTCTTTTGCTGTGCAGAATCTCTTTAGTTTAATTAGATCCCATTTGTTAATTTTGGCTTTTGTTGCCATTGCTTTTGGTGTTTTAGTCATGAAGTCCTTGCCCATGTCTATGTCCTGAATGATATTGCCTAGGTTTTCTTCTAGGGTTTTTATGGTTTTAGGTGTAACATTTAAGTCTTTAATCCATCTTGAATTAATTTTTGTATAAGGTGTAAGGAAGGGATCCAGTTTCAGCTTTCTACATATGGCTAGCCAGGTTTCCCAGCACCATTTATTAAATAGGGAATCCTTTCCCCATATCTTGTTTTTGTCATGTTTGTCAAAGATCAGATGGTTGTAGATGTGTGGTGATATTTCTGAGGTCTCTGTTCTGTTCCATTGGTCTATATATCTGTTTTGGTACCAGCACCATGCTGTTTTGGTTACTGTAGCCTTGTAGTATAAAGTCAGGTAGTGTGATGCCTCCAGCTTTGTTCTTTTTGTTTAGGATTCTCTTGGCATTGCGGGCTCTTTTTTGGTTCCATATGAACTTTAAAGAAGTTTTTTCCAATTCTGTGAAGAAAGTCATTGGTAGCTTGATGGGGATGGCATTGAATCTATAAATTACGTTGGGCAGTATGGCCATGATATTGATTCTTCCTATCCATGAGCATGGAGTGTTCTTTCATTTGTTTGTGTCGTCTTTTATTTCATTGAACAGTGGTTTGTAGTTCTCCTTGAAGAGGTCCTTCACATCCCTTGTAAGTTGGATTCCTAGGTTTTTTATTCTCTTTGTAACAATTGTGAATGGGAATTGACTCATGATTTGGTGCTCTGTCATTGTTGTGTAGGAATGCTTGTGGTTTTCGCACATTGATTTTGTATGCTGAGACTTTGCTGAAGTTGCTTATCAGCTTAAGGAGATTTTGGGCTGAGACGATGGGATTTTCTAAATACACAGTCATGTCATCAGCAAACAGGGACAATTTGACTTCCTTTTTTCCTAATTGAATACCCTTTATTTCTTTCTCTTGTCTGATTGCCCTAGCCAGAACTTCCATCACTGTGTTGAATAGGAGTGGTGAGAGAGGGCATTCTTGTCTTGTGCCGGTTTTCACAGGGAATGCTTTCAGGTTTTGCCCATTCAGTATGATATTGGCTGTGGATTTGTCATAAATAGCTTTTATTATTTTGAGATACGTTCCATCAATACCGAATTTATTGAGAGTTTTTAGCATAAAGGGCTGTTGAATTTTGTCGAAGGCCTTTTCTGCATCTATTGAGATAATCATGTGGTTTTTGTCATTGGTTCTGTTTATATGATGGATTAGGTTTATTGATTTGTGTGTGTTGAACCAGCTTTGCATCCCAGGGTTGAAGCCGACTTGATCCTTGTGGATAAGCTTTTTGATGTGCTGCTGGATCCGGTTTTCCAGTATTTTATTGAGGATTTTCGCATTGATGTTCATCAAGGATATTGGTCTAAAATTCTCTTTTTTTGTTGTGTCTCTCTGCCTGGCTTTAGAATCAGTATGATGCTGGCCTCATAAAATGCGTTAGGGAGGATTCCCTCTTTTTCTATTGATTGAAATAGTTTCAGAAGGAATGGTACCGGCTCCTCTTTGTACCTCTGGTAGAATTCGGCTGTGAATCCGTCTGGTCCTGGACCCTTTTTGGTTGGCTATTAATTATTGCCTCAGTTTCAGAGCTTGATTTAACTCTTAATTCTAAACTCCCTAATTTAGGTAGAACTGAGAGAGAATAAATAATAAGTTGTTTGAGGGTAAGGACTTAAGTCCCCCTGTAGATTATAGGAAGTTATTATGGGTGTTGAATGAATACATGTATGTATGGATCATCTAGAAACATAATTATTAATTTTATTGCACATAATATTTTAGACGTGTATTCACTTTCTTTCCTGCTTTGTGTGAATATAATAATGATAGAAGATAGCATTCGTAGTTAAAATAATGTCCTGGGACTGTAGAACTGGGTTCTGCCTCTGGCTCTATTAACTAATTGGTGGGTGATCTTCAGCACATCAAAAAAGTGACCTTTTTTTTTGTATTGTATTATCTGGTCATGTGGTAGGTTTTAATATTTTTAAAATGTATCACTGTTATTTTTATAGTAACCTTTATTTGTTTATTAATCAGTGAATGCATACCACAGTGTGCTGAGGGCCTTTCTGGTAGAAAGGTGGAGAAAGCATGTCGTGTTTGAGTAAGTAGTGTTCTTTGACCAGACTGCTAGGTGCAGTTTATATGTGTCATAGGAGGTAATGGTGAAGGTTATAGCCAGTGACTGGTTTGGTGCTCATCCTATGAGTGATAGTAGGGAGAGAGTAGGGTGCTCTTAAAATAGTCCCGCAATAGCCTAGGCAATAGATGACTAGATCCTGAATTAAGGTAATGACAGTGGACTTGATAAACAGGAGATGCCTACAAAGAATATATTGAGGAGTTAGAATAACCAAGACTTTTGGCAGAAGAGGGGAGAGTCCAGGATAATTCCTGAGCTGGGCCTTAAGCACCCAGAGTGAAAGTGATAGTCTATTCCTGCACTTTAAATGGTATGGATATTATAGTAAGTAGAGACAACAGAAGAGTGTAATGTGAAGCTTTTCCAATTTTGTCATAACAGTGTTTAATTGCATTGCTTACAAAAAACAAAATATTCTCTCAATTTGTAGTATTTAGCAAATGCTGCAACAGATAAATCAGTATCTGAGAATATCTAGAAATTGTGAAAAGTATGGAAACTGCTGCCTCTAATTCCACATCATCATTAAAAAATTTGAATTGTGTGATTTATTCTTTAAAAAAAATAATTAAAACAGAGAATAACTTCCCCTAAAAAACAATTTTATGAAACTGAAGGAATGGACTCTGTATTAAATATTTCCAAAGAGTTCCTGAGACCAAAAACGATGGCCCTTCTTTTCCAGCAGCTGGAATCCAAAAGATCTTGAAACCAGTCCTGAAAGGCTTGCTCCTATGCAAGAAATCCTGGTGGCTTTTGAGAGGAAGATAGAGAAATTTCTGGAAAATTTCAAGTGGTAGTAGAGGTGAGTTACTGCCATGAAGAATTTATCCAGGGACTAAAAATATTCATTTATCTTTATAAAAGTTTTTAAAAAAACATACATTCAGCTGAAAATAAGATTTTCAGTTGAAAATCCTAGTGTTTGTGTTTTAAAGCTTTTAATGACTAAAAAAATAATAGAGCAAGTAGTTTCCCCTCTCCCACACAAATACATTAAAAATTTAAAGTTTTAATCATCAGCAACAATGATGTTTCTATAAGATGATGATGATACTGGAAAAATGCATGGTCAATAAATGCCATATTTATGCTTTGAATGTATTTTGAGTGTAAGATCTGCTTGGATGAGATTTTTTAAAATATATATTCATGATCTTCTTGATTTATCAGAAGACTTTGTTCTCCTTAGTAGAAGTCTCCTTTTTTTGATTCAGGTACTGCTTGGATACTCTATTTAAGCTCCCTCTAGATAGTATTTTATTTAGAAACAGTACAGGATTATTATAGTCCCCTCTAATTATTTTATTCAGTTCTTGGGAATGGAAAATATGTGGACATGGTACAAACTTTAAAGGGTAGAAAAGCGCAGTGAATATTCTCCCTCCCACTTCTGTCTCTGCCATTCAGTTGCCCTCCATGGAAGTAATCATATTTATCAGTTTCTTGTATATTTCTCCTCAAATATTTTATGCATATATATACACAGACTTACAGTTGGCATACATTTTTATATCCTTACAAGAATCTTTTGACACGTAGGTAGGACTCTTCTTTCTCTCAATCAGTTCCTCAGAAAATGGAGTAGAAGAAAATTCTTGTCTTAGTGTGTTCTCACACTGCTATAAAAATACCACCTGAGACTGGCAATTTATAAGGAAAGGAGGTGTAATTGACTCAGTTCCTCATGGCTGGGAGGCCCCAGGAAGCTTACAATTAGGACGGAAGGCGAGGGGAAAGCAAGGCACATCTTATATGGCAGCAGGAGAGAAAGAAGCATGCAGGGGAAGCTGCCATTTTAAAAAACCATCAGATCTCATGAGAACTGCCTATTATGAGGACAGCATGGGGAACAGATCCCCATGATTCAGTCACCCCCCACCAAGTCCCTTCCTAACACATGACTTGTGGGTATTACGAGATGAGATTTGGGTGGGACACAAAACCAAACCGTATCAGTTGGGTAGGAAACTATTTTAAATAGTTATTAGATTAATTTTCTTCCTCCAGATTAAACATGGGCATACTGTAGCATCCTTCTGTTAAACATTGATATTTAAGATTTGACTGATTATTTTAACATTTTGCAGTTTTGCCATTGAGAATTTAGAAGATCTAATTGCAACTTAATTGTAACCTAATCAGTTGCAATATCTGCTTGTCTATTATTTTTTCCCCCACTTAGCTCATTTTTAAAAAACAATCAGTAAACCTCAAAGGGCAGGTCAGTACACACATACAAATTTGTGAAAACTGTGCAGATAGCTTCCTGAAACAATATATTAGAATGAATTTTAGTTTTACTATTAATGTCTGTTGCTCAGGTACTTCTTAGCATCTGAGGGACAAAGTACAGGGGTAAGAAGAAGATACTGAGAAAAAGGGAGATGTACAAAGAAGGAAAGTCCAAGAAGCCACATTTATGAGGCTTAGCCACTGAGCGTGGAATAGACTGTATTTGGCTGTAGATGGCCTAGGACAAATAGAAGCCATACTTTGAAGTAGATTCTTCACTTAGAGACCTCTGGTTTCCAAGATTTTGGAAGATTAAAACAAAATATTTGACAAGTCTTCTTTTCAGGGGAATGAATTATTAATTTGGAATTTCAGGTAGTATGTCATTTATTTTGCCTTTTATTATATTTAATTATTGTTTCCTGATCCTGACAATGACGTAAACTTGGGCACATTTTGTTTTATCTGTTCCTACTCTTTATCGTCACACATTTTTCAAGGTTCTGTTTTCGGTAAACTGTTGTGTGCTGCTTAATTGCCATTTGTCACTGGAGATGTCCTGTTGATGTGAAACAGTGATTTTTTTTTTTTTAAACATTTACAGTACTGTTAAAAATGAATGAAATCTCCTATTACATTTGCTTGCCTACTCATTGATTCTGCCTACTTTCTTTTTATCTATTCCCACGTTTTGTTACATGTGTTACTTTTTGTGTGTTTTAGTTTATTAAATTAGACAAATGTGATAAGCAAATGTCAGTTAAAATTTTAAATTGACAGCCCGAATTCTCTTCAGTCTCTGTAAAACATAAATGACTTAAAATTGTTTTAGAATAGAGGTTTTGCTGTTTTAATGCTAAAACTGGGATTGGGTAAAATGTTTTGTACTTAGAAAGTTTCACAAATAGAAATGTTTCATATACATTAGGTTGTGACGACAATATGTTAGGCAGTAGATGAATTTCAGCAATTCAAAAAATATTTTAAAATACTGACTTTCAAGTGATGTGATGCTTTGGGCTGGTGATGTTGTATGTACTAGGTTATGTGGGGAAACTAAAAACACATTGATTATTGATTGATGAGGGCAAAATACTTTTAATAGTAGGGTTTAGGATTCTTAAATGGTTTATTACACTATTTCCAGGTGAAGCCTTCCTTTGTAATTATAAGGGTGGTAAGTTTGGATCAAGATCCAATTGGATGAAGTCAATTAAAAAAGTGCGGTACAAAATTCATCATTCTGGGAACATATGTTAAATGAGAACAGACTGAATTTAATGGGAAAAGTAAATAACAGTAGTTTAAAAAATATGTTCAATTGGCAGGGTGCGGTGGCTCATGCCTGTAATCCCAGCACTTTGGGAGGCCCAGGCGGGCAGATCATCTGAGGTCAGGAGTTTGAGACCAGCCCAGCCAATATGGTGAAACCTCGTCTCTACTAAAAATACAAAAATTAGCTGGGCATGGTGGCACACATCTGTAATCCCAGCTACTTGGGTGGCTGAGGCAGGAGAATCACTTGAACCCAGGAGATGGCGGTTGCAGTGAGCCAAGATTGTGCCACTGCACTCAAGCCTGGGTGACAGCGTGAGACTCTGTCTTAGAAAAAAATAAATAAAAATAAAAATATGTTCAGTCTACTGGCATTTATCTTAACTATGAAGTACATGTTCACCTATTCCTCAATGTATTAATGTATTTTTCTTAAACATGAATGTCGAGTTTGTATTTAACAGAGTCTTACAATCATTTCTTACTTTGTCAAGAATGTCAATACATTTTCTCCTCACTGGATGCTTGACTTGTTTTTTAAATCTGCATTTTGAAATGAAGTATAGTTTAACAAGTAAATAAATGTCTACTTAAAATATTTTAAAAATAAATTTAATAGAAACTTTAACTTAAGTAATTCAGAGTCCTCCCCTTTCTTTTTTCATACTTGAAGTGTGAGATAAAGAGAAAAAACATACTGACAGGGAATGATGTGACTTCTCTTAAGCCGAAGAATTTTCAAAATTACTAAGATCTTTGAATTTTTAGTGGTTTGTTTGATAGCCTTACAGTTATCTCTCCTATTGGAGAAGTGAAAGCAAGTTTAGAAAATGTGTTTCAAAATGATGTTAAGTACTAAATATTAAAATAGTACTTAGGATCTGGCTTGGTTCATAGGAACTGGATGGTGGAGGTTCAGATAGCTAGTTTGTTACCCATAATTTAAAAAATAGAGCTTAGTTTTTCTTTTAGACAAAGTATATGTCATTTATCCCCTCCACACTCCCCATTTTTTTGCAGCCAGTCTGCTTGACTTAGCTTTGGAAAACTGAATAATTAATTGCCAAAGAATAAGTAGAAGCATTTTTGGTGAGAGAACCTAAAAGAAAAGGAATAATGTTTTAACAACAGGAATGATGTTTTAATAATAGAGGTAACACTTATAGCATCTTCTGTCTTGTTGTAATATTTCCTAGATACTTTTTTGACTAGCTGCTGCATGGTGGTATGGATTGGGAGTGAAGGAACTGGATCTTAGTCTCAGCCATGTCAGTGATGCATTATATTACCCAGTAGAAAAATCATACAACCTTTTTGTGCCTCAGTTTCCTCTCTGTAAAATGAAAACCAGACCTCTAAAACAAAGAGCCTGCTGTTAGTAAACCCTGCAGGACATAGTCCCAGTTCCACTGGATGAAGCCTGAAATATAAAAATCATTGATAGGTGATACTGGTTCTACTGCGAGTTGAATTATGGAGACTGATAGAATCTTAGGCCTGTTACTTAACATCTTTACAGATTCTGTTTCTTTTCCTGTAAAATTAGGATAATAATGCCTATCTCATGGTGGTTTTGAAATTTAAAATTGCAAATATAGGTAAAGTGTTGAGGCTAATGCTTGTCACTGTAGCTATTATGCTATTTTAATTATTTTTTTTTCTGCTAGTTACTGGGCAGAGTTTACTCTTCAGGGCCTTTAGTCCTTGAGGACAGCTAGTTTGCACCATATTCTTTATCACCTCCCAAAAACATTAGCTCCTGTTGTTTTATTCCCCTGCCCTCTCATTTCCAAATTGCCCAACCTTTCATTTTCACTGGTTCTTCTACTGCTGCCCTACCTTCCACCCTTTTCTAGTCTACTTTTTGGAAACCTAGAAACTAAGCTTACCAATGTATTTTTTTATAGTCACCAAATGATCTCTGTACATCTGTGATGTCATTGAATTCTTGTTTCCCCAAATCCCAACTAACAAACACATACATGCACCTTTACCCAGTCACTTTTTGGCAGTGATCTCCTATAAAAATGACTCATTATTTCACATCACCTGTACCTTTCAGATTTTAATGTTACTATCTATTTGGGATAACATCACTAGAACAATGTTTAATAGTTTGGTGTAATGTACATGTCTGCCTTGTTCCTAATTATTTATTGTTTCCCCCCAAGATATTAATGAGCTATGTTAAATAAATGTGTACAGTCATAGTCATTGAATATAAGATACTGCTGATTGTAAGAAGCACATCTGCTTTATGGACTAATAAGAAAAAAATACCAATTATTAGACACCATCAATTGTGAGATGCATTCCTAATTCAAAGATGTTAAAATGTGGAAAAATGTAAATGAGGATTGATGAGATATAGTATAGTATTTTTAATCTTATTAAATTTTCTGTTAAAATTTCTATATATTCTTGCTTGCTTGATAGAAACTTCTCAAATTTTCTTACTTTTGCAGTCTCAGTGAACTGTATCTGAATTACTTTTCGCTTCATTGCAGACTAAGAGGCATTTTTACTTGGTCTAGTTTTTTCCGAATGTTTAATGTTTTTATGATTATATAACTTGATCAACTTCTGTTTACAAATTCCCGTCACAGCACAAAGATGCAACATCTTTTGAATGCTTGAGATGGAAAACGTTTTTTTTCGATTTTCAGGAAGGGTGAGCTATACTGGTATTTTCTCAGCTCCTCTCCCCATACACAGAATTACATATTAACTCTTCTTATGCTAACTTCATGCTAGTAGCCACTGTGATGTTGTAGAACCCTCTGACTTTATACTGTTTACATTTTATAATTTTTTTATTTTACCCAATTTTGAAGCTTACGTTTATTCTGCCTTCTATGTCATCTTAGAGCTTAATGATAAAGCCCCCCCACTTTTTAATCTGTTTTTCTCCCCCCTCCATTACTTCACTTTCTCATTATCTCTAGAGGAAAGACTTAGAAATGTAGTTTACTCTGAGAGAATACTTACATTGAGGTGAGGAAGAATAGATAACCTAGAGGTGATTGTATATTGGAATTTAGTGCACTTTAAAACTCTCAGGAGAAGAGTCACTATATTTTTTGTTTGAAGAAAGATAGTTCTGTGTGCACTTGAGGGCTGCAACTCAAGGCAGATATCAGGTAACCTGTTAAATCCGGATTGTCATCTCAAGGACATAGGGGTGTGTGTCTGGGAAATCAGAAAGAAAAAGAAATTAAGAAAACTGATCTCTCTACCAGTTAAAACATTTTAAGGAACTCAAGTTCTATGTAAATGATGTAATATAATATTATAATGTTCGTAAATCTTTTTTTTTTTTTTTTTTTTGAGACGGAGTCTCGCTCTGCCGCCCAGGCTGGAGTGCAGTGGCCGGATCTCAGCTCACTGCAAGCTCCGCCTCCTGGGTTTATGCCATTCTCCTGCCTCAGCCTCCCGAGTAGCTGGGACTACAGGCGCCCGCCACCTCGCCCGGCTAGTTTTTTGTATTTTTTAGTAGAGACGGGGTTTCACCATGTTAGCCAGGATGGTCTTGATCTCCTGACCTCGTGATCCGCCCGTCTCGGCCTCCCAAAGTGCTGGGATTACAGGCTTGAGCCACCGCGCCCGGCCGTAAATCTTATACTTAGTTTCTAAAATAATAGAATCTCAAGGAAGTACTGTTTGGATAGTCATTCCTTGTAGATGACACTGAAACGTAATTAAACTGGTTTAAATAATTATCAAATTGTTAAAACAGTTACTCTGCTTACAGAGTAATAGTTCTTACCGTTGAAATTCACAGATTTTTAGGGAGGAGGTTCTGTGAACTGAACTTATATGTAAAGTTTGGGCATTAGGCACAATTTACTAGTAGGGTTTTGTAGGGAAACTCCTCAAAGGGATTATTATTAATAACTCAAAAGAAATTAATACATTTCTGCAGAGTTCTAGGTCAGCACTGTTTCTCTTTTATCTGGACTTCATTGTGATCTTGATTGTAAATAAGTAGACTCCCAGGGTATTTCAAAGCTCAAAACAAAGAACTTGTCAGCCCTGGAAATGGGAGCATTGTTCAAGTGGTGCACTAAAGAAAAAATGGCAATACTGCCTACAAACTACCAGGGAATTCACTTTTAGGAAGTAGTAAGTGTAAAGGTGGTACTGTTTTCACAAAAAAAGACATTTAGAAGATTATGGACTATGGATCAACATATGTTGATAAATGTGAAGGATTAAAAATATGCTTCTATTTTAACTTGAGTGATTAATTTCATAGTTGTGATTTAAATTATATTTCTAAGGAGAATATATTGGAAATAATAAATTATTTGGTATTTGTGTATATGTGTATGTATGCGCAGGAATCACTTTTTAATGTTCATGTGAGTAATGAAAATACTGTTTTTTATTATAGTGCATGCAAGATATGGGAAATACTAAAGCAAGACTACTCTATGAAGCCAATCTTCCAGAGAACTTTCGGAGACCACAGACAGATCAGTATCCTTTAAAACTTACTTATTTTGAGTTTAAAAAACATCAACTCATTTTTACAGTTCATATTTTATCTATTAGTATTTAGGAAGATGTGAACTTTATCACGCTATTGTTCATTAAAGATAGATATTGACTTGCTGTGAGCTGTGCTTTGTATATAGTAGATTTTTAGTAGGAATTTGGTACACAGATTACATAATTACATAAAAATACATGATACATATGGTATTTAGAAGTAATTAGAGACCCCTGATTCACAATGATGATTTGACTTACAATTTTTCCACTTCATAATGGTGAGAAAGCAGTATGCGTTTGGTAGAAACTGTACTTTGAGTACTAGTGTAACCATTCTGTTTTCACATTCAGTACAGTATTCAATAAATTACATGAGATATTCAATACTTTATTAAAAATATGCTTTGTGTTAGATGATTTTGCTCATCCGTAGGCTAATGTTAGTGTTCTGAGCACATTTAATGTAGGCTAGGATAGGCTATGTTTAGTAGGTCAAGTGTATTAAATGCATTTTTGACTTAAAATACATTCAGCTTAGGATGGGTTTACTGGGGCCTAACCCATTGTAAGTTGAGGGGCATCTCTGTTACTAAGTGTAAAATGTTATGACTGATTCTTCTTGACTGCTGTCCATCTCTCGATGGAAAGTATATGTTGTTTATTATTTTAGACTGTTGTTAGAGACTTAATTTGTAACTATCCTGAGTATTTTAGAAATCATTTCCATATAATCTTTGATTACCTTTATATAGTAGTTATATTTATGTGAGGCCTTGTGGCATTTAGAAGACAAACTACATAGTATAAATTCTGAGTAATTTACGCTACTGACACTCTGTTGTAGGTTGCACAACTATGTTTGCTTTATGAATCCACCTTTATGAGTGGATAGAATAGTTTCCCACATAATCTGCCTTTATGAGTGGATAGAATAGTTTCCATGAAAACATTTTAATGTTTTTTATGTTTGTTAAATATAAAATCATAATTCTGTAGGATTTTTATAACTCATAGTTTGAAAAAGCAGCTCATCAAAATGATGTTGCTTTATAAATAAGATTATCTGATTAATTGTAGGTACTGGATTCCATTTGAAGGTAACATTTGTGACTTTGACAATAAAATGTAGTTTATTAAAGATCAGTTATATTGTATCCATTTGTATAGTAAAACAATTTTGTGGCCAGTGGAAGAAATATCTTTTCTCACACAGAGATACAGGTCATTATATATTTATTTCCACATTTGGACAGAAACCTTTTAAATTATAATTGAGAAGTTAGTAATTTGTATTTGGCCTTTTCTGTTTCTGCTCACCCCACTCCTTTCTCACAAATTTAGCAATCTGATATCCAAGGCTGTTTTTGTTATAGAACGTTTGCAGGGTTAATGGTAGAAGGTTGATTTCAGGTATAAAAAATTGTGTGAGTAAAAGTGTGGAGAGTTGAGAGAACATGACCTTTTAGGGCAGAAGAAACTTGGAAGGTATTTTAGTCCAAATTGCGAAGGGTTTTCAGTATGATAGGATGATGTCATACAGTATTTTAAACCTCATTTCATTGGCCCAAGTGTTTAAAAACACATGAAGGGTTTTGAAGCAGGAGAAACATTAGAAACATTAACTTCCACCATAAGGAAGAATAGTTGGAGGTGGAAGGAGAGCCTAGAAGCAGAGAGACCATGTGAAGTACTTGTATAGACCCAAAATGAGCAGTGACGATCTAAGTTAGATAGTGGCATTGGGAGTGGGCAGGATTAAATTGGAAAGATTGGAAAGAAGTTGGGAAAGCTAGGTTAAGATTGGCTTTGGTTCTGAGGGAGTCACTAAAGTAACGCTGAAATTTCTAACTTGGTTGACCATAAAACTTATTCACTGAGAGAAGGAATTCATTACCAGCAGGAGGATTAAGAGTTAGAAGTGAAAGATAATGAGCCATGCTTTCTTGCTTTGGGCAGATTGATGCTTCTGTTACACATACACATGAAGTTACCCCATTCAGTGGCTGGAAACATGAGTCTGGAACCTAGAAGAGAGCAGTACATTCAGATAGAGGAGTCACTTAGCATGTAGGTGATGATGTGAAGGGCTGGTCAGGTTATGTTTACTTAGGGCAGCAGTCCTTTATTTTGCAGATTTTATTGAGATCTTGAGAATTCTTTTCCTTCGCTGAAAAATGAAGCCTATGGCTGAATTCCGAAGAGTAAAGCATGGTAGAAGGAAAAACAGCCCAGCATACAAATCAGCACTGTAGGTGGTTGTTACCAGCTGCTTGCTGGTTACATTAATTTATCCCTCTTTTTTTTGCCCCCCACTCACAAGCCCGAATTGATATATATGACCCCTCAAATTGAAGAATCTTCCTTTTCTGGAAGTTTGTGTCCATGGCAGGGTGGGGAGGTTGGGTTGGGTTGGATTTTTTAGGTGTCCCTTGAATATAACAGGGTAAATTACTGGAGGTTTTTGAAAATTTTGGTTTCATCCTTTATGTGTTACCTATGGATGAGAGTAGCTTCAAAGTTATTTAATTTATTACACTGATTCCATATTGTTTTCAGATTATCACGAAGTATATTGAGGGAAGGACAGTATATATCTTATTGGTATCCTCACTTATTGAACTATTCTATGCACCATATTGTGCAGGTTGGTAGGAATGCTATTTCTTCGTTACCACCAATTTTATGATGCACCTTAGAGAGATAAAGTGCTAATGAGATATTACATTGTTGGTTCTGTTATCTTGACTGATATATTTTAAAATATTTGGTCCTTATCTATAGATTTCAGGAAAGATGAGATTTTTATAGTGAATTGATTAGTGTCTAGTATTGGTAAGTCCTTGACCTTCGACACAGTGAAGATATAATACTGGAAACAACAGCTGCAATAACTTTACTGCTTAATAAGGGTTTGTTTGCCTTATGCCAAGCCCTGACGATGGCATTTTATGTACTTTTTTTTTTAATTTCTCAAAATAACTTAGTGACATAGAGTGTAATATTTTCTTTTGTTGGGGTGGGGTGGGAAGGATGAGATGCTCAAAGAGCTATTAAGAAACTTGCTAAAGCCTCCAGACTTTCCCTCCTGTGTCAGGTCACTTGAGTATTATTTAATGATGCTAGTCTGAGTAAAATCAGTGCTGCCACATTTAAGTCTTGATTGCCTTTGAAAATAGATAGGGTTATTATAATTTGGCACTCTTTGCAGCTAGCTTGTAAGATCTAGGTGAAGATTTCAACTTTTCATTGCTTGGTATGATTTATGCTAGGCTTTTGGATTAACTGTATTTGCTGTTGTTACCTCAAGGATTCTTATTTAATTTTTCACACTAAATGTTACTCCTTTTTACAAATTATGGTCATATTTATGTGAGGTGTTGATCTTTATTGTTCATATGGTTGTCAGACTTGTTTAAAGAGGGTCTTTGTCTAACATGTTTCAGCTAGATGATTACTTATGTTAAGAGTATAAGATGACAATTCTTGGAGTGTGACACTAGTTCCCATATCTAATGTAATCTGTAGCCTTTAAAAAAATTACCTTAGTTAATATAACACAACACTTTTTATTGTTTTAATTATGAAACACTGTAATTTGAAGGTTTTGTAGGGGGAGGTTGGTAAGAAAACCAGCTTGCCTTTCTCCCTCCCTCCCTCCAGTCTTTCCTTTCATCTATCCATCTTTCTAAAGCTCATTGCTCTTTGAAAAGCCTAACATCTCTGTACTTTTATAGATATAAATATAGTTGTCTTATCCCTAGAGCAAGTATAACCAAACTGAGTTAAACTCGTATAATATGGGTCCTCATTGCATTCTTAACAAGATTTGTCACTTTTTGAAAAGCTTTGCAATTTACAAAAGTTATGCAAAAGCTGCTGTGAAAGTGTAATTTCTCATGTGGGATGTGGTTAATTATAGGCTTCATGTCCTAGTGCATGACAAATGATAAAGCTTTACATTAAGCTTTTTATTATTAGGATATTTTGTCTTATCTAAAAAACTTTAATTACTTCTGTTCCATGAGATCTATTGTGCACCAAAGCTAATCAGCAGTTCTCCTTTGAGCTTTTCAAAGTTTTACTGCTGTCAGTGCTGTGTGTCTGAAACTGGAAGATTTTGTTCTTTGGGAGTAGATATTAATTTAATTGTCTTTCAAATACTGTATTTTTAAAGAAAAAATCTTAAAATATATAAATACATGTTAAAAGCTAAAGCATATAATAATGTTGGTATTTTTCTGGGCTTGTATAGTACCAATTGTTAGTTTTGGGGACAGGGAGAATTAGGGGTGCTGTACTGAGTGCTTTACAACTGTAGACTTGGGGAAGATTCTGGGATAATTTGATATTATTTAGTAAGTCCCAAATTAATACTTGAACTATTATTGTAATAGTGTATTTCTTACCTGACTCCCTGAAAATATTATTGTTCTGTTTCTAATTTTTTGAGTTGTATTGTTGATCTGTGTCAGTATAATTAAGTCCTTATATCTCAAATGACTTCTGGAGACTGTAAAATGAAGATAAATAGTTCCTGATCTCCAAATTCATTGGTTCTTTTGTTGTTGTTTCTCATTTACTCATCTGTTTAAACTTAATGGTATGCAAGCCATCTTAGCCCTCAATACAGTAATTCTATTTCCTCTTGCTACCATGGACCCTATCTTTTAAGTGATTTGCCTATCAGAATACCTTTGTTCATAATAAGAGCTAAAACTTAAATAACACTATGTACCACCCACTATTTTAGTTGTTTAGATATTATTGGCTTATTTTATTCTTATAATAATCCTGTGAGATGTTACTGGTATTATCCCCATTTTAAAAGTGATGAAACTGAGGCATCAAAGTATATAAAAATAAAACTAAATTCGTATATTAAATTCTTACTCTTAGATACTATACTAAGTGTTTTATGTATGTCTTAATCTTCAAACTCTTGACAACCTTGTGAGGTGAGTATTACTATCTTTTTTACGTATCTAGGTACAGGTTCAATAGATTAGCTAACTTGAAGGTCACAATCACTGCTGGAGAAATAATAAGTGCCTACCTGTACTGGAAATGAGGCTGTACATTGGAGACTATCTTCTTTGGGAATGTCAACATATAATGGAAAACTATGGTAAAAATTTCCTTCGGAAATCCTTAGATTGTTTATGATGACAGTTTACAGACGCATGTCTCCCTATTAATCCATTTGGCTGTTCTTTGCCCTGTAGCATTGAATAGAATTCAGGAATCAGTAACTACAGGCCTGTGAGCTAGCTGCCTGTTTTTGTAAATAAGGTTTTATTAGAACCCAGCCATGTAAATTCATTTATGAATGTTTTGTGATCGCTTTGGAGAGCTATAAAGGGACAGTTGAGTAATTGAAACATAGACCAACTGTCCCACAAAGCCTAAAACATTTACTTTCCGGGCCTTCAAGGAAAAGTTTGCTAACCTATGGGATAAATAACTGTTTTTTTAGGTGAACTACCAGTACAGAATTGGCTTGCGTTTGGGACCTTGTACAAAAATACATAAGGATGGTGTGAGACATTCTTGTTCTAGGAGGCACGTAGGAACTGAGCGCAACCAAAGATACAGCATGTTTTCCAAACTAGATTTCTTCCTTGGGTGACTCCCATGGAATTTAGAAATTCATTTTGTAGTGTACTTGGATTGCCTTTTAAAAGTATAAAAAGTGATCTTATGTTAATAATTAGGAAGATTCCAGTAAATTCTTCTACCCTAATGCTTTATTTTTATATCTTTAAAAAACACTATGTACCAAACATACCAACTGTGGCTTCTTATAATTTTTAAAAAATGTATACTTCTTAGAGATAATTTCTGAAAGGGTTTCTTATTGTAAACAGAAATGAGACTCTCAACTGCATTTGAATTATTTATATAAAATACATTAAATATCAATTAAGATTTCACAGATATCTGTTATTTTGGAAAATTCACAGCAACATACAATTTTACCAGATGTTAGTATTGTACTCAACTCCAGAAGATTGTATACTTAACATACTTAACTTTCACAAACTCGATATTTGTAAAACCATCGTAGTATTCTACATAGGAATACGTTGTTTTATCGCATGTTGCTTTATTTGCACTATACAGATACTACCTTTTTTTTTGTTTCTTTTCTTTTACAAATTGAATGTTTGGGGCAACCCTGTGCAAAGCAAGTCTATGGGGGCCATATTTTTCAACAACACATGTTTACTTCAGGTCTCCATATCACGTTTTGGTAATTCTTACAGTATCTCAAACTTTTTTATAATTAGTATATCTTTATGGTGATTTGTCATCAGTGATCTTTGATGTTACTGTTGTAATTGTTTCAGAGCACTGTGAACTGCACCAGTGTAAGGTAGCAAATGTTATAACAAAATTATAACATAAATAACTGGTTTTCATTAATTTATAAAAGTTTGCGTTCTGACTACACTGATCAACTGTTCCCTTTCTTCTTTTCCTCTGCACTCCCTATTCTGTGAGATGCAACATTAACACCTACAGTAACCTCCAAGTGTTCTAGTAAAAGAAAGAGTCTCACCTTGCTCATTTTAAATAAAAAAGCTGTAATAGAAATGATTAAGCTAGTGAGGAAGGCGTGTGGAAAGCCAAAATAGGCTGAAAGCTAGGCCTATTTGCACCAAATAGCCAAGTTGTGAATGCAGAGGAAAAATTCTTGAAGGAAATTAAAAAGTGCTACTCTACTGTAAACACATGAATAATAAAAAAACAAAACAGCCTTTTTGCTGATTGGAGAAAGTTGGAGTGTTTTGGATAGAAGTTCAAACCAGCCACAACATTTCCTTAAGCCAAAGTCTAATCCTTAACAAAGCTTTAACTCTCTTCAATTCTGTGAAGGCTGAGAGCAATGAGAAAGCCTCAGATGAAAAGTTTGAAGCTAGCATAGGTTGAGTCATGAGTTTTTTTGTGTTTTTGTTTCGTCTGTTTTTTTTTGACAGGTTCTCACTGTGTCACCCAGGCTGGAATGCATTAGGGCAGTCAACTCACTGCAGCCTCTGTCTCCTGGGCTCAAGCAATCGTCCTGCCTCAGCCTCCTGAGTAGCTAGAACTACACATGCACACCACCATGTCCAGCTAATTTTTTTTTTTTTTTTCATAAAGATAGGGCTTGCTATATTGCCCAGGCTGTTCTTGAACTCCCAGGCTTAAGTAATCCTCCTGCCTTACCCTCTCAAAGTGCTGGAGTTACAGATAGGAGCCACTGTTCACAGCCTGGTTTATGAAGTTTAAGAAAAGCCATCTGCAGAACATAAAAATCAAGATGAAAGAGCAAGTTATCCAGAAGATGTAACTAAGATAATTGATGAAGGTGACTACACTAAACAACACATTTTTAATGGAGACTAAACAGCCTTCTGTTGGAAGAAGATGCAGTCCATACTGGAGAAGTGAAGTCAATGCCTGGCTTCAAAGCTTCAAGACAGGAAGCTTTCTTGTTAGGAAAATGCAGCTGGTGACTTTTGAAAATCCTAAGGCCCATAAGAATTAAGCTACATCTATTCTGCCTGTGCTGTCTAAATGGGACAACAAAGCCTGGGTGAAAGCACATCTGTTTACGGCATGGTTTGCTGAATACATTAAGCCCATTGTTGAGACCTGCTGCTCAGAAAGAAGGATTTTTTTTTTTTTTCCAAAATATTACTGCTCATTGACAATGCTCCTAGTAACCCAAGAGCTCTGATGGAGATATACAAACGTGTCGCTTCATGCCTGTCAATACAACCTCTATTCTGCAGCCCATGGATAAAGGAGTAGTTTTACTTCCAAGTGTTTTTGTTTAGTTTTTGATTTTGAGACAGGGTCTCACTCCATTGCCCAGGCTGGAGTGCAGTAGTGTGATCATTGTTCACTGCAGCCCTGACTTTCCAGGCTCAGATGATCCTTCCACCATAGCCTCCTGAGTTGGGACTACAGGCACGCAACCACCACGCCAAGCTGATTTTTGTATTTTTTTTGTAGAGATGGAATTTTGCCATGTTGCCAGGCTGGTCTTGAACTCCTCGGCTCAAGTGATCAGCCCACCTGGGCCTCCCAAAGTGCTGGCATTACAGGCAAGAGCCATTGTGCCCAGCCAGAAAACTTGTCTTTATAAACAACATCCAATTATTCCTCTTAATAAATGGAATGTTTAGATTTTCTGTCCAACTTGCATCCCAGGCCCACTGTGAGTGTTTTCATAATGCCCCAATTCTTTTCATATCCACCATATAGAGCCTCACTTAATGTCTTTGATAGATTCTTAGAAACCACAACTTTAAGCAAAATGACATGTAATGAAACCAGTTTCACCCTGGGCTAGTTAATATAAACAAGAGTTAAGTTCCTATGGCATATTTCTGGTCACAAATATATCACATTTCTAAATAAAGACCTGTAACATGTCTAATACCAAAGTTTGACATAAAGGTAAGTTATATACATACATTTAAGACAGATTAATAAAAACAAGTGAGATAATTATTTACCCAATTTTTAGTGAATCGGTGAGTGATAGTCATAGTCATGGGGGGGTGGGTCAAATCAAGGAATAAATGTTTGTAAAGCAAAAATTGTAATGAGCACCTCCTACCATCATGAAGTTGAAAAACAATAACAAATATGATGGACTTGCTGAACACTTTCTTACTACATCATTTATTTATTGTGCATTTGCATGATGTATACTTGACACATTTTTTTTTAACAATATTTTTGTATACATTTATTCATTCATTTTTCAACCTGCTTACTCCAGGTTAGAGTTGCTGGTGGCTGGAGCCTATCCCAGCTGCTCAGGTTACAAGGTGGGAACCAATCTTGGACAGGACACCATTCTATTACAGGGTACACTTACATACACACCACACTCACTCATTCTGGGCCATTTAGACATATGAAATAACCTGAAGTGCATATCTTGGGGATATGAGATGAAACTTGAGTACCCAGAGAAAACCCAAGTAGATAGGGGAAAATTCGCAAAGTCTACACAGACAGTGGCTCAGCTAGAAATAATTTTTTTGTTTCATCAGTGTCATAACAAAACAACATTATTCTGGGACCTGTTGTGTGGTCTGTCAACCCTTTGTATTATCTGTTGCCTCAACTGTCAGTTTAAAAGGCTTTTTTTTTTTAACTTTTTATTAATGGTTATTGACTGAAACTGTATTGTATTACTGCCCAGGTAACTTTTCCTTTGAATAGAATGATCCCCTTAACTTGGGGATCCACAGAGACATTATATTTCAGTGTGGTTAGTTTTTTTTTTTTCTGTGATTCTGTGTGTTTTATGCATTGAAAAGAATTATCAGAAAGGAGTCCTCAGGCTTTACCTAAGTACCAGAGGAGCTCATGTCACTAAAGAGGTTAAGAACCCCTGATGTGAGAATTTCCATTTCAGTGGAATATGACAAGTGGTAAGAGAAGTTACCGATGTCACGTAACTTGAAACACTCAATCCCAGTATAAATTACTCACTCTGTTAACAAGTCAGATGAGTCCAGACAACTTCAAGAAATTAAAGAAGACTAACCTTGGCTCTAGCTTCTTGACTTTCCCATTTCTCAACTTTGCAAGGATAAAATTGGCCACTGTTCTTCTGATACATATGGAATCCTGTATGATGTGCCCAGAGACAGCATATATAGTGGAAAAGAGCATAGATTTTGGAATCACAAGTGCCTAATCTTTCCAAGTTGCTGATTCTTCATCTATGATATGGAACTAATAATATGCACTTCAGTGGGGTGTGGGAGGAATTAAAGGACCTGAAGCGTGTACAGTGTATATAGTACACAATGTCTGGCTCAGTATGGGTACTTGCATAGATGTTAATTTCTTTACTTATACTAAAAACCCCAAATGAACCTGAATTGAATTTAAAGTTTGGTGATGAAGTGATAGTGGTGGTGGTGATGTAGGAATTAATAATTGTCATTACATTTCTTTCTAGAATTAGTTTGGATGATTTTTGTTCAGTGAGAAAATTTCCTGAAAGAGGTAGACTTCTTTGGGAGAAAGAAAAGTAACTTACAGAATGTAGTTGCAGAAATAATGTGAAAGAGAGCACAGACTGAGGAGTAGGAAAATTAGAGTCCCAACTTTGTGGAGAGGAGTGAATAAAGGGAAGTGAACATATCACTGAATTCATGCTTTTCCTTAAGTTATCTGTTTCCAGAGCAGTGGAATTTTTCATCAGAGATAAATATGAAAAGAAGAAATACTACGATAAAAATGCCATAGCTATTACAAATGTAAGTAAAACCTTCATCTCTCATCAATTGTTTGTTGACTAGATCTCAAACTTTTAGCATGCAATACAGCTTAATTTATTTATTGTGAAAATATACTAGTTGTATATATTTACATTTGAATATTAGAACTTTTTTGGTTATATAATGTTGAGCTCTTGTGGAACAGAACTCTTGATTTAGAAAGGAGCATATTCTAAATCTAATAACCACTCACATGGCATTTAATTGAGTTGATTTTTGAAATTTGCAAAAAGCTAGAACCACTAATTGAAAATGGTGGGAGAGAAAATTTTTTCCCTAGATTCTAGAAATGTATGAAAAAGAAAAAAGGCAAATACATCTTCTTCTAAGGGCTTTCTTTGGTTGGTCTGTTGAGAAATGAAACCAGTAGCCCAGGAATATATTAAAACATGGCATTTACATTTGTTATTAGCAAGCATTTTGATACTTATAATAGTTGAGTCTTTACAGTAGTAATCAGATACCATCAGGTACCCATAACAACGTTTCAGTCAATGACAGAGTACATATACAATGTTGGTTCTATAAGTTTATAATCCCTTATTTTTACTGTACTCTATCTATGTTTAGATATACCTACATACACCGATACTTACCATTGTGTTAGAATCGCCTACAGTATTCACTATAGTAACATGCTGTATAGGTTTGTAACCTAGGAGTAATAGATATTACCATATTACCTAAGTGTGCAGTAGGTTGTACCGTCTAGGTTTGTATGAGCACACTCTTATGATGTTTGCACGATGATGCTATCATGTAATGATAGGTTTCTCAGAATGTGTCCCAATTGTTAAATGACACAGGACTGTTATGTTTTATCAGCTGTTTCTTTTTAGTTTTTAAAAATTTTTCTCATCCAAGTTAATTATAGTCTAAGGCTAATTGCCTTTATTGTTGAAATCATGTTTTTGGACTTTGATTCCTAGATTGATAAGCTATAAACCAGTTAATCTTTTGGCGAAGTCATCCATCAAGCAATTTAGAGACAATGGAAATAGATTCGTCTCATTTTTCCTACAAACTGGTTTACTATTTGGCCCATATGGAGAAGCAATATATTAAAAATTCAGTCAAATCCTAAGAAAGTTAGGATATTTTAATATGCTATCTTTGGCCATAAAAAAATCTTGTTTAACAAGTTTTTAAGTATCAGCTCAATATGGTAGCTCATACCTATAATCCCAGCACTTTGGGAGGCCAAGGTGATAAGATCGTTTGAACCCAGGAGTTCAAGACCAGGCTGCTGGGCAACATAGTGAGACCCTATCTCTTTTTATTAAAAACAATTTTTTTTTGACTGGGCATGGTGGCTCATGCCTGTAATCCCAGCACTTTGGGAGGCCGAGGCAGGTGGATTTGAGATCAGCCTATCCAACATGGTGAAACCCTGTCTCTACTAAAAATACAAAAATTAGCTGGGCCCGTTGGTGCATGCCTGTAATCCCAGCTCCTTGGGAGGCTGAGGCAGAAGAATTGTTTGCATCCAGGAGGCAGAGGTTTCAGTGAGCCAGGATTGTGCTACTGCACTCCAGTCTGGGTAACACAGTGAGACTCTGTGTCAAAAAAAAAAAAAATTAAGTTTTTAAATATCATTAGTGTGTATTTTAGAGCAAAGATATCCTTGTGTGTTGCATTGGAGCTGCATTTACAGTGGATATAAGAAAGGAAATCTGTTGAAGGATTGATTAAAAATTAACAATATTGAGAATATTTATAATGTCTATAAAATTAAGGTCACTGTAAGCACTGAGGGGGGGAAAGGACTAACTTAAAAGTATAATGCATTTTCATGTGAAATATTAAGAAATCATTTTAGTTTATTTTAGAGAACATACTGTTTTATATTAAACACTTTTAAAATATAAATTTTAAAATTATATTTGTAATATGTTTCTTTTCTTAGCAGTAATTAGGAAATTATTTTTACATGGTAATGTATAAGATAGTTTTATTTTGGGATGGTAGCTGTTACTGAGTTGGGTTTTTTTTCCCCCCTTCAAGGTGTAATAATGGTATGCTTAGTTGTAAGAATTCCTTCATTTATAAGATATATGGTAGAATAAAACACTTGGAGATTAAATGTCATGATACCTAACACTTTCAAGTGGTTTGGTGAAACCTAGCAGCTTTGTGTGTTTGTGTCTGTAGAGAGAGAACAAATATGGCATAATGTTACTATTTGACTAATATTGGTGATGTTTATAGAGGTATTCACTCAACAGTTTCTTCCATTTTTTTTGTAGGCTTGAGAGTAAAAATTTTAAGGTAAAAGTTTGTTTACCTCAGTGTATACTCCTGAGTTTATAGTACTATTGAAATGAAAATGCAGAAAGATTTACAAAAGTCACAATAAACCCAAGGGAAAATGTATTCCACCTATTCTAATATAAACAAAATAATAATAAATACGTTTATATTGTAGCAGATTTAAAGTATTTTTTCCTCTTTCATGGTGATCAGTGAGCAAGTAACTAATCTTATGTATTACTGAGAATTGCATATTTCTGTTCAGTGTTTCGTCTTCAGTAATAGATTGAGCACTCATCCAAATAAATTTGGATCACTTATTATGCTCGCAATCTCCTAGGATACCAAAACAAAGAGGACCTGATTGTTAGAGACATTTATCATAGTGGAGATAGGAACAGATTTTAAAAAATAAAAGTACCTTATACCTAAGGTATTCCAGGAGTACTAGAGTACTTAAGGGGTATCCACAGAGAGACATTTATCATTTCTTCGTCTTCTTCTTCTTCTTTTTTTTTTTTGAGACAGAGTCTCACTCTGTTGCCAGGCTGGAGTGCAGTGGCATGATTTTCGCTCACTGCAACCTCCGCCTTGCGAGTTCAAGCACTTCTTCTGCCTCAGCCTCCCGAGTAGCTAGGACTATAGGCGTGCTACCACGCCCAGCTAATTTTTGTATTTTTAGTTGAGACGGGGTTTTGCCATGTTGGCCAGGATGGTCTTGATCTCTTGACCTCGTGATCCGCCCACCTCGATCCTTCAAAGTGCTGGGATTACAGGCGTGAGTCACGGCGCCCTGCCGACATTTATCATTTCTTTGTATTGGGAACATTCAGTATCTTCTGACTTTTTGAAAATATATGCTAAATTATCGTTAGCCGTACTCACCCTACAATACTACAGAACACTAGATCGTACTCCTCCTATCTAGCTGTAATGTCACATCTGTTAAAAATTTCTCCCCATCCTTTCCTCTCCCTTACCCTTTAACGTCCACAGTTCTTCCCTCTGCTTCCATGAGTTCTGTTTTTCTTTTTTTTCTTTTTTTTTTTTTTATTAATAACAACTTTATTTAGGGTTTTCATTGTTGTTCAGAAAATGCAATCCTTACAACAATGTAAGGCGTTTGGTGATGCTCAGATCTACAGAAAATAATAATTGTTCCGTTTTTCTTAGCTCACACAGAAGAATGAGAACACGTGGCATTTATCCTTCCATACCTGACTTATTTCACTTAGCATAATGGCCCCCAGGGTTATCCATCTTGCTGTGAATGATAGGATTTCATTCTTTTTATGGCTGAATAGTATTCCATTGTGTATATATATCACACTTTAAAAATCTGTTCATCTATTGATGGAAATTTAGGTTAATTCTGTGTCTTGGCTATTGTGAGTAGAGCTGCAGTAAACATGGGGGTTCAGGTATCTTTGATATGCTAATTTACTTTCATATAGATAAATGCCCTATACTGGGATTGCTGGCTTATATGGTAATTTTGTTTTTAATTTTTTGAGAAACCTCCATATTGTCCATAGTGGTTGTACTAATTTACATTCCCACCAACAATGTCTAAGAGTTTTGTTTTCTCTGCATCCTCTCCAGTATCTATCTTTTTGATAATAAACCATTCTAACTGTGGTAAGATATCTTATTTTGGTTTTGATTTGCATTTCTCTGATGATTATTGATTTGACCTTTTTTTATATACTTGGCCATTTTTGTGTCTTTTGAGAAATGTCTATTCAGATCTTTTGCCTATTAGCCTTTTTTTTTTTGCTGTTGTTCGAGTTCCTTGTATATTATGGATGTTAGTTTCTTGTCAGATGAGCAGTTTGCTAATATTTTCTCTTATTTTACAGATTGTCTCTTCACTCTGTTAATTGTCTCCTTTGCCATGCAGAAGCTTTTTAGTTTGATGTAGTCCCATTTTTCTATTTTTGGTTTTGTTGCCTGTGCTTTTGAAGTTTTATTCATAAGATCTTTGCCTAGACCAGTGTTTCCTGTGTTTTCTTCTACCAGTTTTATAGTTTTGGGTCTCCTATTTAAGTCTTTATTATTAATTTTCTTTTTTTTTTGAGATGGAGTCTCGCTGTGTCGCCCAGGCTAGATAGAGTGCAGTGGTGCAATCTCAGCTCCCTGCAACCTCCGCCTCTGGATTCAAGTGATTCTCCTGCCTCAGTCTTCCAAATAGCTGGCATTACAGGTGCGTGCCACCAGGCCTGGCTAATTTTGTGTTTTTGTTAGAGATGGGGTTTTGCCATGTTGGCCAGGCTGGTCTCGAACTCCTGGCCTCGAGTGATCCCCCTGCCTTGGGCTCCCAAAGTGCTGGGATTACAGGCATGAGCCATCACACCCAACTAAGTCTTTAATCTATTTTTGATAATTTTTAATTTTTGTGGGTGTATAGTAAGTGTATATATTTATGGGAGACATGAGATTTTTTTTTTTTTTTTTTTTTTTTGAGACGGAGTCTCGCTCTGTCACCCAAGCTGGAGTGCACTGGCCAGATCTCAGCTCACTGCAAGCTCCGCCTCCTGGGTTCACACCATTCTCCTGCCTCAGCCTCCCGAGTAGCTGGGACTACAGGCGCCCGCCACCTCGCCCGGCTAGTTTTTTGTATTTTTTTAGTAGAGACGGGGTTTCACCGTGTTAGCCAGGATGGTCTCGATCTCCTGACCTTGTGATCCGCCCGCCTCGGCCTCCCAAAGACATGAGATGTTTTAATACAGGCATGGAATGTGTAAAAATCACATAATGTAAAATGGGATATCTTCCCCCTCAAATTTGACTATTATGTTATTATGTTGAATAAGAGTGGCGAAAGTGGATATCTTTGTCTTATTTCTGTTCTTAGAAGAGAAGTTTTCAGCTTTTCCCCATTCAGTATTATGTTAGCTGTGGGTTTGTCATATATGACGTTTATTGTGTTGAGGTATGTTCCTTTATGCCTAATTTGTTGAGAATGTTTATCGTGAAGGGATGTTGAATTTTATGAAATTCTTTTTCTGGATCTATTGAAAAGATGATAAGGTTTTTGTCCTTCATTCTGTTGATGTAATATATCACATTATTGATTTGTATATGTTAAACCATTTATACATTCTTGGGATAAATCCCAGCTGATCATGAGCAGATTGTGTGGGCACGTGCAGTGGATGTCATAGGACCCAGATGAGTTAATCCTCAAGCCCCTGGTTGGGTCATGTGGGTGGTGGTGGCTGTGGCTATGTGGGAGGGTTCTTGGGTCCCCAGGTGGAGGGTGCCAACCACAGTGACAGTCTGAGTACGTCGGTTGTTAGGGTCCTGGGCAGTCCATGCTGGTGTTGGTGGCAGCAGCTCTGAGTCGGCCTATTCTCAGGCATCTAGGAGGCCTTTCCAGATGTATATGGTGGCCATGGAGTACCTCTAACCAGGCCCTTTCTTGGGTCCCTGAACTGGGTGTGTGGGCACTGACAGTGATAGGGGTAAGCTATTCCTCAGTCCTGTCCACTGCACAGGCAATGTGTGTGGATGGTGGCCAGCCGGGCCAGTCAGTTCTCATGCTGTCCCTGGGCAGCATGTGCAGGTACTTGCATTGGCATTCCAGGCAGTGTACATGGATACACAATGGCTCTGCTCCTAGAAGGGGCAGGGACACTCTATGGTGGTAGTCCCAGGCAGGTGGCTCTCAGGTCTGGAGAGCACATGCTTCAGCTCCTTACATCCTGGAGCAGACTCCCTGATGTGCTAGACTGCCTCTTTTCCAGGATGTAGGCTTCTGCAGGACTCAGGTGCCAGGGACTTGACTACACTGCTGAGTCTAGCTGGTGTTCTGATGCTGAGGCCTTCCAGGAAGATGTCAAGTGCGTTGGGAGATCCCAGGGATGTCAAGATGCTGGGTGTATGGGCTTCAGGGCTGGATGTAGTCTAGTGTTGGCGGTACTGTCAAAATGGCACTGTGCAGCAGCAGCTTGGTCCCAGTGGGTGGGTGAGATCTAGCATGAATTCTTTCTGGAATAGTGTAGTTGTGTGGACTCCAGGCAGCTCCTTATACTATGTTCAGGGCCTGTGAGGGCTGAAGGAGTCTCCTGTAGCTAAGATTGTAGGGGCTCTGGTGGGAATGTGGACTGTTAGGGATTTTTGCTTACCTTGCCACCATGATGGGGAGTCCTTCCTGGCTTCTAGCCAATCTTGGCTAACTGCATTGCTTCCCTGTTGTTGCTGCCATTTCGAGTTTCTCTGCCTCTGAGATTCCTTGTCTCTTCTCTACTGAATCCTACTGTTCTCCCCTAGTGCTCTATTCAATGTGTTGAATAGAGCATGTTGAATAGAACTGCGTATGTGAGGGATCCAGGTTGTGTGCTCCATGTGAGAATGTATTGCCTGATTATCCGAGGTAGAGCTGAAGCAGTGATGGTAGTGCTGGGGAATGGCTACAAACACAGATCAACATTGGGAGAGAGGTTTGACTGCACAGAGACCATGATAAGTCAGTTGCATACAGACTCATATCAAAACCCTATCATTGAGCAGTAAGTGACAATTAAGCTGCATCTGGTGGCAGGCTTTATAGTGGCAAGTGAGTTGATGTACTTCAATTGTACAACTGCATCTGGTGGCAGGCTTTAAGTCAGAATCTGACATTTGCTTTAGTCCACACATGGCCCGCTCATTATTTGATTTACCACAGTCCTGTCCACAATCACAGGGCTGGTGTTGTATGAGTGGGAATTTTAGTGGCTGTCAGAATTCTGCCTACTGTGGTCATATAGAATGAGTCTACCTCCCTTGTCCTCCCTGATTTCATTGAGTGACAGGGGAATTTGAAACACTTTGCAGAAATTTGTCCTGTTGGCCAGGCATGGTGGCTCACGTCTGTCATCCCAGCACTTTAGGAGGCTGAAGTGGGAGGATCGCTTGAGTCCAGGAGTTTGAGACCAGTTTGGGTTACATGGCAAGACCCTGTCTCTACAAAAAATAATAATAAATTAGCTGGGCGTGGTGGAGTGTGCCTGTAGTTTCAATTACTCGGGAGACTGAGGTGAGAGAATTGCTTGAGCCCAGGAGATTGAGGCTTCAGTGAGCTGTGATAACACCGCTGTACTACAACCTGGGGAACAGAGTTAAGACCCTGTTTCAAAAAAGAGAAAGAGAAATCTGTCCTGTCTTCCTCCCCTTGCTCACTTACCAGTAGTGAATCACAGTGGGAAGCTAAGTATTTTAAGTGAGTTTAGGAGATACAAGAGGACTTAGGTAGATGAGGCTGAACTGCCACATAATTTGCTCTTTTCCTCCAGCAGTTTTTCTCTCTCCCTCTGCCCCATCCTGTCTCTGTGTCTCTTCAGCTAGTGAGTTGAGATTAATGTAAAAGAACAGGGTTTGTGCTTGATTTTCTTTGTTACTTCTTTTTATTACAATTTGCTTCCTCTTCTGTGGAACAGGGATGTCATAGTGTCTGAATTTCATAGTATTGCTGGAAGAATTAAGATAAAGTATACTCTATTCTTAGTAGGGTGCCTAGCACATAACTGCTTGTAATATAAGCTATTGTGATGGCAGCAAATGACTGTAATCAGGTAGATAATTAAGAAAAATGAATACTCAAACTTAATTTTAAGAGTGTATATCATTGGAAAAATCTTGGCTTGAGTTCTGTTTCATTAATCTCTCCACATTTTAATCAGCCCCTTAATTATGGGACACCCCAATAGAGCAAGTGAAGGACTTAAATTTTTTTTAAGTTTTCCAGAGTTCTAACTGACTTGGCCAAAGATTTTAAAGTTAAAATATTAAATATTAAGATTTAGGCTTCTTCTATACACTTGGTAGCTATGGTTACTTGGTTAAGTTTTCAGTGTCTTTTAATCCTCCTACTGATGAGTTTCACTGATGTGTTTTTTATGGGTTATGTACTAATTTAGTAAATGTGTATGTTTTCAGCTTTTTCAATCCAAGTCATGCCATGGAATGCAAAAGACATTGGAAATCATGTATTTAAAATGATTCCAAGACTTCTGAAAAACTTGAGCTTTGTGGTATACTAAAAGCTCATGAGATAGCCATTCAAGAATTGCTGTGATAAAATTTCTGCTTAGAAAACATATCCGGGAATTTCCAAAATGAGATTGAAGGAATCCGTTGCCAACAATTAATCTATAAGATGTTTTTCAGTGACTGCATCTTTTTCAGTGTTTTGGACCACAGATTTAATTTTCATAGCATTATTCTGTTTAAAAGGGTGGTAGTAGCAAATATTTCAAAAAATTCATCAAGAAAATTTTAAACATTATGCTTTATGGCCTTCAATTACTTTATAGCTTTTCAAAGGGTGTTTGTTCACCTTATTCTTGTAGATGGGATTCGGGAACTTGTTTTGCATGGTCAGTTTTTCTTTTGCATGAGGACAATTGTTGTTCTGGGAGTTTTTTCACATATAGGTTACTTTGATGGTGGCCTAGGGAAGAACGTCTGAGCTTAAGAATAATCGAAGGAAGGACTGTTAAACTCATTTTATTTCTGAAGAAAACTCATTTTATTTCTGAGGAATGTCTTTACTGGATTTCTACCGCATGTTATCTCATGGATAGAAGGGGTGGGTGGGAGTTGGGAAAGACATTTGAATATGACTACTGAATTCACTGACACCACCAATTTCCAGCAAAGTTTTCTAAGGTCAGAACCTTATGCTCTATCTTATGCTCTATATGTACTAGGAGCCAGTGAAATGGAATTAATATCTAGTTACAAAATAAATTCCTAATTTGAAAGTAAATATGGATAACTTCTGTGGGATTTCAGAAAAGTATGTTAGCAAGCCAATCAACTTTCAGAGAGCAGTTGCTGAGATTGAGCCTCCTTTTGGTTCTCATTCTGAGATGCTTTCTTCCTCCTCTTTTTCTGTAACAGTTGAAAATATTTATTGAGACCTGTTGAATGTCAGGTACTAAAGATGGTGAACAGAATAAAATTAATATCTGCCTCAGATAACTTTAGTTGAACAAAGAATACTGATAAGTAACTAGATCTTTATAAGACAACATGTGATAAAACTTACATAATAGGGAAATATTGTAAGAGGAAATATTACTCCAGGCTCTATAGAGAGATCAAGGAATACTTTGAATAGTTCCCAGAGGAGGCAGTGTTAACTCAAAATTAAAGGATGGGTAGGAACTAATAGAAGCATGGGTTTCTGAAGCAGAGGGACTAGCAAGAGGAAAGGCTCCTAGAGTTCAGAGAAGCAGACTAGAGAACCAGAAGGAGTCGTATATGGCTGGGCAGAGTGTATATGAATGTAGCCAGAGGAGGGAAGAATAGGGAGATAAGGTAGATGACACTTGTGGCCTGATTAAGGAGTTTGGACTCTGTCTTTATACAATGTATATATAAACTATTCAGACCTTCTAAGCAGTGGTATGTGGTGGTCAGGTTTACTTCGAGAATGACATGGTATGCAGAATGGATTTGGAGAGGAGCAAGATATGGGGCAAGGAGACCAGTTAGGAGGACTAATCCAGAAGATGGATATTGGTGATTTCCTCCTAGAGATTTAGAAAGAAGTCTGGAGTATCTAGCTTTTCGTGTCTCTGTATTTATTTTCTCCTTTTCACTGCCCTTTTTCTTCCCTCATCTACCCCTGTTCTGTACTATCACTTGCTTCCAGTTGTCAATATGTTGATTTCTGTTTCTTCCTTGCTCACATAATGTATATTACCCTGCTAATATGACTTTAAAGAGTAACTTTATTGAAATATAATTCATATATAATAAAAGGTAAATATTTTAAGGTCCAGATCAATGAATGTTTAGAAATACATATCCTTGTGTAACCACTACCACCACAATCAAGATATAGAAACTTTTCGTCACTCTTGAAGGTTTCTTTGTGCCCCTTGCTAGTCAGCCCCCAACAATGGCCTTGGTGACTGATCTGTTTTTTTTTTTAATCACCATAGATTGTATTTTCTAGAGTTTTATGTGAGTGGTTTCATACACTGTGTACTCTTCTGTGTCTTTTTTCTTCTATTATGTTTGTGATTTGTTATCGATTCACTTGTTCATCTGTCCATTGACTTTTCAGATGTTTTTCTTCTTAAGTAAGTTTGTTTTCTTTCTCAACTGGAACGTGGTATTAAAGCATTTATTCTTTTTCTTTCTTTTTTTTTGTATTAAAATGTGATACGCATCTGTAATCCCAGCTATTCGGAGGCTGAGAGGCAGGAGGATCGCTTGAGTCCAGGAGTTTGAGTCCAGCCTGGGTAACATAGAAAGACTCTGTCTCAAAAAAAAAAAGTGATTAAAATAAAAAAGGTTTTTACTTGAGCGCAGGGTTCAAGGTTATAGTGAGCTGTGATATTCACACCATACTCCAGCCTGGGTGACAGAGCAAGACCCTGTCTGAAATTTTTTGTTGTTGTTGTTAAATTACTGATATTTATTGAATAGAATTTTATATTCCTGCTACTGAGTTTTAAGAGTGGCCACATCAGCTTATCATCTTCTCAAATGGAGGACAAGCACTTTTATAATGAATTATCTTGCTGCTTTCTAAGGATTAGTAGCTTTTGACATACTCAATGCCCGTATTGTCTTTTTATATTTTTGTTCTGCTTTTCATGAGCTTAGGCAAAGAGGTCTTTATGATACAGCTATCTTCTTAAGTGAACTTACGGCTTTTTATTCTTTTTTTTTTTTTTTTTTTTTTAAGACAGAGTCTTATTCTATCTCCCAGCCAGGAGTGCAGTGGCGTGATCTTGGCTCACTGTAACCTCTGCCTCCCAGATTCAAGTGATTCTCCTGCCTTAGCCTTCCAAGTAGCTGGGATTGCAGGCATGCACCACCACACCTGGCTAAAGTTTTGTATTTTTAGTAGAGACAGGGTTCACCATGTTGGCCAGGCTGGGCTCGAACTCCAGACCTCAAGTGATCTGCCTGCCTCAGCCTCCCAAAGTTCTTTATTCTTATTTTCTATATGAAGTAGTAATTAAAGATTTTTAGTAAGTAAATATCCAATAGGACAAACCAGTTTTAAACCAGGCTTTCAGGCTCGGCTTTGACTTTTTTTTTAATGCAAGATCTACATTTTCTTGTGTTGTTTATTTTCTCTCCTGTGTAACTTGCATTAATATTCATTAAGTGGCTAGCTTACACAGAGCCAACAGCGAGCAAGCAAGGAAAAGAAAATTCCCTAAAGTTTATAGTCTTGTGTTGTGATTCGAGAATTACTGCCATAACTAACTTAATAACAAGCAGATTGAGGGAGAACTTGTCGTCTTGAAGTGTTATTTTGACATTACATAATGACCTATCTGTAATAGCACCTTTAGTTTTAAAAATTCCTCATAGGCACTATTGATATGATAGGGCAATATAGAGATGTCAGTTTTATGGCCTCAAAGATCTATGCATTTTGTAAATGTATTTCAGTTACATTTTGGCAGTAAAGAGAGCAGGAAGATAATGCTTCCATTAAAGTGATCAACTACGCATGTAGAAATTGGGCAGTAAGATGTGTGAAAAAAGCTTTTAGATGAAACCCATTTTCGTGTATAAATTGCCTGTGCTGCATATATAACTGTCTCATAATGCTTTGGGGTAATTCAGCAAGTATAGCACTGGAAATGATGTTTGCCTGCTGATCTTAAAGAAGGAAGTGTATAAATTGCTTTATAATAAGTCTGCTGCTCAGCTGTTATATTACATTAATCCACTCTTTTTTTCCTAGCTTTTCTTCTATTTTCTTAAACAGTTGATTAAAATTTTAATTAACTTTTACTATTTCAGTTCTATTTTATTTTTCATTCTTAAAAGTTATTATAAGTAAAAACAAAAACCCATTTTTGCTCTTCTACTACTTGGGACAGTGTATCTTCATGTTTCAGAGCATTTGTATTTCAGTAGTCACATTGACTAAAGATGAACTGTGAGAGAAGCTTAATTATTTTCCATATACTTTTGGTATGATCTTATCTGACTACATTTTAAGTTTTATATCCTAGTAAAATCCATTTTAAATCATTTATTATTCAGTACTAAACCCTTTTATAAATTTCAAACTGAAATTTTTAAAAAGCAGTACTTATTTCTTGATGCATCGTTTTTATTAACATGTCTCTTAAGTGCTTCTATATCTCAAAAATATACAGGGTTTTTTTTCTTTCCTGTGCCTGTCAATTCTCATTACTTTCTTTTTGTTTTTTCCTCCTCACTTTTCACCTGCACTCCACAGATTTCCTCCTCTGATGCTCCTCTTCAGCCTTTGGTATCCTCTCCTTCTCTGCAAGCTGCTGTTGACAAAAATAAATTGGAGGTATGGTAATGTTTTAACCAGCTGCGTTATGTAGTGTTAAATGGTAAATTAACTTCCTTTTGCAGTGTGTCATTCGGGACCACTATAATAGTTCCTTATATTTTGAATGATCCCTAGAATTAAAACAGCAATTTCTAGAATTTTTTTATACCACAGCTATGGTTAAGGAACTTTGAATCTATATTTAGTTTCAGAATAACTGATTTATTGGTGCCATGGCTATATCTCAACAGTTAAAAGCAATTAGTTTTTTGTTGTTGTGCCCATTACTATCTTATACTTCCAGGAACTTTAAAAAAAAAAAAACAAAAAAAAACTTTTCTTTCTGTGATTCTTTTGTTAAAAGCACTTAAACAAAGTTAATGCCAAGTTTCTTTTTTAAGCAATAGTAAACACCATACAGATAAAACGTGGGTATTATGGGATCATGAGTTCAGAATCATCAATGATAACTGTTAGAATGCATTTTGGGTGGAAGTGGTTGGGGTGCATATACTACCACAGTGTATTTTTAAAGTCATCCCTACAAATATTTGAGAGTTTTAATTTCTTTTGACTCTTTATCTTTTTTTTTTTTTTTTTTGTTACATTGGCCTTAATAATTATTTTCAGTCATTCTTTCAACTAAAGTTCCAGGCATTCTTTCAACTATCATTTTTTCCCATAGACATGGGATAAATGATAAATGGTTGGCTAGATGTGTGGTATACGAAGACAAGATATAGCCCCTGCCCTCCAGGAGCTTACAGTCTAAGGCAAGAAAACAGATAACTATATAGCAGTTTATAATACAATATATTATGGGCTGTGATTGAAGTACGCTTACTGTACTGCAGTTAATACAGGAGGCATCATTTTAATGCATCTTATGCTCTGAATAAGCGTTAGATACAAGGAGGGATTAAGAAGAATTCCAAATAGGGAAACTAGCCTGTGAAAAAACATATGGGCAAAGCAGAGTGTTTGGGGAGTTGCAAAGTAGAATGGTATAACTGAAATATGAGTAGAACGGCCAGGCTCCTCTGTTTCTCATGAAGGAGCCTTCTCGTGAGCCCACTGAAGGAGTTTGATTCTGAAGGCTCGGGCACTTTAATGACGAGTTTTAAGCATTGGGGGGCGAGTGTGACAGGATCAGATTTTCATGTTGTAACACTACAGGCTCCATGGGGAGTGAATTTTGTGGTGATGGGTGAGGAAAAGAGTTAACCTATTATTCTAATCCAGGTGTAAAATGAGGGGGACATGCTTCAAAGTAGTAACAGGGAATGTAAAAGAGAATGTAATTTTTGAAATTTATTTTTTTTTTGAGATGGAGTCTTGCTCTGTTGCCAGGCTGAACTGCAGTGGTGCAATCTGGGCTCACTGCAACCTCCATCTCCAGGTTCAAGCGATTCTCCTGCCTCAGCCTCATGAGTAGCTGGGACTACAGGTGTGCACCACCACGCCCAGCTAATTTTTGTATTTTTAGTAGAGACGGGATTTTGCCATGTTGGCCAGGATGGTCTCGATCTCTTGGCCTTGTGATCTGCCCACCTCGGACTCCCAAAGTGTTGGGATTACAGGTGTAAGCCACCATGCCCGGCCAAGAGAGTGTAATTTTGAGAGGTCTTAAGAAGGTACAGTCCATGGAGTTTAGTAATTGATGTCTTGTGGAGGTGCTTTGGGAAGCCTTGTGACTTCCAGCTTGTATCTTGAGCATCTTAGTAGATGATGGTGCCAGTTAGCGAGATAAGGATACAAGCTGAAAAGAAGGAACAGGTTTGAGCAGAAAAGGAAAGAGGTGAATTAAAAGTTGGATGTGTTAAGTATGAGGTCACTGTGAAACATTGAGGTTATTTAGTAGGTGGTTGGATATACAGGTCTAGGTCCAGGGAAAAGAAAAGGGGAGGCGAGTAGTGAGAGAGAGAGAGCGCTTAAAAATTTGTGAAACTATGTCTTTTATTTGTTTATTTGTTGATTGATTGATTCATTTATTTGAGACGGAGTTTCGCTCTTGCCCAGTTTGGAGTACAATGGTGCGATCTCGGCTTATTGCAGCCTCCCACTGCAACCTCTGCCTCCTGGGTTCAAGCGATTCTCCTGCCTCAGCCTCCTGAGTAGCTGGGATTACAGGCATGTGCCACCACACATGACTAATTATGTAATTTTAGTAGGGATAGGGTTTCTCCATGTTGGTCAAGCTGGTCCCGAAATCCCGACCTCAAGTGATCCACCCACTTCAGCCTCCCAAAGTGCTGGGATTATAGGGGTGAGCCACCGTACCTAGCCCTATGTCTTTATTTAAATAACTCAAGTATAGTTTGATTATAATGAACCCAGTATGTACTTACGTCCGTCTTATTGGACTTGAATGTTTAACCAGTTTTCTTGCACAGGAGGTCAGCTGTTTCACTATGTCACTTGTGCATTTAACCACCAGGTTTCAAGAACTACTATTTTAAAATACAAAACACTGCAGTATTTTGTTCTTGCTGAGAAAATAGTTTAAAACAAATTAGGCTTTCACAGTACTCTTAGATCTTTTAGCAGCTTTTGATTCTATGGATGGGAGTCATCTGTGGGTCAAACTGCATGATAAGTTTAGAGCCCATTCTGTTAATATTACTTCAAAGCCTGTCTCCTAATACCACTGCCAGAATCAGAGTAGGTGACAGCTGTATTTTTATTATTTTTATTATACTTTAAGTTCTAGGATACATGTGCACAATATGCAGGTTTGATACATAGGTATACATGTGCCATATTGGTTTGCTGCACCCATCAACTCGTCATTTACATTAGGTATTTCTCTTAATGCTATCCCTCCCCCAACCTCCCAACCCCCGACAGACCCAGTGTGTGATGTTCCCTGCCCTGTGTCCAAGTGATCTCATTATTCAGTTCCCACCTATGAGTGAGAACATGCGGTGTTTGGTTTTCTGTCCTTGTGATAGTTTGCTGAGGATGATGGTTTCTAGCTTCATCCATGTCCCTGCAAAGGACATGAACTCATCCTTTTTTATGGCTGTGTAGTATTCCATGGTGTATGTGTGCCACATTTTCTTAATCCAGTCTATCATTGGTGGACATTTGGGTTGGTTCCAAGTCTTTGCTATTGTGAATAGTGCCGCAATAAACATACATGTGCATGTGTCTTGACAGCTGTATTTTTACAGCTGAATTCCAGTGTTAAAGAGTATCAAGTCATGCTCTCCCTCTAGTAAATGTAGCTAGCAAATTTGATTTGTTTTTAGTGATTTCATATGTGCCTACCAATGGGGTGATTAGGAAGTCAAACTTCTACTCATGACGCAATGGCCTTCTTGAGAAATAACTGTCTTCACCTGTGCTGGCTGCTCTACCAATATGCCATAGATTGAGTAGCTTATAAACAACAAAAATTTACTTCTCACAGTTCCAGAGGCTGGAAAGACAAAGATCAAGTCTCCTGCAGATTCTGTGTCTCACGAAGGGTCCACTTTCTAGTTCTTAAAACGGTGCATCTTTGTGCCCTCATATAGTGGGAAAGGGCTGGAAATCTCTCTGGGGCCTTTTTAATAAGGGTGTGAATCCTATTCATGAAGGTTTCATCCTCATGACTTAATCACTTCCCAAAGCCTTACCTCCTAATAATATCACATTGGGGATTAGGTTTTAACATGTGCATTTTAGGATGGACACAAACATTCAAACCATAGCAATGACTAATACCTCTGAGAGGTTCGGAAGCAACTCATTCTCAACGTATTTTTCTTTTCTTTTTTTTTTTTGAGACAGAGTTTGCTCCTGTCGCCCAGGCTGGAGTGCAGTGGTATAGTCTCAGCTCACTGCAACCTCTGCCTCCTAGGTTCAAGTGATTCTCCTGCCTCAGCCTCCCAAGTAGCCGGGATTACAGGTGCCCGCCACCATGCCCAGCTAATTTTTGTATTTTTAGTAGAGACAGGGTTTCACCATGTTGATCAGGCTGGTCTCGAACTTCTGATCTCAGGTGATCCGACTGCCTCGGCCTCCTGAAGTGCTGGGATTACAGGCATGAGCCACCATGCCTGGCCTCTTTCTCAGCATATTACTGAAACTGTTCTATCACATTGCTTTCTGCACCATAGTTTACTAAGAATGTATAGAAAATATTTTATATATAAAATTTTTCACATCCTATTTATTCTTTACTTATAAAATGGGGATAATATTTCTAACTTCATAAAGTTGTTATGAGGATTAAAAGAGCCAGAACAGTGTCTGTCACGTAGTAAGGGTTCAGAAAGTATTAGTTGTTACTGTAAGGAATAATAATAGCAATAATAAATAGCAAAGCTTCAGTGGACCACAGTGAGTAGTGAGACTTCCAAGTTTGGGCTCCATAGTCCCTCAGTCCTACCACTAGCTTTGATTAACTGTGTTGCTTTGGGCATTACTTCTTTTTTGTTTCTTCATTTGTAAGATGACAGTAGGTAAAGTTTTTATTGCAGAAAATTGTTGCAAAGATTACATTAGACAGTAAGGCACTTATCAACTGGCCCATGAGAGGCACTTAATAAGTGGTAGTTGTGGGCCGGGCATGGTGGCTCACGCCTATAATCCCAGCACTTTGGGAGGCTGAGGCAGGCGGATCACTAGGTCAGGAGATTGAGACCATTCTGGCTAGCACAGTGAAACCCCGTCTCTACTGAAAATACAAAAAATTAGCCAGGCATGGTGGCAGGTGCCTGTAGTCCCAGGTACTCGGGAGGCTGAGGCAGGATAATGGTGTGAACCCGGGAGGTGGAGCTTACAGTGAGCCGAGATCGTACCACTGCACTCCAGCCTGGGTGACAGAGTGAGACTCCGTCTCAAAAAAAAAAAAAAAAAAAGTGATAGTTGTGTTTTGGAAATGAAGGTTTTGATTTGGGAAATGGTTGAGTCAGCAATAGATAATGTTTCTAGTTATCCTTAAAGGGTTAGATCTTCCTTATTTCCAGTGTAAAGCCCAGGCACTTGAGTAGATATGAAGATCTTTTTTGAGAGTTATCCCAACTTTCTAGATAGTCTCTTCTGTCTGTGCTAGACTATGTTAATATCCTTGTGTTCAAGGGAAAATGTCACTTTTGACATATGCTCTTCTGGTAACTAAAGCATATAGATTCTTCAGGTTTTAGCACAAGTTCAACTTTATGTTGACTTTTATCCTGTTCCTGAAAAACATTATTAAAACATAATTTTAAATAATCCTAGTCTAAAGGAGCCTGAGATACAAACTGTCCAGATTCTGGAAATTCTATCCATGTATTCTCCCTTTGTTGCAAAGCAATATACCAATAGTTTGTTAGCTTTGTCCTCTGCTTAAATGCTTTCACTAATTGGTGAATTACTATTACAACACTCATTGCCTTTTATTAACGGGTAATAAAACAAAAGGTTGAAAAGAGAAATGCATTAGAATTTCCCTGTTCTTAAAATTGCAGTTGAAGACGTTGCTTATTCATGACCCAAATACAAAGATCTTTGCTATGAATTTCTTTTAAAATTTTGAACTAAGGTGAAAGTTTTTCCTTTCCTCTTTTTAAAATCACACAACAAACACTAAAATTTTAATGTGCTATATTTGTGTAGTGCTCTATAGTTTGCAGAGTTGCTTTCTAGGTTCTTAATGCCTTTCATTTTTTCTTTTTAGTGCTGAAATGCACATTAAATATATATCTAGTTTAATACTTACAAGACTATCACTGTGTAATGTATGTTGAAACTCAACGTTATTACCACTTTGAAAGCTCCCATGTGACTGTTCCTAAATAACCTCATCCCTTCTCCTTAAAGGTAATGAACATCCTGATTTTTATCATCATCGTCTTTATTTTTTGCTTTTTGAAATAGTTTTATACTAGTGTGTACCCTCTCCAACATCATACTTTTGCCTGTTTTTGAACTTTATATGAATGTTGCAAAGCACTTTGAACTTTTATTATTTCTCTCACATTATGGCCTAGGAGTTGCCAGTATTATCTTTCCTGATTGACAAATGGCGGATTTAGACTGACAGAGGTTGCATCAGACACCATTTTAAAGGCATAGGTACAAATGCAGCCTTTAGGTATTTTGAGTAAGTTCTGCATGTTTATCATGCTGCCTTCCCTAGGTTCATCAGTTTGTCTTTTCTTTTTTTGCTGTCAAGAAACTAAGGGCCAGATTAGTGTTTAGTTGCAGTAGACTTTCAGTTCTCAGTTTCTAGTCATCTCTTTCCTCTGAATGCCTTATGAATGCTCTTTGTTTAACCTCTTTTCATTTTCCTCTTTTGGCCCTTAAGATTTATTGTTGATACTTTTAATCGTTAAGTTTTTAACATTATATCTAATCCTTATTGGAAATGCAAATTGTGACTATCATAATGCCATTTATACTTTACCTCTACTGCCTTACACTAGTTAGTTGGCTGTGGTCCCCAAGCACTATCTTGAACATTCTTTTTCTCATGAGAAAATCACTGTATTTGCCCCTGTTTTTGAAGCAGAATCTGTGATGATAGACTGAAGTATCAGGGGAACCCACCCCAATATTTCAACGTAGGTTCTTTCTATTTTTCCCTAAGTGTCAGCCAGCCTGAGAAATAAAGAAAAAGAGTACAAAGAGAGGAATTTCACAGCTGGGCCGCCAGGGGTGACATCATACATCATGGTAGGACAGTGATGCCCACCTGAGCCACAAAACCAGCAGGTTTTTATTAAGGACTTCAGAAGGGGAGGGGGTGTACAAACAGGGAGTAGGTCACAAAGATCACATACTTCAAAGGACAAAAAGGAGAACAAAGATCACATGCTTCTGAGACCAATAAAGATCACAAGGCAAAGGTCAAAATCAAAAACTCCTGGTAAGGGTCTATGTTCAGCTGTGCACATGTTGTCTTGATAAACATCTTAAACAACAGAAAACAGGGTTTGAGAGCAGAGAACCAGTCTGACCTCAAATTTATCAGACTGTTTTTTTCCCCACCCTAATAAGCCTGAGGGTACTGCAGGAGACCAGGGCCTATTTCAGTCCTTATCTCAACCGCATAAGACAGACACTCCCAGAGGGGCTGTTTATAGACCTCCCCCCAGGAATGCAATTCTCTTCCTAGAGTATTAATATCGATATTCCTTGCTAGGAAAAGAATTCAGTGATCTCTTCCCTGCTTGCACGTCTGTTTATAGGCTCTCTGCAAGAAGAAAATTATGACTTTTTTTGCCCGACCCGACAGGCACTCAGACCTTATGGTTGTCTTCCCTTGTTCCCTAAAATCGCTGTTATTCTATTCTTTTTCAAGGTGCACTGATTTCATATTGTTCAGACACACATGTTTTACGATCAATTTGTACAGTTAACGCAGTCATCACAGTGGACCTGAGGTGATGTACATCCTCAGCTTATGAAGATAACAGGATTAAGAGATTAAAGTAAGACAGGTGTAAGAAATTATAAGAGTATTATTAGGGAAGTGATAAATGTCCATGAAATCTTCACAATTTATGTTCCTCTGCCGTAGCTCCAGCTTGTCCCTCCGTTAGGGGTCCCTAACTTCCTGCAACACTGAAGATATTTTGTGATTAAAAAAATGGATTTTATAGTCTTCCCCTTATATTTACCTATTATAATTTATCTTTGTGTAATAAAGAAGTCTGTCCTATCACTTAGTTTTTTTTTTTCTCATTCATAATTCAACTGCGTGATTGCTGTTAGGAAGTCGAACCTAATAGAAGGATATAGTGAGAATTTATTGAATGGAGAGCTCATTCATTTAAAACAAACACGAAACAAACCCTAATATATCAAAGAAGTTCTAAATTGTCTTAACTCTGTGCCTCTGTCTTAATTTTTTAACAGATATTCTTTGCTGTCATCAGCATATAACCTCAATGAGAATATGAATTTGCTATGTTTATTTACTATTATATTTCAGTAGCACACAGATATTGTAATTACTGAATATTTCTACCTTTTTAAAATGATGACGCTAATAAAAATGAGTCAAAAGTTGCCATTTTTAAAAAAAGTAAACTTATCAAAACTTTGGGCTGTGTTTTAGAAAGAAAAGGAAAAAAAAAAGGAAGAGAAAAAGAGAGAAAAGGAGCCAGAAAAACCGGCAAAACCACTTACAACTGAAAAGGTAAAATTCTTTTTAAAATTATTTTATTTTATTATTTTATTATTTTTTTTATTATACTTTAAGTTCTAGAGTACATGTGCACAACGTGCAGGTTTGTTACATATGTATACATGTGCCATGTTGGTGTGCTGCACCCATTAACTTGTCATTTACATTAGGTATATCTCCTAATGCTATCCCTCCCCGCTTCCCCCACCTCACAACAGGCCCCGGTGTGTGATGTTCCCCTTCCTGTGTCCAAGTGTTCTCATTGTTTAATTCCCACCTATGAGTGAGAATGTACAGTGTTTGGTTTTCTGTTCTTGTGATAGTTTGCTGAGAATGATGGTTTCCAGCTGCATCCATGTCCCTACAAAGGACATGAACTCATCCTTTTTTATGGCTGCATAGTATTCCATGATGTATATGTGCCACTTTTCTTAATCCAGTCTGTCATTGATGGACATTTGGGTTAGTTCCAAGTCTTTGCTATTGTGAATAGTGCCACAATAAACATATGTGTGCGTGTGTCTTTATAGCAGCATGATTTATAATACTTTGGGTATATACCTCGTAATGGCATGGCAGGGTCAAATGGTATTTCGAGTTCTAGATCCTTGAGGAATCGCCACACTGTCTTCCACAATGGTTGAACTAGTTTACAATGCCACCAACCGTGTAAAAGTGTTCCTATTTCTCCACATCCTGTCCAGCACCTGTTGTTTCCTGACTTTTTAATGATCGCCATTCTAACTGGTGTGAGATGGTATCTCTTTGTGGTTTTCATTTGCATTTCTCTGAAATGCAAAAGAAATTTGCATTTCTTCATTTGCATTTTTTGATGTTTATCATCATCAAAAAATGATGATGAACATTTTTTCATGTGTCTGTTGGCTGCATAAATGCAATGTCTTCTTTTGAGAAGTGTCTGTTCATATCCTTTGCCCACTTTTTGATGGGGTTGTTTGTTTCTTGTAAATTTGTTTAAGTTCTTTGTAGGTTCTGGATATTAGCCCTTTGTCAGATGAGTAGATTGCAGAAATGTTCTCCCATTCTGTAGGTTGCCTGTTCACTCTGATGGTAGTTTCTTTTGCTGTGCAGCTCTTTAGTTTAATTAGATCCCATTTGTCAATTTTGGCTTTTGTTGCCATTGCTTGTGGTGTTTTAGACATGAAGTCCTTGCCCATGCCTATGTCCTGCATGGTATTGCCTAGGTTTTCTTCTAGGGTTTTTATGGTTTTAGGTCTAACATTTAAGTCTGTAATCCATCTTGAATGAATTTTTTTATAGGGTGTAAGAAGGGATCCAGTTTCAGCTTTCTACTTATAGCTAGACAGTTTTCCCAGCACCATTTATTAAATAGGCAATCCTTTCCCCATTTCTTGTTTTTGTCAGGTTTGTCAAAGATCAGATGGTTGTAGATGTGTGGTATTATTTCTGAGGACTCTGTTGTGTTCTATTGGTCTGTATCTCTGTTTTGGTTACTGTAGCCGTGTAAAATACAGTTTGAAATCAGGTACGTGATGCCTCCAGCTTTGTTCTTTTGGCTTAGGATTTTCTTGACAATGCGGGCTCTTTTTTGGTTCCATATGAACTTTAAAGTAGTTTTTTTCCAATTCTGTGAAGAAAGTCATTGGTAGCTTAATGGGGATGGCACTGAATCTATAAATTACCTTGGGCAGTATGGGCATTTTCACGATATTGATTCTTCCTATCCATGAGCATGAAATGTTCTTCCATTTGTTTGTGTTCTTTTTTATTTCATTGAGCAGTGGTTTGTAGTTCTCCTTGAAGAGGTCCTTTACATCCCTTGTAAGTTGGCTTACTAGGTATTTTATTCTCTTTGTAGCGATTGTGAATGGGAGTTCACTCATGATTTGGCTCTCTGTTTTTCTGTTATTGGTGTGTAAGAATGCTAGTGACTTTTGCACATGATTTTGTATCCTGGGACTTTGCTGAAGTTGCTTATCAGCTTAAGGAGATTTGGGGCTGAGACGATGGGGTTTTCTAAATATACAGTCATGTCATGTGCAAACAGGGACAATTTGACTTCCTCTTTTCCTAATTGAATACCCTTTATTTCTTTCTGTTGCCTGATTGCTCTAGCCAGAACTTCCAATACTATGTTGAATAGGAGTGGTGAGAGAGGGCATCCCTGTCTTATGCCAGTTTTCAAGTGGAATGCTTCCAGTTTTTCCCCATTCAGTATGATATTGGCTGTGGGTTTGTCATAAATAGCTCTTATTATTTTGAGATACATTCCATGAATACCGAATTTATTGAGAGTTTTTAGCATGAAGGGCTGTTGAATTTTGTCAAAGGCCTTTTCTACATCTATTGAGATAATCATGTGGTTTTTGTCTTTGGTTCTGTTTATATGCTGGATTACGTTTATTGATTTGCGAATGTTGAACCAGCCTTGCATCCCAGGAATGAAGCCCACTTCCTGGGATAAGCTTTTTGATCCTTGTGGATAAGCTTTTTGATGTACTGCTGAATTCGGTTTGCCAGTATTTTATTGAAGATTTTTGCATCAATGTTCATCAGGGATATTGGTCTAAAATTCTCTTTTTTTTGTTGCGTCTCTGCGAGGCTTTGGTATCAGGATGATGTTGGCCTCATAAAATGAGTTAGGGAGCATTCCCTCTTTTTCTGTTGATTGGAATAATTTCAGAAGGAATGGTACCAGCTCCTCCTTGTACCTCTGGTAGAATTTGGCTGTGAATCTGTCTGGTCCTGGACTTTTTTTGGTTGGTAGGCTATTAATTATTGCCTCACTTTCAGAGCCTGTTAACTGGTCTATTCAGAGATTGAACTTCTCCCTGTTTTCGTGTTGGGAGAGTGTATGTGTCCCGGAATTTATCCGTTTCTTCTAGGTTTTCTAGTGTATTTGCGTAGAGGTGTTTATAGTATTCTCTGATGGTAGTTTGTATTTTTGTGGGGCCAGTGGTGACATCCCCTTTATCATTTTTTATTGCGTCTATTTGATTCTTCTCTCTTTTCTTCTTTATTAGTCTTGCTAGCAGTCTATCAATTTTGTTGATCTTTTCAAAAAACCAGCTCCTGGATTCATTGATTTTTTTGGAGGGTTTTTTGTGTCTCTATCTCCTTCAGTTCTGCTCTGATCTTAGTTATTTCTTGCCTTCTGCTAGCTTTTGAATGTGTTTGCTCTTGCTTCTCTAGTTCTTTTAATTGTGACGTTAGGGTGTCAATTTTAGATCTTTCCTGCTTTCTCTTGTGGCCATTTAGTGCTATAAATTTCCCTCCACACAGTGCCTTAAATGTGTCCCAGAGATTCTGGTATGTTGTATCTTTGTTCTCATTGGTTTCAAAGAACATCTTTATTTCTGCCTTCATTTTGTTATGTACCAAGTAGTTATTCAGGAGCAGGTTGTTCAGTTTCCATGTAGTTGAGTGTTTTTGAGTGAGTATCTTAATCTTGAATTTTAGTTTGATTGCACTGTGGTCTGAGAGACAGTTTGTTATAATTTCTATTCTTTTACGTTTGCTGAGGAGTGCCTTCTAACTATGTGGTCAGTTTTGGAATAAGTGCGATGTGCTGAGAATAATGTATGTTCTGTTGATTTGGGGTGGAGAGTTCTGTAGATGTCTATTAGGTCAGCTTGGTGCAGAGTTGAGTTCAATTCCTGGATATCCTTGTTAACTTTCTGTCTTGTTGATTTGTCTAATGTTGACAGCGGGGTGTTAAAGTCTCCCATTATTATTGTATGGGAGTCGAAGTCTCTTGTAAGTCTCCAAGGGCTTGCTTTATGAATCTAGGTGCCCCTGAATTTGGTGCAATATATTTAGGATAGTTAGCTCTTTTTGTGAATTGATCCCTTTACCATTATGTAATGGCCTTCTTGTCTGTTTTGATCTTGTTGGTTTAAAGTCTGTTTTATCAGAGACTAGGATGCAACCCCTGCCTTTTTTTGTTTTCCATTTGCTTAATAGATCTTCCTCCATCCCTTTATTTAGAGCCTGTGTGTGTCTCTGCATGTGAGATGGGTCTCCTGGATACAGCAAATTGATGGGTCTTGACTCTTTATCCCATTTGGCAGTCTGTGTCTTATAATTGGAGCATTTAGCCTGTTTATATTTAAGGTTAATATTGTTATGTGTGAACTTAATCCTGTTATTATGTTAGCTGGTTATTTTGCTCGTTAGTTGATGCAGTTTCTTCCTAGCATCAATAGCCTTTACATTTTGGCATGTTTTTGTAGTGGCTGGTACCGGTTGTTCCTTTCCATGTTTAGTGCTTCCTTCAGGAGCTCTTGTAGGGCAGGCCTGGTGGTGACAAAATCTCTCAGCATTTGCTTGTCTGTAAAGGATTTTATTTCTCCTTCACTTATGAAACTGAATTTGGCTGGATATGAAATTCCGGGTTGAAAATTCTTTTCTTTAAGAATGTTGAAAATTGGCCCCCACTGTCTTGTGGCATGTAGAGTTTCTGCTGAGAGATCTGCTGTTAGTCTGGTGGACTTCCCTTTGTGGGTAACCTGACCTTTCTCTCTGGCTGCCCTTAACATTTTTTCCTTCATTTCAACTTTGGTGAATCTGACAGTTATGTGTGTTGGAGTTGCTCTTCTCGAGGAGTATCTTTGTGGTGTTCTCTGTATTTCCTGAATTTGAATGTTGGTCTGCCTTGCTAGGTTGGGGAAGTTCTCCTGGATAATGCTCTGCAGAATGTTTTCCAACTTGGTTCCATTCTCCCCGTCACTTTCAGATACACCACTCAGACGTAGATTTGATCTTTTCACATAGTCCCATATTTCTTGGAGGCTTTGTTCATTTCTTTTTACTCTTTTTTCTGTAAACTTCTCTTCTTGCTTCATTTCAGTCATTTGATCTTCAATCACTGATATACCCTTCCTTCCAGTTGATCGAGCCGGTTACTGAATCTTGTGCATTTGTCACGTAGTTCTTGTGTCATGGTTTTCATCTCTATCAGGTCGTTTAAAGATTTCTCTGCATTGGTTATTCTAGTTAGCCATTCGTCAAATCTTTTTTCAAGGTTTTTAGTTTCTTTGCACTGGGTTCGTAATTCCTCCTTTAACTCAGAGAAGTCTGATTGTCTGAAATGTTCTTCTCTCAAATCGTCAAAGTCATTCTCTGTCCAGCTTTGTTCCATTGCTGGAGAGGAGCTGCATTCCTTTGGAGGGGGAGAGGTGCTCTGATTTTTAGAATTTCCAGCTTTTCTGTACTGCTTTTTCCCCATCTTTGTGGTTTTATCTACCTTTGGTCTTTGATGATGGTGATGTACAGATAGGGTTTTGGTGTGGATGTCCTTTCTGTTTGTTTTTCCTTCTAACAGTCAGGACCCTCAGCTGCAGGTCAGTTGGAGTTTGCTTGAGGTCCCCTCCAGACCTTGTTTGCCTGGGTATCAGCAGCGGAAACTGCAGAAGAGTGAATATTGCTGAACAGCAAATGTTGCTGTCTGATCGTTCCTCTGGAAGGTTTGTCTCAGAGGTGTACCCAGCCGTGTGAGGTGTGAGGTGTCAGTCTGCCCCTAGTTGGGGGGATGTCTCCCAGTTAGGCTACTCGGGAGTCAGGGACCCACTTGAGCAGACAGTCTGTCCATTCTCAGGTCTCAAACTCTGTGCTGGGAAAACCACTGCTCTCTTCAAAGCTGTCAGACAGGGACATTTATATCTGCAGAGGTTTCTGCTGCCTTTTGTTTGGCTATGAACTGTCCCCAGAGGTGCAGTCTGCAGAGGCAGGCAGTCCTCCTTGAACTGCCGTGGGCTCCACCCAGTTCGGGCTTCCCGGCTGCTTTGTTTACCTACTTAAGCCTCAGCAATGGTGGTCACCCCTCCCCCAGTCTCACTGCTGCCTTGCAGTTAGATCTCAGACTGCTGTGCTAGCTGTGCTAGCAACCAGGAAGGCTCTGTGGGCGTGGGACCCTCCGAGCCTGGTGCGGGATATAATCTCCTGGTGTGCCGTTTGCTAAGACCCTTGGTAAAGCCTGTATTAGGGTGGGAGTGACCCGATTTTCCAGGTGTTGTGTTCATGCCCCAGTGAGATGAACCCGGTACCTCAGTTGGAAATGCAGAAATCACCCGTCTTCTGTGTCACTCATGCTGGGAGCTGGAGGCCGGAGCTGTTCCTATTCGGCCATCTTGGCATGGATCTCAGATTCTTTTTTTTTTTTAAATCTATTAGGATTACCATTTTATTTGTATACTTACATATTAGTGACTTTCTGGATATTTATAATATGTAAATAATCATTATTTTCAACAAGCAATTGTTGAGTGAATGCTGTGTGCTCAGCATGTCCTTCTAGCTTGTCCCTATATTATTTGCCATCAGTTATCTATATGTGTGGGTGTAAATTATCTGAGTTCCTTGGAGGCAGGTACTCTCCTGTGAATGACATCGAGAATGGTGTTTTTAGCTTTCATACACAGACTTAGAAGACTTAGAATTTTAGAGAATGAAGAGACGTAAATGAAAGGAGCTTCAGAAAAGACTCTGTGCTTAAGGTTAGCCTTTGAGCTACCTCTTAAATCATAGGTAGGATTAAGGTGGAAGACAGGGGTACATGTTTAAGAGAACAGCCTAAAGAATGCATGAAAAGTGTAAATAAAATATGTTTAGAAAAATAGTGAATTTTAAGAAAAGGATTTGTCTGTATATAGAAAGTAGTGAAAAATAAGACCAGAGTGGTAGATTCAACTCAAATTGTAAATGTTTATTCTTCTGGGGGGAGGAAAGGCTGTGAGCAGCACTTCAAGTTCTAAAGCACATGGTACTCCTAATTCAGAAGGTGTTTTTGAAGATTATTTTAGCAGGGATATGCAGGATAGATGTGATTAGGTGAAGCAGAGGTAGTGAGAACGTTGTACTTTGTAAAGGGATTGGTTAAATATTCATGGTGGTTTGGCTTTGAATGCATTTCATCATAAGAGCATGGAATCATACTAAGAGAATTGTCAGTAAAGGGAGCATCCTTGATTTTAGTTGTTGAAATTTTACACTTGATCTTAGCCAAAAGGCCGAGAAGCGATAGTTGTTGAAATTTTAAAAATCAACTTTGTTGAGGCATAAATTGCATACTGCAAAAGTACATCCATTAAAGTACATAATAGAAGTACTGTATATAAGAAAGAAGGTCCATTCTGCTGTTCAACATTTGGATTATCTAGAGGTTTTAACTATTCTAAATAATGCTGCTTTGAAACTTTTGTATATGGAATCTAAGCTTGTATTTTTTTAGGGTGACTTACTAGTGGAATTTCTGCATCATAAAGTATGTGCATCTTCAAGTTTACTGGATAATGTCAAACATTTTTCCAAAGTGTATACCAAAGGTACTCTTACCATCAAAGTAACTTCACGTTCTCTGAAACACATAGTGTTGTCAGTCAGGGATTTTAGCATTTGTGATACGGTGAGTATGTAATGGTATCTCATTAAATTTTAGTGTTCATTTCCTTGATTACAAAATGAGACTCGGTGCCTTTTCATGTCTTTTTTGCTTTCTTTTTTTCACTATAGCTTCATTTATTTTACATTTAAAAAATGAAAATAATACATGTGAAAATATGGCACATGTTTTTTAAAAGGTGGAACTTTAAATGGGGTATGATGGTGCACATCTGTAGTCCCCAGCTACTTGGGAGGCTGAGGTGGGAGGATCACTTTAGCCCAGGAATTTGAGGCTGCAGTGTGCTATGATCATACCTGTGAATAGCCACTGCACTGGATCCAGCATGGATAATACAGCAAGACCCCTTTAAAAAAAAAAATACAGAAGGGAATGAAAAACAAAAATCTTCCTTTTCATAGGCTTGGTTCAGGTCTTTTGCCAATTTTTCTGTTGGATTGCCTGCTTTTCCTCATTGATTTGTAGCTGTCTATACACATATACATACGTATAGGAGATGCTAGTCCTTTTTCAGTTAAGTGTTTGCAAATACCTTATTTCTTCATTATGGCTAATTTTGTTTCTGTTTTAATTTATTTTATTTTAATTTTTTAATTATTATACTTTAAGTTCTAGGGTACATGTGCACAACATGCAGGTTTGTTACACAGTTATACATGTGCCATGTTGGTTTGCTGCACTCATCAACTCGTCATTTAAATTAGGTATTTCTCCTAATGCTATCCCTCCCACAGCCCCCCACCCCTTGACAGGCCCCAGTGTGTGATGTTCCCTGCCCTGTGTCCAAGTGTTCTCATTGTTCAGTTCCCACCTATGAGTGAGAACTTGCGATGTTTGGTTTTCTGTCCTTACGATAGTTTGCTGAGAATGATGGTTTCCAACTTCATCCATGTCCCTGTAAAGGACATGAACTCGTCCTTTTGTTATGGCGCATAGTATTCCATGGTGTATATGTGCCACATTTTCATAATCCAGTCTGTCATTGATGGACATTTGGGTTAGTTCCAAGTCTTTGCTATTGTGAATAGTCCTGCAATAAACATACGTGTGCGTGTGTCTTTATAGCAGCATGATTTACAATCCTTTGGGTATATACCCAGTAATGGCATGGCAGGGTCAAATGGTATTTCGAGTTCTAGATCCTTGAGGAATCGCCACACTCTCTTCCAGAATGGCTGAAGTAATTTACACCACCACCAGCAGTGTAAAAGTGTTCCTATTTCTCCACATCCTGTCCAGCACCTGTTGTTTCCTGACTTTTTAATGATCGCCATTCTGACTACCATGAGATGGTATCTCTCTGTGGTTTTCATTTGCATTTCGGTAATGACCAGTGATGATGAGTATTTTTTCATGTGTCTGTTGGCTGCATAAATGCAATGTCTTCTTTTGAGAAGTGTCTGTTCGTATCCTTTGCCCACTTTTTGATGGGGTTGTTGGTTTTTTTCTTGTAAATTTGTTTAAGTTCTTTGTAGGTTCTGGATATTAGCCCTTTGTCAGATGAGTAGATTGCAGAAATGTTCTCCCATTCTGTAGGTTGCCTGTTCACTCTGATGGTAGTTTCTTTTGCTGTGCAGCTCTTTAGTTTAATTAGATCCCATTTGTCAATTTTGGCTTTTGTTGCCATTGCTTGTGGTGTTTTAGACATGAAGTCCTTGCCCATGCCTATGGGTCCTGCATGGTATTGCCTAGGTTTTCTTCTAGGGTTTTTATGGTTTTAGGTCTAACATTTAAGTCTGTAATCCATCTTGAATGAATTTTTTTTATAGGGTGTAAGAAGGGATCCAGTTTCAGCTTTCTACTTATAGCTAGACAGTTTTCCCAGCACCATTTATTAAATAGGCAATCCTTTCCCCATTTCTTGTTTTTGTCAGGTTTGTCAAAGATCAGATGGTTGTAGATGTGTGGTATTATTTCTCAGGCCTCTGTTCTGTTCCATTCGTGTATCTCTCTGTTTTGGTACCAGTATCATGCTGTTTTGGTTACTGTAGCCTTGTAGTATAGTTTGAAATCAGGTAGCATGATGCCTCCAGCTTTGTTCTTTTGGCTTAGGATTGTCTTGGCTATGCGGGCTCTTTTTTGGTTCCATATGAACTTTAAAGTAGTTCTTTCCAATTCTGTGAAGAAAGTCATTGGTAGCTTAATGGGGATGGCATTGAATCTATAAATTACCTTGGACAATATGGCCACTTTCACGATATTGATTCTTCCTATCCATGAGCATGAAATGTTCTTCCATTTGTTTGTGTCCTCCTATTTCGTTGAGCAGTGGTTTGTGGTTCTCCTTGAAGAGGTCCTTTACATCTCTTGTAAGCTGGATTCCTAGGTATTTTATTCTCTTTGTAGCAATTGTGAATGGGAGTTCACTCATGATTTAGTGCTCTGTTTGTCATTGTTGTATAGGAATGCTTGTGATTTTTGTACCTTGATTTTGTATCCTGGGACTTTGCTGAAGTTGCTTCTCAGCTTAAGGAGATTTGGGGCTGAGACAATGGCGTTTTCTAAATATACAACCATGTCATCTGCAAACAGGGACAGTTTGACTTCCCCTTTTCCTAATTGAGTACTCTTGTTGAGCTCTTATTATTTTGAGATACATTCCATCAATACTTAGTTTATTGAGAGTTTTTAGCATGAAGGGCTGTTGAATTTTTCATAGGCCTTTTCTGCATCTATTGAAATAATCATGTGGTTTTTGTCATTGGTTCTGTGTCGGTGATGGATTATGTTTATTGATTTCCGGTTGTTGAACTAGCTTTGAATCATGAAGCCAACTTGATTGTGGTCGATAAGCTTTTTGATGTGCTGCTGGATTCAGTGTGCTGGTATTTTATTGAAGATTTTTGCATCGATGTTCATCAGGGATATTGGTCTAAAATTCTCTTTTTTTGTTGTGTCTCTGCCAGGCTTTGGTATCAGGATGATGTTGGCCTCATAAAATGAGTTAGGGAGGATTCCCTCTTTTTCTATTGATTAGAATAGTTTCAGAAGGAATGGTACCAGCTCCTCTTTGTACCTCTGGTAGAATTTGACTGTGAATCCGTCTGGTCCTGGACTTTTTTTGATTGGTAGGCTATTAATTATTGCCTCAATTTTAGAGCCTGTTATTGGTCTATTCAGAGATTCAGCTTCTCCCTGATATAGTCTTGGGAGGGTGTATGTGTCCAGGAATGTATCAATTTCTTCTAGATTTACTAGTTTATTTGCGTAGAGGTGTTTATAGTATTCTCTGATGGTAGTTTGTATTTCTGTGGGGTCGGTGGTGATATCCCCTTTATCATTTTTTATTGCGTCTATTTGATTCTTCTTTCTTTTCTTCTTTATTAGTCTTGCTAGCAGTCTATCAATTTTGTTGATATTTTCAAAAAACCACCTCCTGGATTCATTGATTTTTTGAGAGGTTTTTATGTTTCCATCTCCTTCAGTTCTGCTCTGATCTTAGTTATTTCTTGCCTTCTGCTAGCTTTTGAATGTGTTTGCTCTTGCTTCTCTAGTTCTTTTAATTGTGACGTTAGGGTGTCAATTTTAGATCTTTCCTGCTTTCTCTTGTGGCCATTTAGTGCTGTAAATTTCCCTCTACACAGTGCCTTAAATGTGTCCCAGAGATTCTGGTATGTTGTATCTTTGTTCTCATTGGTTTCAAAGAACATCTTTATTTCTGCCTTCATTTCATTATTCATCCAGTAGTTATTCAGGAGCAGGTTGTTCAGTTTCCATGTAATTGTGTGGTTTTGAATTAGTTTCTTAATCCTGAGTTCTAATTTGATTGGATTTGGTCTGAGAGATAGTTGTGATTTCTGTTCTTTTGCATTTGCTGAGCAGTGCTTTACTTCCAGTTATGTGGTCAATTTTAGAATAAATGTGATGTGGTGCTGAGAAGAATGTATATCCTGTTGATTTGGGGTAGAGAGTTCTATAGATATCTATTAGGTCCGCTTGGTACAGAGCTGAGTTCAAGTCCTGAATATCCTTATTAACCTTGTGTCTTGTTGATTTGCCTAATATTGACAGCGAGGTGTTAAAGTCTCCCATTATTATTGTGTGGGAGTCTAAGCCTCTTTGTAGGTCTCCAAGTACTCACTTTGTGAATCTGGGTGCTCCTGTATTTGGTGCATATATATTTAGGATAGTTAGCTCTTCTTGTTGAATTGATCCCTTTACCATTATGTAATGGCCTTTTTTGTCTCTTTTGATCTTTGTTGGTTTAAAGTCTGTTTTATCAGAGACTAGGATTGCAACCCCTGTTTTTTTTGCTGTTCATTTGCTTGGTAAATCTTCCTCTATCCATTTATTTTGAGCCTGTGTCTGTCTCTACACGTGAGATGGGTCTCCTGAATACAGCACCTGATGGGTCTTGACTCTTATCTAATTTGTCAGTCTGTGTCTTTTAATTGGGGCATTTAGCTCATTTACATTTAAGGTTAATATTGTTATGTGTGAATTTAATTCTGTCATTGTGCTGTTAGGTGGTTATTTTGTCCATTAATTCATGCAGTTTCTTCATAGCTTCAATGGTCTTTACGATTTGGCATGTTTTTGCAGTGGTTGGTACTGGTTGTTCCTTTCCATGTTTAGTACTTCCTTCAGGAGCTCTTGTAAGGCAGGCCTGGTGGTGACAAAATCTCTCAGCATTTGCTTGTCCGTAAAGGATTTTATTTCTCCTTCTCTTGTGAAACTTCGTTTGACTGGATATGAAATTCTGGGTTAAAAATTCTTTTCTTTCAGAATGTTGAATGTTTGCCCCCACTCTCTTCTGACTTGTAAGGTTTCTGCCGAGAGACCGCTGTTAGTCTGATGGACTTCCCTTAGTTGGTAACCTGACCTTTCTCTCTGGCTGCCCTGAACACTTTTTCCTTCATTTCAACCCTGGTGAATCTGCCACTTTTGTGTCTTGGGGTTGCTCTTCTTCAAGAGTATCTTTGTGGTGTTCTCTGTTTTTCCTGAATTTGAATGTTGGTCTGTCTTGCTAGGTTGGGTAAGTTCTCCTGGACAATATCCTGAAGAGCGTTTTCTCACTTGGTTCTATTCTTCCCATCCCTTTCAGGAACATCAGTCTGACGTATTTGGTCTTTTCATATAGTTTCATATTTCTTGGAGTGTTTGTTGATTTCTTTTTACTCTTTTTTCTCTAATCTTGTCTTCTCGCTTTATTTCATTAATTTGATCTTTAATCACTGATATCCTTTCTTCCACTTGATGGAATCAGCTACTGAAGCTTGTGCATGTGTCACAAAGTTCTCGTGCCATGGTTTTCAGATCCATCAGGTCTTTTAAGGTCTTCTCTGCACTGTTTATTCCAGTTAGCCATTCGTCTAACCTCTTTTCAAGGTTTTTAGCTTTCTTGCGATGGGTTAGAACATATTCCTTTAGCTCCGAGAAATTTGTTATTACCGACCTTTTGAAGCCTACTGCTGTCAACTCATCAAAGTCATTCTCCATTAGCTTTATTCCGTTGCTGGCGAGGAGCTGTGATCCTTTGGAGGAGAAGAGGCGCTCTGGTTTTTAGAATTTTCAGCTTTTCTGCCCTGATTTCTCCCCATCTTTGTAGTTTTATCTATCTTTGGTCTTTGATATTGGTGACCTACAGATGGGGTTTTGGTGTGGATCTCCTTTTTGTTGATACTGATGCTATTCCTTTCTCCTTGTTAGTTTTCCTTCTAACAGTCAGGTCCCTCCACTGCAAGTCTGTTGGTGTTTGCTTGAGGTCCACTCCAGACTCTGTTTGCTTGGGTATCACCAGCAGAGGCTGCAGAACAGCAAATATTGAAGAGCACTAAATACTGCTGCCTGATCCTTCCTCTGGAAGCTTCATGCCAGAGGAGTACCCACCTGTGTGAGGTGTCTGTCAGCCGGTACTGGGAGGTGTCTCCCAGTTAGGCTACATGGGGGTCAGGGACCCTCTTGAGGAGGCAAGTGTGTCCATTCTCAGAGCTCAAATGCTATGCTGGGAGAACCACTGCTCTCTTCAGAGCTGTCAGGGAGGGACGTTTAAGTCTGCAGAAGTTTCTGCTGCCTTTTATTCAGCTATGCCCTGCCCACTGAGGTGGAGTCTATAGAGGCAGTGAGCCTTGCTGAGCTGCGGTGGGCTCTATCAAGTTTGAGCTTCCCAGCCATTTTGTTTACCTACTGAAGCCTCAGCAAGAGCGGATGCGTGTCCCCTTGCCTGGCTGCAGCTTCGCAGTTCGATCTCAGACTGCTGCGCTAGTAGTGAGTGTGGGACCTGCCAAGCCAGGCACAGGAGAGAATTTCCTGGTCTATCAGTTGCTAAGACCATGGGAAAAGCACAGTGTTTAGGCAGGAGTATCCCGTTTTTCCAGGTACAGTCTGTCATGGCTTCCCTTTGCTAGGAAAGGGAAATCCCAGACCCCTTGTGCTTTCCCAGTGAGGTGATGCCCCGCCCTGCTTCAGCTCGCCCTCTGTGGGCCGCACCCACTGTGCAACCAGTCCCAGTGAGATGAACCAGGTACCTCAGTTGGAAATGCAGAAATCACCCATCTTCTGTGTCGATCACGCTGGGAGGTGCAGACTGGATGTTCCTATTCAGCCATCTTGGATGAAGATCCACCTCTTCATGTGTTTGAAAGAAGGTGCTTGACAGGACTTATTTATTCTAGAATTGGTTTTTTCAAGTCAAACTTATTTCTATAAGTAATTAAAGCCATTAATATAGTTCTTGACACATTGTAATAGCTTAATAAGCAGTTAAATATATATTATTTGGGAGTTGGAAGGAACCATACTTATCTCGTTTAAGTTCCTTATTTTATAAAGAAGTAAACTAAATCCTCGAAGAACCTAAAGTCTCTCAGAAGTGAGTTGCTCAGTGTTAGCAGTTGCTGGCAGCTCAGGAATTTGAACCCAGGTCTTCTGGTTTCAAGCCCTGTGTTGTGTGTGTGTGTGTGTGCGTGTATTTCCATTTGACATATATGTCTTTAGGTTCCTTTCTTCTTGCAATTTAAAGTGCTATTGTACATTCTACATAATTTTATAATGAATTATCCAGGCTTCCCTATAAAAGAACTGTGTTCATATGTAACCTCATCCCATACTATGCTAATTAGGGAATTAATAACTTTCATTGATTTGTTAGTTTCTAGTTAGCCGCTTCTTCCTTCTGTAAGCTTGTTTTCCTTGAGCAGTCTACTACTTTTGTTTAAATTGTATTTTGTTTATACCTAAGTCTCATTGAGGTTTACATTTTTGTAGTGTTCCAGCAACTATTACTAATTAGGTCAGTTGGAGCTAGGCTTACTTTTTTTTTCTGGGAGGAGAAAGGTAAAACCTAAAAAATGTAATGAATCAAGTGACTAATAAGGCAGATGCCTTTGATATTTAAATAGATATCTCTCTTTTATGCTTAAGATATGCCAGTAGAAAATTGTATGTAAATTTCGTTTTTTCTATAATACTCTGTCATTCATTGGACATTTCTGGTTAATTCACTTAGTTTAGATTTATGTACTAGGGTGTGTCTCAAGTAATCAATGATCTATAAATATGTTTCTGTAGATGAGGAGTACTCTATTAAAGGAATGTTTTATGGGTTATCTTTCAGTTTAATCAGATTTTAATTTCTCCTTTGGACATTTCTGAATTTTATAGGTTTTCTCAAAGGTTTATATATCAAAGCATGGAACATGGAAAATAATCATTTCTTTGCTGGCAAAAAAAGTTAAGCCTGTTTAAGGTGATTGTTATTCTTTTCTGGTTACACTACTATTTATTACAACATATTATATATACAAGTGACACTAGAATAATGCTGGAGTTGTGTCCCTGATCCCCACTGTGCAGATGAAAATCCTCATATAACTTTTGATTCCTCAGAAACTTGACCAGTAATAACCTATTGTTGACTGGAAGCTTTATAAATAACATAAACAGTCAATACATATTTTGTATGTCACATGTATTAGATATTGTATTCTTCTTAAAGTAAGCTAGAGAAAATAAAATGTTATTAAGAAAATCAGAAAGAAGAGAAAATATATTTACTGTTCATTAAGTGGAAGTAGATCATCATAAAGGTTTTTATCATCATCATCTTCATGTTGAGTTGACTGAGGAGGAAGAAGAAGAAAAGGTGCTGGTCTTCCTGTCTCAGAGGTGGCAGAGGTGCAAAAAAATCCACGTGTAAGTGTATCCATGCAGTTTAAACCCATGTCGTTCAGCGGTCAACTGTACTTACTATGTATAAAGTTCTGAAACTTCGGATCGTATATTAAGAAATGTAATGTAGGAATCAGCAAACTTTTTTCTGTGAAGAACCAGATAGTAAATATTTTAAGCTGTAGACCGTAAGGTGTCTTTCACAACTACTGTTTGCTTGTAGCATGAAAGCAGAAAGTGAATGTGTTCCATGAAAACTATTTTTAAAAACAGGTAGCCAAATTTGTTGAGACACTTCCTTCCCCAACTCCTTAGAGTGAGAAACGGTTGCCATGGAAGAAGCAGGGTCAGGTGGAGAGCCAGGCTCCTGATCCATCAGTCACTTAACTGCACAGAGGCTCGTTTTCTTTATTTATTAAATGATAAGGTTTGCCTCAATGATCTCTAGAGCCTCTTCTGCCAATAAATAGCTTTAAATTTAGAATTGCTTGTTTCACCTATTGAACATAGGGGCTGATTCCAAACATCATCTAACAGTATCCTGAAAGGTGGATTTCAGATATCTACAGAATTAGCTTTTATTCAGTGACTTTTCCTCATTATTATTTCAAACTGGTTTCTCGCCCACCTTAGTTACTACTCTCTTTAATCAGTTTTTTTTTTTTTTTCTGTTAAAACACAAAGTGTAATTTAGGAGAAAATATAACCATTTATTCCTAGTGCAGCCTATTTCTCTCTCTCTCTCTTTATGTGTGTGTGTGTGTGTGTCTGTGTGTATGTGTGTACACACCTACTGGTTTCTTGTATATATGCCTTGGTGGAGTATTCTTAGTTTAAAATAGATTGTTTTCATTTGGCACAGAGTCCCTAAAGTATGTATTGTGAATTTTTTAATGTAAAATAATGTCTCTTGTGCAGATATTTGCCATTAGCTTCTTGAAGTTTTTAAGAGAAAATCGATTCACAAAGTATATAAAAGTAGAATACAAATTCCAGGAAGGAAAGTGGAGAAGCAGTAACACTGTAAGAGAAGACCACTACTTTTGATAATACATACTTACCAGCATCAATACATTTATCTCAAGATACAGCAAGTATTTGAAGTATTTGGGTATTTAAGGAGATAATGTAGATGAATACCGATTTAAAAAATAATTAGTTGGGAAAGAAATGAAAACAGCCATCAAATTTCCTCATTGAACAAATCTTTTATGTTAGTACAATTTAAAAAATACGTTTGTACTTGATAAATATGTCATCGAACCTATTAATAATGTAAGCACAAGATAACAATTACAAATCTATTGAACTTGAAATTTCAGTATAACAATGTAAAAGTAATAACCAGTTGTAAATCGAATAAATTATTCTTAGTAAATCATTAAAGTTAAAATGGCTCATTGCCAGATGCTAGATTGATAGGTTATGTTGTTTAGCAGTCTGACAGATACATTTACACACCCACCAAGCTCTCAGTGTATTTTAATCTAAATAAACCTTTCGTATGATACATGAATGTATTTTAGAACAAGATTAGTTTGATGATAATCTTTTGTTTATAGATTTTTTTAAGGAAATAATAGATTCAGTATCACTATGTATTAGGTTTAGGAAGTATTTTAGTGTTGCTTCCCTGTTGTCCAAGTTTTATTATGGTATAGAATGCTAGTTGCTGTTAACAACTCCCCATCTTTCTTTTTTTTTTTTTTTTTTTTTGAGACGGAGTCTCGCTCTATCGCCCGGGCTGGAGTACAGTGGCCGGATCTCAGCTCACTGCAAGCTCCGCCTCCCGGGTTTACGCCATTCTCCTGCCTCAGCCTCCCGAGTAGCTGGGACTACAGGCGCCCGCCACCTCGCCCGGCTAGTTTTTTGTATTTTTTTTTAGTGGAGACGGGGTTTCACCGTGTTAGCCAGGATGGTCTCGATCTCCTGACCTCGTGATCCGCTCGTCTCGGCCTCCCAAAGTGCTGGGATTACAGGCTTGAGCCACCGCGCCCGGCCATCCCCATCTTTCTTTAGCTAGGAAGCATTAAAAAAGAAAAAATCTCTTTCCTCTGAAGTAGGAAAGATTACAGTGGTACCCCTAAGTAAAAATAAATAATTTGTCTGTTTGGTAAATGTATAGGATTTCTTATTCTTTAACCAAGAAATTGGTAAATGTGTGTTTCCTCCAAGTAGATTTTCTTTCTTTTATTTTTCTTGAGATAGGGTCTTTCTGTGGTACTCAGGCATGCCTAGAACTCCTGAGTTCAAAGGATCCTTCTGTCTCAGCCTCCTGCGCCTGACTAGCTGGGACTGCAGACATACACCAATGTGCCTGGCTCTCCTAGCAGGTTTTTGATAGTCTCTTTCTTCTACTTCCCCATAATGTTCAAACCATATATATTTGTAAGAAGTCACAAAATACATGTAAGCAAGAAGAAAAAATTAATGTTACCACTTAGAAAAAATTATCACTAATGCCTTGAATATATATATATACCACATGGGATCATATTATACATATTATTTTGTAACCTACTCTGTCCCTTTGTCATTTGACAGTATTTTGACTGACTTTTCTTTGTTTTTTTCTTTTTTAAATACAGGATCTCACTATTTCATTCAGGCTGGAGAGCAGTGGTATGATCATAGCTCACTGTAGCCTCAGACTGGGCCCAAGGGAATCCTCTTGCTCAGTCTTCCAAGTAGCTAGGACTACAGGAGCATGCCATCATGCCTGGCTAATTTTTTAAAAAGCTTCTTAGAGATGAGGTCTCATTGTGTTGACCGGGCTGGTGTTGAACTCCTGACTTTCAGTCAGGCATAAGCCACTGCACCTGGCTCCCCTTTTCTTACTGATACATATACTATGCCTTTCTGTCTTTACTAACATTCCATTAAATGGATGTAACATAATTTACCTTCCGCTGAGCACAATAAGACTCTGCTTAAAGTTTGTCTCTCTTTGGGATAATGAAAATCTGTATACATAATCTGTGTACAACTGTGTAATAACTTCTTACAAACAATTTTTAAAACTGGAATTGCTGGGTCAAAGGATATGGTCTTTTAAAAGTCTTTTGAAAAATATTAACAAACTACTACAAGATGCAGATAGAAGAACCTACACTTGATTACAATACTTTGATTTTCAACTTTACTGTTTACTAGATATCTAACTACTCTGTGCCTCAGTTTCCTCATGTAAATCTTTTCGGACACTTCTGAGTACCTACTACATGCCAAGTGCTATTTTTGGCATTAGGGATAGAGTGGCCAGGAGGCTGTTTTGTTTCTTGTAGGATGTTCAGCAGCATCTTACCAGTCCTAACAGTAAAAAATGTTTTCAGAGACATCGCTAAATGTCCCCCTGGGAAGCATAATCACTTCTCACTTGAGAATTGTTGATTCAAAATCTAAATCCATGAAACTGGGTCTCGGTAGAAAAATGAAAACCTGCCTGTTATGCAGTCCTTGGGAGGGCACCGGTGAGATCAGTCGAGGCTTCCTTTGAATATAGTTGACCTTCAATACCTGTGGGAGATTGGTTCCAGGACCCCACCCCTGTCGACACACATACACACAGATACCAGAATATGTGGATGTTCAAGTCCCTTATTTAAAATGGCATACCATTTGCATATAACTTAGTGCACATCCTCCCATATACTTTAAATCATCTCTAGATTACTTATAGTAATACGGTACAATGCCTGCAGATCCCTTTATTGTTGTGGATTCAATGTAGTACCCTGTCATGGCAAATTCAAGTTTTGCTTTTTGGAACTTGTGGAACCCATGGAAATGGAGGGCCAGCTGTATACAGTAGTCTCTCTCGTATCTGCAGAGAATATGTCCCAAGATGTAGCCAGTGAAACCTTGGGTCATACCAAATCTTGTATATACCATGATTTTTGATCTATAAGTGAGATGGCTACTAAGTGACTAACAGGTGGGTAGCGTATAAAGCATGAATGTGCTTGACAAAGGGATGATTCACATCGCTGGGACAATATTTCATTATGTTACTCAGAACCGTGTGCAATTTAAAACTTACGAATTGCTTAATTTTGGAATTTCCCATTTAATAGTTTCTGACAGTGATTGTAGGTAACTGAGGACACTGAAAGCAAAACGTTAGATAAGGGGGACTGCTGCAGACACAAGATCTTTTTCTCAGGTTTTACTCGGATGCCAGAAGGAAAAATATAGTTACGAATATAAAGTTTATAATACCATTAGGTGGAAAGTAAAATACAGGATTGAGTGAATCAGAAATTAGCATTTTCTTAATTATAAGTTATCCAAAGTCAGATTTATCTTTTAAGATCACACATCTTTTTGTCTAATTCCTATTTGATTAGAATTATCTTCATTTTGGAGGAAGAAAACACAACAGAATGTTAGGATAAAAATTTGATTAGGCATGTAGTCCTGAGCCACAGAAAGCATTAGCCTGTAGCCATACACTTTGTTATTCTTCATCTTCTGTAATATTACTTTTGTGGTACTTACAATACTTTTTCTAGAGTACTGCATTTATTTGAAAGTATTGAGGTGCCAGAAAAACTGGAGACAAGAAAGAAATATTTTAACTTCTTCAAAACTCAGTGGGGACCTGAATAGTGGGAGAAATTATAAGCTAAAAAATTAAAAAAAACTAAATTGGTTGCTTACAGAATAAATATTAATAAAGCCTAGCCCTTTCAGAGTCTGGCCATTACCTATGTTTTCACCTTTCATTTCAGTTTATTCTTTTGAAACCTATGAAGTTTCAGGGAAACGGAATAGAGACTGTCTTCTGAACATGGCGTTCTTACTCTTGTCTCAGTAGCTCTGATTTAGTTCTATACTCATGCCCCCAGTGTGTCTCTCCTTTGTATGTAGCAAGGTCTGCATCATCCTCCTAAATCTTTATCACGGTGATAATTATGTTCAGCCTCATTTCTTTTTATAGCAGTTTTCCCTTATTATAAAAACTGTAGAAAATATAGGAAAAAGTGAAAAGGAAAATCACCTTACATCTTACTGTCCGGAGTCTCACCACTTTTTACATTTTAGTTGTTTCTAGTTCTCTTTTGGGAATGTAGATGTTATTGGTTTTGTATTTTTTATTTTTTTCTCTCACCCCCAATTTAATGTTGTGTTATAAGCATTTATTTTACCTTTAATGGTAATGTGTTGTACTGGCCTGTGGTAGTGTAGGAGAGGTAGAATGTCACAGGCTTCTGGAGAGTACCCAGCAGGGGTCTGCTTCTCCAACTGACTAAAGATTACGTACCAGTTAATAAATGGGAATAGGATATTTTATCTCCCTATTTATTATGCCATCCTTACAAGTGAGAACAGGAATGAATTGGAAATAAAATAGGCTTAAGTTATACAAATATATTTGCATAATATACTTTGTTTAAATGAATAAATACTATTAGATGCTTCTCTTCACCAACCACTTACATGCTGTGTAATAAACTGCTCAAATGGATAAACTCAACGGATGTTCATATCAGGTTTAATGTTATGTTTTCATAATTATACACAATTATACACAATTTTTAAATATTAAAATTTGATAAATCATTTTTTACCTTCTCTTCCCCATTCCCTCCCTCTCACCCACTCCCACCACAATAAAACTAGTACAGAAGAATGTATATATTGAGCCTTAAACTTGTAGTGTGCTAGATGTGTTAATATATGCTTCCTTTGGTAATATTTGTCTTTTAACATTTAAAAAATATATTTTAAATGCAAAATATCTCCAAGAAAATTTTAAAAATCTGTTAAATAAACAATACATATAAAATGGTTAAGATGGTAAATTTTATGCTATGTGTATTTTAGCACAATAAAAAATTAATAAATACATTTTTAAAAAGACACTTTGTAGACATATACAATTTCATCTTTGTAATCCAATTTTAATGAATTGAAAATCATTTTTTCTGTTTAATCCTTAACTCATCTGGTAGCATTTGACTGAAGGAAATAAAATTTAACCTGAAAGTAAAAAATGTGCAGCAATGAAAGGAGGCATCCATGGGAAGCATCCATGTTCTGTTTTTAAAAATGATTGCAGCTATTTATAGTAAAGGATCTCGTGGCCTTGGGAGTTTCTAGTCTCCCTGGTTTGCTGCCTGCCACAAGATGGCTGTTCTGTCTTTTAGAGTTGCCTCTTTCCTAGGTTTATGGCCTCTCACTATCAGCCTGGACCATTACTACCCGTCTTTTGACATTCTTAGTTGTGGATCTGGAGAAATAGAGACTCTCTTTTTTGATAGCAGTGATAATTGAGGTATTGCATCAAGAGTATCAACAATGGCTTTTATGTATGGATTTTGAAAGTCAGTCTCATCACTTCATAGTTAATTGATATGAACATCCATAGACTCTGATGAAAACATTGATAGCAGTGGATATAATAATCACAGACACTACTATGCAGCCTTTGTTTTTTTCCAGTGCCAATGCTCTCAAGACCTTTCATCATTTGAAACTTTCCCTTTTAGATTTGTAGACTGCATAGCTTTGATCAGATGTCATTAAAGCCTTCAGCTGAGTGCTATGTTTTACATCCTATTGTTTCCTTTCATATGAATTCAGTCTCCTGAGTGTAACATCTATTTCTTCCTCCCTACCCACACTTAGTCCTCCTCTTTTTACTGTATAAAGCATGCCATAGGACTAAGGAGGCATTGCTGTGCTAGCCACTCTGACATTCAGTGTGACTTGAATAGTGTGGCTGAAAAAAGCAATCTTAAGAAGAATTTGGTCTGACAGTTTGTTCTTGAGATTGGTGGTAGATTAGATGTTACCACTGCTTTACATTTGTCTCATTTTATAGTGAACTGTCAAACTTATCATCACCTTATCAACACACTGTGTTGTTAGCTTCAGTACATTACTAAATGTTTACCTATCATCTAGGGATAGTTTAGCTCATAATGGGTCAAATGGATAGGCAAAGGATGGACAGATACGGAACTAGCTGTGTTTTTCCTACTCAGAGGTTAGACTGGAGCCCAGTTTTTAATGACAGAGAAAATCCTAGCATTTTACAAAATTTATCTGCTGTAGGTTTGTTCCTGACCTTGGCATTGCTCACACTAATTGCTGATAAGTGGTACTGTACTGATTAAATAAATATGTTCGTTTTTAGTGTCTTATCTGGGTACAATAATTTACTGTCCCAAGGACTTTCTGTAATGCTAACCAAAATGTTAAGGTAGAATACCTACCCATAGGACCAAAACTATAGGTTAAGATTAAAGTCTAATTTCTTTGAATGTAGTTGTATAAAATACAATACATAAAATTGAACAAGTAAATTACCTTTTTAGTACTTTATGATGGGCAGTCCAATTGTGTAAGTTACCTTGGCGATCCTGATGGTTGGCCCATAACAATTGCGTAAAATATTTGTGGAATTTGATTCCCCTTGTAAAGGCCTATGTATGTAAGATGTGCAAGAAACATAATTATACAAAAAACATTTTTAAGGTCCTCTTTAGAAAGAATACTTTTTTGGGGGGACCAGATTGCTGAGCAGGCGACCTGTAGCTAGAAAGGAAAGAAACCTTCCATGTGGCACCTAAAAACTTTTAATTCTATTTCATGCCCCACCCCACTGTTGATAGTGGAATGTAGGGATTTTAAAGACAGGATCGTTCCTTTGAGATGAAATAAGCTCAAAAGGCAGTTAGACTGAAACAGGATGATTGCTCTCAATCCCCATACACTCAAGGTATGGTTTTTTTAAGTTTATATAGACATATGTTTGTATTTGCATATATGTATTTGTGTATGTTTTTGCATTATTTAAAGAAATGCATTGATAGGTTTCTGGGAGGAAGTCTTGGGATTGAATGTAGCAATTCTTAGAATGCCTGCAGTGTGTAAGGCAGGCTAAAGGGTTGGAAGGAATATAAAAATGATGAAAACAGCTTACCCTCAAGAATCTTAAAATTCAGGAAGAACTAGTGATTGAAAGGGGATGATATATAAATAACTCTAGCAAAAGGCAGATGTGATACAATAGGAGACAGAGTGTGGAGGTTTGGAGAATTGAGAGATATCATGTTGGGATTATTAGGAAATTCTTCATGGAAGTTATTTACATTTGACATGAGCTTTGAAAGATTGTTAGGAGGAGAGAGCAACAGGCAGAGGGAAGAACATTAAAAGAATGGAAACTGTAAGGCATATTTTGGCAATTGTCCAATTTAACTGAAGTATAGGACAATAATGGAGTATAAACCAATAAAGATAATATTGAGAGGGCCTTAAATTTCGTGATAAACAGTGGATTGTTTCTGATTTTGAGTACGGAAGTATACTTCATTTTAGTAAGATGAAATCCTGGCTACAGTATGTAAGATGGATTGAAGGGAGGTGAGGTTAGAAAAAGAGAAACTAGCTAAGAAGCTATGAGAGAGAGATAATTGGAGCTTGATATACAGTCCTATTTATAAAGGTAGATTAGCCAGCATCTGCTTCTCAAAGAATGGTTGAAATACTTTTTTACTTTGCTTTTGAACAAATAGCCTTACCAAACTCCAAGGTCTGCTGTATCAGATTCATTTATTTATTCACTCAGTGAGTTTTTATTGAGCAGCCACTGTATGTCCAGCACTAGAGCTATAGTAAGAAACAAAACAGAATGTCCTGCCATTACATATAATCATTTCAAACATATATGGTGCTTTATCAATAAAAGGTATTAGTGTGATTGTTAGTAATTATCACTACCACTGCTATATGTTAACCAAAAGCCTAAAATATTATTTTGCCAACCCTGTATTTTATCTCCTAGAAGATTTTTTAAAAGTAATGATTAGGCTTTAAACTTTATAACATTTAAAGATTTAAAGATTTAATAATTTGTTTTTAATGATAAATAGCATTTATAACAATTATAAAAGGGATAATATATAAAATGAACACAAAAGAAGCAAATATCTATTTCACATATATTTGTGGTTTATGGATATTGCATTGCATCTAACAAGTCCCCCCAGTTCCATCTCTCCCACTTCCAATCGGTAGATGTTGGTGATAGGACCCCTTTCCCAGAAGCAGTAGCTCTCAAACTATGTTAGAAAACTGCCACTCCTGATTATTCTGATTCAGCAGGTTGGGATTGGGCCCGAAAGGTTTGTATGCTTAACACACAGACTCTGAGAGAGATGAAATATAGCAAGAATATATACATATACACACACACACGTACACACACACACATATATATGTATATATATATATATATTTACCATTTTCTCTGCTTAACTACTAACCCTGTTCAAGTCACACATTATTATTCTACAGAATAGATACTAGTTCATTGTCCCTATGTTTTCTCACCACACCTTAGGACCTTTATTGCTTTAGTATTGTAGACTTTAAATTTCTGGAACTGATCCTAGAAGGAAAAGCAATCCTTTTTTCATAGTTGATTTAAAAACATCTAAGGAAAGATCAATTTGAGGTTCTTTGATTCTTCTGATCTTTGGAAAGTTTAAAAGTGGTTTGTATAATCATAGTTTCTTGCAATGATACAAAATAGAGTCTTCTTTTCTGCAAGCTCTTATCCATTGCTTTCAGAAAACTGGGACTTTTTCTCTTCATCCGCAGCTGTGGACTAAGGTCTTCACCTTCGTTAAAAAGTCCCTTTTAAATGACAACCAAATAGTCCAGGACTTATTGAGAGTGTTCTTTGCTTTAAAAAGTTGGTTTTTATTGTTATCCCCTTTGTGATCATACTTCTGAGTTCTCAGAGTTGTTCACAGAGTTTAGGTCCTCTTTGGCCCCATCTCTTTGTTGATTTAAAGAGGCGTCAAAAAATGAATTTGATATTTATTTTGTACAACCAGGCTGTTCTGAGTTCCCTGAAAACCAGGTAGAAGCCAATCAAGATCTATAAGGGGCTGAAGGGTTACCCTTCAAACCCATTTCCAAAGACTAAGGATTGAGAATTTTAGAAATTGAGAATTGTCTTCGAAACAAAAGCAAATCAAAAGCAGATTGTGGATTTGAAATTAGAACTCTTATTTTTGTTAGATGAAAAATTGTATCTCCAGACTAAAATAGCCAACAGTGACCTTGTTAGATTTGTGATTTGCTGCTCAAGAATTGTCAGCATTAGGCATTTCTTTCCATTCCCACTTCTCCATTATTTTCACTTTCTCCTCTTTCTGAATTCTACTTTTGAATATTGAAGTAATTTTAGAGTTTCTGGAGTGTATCAAATCTTCTTTATAGTGAAAGCCTAACTTTGGTAGGCCGAGGTGGGCAGATCACCTGAGGTCAGGAGTTTAAGATGAGCCTGGCCAACATGGTGAAACCTTGTCTCTACTAAAAAATTACAAAAAAAAAAAAAATTAGCTGGGTGTGGTGGCGGGCACCTATAATCCCAACTACTCAGGAGGCTGAGCCAGGAGAATCACATGAACCCAGGAGGCAGAGGTTGCAGTGAGCCAAGATTGTGCCACTGTGCTCCAGCCCGGGCAACAAGGGCAAAACTCCATCTAAAAAAATAAAAAAGAAAGCCTATTTATCTGGTTTTCATATTATGCTATTTTTGCCACATACAAATGTATGTGCAAGTAAAATAGAATAAAGAAGGTTATAATGGGGAATTCTTTTAGGAATTGGTATCCAGGAGGTACTTTTGGCCTTGAGGCAGGATGTTGAAGTAGAAAGGTTTCTTTATCAAACCTGCTTTCCCTAGTCAGCCCTCTCTTCTTTCCTGGCTTTCTATCCCTCTTTTCTTTCAGAGGAGAAAGTGGAGCTGGGCTGGGGGATGCTAAATTTGTGGTAATGGAAGACTGTCCCTATAGAGTGTTGGCATTCCTCAAACTGGATTGGAATATGTATTCACTGCTAAAGTATGGTCACAGCAGCCTTTTTATTTCCAGTTTACGGGAGAACTGTGCTAGTAACGTTTTCCCAATTTAAAATTTTCCTATGATCTTACTTTTAAAATATCAACTTTATTGATATTTTAATTCATATGTCATACAAGTCACTCATTAAAATGTGTAGTTCAGTGGCTTTTCTTCTATTGGCAGTTGCATAGCCATCACCACTGTCAGTTTTAGAACACTTTGATCACCCCCAAAAGAAACCCTACAGCTATTAGTGGTCCCTCCCCGTTTCTCCTTTCCACAGCTCCTGGCAACCTTTAATCTTTCTGTCTCTGTAGATTTACCTATTCTAGACATTTTATATGAACATTATTCAAGATATGGTCTTTTGTAGTGGTTTCTTTCACTTAGCATAGTCTTTTCAAGGCTTATCCATGTTCGTACTATGTAACAGTACTGCATTCTTTTCTTGCAATTTTTTTTTTGTTGCTATTTTTGCAATTATAGAGCAAAGAAATGGTCATTCTCTCATCAACAAAAAGATGAGCTTCCAGTGGTTTTAAAAATACCATGCCTTAATGATGTAAGAGTAAAAAAAAGAACCAGAGTAACTTATGTTAGAACTTAATAGAGATATTTTAGGCCGGGCGCGGTGGCTCAAGCCTGTAATCCCAGCACTTTGGGAGGCCGAGACGGGCGGATCACGAGGTCGAGACCATCCTGGCTAACACGGTGAAACCCCGTCTCTACTAAAAAATACAAAAAAATTAGCCGGGCGAGGTGGCGGACGCCTGTAGTCCCAGCTACTCGGGAGGCTGAGGCAGGAGAATGGCGTGAACCCGGGAGGCGGAGCTTGCAGTGAGCTGAGATCTGGCCACAGCACTCCAGCCTGGGCGGCAGAGCGAGACTCCGTCTCAAAAAAAAAAAAAAAAAAAAATAGAGATATTTTAAATTTAGAATAAATATTTACAAGATGGATAAGTTCTATGTTCATTCATGATAGTTTCATTCAAAGGATGTTTCCTATTTCAGGTCTTCATACCATCAAAACCTGAAACGTGGAATTAAAATTTGAGTTTGCTGTGTTTCCATTTTTATTGAAAAATTTAATGGAGCATTTCAGTCTCCCTTTATTCTTTCCAAAGCATAAAATAACTTGAAAATATACAGGAAAATTAAAAAGGTTGTTTAGACCCAGATGGTAAATAGTGAGCACTATTTATCGTAATATAATGAGAGTCAAATTGAATGCTAAAGGGGTACAGTTTTTAATTACAATAGAATATGTTGAAGTCGCATAAGAACTGTTATTTCCAAGATTTTGAAATAGGTTGCCCACATATATTGTTACTTAAACTAAATTCTACTAAGAAGAAGAGTACATTCTCCTGAATTATAGTCATATGCTTTTACTTCAGATCATTTTGGAAAAACCTGTCTTAGCCTGTGGTTTCAAACATTGGACTGGACTTGGAATCCCGTTACTATGTGAGATTCTATTTCCTGCCCATAAGGCTCTATAGGATAGTGGCGTCAGTCCCACTGTCTGCTTGTCTTTCTCTTTGATTTCTGCTCCAGGAAGATACTTACCTCAGTTCTGAGTCTGACTCATCTTATGGATTTTTTCTTTTACTATTTTCTCATGTGTTTGGAGCTATAGGGATATGATTAAAGATAAGGTTCTGGACCCATATATTGACCTCAGAATGTTATAAGCAAAAATACAAAAAATGATTTCAAATTCTTTTTGTATTTATACCTTCTTTTGATTAAATATATAAGCATTATATGTATTGGATATATCAGTAGAGATATTGTTTATAGATTTTCATGTCATTTTTCTATAGGTAATAGTCATAATTGATGTTACGAGCTTTTTAAAGAAGAAAGGGAAACTCTTTAATTTGATGGTGATAACATATGGTATGCCTTGATACAGAGACTAGAGAAATATTATGAAAACTTTATTATTTAGGCCGGGCGCGGTGGCTCACGCCTGTAAGCCCAGCACTTTGGGAGGCCGAGGCGGGCAGATCACGAAGTCGGGAGATCAAGACCATCCTGGCTAATACAGTGAAACCCTGTCTCTACTAAAAATACAAAAAATTAGCTGGGTACGGTGACAGGTTCCTGTAATCCCAGCTACTCAGGAGGCTGAAGTAGGGGAATCGCTTGAACCTGGGAGGCAGAGGTTGTAGTGAGCCAAGATCTTGCCACTGCACTCCAGCCTGGGCTACAAAGTGAGACTCCATCTTGAAAAAAGAAAAAGAAAACTTTATTATTCAAGATAATGTGATCAAGTGAGCGAGAACTTCCATCTAAGACAGTCTAGCAAAATTTTCTGGTTATTTTTTCCCATTTAATTTTATAGAGTGTGTTGATTTGCTTTTTTATAATAAACATTATTTAGAAGTTTGCTTTTCGATCTTTTTTTTTTTTGAGATGAAGTCTCGCTCTGTCGCCCAGGTTGGAGTGCAGTGGCCAGATCTCAGCTCACTGCAAGCTCCTCCTCCCGGGTTTACGCCATTCTCCTGCCTCAGCCTTCTGAGTAGCTGGGACCACAGGCGCCCACCACCTCGCCCAGCTAGTTTTTTGTATTTTTTAGTAGAGACGGGGTTTCACCGTGTTAGCCAGGATGGTCTCGATCTCCTGACCTTGTGATCCGCCCTTCTCGGCCTCCCAAAGTGCTGGGATTACAGGCTTGAGCCACCGCGCCCGGCCGACTCTTATTTTTAAGTAGACCAAACTATCATATGTAAATAAGCTAATTAATACAACCAGTAACAGTGGTTCAAGGGAATAATCAATAGCTGCTAGATTTAGACTTGTAAAGTCTAAAGTTTGATTTCTGTGTCCTTTTCCTCAGTAAATATCACTCTAGGTAGCACTTGAAGTTCCTATTAGGATTTCACCCACTCCCTGCCCCATTTTCTCAAGATGTCCTGTTTTTAAAGAGAAAATTAAGAGGATTATTAAAAACTTTGAATCACTATTTAGATTTATATCAACAAGATAAGTTTTGTCTGATTTTGAGTTTCATGTAAATGTAATCATACCATGCAGCTCTTCCCCTGTATGGATTCTTTTGCTGACCATTGTGTCTGTGAGATTCATTCAAGTCATTGCATTCTCATTTTTTATTGCTGAACATTTTTCTGTTGTCTGTCTACATATGCCATACTTTATTTTTTTATTCTGCTGTTAGTGGACATTTGAGTAGTTTCAGGCTTAGGGCTTCAATGAGTAAAGCTGCTATTATAAATATATGGCATTGTCATGAAGAAAAATATCCTAGTGAGTATATAAACTAATATTCTTTTTATTCTGTGCTAATCAAGATTACAGAATGTCCTTGCAGTTGAGAGGTTATCTTTAAATGAGTAAATTTAATTAGCCTGAAACAATACTGACTACTATGTGAAAAAAGCTCTTTCAGCCAAGGTGGTTTGCTCTGTTCTTACTGTTTTGTACCTAGTTTTAAAAAGAAAGGATTGAATACCTAAAATAAGCATTATTACTTAACAGAAAGCAGTAGTAAGATGATAATAACTTTACTTTGTTAGTTAAATAACCATATACTACAATGCCCGCAAGCCTAAAAGAAGAAACCCGCCAAAGCTGTAATAGCTTTTTAACACTTGCTTATTATTAAAGTAACTGTGATGATAAAGAATGTGTAGGTTGTAGCAGAAAACTGTATTTTAGGTTCTGTTACAGGCTTGTAGTAAATTGAAAACATTTTTTTTCTTCATGGAATTTCTTTTTGCAATGTTTTTGCAATCATTTGAAGCTTTATTGCTAGTGAGGCAATAAAAAGGGAAGAAATCCAATTACTTTATGTGCAAAGCTTTCATTTCCTAGTTAATGAAAGAAAGGCTTTTGTTCAGTAAGCCTGCGTGCTTAAGTTCTTCTTAGTAAATTAGAAATTTCCTTAAATAGAAAATTAGGAAAATACTTCCTCAATATATACACTTTGATAGAAGATAGTTTTACTAAGTTAAAGCTTATACTTAAGAATGTTGCAGCCCAGGTGGAAGGGTCAACAATTAGATTACATGGGTCACTGAAGGTAATAAAAATAGCGAGCATATACTTTGTGCTTAATGTTTGTGAGGCATTGTTCTAAGCTCTTTAAATATATTATTTCCTAGTCCTCACAATAGTTATATCAGGTTGATGCCATTATTATTCTCATTTATGATGAGAACCTGAGAGACAGAAGTTTGGCAATTTATTCATGGTCACACAGCTGTTGAGTAGTGGCCATGCTGAGAATTGAATATGATCAGTCTGCCTTCAGAATATGTATCCTTAACCAATATGCTATATGGCTTTTCAGTCTATTTCTGTAACATCCAAAAATAGGAAGGGGAAGGAAAGCAGCAAGAAAAAGGTAAGGGCAAAGGATCTCAACTCTGTTTCTTTGATTTTCTGCAGTTTGAACGTGATGTACTTGGGTATAATTTTTTGGCCTTTTATCTTAGTTGATGTTCTCTGAGCTTCCTGGATGTGTGGTTTTGTATCCAACATTAATTTTGGGGAAATTCTGTCATATTGTTTCAGATATTTCTTAGGTTCCATTCCTTCTTCTCCATCTGGTATTTCCATCACATGTATGTTACACTTTTTAAGTTGTCCCACAGTTCTTGGATATTCTTTTCCATTTCTTCAGTGTTTTTGTTGTTGTTGTTGTTGTTGTGCCTTTGCTTTTCTGTTTTGGAAGTTTGTATTGATATATCCTGAAGCACAGAGATTCTTTCCTCAGCTGTGTCCAGTGTACTAATGAGCCCATCAAAAGCATTCTTCAATTCTGATCTCTTTATTTCTTTTTGAATCTTTCTTAGAATTTTCATCTGTTTATATTACTATCTACTCTTGCATGTTGTCTACTTTTTCTGTCAGAGCCCTTAGCATACTAATGATAGCTGTTTTAAATTCACAGTCTGATAATTCCAACGTATCTGCCATAATTGAGTATGGTTATGATGCTTGATCTTTCTCTTCAAACTGTGTTTTTTACCTTTTAGTATGTTTGTAATGTTTTAATGAAAGCTAGACGTGATGTACTGGGTAAAAGGAACTCAGATAAATAGAACTTTATTAATATCTTGGGGGAGGGGAAGCATTCTATAATCCTGTGATTAGGTCTCAGTCTTTTAATGAGCCTGTGCCCCAGGGTTATATACTTCACAAGTGCCTCTATCCTGCACCCCTTAGGTGAGACAGGATGGCTGGAGGGGACTAGAATTGGGTATTTTCCTTCTTCTAGGTAGGTTACACTCTAATAAAACTTCTAGCAGGTCAGGCTCTGGTAAAATAGTTTCTCTTTAGGGCAGGCCTTGTTAAAAAGAACAGAATGTTCCATCATATTTCAAAATATAGTTTTCTGTTGGTATTCATGGGGGATTGGTTCTAGGACCTCCTGCAGTTACCATAAACCACAGATGCTCAAGTCTCTTATATAAAGAGTCATATTTGTGTTTAACCTATGTGCATCCTCCCATATACTTCAAATAATCTCTAGATTACTTATAATACATAATACAATGTAAATGCTATGCAGATTGTTAGGCTGTTTTTTAATTTGTATTTTTTGTTGTATTTTTTATTTTTATTTATTTTGGATATTTATAGTCTGGGGTTGGTTGAATTCATGCATGTGGAACCCACAGATAGAGAGCCAACCATAGTTATTTTTCTGTTCCCCCTGCCAGAACCCAAGGTTTTTTTTTTTTCAGTCTTCACTGTAGGAACATGCTTGAGATCCTGGAGGTAAAACTCAGAAGGGTGAGGGCCACCTTATGAGTGGATCCCCTGCAGTTTTTATCTCTCAGACCTGTCCGTATTTGAGCCTCCAGAAGTTCATCAATTATAGTTCAGTTTTTCCTACCTTGGGACTGGGTTTCTATCCCTATAAGTTGATTCTGTGTGTCTGCCTGTCTCTCTTGTTTTCAGGGCAACAGTTTGCCTTATGACTTCACTTCTTTGATAGACTTAAAAAGAGGTGTTTATTTTCCAGTTTGTTCAGCTTTTTACTTGTTAAAACAGAATGGTGGCTTGCAAGCTCCCTGCTTGCTGGACCAGAAGTAGAAAGTCTCGTAATACGAATCTTAATTATTATTTCAGCAGTCATAATGTCAATATGATAGCTATTACTATTCTTATTTTACTGATCAAAAGCTTAGGCTCACAGGGCTAGCTACATAATTTGCAGGCCTAGTGCAAAATGAAAATTAGAGACCTCTTGTTCGGAAAACAGGAATAAAAAGTATCATTAAAGGTACTAAAATATAAAGCTTTTTTTTCTTCCACAGTCTCTGTACTTATGAAGGTGTGTTTTTGTTACTTAATGTTGTTTTAAATCAAGAAAAATTAAATTTTACATTCTTAACATGAATTTTATTATTTATATTATGCAGTGAAGTTTTAATTGCAAACATAAGAGCATTTAACCCATATATGGAATCAATGAAGGGGTGCACTTCATATTCTTAGCTTGCACATCCATATGTCACTTGTTCTTAGCAGGGCGGTGGAAACATGCAGAAACTAACTTTACTGTTTTTATTTCACTTCTTGATACACATATTTTCTTTTTTTTTTTTTTTTTTGAGTCGGAGTCTCGCTCTGTCGCCCGGACTGGAGTGCAGTGGCCGGATCTCAGCTCACTGCAAGCTCCGCCTCCCGGGTTTACGCCATTCTCCTGCCTCAGCCTCCCGAGTAGCTGGGACTACAGGCGCCCGCCACCTCACCCGGCTAGTTTTTGTATTTTTAGTAGAGACGGGGTTTCACCGTGTTAGCCAGGATGGTCTCGATCTCCTGACCTCGTGATCCGCCCGTCTCGGCCTCCCAAAGTGCTGGGATTACAGGCTTGAGCCACCGCGCCCGGCCATACACATATTTTCTATCAACTCTCTCTACCTTCAGTTTACCGATAAGAAAAGAAAAAAGAACTGTCGGCTGCCCTATCTTTTTTCTTTCTCTGTCATCACTTTCAATGTATGTGTTGGCTAACATGGGGAAGTGACATGAGTAAGATAGGATAGAATGTTTTGGTCTTCCTTGTTTCTTAGAACACCATTGCCTTCTTTCTGCTTTTGAAGCAAGTTCTAGTAAGAACAGAAAGCATAGTCTCTTGCAGCTGTCAGTACCCCTACTCACTCTGTCTTAGAGCTAATATACTTGTGTTCACTTGCAGTCTGGTACTGGAACTCTGTGCTCATGGAGCATCATGAGCGCTATATGCAGATGTACAGCAAGGAACAGTGGGGACACACATATTGCACATATATCCTGTGCTTAAACTTATGTCCCATCGGATTTACAAAATAGATATTCAAAGAGAAAATTATTACAAATTTCAAGATGGCCATAGGAAAATATTAAATGTAACATTGGGGTGCTGTGAGACTGCATAGGTTGCAAACCTATGAAGCCAGCCATGTTCAGAGATACTAAGTGACTTGTTCAAAGTCACCCAGCTGGGAAGTGTCCATGCTGGGGTTAAAGCTCAGGTGTTTGGCTAATTTTTTTTCTTTCATAGTTTTGCTAATAAGTGGTATTATAAAAAAAAAAAAAAAACTACTTTGTTTTTTCCTTCTCTGCAGACCTCCCGAATACTGTGTAAAAACAAGAATAACAATAGTGAGATGAGTGTTAAAGATACAGTTGTAGGTATAGCCACTCCTGTTGGGTTTACTGCTTTTAAAAAAATCTTGCTAATTCACTACTGAGGGGTGACTGGGCATTTGCATGCAATCCATAGAGTCTTACAAATAGGAGCTTACCATTGTCAAGAGAGGAACCTATTAATGACAATTTTAGCAGTACTGTAGCCAATTCCTGTCTAAAGTTAAAGGCGCTAAATATAATTATGATGGGTATTTCAAATGGGATACTTGTAAGAGTGAAAGCAGGCACTATTAAACAGTTAAGTTGGAATAACAGGCATCAGCTGGAGCTATTTTGAGCAAACTGGGACTTGTGTTCACCTGCCTCATCATTCACACACATGCTAAGCCGAATAAGCATGCCAATCCTGTGTGTCCCCAGAAAACTGCTATTTTCTAACTCCATCATTACGCTGATCCACACTGAACCAGATTATGTTTGTGTCCATTTGCATAACTACAGTATGAGTTTAAGATTAGGAAACATGTGTTCTTCATTTTTGTATCCCTAGTGCTTACTAGTCCTGGTATGTAACTATAAAATGTACTATTGCAACCACTACCAGCTACCATTTAAGAAGCACTTACGTGCCAGCTACTGTGAAAGGTACGCTCTTTAAATTATTTTGCTTAATTCTCACGAAAATCCTGCAAAGTATTGTTTTAAGGAAACTTACCAGTGTAACCATTCAGTATTTGGGATGAATAATAAGAAACTTTTTAGAATCATATATAAAGCACTCTAGGTCATTCTTTGAGAAATGCTACAAACTAGGGAACCAGGAGATTAGAGATGGGCTCACATCTTAATTTTCAGAAGGAAAATGTAATGGATTATGAATGCTGTTATCATTAAGCTTGACATGGATTCTATGCAAAATTCAAATAGATTTTTTTTTTTTTTTAACAACTTACTTCTTTTCCATAATCTTACCAGCATTCACTGGTTGTCTGCCATGGATTCTTTAAGAACAGTTCCACAGGCCGGGCGCGGTGGCTCAAGCCTGTAATCCCAGCACTTTGGGAGGCCCAGGCGGGTGGATCACGAGGTCAGGAGATCGAGACCCTCCTGGCTAACACGGTGAAACCCCGTCTCTACTAAAAATACAAAAAACTAGCCGGGCGAGGTGGCGGGCGCCTGTAGTCCCAGCTGCTCGGAGGCTGAGGTGGGAGAATGGCGGGAACCCGGGAGGCGGAGCTTGCAGTGAGCCGAGATCGCGCCACTGCACTCCAGCCTGGGCGACACAGCGAGACTCCGCTCTCAAAAAAAAAAAAAAAAAAGAACAGTTCCTGGGTGGCATGGTGGCTCATGCTTGTTATCCTAGCACTTTGGGAGGCCGAGGCAGGTGGATTGCTTGAGCTTAGGAGTTCAAAGCCAGTCTGGGCAGCATGGTGAAATTTCATCTCTGCAAAAAATTAGCTGGGCATGGGTGGCTTGTACCTGTAGTCCCACCTACCTGGGAGGCTGAGGTGGAAGGATCACCTGAGCCTGGGAGGTCAAGGCTTCAGTGAGCAGTGATTGTGCCACCGCACTCCAGCCTGGGCGACAGAGTGAGGCTCTGTCTCAAACCCCAACAAAACAAAACAAAAATCAGCTGGGTATGGTGGTACATGCCTACAGTCCCAGCTACTTGGGAGGCTGAGGTAGGAGGATTGCCTGAGCCCAGCAGATCGAGGCTGCAGTGAGCTGTGATCTTGCCACTGTACTCCAGCCTGGGGAACAGAGTGAAACTGTGGCTCAAAAAACAAACAAACAAACAAACACAAACCACAGTTCCTATCAGACTAAGCTTGCTTATTGGCCAAGATTCTTAAATATGCTTCTGGTCAAGATGTAGACAGTGGGCCTGATGATCAGATATTAAGGTAGATTATGAACCGGATAGACAGCTATCCAATTAATAGAATTGATGTCAGCTTAGAGGAAGTTCTCTGCTTTCTTCAGGGGTCAATACTGGACTTCATTCTTTTCAGCATTTTTGTTAACTGTGGATATCTGTGCCATATTGTTCAGATTTTCAAATGACCAAGCAGTAAAGATTAGTTAAGATATCAAATGACAGAATAAATCCCTCAGATAGTGTTAAAATAAATGCCAACAAATTGGATAAATGTAAAATTCTGAAGCAAATGTACCCAAACTCAACTGTCCTGAATATAGCACAAAAGAAAATGTCATTGAATTTTAGATGACCAAAGGTCTGGTATGAATTAATGGTCTTCTTTTGCTTTGGAGAAGGTCAGCTCTACAAATGTATTCCTCCTTTTGTTTTCTGCATGGCTGTAGCATAGAGAGTGTGGATAAATGGGTAGATGTTACAAATTGTCTGAAGAGGACACTTTCTAATACTTGTAGTTGTCTGAATGTAAAATATGCTGTATCATCATATGTGGTGATTCCATAACACTGGAAGATTTTCTTACAGAGAGAATGAATGTGTAAGAGAGATGTTACAGTAGTGTTTTGTGTATCACATAATGGAGTCACTAAATGTCTTCAAGGCTGCTTCTACTTCTGAAATTTATGTAAATCCTTGATAACTTCTCCAGCCCAGTGAAATATTGTTTCGGACAGTAGTGTTCATAGGCCTTATAGAGAACATTTACTGAAAGATGTACATATGATTGGGGAAATAAAATGTAGATTGTAATAAATTAAACCCTAAAAATACAATTTAAGAAAGAATATTAAATTCAAAAAGAGTACTCTGTGTTGACAGCTTTAATTTGAAAAAGATCTATATTATAAAGAATGGTAAACAGGAGAAAAAGAAACTAAAGATTTTGAATAAATAAGATATTGGGAATAAACAAGAATTATATATAAGATTTTTTCTCACATAAAATAGTTTTAAGGTTGTATATAATTCAGTTTTGAAAGCATACAAATATAAACATAGTAATTATAGCTATCAATCTATATAGGAATATAAGACTGATTTTTATTAATGTATTTATAGCATATGGTCAAAAGACTATCTGAGTAAACAACTAATGTAGATAATATAGTGAATAATATTAACTTATGAATTTTTTACTGAAAATTTTAGTAAAGGTTAAACCTACTATGAAGATTTCAGTAGGTAATCAGATGGGATAGTATTCTGGGAATTATGTGTTGTTGAGTAACTTGTTAGAATTTTCTTGATATATTTCAAATATCAAGTACTACTGAGGCAGTAGATTAGTTTTTTCCTAAAGTATTGCTCTCACCACATCACAGTCACAAAGCCTTTCACCTACAACAATGGTGATCAAATCTTTCTTCCCCAGTGCAGTGCATATGCACAACACACTTCTCCAGGAGTAATATTTTTTCTTTTCACTACCCCCTTTGAAAAACAGTGACATATATGAATGCTAGCTCTAGCTGGCTATTTATTTAGGTCCTTCCATGTTGTGGAAATAGAATAAAAATCTTCAGATTTATCTTTTATTCCTTACATGTAGAACTACAGGTCAGTCAGATACATCCACCATCTAGCACCTTTCCCACTCAGTGTTGTTCACATGGTGCCATTGCCAATTCCAGGGAGGTCAGTGCTTCAGTGAGTAGTGATTGCTTCACTGCACCCCATCCTGGGCAACAGAGTGAGGCTGTGTCTCAATCCCCAACAGAACAAAACAAAAATTAGCTGGGTGTGACAGTGCATGCCTGTAGTTCCAGCTACTTGGGAGGCTGAGGTAGAAGGACTGCCTGAGCCCAGGAGATCAAGGCTGCGGTGAGCTGCAATCTTGCCACTGCACTCTAGCCTGGGCAACAGAGTGAACCGTGTTTCCTATTTGACTGTTTCCTTTTTTTCCTACATACCTAAAAGTTAATGTCACTACCTTTATAAAATCCTTATCACCCACGACTACCATTACCTTTGAACTTCAAAGAATCATACTTTTCATGTGGTCTTTATAGTGTACCTCGAGTTAAAAGTATTGGCATACTTGCTCTGACCCTCTATCAGATTGTGTGTGTGTGTGTGTGTGTGTGTGTGTGTGTGTGTTTTGAGATGAGTTTTTGCTATGTTGTCCAGCCTGTTTTCCAACTACTGGGCCAAAGTGATTCTCCTACCTCAGCCTCACACATAGCTAGGACTACAGTCATGTGCCATCTGGCATGGTTTTTTTTTTTTATTGCAGTTTTCTGTTATGTCATTGTAAGAATATGCATGTATTGTTAAGCATTGGGTAAATATTTATTTATTTATTTTTTGAGACGGAGTCTCGCTCTGTCGCCCAGGCTGGAGTGCGGTGGCGCGATCTCCACTCACTGCAAGCTCCGCCTCCCGGGTTCACGCCATTCTCCTGCCTCAGCCTCCTGTGTAGCTGGGACTACATTTTTAAATGTAATTTTTGATAGATAGAAATTATTCAGCAAAAGCCACTATGGCGCGGGGAAGGAACCCTGTTAGGAGATTAACCTTTACCACAATAGCTACTTACGGAGCCTTTGGACGAATCATGTCATTTAATTTCCTTAATGTTAAAATGAAAAAGTTGAATGTAATACATTTTATGTTTCTTCTAGTTCTAAGATTCTAGGGATATTAAAGGAAACTGATTATAAATAAACTAAGTTATAATTTGAGATGTCAGTTTTTAAAGAAAATTTTGAATAATTACCACTAGAACTTAGAAAATTATATAGCTTTCCTATTGTAGTATATATTTATGCTCTTGTCTACATTAACTGGCAAGCTGAAGAATAGTGAATCACCTTCTAGAGGCTCAGCTGTTATGTCTGTTATTTAAAGGGCTAGGAAATGGTGGTAAATGTAGGAGTTGGAACCTAAATAGTTTTTTATTCAATTATATTCTGTGGGGTAGCGATAATGAATCACAAAAAGATTGGGTAGTGAAGATTCTGCTAATAAAAGCTTTAATAATTTGAATGAGACATCTGTTCAATATGAATCTAAGGAAATTACGTTTTATAAAATTGCTTTATCTAAGTAGACTTATGTTCTTGCTTGTTAGAAAATTTTGTTTAATAAATTATAGATTGCCTGATTTTATCTACCCACAGTTGACTGCATTCTTCACTTATTAAAAGACAAATTTCCTATGCAATGTTCTTAATAGCAGCAGAATTTAAAGTGGAGTGAGTCCGTATGTATTGCTTGCCATGTCTGAACTGAATGTGAGATATCAAAAAGATGACAATTATATGAGGGGATGTGTGGTCATCAAGGTATTAATTTACTGTTATCACACGCCAGTAATCCCTGCCCGTAAATCCTAACAAGACAGTAGCATTTTTATTTTTAGATCTTCTAAAATTTGGCTTTCAGGTAATATTTACTTTGTATTTATATGATAGCTATATTTTAGGTATCTTAAATAACTGTATCTTGTAAGTCTTTGCAAAGTACAATACAATTGGTGTGCTACAGAACAAAAGTACAAATTGATATTTATGTATTCATGTTTGTTGTTTAAGGTTTACAACCTTTATGTCTTGAAAATATTTGATAAAAACGACTTCTTGTGTTATAGGCAAACCTGGAAAAAGTCAAACATGTTCTTGAAGATTTTTCCATTTTAGAAAAGCTTTTCAGGAAGACAATCTATTACACATACGTCTGTTAACCAAAATGTTTAATTGGAATACATTTTGGAAATCTGCTGTTGCTCTCTAGGAATTAACATTGGTGATTTATGTTGTAAAGAAAGACAAAGAGCATCAAATGTGCTTTACTGTAGAAACTAGACTTCAGAGTGGCCATGAGACAGGATTTTTAGCATGTACACAGGGTACTGCTGCTCTCTTCTTGATTAATCTGGATTATTTAAGTTACCTTGTTGCTAAGATATTGTCATGAGGGACAAGAAGAAAATTATTCTGGACTTCCTATCTTATTTCATGAGATTTGATTTTAATAATTTTAAATGTTTGATTTTTCAAATGCTGGATTCTTCAACGTGACAAAAGAGAATTATTTCAACTGTCTCTTCCTAGTCCGATATCTGAGGCCAACCATGATTTTCCCCTTCAGTCAGAAACCGAATACCTGTCTTGTCAACTTTTAGAATATGGCGGTATTAGGCAGTCCTAGCAGTGGTCATGATATAATGATTGGAAGTAGTCTTTTTTTATTTTTACTTTTTTTTTTTTTTTAACTTTTATTCTAGGTTTAGGGGTACATGTGCAGGTTTTAGTTATATAGGTAAAGTGCATGTCACAAGGGTTTGGTGTAACAGATTTTGTCATCCAAGTAATAAGCATAATATTACCCGATAGTTTTTTGATCCTGTCCCTCCTCCCATCCTCCAACCTGAAGTAGGTCCCAGTGTCTGTTGTTCCTTTCTTTGTGTTCATGTATTCTCAATGTTTAGCTCACACCTATAAGTGAGAGTGTGCATTATTTAGTTTTCTGTTTCTGCATTAGTTCACCTAGGATAATGACCTCCAGCTCCATCCATGTTGCTGCAGAGGACATAATCTCATTCTTTTTTATGGCTGTATAGTATTCCATGTGTATATGTACCACATTTTCTTTATCCAGACTACTGTTGATGGACATTTAGGTTGATTACATGTCTTTGCTATTGTGAACAGTGCTGCGATGAACGTATGTGTGGATATGTATTTATGGTAGAATAATTTTTATTCCCTTGGCCATATACCCAATGATAGGATTGTTGGGTCAAATGGTAATTCTGTTTTAAGTTATTTGAGAAGTCGCCAAACTGCTTTCCACTGGACTAATTTCCACTGGACTAATTTACATTCCTGCCAGCAGTGTATATGTGTTCCCTTTTCTCCACAGCATTGCCAGCATCTGTTATTTAAAAAATTTTTTTAATTATAGGTACTCTGACTGGTGTGAGATGGTCTCTCATTGTGGTTTTGATTTGCAGTTCTCTAATAATTAGTGATGTTGAGCATTTTTTCATATACTTGTTGGCTACGTGTAGTGATGTTGAGCATTTTTTCATATACTTGTTGGCTACGTGTATGTTTTCTTTTGAAAAGTGCCTATGTCCTTGCCAGTTTTTTAATGGGGTTATTTGCTTTTTGCTTGTTAATTTGTTTAAGTTCCTTGTAGATTCTGAATATTAGACCTTTGTCGGATGCATACTTTGCAAATATTTTCTCCCATTCTGTAGGTTTTCTGTTTACTGTTGATAGTTTCTTTGGCTGTGCAGAAGCTCTTTAGCTTAATGAGGTCCCGTTTGTCAATTTTTGTTTTTGTTGCAATTGCTTGTGGAAGTAGTCTTTTGATAGGCTTTGCCCACCTTGATTTACTGGTGATAGTATTGGGTTTAAATGTACAATGTAATGGAATAAAACACAGCACCTAGATATTTAAAAAATTTTTAAAGAAACATTGAATCTATGTGTGTGTGTGTGTGTCTGTATCTTTATTAGGGAATTGCATGTTTTCAGGTTTTTTGGAACCTTCATAATGGCAGTGTTATATGCAAAGATTTTCTTTATTCCATCTCAGTTTGTTTTGTGCTGCTGTAACAGAATAGCACAGACTCATTTATAAACAAAAGAAGTTTATTTGCTCATGGTTCTGGAAGCTGAGATGTCCAAGAGGACAGCTCCAGCATCTGGTGAGGTCCATGATGCTGTATCATCCCATGGTTGGAAGTTGGAAGGGCAAGAGAGCACTCGAACAAGAGGGAGCCAAAATTTTTATTCTAACAAACTCATTCCCTTGATAACTAACCTATGCCTGTGGTAATGATATTAATCTGTTCATGAGAGTAGAGCCCTTCTGACCTAATCTTCTCTTACTAGGCTCCACCTTTCAAAACTGTTACATTGGGATTAAATTTCCAACATGTGAACTTTGGGTGACACATTCCAACAACAGCATCTCCTGAGTCTATATTTTTAGTTATTATTACTCATCTAGGACTAGGAAAATATGTACTTACTTCCTGTCATTTTACACAAAAATCTGTAAAAATAATTTTAATATAAATAAGAAATAACTTTCAATTTTTGTTACAAAGTCTTTCAAGAAAACTGTATAGAAAATTAATAGCTCTTAATAGATATTAAGCTCTAAAAGGTTAAATATTTGTTACTCTATCTAGAATTTTAGGAAGTTTCCTTACCTATGTAGTTTGTGCTTTGGTGTATCTGTCCTTAAATGTTTTAAAAATAAAAATAGTGAGGTTAATTTCTTACGTTTACAATTATCAATGAAGAAGAGTATCATTTGAATTTAATCTTTGTAGCTTTCACTAATATATATATGAAGACGTATATAATGTATATACTATGAAGACGTAGAAGACTAATCTCTAAAATCACCTTTGTAACACATTGATGTGTTCAGGTTATGGCCTCCACAAGATTCGATAACGGAGGGATACAAAGTAGATTTTAAAGTGATCAGTCCTTTTGCTTTTTTGATTTGTGGGACAACCTTTCAGATGCCAACTCTAAGGATAATTCATGTCTGAATTGTTGAAATCCATCTAGAATAGCCAACTCTGCTTGGAATAATGGGGTTTAGGGCATAGACATTTCTCATTCATAATTTGACCCATTGTAGGAGCAAAGGAGCAGACTGTCTTTAGAGCAGTGTTTCTCAGCCTACCACTCTGCTAAGAAATACATTTTACATTATGATCCAGATTTGTGCTCACATGTGTGTACAAATGTGCAAAACAACAATCTAGGAATATTTACCTTTCTTTTATGCAGTGTACTCTGTTTTCTATTCTGTATCATTTTTATATGCCAAAAAAATGTTTAGTTGTGGCCCGTAAAATAGATTTCAAAAACTGGTAGTGGGCCCCACCTGCAATTTGATCAGCTGTTTAGGATTTCCCTTATTCTTGCCTTAGTGTTTCTCTTTACTTTGCACAGCTATACATATGTTCTCATTTATACAGTTTCCTATGGAAATGGTTGATGACTACCCATTTAAATTGAAATGTTAGGAACATGAGAAGCTTTTAGAACACAGATACATGTGTGAACATCTGGAAAGAAAGATATTTTCCAAATTGTTTGCAGTAGTTCTGGGGGTGGGAGGTCGGGATTACCAGAGGACCTCTGCATTGCTCGATGTGGCTTTTTCTTTCCTTTTCAAACCATGACAGGTAATTTCATACTCAGCAGTATTTTAAAAGGTAGTTCTAATTTGGTGACAGACGCCTTATAAACCAGAGTTTCTATTTGAATTTTTTATAAAGATCCTTTTTGGCCTGAAGAGGTTCCAAAGTCTTAGATCATAGAAAATAAATAGGAAGGAATTCCTCACAAGTTTAGTTTGTTTTATGCTTTTTTCCATGGAAGAAGATGCAGTAAAATACACCAAAAAAAAAAAAAAAAAAAAAAAATGCTAAATTTGGAGTGGCAGAAAATAAGAATTTTAGTTCTTGTATTCCTATTTGGCACATAACATCTGAGCCTCAGTTAATTTGCAGAATGAATATGTTTGGCCAGATTATCTAAGTTTATTTTCAACTTCAAATTTTTCTGATTTTTAAGCCAAAGTAAAATAGGGATTAGACTTAAGTACCTACTTAAAGACTACTTTAAGACACTCTCCAGAGTATTATAGGCTGTGATGTAACCATATGAAGACCCACCCCAGGAAGCTGCTAGGATCCTGCCCTGGAATATTTGAAGTTTGCATGCTCATGGCCACACGATCCTCAGATTCACTTGCAGATTTGATTATTTGTAGTAACACATTGAGTAATCAGTTGAAAAGAATTCCTTACTTCATGACTACAGGGAATATTTTTCTTGAAATTATTTTGAAATCCTTTTGATAAGCAAGATTAGTCTGAACCTGTATTAGAGGTTGAAAAGTGAAAGCATAGAGAATGTGAAATGGATTATATTAAACTTCTGAAAAGTATATATTGTTACAGGTGGCTAATTCTGTATTTGAGAGAGTTATTAAAGAATTGACAGCTGGTAATAGTAGGCTAATTGATTAAACAATAATTCTAAGGGAGAGTATAGTGATTAAAAAACAAATAAGGATAGATACATGTTTTTAGAAGTTAACATATCTCTAGTAGCTAACAAAAAATGAACTCATATAACAACTAAGTTGTGAATTCTTTAGGTAGTTGTAGAAGAAATGATCTTGAAATGGTTTGACAAATGAATGGCTGTTTTCTTTATTTATTTATTTCATTTTGAGAGACAGAGTCTTACTCTGTCGCCCAGGCTGGAACTGCAGTGGTGCAATCATAGGTCACTGCAGCCTCGACCTCCTGGGCTCAAACAATCCTTGAGCCTCAGCCTCCTGAGTAGCTGAGACTATAGGTGTGCACCACCACACCCAGCTAATTTCTTAATTTTTTGTAGAGACAGAGTCTTGCTATGTTGCCCAGGCTGGACTCAAACTCCTGGGCTCAAGGGATCCTCCCACCTTGTCCTCCTAAAGTGCTGGTATTACAGGTGTGAGCCACTGCACTCAACTGAAAGTTTTATTTTCTTAGTTTATTAGAAGTAGGCTTTAGAATTGATAATCCAGTAGGTGTAGGTTTTTTCATTCTGTCCTACACAGTGTTTTTTGTGAGAAAGTAAGTTTGGAATGTGTAACTGTGACTTGGGCTCCTGAGAACTAGAAGAATATTATATTTAAAAAGTAATTAATAATGTAGATTCAGGAAGAAAGTATATCAAATACCATTTCATTAGGCTTTTCTTGCTAGTTGTGTCTCATGTATCATACAGTGTGTGGATGATGGGTCAACAGTGTGCTCATGAAGACTCTGAGGCCTCGCCAGCCTCAGCTAACAGGATGTATTAGTCCGTTTTCATGCCGCGGATAAAGACATACCTGAGACTGGGCAGTTTACAGAAGAAAGAGGTTTAATTGGACTCACAGTTCCATGTGGCTGGGGAGGCCTCACAATCATGATAGAAGGCGAGGAAGAGCAAGTCACATCTTATGTGTATGGCGGCAGGCAAAGAGAGCTTGTGTAGGGAAACTCCCCCTTAACATAAACAAATAGCACAGGAAAGACCTGCCCCTATGATTTAATTGTCTCCCACTGGATCCCTCCCACAACACATGGGAATTATGGGAGCTACAAGATGAGATTTGGGTGGAGACACAGAATGAAACTGTATCACAGGAGTACATTAGTAGTAGCTAGGAAATAATATGAAATGCATGTCTTCAAAATGTATAATTTCATATAAAAGATGGGAATTATGGGATCTACAAGATGAAATTTGAGTGGGGACACAGAAGTACATTAATAGTGTCCAGGAACTGATATGAAATGCATTTCTTTAAAATGTGTAATTTCATATAAAAGAGCTAGTAGTTAAGGACAATTATATTAAGAGTTAAATCATTTTATTCACGATTTTGGGGTCCCAATATGTAAGGCCTGTCATTGCAACTTCAACAGACATGTTTACTTTTTTTAATATATAATGAACAATATTCTAGGTTTTATTATACTGTGTTTCATATACTTTTTTACACTGTTTATCAAAAACGTGTAATTAATTGGGGCTTAAAATTTTGTTAAATTTACTTAAGAAAAATTAATAAATCCAATTATTTACTTTAAAGCTGCAGAAGAAAGAAGAACAGCAGCTGGAGCCTAAAAAAAGTACCAGCCCTAAAAAAGCTGCAGAGCCCACTGTGGATCTTTTAGGACTTGGTAAGTAATAAAAAAAAAAAGGTCACTGCTAGAGTTACAAAACAATTGAAACTTTTACTTGGAGTGAATATAATGGCTTTATCTTCAGTATGCCAAAACGTACCTGTTAACTGAATTTGAAAATGGTATGATTAGTTTGCTAACTTCCCACAAAAAGGAAATCTTTAATAAGGGAGCTGGTGTCTGTCAGCACTGTCTTCACTGAAATACAAGTAATGAGTTCCTTGGGGAAAAGAAGATATCACAGTCATCTTCAAAGGCTTGGTAGATGTGACATTTTAGCGCTTACAATAAAGAGTGGATTATTTTCTCTTCTCTGACTCTCGAATTTTCAGTTTTGTGGGGCATTTTTCCCCTTAACAAAATAATTCTAGGGTAGCCTTATTGTAAAATGTGTTGGTTTAAAATAAAATTTAATTTTGGTTAACTGAAGCAACACATTTTGCATCCAAATCTAGTGACTAGATTCATATAACTTATTCAATGATAATGAGAAGTGCTCATTTTAATGTACTGTTTGTTCTCATGGCTGAAAGGTATATGTTGTCTGTGTGGTAAGTAAGCAGGCCTTCATGTGTTTATATTGTGCTTATCTACAAATATTGTTAGCTTCTCTCTCTCTCTCTTTTTTTTTTTTTACATTTTTTTCTTCTAAAAGAATTGGCTTGATAAAAGGTTACTTTTAGTAATATCTGAGCCTTGGCACAGGAATAATTTAAATCTTTCTCTTTGTTCAGTTTGGAGAAAGATTGAGAAGGAAAAGAGTAAAAGGCAGTTAGTTGGAACAGTTGAACTTCATATACTGCTTTTCAAAAAATTGATCCTAGTTGTTATTGAAGTAAATTGTTGTCTGTTTTAAGAATTATAGCTGAATGTTTTATTCATTTCTTAGGAAGCTGGTACATCATACAAATATACTGGAGGTACAATTATTCTATAATGGTAAAAAGTTGTGTATTAGAAATATAAAAAATAACTGTAATTTTGAAAATAAGGCTTCAGTCCAGGGGCTGTAAATACAATTATGTTGAATTGTAGTCCTCATAATTTCTTGTTTTATTTCCTTTACTGTAAATGAGAGAAAAAGAAAAAAAATTATTACTAAAGTAAAAAAATATCTTAGTAAAACTGTAGTATATCTTTGTCTTCACTGCAGCATTCCTTTTCCAGTCTGCATTGCCTGGTTTATTAGTTTATAACTTAGAAATACAAAATATAATCTAGGCCTGATTCTTATCTTACACACTCATTCCATTCAACAAATAGCACTGTCTACTGTGTGTCAAGGTACCATTGTAGACACTAAGGAGATAGATCTGAAAGAGGACAGACTACAACTTCTACCTTCTGGGGCTTTCATTCCATCTGGAGAGACAGTGAATAAACAATTAAATAAAATATATCGTAGGTTATAGGTGGTAAGTACTATAGATGAAAGAAAACAAAAATGGATGGTTGTAATTTTAAATAGGATGGACAAGGAGGCATTCACAGATGTCTTATTGGAGCAAAGGCATGAAGAAGGTCTGGATATCTGGATCTGTAAGCAAGAGCATTCTGAGAAGAACACAACAGATGCAAAGGCTCTTCAGTAGGAGCCTACTTGAAGTGTGCAAGGACCAGCGACGATGACAGTGTGGCTAAAGTGGAATGATCTTGGGGGAGAATAGTAACAGAGGAGACAAGGAAGGAAGGGGTAGGGAGGGCGCAAGCTGACTATAACAGGACTTTGGTTTTAACTGTGAGTGACCTGGAAACACATTGGAGGAATTTGCTGAAAAGAAATAATCTGACTGTAGTATTTAAAGAATTATTGTGGTGGTTGTGCTGAGACTAGATTATAGTAGGGCAAGGTGGGCAGGAAAGGGTTTTTTTAAGGATGACATTACAAGATGTTTAGTGTTACAAATGAACTTGTAGAGAGGGAAATCTGATACTTTCAGGACAAGGACAAATTGCTCTAGCAGTGTCCTTGAATAGCCCGGAGTGGATGGGTTCTAGTCGACAAACAGTATGAGTGGCCTTTGAGATACTCCATTATTGTTGGAATGATACTGCATAGTAAATAAGCCTAGGTTTCAACAGCTTACAACATTAAACGTCTGTTTCTCTCTTTCTGTGGGTCAGCTAGGGCAGCTCTACTATAACTTCATTTGATACATTTTCTACCTTCCTGATTATTGCGGGGCACTGTTTACCAGACATTTCACTATTGCATATGTTTCCTTATCTTCTGCCACCTTGTCTCAAAGTCAATGCCACAGATTTTAGGATTTGGCTGTGGCAGCACCCCTCTTGTATCAGTTTCTAAAACAGTCAACTCTTGCTGTGCATGTTACATGGAAAACAACTCTAAAATTTCAGTGGCTTACATCAACTAACATTTATTTCTGTCAGTCATGGGTTTGTAGGTCTGCTGGGACGTCGCTCTTTTGGACAGTGGGACAGCTTCAGGAAACAGTGTCTTTAGGGGAGAACCAAAGTTCATTTAGCAGGAGAAGTTAGGGACTGTTTGTGAAAAAAGATTAAGAATATATGGGGGATTTTGCAATGACTGATAGTGGGTTTTAGATCATTTGGTGAAAGAGTTCCAAAGGTGGGAGGGGTGGGAGATGGGGTTAGAAAGAGGGCTGTCTTGCTGTGAGGGAGTTGTAGCAGCAGGGAAGAGGAAGTGTCTTACCCAGAGCACATACAGCTCTTCATATCTGCTGGTTATCAATTTCCTAAACTATTTTTAAAAATATTTTCAGACTTTAAAAAAAAAAAAGCTGTGTTACAGCATAAAATTTGAAGAATTCATGAAAGTCCAGGAGACTACAGAGAAATCAAATGTCTCTTTCAGCTCAAAACAGTGATTCTAAATGTGGATTGATGATTGGTGTCCACCTCGGGCCTCAGGCTATTTATCTGCTCTGAAGCATGCTGCTGTCCTCTAATGGGATCCTGGTTTTCCCCTGTAAATTGAAACACAGCACGAATTGTGGGGGTAGGTGCCTTGAAGTATGATTTATGGTAATGCAAAGATGACGGCATATCTTCGTATGAGTGAGACTAGAAGAGACATTAACTTAAAACGTTTCCAGAAAATATAGAGAAAACCTGCATGGCGATAGTTCAGTTACACAGCTATGGATCCTTGGGACTCATGCCTTCTTTATCACTCTTAACAGTTTCATAATAGCGTAATACTTAAGACTAGTTTTAAGAGATTTGATCTTTCCTTTAAGTGGGACTTTAATGAACCTACTTTATTTTTTGTAACTCAGTAACTCAGGTAAAACCTTTCTTAAGCTCACCTTTCCTGATCTACTACCCATTCAAAGTTCAAACATAAAATGCTTTATATTATATATATTTTTTAGCAGAGTTTGTCCAATTTTTTTCCAAGAAGGGCCAAATAGACATTATTTTTGGCTTTGCAGGCCTTATGATCTCTGTTGCCACTAGTCAACTCCCATTGTAGTGTTCAAGTAGCCATAAACGAATCTGTAAATGAATGAGCATGCTTATGTTCTGATCAACTTTAAAAACAGGCCTGCGCTAGGGTTTGCTCACCCCTGCTTTATGTTCCCGATGGTACCTACAAGAGCTGCCTCATATTTAGATATTAATTCGTGTTTGAAAGCTGTAGGACTACTATTTATTATAGTACTTTACTCTCTAATACCACAAACAGGGTGAGATACTTGAGCTGCCTCCAGTCTTAGAAATTACCGAGGGCCTTGGGCCCCTCTTGACTAAGTGCCAGATTGAATAATCTCTGAATGTACCAGATTTGAATCAAATACAGACATATCCTGACTTGAGTATGCATGTCCTATGTTAAAATAGAATTAAAATCAGCTTCTAGGGTTTGTGAGAAGAGTGCTCTTCGGGTCCCCTTACTTGGGAAGCTAGTTTAGGACTGTGAATTATACTGTTAGGCTAGTGTCTATTCTTTGTTGTTTATTAGTTTTAAAGATGATAAAAATTGACAGACTGCTTACCAATTGGTTAGACTTACCAATTGGTTAGACCAATTGGTTAGACTGCTTACCAATTGGTTACCCCCAGACTAATGCTTCTATTCAGTGGGGCTTATTTTTGGAGTGTGGGGGCCTAAGACTGCCTCTAAGAATAAAGTCTTCAAGGGTGAGCGCATGCTTTGGGCATAAGGCTTTAGAAGAATTACTCATAACTGGCCTTGAATGTGACCCTAGAGGTTTCAGTTCAACCTCCCATTAATGGTTCCTGCAGGGGTTCTGTTTTGTGGCCATTGTGTACCACATGCACACTGCAGAGCAGCCTGGTTCCTTGTTGGGAGGCGTTATCCACAGCCCTACCAGGAACAGAATTGTATGTGTCAGGGGTGCACTGCCAAGGATGTCTGGGGTGACCTCATCCTCTCAGTGCCCCAGAAAGCATCTCACAAAGAATCGAATCATGATCTTGGTAATGAAAATCTAGCTCAGGGGTGTACGCTTGAGTTTCTGTTTTGGGCAAGTTGATGAGAAAAGTTTGTAAATTTTAGTTTCCCCATTCATGCTTGTGTTCAGGAAATAAAAGCTTTAACATATGACAGTGGTCAAGACAATGCTAGTGAAATTAAGCCATCAGTATATAACCCATTTTATTATTAGCAACATATACACAGTTTTATATGAGAGAGATGAATACAGAAAGTACTCTACTTACCTTTCAAGCAGAAAATTCCTACAGAAAAATTTCTAGCCATTTCTCAAAGCCGCTTATGTGCTATAAAGCAAATTTGGGAATGAACTGAGTAAAAGAATGTCAGATTTAGTAGCAGTGGTCCTGGTGATCCATAGTTCCCAGTGGACCTGGAAAGCTGCTGGTGTCCTAGAGCTACCTATTTGACCAGATCCGAAGGACGTTTGTGTAGTTGTGTGCACATCCCCCTTTTTTTGGAGGAGGATTGAAGGTGGGGAGGACTACAGCAGAAGTGCCCAAGAAAATTTCATAGTCTCTTATGTTTTTCAGATATAGTTTAAAACCTGATAACAACTTGATTGCCTCTGCTTAGAAAAGTATACTCAGTGAACTATTGTTATGAACTATTATTATCCTTTCAAAAAGGAGGTCTTAGGGATTGGTTTATTCTTATGTAATCATACCTGCATAGGAAAGAAAATGCAGTTACATAAATATATTGGTGTAAGGTAACTAGCAGTGGGCAGATACTTGCAAGTGGTCCTGAGTCAGTACCAGGGCAGTTGGTGAACTGGCACCTGGCACCAGAAAGAGGTGCCGTTGGGGGAGTTGATGATATCACAGACTTTAGAAGAGAGCAAGAAGGGACAGCTTCTTGGAAACAGCACAGAACCTCCAGAGAATGTGCTGGGGGATAGGACAAAGAGGAGTAAAATTGACCTCTGAATGAGGCAACTTCAAACTACAAGTAACAGGAAGCCTGAAAATGGCATAAACAGAAGGACATCTAATTATCTCATTCGAAGAGAAATCTGGAGACATGGTGGTTTGGGGCTGTGCAGTGGTGGAACGGTGAGTGCAGGGAGCCAGGTTCCTCTTTGCTTCTCCTCATTCTGCCACCCTCATCACAGTACTGGCTTGACTCTGGAGGCTTATCTCCTTATGGCCAACACATGGATGGTGCAGCATCCTATCCTCATAGGACCACGCCTAAAGGATGGCTTTTCCTCACCAGTTTCTTTTCTCAGTAGGAAAAACTTGCCAGAAAATTCCCCAGCAGGATTCCCAGGGTACGCTTGGTCAGAATTGGATTGTATTACCTCACTCTAGTTGCAAGAGAGGCTAGGAAAATAGTATTCATCCTGTAGAGTGGAGTAGGCTTTGCCAGCAAGAAGCGCCCAGATGGGGCTTTGGTAGTCTGTGGTATCTGGCACAGTTGCATTTCATCCTGACGGCAGCTCTTTAGGGTACACACCCACACACACTTTTTCCTTTTTTTTTTTTTTTTTAATTAAACTAATAATAATAAAACTAACAACTAATAAGCTAACAAAAATTAATTTCCAAGGCATTGCTGCTATACAATAGAATTAGGATTCAAACCTAGATCTGTTTAATGCCAAAGTCTAATTTCAGCTCTTAAGATGAACCAAAGCAAGGCATCTAACCCAAGTATTAAATTATCTTATTATGTTAATAATCAGATACTGCTAACTGTATGCCAGGGGCTGTTTTGAGTGCTGACAGATATTTATTTATTGAATTTTTGCAACAGCTCTGAGATTGGTGAACTATTATTATTTCCCTTTTATAGATGAGAAAACTGAGGCACAGAGAGGTTAAGTGAATTGCACAAGGGCACACCGATGGTAGATTACAGAACTGGGATTTAGACTCAGTAGTCTGACTTCAGGGCTCATATTCTTAACACTGTGTTGAGCTGTGATAGAAAATAAAACTCTAACAGGTGAGATTATGCTACACAAAATAGACATTGGACCCATTCATCAAATCAATAGACGGCAGTATTAAGTCCTGGGGGCATGATCCTTGGTTTAGAGGTAGTACCTGTGTTTTGTCTGCCCTCTAGCAGCTTGGTCTGGGAAATGGAAATAGGAACTCTTCTGTAGCTGAGGGCCAGAATAAATGGTGTGCTTTATGTGAAGCACCTAGCACAGTAACTTGCACACAGTCCTGTACTGAGACTATAACCTGAACATCAGGTCATGGGGGATCACCAAGATGTAGTACAGGCCTTTGAAGGAATGTGTGGAGAAGGGACTCAAAAATTATGCTGAGTAACACGGAGTAGGACTCCTGCTGGGTTATTCCTTGAATAGCCACTACCATTAGAGAGAAAGAGGGAGATAGAGGGAAACAGTGATTACAAAGCATAGTCTGTGGCCTCTGATGGATTTCCAGCTGACTAAAAGAACTGAGGAAATTGGGTGGCCTCAGGAATCTAGTTTATCAGTATTTTAAACATTTAGAAAGAAATTTGGTGTATACAATTTGGTTTCATATTTATATATTTGTTTTTTGAGGCCATAAAATGGTGCAGTGATTTGATATATATTTATTTTTTAAGCAATCAGTTCTACAAAGCTTCCTCCTGATACCACTTCTCAACTATTTCAGATAGCTCTAAATCAGTATGCGTGTGTGTGCGCACATGTGTGCATGTGTGTGTGGTGTCTTCTGAAAGACAGTAGCACTGTGGGGCTCTTACCCTTACACAGCATCATAGTGCCTGTGCATAAGGGAATCCCCTGCTCAAAAGTTGGCTGGTTTGTAGAAATGTGTAGTAGATTTCCCTGCTGGTACAATAGACTGGCAGTTTGGTAGTGGCTTGAAAAGGTAGGGCCAAATACAGCAAGAGGATTAGGATTATCTTTTAAGACCATGTTAGTCATTTTAGCAAATTAGCCTAAATACTATTTAACTGTATGAAAATTAACTGAAAAATAAAAATAAATAGCTCCACTTAGCTCTCAGGCACACTTAAAAAAATTGAAAACAACATAAAGCTTAAAAATTTTAGTATGCTTCAAATGGACATTTATGACTTGAATTTACTAAAATAAGACAGACGTGAGTTGATTTTACAAATCAAGTCCTGTGTTTTAATATAAAGGAATTCCAAGTAATAATAAAAATTAAGGATAAAACTTTAGATGGTTTCTTGAGTAGAAAATAAAAAGCGTTCTTTGATCAACGTGAAAATTTAGAAAGCTTTAAGGAGTTTTGCCATTAAAGAGAGAATCACTGAATATCATGGAAGCAGCCTTCTTTAAACAGTGCTGTTTCCACTTCAAATTCATCACTGCTTATGATGACGCCTGACTAGTTATGGAAGAAGAATTAGATTTGGGACTTTTTGTTGTAGCAAGGGTGTACTAAATGTATAAGGTTCATGCTCAGTCAAAAATGGTAATGAAAAACAGCCATTTACTTATCACATTCTTATCTTCCTTAAACTAGATTAATAATACATAAAATCTCATGTTGCTTTTTGACATTTTTTCTTATTTGTGCAAATAGATTATGACCAGCTAATGCCTCTGACATTCAAGTAAAGGATGAATTCAATTAATATTTATTGAGCACCAGCAGAGTTCATGGAACACTGGTAAACACCAGAAGATGCAGCTCTGTGTGTTTATAGTAGTGCCAGAGGGGGATGGGGTTGCCATCCAGAAACTGGAAACTGGAAGACAGAATTATCATTGAGGGAAAAGATGGGATTATCTAAGAGAACAGGTTGTGAGAATTCAGTTTGAAATCTGGATTAATGCTAAAATTCCAATTTAAATTATATTTTCCTTAATTCAGAGGTTGATTTTTCTTGCTGCTGCTAGAGGAGAAGAAAATAAGTTTATTTTGTGCTATGCAAACTTATTTCAAGTATAATCTAATGTTTTATGGAGGTCACCTTTAGAGTGAATAACAGTTGGAAAAGATAAGCAGATACCCAGATAAATGCAGCTTTTAGAGCCATACCTTTGTAGAGGATCTTATGATTTAAAGCCCATCTGTATCTTATCATAGGGCACACAAGTGCTATGTTAGGACAGTTGGAACAGATTAGCAGGAGGGTAAGATATGGCTCCGGCCAGTGAGGTAGCAGGTAGAATAGTCCTGTGAGGTGCTGTGACAACAGTGATGCACAGAGTTTTGGACAGAGAGGCGTTGGAGACACATTTATGATTGAGAGAAAGAATTCCAGCCTCACTGTACTTGTTAACCTGGAAAGGGGAAGCCCTGGTATAGGGATTCTAGTTAAGAAGCAGTTGTAATCTCACAGGCAGATAGTTGCATGGAAGCTGTGTCTATGAAAACAGAGGAAGAGGAGCCAGTCCAGGATGTTGGTAGCAATGGCTGGGGAGTCTTCAAGGAGAATGTGGCTCTAAATTCTTAAGAGGCGATTTTCCAGGAGGAAGGATCAGCTAGGGCTAAATGTGCTGGTGGTACGTAGGATGAGGACTGAAAAGGATTTGTAGCCAGGAAATTGCTGGTAATTTTCAAAAATAGTGTCATTATTTCACTTTTCTCCCACAAAAGTAGGATCACCTGAACTACTAATTGTTTTCCACCATGGCTCTGCTGTCACCAAGAAATCCTCCCATAACCTGTGTTCGGAAAGCATTAATCATTTATTATTTGCTTTGCGCCAGGTATTAAATTAAGGAGGCAGCTGCACTCTTCCTGGTGACGAAGCAGGTGGGACTGTTCATGGGCTCTGGGCTATGAAAGTGGTGCCAGTGGGGAGTAAAGAGGCTTCTGGAGTGCTGGGGCATGCCTGTTCAGCCTAAGAACATTCAGATGCCATAAAAACTAAAAGTGAAAAGGATAAGATGCTTGGGAAGGCTTCTACTTTGCAGCCCCTGGATTAGTGGAACATTTGGAGGCAAAGTTGGTAGGCCTGACTGACCAGCTGTGGGTGGTATGGCCTGCAGTTGAGGTGGTGTGGGTGTTGTGGACTCAGGAGTCATCCTGTGCCTCAGAAATGAGCTTGGCCAAGTACTGTGCCTGGGCTGGGTAGTGAATCTAGCCCCTGCCCTCAGGGCACTATTTTAGGGAGGTAGGTCAGTTTGTAACTCTGGGTAGGGAATGGGCACCTGTTTCTGCCTGAGAATACTGGGAAACATTTCTCAAACTGATTAGAGCAGTTGAGTTTTCCGGGTGCACCATCGAGACCCATGTTGAAGTCCTAGGGTTACTGTGCAGATTCCCTCCAGGTGAGGTAAGGATTAAACTGAGAAACTTTATTGATCAGAGTATCTGGCACATAGTACTTAAATAAATATTAGTGTTTAAACATGTATTAAAATATGAAGTGGTGTATTCTTATTTCCTTTTTGTTTATAAATTGTCATTTAAAGGCACTTGGAATGTGCCAAGGGGAAGACACTGTTAAAAATACTTTATTTACCTTATCTTCATTTGGATTATTGGTGTCAGATGAATTCTGGTATAGTTACAGTTAATAGAATCAGCTGGCTCACTTACCATATTGAGGCTTTTTAGGTGACAAGAGACTGGCCCTTATGACTTTGTCATATTTGAAATGTTACCTCTTTCTAACATCTCTCAGTGTCATGATGTGAAGTGGGCCAGTGAATGCCTGCATGCTGGGCATGCCTTCTGTTCTTGGAAGTTGTAGCACTGATTTTAACAATTTTTTTCTGCAGCTGAAAACATTTTAACCTTTTCCTGTCAGTTTCTCTTATGTGGGCAGTTGAAAACATTCATCTACCTGTTCAGTTCCCAAATAAGACACTAGCCTTACATCTTAAGGTAATGAAGAAAGAAAATACTTACCTACAAGCTACTTAACTGTAGGTTTGATGTCTTGCTTTTAAGATTGAAATCCCATCTTCATTTTACTGCATTGTCCTAATTTCTTCTGTTTGCTCATTGCCTTTTCAAGGGGTCCTTTGTGCTTCATTATCATTCTTTATGATATTGTTCCCAGCTGAATTTCCTCCATTTGCCCTAGGCTTTTCTTGTACTCTGGATCTCCCATTATTTTTATTGTCCACCAGCTACTGTTTCTGCATACTAATTAAAGGGGGACTGCTGCCTCCTGCTGCTCCCACCATCATTCTGTAGCTGAGCAAGGTGCATGTCTACGGTGAATTCTGATAAGTTTTCACAGACATCCCCTCATCTCATAGAAGGCACTGCGTGGTCTGATGTACTCTCTCCCCTGAAAGAGGAAGTTTCCGTGTGTGTGTGTGTGTGTGTGTGTGTGTGTGTGACTGTATATTTGTGTGCATGCATCAACAAGGTATAACCCATGCTGATTTAAATGTTTTTCTTACATTATGGTGATTTACACTTTAATTTGAATAAGCCTTATACTTTCTAAATGTTACAGTTAATTATCTGAAAAACTGTTGTCAACATCTTGGTATTTTCTTGATGTTGTGGCCTCTGAGCTTTTATTAATCAGCAAAGACCATGTTATTAGTGGGCCCATGATCAAAAGGATGCATTTAACTCCCAATAATTTGTGAATACTCTTAGTTGACAAAGGCCTGATTATATCCCACAGTTGCTTCCGGGAGCCCAGTTTGCTCACTGAAGACCATATCCACCTGAATCCCTCCCTATAAATTGAAAAGATACTGGTGTCAGTACAGGACAGTGAAGTGGGGACCGGATGAGGCAAATGTTGAGTATGGCACTGATTGATTTTTGGGCTGTTTAACTGCTTCTTAAACTTAGTACAAATAATTATAAACTATTTTAAAGTTTTTAAAAAATTTTCAGAACTTTAAAGTGATTTATTTATAATTAGGTGGAGTTGAAATTACATGGCTTTTGATGAAATGTGGTTTAAAGAAAAGAGCACTAGCCTAGGTGTGAGAAGACTCTGTTCTAGTACAAATTTTTCTGCTTGATTGGGTGAATGACATTGAGGAAGTCTTTTCATTGCTCTGTGTCCTAGTTGGTATAACTGGAGATAATGGAAGGAGATGCCCTTCTCATCTTGCATGGGGACAAAAATGATAACATGTAAACATTCTTTAAAAACATCCAGGATGAATGTGATATTTATAATGATGGTAGTGATAATGAGTCTTTAATTGTCCTTTTTGAACACTGAAAATTTAAAACGCAATGACCTTCAAAATGAATTGAAGCAATCCCTTTTAAATAATGTGTTAAGCAAGCCAAATGTTGTAAGTAAAATTGGCAACCATTGAAAACTCATTGGGAACTTGTATTTACCAATTTTGCAAGGCTGAGAAGTTTTCATTTCGGTTAAGAATTTGTTTTTTCAACAATTCTGTGAATGCATAGCTTTGATAGTAACTAGAAAAACTGATGGCTGTGAAATCCAGAACCCACCATTAAGGTGGGTAACCCATCACATGGGGAGAAGATGGAGTAGAGACAAAAGAGGGGCAGGTATGTTGCAGATGGTGAGAGCAGAGAGCAATCACCTACGCTCATCACAAGGATGCTGTGTAGAGAAAAATCTTGGTGAGGCCTGGCAGAAAGTTCCTTACCTCAGGTTTTTGGGGGGTATGAGAAAGTCTTCCTTAACCAATTGAAAACAGTGTCAGCCTTGCCACAAAGATTGCTGTCCCTAAGCAGGTGCTTCTTCTATTTCATTCTGAAAAGGATTCCAAGTCCCTCAGACTTACCTTGTGAATTGACTTCATGACGGCTCTAATAACCATGGTGACTGGTTACAGAGAGATCACAACTTTGTTGTTTGTGTGAAATGCCAGAAATTTCAAGAGGCTAGTTTTAATATAGTAATAACAGTAATAAAACACATGGAAAGAGAATATGGATTTGTTCATAGTACAGTGGTAAAAACAGAATTCAAGTTACATTGCAGTGAAGGGACATGAGCTGTGTAGACTTTATATAGAGGAATGTGGATGTCCACCATTTTGTTTTTAATGGTAAAAATCTGGAAACTACCTAAATTCTCTTGAGTCACACATTGAATAAATTATTAATAGGCACATGCAGTATCACAGAATGCAAACCCCCTACCTACACATACATAATTTATATAAAGAAGACTATTTTTGTATGATCTTATGTACATTGTTTTTAAAATTGTGGTAACACAACACATACAATTTATCATTTTAAATATTTTACAATATATAATCAGTGGCATTAAGTACATTCACATTGCACAACTGTCACCACCATCTATGGTGGGTACTTTTAGTTTCTTCATTTTTGCATGGTTTGAATCTCTTACAAAAATGTGTTGCTTTTACAGTAAACATTGAATAAGATTACAATCTAAGACTTTGCTCCTGCTCTGTGATGCTGGACAAGTTATTAGTCACATATGTGATACTAAAGGGGGTGAAAGGTAAAATAAGACTTCAGAAACCAAATAATATGCTGTGTGTTGTTTTGCGGGTTAGAAAATACATTGCTAGATATCAAATGTGGTTTAGATTTGAAAGTGTAAGTAAATATTCTGAGTGGAGTCTAAGGTACTAAGTAGAACAGACTTAAAATTTCTGAAAGCTGTATAGTTTATAAAAGTAATAATACATAGCATTGGCTTGTAGTAGATGAACTTTGTGATTCTAAGTGCATCCTGGGCACACTGGTGTTCTGTGAACATGTGCTGTGGTAAAAAGCAATTGATGGTATTTTCTCAGTTCGCCAAAAAATCAATGGGATTTTCTGATGTTAAATTTTTTTTGCCATAAATTTGTCTGATTTTGTTTACTACTACTTAATAAAGTAAAAAAAGTGTAACGGAAAAACTGGAAATAGTTGCTTATATTCAGCTTGTCACCATTTTTTTTCCTTTTATTTTGGTTGTAGTTTACATTGTTTCAGAGGACACATGCTTCTATTTGAGTTTAAATTTTATAAACATAAAATTTTTACATATATAAATATATATATACATTTTATATATAATAGTTATATTTGCAACTAATAAAGTGCTTCCTCGATTCATGTGATACAATGAAACATGTCTAGTTGATGATGATGTTTGCCCATCTCCAACTCTGTAGCTCACAAGTTAAAGCACCACTGGCTTATATGTCATTATTATTGGACTTTCTTTACTGAAGTGTAGATACAAACAAAAATGGTATTCCTTAGTTGTGTTTTTAAACCTAGAATGCCTTGTCCCTTTAAAAATATCACTTTATTTCTGGCTGATATTTATATAATGTACTATACATCATGTAAATGGGGTATGGAATGAACTAGAAAACAAATTGTCTCTTTAAGAAGGTCTAACTTTAAAATGAATATTGCCATTTGAAAGGGTTAGAAATGAAAAAAATTATTTTCATGTATGAGTCTTAATTCTTTAATAGTTGTCTCAGTTTAAAATTCTATATATTACAAATTATAATAATCTACATACATTGTTTTATTGCTTCACCTTTTAATTGTCCATAGTACTTGATATAGATATAACATGTAAATACATATCAATACATTTCTTTTAATGGTTGTGATAATGTGATATCACTGAAAATGACTTGAAAAATTTGCAGTTGAATAACTTCCAAATTAACCTAATTTGGACTTTACACACTCTTTTATAAAATAAATAGTAAAAAATACTTTATTTTGATTATGTATTAATAATTCTTTGTAATTCACTGAAGCTTAAACGGGGAAATAAAAGATACCAATTTCTGTAGTTATACTTGGAAAAAGACAAGAACTCTCTAAGTTTCTGTAGATTGTGGTAGAAATATGAATGAGATGGTAGATCCTCCACTGAATTTGTTAATATTTGAGTATCTACTTTGTGCAAGATATCCCATTCATTGTTGAAAGGATTTTTAAAGATCATGGATTTCCCTTTGATGAGAGTATGGTCTATCAAAGAGAGATCAAATGAGACTATAAATTGTTAAGATAGAAGATTTATTAGGCTATAACTCTCAAGAGGCTGGAGTTGTGATGCTCTGAACTGTTACTTGGTTGTGGTTACAGAAAACTCAACCCTGTGAGATGTTCCAGTCCCGGAGTGCTGTGCATGCAAACTCGACCCACAGCACTCCACTTCAGCTCCGGCCCTCAGCCCTTATAAATGTTCACCAACATAAAAAGGGGATATAAAATAAGCTGGTTTTGAATTTTTGAAATTACAGTTTTAAAAACTTTTTTAATTTGAATTTTAAAGTAGGAAGCTCTGTCAGAGTCCCTTTCCCTGTACAGTGCAGTGGCTTGGTACAGCCATCACTAAAAGTGGCTGTGCTGGAATAAAGAAAGGATTTATTTTGGAGTTCTATGGATACTTCCTGTAGAATCAGTTTAAGTATTGTATGTATGTTTCCTTTTTTCTATCTAGTTTTCTTCCATGTTGTGACTTCAAAACATAACATTTCATCAATGTTATTTCCATGGTAGGTAAAAAACTTACTTCCATGGTATAAATCATCAAAGCTTATTTCCATGGTAGGTAAAAATTATATTATCTCCAAACACACCCTCACACATACATTTATGGAGAGGGATTATTTATAAGAGTGTGGTATCAAATTTCACCTTAGCCCCTTACCTCAAAAGTAGTTTTTACCTCATAAGGTTATGAGGATTAAATGAGTTGATACATGTAAAGTACCCAGAACAGTGCCTGGCATATAGGAAGCACCATAAAAACCTATGATCTTATTTAAAAAATTAGGGTACAAAATAATGTGAACAGTATGATACCATTGGTTAAAAAGGAGGTTTGGATATATACCTAGAAACCAATGGATAAAGAATATTTCTGGGGGAATCAACAAAACTGGAAATGGTTTCTTTGGGAAAGGGGATACTGGGGTGGGTAGAAGGAGAACAAATGTTTTACCAACTTTTGAACTGTTTTTTTTTTTAACCATATATCAATTTTTAAAATAATGCCATGTTTCAAGTAATTTAAGATACTCTACTTTAAGACAAGAATCTATATTCTTTTCAGATGGCCCTGCTGTGGCACCAGTGACCAATGGGAACACAACGGTGCCACCCCTGAATGACGATCTGGACATCTTCGGACCGATGATTTCTAATCCGTTGCCTGCAACTGTCATGCCCCCAGCTCAGGTATGTGATAAGAATATGGTTTTATATGGTCGTTGCTTATTTCCTTTTTGAAAAGTTTCAAAATTTCAATTTTGGAAGAATTGTTTCTGAGCAGTAACTGATTTAAAAGTCCCCTGTTCTTTAGGCCAGGGGTTTGCAAACTAAGCCAGCAGCTTCTTTTTGCAAATAAAGTTCTCTTGGCACACAGCCGCTCCCACTGATTTACATACTGTGTGTGGCTGCTTTCCTGCTACAAAAGCAGAGTTAAATATTAACAACAGAGACTGTATAACCCACAAACCTAAAATATTCACTATCTTTAAAGTTCTAACCCTAGCTTTAGGGAAACAACAGTATTTAGAATGAACAAGTGGAAAAACCCTGACTACATCAACTTCCCTGAGATCAACAAGGTCACTTAACTTCAGAGCTTTTAAAACTGTGAGTGTTTGTAAATATTAACTGCAGAAGTTCTAGCAAATTCAGTACTCATTGTCTTTTTAAAATGAAGGTAAATTATGTTTTAACTTAGCCTTAAAATCTACCTTGCTTTTTTTTTAAGTGATTTTTAAAAATCTAGAACAGTAATAATAATTGGGAAATTTTTTAAATGTTAATGGTGAAGAAATTTTGAATTGCCTTCTTAACAGTACATGGAATTTCTGTAACGTGAACTATATGAAATTTCAGGAAACAAATTACTCTTAAGCTTACAACATTAAGATTCTATTTTAAGTTTTTATACTTTACAAATAACCAGTTTGTGCAGCATAATTTTTGAGATAAAATATTTCCTTTTCCATAGAAAAACTGAGTCAAATCTGAATTGTTCCGGTAGACAGTTTTAATAAGAAAAAGTCAATGTCTTATAAGAAGACTAGTAACACATTTCTGTTGCACATATTGTACTTGTGATAGTCATTATATAGTTACCATTAGAATGGAACAAGTAGATTTCTTAGGAATAATTAATTTAAATGGATCTTTATCGAAATTGTCTGCAGCAGTAGTGTTTATTTTCAGCAAAATAGCTTATTTTATGGCTTTGCCCCTTCTTCACCTCCTATAACCCAAGAAAGAGACAGTATTGTTACTGTTGTTTCAATTAACATTAATTACTTTACCAATTTGTACAGACATAGGTGTCACATGTGACAAAATTGTCTAATATTGTGTCTTTGGAAAGAAGTATTTAGGATATTTGACAATCAGAATGTGAAAAGTAATTTATTTTTAGTCTAGCATTGTAGTACGGCTGTTACACCTGCTAGACTTATTTAGCACTGTCACTGGGGTCTGACAGTTGCTTTGCAACTGCTTAGAGAGTTAGACTCCACCTCTGAGGTTTCAGCATACTTCACGTGTTCTGTTCTGTATTAAAGCAGCAAGTAGAACAATGCAGACTTCATTTAATTCTTAAGCACAAGCAGTGCCATGACAAGGAGTGTAGCCTCTGGCTTTAGGAGGGGTGGTGGCTGGCCTTCAGACTTTGGGCATTCTGAGCAGTACCTGGTAGGACATAGGGTTAATTTTTAAAATTATATCTAATATTTCTTTTGGAACATTGTTATGTTGAGCCCTGTGAAATATTTGGTGAACAGTAGTATCTTTCATCTAAACTTCATGTAGAGATTAAAATTCAGACATATTTGGCCGGGCGCACTGATTCACGCCTGTAATGCCACCACTTTGGGAGGCTGAGGCGGGCGAATCACCCGAGGTCAGGAGTTGGAGACCAGCCTGGCCAACATGTTGAAACCCCGTCTCTACTTAAAATACAAAAATTAGCCGGGCGTGGTGGCAGATGCCTGTAATCCCAGCTACTCAGGAGGCTGAGGCAGGAGAGTTGCTTGAACCCGGGAGGCAGAGGTTGCAGTGAGCCAAGATTGCACCACTGCACTCCAGCCTGGGGGACAAGAGCGAGACTTCATCTGGGAAAAAAAAAAATTCCAGACATATTTTCAAAATAATGCCTTTGAAAATGGGGGATGGTGCTGAAACTACAGATTTTATGCATATATTGCTACTATGTAATTTACTCGTTTTGGTGGGTTTTTAATATGTGAAATTGAGCTCAAACTAGTTTTGGACACCAAGATTTTGAATTCTTCTGAACCCTGTATTCTTTCACTCTTTGTGTTATTTTCTGAGTATATACAAATTCTAGTAAAAGATTTTCTAACTTATGAATATGAAGTAGATTGATTTTACCATCTGCCTTACCTGTCTGGGGTGTAGTCTTTCTTAAAGGGGGTTAGTTAGAAATACTTGACAAGAGTGTACATGTGTTCTGGGGGCCGGAGGGGAACAGTTCCAGTCTTCAGTGTTGACATGGAGAAACCCCTTTCCTGTTCTTTCATATACATATACATATACCAACAGTACCTAGACATACACAAGGGCCGAGTCCTGTTTTTTCTTGATTAAGCCCTTGGGTCCCAGAAGGCCAGAGAGCCTTTGGTTAGATGCTCTGCACTTCCTGAAGTGTAAAATGAGAGGCAGAAGTTGTTCTCCTTTTATCTTGGGGTTGTAGTGCTGGTGAATGGAGCACCAAAAAGTAAGTGGACGTTTGAGGGCTTACTAGTCCTGCTGATCAGTTTGGCTGTTTTTAGACTGTGTCCTTGTGGAGGTAGATGTTTCATATTATGATGTTTACAGTATATGAATATTAGGCTGCTCTACTATGAGAGTGGAATCATAGCTTCCCAACATTTGGGGTTTTCTTAGAGTTCTCTCTCATCCACAGGGAATAGACCCCAGGGTTTTGAGCAGATTTTTTTGGTTCAACAGATACTCAGTGTGATAAAAAGATCACTTAGTGATGTAGTTGCTTTGTTTTATAAACAATATTAACAGTAAACACCAAGTACTTAATCCAACCATTGTGCAAAACACTTCTTGTGATCATCAAGCTTATCCCCAGTTTATAGGAGAGAGACTGAAAGAAGTTAAGTGACATGTCTGAGTGTACCACAGAAAGTCATGGGGGCAGGCTCTAGTCCTGGCAGACAGGCTCCAGCCCATGCTCGTAGCTCTGTGATCTGCTGCTGCTTCATTGGTAGCTTAGATATATTTTATTCAAGGGTATTGTGATATTTAGTATTCCATGATATCTAATTTCTTACATATTTGAATTTTTGGAAAATTAACTGGCTTTTTGTCGCTTAAAATTCTTGCTTAGTCATAAGATTCAAAATACTGTTCTGTGTAGTTTACAAGTACAGTGTTTGGATGGTACCTCATCGCATGGTGTTCTAGGAGGACATTAAATGTTTGAATTTATTTTCCACTTGCTACTCACCTTATTCTCTAGTTTGAGAAGAATCAGCCAGTTTTTACTAGTCTTCATAGAATTCTTTGAAACTCTTCATATTCAAAACAAGTCCATATAACAAATATGTGATTTAATATTTAATGATTACAGAGATGATTAAGGTTTGCTGTTGTGATTGCATAATACTGTTCGCAAGATATGAGATTAAATGAAAATGTTTGTTTTATATTAAATATCTACATGTTTATTTGTATTTGTGTTTATTTGCCGCCTTGTCCAAAAGGGAAGTGCAGGATATGTTGAGACTATAGATGGTCAAAGTTTTGCTGTACCTTCATTTCTGGATAGATTAGAAGTAGCCTAATGTTGTAGTTAAAACTGATTAGATGTATAAAAATCTTATGATGCAGGTTTTGAAAAGATAAAACCTTTTAAGCAGCCATTGCAAATCCTCTTATGGTCTGTTATAGAAATGTTTATTCCAAAGGATACCAGTTTCTTGGAGCAGTAGTTGCTGTGGAGTGGTGGTCCTCAGACAGCTGCCTCATCTGTAACCACTGTTGAGCCCATTGTGTTCAGGATTTGATGAGCAAAAACTTGACATCACCTTAGGTAGTAAATGCAACTTACTGTGAAAAGGCTTCAGTCTACCTACATTAACATTCAAATTAAGAAGTACTGCCATGGCTGTAGATGTTTTTGTACGGGCTTTGAATGGCACCATTTTACCTTCTACAATTGTTTGATTCCTGTCTAATTTTATAACTTTATTTGGATTTTAAGTAATGGATAAGCTGTGCTTTACTGTGCAGAATTTGATAGCTTAGTTTGGTGTTTGTCTCAGGGGACATCCTCTGCACCAGCAGCTGCCACCCTGTCTACAGTAACATCTGGGGATCTAGATTTATTCACTGAGCAAACTACAAAATCAGAAGAAGTGGCAAAGAAACAACTTTCCAAAGACTCCATCTTATCTCTGTATGGCACAGGAACCATTCAACAGCAAAGTACTCCTGGTAATGAATTTCGATATGTGCTTTCAGTGACATTACTAGAAGCATATCCTTTGTAATTATAATAAGATCAATTATATATTTTCTTTATTGTTCCATGTAGTGAGTGCTTTTGTTGTTGCAGTTTATACAACTATGAAACTGAAATGAACGAGCATTAGAATTAAAAATTAAGAAGCATGTACAGGATTCACAGAACTTTATTTGGAATTAACAAGCTGTTCATAGATCACTAAATATTGTTTCACAAGCTTATAGAACACGGATTATCTTTGATGAATTATTGAAACTTGATATGCATGAAGTTTACGACTTTGTATACAGTATATTTTCTCTGCAGGTAAACAGTCTTCTCTGCAGGTTACCACATGGACTAAAAAAAACTGAATTTTTTTGTAATCATAACAAAATATTAGCATAAGGCTTATTGTTTACAGACCTTTAATCTTTCAGACCATTTCCTTTAAATAATGAGCTGCATTTCACATATGAGCTAAAATTATTTGGCAGCCCACTACATCTATTGAAGCGAGATATAGTCAGCTCTCACTTGCCTGTTTGGTACTGGGAGACCAGTGGTACAAGTCAGCAAAAAAAAGTGTATGATGTCATGCTACATAGTTTGTCTTCACGGCGGAAGATATTTTGTGTGACTGTTGCATATGATTTACATTTCTTAAGTAAAATTATTCAGGTTAATAACTGATTTGTCTGCATTCTAGAAATAACCAGCTCTCAGGATTTAGGTGTGGGCTGGTCTGAGTAGTCGGAGCAGCCAAACTGGAATTAAATGTTTGCTGTTCAGAAAGGCAGTTTTTCTGTGATTATAGAGGTGAGTGCAACTGCACGTGATAGCGCTGTCTTCATTCATTTTCTTTTTGTGGTGCAGGTGTATTTATGGGACCCACAAATATACCATTTACCTCCCAAGCACCAGCTGCGTTTCAGGGCTTTCCATCGATGGGTGTGCCTGTGCCTGCAGCTCCTGGCCTTATAGGAAATGTGATGGGACAGAGTCCAAGCATGATGGTGGGCATGCCCATGCCCAATGGGTTTATGGGAAATGCACAAACTGGTGTGATGCCACTTCCTCAAAACGTTGTTGGCCCCCAAGGAGGAATGGTGGGACAAATGGGTGCACCCCAGAGTAAGTTTGGCCTGCCGCAAGCTCAGCAGCCCCCATGGAGCCTCTCACAGGTAGGGGTCATTTACTTTCTAGCTTCTCCCAAATCAAAGAAACCAGATTTATTTTCTAAATTTTTGTTTTTAAGTCTAGTGATCTGGCAGAAAGAATTCAATAGGGATAATATGTATAGGGTCAAAAGTATCTATAAATATTATGAAGTTGTATCAGACAAATGATGTGTTATCCCTATTTTAGAGTATTCTGTTAAAAAAAAAGGTTAAACGTCTTTCATTTCAAATTGTAACGTAACTGTAATGGTGAACACCACTAATCTGTTTGCTGATGGCCAGAAATTAACCAGCACTAAGCTTTAACCAGCTTGCTTGTGGGACGTTTTTACAGTCCACTTAGACAACTTCACTAATAATTTTGGGGTCTTTTATTAGAAAAAAAAAATCTAGTCTCATATTCTCAAAGCACTATTTTATGAGGGATCTGAGGCTGTTTTTCAGGTCATATGATTACTGCCCCATGGCTCTATAAAAATTCTTTTTGTCAAAAACCTTTGTAAAGTTGTATTTTCTTTTTATGTACCCTATAATGACTTTTATGTTTAAAAAGAGTACAAAAAGATTCAATTCCCATAAGGTGTGAACCAGACATCCCCTCATATTATAAAATCCTGTTTCTACCTAAGTTAGAGCTAAGATAGAACATTTCTATTTCAGGTGCTGTGTTCTGACTTCTCTCTCTCTAGCTGCACAGACAAAGGCTCTTAGAGAGGTTCATGTTCCCACTCTTCTTCCTTTTACACTTCCCATTGATGTTCCTCCAGCATTTTGTCAATCTTGGTTTCTGTTTGGTCACCTGTTTTACCTTTAGAGCATTCAGGGAATAGTCTAGAGTAATTTCTAACATTAGCTCAATCACTATATATCCCACTTAATTTTGCTACCACCATTTCCAAGAATATAGGTAAGAGACATTGGTCTCTACACATTGGGAATCTAAAAAATTGTGTGTGCTAAGGGTCAGTCACATGGTCAACATGCTGAAGCACACCCAGCTCAGGTTAAGGTGCTAGATGAACCAGGAAGGAGTTAATACTGGCTCTTACTTCCAAATAATGCAGAAGGGTGATGCTGTTCTCCAGCACTCCATCGGTGCAATCTACCGGCCAACGACAAGGTGGTTAAAATGTCCTTTAGCGGGTACGAAGACGTGATCTGCTTCTTCAGACACTTATGCCTGAGATTAGTGATGTAGTTTATGTTAGTGTCTTTGAAACTGTAAATAAGTCAATTGTATTGAATTAAGAGCACAGTCTAACACTTGAGTGTAAGTTTTAAACCCACTCTATACTTTATGGTAAATCTTGCCTTTCCTTCTCTTACCACCGATTTTGGAAATAAGAGAATCACAAGGTTAAGGTGCTTATATATATATTTGACTCCAGTCTTGAAAAAAAATATACATAATCTTATACTTTATTGCATACAATGAAAATAAATTTTAGATGTTTATGTTGTTAGATCAGCAAGAGAAATAAATGCTTTATGACCACTTTTAGGAAGTATATAGAGCCATTTAAGATTTTAATAGAGAACAATAGCTATCATACAAAGTTTATAGGATAATTTTAGACTATTTTACTTTCTAAAATTTTCTTACTCCTTAGTAGTTAAAGCACAATATCCTAGTGTAGGTGAAAGTTAGAGTAACAGACTCATTATACACCGAGATACAAATCCCAAGATTGCTTTGGTATTTTTTTTTTAAGTTGTTAATCTTTAGGGAAACTGAAGAAGAAACTGAAGCTAGAAAGCAGATAAATAAAGAAGGAAAAAAAGTAGCTATTTGCTTTAAGAAATATTTGTATGGTACTCTGCTTTTATTCCAGTGCTTGGACTAGTTTTCACATTAATGAAAAAAATGACCAAGTGTGTGGCTAAAGAAACAAGAATTAAAGGTGAAGTAAGCCTCTCGAACTAAGCCTTGCATGTGTTTCACAGATGAATCAGCAAATGGCTGGCATGAGTATCAGCAGTGCAACCCCTACTGCAGGTTTTGGCCAGCCCCCCAGCACAACAGCAGGATGGTCTGGAAGCTCATCGGGTCAGACTCTCAGCACACAACTGTGGAAATGAAAACTGCAATACAAGTTTCATCCAGAACTACCACCTGACATTCCTTGCTAAAAGGCATCTAGTTCCCCTGTTTATTCATATACATAATTTTTTTCTTTTTACCCATTTGTTCATATTAAGAATGATCTGATTGACCGTGTTGGTCTGTACTGATTCCATTTGATGTGGTGAAAAGCAGGTTGATAAACCATTTTATGTCAAGGGCAGCTTTGCTCAGATTTCCCATGATTTCATATACTGCATTATTTGAGAAGCTGCTCAACTTGCAAAATCAGTTTTCCTCAATAAAATTATAGCTCTAATGTTTGCATATAAGGGAAGTAGTTATCATGTTAGTAATACCTCTAACAGTATAAGCCCCACCCCAAAATTAGCCAGTAATCCTGTAGGAAGGTACTGTATGATCAAATGTTTAATCATATAAATAGAATGTAAATGTCTCACTGAGCACTGTTTTCTAGTGTATCAAAATTCTTTTATTTCATCATTCACTTCACTGTGCTGTTGTTATGATGTGCTTAACAGGGAACGTGGTTAGTGAAAGGAAGATAAACCTGGATGTTACTCCAAAACTTAGTTAATGAATGTTTAAATAATTCAAATTTTATCTGCCTCTCTTGTAATTTGGATCTCTTCTCAATGTACATAGTGCTAACATGAAGACCTTTTTCTGCACTATATGCAAACAGGGTAACTAAAACAAAGCCACTTTCAATCTTTGAAGGTATATCCAGGTTTATGACAGTAATTGTGTTTACATTTTATGGTGCCTAGTATTGACAAAATGTTATTTCCCTATATTAAACAGATGAATCCATAGACCTTTTCATTTGTGGGTTTTTTATTTCCTATGATGTATACTGCCAGTAACCTTCCAAAAATTACTTAGTATTGCAAAGTCAGGAATCAGGAATGTTTAGCTGACAAAATACTTGTCTGTTTTAAAAACCTGTTCAGGTCTGCCAATTATAAGGGCAAACTGGAGAAAAAGAAAAAATACATACTCCGAGTGGTATCTTGCAGTATCGGCACTGTACAAAAATCTTCCAATTTAGTTGTAGGGAAAACATGCAGAACAAATGAAGACAAAACATACATTTTGTACCATCCAATTAGCTTATGTTAACTGACAAGCTCCATTTAAACAGATGTCCATCAGATGACAAGAAAGGCTGTTGTACTGAAGTAAAACAAACAATACCTGAATGTTCTGCAGCCTAAACTCCAAACATCCTCTTCCATATGGACCCACTGGCTGGGCCAACTGCACCAGTTGCTGCTTCAATTTATACCTCAATTTTCACTGTGTCCAGGCGGTACTTTGGCTCGTTGGCTAGATTAACCTTCTCTGTCCGAGTGTGCCACACGAGAACCTAAAGGGGAAGGAAATAGCTTGGGTAGCACACTCTTCATGCTGACACTCGAGGTCAGGCAGCACAGGTGAAATGAATACCTTAGTGCAGTTATTTGCTTTCGGTTCCAGTTCTTCGACTGTTGTTATCTGTTTGAGAAAGTCAGATTCTTGCATCCCTGGCTGGGATCCACGACGCTTAAATACAGCTTTTGGATTGGACAAAATGACTTGAAGACTTACAGCAAATCCTGTGAAAAGTAAAAAACAAAACAAAAACTTTAAAATACTGGTGTACTTCTCTTTTTTCTGTGTAATTTTGGTCACATCAAAGAGTTTTTAAAATACCTACCGTGTGTCAGGTCTTGGTTTACAAAGTTGAATAGGAACATGACCTGTATAACAGTCTCAAAGGAAAATCAATCATTACAATATTTTACATTCCGTGTAAAATAGAGGTGTGCACAGGAGCATCTATGCAAAACAGGAAGCTTAGTCTGTTAATAAAGGGTGAATTTTATAAGCTGCTGTTTCACAGTGGTCATCACCCTCCACATTTGCCACTCTAGGAATAACTAAGAAATAAATGCAGCTGAAAAACATACATGCTTACCCTAACTATATGTGGGGTGTGAGACCACACGCCCGGCTCTCCTGCCTGCCCTGTAATACTAATTATGTATGCTTCCTTAAATTCAGCACTGCTCGGATTCATTTTGCATTTAGAAGAGGGAGCAACGAAGTAAAGCCAGTTAGCTAGAAAATGAATCATACCTAATTTTTAATCATTTGGTTTACATTTCTAATTTGGTTCCATCTAAAAAGGGTATGTGGGGCAGAAATCAGTGCAGGAGATATCAGGCCATCTGATAAATTTTTTTTTGGTATTTCATTTACCAAAAATAAGTGTAAATTTTCTTCAATGGTTTGGTCATACGAAAAATCATTACTAGCTGGGCACAGTGTCTCACATCTGTAATCTCAGCGCTTTGGGAGGCCAAAGCAGAGGGCCACTTGAGCCCAGGAGTTCAAGACCAGCCTGGGCAACATAATGAGACCCTCTCTCTACAAAAAATACAAAAATTAGCTGGGTGTCGTGGCATGTGGTGCGTGCCTGTAGTCCCAGCTACTTAGGAGGCTGAGGTGGGAGGATTGCCTGAGGCTACCAGGTTGTGGCTGCAGTGAGCTATGACTGTGCCACTGCAACTCCAGCCGGGGCAACAGAATGAGGCCCTGTCTCAAAGAAAAAAAATCATTAGTATTTAATCTATAGTTCAACCAACTATTATAAAGCTCAACCACTGAAGCATTCTACAATTGTTTTTGCCATCTCAGCAAGTAATAATTGTTTTGAAGGTCTGAAGCCCTGGACCTCTTTTTCCTTAGTGACTAAGGTGATACTGTCAAGTCAGGCATGCCTCCCAGCATTGAAGCTCTGAGGACCAAACCCCAAAACATTTCTTAGCAACTTTTGCCCTTCTCTACATTAAATGAGTTGATTTATGGTTCAGTTTGCAAAGTAAATACTAAATGATACCAGGTGGTAACGGAGGAGCTGTGGGAACACCACAACCACCATCCTCTCCAGATGCCAGACTGGGCCAGCCTCCTGTTCCAGACCCTGCTGCCTTTTGGAGAAAAGTTAACACTAAGCCACTTACAAACACAACATGGTACAGCAAGTGCTGAGTAAAGCAGAACAAAGAATCATAAAGCATGAGCCGCAGCACTAGCCCCAGTATCCTCCACCAACCCTAAAGGGAGGGAGGTGGCACATTTTAGCACAGAATACTGGATTTGGAATTAGAAGGCTTTTGTTTTTGCCTAGGTCCCTGCCCCTGGGACACTGGCCAACTCAACCTTTTTTGATTTTCTAACTTCCCCATTTCTTTGTGAGAGAAATGTAACACTTCAATGTTTGATGAAAAATTGAGGTATGGAAAGACTCCACTGACTGCAAAGCACTGTTGAAAAGATATTACAATATATAAATAACAATACCATTGTCAGTGTGATTATGACGGGCAGGTGATGCCAGCCACCATTTATGGCTGGAAGAATACTGGTTGACAGGTTTAAAAGGCTTGGGAAAGTTCCAGGTAGCAAAGCCAGGACACCTACATGTGACAGCACTCTGGTAACAAGTCCAAAGCCTTCCTCAGACACAACTAGGACAACCACCAGACTCCTCAACAAAAGCCAAAGGTTCAAGTTGATACGTAAAGTGCCCTTTGCAACAGGTTAGATCAGATTTTAGTGTTAAAAGATTTCTTGCTTTTCCCATATGCTTATAAATAAGCTTTATCCTTTTTTTTTTTTTTTTAATCCAGATGAGAGCCTGCCCCTCTCAGTCAAACTGAAACTCCTGATACGTTCTTCACATGGCTTCAGGGTACTGGTTGTATTTCCCCATTCTCTAAAAAACATAGGATCCAAATTGTGCAGAGATAGTTTTTGAAAATGATACGGAGCCACCTGGATCTGATTTCCTTCATTTTCCCCTAACACATTCATCATCATGACCACTGAAGGATTCAGATTATTTTGTTGCTTTCCTTAGCACAGGAATATCCTTCCAGCTCTTCACACAGAATTACATGGCAAAATCTACAATGTAGGCAAAGCTGAGAGCCAGTTGTGAAGCTACACATCATTTTACTACAAGGCCCCCCTTCCCGGTGTCACTAGAGAATGGTGCGCACCTGAAAGGCCAGCACCCTGGAGATACGTTAGCATGTGGCTCTCCACAGTACCCAAGTGTTTTTCTATAATACAAAGGGGTGGAGAAGCACAATTCAGATGCCCCTCAATCAGCTAACGCAATTTCTTTGCTCAGTGATCTCTTGAAAGGAAGCAGGTCACAGCTGGCAGGAGAGACTGCATGTTAACTAGGCCAACCCCTGGGTGGCTTTGGGGGAATCTGACTTGCTGTGAAGCTGGGGGCAGAGTTAAAGAGTTCTCCCCTCTGAAATCACGGTAGAGGGAATCCTAAACTATTGATTCCCAACCTAAGATGTTTTGGGGGTAATTCCAAGTATTTATACTTCAAGTATTATATCTTCCCTTTTTTAGTGAGATTTGTTATTTTTAAAGATGTTGCAGTTACTTTGGAGATGCTTATGAAAATCATGGGAGTAGGATTTTCTGCCCTGGTCAACTGAGGAAAAAAAAAAAAAAAGCAAATAAAAATGATTGTTCACTGAGAAGGCAGGATTTCCTGACTTCTTCAGCACAGCTAGGTGGGAAGGATACATAGTCACCCTCTGTATCTGCAGATTCTGCATCTGCAGATTCAACTAACATCAGATTAAAAGTATCTGAAAATAAAAAATAACAATAAACAATAAGAAATAATAGGGTGCTTTTGTTTTTGGGGACAGAGTTGCACTCTTTTTGCCCAGGCTGGAGTGCAGTGGCACAATCTCGGCTCACTGCAACCTCTGCCTCCTGGGTTCAAGCGATTCTCCTGCCTCAGCTTCCCGAGTAGCTGGGACTACAGACATGGGCCTGGCTAATTTTGTATTTTTAGTAGAGATGGGGTTTCACTATGTTGGCCAGGCTGGTCTCAAACTCCTGACTTCAAGTTAACTGCCCCCCTCAGCCTCCTAGGAGTGCTGGGATTACAGGCATGAGCCACCATGCTCAGTCAAAGTAATACAAGTTTTAAAGCTATATAGTATAACAACCATTTGAATGGCATTTGCATTGTATTAGGTAAGTAAGCTAGAGATGATTTAAAGTATACAGGAGGATGTGCGTAGGTTATATGTAAACACTATATCAGGGACTTGAGCATCCATGGATTTCGGTATCGGTAGCAGTCCTGAAACCAATTCCCTATGAATACTCAGGAATAACCGTTCCCTCTCAGGCAGAGGGATAGGGCCTACCTCAATATATGCTTACTGATTACTGAGTAGAAAATTTGTAAGACATTCAAAGTCCAACAAGCTATTTCCATTTCTGGACAAAATTGCAATAGGGACTGGTTTTTCCTCACTTGTTTTAAATAACTAAAAGGTAGACAAAATGTTTGAAAAAAGTTTCCAGACATTGGAAAAGAGGCACATGAGACAGAGATCTCTGAGAAAAGAGAAATATGACCCCTACAACTGCCTCAGCTTCCTGCCTGAAGTAGGTTTTCAGGCTACACCACAGGGAGGGAACCCGGAAAGCTCTGCAGCCCCCTTGAGTTGAGGAAACAGCTGAGAATTTGAGGAGGCCAAGACAACTGGATATGCAGGGTGGAGTACTGGAGAGGGAAGAGCTCTGCTGATCTGTAGACGGCTCTCCTCAAGTCTTCAACTGAGTATGAAGAACAAATGCTCACAATGCTACCTCAGGCCAGGTACAGAACCACTGGGTAAGGAGCAGGTGAATCAATTACTGGAGCTTTTTCAGGGCTGGGACTAGTTCCCATTCTCAGTAGCCAGAGTGGAGCTACCTAGTAAGAGCTGGGCACCTGGAGGGGAACTTGGAAGGTTATTGTGCCTGTTGTAAGGTCAAGCTGATTAGCCTTAAACTAAAGGCTGAGATGGTTTTGCCTAACAAACTTCGAAAGCAAGCCTGGAAAGGATCAAAATGTTTCTAAGTTAACTCAGTTGTGTCCCAGTACAAAGCTCAAGAATATTTACATATGTATGTATAATATAGTATAACATTACATATATATGTGTCTTTATGTATGGTTGTGTGTATACATATATTTCTCATCCAGTATCTAGCAACATAAAATTCAAAATGCCTGATGCCCAAGTCACCTTAGTGATGAAGAATGCAATGTCTGCGATGAAAAATACATTGGATGGGATTAGCAGCAGAGGAGACATTGCAGAATGAAAGTTGAGTAAACTTGAACACACAATGATAGAAACTACCAAAATGAAACAGAAAAGTCAAGACCAACACACACACACACTGTGTAGAGTCACAGGAACAAAGGGAAAGGTGAATGAATAAGGGAGATGGGGAAAAGATTTGAAGAAATGATGACTGAAAAATTTACAAACTTGAAAAATCAGGAAAGATACTAAAATTCAGATAACAATCAACTACACCTAAATGACATTTAAAGAACACTCCACCCAACAGCAGCAGAACACAACCTTTCAAAGTACACATGGAACATTATCAAGATAGACCATAGTCTGGGCCATAAATCAAGTTTCAATACAAAGTATGTTTTCTGACTACAGTGGAATTAAAATAGAAATCAGTAATACAAAAATATCTGGAAAATATCCCAAATATTTGAAAACTATTAGAACATAATTCTAAGCAAAATATAAACCAAAGAAGAAATCAAAAGGGAAATGATAAGGTGGTTAACTGAATGAAAATGAAAACGACACATATCAAAATGTGTAGGATACATCTAAAGGACTGCTTAGATGGGAAATTAGTTTTTAGAAAACATTAAGCACTTGTTGGATAAGAAAGGTCTGAATTCAATAACCTAAGTTCCTACCTTTATAAACTAGAAAAAGAAAGTAAATGAAGCCCAAAGTAAATGGAGAAAAGGACTATACTAATAAATATAAGAGCGGAGACCACTAAAGTAGAAATAGAAAACAATTGAGAAGTGAAATAAAAACCTAGTCATTTAGAAAAAAAAAAGTTAATAAAATTGATAAACTCTACTCATGCTTATCAGGAAAAAGAGAAGATATAATTACCAGCCTCAGAAATGAAAGAGATATGTTCTACAAACCTTCAAATGATAATATGGGACTATTATAAGCAACTTTTTATGATAGTAAATTTGACAACTTAGATCAAAATAGAAAAATTCCTTGAAAGACAAGCTACAAGCTCACTCATGAAGAAACAGATAATGTAAAATAGCCCGGTACCAAACAAATTAAGTTTATAATTAAAATCTTCCCACACACATACACACAACCCTCCAGGACCAGAGAGCTTCACTGTTACATTCTACCAAGCATTTAAGGAAGAAATGATAACAATTCTCCATGAATTATTCTAGAAAATAGAAAAGGAGGAAACCTTTCTCAAGCTATTCTGTGAGACCAGCATTGCCCTGACACCTAAATCCAGACAAAAACATTACAAGAAAACTACATACTAATAATCCTCATGATAACAGAAAAATTCTCAAAATTTTAGCAAATCATGTTTAACAATAAAAAGACAATAAATCATGACCACTTGAGGACTATCTCCAGATTGCAATGTTGGCTTAAAATTTCAAAATCAATCAGTGTAATTCACCATATTAACAGACTAAAAAAGAAAAAAAATCTGACTATCACAATAGCTGGAGAAAATGCTTTGACAAAAATGCTTTGACAAAATCTAACATCTAGTTATAATGAAAAGAAGAAATAAAAGCCTCTCAGCAATCTAAGACTAGAAGTGGACTTTCTCAATAAGGGCATCTACAAAAATACCTAATGCCAACATTATACTTAATGGTGAAAGACTGAGTGTTAAATCTCTGAAGATTGGAATGAGGCAAGGATGGCTGCTCTTGACTTTTATTCAACAAAGTCCTGGAGATCTTGGCCATTTAAATAAGGCTCCCGCCCCCGCAAAAAGGCAGAAATATTGGAAAGGAAGAACTACAGCAAAACTCCTCTTCTTCCTTCAGCCACAGTTAACAGTATCAATAGTGCTTCTCAGTACCTGCTATTGTGTAAGTATCAATTTAGCCTCACCTCCATAGGCTCATCCCACTGCCACATTCTCTCTTCTCCAACTATACGTTATCTAATCTCAGCAAGGCTGTTACAAATAAGAACTATTTCCAGTTTCTAAACGATGACTTTTGGCAACAAGACTTTTATAGTTTGGCCCCAAAAAAGATACTAACAGCTTTTTCTCTGTAATAATCACTCTGGGTAGTTGTCCTAGAATATTGGACTCGTGACACACGTTTAGTGTTACCAGTAGCTATCAAAAGCCTCTCTTTCCCCCCACTTTAAAAACAATAAGAAAAAGATTTCAACTTTCAAATTAAAAAGTATATACACACAGTAAAGTCATGGAACTTGCTGGAGAAAGAAAGATATGTGTTGGACTTCCTTTAATTCTGAGCTAACCAACTCTCCTTTCATACCTCTTCCTAGCAAAGCATACACTGCTTTTTGGAAAGTTGTGTGTTTCCATCTTTCCTGCCCACCATCCCTCCTTATTGAGATATAATTCACATACATTAAAACTTGTCCTTTTATATGGTATGATTAAGGGGGTTTTAATGTATTCATAGCTCTGGGAACCAATTTTTGAGAACACTTTTTTTCCCATTGAACTGTCTTAGAACCTTTGGCAAAAATCAACTGACCATAAATGATTTATTTCTACACTTTCAGTTCTGTTTCATTCATCTATATGGCTATCCTTATGTCAGTACCACACTGTATTATGGTAGTTTGTTTTCTTTAAATTGAGACAGGGTCTTCCTATGTTGTCCAGGCTGGTCTGAAACTCCTGGGCTCGAGGGATGCTCCTGCCTCAGCCTCCTGAGTAGCTGGGACTACAAGGCACATGTCACTCCATCTGGTGATGCCATTATTGTAGTTTTATAAGTTTTCAAATTGGGAAGTATAAATCCCCCAGCTTCTGAGTTCATCACTTTCCATATCAATTTTAGAAGCAAACACCTTGTCAATTTTTACAAAAAGGGCAGCCAGAATTTTGATAAAGATTGCACTGAATCTGTAAATTAATTTGGGGGAATATTGCCATGTTAGCCACAGTAAGTCTTCTAGTCCAAGAAGAAGTTATTTTCTCCAATAACTTCCTTCTGCTTATTTTGAGTTTACTCTTTCTAGTTTCTTATGGTAGAAGGTTGGGTTACTGATTTGACATCTTTCTTCTTTTTAATGCAGGTATGTGAAGCCATAAATGTACTGCTAAGCACTACTCTGGCTGTACCCCCGCAGTCTTTCATATGTTGTTTTTCCATTTTCATTCTCCTCAAAATGTTTCCCAAATTTCCTTGTGATTTCTTAACAAATTGATTTCTTTAGGAGTGTTTAATTTCCATATATTTGTGAATTTCACAAACTCCTTTCTGGTATTAATTTCTGATTTCATCTCAGTATAAACCAAGACCATACTTTGTGTAATTTTAGTTATTTTAAATTTATTGTGTCCTGTTTTATCGCCTAAGATGACCTATAATCTTGGAGAATATTCCACTGTGCCTTTGAGAAGAATGTGTATTCCGTTCTTGTTGGGTAGAGTATTCTATAGATGTCTGTTAGATCTAATTGATTTACAGTGTTTTTCAAGTCTTCTATCCCAGTTGATCTATCTAGTTGTTCTGTCTAGTATTGACAGTGGGATGTTGATAGTTGTAATGATTACTGATGAATTATTTTTTCCTTCAGTTTTGTCATTTTTACTTTGTATATTTTGGGGCTCTGTTGTAAGTCATATATATGTTCATAGTTATATCTTCTTGATAGAGTGACCCTTTTCTCATTATAACTTTTTTTTGGGGGGGTCTCTAATAACAGTTTGTCTTAAAGTCTGTTTTGTCTGGTGTTCATATAACCATTCCAGGTTTTTTTTTTTTTTTTGGTTCCTGTTAGCATGATATATACTTTTTACTATTCTCTTGCTTTCAATTTATTTGTATCTTTGAATCTAACGTGTTTGTCTTGTAGACAGCATATAGTTGGATCATTTTTATACATCCTGTCCATCTGCCTTTTGATTGCATTTTTTATCCACTTATGTTTAATGTAATTACCAATAAATTGATTTACATTTGTCTTTTTAATATTTGTTTTCTATATGTCTAATGTTATTTTATTCCTCTATTTCTCTATTACTGCCTTCTTTATTGTTAAACAAATATTTCCTACTGTACAATTAACATTTCAATTTCTAACAGTCTAGTTCAGATTAATACCAACTTAATTTCAACAGTATAAAAAAACTTTGCCCCTACATAGATCCATTTTTTGCCCCTCATTTGTGCTATTGTCGTAAAAATTATATCTTTATACATTTTGTACCCTCAAACCAGATTTTTGATGACTGCTTTATGTAGTTGTTTTTCAAAACAGGAGAAAGGAGCTATAAAGATTACATTGATACGCCTTTCAAAATTACCTATGTAGTTACTTTTACTAGTGTTCTTATTTGTTCATGTGGATTAGAGTTCTTGTGTAGCATCCTTTCACTTTTGCCTAAAGGACTCCTTTGAGTATTTCTTGTAGGGCATATGTGCTAGCAATGAATTTTCATGGTGTTTGTTGGGAATATTTTCATTTCTCCATTTTTGAAGGGTAATTTTACTGGATATAGAATTCTTGATCTTTTTCTTCTTCTTCTTTTTTCTTCCAGTACTTTGAATCTGTCATCCCACTGCCTTCTAGTCTCTGTGGTTTCTGATAAGATATCAGCCTTTGTTAATAAACAAAGGCTATTAAAGAACCTTTGTTAATCATATTCACTTTTCTTTTGCCACTCTCAAGATTCTCTTCATGTTTGACTTTCAACTGATTATGATGTGTCTAGGTGTGAATCTCTGAGTTTATCCTACTTGGAATCCACTGAGCTTCCTGAATGTTTAATGTTTTTCCTACAAATTTGGGAAGTTCTAACTTTTTTTTCAAATATTCTTTTTGCCCCTTTCTCTTTTTCTGTGACTCAGAGTATGTATATTAGTATATGTAAATAATAAGACTATGAGGCCCTGTTCCTTTTTCATCATTCTGTTTTCTGTTCCTCAAACTGGATCATATAAATTTACCTATGTTTCAAATTTACTGATTCTTCTGCCTGCTCAAACTGCTTTGAGCCCCTCTGTTGAATTTTTTGTTTTTATTAGTGTACATTTCAACTCCAGCATTTCTATTGGTTCTTTTTAAAAATATATATAATTTCTATCTCTTTATTGATCTCTATTTGTGAGACATCATTCTCCTATTTTTCTTTAGCTATTTAGACATGGTTATCTTTAGTGGACTCCATATATTTAAAATATCTCATTTAAAGTTTTTACCTAGCAAGTCTAATGTCCAGACATTTTCTATCAACTGCTTGCTTTTTTGTGTATTGGTCATGCTTTGTCTCTTTGCATGTCTTGTAATCTTTTGCTGAAAACTGGACATTTGAAATAATATAATGTGGCAACTCTGGAAATCAGATTCTCTAAGGTTAGTTGTTTTATTGTTGTCATTATTGTTTTAGTGACTTTCTTGAACTAACTTTGTAAAGTCTGTGTTCTTTGCTGAGTATGGGCAAAGAAGTCTGTGTTCAGTTAGCTTAGAGGTCAACTAAATATTGGACACAGATTTCCTTAAATGCCTGGAACCAGAGACTCTCAGTCTTTGCCAAGATGCTCTGTGTCCATTTGGGCATGCTTTCAACACTCAGCCAGGCAATTTACAACTGCCTTAGCTTTCACATCTTGATTGCACAGGGGCTCACAATACTAAGAGGGGAAAACTGAGGGCTTTGTAAGGCTTTTCTTGAACAAGTATATAGCCCTGGGTATGCATACAGTCCTACACATCCACATGGCCTTCCAGAAATATGTCAGAACTTTTCAAATGCCCCTAAGGAATGAAGTTTTTTGCTTAGCTTGTTGTTTGCCACAACTGTTATTGTCTCAGGGAGCTGTGATGGTAAAGAGTCACCACAAGCTGTTGTTGACAAATGCCCCCAGGGAAAACGCTGTTTGCTCTGGTGAATGAGGTCAAATAAAGACAAGCCTTGTGAATAGGGTTTTCTAGGGAATTGCTAGATAGATCAAATAATAACAATTATCTTAGAATGGAGCTCTGAATGAGTCCCAGCCCTGTTCTGCCCTTCTACTAACTGCTATGCTGTTGGTTTTCACCATGATTACAGGGCTGTTGGTTTTCAAATCTACCATGGAGGAAATGGAGAGAAGGCGATGGGAATAGGGCAAATTGATATATTGCAATACTGCTCTTACCAAGATTTAGCCTTTTTTTTTTTTTTTAAAACAAAACAAAACTCCCCAGATTGTTGCATGCTTTTAGCTAATTTCCATAGTTCTTAAAAAGTTGATTTTGACAAATTTTGCCAGTGTTCTCATTGTTTTTATGGATGAGAGAATATTCAGAAGTCCTTACTCTGTCATTCCCAATGAAATTACTCTTTTTGCAACCCCAAATCCCATTACCACCCATTGAGTTAGGTAAGTATAGAAGAAAAAGAAAATAGTGTAATGTAGGGTTTGATGATTGAAAACAGAAAACTGCTACTTAACTACCTTTTTCCCCCCCGGCCCTGTACATTCCAGCCCTGGCATCTCAAAACTATCCAAGTGAGAAACAAATGTGTTAGTAGAATTGATTTAGGAATCATTTCCATTAGATTTAAATCAAATATAGAAAGCAGAAAAGAAGGCTGTATAAAGGAATGTTTCCTTTGCTTATTTACTATTCCAAATTGCCACTGTTTTCTGCAAGTGTTCCTTTATAATTTTCATGGCTCTAAGACCGAATGCTCATATGTCATGAAGTGCTCTTTCACAGCCATGATAGATTTTCTTCCAAATCTACCCTTTCCTAACGAGTAAACAGAACCATAACTTCCTGCATTTACTTCCAATTATAAATTAGAATTATTTTCTTCTGGTGTGGAAGAAGAATGGAAAAGCATGCCTTGGTTGTTAAACAGGTCTGTTCATCTGCTGCAGAATACTGACTGAAACTTTATAATTGCTTCAAGGTGAAACTTTTAAAAAAGTCTAATTTAAAAAATTCCTCAAAAGGTATTTAGCAGCCATTATTTTCCATGGAAAAAAGTGAAACACTCTGCATTTCTAAGAAGTGTTCTTTATTTAATCTATAAACAATTCATTTAAATCTCTACTCTGAAAACAAAAAACTATCATAGAAAACTGAATCTTCTAAGGAAAGAATCAGGATGCTGAGCAAGGATGGAAAATCTGATCCTAATAACCAAACATAATATAAGGAGGTTTAACTAAGTGAATACTGAAAATATCCATGAATTATTTTTTAGTGGGCACAACTAACACTGAAGTTTAGAACCAAAAAGACTGATGGGAAATAAACCCATCAGAGTTTATTTGTATATGCTGGGCACAGCAGAGTCAACATGCTTGACATGGCCTGGGTAAGAGGCCATGGTTACTGAATTGGTCAAACTAAGCCACTCTAGTCCAACCCAGAAAATATAGCAGAACATGGTGAAGAAGGTACTTATTCCCCAATCCTAGTGAATACTGGTGAGATAATTTTTTAAATAGTAACTCTTCAGGGATTCACTAATGAAGCTATTACATCACCTCCTAGTTTCACATGGAAGCTATGTTGGTTTCTGACTGGAAATCTTCAGAGTTTCCTAAAGACCTATTTTAAAGAAATAGTGTGGCAGGGAAGGATGGGAGTTGAGTGAAGGCTTGTAACTTGGAGGCCCTGAATTCAAATCCTTGCTCTGCCATCTACTATTAAAGTGACTCAGGAAGGTACTTTCACTGTTCTGTGCCTTGGTTTACACAAATGTAAAATGCAGACAGTTATCATATTATATGGTTATTATAAATCTTAAATGGATATATGTAAATAAATAGAACAGTACCTGGAAACATAGTCAGCATTCTTTGTTAAGCACAATCATTGAAAAAGAGCATTCTTATTCACCAATCTAAAGGATGCTATCTTTCATTTTTCATCTTCCTTTTGATATTATTCACTCATTCAGAAACTCTTTATGGGCCCATTGCTGGTTTTCAGTATTGGTAACACAATACTGAATGTGGTCTCTGCCCTCTGGCAACTCCTAGTTTAATTAGAAGAACAGATATGGGCACAGCTGTGCCACAGATGCTATAAAAGATGTAAGTACAGAGCTTTGGGAGCACAGGAGTTGGAGAAGCAAATGCTATCTGACTAGAATGAGCAAGGGCTTTGGAGACACTGAAATCTGAGAGGGACTTTGAAGCATCCATGTAGAGGAAGGGAGAGTTGTGAGGCCAAGTCTTAGGCTGGAGCAGCAATGATGGGTGACAAGGCTGTAAAGCTGCTTGTGCCCAGGACTCTGTACCCTACCCTGTGGCGGGCAACCTTGGCTCCAGATTCTAATCAAAAGTCACTTTTAGGAAAATTTCTCTGGCAGCAGTACAGTAACTGCCTGAGGTAGAGAGACCAGCCAAGTGTCTGCTGCACTAGGTGGTCCAGGTAAAAGCAGACAGATGGGCCCCACCTGGGGTGTTCAGCACAGCTACAGAGAGTGCTGGAGAAGGTCACCAGTGCAGGCCTGGACACTAGGACAAAGGAGCTTATATCAGAACCTGGAAGGCATTTTACTCCTTCACCCAAGACACAAAAGAGAAGGAGCAGGATTGGGGTGGTCCAACTCTCACTCCATGGCCAGGCAGTTCTCCCCCAACCCTCTGCTTCTCCTGCAGAGCTATGGGTTCTTCCTGGACATTTCCCGTAGGCTCTCTTACCATCAAGTCCTGGTCTTAAGTACCTAGAGTAACCTGTACTCTCTCCTCTGTGCAGGTTTTTCTCCTTCTCACTCCTTCAAAGGGGCTTCTAACAGCACTGATGGTTTCTGCATGCAAAATCCTGCAGCCCAATCTTACCTTACACTGGCTTTGAACCTTGGTGTAGCCTGCAGATATGTTCAGGCCAAGACTGACATGAATGTGGTGGCGGCGGGGGTGGAGCTGCTTAAGGCACCTGCCTGTAAGACTGTCCACATTTCCCCACTTCTCCTCAGGGTCAATCTCTTTGGATGCCTTTCTATATTTAAAACCAACTGTGGGTAAAACATACTGTCCTAAGGTACAAAGGCATAGATACCTGAGATTCAATTACAGCTTGTGTTTCCATAAGCCAGCCATGACCTTTGTAATCCTGTGTTCCTCCCTGCAAAAGCTGATGGGGAAGCACAAGGAAAGACTGGCCAGGGACCAGGCTTCTGAGCAAGGATCAAACCATCCATGCTTCTCCAGCCCTGCTGTCAGTTTACTTCTGGTTACCTACTTGTCAATAGATCTAACTCCACACCCCTTTTTAATTATCATTATTATGTAATTTATTATTTATTAGTTTCTAGTGTCGTGCTTTGAGCCTATACAAGCACTTTTTTAAGGTTTTATGGCCTGATACAGTTTCAATTTTTATAAATGTTTCATGAACACCTGAAATAAAGGTATATTCTATGTATATTGAGTACAGTGTTTTATATATAATTATTAGGTCAAGTTTTTTATATATTCCATTTTCTACAGCCTTTTGTCTGCTTAAATCTGGCAGATTTAGATAAGTGTGTTAAACATGTCTACTATGATTATGGTTTTGTCAAATTTTCTATTTTTATTTATGTCTGCCTTTAGTTTTTGGACTCATTGATAACTTGTACACAATGGCTGATGATGAATGCTGTACTTTTGTGGTGTACATAGTTTCCATCAATACAAAATGTTCCTCTCCTTCTCATTCAATATTTTTGGCCTTGACTTCTGCTTTGTTCAACACAAATGTGAACACTCCTGCTCTTTTGTTGTTTGTCCTTCCTTAGGATACTATAGTTTATCTCTTTATTGTCCATCTCTATCACATTTTTAGATGTCTTTTATATGAGATACAGCTTTGCTGCTGTGTTTTATTTAGAGCAATTTAATTTTTTCCACACTTAGTGTGGTTATCATGTTTGGTTTTATCTTAGGTTCATTATATACATTTTTTTTTTGCTTTTTTCCTTTCTTCTTTTTGAATTCATTTTGGTTTCTCTTCTTCCTCTAATTGGTGAAAAGGTTTTGTTTTATATGTATTCTACTGTGGTTACCTTTAAAATTCCTTATTTAAAATAATTTTAACTGTTTAAGGAGCTTTTAAGGAACTGATATTTCTCTTATCATCATGAATTGAAGCCTCTGTCTGTCCCCGCTCCCCCCCACCTTTTTGAATGAGACTACATCTGCAGTGGGCACCTATTCCCAATTTCCTATCCTCTCCCTCACCAGCGGGCATTGAAATATACCAGCGTTTTTATTTGAAAACTTCATTTTCACGTTGCTTCTCCTATTTCCAGATTCCAACGAACAGCTTTAAACTTCACAATCACGTTAGTTACTATCCACTTTTAATCGTAAAAATTGCCACTTTTGTTGCTTACTACTTTATCTGGTACAGCAACCTCCCTATTTTTTAGTTTCTTATTCTAATTCACATTGGCTAAAGTGCTTTCCTTAACTGATGTTGTTTTGTTGTTGTTTTTTTGAGAAAAATATTTGAAATGTCTCTTTTGCCCTCACACAGACATAATGATTTCACGGGGTACAAAATTCTAGGATCCTTTCTTTTCTTCAGAACTCTAAACACCTATCTCCATTACTCTGTATCATTCAGGGTTATAGAAAGAAACCTGATGTTAGTCTGATTTTTCTCTCCTTCATAGAGAAGCAGTTTCCCTCCCACCCCGACCCCCTCTGAATACCCTTGGGATTGTTTTATTATTAAATTATTATTAAATCACAGTTGTTCTAAACTTGGGATTCATTCATTCATTCATTCAACAAAAATATACATACCAGGCAAAGTGCTAGGAACTGGGGAAAAGGTGGTAAGCAAAATCAGTCATGATTTGCATCTTAGAGTCAGTATAGCCCCAGTACAGTCTTGTCAGGGAGGTGGAATGTTGGTTAATGGTGCAGGTGCACACATGGTAGTGAGTGCTATGAAGGAAGGGTGCAGGTGCTATGTGAGGAAATCTTACCCTTCAGGGTGGACCAAGGATGATTAAGCTGGAATCTGAAGGATGGAGTGGGAGAGGCAGGTGGGTTGAGGAAAGAGCCTTCCAGGCAGAGACAAGTACACGTGATGGCAGGATTGTGAGGTGGGACAGCAAGCCACTGAAGCTGAGCGCACAGAGAACACAAGGAAAATGACTTCAGCAAGGCTCGGGGGTGGGGATACCCAACCATGCAGGACTTGGGAGGCCATGGAGAAATGAAATACAAGGGGAGCTGCAGAAATGTTGTAAGCCGGAGCCTAACAGGTCAGGGAGCATAATATGGGGATAACAAAAGAAGCTGTGGAGCTAGTTAGGAGGTCACTGCTGGTCCAGGTAAGAGATGATGGGGCGTGGGGGTGGAGGCGGCAATGTGGCAGAGGAGGTAGAGAGAGAGACTGGAGTGATAAACCTGACCGACTGTGAAGTTTTCACAGGGCAGCCGCATACCTGTACATTCTAAGAACTAAGAGTAGTGGTGGCAGTGACAGTTGGCTTAACAGCAGCTACATTTTAGGAAACATTCACAGTGAACCAGGCCTTGTTCTAGGTGCTCTGTCTGTATTAACCTGCTTAATCCTCACAGTGACCCCACTAGGTAGATACTATTACTACCATAATTTACAAATGAAGAAACAGAGGCACAGAAAGGCTAAGTAACTTGCCTAAAAGCTCACTCTGAGGAAGTAGCAGAGCCCAAATTCAAACCTGGCAATGGAACCATTCTCAAAACTCAAGTATTATAGGAACTTGTATCCTGTTTCTTTCTGATTTGTAGAGACAGGGTCTCACTCTGTCACCCAGGCTGGAGTGCAGTGGCACGACTGTAGCCTCGCACCCCCTGGGCTCAAGTGATCCTTCTAGCTCAGCCTCCCTAGTAGCTAGGACTACAGTGTGCACCACCACACCTGGCTAAATTTTTTTTTTTTTTTTTTTTAAACACAGTTTTGCTCTGTCACCCAGGCTGGAGTGCAGTGGGATGATCTCAGCTCACTGTAACCTCTGCCTCCCGGATTCAAGCAATCCTCCTGCCTCAGCCTCCTGAGTAACTGGTATCACAGGCACCCGCCACCATGCCCAGCCAATTTTTATATTTTTAGTAGAGATGCGGTTTCACCATGTTGGCCAGGCTGGTGGTCTCAAACTCCTGGCCTCAAACGATTCTCCTGCCTTGGCCTTCCAAAGTGCTGGGATTACAGATGTAAGCCACCACAACCAGCCCTGTTTCTTTCTTGATATTTCATATATATTTATTTTCTAATTTTGGAACTCTTACTGAACATGCTGGATTTATAAGTCTCCTTCCACCGACATTTCTATTTCTTTGTACTTTTGCTCCTATTTTGGAAGAATTCCTGGAGGAAGGCGTTGGGATCCACTTCTCCGCATTGCAACTCTAACAGTATCACTGCCACTTAGAGCCTCAGTGCTATCACCCTCTCACATGTGGTTCTTCCAGCAGTCATGCCTTTTATTTACAGGAATCCTTGCCTGTTCTCCAATGACTCTTTCCTCAGCTGCTGGCTCTTGTTTTATGATGCCACATCTTTTAAAATCTGAGAATGAACTCTAGAATATTTAAAAGCTCTCTCTTGACTCCTATACTGTTTCAGTGAGAACTCCTGTGTCTTGGTTTACTTTTTAAAATTATCTACTCATATTTGCAAACAGAAGTCAAGGCTGAACAGCATTGATGGCTTGTGTTGGTCTTTGTCAGCAATTGTGAGAGGCTTTATTTTAGGCACACCTGTGGCCACTTTGAGCCGTTTCCATAGAAAAGCCAGGGAGTTACTCAGGGAAACTCAATACTTTAGAGGTGGCTTCACCAGCAGGCTGCAATAGAGCTTTTCCCTCCATGTTAATGGGAGCAAACTACCCAGAAGTCAGGCAGAACCGGGAGCCTACCACACAACCCCCACCTGACGTGGAGGCATTCTCTGCCAAACGAGGACGCTGTGTAGGGGCTTGATGGCATGTGTCTGAGGCACAGCCCCCCTTAGCCCACTGGATCTCTGCACTCTGAGAATAGGGGTTTCCAGGGGCTCCCATGAGGACATCATCCTCTTACTTCTCATATGATCCCCCCCTCCTCTGTCTGTCCATCCAAACTTAGCCTCACATTTCTCCCAGAAGCCTCATTGTACATGTCCTTTTCTGTTTTCTAGCACGGTTTTAGATATTTCCCTACTTTCTAATCTTGATCTTTTTAATGGATGGAGGAATGTAGAAATGGTAAAACTTATTACAGTTAATTATAAAAAGACCATACTCTGCCCCCATCCCTCAACCATTATGGATAAATGAAAGTTTGTTATTCTTTCTCTAACAACAGACTAAAGCTTAAGAACTCAAACTATAAAACTCTCAGAAGACAACGAGGAGAGCTTCATGAGACTGGATTCAGCAGTGACTTCCTAGATATGACACCAGAGGCACAGACGACAAAAGGTCAGGTAGATAGGCCGGGCGCGGTGGCTCACACCTGTAATCCTAGCACTTTGGGAGGCTGAGGCCGGCAGATCACGAGGTCAGGAGATCGAGAGCATCCTGGCTAACATGGTGAAACCCTGTCTCTACTAAAAATACAAAAAATTAGCCGGGCGTGGTGGTGGGTGCCTGTAGTCCCAGCTACCTGGGCGGCTGAGACAGGAGAAAGGCATGAATCCGGGAGGCAGAGCTTGCAGTGAGCCGAGATCGCACCATTGCACACTGCCTGGGTGACACAGCGAGACTCCATCTCAAAAAAAAAAAATCAAATAAACTAGATTTCTTCCAAAACTAAAGCATTTGTGCATTAAAGGACAGTATCAACAGAGTGGAAGAGGTAACCCACAGAATGGGAAAAATATTTGTAAATAGCATATCTGATAAAGGATTAATAGAAAATATAAAGAATTTCTACAGCTCAGCAACAATAAACCACACAACCCAATTCAAAAATGGGTGAAAGGCCGGGCGCGGTGGCTCAAGCCTGTAATCCCAGCACTTTGGGAGGCCGAGGCGGGTGGATCACGAGGTCAAGAGATCGAGACCCTCCTGGCTAACACGGTGAAACCCCGTCTCTACTAAAAATACAAAAAACTAGCCGGGTGCGGTGGCGGGCGCCTGTAGTCCCAGCTACTCGGAGGCTGAGGCGGGAGAATGGCGGGAACCTGGAAGGCGGAGCTTGCAGTGAGCCGAGATCGCGCCACTGCACTCCAGCCTGGGCGACACGCGAGACTCCGCTCTCAAAAAAAAAAAAAAAAAAAAAAAAAAAAAAAAAAAAAAAAAATGGGTGAAGTCCAATATGACTGATACAAAAAGAGGAGAGAGCGGAGGAATGCACGCCGCAGAAGAAAGGCCACGTGCGAGCACGGACAAGCCTCGGGGAACCCTCATGCTGATACCTTGACCTTGGACCTCCAGCCTCCAGAACGGTGAGAAAATCCATTTATGTTGTCAAAGCCAAATAAATACATAAACATTTTACAGAAATGTATAAAGGACTTAAATAGACATTTCTTTAAGAAGGAAGTACGAATGGCCAAGAAGTACATGAAAAGATGTTCAACATTGCTAATCATTAGGGAAGTGCAAATCAAAACCGGAATGAGATACCACTTCATCCCCATTAGGGTAACTATTACTAAAACAGCGAATACAACAAAACAGTAGCAAGTAAGTGTTGGTGAGGATATGGAGAATCTGGAACCCTCCTGCATTGCTGCAGAGAGTGTAAAATGATGCAGCTGCTGGAGAAAATAGTATGGTGATTCTTCAAAAAATGTAAACAAAAAATTACCTGTGATCCAATAGTTCTACTTCTGGACATCCAGAAGAATCTAAAGCAGGGACTCGAACAGATATCTGTGCACCAATGTTTATAGCAATATTATTCACAGTGGCCAAAAGTGGAAACAACCCAAACGTCCATGGTTGTAAAAATGGAGAAACGAATTGTGGTCTATACGTAACAAGGGAATATTAGTAGCCTTAAAAAGGAATGAAATTCTGATACATAATATGAATGAACCTTAAAGATATTATGCTCAATAAGCAAAAAAAGGACAAATATGATTCCATTTATATGAGGTACCCAGAATAGTCTAATTCAGAGACAGAAAGTAGAATTGTGATAACCAGGGGCTGAGGGGAGGGGCAAGCCAGGAGTTATTGTTCAGTGAGCATACAATTTTGGTTCAATGATGAAAAAGGTGTGGAGTTGCACAGTGGTTATGGTTGCACAATAATGTGAATGAATTCAATACCACTGAACTGTCCACTTCAAAATGGTTAAAATGGTAAATTTTATGTATATTTCACCACAAATAAAAACAGATTAAACTTGGATTCCCAATGAATACAGGCAATCTTTTTATTTATATTGTTGCTGGTGTCAGTATTATGATTAAAAGATTCCTGTCCTATGCGTAAATTCTCTTCTTGCTTGAGCAATGGAAGAAGTATTTTCTATGGAAGTGACTCTATTGAGCATTCACAAACTCTGTCATGAGGTTATCCAACCTGAGGTGGATGCAGGGGGTGGCCTGGGAAAGGGCTGTGACCACTGAGGGAAGATAACGAGACACAGGAAGGAAATAGGAGTCGCTTCTGATCACTTTCGCCGGCTGCTCTTACTCCTGGGTGCACTTCAGAATCACCTCAAGACTCCAAAAAAAAAAAGACCCGCAACCACACAAATACCAGGCCTCACCCTCAGAGAATATATGTTCTCTTTGCTCCCAGGTAGAGCCTAGGTGTGGGTGTTTTTTCAAAGCCCCTTGCCATTCTGATGCGAAGCCATGGGGAGACCCGCTAAATTAGACCCTCCCCAGAGAGCTCTGAAGTACAACTCGGCATCCCCTTTTACACCTCCACCATTAAATAATGGCAATGTTGTCTCAGAAGCGAGAAGGTTTAAGTCTTAATTTTGATAATCCTTACACTAGAAAACATGTTAAAATTCATAAACTCAGCAAACATTTGTTCAAGCTATTACCATCAGGGACCGTGCCCTGCCTGGAGATGCAGGGAGACAGGAGCGCCCTCCTAGTGTACTCCCGGGCTAGCAAGGCGGCCAGGGGCGGGGAGGACACTGAATGAGCGCCACCTTGTGGAAAAAGTCATAAATGCATAAGCCCAGGATTCCAGGGAAAAAGGTGGAAAGGGGCATCCACGTGATGGAAAATCAGGAAAAACTTCCCAGAAAAAGCGATTCCTGCCTCATCTGTGAGTCTGGAAGAGTGACTGGGAATTAGCTAGGCAAACGTGAGAAGAAAAGTGACATTCTACATCCTAGACTGGGGGGCAGTGTGTGCCACACTTGGTTTAATCAGGCCCATCAGCTTAGGGCAATGCCGACTGACCACGGCGGTTGGCCTGAGGGATTTACAATTGAGGTGAACTGATGTGCAGAGTGTTTGGGGTCAGGGTGATTACAGCTGCTTAGGGAGCCCAGGAAGAATGCCTGCAAACCTTAACTTCCGAAGCCAGTGCAGAAAAATGTGTGGTCGTCACAGCAAACAACCTGCATGCCAAAGAGAGAAGTGGTCTGCACCCCCGCCCCCATGTTAAGGGTGCAGGGCAACAACCCTTAATCCTAATTATTTACATGAGTAAAATAAATAATACCTCTTTGATAGATTCTAGATGAAAACTATTACCTACAGATGCTCTCCTAGCGACTGTTAGGAAAGTCGAGGTGGTGAAAAAGGACATTTGCCCCCTTGTGACTTGATTAGAAAGCATGAGAATCATTCTTTTAAATCTTTCCCCATGTGCCATGAGGAATCTGCATGCTGAATACCTGTCTCGTGGTCTACACAGACTCACTCACCTACAGGGGCAAGCGGCACTCACATGGCACCAAGTGCCTCGCAAATCTCAGGGTTACAAATGGCATTTTCTTCTGAAAGCTCAAGTGCTGTTTGTCTAGTTTTTCAGCTGGGAAATTTTAACAATGAACACATATCTGCTCCTAAACGACTCTTTAATGATCTTTTTTGGCTTTGATTTTCTCCTGTTGATCACTCTCTTTTGGGGGTATTTAGTCTAAAGTAAGGGCTAGCGTTTATCTCAGCATGCCATCCTGCATGCTGAGCCAATTCATTGAATGATAATGAGCACAGGTCCACCAGACAGAAGAGAAATGAAGTTCATCATGAGTCCACAGTGGAATTTATATGTTCTTAAGTACTGCCGTTAAGAATGACCTCACATAGCTACACGCAGGTGCAGATGCAAATATTCACAGAACAGGAGGAACTTCTGTATGTATTCATCTTACTTCAACCTCAACACAACCCAGAAAGCTACTGATATGATCCCTAATCTACAGGTATTAGGAAGAAACAGATATTCCCCTAGATCTTCAGGCTGCACAGCCTGTATGTGTCAGAGCAGGACCCGAGGGTGACTGATTCTCCCACCCTGCAGCTACCTGCATGGACCTCACAACTGTGATAATCAAACAAAACACTGACCTAATACATCTAAATAAATGTATGAGCCAGCTGAACCCAAAGGTAGTCTTGTTTCTTGGTTAAGAGTGACATTCACCAAGTGTCTACAATGTTCTACTCCTGGCTGCTTTGCATGTGATGTCTGATTTTGTGAAAAATTTCATTTTCCTTGTTCTGCAGACGAAGAAACCAAGAAACTGTTATGCAGGCTCAGAGACCAAGAACTCAGTGACTTGGCGGTAGGTGGGTGAGTTGGAGGCCATTTCTGTAGACACACTGAACTGACTCTGAATCCCAGACAACTCACTTAGCATGCCTAGGCCTTGGGCTCCTTATATGTAAGTGGGGATAATAAAACTAGTATATCCTTCGCACAGCTGAATGAGGATGAATGAAGAAAGAACACAGAATGCCTCTGAATGCCTGATGCCTGGTAAATGCCCAGGAAACAATATATAATTATTGAGTCCGCTGGACATCCCGATATAAAGGAAAACTTCAGGTTTTCAAAATTTTTAGTCCTGGAATGAATGTTTTATTCCACTGAAATCATGAGGGGATCTCCAATATGCAAATGCAGTGCTGCTAGAATTGAGGTGGGCAGAGGCCTGGAAACCCCTCTCCCCACTTCCCCTTCAGCCCTGAAAGGCCTCTGCAGAGCCCTCCCTCTCCACGTCCATCCCACCTGACCCCATTGCCAGCGGCTCCAGAGCAAGCACCCTGAGTGTCAGCACACAGATGCACAGGTGCTCCTTGCCCCACACACCCACCTCTGCCCAGCACAGCCCTGGCCACAGCACATGCAGACAGGACCAGACAAGGTACTGTGGGCATCAAATCCCTGCAAGTCTCTAGACCACACCATGTTCTAGAAACAGATTAAAAACTGAGCAGCAGGCTGCCTATTGCCCCAACACTCTGCCACCTGTCCCTGTGGTTCGGTAAGTTCTTGGGATAGAATTACCACCCCCTGGCAGCCGCAGGCCTCTCCTGGTGACAATCACACTGTACCAACCCAAGGAAAAAGTCCCAAGCTGGTCCCCAGATCCTGCACTAAAAGGCAACACATGACACATAAGCCACTCTACTGAGAACATGCAGTAACTTTATAGTTCTCATAGAAAACATTCACGTGTGAAAAACAGCGCCCCTTAAATCACGAATGACTCCAAAGTGGCAAGAAGGTAATTCCCTCCATTTTCTTGCAGTATTTATATTCATGAAGCAAAGTAAAACGTCATTAATTTTGACTGCTCATTTGGCTTTAATGATCATCTGATCTGGGCTGGGCTGAAGTTGGTCACAGCATTATCTGCTGAGAAAAGGTCTGCCAAGTAAATTAACCCAGGCAAAATTCCTTGTTGACAAACACTGAGATGAAGGAGACCTGGAATAACTGTCATTCCCATGTCCCTGCACAGAGTCCACAGAAAGCAGGCTCCAGCAACCAGAGTGATCCCTCGTCCCCCTCCAGTTTCACAGTCGTCATTTATAATAATTTTTAGAGGTTTGCCTGGTAAACCTGCAGTGGGGACACCTGCTCTGGGATAGTGCAGTCACTCAGCCCCACTCGCAGGCCGGGGCTGTGGGAAACCTGGGACTGGGATTGGGCAAGGAGTAGAGGGCAGGATAGTCTGGCTTCCGCCTACAGGAAGGATGCATTCTGGGAGGGGGGGTGGCAGAGCCTCAATAATTACAGTGAGAGATGTACAACCACTGTGGCAAGGTGCAGAGGTATTGGAGGCTGAGAGAACAGCACATTATAATGCAGGAGGAGCTATCTTAATTGAAGCGTCAGCAAAACCTTCCCCGAGAAGGCGGCCTTTAAGCTGAGATTTGAAGGATGAGTAGAGCTGAACGAGGAAGGAGCATTTCCAGGCCGCGGCATCAGTGAAGGCCCCAAAGGGAAGGGTAGGATGTGTTGGAGGAAGTGATCTCTGCCCGCAAAGACTGTGTAGAGGGGAACAAGGATAGTAAGGTGGGCAGGGGTGGGTTGGGCAGGACATGGCAGGTGACAGTGACAAAGAATTGTTTATTCCAAGAGCACGAGCAGCCCCTGAAGAGCTGTGAGCAAGGGACTGCCAAGAATCCGGTTTGCATTCCTGCAAGATTCCTCCTGCTTCGTGGTGAAGTGGATGGAGTGGACACGGGAGACGGCAGGTGTGGACGCAGGAGGCCCAGGCAGGCATGATCACTGACTTCCTCACTTCCAGCCTCTACACCCTCCACCGGGACAACACACCCACAGTGAATCCTGAGCTTGAAAACTTTAGTCAGGTTATGCGATTTTCTTTTTCTCTAATATGCAGACTCCTAGTTTTACACAACTGCTGTTCTGGTTAACAGAATGTTTTATCTACCCAACATCACTGTATTTTCTGCACATAAATTACAACTCAAAGGATAATACAAATTACACCAATTAAAACTAACCAAACTTAAATTTAATACATCATTTATCACCATACCATACAACAGAAAAAGGTGTTAAAAAGATCTAAGTGTCTGCTGATTTATGAGTATAATCTGAAAAGGCTGTTAAAATTTTATAAGTCCCTAATAGCTATGGTATTTAAGACCTCCTCTCACCTCCCAGCCCCCTATGGGCTCATTACCCAGATGGCTGCCTGAGCCTCCAGGCCCAGCCCTCCTCCCCCATTCATCCTGCACCTGCCAACATGTCATTCTCAAACTGTATTACTAATCACATCAGTTCCCTACTTGAAAACTTTCAGACTCTCCAATGTCCACAGAAATGAAGAAAAACTCTTCTTAGCAATCAGTCCTCACCATCTGACCCCAGCTTGCCTTTCCCAAGAGCTACACACACCCTGGGATAACTTGTCCCAAAAACACACCCTGCCTATGATCCCTCCCTGCCCTGGCCTGGGCCTAGCACCGAAGGTGTCTCTCACATGCTGCCCTTTCCCAAGACCTTTCCCGAAACTCTCCCAATGGCTGTGGTTTTCTCTTTAAATGTAACCTCCAAACATTCCACTTGTACTTATTTTTGATCCCACAATCTATCTGCCTGCTCTTGTAGCCATTCTCTCTCTGCTAGATATAAAACTCCCTGAGGTGAGGGGCTGCTACGTTCAGTGTGTGTGGAATTCAGTCAAATGCCACGTCTCCCTCTATTAACATTTGGCAGATGGTCAATTGCAGCAACTGGCCCCTCCACCTTCCCAGCCCTTGGCTTCCTTACTTATCTCACCTTTTTTCTGGGAGTCAGAGGTGACTCTCTCTAGGTCAACCTGCTCATCTAAGGTCCTGATCTTCCCTTGTTTCCTCTCCTTTGGGACTTTCAACACTTATCACTTCTTAAAACTTCAATTTTTCCCCGTCCATCATTAAAGAAAGAAGAAAAAGCTGTTCTACCCCTTGAAACTGCCACCATCTCTCTTTCCTACTCATTTGCTGCTGCATTTCTTGAAAGAGTTGTCTCCTAGCCCTCCTGCCTCCTAGTCATGCTCCCCACCCCACTCTCCACCCACTCGCTGCAAAGGTCAGGGCCTTTTAAGCCTCCACTGAATAGAAACTACCACCAGCTGGAAAGCTGGTGACAGGCCAGAGGCGAGGAGGAGTTGGCTGCTGACAGAAGACAAGTATAACCAGGTGCACCGCCTTACACAACCTCTGTCTTTAGAATCAGAACTTGTCAAAATCACACAGCCCTTGAGTTGGAGGGGACCTCAGTGGTCATTGCACCCTTCCTCTTCCTAACCCACACCTCCTGGCCACTCATCTTCACAACATCCTCTCAAATCCCTGTCCTGCCAAGACAGAACCTTCCCCAACCTTTCCCAGATCAAATCTCTCCCCTTCTGCTCCATTAGAAATCTAACATTTTTTTTTTTTTAAACAGTCTCCCTCTGTCACCCAAGCTGGAGTGCAGAGATATAATCTTAACCTCTACCTCCTGGTTGTGGCTCATTGCAACCTCCACCTCCACCTCCACCTCCTGGGTTCAAGTGTTTCTCCTGCCTCAGCCTCCTGAGTAGCTGGGATTATAGGCACCTGCCACCATGCCCAGCTAATTTTTGTATTTTTAGTAGAGACGGGGTTTCGCCATGTTGGCCAGACTGGTCTTGAACTCCTGACCTCAGGTGATTCACCTGCCTCAGCCTCCCAAAGTGCTGGGATTACAGGCGTGAGCCACCACGCCAGGCCAGAAATCTAACTTTGCTCAGACCATTCTGCTTCCAGCTTTCTCCCATACTCACACCAAGGGTCCCCCTCTTCCCACATCCAACAACGGAATTCATCATTCATCTACCCCTTCTCTCCAGCAACCTCGCCAACTGTCCACCCTAACACCCTCTTGCTGGGCCTTGTCTCTTTTTCTGGCTCCTCTCCTGCCGTCACTTTAAATGCCTGCCCCCAGGATGCAATCCGAGGCGGCCACAGAGTCTCCCTGTGAGAGCGCATCCATACCCAGGGCTTTGACACACCCTGGCCACAGGACTCCAGGCCAGAAAACTAAGCCTTCCTAGACTTGGCCTGTGTGAGGAAAAGGCACAGAAGACCTGTATGCTCCCAGCCTGCTCCTTCCACCTGGCCTTGCTGGTCTGTCACTTCATTTGGTTGGTCCTGATTTGTATTCTTTATAACACTGATTACAATGATAATTTTTGTAACTATAGCACTCCTCTGAGTTCTGTGAGTCATTCTAGCAAATTAGCAAACCTGAGGGAATCGTGGGAAACATCCAATGCAGTCAGTTGGTCAGAAGTGCAGGTGGCCTGGGGCTCTCCAGCACATAGGGGGCATGTGAAGTAAGGGCAGTCTTGTTGGAGACTGTGCCCTCTAACCTGTGGGGTCTGCACCAACTCCAGGTGGTGTCAGAATCTAATTGCAGTACACCTAGCTGCGTTTTTAGCAGAATAAAGTACCTACTGTGTGCCAGCAACTCAACTGGGAACTCCATATACTGTCCTTAATGGAGCACCGTGTCCCACCTGCCACACCCTAGAGTTAATCATAAGGAACATGCCAATGTTGAAAATTCCTAATAAGTATCTGTTTTAAGTTCTGAACTTGAACAAATCTACCCCTCCTGGTGAGGGTGAAGATTACTTTAAGCTCAGTTCTTTCAGGCAATGGTTCTTACTGACACTTCCTGGAAGTGGCTGAAGTGAGTCTGTCACTTGAAATTAACTTCAAAACAGAGCTAAAAACTTTGTGTGGACTTCCTCACTTGCAGCCAGTCCTCAGATTCCTGAGGTGGAGGAACTGAATTCTGAGGCACAGAGCAGTAGAAACCGCCCAGGGTCTCACTGGCTTGGCAGAGCTATGTGGCCACTGGTCAGCTTTGAGGCCAACTGCACACCACCAGTGGGGCTGCCTCCAGCGTTTTCTTTCCATCTTGTGGGCAGGCATATTCATTTTTTTAAGTAGTAATCATTATTTTTAAAAAATCCTCCAATGGAACAGAAATAATCTTAATTCTGCCATTATGGTTGTAAACATAAGATTACTTCAAGAACAATGTTTCATGTCACCTGAGAGCAAAATTTCAGTATCAGGCAAGTTCAACATGGCAATAAAATGACAATGTAAGAACTACTAGAATGACACGAAACATCACAGTTTCAATGTTTGATACTCAAGTGAATTTCCAGTGATGGGCTATGTGATGACCTCACAGAAATACAAACAGGACAGGCTCTGAGGGGCTTCTACAGAATGTGCTCAAATGCACAAATGTTCCATTTGGGCTCCTAATCCGCTTTGCAAATGCAAGACACACCCAGGCTCCAATATGGTACTCTCACTTGACTATCACAGAGCATTTTCAAAGTAGAGCTCCTGAGACTGTCCTGGCCACAGCAGGGATGTGGGTCCCCCCCTTTCTCCCCTTCTAGAGATTGTGCGTGTGTGTCTGTGTGTGTGTACATATAACTTGGAAGCACCAATTGAACATGAAGGCCTAAAAGGTCTTTTCCTTCTTCCCAGAGAATAAATTAATTGTATGTGGAATCTAAACAAAACCACAAATTTTCAAGTTAGAATTAGAACAAATGGCCTCAAAATCAGAATCATTATCCTATCAACCAAATCACTTAAAGACTTCCAAAAATATCAATAATTTACTGAAAAATAAGATGCAAAGCAAGTTCATGTGCGAAGTGAAAAAAATTTAGTGTGACAAGAGTTGTCTCCTTAGAGACAGACACTTTATTCCTATTTTAAAACAACACTAATGAATATAGAGCAAGGAAATGATTCATATTTTATTTTGATGAGTATGTTTTTAATATGCTTTGAAAATATACTGAAATGCTTAGAAAAATGCAAACATTGGTCTTGTCATGGAAACAAGAATTCCCACAGAATTTGGCAGTCCTAGCTAGGCCAGCCCTAATGCACAAACACATGCATCTTTAATTTTAGAAATATCTATGTGACCCAAATTCTGGGGGAACTAATGCAAATATTCAACAAGTCTATTGGATACCTGATCATCTAAAGTTCCTACATTAAAATCCAGGAAGAGCAACCCAAGTTGCCATCACCTTGTATGATCCATGCAAGGAAATGGGCAGACATCCCACATGTTAAGGAGACATGTCTGGGAAGTCTGTGTTGAAACAAGGCTCTGGGAGAATCAGGAGCAAAAGTCTGTCTGCAGCTGCTTGAGCAGTCACAATTCTCACTTAGAAGCCCAAGCTTGGGTTCTGACTTGAGAGTCCCATGGTGGGAGGCCAGGAAAGGAGGGCTGCACTGGAGGGCCCTGGTGGTCATCTGCGGCAACTGCCTCACTTTACACAAGAAAACTACGTCCCAGAGAAGCAGAAGGACTTTCCCTAATGTCTACATTTTCTGCTCAAAGGTACACTTCTGGTCAGCAAGAAGCCTGATTTTCAAAAGATACTCTATGCCCCATGTTTTCAGGGCCATGGATTCTGAGCGGGTCAAGTGCAGGCCTCTTTCGAGAGTCCTCGGAACCATCCTAGATGGCTCTGCTGCCTCTCCTTCTGCCTCCAGGTGGAGACCTAGGCTGAGATGCCAGCTCAGTTCTGGAGCTGCAAGAACTGAAGACCAAAGCAAACAGCTGGAGTAAAAGAGGGAAGGAGAGGTCAGGGCCCTGAGAGATGGCCTGGCGAAGGGCTGGTGCTCTGGAGATGTGTGTTAAATGTCGAGTAAAAATCTCCTGTTTGTCTTCTCCCACAATGCTCTGTGACAAGACCCACCACACAGCCGTCCATGAGCGCTTTGCCCCTCAGATGACTCCTGGTATTCTTTGTCCTCTGGCTCCCTCAGATTTATAGTATTGTCAGAATAAAAGTGATGAATCCAGTTCAGAAGACAGCCTCCATTCCATCAGAATTCTGAACGCGGAGATCTTGACTACGGCTGGGAAATACGCACAGAAGATGGGGCAAGCACAGGCTGGCAGCCCGGCCGAGCTGTGCTTCAGAGCTCAAGATTGATGAGATCAATTTTGAAGGCTTTCTGCCTTCATTTTTAGAGTATAGATGTCACTGATATTTTTTCTTTCTTTTTTTTTGCCTCTGAGCCTCATGTTTCAAACTCCATCCTTCCACAGTAATCACAGGCACCATTTTCTATAACCCATAGAAAATTAGTTGTTTTATGATAAAGTAGCATTTTAGAACGTATGGTCTACTGCATGGCTAATTCAATTCAGTTGGTTGTTCAGGGAATAAAAACTTTAAGACAGTTATACTCAATACATTCTTGAAATACCAGAAATCCAAGTTTATATTTTAGTATTAAATATATCAATAAAGCACTAAACTTACCAATAAGCATTAAAATGACTTGTCAATTTTTATATCATTATTAAATTTATCAATAAACATGATATATTTTACTATATAGATCTTCTAGAGAAGGGAGCCAAAAGGTTCCAGCTGACAGAGCCCTGGAAAGCAGGAGCCAGGGTCTAGCTCTCACCACCGAATCCCCAATGGCCAACCCAGTAGCTGCCACATAGATGCTTGTGGGATAAAGGCACAGACAGGTGACAAAATGGAACAGAATGGGCATTTTCTAATCACCCTCCAAATCAATTTCCACTTGATCTAACCAAAGAGCCTATTTTGAAGGTTTAAATATTTCATCTCCTGAATATGATATGATGTAGGGTTTTATCCAAATTTGTCTTTTAAAGCTTCCTTCATTCAGTGCATCATTATAAACAAGAGCATAAGAACAGTCCAGCAGGAACAAATGTCATCACCCACACTGCTCACCTGCCATGTCGATGGCAAAAGGCCTGTCTGCTCTCCAGCCAGTGTACCAGCCAACAACTTTGCCATTTTCCACCAGTGGACGTTCGTAGCGCCGCCCACCAACCAGGCCCACAGGCCAGACGGAGACCTTACGAGTGGTTCGCATCTATAAAAAGGGAAAAGACGTGTGTTTTAAGTTTCCTCAGGAAAAAGAGGGAGGAAATGAATGTGATCTACGTAGAAGAAGAGGGGCTGGTAGTGGTGTAATGTTGTGGAAAATCAGGGACCCCCAATGGAGGGACCGGCTGAAGCCACGGCAGAAGAACATAAATTGTAAAGATTTCATGGACATTTATTAGTTCCCCAAATTAATACTTTTATAATTTCTTACGCCTGTCTTTACTGCAATCTCTGAACATAAATTGTGAAGATTTCATGGACACTTATCACTTCCCCAGTCAATACCCCTGTGATTTCCTATGCCTGTCTTTACTTTAATCTCTTAATCCCATCATCTTTGTAAACTGAGGAGGATGTATGTTGCCTCAGGACCCTGTGATGACCCTGTGATGATTGCGTTAACTGCACAAATTGTTTGTGGAGCATGTGTGTTTGAACAACATAAAATCTGGGCACCTTGAGAAAAGAACAGGATAACAGCAATGTTCAGGGAACAAGGGAGATAAGACCTTAAACTCTGACTGCCGGTGAGCCAGATGGAACAGAGCCGTATTTCTCTTCTTTCAAAAGCAAATAGGAGAAATATCGCTGAATTCTTTTCTCAGCAAGGAACATCCCTGAGAAAGAGAATGCGCCCTGAGGGTAGGTCTGTGAACAGCCCCCTTGGAGGCAGCCGTCTTTTACAGTCGAAGCCCAAAGGATGAAATCACCCCCAGTCTCCTGTAGCGCTCCCAGGCTTATTAGGATAAGGAAATTCCTGCCTAATAAATTTCGGTCAGAGGGGTTGTCTGCTCTCAAACCCTGTCTCCTGACAAGATGTTATCAATGACAATACATGCCCAAAACTTCATTAGCAATTTTAATTTCACCTCATCCGGTGGTCCTGTGATCTCGCCCTGCCTCCACTTGCTTTGTGATATTTTATTACCTTGTGAAGTATGTGATCTCTGTGACCCACACCCTATTCACGCACTCCCTCCCCTTTTGAAAATTGCTAATAAAAACTTGCTGGTTTTATGGCTCAGAGAGTGTCATGGAACCTGTCGACATGTGATGTCTCCCCCGGACACTCAGCTTTAAAATTTCTCTCTTTTGTACTCTTTCCCTTGATTTCTCAAACCAGTGGAGATGCTTAGGGAAATAGAAAGGAACCCATGTTAACTATCAGGGGTGGGTTCCCCCGATAGTGTAAAATTTCAAAAGTTAAGGGTTTTCAAACAGAATCCTTCTGCTGCTAGAGTATCGCCCCCCTCTGTTAGGCTGGCTGCTGTGCCATGATCTCTACTCGGTCATAAATTGGGCTGGTGGCTCCAGGTTTAGGAGAAATAAAATGGGTGTCAATATCTGGACATCACTGATTTGAAGCTAAGTTGCAACTATCAGATATTTTCCTATTTGTTTCAAAGTTGAATCTTTAAACAATACTTCTCTCTTCCGAGGTGAGAAAGTTTAATTCCCCTTTAGGAAACTTCATTACTCAGGAAGAACAAAGATGCCACTCAGAGGAGCCACAGGTGCATCCTTTCTCTGACTTTTCTACGGCTACACATACACAGAAATCTTGGCTGGGGACATTAATAAGGGGATTCAGATACAGAACTGAACCTGGCTTCTTCCAGAGTGATAAAAAGAAACACGCAGACCAAAAATTTGCCTGCCTTTCAAGGGCAATTGGGCCAAAATAGAGACTGCTGGAATCGCTTGTCCTTGTTAAACATAGTGGAATCCTGGTTAAACGTGAAGCTCAACTGAAAGTTACTAGCTGGATTTCTTTAAGGGGAAAGAGATGCCCACAAGAAAGCTTGCTGATATTAGGCAGCACTGTAGGAGAAAATCGCTACCACCACCTTTTTCCAGGGCTCGTGTGGAACAGCTCAAAAGGCATCTTAGCATAAACTAGAAAAAGGTGCCCCTTTCTTGGGCAGACACACCCACTGCTGGAACCCATAGCTTGGCAAAGTACCAGCTGGACTTAAACTCCACGTACCCTCACTGCTGGGTGTGCCTTGGATGAGGTATAACCCGCACAACTGCATGAGGTGGTCTTGTTGTTGAGGTAATTATAATTTCAACAGCAGTGCTTTACCTTTTTTATTTGCTATAGAACTGAACTGGGTCATGATCAGTTAACCGGGGGTTAAATAATGATCATCAACCAAGGAATTTTTATGAAAGGAAAAAAATGATATACTTGGGAAAGATTTTCAAATACAATAGAAATGAAAGTCATACTACTAAAGAGTAAAAATAATTAGAAGCTCCCATTAACCAAGCTTCCTGGTTTTACTTATTATTATCCTACCTTGTTCCAAAAAGGGTATCTTTTTTTTTTTTTTTTTTCTAAGAGTCAGAGTCTCACTCTGTCCCCCAGGCTGGAGTGCGGTGGTGCGATCTTGGCCCACTACAACCTCTGCCTCCCGGGTTCAAGCAATTCTCCTGCCTCAGCCTCCTGAGTAGCTGGGATTGCAGGCGCCCACTATCACTCATGGCTAATTCCAAAGAAGGGATTTAAGGGTATGAAGCATTCCAGGTAATGCGGGTCTCGCTGCATTGGTCTCCCTCAAATCTAAAGTTACTATTTTTTATAATCGTTATCATTTATTCAATAAATGAACTGCGACTGTCTTGTGGTAACCCATACTAACTTTTACAGTGATTTTTTTTTTTTTAACAAGCTGAGGTACAAGTGACAGAAACGTGTTAACACGCCTGAGACTGTTACTTTTAGAAAGGTTTGCTTGCAAGCCTCACTCTTGGCTGGTGTCCGGGAATGCAGCTTTTGAAACATTTCCTACACTTGTAAGGTTATTTTATCTGTCTGGGCCACTGAACGACTGCTTTCCTTTCAGGAATATGAAATTTTGGTGGGCAAGGAGTGCCTATGTGACAACCCCCCAACAAAACCTTGAACTCTTAAGTGGGTTTCCCTGGGTATAATCACTGTACGCCTGTGAGTACATTTTCACTACTGGAGAGGTGGTGTGCTCTGTGTGATCTCAGAGGGAGGCAGGGAACACAGAAAACCCACACATGGATTCCTCCGGACCCTGCCTGATGCCGTTTTCCTTTACTGATCCACCTGTGTATCCTTCTATGTCACTGTAATAAGTCTTAGCCCCAAGAACGACTATATGCTGAGTGCTAAGGGTCCTAGTAAACCACCAAACAGGGTGGTCCTGGGATCCCTGAAATACTAATATAGAATAAAATGCGTTTTTTAAAGTCTAAAATTAGACACATTTTGACATATGTATATAGCCATGAAGCCATCACCACAATAAATAGAATTAACATACTCAGCACCCCCAGAAATTTCCTTGTGCCCTTTTAAAATCCATTTCTCCAGTCCCTTTTTATATCACCCATCGCCAGGAAACCCCGATCTCCTTTCTGTAACTATACATTAGTTTGCATCCTCTAGAATCTTGTATGAATGTAATAGCACGTGAGGTGTATGTGAATGTGTGTGTGTGTGTGTAAATATAGCTTCTTTCACTTGGCATAGTTATAAAGACATTCATCTACTTGTAATGTACATTAACAGTTCACTCCTTTATTTTGCTGGATAGTATTCTATTGTGTAGCTCATACCACAGTTTACACATTCACCTGCTGAGGGACATTTGAGTTGTTTCAAGCTTTTCGCTATTACAGATGAAGCTGCTACAAATTAAATACGTGTTTACAAGTCTATGTGATTTTCTTTCTCTTTTTTGAAGATAAATACCTAGGAGTGGAATGGCTGGATCATGCACTAGGTATACATTTAACTTTTTCAGAAACTGCCAGATTCTTTTCCAAAGTGCTTCTGCCATTTTACATTCTCATCAGCAGTATAAGAGACATCTAGTTCCTCCACATCCTCACCAACACTTAGCTATGGTCAATCTTCAATTTCAGTAATTCTAATAGGTACTACTAATAGTGGTATCCCATTATGGTTTTAATTTGCATTATTTTAATGACTAATGTGCTTACTGCCACCTGTATCTCTTCTTTGGCAAATTTCAGTTCAAATCTTTTACCCATTCAAAAAAAAAAAAAAAAAAAGGTTTTCTTACTATTGACTTTTGAGAGTTATTTATATATTCTGCTATATTATAATATAATTTATATATTATAAATTTTTATAAAAAATTTTATAAATATTTTCTCCCACTCGTGGCTCACCTTTTTGAAAAACAGAAGTTTTAGTCTTGATGAAGTCCAATTCATCTATTTGTTATTTTATGGATATGCTTTTGATGTTTTACTTAAAATATTTTTGTGGCTGTGCACAGTGGCTCATGCTTGTAATTCCAGCACACTTTGGGAGGTAGAGGAGGGCAGATCATTTGAGGTCAAGAGTTCGAGACCAGCCTGGCCAACATGGTGAAACCCTGTCTCTACTAAAAATACAAAAATTAGTTGGGCATGGTGGTGAGCACCTGTAATCACAGCTGCTCAGGAGGGTGAGGCATGAGAATTACTTGTGAGTGTGTATACATATATATATAAAATATATTTTTGCCTAATTCAAGGTTACAAGGGTTTTCTCCTCCTTTCTAAAAGTATTATAGTTTTAGGTCATATATTTAGACTATGATCAATTTTCAGTTAATTTTTATATATGGTATGAGGAACTGATTGAAGTTCTTTTTTTGTGTATGGATAACTAATTGTTCCAACTATATCTAATTGTCCTGGAACAATTGAGCTGCCATTACAACTTTTTCAAAAGTCAGCTATGCATATGCGTATGGGTTTATTTCTGGATGCTCTAATCTGGTCCACTGGTCTCTTCAGTGATCTTAATACCAATGCCACAATATCTTGATTTACCATAGCCTTATAATAAGTCTTATAATCAGGCAGTATTAGTCTTCCAACTTTATCCTTCATTTTCAAAGCTGTTTTGACTGTTATAGATCCTTTTCATTTCCACATGAATTTCAGAATCAGTGAAATCAGCAAATTCTGATACAGATTGCATTGAATCTATATATTAATTTGGTGACATCTTAACAATATTGAGTTTTCTAACCCATAAACATGATCTCTCTACATTTATTTAGGTCTTTAATTTCTCTCAGCAATATTTTGATGATTTAATTCTTGAATCAATATTAACATTTAATGCTTTTATATCCTAGGTCTTCCCCATAGGTGGGACAAAACCCCAGATAATTTACTAAAATTTTCATAAAATAGAGTCCCCCCACCTCCCCAACTCACTCCAGCTTCAGGCTCCTCTTCCCTGACATCCTCAGAAAATAAAAATATTTCACATATTTTGCCTTAGATGTTAAACATGGCAAACACAGAGAAACCAAGTTAAACCTAATATGTACTTTAAAAAATTAACAGAATGGCTTTATATATAAGGCAATAAAAGTAGTACTGTGGTTTTCGGGTAAGATAATCTTCTTAAAATGACTGTGATTTTTTTCAGCTCCTAAACTGCTTTTGTCCAGAACACTAAGTATTCAAATCTGTGAAAAACTGGTAGACAGACCCCATCTCACATCTCTGTGCTCCCTTAAGAATGTATAAGGTTGTGCCCTGTATACAGCAGGTATTAAACAACTCTTGGCAAGTGTTTAAGTACTAACTAGTCATTTATGTGTGGGCCCATTAGCCAGGTGTGGTGGGTGGTGTGCACCTGTAGTTCCAGCTACTTGGGAGGCTGAGGTGGGAGGATCACTTGAGCCCGGAAGTAGAGGTTGCAGTGAGATGTGATTGCAAAACTGCACTCTGGCCTGGGCAATGGAGCAAGACCCTGACTCAAATAATAATAATAATAATAATAATAATAATAATAAAAGGAATAAAAAAGAAATAGAAATAAAAAATAAATGTGGGCCCACATGTAACAAGAAATTAGTATGTGTCTGTGCTGTGCAAGGGACATACTCACAATCAAAGAGGGAGACAGGCAATAAATGAACAGAAGGCAAAAGACATTTTTAAAAAAGGAAAAGAGAAATTGCCATTAAAGGGAATTAAAAAGAATAATAAACTGTAACTGTGGGGCCACTAGAACAATTAAATATGGCCACAGGAATTCAGCATGTTTTACGTTACACTTTTCATTTAAGCTGGGCCATGAAAGGCATGTAGGATTTTGTCCACAGAATACAGAATGGCTTAGGGTTCTAGGTAACCAGAGGAATCAAAGAACCAAAAGTTTGCATTTCTGTGCCAATTTCATGCTAGAAAATGTAGGTTTTGCTTAGCACACTCCAAATTACTGAGAGCTGCTCAGAGCTAACATTTGTTCATGCTTTATTTTTCTAGAGGGCTGGGTGTTAAAGGAGAGGCAATGATTACTTAAATGCAGGTGATGTGGCAGAATGATGTTTCCAGGCATGCTAAATTTTAAAAAGTTTGTCATATGATTAGTTTAAAAATTCAGAAAGATCCAAATGCCATCACTGTCTATGCCCTGCTGAAATTCCATGCAGAATGCTTCATCACAGAATTAGGCCCTCTATCCTCGACCACTACACTATATAGAGTGTGCCAGACATTTCAAAGGAAAATGGCACAGCTATTTACAGAACTTCTTCATTTCACCCCTGGGATCTATCCTTTGTTCTGTGTCGTTTTCACTCAATCTATGCTCTTTAAGGATTCCTTAACAGCCCTGTTATTTTCTGAGGGGTGGAAATGTAACAATAACAGTGACTATTAAAAGTATCTTCATATAACTAAAATATTCTCAGTATTTAAAAGCTTTGCTACTTTCTCAACATGAAATAGCAGTTACATAACAAGCACAACCTCAGGTGTCTGGTGAGAACTCCAATCTAAAACAGAGCAATAAAGCAATGGATATTATGATAAAGAGGCAGCAATTCATGTATTTATAAGAGTTACAATATTACTAACAGGTCTGGCCCCCAAAAGTACTCTCTTCCCATTTATTCAATGCCAAAGTCATATTCTTGTGGTTTATTCCTCCTGTGATAACCTCCAACTAAAGGGACAGGGCTTGCATAGCAATGCTCATCAACCAAACTCACAGCCAGAGTAATTTCCACAGACCCAATGGCTACAAAGGACACACAAGATATATTTGGTACATGTGCACACTCTTCCACGCTGAATGACATTTAAACTATTCCAGGGTGGTGGTGCTTGTTCATCACGTTGTCGTCTTCTCTAGGAAAGGAGGGAGGCAGGTGACTATCATGCACTCCAGTTTGGTGACCCTTCCCAACAACCAGCATTTTTTTTTTTTTTTGAGTCAGGGTCTCCTCTGTCACCCAGGCTGGAAGTGCTCACTGTAGCCCCCAACCCCTGGGATCAAGCAATCCTCCCACCTCAGCCTTCAGAGTAGCTAAGATTACAGGCATGCCATGCTAGACCAGCTTTTTACATTTTCTATAGAGTTGAGGTCTCACTATGTTGCCCTGGCTGGCAGCTCCTGTTTCTTTGGCCAACTTTTCTTTCTGCAGCTTTCTGCTACGTCCTTTTCGACCCTCCTTGGGAGATGGCTAACAGCCAGCTCCAGGGACTGGAACACTCAGAAGATCACATTCAGTCAATCATCAGAATGCCCTTAGAGCAAAACAGAGAAAGTTAAATGCCTTTAGCTTCCTTGAAGATATACCACTAGTTAAAATCTTGTTTTATTTTTTCCAAAGGGAAATGAATAAAGTTCTTGATCTTCTGAAATTTAAAATGCTATAGGCAACTTCAAGAAAGTGGAGTTACGATAAAAAATGTGACACTCTGTATCCTGTTTTTTAAACCAACAATTTCAGTAGCCAGAAGCAAATGAAACCCACCAAATGCAATGGGACCTATGAACTCAGAACACAAAAGAAAGAGCAGTGCAAATATGATGAAGATGTGAACACAGGTGATTTGGAAGCAGGGATTCTTTCCAATTTTATTGCCCCTAAACATGTGATTTTCCAAAACAAAACGATATTTATATGATCAAATACACCTAAAACTTTCCTTTGGAACAAGCTTGAAAATTAACATAAAGTCTGCTTTTCTTCCTCTTTCTTGCATCCCCCTCCTAATGATTTCACCATCCATCTCGGCTAGGTGATTAAGGGTAACATCAGTAGTGATAAATCGTGTTGATAGTATGTACCCTTGCTATGATGGATGGGAATGACACTTTACCTCCGATGGGAATGACACTTTACCTCTGTGGCATTTTCTACTGCCATTCTCGTATGAAAGTAACCAGGGGTTCTTAGAGAAATGGCTGATTCTAGGACTGGGATGGGAAATACACAAGATAAGCCTGGAGGAGCCAGAAAGGAAAGCAGTATTCAAATAACAAACAAAAAACTGAACAAATCCACATTGGTGCGTGTGTGTCGAAGGGACATAGCCGACTGAAACAGCTCCTAGTGGACAAAGCTGGAACAATTTGAGCAACAAAATAAATAATGGTGAATTTGTGTACCTTTGACATGATGTTATGAAAATGGTGTAGAGTGGCTGTGCCCCTCTCAGCAGTGCCAGCCCTTCCCCGTTTGCCACAGTGTCCCCATCATTCCCCACTGCAGTCCCAATGCTGAGTATGCATGCCAATCACCATTCATTAACCAGCTGATGCTGTCACAGGAGATACTGTATTCCTCTCTTTGAAGTGGGAAACTGAAAAACATCAAATGGGCCATGCATTTCAAAAATGTGTGGAGGCAATATTGTTCTATGTATGAAAACAGGGAATGTTCCTAAATATTTAGTGTGAAAAGTATTGTGTATAAAGATACTATTAGAAATAAACCATAATAAGAACCACGAGATATGTGAGAAAGGGACATGACTCAAAACATTAATAAATGAACCACATTGAAATTTTAGCCCTTTAGATTTTAATATAAATAAAGTAATACTGCTTATACAAGAACAGCTTCACTTAATTATGTTACTTGCTTTAGGTCACATGTATTTGTGAATTCTGGTATGGACTGTCTAGGAGGGGCTTGACTGCGCTCTGCTTATTATAAAGCTATACAAATCAAGACAATGTGGCATTAGTGTGAGGATAAATATATAGATAAATGGAAGAGACTAGAGAATTCAGAAATAGTTCCTCCTACATACAGATTTTTGGCTAAGATGCCAATGCAGTTCAATGGGGGAAAAGGACAGTCTCTTCAGCAAACAGGGCTGGAATGAATGGACATCCACGTTAAAAAAAAAAAAAAAAAGTAGATGCAGAGAAAGAGGGATCCTTGTATATGGCTGGTGGGAATGTAAATTGGCACAGCCATTGTAGAGAACAGTATGGAGGCTCTTCAAAATATTAAAAATAGAGCTATCAAATGATGCAGAAATTCCACTATTGGACATATGTATTCAAAGGATATGAAATCAGTATGTCAAAGAGAATACCCATGTTTATTGCAGCACTATTCACAATAGCCAAGATATGAAATCAACCTAAGTGCCTATCAACAGATGAATGGATTAAGAAAACCGGGGAGATATATATATATATATATATACACACACATACACAATAGGGTACTATTCAGCCTTAGAAAAGAAGGAAATCCTGTAATTTGCAACAACATGAAAAAACTGGGAAGACATTACGCTAAGTAAAATTCACCAGGCTAAGAAAGACAAATACCAATGGTCTCACTGATAAATGGAATTTAAAAAGTCAAACTCATAGAAACAGAAAGTAAAATGGTGGTATCAGAGGTTGGACAGGGAGCAAGGGGTGGGAGGGATTGGGGGGCTGTTGGTCAAAGGACATAAAATTTTACTTAGAAGGAATAAGTTCAACAGATCTATTGTACATCATGGTGACTACAGCTAACATACTGTATACTTAAAAATTGCTGAGACAGATTTTTAAGTGTTCTTATCACAAAAAAAACCCATGTGAGGTAATATGTATTCTACAATGTATACATGTATCAAATCATGTTATACAACATAAATATATACCATTTTTATTAACTAAAAAATTAAAAAAGAAACAGAACACCTATATCTCACAAAATTCATAAAAATTTAATTAAAATGGGATCATGAACCCAAACACAAAAGCTAAAGTTTTTAAGTTTATAAACTTCTAGAAGAAAATATAGGAGAAAATCTTTGAGGTCTTAGGGTAGGCAAAACTTCCTTAAACAGGACGTAAGTAATAGGAACCTTAAAGAAATCTATAAATTGGACTTCATCAAAATTAAAATTTTCTACTCTCTGAAAGACACTATTAGGAAAATTTTTAAAGTAATCCATAGAGTGGGAGAACATATCCTAATACATACAACTGACAAAACACTAGTATTCAGAATGCGTAGAACTTCATAGCACAAGAAAAAAGACAATCCAATTTAAAAAGTTGGTAAAAGATATGAATGGACATTTCATCAAGATATATTAATGACCAATTATCACACAAAAAGATGCTCTGTGTCATCACCCATTACAGAAATGGAAATTAAAACCACACTAAAATTAAAATTTTAGAAGTTAAACAAAATAAAAAACAGAAATTAAAGCCACTACTGACCCACCAGAATGGCTAAAATGAAAAGACTGGCAATACCAAGAGTTGACGACAATGTGGGGTAATTGGGTCTCATATACATTCTTGGTGGGAGTAAAAAACAGTAACAACTACTTGGGGAAAAAAATTCGTAGTTTCCTATAAAGTTAAAAAACATGACACAGCAATTCCCTTCCTAGATATTTACTGCTGAGAAATGAAAGCTTATGTCCACACAAAACCTTGTGCCTGAATGTTCAAACAGCTTCACTCATAATATCCATAAGCTGGAAACAGTCCAAATGTTGTAAACAAATAGATAAGCAAAACATACATACAATGGATTGCTATTCAGTAAGAGACAGTAATGAATAATTGATATAATAACATGTACCAATTTCCAAAACATTATGCTGACTACAAGTCGCCAGAGAAAAGGCCTCATATACTATTATTCCACTTACATGAAATTATTCATATACTGTTATTCCACTTACATGAAATTCTAGATTAGGTACACTAATCTACAGTGACACAAAGCAGGTCAGAGGCTGAAAGTGGTGAGGGCTGACTGCAAAAGGTCATAGGTGACAGGGTGACAGTTACCAGGGTATATGAATTTCCTAACATGAAGCAAACGCTGCACTTCAAATGAGTATACTTTTGTTTAGGTAAACTATACCTTAAGAAAGGTAACTTAAACTAAAAAGAACATAATTAGGTGGTTTCAATATGAACTCAATGATTGACGAGCCTAGAAAAATTAACATCCCAGTAGCAGTAAAACACAAACACCCAACTCTTGGTTTGTAAATATTATTTTCCACTAAAGGGAAAGAGGGCTCCTTGGAGAAGAGGCTGATTTCAGGTCTGACACACACCCAGAGTACTGAAAGTACGAGGTAAGCCTCAGATATCTTGTGCCAAAAAAGCCAAGAAGTGCTCAAAGCTAACCAAGGACAAATTCAATGAAGACAGAAGCTGGTCTGAAGGGTTCCTGGCCAATCTGTGAATGATTTAAACATCACAAAGAATGATATCGATGGATTAAAACACATGGTGAGAAAAACTGACCCACAAGTCTATAATTACAGGGTGTGTGTGTGTGTGTAGCTACTCTTGGGTAAAAGTTGTTGGAAAACAAAATATTCTCACTGTCTCAAGGTATCACTCCTGGGGTTACTTGTTAGTTACAGGAGGGAAATGTGCCTTCACAACACGAGGTATGGCGGTCATTCCCTTGGCCAAATTGTCAAGTTTGGCATCACCATAAAAAAAAAAAATGACCTGGAAATATACGCTGCCTCATTGGATGCAAGGAGGAAGACAATATAACCTATGTGGTGTCCTTGACAAAGAGGTTTGGACTAAATATAGTCATCAGGAAACAAATAATGGTTGAGGAAACTAAACTGCCAAATGCAATTTTGTCTTTGTGTGAACTTATCATAGCCAAATCTATGAGCTATTTACATTTCTATTTTCCCCAAGGTTTCTAGGAAAGCAGCAACTGCTGTAGAATAGAATCACAGCTAGGAGTATAATTATTGTGTATAGTGGTGTAATGATGATGATGATGCTGAGGAGGCACAAGAGTTACTGCTTTGGAAGTCCCCCCAACCACAGGAGCCACCAATGTTAAAATGCATTCCTTCTGGAAAAGTCAAATGAGCTTTGTCTCTTCCACTACCCCTTGCATAGATCTGTATACTTCAGTAAAATGTGATGTTTATTGAAAATATAATTAATTGCCAATGACTATGTTAATCTTCATCTGGATATCAAAAGGAAAACTTTATACAAAATTAAATTATACTTAGGTTTGCACAAAACTGCTACAGATTAGCATGTCTAACATACTCCAATATCCTAAGTTTTTGTCGCCTTTAAAATTGGATTCTTTGCTATATGTATTCCCCAAAATGGGTTTCAAGGGTCCCAAGTTCTTTAATGGCAGACAGCATGTTGCTCGCCTCTGTGGCAGTGTATGCAACCAGTAACAGAAGGTTTGTCTAGCTGTATAGTTCACTTGGCATGGGGATCTGCAGCTCTTCGTAACATAGGATTGCTGGTATCATTATCCGCTAGCCTTTTCACGTAATAGGCAAACTCAGATACAAAGGAGCTACTCTACATCTCAAAAAAGTAATAAATTAACATAACTGACTTGAAAGCATACTACTTTTCCTTCTTAAAAAATATGGTCTCGGAATGTCTTCTGGCACTGTGTGTGTGTGTGTGTGTGTGTGTGTGTGTGTGCAGAGAGAGGGAGGGAGGGACTGGGGCATGTATTGGATTGTTCAACTATTTATCATCACTACATAAAAGGCAGCTGAGTTCACTACAGGAATGGTTGCCTTGGCCACACTCAATCTATTTTCCCAAATGAGTACTGACCCAAAGACCTCTGCTCTAGTTTACTTAGTACTATGGTAATGTGAGGAAATTTAAACTGCTTCATTTCTCTTTCTTAATTTTGCCATATGAAAACCAACTATCTATCTCCTATTCTTCTCAGGGAGAATGGGGGAAAAGAAGTCTCTAAAGCACTTACACATTCTTAAAAGATGTTATTAACCATGTAGTTTCAAAATTAGGCACTATTCCAGCAATTACAGAGATCGTACACCCCCATACTCCACCACCATGACCACACACATATATAGAAGCATTCTCTTATAGCAATTTTTTTTTTTTTTAAGACAGAGTCTCACTCTGTCACCCAGGCTGGAGTTCAGTGGCATGTTCACAGCTCACTGCAACCTTGATCTCCTCCTGGGCTCAAGCAATCCTCCTGCCTCAGCCACCCAGCTAGCTGGGGACCACAGGTGTGCACCACCACACTCAGCTAATTTTTTATTTTTTGTAGATACAGGGATTTACTTGATTTCCCAGGCTCGTATCAAACTCCTGGGCTCAAGAAATGCTCCTGCCTTGGCCACCCAAAATGCTTATTATAGGCATGAGCCACCGCACCCAGCCTTATAGCAAGTTTTGAGAAAAGCACACACTCCTACTTTCTCCTCATGCAAGGAGATGGAACCTCTCTTTTCACAGAAATGAAATATAGTATTCTTTGCTTTTTTTTTTTTTTTGAGACGGAGTCTCGCTCTGTCGCCCAGGCTGGAGTGCAGTGGCTCTATCTCGGCTCACTGCAAGCTCCGCCTTCCCGGGTTCACGCCATTCTCCTGCCTCAGCCTCCCGAGTAGCTGGGACCACAGGCGCCCGCCACCTCGCCCGGCTAGTTTTTTTTTTTGTATTTTCTAGTAGAGACGGGGTTTCACCGTGTTAGCCAGGATGGTCTCGATCTCCTGACCTTGTGATCCGCCCGTCTCGGCCTCCCAAAGTGCTGGGATTACAGGCTTGAGCCACCGCGCCCGGCCTGCTTTCTTATTCTTTAATCCCATCCCTTGTTTCACTTAAGATCCTTCTACCTCTGGGTTTCTCAGTCTCTAATTAACATCTAATACTGTTTGAAAAAAGAATTTAAGGCAATTACACAGACACATAGATAAAAGAAAACTGAACAAAGGTGAGTGGAAAATCAATGATGTTCCTACACACAAGTAACTATCATGGAAACAGCATTACAATAGCAAGAGAAAATATGCAATGCTAGGCATCAACTTACTGAGAATGGTGCAGGAACATGAAGAAAACCACAAACTTTACCATGAAACCTGAGAAAGTCCAGGGATGGGCTATGGCAGGTATGGTTGGTTGCCTACTCAACATCTACTTTCTTCTCTTCCTTATTGGCTGAGCTTCATTTTGGTTCAAATGGTAACCAGCCCTTCCCCTACATGACTGCCAAGAAGGTGATGGTCTCTCAATGCCAGGGATAAATCTTGAGTTGTCAGAGATTAGTTTGGGCCTGGCAGTCCTGGCCATCAGAGGAAGTGTGCTGGGCTGCTTCTGGGAAAAGTGCCCTCACTCCTAAGGATGGTCCCTTTCTGTCCCAGCCCATTGCCATGTGTGGTTGTGATGGCTGAACTACAGCAGGCACCTTGCAAACAGGAAGAGAACCAGCCTGAAGACAAAACTGATATTGTGAGGATGGCAGGGTGGAGAGCGATGGAAAGACTCCAGGACCGTGATGACACCACTGAGTCACTAAGTCAGCCAGCCCTAAAACCTGCTGTATATCTGGACTTCCTGTTATGGGAATGTGGCTTCTTGCTCAACACTTTTCCTCTTCCTAAGCTCACAGGAAGACTCCATATTTCAGCATCCTTTGCAGTTAGGATGGGGTCATATGACTAATGACTGATTTATGGGCGCTGGAGCATGGACAAAATTCATATAAGTCAATTTCCAGCCTGTTTCCTTAAAAACAATCTGTGTGATCCACCAGTCCTCTTCCCTTGCAGGGGTGACTTTACAAGTCATGTGTTGCTTATAAAGTGACATATCTGAGTCACTAACTACCTAGGAGAGTCACCAACCCCTGACAAACTTTGTGAGACCAAGCAATAAGCTTTTACTGTATCAACCTCTCAGAAGTCAGGGTTTGCCTCTGCAGCAGCCAATATTTAGTTATTCTGCTAATATAGTGAGATAATATATGTGCCTAGCGTTGAAGCCAGTTTGAGTTGGGGTTTTTGTCACCTGTAGCCAAAACCTTCCTATTTGGCACACTTTCCATTCTGTTGGACCAGAAGTTTCAACAATATACAAGATTCTTCATATTAATGCCCAAAGCTTGCTGACAATAGCTCCCTGGCATGCAGCTATTCTGGGCTATTGGTTTGGTGCAAGGCCATAAAAGCTTTAACTACAGTATCAGGGAGAAGTGCAGCACGATTTTATGTAAATAAACCTAAGGCATCTAACAAAAATGAGTGCCTAAATGAAAGAGAGTCAGGGACACCAAGGACATTGTCTCCAGGGAGTTAGTGCTAGGAGCTATAACTAATCTCTGTGTAAGATTCACACACTACTAGGACCTGACTCAAAAGAAAGTGGAAGCTTTCCATCTTCGCCATCTTTGATTCAATAGGCTCTTTGAATAGGAGGACTGAAGTTTAATTTTTCCACCCATTAATAAAGCACTAAAGTGCTATGGTGTTGAATACAGAGAAGTACCTTGTACCAAATTCTAACTTCTAAAATAAATACAGCATTTATGAGAATTTGAATTTGACAAAAATGTTTCACAGTTAGAAGCAGTAGACTAGAGGTATACAAAGCAATATAAATAAACCTTAAAAACATGGTACAACATGAAAAAATGTTTTAATCTATAATGCCATTTATGTACATTTAAAATGTTGAATATAAAGCACACCACATTTCACGAGGATACATACAAATATAATAATGCATGGCAGAGACGTTAGAATAGATGACTGAGGATAAGGATAAAGGGAAATAAACACAACAAGAGAGGCAACTTGCATAGAATTATGTTAACAGGCTGGAACGGGATGCAGGATAAACTCTTATTTCTACACTCGAAGTCTAAGAGAAAAAAAAATTCTCAGGTTCTCCTGGTGGAAAACATACTCAGACTATGTGACAGCTGGATAAAAGTAAAACAGGGAGGGAACTCTCAAAGATCATAGAAGTAATTAAACACTCCCAGAAAATATTTTAAAAGGTGGACATTTTCCAAATTTGAAAAAACTTTCTAGAACAATAAGTAGCCATGGACTCTTTGTAGCTTCAGAAAAAGATTAATATGTTACACAGTTAACATGACCAACCATTACTTAGGCCAAAAGAAAAGATGTAGGTGGATCTTGAAAGAAAATCTAATTCAGAAAGCCCGAACACACACTCACTCACTCTCTCACACTCACACACACACACACACGCACGCTAGGGCTATTTGGTATAAGATCGCAGCAGCGCTTATGTAAACGAGGTTTTGTTTATAGATTACTACCTCCTTAATTGGGAAAAGAGTATCAGGAAAACAAAAGGAATAAAGAAACAAGAACAAACGATATGCTATTGACAACAGACACTTTTTAAGTCTAAGAACACAGATGGGATAAAAGAAAGAATATGTAAACAAGAGGTGTATGAAAGCTACTGTGACTTTATTAATATCAAAGTAGTTTTCAAGACAGTGATTACCAGAGGTAATAAGGGGCTTTTAAAAATATATTCCCTGAGTGTTTAAGATATTGCTTTTTGGAGTCAGACCCTCTAATATTTTTAACAGCTTTGTAACTCTGGATATATTACTTACCCTCTTTGATCCTCAGTTTCCTGATAAAAGTGGGAATTGACACCTATATCGGAAGGTAACTGGGATGTACAAATAAGATGATATATGTAAAGTGCTTAGTACACTGTTTAGCATCAGATAATACAGAATAAATGATTTGTATTTATGCTGATACCTTTTCTGATCCACTGCCCAACCTTCTCTATCCTGCTTTGAGTCCAAGTTGCATATAATATAATTAGAACAACAGAGGTTAAACAAAATCTGAATTCAGATCTTTGTTGTTTTGTTTGCTAGCTGGCTTTGGCACATGTGTGACTTTAAGCACCATGAGCCTTAGTTTCCTCTTCCTCCTTTTTTTTTTTTTTGTTTGTTTTTTGAGACGGAGTCTTGCTCTGTCGCCCAGGCTGGAGTGCAGTGGCGCGATCTCGGCTCACTGCAAGCTCCACCGCCCAAGTTCACGCCAGTCTCCTGCCTCAGCCTCCTGAGTAGCTGGGAATACAGGAGCCCGCCACCTCGCCTGGCTAATTTTTTTGTATTTTTAGTAGAAATGGGGTTTCACCGTGTTAGCCAGGATGGTCTCAATCTCCTGACCTCGTGATCCGTCCGCCTCGGCCTCCCAAAGTGCTGGGATTACAGGCGTGAGCCACCGTGTCCGGCCCCTCTTCTTTTTTTAAGACTTTATTTTACGTTCAGAGGTACATGTGCAGGCTTGTTATCAATAAATTGCATGTTGTGGGGGTTTGGTGTACAGATTTTCGATACCCAGGTAATAAGCATATTACGTTGCTTTTTCGATCCTCATCCTCATCCCACTCTCCACCCTTAAGTAGGCCCAGTGTCTATTATTCCCTTCTTTGTGTCCATATGTTCTCAATGTTTAGCTTCCACTTATAAGTTAGAATATGCGGCATTTGGTTTTCTGTTCCTGCATTAGTTAGCTTAGAGTATGGACCCCCAGCACTATCCATGTTGCTGCAAAGGACACGATCTCATTCTTTTTTTTATGGCTACGTAGTATCACATGGTACATATGTACCACATTTTCTTTATCCAATCTATCAGTGATGGAAATTTAAGTTGATTCCATGTCTTTCCTACTGCGAATAGTGCTGGGATGAACGTATGTGTGCATGTGTCTTTATGGTAGAATGATTTCTATTCCTTTGGGCATATACCCAATAATGGGATGACTGGGTAAAATGGTAGTTCTGTTTTAAGTACTTGGAGAAATTGTCACCCTGTTTTCCACAGTGGCTGAACTAATTTACATTTCCACCAGCAGCACATAGGCACTCCCTTTTCTCCACAACCTCATCAGCGTCTGTTATTTTATGACTTTTTAATAATACCCATTCTGACTGCTGTGAGATGGTATCTCACTGTGGTTTTAATTTGTATTTCTTTAATGATTAGTGATGTTGGGCATTTTCTCATATGCTTGTTGGCCACATGTATGTAATCTTTTGAAAAGTGTTCATTTACCTACTTAAAAATTTTTTTTTTCTTGTAAAATTGTTTAAGTTCCTTATAGATTCTGGATATTAGACCTTTGTCAGATGTATTCTTTACAAATACTTTCTCCCATTCTGTAGGTTGTCTGTTTACTCTCTTGATAGTTTCCTCTTGTTGTGCAGAAGATCTTTAGTTAGGTCCCATTTGTCATTTTTGTTTTTGTTGCAATTGCTTTTAGCATCTTCATCATGAAATCTTTGCCAGGAATTATGTCCAGAATGGTATTTCCTAGGTTTTCCTCTAGGGTTTTATAGTTTTTACAGTTAAGTCTTTAATACATCTTGAGTTGATTTTATATATGGTGATAGGAAGGGGTCTAGTTTTAATCTTCTGCATATGGGTAGCGATCTATCCCAGAATCACTTATTGAATAGGAGGTCCTTTCGCCATTGTTTATGTTTGTCAATTTTGTCAAAGATCAGATGGTTCTAAGTATGCAGCTTTATTTCTGGGCTCTCTATTCCATTGGTTTATGTGTCTGCTTTTGCACAAGTAACAAGCTGTTTTTGTTACTGTAGGCTTGCAGTATAGTTTGAATTTTGGTAATATGATGCCTCCAGTTTTGTTCTTTTTGCTCAGGATTGATTTGGCTATTCAGGCTCTTTTTTGGTTCCACCTGAATTTTAGAATAGTTTTTTCTAATTCTGTGAAAAATATCACTGGTAGTTTGAAAGGAATAGCATTGAATCTGTAAATTGCTTTGGGCAGTATGACCACTTTAACAACATTGATTCTTCCTATCCGTGAGCATGGAATGAATATTTTCTCATTTGTTTGTGTTGTCCGATTTCTTTCAGCACTGTTTTGTAATTCTCAATATAGAAATATTTTACCTCCCTGGTTAGCTGTATGCTTAGGTATTTTATTTTTTGTGTGGCTCTTATGAATGGGATTGTGTTCTTGATTGGCTCTCAGCTTGGATGTTGTTGGTATAAAGGAATGTGACTGATTTTTGCACAGTGATTTTTGTACTGCAACTTTGCTGAAGTTGTTTGTCAGATCTAGGAGTTTGGGGCAGACACTATGGAATTTTCTAGGTATAAAGTCATATTGTCTGATTTCCTCTCTTCCTATTTGGATGCCTTTTCTTTTTTTCTCTGGCTTGACTGCTCTGCCTAGGACTTCTAGTAGTGTATTGAATATGAGTGGTGATAGTGGTCATCCCTGTCTTATTCCACAAGGGGAATGCTTCCAGCTTTTGCTCTTTGAGTATGATGCTGGCTGTGAGTTTTTCACAGATGGCTCTTATTATTTTGAGGTATGTTCCTTTGATGCCTAGTTTGTTGAGGGTTTCCAGCATGAAGGGGTATTGTATTTTGCATTCAGTAGATGCATCTGCATCTATTGAGATTATCATTTGGTTTTTCTTTTTAGTTCTGTTTACGTGATGAATCACATTTATTGATTTGTATATGGTGAACCAATCTCACATGCCAAATATAAAGCCTGCTTGGATCATGGTGGATTGGTTTTTTGATGTGCTGCAGAATTCAGTTTGCTACTATTTTGTTGAGAATTTTTGCATCTATGTTTGTCAAGGACATTGACTTGAGGCTTTCTTTTTTTGTTGTCTCTTCCAGTTTTCAGTATCAGGATGATGCTGGCCTTATAGAATGAGTTAGGGAGGAGTCCCTCCTCCTTAATTTTTTATGCTATCAGCTGGAATGATATCAGTAGGAATGATATCAGCTCTTCTTTATACATGTGGCAGAATTTGGCTGTGGATCCATCTGGTCCAGGGCTTTTTTGATTGGTAGCCTTTTTATTACTGATTCAATTTTGGAACTTGTTATTGGTCTGTTCAGGGTTTCAATTTCTTCCTTGTTCAATCTTGGGAGGTTGTGTATTTCCAAGAATTTATCTGTTTCTTGTAGGTTTTTTGTCTGCATAAAGGAGTTTGTAATAGTCTTTTAGAGTTTTTTGTATTTCTGTTGGGTTGATGGTAATGTGCTCTTTGTCATTTCTGTTTAAGTTTATTTGGATCTTCTCTGTTTTTTGATTAGTATAACCAGTGGTCTATCCATCTTATTTATTGTTTCAAAGAACCAGCTTTTGGTTTTACCGATCTTTTATATCATTTTCCTATCTCAATTTCATTCAGTTCAGTTCTTGTTTTGGTTCCTTCTTTTCTTCTGCTAGTTTTGCAGTTGGTTTGTTCTTGTTTTTCTAGTTCCTCTAGGTGCAATGTTAGGCTGTTAATTTGAGATCTAACTTTTTTATAGGGGTGTTTAGTGCTATAAACTTCCCTCTTAATACTGCTTTAGCTGTGTCCCAGAGATTTTGTTATATTTTATCTTCATTTTAGCTGTGTCCCAGAGATTTTCGCATATTTTATCTTTATTTTCAATAGTTTCAAAAAATGCCTTGATTTCTGCCTTAATTTCATTGTTTACCTAAAAGTCACTCAGGTGCAGGTTGTTTGATTTGCATGTAACTGTGTGTTTTGAGCGATCTTCTTGGGGTTGATTTCTATTTTTGTTGTGCCGTGGTCCAACAGTGTGGTTAGTGTGATTCTGGTGTTTTTTAATTTGCTAAGAATTGACTTACGGCCAATTGTATGGTTGACTTTAGAGTATGTGCCATGTGGCAATAGAGAAAAATGTATACTCTGTTGTTTTGGGGTACACAGTTCTGTAGATGTCTGTTGGGTACATTTAGTAAAATATTGAGTTCAGGTCCCAAATATCTCTGTTAGTGTTCTGCCTTGATGATTGAATACTATTAGTGGGGTATTGAAGTCTCCCAGTATTACTGTGTGGTTATCCACGTCTCTTTGTAGGTCTCTAAGAACTTGTTCTATGAATCTGCAAGCTCCTGTGTTGGGTACACATATTTAGGATATTTAAGTCTTCTTGTTGAATTGAACCCTTTATGATTATGTCATGCCCTTGTCTTTTTTGATCATTGTTGCCCTAAAGTCTGCTTTGTCTAAAATTAAAATAGTAACTCCTGTTTTCCCATTTAGTTGGGTAGGCTTTTCTCTATCCCTTTATTTTGAGCCTATGGGTATCTCTGCATATGAGATGGGTCTCTTGAAGACAGCATAGAATTGTGACATTTCTTCTTCTTCTTTTTTTAAATTATACTTTAAGTTCTAGGGTACATGTGCACAACATGCAGGTTTGTCACACAGGTATACATGTGCTATGTTGGTTTACTGCACCCATCAACTCATCATTTAAATTAGGTATTTAAATTAGCTAACACTATCCCTCCCCCAGACCCCCACCCTCTGACAGAACCCGGTGTGTGATGTTCCCCTATGTCCATGTATTCCCAGAGTTCAACTCCCACTTATAAGTGAGAACATGCAGTGTTTGGTTTCCTGTCCTTGTGATAATTTGCTGAGAATGATGGTTTCTAGCTTCATCTATGTCCCTGCAAAAGACATGAACTCATCATTTTCTATGGCTGCACAGGATTCCACGGTATATATTAGCCACATTTTCTTTGTCCAGTATATCATTGATGGACATTTGGGTTGGTTCCAAGTCTTTGCTATTGTGAATAGTGCCGCAATAAACATACGTGTGCATGTGTCTTTATAGCAGCATGATGCAATAAACATACATGTGCATGTGTCTTTATAGCAGCATGATTTATAATCCTTTGGGTATATACCCAGTAATGGGATGGCTGGGTCAAATGGTATTTCTAGTTCTAGATCCTTGAGGAATCGCCACACTGTCTTCCACAATGGTTGGACTAATTTACACTCCCACCAACAGTGTAAAAGCATTCCTATTTTTCCAGGATCTGTTGTATCCTGGCTTTTTAATGATCACCATTCTAACTGGCATTACATGGCATCTCACTGTGGTTTGATTTGCATTTCTCTAATGACCAGTGGTGATGAGCATTTTTTCGTATGTCTGTTGGCTGCATAACTGTCTTCTTTTGAGAAGCATCTGTTCACATCCTTTGCCCACTTTTTGATGGAGTTTTTTTTTTTTTTTTTTCCCCTTGTAAATTTGTTTAAGTTCTTTGTAGATTCTGAATATTAGCCCTTGGTCCGATGGATAGATTGAAAAATTTTTCTCCCATTCTGTAGGTTGTGTGCTTACTCTGATGGTAGTTTCTTTTGCTGTGCAGAAGCTATTTAGTGTAATTAGATGCCATTTGTCAATTTTGGCTTTTGTTGCCATTGCTTTTGGTGTTTTAGTCATAAAGTCATTGCCCATGCCTATGTACTGAAGGGTATTGCCTAGGTTTTCTTGTAGGGTTTTTATGGTTTTTGGCCTTACATTTAAGTCTTTTATCCATCCTGAGTTAATTTTCATATAAAGTGTAAGGAAGGGATCCATTACTGGGTATATACCCAAAGGATTATAAATCATGCTACTATAAAGACACATGAACACGTATGTTTATTGCAGCACTATTCACAATAGCAAAGACTTGGAACCAACCCAAATGTTCATCAATGATAGACTGGATTAAGAACATGTGGCACATATACACCATGGAATACTATGCAGCCATAAAAAGGATGAGTTCATGTCCTTTGTAGGGACATGGATGAAGCTGGAAACCATCCTCAGCAAACTTTCACAAGGACAGAAAACCAAACACCACATAGGTGGGAATTGAACAATGAGAACTCTTGGACACAGGGTGGGGAACATCATACACTGGGGCCTGTTGTGGACTGGGGGGATGAGGGAGGGATAGCATTAGAAGGAATACCTGATGTAAATGATGAGTTAATGGGTGCAGCACACCAACATGGCACATGTATACCTATGTAACAAACCTGCACATTGTGCACATGTACCCTAGAATTTAAAGTAAAATAATAATAATAACAAAAAAAAGAAAAAACCCTAACATCCAAATTTTGGAGGAGGTTTATTTGTGTAATAATAAAACTCCAGTCTCCCATTTAGCCAGCTGTACGTGTGTAAAGCTCTTCCTCTATTGCAATTCCCATCTTGATAAACCAGCTATATCTGGGCAGCAGGTAAGAAGAACCCATTGGGTGGTTTTTTTTTTTTTTTTTTTTTTTTTTTTTTTTTTTTTTTTTTTGAGATGGAGTCTCGCTCTGTCACCCAGGCTGGAGTGCAGTGGCCGGATCTCAGCTCACTGCAAGCTCTGCCTCCCGGGTTCACACCATTCTCCTGCCTCAGCCTCCCGAGTAGCTGGGACTACAGGCGACCGCCACCTCGCCCGGCTATTTTTTTGTATTTTTTTAGTAGAGACGGGGTTTCACCGTGTTAGCCAGGATGGTCTCGATCTCCTGACCTCGTGATCCGCCCATCTCGGCCTCCCAAAGTGCTGGGATTACAGGCTTGAGCCACCGCGCCCGGCCCCATTGGGTGGTTATGCTCACACATATGGTAAATGATTTCTGATGAGATCAGTGACTTCCACTAGATCATTCAGTGGAAGAAAGAAGAGTCTTTTTGATAAATGTAGCTGGGAAAAAACTGGGTATTCTCATGCAAAAGGATGAAGTTGAACCCTTACCTGACACCATGTACAAAAAGAGCCAAAACTACACACTATTAGAAGAAAACATAGGGGAAAGGCTTCATGACATTGAATTTGGCATGATTTCTTAGATATATAACACCAAAAGCACAAAATAGAAAATTATATTTCATCAAAAATAAAAACTATTGTGCAAAGGACACTATCAACAAAATAAAAAGGCTATCCTCATTTGCAAATCACCTATCTGATACATGACTAATATCCAAAATATCTAAAGAATTCCTAAAAACAACACAACCCAATTCAAAAATGGGCAGAATGGGCTTGAACAGGTATTTCTCCAAAGAAGAGAGACAAATGGCCAAAAAGCACATGAAAAGATGCACATCACTAATTATAGGAGAGATGCAAATCAAAATCACAAAGACATATCACTTCACACCTTTCATAATGATATTTCACTTTACTTCATATTTGTCTTGCATGGCTATTACCCAAAAAACAGAAAATAACAAGTGGTGGGTAAGGTGTGGAGAAATTGTTACCCTTGTGACGGTCTGGTGATAGAAATGTAAAATGGTGTAACTGCTATGGAAAACAGGGTGGTTTTTCAAAAAACTAACATGGAAGTACCACTGTGATCTAGCAATTCTACTTCTGTGTATATACCCAAAGGAATGGAAACCAGGGACTCAGATTATGTGTACACTAATATTGATACCAGTATTATTCACAATAGGTAAAATATGAAAGCAATACAAGTGCCCATCAAGAGATGAATGGATAAGCAAAATGTGGAATATACATATAATAGAATGTTATTCAGCCCCAAAAAGGAATTAAATTCTGATACATGCTACTATGTGGATGAACCTTAAGGACATTAAGTGAAATAAACCAGACACAAAAGTATAAATATGGTATGATTCCACTTACATGAGGTACCTAGTCTGATTCATGGAAACAGAAAGGAGAGTAGAGGTTATCAGGTTAAATGAATAATGGTGAATGTGTATTTTACCACACTGAAGGCTATCAGGATAAATGTAAAATGGCAAATGTATATTTTACTATGATTAAAAAAAACCAGGAATACTCAAATTTTGTTTCTCCCCACTGCTTTTCTTCATGTTTAGAGGAAACAAACATAACAAAAAACAGAATAGACATGAACTTTTTTCTTTTTCTTTTTTGAGACAGGGTCTCACTCTATCATCCAGGCTGGAGTATAGTGGTGCAATCACAGGCCACCACAACCTCAAACTCCAGGGCTCAAACAATCTTCCCACCTCAGCCTCTCAGGTAGCTGGGGGTACAGGCACATGCCACCACACCCAACTATTAACAAATTTTTTTTGTAGAGGTGGGGTCTCATGATGTTACCCAAGCTGGTCTCAAACTCCTGGGCTCAAGCCATCCTCTTGTCTGAGCCTCGCACAGTGCTGGGATTATAAGTGTGAGCCACCATGCCTAACTGGCATGTACTTTTAAATGCCACTAGATTTACAAGAGCCAATCAAATGAACACATATATTTTAAACTATAGGACAATCAACCAATTTTCGGAGGAACAATAGGGATTGCTGTAAAACAGAAACTGCAAGCATTGTCAACCCAACCTCTTAACCTTTTTTTTAAATCCTAAAACAAAGGGTTAAAGCAAGACCAGAAAACATAAAAACCCCAAAACCAGTCTTATCAGCATACACAGCAGGAAGCAAAGGTAGAAGCAAATAGTTAAACTCATTAAAGAAAGAAGAAAATTAAAAGAAATTTTCATTAATGGAAAATGAAAATCATTAACAGCGCATGAGCCCCAAACACTCTGACGACTGTCATCAGAACTTTTCTGCAGAGCAAGGCTGCAGCTCCTCTGATAGAAAAGATTTCCCAAGAATGTCTCTCACACGCTTGCCAGTGTGAACAGATGTAGCTGAGGAACTTATCAAAGTTATAAAAATCTCCCCAAACTGTCACTTGACCTTTAAAAATGATACTGGCATTTTCATCTTGCAATGCCAAGTTTATTTAGACGTAAAACAACACGTCCACATATGGACCATACTTAAATCTGCATTCCCATCAGCCAACAGAGTGGCACCTGGGGCCGCTACGACTGTCAGCATGGGTCCAGCTACAGTAACTAGGTGGCTTTGTGACATCTTGTTTTCTGGAGCCTTTCCACAGCTCCTGTTGCCCCAGACGTCAGAGAGATGTACAAATGGAGAGTGAAGTTACTCTGTTTACAGAGTTTACACTTTACACATCTGTCACCTTGTTTAATTCTCAGAACCATATGTATTATGATCAGGTCCTATGAAGAAGCTGGATATCAGGGCTTTTCCTCATTTGTAAAGCAGACGATGAAAAGTAAACAGCAGCACATGCACACATCTGAATGCCAAGGGTGGGACCTAGCACACAGTGAAACATGAAAAAAGCACTAGTCAGTTCCCTTGAGGTCATGGGAGCCTTTGGCTCAGTCAGGTCTAAAGGCCCCATCTTCCAAGTCCTTATGCTCTTTCTACCAAAACAGCAGTTTTTCAGACTGGAAGTGCATGATACTGAATGTATACAACTCCCCATGGAACACGTGAATGCAGATAGCTTTAAGGCAGAGAAATTCCCAGACCCTTGGCATCCCTACATATGGCATAAGCTTTCCTAAACCTGATCTACTTGGATAGGGGCAGGTTCTCCATCCTTCTCCTTCACTCTGCCCCTCCCCAACCCCACTTCACATCACCCTTTTCCCACTTCACAAAAGACCTGACTGCTCACCCATTCTGTATTGTTATTAACTGCACTGTCCCACCTAGTAAAACCTCCAGGGCACCAAACAAAGGTAATCAGAAATATTGTTATCTTTATTAAGAAAGCCACTGTCTCTAATGAATGGGTAATAAATCCTTTGGGGCAACCAGAGGTTTCTAATTATTTGCATTCAACCAAACTGGAGGGGACCTAATATCATTAATAAATCATTAAAATAGTTTTTGCTATAAGATCACCATGTAATTTGTGGCTTAAAGCTTGAGAGTTCAAAAAACTGAGAAACACTGCTGTAAGAAAATGCTTCCCACTTTAATCACTTCTTTATGTAAAATAAAGTTGACCTAATAGGAATGAAATTGATACTAAATTCTATCTCTAGCAATCTGTAATATTCGTCAATGAATATCAACAACAAAATGCTCCGTCCATGTCACTAAGAAATCGACTTCTAATAAATGTAGCTTTTATGTTTAATAGTTAATTACCCAACCCTGTAACATTTATTATTGTTTTGATTAATTGTTTACCAATACTAATTGTAATGGTAAGTCAATCCTAAAGCTTTTCTAAGACAGAGGCTGATAACCACAGGATTTTAAAACTTTAAATTCTGTCTATATTCTTTTTGTCATTGTAGATATGTGTGATAGGGAGATGACCTTGAACCTCAAAATATTATGCTAGGATAAAATTCTGAGGCGGAATGAAGATAGAAAAGAAAAGAGCAATATACAATATCCAAATGTGGCCAGGTGTGGTGGCTCATACCAGTAATGCCAGTACTTTGGGAAGATGAGGCAGAAGGACTGCTTGAAGCCAGGAGTTCGAGACCAGCCCAGGATACAAAGGAGGACCCTGTCTCTACAAAAAAACTTAAAAATTAGGCAGGCATGTTGGCATGTGCCTGTAGTCTCAGCTACTCAGGAAGCTGAGTCAGGAGAATTGCTTGACCCAGGGAGGTGGAGGCTGCAGTAAGCTGTGATCGCGCCACTACACTCCAGTCTGGGCAGCAGAGAGAGACCCTGTCTCACTTAAAAATATGTGTATATATATATATATCTTTATCCAAATGTCATTGAAAAGTATGTTTATTAAATGAATGATGGTGGGTATCAAACTGTTAACAATATTTATAGAATCTACTGGATATATTTAAGTTTCATGACAAATGCCAACATTTATAATACACTGGAGAGACTCCATCTCAAAAATGATTTTTAAAATGTACATGTCAATTAAAAAAATATCCCAGAGGGTTAATTTTACAAAATTCTTTTAGAAATTATGTGACCAGAAAATGTTGGGGACCACTGCATCAGACCCCTGGGTCTGGCCACAATTCTTGCCAGAAATTGAAATGGAGGGTACAGGGTCTATGAAGGAACAAGGAAAGCAGCCACTGCATTCACAGGCAAGGAGGAGGCAACCACACAGGTAGGTAAAATCACAGACACACAGAAACACACACACACACACACACACACAGCCACACACACACACACCCTCTCTCCTATATTTTCCTCATTCTAGCACTAAATAAGCTTTAGAATGTTTTTATTTATGAAAACTTAAGCAATGTTTGAAAAAAGAGAAACAAGCTTATGGGGCTTCCCAAAAAGCATCAGTCTCTTGAAGCCCAGCGAGTGGCTCAGTGTCCCCAGGCAAGGCTGGGAGAAGGATGGACACAGAGAAGGCTGGCATCTGGGATCCTTTCCACCTTCTCCAATAGGTGCTGGACAGAAGAATACTCCTAACCTTCCCACCCCAGGAAATGACCTTAAACTATTGCTTCTTATCATGTTTTTAAAAAAATCTATTTCATTCTTTCCAATTAAGCTGCTCTCTCCTTTGTGACATACTACCTCTTTGATTCATTCATTTGTGCCAATGATAATCACTGTATCATATAGTAACTATGCCCTAGGTCCACACTGGGCCTGGGGTTACATGGTAATTAAAAACCACACCTAGGGCCAGGCACGGTGGCTCACACCTGTATCCCAGCACTTTGGGAGATTGAGGTGGGGTGGGTCACCTGAGGTCAGGAGTTTGAGACCAACGTGGCCAACATGTTGAAAGCTCGTCTTTACTAAAAATACAAAAATTAGCCAGGCATGGTGGCTTGCACCTGTAATCCCAGCTATTCAGGAGGCTGGAGCAGGGGAATCGCTTGAACCCAGGAGGCACAGGTTACAGTGAGCCAGGTTAGCGTCCTGCTCTGAGTTACATGTAAGCCAACTTCCTAGCTTTCAGTTAGGAGTTAGCATCAGAAGTCAGAACCCACAGGAAAACGCCCTTCACCTCCTCTCCGTCTAAAATGTCCTTTAGATGCTTTTAGTTCTCGCACATCTCACTTCCTCCCAGGACTCTTTAACTGGGAGGTTAGACAAGTAAGTAGACAAGCCCTATTTAACTCTTGTCCCTCTAAACACTCTAGTAACACCCAATGGTGTAATTAAGGTACCCAATTTATGCAGTTCCACTTGGGTACAGACTAATTTGGGAAAGTCAAGTATCTTTACCTCCTCCTCCCCCCAGGCCTCTAGAAACATAGTCCAGATGTCAGGAGCAGAGCATTTAGAGGCATTTAACAAACCAAGACAGTGCAGTTATCTGGTATACCCTCAATTAGGGCGGTCACCCATAGTGGAGAGAACAAGGCGAAAAGAACTGGTATTTATTACTTGCCTATAGTACTTAAAACAATCACTTGAGGCAGCCAACCCTTGCCAATGTAATGCAAACACTAAGTAGTGAAGCTGGATTTGAACATGGGCTGTTACGCCTATGTGAGCTCCCCACCAGCCTCCAGTCTCTCACATGTGTGAAGAGGCCAAATACTCAACTGACTCACAACCACCTTGACAAACCTCCCCCTTTTAATGGCTGTTGATGGTAATGCCTTGCTATGTAAATAAATACTCATGACATTCTCTTTCCTTCTAGCATAAAAGCTCTGAGAATCAGAGTAGGGATCACATTTCTCTTCCAGTTTCTATTTAAAAGGTTCAGTATAATCTTAGACACACAATACAGACTTCAAAACTATGATTTGACTGACAATCTCTGTGCAGGACTCCTTTCTGAGATTAAACTCTGTTTATAATAAATTCCTTCAGCTTTGGAGTGTCTTATAATTCATTCATTCAAAAAATATTCAGTGAGCATTCACTACATGCCAGGCACCGCTCTGGACACTACAGATACAACAATATACAAAAGAAAATTCCTACCTTGGTATTCTAGTGGGAGAAACAACTGAAATACGTATTCAGGTATCATACTATTTAATGTGATATCAGGTACTCTAAAGGATCTACAAAAGTCTACATTACCAATTGTTTGGTACAACTAGATGGTAGATGGACAAATATTTATCTACAGTTTTCCTATCAATGTACTCCCTACCTTATCCAAGGTCTAACTGAAAAAGTTAAAGGCCAAAAATTTGCCTAATGGGCATGCTGAAAACCAGATGCAAAAAAATAAAAAGGAAAGCATGCTCCTTACACTGCTATGTATCCTTTCAAATTCACAAGTTTACAGAAAGACACGATCGTATCCAGGAAGAAGATTCTAATGGGCATGATTTAGATGCCACTTCCAAATACAGAGAACATGCAGAGTTCTTTATAGGACAGTTTCTCCCAAAGATGAGACCCACACTTGGACATGCAGAAGATGGAAAAGTGCCTGCCTATTTCTCCACCTCATCTTCTTATCACCCAGCCTTTTGCCATCAAGAACATCCTTCAGGTCTCTGAGTATTCCATGTATTCCATTTTCTCAGGTTCACAAATATGGCTTCTTCTCTCTGGAGGGCTCGTCCCCGTCTTATCATCCACTATCACTTATCACCCTGTTGTCCTTTACTTCTCAGCTCAAATGTCACTTCTGCCACAATTACTCCTACAGTCAACAACTCCATTAGGGACCTCTGCTTTACACTCCCAGACACGTGCATTTCTCTCAACAGGCACTGAAGGTACCATGCATATTTAGTCCAGAGAATCAATCTGTAAGGGCTGAGATGCTCTCTGTTTCGGCGAGCTGAAATATTCCCTGCCTTAATTAAGCACAGTGCCTTGTACACAGTAGGTGCTCAATTAATATTTGTTAGTAGTAGAGAAGGCCTACTGACTCATTTTATATATATATATATATATATATATATATATTATATATATATATATATATATATATATATTTTTTTTTTTTTTTTTTTTTTTTGAGACGGAGTCTCGCTCTGTCGCCCAGGCTAGAGTGCTGTGGCCGGATCTCAGCTCACTGCAAGCTCCGCCTCCCGGGTTCACGCCATTCTCCTGCCTCAGCCTTCCGAGTAGCTGGGACTACAGGCGCCCGCCACCTCGCCCGGCTAATTTTTTATATTTTTTAGTAGAGACGGGGTTTCACCGTGTTAGCCAGGATGGTCTCGATCTCCTGACCTCGTGATCCGCCCGTCTCGGCCTCCCAAAGTGCTGGGATTACAGGCTTGAGCCACCGCGCCCGGCCTGACTCATTATATTAAAACATCTTCTGAATAGGATGAAGTTTGAGCTCAGGTAGGTAGAAGGAATCTTCCAGAGTAATACACTAGTACTGCTAAGATACAATTCTCTTAGATAACTGAAATCTCAGTTAACGGAGAATGGTCAGCATTTAGCACACTCAGCTTTCACTAGAGATGCAGGTACAATTTAGGAATATCTGCAGTTCAAGCTGAAGGAACAACAGTCTTAGGTTCAGCACGTAACATACATAGTGCTAGTGTTTAAAGTTCTCTTTCCACAGGTGGAGGAGACAGATTTTAAAAAGTAAACAAACTACTGCATTTTTAGTTGTTTTAGGAAAAAGACCCAATCTGACTTCTGGTAGAGAACATGGCTGTCCTCCTCAGCAAAGCCACTTCCAAGTTTTCTTGTTTGTTTTTTTTTAACATGCAAAAAGACTCAACCAATGATTTATTCTGTTTGATCCAAGGAAATTCCTCATCTCAGAAGAAATCGGACAAGAAAATTAACAAAACTTCTACCAACAAGTGAGCAGTCAAATCAACCTGATAGTGCTGCCTGCAGCAGCCAATATAAGGGGTACATTGGTGAGAACCAAGGCTCCTCCAAGCACAGCTCTGTTCCCAGAAGGAGCTGCCTCAGTCACATTAGCTTCAGCGCAAATTGGCTCAGGCCCCCAGCTCCTCTCCTCCGTTTCAATAATAAACTCCTGAGCTTGCTTCACATAATTCTGTATTTTCTCCCATTCTATCCTGAAAATTATTCTTCCTTTCAGTTCTGCCTGCCCTGACATGATACTCGCCTAAGAGACAGTTGTTCAGTACACAAAGCAAATGAGGAAAAACTTAATTTTAATATCTATAGAAGTTATCAATTCTTATTCACAAGAATACATAGTTTAAAAAATAAAAGACTACAGTTTATATACTAACCTGGCAGTTTTTATCTAGCTTATAAAAATCTAAATATCAAATGGTCTATAAATTAGAGATAGTGAGAGATGAGATAAAATTTTCACAAGACCAAATATTATCAGGGGAAAAAAGGTAGGGGCAGGAATTGGGGAAATGTTTGGTCAAAGCACACAAATTTTCAGTAAGGAAGAATAAATTTAGAAGATCAACTGCACCACAAATTGGTGACTATAGTTATTAACAATATATTGTACACCTGCAAATTGCTGAGTAGATTTTAAATGTTTTCACCACACACACAAAAATGATAAGTTTGTAAGGCAATGAATATATTAATTAGCTTTAGTAATTCCACAATGTATACCTATATCAAAACATTATAGTCTACACAACAAATGTATTAACATATAAAATTTTCAATTTAAAACATTAACAACAAAAAGGAAAAAAGTAACCAAAGGTCAAAAGAGAAAGCTAAAAGTTGACATAACCAAGAAGACAGACCTGAATTCAAGGATGACAGAAGACAGTAATATCACAAGGCTCCTGCTAATCAGGTGCTTTACTTATTATAATAATGACATATTTTCATGTGACTGTGTGTGTTAAATGACATGAGTTCAGGACAGTCAACAATGCAGGTGCCAGAACCAGGGCACTTGGTTTCAAAAGCATGTCTCTGCCACGTAACAGCTACATGACATTTTCAAGTTACTTCCTAATGCTTCTGTCCAAAGTGGGGATACTGGTTATATAGCTCAGAGGTAAACAACTATATTACAGTCAGGTTGCATTTAAGTCCTCTGTACTCACCAAGGGACTGGGTCCATAACTAAATATTAGCATTAGTATTAAAAAAAAACAGAGACAGCACTATTACCTACCTCAGGGTGTTATGAGGATTAAATAATACATGTAAAACCCTAAGGCTACTTCCTTGCCTATAGTAAATGCTCAATTTATGTCAACTATATTTTGCTTATATCCATGATATAGGGAATTAACATTTATTTAAAATTGTGTGCAAAAATTACCAGGCATGAACAACAAATTATCTTAGTTTTATTTCTGTGCTTTGGAGATCTATTCTAAACCTACCTACATACTTATCTAGGTACTGGTATAACACTTTTATTTGTATTTTGGTGGGAGAATTTGAGCTCCATGCAAAACTTAAATTTCATGCTTCACAAGCACTGTGAATCAAATATATATGTGTTAACTTACACAGGCTGAATATTCCAGAGTCCAAAACATTTAAAGACATATCTGTGCAATATTGAATTCTGTGCAAAAAAACAATGACAACAAAAAACCTACCACTACTTGAATATCACCTGAAACAGTTAATAAATAAGACCATTGACTTTGGTTTTTCTATTTTGCTTTTGCAGCATGCCTTAAAAGCAATTACTATTCCATTACTGTTCACACAAGAGAAAATTTACCAGCTTGTAATTTAGAGGCAGGCGGAGTCCAGAGCAAAAAGGGAGCCACCCACTATGGTTTCTAAGAAGCAACAACAGCCTAAGTGTTTAAAAGACACAACATTCATTGCACCAAGCAATAATCCAAACATGTTTTCATGTCTACTCACGAGACAGAATCATCAGTGAAAAGTAGGTTGAGAGAGGAAGAATGATGGAAAAAGACAATAGGAAGAGGCAGAAAGGAGAACATCTTTAGGCCCAAATTGTTATTTCTGGCCCATTAGAATATCAACATCCAAATGAAAGCTGCTGGTCTCCAAAGAAAACTCTTATAAAAAATGAACCACAATTCAAATACTGTACACCCAGGGAGAGTAAAGAAAACCTAACATTTATAGCCTAAGAAAACTGGCTGTAGTTTCATATACACATTTCTATAAAAGTCTCACATTTTATCAGACCTATGGCATGACTCTTAATAGCTTTCAGAGGGAGAGAAATAAAATACAAGGGGCACATTTCAGGTAAAATGGTCTTTTAATGTTCCACCCAAGAAAATCTTCTAGGTTCCTTCACTTAAAAAGAATTACCCTTCATAAAGTAAATATACCAAGGGTAAAAGGTAAATCTCATGTTTCCTTTCAGGAAACATATATAGAAGTACTATTCAGGGGGAAAAGGGCCAAATATTGTAAACTCATATATCCTTCAGATTATGACTCCAATAAGCAGCAGGTAAAGAGGGAAAGCACACAAATGCTTCTGAAAAAGAGCAAGACAGAATTAAACCTCAAAACCCCTTTACCTGCCTAGTACACAAATAGCTTAATAGCAGCCAACAAAAGATTCAAACAAGGGGCTTCTTTAGTTCATTGCTTTCCAGAAACATCTTCTAGATGTAATCTCAGTCACTGACTCCTTTGACAACCCCTTAAGTGTCTGAGAGCCAGCCTGTCTTCCAGTCTTATTTCATTAAATTCAAAATTTCTGAAGTTTTTTTTTCTCTTGCTTGGAAAGCGGTTTTTTTTTTTTTTTTTTTTTTTTAAGGTTTCAATTCAATTGATTTCCAGAGGTGAAACCAACTTCACCTGAAAAGCATCTATTTTAAATTTAAGAAAGCTTTGAAGGTTTTCTGGTGAAAAACAGAAACCTGATCAATAGTGTTATTGAAAACATGACTAAAAATAAAGTCACATTTATCTGTAGTTGTGTCTTTTATTAAAGCAGCTTAAATCCTTTGCAAATAAGCTTTTCCAGAGAGGTAGATCGATAGGATGCACAGGGAGGCAGGATTACCTGTGATCCATGGTGCAAAACCCCATCAATGCCACAGGAAGAAAAGGAGTAGCTGTTATTTGAAACCTGAGAAACCCTACCACCTCCTTCTCCAATGAACAGCCCCATTTCTGTGGCTAAGATTCACACTAAAACTTCATTTGCAAATGGATTTGGCTGTTAACATAAGAGTGTTCAATGCAAATATTTCTTTCCTGGCGGTGCAGCTCAGTTGAAAGGAAAGGCTGAAAATTAGTTAGCTGTATGAGATGACAAAGCACCATTCCAGTTACCAGGGAGAAATAATTGAACACAGATTGCCTGTTGCGTCTTTAATTTAATTTGGAGACCTTTCATCCTTTGCTTTCCTTCATTTGCAGCCAATACTTAGGGAGCTAATTTGTACCTGGTTCATTTTCCTCCTTTTATCTTATCCACTTTAACATCAACCATGGAAATTAGAAGCACCATGAATAAAAGATGAAACCTGACTTGGGGTATTCTTTCCTTAAGTACCGTGAATTACTTAAAAACTAATTGGTGTGCATGCACAATATAAAGGGCTGAGATATATGCCTCAGCCCTATAGCATTCCTAATCAGCATCTCTGCTTTCCCCCAAGGAGCTGCAGATTTTCAATGTTTTATCTGGTCCTACCTTTTCTCCAGAGAACAATGTCTAAACTGTAATTTACACGGAATCATTAATCTGAGAATGGGTGTATGGTAGGCTGTCTCATTAATAAACCTAAAGGTTTCCAAATTCTGGAAAATGCACAAGATTAAGAATTCATAAATTCCACTAGCCTAATGAGTTCATTAATGCTTGCCATGCACGCAAAAGGTTATAATAAAGAAAACTGGCTGGGCAAGGTAGCTCACGCCTGTAATCCCAGCACTTTGTGAGGCTGAGGTGGGCGGATCATGAGGTCAGGAGATCCAGACCATCTTGGCTAACACGTGAAACCCCGTATCTACTAAAAATACAATTAGCCGGGCGTGGTGGCGGGCACCTGTAGTCCCAGCTACTAGGGAAGCTGAGGCAGGAGAATGGTGTGAACCTGGGAGGCAGAGCTTGCAGTGAGCCGAGATTGTGCCACTGCACTCCAGCCTGGGCAACAGAGTGAGACTCCATCTCAAAAAAAAAAAAAAAAAAAAGAAAACTGAATATATTAGCATACATACATGTCAAACAAAGCCCTAATCTGTCCAAAAACATTGCTGGTGGGGGAATGGTAGAGAAAGGTACTAGTCATAAAATTACTGTCTAGGAGTGACCTCCAGGAGCTAGAAAACTTAAATTCTAAGTATGTCATGCCTATTATGCTTTAAATGACAACAAAAACAACAAACCTGTTGTATATTTTGTATATGTGGCACCTCAACATTAAAAAATGTTGCATATGCTCTTATTTTGATTATTTCATTACTTCCAATTGTACAAAAGTTTAGTGTCTTGAAAGTTTTGCGTGTTTTCCTTTATAATGTCCTCTCTGACAATACTATTTTTTCTCCTTACCCTCACCTCATTTTATATTTTCCCCCATATGGACTAATGAAAAACCTACTGGAATTTTCTCCTGATGCTTAATATCCCCCACCAACAAGCCCTCCTTTCAGCTTGGGAAGCATCAAAGGAAGGCTGTGTCCTGAATCATTTCACTGCCTGCATGTGCCAACTCTTCCAACACCTCACACCAAGAGGCTAGAAGCTCAGAATAAACTGAATCATTCCTCCTTCACAATCTAGCCTCCTACAATATTTATTAACAGTAACGTGCACTATTTTATTTCAATAAGACCACATATTTTCACAGATGAGGCAACTTCCAAGTTGTAGAAGAAAAAAAAAAAAAGACCTTGCAGTTTAAAAATTATGGTGCATTGAAATGTAGTCTTCGCTTCAGATGCAAGCCACTTTTTTTTTTTTTTTGGAGGGGGGAGCGCTGAAGCAGGATTAAAAGACCAATTGAAAACGTCAGATGGTATCTCTAATCTTGGGTTGAGTAAGGACCATACTATACAATGCCAAGCTTACTTATTCATCTGGAGAAACTTGGAAAGAAAGTCCTCTACAGTGAAAGGATGGAAAAGAAAGGATGAAAAACAATTACTGTGCCTTTTATTCATGAGAGAGGGGATGAATAGAAATGAAGGCGGCAATTACCTTTAAGAATTTTTTTTTTAAAGCCACAAAGAAAAATTCAACTGGAAGAGTATAGAATAGCTCTGCCCTGAGGTTAAGAAAGCAAACCAGAGATGAGGATGAAAGTGTGGGGAGAAGTTAGGGTATCTGATGACCAGACACACAGATTATTTTAGGAGTTCAGTGTCCAACTCACACATAGTATTTTCCCAATGTCCAGTTTACTTGGGAGAAGAGGAATTGGGGCGGGGGGAGTCTCTCCCAAGCAGGACGTCAAGAAATTTCAGGTGGAGGAAGGCAACAGTCTCACAGGGCGTCAAATCAATCAAGAAGATTTTCTTTGGCTGTAATTGCGTAGAGAGAAGAAAACTGACAAAACCCATGCCACTCAGTCTCATTTGCAGGCTGCACACACACACCGCAAGATATCAGCCTCAAGGAAGAACACCTGTTCTAACCCTGTGCCTGCTGGGGTTGTGTGTGCGCCCGCAGGGAACTCAGGGGCCATTTCAACAGCAGGGAGCCCGGTTGCACTCAGGACCTCACAGAGAGCACCAGGAGGAGGCAAAAGGCCCCGCCAAATGTGTCCTGGCTAACTCGCCAAAAAGAGGCCTTAGAGAAAGGTCGTGAAAAGGGACCAGGCAGCCCAGATGATTACCTTGGGCTGCAAAAAAGACATAACCACAGGGCAGAACAGTTTATTTTCCAGAAAGGATTTTCTTGCAAACAAAACGAAACAAAACAAAACAAAAAAACACAAATGTATATCTGGAGGGTCAAAAAAGACTTTTGTGAGGTGTGGGAAAGAGAGGAAGGACCGCCACAGAAGTCAGTGTTTCTTCTAACAACCATTTCCGTGCCAGTGGGCTGCAATAGTGAAATTTCTCTCTAGGCTATCTCCACCTTTCTCCCTACGTGGTCCTAGACTGAGAATCACACCTGTAGGCACTGAAAGGCCTTGAGTAACACCACGCCTACCCGCTCCCCACCGCCCCGCCGCCACCCCCTACGGTGCAGGTCCCTCCCTGATCTAGCCAGCGCCTGCAGGTCTAGGCTCCATCCTCAGGTCGGCAGGAGCCCGGCCCCTGGAAATCATTACCGCGCCTTACACCTGTACTATTCTCTTGACCTCCCCCCCCTCCCCACCAATCTCCACATAGAAAAGCCAGAGAAGACTCCCGCCCCTTGAGCCACAGTGATCCTCTCTCACACACCCCTTCCACACCCACGGCCAGCGTAGGCTGCGGAGTGCCAGCAAGGAGCGGCTCCACTCGGGGCCCCGAATGCGCGTATGGAGAACTGAGAACTCAAAAGTGCACCCGGAGTGCAAGGGGCGTGTGGCTGCAGCCTGGCCGGCCCGGGCGTCCCCCACCCGCGCCCTCGCCCACCCAGTGGGGCGGGCTGGCCTCTACCTCCTGGAAGAGCTCCAGACTATAGGTGTTGTCGTCGTCGGCGAAGAAGAGCACGCCGGGCTGCGCGCGCTGGTGCTGGTGCCTCTGGCGCAGCCAGGCGAGGCCCGCGTTGCGCTGCTCAGTGGCGCGCGGCAGCCCGGGCCGCTTATAGCGCCGCGGCGTTGGCACGTGCAGGTGCGTGCTGGGCAGCCCAGCCCGCGCCAGAAAGCGGCTCACCAGCTCGCTGCGCGCCGCCGCGTCCTCCACCAGGATCCAGTGCAGCTGCGCCACCTGGCGGAACGTGTTGGCCAGGCGGGTCAGCTCCGCTTTCTGCACCGGGCGGCTGTAGGTGGGCGTGATGGCATAGATGGTGGGCAGCTGCGGCTCCGGCTGAGGCTGCGGCCGAGACTGGTTGCGCTTTTGGGTCCCGTGAGCCGGGCCGCTCCTGCGGAGCGGGAGTCGGGCACCCCCGCGGCCCACCGCGTAGGGAGAGAAGTAGGGGCGCGGGGTGAGGGGAGGCGCCGGCTTGCGAGTGTCCACGTCGAGCATGATGATGACAATTAGGATCCAGGGCAGGAGGATGAAGAAGCGGGTGAATAGCACGGACTTCATGATGCACACTCCCCGGCCTCTCGGACACCCCAGAGAGGGGCGAGCCGAGGGATCCCGGTGCGCAGCTTGGACGGCGGCGGAGCCAGCACTTAGGAAGTGGTGACGGGTGCACTGTCCATGGGGCCGAGGGCGCTGCAGAGACCTGAAGCCGCGGGGCTCACTACCTGGGCGTGGAGGAGCGGCAGGTTCGGGCAAGCTAGAGCGATAAGGGGTGCAGGGGAGCGGGCAGGGGCTGCCCCCGACTCCGGGTGAGCTGGAGGGAAATGGGACTCGGTCCAGCCGCGCGCCGCCAGTCCCAGAGTTGTGCCGAGCGCGGGGAAAGCGCTGATCCCCACCGCGCTCTTTCCGAAGAGTGGGAGCCGAGAAGCGGCACCCGGCGCACCTCGCCGCTCCAGTCCCGCGGTGCTGCGGGAACAGGGGCTCCAGCGGCAGGCCCCCAGGATGCTCTCTGGGACGCCTTCGAGGGCGGGCGGCAGCGCTGGGGGCTTTCTTTCCTCACATTCCCGCCAGGGTGGCGAGGAGCGGGAGGGGACGCTGGGGGTTGTGGCCCCGGCTGTATTCGCGCGCCGCAGCGGAAGCCTGCGCTCAGTCCCTCGCTCTTGTCTTCTCAGAACCTCTCCCGGATCCAGCAGCAAGATCCCAAAGCAAGGAAAGAAAGAAAAAGCGAAGGGGCGGGGGCGCTGCAGACTCCAGCGTCCTCCCAAGTCCTCCTGTGAGAAGACAGCAGCGCTGCTACTGGCGGAGAGGGGCTGCGAGAGGGAGGCGGGGAGGGGCCCCCCGGCTCTCAGCCGGGTCTGGCGCTAGCGGCCCCGCGAGCAAGCTCTGGAGGCAGCTGCTGCACCGCGGGTGGAGGAGCGGGAGGAGCGTCCCCGTGGGGCTGCACGACCTCCGGGAGAGGGTGATGCTCGTTCACCTCTCTTTAGCTTTGTGAAATAGCGCAAGGTCTTTGGAGATGAGCTAGGAAAATCCATTCACTTGCGGAAACTTGCCGGGCTACTCGCTTTGGTGCTGATTCCTAGGGTTCCGAGTGAAAGGAGGGGAGAAAGGGAAGGGATCCCTCCTCCTGTTCCCAGCTGCCGCGTTGATGTGCTGGCGTGTATCGAAGAGCGGCAACAAAAAGCGCTTTCACTGCAAGGCAGACATCAGTAGGAGCCCACGGAGATGCAGGGGTGCAGCACATAGGTGTTTGGCATGTGAGATAGTCCATAAGAAAGAATCAATTCGGAGGGCTACTGCCTGACTGCAGTTTGATCTTGGGGGGTTGGGGGGCGGTCCCTAAAACTCCAGCTGAGCATGTTTAACTATTTTTCTTCGGTAATTTGGAGTCAGGGTCCCTCCCAATTCTTCGCTGTCACCGGAATTATTCCGTTCAAGCCTCCCAAGGCTCCTGTCAAGAAGGCCTAGGAAGTAGAATCGCCTTCATTTTCAGGATGAGGAAGCTGAGGTTTAGGGTTTAAAATAATTTCTCTGAGGTCAGTGGCAAGTGGCATAGTGGAAATACACGTCTCCTGCGTGTATCTATAGCTGGTGGCGTCCTCACTGCATGGCCTGCAGAAATCCCACCCGACACAGCCGGGCCGGGTTGGCCTTCCTAGATATAAAGATGGTGCCATTAAAATCAAACAGAGGTACCATGTCTAATAGATACCATAGGTACCATGATAGGGGTCTGGAAGACCCCAAGTAAACACTTGGCACTTAGTTTAGACACTTTTTGCCTAAAAAGTCCAGCCGGTCTACTAGCTGAGTGCCTGACCTTCTGTAACTTACCGGAAGAAGGGCTGTGCTTCCCAGGCACGTCCCAGGGAAGTGCTTGCAAAACAGAAGGAAAGCTCCAGACTCTTCTGCCCTAGCCTGTGATAAATCATTTCTGCGCCCATCTTGTCTGGGTTGTCTGCCTTTCTCAGGCTTGTTCACAGATAAACCTCTCTCCGACTGTGCGTTCTGGTGCAACTGAGAGCTCTGGGGTGAATGGCTCTCCAGCTTTTCTGACAGCTCCTCTTCTCCCAGTCCTGAACCCCCCACCTGTTGAAAGGCATTGGCTCATCTGTGAATTTCCCTAACTACTTCTTCAGATTCTGAAACCTGAGAGTGAAATTGCAGACTAACACCCAGCCACCCCAACAACTCGCTAGAGCTCGCCTTCTGTCCCAACTTCCCTGTGCTATCCACAACTCACATTAAGCTCTGCAGATTAGTGCATTCTAAACATAGGAAACAATGAAGCCATTAGACCTCTTCCCATATTCTCGAATAGCTTAATGTGCCTCTGAATATAACACAACTTTGGAAATGCATTCTTCGCCAGCATCATGCCAGGATGGGGAAGAGGAAGGAAGTCAAGGCTTCCCTTTAAGAAAAGATTTTTCTTAGAAAGCAGTGCACCCTTCTCCCCTAGGTTACTGAAGTCTGGTTCATCCTGTTGGAAATTTTAAATTTGGTTAAAATGACCTGTGTTTGCTGGAGTAAAACTCAAGCGGTTTCTGAATTGTACTAAAAACTTCACTAACCTTGGTTAGTGGGGAACTTTTGGTTGGTCCAACTAGGCCATAAAACCTATTTCCTATTGCCCGAAATGGGCAATAGGAAATTTCCTATTCTCCTGTTACCCAAGATGGTCTTGAACTCCTGGGCTCAAGCAGTCCTCCTGCCTTGGCCTCCCAAAGTGTTGGGATTACAGATGTGAGCCATTGTGCCTAGCCCAAACCACTTTCAAAATCAATCGAATTTACAGTTTGAAACTTTAGCTCATGCCCAGAATTCATGGGTGTCATAAAACACAACACTTAATTAGCACATCACAAACTATCACTTCATTTTTTCTGTTACCCTTAGCATCTGTATCCAGGTTTACTTCATTCAGTCACCTGTTGGGGAGCTTCATGGTTCTTGGAGTCAGGCAGACCTGGGTTTGAGTCCCATCTGGGATACTTTCTACTGTGCAACTTTAGAAAATCAGTGAACCTCCCAAGGCCTGTTTCCTCATCTGGAAAATGGGGTTAATAATACATACTCCATGGGAATCTTGCAAGGATTAAATGGTATATGTTGGGTACTTTGAAGAAGAGTTATTATTACACAGGCAGTCAATAAATGATACTTAAATACAGATAACCCTTCCTCAAAAGAACGCCTTAACACAAGAGATCTTGATGGATCATTGTTATCAAATGAATATAAAATTAAATCTAAACAGGACTGATAATGCTTCAAAATAATACCTCTGCTTATAATGAAGATGATTCCTAGAGTGTCTGTTAGGGTCTTCCCAAGTTGGTATAGGGAGGGGAACAAAGAAGAAATCAATTTACCCCAAATACAAGGTATAGCGTGTCATGCAATAAGGATGACATTCCAAGTAACATTTATTTCAAATGGCTGAATATGCTATGTTGTTTTACAGTAAGCCACTCAATATGTGGCCCCGAATCTCTCATGATTATATCTGAGCAAAGATATACAAAAATTATTATTAAGGATGTCCATTCGAAGTAGAAAACCAGGGCAAAACATTTTTAAGTGCAAAAACTTACTTTTAAAATATGTCACAAGTCTATCAGGAGCTGGAATGGAAACAACTCCTTTAAATGGGAGCTTGGAGAAAATGTCATTTTTATGAAGCATAATCACTAAGTAAGCTATAGTACTTTTCCATATAGCTTATGATATTCTTACATAGAACAATTTAAGCTTGATCTGTGGCTGATAATGAAGGTTGCTGGAAGTCACTAGAGTAATTAAAATAATTACCTAACTTTGGAGCATCTGCACATCCTCTCAGTGTTTATTTTCATTTAATCTCTCTAATTATTTGTGTAGCAAAGTGAGCATTGCTTCATCTGTACTAATGAAGCCTTAGATTGCTGGCATCAGCCACTGCATTTCAGCATTCAGTTGTTGTTCTCAAATAAACAAAGGTAAAAAAAATCCCATTTGGGGAGTTAACAAAAAACATATATAATCACTAAACATTTACATTTTGCCTTGATGAGTAATATACAACTGTAACTTCAGCAGCAGGAAGATTACAGTATGGTTGGTGCACTGTACAGAACTGATCCCATTTGACATTTGAGCCTGGGGTTCTGCTAGCGTGACTAACTCAATCTTCAAGTAAGCATTTGGGGACATCTTTGATATTCTTAAGTAGGAAAAGGGTTGTTTAAAAACTATACAAAATTAAGTATTTATAAATATATAATATTGTAATTATGCAAGTTAGGTTTTGAAGAGACTCAGAACTAACATTACATTATTACTCTTAGTAATAATGTAATGTGAAAGTATTGATAATCAATGTCCACGTGCATGTGAACATAAATACCTTCTATTAAAATATCAGACACAATTATGTGAAAGAATGACATCAAAATAAATCTAATAGCCCCAAATTCCAGGGATACATGACAGTTTCATTGATAACTGTCAGAAAAATGACATCTAAACTACAAATTAAATGGCTCATTTGTTTTTTTTTCATGCATCTGGATCCTCTACAAATATCACTTTTTGCCTAGAATTGTTCTAAATTATAATGTTTCCTTAACATTTTAGACATTTGTAGCTATTATGTACAAAATGTGACATTAGAGGTAGTTCAGTAAAATCCCATTTTTATAGGATGGGTTAGGAACACGGTTTTTCAGTAAAAGTGATTTTCTAGAAAAGTAGAAATTGGCAATTTACCTTAACAATTCCATTGAAAACTAATTCCATTCAGTGTGAATAAGAGCTGATGATATAACATACCAGTGTTCCTTCCTTTCCTTTTATTAATGGATTAGAATGCACAAAAACCCAATAAAATGTGCATAAAGACATACTGGCATTCTTTCTTTTTTCCCCTCACTATCTTAAAAGTTGGCATTTACATTAAAATAGTAATTTGTTAGACACGAATTTTATTTTAAAACTACGTAACCTACCTTTCCGATTGTTATGAAAATCAAAGTAGATAACATAGATGAATGTAGTTTTAGACACTGTAGTTTATAACTGTAAGGGAATCTCCCTCTATCTTACAGGAGGGGGATGCAACAATATTGGCCATGGGTTGTAATTGTCGAAACTGGGAAAGGAAGATCTGGGGTTCCTATATTATTGGGCCTATTTTTGCATATGTTTCAATATTTCCATGATAAAAAATTAAAATATGTAAAATAGGTTATGTTCTACCACTTGTTTGCCAAGATAATATTGCTTCCAACTGCTCTTGTTTTAAGAACTACATCAAGGGCCTGATTTGTGCAAAATATTATGGGTTGAATGTGTCCCCTCAAAAGTCATCCATCAAAGTCCTAACCCCCAGTACCTCAGAATGTGACCTTATTTGGAAACAGGGTCATTGCAGATGTAAGCAGCTGAGGTGACTTAATACTGGAGTAGGGTAGATCCCTAATTCAATGTGAATGGTGTTCTTATTAAAAGGGGATGTTTAGACACAGGGGCTTGAACACAGGGAGAACACCATATGAAGATTGGAGCTATATTGCCACCGGTCAAGGAATGCCAAAGTTTTCCAAAAAACCACCAGAAGCTAGGAGAGGGACATGGAACAGATACTTCCCTGGTGCATTTGAAGTGAGTGTGGCCCTGCTGACAATATAATTTTTGAACCTTAGGCCTCCAGAATGTTGAGACATAAATTTCTGCTGTTTAAGCCACCCAGTTTGTGGAACTTTCTTACAGCAGCTGTAGCAAACTAATACAGATGGGAAGTGATGGTGATAGTGCAATTATAATCTGATAGGAACTTGTGCATAATGACAGGATGAAACCAACAGGTGTGTGTGTGCATGCACATGCGCAGGAACAAAGGAATAGGTGAAGAGCACTCAGTACAGAACTCATCAGCTTCCTCAAGGCTTCAAAGTGAAACATTGATGGGTGGGATTTCAAATCCAGACTCTATGGTATGATTGATGGTAAGCAGTACTTGAGAGGCCTAGGCAGGCAAGAGGCTTGATGGAGGAGACTAAAGAGAAGGCTTAGTAAGTGCATACTGTCTTCCATAACTGACATAACTTTCTGCCACGGGAAAACCTCCTGTCCCAGTAAATACTAGTTGAATCATCTATCTCCACTCTATGGCTTTTAAAGCCAGTGTAGTGCCAGTTGGGGTTTTGCCCAGATGTGTCACCCCCAACAGATTGATGCTGGCCACCGTAGGCCATATTGGTGGCCGTGGGCTTAGTCATCTCTGCAGCCAGATCAGAAACTGCTGTTACCATGCCTTTCCTCCACAAGAAGATAGTAGAAGCATTTATAGTCACTTGTTCATGAAGTAATTTTACTATTTTAGATGAAATTTAAAAATTAATGCAGCTTTTCATCACATCTATTTGTAATTCACTTAAGGATATATCTTGATCAAGGACGCAACCCCTGGGTGGGGTGTGGTGGCTTACATCTGTAATTCCAGCACTTTGGGAGGCCAAAGTGGGAGTATCTCTTGAGGCCAGGAGTTTGACACCAGCCTAGGCAAATAGGAAGACCCTCTCTCTACAAAACAAAACAAAACAAAACACTAGCTGGGTGTGTTGGGGCATTCCTGTAGTCCCAGCTACTTGGGGGGCTGAGACAGGAGGATCACTTGAGCCCAGGAATTTGAGTCTATACTGAACTATGATGGCACCACTGCACTCTAGCCTGGGTGACAGAGACCCTGTCTCAAAACAATTTTTCTATATGAAGATTGGTGAGGGTACAAATTTTAAAAATAAACTTTAGCAAAAGCAGGGTCTGCATCTAAACCATCTTTGTTTACTTAAATAAAGATATTCTTTCCAAATGGCTGTTGGTTTAGTTGGATGCCTTTTCTTGGATATGTTGAGGACAAATATTGGGAGCAAACAATATGAATATGGGGAGTGGGTACAAGATAAAGGCCATAGAAAGTTCCAGTTACTGACTAGCTCTTGGGCAAGTCTCAGATCTCTGGTCCTCAGTTTTCTTGTATGTAAAATGAATGAGTTTAGGTGGTTTCTTGGTAAAGTCCATAGGAAATGTACTTTAAATATTTTTCCAGTTCTGTTTATGGGTTTGCATGACACTATTAATATCATATTGTGTTACCAAATCTTATAACCAGTTGCATATTATCTAGTAGCTGCAGACGTAATTAAAGGTTTGTGTATCTTCATAAACAAGAAAGTATCTCCTGTCCACTCTCTCAAAAGTAAATCTAGTTCCTGTAGGTAAACACGTGTTATATGAGCAACCTACCTCCAAAATATAATAATTAATATATTAGAATAATATATTAATAATAGAATAATAGAATATTGTCAATATTTTAAGTTTATTTTTTCTAAATGTGGTAGTTCAGTGGCTTGAATTAACTTTTTAATTATTATTTTCATAACAGATGCATTTATGAGCCTGCAGGTAGACCACTGAAATGACTACATTTATTAGTTTCTGCTTCTTGAGTGCCAAGTTAAGTATGACTTGGCTTAGGCACATATTTGGTGTTCTGTGTGAAATATAAATCTCTTAAAGTCAAGAGGGGGATTGTTCCTTTATTCGTCTATCAGTTTATAGTCCCTGCCTAAAAATTTAACCACAAAAAGAGAAGGGTGGGATGCTTAATTTTATGTGTCAGCTTGACTGGGTTAAGGGATGCCCACAAAAGGAGCCCATTAAGAAAGTTTGGTTCTGAAGCAGAAATAGCACAAGGGCTGAACAATTGAGTCCATTATTTTTCAAGAAAAGTTCTTGGAATTCTACTCAAATAAAATGCAATTAAGCTAGCAAAATCATCATTCCCAAACTATAGTATAATTGCTAATAGTCACACTATAGCTAACCAAAAACAAAAGCCCTCAAATTCCAGATGAAATTCATAGTCTAATATAATGTCCAGCAGCTAGGTCTCAGGGTGCCACTCTATATGGTCTGGTAGGCCTTGATTACTTAGAAAGTGGTAGTAATAAAACAGAAACCTGAGTGTGCAAACACTGTCCACCTGGCATAATTATTACAGTCTTTAGAAGTTACTTGAGATCCAGGTCAATCTTGTCAAGAGAGTGGCAACATGGTAGCTGGGGAAAAGAGTTGCACTGAAATCAGGAGACCTGAGTCCATATCTTAGGTATCCACTCACTGGTTACCTATCTGAACTTGTTTCTTCACCTGTCAAATAAATATAATGCTCCTATAACTAAGAGACACTGTATAAGAATGATCATGAACCAGAGTCTGTTCAATGCACTAAACATACTTTAAAATACAATAACCCTGAAAAGTAGGTAGAGTAAGAAATTTTTCTAAGGTCACACAGCCAGTGAAATATAAGAGACAGAATTTAATCCACTCCTATTTCTTTATTCCAAAGCCAGCATTCTTGCAACTATAACTGTCTTCCACAAATGTGAAAGAGTCGAATACATAATAGATCTGTAAACATAAGTGACTTTGGCATTTAAAGTTGTTGTAATTAAATGAGTTGATACATATACACTCCTTAGAACAATAATGTATTAGTGCATTGTCATGCTGCTATGAGGAAATACATGAGACCGGGTAATTTATAAAGGAAAGAGGTTTAATTGACTCACATTTATGCATGGCTGGGGAGGCCTCAGGAAATTTAACAATCAGGACAGGACGGGAAGCAAACACGTCCTTCTTCACATGGTGGCAGGAGAGAGAAGTGCAGAGTGAAGCAGGGAAAAGTGCCTTATAAAACCATCAGATCTTGTGAGAACTCACTCACTATCATGAGAACAGCATGGGGGAACTGCCCCCATGATCTAATCATCTCCCGTGAGGTCCCTCCCCCAACTCATGGGGATTACAATTCAGATTACAATTCAAGATGAGATTTTGGGTGGGGACACAGCCAAACCATATCAAATAATATAGTAGGTATTCAGTAAGCTTTGGCTGCTGCTATTATTATTTTTATTATTGTGTAGGATCCACTTTTGGCCTCTGAATATGCAGTGAATCAGTGACAATCAGAATAGGACTGATTGCTTGCATTTTTAAAAATTAGTCATCAAGTGGTCATTGTAATGTAAAAGTACAAATTAGTGGCAACGAGGCCTGGATTTGGGGTAAGAAGATCAAGGTCCCATTTCTGGCCCCTCCTATTTTATCTCTCATAACAATAAGAACTTGTGGGGGTGGTTCATAGAGTTAACTTCTACAGTGTTCGAGTGAAATTCTATCTATAATAGGCATAGCTCTGTAAAAGTGTTAGTCAGTATTTAGAGAAGGTAATCTTTATTGAGGCTAAGGATTTATTGGTACTCCATGTTTCCTCTTTGTTGCTGCCAGCATCAGACTTGCTGTAATTGGAGAAGAAAGGGGTATTTACTGGACCATCTGTAATTGATGTACTGTGGGATACAAACTGTGGGTTCAAAGGAATGGCTTTCTTTATTCTTTCTTTTTAACAAGGGCAATTGACTCTCAAGAGGGGAAAAAAGTCTCTAATAATATAAATTTTTAGAAAATTAATTTAGTGAATTATTTGATATATACGGAGTCCTTCAAATAGTGCTTGCACTTGCTAAGGGTTACTTGTGTTAGCTGGTATTATTACTGGTATTTTTAGAGAAATTGACTAGGAGTGGCAAACTGTACTAGCCAGCTCTGCCTACTTGAAAGGGTTGTTATGAGGCTCATACTTGTTAATGTACAGACAAAGGGTCTCTCCTTAACCAAACTTTAGACAGGCTCCTCTGAGCCTTCTTTTCAACTAGGCCTCATCCTTGGACCCTATTCTCAAGCCTGCCTCACCCAATTTAGCAAGAATCTTGCTAAATCACTTGAGAGAGAATTTCTCCCATATCTGATCACTCCCAATATCTCATCAAATTCCTCATTCCCCACCTTAGATATCTGACAGCCTTGGCTTGCCTTCTGCAATAATCTTAGGTCGGTTTAGTAAGAATCCTTCTACCCTTGATGTTTCCTCTTCATAATTTTTCATCCACTGACTTCCTGCCCTGTTCCATAGCTGTAAATCCTCACTTATCCATGCTGTATTTGGCATTGAGCCCAGTGCTTTACAGGTGTCTCTCTTCCCCTATTGCAATAGTTTCTAAATAATATCTGTTTTTACCATTTTAACTATTGTCCAGCTCTAGTTCTTTTTTGACAGCAAGCAACCTTACATTTTTGACACAAGTAATACAAACTAAACCTTTTTTACAGTTTCACAGTTACAGACAAAGATATATGCGTTATATGAGAGGAGGCTGAATGGCAGAAATACAGTTGGGGATGGTGATAGGGCAAAAAGCTTAAGAGAGAAGGAATGAGATGCTTAATTTTATGTGTCAAGTTGACTGGGTTAAGGGATGCCCAGATAAGTGGTAAAACATTATTTCTGGATGTGTCTTCAAGAGTATTACTGGAAAAGATTAGATTTGAATCAGTACAGCGAGGAAAGAAGATCTGCCCTCACCAATATGGATAGACATTATCCAATTCATTGAGGGCCCAAACAGAGCAAAAAGGTAGAGAAAGGGTAAATTCTCTCTCTTGCTTTCTCTGTTTGAGCTGGGACATCCATTTCCCCCTGCCCTTGGACATCCTGGTTCTAGGACCTTTGGACTCTAGGATTTATGCAATGCTTCCCATCCTCCAATTCCCCCAACCAGGCCTTTGACCTCAGACTGGGTGTTATGCCATCAGCTCCCCTAGTTCTCAGGTCTTCAGACTCAGAAAGAATTATACCACCTGCTTTCCTGGTTCTCCAGCTTGCAGATGGCATATCTTGGGACTTCATGGCCTCCATTATAATATAAGCCAATTCCCATAATAAATCTCTTCTCTCTTTCTCTCTCTCTCTCTTTCTCCATCCATCCATCCTAATGGTTCTTTGTCTCTGGAGAACCTCACCTAATACAAGGAACTAAAGCTTTGCTGTCCGGTAGGGTAGTCAGTAGTCAGCCACACGTGGTTGTTGATCACTTGCAATGTTGTAACTAGTTTAAACTGTGATGTGCTGTAAGTGTGAAATGCAGGTAGGATTTTAAAGTCTTATATAAAGACTCTAAAATACCTCATTGTTAATTTTATATTGATATGTTGAAATAATATTTTTGATGTATTGGAGTAAATAAAATGTATTATTAAAATTAATTTTACCTGTGTCATTACTTTTCAATCTACTAGAAAATGTAAAATTCACACATGGCTTGCATTGTAGTGCTGTATTAGTCCATTTTCACACTGCTATAAAGAACTGCCCCAGACTGGGAAATTTATAAAGGAAAGAGGTTTAATTGACTCACATTTCAGCATGACTAGGGAGGCCTCAAGAAACTTATAATTATGGTGGAAGGCAGACGGTAAGCAAGGCCCCTTCTTCACAAGGCAGCAGGAAGAAGAATGAATGCGGAAGGAACTACCAAACACTTACAAAACCACCAGATCTCGTGAGAACTCACTCACTATCACGAGAACAGCATGGGGAAATGGCCCCCATGATTCAATTACCTCCACCTGGTCTCTCCTTTGACACCTGGGGATTATGGGGATTACAATTCAAGATGAGATTTTGGGGATACAGCCAAACCATATCAACTGCTATTGGACAGCACTGGGATAGAGAAATGAAGTAAAAATGGAGCATGAAGGGATGTTAGGGAGAGAGACTATAGTCACAGACACTCATGGATGTAAATGAATCCACAGGACATCACACAGAACTTTGCCTTGAGGACTGCATGACTGTGCTGCTTTTTATACCCAGAGTAAAGCCATAAATAAAAATGCTCTCATGGCATTTGCTCAGCCTGCTGGGAGCCAGATGAAATGAAATGATATTGTCACATCTGGCCCATAGGTCACAACTTCCTAGTAATTCCAGATTAACAATTAGAAATTGATTGCCTTGTTAAACTTCTCCCCCCTCCCCATGCCACTTTGAGGACACTGTGAATGAATTATACCTACTCAAAATAGACACTTTCGCATAACGACCCTCTATGATTCTGTTTTCCTGTCCCCAACCCAGCACAGTGATGGCACATTAGTGTGCCCACCTATGTGCCTTTAGTAGGCACTACATAAATGTCTTGTGAATGAATGAATGAATATTTGGAAACATTCAAATAATTAACCACCATATAGAACATTCTATAAGTATTAAAAATAAAAGTCTAAAGGCTAAGCCCATGAATGACCCAATTTCACAGGCACGGGCTGACAGATTGCTGCTGCCTTGGTTCTCAGGCGTCACAAAAGTGGAGATCTATTTATTGAAGTGGATAGGACTTTCCTTGACAGACCCAAGCACACACCGGAAGCCAATCTCTGTTGCCAGGGTGAAGTTTTGCCAGTATTAAGCCAGGTACTATAAAAGCCTGACTCCTGCCTGCCTTTCAGATTCCCAAGGGAAGGACACACACACACAGGAAACAAAAGCAGGACAAAACACATAAGTATTAAAACCTGGGTAACCGCTGATATTCCAGAGCTGGGCTCTAACAAACAGCTAGATTACAATTTTTGAAAAGGGGCCCTCACCTGAATCATGTAAAGCAGGGACCTTGAGGAGAAGCGTAGCTTAAGGGAGAGGCAAGGAGTAAGGGAGACTAAGCCGGCTGCATTCCAAGAAAGTTCTTATGCCCACTTACCCATGTGGCTGCCTGGACCCTGAAGGGAGAGTGAGCAGCTGGCTTGCTGGACCAGAAGCCAGCTCCCACCAGGCCAGATGCCCCTCTGAAAGCTGGGAGCAGGATGAAAAGAGCAGAGGAGGCAGAGTCTCTGTGGGACTAGTAATCGTAGTCCCAACGATGTGTTGGTCCCTGACCAATCAGAACAGCAACCGCTCCTCCAGAGTAGGCAGAACTAAGAAGGGAAGGCCCAGAGTGGAGCGGGTATAGACGAATTGTCTGAAATGTCCCTATGTTTTTGGATGGGCCTGAGGCAAAACACAGCAAAAGCGATGTTGTATGTCTCCCTGATGCACTCAGTAAAAGGGTCTGGATCAAGGCCTGGGTGTTAGGAGCCAGGACTCTGAAAGACAACTCCACTCAAGACTTTATTAGGGTCCCCTGTTACCTAATCACTCCTCTCAAATAGATTTCTTTTTTTTCCCCTAGTTTCATTTCTTCTTGTCTTTCCTTTTGCCCTGATCTCCACTTCTTTTTACTTGTTTCATTACAAATGTACTCTGATATGCATCAGAATCTGTCACAGCTTCATAATGGAGGCTGATTGTTTATAATTTTTTCTATTTCTAATAAAAACAGCTATTATTTATTCCATAGTTACTATGTGTCAGTCTTTTAATGTGCTAAGCCCTTCAAATGTGTTTTATCATCGAATCCTCACAACAATATGGCCAAGTTGTCACTTCATTTTACAGATTAAGAAACTAAGGCTAGAGAGATCATTTAACTAATGAGTGGTGGTGGAGCTACAATATAAGCACAGGTCTACCTAAATCTTGCACACTTTTTTTTTTTTTTTTTTTTTGAGACGGAGTCTCACTCTGTGCCCCAGGCTGGAGTGCAGTAGTGCAATCTCGGCTCACTGCAAGCTCCGCCTCCCAGGTTCACACCATTCTCCTGCCTCAGCCTCCTGAGTAGCTGGGACTACAGGCGCCTGCCACTGTGCCCGGCTAATTTTTTGTATTTTTAGTAGAGACAGGGTTTCACCGTGTTAGCTAGGATGGTCTCGATCTCCTGACCTTATGATCCGCCCACCTCAGCCTCCCAAAGTGCTGGGATTACAGGCGTGAGCCACCACACCTGGCCAATCTTGCACACATTTTTAAGCTCTAGCTGTTTGGCCTCACTTAATGTGCCTGTATCTCTCCAGTTTAAATTTCCTGCTTCCAATCTATCTTAGTCTATTTTGTGTTGCTATAAAGGAATACCTGAGGCTAATTGATAAGGAAAAGAGGTTTATTTAGTTGGTGGTTCCATAGGCTGTATAAGAAGCAGTGTGCTGGCATCTTCTCAGCTTCTGGGATGGCTTCCGTGCTGTACCACATCATGGCAGAGAAGATCAGATGGGAAGCAGGCATGTGTCAAGAGGTACTAAACCCAAGGGGTGTCCTGGCTTTGTAACAACCTATTCTCTCTGGAACTAATTCATATCTCCAAGAACCGATCTAGTCTTTCAAGAGCCAGAACCCACTCACAACAATCCCTTTATGAGGCATCTGCCCTCCATGACCCAAACACCTCCCACTAGGCCCTACCTCCCAATACCACCACACTGGAGATTAAATTTCAACATGAGATTTGGTGGAGACAAATGAACCAATCCAAACCATAGTACTGTTTTTACTTATTTTTTTTAAAGTTTATTTTTTTGATTTTCTTTCCTTTTATTTGTTCTCAATACCTTGTTTTATTCTTCTGTTAAATTTATCCCCTCCCCTTATTATCTTATTTAAAAAGTTTCCTCCCTATTCTCATACCCTTCAGTTTTTAAGTAGCCTTTAATGGTCAGTCATATAAATACAAATGTGGTGACAGTGGTAGAGTTGTACCACCCTCTTCCCCTAATTCTGGCAGTAGCTCTCTCATTCTACTGATGGCAGTGGTTCTCAAACTTGAGCACACATCAGAATCACCTGGCTGGAGGGCTTGCTAAAATGCAGAAACTGGGCCCTACCCCCAGGGTTTCTCATTCAGCCAGTCTGGGTAGGGCCTGGGAGTTTGGATTTCTAACCAATTTCCACTGATGCTGATGCCGCTAGTCCAGAAACCACAGTTCCAGAAGCATTGTTCTATGGAGTTCCTACCACATTCAGGGTAGGTTCTCCAAAATGCCTCCACTAACTCTTAGGAGACCCACAGGTATAAATCTCCATCTGGATGGGTTTTTGTTCTCAGGGAACTATGATAGTTCCTAAAAGTCACCTGGATTCTATATTTTAAAACCCCAGTGCCTGATACCTAGTCACTGAAGTTTGGGCAAATTGTGTTAATAATGTCATCAGCCAGAATGCAAGGTCACATGGCCAAGTGAGAGGTCATTCCTCCATGCACAGCCTCTAGTCTGTACTTGGTAACTAATCATGTGATTTTGAGTCTGGATAGATTTGGAAGATGGGTTTGGATGGCCAGTTCAGGTACTACAGAGGTGTTCCTGACTCCTAGCATCATTTCAACAGTGGCCTGATTCCAGATTGGTCACATCCTTCAGTGACAGGGTTATAATAGATGATCTTGGTATATGGCTTCCTCAGTTTCTTCTCCTCATGAAGGTCAAGGAGAAATTGGCTTGAATGAGTGTTAAATCTGCGTAACTGGCTCAGTTCTACCTGGCTGGGAGGTTTTCTTAACTAACCAGAACTTAGACTTGGTCCCTCAGACCTTCTTAGAACAGTAGGGTATAAAGCAAAGAAAAGGCAAGCCTAACACTTGTGCCTGGCCCTTTCCCAGGAAAATCAACGAAACATTGGGAACTGGTCTTCTTCAATCATTTGTCAGCCTCTGGAAGGCGATTAGAGCACTTAAAATCTCCTCAAGACCCGAGACCAAATCTCTAATGTAGACATTTTTCTTCCAGCAGGTAGGTGGGTCCCTTCACAAGACCCTCCTTCCCTATCATGGGCTCCGTCTGGCTGCCTGCTGTTTAACCTGCTTGTTTAAACCTCCCACTCAGCCTCAGAAAGTCCCATCAATTCTGATTGAAGAACTGCTCACATGTGTTCATTGTCCTACCCCCATTTTATTTTCCCTGTAATTCTCAATAATCCTTATTATTTGCTAGCTCAAGCCAGAGCCAGCAATATTATTCAATAGCTCACAGACTTCCCTGTTATTGTGATATTAGAAGGAACACAAGCCACAAAACTGTCCTCACTGTGACTCCAATTGCAAATCTGGTAGTCCAAGACTGTCCCTGGGTTCAATAACTTGGTAGAAGGACTCACAGAACTCACTGAAAGCTGTTGACATGGCTTGGCTATGTCCCCACCTAAATCTCATCTTGAATTCCCACTTGTTGTAGGAGGGACCTGGTGGGAGGTAATTGAATCGTGGGGGCTGGTCTTCCATGTGCTGTTCTCATGATTGTTAATAAGTCACACAAGATCTTACGGTTTTAAAAAGAAGAGTTACCCTGCATGACCTCATTTTTTTGCCTGCTGCCATCCATGTAAGATGTGACTTGCTGCTCCTTGCCTTCTGCCATGATTGTGAGGCCTCCCCAGCCATGTGGAACTCTAAGTCCATTAAACCTTTTTCTTTTGTAAATTGCCCAGTCTTGGGTATGTCTTTATCAGCAGCGTAAGAATGGACTAATACAACTGTTACAGTCACTGTTCATTATTAGAACTAATGGATACAGAACAAAATCAACCAAAACAAGAAGCTCATAGAATAGAGTTCAGAAAAGTTCCAAACATGTAGCTTACAATTGTCTTTACCCTGTGAAGGCATGACAGTGTTATTTTGCCAGCATTGCTCTGTGGCAATACACAGGGAGTACTGCCACCCAGGGAAGCTCAACCAAGCCTGGCTGACCACCTACATGGCTGACCTCAATCTCCAGCCCCTTGAGAGGTCAAGCTGATACCATCCAAAGTCCCTGCCTACATTGCGTTGTTGTAGTGACTCAAATCCCCCATATAAACAAAAACACTTTTTAAAAATGAGGTACGACATTCCAGGGCTTTAGAGATTATTTATAGGGACCAAGGGCAAAAGCTAAACCTCTCTTTGGACAAGGCAAAAATTCTTTACTACACAGTTACCATGATTTAATCTTGGTCATGGTACTTGCCACTAAAAGCAACAGGCATTTGGAGTGGCAAGTCACATGGTTGGAATTCCAATTCATCCCATCCCAGTTTCCCTAAGAAGCCAAGCCTACCTTAATCTAGGCTCTGAACTTAACCAGCAACTTAAAGTACTGCACTTCATGTAACTTCTTAAGAAGTATAAATTCAAACTTCCTATGAGCCAAAAGTTCTTCTGAGAGAAGGGATGTTTATGAAGTATAGCCAGATAGATGTGGAGTTCATATGTGCCATAAGGCAAGTTAGGCCACCTCTGGAGGCATTGCCTGGGCCAGGGTCTGATAAAAGCATGCATCTGTTTCAGTCACATAAGTACATGTATTATAAAATATATGTGAAGAGATAGTCCTTACTATTTTGTTATTAATCTTCAGGATCTGTGCAACTAGACATTGTCAGCTACTTAGAACAAATGAACACTCTTATGTGTTATGTACAATAGAAAATGAACTCAATATCATGTCACCGGAAGTGCTGTTATCACAACCTGCTCACTTGGGAAGATGCATCACAGACTGAGATTCTGCCTAATTGGAACACCAGGGAATTCAACCAATTGGAACTCCACATGCTCCATTTACTCCCTGGTCGTCACACATATGCCAGTCTCAGAATTCAGTAACTAAAGGACAGTGGTAATTAATTTAGCACTACATAAGCAATAAGGGTCAACTAAAAAGATGAATTGCTGGTGGTTATGACAACTAAGAAAAAAAAGTTTATATGCATCCCTAAAACCTATTCTTGGGAGAGAACATGGTAAGCGCAAAATACACTGTTTTTTTCTTTCTTTTTTTTTTTTAAACCCATATTTGGAAGACTGAAAATTACTCACATAGGGCTCAAAGCCTCACTGACTTGTAAAACATTTTTAAAAATATAAGGATATGATATCTATTCCAATATGGCCGAATAGGAATGGCTCCGGTCTGCAGCTCCCAGCGTGATCAATGCTGAAGACGGATGATTTCTGCATTTCCAACTGAGGTACCTGGTTCATCTCAGTGGGACTGGCTGGACAGTGGGTGCAGCCCACAGAGGGCAAACCGAAGCAGGGTGGGGCATTGCCTCACCTGGGAAGTGCAAGGGGTTGGGGGATTTCACTTTCCTAGCCAAGGAAAGCCATGAGTGACTGTACCTGGAAAAATGGGACATTCTAGCCCAAATACTGCACTTTCCCCACAGTCTTAGCAACTGGCAGACCAGGAGATTCTCTCCCATGCCTGGCTCAGTGGGTCCCATGCCCACAGAGCCTTGCTCACTGCTAGTGCAGCAGTCTGAGATCGACCTGCAAGGCAGCAGCCTGGCAGGGGAAGGGGCATCTGCCATTGCTGAGGCTTGAGTAGGTAAATAAAGTGGCTGAGAAGCTCGAACTGGGCAGAGCCCATCACAGCTCAGCAAGGCCTACTGCCTCTACAGACTCCACCTCTGTGGGCAGGGCATAGCTGAACAAAAGGCAGCAGAAACTTCTGTAGACTGACAGGACTGAAGAGAGCAGTGGTTCTCCCAGCATGGCGTTTGAGCTCTGAGAATGGACAGAATGCCTCCTCAAGTGGGTCCCTGACCCCTGTGTAGCCTAACTGGGAGACACCCCCTAGTAGGGGCCAACAGATACCTCATACAGGTGGGTGACCCTCTGGGACGAGGCTTCCAGAGGAAGGACCAGGCAGCAATATTTGCTGTTCTGCAACATTTGCTGTTCTGCAGCCTCCACTGGTGATACCCAGGGAAACAGGGTCTGGAGTGGACCTCTAGCAAACTCCAACAGACCTGTTGTGGAGAGACCTGACGGTTAGAAGGGAAACTAACAAACAGAAAGGAATAACATCAACATCAACGAAAAGGACATCCACACCAAAACCCCATCTGTAGGTCACCAACATCAAAGACCAAAGGTAGATAAAACCACAAAGATGGGGAGAAACCAGAGCAGAAAGGCTGAAAATTTTAAAAACCAGAGCACCTCTTCTCTTCCAAAGGATCGCATCTCCTTGCCAGCAACAGAACAAAGCTGGACAGAGAATGACTTTGATGAGTTGACAGAACTAGGCTTCAGAAGGTAGGTAATAACAAACTTCCCTGAGCTACAGGAGCAAGTTCGAACCCATTGCAAGGAAGTTAAAAACCTTGAACAAAGGTTAATGAATGGCTAACTAGAATAAACAGTGTAGAGAAGACCTTAAATGAACTGATGGAGCTGAAAACCATGGCATGAGAACTTTGTGATGCATGCACAAGCTTCAATAGCCGACTTGATCAAGTGGAAGGAAGGATATCAGTGATTGAAGATCAAATTAATGAAATAAAGAGAGAAGACAAGTTTAGAGAAAAAAGAGTAAAAAGAAATGAAAAAAAGCCTCCAAGAAATACGGGACTATGTGAAAAGACCAAATCAACATTTGATCGGTGTACTTGAAAGGGATGGGGAGAATGGAATCAAGTTGGAAAATACTCTTCAGGATATTATTCAGGACAACTTCCCCAATCTAGTAAGGCAGGCCAACATTCAAATTCAGGAAATACAGAGAACACCACAAAGATACTCCTCGAGAAGAGCAATACCAAGACACGTAATTGTCAGATTCACCAAGGTTGAAATGAAGGAAAAAATATTAAGGGCAGCCAGGGAGAAAGGTCGGGTTACCCACAAAGGGAAGCCCATCGGACTAACAGCGGATCTCTCGGCAGAAACCTTACAAGTCAAAAGAGAGTGGGGGCCAATATTCAACATTCTTAAAGAAAAGAATTTTCAACCCAGAATTTCATATCCAGCCAAACTAAGTTTCATAAGTGAAGGAGAAATAAAATCCTTTACAGACAAGCAAATGCTGAGAGATTTTGTCACCACCAGGCCTGCCTTACAAGAGCTCCTGAAGGAAGCACTAAACATGGAAAGGAACAACCAGTACCAACCACTGCAAAAACATGCCAAATCGTAAAAACCATTGAAGCTATGAAGAAAAGGCATCAATTAATGGACAAAATAACCAGCTAACATCATAATGACAGGATTAAATTCACACATAACAATATTAACCTTAAATGTAAATGGGCTAAATGCCCCAATTAAAAGACACAGACTGACAAATTGGATAAGAGTCAAGACCCATCAGGGTGCTGTATTCAGAAGACCCATCTCATGGCAGAGACACACATAGGCTCAAAATAAAGGGATGGAGGAAGATTTACCAAGCAAATGGAAAGCAAAAAAAGCAAGGGTTGCAATCCTAGTCTCTGATAAAACAGACTACAAACCAAAAAAGATCAAAAGAGACAAAGAAGGCCATTCCACAATGGTAAAGGGATCAATTCAACAAGAGGAGCTAACTATCCTAAATATATATGCACCAAATACAGGAGCACCCAAATTCATAAAGCAAGTACTTGGAGACCTACAAAGAGACTTAGACTTCCACACAATAATAGTGGGAGACTTTAACACCCCCCTGTCAATATTAGACAGATCAACAAGACAGAAGGTTAACAAGGATATTCAGGACTTGAACTCAGCTCTGCACCAAGCGGACCTAAGACATCTACAGAACTCTCTACCCCAAATCAACAAGATATACATTCTTCTCAGCACCACATCCCACTTATTCTAAAATTGACCACATAATTGGAAGTAAAGCACTGCTCAGCAAATGTAAAAGAACAGAAATCACAACAAACTATCTCTCAGACCAAGTCCAATCAAATTATAACTCAGGATTAAGAAACTCATTCAAAACTGCACAACTACACGGAAACTGAACAACCTGCTCCTGAATATCTACTGGATAAATAATGAAATGAAGGCAGAAATAAAGATGTTCTTTGAAACCAATGTGAACAAAGACACAATGTACCAGAATCTCTGGGAAACATTTTTTTTTTTTTTTTTTTTTTTTTGTGAGACGGAGTCTTGCTCTGTTGCCCAGGCTGGAATGCAGTGGTGCAATCTCAGCTCACTGCAAGCTCTGCCTCCCAGGTTCATACCATTCTCTCTCCTCAGCCTCCTGAGTAGCCGGGACTACAGGCGCCCGCCACCGCGCCCTGCTAATTTTTTTTCTTTTGTGTTTTTAGTAGAGACGGGGTTTCACCATGTTAGCCAAGATGGTCTCGATCTCCTGACCTCGTGATCCACCCACCTCGGCCTCCCAATGTGTTGGGATTACAGGCGTGAGCCACCGCACCTGGCCTAGGACACATTTAAAGCAGTGCGTAGAGGGAAATTTATAGCACTAAATGGCCACAAGAGAAAGCAGGAAAGATCTAAAATCGACACCCTAACATTATAATTAAAATAACTAGAGGAGCAAGAGCAAACAAATTCAAAAGTTAGCAGAAGGCAAGAAATAACTAAGATCAGAGCTGAACTGAAGGAGATAGAGACACAAAAAAACCCTCAAAAATCAATAAATCCAGGCGCTGATTTTTTGAAAAGATCAACAAAATTCATAGACTGCTAGCAAGACTAAAAAAGAATAAAAGAGAGAAGAATCAAATAGACGCAATAAAAAATGATAACGGGGATATCACCACCGACCCCACAGAAATACAAACTACCATCAGAGAATACTATAAATACCTCTATGCAAATAAACTAGAAAATCTAGAAGAAATGGGTAAATTCCTGGACACATACACCCTCCTAAGACTATATCAGGAAGAAGTTGAATCTCTGAATAGACCAGTTAACAGGCTCTGAAATTGAGGCAATAATTAATAGCCTACCAGCCAAAAAAAGTCCAGGACCAGACGGATTCACAGCCGAATTCTATCAGAGATAAAAAGAGTGGCTGGTATCATTCTTCCTGAAACTATTCCAATCAATAGAAAATGAAGGAATCCTCCCTAACTCATTTTATGAGGCCAGCATCATCCTGATACCAAAGCCTGGCAGAGACACAACAAAAAAACAGAATTTCAGACCAATATACCTGATGAATATTGATGCAAAAATCCTCAATAAAATACTGGCAAACCGAATTCAGCAGCACATCAACAAGTTTATCCACCACTATCAAGTCAGCTTCATCCCTGAGATACAAGACTGGTTCAAAATATGGAAGTCAATAAACATAATCCATCACATAAACAGAACCAACGACAAAAACCACATGATTATCTCAATAGATGCAGAAAAGGCCTTGAAAAATTCAATAGCCCTTCATGCTAAAACCTCTCAAAAAACTAGGCATTAATGGGACATATCTCAAAATAATAAGAGCTATTTATGACACACCCACAGCCAATATCATACTGAATGGACAAAACCTGGAAGCATTCCCTTTGAAAACTGGCACAAGACAAGGATGCCCTCTCTCACCACTCCTATTCAACATAGTGTTGGACATTCTGGCCAGGGCAATCAGGCAAGAGAAAGAAAGAAAGGGTATTCAATTAGGAAAAGAGGAAGTCAAATTGTCTCTGTTTGTAGATGACATGATTATATATTTAGAAAACCCCATCGTCTCAGCCCCAAATCTCCTTAAGCTGATAAAAAACTTCAGCAAAGTCTCAGGAAACAAAATCAATGTGCAAAAATCGCAAGCATTCCCATACACCAAGAACAGACAAAAAGAAAGCCAAATCATGAGTGAACTCCCATTCACAATTACTACCAAGAGAATAAAATACCTAGGAATCCAACTTACAAGGGATATGAAGGACCTCTTCAAGGAGAACTACAAACCACTGCTCAATGCAATAAAAGAGGACACAAATGGAAGAACATTCCATGCTCATGAATAGAAAGAATCAATATTGTGAAAATGGCCATACTGCCTAAGGTAATTTATAGATTCATTACCATCACCATCAAGCTATCAGTGACTTTCTTCACAGAATTGGAAAAAACTACTTTAAAGTTCATATGGAACCAAAAAAGAGCCCACATAGCCAAGACAATCCTAAGCCAAAAGAACAAAACTGGAGGCATCACGCTACCTGACTTCAAACTGTACTACAAGGCTACAGTAACCAAAACAGCATGATACTGGTAACAAAACAGATATATAGACCAATAGAACAGAACAGAGCCCTCAGAAATAACACCACACATCTACAACCATCTGATCTTTGACAAACCTGAGAAAAACAAAAAATGGGGAAAGGATTCCCTATTTCATAAATGGTGCTGGGAAAACTTGCTAGCCATATGTAGAAAGCTGAAACTGGATCCCTTCCTTACACCTTATACAAAAATTAATTCAAGATGTATTAAAGATTTAAATGTTAGACCATAAAAACCCTAGAAGAAAACCTATGCAATACCATTCAGGAGGTAGTCATGCTCAGGGACTTCATGATTAAAACACCAAAAGCAATGGCAACAATAGCCAAAACTGACAAATGGGATCTAATTGAACTAAAAAGCTTCTGCATGGCAAAAGAAACTACCATCAGCGTGAACAGGCAACCTACAGAATGGGAGAAAATTTTTGCAATCTACCCATCTGACAAAGGGCTAATATCCAGCATCTACAAAGAACTTAAACAAATTTACAAGAAAAAAACAAATAACTTCATCAAAAAGTGGGTAAAGGATATGAACAGACACTTCTCAAAGGAAGACATTCATGCAGCCAACAGACACATGAAAAAATGCTCATGATCACTGGTCATCAGAGAAATGCAAATCAAAACCATGAAGACATACCAACTCATGGCAATTAGAATGACGATCATTAAAAAGTCAGGAAACAACCGATACTGGAGAGGATGTGGAAAAATAGGAACACTTTTACACTGTTGGTGGGAGTGTAAATTAGTTCAACCATTGTGGAAGACAGTGTGACGATTCCTCAAGGATCTAGAACTAGAAATACCATTTGACCCAGCGATCCCGTCACAGAGTATATACCCAAATGATTATAAATCTTTCTACTATAAAGACACACGCACACATATGTTTACTGTGGCACTATTCACAAGAGCAAACACTTGGAACCAACCCAAATGTTGACCAATGACAAACAGGATTAAGAAAATGTGGCACATATACACCATGGAATACTATGCAGCCAGAAAAAAGGATGAGTTCATATCCTTTGCAGGGACATGGACGAAGCTGGAAACCATCATTCTCAGCAAAATAGCACAAGAATAGAAAACCAAACACCGCATGTTCTCACTCATAGGTGGGAAATGAACAATGAGAACACTTGGACACAGAGCAGGAAACATCACACACCCAGGGCTCTTTGGGAGCTGGGGGGCTGGGGGAGGGACAGCATTAGGAGAAATACTTAATGTAAATGACAAGTTGATGGCTGCAGCAAACCAACATGGCACATGTATACCTGTGTAACAAACTTGCACGTTGTGCACATGTACCCTAGAACTTAAAGTATAATTAAAAAATAATAAGGATATGATTAGGGTAAAATTTTCAAATAGCAATAAAGAGTAGGAAGTAAAAGTTTTCTGTTGTATTACTCTTATTCTACCTCCCCTAGCCTGCAGTACCACCCCTCTGTAATAATCACTATTAATGGTGTCTTTGAGCTATGTCTAAGAGTGCATCTTCTGCCTACCACAACTTATCTTTGCAGCAGGTCAGAGCATCAAAGAGACATAAATGTGAACTGCATTTATGCTTCCTTCCAGTATTCTGGCCACCTGCCCTTTGCCCTGATGCAATCAGCCTCCCCATAGAGTCATTATAAGGTGAGACCCAGGAAACCAAGACCATGTTGTTGTACAAATATAGTTGAGAACCTTGTTCATTATTTCATGGTGTTTTCTCAATGAAAACCTGTAAAAGAAATTTGTCTGTAGTCTCTCAGAACTGGGAATGGCTGAGCATCTCCAGATTTGTTTTGCTCTTAGGGACTATTGCAGTTGCTATGGTTACATAATATAATAAATTATCCTAAAACTTACTGCATAAAATGATTATATATCTTGCTCATTACTTGTGCAGGTCAGGAATTCCAACAGGAAACTGTGGGTTGGCCTGTCCTGGCTCCACAACGTCTGGTGTCTCTACTGGAAGATTCAAAGGCTGGAGGAAGGAATCTTCAATATGTTCATTCCCTTATGTGTCTGATGCTGGCTTTGGCTGAGCCCTTAGCTGGGGCTGTCAGCTGGAACATTCACATGTGGCTTCTCCATGTGTTCCAGGATCCTCACACGTGGTGGCTGGATTCCAAGCATGAGAACCTCCAGAGAGGAGAGGAGAGGAGAAGAGAGGAGGGGAGGGGAGGGGAGGGAATTGGAAGCTGTATCATCTTTTATGGCCTGGCTGTGGAGGAGAGGAGAGGAGAGGAAAGGAGAGGAGGGGAGGAGAGGGGAGGGGAGGGGAGGGAAAGGGAGAGGAGGGGAACTAATTAGAAGCTGTATCATCTTTTATGGCCTGGCTGTGGAGGAGAGGAGAAGAGAGGAGAGGAGGGGAGGGGAGGGGAGGGGAACTAATTAGAAGCTGTATCATCTTTTAAGGCCTGGCTGTGGAGGAGAGGAGAGGAGGGGAGGGGAGGGGAAGGTAGAGGAGGGGAACTAATTAGAAGCTCTATCATCTTTTATGGCCTGGCTGTGGATATCACATAGCATCACTTCTATTGCTTTCTACTTGTCAAGGCAACCCAAGTCATTTCCTAGGTTCGAGAGGAACGGAAATAGATTCTACCTCTTGAATGGGAGTAGCAAGATTCTGGAGGAGCATGAGGGACTGAAAATATTGCTGTGTCCATTTTTGGGAAATATGATTGGCCACAGGACTCTCTGCCACATCATCCACTCTATATACAAATTACTTAGAAGCACTACAGGCGAATGTATGGCCTGCTCAACTGACAGTATGAGACTTCATGCCATGTATTGTATACACAAACCTCATTCTGACTTCATATTACTTTCCTTTCTTTATTTTCTCTGCTTCATTTTCCTGATCAATTTCTACCTTATCTTGCAATATTTTATGCATCTTTCAAAATCACTATAAATAATTTTCAGGAAAAATTCAGATATAAATGAACAAAAATGGAACCACAGAAAAAACTTTTGTTTGAGTACCAAATTAATTTCAACAAGAAGAACAATAACATGACATTCAGGAATGAAATCTCTACAAATATCCTCTCATAATCATATCTTAATCTTGTCCAAATTTATGTTCACTTAGAATGGAAACCAGAAGAGTAATTCATCTTTTCAAGTCAATTTTTTGATCCCTACAATGACGTATTTTTGACCTATCATACTGGAAAATATATTAAACAAGTTAATTCACTTCATAATTATGTAGTTTGGAAATATGAATCTCAAGTATTTCTGCTATACTTATTTCATCTATGTAAAATGTTTTGTATTGGGCCATTTAAAAATAATATACTTTTTTTCTGAAGAAATAGGCAAGAATTTATTAAGATTATTGGTTTAACTTTTTACAAAAAGATAATACTATTTAATTTTTCAGTGAAACAATTTTGTAGTCTTCCAGTCTTTTTCACTAAAGATGATATATTATATAATTCTTTGATGTAATAATTAACATTTTATTTGATACATCTATATTAGAGATTCCTTATCTATGAAGAGCCATGAGTTTTATTAAATATGCCATCTACCATATCAGATTTATTATAATCAAATTTCATTTTGCTTTATTTGTTTACTGCAGTACTTCTGGGCTGCAAAACCAATTTAGTCCTCTGTAAATAAATTTATTATTTCATGAGAAAGTAGCTACTATGACTATTAAACACAAAATTTACCATAATACAGACTGCAATTGCCAATTTAACCACACCTAAATGAAGAAGCTAAAATGTCATTGTTCTGTAAAAGGGATTAATTTAACAGCTTTGTGATTTTTTTCTCAGGGACATTTACCAAGGTAACTAAAAATTCATAGAAATGAAATTCTACAATTGGTAAGTTAATGTTCTTTAAAACTATGAATATATATATATGAAACATTGAGTCTTTCGTGGCCTTACTGTAAGACTTACAATTAATTATTTAAGATTTTGCTGATATTTTGGGGTAAGTTTTAAGACCATTGGTTAAGTCTTTTACAAAAAAAGTTAGAATGGCAATCACATGGTTATCTAATAAACATCATGACATATTAGGTCACTGTTCTCTTGACAAACTGCTACAATTTGAATGTTTGTGTACCTCTTTTTTTTTTTTGAGACGGAGTCTCACTCTGCCGCCCAGGCTGGAGTGCAGTGGCCGGATCTCAGCTCACTGCAAGCTCCGCCTCCTGGGTTTACGCCATTCTCCTGCCTCAGCCTCCTGAGTAGCTGGGACTACAGGCGCCCGCCACCTCGTCTGGCTAGTTTTTGTATTTTTAGTAGAGACGGGGTTTCACCGTGTTAGCCAGGATGGTCTCGATCTCCTGACCTCGTGATCCGCCCGCCTCGGCCTCCCAAAGTGCTGGGATTACAGGCTTGAGCCACCGTGCCCGGCCTATGTTTGTGTACCTCTAATATTCATGTTGAAACTTAATAATCCCCATTGTGGTGATATTCAGAGGTGGGGACTTTTGGGAAGTGGTTAAGTCATGAGAGCTCCAATCTCATGAATTGGATCAAAGCCCTGATAAAAGAGGCTTCAGAGAGCATCTGGCTCTTCCATCTTTTCTGCCATGTAAGGACACAGAGTTCATCCCTTTTTGCCTTCCTCCATGTGAGGATGCAGCAAAAAACTGCCATCTTGGAAGCAGAGAGCAGTCCTCACCAGACTCCAAATCTGCCAGTACCTTGTTCTTGGACTTCCTAGCCTCCAGAACTGTGAGAAACACATTTTTGTTCTTTATAAATTACTTAGTCTCAGACACTTTATTATAGCAGCACAAATAGACTAAGACACACACCTTTCATTTTCCTCCCTTGTTAAGAGTTTGCTTCTGCTGCCTTGAAATGCCTTCCTCCATCTCCACCTTGGCCCCACTGTTGGAGTCCTATCCAAATTTCAACATCAAGATCTGACATCAACAATTGCAAAATCCTTTCTACTTTCTCCAAGGTGGAATCTCTCCTTAACTTTGCACTTTGCTGATAGTATTCATTAGCATATCTTGCCTTAGCATTTTATGTGTATTTCTCATTATCCTACAGCTTCCTTCCAACTTTCTCCTATTCTATGAGGTCTTAGTAGGAAGAGTTAAAGAAAAGAAAATTCATACCACTTGTTAAAGATGTTGAGGCCAACTTTATTCAAGTGGCAGACTTTATTCACTTTATTTAATGATCTCTATACCACCAGGTATACGGACCACTGCAATGGGGTCGGTCTTGCAGTAGGAGAGGAAGCTTGAACTGAATTCTGAATACAGCATGGGCAAGTGAAAATTTATAGCCAAGGAGCAGGGTAGGGGTCAATGGATGGAAAATTAATAAAAGGATATATCAGGGGTAGAAGGGATTCTGGCTAAACTAACCTAACAGGATTCTTGATGAAGACAGGCCAGGGTAATCAGATATCACCCAGGGAATGATGGAGGATGAAGAACCCAATCAAATATCAAAGATGATCAGATATTTAGCATGGAGGGTTCTTGATAAACTGACTTCGCAGGGTTCTTTGCCAAAACTAAATTTGATAAGGAAGTGCACAGATGGGCCTAGGAGAAGGCTCAGAAACCTGGCTAAAGCTTGGTCAAACAAAGAATCTTTGTTAGAAGTGGCATATCTTGTGCATTTTTGCCTTCCCCACAGTACCTAGGACAGGGATATGCACATAGAAGATGCTAAAAAATGTTAACTGAAGTGAATTATAAAGCAAGGTGTGAGTATGAAGCTGACTTAATATGTAACCCAGACCATTATGAGATGATAATTATTATATTCTGTGAGATCACTCTGACTTGCTGGATATGTATATGTGATGTTGGCTCTAGTTTGTAAATATTTTTCTTTCTTCTGTCATATTGAACTGAATTTGCTCCATTATAATGTAATATCTTACATCTCAATAGCAATTCCTCTCCCCTCCCTCACAATGTAGAAAAAAGCAAAAATTGACTCAGTATAACCAGATATGTTTGACAGGCACACTTCAACCTAGAGAGAATAAATACTTCACAATATTCTCCCATCTAACATAATTCACATTCTCCTTCAATTTTCTAAACAAATTACCAAGGATTTTATCTCAACTGAAAAGAAAACTTATAGTGGAAGCCATTTCACCATCACGTCAACCACAAAAATTCTCAAACCTGAACTAGACTCACACAATTTGTGGTCTAGCAGAACTTAGATATTATATCTTAATTTCCTAATTTTTCAGAGGAGGAAACTGAGGCCTAGGGAGATTTAGAGGATTGTTCAAGGTCACCCTGCTCATTAACAGCAGAGCTTGTAGAACTCAACTCCCCTACCTTCTATAGTAATTCTCGTTCCATTAAATCTAGAATCTACCTTTTATTTCTCCTGAAGTATAAATGATCCAAACGAAGTTTGAGTACAAATCTGATCACTGGCTTTTCACAAAGATTTCTTTGTATGTCAATTCATGTCATTTCTTTAGTGTCTTATCCCATTTATTCCATTGTCCTTAAATGCCTGATTCAAAGATAGTATAACACGTGTTTTCGGTTTTTTAGATGTGAAAGGTTTCCAAAATCTCCATGTTTCAGACATGATAAAATGTATAAGTGTATTAGTCCATTTTCACACTGCTATAAAGAAGTACCTGAGACTGGGTAATTTATGAAGAAAAGCAGTTTAAGTGACTCACAGTTCTGCAGGCTATATAGGAAGCATGGCTGGGACACCTCAGGAAACTTACAACCATGGCGGAAGGCAAAGGGGAAGCAAGCATTTCTTCACATGGAGGAGCACGAGAGAGAGCCAAGGGGGAAGTGCCCCACACCTTTAATCAACTGAAACTAGTGAGAACTTCCTCACTATCACAAGAACAACAAGGGGGAAATTCGCCCCCAGGATCAAATCACCTCCCAGCAGGCACCTCCCCCAACATTGGAGATTATAATTCAGCATGAGATTTGGGTGGAGACATGGAGGCAAACCATATCAATAAGTAATAAACTTACTGAATTTTGCTTGCACTTGCCTTGAGACTGTTTCAACACAACAAACACACACACACAGACTGAACCTAAGATTTTTTTCCTCTAAGTCTAAGTGAGGATCACAACACCTGCATCTTATGAAAGACCAATACCCATTATGCAGCCATCAACACCCTCTTTTTTGATATAGGTGATCACAATTTGAGGGCAAATGCAGAAACTCTGCAGTAGCAAGTTTAGTCTAGGTGAAGTACTCTCTTCATTTCTGAATGTCTTCTGTTATGATTTACAAAGTACCTGGTATATATTCCAAAGCCATTATATGACAGATAGCAAATTTAGATTGCATTTTAAGCCTTATAACAGTCATACTTGTTTGTTATCTTTAAATGCTCTCATCTGGTCCACAGCAGTGATGACCTTAGGGAGTGAATAGAGAAAGTATTGCCCAAAGACTGCACTTCTGCTTTCAATGACTCCCATTCTACTCCCCTTGTTCTCTGGCTTCTTTGACTACATATATTTCCTCTCTCCTATTGCCTTGCACCATTTAGGTTTGCAAGTGAATTTTAGACTGTCTGCCAGAATCTAACCTGTTACTTTCTTAGGAAACCCCTTCTGGTATCCACACCATGGCCTTGCCCCAGCCTCCACAGTCCCTGATCCTTCTTATCAGGTAAGGAAATCTAAATATTTATGATATTCTTAGTAAAACTAAAAATTAAGTAAGCTGATTTGCCTACATGGATATTATTTTGTAAAATTATTTTCACTTTGTGCTAGCTAGAATTCTGCTGGCTAGGTTTTTTTTTGTGGGGGGAGGGGCCTCTTTTTGGACTGTACGGAAAACAGATGAAATATAATCTACAATGAGGATATTTCACAGTGACAGACTGTTATGGTTTGGCTGTGTCCCCACCCAAATCTCTTCTTGAATTTTAGCTCCTACAACTCCCATGTGTTGTGGGAGGGACCTGGTGGGAGGTAATTAAACCATGGGGGTGGTTCTTTCCCGTGCTATTCTTGTGATAGCGAATAAGTCTCCTGAGATCTGATAGTTTTATTTCATTTTTTGAGATGGAGTTTCTTTCTTGTCGCCCAGGCTGGAGTGCAGTGGCGCGATCTCAGCTCACTGCAACCTCTGCCTCTCAGGTTCAAGCGATTCTCCTGCCTTAGCCTCCCAAGTAGCTGGGATTACAAGCATGTGCCACTACACCCAGCTAAATTTGTATTTTTAGCAGACGGGGTTTCACCATATTGACCAGGCTGGTCTTGAACTCCTGACCTCAGGTAATCCACCCGCCTTGGCCTCCCAAAGTGCTGGGATTACAGGTGTGAGCCACCATGCCCAGCCAATCTGATGGTTTTATAAAGGGGAGTTTTCCTGCATAAGCTCTCTTCTCTTGCCTGTCACCATGTGAGACATGCCTTTCACCTTCCACTATGATTGTGAGGCCTCCCCAGCCATGGGGAACGGTGAATCCATTAAACATCTTTCTTTTGTAAATTTCCTAGTCTAGGATTTGTCTTTATCAGCAGTGTGAAAATGGACTAACACACAGACTAAGGGTCAGTGGTATCTGGGGACAAAGTAATATGATTATGCCTCTTTCCTTTGCAGTCTCGTTGGCCAAGACTAGTAGCTTTGTGGATCTGCACAGAATGGCTTCTGGAGATACTGCCCACTTCATTCTACCTCTGGAATTTTATGATCTGTAAAGGTTGTTGGAAAATTGTTTGGTTTTCCTGTTGGAATTTTGAAAGCTGGCTTTAGGTAATATTAATAGGCTCTTACTCCCTTGAGCACAATGGCTCTTTTGGTTTTCTGTGAAATGAAGAATTACACAGTAAATGCTTGGCAGCTAAAAGGATTAAAGACAAAAATAATAGTTTATACTGGTAAAGAATTCTATATCATGCATTGTTGTGTTAACCTCACTCCAGGTCTCAGCTTAACTTTCCTACATCTATTAATCTATGTCTCAGATTTCTAACCTATTTTAAACTAATTCTATCTAGTTGTATTGCTTCAATTTTTTAAGCATCAAATCATTTCTTGTACAAGGTAGGTTATGCAAAAATACATTTCAGAAAGTAGCACTATAATATATTTTGACACTTGAGAACCATATGAAGTACTTTAAAGAAGAAATAAGCGTATGGTAAAAGTTTGACTAATCTTAATTTGGTAAAGAGGCAATTCTGGATAAGCAAACTGTATGGTCAAGTCACAGTTAATCAGAAGACAATTATGGTTTAACTATTGTTAAGAATTTTCCAGAGGTTTATTGCTGCTGTTATACCCTAGTGAGTACAATATACTGAATATACTTGATGTTTTTCTTAGGTGACTAAGGCTCTCACAATGGCTAAGGAATAACATTGTGAACATCAATTTGGATTGGACCATAATTGGAGATATAAAGGGTTTTTGGAGATGAGTTTAAATTTACATTGACCCAGGACAGATTTTTAAGGTGATTAAAAAAGTTAAATCTCTCAGTTTGTTTTTCAGTCATTCATTTTCCTCATAGAGGCTTATAGCAAACAAAATCCTCCTAATCACTTCCTCACAAAAAAAACCAAATATTTTATTAAATATTTATCCTTGGGGTCACTTTGCTGATTTATTTAATTAATTAGTTTGAGACGTTATTATTTACAGCTTTGGGGCTGTGGCAGTACAATTACGGATGAGATCATTATTTTCTAAAGTGGAAAGAAAACTTGGAACGACTCACTCATATTCAATTTGTCTTTGAAAATTCAGTAAAATACTGTTTGGGAATTTTTAAATTAAGCAAATCAGATATTTTAGGAGAAATAATACATTACAATTGTGTGAAAGAGGATTAAAAAAAAGAATATTGTTTGCCAATGTATGGGATAATTAGGGTCTAGTGAGAATATTTAACCCCCAGTAGAGAAAGAAGTTTCAACCAAATGACTGGATGGAGACACAAAAGTCATGCCCCATCTATCTGGAGGTTGGATATCTGGCATTTTTAATGATTCCTTGGACAGCTACATACTCAAAATAAGAGGAGTCCTCTTTGGGTAGTGAGGAAATCCTGTAGGATGAAATTGGAACCTGCCTTAGGGTACATCTTGAATTATGTAAAACTTGATTTAACAAGTTTGCTTATTTGGTTTCTCTGGTGATCTTTGGTACTTCCTAGGTTTCAGAAGGCAGGCAATTAGATGTAATGAGGGAGAGATAGAGATAGAGACAGAGTAGAGATAGAGAGAGACTGATGGATATGAATGCATGTGTTGTGTTGAGTGTGCACTCATGAGTGTGGGCATGTGAGGAGGATGTGGGTATTGGGAGGTTTCATTGAGAAGCCAGTATATTGGGAAATGACCGCCTTTGGAACAGAGAAAATTGCAAAATCCTCAATTACATAAATATAGGCAGTTAGGAAAATTTATTTACTTATTTTATTAGCACTGAAGGTCATTACTGAGAATCAAAATACAATATACCAAAACCAAGGTCGATATTGATAACATAAGACACTAAATAAAAGTTAAATCATCATACTCCCTTTAAAAAGTGAGAGAAATACATTTTAGACAGATTTCTTTGTAGAATAAGGGTATCTGTATGTGTCCGTGTGTGTGCTTAACTTTTATCACCTTAGGTACAATCTTTGTTTTCCTGAAATTTTATTTGCTCCACTATAACATTCCTAATGATAATAAATACACAGGATTTATGTATTTACCAAGATAAATGATACATATCTTGTAGCGGTATTATTTTTTTCCTGCCTTTATGGAAAAGATAAGTAGACTACATCTAAGGCAAGGTCTTTAAGAAGAATGTTTACTATTGTTTTAATGTTTAAGGAAAAAATGTATGAAAAATATGCCTTAGCATTCTATAAATTCTAGTTAACTACCTTTGAATATGTCTGTGTTTGCAACAAATCATATCCAACCATGCCAAAAGCTTTTTTCCTCAGCTTCCCTCCAAAAGGTGTTAACAATGTTTATGTCATGCATAGACAGTAAACCAAGTAATCACTAAAAACCCACTGATGCCTGGCACAATTTTATCTTTTATTTTAAACATTTGCCTTGAATTGAAGAAATTGATGTCATCTCTGGAGAACATTTCTTTTCACTCATTTCCAGGTGTGCCATTTGAAGGGCCTCCATGGGGATTAACAGCATAGACTTGAGTTGGGCTGGTGAGTAATGCACATTTAATCAGACTGCACTCTGTACCCCAAAGCCTCTGCCTTTGTTAAAGTTCTCTGTTCTGCCTGATAAACACATTATGCCCTACTTCCTTCTATAAAAGCTAATACTCTACCAAATCTGTTTGATATCTTCCTTTACATAATGAAATATCAGTGATGGCAGAGGAAAGAAAGGGTTCTCCCTCTTTCTTTACCTATTGAAAACAACCTGAGGATGAAGGTATGGTGGCAACTCAGAAAGGCTAACGGTGGGAAGGACCAAAGTTAGCAGTGTCTGCTCGTATATAGGGTATGGTTTTTGACAGTTTGCATTTTTCTTATGATGAATATTATTCAGATCACTAGGAATTGCTTTAGGTTTTCCTTTTAGCTAATTCAGTTAAAAGGGTATAAATAATGTTTTATGAGCCATATAAGATAAATGGAAACCAAGAAAGGACTGCTGTGAAAGGAATAAATGAAATCTAACTCTCTCTCTCTATATATACATATACACCAAAGTCCCCATAAATACGGCATTTCTGAAATATGAGGTATGATTGCAAAGTCATCTAATTCATTAAAAATATATAGTGTCAGAATTCATACCTCCTGATATGGTTTGGTTCTGTGTCCCCACCCAAATGTCATCTCAAATTGCAATCCCCATGTGGTGAGGGAGGTACCGCCACGCCGTTTGCATGATAGTGAGGGAGTTCTCGTGAGATCTGATGATTTAAAAAGTGGCAGTTTCCTCTGTTCACTCTCTCTCTCTCCTGCCATCTCGTGAAGAAGGTGCTTGCTTCTCCTTCACCTCCCACCATGATTGTAAGTTTCCTGAGGCCTCCTCAGCCATGTGGAACTGTGAGTTATTAAATTTCTTTTCTTTATATTACCCAATTTCAGGTATTCTTTATAGCAGTGTGAAAAGAGACTAATACAGAAGGTAGGGTACCAGGAGGGGGGCACTGCTATGAAAATAACCTGAAAATGAGTAGGTGACTTTGGAACTGGGTAATAGGCAGAGGTTGGAATAGTTCGGAAGGCTCGGAAGAAGACAGGAAGATGTGGGAAACTTTGGAACTTCCTAGAGACTTGCGGAATGGTTTTGTCCAAAATGCCAATAGTGGTATGGACAATGAAGTTCAGGCTGAGGTGTTCTCAGATGGAGATGAGGAACTTATTGGCAATGGAACTAAGGTCACTCTTGCTATGCTTTAGCAAAGAGACTGGTGGCATTTTGTCCCTGCCTTAGAGATCTGTGGAACTTTGAACTTGAGCGGTATGATTTAGAGTATCTGGCAGAAGAAATTTCTAAGCAGCAAAGCATTTAAGATGTGACCTGACTTTTTCTGAAAGTGTACAGTTGTATGCATTCACAAGGAGATGGTATGAAATTGGGACTTATGTTTAAAAGGGAAGCAGAGTATGAAACTTTGACAAATTTGCATCCTGACCATGTGGTAGAAAAGAAAAACCCATTTTCTGGGGAGAAATTCAAGCCAGCTGAAGAAATCTGCAGAAGTAACAAGGAGCCAAATGTTAATCACCAAAACAATGGAGAAAATGTCTCCAGGGCATTTTAGAGAGCTTCATGGCAGTGCCTTCCATCACCGGCCCTGAGGCCTAGGAGGGAAAAATGATTTCATGGGCTGGGCCTAGGCCACTCCCTCCACACCTTGGACATGGTGCCCTGCTTCCCAGCTGCTTCAGCTCCAGAGGTGGCTAAAAGGGGCCAAGGTACAGCTTGGGCCATTGCTTCAGAGAGTGCAAGCCCCAAGACTTGGCAGTGTCCATGTGGTGTTGGGTGTGCAAACAACAAGAGTTGAAGTTTGGGAACCTCCACCTTGATTTCAGAGGATGTATGGAAACACTTGCAGTCCAGGCAGCAGTCTGCTGCAGGGGTGGAGCTCTCATGGAGAATCTCTATTAGGGTAATGCAGAGGGGAAATACGGGGTTGGAGCCCCCAAACAGAGTGCCCACTGGGGCACTGCCTAGCCAAGCTGTGAGAAGAGGGCTACTGTCCTCGTCCTCCAGACCCCAGAATGGTAGATCCACCAACAGCTTGCACTGTGTGCCTAGAAAAGCTGCAAGTACTCACCGTGAGCCAGTGGAAGCAGCTGTGGGGTGTGCCCTGCATAGTCACAGGGCTGGGACTGCTCAAGGACTTGGGAGCCCACTTCTTGTATCAGCTTGCCCTGGAAGTGAGACATGGAGTCAAAGGAGATTATTTTGAAGCTTTAAGATTTTATGAGGGACCTGCCAGGTTTTGGACTTGCATGGGACCTGTGGCCCCTTTGTTTTGGCCAATTTCTCCCATTTGGAATGGGAATATTTACCCAATGCCTATAACCCCATTGTATATTGGAAATAGCTAACTTGTTTTTTATTTTACAGGCTCCTAGGTGGAAGGGACTTGCCTTGTCTCAGATGAGACTTTGGACTTGGACTTTTGGGTTAATGCTGTAATGAGTTAAGACTTTGGGGGACTGTTATGAAGACATGATTGTGTTTTGGAATGTGAGAAGGACATGAGATTTGGGAGGGGCAGGGGTGGAATGATATGGTTTGACTTTGTGTCTCCACCCAAATCTCATCTTGAATTGATCCTCACATGTTGAGGGAGGGACCTAGTGGGAACTGATTGGATCATGCGGGTGGTTTCCTCCATGCTGTTCTCATGATAGTGAGGGAGTTCTCACGAGATCTGATGGTTTTGAAAGCAGCAGTTTCCCCTGTGCTTGCTCTCTCTCTCTCCTGCTGCCTTGTGAAGAAGGTGTTTGACCCTCCTTTGCCTTCCACTATGATTGTAAGTTTCCTGAGGCATCCCCAGCCATGTGGAACAGTGAATCAATTAAACCTCTTTTCCTTACAAATTGCCCAGTCTCAGGTATTCTTTATAACAGTGTGAAAATGGACTAATACACCTCCAAAATGAACTTGGTTACTTCCAGAGTGTGGCAATATGGTTAAAAGAATACTGACTTTTAAACCCAAATGAGTTGGGCCATTTTGCTTGCTTCATTACTCACTACCAAACTACCTTACCTTCCTGGGCCTCATTTGCTCAATTACTGTATTAAATGGTAGTAATAATGCCTGTTTCTCAGAGCAGCATGAGGCCTAAATGAAAATACGCTAACTTGCACTGTCTTGTATTCAACAAATATTAGGACCCTATACTCCTTCCACGTAAGAATAGAATGGCTTGGCTGGGCACAGTGGTTCACGCCTGTAATCCCAGAACTTTGGGAGGCCAAGGAGGGTGGATCATGAGGTCAGGAGATCGAGGTCATTCTGGCTAACATGGTGAAACCCTGTCTCTACTAAAACTACAAAAAATTAGCCAGGCACGGTGGTGGGTGCTGGTAGTCCCAGCTACTTGGGAGGCTGAGGCAGGAGAATGGCGTGAACTCAGGAGGCAGAAGTTGCAGTGAGCTGAGATCGTGCCATTGCACTCCAGCCTGGTGACAGAGTCAGACTCCATCTCCAAAAAAAAAAAAAAAAAAAAAAAATACAATGGCTGAAATGGCTGAAAATACTGAAATACTGGATGATGAGAGCAAGAGACTGAGGATTCTGTATGAGAGAATTTTTTCTAACTCTCAAGGGGCTACATCACATTTATTTCAATTAAATAATGATATTGAACACTTAGCACTTGCCGAGTACATTCCTCTTGAATATCAAATTTTTTATTTTTAAAGGTGGAATTGAATTTTAGTTATTTTGGAGAGTACTCAAAGTCAATTCTTGTGCATATAGTTAATAATCAAACTTGGGCAAATCTTTTTTAGTAAGTAAAAATTTTTTTAGTCACACACATGCACACACAAGTATATATGCACCATCTGACCACAATGAGACACATTTGTTTGTCTTTCAAATTTTTTCTAAAGGCATTTCCAAAAATATTCTGAGCGTCAGCAGCATGACCTATCCTCTCCATGATGCCTAATTTGAAGGGTCTAACATTCGATTGCATACATACAATCTGGTTTGTGGAGAAAAAAATCAGTCTTATGCCTCCTGTTACACCTATAGCTTACCTTTGTTACCAAAACACCAGGGGTTCGGTCTAGGGGTGCTCATCGCACAGAAAGCCAATCACTGAGTTAACAAGTATTGCCAGGAAAGAAGGCTTTAATAAGGTGCTGCTGCTGAGGAGATGGAGATCAGTCTCAAATCCATCTCCCTGACTGACTAAAATTGGGGTTTGTCTAGCAGGGAAGAAAGTAACCATGTGTGGGAAAACAGGAATTAGAGCGGGGTAAGAAGGGAAGATGGTCAACAGGAGGCAGGTGGTTGCTTAGGCAATTATGGGTGAGGGGTCTGGCATCTCAGATGCAGTGATCTGGTGAGTTTCAGTTCCTTGATATTATCTGGAAAGCCTGATGGGCTGGTTTTCTGAGAAAGGAATTCAGATAAGACAATTGTACCTTTCTCAAGTTTTAAGACTGGGAGGATCAATTTTTATGTTTATTCAGAAAAACCATATACATCAGTTCTATGGGACAATTAGGCTGGTTTTACCTTGAAGATAACTTTGAGTTCACATTTATGATGCCACAGAAGACTCAAGGGCCACAGTAATGTGGGCTTGTCATAGCTAGTTAGCCTTCATTTTTGAAATCACATTACAGTTGAAAAATTGGGGATGATGTTATAATATAGTATAAATAAGAAATGAATGAATCTTTCTGCTTTGACATAAAAGTGAGAGATCAAATTGTGTCAGAATTTTATTTCATTTTTCCTGTGGCTGCCGTATTTCTATGTAAGAAGAGAGTCATTAAGTCCAGTGAACTCTCAAGGAGAGGGGAATTAAGCTCTACTGCTTGAAGGGAAAAGTATACAAATTTTTTAAATGTATTTTTAATTACTACAGATAGTGGCAGTGGGGTCGGGAGCTGGCCAGCTTTTTCTTGGTTCCCTAATGGAAAGTTGAGGGTGGATCTCTGTGTTTCTGTACCCTGAAATTCCAAGGTCATAGGTGGACTGGTGGCGGTATTTCTAGAGACTGGCCTACAGAGTCAAGGATGAACTCCTGTATTGTTTATGTTGCTCAAGCTGGCCTCAAATTCCTGGCCTCAAGGGTTCCTCCTCCCTCAGCCTCCTGAGCATCTGGGACAACAAGCATGTGCCACCCACTGCACCTAGCTCTGTTTTATTTTTGAGAAGGGTTACTGAGAAAGAATTTGAATGAGAAAGAAGAAACTCACACAGCTCTAGGCTGTCCACTGATGTTATAAAGTACTTTCATTCCCAGAGACACATCTTCTTGCATTCTCTCTGAATGCTCCTTTTAAAATATTATACCAGGGGGCGGAGCAAGATGGCCGAATAGGAACAGCTCCAGTCTCCAACTCCCAGCGTGAGCGACACAGAAGACCGGTGATTTCTGCATTTTCAACTGAGGTACTGGGGTCATCTCACTAGGGAGTGCCGGACAATCGGTGCTGGTCAGCTGCTGCAGCCTGACCAGCGAGAGCTGAAGCAGGGCGAGGCATCGCCTCACCTGGGAAGCGCAAGGGGGAAGGGAATCCCTTTTCCTAGCCAGGGGAACTGAGACACACAACACCTGGAAAATCGGGTAACTCCCACCCCAATACTGCGCTTTAAGCAAACTGGCACACCAGGAGAATATATCCCACACCTGGCCAGGACGGTCCCATGCCCACGAAGCCTCCCTCATTGCTAACACAGCAGTCTGCAGCGATCTATCCGCAAGACAGCAGCAAGGCTGGGGGAGGGGCGCCCGCCATTGCTGAGGCTTAAGTAGGTCAACAAAGCCACTGGCAAGCTCGAACTGGGTGGAGCTCACAGCAGCTCAAGGAAACCTGCCTGTCTCTGTAGACTCCACCTCTGGGGACAGGGCACAGCTAAAAAAAAACAACAGGGGAAGCAGCAGAGGCCTGCAGACGCGAACGACTCTGTCTGACAGCTTTGAAGAGAGCAGTGGATCTCCTAACACGGAGGTTGAGATCTGAGAAGGGACATACTGCCTGCTCAAGTGGGTCCCTGACCCCTGAGTAGCCTAAATGGGAGACATCCCCCACTAGGGGCAGTCTGACACCCCACACCTCACAGGGTGGAGTACACCCCTGAAAGGAAGCTTCCAAAGTAAGAATCAGACAGGTACACTCACTGTTCAGCAATATTCTATCTTCTGCAACCTCTGCTGCTGATACCCAGGCAAACAGGGTCTGGAGTGGACCTCAAGCAATCTCCAACAGACCTATAGCTGAGGGTCCTGACTGTCAGAAGGAAAACTATCAAACAGGAAGGACACCTATACCAAAACCCCATCAGTACGTCACCATCATCAAAGACCAGAGACAGATAAAACCACAAAGATGGGGAAAAAGCAGGGCAGAAAAGCTGGAAATTCAAAAAATAAGAGCGCATCTCCCCCTGCAAAGGAGTGCAGCCCATCGCCAGCAACGGATCAAAGCTGGTCAGAGAATGACTTTGACGAGATGAGAGAAGAAGGCTTCAGTCCATCAAACTTCTCAGAGCTAAAGGAGGAATTACGTACCCAGCGCAAAGAAACTAAAAATCTTGAAAAAAGAGTGGAAGAATTGACAGCTAGACTAATTAATGCAGAGAAGGTCATAAACAAAATGACAGATATGAAAACCATGACACAAGAAATACGTGACAAATGCACAAGCTTCAGTAACCGACTCGATCAACTGGAAGAAAGAGTACCAGCGATTGAGGATCAAATGAATGAAATGAAGCGAGAAGAGAAACCAAAAGAAAACAGAAGAAAAAGAAATGAACAAAGCCTGAAAGAAGTATGGGATTATGTAAAAAGACCAAATCTACGTCTGATTGGGGTGCCTGAAAGTGAGGGGGAAAATGGAACCAAGTTGGAAAACACTCTTCAGGATATCATCCAGGAGAACTTCCCCAACCTAGTAGGGCAGGCCAACATTCAAATTCAGGAAATACAGAGAACGCCACAAAGATACTCCTCCAGAAGAGCAACTCCAAGACACATAATTGCCAGATTCACCAAAGTTGAAATGAAGGAAAAAATCTTAAGGGCAGCCAGAGAGAAAGGTCGGGTTACCCACAAAGGGAAGCCCATCAGACTAACAGCAGATCTCTCGGCAGAAACTCTACAAGCCAGAAGAGAGTGGGGGCCAATATTCAACGTTCTTAAAGAAAAGAATTTTCAACCCAGAATTTCATATCCAGCCAAACTAAGTTTCATCAGTGAAGGAGAAATAAAATCCTTTACAGATAAGCAAATGCTTAGAGATTTTGTCACCACCAGGCCTGCCTTACAAGAGACCCTGAAGGAAGCCCTAAACATGGAAAGGAACAACCGGTACCAGCCATCGCAAAAACATGCCAAAATGTAAAGACCATTGAGGCTAGGAAGAAACTGCATCAACTAACGAGCAAAATAACCAGTTAATATCACAATGGCAGGATCAAGTTCACACATAACAATATTAACCTTAAATGTCAATGGACTAAATGCTCCAATTAAAAGACACAGACTGGCAAACTGGATAAAGAGTCAAGACCCATCAGTCTGCTGTATTCAGGAGACCCATCTCACATGCAGAGACATACATAGGCTCAAAATAAAGGGATGGAGGAAGATCTACCAAGCAAATGGAGAACAAAAAAAAGCAGGGGTTGCAATCCTAGTCTCTGATAAAACAGACTTTAAACCATCAAAGATCAAAAGAGACAAAGAAGGCCATTACATAATGGTAAAGGGATCAATTCAACAGGAAGAGCTAATTCTCCTAAATATATATGCACCCAATACAGGAGCACCCAGATTCATAAAGCAAGTCCTTAGAGACTTACAAAGAGACTTAGACTCCCATACAATAATAATGGGAGACTTCAACACTCCACTGTCAACATTAGACAGATCAACAAGACAGAAAGTTAACAAGGATATCCAGGAATTGAACTCATCTCTGCACCAAGCGGACCTAATAGACATCTATAGAACTCTCCACCCCAAATCAACAGAATATACATTCTTCTCAGCACCACATCGCACTTATTCCAAAATTGACCACATCATTGGAAGTAAAGCACTCCTCAGCATATGTCAAAGAACAGAAATTATAACAAACTGTCTCTCAGACCACAGTGCAATCAAACTAGAACTCAGGACTAAGAAACTCAATCAAAACCGCTCAACTGCATGGAAACTGAACAACCTGCTCCTGAATGACTACTGGGTACATAACGAAATGAAAGCAGAAATAAAGATGTTCTTGGAAACCAGTGAGAACAAAGATACAACATACCAGAATCTCTGGGACACATTTAAAGCAGTGTGTAGAGGGAAATTTATAGCACTAAATGCCCACAAGAGAAAGCAGGAAAGATCTAAAATTGACACTCTAACATCACAATTAAAAGAACTAGAGAGGCAAGAGCAAACACATTCAAAAGCTAGCAGAAGGCAAGAAATAACTAAGATCAGAGCAGAACTGAAGGAGATAGAGACACAAAAAACCCTCCAAAAAATCAATGAATCCAGGAGTGGTTTTTTGAAAAGATCAACAAAATTGACAGACCGCTAGCAAGACTAATAAAGAAGAAAAGAGAGAGGAATCAAATAGACGCAATAAAAAATGATAAAGGGATATCACCACCGACCCCACAGAAATACAAACTACCATCAGAGAATACTATAAACACCTCTACGCAAATCAACTAGAAAATCTAGAAGAAATGGATAATTTCCTGGACACTTACACTCTCCAAGACTAAACCAGGAAGAAGTTGAATCCCTGAATAGACCAATAGCAGGCTCTGAAATTGAGGCAACAATTAATAGCCTACCCACCAAAAAAAGTCCAGGACCAGATGGATTCACAGCTGAATTCTACCAGAGGTACAAGGAGGAGCTGGTACCATTCCTTCTGAAACTATTCCAATCAATAGAAAAAGAGGGAATCCTCCCTAACTCATTTTATGAGGCCAACATCATCCTGATACCAAAGCCTGGCAGAGACACAACAAAAAAAGAGAATTTTAGACCAATATCCCTGATGAACATCGATGCAAAAATCTCAATAAAATACTGGCAAACCGGATTCAGCAGCACATCAAAAAGCTTATCCACCATGATCAAGTGGGCTTCATCCCTGGGATGCAAGGCTGGTTCAACATTCGCAAATCAATAAACGAATCCAGCATAGAAACAGAACCAAAGACAAGAACACATGATTATCTCAATAGATGCAGAAAAGGCTTTTGACAAAATTCAACAGCCCTTCATGCTAAAAACGCTCAATAAATTCGGTATTGATGGAACGTACCTCAAAATAATAAGACCTATTTATGACAAACCCACAGCCAATATCATACTGAATGGGCAAAAACTGGAAAAATTCCCTTTGAAAACTGGCACAAGACAGGGATGCCCTCTCTCACCACTCCTATTCAACATAGTGTTGGAAGTTCTGGCTAGGGCAATCAGGCAAGAGAAAGAAATCAAGGGTATCCAGTTAGGAAAAGAAGAAGTCAAATTGTCCCTGTTTGCAGATGACATGATTGTATATTTAGAAAACCCTATCGTCTCAGCCCAAAATCTCCTTAAGCTGATAAGCAACTTCAGCAAAGTCTCAGGATACAAAATTAATGTGCAAAAATCACAAGCATTCTTATACACCAGTAACAGACAAGCAGAGAGCCAAATCAGGAATGAACTTCCATTCATAATTGCTTCAAAGAAAATAAAATACCTAGGAATCCAACTTACAAGGGATGTAAAGGACCTCTTCAAGGAGAACTACAAACCACTGCTCAGTGAAATCAAAGAGGACACAAACAAATGGAAGAACATACCATGCTCATGGATAGGAAGAATCAATATCGTGAAAATGGCCATACTGCCCAAGGTTATTATAGATTCAATGCCATCCCCATCAAGCTACCAATGAGTTTCTTCACAGAATTGGAAAAAACTGCTTTAAAGTTCATACGGAACCAAAAAAGAGCCCGCATTGCCGAGACAATCCTAAGTCAAAAGGAGAAAGCTGGAGGCGTCACGCTACCTGACTTCAAACTATACTACAAGGCTACAGTAACCAAAACAGCATGGTACTGGTACCAAAACAGAATATAGACCAATGGAACAGAACAGAGTCCTCAGAAATAATACCACACATCTACAGCCATCTGATCTTTGACAAACCTGAGAGAAACAAGAAATGGGGAAAGGATTCCCTATTTAATAAATGGTGCTGGGAAAATTGGCTAGCCATAAGTAGAAAGCTGAAACTGGATCCTTTCCTTACTCCTTATATGAAGATTAATTCAAGATGGATTAGAGACTTAAATGTTAGACCTAATACCATAAAAACCCTAGAAGAAAATCTAGGTAGTACCATTCAGGACATAGGCATGGGCAAGGACTTCATGTCTAAAACACCAAAAGCAATGGCAGCAAAAGCCAAAATTGACAAATGGGATCTAATTAAACTAAAGAGCTTCTGCACAGCAAAAGAAACTACCATCAGAGTGAACAGGCAACCTACAGAATGGAGAAAATTTTTGCAACCTACTCATCTGACAAAGGGCTAATATCCAGAATCTACAAAGAACTCAAACAAATATACAAGAAAAAAACAAACAACCCCATCCAAAAGTGGGCAAAGGATATGAACAGACATTTCTCAAAAGAAGACATTCATACAGCCAACAGACACATGAAAAAATGCTCATCATCACTCGCCATCAGAGAAATGCAAATCAAAACCACAATGAGATACCATCCCACACCAGTTAGAATGGCAATCATTAAAAAATCAGGAAACAACAGGTGTTGGAGAGGATGTGGAGAAATAGGAACACTTTTACACTGTTGGTGGGATTGTAAACTAGTTCAACCATTATGGAAAACAGTATGGCAATTCCTCAAGGATCTAGAACTAGATGTACCATATGATCCAGTCATCCCACTACTGGGTATATACCCAAAGGATTATAAATTATTCTACTACAAAGACATATGCACACGTATGTTTATTGCGGCACTATTCACAATAGCAAAGACTTGGAATCAACCCAAATGTCCATCTGTGACAGACTGGATTAAGAAAATGTGGCACATATACACCATGGAATACTATGCAGCCATAAAAAAGGATGAGTTTGCATCCTTTGTAGGGACATGGATGCAGCTGGAAACCATCATTCTTAGCAAGCTATCACAAGAAGAGAAAACCAAACACCGCATGTTCTCACTCATAGGTGGGAACTGAACAATGAGGAAACTTGGACTCGGGAAGGGGAACATCACACACTGGGGCCTATCATGGGGAGGGGGGAGGGGGGAGGGATTGCATTGGGGAGTTATACATGATATAAATGATGACTTGATGGGTGCTGATGAGTTGATGGGTGCAGCACACCAACATGGAACAAGTATACATATGTAACAAACCTGCACGTTATGCACATGTACCCTAGAACTTAAAGTATAATAAAATAAAATAAAATAAAATAAAATAAAATATTATACCATTGCCCTCCACAGTCTAGCTGCTAATTTCTACCCTTAAACACTCAAAATTCCCAGTTAATCAAGTTAAATCCTTGGTCACAGAGAAGCTGCTTTATCTTAGTGTTTGACTGAAAATATATCTGCATTTCAATAATACAGCATGTCACATTGGATAAAAATAGCACTTTTAAAAACGCCTTCTTCAAAGTAGTAGGTTGTCTAGCAGTCTAGTTTTTAGCAGTGAAACTTAGGATGACTTACTTGGCAGTGGCTTCTGGAGAGCAGTTTCTTAGTGGGTTAAATGAAGATAAGAATATCTTCCTGACCTATCTCAAAAGTTTAATATGGGGCTCATAATAGATAATAAGTGAGTTAAATATAAAATGCTACAAAATTTGCAAATGGTGAGTTGGAAATAGCTTTAGATGTCCCAACTCTCCATTTTAAACATAGAAAGTGACACCCAGAAAAGTGTCAAGAAAAACAGGGACAAGTGCCAGGAATTTCCTGAACTGGCTGCATTGATGAATGCCAACACAACTTTCACATTTTCACTTTTCCAGCTGGAAGTAGCTGAGAGACATGAATACCCAGTAATTATGTGAGTCTTCCTAGTTCATACACAGATCTTCTACAAAGTTATTATTGTTAAGTTCACTTACAAAAAATAGAATAGCCTTTAATTAAAAAATAAAGCCCATAATAAAATAATATTGCCATAGTTTTCTTACCTTTAGTGTCTTCATGCAATACCTGCAGTGTTCTTGGATCCATTTTTTGAGCCCATCCTTGAAATTTCTTTTTATATTCTCATTGTACTTTTTAAACCATTATGTTGCTTTAACCATAGCAATGGCCTGGTGGAATGTAGGCGTTACCATCTCTTGACATATAACATTTTCTAATACAGATTTCATAGATTTGGAATAGTTGAACTTTTCTGCTAAGTTACATCTTTATGTTGACTCTACTCCTTACTTTTGGTTGCTCATTCCCATGAGTACTTCGGTTATGTAACATTTTTCTCTGACATGGAAATCAGCAAACAGGCATGCTATGGCCAAAGGTAAAGCATCACGATAGTGAAGAAGCTTACGTAAAGGGATAATTGATGAATGCAGCAGCATGTGTTTGTGATTAAATCAAAGGCACATTCAAGGCTGCCTAGCAATCCAACCTGATTAACTGTTTTCCAAATCCTAATATAGTACAAAGTAATTGACAATGACAGGGATTGGGGGAAAGTCAGATGCAAAATTGAGTATATCACTGTCAGATGGTTAACAAAACAAATTGCCCAATGTCTTCTAAATTTCTATATTTCTAGAACTTATTTCTGAAATGAAACTTATTTTCACAGACAATAGAACAGTTTAGTGTCTAGACAATGGGAAAACATTAACTAAGTTGTTAATAAGAGCAGATAAAACATCATCTTTTTTTGCCATCTGTAAAGATGCAAGGCCTGTTTTCTGTTATTTTGTACACTACACCTTCTAAGTCAGATCCCAAACTCACAGATTATTCTGGGATTGTATGAAATCCCTACCTTTTATTTATTTAAATAAAATGATATTGAAGTTAGTGAATACAATAGCTAATAAAAGCTAGTATTTATTAGGTGCCATGAATATAAGACATTCTTTTTATTTTGTTATAATTTCTAATTCTCATAACACATGTATTCAGTAGGAATTGTTGTCTCCATTTTATGAGAAAACTGAAGTCCAAAGTTGTTGATTACTTTGCCTAAAGTCACATAAGTAGTGAGGATTCTGGCTCAGACTAGTCGGACCCTAAATCCCATGCTATTTCCACTCTTCTATGACTCCTTTTTATTCTTTTTAACCTCCATAGATTTGTGAGGAGATAGCACAGCATGCAACATTTAAAAACTTTTTTCCCAATATTATACCAATACAGTCATAAAATTAACACAGCAATATAAAGCCAGTGAATTTCATTATTTACAGCAGAGGCAGTAAAGAGAAGGTGGGATTTAGATTCAAATGACCTGGCCCTGCCATCTATCAGCCATGAAGCTTTAGCCAAATCAGTTAATTCCACTGAACTTCACTTTTGGTAATCTTTAAAAATAGTGTGTTATCAAAGGGTTTTGTGGTCATTAAATGAAGTACTATTAACCAAGGAGTTTTTGCAAATGTGGATTATTTTTATTAAGAAGAAGACTATTTAGTGAGTCTGTTTGTCAGAGTGAATTATCAATAAGATTGATTATGTCATTTGGGAGGTTCAGAGATGTTTCTGGCTAAGACCAAATGAGATGGCTGAATACTCACGGTCAGAATGTACCCTTCTGTTTTCACTCTCAAGACAGAGAGATACGCTGTTGTTCTTTCTAACATCTTTAGCGATTTTATTAGTGTCTCCTGTAGAGTCCAGTAATCATTCACTGAGGAAAAGGGAATCAAACAACGAAGTTATGCTTGTTGCTGCCCAAATCAACAGGAAGAGCCTGGTTACATGCTGAGACATCACGCAAACCACTGCTGTGAAGAGGAGTGGACTGGGGCTGCACAGGTGGCAGAAGAGAAGCCCTGGAGAGACACTTAGAATCAAGGCTTGGAGATTGCTGGCAAGATGGCTGAACAGGAACAGCTCTGGTCTGCACGTCCCAGCGAGATCCACGCAGAAGGTGTGTGATTTCTGCATTTCCAACTGAGGTACCCAGTTCATCTCACTGGGACTGGTTGGACAGCGGGTGCAGCTAATGGAGGGTGAGCCGAAGTAGGGTGGGGCATTGCCTCACCTGGGAAGCGCAAAGGGATGGGGAATTTTCTCCCCTACCTGAGGGAAGCCTTGAGGGACTAAGCCTGAGGAACTCCAGCACAGATACTGCGCTTATCCCACAGTCTTCCCAAACCACAAACCGGGAGATTCCCCGCGGTGCCTACCCCACCAGGTCTCTGAGTTTCAAGCACAAAACTGGGTTGCCATTTGGGCAGACACCAAACTAGCTGCAGGAGTTCTTTTTTTCCATACCCAGTGGTGCCTGGATCACCAGCGAGACAGAACTATTCGCTCCCCTGGAAAGGTGTGTTGAAGGCAGGGAGCCAAGTGGTCTGGCTCGGCGGGTCCCACTCCCATGGAGCCCGGCAAACTAAAATCCACTGGTTTGAAATTCTTGCTGCCAGCACAGCAGCAGTCTGAGACTGACCTGGGATGCTCGAGGTTGGTCGGGGAAGGGACGTCCACCACTGTTGAGGCTTGAGTAGGCAGTTTTAGGCTCACGGTGTAAACAAAGCAGCCAGGAAGTTCAAATTGGGCGGAGCCCACTGCAGTTCAGCAAGGCTGATTTGGTCAAACTGCAGGACTTCTCTTCTCTGAGCAGGGCGTCTCTGAAAAAAAGGCAGCAGCACCAGTCAGGGACTTATAGATAAAACCCCCATCTCCCTGGGACAGAGCACCTGCGGAAAGGGGAGGCTGTGGGTGTAGCTTCAGCAGACTCAAACGTCCCTGCCTGACAGCTCTGAGAGAGCAGCGGACCTCCCAGCACAGCGTTTGAGCTCTGCTAAGGGTCAGACTGCCTCATCAAGTGGATCCCTGACCCCCGTGTATCCTGACTGGGAGACACCTCCCAGTAGAGGCCGACAGACACCTCATACAGTTCTGGCTGGCATCTGGAAGGCGCCCCTCTGGGACGCAGCTTCCAGAGGAAAGATTCGGCAGCAGCCTTTGCTCTTCTGCAGCCTCCACTGGTGATACCCAGGCAAACAGGGTCAGGAGTTGACCTCCAGCAAATTCCAGCAGACTGGCAGCAGAGGGAACTGACTGTCGGAAGGAAAACTAACAGACAGAAAGGAATAGCATGTCCACTCAAAGACACCATCCGAAGGTCACCAACATCAAAGAGCAAAGGTAGATTAATCCACAAAGATGGGGAGAAACCAGAGCAAAAAGGCTGAAAATTCCAAAAACCAGAATGAGTTTGATGAATTGACAGAAATAGGCTTCAGAAGGTCGGTAATAACAAAATTCTCCAAGCTAAAGGAGCATGTTCTAACCCAATACAAGGAAGCAAAGAACTTTGAAAAAAGGTTAGATGAATTGCTAACTAGAATAACCAGCGTAGAGAAGAACATAAATGACTGATGGAGCCAAAAAACACAGCATGAGAACTTCGTGAAGCATACACAAGTTTCAGTAGCCAAATCGATCAAGTGAAAGAAAGGATATCAGTGATTGAAGATCAACTTAATGAAATAAAGAGAGAAGACAAGATTAGAGAAAAAAGAATAAAAAGGAATGAACAAAGCCTCCAAGAAATATGGGACTATGTGAAAAGACCAAATCTACATTTGATTGATGTATCTGAAAGTGATGAGGAGAATGGAACCAAGTTGGAAAACACTCTTCAGGATATTATCCAGGAAATATCCTAGCAAGATAGGCCAACATTCAAATTCAGGAAATACCGAAAACACCACAAAAATACTCCTTGAGAAAAGCAACTCCAAGACACATAATTGTCAGATTCACCAAGGTTGAAATGAAGGAAAAAATATTAAGGGCAGCCAGAGAGAAAGCTCAGGTTACCCACAAAGGGAAGCCCATCAGACTAACAGTGGATCTCACTGCAGAAACCTTACAAGCCAGAAGAGAGTGGGAGCCAATATTCAACATTCTTAAAGAAAAGAATTTTCAACCCAGAATTTCATATCCAGCCAAACTAGGCTTCATAAGCAAAGGAGAAATCAAATCCTTTACAGACAAGCAAATGCTGAGAGATTTTGTCACCACCAGTCCTGCCTTACAAGAGCTCCTGAAGGAAGCATTAAACATGGAAAGGAACACCTAGTACCAACCACTGCAAAATCATACCAAATTGTAAAGAATATCGACACTATGAAGAAACTGCATCAACTAATGGGCAAAACAACCAGCTAGCTTCATAATGACAGGATTAAATTAACATATAACAATATTAACCTTAAATGTAAATGGGCTAAATGCCCCAATTAAAAGACACAGACTGACAAATTGGATAAAGAGTCAAGACACATCACTGTGCTGTACTCAGGAGACCCGTCTCACGTGCAAAGACACATATAGGCTCAAAATAAAGGGATGGAGGAACCTCCATACTGTTTTCCATAATGGCTGTACCAGTCTCCCTTCCCACCAACAGTGTATAAGTACCTTTTCTCTATAACCTTGCCAACATTTGTTATCTTTTGACTTTTTGATAATTGCTATCCTAAGGGGTGTGAAGTGGTTTATTATAGAGATTTTGAGTTGCATTTCCCTCATGATTAATAATGTTGAACACCTTTCCATATACCAGTTGGCCATTTTCAAGTTTTTAAAAAAGAAATGTTTATTCAGGTCTTTTGCGCATTTTAAATTGGGTGTTTTTCCACTATTGAGTTGTATGGATTCTTTACAAATTTTGGATACTAACTTCTTATCAGATATATGGTTTGCAAATATTTTTTTCCCAAACCATAGGCTGCATTTCATTTTGTTGATTGTTTCCTTTGCTATGCAGAAACTTTTAGTTTGATATAATCCCATTTATTTATTTTTGCTTTTTGGCCTAAGGTTTTGGAGTGATAGCCACAAAATCATTGCCAAGACTGATGTTCAGATTTCTACCTATGTTCTCTTATAGAAGTTTTATAGTTTCAGGTCTTTTATTTAGGTATTTTATCTACTTTGAGTTGATTTTTAGGTATGGTGTAAGATAAGGGTTCAATTTCATTCTTTTGCGTTGTGGAAATTCAGTTTTCCTAGCCCCAGTTAATGAAAAGACTATCCTTTCTGCATTGTACTGTCATTGAACCCTTGGCAAAAAATTAGTTGATCATATGTGTTTGGATTTATTACTGGGCTCTCAATTTTGTTCCACTGGCCTAGATGTCTGTTTTTAATGCCAGTACCATATTGTTTCGGTTACTGTAGCTTTGCAATATGATTTTAAATCACAAAATGTGAGGCCTCCAACTTTATTTTTCTTTCTCAGATTTTTTTTTTGACTATTTGGGATCTTTATGGGTGCACATTGTCTTAGTCTGTTTTGTGTGGCTTTAATAGAATACCACAGACTGGGTAATTTATAGGGAACAAAAATTTATTTCTTACAGTTATGGAGGCTAGAAAGCCCAAAGTCAAGAGGCCTCCATCTGGCAAGGGCCTTCTTGCTGTGTCATCCCATGGGAGGAAGGTGGAAAAGCAAGAGAACACTTGTGAGAGAGAGCAAGAGGGGCCCAAACTCACATTTACAGCAAAGCCACTCTAGAGATAACTAACTCACTCTCAAAATAATAACATTAATCAATTCATGAGGGCAGAGTCCTTGTAACCTAATCACTTCTTATTAGGTCCAACTTCCTAACACTGTTGCATTGGGGATTAAATTTCCAACACATTAACTCCAGGGAACATATTCAAACCATAGCGTATATTAATTTTAGTTTTTTTTCTATTTCTAGGAAGAATGCCATTGGGATTTTAATACAGATTTCATTTAATCTGTATATTGCTTTGGGTAGTATGAACATTTGAAAAATACCAATTCTTCCAATCCATAAGCATTGATATATTTTTGGATCTTCTTCAGTTTTTTTTATGAATGTTTTATAGTTTTCAGTGTATAGATCTTTCACCTCTTTGGTTAAGTTTCTTCCTAGATATTTTATTTTTTTGATGATAACATAAAAGGGATTTTTTTCCTTGATGTCTTTTTCAGTTATGTCATTATTTGTGTATAAAAATGTTATGGATCTTTATGTGTTAATTTTGTATCCTAATAATTTACTGAATTCTTTAATTAGTTCATATAGGTTTTTTTTGGAATTTTTTTTAACGGATAGGATTGTGTCACCTGTCACTTGAGATAATTTTGGTTCTTCCTTTCCAATTTGGAAGGGAAGAATTTTTTCTTCCTTTTTCTTGTCTGATTTCTCTTGCTAGTACTTCAAGTACTATGTTGAATAGAAGTGCCTTGTAGCAAATCTTAGTGAAAAAGATTTCTATTTTCTCCCATTGATTACAATGTGGGTTTTTCGTAGATGACCTTTATTATGTTCAGAATCTTTCCTGTTATATCTAAACTCTTGAGAGTTTTTATCAAGAAATAATTTGTGGACTTTGTTGAATGCTTCTTCCATGTTAATTGAGATGACTATGTAGATTTATCTTTCATTTGGTAAATGTGATGTATCACATTGGTTGATTTGCATATCTTAAACCAGACTCACATGCCAGAGATAAATCCCACTTGGCCATTGATATGGTTCGGCTGTGTCCTCACCCAAAACCTCATCTTGAATTGTAATCCCCATAATCCCAATAATCCCCATGTGTCAATTGCAGGACCAGGTGGAGGTAATTGGATCATGGGGGTAGTTTTCCCCATCCTGTTCTTGTGATAGCGAGTGAGTCTCAGATGATCTGATGGTTTGATAAGCATCTGGTATTTTCCTTGCTTGCACTCATTCTGTCCTGCCACCCTGTGGAGAAGGTGCCTGCTTCTCCTTTGCCTTCCACCATAATTGTAAGTTTCCTGAGGCCTCCGCAGGCATGCAGAACTGTGAGCCAATTAAGCCTCTTTCCTTTATAAATTATCTAGTCTCAGGATTTCTTCACATCAGTATGAGAACGAACTAATACAGCCATTATGTATAATCTCTTTGATGTGTTGTTGGATTCAGTTTGCCAATATTTTATTGAGGATTTTTGCATCAATGTTAATCAGAGAAATTGGCCTGTTGTTTTCTTTTCTGGTGAAATCTGTATCTGGCTTAAGTAGCAAGGTAATACTGGCCTCCTAAATTGTGGTTGGAAGTATTCCCTCTAGTTATATTTTTGGGAAGGACATTGTTGGTATTGATTCTTCTGTGAATGCTTGCTAGAATTTAGTTGTGAAGCCATTTGGTCTTAGGCTTCTCTTTACTGGGAGATTTTTGATTACTTCTTCAATTTCTTTTACTTGTTTTTAGTCTGTTCAGGCTTTCTTTTTCTTCTTGGTTCACTCTTGGTAGATTATATTTTATAGAAATTTATCCAATTCCTTTGGGTTAACCAAATTATTGGAATAAAATTGTTCATAATAGTCACTATGATTATTTTTTATTTCTGAGGCATCTGCTGTAATTTATTTTCATTTTTGTTTTATTTGTTTGAGTATTCTTTCTTTTTTTCTTACACTAGCTAAGAGTTTTTCAGTTTTTTAATTTTTTTCAAAAATTAACTCAGTTTTACTTATTGTTTCTGTGATTATTTTGTTCTCTGATTTATTTCTGTCCTAGTTTTTATTACTTCCTTCTTTCTGCTAATTTTTGATTTAGTTTTTTTAAAGCTGTTTGAGATGTAATAGTAGACAAATTTGTTTGAAATCATTCTTCTTTTATATGTAGGCATTTATTGCTGTAAACTTACCTCTTAGAACTGCTTTTGCTGCATCCCATAGATTTTGGTACACTGTGTTTCCATTATTATTTGTATCAAAATATTTTAAATTTTCCCTTTTGATCTCTTTGACCATTTGGTAGTTCTGATCATGTTATTTATTGTCCACATATTTGTAAATTTTCCAAGATTCTTCCTGTTATTGTTTTCTAGTTTTATACCACTATAGTCCGAAATGATGCTAGGTATGATTTCAATCTTCTTGAATTTGTTGACTTATTTTTTTTGCTTAATATATAGCATATCGTAGAGAATGTTTCATGTGCACTGGTGCAAAATGTGGATTCTGCTGTTGTTGGATGGCAAGTTTTGTATGTCTGGTATGTCCATTTGGTCAAAAGTGCAACTTAAGTACAGTATTTTCTTATTAATTTTCTGTCTGGTTGATCTACCCATTGTTAAAAATGGGGCACTGAAGTCCCCTATTATTATTGCATTGCTAGTTATCTCTTTCTCCCTTCATGTCCATTAATATTTGCTTGGTGTATTTAGATGCTTCGATGTTGGATGCATATAAATTTCCAATGATTCTCTTCTCCTGGTTGACTCCTTCATCATGTAATAATGACCTTGTTTGTCTCTTGTGACAGTTTTTACTTGAAGTTTATTTTATGAGTGTAGCCACTTCTGCTCTCTTCTGGTTATCATTTGCATGAAATGTCTTCTTCCACTCTTTTACTTTCAGCCTATGTGTTTCCTTAAAGTTAAGTTTCCTCTTCTAAGTAGCATATAGTTGGATCTTATTTTTATAAAATCTATGTAGCCAGTCTGTGTCTTTTGACTGAAGAATTTAGTTCATTTATATTCAAGGTTATTATTGGTAGGTAAAGAATTACTATTGCCATTTTGTTATTTTTCTGTCTTTTTTTTTTTTTTTTAAAGCTCCTTTGTTTCTTTATTCCTTCCTTGTTTACCTTTGTGATTTGAATTTTTTTGGTAATGCTAAGCTTTGATTCCTTTGTCTTTAGTTTTTGTATATTTGCTGTAGTGTTTTTCTGTTTTGTGGTTATTATGAGGCTTACCTAAAACACTTTATTGTTATAATCTACTATTTTAAGCTGATGAAAACTTAACTTCTGTTGCATACAAAAACTGGAATTTTACCCTCCACCCTATTTATATTTTTGATGTCATAATTTACATCTCTTTATATTCTGTAGTCTTTAACAACTTATTGTAGCTTTAGTTATTTGTGAACATTTTTATGTTGCATAAAATGCAACATAAATTATATGTTACATAAATTATTATGTCGCATAAAATGCAACATAAATTATATGCAACATAATTTATACTAGAGATATGTATGATTTACACACCACAATTACAGGATTGGAGTTTTTCCACTAAGCCAAGATCTATTGCTCCAGGGCACATCCCAGCAGCTTAGGCCCATGAGGCTGGGATGTAGCTGTGGTTCTGACCCTGGGGGGCAAGTTATACCACTGGCATGGCTCTGGGGAAGAAGGCAAGCTCTGGAGGCTCAGGCTCCAAGAATCAGGGCATAGTTGCAATTTGGGACTCAGAACCAATAGGGCACTTTGGCAGCTTGGGACCCAAGGGATGAGGTACCACACAGAGTCACAGAATTGTGACTTTGGACCCTGAGATAGTGGGATATGGCAGTAGCCCAGGCTCTGTGAGGCCAGGGGCAGCAGCAGTAAGGACCCAGAAATGGCAAGATGCTGCTGTGGCTTTGTCCCAGAAGATGGGTAGGAGTGTAATGATTCTACTGCCTGGAGATTGGGGTGCCTCAGTAGCTTGGCCTAAGTCAGGGCTAGTTCAGTTCCAGGTAGGCAGGGAACTGTGATGGCTTGGCCTGGAAGGCAGGGTGATCCAGCTCAGCCAAGGCTCTGATTCCTCAGGATGCAAGGCACTGTGTCTACTCAGCGCCAGAAATTTCAGCTACCAGGTTCAGTGGAGCCTCTGCATCCCTGATGGTAGAGTGCAGGATGAGCTGGGGTGCTGGGAGGTGCAACTGTTCTCTTGTGCAGAAGACCTGAGGTCCCTGTGGGGTGGGCTACTGCATCTGCTCTGGGGCCAGGGTCACGACTCTTCCCGTGTTCAGGAGGCCACAGGACTGGATGCTGCCTCAGCTGTGGCTCTGGGGGTGTGACTACTCTTAGAGTTTGAAGTTCTGGATCTCTGGCTGTGGGGTATTACTTCAGTTTGGCCCTCAGGAGAGGGAATACCAGCAACTGAGAAGGCAGAATGAAGCGGCTTTGTGGTAGCTTGGTCCTGGGGGTTGGATGTAGCAGCAACTCTGCTCAGAGATACTGGGCTCCTGGGTAGATGTGGGGCAGGGGTGGCTGAGCATCTTGGGATGGAGGTATACAATGGCTACTCACCCTGGAGCAGAGTTCACTCTAGCATTGGCTTCTGTTCCACAGTGGTGCAGAGAAGCAGCAGTACAGGCTAGTGGGGGCACACAGTATAGGCTCCTTCTCTAAGGTTAGCTCAGCATATTGACTCCAGGGAACTGTCTCAGCTGGGCTCAGAATCTGTGAGGACTGCAGGAGTCTCCAGCAGCGGACTGCAGGTAGCCGAGATGGTGATGGGGGTGCTGGGATCCTCTTGCTCACCTTTTCCCTGCAGGGAAAAGTCCCTCCTGGTTCCAAGCTCATCTCAACTGTGGGGATGGGGTGGTGGAGGAAGGCATTTTCTTCCGTTCTCTGTGTGGCCATCTTGGGTTTCTGTGCTCTATAGGATTCCTGCTGGATTTTCGGTACTCCCTAATGCTCTCTTTTAGCTATTTTAGTCAAAATGTAGTTATTTATCCATGTTTTGTTTTGTTTTTTGTGTGTGGAAGAGTGCTAGGAGCTTCTAGTTGGCCATCTTGCTGATGTCCTAATTTGTATGTCCTAATTCCATAAAGACTCTAAAGTCTTTACGGAATTCTAAATTTTTATGAATCCAAAGACAGCATAAACATAAAACAGGTTTATTTCAACTATAGACACAAAGCACACATTTTTGTTGTGCATTCCTTGACTAAGGCCTTTACCATAAGCTAGGTGTACCAGACTAGATCACTACTGACAGTCCCTCACTTTCCTAAACTGTGCTTAGTGACAGCTGCTGACAAACCTGAGGAATAAGGAAACCAACGATTACACAGCCCCAAACAAACATGGTATACAACCGAACCTCCACAATTTCACCATCTTTTTCTTCTCTTTCTATCTATCTGCCTGTCTCTGTCCCCTTCTCTTTCTTTCTCTGTTTTACACACACACACACGCGCACACACTTCCTCCTCCCTCCTGTTCTTTGCTAATGTGTGTGGGAGGGGGGCTGAATCAGGAGCAGGGAGGCTGGTCCCTGGCGTGGCCTTTTTCTGGGCCACCTCTTGCTGCCCCCCAGGTGCTCAGTTCTCTTCTCCGGTGCCTTGTTCAGCCCCCTTTGCTCTTTCTTCTTCATTTTTTTTTTCTGATGTGTAAACATCCTGGGAAATTTGCATATTTGGCTGTAGTCGGGAGATCTTGGACAGGGTTTAGTGACTGTGTTGGAACCATTTGCTATTCTCTCACTAATCCCATGGACAGGAGATGGGGGAGTGAGGGCGGATGGAATCTCACCACTGCCCCCTGAGAGGGAGTAACTGAATCAATAGCACTGTCGCTGTTTCCATCTGTCAGGGTGACATGCCAACTGGCTAATGCTGAATTATTGATACTCCTTCCCAAAGTGAGTTAACCAAACAATTCAAAATCAGTGAAAAGGGGGTGGTCAATGGCAAATGAGGTTAAGTCCATTTTGTCACAAGGACAGGAAGCTGATGGCTGCCTCCAAGCCAAATCTGCTTGATTTCTGTTATCGCTGAGAGAGGTCTTCAGTGCCACAAAGGGAAAGAACACAATAGAACAACAAAATTAGCTTTTTCACAAAAGAGGATTCAGATCACTTTCCAAATGAGCCATATTTACTAGCTAGCTCCCCTATCCCTCCAGCAGTAGAACTGGTATAGAAATAACCAGAAGGGAAGTTCTTTCACAGTAAAATAAAATAAAATAAAATAGCCAAGATTTCCTTGAAAAACTGGATTCCTCCGTGAATTTGACCTTCAATCTTGACAGAAAGGTGATTGCTGGAAACACAAAAGCTCACTGGCTAAATTCCTATTCTGATGTCTCTACCGGGTGTTAGGATCCGTAGAGCAATTAATGAACCTGAGATATGACAACCCACTGATTTTACTGAGCAGTGTCTTGGGAGATCACAAAGCATTCTCTTATGTATTCAGTGTCATAAATTCTACCCTTTAGGGAGCACATTAATTGTTATGCACTGAGTAAACAGCTGCTTTATATTGTACACAGAGGTGCCAGGAGGTGCTTGCCCTGAAATTGTGTATGCCCCAGGCTGCAAGGTGTAATAAATAAATGGGCAAGTTGTGAATTTCCATTCATTTGGATGGACTTTTTATTAAAGTGCCTGCCAAGACACTTGCACAGACCAGAATGTTTAAAGAGTTAATGTTCATAGATTTTAAACATTCCACAGCATTTCACCTGTCTACAGTTTTCAATCTTTCTCCAAGCCCAGTGAACTGTTACAAACACAGATCTGTAGCACCATCTAGTGGACAGGAAGCAGGGGTAGTGTGCAGACAACTGACTATAAAATTTGAAAGCCAAATTTCGGGTATGGCTCAACCTTCTTGTTCATGGTAGGGTATCCCAGTCATATTCTGAGCAGAATGAAACGTGAGTTGGATGGCAGGAACGGGCGCTACAATTTGGCTGAGCCATCCATTATTGGGGAGGAAGACGGGGTGGAGGCTGCAACCAGACGGAGCAGTGCATTGATCTCTGCACTTTGATCAGTGGAGAAATCAGTTATTAATCAACAAAGAACTATTGATTTCCCAGCACAGTTGCAGCCAGAAAACAGTGTATCAGCTGTTACTATTAACAACCAGTGTGTTGGGAAGTTAACCACTAGCAACTCTGCCCTTGGCTTCAGTAAACAGATCATTAAATGATGGGAAGAACCTGAACTCTCCAGAGGGACGGCTAGAGGAGACTGAGGAATTTTAAACAAAACATGAAACTGATTTGCATTTTGTAGTTCAAAATGGAGCTAGTCATTAGCTCCTTTTAGACAAAAATAATGTGAAAACTGTATATTTATACTATGTGCGTTCTTTGGCTTAACTAAAAATTGAGTTATTGGGACCAAGAAAAAAATCAATAATCAACAAATATTATCAACAGTTTACCTTGTACCAGGCACTCTTCTAGGGGAAACAGACATTAAATCCTTGCCTTTGTATTAATATTTAGTAGTTGGTGTCATGTGACATAGACATTATGGTGCTGCCACTAAGTCGAACCAAAGTTTCTCTAATTTTGTATAAACACACTTTAGAGTTACACTAAAATATCATTATGGCATGAAGTCTATTTCTCAAAAGAGAAACAATAACAAATGTATTCAGCTTAGCCATTAACTTTTTTCTCTTATTTCACTTTAATGGGATTAACCTTATTGATAATGCTAAATATTTACCTGGACCTTCAACAAGGTGTGTGTGTGTGTGTGAGAAATTGTCCTATAACCAGCCTGGAAGCAATTTCAGATGAGTGACTATAAAGTCCTTCAGGCACCTGGACTAAGGCTGGTTCCTAAAAGCTTGCTCCGCAGGGTCCATTGTCAAAGGAAGAAAAACTGGTGTTGGAGGCTGCCTGCCATGTTAGATTGATTATTGGGATTTCACACTCTGTTCTGTGGGTACAAGAACCATCCAACTCTGGAAAGGGTTGATATCTGTGGAGAATCTGGCAAGTTAGGGAAGTGACATGAGGAAAAACTATAGTTTAAAAAATTGTAATGTTATGGATAGGACTGTAAAAAGCTAGGAGTGTGATAATGTTTTTCAATTTTAGGTAAAAAATTTATTTAAAAAATTTCCCACCTTTAGTGAGGTATAGTTGACAAATAAAACTTGTATATATTTACAATGTACAATGTAATGTTCTGAAATATGTATATGTTGTGAAATTATTAATCAAGCTAATTAACATATATATTATCTCAGAGTTATTTTTTGTGGTGAGAACATTTAAGATAATCTCTCCTAGCAGTTTTCAAGCATACAATATTTTTAAAAGTATATGTTATTATTATTTATAGTCTCCATGCTGTACAACAGATCTCCAGAATTTATTCATCCCAATTGAAATTTTGTATTCTTTGACCAATGTCTCCCCATCACAGCCCCTTCCCCAACTTGTTTATTTCTTATTTGATTTGCAAAGCGATTGATAGACTTCTATGTTTCAGACATTGAAATAACTAAGATGGGTAAGACAAACTTCCTGCATGTGAGATACTTCTTCTCAAGTAATGGAGAAGAAACTTGGGTAATTACCATTAGTATGAAGAGAAATAGCTGATAAATAGTCTTTAGAGCAGTAGTTCTCAGTCTCACACATACATTAGAATCACCTGGAGGGTGTGTTAAACTACTGATTGCTGTGCCCACGCCCAGAGGTTTGGCTTCAGTAGGTCTTCGGTGAGTTCTCAGAATTTGCATTTCTAACAGGCTCCAGGTGATACTGTTTGTCTACCACTATTTTAGAGGGAGGTGGTGGTGGGTAGGGAAGGCTTCAAGGAGGAGTGACATCTCTGCTAGGACTGCTAATAAATATTAAGAGTTTGGTAATGGAGAGGGGACATGAGCATGCCAGGCAAAGAACACTGTGAGAAGATACATCCGGGAATGAGTGAGTCGTTCAGGGACACTAAAGTTCCGGACACACGGGCAAGAGCAGGGAGATGAGGCCCACATTGCAGACCAGGGCAGTTCTCAAGGGCCTTGAGTGCTGGGTTAAGAGTCAGGACACTGCCCCATAAACAATATGGAACCATTAGAGGTTTTTCAGAAGAGTGACATGATCAGATTTGTTTCCTAGACAGGAAATTGTCTTCCATTTGAAGAGAGGAGAACCAGAGGCAGGAAAAGCAATTAGGAAGCTGTTTCAGTGGTCGAGGTGATAGACATTAGGGGCTTTAACTGAGACCATGGAGGTATGAATGAACATGTAGAAACAAATGAGAAAGAGATTTAGGAGGTAGGATCAATTGTAATTAGGGACAGAGAAAGAGGAACTGAGGTCCATGATGTAATGCTGGGGTGCCTGAGTGGAAAGTCTTAGTATAAGTTGAGATACTATAAAAAAAAAAAAAGTCATTTTTGGAGGAAAATGGTTAATTTGATTTTGGAAAGAATAAGCTTGAAGTGTTGTTTTAAAAAAGAAAAGAAAAGAAAAGAAAAATGGGGACTGGTTGGCAGCACCTGTGTTAAGCCAGAATGGAACTAACAAACTGATGATGGAATGAAAGTTTATATTCATCCTTTAAATGTTAAGCCATGAAAAGATGGACTCACATTTTTTTTCTTATTATTTCAACATAGCCAATTGAAATTGGGAGTTCATGTAATCAGGGCTACATAAAAAATTATTCTATCCACTACTCATACACATCCTATGTATAATGTGCTTAAAACATGATTACAGGAATGAAACAAGGACACTTGAAATAGCAAGATTAGACTTTAAGTACATATTAAGTGAGTGATGTGGATGAGCGAGATTATTTCCAGTTAAAACATTCAGAGAAAGCTTCAACGTCTTCTTTCCCTTCTTTGTTACCTACCTCTTTTCTCTGACACTCATCAATCAGGTATCTTCACCCCCTTGTTCATGCCCTTTGGCTAGCAGAAGGGCTGAGTAGAATATATCATAGAAAGATAATGAAGATGTGTTAAGAGGCACAGGAGATTCGCAATGGCAGGGAGTTAGAGGGCAGGTCAGAGACAGCAGTGTATCTCAATTTTAACGTGTATGGAATCACCTGGAAATCTAGTTAAAATGCAGATTCTGATTTGCAGTGGGGCCTGAGATTCTGCATTTCGATCAAGCTCTCAAGTGATGCCTCCGTGCTGCTAGTCTGTGGACCTTACTGAGTAGCAAGGTGCTCGGGCATTTTCGGCCCACGTGGTTGAAACTATTGGCTGCGGAGTTAGACAGATTCGAGACAGAACATTGCCCCTGTCAGTTATTAGGTGGGTAACCTTGGGCAGGTTATTAAACCTCAATCTAAGTTTTATCTTCTGTAATAATAATACCTTACTTATGGAGTTGATAGTATTCTTTCTGACACCCATGGTATCCTTGAAGGATGACTTTTATGCTCCGAAGAGATTTTTGGGGGCTATCTTTGTCTTAAAAATTAATATTCAATTTAAATAAAGTTACAAATTCAAAAGTTTAAGAGCTCCATCAAGCAGATGCCAGTGTTTGAGTCTTAGCTCTCCTTACTGTGACTTTGGGCCAGTGACTTATCCTAGTATACATCAACTCATTTAACCTTTACCACAACTCTGTAGAGGTGCCTTTATTACTTCCAGCTGAGGTCTCAGTTTCCACTGCTGTAAACTGGGAATACTAATGGGGTAGTTGTGAGGAATAAATGAGTTAATGTGTAAAAAGCGTTTATAAAAGGCTTGGCACATAAAAAGCTTTATCATTCCTTAAGCCTTTAGGTTCAACTCACAAATCTTAGCTTTCTGTTTATAAATCTAGCAAATTTTAACAATTATTTTTAAAGTAACATTTACAACTGAATTAATTTTTCTTATATACCTTAAATTGCATTTCTACAGTTGGTGTTCTTTATTTTCTTCATGAAATCCAGTTGTCTGAAAAACAGATCATATAAAGAACTTAAATAACCCTTATAAATATGAAACTTTAAACTTACAAATATGGGGAGCTTAAAGTAGTGACACAGCAATGGGAGTGACAGATGTGGTCCGCTCTGGGGTACAGACGGTAAAGGGGTATGTGATCTGTAGAGAATTTAAAAACAATAATAAAATCAATTAAGTGTTGTTGGTCTGCCTTTTATTATCATCATGTACTGACATACTATCAATAACAGTGACAAAATACTCCTCATACTGGAATGGACCACTTCTATAGTCTGCGCCTCTTGGTACACCCAGGGTAATCTTAAGTGCTCTTTAATGTTCCAACACTGCTTAAAATGTTGGCCAAATTCTCTTTTACTTTTACATTAAAAATAACAATCTAAGGCCAAGCATAGTGGCTTGTGCCTGTAATCTCAGTGCTTTGGGAGGCCAAGGTGGGAGGAATGCCTGAGGCCAAGAGTTATGACCAGCCTGAGCAACATAGCAAGAGCCCCCTACAGCTACTCAGGTGGCTGAGGTGAGAGGGTTGCTTTGAGCCCAGGAGTCTGAAGCTGCAGTGAGCTATGACTGTGCCACTGCACTACAGCCTGGGTGACAGAGCAAGATCCTCTCTTTAAACAACAACAACAACAACAACACAACAAATGCAAAGCAAATCCAAGTTGTCTCTAGGCTTATCTATAATTACTCTAACATGTCTTTAAATATTATCAGTAATTAAAATCAAATATTCACTAATGTTTTCCCCTAAACATAGCTTAACATATTAATACTATAGGTTTGATTTATATGACCATGTATACCTTTAATTATAAATTTTTCCAGAGGTTTGCAATGTTAACTCAATAATGGAACACCTGTCATAGAAGCAGAACAGTGTCATGTGTTAAGAGAATAGATTATTGGAGCAGACTGCCTGGTTTTGAAGATTAGCCCCACCACTTACTACCAGTGTAGCCCTTAGCTGGTTATATAACCACTCAGTGTCTCAATTTTCTCATGAGGGCATATAATAACAAGTAGCTACCTTATAAGATGACTAAATAAATTATGATACCAAACTACTTAGCATATGTTAGAAATTGATTGAACACATAAGCATGGGTCTATTTCTAAGTTTTGATTCCATTTTATTGGTATGTTTGCCTATTTTTGGACTAACGTCATGCTACCTGGATTATGGTACCTTTATATGAAGTCTTGAATTCAAATCAGGTAACACAAGTTCTCCAATATTCTTTTCAAGGTTGTTTTAGCTACCCTTTACTAGTGAAACTTTCTGGGCCTGAAACTTACTTTGTGGGGAGGTTTTAAATTTTAAATTCAATTTATTTTACAAATATAGACTGTTCATTAAAAAATTATTATGTAATAAATTTTGGTGATTTTTTTAGCATAAAGTTATTTATAACTTTAAGCTCCTTATCATTTAAAAATATGTTGTTTCTGTTTCTTCAAACTATTCCAGAAAAATGAAGAGGAGGGAATACTTTCAAACTTATTTTACAAAGTCAGCATTACCTTGATTCCAAAACCAGACAAAGACACAACAATAAAAGAGAGTTACAGGCCAATATCCTTGATTAACATAGATACAAAAATTCTCAATAAGATACTAGCAAACCGAATTCCATAGTACATGGAGAAGATCATTCAATATGATCAGGTGAGATTCATCCCAGTGATACAAGAAAGGTTTAACATACACAAAATCAATACATGTGATACACTACATTAGTGGAAAGACAAAAACCATGGTCATCTCAATAAATGCTTTAAAAGCATTTGATGAAATTAGACATCTGTTCATGATAAAAACTCTCAACAAACTAGGTATAGAAGGTATGTATGTCAACATAATAAAGGTCATATATGACAAACCCACAGCTAACATCATACTAAATGGAGAAAAGTTGAAAGATTTTCCTCTAAGATCTGGAGCAAGACAAGATTCAATATAGTACTGGAAATCCTAGCCAGAGCAATTGAGCAAGAGAAAGAGATTAGAAGGAAGTAAAAGTATCCCTATTTGCAGGCAACATGATCTTATATAGAGAAAACCCTAAAGACTTCATAAAAAAGCTGTTAGAATTAATAAATGAATTCAGTAAAGTTGCAAGATATAGAATCAACATACACAAATCAGTAGCATTTCTATGTGCCAGTTTTGAACTACCTAAAAAAGCAATCAAGAAAATGATTTCATTTACAACAGCTACAAAATAGATACCTCGGAATAAACTTAACCAGGGAAGTGAAAGAGTTCTATGTTGAAAACTATAAAACACCAATGAAAGAAACTGAAGAGAAAACAAATAAGTGGAAAGATATCCCATGTCCATGGACTGGAATAATTAATATTGTTAAAATGGCCATATTACTGAAAGTGATCTACAGGTTAATGCAATCACTATCAAAATACCAATGAAATTCTTCACAGAAATAGAAAAAGTGATCCTAAAATTTATATAGAATCACAAAAGACACCAAACAGCCTAAGCTGTCCTGAGCAAAAAGAACAAAGCTGGAGGCATCACACTAACCTGATTTCAAAATATATCACAGAGCTATAGTAACCAAACCAGCATAGCGTTGGCATAAAATCGGACATATAGACCAATGAAACAGAATACAGAACCCAGAAACAAATTTATGCACCTACAGCCAGCTGATCTTTGACAAAGATGCCAGGAGCACACACTGGGGAAAGGAGAATCTCTTCAATAATGGTGCTGGGAAAATTGGATATTCATATGCAGAAGAATGAGACTAGATCCCTACCTCTCACCATATTAAAACATCAACTCAAAATGAATTATTGACTTCATATAAAACCCAAAATTCATGAAACTACTGGAAGAAAACAGAAAAAACACTTCATGACATTGGGCTGGGCAAGGATTTAAAAAATAAGACTGAAAAAGCATGGGGTGCAGTGTACACTGCTAGGGTGATGGGTGCACCAAAATCTCAGAAATCACACCTAAAGAACTTATCCCTGTAATCAAACACCACCTGTTCCTCAAAAACTATTGAAATAAAAAAGCACAAGCAATAAAAGCAAAAATGGACAAATAAATTACACAAAACTGAAAAGCTTCTGCACAGCAAAGAAAACAAGCAACAGACTGAAGGGACAACCTGCAGAATGGGAGGAAACATTTGCAAACAATATATTTGACAAGGAGTTTATATCTAGAATATTTAAGGAATGCAACTCAATAAGGCAAATAATCTGATTAAAAATGGGCAAAAGACTTTGATAAACATTTCTCAAAACAAGATATACAAATGGTTAATAGGTACATAAAAATATACTCAACATTACTAAAAATCAGGGAAATACAAATCGAAGCCACAATAAGATACCACCTCACTCCAGTTAGAATGGCTACTATAAAAAGACAAAAACATGTTGGCAAGGATGTGGATAAAAAGGAACACACACTGTTGCCACCAACACTAGTATTGTAAACTAGTACAGACGTTATGGAAACAGTATGTAGGTTCTTCAAAAAATTAAAAAGAGAACTACCATATGATCCACTAATCCCACTACTGGATATATATCCAAAGGAAATGAAATCAGTATGTTGAAGAGATGTCTGCACTCCAACGTTCATTGCAACACTATAATAGCCAAGATACGGAATCAATCTAAGTGTGCTTCAGTTAATGAATGCATAAAGAAAACGTGAGATACACACACACACACACACACACACACACGCTGGAAGAGTTTTCAGTGATAAAAAAAGAAGACATTCCATCATTTGCAACAGAAGGATGAACCAGGGAAATGTCATGTTAAGTGAAATAAACCAGACACAGAAAGTTAAATACTGCATGATCTTACTCATATGTGGAATCTTAAAACTAATGTTGATATCATAGAAGCAGAGAGTAGAACAGTGGTTACCAGAGACTGGGGAAGAATAGGGAGAGGGGAGAAAGAGGGGAGAATGGGAAGAGGTTGGTTAATAGGTGTAAAATACAATTAGATAGGAGGAATAAGTTCTTGTGTTTGATTGCACAGTAGGTGACTACAGTTAACTGTAAAGTATTGAATACTAAAAATTAGCTAGACGAGAAGCTTTTGAATGTTTCCACTACAAATAAATGATAAATACAGGGGGTGACAGGTACACACTAATTACTCTGGTTGGATAATTATAAAACATATATATGTACTGAAACATCAAATTGTACCCTAAATATATGTACAATTACAATGAGTCAATTAAAAATATGTTGTTTCTGTAGGTGGGCCTCACCTTTCATTCTGGGTATTGATAATTTATATTTTCTTTCTTTTTTTCTTCATTGACGTTGCTAAACATTTATAAATTTTGTTAACCTTTCAAAATAACTAAATTTTTGCTTTGTTAATTTTCTCTATTACTTGTCTATTTTCTATTTAATTGATGAGTTAATACCTGTTTTATCTTTATTATTTTCTTCTTTCTATTTACTTTGGTTTTAATGTGCTTTCTTTTGTTTTTCTACATTCTGAAGGTAGAAGTTTAGATCTTGACTTTTAGACATTTTGTGTTTAATATAAGCAAATGAAGCTATAAATTTCCCTCTAAGCACTGCCTTAACTGCATCCCATACACTTTTATACACGATTTTCATTTTTACTCAGTTCAAAATATTTTCTAATTTATCTCATGATTTCTTTTATCTGTGGTTTATTTCACAGTGTGTCATTTAATTTCTTGTTATTTTTCTTTCCATGGGCTCTTTTCCCCCTCTGGAAACCTTCCTATACCCCTCTGCCCATTGCACTTTCAGTTTCTTTCACATTTATTTAAGCAGAGAATGACTAGGCTGAAGCTTTCAGGATAATTATAAAGCTGATTATTCATGTTAGTTGAAGAATTTTTGACTGAGAAGTTGCTGTGTGCTCAACACTGTGATGTATTTAATCAATAGCTTCTGGGACTAGCCTTACAGCTGGAGGTGGAAGGGATGTTTCTGCTATCTTTAGTGTAAAGCATTTCTAAAACTCTAAGGCTTCAGGCACTTGAATCATGCTCTAGGAAAGGATTTCTGTGGTTCAAATTGTTGAGATACTACTTTCCAACACTTTAAAATAAAGTTTTGGTGATACATATTCTAATGTTCCTAATGTTTTGAGGGACTTAGGCTTTACCTTCCTGCCCACAATGGGGAGAAATTCTGATATGCATTTAAGATGAAATGGAGTCCCCGAGGATCCACTGTGACTGGTTACACTAGAGAGGTGAGCTTCTGGAGGTAGTGCCAGGTTGTGTGCCCAGGGAAAGGGGCCATAGAATAAGTTGTTCAACCTGCCTATCATCTGGACCATTTGATAAAGTCCAGGAAACATTATTTAAGGGTGGGAACCTATGGTGGTAAAGGTCTGGAGGACTTGTCTAGAGGATTCTCCAATAAATATCTCCAATCAATATTCCAGCAGGATAAAAGCAGAATCTGGCTGAATAGGAGTATGTGGTTGTTTCCATCATCTCTCCTAACATGACTAATATATAGCAACTTAACAAGCACTTGGAATAACAGCTAATAATAGTAGCTAACATTTATTGAGCACTTTCTATGAATCAGGCACTATACTCAATCTTTCATGTCTTATTTAAATCACACAAAGCTGCTAAGCTAGATACTATTCTTACCAGCCCCTTTACACTTAAGGAACTAAGTGAATTAATCCAGGTCACTTACAGGGACATTTTCTTCATACATGTTTGCACCCAATACACCTTATGAAAAATATGGAGTCTTTCCTTTCCATCCCAGGCATCTGGGCACTTTCTATAATAGAGCCAACTTTGCTTGTGGGGCAACTGGAAGTCAAACATATTTTGGAAAGTTCTCAATAGAATAGGCATCACAATGACTGAAATATTTTCTTCCAATTGTGTGGTCTCTATTACATGGCAAAGTAAATGATGCAGAAAAACCCAAGACATTTTTGACAAGCTTCACATTGACAATGGGAGCAAGCAGCACTTCCAAATTCCATTTGTTTCTCTACTGAATACTAATCCCAGAGTTTATCAGTTTGAATGTATTCCCTGAAGAATAACTCCAGACTTAAAAATTAATTCTTAATTCTTTAGGGGAAATTTCCATATCCCACATTAATAATCATAACAATTCAGTAGCAATGTCACCAAGAGTGCTCAGAGGACTGCTCTATTCTCCACATAGAGACAGTTTGATAACAAACTGATAAATAGAACCTTGAAAAATCAAAATTTACAGCATAATACCTGTCATTCAGACATATTTTCAATATGATGGCTCTAATAATTTCCCTTCTAAGCATTTATTACATTAAATAGACCAAAAAAAAAAAAAAAAAAAAAAAAAAAAAAAAAAAAAAAAACACTGAGGAGAGAGAACCAGCTATGCTCATCCAGATTTTCTCATTTAATAGTAAACTCCTGGGTGCAAGGCTGGCTTTGTGGATGTGCATTTGCACTGGGCCTATGCTCAGAAGGGCCCTGCACTTGCTTCAATGCCCGGCTGCCATCCTCATGAAATTGTTAACAATTTTATCTCTGAACTTGTTTTTTTTTTTTTTGGAAATTATGTCTGATGGAACAATGAAGCATGTGAATGAGCAGAGATATGCACAATAAGCATGCCCACCATTCCTCAGTGTCTGTTTTCATGCAGTGTTTGTGAGGCCCCGTGACTATAGGATTCTGGTAGACCCACAAGACATGAGAATTTTTGTTTTCTCAAAGGAATACAAGGTAAATGTGTTATAGATATGGCTAAGTGGAAATGACAACAGCCCCAAAAGCCATGTTTTTCATTTAAACCAGAACTTGCTTAAAGTACAAAAAGAAGACAATGACATTCTAAGACATACACGAATGGCCAAGGAACCCAATCATATCCTTTTTCATTCATGTCACTGCTCTGCATTAGCCAACCACTCACAGAAAAATTCATGACATAAAGGAAGAGAAAGACAGGGCAACCCACAGTTCCTTTTCCTTTCAGTTATTTATTCAGAACTGTGGGTAGAATGTATGCATATTGAGAAGTAAAATGAAACAGTTGAGTTTGTGTGGAATTTTCACTGGTCTGATAAGAACAAAATACATATGCATGTATGAACTACAAAATATAAATTGTGTAATTTCAGTGATTCTGCATATGAGCTAAACGATTTTATATTTGCATTTAAAACTAACAGCATATAAAGATGAATAGTAAAGCTTATGCTAATGATTTTAAGTTTAAATTTTCTTTGCTTAGAATGACACTACATAGCAAATATAAAACATCATGAAGAGTTGAGAGAGACTGCAGGAGGAACACGTCTTATGTTTTATAGTACCTTTAATGACACATTTTCCCTTCTTTTTTGAACAAGGGGCTTTGCATTTGTATTTTGCACTAGGCCTCACAAATTACGTAGCTGACTCAGCTTAGAGAGTCATATCTCTGCAGCCTTTGAGCAATGCCCCTATTCTGCTCCTTCACCTTCCTTTCCAGCTGGCCATTCCAATTTTCTCCACCTGCTTGTCCCCAGCTATCTATAGATGGAGATAAGCCTCTGCCTTATCCTGGAAGCATATGAAAGCTTACAATGAAGACAAAGTATTGCCTTGGTATCAAGAACTTGTCTTACACATTTGTCTATACACTGTCTTAATTATTCTAGTCTAACTAGTTTAGTTCCATGATAAGTCTTCATATTTTATGGAACCAATTTCTCCACCTTATTCTTTTTTTAGGGATTTGTTATTCTATATAAACTCGAGAGCCTGTCAAATCTTAAAAAAATTATGTTTGGATTTTGATCGGAATTGCAGTTAGCCTGTAAGTCATTTGGGGAAACACTGGCATCTTTAAGACACTGAATCTTGGCATCCAATAACACATATGTGTGTGTATATATGTTTTTTTCTTTGCTGCTTTAAAATAAAATTTTAGAATTTTCTTTATAATGGGCTTTCACATATTTAGACTTCTCTGAAGGTAATTTATGTTTTTGTTGCTATTGAAAATAGCATCTTTAGAAAACATTTCTAACTAATTGTGACTGGTGAATAGAAAAGTAATTGACTTCTTTAAAAATTTTTTTCCCCAAAGGTTATTGGGGTACAGGTGGTGTTTGCTTACATAAGTAAGTTCTTTAGAGGTGATTTGTGACATTTTGGTACACCTATCACCCGAGCAGTGTACAGTGCACCCTATTTATAGTCTTTTATCTCACGTTCCCTTCTCACCCTTCCCCACAAGTCCCCAAAGTCCATTGTATCCTTCTTATGCCTTTGCATCCTCATAGCGTAGCTCCCACATATCAGTGAGAACACACGATGTTTGGTTCTCCATTCCTGAGTTACTTCACTTAGAATAATAGGCTCCAATCTTATCCAGGTTGCTGTGAATGCTGTTAATTCATTCCTTCTTAAGGATGCAATACTACTCAGAAGGCTGAGTAGTATTCCATCATATATACATGTGTGTGTGTATATATATATGTGTGTGTGTATATATACCTACCTCAGTTTTTATATCCACTTGTTAATTGATGGGCATTTGGGTTGGTTCCACGATTTTGCAATTGTGAATGGTGCTGCTATAAACATGCATGTACAAGTATCTTTTTCATATAATGACTTCTTTTCATCTAGGTAGATACCCAGTAGTGGGATTGCTGGATCAAATGGTAGTTCTACTTTTAGCTCTTTAAGGAATCTCTACACTATTTTCCATAATGGCTGTACTAGTTTACATTTCCACCAGCAGTGTAGAAGTGTTCTCTGATCACTGCATCCATGCCAACATCTACTGTTTTTTGATTTTTTGGTTATGGCCATTCTTGCAGGAGTAAGGTGATATCACACTGTGGTTCTGATTAACATTTCCTTGATCATTAGTGATGTTGAGCAGTTTTTCATGTTTGTTGGCCATTTGTATATCTTCTTTTGAGAATTGTCTATTCATGTCCTTAGCCCACTTTTTGGTAGGATTGTTTGTTTTTATCTTGCTGATTTGTTTGAGTTTGTTGTAGATTCTGGATATTAGTCCTTTTTCAGATGTATAGATTGTGAAGATTTTCTCCCACTCTGTGGGTTGTCTGTTTACTCTGCAAACTGTTCCTTTTGCCATGCAAAAGCTCTTTAGTTTAACTAAGTACCAGCTCTTTATCTTTGTTTTTATTGCATTTCTTTTGAGTTCTTGGTCATGAAATCCTTGCTCAAGCCAATGTCTAGAGGCGTTTTTCCAATGTTATCTTTCAGAAATTTTATAGTTTTGGACTTAGATTTAAGTCCTTAATCCATCCTGGGTTGATTTTTGTATAAGGTGAGAGATGAGGATCCAGTGTCATTCTCCTACATGTGGATAGGCAAGTATCTCAGCACCACTTGTTGAAAAGGGTGTCCTTTCCCCACTTTATGTTTTTGTTTGCTTTGTTGAAGATCTGTTTGCTGTAAGTATTTGGGTTTACTTCTGGGTTATCTATTCTGTTCCATTGGTCTATGTGCCTATTTTTATACCAGAACCATGCTGTTTCGGCGACTATGGCCTTATAGTATAGTTTGAAATCAGGCAGTGCAATGCCTCCAGATTTGTTCTTTTTGCTTAGTCTTGCTTTGGCTATGCAGGCTCTTTTATTGTTCCATATGAATTTTAGAATTGTTTTTTTCTAATTCTGTGAATAATGATGGTTGTATTTTGTTGGGGATTGCGTTGAATTTATAGATTGCTTTTGGCAGTATGGTAATTTCCATAATATCGATTCTGCCCATCCATGGGCATGGGATGTGTTTGCATTTGTTTGTGTCATCTAAGATTTCTTTTTTCTTTTCTTTTCTTTTTTTTTTTGAGATGGAGTCTCACTCTGTCTCCCAGGCTGGAGTGCAGTGGTGCCATCTTGGCTCACTGCAAGCTCCGCCTCCTGGGTTCATGCTATTCTCCTGCCTCAGCCTCCTGAGTAGCTAGGACTACAGGCACCCACCACTATACCTGGCTAATTTTTTTGTATTTTTAGTAGAGATGGGGTTTCACCGCGTTAGCCAGGATGATCTTGATCTCCTGACCTTGTGATCCGCCGGCCTTGGCCTCCCAAAGTGCTGGGATTACATGTGATTTCTTTCAGCAGTGTTTTGTAGTTTTCCTTGTAGAGGTCTTTTGCCTCTTTGGTAAGGTATATTCCTAAGTATTTTATTTTATTTTTTGCAGCTATTGTAAAAGGCGTTGAGTTCTTGATTTAATTTTCCACTCAGTCGCTGTTGGTGTATAGGAGACCTACTGATTTGTGTACATTAATCTTGTATCTGGAAACTGCCAAATTCTTTTATCAGTTCTAGGAGCTTTCTGGAGGAGTCTTTCGGGGTTTCAAGGTAAACAATCTTATGGTCAGCAGACAGTGACAGTTTAAATTCCTCTTTACTGATTTGGATGCCCTTTATTTCTTTCTCTTGTCTGATTGCTCTGGCTAGGACTTCCAGTACTATGTTGAAGAGAAGTGGTGAGAGCAGGCATCCTTGTCTTGTTCCAGTTCTAGGAGGGAATGTTTTCAATTTTTCCCCATTCAGTATTATGTTGGTTGTGATTTTGTCATAGATGGCTTTTATTACATTGAGGTATGCCCCTTGTATGCTGATTTTTCTGAGAGTTTTAATTATAAAGTCATGCTAGATTTTGTCAAATGCTTTTTCTGCATCTATTGAGATGATAATACGATCTTTGTTTTTAATTCTGTTTATGTGGTGTATCACATTTATTGACCTGTGTATGTTAAACCATCCCTGCATCCCTGGTATAAAACCCACTTGATTATGGTGATTACCTTTTTGATTTGCTGTTCCGTTCGGTTAGCTAGTATTTTGTTAAGGATTTTTGCATCTACATTCATCAAGGATATCGGTCTGTAGTTTTCTTTTTTGGTTATGTCCTTTCCTGGTTTTGGTATTAGGGTGATGCTAGCTTCATGCAGTGAATTAGGGAGAGTTCCCTCTTTCTTTATCTTGTGGAATAGTGTCAATAGGATTGGTACCAATTCTTCTTTGAATGTCTGGTAGAATTTTGCTGTGAATCCGTCTGGTCCTGGACTTTTTTTTGTTGGTAAGTTTAAAATGACCATTTCAATCTCACTGCTTGTTATTGGTCTGTTCAGGGTATCTAATTATTCCTGATTTATGCTAGGAGGGTTTTATTTTTCCAGGAATTTATCCATCTCTCCTAGGTTTTCAAGTTTATGTGTGTAAATGTGTTCACTGTAACCTTGAATGATCTTTTGTATTTCAGTGGTGTCAGTTGTAATATCTCCCATTTCATTTCTTATTGAGGTTATTTGGATTTTATCTCTTCTCTTTTGGGTAATCTTGCTAATGGTCTATCAATTTTATTTGTCTTTTCAAAGAACCAGCTTTTTATTTAATTTATCTTTTGTATTTTTTTGTTTTAATTTCACTTAGTTCTGTTCTGATCTTGGTTATTTCCTTTCTTCCGCTGGGTTTGTGTTTGGTTTTGTTCTTGTTTCTCTAGTTCCTTGAGATGTGACCTTAGAATATCAGTTTGTGCTATTTCAGTCTTTTTGATGTAGGTGTTTAGGGACATGAACTTTCCTCTTAGCACCACCTTTGTTGTATCCCAGAGGTTTTGATAGGTTTTGTCACTATTGTTGTTCAGTTCAAAGAATTTTTAATTTCCATCTTGATTTTGTTTTTGACCCAATGATCATTCAGAAACAGTTTAGTTAATTTCCATGTGTTTGCATGGTTTTGAAGGTTCCTTTTAGAGTCGATTTCCAGTTTTATTCCACTGTGATCTGAGAGCATGCTTGATATAATTTCAGTTTTCTTAAATTTATTGAGGCTCATTTTGTGGCCTATCATATGGTTTATCTTGGAGAAGATTCCATGTGCTATTGAATAGAATGTGTATTCTGCAGTTGTTGGATGGAATGTTCTGTATACATCTGTTAAGTCCATTTGTTCCAAGGTATAGTTTAAATCCATTGTTTCTTTGTTTACGTTCTGCTTGATGATCTGTCTAGTGCTGTCAGTGGAGTATTGAAGTCCCCCACTATTATGGTGTTGCTGTCTATCTCATTTCTTAGGTCTATTAGTAATCGTTTTATATATTTGGGAGCTCTAGTGCTAGGTGCATATATGTTTCGGATTGTGATATTTTTCCTGTTGGACAAGGCCTTTTACCATTATATAACATCCCTCTTTGTCTCTTTTAACTGCTGTTGCTTTAAAGTTTGTTTTGTCTGATATAAGAATAGCTACCACTGCTAGCTTTTGGTGTCCATTTGCATGAAATGCCTTTTCCCACCCCTTTGCTGTCAGTTTATATGAGTCCTTATGTCTAGATCTCTAGCAGGGCCAGGGAAGCGTTCCTCAATTATTCTTTCAAATGTGTTTTCCAAACTATAACATTTCTCTTCTTCCCCAGGAACACTGATTATTCTTAGGTTTTGTTGTTTAACATAATCCCAGACTTCTTGGAGGCTTTGTTCATATATTCTTATTCTTTTTTCTTTGTCTTTGTTGTATTGGGTTACTTCAAAGACCTTGTCTTTGAGCTCTGAGTTTCTTTCTTCCACTTGTTCAGTTCTATTGCTGAGACTTTCCAGAGCATTTTGCATTTCTATAAGTGTGTCCAAAGTTTCCTGAAGTTTTGACTGTTTTTTCTTATACTACCTCTTTCCTTGAATATTTCTCCCTTGAATATTTCTCCTCTTTTTTATACTATCTCTTTCCTTGAATATTTCTCCCTTGACTTCTTATATTATTTTGTGGATTTTGTTGCATTGGGCTTTGCCTTTCTTTGGTGCCTCCCTGAATAGCTTAATAATTAACCTCCTGAATTATTTTTTAGGTAAGTCAGGGATTTCTTCTTGGGTTGGATCCATTTCTGGTGAGATAGTCTGATTTTTTTGGGGGGTGTTAAAGAGCCTTGTTTTGTCATATTACCAGAGTTGGTTTTCTGTTTCTTCTCATTTAGATAGGCTCTGTAAGAGGGAAGATCTAGGGCTCAAGGCTGTTGTTAAGAATTTTTTGTCCAACGGGGTGTTTCCTTGATGTAGTACTCTCCCACTTTTCCTAGGGATGTGGCTTCCTGAGAGCCAAGCTGTAGCAATTATCTCTCTTCTAGGTCTAGCCATCCAGCAAGTCTACCAGGCTCTGGGCTGGTACCTGGGGTTGTTTGCATAAGTCCTGTGATGTGAACCGCCTGCTGGTCTCTCAGCCGTGGATACCAGCACCTGTTCCATTGGAGGTGGTGGGGGATGAAATGGACTCCGTGAGGGTTCTTAGAGTTGGTGGTTTAATGCTCTATTTTTGTGCTGGTTGGCCTCCTGCCAGGAGGTGGTGCTTTCCAGAGAGCATTAGTATGGAGAGGAAACTGTGGTGGCCAGAGCCCTAGAACTCCCAAGAGTATATGCCCTTTGTCTTCAGCTGCCAGGGTGGGTAGGGAAGGCCCATCAGGTTGGGGCAGGGCTAGATGTGTCTGAGCCCAGACTCTCCTTGGGTGGGTCTTGCTGTGACTGCTGTGAGGGATGGGGATGAGATTCCCAGGTCAATGGAATTGTGTACCTAGGAGGATTATGGCTGCTTTTGCTGAGTCGTGCAGGTTGTCAGGAAGTGGGGGAAAGCAGGCAGACACAGGCCTCACCCAGCTCCCATGCAAACTGAATATCTGGTCTTACTCCCACTGTGCCACCCACAACAGCCGGAGTCTGTTTCCAGGCAGTGGGAAAGCATGACTGAGAACTTGCCCCAGGCAACCTGCCTCCCAGCTGCAAAAGAAAAGGGCTTTACTTCTTCCCCTGCCTGTGGAATATGCATGCCAGATTCGTTCCCTTCCTCCGAGTTCTGGCAGGAGGTTTCTCAACCAGTTCAAATTGTTATAAAGTTCAGCTGGAGACTTCCTTCTCCCCCTGACGTTTTCCCTGCACCTCTGGCTGCCTTCCGGAAGGATCCCTGTGGTTCCATGCAGGAATGGCCTCCTCAGCGACCCAGCAAACTCCCAGGGCCTTTCCCGCTCCTTCCTCTACCCCTTTGTTTCACTGGGCTCTCTAAATGGACTCAGCATCAGGTAAAGTCTGAATCTTCTCCTGCAAATTAGACCTTTGGTTTCCCCAGTTGGGGGTGGGTGTTCAGGGCAGAGAAACTCCCTTTCCCATTTGTGCAGTTTGGTCCTGTATGAGCAGTCCTTGTCCTTCAAAGGGTCTGTGGGTGCTCTCTGGATTCCTGATTTATTCCTGCAGTTGTTCTGGAGCTAAAATTCATGATGCTGCTCTGTCCATCCGAGTAGGAGCTGCAATCCAGTTCTGCCTCCTGTCTGCCATGATGATCCCTTGCAGTTGAGTTCTTAATAATGGTTTAGTACCAGGAAAGAGTGTTACATTCTTCTATGTAGAGAATTGTACCATTTCCGAATAATGACAGAATTGTTTCTTCCTTTACAATTCTAATATCTCTAGTAAATGTTGAATAAAAATGGTGATAGTGGGCATCCTTATCTTGTTCTCAGTCATAAAGAGAATGTTTTCAACGTTCCATGATAAAGCATATTTGTTATTTTTTGTATATACTCTTAATGGATTAAGGAAGTTCTCTTTCATTCCCAGTTTACCAAGAGAGGTATATATTTAATCTTCAATTTTTATTTTTGTGAGAAATAAATTACCATATTTTTACCTTTTCCATTTTCCCTCCTTTGCCCCCATTGCCTTTTTTTTTTTTTTTTTTAATTTTTTTTTTTTGAGATGGAGTCTCGCTCTGTCGCCCAGGCTGGAGTGCAGTGGCCAAATCTCAGCTCACTGCAAGCTCCGTCTCCTGGGTTTACGCCATTCTCCTGCCTCAGCCTCCCGAGTAGCTGGGACTACAGGCGCCCGCCACCTCACCCGGCTAGTTTTTTGTATTTTTTTAGTAGAGACGGGGTTTCACCATGTTAGCCAGGATGGTCTCGATCTCCTGACCTCGTGATCCGCCCGCCTCGGCCTCCCAAAGTGCTGGGATTACAGGCTTGAGCCACCGCGCCCGGCCGCCTTTTTGTTGATGATATGTTTGTGTTTGCCTTTACATATAACACATTTGTACCCTTATTTATTGATTTAATGTCTTTAATTGCTGTTTTAATCCCTAGTTATAAAAGATGAGGAATTCAGTGCACTTCATTATCTGTCACCATTAATTTCTTTCTTCTTTCTTCCTAATTTCTTCTTTCTTCCTAAATTTTATTTGTTATATTATGGCAATTTGTCTACATTTAGAGCATTTTAACTCCTAAATCCTTTAGCCATAATCCCTCCATTTGTTTTAGTTTTACTCCTACAGTTAGAATTAGGGCTCCCTGCTAGCCTGTCCTTTGTAGTTTTGTCATCATGCTTTGTTTAGCTGAAATGTGTCTTCTAGTAATTTCTTCAAGAGGTGCTCACAGCAGCTATATTCCCTGAGAGTTTTTTTTCTGTTTATACTTGAACAACAATTTGTTGGGTATAAATTCTTAGATCACATGTTCTTTACTAGTAACTATTTTAGGCTTTTGGAATGTTGTAATATTTTCCAGGGTCTCAGACCAAAATATATTTTTTTCATTAATAGATGAATTGACTATTTGCTTGGAGGTCCAAGTAATTCTTTCATTATTTTTGAAGTTCAATAACATTAGCAGGATGTGCCACAGTGTTGATGCTTTTGTGTCACTTTTATTTTTCTTGGAACATGGTATGTACTTTCAAATGTAGGTTCAAGCATGTCTTTTATTATTGAAAAGTGTTCTTGAACTATTTCAGTAAATATTTCTCCTGTTCTAAAATTTCAGTTTTTAATTTTTTTTGTGGTAGAGACAAAAAAGGACTCTGTTAGGTCTTTAAAAAACTTCTATACCTATTATTTTATTGTAATTCTTTTACACTATTTATTTCCATTTCATTTGCTTATTTTTCTCAATTCTGTCCTCTACATACCCCTTAGTTGGTTTCAGCAATGTCTGTTATCTTTTGGACTGCTTTTGATGTGGCCTTCACTTTGGTAATGATTTTGTTTTTCTCTTGCTTCTCGAATGCTGCTGCTGCTATTGTCTTCCCATGTTTCATCTGAGTTCTTGCATCTCTGCTCTGAGCCTTCATTTTATAATGACAGTTGTTTCTTAATACATTTTTGAATTCATGCCAATATATTTGCTCACAATTTTCATCAGTCTTACAGCTACCTATGACCCTATAATATAAGGAGAATCATGGTTCTGTATTTCAGGACTCTCCTCATATTATAGGGTCATAGGTATGTGTGAATTACTTTGGTCTCAATTTCTCTCTACTTAGTTGATACTAGCAGAGGCATGGTTTCTGATGGGGTGTGTCTCCTCCATCCCGTCTCCTGACCAACAACTGTCTACATTTATAGCTTATCCAGTATGGTCTTGTATTCATCCCCATCTCCTTTAATTTTCCTTTGTGCTAAGTAGGGTCTAGGTAAGCTCCTACCATTCTCTCATATAAACTCTCCTGTTTTTCCATACAAAGGATTGTTGACTTTGCCCTCAGAGAGTGCCACTTACTTTAGAGAACTGCTCTGTTCAGCATCTTCTAGCACTCATCTTGAGCTTTACCACATGTGACTGCTTTTCCTTTAATACTAAAGTTTGGGGTAATATACACCTCTTAGTTTCATTAAAGATAGAGTTTACATATATGTCTCTCATACTCCTTAATTACTTTTCTTTTTGAGACAGAATCTGGCTCTGTCACTCAAGCTGGAGTGCAGTGGTGTGATCTTGGCTCACTGCAACCTCCGCCTTCTGGGTTCAAATGATTCTTGTGCCTCACCCTCCTGAGTAGCTGTGATTACAGGTGTGCACCACCGTGTGTGGCTAATTTTTGTATTTTTAGTAGAGATGGGGTTTTGCCATGTTGGCCAGGCTGGTCTTGAATTCTTGACCTTATGTGATCCACCCACCTTGGCCTCCCAAAGTGCTGGGATTACAGGAGTGAGTCACCACGTCTGGCCTCCTTATTGCTTTTCAATTATAGTTGAGAGAAGAGAAAACTGCCATCTCTATCTGGCCATTTAAAAGTTTTCCTAGGTGCCTCTTGCTTTGTCATTGGGATGGTCTAATCTTGGGACTATCTCCTACTCCATCCCACCTTCTAGGCTTATCTTCATTGTTCTGGGTCAGGAAATTATATTCCCAGCCTCTTTCCACCTGGGTTGCTGACACTGACTGCTGGCTGGGGCTATGAAAAATGCCTCTGGGTATTAATCAGTGATGATGGATAAAACCTTGCCCTTTAGAAGAAAAGAAAATGTGTCAGTACTTTTAGTCATTCTCAAGAAACCTAATTAGATACTATAATATTCTTAGGAGATTTGAAAGCTCTGTATTTTTATATCTAGCAGTAGAAGAGCTTGCAGCTTTTTCCTGGAGAAACATTCAATCAGTTTTCAACTCCTAGCTCACTTCGTCTAGAGATTCACCACTCCAGTAATTTCCTGCACTCAGTATCACATCCTAGTTGCAAAACTCATAATGGGCTCTCTAGGATTTTCTTATATGAATGCATATCAATGATTTCCTAAACTGGGATGAACACTATCAAGACCACATTTATATTTCTTCTGTATGTAGCCACATTCTAACTATTTTTTAAAAATTTTTTTAAACAAAGTGTTGCTCAGCTGTAGCTGTCAGCTCAGTGCTGTGGGCAGGACACTGACCATGCTGACAAGGCCTGTTTATATACACACATACCTCAAAGACTGACCTTTCGTTTGTGTGCATTTGTTGTTTCGTGTTTGAGAGGAGAACGAGAGGGAAAGGAACACAGGATATGTCTCTCATGCTGATGAGTGGTGTAATGTAGTGCTGGTGAGCATAGGCTTTGGGTCAGATTGCCTGGATTCAAGCCCTGACATTGGCACCTACTAAAGGTGTGATTTTGAGCAACTTCTGAATTGCTGCGTGCCTTGGTTTCTTCTGTAAAAAGAGGATGAAGATGACAGTAATAGACCTCATAAGGTTTTTTCAAGGAGTAAAGCAAATAAGATATATAAAGTGTCTGGCAAATAGTAGTTGCTGTATACATATTGTTAATGTTATGTTGGTTTGAATCCCATCTTCTTAATGAAATGCTAATGAGGAGAGTCCAGTTTTAATACAGAGACTCAAGAGGGGGATGAATGTGTGAGAGAAGTTTGCAGGTGCTGTCACGCAGCTGTAAGCTAGGGCATCTTGCTTGGCTGGCCCGTTGCACACAGGGGCCGCAGTTAGAATTCGTCTCTCTCTGTCAGCCTGCCTCTGAAGGCTCAGGAAACCACTACATCAATTAAAAATGTGGCTGCTTCTGCAGCTGCTCCTGTGATTGCTATAGCTCTTGCCATTTACAAAGCACTTTCATACATTTTTCTCTTTGCCTTTTTATTTATTTACTTGTTTATTTTTAATTTTTGTGGGTACATAGTACATGTATATATTTATGGCATACATGAGATGTTTTGATCCAGGCATGCAATGTGAAATAAGCACATCATGGAGAATGGGGTATCCATCTCCTCAAGAGTTTATCCTTTGTGTTATAATCCAATTACACTCTTAATTATTTGAAATGTATAATTAAGTTATTATTGACTATAGTCACTCTATTGTGTTATTGAATTGTAGGTTTTATTCATTCTATCTTTTTGTACTCATTAACCCTTCCCACCTCCTCTCTATCCCCCCACCTTTGGTAACCATCCTTCTACTCTCTATGTCCATGAGTTCAATTGTTTGATTTTTAGATCCCATAAATAAGTGAGAACATGTGAAGCTTGTCTTCTGCGCCTGGCTTATTTCACTTAACATAATGAGTGAGTGATGTAGTTGCATTGCACAGAGAGTCCGGTGATTTGGTTCACAGGTAGCCTAGGAAACTACACTTGTTAGAGACTAGGGATGAAGAAAAGAGACAATGTCATTGTTCCCATGGAGTTCACAGACTAGTGTGAGAAATGAACAAGTAAATAATTCAACTCCACGCGATGTGATGAGACTGTTACATTCATCTGGAGAACATGCCTGGTCTCAATCCTGCCTCTTGTATGTTGTTGCTTGTACGTAGTTGGATACGAATTCACATATTTGTCTTTCATACAATCTGTAGGAGGTTTGTCTAATTCTGTGCTCATGAAGGTCCTGTATTAGACTAGTACAGATTTAAATTATGTAAAATCCCTATAAACTTAACACAGGCCTGTATGTGCTACATGTGAAAGTTTTCACCTTTATATAGGTCCTTTCTTTTTCTTTACCTACCACGAACAGTATGAAGTATTTCCTCACAGTCATCTCATGTGATAAATACGTGACCATATGTTTGATCAGCGACTTATGACTTATTGAGTGCTCTTGCTTACTTGTATTACTTGATTCTCATAATACTTTGGAGAGGTAGGTAGAAATATTATTACCCGTTTTACAGAGATAAGACCAAAGTTTAGGGAAGTTTTGGCTTGAATATTATCACCCACCTGGTCAGTGGCAGAATGGGAAGCAACCCTCATCCTCTGACTCCCAGTCCATGGCATTGCACAAACAAATAAATCAGCACACTTAGGGCAATGCTGAAGAGACTGGGAAACGCCGAATCTGGACAGGGCTTCTGCAACATAAACAGGGGAATCCAGTCATCTCCTCTTAGCAGTATTGATCAATGACCTGTTCTGCCTAGTCCTGCAAGCTGTGTTTTGAATATTAATGATGAGGAGCAAACAAATTACAGGGCAGAGAGCAGCGAATACATCCGGCCCGTTAGGCATGAGTAAATTGACCACTTCTAAAAGCTGTTTATAGGCCTCAGAGGGAAACATACACATGGATAAAAGGAGACCAAAATCAGCAGCTTAAACCCTTAGAAATCCGCCAGGAAAACTTACCGCAACAGAGACTATAGCTTCTGTCAGAAAGAGATGAAATCTTAGTGTTTGCTTCTATCATTTTCTTAGCAGTTGTGAATTCTCTTTCATAAAATAATAATTATTATTTGTGTGTATTTTCCAGAAAGGAAGGAATTCTTTCCTTGCTCTGTATGATCATTTTTTACCTGGACATCTTGGACATTCATAAAGCACTAGAGATAGTTAAAGCAAGGTTCAGTGAATCGATTAGCAACACACAGTTCCCTACTGGATAGATTAGTTTGGGTAGTTAAAGGTATTGTCCCAGAGTAAATGTCCATATAGCAGCAAGAGCCCTATTTGAATATTCACATTACTGGCTGGGCAGTTGGAAATCAAGAGTGCATGATTCACTGGCTTTGAGGGTGGCTTCATAGTGTATAAAGTAGCTTTCTGAAAATCAATAGAGTGACTACAATTACCAAGTGCATTACTTCAAAGATATTAAGAGCCATAAATCAAACATGTCAGCTGAGGAATAATGATGATGTTATGTACAAACAAGAACCCATGATATCAGCTCAGGAAATGTCCAGAATCCTATTCTATGACTCCTGAAGAATTGAAAATAAATGGTTGCTCTTTGTTTTTAGAATCATCCTTGAATCAGTTTGTCACAAGTCTTACAAAGCAAAACATACAATTTTGTAATCACTGACAGACAGTTGGAAGGGAGAAGAAATCCAATCATGCTGAAAGATTTGGCTAGAATTGTCTCCACTCAACTAGCAGAGATTCGCTTGGCAAGGACTGCATTTGTCAATGCTCTGCACTCCCGTGCAGCACAATAGAGCTGAGGATGTTCCAGAACTGCTAAACACCAAAGTGCCCAGCATGCTAATTAATTTGAACTTTAGAACATTAGAGTTGGGGAATCTGCAGAAAACATCTCCTGGACTTGCTCACATGGTGCTGACAACTCTTTTACAAGCCCAAGTGATTCCCGCATGTTTAGGCACATGAATCCTTCTCTCCCAAAGTAGCCCATTGCATTCTGAGGCCAGTTTTGACTGGTAGATCAGTTCCATTTGAGCCACATGGCATCGTCTCAAGGACTGGAAGATTGCCTTCCTATAGGCAGCATCCAAATCTTCTCCAAGGTAAACGTGGTTAGTTTCTCCAGCTATTCCTTATTTTTCATTGTATTCCAGCCCCTTGCTTTTCTGTTTAGACTTCACCAGACATGCTGCGGTATCCATTCCCTTCCTGAATGGTGGTGCACACACATGGAATATCGTGGCCAGCCTGACCAGTGCATGGAATGGGGGGACCAACACCTTCCTCATTCCTGATATTTCATTTTCTATGAATAATGAACACCTCTAGCTCCTAAACACTACAGATGATTTGTATTGATTAAATATACTAATTTATTCATGCATTATTTACTGAGCACTCACTATATGTCAGGTGCTGTGCTAGGTGCTGGGGATATATACATCTGCCTACAGGGATCCTATAGTGTCACAGGAAAGAGTACTATACATATGATGAAATAGAAAATACCATGAAAAAGGCCATGGCAGAGAAAAGTGTAGGGTGCTGTAGTCAGAAGAGGGTACCTAAAGCAGCCAGGGGTTGTGGTGGTGCTGGTGGTACTGGAGGAAGACTTGGAGGCTGGGTGGAGGCCTCTGGGAAGATGTGGAGCTGGGCCTGGCTCCTAAAGGGTGATGGGAGTAAGCCAGGGGAGGTTGGGGAGAACATTCCAGGCAGGGAGATTAGTAAGTGCCAAGATTCAGGGGCAAGAGAGAAAAATGAATACCTGTGGGACCTCAAGCATTTTAGTGTTACTCGTGGGGAGTGCTAAGAGATGAAAGAAGTGACTTAAGAGGAATATATTGGAGTCATGCAAGGGGTTTGGATTTTATTCTTAGCACAATGGAAAATCACTAGAGACTCTTTCTATTCTAAGCAGGCATGAAAAGCCTCTAGAGAGGCCAAAATGGAAAGCTCCTAGACCCCTGTGCTGGCACAGCAGGGAACACAAATCCCAGAACCTGCACATTGGACCTGGTGACATGGCTTCCCGAGGAGCTTCCTCACACACCTTTAAATGGTAATATAAATTGTTCTGGGTGCTGACCTCATTGGACACAGGAAAGGCAACCAGCTTATGGTTATTTGGTCCTCTGGCCCTCTTCCCTCCACACGAGTGGTTGACACCACAAAACTTCTGGTATACCTCCATGAGTGAAAAGGAAGGACATAGGAATGTGCCCATGACATCCAATTGGCATTGCATATATCTCTTGCACTCTTGTTTGGATGCATCAAAGTAAATACAACTTCAAACTGAATCTAAGTCCTCATTCATGCCCATCTGTGACCCTGGACTTGATTCAATAGTGTGGCTTAATCCAGAAGAAAAGTGACAGATCTGATTTCCTGGATTAGAGATTGAATTTATAGTGGTGTCTATCTATGAGAGTGTGTGATATGATTCAGCAGCAATCGGCAGCCCAGGTGTGTCAGGGAAGAAAGTAAAAACTTTTCTGGTCAGGGAGCAGAGTAACACTAGGGAGGCAAGGAGGCTGAGAATACTCATGGCTATGCTTGGCATAAAAAAACGGCTCCCTAAAAATATGTTCACTTCTTAATTCCTGAAACTTGTGACTATTACTTATATAGCAAAGGAATAAATGTTACTTTGTTTGGCAAAAGGTATGATTCAGTTAAGGAACTTAAAAGGAGATGCTTATCCTGGATTATCCAGGAGGGCTGTAAGGTTCATCACATGTATCCTTATAAGAGCGAGGCAGAGGGAGTTTTAATATCCATGGGCAGAAGAGAAGGTGATGTGATGATGGTATATTAGTCTGTTCTTGTGCTGCTATAAAGAAATGCCTGAGGGGCCAGGTGTGGTGGCTCGCACCTGTAATCTCAGCACTTTGAGAGACTGAGGTGGGCAAATCGCTTGAGCCCAGTAGTTCAAGACCAGTCTGGACAACACGGTGAGACCCTGTCTCTGCAAAAAAAAAAAAAAAAAAAAAAAAAAAATATTAGCTGGGTGTGGTGGTGCATGCCTGTGGTCTCAGCCACTATGGGGGCTGAAGTGAGAGGATCATGTGAGTCTGGGAGGCAGAGGTTGCAGAGTCAAGATTGTGCCACTGCACTCCAGCTTGGGTGACAAAGTGAGACTTTGTCTCAAAGGAAATAAAAAAGGAAAGAAATACTGGAGACTAGGCAATTTATAAAGAAAAGAAGTTTAATTGGCTTATGGTTCCACAGGCTGTATAGGAAGCATGATGCTGGTATCTGCTTGGCTTCTGGGGAGGCCACAGGAAACTTACAATCATGCAGGAGGGTGACGGGGAAGCAACACATCACATGGCTGGAGTAGCAGCAAGAGATAGTAGGTGAGGGGTGCCACAGACTTTTAAACAATCAGATTTCATGAGAACTCACTCTCACAAGAATAGCACCAAGGGGATGGTGCTAAAACATTCGTGAGAAACCATTTCCATGATCCAGTCACCTCCCACCGGGCCCCACCTCCAACATTGGGGATTACAATTCAACATGAGATTTGGGCAGGGACACAGATCCAAACTGTAGCAGATGGAGATGGAGATCAGAATGATATGGCCACAAGTCAAGGAAGTCTTAGAACCTATCTGTTCCATGCCTGTCTCCTCTGGAAACTATTTAGGAGAGAGCCATGGAAGAGATTCTCTCCCATGGCCTCTGGAGAGAGTGTGGCCCTTCTGACATCTTGATTTCTGACTTCTGCCTCCAGAATTGTGAGAGAAGCAGTGTGCAGTGGTTCATGCTTGTAATCCCAGCACTTTGGGAGGCCAAAGTTGAAGGATCACTTGAGTTCAGGAGTTTGAGACCAGTCTGGGCAACATAGAGAGACCCCATCTCTACTACAAATAAGAAAAATTAGCTGAATGTGGTGGCATACACCTGTATTCTCAGCTACTTGGGAGGCTGAGGTAGGAGGATCGCTTGAGCTCAGGAGGTCGAGGCTACAGTGAGCCATGATCATGCCACTGCAACAGAGCAAGACCCTGTCTCAAAAATAAATACATAAATAAATAAATACATAAATAAATAAATAAATAAAAGAACTGTGAGATAATCAATTTCAGTTAAGTTACCAGGTTTGCAGTAATTTGTTGCAGCAGCCACAGGAAACTGATACAGTGAGAGAGTTGGTCAAGTGTGGTGGGCCATAGGACCAGGGTTAGATAGGGAAAAGCATGGATAAGGAAGCATTGCTGTAATAGAGGAATTGGAGGTATTTATGTGGTACGGGAATAAGAGGGAAGAGAACAAGAAATTCTCTTGAAAATTCTATGGATGGAGAGATGGTTGTGGTTAGAAAAAGTCTGAAATTCAGAGTGGAGCCATACTGCACAGTGGTGATACCCCATGTGGATCTCTTAACTAAGCATGTTCTGAAGTGGAGCTGAGGAGAGGGAGGAACTGAGAGACTAGGATCTGGGTGGGTCATCCACACAAACGTTGCAACCACCCAGGATAATGGCAGCACTTGTGGCAAGGGGGAAGATTGTGAATCAGCTGCCAAAGTCCTCAAGGAATCAGGAGGAAGTAAAGGAAGATAAAGCAGCGGGTGCGGGGTGGGTGGGGGTGGTCTTAAAGGGAGGATGGAGAGGGTTCAGGATGGTAGAGCCAGAAAGCAGGAGCCTCAAAGGAACCTGCATAAAATTTTATTCAATACGGATGAATCATGGTTGGGAGAGACACTGGAGCAAAAAAAAAAAAAAAAAATCCCCACCCTATCATCTGAACCCAAGGCACATGCGATGTTGGCAAGTGAGCAGCTTGTACTCAAGGAATCTCCTGGGGCAGGGTGATTACTTCCTTGGGAAAAATCCAGGCACTTCCTGAAAAATCCAGGAAATAAAGAGCACATTCATTAAGTGATTGAGGATGGAGGAGTATTGGTTAACATGTAATGTGATACACAAGTTAATGTAATGCACTGCAGCACTTAAAAACTCTGACCAGCTCATGTTAAGCTTGATGATGTAGTGATAACACTGCAGTTTCTGGATGTCGCATGGGTGCCCAGGTGGTAGGAGTGCTGCAGTATGGCTCACTATTATCCAGCTCCTGGGCTTCCTGGAGAAAGATGAGCTGTATAGCTCCCTCAGTGATTTTAGTAATGGGCTAATTGTAGTTAGATTGTAAATATTAAATTTTAGAAACCTTCAATAACTGATTTACCAAGTTACTGTTAAGTAATTTTAGGAGTATATAAAAATGAAGGTCTGTGGAATTGCTTGTCAGTTTCTTGTCTCTTAGAATTAAAGCAAGGACCTGCAGTAGGGAAACAATTTGAAGACTCTCAGGAGGTCTTTTGTAATTCACAAGAATTCTCCAGACTGATAGTCTCTCATTAATTTTCATTCTGTTGCTTTGCCAGTTAATGAGTTACAAGTCACAAAGCTGTATTTTGCCTATTCCTCATTTCTCCATCTTGTCCACAAATATGTCAGGAGAGACTTGGTTAAGGTTTCCCTAGGCACCGCCGGCTTAAGCCAATGTATTAATAACAAATAATATTTATTAAGCACTTTACACAGATAATTCTCAATTAATCTTCTGAACGCCCCTATTAGGAAGGTAGTTTGACTGTCTCCATCTTACGGATGAATAAAACTTGTGCACATCAGAATTAATAAGCAGAGGAGCAGGGATTCAGTCCCAGGCAGAAGGACTCCAGAAACCTATAGCCCGTGCTGCTGAATAGCTAAGTTAATAGCTAATAGTTAACAGGTTTGTCCACAAATCTAAGGGAGTAAAAATGAGTCTGTGGGTCTTCACAACACTGACAGAAAAAAAGGCGCTCTGTTCTCTTAAGCTCAAGGGCACCCAATTTGAGCTTCATGAGCCAGTGCTGATTGCTCCATTGTCTGCAGCTTGGCTCAGCAGCTGCATAGCTCCTTGGGCTGTGGTGGCTCCTGCAGTGGCTCCTGCAGTCTCTGCCTGTGCTTTTTCTCTCCCTGCAGTGTGGTTGGCATCCTGATCCTTGCATGCCCCAAGGCCAGGGCACTGGTACTGACACCTCCATTCTGCAAGACTCCTGCAGCACCTCCTCTGAGCTGGGAGAGTGGGGCACCCTCCTGGGTTCACATGGTCTCTTCTTCACAGAGGGAGTTGCTCTTATGTTCCTTTCCTCCAGGGCTAAGCTTTCTCTTGTCTTCCCTGCCACTTCCACTTCTACTAGTTGCCAGGAGAGGTGTCAGAGTCCTGGTATTGGGAAGTGGTTGACTCGCGAGTTGGTAAAAAGAATTTACCAACAGCAGAATCGGTTTGAAAAGGAAAGTTACTAGAAAGGAAGAACACTGCAAGAGGGTGCAGTAGAGTGCTTCCACAAGAGGACTGAATGCACCGCAGTGGATTTTTCCTTAGTGGCATTTATGGACCTTAAGGCAGGAGCTTAGGGTTGTAAAATGAGTTTCAGCATGACATTCCAGAGATGTATAGAAATTTTAGTTACTTTTAATAAAAGTTGAAAGAGGCCTGGAACCACATGCCGACTTTAGAAACGAGGCAAATTTAATTACTTCTAAATTCCAAGATAAGGAGTTTTGCCTCTGGATGGTCTGTTTGATGGTCACCAGGTGGTCTTTGTTCCCTTCTAAATTCCTCAGATAAGGAGTTTTGCCTCCAGATGATCTGTTTGATGGTCACCAGGTGGTCTTGGCTCGCCTTACTAGTGTCCCTCTTGTCCCTGACTTTCTCAGTTCCTATTTCTCTTTGCTCTTTACCCCACACTTAGATTCATCTGTCCTCTCTCTGGGGACCCTTGTAATTATACAGATACAAGATTTGTTCTATATATTCTTTCCTTATCAGTCTGGTAACCTAATTTGCACAGGACATATGGCCAACCAGTTTACATTTGTTCTTATTATGACTCCGTACTACTTCCTAGCCATTCGGACTTCCTTTCCTAAGCCTTCCCAAATCATCTATTTATAGTTTATAGGATAAATGGCTGCAGTTTATAGGATTTCCAGTTTTGACAAAAATGAAATCAATATTTACCTATTTTCAGGCCTCCAGCCAGGGTGTGAATCAAGGACTTCACCTGCAGGTGTTGCCCACTTTCTGGGATGTCATTCATTAAAGTCCAAGACTTAACCCTCTCTAGAGAAGGTAGTGTTACAGGTGGTTAGGCATGAGTGGGGCAGGAGAGGGCTCTCTCCCTCACCCACTAGAAATATCAGGCGGTGGTTGGGCAATTATTGCATTGCCTCTCTAAAAATGATAATTCAGCAGCACCAGGGAGAGACCATTTCCTGATGGTCCACACCTGTTAACATCAAAACGTTAATTGAATGCAGTCCCAGGGAGAAGCAACCTCCTGGGCATCCTGTTAAGAGACAAAAATGGTGAAGTATAATCTTCTGGGAGCACACTCCACTGAAAAAGGGAAGAAAGCTTCAGATGGGGATGCGTATAGCTCCCTAAACACACGGCATGTGCTCAATTCCAGAGGGTAAAGAAAGCACTGGGCATGCAGAAAGCCCACCTTAGAGAAAGAAATGTGAACCCCCCAAATTTGAGACAGGTCTCAGTGAATTTAGAGTTTCTTTTGGCAAGGTTGAGGACGCATGCCCGTGACAGCCTCAGGAAGTCCTGATGACATGTGCCCAAGGTGGTCAGCACACAGTTTGGTTTTATCCATTTTAGGGAGACATGAGACATCAATCAACATATGTAAGATGAATATTGGTTCCTTCTGGAAAGGCGGGACAATTTGAAGTGGGAAGGGGGCTTCCAGGTTGTAGGTAGATAAGAGACAAATAGTTGCATTATTTTGAGTTTCTGATTAGCCTCTTCAGAGGAGACAATCAGATATGCATTTATCTCAGTGAGCAGAGGGTGACTTTGAATAGAATGGGAGGCAGATGTGTCCAAAGCAATTCTCAGCTTGACATTTCTCTTTAGCTTAGTGATTTGGGGAGCCCAAGATATTTTCCTTTCACAGAGATGAGCTTATAGAAGTCCTAGGATTATGGTTAAATGGGACACTTGACCTTCTCTCTTTAACTTTCATGTGCCTGCATGGGCCAAGTGCACCTTCCTGTCTTTCATATTCTAAGGCCTTTTACAATCAACTCATTCCTGCTCTGAAAATTGCCTTGGTCTCTTTTTCTGCTTTATGCCCCTCAGTCAAATTCTTTCTCCTGAGGAGGTAAGGGCTGAAATTGCTGTGGATCCAAACAGATTCGCTGCCAATAACTTGGGGTAACTCAGATCTCTTCCACCGGTAGGAGCAGAAGTTATTTGACAATCTTCTCACCTACCCTAAGTTCCCAATCCATCTTAACAACGTGTATTCTCTCCTTGTTGGGTCTGAAGACCATTCTTCTTGACAGAGAAGCCTACAGTAGAATGAGCGTGGAGAGCTAGGAGTCTGATAATCCAGCAGCACTACTTTTGCACTTGAGACAGATCATTTGCACGTAACCCCTGGAGGCTACTTAAATTAATTATTTTAGTTTTCAGCTGAGGTAATTTATAATACAGAACTATTATCCAGTTTTCCTGACCCCTAGTCTGCATACTTGTCATTTTTAAATTGTGTTTTGCTAACATGTTCTCAAACTGAATAAATGTAGATCAACCACATTAGATATATTTGGTATTGAGATCTTTAAAGTGTTTTTTAGTTCTTTTGTATTTAAAAAGCTTTTTTGGGGATACTATATTAGCTATACCAGGGAACGTGGTCCCATTGTTTGAACTTATAAGATAAACTGATGGGCTAGCCCTTACTTTGGTCTGCATGTTTGTCCTCCATGTTCATGTGTTAAAATCATAACCCCCCAAGCTGATGGTGTTGAAAGGTGGAGTGTGCTAGGAGGTGACTAGGTCATGAGGGCAGCATCCACTTGAATAGGATTAGTGCCCTTAAAAAGAGGCCCAAGAGAGCTAATGAAACCACATGAAGACACCGGGAAAAGGCAGCAGCTATGAGAAAGTGAGCCCTCACCAGACACTGGATCTGACAGCACCTTCATCTTGGACTTCTCAGCCTCCAGAGCTGTTGTTTATAATATAAATTTCTGTTGTTTATAAGCCATCCAGACTATAGTATTTTATTATAGTAGCCCCAAAAGACTAATATGAACCCCTAAACTCCATTCTTTAAAATTCAGCTTGAAATTAAAAACATAGATACATACAGATATAATATTGTCTTAGTTTGTTCTAAAATCATTTACCTTAAAAATGGGGTCATCCACAAAACACTCCTATAAGCCGATGGGAGTGGCAATGACTCTTCAGTTGGTGTGCCTTGGGACTGATATAAAACATGGATAGCACTGTGGGAGGCTAAGGCAGGAGGACTGCTTGAGCAAATAAGAACACTGTCAAATCTACCTTTTCTTTGCAATTAATGGGTGAAACTTCCATTATAGCAATTCTTATTCTTCAATATTTATTGGCTCTTCAAATAATGTAAGAGAATAATTGATTAGATTTAAACATAAGCTAAAGATGATTTGACTTTGGATTGCTGTGGCAGACGGAATTTTAATATGGTCCCTATGATCTCCAGCTCTGGGTGTTACTCCTGTGATTATGTTACCTTACCTGGCAGAAAGGATTTTTCAGATGCAATTCAGGGTACCAGTCAGTTGACCTTAAGATAGATTATCTGGGTGGGCCTGACCTAATCCCATGAGCTCTTTAAAAGCAGAAACTTTCCTCTGGCAAGCTGCAGAAGAGGAAGTTAGAGAGATTTGAAGGATGAAAGGAATTTAGTGTGAGGATATTCTCTGTTGATGAGATGGAGGGAGTCACGTGGCTGGCGAGGACCTGAGAGCAGCCTATAGGGGCTGACAGCCAGCAAGACAATGAGGAACTCAGTCCTACAACCACAATGAAATGAATCCTGCCAATGACCTGAGGGAGCTGAGAAGAGATCTTTGGCTAGTCATGGCTGTAGATGAGAACATGGATAGCTGACATCCTTTTTTCTTTTTTTTTTTGAGACAGGGTTTTGTTCTATTACCCAGGCTGGAGTGCAGTGGCACAATCATGGCTCACTGTAAGCTTTGGTCTCTCAAACTCAAGCCATCTTCCTGCCTCAACCTGCAGAGTAGCTGAGACCATAGATGTGTGCCACCACACCCAGCTAATTTTTTAGTTTTAGTAGAGATGAGGTCTCACTAGGTTGCCCAGGCTGGTCTTGAACTCCTGGGCTCAAGCAATCTTTCCACCTCAGCCTCCCAAATTGCTGGGATTACAGGCATGAGCCACCACCTCCAGCCTAGCAGGCATCTTGATTTCAGCCTTATGAGACCCTGAGCAGGGGACCCAGCTAAAATGTGCCAGACCATTGACCCCTGGAAATAGTGAGATCATAAATTTGTGTTGTTGTAAGTTACTAAGTTTGTGGTTAAGTTGTGTGTTGTAAGTTACTAAGTTTGGTACATATCAATAGGAAATGAACACAATAGTGTTCTAGGATTTTCCCTAAAATTAATTGAGTTTTACTTTAGTTCTCTGAGCCCACTAGATGGATAAGGTGTCCTTAAAGTGTGATTCAGTGACTGTAAAAAGTGAACTTGGGATTTGAAGTTGAGGTGAAAAACCTGTAACAAACTCTGTCACTGTTGGAAGAGGATAGTGATTATCTGCATGGCAGATAATGTCAACTGGACATTGGAATCTGGACTCTACCACCTTGCTACTTGTGGGGACATTGGTTAAGTTACTTAAGTACTCTTCAAAAGTGGGTTACAAATTTTTACCTTGTATACTTGGTGTGCAGTTTTAGTGAAATGCAAAGTGCTTAGCATAGTGCTTGATATACAATTCATATCTAATAAATAGTTACAATTATTATTGTTTTAATATAAAATGGGAAGGCTGTGAGGATGTTAAAGGACAATTGACACTAAGAAGGAGAAAAAAAGCAAAACATGTACAGAGGAAAATGCATCTCAATGTAAGCTTTTGCTGTGGGTCACACAGCCATCACAGGTATTCAGCAGCTGGATTTTATTCACGGGAAAGCCTTCACAGAGCCTGCAGATACAGCAAATGACCTTTTTTTTTTTTTGGTAGTGAAATAGATTGCATCCCCAGGTTGTGTGTCAGTCACCCAAGGCCTATTCAGAATCTGTTCCTGTTTGAAATTTAATGCTCTGTCTATCTCCCTGAACTCGAGGCCACTCAAGAGTGAAGCTGGAACTCCACATGATCAAAAAGTGGAATGCATAGAAGAAAAGGAAAATGAGTCACATGATGCGTCTTTCAAATCTGACTTCTCTGGCAGTACTTCAGGGCTGGGAAGAATGAATGCTCAATTTTGCAAGGCTTTGGGTGTCCTCACTAACAGTGAAAACAGTCTATATATTTATATGGGACTTCAGAAATGCAAAACGAGGGAGAAGAAACAAAGACTTGTTTACTTATAGATTTTCTTCCCCTAAATTTAATCGGCCCAATATATTCTACCGTGTGAAACATTAAAACAGGTCAAAACGTGGTAAGTTAAATCCATTAATACTTTACGTGTATGTATTTCTAAATATAATTTGGTTATGAAATAGAGATGTTTGAATGAGATTTAGTAAGTTTAGTGTTAAATTTCAAATATAGTGTGTAGTGTGTGTGTGTGTGTGTGCTTTTCCTAAAAACTCTCTATGATGTTAAATTATCCTTTTCTGGTCTTCAGAGACATTCACTTTGCTTCAAGGGTATCTATATTATGGGGCATATCCATAGGGATATTAAGTCTTTTTTATCTCTAACATCAACAAACTTAGAAAACTGTAACTGTAAAATTTTCATCTTATACAAGATATTTTATTACTTGGTGTTCTCTTTAAATAACAGACTAACAAAAGACATTGAGAATTGAGTAACCCTCAAGGTCTAGTTCTTTTTTTATCTCTCCATATTTGTTTCTTATTTATTTATTTATTTCAACTTTCATTTTAGATTCAGTGGGTACATGTGCAGGTCTGTTACCTGAATATATTGCGTGGTCCTGAGGTTTGAGGTATGAATGATCCCGTCACCCAGGTGCTGAGCAGAGTACCCAATAGTTACTTTTTAAACCCTCTCTTCCACCCCCAGTAGTCTCCAATTTCTACTGTTGGCATCTTTATGAAGGTCTAGTTCTTATCTTATTATTTTTGTATTTTCCCATGGCATCATCTAGGGTCAGACACATAGTTGTGGCCAATAAATATTTGTGGAAGGCGTAACATATTTTAGATTCTATTCCCTGAGAAGCAGACTGGCCTGGTGGTGGAAGAAGAACTGGATGGAGTGTCAAAGCCTGACTGCCACCATCATGTAGCCTTGGCAGAGTCACTTTCCCTCTGGACTATTATTTTCTCGTGTGAAAAACAAGATGGTTGGTCTGTTCCTTTTCAGCTCTGACATACACGATTCTAACAAAGCAAGGAGAATTCACGGAGGTGGGACAACAATGCTTTCTATGAATATGCAAGAGGATACGTAGCGATACAACAAGACAGGCTTTGGGTATGTTTGTGTGTGGAGAGTGCTTTCAGTCGGATTCTCAACATTTTTGACAAATTCTGCTTCAGAGATGTCAGAGACCTATTGAAAGCAATCCATTTTTAAATGTCCCTTTTATTCTTGAAAAGGCAATCTATTGTCCATCAGCAATCACTTTAGAGGCCATGGCATATAGGGCACCTATATTTCCATAAGCGTATGTGTGTGTGTGTGCGCGTTTGCATGTGTTCTATCTCTATTAGTGTTGTTAAAATGATCGCTGAGGGAATAATTGCAATCAAACTTCTGTGGCAATAATTCATTCACAGAGCCTGACTTTTGTGTTTTGTGTCTGAAAAGGAGCGATGTGTAAGAGTGGAAAGGACTCCTATTTCCAGCTGCTTTTGTCCTTAGGTATAAAGCATAACAGGTTTCAAGAACAAAGGAGAAATGTGAAGGGTGAGAGTAAAAGGAATGACTCTTTGAAAACTAATGGCAAGTGATAAAAATAAGTTACTAAAAGACAGAGCATCTTTTGAACCAGAGCAAGCTTTGATTCTGACAGTGCTGGCTCTTGCTAGAAAAGGCGCAGAGAAATGAGAACCTTGACTATTTCAGCCCTCAGACACCTACCCCAGAAAATCCTGCTGGAACCAATTACCAGGCATTTTAGAAACTTCTGCTATAGGCTCTGCCAAAGATGCCATCTGCTTAAGACATACCCATGTAACACTGACCTATTGGTTTTCTGACCTGCACAGGTTCTGGTAGGAGGCAGCTGCCTAATACAGTCTGCTGGCCCCATGCCCTGAGTTTGTCTTGCAGTGAGATAGTTTAGATAGCTAATGGGCTGGATAGACTGCAGTGCATCCTGCAAATGAGGTCACGCAAGCTGCCAGCCCTCCAGTCTCTCTTGGGTAATGAGCCGCTGGGAAATGCATTGAATGGGTCCACCTTTAAGGAAGACACAAACAAATACATCATTTATTTACCATGGTGGCTTATACCTGACCATGGAGAAAAGCTATCAAAATGAAATATTATAAAACATGATTCTGTGCAACAGAACTGCAATTTTCATGTTATTTGGAATCAGGTCACTGGAAAGACAGCTTAAGTTGCTTCTTAGACAAATGGCCTGAATGCAAAAGGGATTTAGACTCTTGGATGCTCCGATCTCAGATCCTTCCTCCACTGGACACATTGATGATTTTAGAGCTTTATGTTTGCTGAGGAAGATGAGAATGACTCCTTTGAGGAATTCTAAAGCAGGGAAGAGTGGTGAAAAGTACTTTGGGGAAGGAAGCAGGAGACTTGGGTGGGCCTCCTGATCTAGTCACAGCCCAGTTACCTGCAGTCAGTATCTTAACCTCTGTGCATCTCAGAATACTTATTTCCAAAACAAAGGTAGGAGTACATTTTCTGTCCACCTCATAGAGTTTTGAAAATTGAAAAGATATATATAAAAGTCTTTGAACACTCTTTCCTACAACACTTTAAAGTACAAGACAAGCATGGAATATTGTTAATACTATAAAGTCATTTGGGTATTTAACATTTTTGTATTGCTCAGTGAAAGATTCTTCCTAGAAATAATATCCAGACTCTAATATCAGCACTCAGAGAGAAAGTGTTGACATTAATGAAAACTCAGATGAAACAAAGCCATTTTGTTCTTACTCCAAACTTTCAGATGGCTGAGGCTCATGCTCTCTTGAGCACCTGTGTGGGGCATTCACTGTATTCAGTGCTGCTCAGGGGACATTTAATGCTTTTCCTTCAAATGTCCGCATTTTGGACATTGACTTTGGAAACATAGCTGGCAAACGTTCTATTAAATCCCAGCCAGTAAGTTAATAGAAACATACTCTAGGCTTTTTAGGATTTCCTGGTATTATAATAATTGTCCTTTATTTGCAGTCTGATCTCATAAAGCATATTTTCTTTTTCAAAACTACCCACCCAGTTTCCAAAACCTAATCTGGAGTGTCACAAATGTGCATTTCAAATAGAGATTTTTGGAGGGAGTAGGATAAAATATGTAGTATTATATCTTAACACATTTTTAAGCCATGAAACATTTGCAAAATGCTTAGATCCCTGTGAACTAAATTAAATTTTCCCATGTGCTTAATTCAGGAACGAAATGTAGAAATTCTGACTTGGAACATTGCGTGAAATAAAAGTACCAGGCTTGGTTTGAAAACATTAACACTTGAGTGATAGAAAACAAAAACTACAACTCGTTCAGAAGAACTGCATCATCTTTGAAGATAATTTTCTTGAAACCAGGATTTTAATTTTTCTTACCAATAATTGAAAATGTCTTACCTTATGACAATAGAAAATAAGCATATGTAATTTCAAAGCCACATGCTTGAACATATAAGTGAGAAAAACAGTTGTTTGTGTTTTACTACAGATTCTTAGGTTGGGTGTAATCAACATTTGTTTTATTGACACTTTAGAAGTTTAATTGCTTGCTATAGTCACTCTCCAAAGAATAAGCAATTGACTCTGTGTATTATTAAAATAGCTAAGCTACACCCCAGCTTTGTCATCTTTTCTTGCCAATATGCTTAATAACATTTCTCCCGAAAGGAACATTTGCATACTCTTGGTGTGTAAAATACAGGAATTGGCTTATAAAACTACAATTGAGGGAAAATATTGCTTTGCCCACCTCCTTTGGAAGGCCCGCATTTGAGTGTAAGTTGCATTATTCTCCAGAATTATCCCCCGATTGCCCTCTGTGCCATCTGGAAAGTAGGAAGCCCTGCTTTCCAATATGTGCACTGATGAATGTCGGTTCTTTGAAATTATCAGAGTCTCAGATAATTATAGGAGTCCTCTCTTGGCCCCTTTGTTCATTTGAAAAGCAGAGCTTAGTGGTAACTTCCAGGGCCCAAGTGGCTCCCAACATCTCACAGGCACACGCTCCCCAGCTCTAGGCCACACCAAAGAAGGACAAAGTAGCCCATAGAGGTGTAAAATGAGAAATCAGAGTATGATTTCTACAAGTTTATAGTTTGTGTATTAGTAAGATCTTCTCACTAATAAGATCTTCTTTTAGGTCTCCTGTTAATGTTTAGGCCACCTACATATTTAAGAAGATAAGAGATCTAGGTTGAGAACCACAGAGCTGGAGGGAAGCTTGGAGATTATGAAGTCCAATACCTTATTTTAAACAAGGTAACCGAGGCCCAAATAAATTAGATGGCTGCTCAAGACCACAGAGAAGACATCTAGTGTGGGCTCTTTTTTTGTTTTCTCCATATAGTTAACATTTCCTATCTTGGGGACCCGATTCACAAGATTCCACAAAAGAGGGAAGATACGCTATTTAAAACTCATCAGCGAGCCAAACAACCCCCCAACCTAACTGAAACTCCTTGTTTATGTGTGAATGGGAGCATAATACGTGTGTTTCCACGATTTTCTTTCTGCTTACAGAGACTGGAAGTGGGAATATGGGGAGGAAGTGACTATGCCTCAGAATTTTTTTTTTTTTTTTGAGACGGGGTCTTGCTCTGTCACTGAGGCTGGAGTGCAATGGTGCGATCTCGGCTCACTGCAGCCTCTGCCTCCTGGGTTCAAGTGATTCTCCTGCCTCAGCCTCCTGAGTAGCTGAGACCACAGGCGTGTGGTACCATGCCTGGCTCATTTTTGTATTTTTAGTGGAGACGAGGTTTCACCATGTTGGCCAGGCTGGTCTTGAACTTCTGACCTCAAGTGATCCACCCACCTCGGTCTTCCAAAATGCTGGGATTACAGGCATGAGTCACTGCACCTGGCCTGCCTCAGAATTTGTATGTGCATCATCAGCATCATGTAGGGCATGGAATTCTCTACCAAGAGCCTTTATTATAACTTGAGGATCAATGAACAATATGTAAGTATAGATAGCCAGCAGGTTAAGTTTCCAAATGATTTTGAGATCCTGTTTTGCAACTTCTATTTATAGCTTCCGTTCATATATTAGAACATTGCTATACCATTCCTAACACTGCTATACAGCTTTGCATTTATATAGCTCAACTGGATCTTATTACTTACTCTTTATGAATAGGAACACATAATTGGCAACAGATTAGCACTTATGGTAACTATAGTAATAATTCAATAAAATCAGTAGAAAGTATGCATCTATACATTTTAAAAGGTCAAAGTAAGAGTTGGTGTTCAAATCACCTATTATGTTGTCATTGTAATGTCCCTGTTTTCCATGTTTACACATCTTGGCTTGCGCCCTGGAACAAAACAAAATAACCCAGGATTTGTTTCTTTGGAGTGTATTCTTTTTTCACTCTCTTTGTACCTCAAATGATCAGAAAATAACCAATCGACCTTTCTCAGGGAATAACTTTTTAAAGATGTGTTAGTGTCCCATAGAAGTACCATGATGCTAACAACCTACCCTTCTTTTACACCTCTCTTTCGCATACAAATAATGTAACATTATGTAAATTGCTTTGAATACTAGTGCTTATTTTCCAAGTGCATCTAGTTCCTGTAAGCTGGCACCAGCTCATTTATTTTGTAGCCTTTCTTTTTCTAACGCTAACAATAAGACTAATAATAAATTTGAATAATAAAATATTTTGGAAGACCCCAGAGAAATCACTTTAGACTAGAGTAAAGGTGACTGCTTAATTGCTAGTCTTAAAACAAGGTCCCTACTGTGGCTGAATTGTGAATAAACAGATTGCATACGTACCTTGGTTTTCAAAAATCAGCTGTAATGAGTTTTTTTTTTCCCCAAAAACTATAATACTCTGACCAGCTTCCTAAGAAATTATGTTGTTGGGTTAAAGACCCATACATATCAGTTAGAAAGTCTTGCAATAGATATTTAAAAAATAATACAGTATATGTGCAAAACCATTCTTTTTTTTTTTTTGAGACGGAGTCTCGCTCTGTCACCCAGGCTGGAGTGCTGTGGCCAGATCTCAGCTCACTGCAAGCTCCGCCTCCCGGGTTCACGCCATTCTCCTGCCTCAGCCTCCTGAGTAGCTGGGACTACAGGCGCCGCCACCTCGCTCGGCTAGTTTTTTGTAGTTTTTAGTAGAGACGGGGTTTCACCGTGTTAGCCAGGATGGTCTCGATCTCCTGACCTCGTGATCCGCCCGTCTCAGCCTCCCAAAGTGCTGGGATTACAGACTTGAGCCACCGCGCCCGGCCTATGTGCAAAACCATTCTAACTGCCATGAACACTTTTGTGAATACCACTAAGTACTTTTATTATTGAAGTGCCTCAACAGATTCATATTTATAAATAATTCATATACTCTCTTCCTCTCTCTCTGTTCATGTGTGCATGTGCCCGTTTGTGTGTGTGTATACATGTATATGACATTTTTTTTCTATTGCGGGAGCCTATATGGAGAGGATAATTTGATCTGATATATTCTTATTGCACAGTGATTAATTTATGAAGAAATCAGTAAACCAAAAATAGTCTGTCTTGAACAGCTGTCTGAACAGATGGAAAAAATATGAGAGAATGCTCTGCTGGTGCTTGTGGGGCTGAAGGGAAGGAGAAAGAATAGGGAAGAGAGACAGTCCCACACTGGAAGAAATTTATATCTTTTTCTAGTAGGCATTCTGTGATTCTCTCCTTACTGCCTCCTGTTTCCCCAAAGCAAACAACTCTTTTAACTACTCTTTCCTCTCTTCTTGGATTAGAATGTTTATTATGATAAAGCTGTGTTTTTCAACTGTAGGTGTAAAAGCACATCACAATAATTTAAAGCTATATAAGACATACTTATTTAAGACTTAGAAAGAAGGTTTTGGGTGCTGGTTGCTCCCTTATCTTCATAGTTTCTTTGTCTTCATTTAAAGAAGAAATATTGTTTCATGCTCTAGAGATGTCAGTGAAGGGGATGAGGTGGTGATACTGTACATAAGGCATTATTGTACATTTCCAGCTTCTTGGTGAAATTGACTGTGACAGGGTTGAAATTCTCAGGATGCTTAGAATTTCATCTGACACAGACTTAATCCACAAGATGAAAACAAAAGTGGCTTCTGGGTGGAAAGGAAGTGAAGATGAGCAATAAATCACACTTAGGTTCAATAATTATGGTGGAGAATAAATTCACTTGCAAGGTTTGGATTTATCTAAACTACTTGAAAATTTTGACCATCAGCTATTAGAAAGTACTATAGCTAGTCAGTTCCCCCAGTTTTGGATCTTAACCTTTCATATGACAATGTATTGTGATAAGTGGGATTTGCAAGAAATGTGCTTCTACATCTGGCTTATTGTATATTTGTTACTTTTAAATAATTGGTGAAATGTACTTCTACCCCTCAATTGAAACACAGTAAATATATTCCACATTTGAAATGGAAGGGCCCACACTAGTTCTAAGAAAACAAATGCTGGATCATTTCTAAAAGGTGATAATAACAACATTATGTGATCATTATAGTCATTTGTAAATATAAGTATGATAAATGCAACAGCTGCCTGCTTGAACTTAGGACTCTTGGGTTTTATTAATGAGAAAAGTGGTTCACTGCAGCACTTAGAAGAATGTAGGCTCTGCTTGGTTGTGACCTCTTAATTGATCGGCAAACCTAAACAAAGTTAATCTACATAATATCTTCTTACATAATTATTTCATTTTATTTTATTTTTGAGATGGAGTTTCATTCTGTGGTCCAGGCTGGAGTGCAGTGGCATCATCTTGGCTCACTGCAACCTCCGCCTGCCTGGTTCAAGTGATTCTCCTGCCTCAGCCTCCCGAGTAACTGGGATTACAGGCATGCACCACTACACTTGGCTAATTTTTGTAGTTTTAGTAGAGACAGGATTTCACCATGATGACCAGGCTGGTCTTAAACTCCTGACCTCAGGTGATCCACCCGCCTCAGCCTCCCAAAGTATGGGATTACAGGTGTGAGCCACCGCTCCTGGCTTTTTACATAATAATTTTAAAACCACTTACTGGCTTCTCATATTAAGTCACTGATTATTGACTTCAACATATGACAGGATGTGGAATCATTTAAATGACTTTCCATTAGGTATCATTAGCAACATATGGAGTGCTTGAGTTCATCCAGAAACATTATTCTCTAAAGAGGATCTTGATGCCATAGCTGCCAGAATACACTTCCAAATGATATTCAGACTTGCTTTTTTGTGATGTGTTTGTCACTTTATCTATTCACATGAGTGCATCATTTTTCTTTGTATTACTGTAGCAATTTCATATACTAGTTTGGCTCAAGCTTTATTGTAATTAGCATGTAATAATATAACTTACAGAACATTATAACACAGTAAAAACTGTAGACATTGCACTTGAGAATAATTAAAATGAATGGAAAGTATGAGTCTAGATTTTGTGTATTTTGGAAGGCCCTAGAAAGAAAAGTGTTCTATTTTTTTCATAGTCAGAAAGCCAAATCAATTCCTAACCTACACATTAGCATCTACAGTGCTAAAACTCCGGAATACTGATGGTGCTGAGAACAAGGACCACAGCATGTATTCACAGATGAGAATGGAGAGGCTGAGTGTCTTGTCCTCAAGTAAGTGGATACTTTCTGTCCCCCTGGGTCCAATATATGAAGTTGTCCTCAGTCTTGTTTTAGGTTATTCCATTCAATCTCTGTGTGCTGAGGCAAGTGGATGAAAAGATGATGGGTTAAGTCCTTGCTTGGAATCATCACTATTCTTGTATCACCATTCCAAACTTGAGCAATGAGGACCTCACGAGAATGGAAGAAGCCATATTGCATTAGGAAAATTAAATGGTTTTACTTTAATGGGATGTTACAACTGCAAATTGTATTGTTTTATTCAGTTGGCAAATGCTTTGCTCACTGTGAAAGCAAGAAGGGTGTATAGACACCTTAATTAGAACCGTGTATCCCTTCATTACTGAAGGTCATGCCAGTTCTCAGCTCTGGGTTGGCCTTAGACCCTGCTCTGCCACAGGAAATGCTTACTGTGGCTCCGAGGTGAGGCTCTCCTGAGTGCTCTGTGCCAATTCAGTCCTCACAGCAGTCTTAGGAGGATGTGCTGCTGTGATCCTTGTTACACATATGAGAAAACTGAGGCACACAGGATTAATGTCCTTGCTAAAAGCCACGTTGCTAGCAAGAATTGAAGCCAGGTTTGGACCCAGGCTGTCAGGCTCCAGAGTTCAGATTCTTAATTCCTTACTACACTGTGCAGTCTCTCATGTACCCAGTTAGTCCCATAAGATTAAAACAAACAATAAAGGCTTTCCACGTGAAACATGAGAGAGAATTGGCATCAAATCCACTCTGATACTAAAATTGTAAGGTTAATAAGAAGCATTTAGAATGGTACAGAATCTTCTGAGAAATGCCACAGTCCCTGTTTCCAGTCACATTCTCTACAGATGAAACTCTCCTGTTCCTGTGATGGCCCCCAGGCATGCATGGTCTTTTCAGATACTCAGTGTGTCCAACTTAAATCTCCAACGTTTCATCTTAAAACAGTTCTCATCATGAAGAAATGGGCAGTGGTTTCTAAGGGGCTTCATGTTCCAGCTCCAGTAACATTTTTAATTTTAATTAAAAAAATTCAAGTGGTAATTCAAGTAGGCCAAAAAACAAAAGCTTTGGAACAATATGTGTCTTTTTTCTCCTATTTTTGCCCCTCTGCCAAGTTCACATCCTCTCCTGCCCAATCACTGGGGTTAGTTTTCTTTCAGAGCTTTTGTATGCACATCAAAGCAACTGATTGATTGTTACTGTATGTCAATTTTAAAAATAAAAAGTAGCAAATAAAAAGACTACTAAATTTTGCTTTTTTCACTTACAGTTAATATTGAGTAGTTCTTTCCATGTTAGTGTATATAAACTTTCCTTCTTGAAATTGTACTATGTATCTCATTTGTTTGTTTGTAGAGACATCACCCAGGCTGGAGTGCAGTGGTGCAATCATAGCTTCCTGTGACCTCAAACTCCTGGGCTCAAGTGAGCTTCCACCTCAGCCTCCTGAGTAGTTAAAATTACAGGCCTTAGCCAGTATGTCTTGGTAAAAATTATAATATCTGTCTCTCTGTCTAGCTATACATTTATACAGCTTCCCAGTATTCTATTGTATGGAAATACAGTACCTTAATTTCTTTATTTAACATTTGCATTGCTTCTAACTTTTGTGTTACAAATAATAGTGAATGAATAATCTTGCACATCTATCATTTTGAAGGTGTACAAATACATCTGTAGGATAAATTCCAAAAGTGAAATTGCTGGGTCAAACACATATGCATTTTAAGTTTTGACAGATATTGCCAAATTGATACTGCATGGGACCAAAAGTATCTTTTTTTCTGTTTTTTCCTGCCCATTTTATGTTCATGGCTGAGGTCCCTATTACAAAAGACAGATTAACAAGAGAAAAGCATACAAATTCATTTAATAAGTTTCAGGAGATACCAGAGCTTTCATAAAGATAGGAAGACCCAAAGAAGGTAAACCTGAGTATCTTTATGCTAGGCTTGATGAAGAATGGACAGTTGTGGAGAAATATGATAAGGTAAAAAATAATATGATCTATTGATAATAAAGTGGGGAAATGTAGAAAGGCCTTTCCATTCCTTTGTCTTTGGAGAAAAGGATATTTCTTTCCTATGGGTAGAGGGATGGTACCTCTCATATGAGGGTCTTGTGACCTGCTTTAGGGGAGAGGGGTAGGGGGAAGGTCAGAGTGACCTCCCTGCATCTGCTGTTTTATCAAACTCATTCAGCTTAAAATATTCAACACCAAGATGGCATATTTTGGGATGGCATGTCCAGAAAATTATTACTCTTCATGGAGACTGTACAAATTTGCATGTCCATTCACCTCTGATGCATGAGTGACTGCTTCCCCACCTCTCACCATACAGGGTATATTACTAAACATTTATGTTTTTGCCAATATCTTAAATAAAAATTGATATATCAATTTAGGTTACTCATCTTTTCAGGTTAACAGCTATTTGCATTTCCTTTTTTGTGAACAGTTTGTTCAGATTTGTTGCTTATTTTTCCATTAGATTGATTTTTTTTTTCTCTTCTCAGTTTGTGGGAACTCTTTGTATGTTAGCAAGATTAGCCTTGTGTGTTATATAGGTGGCAAATACTTTTCTCAATGTGTTTGTCTTTGGACTTTGTTTACTATTATTTTGCTACATAATACAGATATGTTGTTTCTGTTTGTGTAAAATTTATCAATCTTTTATTTCATGGCACTATGGACTTATTTTAATGTAAAGCTTAAAAATGTATAAAAAAGTACCTGTGCAGAATACACATAAAAATCAAGGATCTTAACTTGCTTCAATACATGATATATTTTCCCCAAAGAAATTGATTTCTGCACAGTGTGTGACTTGAAACTGCCAAGAAGGTTAATGCCCTAGGCCCTGGCTACAAAGTAGAATTTAAGCCTGTGGAGTTATATAGCTGCAGGATATTCATCATGGATTTTTTGGAAGGTGCCCCCTTTCCCTGGGAGCCACTCTGCATTCTGGCTAAGCTGTCAGCCAAATGTTCATTTTCGGGAGCAAGAATTGTAGGAGAAAAAAATAATAGGCATCTTTGAGAGGAATCTGCCAGCAGAAATTGAATTGTATTTTCTTTAACCTTTGTGAGAGATTTCAAGTAGACAAGTTTTATTATTGAGAATCCGGGATTTCTCTCCAGATAATAATAACGAGTATAAAAAATGCTTTGCACACATTTAAAATTTAATTCTCACAATAACTTTATGAGGTAAGTTCATTAGAATCTTCATTCTGTAGACAATATGAGGCTTGAAAATGTTCAGTAACTTACCCAAGGTCATACAGCTAGTGAGGAACAAAGTTGAGAGTAAAAATCAAATCTCATCTCATTTCTAAAACCATGCTCTAAAGGACAATCTTAGCTACCTCTTTAGTTATAAAAGGTCCAGCCTAGTTTTGGAAGACCCAGTTGCTTTCAACTGGGCACATCATTTAGCTTTGAGAAGAAAGCATAAATATTTCTGGATCCTCCAGTGATAACAAAATTCCCTGAGGTGTTTTTTTTTTTCTTCACTGGTTTTCAAATAGTAATAAAAATAGTTGCTGTGGAAGAATCATATCCAAATCTCAGTCACTGTGAGCTGCTTGAGATCAGCTGCATCTTTATTCATCTTTGTGTCCCAACACCTAGCGCAATGCCTGGCATATATAGCCAATAATGCCTGCAGAATGCATATATAAACGAATAAATCCTCTCCTTATTACCTTCCTACTCTTCTAACTGACTTGGTTTTTAATTTTATTTGCCACCAGGAAATACATTTACATATTTCAAAATTCAAGGCACAAGGGGGTATGCAGTAAAAAGTCCACCCCCCCGCCCCGCTGCTTCTTCTAGCTACCCAGATCTTTTTTCCTTAGGTAATCATATTATTGGTTTCTTGTGTATTCTTTGAACATATTTAAGCAAAAATCAATATATATTCCATTAAACACAATTTAGTTATTTAAAAACACATAAACATTTATTAAAAAGTTGCAAAGCTTGTTAATAAAAATATGAATCATGTTGAGAAGTAAAAAGGGAAAGAAAACTCTAGTATTGAAACAATCCATTGGGAACATTTTGGGAGTATTTTCTTCGATCTTATGGAATTACGAGGTACCCTTTGATTACTCTTTTCGCTGCTGTTCCCTAACTCGAAGTCAAATTTAGATGTTAACAAGGAATGACTAAACATCACACCCCAGCAAGGTTTCAACTGGGTTGCTTTTAACTTTGGCCACTGCAGGAGAGGGAGCATCTTCTGGCGAGATGCAGGGCAACTAGGAAACAGTGACTTCTAGGGCCTGAAGAGAACACAGATGACACTGCTAAGGATTTTGCAGCAGGCATCTTGAATGGCTCTTTTTGCAGAATCTATTAGCATCTGCAGATATTAAGTCTGGAGGAGGTAAATTGAAACGGTTTGATGCAGATACTGAGAACACCATATAGTTAGCCTGTCAGTTTTCCATCTCATGTATGTATGTATGTATATATGTATGTATGTATGTATTTGTATAGGGACAAGTTTTCACTCTATTGCCTAGGCTGGACTTGAGCTCCTGGGCTCAAATGATCCTTCTGCCTCAGCCTCCTGAGTAGCTGGAACTGCAGGCACAGGCCAACATACCTAGCTTAGCCTGTCAGTTTTGATAAAAGAAAATTCTGAGTCTAGGCAGAAGTGCATTTGTCAGTGAGGATATATGCTGGTGTGGAATGGAGAGGTGGGTCAGGGGTGAAGTTTGCACAATGACAGAAGCAGAGAACGTGGACAAAAATGGCATCTTTAACTTGTTTTTTTTTTCAAGCTAAGGGATACTTTGAGCTATGGGATTTAGTAGTACCCTAACAAAGAGATTGGTACTTTACCCTCTATGTAAATATGTTGCAGTACTAGGTGCAATTACTGCGTGTGTGTCTGTATTTTTTTTTTTTTTTTTTTTGACTTTCTCCATTTCTTTTTTTTTTTTTTTATTATACTTTAAGTTCTAGGGTACATGTGCATGACTTTTATATCATGTATAACTCCCCAATGCAATCCCTCCCTCCTCCCCCCTCCCCATGATAGGCCCCAGTGTGTGATGTTCCCCTTCCCGAGTCCAAGTGATCTCATTGTTCAGTTCCCACCTATGAGTGAGAACATGCGGTGTTTGGTTTCTCTTCTTGTGATAGTTTGCTAAGAATGATGGTTTCCAGCTGCATCCATGTCCCTACAAAGGATGCAAACTCATCCTTTTTTATGGCTGCATAGTATTCCATGGTGTATATGTGCCACATTTTCTGAATCCAGTCTGTCACAGATGGACATTTGGGTTGATTCCAAGTCTTTGCTATTGTGAATAGTGCCGCAATAAACATACGTGTGCATGTGTCTTTGTAGTAGAGTAATTTATAATCCTTTGGGTATATACCCAGTAGTGGGATGGCTGGGTCATATGGTACATCTAGTTCTAGATCCTTGAGGAATCGCCATACTGTTTTCCATAATGGTTGAACTAGTTTACAATCCCACCAACAGTGTAAAAGTGTTCCTATTTCTCCACATCCTCTCCAACACCTGTTGTTTCCTGACTTCTTAATGATTGCCATTCTGACTGGTGTGAGATGGTATCTCATTGTAGTTTTGATTTGCATTTCTCTGATGGCGAATGATGATGAGCATTTTTTCATGTGTCTGTTGGCTGTATGGATGTCTTCTTTTGAGAAATGTCTGTTCATATCCTTTCCCCACTTTTTGATGGGGTTGTTTGTTTTTTTCTTGTATATTTGTTTGAGTTCTTTGTAGATTCTGGATATTAGCCCTTTGTCAGATGAGTAGGTTGCAAAAATTTTTTCCCATTCTGTAGGTTGCCTGTTCACTCTGATGGTAGTTTCTTTAGCTGTGCAAAAGCTCTTTAGTTTAATTAGATCCCATGTGTCAATTTTTGCTTTTGCTGCCGTTGCTTTTGGTGTTTTAGACATGAAGTCCTTGCCCATGCCTATGTCCTGAATGGTACTACCTAGATTTTCTTCTAGGGTTTTTATGGTATTAGGTCTAACATTTAAGTCTCTAATCCATCTTGAATTAATTTTCGTATAAGGGGTAAGGAAAGGATCCAGTTTCAGCTTTCTACTTGTGGCTAGCCAATTTCCCCAGCACCATTTATTAAATAGGGAATCCTTTCCCCATTTCTTGTTTCTCTCAGGTTTGTCAAAGATCAGATGGCTGTAGATGTGTGGTATTATTTCTGAGGACTCTGTTCTGTTCCATTGGTCTATATCTCTGTTGTGGTACCAGTACCATGCTGTTTTGGTTACTGTAGCCTTGTAGTATAGTTTGAAGTCAGGTAGCGTGACGACTCCAGCTTTGTCCTTTTGACTTAGGATTGTCTTGGCAATGCGGGCTCTTTTTTGGTTCCATATGAACTTTAAAGCAGTTTTTTCCAATTCTGTGAAGAAAGTCATTGGTAGCTTGATGGGGATGGCATTGAATCTATAAATCACCTTGGGCAGTATGGCCATTTTCACGATATTGATTCTTCCTATCCATGAGCATGGTATGTTCTTCCATTTGTTTGTGTCCTCTTTGATTTCACTGAGCAGTGGTTTGTAGTTCTCCTTGAAGAGGTCCTTTACATCCCTTGTAAGCTGGATTCCTAGGTATTTTATTCTCTTTGAAGCAATTGTGAATGGAAGTTCATTCCTGATTTGGCTCTCTGCTTGTCTGTTACTGGTGTATAAGAATGCTTGTGATTTTTGCACATTAATTTTGTATCCTGAGACTTTGCTGAAGTTGCTTATCAGCTTAAGGAGATTTTGGGCTGAGACGATGGGGTTTTCTAAATATACAATCATGTCATCTGCAAACAGGGACAATTTGACTTCTTCTTTTCCTAACTGGATACCCTTGATTTCTTTCTCTTGCCTGATTGCCCTAGCCAGAACTTCCAACACTATGTTGAATAGGAGTGGTGAGAGAGGGCATCCCTGTCTTGTGCCAGTTTTCAAAGGGAATTTTTCCAGTTTTTGCCCATTCAGTATGATATTAGCTGTGGGTTTGTCATAAATAGCTCTTATTATTTTGAGGTACGTTCCATTAATACCAAATTTATTGAGCGTTTTTAGCATAAAGGGCTGTTGAATTTTGTCAAAAGCCTTTTCTGCATCTATTGAGATAATTATGTGGTTCTTGTCTTTGGTTCTGTTTATATGCTGGATTACGTTTATTGATTTGCGAATGTTGAACCAGCCTTGCATCCCAGGGATGAAGCCCACTTGATCATGGTGGATAAGCTTTTTGATGTGCTGCTGAATCCGGTTTGCCAGTATTTTATTGAGGATTTTTGCATCGATGTTCATCAGGGATATTGGTCTAAAATTCTCTTTTTTGTTGTGTCTCTGCCAGGCTTTGGTATCAGGATGATGTTGGCCTCATAAAAAGAGTTAGGGAGGATTCCCTCTTTTTCTATTGATTGGAATAGTTTCAGAAGGAATGGTACCAGCTCCTCCTTGTACCTCTGGTAGAATTCAGCTGTGAATCCATCTGGTCCTGGACTTTTTTTGGTGGGTAGGCTATTAATTGTTGCCTCAATTTCAGAGCCTGCTATTGGTCTATTCAGGGATTCAACTTCTTCCTGGTTTAGTCTTGGGAGAGTGTAAGTGTCCAGGAAATTATCCATTTCTTCTAGATTTTCTAGTTGATTTGTGTAGAGGCATTTATAGTATTCTCTGATGGTTGTTTGTATTTCTGTGGGGTCGGTGGTGATATCCCCTTATCATTTTTTATTGCGTCTATTTGATTCTTCTCTCTTTTCTTCTTTATTAGTCTAGCTAGCGGTCTGTCAATTTTGTTTATCTTTTCAAAAAACCAACTCCTGGATTCATTGATTTTTTGGAGGGTTTTTTGTGTCTCTATCTCCTTCAGTTCTGCTCTGATCTTAGTTATTTCTTGCCTTCTGCTAGCTTTTGAATGTGTTTGCTCTTGCCTCTCTAGTTCTTTTAATTGTGATGTTAGAGTGTCAATTTTAGATCTCTCCTGCTTTCTCTTGTGGGCATTTAGTGCTATAAATTTCCCTCTACACACTGCTTTAAATGTGTCCCAGAGATTCTGGTATGTTGTATCTTTGTTCTCATTGGTTTCAAAGAACATCTTTATTTCTGCTTTCATTTCGTTATGTACCCAGTAGTCATTCAGGAGCAGGTTGTTCAGTTTCCATGTAGTTGAGCGGTTTTGATTGAGTTTCTTAGTCCTGAGTTCTAGTTTGATTGCACTGTGGTCTGAGAGACAGTTTGTTATAATTTCAGTTCTTGTACATTTGCTGAGGAGTGCTTTACTTCCAATGATGTGGTCAATTTTGGAATAAGTGCGATGTGGTGCTGAGAAGAATGTATATTCTGTTGATTTGGGGTGGAGAGTTCTATAGATGTCTATTAGGTCCGCTTGGTGCAGAGATGAGTTCAATTCCTGGATATCCTTGTTAACTTTCTGTCTCGTTGATCTGTCTAATGTTGACAGTGGAGTGTTGAAGTCTCCCATTATTATTGTATGGGAGTCTAAGTCTCTTTGTAGGTCTCTAAGGACTTGCTTTATGAATCTGGGTGCTCCTGTATTGGGTGCATATATATTTAGGATAGTTAGCTCTTCCTGTTGAATTGATCCCTTTACCATTATGTAATGGCCTTCTTTGTCTCTTTTGATCTTTGATGGTTTAAAGTCTGTTTTATCAGAGACTAGGATTGCAACCCCTGCTTTTTTTTGTTCTCCATTTGCTTGGTAGATCTTCCTCCATCCCTTTATTTTGAGCCTATGTATGTCTCTGCATGTGAGATGGGTCTCCTGAATACAGCAGACTGATGGGTCTTGACTCTTGATCCAGTTTGCCAGTCTGTGTCTTTGAATTGGAGCATTTAGTCCATTGACATTTAAGGTTAATATTGTTATGTGTGAACTTGATCCTGTCATTATGATAGTAACTGGTTATTTTGCTCGTTAGTTGATGCAGTTTCTTCCTAGCCTCGATGGTCTTTACATTTTGGCATGTTTTTGCAATGGCTGGTACCGGTTGTTCCTTTCCATGTTTAGGGCTTCCTTCAGGGTCTCTTGTAAGGCAGGCCTGGTGGTGACAAAATCTCTAAGCATTTGCTTATCTGTAAAGGATTTTATTTCTCCTTCACTGATGAAGCTTAGTTTGGCTGGATATGAAATTCTCGGTTGAAAATTCTTTTCTTTAAGAACGTTGAATATTGGCCCCCACTCTCTTCTGGCTTGTAGAGTTTCTGCCGAGAGGTCTGCTGTTATTCTGATGGGCTTCCCTTTGTGGGTAACCCGACCTTTCTCTCTGGCTGCCCTTAAGATTTTTTCCTTCATTTCAACTTTGGTGAATCTGGCAATTATGTGTCTTGGAGTTGCTCTTCTGGAGGAGTATCTTTGTGGCGTTCTCTGTATTTCCTGAATTTGAATGTTGGCCTGCCCTACTAGGTTGGGGAAGTTCTCCTGGATGATATCCTGAAGAGTGTTTTCCAACTTGGTTCCATTTTCCCCCTCACTTTCAGGCACCCCAATCAGACGTAGATTTGGTCTTTTTACATAATCCCATACTTCTTCAGGCTTTGTTCATTTCTTTTTCTTCTTTTTTCTTTTGGTTTCTCTTCTCGCTTCATTTCATTCATTTGATCCTCAATCGCTGATACTCTTTCCTCCAGTTGATCGAGTCGGTTACCGAAGCTTGTGCATTTGTCACGTATTTCTCGTGTCATGGTTTTCATCTCTGTCATTTCGTTTATGATCTTCTCTGCATTAATTAGTCTAGCTGTCAATTCTTCCACTTTTTTTCAAGATTTTTAGTTTCTTTGCGCTGGGTACGTAATTCCTCCTTTAGCTCTGAGAGGTTGATGGACTGAAGCCTTCTTCTCTCATCTCGTCAAAGTCATTCTCTGACCAGCTTTGATCCGTTGCTGGCGATGGGCTGCACTCCTTTGCAGGGGGAGATGCGCTCTTATTTTTTGAATTTCCAGCTTTTCTGCCCTGCTTCTTCCCCATCTTTGTGGTTTTATCTGTCTCTGGACTTTGATGATGGTGACGTACTGATGGGGTTTTGGTATAGGTGTCCTTCCTGTTTGATAGTTTTCCGTCTGACAGTCAGAAGGACTGTCTGTTGGTCTGTTAGAGATTGCTTGAGGTCCACTCCAGACCCTGTTTGCCTGGGTATCAGCAGCAGAGGTTGCCGAAGATAGAATATTGCTGAACAGCGAGTGTACCTGTCTGATTCTTTCTTTGGAAGTTTCCTCTCAGGGGTGATGCCACCCTGTGAGGTGTGGGGTATCAGACTGCCCCTAGTGGGGGATGTCTCCCAGCTAGGCTACTCAGGGGTCAGGGACCCACCTGAGCAGGCAGTCTGTCCGTTCTCAGATCTCAACCTCCGCGTTAGGAGATCCACGGCTCTCCCCAAAGCTGTCAGACAGAGTCGTTCGGGTCTGCAGCGGCCCCGCTCTTTCCCCTAATGGACTGCAGCTGTGCGCTGTCCGCAGCGGTAGAGTCTACAGAGACAGGCAGGCTTCCTTGAGCTGCTGTGAGCTCCACCCAGTTCGAGCTTCCCAGGGGCTTTGTTTACCTACTTAAGCCTCAGCAATGGCGGGCGCCCCTCCCCCAGCCTCGCTGCTGCCTTGCGGATAGATCGCCGCAGACGGCTGTGTTAGCAGTGAGGGAGGCTCCGTGGGCGTGGGACCCTCCCGGCCAGGTGTGGGATATATTCTCCTGGTGTGCCTGTTTCCTTAAAGCGCAGTATTGGGGTGGGAGTTACCCGATTTTCCAGGTGGTGTGTGTCTCAGTTCCCCTGGCTAGGAAAAGGGATTTCCTTCCCCCTTGCACTTCCAGGTGAGGCGATGCCTCGCCCTGCTTCAGCTCACGCTGGTCAGGCTGCAGCAGCTGACCTGCACCGATTGTCCCGCACTCCCTAGAGAGATGACCCCAGTACCTCAGTTGAAAATGCAGAAATCACCGGTCTTCTGTGTCGCTCGCGCTGGGAGTTGGAGACTGGAGCTGTTCCTATTCGGCCATCTTGCTCCGCCCCCGACTTTCTCCATTCTGTCTGTATTTTGTGAATGTGTGTGTCTGTGTATATTTATATCCCCACATACAGACTTTTTAATACACTTAACATTTTCCTTTACAAATAGGGTTCAAGAAATTCTCAACTCATAATTTTTTTTAAAGATCTGGATTAAAAACCCATTCATATGTGGTTCAGAAAAGGGTCTGATCATGGGAATTTAAGCACAATTGTGGCAGCGTGGGCCCAAAGTGGACAGAGCAGGTAAGTACTATCCCGTATAAATTGGTGACTGAAGACAGTAGAGCACTGTCTGGGAGTAACACAAACCACACCAACATTTATTCTCCAAGGTTTTGTCTGGTAAGTTTTCTTTCTTAACTTTCAGCTTCAATGAATTGAGACTAATATGTTCAGCAAAAGGAGTTAAGATATTCTCCTTATTGGAAGTCAAGTGTAGAAAATACCCATGAAGTAAATTCACAAGAAGACTGTTACAGAGTAATTGCTTTCAATCTCCTAACCCTTACCCTGCTCCCCTTGGTGCCTCTGTCTGCCATGTTAACTCATTAGCAAAGTGGTAAAGGCTGGGACGCCAGGACCTTACAAAGGCCCTGGCACACCGAAAGTGCTTGATAAATATTTGCTGAGTGAACATTGAGTACATTTGCATTTTTAAAGAAATAGGACAGTGAAGATGACATACAGTCATCTCTTCAGTGACCTGACATAAATAATGGTCTTTCTAGTTCGTCCTCACCACCCTTCATTACTGGTCCTTCAGTCCTTTGAAATGATGTCTTTTGGGGCTTCTGGCTTACCATTTTCAATTACTTCAAACTGTTCTAATTACCTCTGGCAGATTAGTATTTATAAGGAATAGATTTAATCACATTACCACCTGCATAAAAAGGTACTCTTTACCTTGGCATTCAAGTCTTCTCTGTCTCCTTTGGTTCCGTTTTTCCACTGTATGCCAGACTCATATATTATAGTGGAATTGGGCTGGACATCTCTCCATTTCTCAAGTACATATCACACTTTCCTACATCCATACCTGCTGCTCTTTGTACATGCCTAGTGAAATGCCATAGTCTTTACCATATGAAATCTATCAACCCATTTATGATGTCTCTCATCATAACTACCACTCTCCCCATCATGTGTGATCTCTTCCTCTTCTGCCTGATATTACAACTTCTTATATACTCATTTCATTCTTCCATGCTTTCTTTACATTGTTACTTTTATTTTAAATTAATGCATAATAATTATACATATTTATGGGGTAAAATGTGATGTGTCAATACATGTACACATTGTATAATAATCAAATCAGGGTAATTAGCATATCCATCACCTCAAACATTTATCATTTCTTCATGGTGGGAACATTAAATACTCTCTTCTAGCTATTTTGAGATCTACAATCCTTTTTGTTGGCTACAGTCATCCTACTGTATAATAGGACACCAGAACTTATTCCTTGTATCTACTTATAACTTTGTACCAGTTGACCAACCTGTCCTCGTTCCGTTCTCCCCACTACCCTCCCCAGTCTCTGGTAACCACTGTTCACTACATCTATAAGATCAACATTTTTAGATTCTGTATATGAATGAGTATATGTGGTATTTTCTTCCTGTGTCTGGCTTATATCACTTAACGTAAAGTCCTCCAGGTTCATCTATTTTGTCATAAATGACAGGATTTCATTCTTTTTTTATGGCTGAATAGTATTCCATTCTTTTTTATGGCTGAACAGTATTCTGTTGTGTATATATACCCCATTTTCTTATTCTATTTATCCAACCTAAATTGGATATTTAGGTTGATTCCATATCTTGACTATTATGAACAGTGCAGCAATATACACGTGAGAGTGCAAATATCTTCTTGATGTAGTGATTTATATACTCAGTAGTGGGATTGCTGAATCATATGGTAGTTCTATTTAAAAATTTTTAAGGACCCTCCCAGTATGCTGTACTAATTTACATCCCTATCAATAATGTGTAAAGGTTCCCATTTTTCCCTATATCCTCTCCAACACTGGTTATCTTTTGTCTCCTTGATAATATCTATTTTAACTGAAGTGAGGTGATATATCATTGTGGTTTTTACTTGCATTTCCCTGATTATTAGTGATGGTTAGCATTTTTCTATATATCTATCAGCCATTAATATATCTTTTGAGAATTGTCTATTACAACTTTTGCCCATTTTTGATCAGATTATTTATTTATTTGCTGGTGAGTTGTTGGAGCTCCAACTCATATTAGTCTTTTGTCAGATGAATAGTTTGCAAATATTTCCTCCTTTTCTGAGTTTTTTCTTCACTTTGTTGATTATTTTCTTCGCTGTGTAGAACTTTTTAGTTTGATGTAATCTCATTTGTCTATTTTTGCTTTAGTTGCCTGTGCTTTTAAGGTCTTGTTAAAAAAAGTCCTTGCCTAATTCAATGTTATGAAGCATTTCTCCTACATTTACTTGAAATAATTTCATAATTTCGGGTCTTACACTTAAGTCTTTCATCTATGTTGCTCTGAGTTTTGTATATGGTGAAAGATAAGGGTCCAGATTTATTCTTCTGTATGTGGACATCCAATTTTCCCATTACCATTTACTGAAGAGACTATTCTTTCTCCAAGGTGTGTTCTTGGTATCTTTGTCAATTAGTTGGCTGTAGATGCATGGACATATTTCTGAGCTCTCTATTCTCTTCCATTGGCGTATGTGTCCATTTTTATGCCAACACTATGCTCTTTTGGATACTACAACTATCTGGTATGTTTTGAAGTCTAGAAGTGTCACATTTCTAGCTTTGTTTTTTGTTTTTTGTTTTGCTCAAAATTGTCTTGGCTATTTGGCATCTTTTGTCATCTTATAGAAATTTTAGGATGGTTTTGTCTATTTTTGTGAAGAATATCATTGGTATTTTGACAGAGGTTGCATTGAATCTGTAGATTACTTTGGGTAGAATGGACATTTTAACAATATTAGTTCTTCTAATTTATGAACAGGGGATATCTATCTACTTATTGTGTCCTCTTTAATTTCTTTCATCAATGTTTTATAGATTTTAGTATAGAGATCTTTCTCCTCCTTGGTTAAATTTATTCCTAGGTTTATAATTTTTTTTGGTAGCTCTTGTAAATGGAATTGTTTTCTAGATTTATTTTTCAGATAATTTACTATTAACATGTAGAAACACTACTGACTTTTGTATACTGATTTCTTATCCTGTAGCTTTACTGAATTTGTGTAAAAATTAGTTCTAACAGCTTTTTGGTGGAGTCTTTAGGGTTTTATTTGTATATAAGATTATGTCATCTGCAAACAGGAATAATTTGACTTCCTCCTTTCCATTTCTTTCTCTTATCTAATTGCTCTGTCCAGGTTTTCTAATACTTGGTTAAATATAAGCAGTGAAAGTAGTCATTCTTATCTTGTTCCACATCTTAGAGGAAAAGCTTTCAACTTTCCCCCACTTAGTATGCTGGTAGGTATGTGTTTGTCATATGTGGCTTTTGTTATGTTGAATGTATTAGTCAATTCTCATACTGCTATAAAGAAATATCTGAGACTGGGTGATTTTTGAAGAAAAGAAGTTTAATTGGCTCACACTTCTGCAGGCTGAATAGGACATATAACAACTTCTACTTCTTGGGAGGCCTCAAGAAACCTAAAATTATGGCAGAAGATGAAGTTTGGGGGAAGGAGGCACATCGTATGTGGTGGAGCAGAAGCAAGAACTAGGGGCTGGGAAGAGGTGCTACACACTTTTAAACAGCCAGATTTCGTGAGAACTCTGTCAGGAGACAGCACCAAGGGGATGGTTCTAAATCATTCCTTAGGGATCCACCTCCATGATCCAATCACCTCTGACCAGGCCCCAACTCCAACACTGGGTATTGCAATTCAACATGATATTTGGATGGGGACACAGATCCAAACCATATCATTGAGGTATGTACCTTGTATATCAAATTTATTAAAGGTTGTTTATTTTGCAGTGATGTGAAATCTTGTCAAATGCTTTTCCTATGTCTGTTGAAATTATCATATGGTTTTTGTTCTTCTTTCTGTTAATATGACAAATCACATTTATTGATTTGTGTGTGCTAAACCATCCCTGCATCCCTGTGATGAATCTCACTTGATCATAATTAATGATCTTTTTAATGTACGGTTGAATTTGATTTGCTAGTAGTTTGTTGAGGAATTCGCATCTATGTTCATCAAAGATACTGGCCTGTAGTTCTCTTTTTTGTTGTGTCCTTCTGTGGTTTTGGTATTAGAAAAATACTGGCCTCATAGTTATGAGTATTAACTTTTCTTCAATTTTTTTGTGAATACTTTGAGAAGTATTGGAATTTGTTTTTCTTTATTTTTTTATTTTTATTTTTTTTATTTTTTTGAGACGGAGTCTCGCTCTGTCGCCCAGGCTGGAGTGCAGTGGCCAGATCTCAGCTCACTGCAAGCTCCGCCTCCCAAGTCCAGGCCATTCTCCCGCCTCAGCCTCCGGAGTAGCTGGGACTACAGGCGTCCACCACCTCGCCCGGCTAGTTTTTTGTATTTTTTAAGTAGAGACTGGGTTTCACCATGTTGGCCAGGATGGTCTCGATTTCCTGACCCTGTGATCCGCCCATCTCGGCCTCTCAAATGTCCCGACCGCGGGATGAACAACGCAGACCCTGGAGGAGGGGGTGGGAATGGAAAGAGACAAGAGACACAAGAAATGGAGACAAGACAGTGCTCTGATCAAGTCTCGTTTAATGGTGGAAAAGCAACGCCTTATATAGGCTGACAATAGGGGGAAGGGCTAGGAGCAGGCGGGGAATGAAAGACGTCACCGGGCGCATGCTCGGTAGGCTTAGTCTCTCCCGGGCGCGGGAGGTAATTTACCCGCCGGCGGGAAAAGTTCGCGCGCGGGAAGGTTTGATGATGAAGAACCAGGAAGTGCGCCATCTTGTCTCCGCAATGTGGAGCTTAAGCAACAGAGGCCACAGCAATATCCGGGCTACACGGCTCCGGACAGGTCCCTTTTTTATTATATTATTAAACGACTAGAAGATATTCCCTCGGGAACTGCGCCTGTCTTAGGTTGGAGTGACACATCTCTTCACTGGTACCCGTCATGGGATTAGGCAGTAGCTATGACGGCCCTCCTGTCTTAGGTTAGTGAGGGATGACACTCTCTTACCCGTCATTGGCTGTCCAGTTCAGCGCACAAGGAAGGTGGTTTATAGCAAGTGTAAGTATGGACCACCGTGATCTTCTTGTTCAAGGCGATGATAATGGACCTGTATGGGTTTGGCTTGGATTGCCTCAATTTGTTGCTTAATGAATGTCATGAGCTTATTGAAGATTATAGGTCCTAAAGAAAGTAACAGCAATAAACAAAGCAAAGGGCCTAACAAGGGTAAAATATAGGGGAGGAGTCCATGGAAACCAGTCCAAAATGGGTTTTCAATCATTCTTTCCGTCGTTTTTCCAAATCTTCTTGCAGTCGTTTGATTTTGTCTCTGACGATCCCGGACTTGTTGGCGTAAAAACAACACCTTTCCTGTAGAGCTAAGCAGATACCTCCCTGTTCTGCAGTTAGTAAATCTAGGCCTCTTCTATTTTGAAGCACTACTTCTGCCAGAGAGTCTACCTGATCTTGTAGATCTTGTATAGTACTTGAAATGGCCTGTACATCTGAGATCAATTGGCGAGATAATTTGGTGTATTGAGTAACAGAAACCCCTAGGCTAGTAGCCCCAGTCGTTACGGCAGTAGTTATGCCTAATCCTACAAGTAAAGGGATAAATTGTATTGCTCTTTTGGGTCTTCCTAAAAAGTGATCTATGGCTGGAATAGGTATAGGTTCATCTCCAGGAATAATGTCTATATCTGGCAGAAGGGTGGCTAGGACACAAAGTCCCGTCCAGTTTGTGGGCAAGTATGTGTATGCTTTATTATTGCCACATACAAAAACTGAACTATTTGGGGCACACAGGGAATGGGAAGCATTAGAGACAATAGAGCAATTAGTAAATTCAACTATGCCTACATCAATATCATATGAGTCATTACGAAACGGGGAATAGATGCAAGAGGAGTTAGCAAACTCGAAGGGCTGCACTAAAAGGGGGGGAATGATGGGGCAGGAAGGATTGGATGTGGAATATGAGTCATTACTGGGTATGGCAAGAGGAACAGGATTTCCCAATGGTAAGCACAGCCAGCAATCACTGGCTAGACCAGAGTTGGAATTATTGAGCAGACCATGTGTAACAGTGAGGAGGTCAAAAGTCTGTGCATCAATTTTTTCTTTACCACGGGCTTTGGGCAAGGCCAAAGGGTGGTAGTGGAGTTCTGGGAACAGGGACTTTTGTAATTCTTCAAGTTTTTTATGTACCATGATTTCTCGGGCCTTGTCTTGTGGTCCTCCTCCATCAGAGATATGAAGAGGAGGGCGAGTATTCCAGCATATAGGCTGCCCTACAATACCAGTACAGCCAGCTGCTACAAGGTTATTGGTATTTCCTAGAACTGAAGGGACATTACTGGCCCCTAAAGTAGGGGTTCTAGATCTAGTTAGGATAGCAGTATAATATGTTTTACCGCCAGAGGTACATTCTTGATAGGCGGTGTAACAGGAGCTGTGTATTGGCTGTATCTCTGCAATTTTCAAAAAACTCTGATTTCCAAATTAAGTGATCTCCCCCTGAAAGAACTGCTCTAACTAGTGTGTTCCAATCTGTTGGAGTAAGCCAGTTATCGGCCACAGACTCTACTATAGCAAGAGTATAGGGAGCAGTAGCTCCATATTGAGAAACAGCAGTTTTTAATTCCTTTATGACAGTGAAATCAAATCCATTATGATGTCTCCAGGCCTGGCCCTGTCCATCTATTGTTTCAGTTACCGGGAAGATATCTTTAGGGGAGGATTCTTCTCTATCTCGGCTAGTAGAAAATCTTCCTTTTGGGGCATGTTGTCCGGGCCGCTGAAGTGGGCGAGGGAAACCTCCCATATTCTCTGTATTGGTTACACTCTCATTTCCTGTTTTTAATTTTTGTAGCCTAGTAATTAATGACTGATGTAACTCTTCTAGCTTAATTTGTTCTTCTAGCTGAGCGATTTTTTCTTTGAGTTCCTCTTTTGGATTAACTACTGCCATTACGTTGGGCGCAGAAGCGCCACGTGTCCCATTATAGGGAGGTGGGCGCGAGAAAAAGGGAGGCCAGTTAGGATTATGATATTTAGCTGCCTCATCTTCTAACTCATCCCAATTTACCTCTGATGGGTCAGGATTATCATTACTTTTACTGTTTTGTGATGTTTGCAGAATTGGGTATTTTTTAGGTTTTTTATTGTCTGGCACCACTTTATCTTTTACAGAAGGAGCCTTGGCCCCCTCATCATCACTCTCAAGAGAAATAAGGTCCATTTCCTTATCTGGTAGGGGGCTCCTGAGGTCTGTCTGAGAACTGACCTTTAAAATCTCCTCTGTTTGGGCGACCGCAGCCATTACTTGCGGATCAGCCTCCTTTTTATCTATTAACTCTTTGATTAAATTCCAGTAAGAAAAGGCAGTTACAGGATTTTTTCGGGGCCAAAGGTATTATAATAATCTTGAAAGGCGTCTCCTACTCTATGCCATTTTTACATCAATGGTCCCCTCCTGAGGAAACCAAGGACAAGTATATTTCACAAAATCAAAAAACTTAAATAAGTCACCACTTTTAACCTTTACTCCCCGTGTCTTTAAAGCCTCTTTTAATTGTCCTACGTAGATTTGATGCTGGCTTAATTCTTGTCCCATTTCGGGCGCGGAACTTACCCTTAATTCCGACGCAGCAGGCTCCCGCAGCGGTTGAAGGGATTTCTCTTTACTTTAGCTGCCGGCCGTCCTATGCGCCCTCTTCCTCACGCAATTCCCTCGTATCCAAGCCCGGCGTTGGGCGCCACGTGTCCCGACCCGCGGGATGAACAACGCAGACCCTGGAGGAGGGGGTGGGAATGGAAAGAGACAAGAGACACAAGAAATGGAGACAAGACAGTGCTCTGATCAAGTCTCGTTTAATGGTGGAAAAGCAACGCCTTATATAGGCTGACAATAGGGGGAAGGGCTAGGAGCAGGCGGGGAATGAAAGACGTCACCGGGCGCATGCTCGGTAGGCTTAGTCTCTCCGGGCGCGGGAGGTAATTTACCCGCCGGCGGGAAAAGTTCGCGCGCGCGGGAAGGTTTGATGATGAAGAACCAGGAAGTGCGCCATCTTGTCTCCGCAATGTGGAGCTTAAGCAACAGAGGCCACAGCAATATCCGGGCTACACGGCTCCGGACACCCAAAGTGCTGGGATTACAGGCCTGAGCAACCGCGCCCGGCCATGTTTTTCTTTAAATGTTTGGTAGAATTCAGCAGTAAAGCCATCAGGTTCTTAGGTGGTATTTTTTGTTTTTTGTTTTTGTTTTTCTTATATATTTTTTAGAGATAATTTTCATTACTGATTATATTTCCTCACTTGTTATTGGCCTGTTCAGACTTTCTTTTTCTTCATAAGTCAATCTTAGTAGATTGTATGTGTCCAGGAATTTATTTTTTTTCTGGACTATCAAATTTTGACATAATTATTCGTAATTGTCTCATATGAGCCTTTGTATTTCTCTCATATCAGTTGTTATGTCTCTTTTCTCATCTCTGGTTTTGAGTATTCTCTGTCTTGTCTTAGTTTAATAAGGATTTGTTTGTTTTGTGTATCTTTTCAAAAAACCAACTTTTCATTTCATTGGTCTTTTGCATTGTTTCTGTTGTCTTTATTTCATTTATTTCTGCTCTGTTTTTTATTATATCCTTCCTTCTACCAATTTTGGGTTTAGTTTGTCCTTATTTTTTTAGTCACTTGAGGAGCAATGTTAGGTTATTAGAAATCTTTCTATTTCTGAGGTAGCCATTTGTTACTATGAACTCCTAGAACTGCTTCTGTTAAATTCCATAGGTCTTGGTATGTTGTGTTTCCATTCTTGTTTCTCTCCAGAAATTTTTAGGTTTTCCTTGTAATTTCTTCATTGACCCATTGGTTATTCAAATTTCCATGTATTTTTAAAGTTTCTAAAGTTCTTTTTGTTATTGATTTCTAGCTTTATACCATTGAGTTCAGAAAAGATACTTGATATAATCTCTATCTTCTTAAATTTGTTAAGATTTGTTTTGTTGTCCCACATATGCTCTATCTTGGAGAGTGTTCCATGCACAGTTGAGAAGAATGTGTATTCTACAGCTGTTAAATGGAATATTCTGTAAGTGTCTGTTAGGTCTGTTTGGTCTAGTGTGCAGTTTAGGTATGATGTTTCTTTGCTGATTTTCTGTTTAAATAATTTGTCCATTGTTAAGAGTGTCTCTCCACTCTTGAATTACTGGACTATAAGGACTGAGCTTTGCTCATATTTCTGTCTTCTACTACAGTTATCTCCAACTTCCTTGGGGATAAGAATAACATGGAACCCTTGTTACCTGGAAATTCTGATTCAGGAATTTAGATTGGACCTCAGTTATTTTTTTAAACAAATGTTCTGGGTAATTCTTAATATTGTAAAGACTGGAAAAAACTCCACAGCGCACAGCAGAGTACCTTACACATATGAGTGCTCAATAAATACAGTTCACTGTGCAAGAATCAGCAGTGGGGCAGAGGAGCCAGTAGCCACGTATGTATTTTAAATCATAGATTTATACTTGATTTTGAATACCCAACAATATTGTAGGAATAGCTTAATGAGACCCTCAAAAAATTATAATTTTAATGTGGGCACAATGATTCAATTTTGGGCAAACAATCTTTTTACTGTGTAGGATAAGGGCACAGTCATAGAAAAGTGAGTATATACAATACATCTTATTTTAAATTTTTAATCATTAAGAAATAGTCAATGAAAATTGTGTTGTTTCCTTGTATGATTAACAGTAGCAATGGAAATAAACAAATTGTCCATTTTCTAAAGAGAATTTTTGAGTTCTCATCATTAGCCCATGGTATATCTAACTACTCTACTTAATATGTGTAGCTTGAAAAACAGAAGCAATTTTACCATCAAAAATATGACTTCATGCTATGTAGGAAAGAAGTGAAGAAAGTTGAGAAAGAAGACCCATTGGACACATTTTCATTTAGCTTTTATCCTTCAGATTTCTCTTCATTCTTTGCACAGCCATCTGACCTTTTCTTTTCTTCAGATATATTTTCTTTACAGCAGGAGTCTGCACATTGCCTTCTGTTCTTCTGTGCTTTCGCTTCCACTTGCCCCTACCAACTGCTCAGGTTTACCTGTAATTCAATTCAAATTATTGTAACTGTTGGCATGTTATTTTTTTGTTCGTTTGGGATGACCTTTCACACCAGTTTCCTTTCTAGGTTATGGGAAGACTTTAGATTTGTTACCTATTATCTTTGTGGTCCAAACATCTTGACCAAAGTACCAGGTCATGTGGCTTAGAACAGCCCCTACCTATGAGTGAAGTGACCAAGGGCCATTGTCCTCAGTGAAAATCAGTGGGTGGGAACAATTAGAAGGGTATGGAGGTGAGGCTCATGCTGAAGCTTGGCTACTCTGGGATTTCTTTCTACTGTATTTCATTCTTTCTTTAATTATAAATGATAATTCAGAGGTCATTTTCTTGGCATATATGTTTTTCTATTATATATATGTACATGTATATACACATATGTATATACATGTAACCTACTATTATATATTTTTTTCTGAAAATCCATATAAACACTTTAAGTACTTACAATTATTATTATTTTTTTTTATTATACTTTAAGTTCTAGGGTACATGTGCATAACGTGCAGGTTTGTTACATACGTATATTTGTGCCATGTTGGTGTGCTGCACCCATCAACTCGTCAGCACCCATCAATTCGTCATTTATATCTTGTATAACTCCCCAATGCAATCCCTCCCTCCTCCCCCCTCCCCCCCTCCCCATGATAGGCCCCAGTGTGTGATGTTCCCCTTCCCGAGTCCAAGTGATCTCATTGTTCAGTTCCCACCTATGAGTGAGAACATGCGGTGTTTGGTTTTCTCTTCTTGTGATAGTTTGCTAAGAATGATGGTTTCCAGCTGCATCTATGTCCCTACAAACGACGCAAACTCATCCTTTTTGATGGCTGCATAGTATTCCATGGTGTATATGTGCCACATTTTCTGAATCCAGTCTGTCACAGATGGACATTTGGGTTGATTCCAAGTATTTGCTATTGTGAATAGTGCCGCAATAAACCCAACTCTTGACAGACACCTGATCCATTTACATGAACAGCTGTACTACGGAGACCATTTGCCCCGTTCTGATTATGCCACTTAAGAATTTAAATAGGATTTTTGTTTCTGACTTCACTAGGTTGGGGAAGTTCTCCTGGATGATATCCTGAAGAGTGTTTTCCAACTTGGTTCCATTTTCCCCCTCACTTTCAGGCACCCCAATCAGACGTAGATTTGGTCTTTTTACATAATCCCATACTTCTTGCAGGCTTTGTTCATTTCTTTTTCTTCTTTTTTCTTTTGGTTTCTCTTCTCGCTTCATTTCATTCATTTGATCCTCAATCGCTGATACTCTTTCTTCCAGTTGATCGAGTTGGTTACTGAAGCTTGTGCATTTGTCACGTATTTCTCGTGTCATGGTTTTCATCTCTGTCATTTCGTTTATGACCTTCTCTGCATTAATTAGTCTAGCTGTCAATTCTTCCACTCTTTTTTCAAGATTTTTAGTTTCTTTACGCTGGGTACGTAATTCCTCCTTCAGTTCTGAGAAGTTTGATGGACTGAAGCCTTCTTCTCTCATCTCGTCAAAGTCATTCTCTGACCAGCTTCGATCCGTTGCTGGCGATGGGCTGCGCTCCTTTGCAGGGGGAGATGCGCTCTTATTTTTTGAATTTCCAGCTTTTCTGCCCTGCTTTTTCCCCATCTTTGTGGTTTTATCTGTCTCTGGTCTTTGATGATGGTGACGTACTGATGGGGTTTTGGTATAGGTGTCCTTCCTGTTTGATAGTTTTCCTTCTGACAGTCAGGACCCTCAGCTATAGGTCTGTTGGAGATTGCTTGAGGTCCACTCCAGACCCTGTTTGCCTGGGTATCAGCAGCAGAGGTTGCAGAAGATAGAATATTGCTGAACAGCGAGTGTACCTGTCTGATTCTTACTTTGGAAGCTTCCTCTCAGGGGTGTACTCCACCCTGTGAGGTGTGGGGTGTCAGACTGCCCCTAGTGGGGGATGTCTCCCAGTTAGGCTACTCAGGGGTCAGTGACCCACTTGAGCAGGCAGTCTGTCCGTTCTCAGATCTCAACCTCCGTGTTGGGAGATCCACTGCTCTCTTCAAAGCTGTCAGAGTCATTCGGGTCTGCTCAGGCCTCTGCTGTTTCCCCTGTTGTTTTTTTTTTAGCTGAGCCCTGCCCCCAGAGGTGGAGTCTATAGAGACAGGCAGGTTTCCTAGAGCTGCTGTGAGCTCCACCCATTTCGAGCTTCCCAGCGGCTTTGTTTACCTACTTAAGCCTCAGCAATGGCGGGCGCCCCTCCCCCAGCCTTGCTACTGCCCTGCGGCTAGATCGCCGCAGACTGCTGTGCTAGCAATGAGGGAGGCTCCGTGGGCATGGGACCCTCCCTGCCAGGTGAGGGATATATCCTTCTGGTGTGCCTGTTTGCTTAAAGCACGGTATTGGGGTGGGAGTTACCCGATTCTCCAGGTGTTGTGTGTCTCAGTTCCCCTGGGTAGGAAAAGGGACTCCCTTCCCCCTTGCGCCTCCCAGGTGAGGCGATGCCTCGCCCTGCTTCAGCTCTCGCTGGTCAGGCTGCAGCAGCTGACCAGCACCGACTGTCCGGCACTCCCCAGTGAGACGACCCCAGTACCTCAGTTGAAAACGCAGAAATCACCGGTCCTCTGTGTCGCTCGCACTGGGAGTTGGAGACTGGAGCTGTTCCTATTCGGCCATCTTGCTCCGCCCCCTATTTTTCACTTACAATTATTACCTGAAAATAATGTTAAGTAAATAATAATTTATCAGGCCCATGTGTACATAGAGACAAGCAGAGCTAATATCTAAGAATTATTCTAAATTTTGCTGTTACTTTTCTTTTCCTTATTCCTTCCTGATCTTACCCCATTATTGGCAAGACCCTCTCACATTATTGTTTGCAAGTCTAAAGCACAAGAATTAGTGGAGTGTCACTAAATGCATTTGAGCTACCTGCTTCAGAGAAGAGATGATTATGAGACAAGGAAGGTAGAAGCATGAGACAATTAGTTGGCAACAGCAGCTTGGCCGTGGTAGGAAAGGGATCACATCCTCTGCCAACCTCCATCTTCTAGAAATCTGGTTGCACCTGGCCTAAACCCAATTCTGCAGGCTTTGTGAGGCCTGCCTGAGAGCCTCCTCAGGGTTTTGGCTTAGCTTCTTGTGATTCTCTCAGTTAAGCCTTTTCACTCCTACAGCATCTACAGAAGCAGCCTCAGGCTTGGCCACACTAGTCTGGGTACAAAGATAAGTCATTTTTTCAGGTTTTTTGTTTTTCTTTTGAGACGGAGTCTCGCTCTGTCACCCAGGCTGGAGTGCAGTGGTGTGATCTTGGCTCACTGCAGCCTCCGCCTCCTGGGTTCAAGCAATTCTTTGCCTCAGCCTTCCGAGTAGCTGGGATTACAGGTCCCCACCACCATGCCTGGCTAATTTTTTGTATTTTTTTTTAGTAAGGACAGGGTTTCACCATCTTGACCAGGCTGGTCTTGAACTCCTGACCTCATGATTCACCCTCCTTGGCCTCCCAAAGTGCTGTGATTACAGGTGTGAGCCACTGCGCCCGGCCTCAGTTGTTTTTTAAAGAAATTCTCAGCAGAGACAATTTCTCTGATTTACAAAATTGCCTAACTTTTAGTAACTCTTCTGAGAATTTGCAGCCTATTAATGGGGGTCGAATCAGAGAGTGTTCAGCTCTTCATCCTCTCCCTGACCCTCTCCTTCCCTCTTGACTTTGGTGCACTGTTTCTCCCCTGGTCTTGCATGTCTGTTTGTGCTGCTGTAAAAGAACACTTGAGACTGGGTAATTTATAATAAACATAAATTTATTTTCTCACAGTTCTGGAGGCTGGGAAATCTCAGAGGGGTCTTCTTGCTGTTTCATTCTATGGCAGAAGACAGAAGGACAAGAAAGGATGAGAGAGAAATGGGCCCAACTCATCCTTTTATGAGGAACCTACTCCCATAGTAACAGACCCACTCCCATGATAATGACATTCATCTCATTCATCCATATAATCCACTCCCATTGGGGCAGAGCCCTCATGGCCTAATTGCCTCTTAAAAGTCCCACTTCTTAATATGGTTACAATGGCAATTACATTTCAACATGAGTTTGGGAGGAGACAAACATTTAAACCATACCATTGCATTTGGGTTTTATCAGAGTGTCTCCTGGAATAAATGGATGGTTTCACATTAGAGGTGGGATTTGAGATAAGTTTCGACCTTCAATGATTAATCAAATTTTCTCTTCCTACCAAGTCTTTTTTAATTGATATTAAATGATGGCATGAGCAAATGTTTTACAGGAATGAGACAATGTAAAAGAATATTGAAGTTAGAGTAAAATGAACAAATGAGAACAGGCAAGCTTCAGTGACTCAAAATATTAAGTGAAATATATAGTTATGAAAAAAGATAGATATTAAGCATATTGGGATGAAGGGATGTATTTTTTCACATCATTTTATCATTCTTTCAATTAATTTCTCATACTAACTTTGCTCCTTTCTCATCTTTTCAATCTCTACCAAACCTCTTCCCTCATTTCCTTTTTGAAATTGGGAGGTTTCTTGCCTAGATAACAATCTAAATTTGGTAAATCAAGTAATTTCCATATTGTAATATAGTAAACTTTTTATATTTTTGGGATGATAGTGAATGAATACAAACTTTGAAATGGTGCTCTTATAATTCAGGTATTAAGGAAGATTTTTTTTTTCAAGAACTGTAAGTTGAACAGAACTGGAAACAGATGGCTCAGCATCAGTGAAAGGTATTAAATGCATCTTTAATTGGTATTAAATACCTCCCTGTTCTGCAGGAAGCAGAGGAGAAAGAAGATTCACAAACACTGAGATGACTTGATTGTTTGAGCATAGCCGTGGTGCATTTTTGTTTATCAAGATAGCATATGTTATTCTCATCATTAAGTGTCCACTAAATTGTGTTGAAACCTGAAAGAAAATTAGAAGCCAAAACCTGGGAGTGTGTAGAAAATACACATGAGTGGAAGAACCGGCTCAGCTTGGTTTTCTGGTCCTAGCGCTGCCACAGCTGGGGTGACCTTTGCTAAAACAGTCAACTAGTCTCTGGGTGCTCAGGGTTTTGCGTCTGTAAGTTGGTAAAATCCCTGCCTCCTTATCTCAGGGGGGCAAATAAGAACTTGGGATGGTCAAATACTATGAACTCTTTAGCAGATAAAATATATGTTTTCCCTTAAAATATGACCATTGTGGGCAAACACAATTCTGAAAAGTTGTAATAGAATGGCAAATTCAGTAGCATCAGTAGCACAAACAGCACAAATAATTCTGTTGCTACAATATAATGCAGAAGGACATAGACTTTGGGTTTTAGTCATAAAATGTTCAAAATGACTTTATGGCCATGTATCTGAGGTAAAACAAAAATTTTATTTTATTTTACAAATTTCCATATGCGACACTGAAAAACAAAAATTTTATAAATAAAATAGACCAGACTTTCAGATTGTTGGTGAGTGTTAGTTTTTCTCTTTGGCTTACTTTTCAGTTATTTCCTTACTCAATATTTCCTTTTCAGTATGTCGTTTTCCTAGGCTACACGCTCTCAAGGTCTTCTTTATCCCCTTCAGGGAAAAAGTTCCTATAGGATCTAAGGGCAATTGACAATGAGGGATTACAGATTCGATGGTTGGAAATAAACTAGGATTTGTTTCTTATTGCCTTGGTAAAACCAAAATCTCAGATTAAATATAGTGTCACTATTATAATCATACTAAAAGGTCTAGTAGATTTTTTATACCCTCCGAGTATCCAAATAAAGCCAGAGTTTTAAAAAATCAGACATAATATGTTTTCTGGGAGGAAATTCTCAGCAAAGACATTTCCATTTAAGTATAATTAACATTAATTTGTGGAAAAGTAAATGGCAAAATGATTAATTTATTTTTATTGACTGTATTTCGACTCTTTAAAAATGATTACTAAGACATAGAATTTGCTTTTATTAAAGAAGAATAGATGTAATCTGCCTTTATTATTTAAAACTGTGCTTGATAGTGCATCGGGAAATAAACAATATGTCATTGACCAGATGCTGGCAGCAAAACAGTATTTCTTCAAGTCTGCAAATATTAAACCACAGATTTGAAAATGCTCTGGAAAATTATTTTCTCATAAAAAGCATGTAAAGGAATAAATTAGCATCTTATTTAAATGCAAACCAAAGAGTTTTAATAACACCTGCCAAGGTGCAGGATTTCAAAGGGCAGTGTGACTTAGGGTTCATTATTTTGTTCTGTAGAAACCAATCTTGAGTTGCTATCTATCACAATTCAATTGGAGACATTCTTTCAATTGAATCAAGTAAAATAGGAGGTACATAGGATTTTCTATAAGACCTACTCAGAAGCAGTTAAATAATACTTTTTTAGATCTTATAGGAAGATAATGAAATGTTCTTACCAAAATAAAAATGAACAATTGGGCTGTGGCCCAACTTTAGTCCTTTGTTATCTAACTCTTTAGAACGAGGATAATGTACGCTCTGCAGAGCCCTTCAGTTTCTATATAAGTATACATAAAAAATACGCCATCAAATCACAGAACAACAGATGAAGTAGGGTGTAGAAAAACTTTAAGCCAAAATCATTAAGCCCAAATTGCCTTATATTTACATGAGCATACCAATTATTTATTAAGTGAGTATTTTGTTTAGATTCTAGTTCTAAAAAGCTGAGACAAACGGGGCTTAATATAGCAATTGTGAGACATGAAATTTAGGACATTTAGGTGCATTTATTTTTTCTAATGATTATTTTTACTGAAATTTAAAAATGTAAATAAATACGAGCAAGACTCTTCATAAACAAAGCACACTACACATTATCTCTTACAGAAGATAAAATATTTGCATGCAGCACTGTCAAGCAATACCAGAAATACCAGAAAATCACTTTACCATTTCTGCAACGTACTTGTAAGGAACATACACGTACCCTCTTTATGTGAGATCTCACCTGATATGATAACTACTTATAACTTGTGTTTCTATGATACTTGCTTGAGAAGCCACAGGCTAAATGTGTTTTAGCATTCATAGGTAGAATTTCTCAGAATCATCGGATGAATAAGAATAGGATACTAAAGCTTAAAGAAGTCTTAGGGATTATCTAGGGCAATACTCTTCTCCCCTATTCTTGTTCCTCAGATAGTCTTTTTTTTTTTTAAATGATCACACTGAGGATCAAATGGATTAAAGAGATTAAGTGACTTTCTCAAGATTATAGAGGTTGTCAGAGCAGAGCTGAAACTAGAACCAAGGTCTTTTCATTCTTTTCGTTACAACTCTCTGCTTCAGTAATGTAGGTCAAGAGTACAGGGCAGTACTCTCAGCAGATTTTCTGCGTGACTTGTCCATGTTCATTTATACCATTCCCCAGAGAGTGCAAAGCCATTTCTAGAGAAGTTGCATTTTCTTTTTACATGGAGTGCAGTTCAGATGTCAGAAGTCATGTGAGATCATCTTGGAGTGAGTCAGCTCTGCAGTCCTCCAAAGCCTTACTCCTTTCTTCTCTCCTTAATTGGTGCTTCTCTCACTACTTGTAGAAAGGAATAGTTATTACTATTATTGGTATTTAAAAAAAAATTTCCAATGTTCTTGCCACATGCGTGAATTCTACAACACTTGAGCCCATCTATATCTATTTAGGGAGAGGAGGCTCTGCCTCATGCACTTGGATATTGCAACAATGTCAACTTGCTATAGAATTCTAAATATTTATCTCAATTTCAATATTTTATGAGTTGGTGAAAGGTAACAAACTGCTCACACACCAACCCTGGACCATGAACCATACTTTGAGTAGTGCAGGTTTAAGAAACCCACTTGTGAATAAGATGCCTCCAAGTAACACAACAGAAACCCCAACATTTTCTCTTCCCCTCAGTTCCTCTCTAACCTACCCCTCAACCCCCACCATGCTAGTGAATGACATTAATTTCTCCCTGAAAGGAGCTGTAGAGATCTGCTTCCTCTTTCCTCTCTCTAACCCTATGTTATCTGGATAAACTATATAAACCTCCTTCCTCAGCTTCAAAGAAGAAAATGTCCTTCTTTAGGTCCAGTTTAGTAGGGTGGTTAAGAGCACTTTCTCTGGAGCCAGGCTGCCTAGATTTAGGTCCTGAATTTTAACTTACGAGCAGAAAAATTCAGCTAATATTGTGCTTTAGTTTCTTCATCTTTAAAGGACTTAAAATAGCATTCTGTGTGTAGTAAGTAATTGATAAATGTTAGCTATTATAATTATCCAAGACTAACCTTGCCATTTAAGCTCTGGGGCTGCTACCCTCTGTATTCCTCAGGGACCCATTGCCACTAATAATACCCCTTATCCCTGGTAACTTCTTGCTATGGCTATGATCTTATGTTGCTTATATTTATATTTAATGGTTCCTCATCTTTTAAAGCTAACCTTCTAGAAAAGAGAATCTAGACTTCATGCCTGTATTCTCACTTACTCTTTTTTTTTCTCCCACTCATTTACTTATATAATTTGGTGGGTTAGGAGAGTTCCAGTGTAACTGTAAGGGAACTTGCTGGCACCTACACTAGATTAGGAGGGCAAGGAAGACTCCCTGGAGGAAGTGACAGATAAGTCAAGGATGAGTGGGAGTTAGCCAGGCTAAGAAGTAGTCTTCCAGATTGATGAAACAGTATGCAGTCTTTGAATGACTGAAAGTCAATTTAATACAGGTAAGAAGATATGGAGGAAACTGTGAATGGAGAAGCCAAAGAATGTAAGAGATGGGACTAGAAAGGCAGGTAGGAGTCTATATGACAAATTATGACAAAAATTGTACTTTAACTTGAGCATGCTAGGAAGACAGATACTGGGAGTGCCAGCACAAATGTCCATTTAAAAAAGATCACTCTTGTTCAAGAAGGAGTGCTATGGAAAGTTTTGAAGTCAGTGAGATAATCAAATTTCCCTTTTAGAAAGACCACTGGATTAGAAGGAGCAAAGGATAGTATAAAAGTATAGGGACCCAGGAGGACATTGATAAGTTTTATGGGAAAGTGTCAAGATATTAGTAAGATTGTGGTTCTAGAAGATCAGTGTTCTAGAAGGAGGGATAAAAGTCAGGAATTGGGGAGCCAGAGGAGGCTGGGGATCAAGATGAGATTGCAGCTAAAAACAGACCTACCATATGATCCAGCAATCCCACTGCTGAGTATATATCCAAAAGAAAGGATATCAATATATTGAAGAGATATCTGCACTCCCAGGTTTGTTGCATCACTGTTCATAAAAGGTGAGATTTGAAAGCAACCTAAGTATCCATCAACAGATGATGGATAAAGAATATTTGGTACATATACACAATGGGGTACTACTCAGTCATAAAAAGAATGTGATCTTGTGGTTTGCAACAAAATGGATAGAAGTTGAGATCATTATGTTAAGTGAAATGAGCCAGGCAGAGAAAGACAAACATCACAAGTGAGATTTAAAAATCAAACCAATTGAACTTATGGAAATAGAGAATTAGAAAGATGGTTATCCGAGGCTGGGAATGGTAGTGGGAGGGTAGGGTTGGGGGAAAGTGGGGAAGGCTAATGTGTACAAAAAGGCCCAGAAAGAATGAATAAGACCTGCTATCTGATAGCACAACACGGTGACCATAGACAATAATAACTTAATTTTACTTTCTGAAATAATGAAAAGAGTATAATTGGATTGTTTGTAACACAAAGGATAAATGCTTTAGGGGATGGGTACTCCATTCTCCATGATGCGATTATTATGCATTGCATACATGTCTGTGTCAAAACGTTTCATGTGCCCCACAATTATATAAGCCTACTATGTACCCACAAAAATTAAAAAAATATATATTTATTTTCCAATTAAAATAAAGATGAGATTGCAGATTTCTGGTACTACTGCCATGTCCTCAGAGCATGGCATTTGCCAGCATTCTAGCCAGCTACTGAAACTGGATGTTGGCTTCAAGATCCTGATTTTACCATTTGAGGAGCTCCCAGCTCTGCTGTTCAGGGTAGCCTAGGAGAAGTCAGGGAAGACCCTGGAGGAAGACCCTAACTCCAGAAAGGTTGTAACTCCAGATCCTTATACGGTGGAGCCTCACGGTGACCCCTCTGGGATGGGGATGGGGGATCATGTGTGATAAATTCTCAACAGCTTCACTATAATGGAGAAGTGCACACCATTGATATCTTCAGCCCCACTCTAAAGGTTATTGGGGTCATTTCTTTTTTTACTTCCTGCAAAGTCAAAGAGATATAACTGACCCACTGTGTAAAGAGTGCTCTGATAGGTTTTTAGAGTGGCTAGATACCTAACTAGCTTCGTATAACCAAAGATGGATATCAGAGCTACAAATACCTTTTGGAAAAGAAGAAGATGATGTGTGAGTAGGAAAAGCAGAATTAATGGATTGGGTTTAGAAAGTGAATCTGATTCAGGAACTGGAGGAAGTGAAAATAAACTAAAAAAATGTCAGGACATTTTGAGAAGTTCAGGTAGAAACTGAAAAGATGAACCCAGAGGAAAACAAATATGGGAAATTTAAACCATAACAGTTGGAACCGGATGCTGGGCTGCAGAATGAAGAAAACCAGCTGCCTTAGGCACAGATCTTGCTAAATATGCTCAAGAAAACCAACATTTTTAGTGAGAAGTTTGGCTTATGGCATCATAGCCTCTTGGGCATCACCAGTATCTTCAGCCCCAGTGACCCAGTGGGCTGGAAGGAGATTAATGCCATGTGGAGGCAGACGACTTTGGTGCTCAGATCCTGTCCAATAATATGGGACTGACATTTCAGGGGCATTGACTTGTTCCCTGTGGAAATCACTCCTATTTTTGAAGTCTTTGATGGGAACTGCCCCAAACCACTCTGGAGACTCAAAACTTTTCTTGGATGTACATTTTAGTGTATAATGGAGGCTTTCCTGGATGAGTTTGAGAAAGCTGAACTTGGTCATTGTCTACCCTACACAATCAATGAGGACAGAAGAATGACTGATAAGCAAAGAAGAAGAGACGGGTCCTGTTCCAAAAGAACCCTGTTAAGATCATTTGTTGCTTTTAATTGCTTCTTATATCCCTGATCTCTTATTGAAATCATTCTCATTGTTCCCAAAAAACATCTTTTTGTATTTTATTTAGTGCAGATCTGCTGATGACAAGTTTTTTTGTTTTTGTTTTTCTGAAAACATCAAATATTTTTCTAGTACATAGTGTTATAGGTTTGCCATTATTTATTTTTAGCATTTACATACATTATTTCATTTTCTTTAGACTTCTATTTCTAGTTGTAATATTAAGTACTAAACTTTCAGTCTGATTGTGGCTTTTCTTTGAAGATAGTCCTTTCCCTCAGCCACTCGTTAGTATTTTTTCTCTTTGTCTTGCAGTTTTATTATGATGTAGTGGAAATTCTTTTTTGTTTGTCCTGCTCAGAGTTTGTAGTACTTCTTGCGTCTCTGGCTTCATGTTTTTAATCACTTTTAGAACATTCTCTTAGTCATCAACTTTTCAGATACTGTTTTTTACCTACTGTGTCTTCTCTACTAATAGGATTCTATTTACATGCATACTAGAACTTCTTACTGTATCCTTTACGTCTCTTCCCTCTTTTCTGTATCTTTCATCTTTTTTGAGTTTCCACGGTTTATTCTGAATAATTTCTTCTTTTTTAGTTCACTATTTTCTCAACTATTTAATCTGCTACATTTATTCATTGAAATCTTTATTTTGGTTTTTATATTTTGCAGGTTAGAATTCCCATTTTGTTCTTTGTTTTATAGTTTACAGTACTTCAAAAATTTCTTACTTTTGCCTTTTATCCCCTTCAACATAAAATTTTAGTTCGTTTAAAGTCTGTGTTTGATAACAAAAATATATGGAGCCTCTGTGGTACAAATAATGTCTCTCTTTTTTTGAAGTGTTTATATCATGTTGCTTAATTATCTTATGTACCTTGTTATTTAAAAAAGTTTTTTAATAAAAAATTTATTGAAGTAAAATATTCAAGCAGAAAAGTGCACATATAAGTGTATAGCATGATAAATTTCCACAAATTATGTAGCCTTCATTTATATCAAGAAATGTATCATTACCAATATCCCAAAAAGCCCTCTTTAAACCTTTCTAGAAACTATCTCTTCCTTCTCTCCCCTTCTGCCTACCCAATGATAACCATTATTCTGTCATCCACATGCTATAGATGAGTTTTTGTCTGGTTTTGGGACTTTGTATTAGTGAAATAATAAAGTATGTATTTTTATGTGTTTTGCTTAACATTATCTTTGTGAGCATCATTCATACCACTTCTTGTAGTAGCTGTGGTTTGTTCATTCCCACTACTATGTTGTATTCCATTATGTGACTCCTTCACAGTTTATTTAGCATTATCTTGTTTATAGTTTTCAGTTTGGTACTTTAACATTCACGGAGGTTAACATTCTTATACACACCTTTTGGTGAACATGCCTAGTTATTTTTGATTGAATGCTAGTCACTATTTTAGCAAAACTGTGAGAAAATTTGACACTTAGGGTGACGTTATCTTTCCCTAGAGAAAACTGACATATATTCTTCTCCCTAGAACAACCTCAACCTAAGACTGTGATGGTTCTAAGCAGAGTTGCAGTTGCTGTAAGGATCTATGTTTGGTTCACTTTTGTTCTGAGGGTAGCAGCCTTTGTAGGGGGGTCTTAACTCAAAGCTGGCTCTACCCACACACACTTCAACCCTTGTCCCCCATCTTCTCAATGACTGTAAAAGCTCTACTCAGGCTCTTAAGTTCTTGGTCCCACACCTCTAGGAGCGGCAAGTGCCCCTAGGAGGAAAGTGATTCCATATATTAACCTTACTTCTCTGAGATCTGTCTTCCCCAAGATACTCACCCAATGATACTTCACTATCTTGTTTATGCTTGGATGCCATCAAGATTTTTAGTATACTTTGTTCAGCTTTTCTAGTTGTGTTCATTAGAAGGGTAGGTCTAAATTTCTGGTCACTCCATTGACTCTGCAGTCTATTTGTTTCTTTTTCTCTGCCCAAACTGCTCTTGCCAAGGTTACTAATAATCTTTCATCTTTATTTTTATAGTAGACAGTTTTAAGTCCTTGCCTGATTTGATCTCTTGTGTACCTAATCCCACAGATCTCTCCTCCATTCTAAAAACTTTTTTTTTTGCCTTTCATTCCTCAGCTAGCTCATTTCTGATTGCCAGCTCCTTCTCTAGCTACCTTATCTGAACTTTCTCTTTAAATGCCTACCCTTAAATAGTTTGCTGTTTAAAATCTCAACCTTATATACTTTCTGTGGATGAGTCATGTTTATGACTTCAACTGCCACCCATATGCTGATGTCTTCAAGATCCTTATTCTTGAACTTGAGAGGATTGTTTCTCCCTACTTCTTATATATCTCCACTGAATGTCCTATGGAATTTCGAACTAAACATGTCCGAAACAGAACTCATCATTTCCTCCAACATTTCTAATTATATTCTTCATTTCAGGAAATGGCTCTACTATCTCCTTAGTTGTATAAACTTGGGAGTCATCTTAAACTCTTTTTTTCTTCTCATTTCCCTTATTCAGCCAGGCTCCAATTCTATAGAATCTAGTCCTAAATATACACACTACTTTATATTTTAAAAATACTTGGGCTCAAATATCTGTTTGACTCTAAGAGTCAGAAAACAATAAAACAAATGAGAAGATACTTGGGAGATATTTAGCTTTTAAGTTTGGGACTTTGTGAGAGTTCTATACACATGGATGGCTCATATGATACTAAATCTCTCAGAATGCTGCTCTCTAACCTCTAGTCAAAGGATGGGACACTTCCTATGTCCTCCTTCCCACATATTCTATTCAAATAATATCCATCTCTTAGTCATACATTATTTTTACTGTCCACCCCATTTGAGTCACTGACTCAATGCTGTGTATATTTAAAGCATGAAGATAGCAATTTATGCAAACCTTGTAGGTCCGTGTGTAGAAAGTAGCCTGTGTATTGATGAAGTCTCCTCCTGTTTTTCTTTTTCTTTTCCTAAGTTCTTGTATTGTTTGTACCACAGAATTCAGCATAAATTACATGTTGCTATATTTTGCTCTCTAATTGTTTGCAATGCATTAACTCTGTATCCATAACTTGACGGTTAGCTTCCTGGGAGCAAGCCTGGTGTTTTCCACTCTTTTATGTTCCTTGGTGCCTAGCATGGGGCTGGGCTGCAGCAGATGCCTGATAACCATTTGTTGTTTGACAGAATTAGCTAGAGTGAGATAACTTAAACTCATTCAATACCTTTGGGACTGTTCATTCTGATTCGTAAAAAGAAGAAACAAACTCCTGCTCAAATGGAAATTGCGTTCTCTGCTGTTCTAAATAAGTACCAAAAAACAAGTATTATGCAGTTCTTGCTCTTTGGGAATTTGTAAATGGTGATAGAGGACAATGACACGTGAGAATAATTACTGATGTAAAATCAGTGACTTCCAGTATACTCATGCTTATAAAGTGTCTCACAGCTTCCAATTGCTTTCATATTCATTACAAAAGTGGTTATGTCCAGGGTGACATCATCAGTCAAACATGTAGGGACATGATTACTTCTAAAAGTTTTTTTTAGGGTCTAGATGCGATATATAATATACACTGTTGATTACCATAATGTGAAAGAAATAAAACATCCACTAGAAATGGATTCTTTAAAGGGACTCCTATGAGGGGAATAACACATTGTGTGGATTTGTGTTAGGCCCATGGGCCACCTGGTGCCAAGGGAAAAATTCTGGACCAGGAATCAGAACTCCCAGGTCACATTTCACTTCTACCACCTGCTATTATGATTTTGAGTAAATCACTTACTATGGCTGCATCTTAGTTTTCTCATCAATAGAACAGGACTATAAATACCATCCCTGGCAAATTCGTAACCATGTATCATCTAGTATAACACACATAAAAGAATTTCAGGCCGGGCGCGGTGGCTCAAGCCTGTAATCCCAGCACTTTGGGAGGCCGAGACGGGCGGATCATGAGGTCAGGAGATCGAGACCCTCCTGGCTAACACGGTGAAACCCCGTCTCTACTAAAAATACAAAAACTAGCCGGGCGAGGTGGCGGGCGCCTGTAGTCCCAGCTACTCGGGAGGCTGAGGCAGGAGAATGGCGTAAACCCGGGAGGCGGAGCTTGCAGTGAGCTGAGATCCGGCCACTGCACTCCAGCCTGGGCGACAGAGCGAGACTCCGCCTCAAAAGAAAAAAAAAAAAAAAAAAAAAGAATTTCAAAATGAGGTAAGCACTGTAGCAATGCAAAGGAGTCATTATTGGGAGGCCGTGAATCAGCAGCAGAATCATGCTTGTGAGGAAGAACCCTGCAGCCATGTGGCTGGCTGTCAACTCCAACTCTGCTACTTACCAGCTGGGCAACCCTAGGCAACCCTCTCATTTCCTCATCTGTAAAATGGGGTTCCAATGACAGTACCTACCTCACAGAATTGTTGTGAAGATGAAGTAAGTTAGTACATATAAAGCATTCATATTACCTGACACAGAGTGAGAACTACATTGTCATTAGCTATTATTATTCTTGCTGATTGTATGCATGATCTAGAAAACAGACAGTTTGAGATGTTCTTAGTGTGTTGAAAAACCCTTGGCAAAGAAACAAAATAATCTATTTAAGCAATTTGTTTTCTAATCTATAGGTTACATTTTTTTGATATAGGCAAATTCCTGTCCTCATGAACTTATATTAGTAGGATGGGAAGAGACAATTAGTAACCAAAGAAGTAAATCCACTTATTTGTTTCATTAGGAAGTGACTAAAATTTTGGAAGTTGCTATGAATTTGGAAGGTGCTATGAATGTAATAGTGTGTTGAGGCTGCTGCAGTCATGCGGTCAGGGAAGGCTGCTTTGAAGATGAGATGTTCATACCAAGAACAGCTGGAAAGAGCTTGTCATTATAAGAGTGTGGGAAGAGAACGCTGAGGCAAAATCTTGGAGAGGGTCAAACTTGCAGACTTGGGAACAGAGACGAGACATGTCAGAGATGTAGCATTAGTGAGAGAAGGCATTTTATAAGGCTGGGGGGTGGTTAGTTCACATGAGGCTTTTAGGCTGTGGCAGTGAGTTAGATTACATTCTATAAATTCCAAGAAACGATTGAAGTGTTTTGTTCAGGAAAGGGATCAAAGAAAGCAATATAGAATGTTTGAATTTATGTTTAATTTTATATGCCAAAGACTTTTTTCAGAATTAAAAGCAAGTTTAAATGAGGAACAATGATTTTGTAATATATTATTTTGCTCAATTAGCAGATATTGATGGCTTTAGACTAGTTTCCAAAATAAACTTAACCGATTGAGATTAGGATGTTTATTTTTGTTTTTTTGGCAGATCCAGTGCTGGCTGAGAGATTAGGATGTTAACTAGAAGTAATATTTAAGACTGGCATGCAAGGTTAAGGTGACTTTTTGCTTTGGGGATCAATGCCTTTTATATCCATATTATTGCTCTAGGCCAAGATCACCATATTGTTTCTACAATCACAGGAAAACATTTGATTTCACTGTCAGTCCCACCCTCTCCAGGGTGATTGTGTGGCCTCCAGGGAAGAATAATAACTTCTTATTTATCAGACTTCTAAGGGAAGGATTGCTTTTGGTTGTGAATATCAGAAGCCAGACTAATATAGCCTTAAGCACATATGGATTTATTTACTTATTTTTTGCTTCATTCAGCATAGTTCGGAGTAGGCAAGTGGTTCAGAGGTTCAAGTTATAACAAAGTCAACCTCTCTGGAATTCTCTTGGTCTACCCCTCATGGTCCCTGGATGGCTGCTGCAGTATCTATCAACACATACAGAATTCAGGCATGAAGAAAAGAACGGTATATGCATCAGGAAATCAGAGACTTTCCAGACAGTCACAGAACTCTTCTGTTTATACCTCGTTGGCTTGAACTGTGTCACAGAGCTATATGTATTTTTTTCATCAGCAAGGTAGTCTGAGAAGATGGATTTTTTTACCACCTGTAGTCAAAGAAGAAAAGGAAAATAAGGTTGAAATGGGTTTGTTTGAGCCACCCTATGTTACTTTTTCATGGCAGATTTCTTTTGGAACTTTAGTTCTCCCTCACAGTGACAAGAACTACAGCAGATAGCAAATGGCTGCAAACTCTTGGCATGAGAAATTACACCTACGGATGGCTATCTTGGGAGAGCTAAATAAATTTTCCAGCTGACTATGAAATCTGAAAGTGAAGGTAAACATCTGTATCAGATAGTAAATAAAATTTTAGGACCGACTAACTTCCATATTTATCCCAGATTTTGGCGATTAGAGTCACACATATAGCCATCTATTTAAATGATCTTTGTACTTGAGAGGGCGAGATACTTGGCTTCACTTAGCTGTATAATAAAGCATCCTGACGCATAAGCACAGTTGCTTCTGAGTGAGTCGTGCTCTTTGGCTAAAGCTCAGCTCGTGTATTTTCATGCAACTTTAGAGTATTGTCCCTGTGATTTATTCTTGAATGGAAAAGGGGATGCAGACTCTCAGATTTTATAGTATCTGAAAATGCCTTTATAGGGGAAAAGAAAAGCAGTTAAGTGGCTGGAAGAACTATAACAATAGTAAATCCTAGACAATATCTTCATAGAACAATGAAAGTGATTTGCCAGGAAGCTGATAAACTGAATTAATTTTTGAAAATCAGACTTGATTAGTCAGTGAGTGCAGAAAAAGTGTATATTTGAGGAGTTACATGAACTCTACCACTTCCTGTGCTCTCTTGGCAAGTTTCCTCAAGTGTAAAACAAGTAAAATAACAGGGAATGGGGAGCTGTAATGGACATTTGCATTTGGCAACATATCCTTTGGGTTCTGCGAGATTCCTTCGGGCCAAATATCCTTTGGATTCTGCGAGATTCCCGAGATAGGTGGGAGATATGGCCTCTTTACCCTAGCAAATGAAAAAATATGTCTTCCTTTTATCTTGTGGAAGCAAACTGGAAGCTGCCTAGAACTCCAGGTAGCAAATAGATTTTGCTGAAAACCACCTCTAATTGCTTCCTAAGGTCACCAAGAGTTCTTTAGGGAGAGGCCTAAAGAGGCAGCTGGCCGTGATGTTTGTAGGGGTTGAGGCATAGTCTAGAGTGGACTTGTATTGGTGTCCACTGTCCAGTGCTGGCTAAGGAGATGGTTTTGGTGGCAGAGTTTTGGCTATGCCTTTCCCAACTTTTTCCTATTTGATGCTGGTTCTCTGGGCTTCCTGTAGATTTTTCCAAAATTCCCACTTACTGTCTTAGTACCAGAGTGAGTTTCTGGTGTTTGTAACAGGGAGCTTTGCAGGGACAGGATGGGAGGAGTGGACATGGAGAGGCACCAGCCACATCCTCCTTCAAGGAAGGATTTGCGGCTCTGCTGCCTGCTCTTTTTCAGGGTTTGCCTCAGCAGCGGAGAGATACTTGTGCTGAATGGTTGCCAAATCTCGACTTCATTTTATACTATGCCCTGTTCATATACCCTTAAGTGTTTAAAAATTCATCCCTTTGGGATGTTCATTTTTACAAGCATTTAGAAATGCAGCTTGGGAATCTTTACTCTCTCCATTAAAAGACTCCTTCGGGGTGTGCCTCGATTGGCTGGGTTAACTAGTGGCAACAAATAGTGATTCTTTAGAGCGGTTTTAACTGCCAGAAAGCTCATCCTTGCTGCATGTAAAGCTGTTATTTCTTCAGGCAATAACTAGCACAGTTCTTGAAAGTATCAAATACGACATTATGTCCCCCGCTAGAGTAGCCCTTGCTAGTGAGAATATATCCTGTTTATTTTTACTAAATTTAGATGAAAACTAATTTTTGTGCATTTTTGATATTCAATGCGTATTTGATGATTACTTCAATCTCAATGTTATGGGAGAAGGGAAAGTAGCATTACTGAGTGCCTCCAATACACCTGGACTGTGCCAGGCATTTTCATAACTTTTCCCTTAATCCTCTCAGCAACTCTGAAACTTCTGTAGCACTATCTTCACTTTATAGAAAAGGGACTCTATAAAGTTGAGATTCAGATTATCTACAAGTCTGAGATACAGATTACTTAAAAAAACAAAATTAGCTCAAGGTCACCCAGCTAAGACATAGTGGCAAAGGGATGCCACACAGTCTTGTCTAATTCTAAGACTCGTGTATTTTTATTCATCTGGTCATCAAATATTCAATGATTGCCTAACCCATACTGGGAATAGGGGAAAATAATGAGTAAGTGTCTCTTTCCTGAAAGAGCTTATTGACTAGAAGAGGAGACAGACTCAAAACCATATATATATATATTTTTATTTATATATATATATAGAGAGAGAGACAGAGATGATAGATAGATAAATAGATACAGATGCAGGCACACACACACACACACACAATACAGGAGTGATTGTGCTACTTTGTGGAAATCTACCCTGGTATTCTGGGACGTCTCCACCCAAATCCACTAAATTGGGCCCCAGACCTATGATACGGAGGTGTTGTAATACAAGTGAGCAACGATACATATCTGTAGTAATACAGGTGGGTAGTGATACAGGTGTGGAATGTACAGATGTGTAGTGATATAGGTATGAAAAGATACAGATGTATAGTGATACATATATGGAATGGTACAGATGTGTAGTGATATAGGTGTATAGTGATATATATGTGGAATGTACAGATGTGTAGTGATATAGGTGTATAGTGATATATATGTGGAATGTACAGATGTGTAGTGATACAGGTGTGGAATGATACAGATGTGTAGTAATACAGGTGTGGGATCATACAGATGTGTGGTGATACAGATGTGGAATGATACAGATGTGTAATAATACAGATGTGGGATGATACAGATGTGTAGTGATACAGGTGTGGAATGATACAGATGTGTAGTGATACAGGTGTGGGATCATACAGATGTGTGGTGATACAGATGTGGAATGATACAGATGTGTAGTGATACAGGTGTGGGATGATACAGATGTGTAGTGATATAGGTGTGGGATGATACAGATGTGTAGTGATACAGGTGTGGGATGATACAGATGTGTAGTGATACAGGTGTGGATGATACAGATGTGTAGTGATATAGGTGTGGGATGATACAGATGTGTAGTGATACAGGTGTGGGATGATACAGATGTGTAGTGATACAGGTGTGGGATGATACAGATGTGTAGTGATACAGGTGTGGGATGATATACAGATGTGTAGTGATACAGATGTGGGATGATACAGATGTGTAGTAATACAGGTGTGGGATGATACAGATGTGTAGTGATACCGGTGTGGGATGATACAGATGTGTAGTGATATAGGTGTGGGATGATACAGATGTGTAGTGATAGAGGTGTGGGATGATACAGATGTGTAGTGATACAGGTGTGGAATGATACCGATATGTAGTGATACAGGTGTAGAATGGTACAGATGTGTAATGATACAGACGTAGAAGATAGAGATGTGTAAGGGTACATATTTTAAACGTTTTACTTTTGTCAGAAGTGAATGGAGCTAATTGGCGCAACTATTACTTCTTTATGAAGAATAAAACTGGGCCCCTATGTAGTTTGCATATCTTCAACAAAGAGAGAGAATTATGCAGTGCCTTGAGAGTCTTTGTACAAAGTTTCTTGTAGGTGGAGAATTTTGCTAAAATTTGATATTAACGGATAGATAGAAAAATAGGTAAGGGAGAAGTTTACTCATTAATTTTCCAAAAGACACTCAATCTCTCTTCTGATCAAGGTGCATGAAAGACAGTCACTGGATTGTGCTTGCAGAGGCTATAAGCCAAGTGTTTCTGTCTTGTCCCAGTACTGGAGCCCAAGGTCTTTGGGAAGGTCAAGGACTCCAACCTTCAGACAATGTGTGCCAGTGTGTATGGGTCATGGTTAACATTTTAATTATAAGGGAAACAAAAACTAAAACTTAAATGAGCTCTGGTCACTTGGTGCCTTGTGTTTTCCTTTTTATTTTGATGTTATAAGAAATGCTGGCCTTGCCTTGATTTAGCAGATTGTGAAACAGAAGCCACAAAACTTTTCTGAGCCTGAGTTCTTCCATCCTGTTCTATTAATCTCACATGGTTGTTGAGACTGTCGATGGCAAGGCCTTACGTGAAGGAGTTTTGTGTACTAGCAAGTGGGAGTTTTGTGTGCTAGCAAGTGTTACACAAATGAAGGCCAGATTTATAGTACCTGTAGAGAAGATCTCTGTGTGTGGAAAGGAGTAATTGCAGGGAGGTAAATCATGAAGGAAACTCACAGAGGAGCAAGTAGAGAAGTCATCTCCCCGCTGTGCAGGGCTGGGTGGAAAGGGCCCGTGGTCACTTCTGTTGCATATTCCTTCTTTTGGTCAGGGGAGGCAGATGCATGAAGCTAGAGGTGACTCCGGATTTATAGCTTATCTAATTTTGTTTTTATGGTTGATGCTCTAACAAATCCAGACTCAGGAAGTAAATCCTACTCATCACTCAGGACTCTGATCAGCTACACACATCAAGCCATGATATTATTTTTTTGCCATTTCCCCATAATTTAAAAAATATCACTTTGTATTGACACATCCTTTGGTGTATTTCTTTTCTCTCTCTGTATGTTTAGGTATGTTTCAAAATGTATATTTCAAAGCAGGGATGTAAAACTATTCTTTAGGTAGATGGTGAGGCTTTCTTGAATGGCTTTGGTCTGTATGCTGCTGTTTTCTCTTGAATAAAAATAGAGCAAAAAATGGGTCATCTTAGTTCAGATTTTGCTTTTGGTACATTTCTGAGTCTCTCTATGAGAAAAAAAATCACCAATTCATAGCTGAAATGGGCCTTAAAGATCATGTAATTAAATGGCCTCATTTTACAGATGAAGTGGCCCATAAATGTGAAATGATTTTTTTAGGGGTGCTCAGTAATTACAGGCTGGGACAGAACTAGAGCCCAAGTGATACGGGAGAGGGGCAGGGAAGTGCTGGGTAGAGAAAGGCTGGGTCCCTGGCAAAGGCTCCACCCTTGGGCCTGTGCCCATGGACCTAAGTGAGGACAAACACTACTGTTTCATGATCCGATTTTTCCAGTACACTAGGGCAAGAACCCCGGGATACAGAAAGCCTGCTGTCCTTGAGATAAGGCAAAGGGTTTAATTGAGCTGTTTAACACAAGCCACTTGCAGACGGCAAAGCCGAAAGAGCACACTGTAACACACACCCACTGGGGCTTTGGGATCTGGAAACACAACCCTAGATGCTGCCATGGGGTCGGAGCTCAAACCTGCCCCCCATGACCTGCCCATCTGCATGCGTCCCCTAGGGGTTTGAGCAGTAGAGCACCAAAGAAGCCAGCCACACCACCCTCGCACAGCTGGTGAGGGGAATGAGGGAAAACACCTCTCATTTCACAAGGTTTGCTTGCTCTGAACTCAGTACTTTCTGGATCACACTGTGATTGACCTAGGAAGAGGGCCCAAGCGTCTCTTTCTAGGCCACATCTGTTTCTCTCTTAGAATATAATTTTTCCTCCCTGTGTAGCAGTGAGAAAGAGAAGAAATTCTTCAAAGCTTAATAGAAACTGATATTCCTTCTACCAGAGATGTTTTTTAACATGTATAGATTTATGATTCTATGCTTGTTTCTGAATTTAAAATCAGCTTATTTAAATAAGGTATACTTGTTATTTTTACCTGTAGTCCTTCCATAAATTTTCTTTGCAATCATATTTTTTTTGGTATGGACATTTCTTTCTTTCTTTTTTTCTTCAAAAGATATTACTAACATTGCTTATTTTTCTTAGTCTCCTATGACCTCATCCCAGTGCTTGGTAGCTTTATTTTTTTAAGTGCTCTTTTTTCTCCTGAATAACATTTCCTCCAGAGTCAGATTTTCTGATAATTTACCTTGGGTTTTCTTTTTAATGTTGATGCTAATGTTGATGCCAGAAGAACCTCTCCACTTACGTATCACACTTGCTTTGTGACAGTAGGTGAGTTTTACCACAGGCTGGACATCACTCTGGGTACACTGTGCATACATGGATCACGAGGTAGGGCAGGGTGTGTCTGCTGATAAGCACTAGCTGGTAGGAAGCTGGCTGAACTTCCAATCCCACACCTTAAGCCTTAAGCTTTCCCAGATGGTTAATTCAGTTTCTTTAGAAATCATCCCTGTATCTTGACTAGGAGTAAAATGCCCTACTGTGCTTAGTGTTGGGGTAGCGATGAGAGATAAAGGGTGAGGACTAGGGCGGGGAATCTGAAGTGCACTGTCATTCTCGTAAAGACTTCCAGTGAACTCACCCTCACCCCATTTCCATTCCATCTCTCCCCCTGTTTTGCAGCAACAGAGAACTAATACATATTCAAAGGCTTCTATGTGATCTAGAAGCGAATTAAAGAGTTGTGAGTGATAGAGTGAGTAACTGAGGTGTAAAAAAACTTCAGGCTAGTTCGGAGTGTAGTTACTAGGTAGGTCCCTGACTACAATCTGTGAAACATGAGATTTGCAGGTGTAGGCCAAGGAATACGTAGATTTGGATTGTGGAAAAGTGGAAAAGTTTCCTACTGTTGAAGAGAGGAAAGTTTCAAATCATTATAAATGGAAACGTGAAGACGAGAGCATGATAAGTTATTACACAGAGGCCTGGGTTAAAAAAAGATTAGATTGGGGTCAAAAAAAATATTACATGGCCATACTGAAAAGCATAGCCTTAATCTCTGGAGCTGTACGAAACATAGGGCTTACTTAGTCAGAACCTTTTTTTGCACAGAGAGAAAGATGAGACATAAAGAGGTTAGTGATATGAACCTTTATCCATATCTTAATCCCACCAAGCCCATTATACTGTAAATGTAGACAGCCTGGAATCATTTTACAACATCTCTGCTCTGGTCTTCCTCATTACACATTTGATTCATTTCCAAGGACGAAAGTGTAAATGTGCTTTCAGGAGGCTGACTGTTCAATAATTTATGTAAGGCTGTAAACACATTTCAGCACATTTAGGAAACAGATTTTCCTTATTTTTTTTTTCTATAGCGCAGTCTCTAAACAATTTCTGGTCAATTCAAATCCCTTGTAAGCAATGGTGGTGTCATTTCCATCTTTTATGACATTCAGAAAATCTATCCTAAAATGTACTTCTTACCATGTTATCATGTCTAAGAATTACCTTTCCACCATTTTTGTCCATATTGCAAATTCTGCCAAAACGATTTCTTTTGCTAGCCAGAAATCTTAATATCATCATTTCTTTTATAAAATATTAGGTCATTCACCAGTACTAATGTCATCTATCTCCTCTTTGTCATGTTTACGCATCTCTTCTATACACAGCTCTTTGATATCTTAAATACTTCCTGCCACCATTTCCTTATTTTAAACTATGTCTCTGTAATCCCTGGGAGATGGCACATTTTTTCTTTTAGAGAGATACCTCACATAAGTCAATCTTAATGTGTACTTCTAGCAATGGTTAATATAACAGACATTGCATTTCAGAGTTTCCTTTTTTCCTCTTAACTCAGCTTGACTTTTCTTTGTTGCATTTGCCTGTAGATACACTCCTGGTATCTAGTTTCTATTTGTTTTGTATTTCTACTTTTCATGCCATTAATAAAGTAAAGTCAATATAATTATTTCTTAGATTAATCATAGGATTTTAAGGCTGGGGGAACCATCAAGGTAACATATCAGAAGCTTTCATTTCATTCATAGTATCTATCAAATATTTATACCAACTGTGTTTAAACAGTCATCTCTCAAGTTTGTTTCTGAGATAGGGAGATGTCTCATGCAACTTAATTTTTAGAAGATTTTTCCTCACACTGGGCCAAATCTGGTACCAAATTTCCTGCTTCCTTTTTCCTCCCTTCCTTTCCTTGATATTTAACAACCGATGATACTATTTGCATGTTTCCTTTTTCTTTCCATTCATGTAAAGGGCTCCTTTATCATTAAAAAAATTAATCTCTTTTAGTGGGTATGGTTTTAAATTTGCATCATTCAACATTATACCATGTTATTTTTCTAACTAATTAGGGATGTTATAAAACCAACATCATATAAAGCATACACAATTTAAGTCTTCTGTTTCTTAAAAAAAAGTGATTGTATGGTGAGAATGAACTAAGGTTTGTGACAGAAGGACAGAAGAGCCTCACAGAAATGGCTTACTTCCTAGACATTGTACAGCAGTCCCCTTATCCTTGGGGGACATGTTTCAAGGTTCCCAGTGGATGCCTGAAACCAAGAATAGAACCAAACTTGATTATAGTCAACTGAAACATGTTTCTGTTTGTGCCTCCCACCTATAGATTTAGTGCCTTTTCCATCTTAACTAAGCACTGAGCATACACTGTGGTCGTAGCTTTTCTGTTTCAGTTGAGCTGCAACAGCAAAACTAGCATAAAAGTCATATTCTGTCTTCACAATTTCACAGATAGAGGGTTTGTCCTTACCATAGATCTTAGCAACCTTAGAAGACATTTTATTTTCTTGTTAAGTCAAGAACTTTCACATTTTCACTTAAAGGAAGCACTTTATGGCTTGTATGTAGCATATCTGAATTGCCGGCATCACTCCTCTGGATCTTTAGGGCCATCATTAAGTAAAATCATGGTTCCTTGAACACAAACACTTGATACCTCGGCAGTTGATCTGATAACTGTGTCAGATACTATGTGATAACAGGCAAGGAGAATCTACCACGTGGATGCACTGGACCAAGGGATGATCCACCTCCTGGTGGAATGGAGCAGGATAGAGTGAGATTTCATCACACTACTCAGAACGGCACACAATTTCAACTTATGAATTATTTCTGGAATTTTTCATTTAGTATTTTCAAATAGTGGTTGACTGCAGGTAACTGAAGTTGCACAAAGTGAAACCACAGATAAGGGGAGACTACAGTATTCGTTTTTATTGCTGACATAACAGATTACCACAAATGTAGTGACTTAAGCAACAAAAATGTATTACCTTACAGTTCTGTAAGTCAGAAGGCCATGACGGGTCTCAGTGGACTAAAATAAAGGTGTAAGCAGGGTTTGTCCTTTCCATAGGCCCGGGATAGGATCTGTTTCCTTGCCCTTTCCAGCTTCTGGAGTCTGCCTCCATTCCTTGGTTGGTGTCCTTTTTTCCCTCCATCTTCAGAGCAGTGTGGCATGTGAAACCCTTCTCACATGTGTTACTCAGACCTCCTTTGTGCTTCCCTTCTACATTTTTAAGGACCTTTGTTATTAGAATTCCCCACCTGGATAATTCCAGGCTAATCTTCCTATCTCAACTTTAATCACACCTGCAAAGTCCCGTTTGCCAAGTAACCTAACATATTTACATATTCTGGGGATTCGGACATGGATATCTTTGGGGCCATTCTTCTGCCTATTACAGACATTATATCTGCAAGTTTGGGGGTTGCCACCCTTAGACTTAGAGTGTCTCATGCTGCTTGTTGAACCAGTAGCTATTGTATGCTTACTGTTTGAAAAATGATTCTGTTACATATTTTGAGAGCTGTAAAGAGAAACTGAGATTACGTTATGTGAGCCGTCTCCATCTGATACAAATCTAGTATACCTTCTCCAGTGTCTTCAATAATGCCGTAATAATAATGTTTTCTCTGTCTCTCTCCTGCACTGGTTGGCCCTCCACTTTTGAACTTGGATGAAGCACCACACTGTAGTGAATGAGCTCTAGCAGTCACCAGGGAGCTGAATAGGATCTGAGCACTCACAGATGGGGCTGATTCATGCAACTTCAAATGCAGGGAGTTAGTCTCCAATGGGGTAAACCTTGCTCAAAGGGAAGAGGGAGATGGCAGTTGGCTATTAGTTCCCCTTCTTTTGTCTGTCATGTAGACTACTGTAAGGTGCACTTCCTCCTTACAACATTCTGGAGAAGTTCTGCTGCTGAGTGAATACACCTGCTGAGCAACTTCTGCGTTTCTCCATGGCTAGTTGTGAAGCAAGAGCTAACACAGTAACACTTTGCATTACATTTTCCTTTGCTTCCCCTTCCTTTATCCTCACTGCCCTGGGCTTGCGCTTCCCAAATAAGTTGTTAGCAATTTAATCTTTGCCTTAAGCTTTGTTTTCTAGAAGACCAGGGCTAAGACACCATCTAATCAGGCCTTCTTCAAATATCAGGGAATAAATGAGACAAATGTTTCAAACTCATAAATGCTTTTGCTGTTAAAAACCCTTAAAATGTTGATGGTTAGTGTTAAACATAAACTATAAGAGATAGAGACATACAATGAGGAAAGGTTTTAAAAGAAATACTGTAAGCTTACCTCCCTGTTCACGGTTTTTGGTGTTGCTCTTGTGTTAAGCTTCATCTGTTAAAGATGGGAGATTGTTCTGTGGAAAGTGAGGAAACTACTGGTCAGGGAGAATTAACCAGTGTACGATACACCAAAATTTGGACTTTTTGCCTAGTATTAAATAAACAGCTTTCATAAGGGCTTCCTTACATAACCTGCCCCAGTATCTAGTACATATATATGCCTCATTTTACTAGTTGGCCATCAGCTCATATTTACAGTCTCCTTATAACCAGGTTGTAAGGGCTTGTGGGCAGGTTCTCTTTTAGCCTTTTTGATTTTCCCACAGTGTCCAGCAGAGAGAGTGCCTTTTATACAGTAAGCACTTGATAATGGTTTATTTACTATTGGAAATGGCTGGCAATGATTATATACAGTAAATACTAAATCTAACTGAGATATCTTTAGTATTTTTTCTGTTTCTACACAGTCACCAGAGAATGAAGTGAACACTACAAAGATATTCTCTGCACCTGATGTTGACATATTCCTATTTAGTTCTGAAGGTCCCCTGGACATGACCAAATGGGGGATCATTGCATATAACTTCACATCCAGATGAATATTCTGGTGCGTGTTTAGGAGTACCTGCACCTAATGGAGAGCAAGAGCAGAAGAACCATATGGGTTGCCTGAGGGACAGTGGATATCCTTTGTCCTGTGTTACATTATACAAATCCTTCCAGAGGACTTACTCCTTTAGCTTTACAAAAATTGGCCCCCTTGTGCAAAGAACCAAGGAGGATATGTATTTGCCATTTTTATTTCTCAGAAATAGCAATTCAAATTATATTAATCTTAGGTGATATTTACCTTGGTTAAAGTATGCATTTTAATGCAGACAATTTTCTTCTAGGCAAAGTGGGATTGATAGATAGTTTTAAAAATAGTTGGATCAGCCTATGGTGCACATCAAGCTATAAAAATAGAAGCCAGGTCTATGCTTGACAGATTCCAAAGATAGTCTTTGGTATGATTAGCTAATACAATACTGCAGGTCTCTTAAATATTAATGAACCACTAATGCCAATTTGAGAAACTGCACAAAGAACATGGGAGCCTTTTAATATTATCACCCAGGCAGAAGTAAGATTTACGTTTGGGATTTTTGCAACAATTAGAGAAATAATTGTGAATAAGCATATGTTAACATACATCTAATTTACAGTATATTGCGTTGTATGTATGCTGCAAGAAGAAAGATAGATGATTCTTACAAATCCAGTTCCTTTCCCTGAACTTGTTCCTTGGTCAATAGATGGGAAATGCATCTATCTATACTATGAGGCATCCACCAACGTCTATGGATCAAGTGACCGGTGGTGAAACCCCTCACTCTCTGCATTGAAACAGAAATATCCCCTAAACCATGTGGCAGTATAATTTATTCAGATTATAATGTGTATTCACTGTTGATGAAGAGTCAGAAAGAATGAGATTTATGTTCGTTTCATTTCTCCCTTACTACCACCTTTGTACATATGTCAGAGTTGTTTGTAGGCCTACATGAGATATTTAAAGACATCTTCTCATTGATTTTGAAGAAGTCAAAATTATTTGAGTTTCTGCTAGGAGTCCCTGAGGAGGGATGGAAAGGAGCAAGGCCCACAAGGTAGGTCACGTGCTTTCTAAGCAGCTCTGCTATCTGCTCCATCATAACATCATTCTGTATTATAATGTCATATTTATTTGTCTCAGTTTCCCGTTGGAGTAAAATTGCTCCATTGTTGAATAAATGAATAAATATTGATAGAGATTCTTCCTGCAAGAATTTTTAGTTTCAAAAACTTGTTTGTCTTTGTTATGATAACATAGAAAAAGGAAAATTACATGAGCCTTTGTTGCCAATGTTCAGAAGCGGTAGGTAGATATATTGAGAACTTTCAGGAAAAGGGAACTATTCATCTAAAAATATTTATGTGGTAGCACTGTGAGTGAGTCCCTGTAGTAAATAAAATCTTAAAATTTAGTTGGGGACTTACTTTGGTTCATGTGCCCTGCTATACAGCATTTGACTGGCTCTGAACACATTGGAGTACTCCCATGGACAAATGGGATCACGTCAAGTTAAAAAGCTTCTGCACAGCCAGGGAAACAGTCAACAAAATGAAGCGGCACCCACAGAATAGGAGAATGTGTTTGCAAACTAGCCATCTGACAAGGGATTAGTAACCAGAATGTGTAAGGATCTCAGACAACTCTATAGGAAAACATCTAACAATTCAGTTAAAAACTGGGCAAAAGATCTGAATAGACATTTCTCAAAAGAAGACATACAAATAGCAAACAGGTAATAAAAAGGTGCTCAACACCATTGATCATCAGAGAAATGCAAATCAAAACTACAGTGAGATATCATCTCACCCCAGTCAAAATGCCTTTTATCCAAAACACAGGCCATGACGAATGGTGGTGAGAATGTGGAGAAAAGGGAATCCTTGTACGCTGTTGGTGGGAATTAGTACAACCACGATGAAGACCAGTTCGGAGATTCCTCAAAAAACTAAAAATAGAGCTACCATATGATCCAGCAATTCCACTGCTGGGTATATACCCAAAAGAAAGGAAGTCAGTATATCAGAGATATCTGCACTCCTATGTTTATTGCAGAACTATTCACAATAGCCAAGATTTGGAAGCAACCTAAGTATCCATGAGTAGATAGATGAATGGATACATGGATAAAGAAAAAGTGATACATATACACAACACAGTACTATCCAGCAATTAAAAAGGAATGGGATCCTGTCATTTGCAGCAACATAGATGAACTGGAGGCCATTAACTGGAGGCCAATAAAACAGGCACAGAAACATAAATTTCTCACGTTCTTACTTATTTGTGGGAGCTAAAAATTAAAACAATTGAACTCATGGAGATAGAGAGTAGAAGGATGGTTACCAGAAGCTGGGAAGGGTAGTAGGGGTGGGATACGGGGAAAAATGGGGATGGTAAAGGGGCACAAAAATAGTTAGAAAAAATGAATAAGATTTAATATTTGATAGCACCACAGGAGAACTATAGTTAAAAATAATTTAATTGTACATTAAAAATTACTAAGAGTATAATTGGGTTGTTTGTAACATAAATAATAAATGCCTGAGGTGGTGTATGTGCCATTTGCCCTGATGTGATTATGACACACTTCATGCCTGTATCAAAATATCTCATGTAACCCATAAATATATACAACTACTATGTATTCACAAAAATTAAAAATTCAAAAAGGATACTTCCAATGTTTTACTTACTTTTTCCTGATTATAAATATAACATTTGCCAGTTTAAAGAAGGTTAAAATATATGAAAATGTATCAAAAAGATCATCGTAATCTCACCATGAGATAATTATGTTTATTTTCTGTTCCTTTAGATTTTTTTCAGTGTTATATATGAGCATATGTGTGTATGCACACATGTATATATTTTTTAATTGGTGATTTTAAAAATCTCAATCGTTTTTGGGGTACAAGTGGGTATTTGGTTACATGGATAAGTTCTTTTGTAGTGATTTCTGACATTTTAGTGCACCTGCCACCTGAGCAGCGTACACTGTAGCCAATATGTACTCTTTTATCCCTCCTCCCCTCCCAATCGTCCCCTCAGAGTCCCCAAAGTCTGCTATATCATTCTTATGCCTTTGTGCCCTCATAGCTTAGTTCCCGCTTATAAGTGAGAACATATAATATATGGCTTTCCATTCCTGAGTTACTTCATTTAGAATAATGGCCTGCAGCTTCATCCAAGTTGCTGTAAAAGACATTATTTCATTCCTTTGTATGACTGAGTAGTATTCCATGGTGTGTAAATACCACACTTTCTTTATCCACTCCTTAGCTGATGAGCACTTGGGTTGGTTCCACATCTTTGCAATTGTGAATTGTGCTGCTACAAACATGCATGTGCCTGTGTCTTTTTCATATAACGATTTCTTTTCCTTTGGGTAGATACCCAGTAGTGGGATTGCTGGATCAAATTGTAGTTCTACTTTTAGTTCTTTAAGGAATTTCCATACTGTTTTCCGTAGTGTTTGTACTAATTTACATTTCCACCAGCAATGTAAAAGTGTTCGCTTTTTACCACATCTATACCAACATCTATTGTTTTTTGACTCTTTATTTATGGCCATTCTTGCAGGAGTAAGGTGGTATTTCATTGTGGTTTTAATTTGCATGTTCTTGATGATTAGTGATGTTAAGCATTTTTTCATGTGTTTCTTGGCTGTTTGTGTATCTTCTTTGGAGAAATTTCTACTCATGTCCCTTGCCCACTTTTTGATGGGGTTGTTTTTTTTCTGATGCTGATTTGTTTGAGTTCCTTGTAGATTCTGGACACTAGTCCTTTGTTGGATGCATAGTTTGGGAATATTTTCTCCCATTCTGTGGGTTGTCTGTTTACTCTGCTGATTATTATTATTATTTACTGTGCAGTGGTTTTTTAGTTTAATTAGATCCAATTAATTTTTGTTTTTGTTGCATTTGCTTTTGGGGTCTCAGTAGTTAATTCATTGCCTAAGCCAATGTCCAGAAGAGTTTTTCTGATGTTAGCTTCTAAGATTTTTATGATTTTAGGTCTTAGATTTAAGTCCTTGATCCATCTTGAGTTGATTTTTTGTATAAGGTCAGGGATGCGGATCCAGTTTTATTCCTTTATATGTGACTTGCCAGTTTTCCCAGCACCATTTATTGAATAGGGTGTCCTTTTCCCACTTTATCTTTTGTATGCTTTGTTGAAATCAGTTGGCTATAAGTATTTGGCTTTATTTCTAGTTCTCTATTCTGTTCCATTGGCCTATGTGCCTATTTTTATACCAGCACCATGCCATACTATGTGGTATTAGTACTATAGCTTTGTAGTATAATTGAAGTCGGGTAATATGATGGTACTCACTGCCTGATTTTACAGTGCTAGGTAACTGTAGTCTTGTAGTATAATTTCAAGTTGGGTAATATGAGAAGATACTTGATATAATTTCGATTTTCTTAAATTTATTGAGACTTGTTTTGTGGCCTGTCATATGGTCTATCTTGGAGAATATAGTACTAGCTAACAATAGCCTTGTAGTATAATTTGAAGTCAGGTAATGTGGTGCTTCCAGATTTGTTCTCTTTGTTTATTATTGTTTGGCTATGTGGGCTCTTTTTTGATTCCATATGAATTTTAGGATTGTTTTTTCTAGTTCTGTGAAGAATGATGATAGTATTTTGATGAGAATTGCATTAAATCTGTACATTGTTTTGACAGTATGGTCATTTTTACAATATTGATTCTTCTCATTCATAAGCATGGAATGTGTTTCCATTTGTTTGTGTCATCTGTGACTTATTTCAGGAGTGTTTTGTAGATTTCCTAGTAGAGATCCTTCATCTCCTTGGTTAAGTATATTCGTAAATATTTTATTTTGTTTTTTGCAGTTGTTGTAAGAGGGATTTAGTTCTTGATTTGATTCTCAGCTTCATCATTGTTGGCGTATAGCAGTACTATGGATTTATGTACATTGATTTTGTATCCTGAAACTACTGAATTCATTTATCAGATCTAGGAGATTTTTGGATGAGTCTTTAGAGTCTTCTAGGTATACAATCACATTGTCAGGAACAGTGACATTTTGACTTCCTCTTTTCCAATTTGGATGCCCTTTATTTCTTAAGAGAAATTAAGACTGCTCTGGCCAGGACATCCAGTACTGTGTTGAATAGAAGTGGTGAACGTGGGCATCCTTGTCTTGTTCCAGTTCTCAGAAGAAGTGCTTTCAACTTTTCCCCATTCAGTACGATGTTGGCTGTGAGTTCGTCATATATGACTTTTATTACTTTGAGGTAAGTCCTTCTACCCCTATTTTGTTGAGGGTTTTATCATAAAGCAATGCTGGATTTCATCAAATGCTTTTTCTGCATCTATTGAGATGATCATATGGTTTTTGTTTTTAATTCTGTTTATGTGATGTGATTGACTTGCATATGTTAAAGCATCCCTGCATCCCTAGGATGAAACTCATTTGACCATGATGTATTATCTTTTTGATATACTGTTGAATTTGGTTAGCTAGTATTTTGTTGAGGATTTTTGCATCTATGTTCATCAGGGATATTGATATGTAGTCTGCTTTTTTCATTATGTCCTTTCCTGGTTTTTATTAGGGTGTTACTGGTTTCACAGAGTGATTTAGGGAGGACTCCTCTTTATCTTTTAGGATAGTTTCAATAGGATTGGTACCAATTCTTCTTTGAATGTGTGGTAGAATTCAGCTGTGAATCCATCTGGTTGTGGACATTTTTTTGTTGCATTTTTAAAAAATTTATTGATTCAATCTCACTGTTATTGGTCTGTTCAGAGTTTCTATTTCTTTCTGATTTAATCTAGGATGGTTGTATGTTTCTAGGAATTTATCCATTTCCTCTAAATTTTCTAGTTTTGTGTGCATAAAGTTGCTCATAGTAGCCTTGAATGATCTTTCATATTTCTGTGGTACTGGTTGTAATATCTCCAGTTTCATTTCTGATTGAGCTTATTTGAATCTCTCTTGTTTTCTTGGTTAAGTCTTGCTAAGGGTCTATCATTTTTGTTTTTCTTTTCAAAGAACCAGATTTTGTTTCATTTATCTTTTATATTTTTTTGTGTTTCAATTTTATTTAGTTCTGATCTTTTTTATTTATTTTCTTCTGCTGGTTTGGGTTTGGTTTGTTCTTGTTTCTCTACTTTCTTGAGGTGTGACTTTAGGTTGTCTGTTAGTGCTCTTTCAGACTTTTTGATGTAGGCATTTAATGCTATGTACTTTTCTCTTAACACTGCTTTTGCTGTATCCCAGAGGTTTGGATCAGTTGTGTCACTATTATCATTCATTTCAAATAATTTTTAAATTTCCATCTTGGTTTCATCATTAACCCAAAAATAATTCAAGAGCAATTTGTTTAATTTCCATGTATTTGTGTAGTTTTGAGGGTTCCTTTTGGAGTTGACTTCCAGTTTTATTCTACTGTTGTCTGAGAAGATACTTGATATAATTTTGATTTTCTTAAATTTATCAGACTTGTTTTGTGGCCTATCATATGGTCTATCTTGGAGAATGTTCTATGTGCTGACAAGAAGAATGTATATTCTGTACTTGCTGGGAAGAATGTTCTATAAATATGTGTTAAGTCCATTTGTTTTAGGGTACACTTTAAGTCCATTGGTTCTTTGTTGACTTTCTGTCTTGATGATCTCTACAGTGCTGTTAAATGAGTATTGAAGTCTCCTACTATTATTGTGTTGCTGTCTATATCATTTCTTAGGTCTAGTAGTAATTGTTTTATAAATCTGGGAGCTCCAGTGTTAGGTGCATATACATTTAGGATTATAACATCTTCTTGTTGGACTAATTCTTTTAACATCATATAATGTCGTTCTTTGTCTTTTTGTTTTTTAACTCTTATTGCTTTAAAGTCTGTTTTGTCTGATATAAGAATAGCTACTCTTACTCACTTTTGGTTTCCATTTCCTTGGAGTACACTTTTCACTCTTCGCCTTAAATTTATGTGAGTCCTTATGTCTTAGGGCAGTCTTGAAGACAGCAGGTATTTGGTTGGTGGCTTTTATCCATTCTGCCATTCTGTATCTTTTAAGTGGAGCATTTAAGCCATTAACATGCAATGTTAATGTTGAGATGTGGGGTGCCATTATATTCATCATATTAGTTGTTACCTATATATTTTGTTTTTTTTATTGTATTATTGTTTTATAGTCTCTGTGAGATTTATGCTTTAAGGAGGCTTTATTTTAGTGCATATTGAGCTTTTGTTTCAAGATTTAGAACTCCTTTAGCTTTTCTTTTAGTTCTAGTTTGGTAGTGGCAATTCCTTCAGCCTTTGTTTGTCTGAAAAAGACTTTATATCTTTTTCATTTGAGAAGTTTAGTTTTGCTAGATACAAAATTCTTGGCTGACAGTTACTTTGTTTAAGGAAGTTAAAGATAGGACCCCAGTCCCTTCTGGCTTGTAAGGTTTCTTTTGAGAAATTTGCTGTTAGTCTGATGCGTTTTCCTTTAAAAGTTACCTGATTCTTTTGTCTCACAGCTCTTAAAATTATTTCCTTCGTGCGGACTTTACATAGCCTGATGACTATGTGCCTTGGTGATAATCTTTTTGCAATGAACTTCCCAGGAGCTCTTTGTACTTCTTGTATTTGAATATCTAGATATCTAGCAAGGCCAGGGACGTTTTCCTCAATTATTTCCTCAAATAAATTTTCCAAACCTTTAGACTTCTCTTCTCGCTCAGGAACACCAATTATCCGGAGGTTTGGCCATTTTACGTAATCCCATATTTCTTGGAAACTTTGTTCATTTCTTTTTTTTCTTTATATCTTTGTCAGATTGGGTTAATTCAATAGTCTTGTTTTTGAACTCTGAAATTATTTCTTCTACTTGTTCTAGCCTATTGTTGAAAGTTTCCACTGCATTCCCTAAGTGTGTCTTTCATTTCCAGAAGTTCTGATTGGTTTTTCTTGATGATATGTATCTCTCTGGAAAAATTTTCATTCATATTCTGGATTAAAAAATGTCTTTATGTTGTTTTTCACCTTTCTCTGGTATCTCTTTGAGTAGCTTGATAATCACCCTTCTGAATTCTTTATCTGGTATTTCAAAGATTTCATCTTAGTTTAGATCCATTGCTAGGGAGCTAGTGTGATCTTTTGGGTGTGTTATACAACCCTGTTTTGTCATATTACCAGTATTACTTTTCTGGTTTCTCCTCATTTGGATAGACTATTTCTTGAAAATGTTATTGAATTTATTTTTGATTTGACTGTGTTTAAATTTTTTTTTCACTCTTAAGGATCTGACTTTAATGTTAATAGTTTATTATAGCTGAATTTGATTGTTGGTGCTTGTAGGGGTGAAGACTCTGTATGAGTTCCTTAGTTATAAAGAATATTTGTGTGCTGACTTTCCCAGATGCTGGTGGTAGTAGTTGTGCATTTGGTGTGTGGACAAGTTTACTGTCTCCTATAGGGTTGGAATAACAGGGATCTATTGAAGCTTATCTCATTCTCATGTGGTGTACACTTTATTTATTTATTCAGTTTTTCCCCAGTATTTTATCTGCTGAGTAGATGGTTCAGGCTTCAGGCCAGTAGGGAGGTATCCCTAGTTTGGCACCAGTTGTAGCTAAAGCAGTTGGGTAGATGTAATACACAACGGTGGGCAGAGGTCCCAGCCTTGATGAAGATGGCTGGGGAAACTCTCAATTAGATATGCTGCTGATTTATCAGGGTGAGGGCTGGAAGCCACCTCAAATCTCCTGCCAGACCAGCAAGAAAGCTATCTACCTCTGTGCTTTACTCCTGTCCCAGTGTTCTGGCTCTTCAGATCAGACAGGCATATCTTTTCATCTGTAGGAATGTTGATGTTGCAAGTAGGGAGGAACTGTGATTCTGCCTCTTGTGCAAGCCTGAATCTGGAGAGTACTCATCCTGTGGGGCTTCAATCATCCTGAATTATTCTAAGAAGGCCGTCTATAGGTGCATCCATGCTATATTCCCATGGGAGAAGCCCCAGCTGCATCTGCAGTGATGTACTGGGGAAACAAGGACCCTTTATCCAAGACCCTTCATGATCACAGAGGCTGTCTACCTGTTGGAGTCGAGGTGAAGACTTTCTCTACTGCACCCAACACTGCAATTGCATCTCTGCTGTAAGAAACTTCCCACCAGCAGAAAGATCTGGGACTCAGGGCCTGCTGTTCAGATTGTTTTGTTTCACGGGGTGTTGCCTTGATATGGTGATTTCTCCCTTCCTCTACAAGGGAGACTTCCTGAGAGCCAGACTGTAGTGTCTGTTATTGCTCTCCTGGGTCTAGCTACCCAGTGGAGCTACCAGACTCTGGGCTGGTGCTGAGGAATGTCTGCAAGGGATCCAGTGAATAACCTGACTTCAAGTCACCCATCACACACATGTATTTTTACTAAAGGATGGTTTTACTTTCCATATTGCTTTCTAACCTACTTTTTTTCTCTTAACCTATTGTGATCATCTTTCCTTGTGAATAAATAAGGCTTTTGCACGCCATAATTTGCAATGATTGAATAGACATGGATGTATAGCATACCCCAATTATTATAAATGTGTGACTTCATACACATCTTAAATATCTTTGTATATTTGTCTAAATACTATCTTTAAATAATTATAAAGAATACACAAATAATAACAATTAAAATATTAACATTATTTAGTAATTAAAATAATAAAAATTATCTTAAAATATATTTGTATATGTGGCCTTTTGCTTATAAGGATATATGTTCTATTTTGATATATGTTGCTACATAGAAAAACTGGGCCAATGTATACTCATCCCCTTCATGGATTGTATAAACTTACTCATTTCCTTGCACCATTAACTGTGTTTTTTTGTTTTTTGGTTTTTTTTTTTTTGCATGTTTTCCAATGGATAAGTAAAAAATTGTAACTCTTGGTTTAATTATTTGCATTTTTTAACTTACTAGTGAAGTTGAACTTCTTTCCTCAAGGTTTTTGGCCACTTACATTCCTCTTATTTTGTGAATTGTCATTGTGTGTCCAATGACCTAAGCCTCTTAAACTTATTATTTTATTAAATTGTGAAATATGTTACAAATATGAAAGAATGGATCAAAATGTAAATATGATTTAAAAGTTACTATAAAGTGAACACACATGTAATGACAACATGGTTTGAAGAAATAGGACTCTGCCAGTTCCTAGGGGCTCCCTGTTCCCCTCCTGATGTAGTAACTCCTCTCCTCCCAGAAGTAACCCAGGAGTAACTGCTAGCATGACTTTCATGATCATCACTATCTTGCTCTTTTTTATGGTGGTACCACTTCTGTGGACATTCCCAAACAAAAGAGGCATGTTTGCCTGCTTTTGAATTGTAGATGGATGAAATACAACCTCATACTTTCTCTTCTGGCTAGCTTTTTCTGCTCAATATTGTGCCTTGGTTCATTGGTGGAAAGGCTGTGGAGAACAAAAGGGAGACTCCTTTAACAGGTTTGAATACTCCTCATTGGCTTAGCAAAGCCTTCCTTGGAACTGCAGTCTCTGATTCTTTCTACTCCATCCTTCCTCCTTGCTCGTTATAAGGTCTGACCTGCATCATGATCTGAAGGCTCTTCCTACCAGTATTAATTTCCCAGGGAAGCTGTAACAAATTACCACACAGTTGGTGACTTCAAACAACAGAAATTTATTCCCTGGCAGTTTTGGAGGCCAGTTTAAATCAAGGTGTCAGCAAAGCTGTGCTTCCTCCAGAGGCTCGATGGGAGAATCTTTCCTTACCACATCCAGCTTCTGGTGGCTCCAAGAATTCCTTGGCTTGTATTACTCCAATCTCTGCCCCTATCTTCACGCGGCCTTCTCCTCTTTCTCTCTCCCAAAACTTTCTCTGCCTTTCTGTTATAAGTCATTATTATTGGATTTAGGGCTCATCTGGATAATGTTGAATGATGTCATCTGAAGATCCCTAACTTTATTACTTCTGCAAAGACTCCTTTTCTTCTCAAATACGGCCACATTCCCAGGTTCTGGGATATGGACTTATTTTTTTGGTGGCCATTAGTCAAGTGACCACTTGATTGCCTTCTCTGGATCTCCTCCTTTATTCTTCACATGTGGGGCCCCCAATAAATGTGTTGCATGTCTAATCCTATCTTAGCACCTGCTTCTTGAAGGACTTGAACCAACCACAAATCATTGAGCTAAAAAGCTAGTCCTGCCATTAAGAATGCCACTGCCTGTGTGGTTCCTCTGAGACATAGCCTCAGCTTGTGATGCAGGTCAGAGCCCTGTGAAGAAGAGGAAGCCCTGGACTGGGTAGTAAGAATCTCACACAGAGCAGCAGTTCTGGGAAAGATCTGGCCAAGCCAGCAGGGAATCCTTGAGCCCATTAGAAGAGTGCTGAGCCTGATAGGCAGAGCCTGCTGTAGTTCACCTACTATGCTCCACCATTAGCAGGGAGCAGCAGGCTGAGGCACGTGGGACCCAGGCAGGAGTGTGGCAGCCCCTGGGGCTGTCAACTCACGGTGCTCTTTGCTGCAGCACATCTGAGAAGCTCCTTTTCATGGCCAGTACCATCCACCCCTTGCACTGAACAGATGTACTCTTTCCACCCAGGTTTGGGAATAGAACCTCGATGATTCCAGTGGGTCTGTCTTTCTGAGGAGAAACTTAAAAGAGGCAGTGCTATTGTCCGAATGTTCATATGTTGAAACCTAACCTCCAGTGTGGTATTAGGGGGTGGAGCCTTTGGCAGGGCAAAGCCCTCATGACCCAATCACCTCCTAAAGGCCTCATCACCTCATGGGATTAGTGTCCTTATAAAAGAAGCCTGAGAGAGCTGCCTTGCCCCTTCCACCACTGAGAACACAGCTAGAAGGCACCATCTATGAATCAGGAAATGGGTCTTCACCACATACTGAATCTGCTGAGATCTTGACTTTGGCCTTCTCAGTTTCCAGAACTGTGAGAAATAAATTTTAAGTTACTCAGTTGATTTTGTTTGTTTGTTTGTTTGTTTTTGTTATAGCAGCCCAAGCAGACTAAGACAGGCAGGTTACTCTCTTAAAAACAAACTAAGTCCCTGTCACTGTAGTTGGTCTCAACACCCCATATGTTCCTCTTCCTCCCCCTCCTCCACTCTCTACTCTAAACTCCCATCACCCTCAGCTGTCACCTCAGCAGGTGGTGGTGGTTTGCCTTTGGAAGGTGTGATTCAAACCTTCATTGCTGCAGGGTCGAAACCCTCGGTAATCACACCCTTGCTTTGGGGTTATTGCGCATGTACATCCACAGTACAGTGGAGTGGGGAGAAGTACCCTTCCATTCCTAAACCCAGGTATTCTTCCTGTGGGGAGAGTGCCATTTGGAAATTTCTAATTTAATGTGTACACTGTATCATAAAGGATGGCACCGTATCTTTCAGAGTGCTGTCTCTGAGCTGGCACTTCAGTGTTGCCCTCCCAAAGCCATTCCCAACCTCTATGAGGCTGGCCCCTTCTGCATGGACACTGCGTGACATAACCAGTGGTCAGGTCACAACTCCCATATCTCGTGGTGAGGGAAGTGACAGAGTGTGCAGTAGTCTCCATTTACTCTTTTTCCAGATCCATTTTCTCTTCTGTGCCTTGCTCTATTTCCCAGAAGGTGAAGCCTTTGAGATAGCATCAGTAGGTTGGATTCAGGCAAGGGGGGTGAGGCGGGTGGCTGGGAGGAAGAACCACGAAATTGAAGGGAAGGTGGCTAAAAAGTTTCAGATTTTTTTCTTCTGCCAGTCTTCCCTGCTTTGGTCCAACAGTTACACACGGCTGTGCCCCTCCATGTGCTTTCGTAGCTACCATTCTCACTAGACCCCAGATTCACTTTCCTCGGGGTGGTAATAGCTTCCCTCCACATCTCCCTTAAGCTTACCCCGGTTAGATACTAGTCTGTGTGGATCTCAAGCCTACGGATTAGGCCTCAGATAGTGGTGCTAGATGAGGTTTTGAGGACGGGTGAAGGAAAACCATACAGGGGATAGGTTTCCAGCCCTGGGAGGGTGAATGCCAGCCCTTCCAGGATAGAAGGGGTCCCTGGTAGCCAACTTGCCACCAAGTGGTCAGTTGGTCTCTTTGAGGAAGAAACCATGTTGGGGGCTCAATATTGGTCTCTCTTCCTAGCAGGTTAGACATTCAGAGGCAGCAATAGCCAGATTGGCTTTGGTAAGTAGAAGTCTATGCTGTTGGGTCCACATCTTTCTACCAGTTTGACCACTGTGACCTCTCCATTCATGCCATTCTGGAGTGGATGATGAAAAAGGCTGGCTAATGGCAGCTAGCTAGATCTGTTCACCTTCTGGGTTATTTCCCACTGCTGCTGTGGTGGATGATCTCTAGTGGGTGTTAACATGTGACACAAAAGTCTTCACACTTTGTGCCCACTGCCATATGGCCCTCCCCATGTCTCTTCCCCAGGCCACCTTGTCTGGGGAATGGAGCAAATAAGGTCCTTTTGGATTAGCAAGTGTAGTATCCTTGTATTATACAAAGTTGAATAGTTCATGAAACTATTACAAATATAACATAGGTTGTAAGTTTGAATAAAGTTGTGATTACTTAAGATTTAGAAATCTTATATTATTTATTCTTTGAAAGCAATGTGGGCCGGGCGCGGTGGCTCAAGCCTGTAATCCCAGCACTTTGGGAGACCGAGACGGGCAGATCACGAGGTCAGGAGATCGAGACCATCCTGGCTAACTCCGTGAAACCCCATCTCTACTAAAAAATACAAAAAACTAGCCGGGCGAGGTGGCGGGCGCTTGTAATCCCAACTACTCGGGAGGCTGAGCCAGGACAATGGCGTAAACCCGGGAGGCGGAGCTTGCAGTGAGCTGAGATCCGGCCACTGCGCTCCAGCCTGAGCGACACAGCGAGTCCGTCTCAAAAAAAAAAAAAAAAAAAGAAAGCAATGTGAACCTTATGTCAAAGGGAAAGTGATGCCAAAAGAGAGAGGAAAAGAGATTGAGAGAGTTTTCCTGGGTGATTACTAACCCTGAGTCCTCATTCTAGCCAGATACTGCCAACACAGGCACAGAAGTGAACAAGACAAGCCAGCGAATAGAACCATCAAAGGGGTATGAAGCCAGGGATGATATGACCTGAATTGGAGGCAAAGAGCTCTCAGTAGTACCTGCCGAATGAAAGCAAGAAGGATTAGCCTACTGTTTTAAACTTCTCTCTTCCCACCAGCTAGAATGGGAGCCTTCTGGGCTTTTGGAGTAAGAACGCTTCTGGTTTGAGGAATGTGCCATAAGGGACCCTGCTAAGGGCCTTATGAAAAGGCGCCGTTGGAGCAAACAGCCTGCTGACAGTTGAGATTTGAATTTCAAATGCAGAAACTTCTGAAAGAAAAACAGTCACAGTGCAACATAAATTGCTTCCAAACACTCAAAGACACAGCAGAAAGGGCAACAGAAAACTACATGAGGCAAAATAATTTTGATAAACTGTTATGAAATCTGTTCTCTTTTTCTGCACCCCTCTCTTCCCAAACCCCAGGTAACCAGAAGAAGCAGAAAATTAATTGAAACTGTGCAGGAAGTTCTAAGAAACTCTGAGGTGGGAGGTATATTTGAAAACTAGGTGCTCTGACTGAATCAACAGTCTCCTTTAGGGAAATATCCCCCAGAGAGAAGGAGAAATTCCTGACTGAGTGTGAAGACAGCCAGTCCATTTGTATATATTTAACTTGTAAAGATGGAAGCTGTGTGTACTGTTAGCCAGCTTTTAGGCCACTCCTGAAGGCCCGATAAGGTGCATGCATAACAATTAATCGTCATGTGTTTTGTCATCAAGTAATCTGTGATAGATTTCAGACGTCTCAACGGAAAGAAACTTCATTTTCTGCCTGGAGAAGGAACTTGTGAAAGCATCCACCACTGTGTGGCAGGGGTATGAGAGGTGCCAACTGTTTATACATTACATGTCCAGAAACCAGCTGAAGGTTAGTTCTTTTCACAGAAAGGAAAATACAAATTTGTGAACCATATCCGAAGGCCGAGTAAGATGACTTGGAGGTCAGGTTTCAGAATGAATTTGAACTATACAGGCAGATCGCTATTTTTCCATGCCTGTGTGTGTGTGTGTGTGTGTGTGTGTGTGTGTGTGCGTGTGAGTGTAATGTGTCCCTACTGGTGACCCAAAGAGCAAATGTTGAATTCCTGCATTTCAGGTTGCAGATATATTATTCTACCAGTGGGAAATAAGGCTCTCGCAGTCCTATTATGGGAAGCCAAATTGCTTCATCCCCAGAAGCCAGAAGATTTCACCAGCTAGCAGTAGGGAGCCCACACAAAGCTGTAATTTGCAATCTGAATCTAATTTCAAACCTCATCTAAAAAAAATGAAAATTAATATATCTAAGAAACTCCCTACACTGCTAGCTAGCTTCCTCCCAAATTCCTTAGAATTTATCAGTAATTGATTTCTTGAAGAAAATTAGTCAGTTTATTAATTGTTTCAAATATTCTTTTATTTTGTGTATACTAACTATGGTTAAAGTGGGTAAAGACCCACCTATTAAGAAATGATTCATCACATTATCCAAAGGAAGGAGTATCTTTAGAATATTACCAGCTTAAGAAAACAGCTTTGTCTTCTAATAAAAGTGAAAGATTTACGTGAATTCAGCCTTAAAATAGGAAAGCGCTCTACTCAAGTGAGATTGAATTTAGGGGCTGTCACTCCCAAAGGTGGAGAGAAAGATGTGCAGGAGAAAGGTCACACACATCTAAGCTTTGGCTTTGCACCCACAGCCGCTCCTTTCTAAAGCCAAATTAATGAGGGAGCTACTGTCTCCAGGTTCCTGACTATAACAAGTTGGTAGTGGAGGGAAGAAACAGAGCAAGGGAAATTCGTGACTGAGAAATGTCCTCCCATCACTTGAAACGTGAGCCGTAACCAAGAAAAAGTAAGGATATTATTAGACAAGCACACACACCACCCTGCAGTCGTGAAGGTTGGAAATGAAGGTACAGGGTTAGCCTTCTCAAAAGAAAGTTGCAAACAATACCAAAATACTTTCTCTTCAACTCCTCCACTTTCTATTTGATTTCTGGAGCTCTTAACAAATGATGAGAATTGGCCGAGTTGTGTTTTTCCTGCCTCTTGCTTCTTCCTCTGCTGAAAGTAAAAGCTAAAAATGCTGAGAAATGATTACAAGTTGGACAGAAGGGAAAGAATTCAGTCTGGGTAATTTGCCAGCTGTTAGTTCTGGATAACTAAAGCCTGAAGGACACTTACCATGGCAGAGGTTTTGTGGGGCATGAAGCTTATATAATTTCAGGGGCTCTCTTTAAGAAGAGGAAGACCCATTTATGAAATCAATATTAGGTACGAAAGTATACAGTTATTCTGAATGAGAAATCACAAGGAAACACACATACTAAAAAGCTGAGAAATAACTCTTCATCCGGGATTTGTCATTTCTCATCTCAATTAGTGTGCTAATTCTTTCCTGTTTTTTGTTTTTGTTTTTGTTTTTGTTTTTGTTTTGTTTTGTTTTGTTTTTGTTTTTGTTTTTGTTTTTGTTTTAAGACACAGTGTCCCTCTGTTGCCCAGGCTGGAGTGCAGTGGTGCGATCTCAGCTCACTGCAAGCTCTGCCTCCTGGGGTTCAAGTGATTCTCCTGCCTCAGCCTTCTTAGTAGCTGGGATTACAGGCATGCACCACCATGCCTGGCTAATTTTTGTATTTTTAGTAGAGACGGGATATCGTCATGTTGGCCAGGCTGGTCTCGAACTCCTGACCTCACGTGATCTGCCCACCTCAGCCTCCCAAAGGGCTGGGATTACAGGCGTAAGCCACCACACCTGGCCTCCTGGTTATTTTCTATTCTTAATACCACTGGAGAGATTGTTGTCAGAACCAGCTACCTTATTTGCAGGGCCCAGTGTAAAATGAAACTGTGGGTCCCCTTGTTCAAAAAGTATTAAGAATTTCAAGATGGCGACAGCAGAACATTAAACCAAGCTCGGGTCCCTTCTAAGTGTGGGGCCCTTTGCAACTGCATAGATTGCACACTCAAGGAACTGGACCCATCAGTGTAATAAAATACAGAAAAGTAATATAAATAATATATTTTTATGAGCTGATGGACTCACCTCTTTGACTTGTCTTACTTTTTTTCTACATATTTTTTGACTACTATTTATATGATGACTACTTTGTAATATCTTTTTCAATACCCTGGAAAGATAATTCAGTCTTTCTTTTTAGCATGCTGATTAAAATTTCCTTCCTTCTTTCTTTTTTCCTTCCTTCCTTCCTTCTTTCTCTTTCTCTTTCTTTCTTTTTTCTTTCTTTCCTTCTTTCCTGTCTTTCTTTCTCTTTCTTTCTTCCTTCCTTTTCTTTCTTTCCTTTCTTTCTTTCTCTTTCTCTTTCTTTCTTCTTTTTCTTTCTTTCCTTTCTTTCTTTCTTTCTTTTTCTTTCTTTCTTCTTTCTTTTTTCCTTCCTTCCTTCCTTCCTTCCTTCCTTCCTTCCTTCCTTCCTTCCTCCTTCCTTCTTTCTCTTTCTTTCTTCTTTCTTTTTTCTTTCTTTCCTTCTTTCCTGTCTTTCTTTCTCTTTCTTTCTTCCTTCCTTTTCTTTCTTTCCTTTCTTTCTTTCTCTTTCTCTTTCTTTCTTTCTTTTTTCTTTCTCCTTTCTTTTTCTTTATTTTCTTTCTTTCTTTCTTTTCTTGTCCTTCCTTCCTTCCTTCCTTCCTTCCTTCCTTCCTTCCTTCCTTCCTTCCTTCCTTCTTTCTCCTTCCTTCCTTCCTTCCTTCTTTCTCTTTCCTTCCTTCCTTCCTTTCTCTCTCTCTCTTTTTTTTTTTACCATTGACAGATTAGAAAAGTTTGTTTCAGCATCACGATTCATTATTTTTCATATCACGTAAGCTTTTAGGATTGTTAAGTTTGGGAAAACCACTGTCAAGCTTCTTTCTTCCAGTGTGAACCACAAGATTTGTTTTACAGACAGGCCTGGTACCACCTGCATGCTTCTGGAGTCAGGCTTTCCAAGATGAGTCTACAATGTGGTACGACCTCTGGCCTGGCTTTCTGTTGTGTCGTTAGCGGAGTTGGCACAAGAGTGGGTAATGGGAGGATTTCTTGAGGCCATTCTTTCACCAGAATAGTTAGAAATAACTTGGAAGTGATATCTCAAACTAAATGATTCTCAAATTAAGTTTCTCTTTGCTGGATTCCAAAAATGCCCATGGCCCCAACACCAACAGACAGGTGGGAAAGTGTGATTGGATTTGGGTTGGGTGGGGTCTCAAAGTCATGGTGGAAAGAGTGCTTATAGTTGATCACTGTGAAAATAGTTCCTTTTGCAAATTTTATAATATGTGACATGGAAAGGGCCCATGCAAACTTAACCCTCATTGCAGCCTCATAGTAAATCTACTTCTGATAATAAAACACATCACATTGGCACCTGGCACTCTACCCACCTGGAGCGAAGTATTATGCCAACCACAAAGTAGAGCAATGGAGCTGGCTCTAATACAAGCTGGGCAAATGGTGGTCATTTTCTTTGTGAGAGGACAAGTGAGTTCTGAATTCCACATCACAAAGGCTGCAGGCTGTCCTTCTGTGTTTTCAGTGCATGTTTCCACTTAGGTAATAAAGCAGACAGCAATGGCATGATGGACAATGACACTTACTGCAGATGAAGATGGATGAAAAGAGACTACTCTCTTATTTGAAGTAAAGGCCACTTCCGAACAGATTACTTGGCATTTACTCCTAGAAAAGTGCTTGCACATTTAAAATAAAGAGTATTTTCTAGAAATCAAAGTCTTGTTTTGAAAAGAAATATTTTACTCACTCTTCTATAGGGCTGGAATTATAACAACCATGGATTGTAAGCAGAAAGTGAGTTAATTTTGCAATGCACACTTCATGTCATCTAGACACCAGATTCCCAGCATGTTGCCGAGCTTGAGAGTTGGTGCGGTTCTCAGACGTAGGTTTTATAAGGCGTATTGGATGGGCAAGACAATAGGCTAAAAATAAAAGGGAAGAGACCATAATGATATGCAACAGTGTTGGGTGTGTCTTAGAGTCAACTTGCAATTTTTCGTGCCAGAGAGAGGAGCAGCAACATGGAAAATTGAAAGTTGGATTATCTGTCCAGCTAGTCAAGACTGTATCCTTACTCTTTGAGGGGTAAATCCTGTGGCCTCTTCTTCACACTCATCCTTCTTGATCTCTCAGCCATCTTGGAGACTACTGAACTCTTCTTGAACTCCTTTCTTTCTTCGACCTTGTGCTCTCCACACTCATCTTCACCTGCTCTTATGGTGAGGTTTCTATTCCCTCCTCCACCCTCTGCTCTCCTCTATATTTTCTCCTTGGCTCTTTCACCCTCCCTCAACCTCACTGAGCTTTCCTGTGGAGTCTCTCACCCTCATTCACAATGCCTTCCCTGTCTAGTCTCACCTGACTGATTCACTGGCTTGTAAAACCTCCACATGCCTATGATATTCCTTCTGTGTTGTCACCCCAATCCTCCTCATCTTTCATTCCAAAGATTTGGCATAATCTCTGACTCTCCCAGCCTCTTCCTCTGAAATCCCTTTCATCTGCCCTGTTCTCTCCATCTCCAGTAGAGTTATTTTGGTTTATACTCTCATCACTGCTTCACTGATTAAAATAACCTAAATATTTTCCTGGCTTCATCCTCCCTTCTTTTAATGTATTCTAAGTATTTTCCCTAAGTATAATTAAAATATTACACTCTACTGCTCAAACACCTCCCATAGCTTCTCATTGCTATTCTTCATAAAGTACAAAATTCCTTAGTACAACGTTTGGGGCTTTCTGTAATCTGACTCCAACACATCTTTCCAGCATTATATCATACAACTCTTCCTCCTTCGCCCTTTGATTTAATGGAGGAGGAATAAGAGGGCAATGTACAACACAAAGCCTTTATGTGGATAATTGAGGCCCGACCAAACTTTATATTTCCCCCAGAGCACCAACAAATGTTTTGATGAGAGATTTAATGAGAAAGGACATGTAGCTAGGTTAATGGCAAAGGAAATGAACAGAGGGACTGGGCCAATAATGAGCACAGATGCTCTTAAATAGACCGAGCTGGAGACACAGGCTGTCCTCACCCGTGGAACGTGTGTGAAGTCTGTGGAAAAAGCAGCTCTTCAGTTAGTGAAGGCAGAATTTGCAAATGTCCCTGAGCACCATTCCTGGAACACCAAAATCTTCTAAAAATTATTATTAGTGGACTGACAGTTTCTGCCTTTCTTTATGAAAAAGGCAGGGAGATGCTCTAGACCGCCGACCCTGACATGCTTCCCCTCGGTCTCCTATTATCTCTTTATTTGCACTGATATTTTATGTCATCTCTTGTATATAGCTAATTTTAGGGCAGTTTTCTCCACATTTGCTTTTCTCAGAAGAAGCTCCTATCATTTGGGGACAGAAAGGAAGTGAAGAAAATGCATTAGGCAAAATGAAGGCTAGAATATTAAGAAAAAGTGGCATTGTGATAAAACTCAGACAAAAATTATTTTTCTGTTAAATCTTTAGAAGAAGAGGTATGATAAGGAAATATATATTCTGATTCTTAAACATCCAAGTTCTATTTTGGTTCACCTTGATCTACTTATATCAATTACAAATTTGTAATGAGGCTTACTTCTAACACACATATATGTTGAGCTCATACCTCATTTCCGTATCCTACCACACACACATACACACACACACAAATATACACACAATCACACCATGTTTGAAGAAATAAGATAAATGAAACCAGCATTTAAAGCTCATTCAAAATCTATTTATACATATTTTTAACTGAAAATGAACATTCATAGTTTAGATATACTTACTTTGAGTACGATTAAAAGCAAAAGCAATGTAAGAAATGAGATACAGAGTTTTAAAGTAAGGAGACAATGTTTTGGTGTAGTTTGGCTTTATTGAATGCCAAAGGTTTTCTCACTTTGAAAAACTGTATATATGCTTTAAAAATTAAAACATACTGTAATTAATCAAATTCAAATAAAGGTCAATGAAAAATTTGCAGACTTAATCACTTAAACATATTACAATACTTTCAAAATTAAGAATACCAAGTAATGCATAATTATCTAGTCTTTTAACCAAGGAAAATTAGTTTATCAACATTAATTAAGTCTCCAACTGACACTAAAAGTAAATTAAGAATATTATTAAATTGATTTTGCAAGTGACTAAACTGAGACAGAGAAATATCAAGTGAATTTCCCAGGGTTATAGTCAAGTCTGTAGAAATTGGAACCTGTGGATTTTAATTTATTTTTATATGGTTCTAATGATTATTAAAGTATGTCTTCTTCCAAGCATAACAGTTAATGACATTAGTTACATAAAAAATCTTTACAAGATCTCTCTTTTGAGAATCATGTTTCTTCTGATTAACTCTTAGAAAAGATTTAAGAAGAGCAAAAATTAATACATTTCTCATGCAAAGTAGCAAAAATATATGTTTTAAAAATTATTTGTATACATAAAATTAGTTTTCGTTGTAAGAATAGAAAATACTGATTGGAGGCTGGGTGCAGTGTCTCACGCCTATAATCCTAGCACTTTGGGAGGCCTAGGTGGTTGGATTGCCTGAGCTCAGGAGTTTGAGACCAGCCTGGGCAACACGGTGAAACCTTGTCTCTACTAAAATACAAAATATTACCCAGGTATAGTGGCGTGACCCTGTAGTCTCAGCTACTCCGGAGGCTGAGGCAGGAGAATTGCTTGAACCAGGGAGGCGAAAGTGCAGTGAGCTGAGATTGCACCACTAAATTTAAGGCAAATATCAGGGAAAACCATGACCTATTTTTTAATGATTTCCCCAACCCCCAAACATCATCAGTTCATGTTTTTCATCCTGGTTTTGAGTTCACTTATGTTTTCTGGCCAATTGAAGATTTCTTTTCATCTAAGCTGTATGATATTATTGTGATACTATTTTTTATCCAGAATTTTGGAATCTGCATTATCATAGTCTGCATGTTATAGGAGTCTCCCTGATTTTTCCATATTTTTTGCTTTGTGCTTGGAAAGGAGAAATAAGCTCTAGCCCTTTTTCTTTACATTCAGGAATGGAGGCTGATGATGTCTGTCTTAGCCGGAAGTTGAGTCCATACTCTCAGAGCCTGTTAGGAGGAAGGTGAAAAGATGTGGGAACCAGCAAAGACTCTGAAACAGGAAAGGGGAGAATAACTGGACCAGGGAACTAAGGGAACCAGGAAAGTGCTGATATTCCCTCAAGCCAAAGCCCATCAGACCATCCAGGCAAAATGCTTCTCTGAATGGACACGTAGCTATGCACTGGCTACCAATATTGCTTAGTAATCATCAGAAGGTATATGCCAAGGGAAGTTAAAGATATCGGTTCATCTCTGATGTCTAAAATACTTAAACTTTCAAATTCACATGGTTCAGCTCACAAATGCAGAAAATTTCAGGGTGAATTAGTCTTATGTCTTCTTACAAAGATAAGTTTATCTTTAAACTTCAGAAAGCTTATCTTTAAACTTCTAAATACTGTTTAGCAGAATTGGACATCTTTTGAATATTTAAATACTTTTACTTTGGCACGTAGATCTATGACAAAAAAGATGCCATCCTTTTGATGGGAAACATTAATAATGCTGTTTCTGCAATATGTAAATCTATGCTATCTGTGAATTATGTTTCTCTTTTATGTACTTTCTCAAAAAAAGATTATTTATCATAATAAATATTTTATTACACAAAACAAGAGGCATTTTTACAACATCTACTTTTCTCATTCGGTTTAACCCTGTTTTATAATGTGATTGGCATATTAAAAACAGGAACTTAGCATGATTTTGGCTCAAGGAAGAGACCAAGACCATGGCATAATTTTGCACAGAGGTCAAGAGAGCACCTTGAGGCTAAAATATTTTTCTCCCCCCAGGGATGGGTACAGCATAATATACCACTGAATCTAGCAAATTCAATCTGCCAGGAAGTCAGATCATTAACAAATAAAACAAGACAAGCCACTAGGACTTCGTTTGCATTCTTCTGTTTGATCTCCCTGGAAACCAGAAGACAGCCTTTGTTCACTCTCTCACTGCAGATCAAGTCCCATTGGGTACACATTTTGATGATACCCCGGACCTTACCTCGTGCTCCTTAAGTGCAGTTCCAATGATGTATTTGTGAGATTAATGTCTAACTGCACCACTAGATTAAAAGATCCATTAGGGCAGAGATGGTGTCTGTTTTGCCTTCAGATGTAACTCCAGCGTCCAGCCCAGTGCCAACCTCTTAGGAAGTACAGAGTAAATATATATTTTTTGATTGAACATGTAAACATAAATATATGAACATATTATATAATTACAGATTGGCTGTGCCATACCATGCAAAAATTCTTGTAATGGAGAAAATTTCTGATGATCATTAGAACTGGCACAAATAGGCCGGGCGCGGTGGCTCAAGCCTGTAATCCCAGCACTTTGGGAGGCCAAGACGGGCGGATCACGAGGTCAGGAGATCGAGACCATCCTGGCTAACACGGTGAAACCCCGTCTCTACTAAAAAATACAAAAAACTAGCCGGGCGAGGTGGCGGGAGCCTGTAGTCCCAGCTACTTGGGAGGCTGAGGCAGGAGAATGGCGTAAACCCGGGAGACGGAGCTTGCAGTGAGCTGAGATCCGGCCACTGCGCTCCAGCCTGGGCGACAGAGCGAGACTCCGTCTCAAAAAAAAAAAGAAGAAAAAAGAAAAAAAGAACTGGCACAAATATAAGAAGTACAAGTTTCAGGATAAAATCTTGTTGACTTTAATGCCAACTTACAGTTGATTTGAGATCCTGTCTGGGAAACAATTTGGCAAGAGTAATGATTGTCAACTTTTACTTCCTGTTATGAATTAATTGGATTCTTTTTATGCTGTGCCGTTATTTCTTTTCCCCTGCCTTCTAAATTTGATTACTTGATTTTTTTCTAAAGGTAACTATGTAATGAGTTCTTGCAAATACCATTTTAAAAATTACTACTTTTTGGTAAATACATATAGAAACAAATTCAGGGAAAAAAACTATTGTATATATTTTTTGATTTATATATGAAACTTTTTTTCTTTTAACATCCAAAACATAACAGGTGCTATTTACAATACTGCATTTAACAATTCAACCTCTGCAAATAATTTTCCTTAAGAGCTATTTGCAACTTCTTCTTGTCAACAAAACTACAACATGTAATTGGCAGAAGTCTGCCTGATGAAACATGGTTTAATTTAACACATGACCCTGAGAATATTTTCATCGGCATTGAGATATGAACCTGGGATTTATTGTGGCTATTATCCCTTTATCACTGTTAATAAATACCTATACAATTTCATTTCAAAATCTTTTCAAATGAGTTTCAAAACTGGTTACATTTAAAGAGAAATGTGGGAGCTTTAATGAAATAAATTAACAGTGTCAGGTTGTAATACACTGGGCAGATGAAAATAACAGACACTGCAACTGATGGAAGTTGCATGGGAGAGTTTTGGCCCAAGGATTTAGTTAAGATGATTATCTAAGATGAGGAAGAATAAGTAGAAACAAGAAGAAGGAGTAGAAACAATAAAAAATTTGAAAGCTGATACTACAATCTGTAATACAGGCTGGATACTTACTTGAGATGAGCAAACTTCACTCTCCTTTGGTTCTCAGAAATATGTTATTCTGTAAGTCAAGATGCAAAGGAGTTTAATTCACTTAAAATTAAATATTTAAAAATTATTCGTGCCTGTTACATGGAGGGGGTGCGATATATATTTCTTGAATGAAATTACGTCATGTAGGAAGTAAAGTTACTCCTGGTTGCAATCTTTTTTCCATTTCTACCAACACCACTACATCACTTTCCGGAGGAAGGGTCAAGCACCTTTATTTTGGGGTCTTCGTTGTAGTTAGACATTTCAAAGGCTGGGACTAAGCAGCAGAAGGGGTCACTGCAGGCTGCCATACTTGGCAGCTTTGTCACATAGCTTATCACCTTGAGAATTTGCTTGGTGTACCTTGAAAACAGCCATGGTTTATGGAAACTCAAAGTTTACCATAATTTCACTGTTAAAGTTGGGTAAGATGGAGTGTGGTGTCTGGGACCTGCATAAACTCGTTGCACAAATGAGGGATTACTATTTGGGTTCCTGTGGGACTGGCTAAGCTGCTCCCAAATCTTTGGGTACAGAATAGCTTTGGTCTTAGAGATACAGCTCTCTTTAGGGTTGCCCTTAGGCCAAGAAAGGACAAGAGAGTTTGGAATGTGACAACTGTGGGTTACAGGGATATTCCTTAAGTAGGGGAAGTTTTATTTTTTAAAAACATGTACGTGTTTTAGAAAGAGGCAATTTTATTATTTCTCTCTAAAAAACAACGAAAGACTAAAGAACGATACCTAGGCTGGACGTGGTGGCTCATGCCTGTAAGCCCAGCACTTGGGGAGGGTGAGGCAGGTAGATCACCTGAGGTCAGGAGTTCGAGACCAGCTTGGCCAACACGGTGAAACCCATTGCTACTAAACATACAAAAATTAGCCGGGCATTGTAGCACATGCCTGTTATCCCAGCTACTCAAGAGGCTGAGGTGGGAGAATATCTTGAACCCAGCGTGGGGAGGTGGGGGTTGGGAGTGGGGGATAGACGTTGCAGTGAGCTGAGATCGTGCCACTTCACTCAAGCCTGGGTGACAGAGTGAAACTCCATCTCAAAAAACAAACAAAGAATAATACCTATCTCACAAGGATGGCTGATGATAATGTCGTATATTTTGGAAGTGCTTTGAAAAGTGTCCAAGGTACAAGATGTCCAGTTGAAATATTTATTATTAATAGCTAATATTTTAATGAACAACAGAGTGCTTTAAAAATAGGTTTTAAAAGGAAAACATACTTCTATTGTAATGTTTTGTGAGTTGGAATGAAAATATAATTCCTGGATTAGGTACTTTGATTTTGTAACGATGAGAAAAATACTGAAAATGATATTATCGTGCAAAGTGATGTATATTATGCCAAAGAGAAATTACTGGGAACAGAAGTTCCACATTGCATCCACAAAACCATTTTGTTCTAGTCAAACAGCTGGACTTTAATTCATTTGCAGATCTTGAACTAGAGGTGTGTTTATTATGCAATTAATCAAGAGTGGCAGGGTTTCTAGAAGTTCACTTGAAGTGTCTTAAATTTTATTAAGGCAAATATATTGGATGGTCATGTGCTGGCAGTTTGTTAGTTGCAGAGGACTGAAAGACGAATATGACATTGTTTTTGTTTGAGAGCAGTAATCCACTGAATAAAAAGCTCATACAAAGAGAAGATGGTGCCTGGTGAGTAATTACATAGTGTAAACCACATCTTTGTTTTTTCTATAATAAATATAAAATTTTAAATTCTAAAAGAGGAATCAACACTTCTATACAAAGACAATCTTTTTCTTTCTAGGGCAAAACATTCCTATATCCTGGAACTACAATAGATTTAAAAGAAGAAATGGGCAAGGGCCCCAGAAAAACCATGTCATGGGAGGCAGGGACAGAGTAGGAAGTAGGGATGTGAAACTTAAGAGAGAGAGAGAGATATATATATATCAATAGTTTTTGGGAAACAGGCAGTTTTTGGTTACATGGAAAAGTTCTTTAGTGGTGATTTCTGAGACTTTGGTGCACTTGTTACCCAAGCAGTGTACACTATGCCCAATGCGCAGTCTTTTATCCCTTACCCCACTCTCACCTTTCCCCCCAAATTCCCCAAATCAAAAAGCATTTGATTTTGTCAATTGCTTTTTTTTTTGCATCTATTGAGATGATCATATGAATTTTATTTTTAATTCAGTTTATGTGATGTACCACAGGTATTGACTTGCATATGTTAAGCCATCCCTGCACCCCTGGGATGAAACCCACTAGATCCTGATGTATTATCTTTTTGATATGCTGTTAGATTCAGTTAGCTAGTATATCGTTGAGGATTTCTGCATCTGTGTTCATCAGGAATATTTCTTTCTTTCTTTCTTTTTTGTTATGTCCTTTCCTGGTTTTGTTATTAGGGTGATACTGGCTTCACAGAGTGAGTTAGGGAGGATTCCCTCTTTCTCTATCTTTTGGAATATTTTCAGTAGGATTGGTAAAAATCTTCTTTAAAGGTCTGGTAGAATTCAGTTGTGAATCCATTAGATCCTGGACCTTTTTTTGTTGGCATTTTAAAAAATACTGCTTCAATCTTGCTAGTTGTTATTGATCTGTTCAGAGTTTCTATTTCTTCCTGATTTAATCTAGGAGAGTTGTTTATTTCCAGGAATTTTTCCATCTCATCTAGATGTTCTAGTTGTGCATGTAAAAGTATTTATAGTAGCCTTGAATGATCATTCGTATTTCTGTGGTATCAGTTGTAAAAGCTCCCATTTTGTTTCTTATTGAGCTTATTTGTATCTTCTCCCTTCTTTTCTTGGTTAATCTTGCTAATGGCCTATTAATTTTGTTTATCTTTTCAAAGAACCAGCTTTTTGTTTCATTTATCTTTTATATTATTTTTCTTTCAATTTCATTTAGTTCTGCTCTGATCTTTGTTATTTCTTTTCTTCTGCTGGGTTTGGGTTGGGTTTGTTCTTGTTTCTCTAGTTTCTTGAGGCATGAGCTTAGGTTGTCTATTTGTGCTCTTTCAGACTTTTTGATGTAGGCATTTAATGCTATGAACTTTCCTCTTAACACCGCTTTTGCTCTATCCCAGAGGTTTTGATCGGTTGTGTCACTATTATCATTCAGTTCAAAGAATTTTTTAATTTCCTTCTTGATTTCATTGTTAACCCAAAGATCATTCAAGAGCAGGTTATTTAATTTTCATGTATTTGTATAGTTTTGAGGGTTTCTTTTGGAGTAAATTTCCAGTTTTATTCCACTGTGGGCTGAGATGATACTTGATATGATTTTTAGTTTCTTGAATTTATTGAGACTTGCTTTGTGGCTATGATATGGTCTATCTTGGAGAATGCTCCATGTGCTGATGAAAAAAGTGTATATTCTGCAGATGTTGGGTAGAATGTTCTATAAATAGCTGTTAAGTTCATTTGTTACAGGGTACAGTTTAAGTCCATTGTTTCTTTGTCAACTTTCTGTCTTGATAACCTCTCTAAGGTTGTCAGTGGAGTACTGAAGTCCCCTACTATTATTGTGTTGCTGTCTATTGCATTTCTTAGGTCTAGTAGTCATCGTTTTATGAATTTGGGAGCTCCAGTGTTAGGTGCATATATATTTAGGATTGTGATATTTTCTTATTAGACTAATTCTTTTATCATTATATAATGTTCTTCTTTGTCGTTTTAAACTCTTGTTGCTTTAAAGTCTGTCTTCTCTGATATAAGAATAGCTACCCTTGCTCACTTTCAGTTTCCATTTGTGTGGAATATCTTTTTCCACTCCTTTGCCTTAAGTTTATGTGAGTCCTTACGTGTTAGGTAAATCTCTTGAAGACATCAGTTACTTGGTTGGTTAATTTTTATCCATTCTTCCAATCTGTATCTTTAACTGGACCATTTAGGTCATTTACATTCAATGTTAGTAATGGGAGGTGAGGTACTGTTCTATTCATAATGTTAGCTGTAGCCCAAATACTTTTTTTCATTGTGTTATTATTATATAGGCCCTGTGAGATTTATGTTTTAAGGATGCTCTATTTTTGATGTATTTTGAGGTTTTGCTTCAGAATTTAGACCTCTATTGTATATTTTGTATAGTTCTGGTTTGGTAGTGGCAAATTGTCTCAGCATTTGTTTGTCTGAAAAAGACTTTATCTCTCCTTCATTTATGAAGCTTAGTTTTGCTGGATACAAAATTCTTGGCTAACAGTTATTTTGTATAAGGGGGCTAAAGATAGGACCCCAATCCCTTCTGCCTTGTAAGGTTTCGGCTGAGAAATCAGCTGTTAATCTCATAGGTTTTCCTTTATAGGTCACCTGATGCTTTTACCCCAGAGATCTCAAGATTTTTCTCCTTCATCTTGACTTTAGATAACTTGATGACTGTGTGCCTAGGTGAAGATATTTTTGTGATGAATTTCCTGGGTGTTCTTTGAGCTTCTTGTATTTGGATGTCTAGATCTCTTAGCAAGGCCAGATAGCTTTTCCTCAATTATTCCTTCAAATAACTTTTCCAAACTTTGAGATTTTTCTTCTGCCTCAGTAGCACCAATTATTCTTAGGTCTGATCATTTAACAATCCCAAATTTCTTGGAGGCTTTGTTCATTTTTTAAAAAAATTCTCTTTTCTTTGTCTTTGCCTGATTGGGATAATTTGAAAGCCTTGTCTTTGAGCTCTGAAATCCTTTCTTCTACTTGTTGAAGTCTATTGTTGAAACTCTCCACTACATTTTGTATTTCCCCAAGTGTGTCTTTCATTTCCAGAAATTGTGATTGTTTTTTCTTTATGATATCTATTTATCTGGAAAATTTTTCATTCATACCCAAAATAGTTTTTTTAAAATTTCTGTATGTTGTTTTTCACCTTTCTCTGGTATCTTCTCGAGTAGCTTCTACCTTCTGAATCCTTTATCTGGCAATTCAGAGATCTCTTCTTGGTTTGGATCCATTGTCAGGGAGCTAGTATAATATTTTGGAGGTGTTATAGAACCCTGTTTTGTCATCTTATCAGAGTTACTTTTCTGTTTCCTTCTCATTTTGGTAGACTATTTCTTCAAATTGTTCTTGAATTTATATTTGATTTGACTGCATTTTTTTAAATTTAAATTTCTCTTATTCTTCTCTCTCTCTCTTTTTTTTTTTTGAGATGGAGTTTTGCTCTTGTTACCCAGGCTGGAGTGCAATGGCGCGATCTCAGCTCACTGCAACCTCTACCTTCCGGGTTGAAGCAATTCTCCTGCCTCAGCGTCCTGAGTAGCTGGGATTACAGGCATGCACCACCACGCCTGGCTAGTTTTGTATTTTTAGTAAAGACAGGGTTTCTCCATGTTGGTCAGGCTGGTCACAAACTCCCGACCTCAGGTGATCTGCCCACCTCAGCCTCACAAAGTGCTGGGATTACAGGCGTTAGCTACCATGCCCGGCCTTCTTCTCTCTCTTAAGGATCAGACCATAGTGTTTATTTTAGCCTAGTTTGGTTCTTGGTGCTTGTAGGGGAGAAGACTTGGTATAAGTTCATTAGTTATAGAGAGTCTTTGTGTGCTGTTTTTATCTGATCCTGGTATATTCTTGGTGTGTCAGTGAGTTTCCTGTCTCTGATGCAGTTGAAATGGCAGGGATCTCTTGAAGCTTACCTTATTCTTTCATGGTGTATAGTTTATTTATTTAGTTTTTACCCATTGTTTCATTTACTGAGTTGATGATTCAGGCTTAAGGCTAATAGGGGAGGTATCCCTGGGTATGCACTGGTTTTGGCTAAGACAAATGAGTAAGATGTAATACCCAAGAGTGGGCTGAGGTTCCAGCCTCGATGAGGGTGACTGGGGGAGCTCTCAATTAGATGTGTTAAGGTTTTATCAGGGTGAAGAGTGGGAGCTACCTCCACTCTCCTGCCAGGTCAGCAAGAAAGCTATTCACCTCACAGCCTCACTTCTGTCCTAATGTTTCAGCTATTCAGACAGGCATCTGTTTTTATCTCCAGGCAATGTTGATGTTCCAAGTAGGGAGGAATTATGACTCTGCTTCTTATGCAGGCCTGAATCATGTGGGTACTCCTCCTGGGGGCTGCACTCACCCTGGATTGTTCCAGAAAGGCTGTCTACAGTGCCTCCATGTTGCACTCCTGTGAGGGAAGCCCCAGCTCTGCATTGGAGTGCCAAGGGGGAACCAAGACCCCTTCTCCAAGGTCTTTCATGATCAGAGGCTGTATGCTTGTTGGGGTAGAGGTGCAGACTTTCCCTAATGTGCCTAGCCCTACAATTGTGTCTCTGTTGTGAGAAACTACCCACCAGTAGAAAGATATGGAACTTAAGGTCTATTGTTCAAATTCTTGTGTCCCATGGGGTGATACATTGATGTTGTGTTCTCTCCTTTCCCATAGGGATGAGGTTTCCTGGGAGCTGGGTTGCAGTGATTGTTATTGCTTTTCTGGCTCTAGCCACCCAGGGGGACTACCAGCCTCTGGACTAGTGCTGGGGAACATCTACAAAGCGTCCTGTGATGTGATCAGTCTTCAGGTCTCCCAGCCACGGATACCAGCACCTGCTCTGGTAGAGGTGGCAGGGGAGTGATGTAGACTCTGTGAGAATCCTTGGCTGTAGATAGGTTTAGTGTGCTGGCTTTCTTGAGTGCTGGTTGTGCTAGCAGTGAAGTTGCTGTGTGGATACATTCAGGACCTCTGCTTAGCCAGGATGTTGCAGGCAGTGGAATTAGGTATTGTTTTCTTCTTCTTGGGATCATGAGTTATTCTGACATGAGTTGCTGTAATGGCCTGAGTTTGTTGGACTCCAGCCAGGAGGTGGCACTTATAAGGGAACACCAGCTGCAGTGTAAGTAGAGGGATTTGAGCTAGAGAAATACCATCAGGTGGGGGCAGGGTTAGGTGGGTCTGAGGTCAAACTCTTCTTGGGCAGAGCTTGCCGTGGCCACTGTGGAGGATGAAGGTGTGGTTTGGAGGGCAATGGGGTTATGTTTTAGAAGGGAGCATGGCTGCCTCTATTTAGCAGTGTTGTTTGCCAGGGAAGTGCGAGGTAGCCGGTAGCAAAAGGCCTCATCTTCCTCCCACACAGTTGGCCGTCTTGCTCCTGCAGTGCCCTGCTAACAGTGAAACCTGTGTGCAGAACTCACACTTGCACCAGGCCAGGAGCTTCCTCCCTGAGAAAGTAAGCATGGCTTTCAGGCCACAGCCCCTGCCTATCTGTTCACAATGGCAGCAGCTCTTGTGCCTGTATCTGCAGCTGTTCTTGTTTGTCCCCCAGATTCTGCTCAAGGAAGTTCATGCCCAGTAGAGAGTATCACAAAATTCAGCTGGCAGCTTTATTCACCCTTTATTTATTTAAAGCTGATTATCATCAGCTTTATTCACTGATGAACTTTATTTATCAGTCAGCCTTCCCCAATTCTGCTGACTGCCTTCCCCAAGGGGCCCTGTGAGCTATAGTCAGGTATGGCTTCCCTGGTCTCAAGCTGGAGACCGGGAGTGACTAAAAGGGTCTTCTCACTGCTGCTTCTCCTTTTACATTTTGTGCAGCTCCCTAAATCCATTCCAGCTCTAGGTAGGGTTAAATCCTTCCCCCATGATCTGAGTTTTCAGATTCCCCAGTGGGGATGTGTGTTTGGAGGCAGGTTATTCCCCCCCTCACACTTCGGGAACTCAGTTTTTCTTCTGTCTCACTGAGTTTTCTATGGCATGCCATTTCTTTCAAAGGATCTGTAAATTCTTTTGGTTTTCCTAGTATGTTCCTGTAGTTCTTGGAACAAAAGTTCACAGTGTAAATCTCCACACACTGTTCTGACCATCCAAGTGGGAGATGCATGTTATCCCTGCCTACTATCTGCTTTCCTCCTGCAGCCTCTTGGGATGTGCAACTTTGAGATGTTTTTGTAGGCACAGCTGTGTTCAAACAATTTAAGGGCTGTCAGGAGAAGTGAATTAGTCTTATTCTGTTGTTCAGAGGTCACAGTTGTGAGTTTAGTAGTAAACACCTCTATATCATGATGGGATTTCCAAGTAATTCTTACAGTTTCCAACTCTGGTACAGGCTTTCTCCTGTCCCAGGAATTCATGCAGAAGCTGAGTACTCACATTTCAAGGTAGATATAGATAGACAGATGGATAGATAGGTAGATTTCCAAACCAGTAAGAAGGGATACTTGATAAGCTCTAAGATCCCTTCCTCTTCTAATAGTTTGTCATTCCAGATCTTTGGATTAGCATGAGAATTGTGTGTCATGAAGCTGAAATGCCATTGAGGAGCCGTCTGAGTGTGAAAGAAGTTCATACATGGCAGTGAGTATTAATTTAGTTTTCACAGCAACCCTATTTCCCTGGGATTTTCACAAAATTAGATAAATCAAAGCAATTAAATAATAGTGTCTTTTGTTAAATGAAGCCATTAAAACACTTATCACAGACCCAAAAGGTTAAAATTCATATCTGGTTTCTAATTTAAGAGAAAATATTTCTTAGAAAATGGGGATGACTAGGTAGTAACACATTCTTTTAGAAATGAAAATCAAATCACCATAGCAGCAAGCTCATAAACATCACAGGAGGTCCTAGGGAAGCTGTGATGAAATGAATTATTATAGCCTAGTGCACGTTACCATCAGGAAACAAAATGTTAAATAGTTTTCATCAATTAGAGATTTCAAGATATTTTAAAGGGGCCACAAATAGTATAAGGTTTTCCAGCTATAAAATCAATTTTTGGATCTAGGTAAGCAGTCAGAACACAAATATTTTGTGCAAAATTAAAATTTCATACTTGTGGTTTTTAAGAAGCCTCTAATAAAGGGGTGAGCTCAACAATATTATATTCTTAGTAAATGAAACTAATAGGAGTGAAGGATGAGAGGAGTCCTAAATGAGGTACTTTTTCCTCATATACATTATAATCAGATTCTCTCTCATCTGTGTCATTGTCCGTGCCAGCCCATTGCACAGCGCTCAGTGGGGTCTCTGAAAGGGGAAGTTAATATTAAATGAAAACATTTGCTCTCTCTATACTTATGGCTTTCACTTAGTCTCTTGGGAACATATAAATTCTTTCTAGATCTTGTAATAGGCTTATCCACCAGTCTATGCTCAGCCCACTTCAATTATTTTAATCACTTGACTTGGACGTGCATTGACACAAAGGCAGATGATTCAGTGCCAAATGCACCTTCTCTCAGCCCCCAACCAGATAATAGACAAAATTAGCTGTGTCTGGTAAGTGAGTCTATTTGAAAATGAAGTAAATAGCTCTGTTACTTCCATGGCTTGTGTGAATTAAACACTCACAATGGGTTTAATTCTGAGATGGGATGCACATCTCAGTTTGTTTTCAGTGACTCAGGAATCACTCTGGGATTTTCGAGCTGGGGGGAACCATAAAGATCGTACAGACCAGTGCTTCATAAACCTGGCTCAGTTTCAGAGTTGCAGAAGGAGTTTTTAACAAATTCATATTACCGGCCAGGTATCGTGGCTCATGCCTGTAATCCCAGCACTTTGGGAGGCCAAGGCGGGTGGATCACCTGAGATCAGGAGTTCGAGACCAGCCTGGCCAACATGGTGACACCCTGTCTCTGTTAAAAATACAAAAATTAGCTGGGCGTAGTGGCAGGTGCCTATAATCTCGGCTACTCGGGAGGCTGAGACAGGAGAATCACTTGAATCCGGGAGGCGGTGGAGGTTGCAGTCAGCTGAGATAGCACTACTAAACTCCAGCCTGTGCAACAAAGAGCAAAACTCTGTCCAAAAAAAAAAAAAAAAAAAAAAAATTACATTACCTTACTGAGCTCACCCCAGATCTAGCAAAGTAGAGTCTCTAGGGTTGGGTCTGGCAATTTCCCCTGGTGACTCTGATTTGGGGAACAGAGATCTGGCCTTATATTTTTATAGAGGTCTGGAGAAACGGGGTTGTGTGTCGTGAATAGATTTAGGGTTATTGAATTAAATGACTTGCCCAGGGGCTGGTTAATGACAGAGCTAGGGTCAGAACCCATACATCCCTGATGCCATTTTTCTTTTCTCACCACCACCCACTGATATGGCCAACATCATTAAAAAGGATGTAATTTGGACCCATTTGCAAGTAAAAAGTGCTCAGAAGTACTTATATCAGAATATTACATGCCCATCTCAGAATATCACACCACACATACACACACACACAGCCCAGATCTTTGGGCTTCCTTACTGCCTTTGACATACCTTTCTTCAGTTCTGTCTTTTGACATTTTAATCATCTTCCCGACAGAGTTTCCTGAATTGGTCTTCTCTTTGGCTGTTTCACTGTCTTTCAGGGCTTCTGAAGTCTGTTTACTTGCTTTCACTTGTTTTCTATCAGAACTGTTCCTCGTGGGAGGACTGGTTCTAACATTGTTTCCTCACCTTTCATCTTGTTCCTTCTTTTAGTTGAATGAGACTGCCGTTGTACAGACTTTTGATAGCAAGGTTGTTTTGTCTATTTTTTTCCCTTTACCTCTGGTGGACACGTGAACTGTCACATTTACTGTGGGAGTGGACATAACTGTGGTCATCCTATGACTTATGTACGTTCTTAACTGCTGTTGCTGAGTCAGTGGGTGAGAGCTCTGTGGTGGGGGAAGGAAGCCTAGTGGGGCCAGGTGATTGTAAACGCTGGCGATTAATTGGGTTGCAGCAGAGACATATTTGTGGAAGAACAGCTAAATGGTGGTAGTCTATATTTGAAATGAAGGCTTATTGACTCTGCAACTATATACTCTCTAGTCACTGTATTTACAGTGAATTCTAACAGCATATCTATTGCTGGTACTGCCCAGTGATGAAAGATTCTATTTTCAAAAAACAGTTGTAAGTACTCTATTTTTATGCTTAGTAATGTGACAATTTTATGGTACCTTAAAGATAACTTCCTTTTAGGCTTTGAAAGTAGACTAACAACAGACGGATGAAACACTTGCATTAAAATAATGAATAAAGATACACAGAAGTAATTTAATAATAAAAGACTTATACATGATTTTACATTCATAGCAAATTGCCAGTTATAATCTCTTAGGTATAAAAGATTCCTATGTCTGCTTCTTATCTCTGATCCATTTGGTTAATTATAACTTCCCTTTGAGTTCATTCATTCGTTTATTTAATCATTCAATAGTACTTATTAAGCACAAAGTATCAGGTGCCATGTTAGGTTGCAATCCTCAAGGGGCTCCTGGTCTAGTGGGGCGACTGTCATGAGGACAGGCTGTGATAAAAGTCATACCAGAGGCCAACAGCCTGGTTTGTAGCCTTGTGCACTTTTTGTTAAGCTCATATAACTGTGTATTTTGTTTTTTTTAAAATTATTATTATTATTATTTTATGGGAACCACAAAGACTGCCTTCTTTCCCTCTCATTCTGCCTGAGGAAGAGAACAATTGTCAATGGTAAAGGGCATTTGCAGCCAAGCAACACCAAGGGCTGGCTTCACACTCCGGAGAGAGCACACCGTGTTTCCTCCTAGTAGTTTCTGGTGCTCTACACATTCAGAGAAACCTCTAGTAATGAATTAAAGAAAGGATCCCTGAAAGTATAGTATTGGTCTTAGATTTTTAATAAATGAGATGCTGTCATACACTAGTTTTCTTAGCATTAATGTGTGGAAACTCCTCTCGATTAAGAGTAAGGCATACTTCACTCTTTTTGATGAACTACATATTAATCCTTGGTGGGGATAGGACTTAATTTACTCAACCTTTCCCTTAATTTGGGTATTTAGTTTGTTTCTAGTTGTTTTGCCATCATGAACAATTCTTAACACCGTATCCTCGTATCCATACTCTCATGCTTCTGTGCTCATGCCACTCAGATCTTCTTTGAGAGACCCTACTGCAGTGAGCATAGTTGATTGACAGCCTCTAGCTCTTGGCTCTTTAGGTTCATCACTATGACATTCATTACGAGGCCATTCATAACGAGGATTTGTAATCCCTGGTCAACGACTGAGTGTGTCTCATTCTTTCCCAATGCAAGACTCCTCTAATGAGCAGTCTGCCTGGGGACTCCTTATCAGCACAGCTGAAATGTTCTCAGGGTTGTGCTGCAGTCTCAGGCTCTTCTTACCCAATCCTTCCTTCTCTTTCTCCTTGCACAGGTATCAGATCTGCATCACAGTCTATAGAGTTTCCACTTACTCCTGCTCCCTCTGCCATTACTCTTCACAGGCACTTTCTCCAATAAATCTTTTGCATGTTAATCTTGATTTGGCATCCGCTTTTCAGAGGACCTGAACTAGCACATTGAGCTTTTATTTCCATATGTATTTTTGATTTTAACCCATGTTTCCAGATTGATTTCCAAAGAGGCAATACAAATTTACATTATCATCAGCAGTGTACAAAGATAGCCTTTTCTCTGACTCCCCATCAGTGATTGATAAGATCAACCTTTGAATTTTGCCAGTCTGATAGGTTTAAAGTGAATCACACTATTAGTGTATTTTAGAATTATTTTCTTTTTTATTTTTGCCTTTAAGTTATTCTTTTCTGTGAATTGTTTATTCATATCCTTTGCATTTTGGGTCATTTTATTCCTATCAACTTTTTTTTCTTTTTTTTTTTTTTTTTTTTTTTTGAGACGGAGTCTCGCTCTGTCACCCAAGCTGGAGTGCACTGGCCAGATCTCAGCTCACTGCAAGCTCCGCCTCTCAGGTTCACGCCATTCTCCTGCCTCAGCCTCCCGAGTAGCTGGGACTACAGGCGCCCGCCACCTCGCCCGGCTAGTTTTTTTGTATTTTTTTTAGTAGAGACGGGGTTTCACCATGTTAGCCAGGATGGTCTCGATCTCCTGACCTCGTGATCCGCCCGCCTCGGCCTCCCAAAGTGCTGGGATTACAGGCTTGAGCCACCGCGCCCGGCCTTTTTTTTCTTTTTTTAAGATGGAGTCTCCCTCTGTCACCCAGGCTGGAGTGCAGTGGCGCAATCTTGGCTCACTGCAACCTCCGCCTCCCAGGTTTAAGTGATTCTCCTGCCTCAGCCTCCTGAGTAGCTGGGACTACAGGCACGTGCTACCACGCCCGGCTAATTCTTTTGTGTTTTTAGTAGAGATGGAGTTTCATTGTGTCAGTCAGGATGGTCTCAATCTCCTGACCTCGTGATCCACCCACCTTGACCTCCCAAAGTGCTCGGATTAAAGGCATGAGCCACCGCACCGGGTCCTCTTATCAACTTTAATCCCCGTTTAGGTATTACATGTGAAGAAGAATGCTAAATTAGAAGTTTTGACTAGGGCACTGAGTTATCACAAAATGACACACCTTGTATGAATGGCCAGAGCAAGAAGAACATTTTCAAAACAACATTAAAAAGTTAGTTTTGCAACCCATAGTTCTCTCAGTTAAGCTGAGAATATAAAGGATACTGGAGGAGAAAATGTTTTTGAAAAAGCTATGAGATCTTCCCTTCACCTTGGGTCGTAAAAGGTCTTAAGCGGGCCTACCTGAAGAACAGGTGTCATTTGTGGTTAGAGAAAGGTACTAGTATGTAACTCATGTGTGAAAAATTATAAGGCAGAGACTGGTTGGACACCCTGACAGAAACAGAGAAAAAGAGAGAGAGAATGTTTGTTTGCCTTAGGAGGTCTGCAGTCCCAGGGCTGTCAAAACAAGAAATATGTGAGTGTTTCTAATGGACCTGATGAGGGTCCCAAAGGGAGAGATAGCTGGCCCAGAGCTGTTTTAAATCTTTGCTGGAGGTGTTGCAGGTGTTCCTGGATAACAGAAGACAGTCTGAATTGATTGGGCCACAAGAAAACTAGATCTGATGGTGCAACTGGAGGAAAATGCATCCCTCATGTTCAAGAACATACAGTAAAATATTCCTTGTAGGTGCCTCTAAAGGACTTGTGAAATACCCAATATCTTTCCACACCTACCTTTTGTATATTGATTTTTAAATTAATTTTAAAATTTTGAAAAATTATGTTTACTTGCAGTTGCAAGAAATAATAGAGATTTCTTATATACTTTTAGCTTCCCCTAATGCTGACGTCTTGTAAAACTATAGTACAATATCAGAACCAGCATATTGACATTGATGCAATCAAGGTGCAGAGTATTTCCTTTACCATGAGGATTCCTAGTGTAGCCCTTTGTAGCCACACCCACTTCCCTCCTGCCCACCACTCCCTTCTTTACTCCTGGCAACCATTAATTTGTTCTCCATTTCTGTGGACACGTGTCACTTCAAGAATGTCATGTAAATGGAATCAAATAGTATGTAATCTTTTGAAATTGACTTTTTTTTTCTCAGCATAATTCTCTGGACATTCATCTAAGCGGTCGTGTTTGTCAATGATCATTACTTTTTATTGCTTTGTAGTGTTCCATGTGGGTGTACCACAGTTTGTTTAACCAACCCTATTGAAGGACATCTGGACTGTTTCTAGTGTTTGGCTTTTAATGAGTAGAGCTGCTATAAAGTTTCATGCACAGGTTTTTATGTTAATGTGTTTCATTTCTTTGTGATAAAGGCCCAGGAGTGCCACCGCTGGGTCATGTGGTCATATAACTATATGTTTAGTTTTTTTTTTTTTTAAAGAAACTGTTTTCCAGAATGGCTGTATTATACATCTCCACCAGCAATATACAAATGATATAATTTCTCTGCATCCTTGCCAGCATTTGGTGTTACCGCCATTTTTTGTTTGGTTATTTTGATAGGTGTATAGTGATATCTGATGGTGATTTTCTCTAATGATAACCTTATTAGGTTTTCCCCAACTAGGTTTTTCCTAATGAGCAACGACATGACAATTTTTCATGTATTTATTTTCCATTTCTACCACCTTTTTGTGGAAATGTCTCTTTATGTCTTTTACCCATACTCAAATTGGATTTTTATTTTACTGTTGAGTTTGAGAGTTTTAATATATGCTAGATATTAGTCCTTGGTCAGATGTGTAGTTTGCAAATGCTTTCTACTGCTCTGAACTTGTTGTTTTGTTCTCTTTAACAGCTCTTTCACAGACCAAAAATTTTTAATTTTGATGAATTTTATCAATTTTTCTTTTATAGATTGTGCTTTTGGTGTCAAATGTAACAACTCCTTGCCTAGCCCTAAATCCAGTAGATTTTCTCCTATTTTTTTTTTTTTTTTTGAGATGGAGTCTCACTCTGTCGCCCAGGCTGGAGTGCAGTGGCATGATCTTGGTTCACTACAACCTCCTCCTCCTGGGTTCAAGCAATTCTCTTGCCTCAGCCTCCCGAGCAGCTGGGACTACAGGCATGCACCACCATGCCCAGCTAATTTTGTTGTATTTTTAGTGATGTAGGGTGAGCCATTATGCCCGGCCTCTATTTTCTTTTCTAAAAGTCTTAAAGTTTTATGTTTTACATATAAACCCATGATCCATTTTGAGTTAATTTTCATGTAAGATGTGAGAATTAGGTTGAGGTTTTTTTTTTTTTTTTTTTTTTTTTCCTGTGAATATCCAATTGTTCCAGCACTATTTGTTGAAAAAGGCTACCCTTTCTCTCTTGAATTGCTGTGGAACCTTTGTCAAAAATCAGTGGGATATATTTGTGTGGATTTATTTCTGAGTTCTTTATTGTATTTCGTTGATCTATGTGTCTATCTCTTTGCAAATACAACACAGTCTTGATATCTGTGGCTATATAGTAAATCAGGTAGATTGATTCTTCCCACTTTATTCTTCCTTCTCAAAATTTAAAATACTATTCTAGTTCTTTTGTATTTCTATATAAATTTTAGAACAATCTTATCTATATCTAGAGAAGATCTTGCTGGGACTTCAGTTGGAATAATGTTAAACTCATATAAATTTGAGAAGAATTGACCTATTTACTAAGTCTTTCTTTATTTAAAATTTTTTTTATTATACTTTAAGTTCTAGAATACATGTGCACAACATGCAGATTTGTTACATATGTACACATGTGCCATGTTGGTGTGTGTGCTACACCCATCAACTCATCATTTACATTAGGTGTATCTCCTAATGCTATCCTTCCCCTGTCCCCCCACCCCATGACAGGCCCCAGTGTGTGATGTTCTCCTTCCTGTGTCCAAGTGATCTCATTGTTCAATTCCCACCTATGAGTGAGAACATGCGGTGTTTGGTTTTCTGTCCTTGCGATAGTTTGCTCAGAATGATGGTTTCCAGCTGCATCCATGTCCCTACAAAGGACATGAACTCATCCTTTTGTATGGCTGCATAGTATTCCATGGTGTATATGTGCCACATTTTCTTAATCCAGTCTACCATTGATGGACATTTGGGTTGGTTCCAAGTCTTTGCTATTGTGAATAGTGCTGCAATAAACATACGTGTGCATGTGTCTTTATAACAGCATGATTTATAATCCTTTGGGTATATACCCAATAATGGGATGGCAGGGTCAAATGGTATTTCTAGTTCTAGATCCTTGAGGAATCGCCACACTGTCTTCCACAATGGTTGAACTAGTTTACAGTCCCACCAACAGTGTAAAAGTGTTCCTATTTCTCCACATCCTGTCCAGCACCTGTTGTTTCCTGACTTTTTAATGATTGCCATTCTAATTGGTGTGAAATGGTATCTCATTGTGGTTTTGATTTGCATTTCTCTGATGGCCAGTGATGATGAGCATTTTTTTATGTGTCTGTTGGCTGCATAAATGTCTTCTTTTGAGAAGTGTCTGTTCATATCCTTTGCCCACTTTTTGATGGGGTTGTTTGTTTTTTTTCTTGCAAATTTGTTTGAGTTCTTTGTAGATTCTGGATTTTAGCCCTTTGTCAGATGAGTAGATTGCAAAAACTTTTTCCCATTCTGTAGGTTGCCTGTTCACTCTGATGGTAGTTTCTTTTGCTGTGCAGAAGCTCTTTAGTTTAATTAGATCCCATTTGTCAATTTTGGCTTTTGTTGCCATTGCTTTTGGTGTTTTAGACATGAAGACCTTGCCCATGCCTATGTCCTGAATGCTATTGCCCAAGTTTTCTTCTAGGGTTTTTATGGTTTTAGGTCTCACATTTAAGTCTTTAATCTATCTTGAATTAATTTTTGTATAAAGTGTAAGGAAGGGATCCAGTTTCAGCTTTCTACATATGGCTAGTCAGTTTTCCCAGCACCATTTATTGAATAGGGAATCCTTTCCCCATTTCTTGTTTTTGTCATGTTTGTCAAAGATCAGATGGTTGTAGATGTGTGGTATTATTTCTGAGGGCTCTGTTCTGTTCCATTGGTCTATATCTCTGTTTTGGTACCAGTACCATGCTGTTTTGGTTACTGTAGCCTTGTAGTAACCAGTTTGAAGTCAGATAGTGTGATGCCTCCAGCTTTGTTCTTTTGGCTAAATCTTTCAATTTATAAACATGGTATATCTATTTATTTAGATTGCTAAAGATTTCTTTCATCAGCATTGTGTACATCAGTATTTCAGCTTACACTTCCTGGGCATGTTGTGTTAGATTTATACCAAAGTATTTCAGTTTTTTGAGTGATCATAAATGGTATTCCACTTTAAATTTTGCTTTCCATCAGTTCATTGCTAGTGTGTAGAAATATAATTAATTTTCATAAGAGTATCTTGTATCATGTAATCTTGCTGAATTCATTTATAAGTTCTAAGAGTTTTAAATTCTTTTCTTCAGATTTTCTATGTAAAGAATCATGGCATTTGAAAACAGGGACAATTTTTTTCTGTTCTTTCTGGTATGTATGCCTTTTATTTCACTGTTCTGCTCTGCTGCACTGGCTAGAACTTATAGCACTATGTTGAAAAGTGTTGAGAGTAGAATCCTTGCTTTGATCCTAATCTTATGGGGAAGGTGTTCAGTCTGTTACCACTTAGAATAATGTTAGCTTTTAATCAAGCTGAGAAAGATCCCTTCTTTTTCTCTGGAAATGGTAAACATCTGAGTAAATGCAAAAGAGTTTTTGCATTTCTGCTTTTTGCTTCTTAACTACTTTATAAATCATATAACTTTTTAAAGTAAAAATTAGAATACTGACTTTTGGGGTTTATAATGCATGTAGGTGTATTTCATTTAGTAACTTAATATCATTACTAGGAATATGTTAAATTGATCTATATGATTGTAAGATTTCTATATTTTATAAGAAGTAATAAAATGTTAACTGTAAGTGAAATGTGAAAAGTTAATAAAGTATAATAAAATGGCAGACCAAACCTAAACATATCAATAATTATACTAAATGTTAATTGACTAATCACATCAATTAAAAGGCAGAGATTTTTGGAACAAATAAAAACAATTTTAGATGTGTATAAGCTTACTAATATAGCTTCAAAGTGTATAAAGCCAAAATGTACAGAATTAAAAGAGAAAAAGATAAATCTACATCATGACTGAAGAGCTCTCTCTCTCCCCCCACAGATAATAGAATCACTAGACAAAAGAAATTACTAAGGTCATAGAGAATGCGAAAAATATTATCTACCACAACTGAATACTTTTCATATAACACTATATCTAATAAAGGAGGAACACATTATTTTCAAGAGTATATTTTATATGATTTTATTTATACAATATTGTTGAAATGACAAAATTACAGAAATGAAGAACAGATTAGTGGTTGTCAAGGAGGGAGTGTGGGCAAGTGGGTGTGATATAAAAGGTCAACATGAGGGATTCTTGTGGTGAAGGAAATATTCTCCATCTTGATAGTACCAATGTCAATATTCTGGTTGTGATTTTGTACTATAGTTTTATCAGATGTTAGCATTGGGGGAAACTAAGTAAAGTGTGTAGGTGACTTCTCTATCTTTTCTTTCAACTGCATGTTAATCTATAATTATTTCAAAATGAGAAGCTTAATTAAAAATCAATATACTCACACTAGTAATCCTAACTACTCAGGAGACTGAGATGGGAGGATCACTTGAGCCCAGAAGTTTGAGGCTGCAGTGACTATGATTGTGCCACTGCACTCTATCCTTGGGGACAGAGTGATACCCCATCTCTTAAAAAAATTATCAAGGAGGAGGAGGAGCAAGATGGCCAAATATAACCCTCCAGCAATCATCTCCCACTACAGGAACACCAAACCAAACAGCTATCCACACAACAAAGCACCTTCATAAGAACCAAAAATCATGTGATCGATCACAGTACCTGGTTTTAACATCATATCAAGGAAAGGGGCACTAAAGAGGGTAGGAAAGACAGTCTTGACTTGCCTATGCCACCCCTCTTTCACTCCCTGGCAGCACAGCATCGCATGGAGAGAGAATCTGTGCATTTTCTGGGAGGGAGAACAAACTGATTGTGAGACTTTGCATTAGAAGTCAGTATTATCCTATTACAGCAGAAAGCAACACAGGGCAGAATTTGGCTGGCACTCATGGAAGGAGCACTTAAACTAGCCATAGCCAGAAAAGAATCATCGATCCCAGTGGTCAAAACCTGATTTCTGGTTAGCCCCATTGCCGTGGACTAAAAGCACTCTGGGGTCCTAATAAACTTGAAATCAGTCTAGACTGTAAGGACTGTGCAAGTCCTGGTGCTGTGCTGGGCTCACGGCCAGTGGACTTGAAGTGCACATCACCCAGTGAGACACCCTCTGGGGTGACCAAGGGAGTGCTTGTGTTACCCCTCCCCCAACTCCAGAGAGTGCAGCTCACAGCTCTGGGAAGAAAGGGAAGAGTAAAGAGGACTTTGTCTTGCAACTTGGATACTAGCTCAGCCACAGTAAAATCAAGCACTAAGCAAAGTCCTGAAGCCCCCATTCCAGGCCATATCTCTCGGACAATATTTCTATAGCCACCCTGGGCCAGAAGGGAACCCACTGCCCTGAAGGAAAGGACTTAGTCCTAGCAAAATTCACCACCTGCTGACTAAAGAGCCTTTGGGTCTTGAATAAACATCAATGGTAGCTAGACAGCGGTCACCATGGGCCTTAGGCAAGATCTAGTATTGTACTGGCTTCAGGTGTGACCCAGCGAATTCCCAGCTGTGGCGGCCACAGCCTTCATGACAAAAATCCTCAAAAACCTGGGTATAGAAGGAATGTACCTCAACATAATAAAAGCCACATATGATAGATCCACAGTTAGTATCATACTGAATGGGGAAAAACTGAAAGCATTTCCTCTAAGATCTGGAACAAGACAAGGATGCCCACTTTCACCACTGTTATTCAACATGGTATTGATAGTCCTAGCTAGAGCAATCAGACAAGAGAATGAAATAAAGGGCATCCAAATGGTAAAGGAAGAATTCAAATTATCCTTGTTTTCAGATGATATGATCTCATATTTGGAAAAACCTAAAGATCCCACCAAAAAACTATTATAACTTATAAATATATTCAGTAAAGTTGCAGGATACAAAATTTGCATATAAAAATCAATAAAATTGCGATATGCAACAGTGAACAATCTGAAAAAGAAATCAAGAAAATAATCCCATTTACAATAGCTATGAATAAAATACCTAAGAATAAACTTAACTAAAGAAGTGAAAGATCTCTACAATGGAAACTAGAAAACTTCGATGAAAGAAATTGATGAGAACACATAAAAATGGAAAGACAGTTCATGTTCATAGATTGGAGGAATCACTATTGTTAAGATGTCCATATCACCCAAAGGAAACTACAGATTCAGTGTAATCTCTACCAAAATACCAATGTCATTCTTCACAGAAATAGAGAAAATAATTCCAAAATTAATATGAAACCACAGAAGACCCAGAATAGCCAAAGTCATCCTAAGCAAAGGAACAAAACTGGAGGAATCACATTACCTGGCTTCAAATTATATTATGAAGCTGTGGTAATCAAAACAGCATGGTACTGGCATTAAAAAAAAAAAGACACAGAGACCAGTGGAACAGAATAGAGAACCCAGAAACAAATCCATACATCTACAGGGAACTCATTTTCAAAAAAGGTTTCAAGAACATACAATGGGGAAAAGACAGTCTCTTATATAAATGATGCTGAGAAAGCTGGATATCTATACAGAATAATGAAACTAGACTCCTATCTCTTGCCATATACAAAAGGAAAATTTAGACTTAAATCTAAGACCTTAAGCCATGAAACTACTACAAGAAAGCATTGGGGAAACTCTCCAGGAAATTGGTCTGGGCAAAGATTTCTTGAGTAATACCCCAAAAACACAGGCAACCAAAACAAAAATGGGTAAACAGGATCACATAAAGTTAATAAGCTTCTGCACAGCAAGGGAAACAATCAACAAAGTGAAGTGACTACCCACAGAATAGGAGAAAATATTTGTGAACTACTCATCTGACAATGGATTAATAACCAGAATATATAAGGAGCTCAAACAACTTAATAGAAAAAAATCTAATCATCCAATTAAAAATGTGCAAAAGATCTGATTAGACATTTTTTGAAAGAAGATGTGCAAATGACAAACAGGTATATGAAAAGGTGCTCAACATCACTGATCATCAGAGAAATGTAAATCAAAACTACAATGAGCTATCATCTCACCCCATTTAAAATGGCTTTTATCCAAAGACAGGCAATAATGAATGAGTGTTGGCAGGGATGTGGAGAAAGGGGAACCCTCATACACTGTTGGTAGAAATGTAAATTTTGTAGCTACTGTGGAGAACAGTTTGGAGGTTTCTCAAAAAACTAAAAATAGAACTACTATATGATCCAGTGCTCCCACTGCTAGGTTTATACCCCAAAGAAAGGACATTAGTATATTTAAGAGATATCTGCATTGCCATATTTATTGCAGCACTATTCACAATAGCCAGGATTTGGAAGCAACCTAAGTATCCATCAACAGATGGATGGATAAAGAATATGTGGTACATACACACAATGGAGTACTATTCAGTCATAAAAAAGAATGTGATCCTGTCATTTGCCACAACATGGATGGACCTGGAGTTCATTTTGTTGAATAAAATAAGCCAGGCATAGAAAGACAAACTTCACATGTTCTTACTTATCTGTGGGAGCTAAAAACTAAAACAATTGAGCTTATGGAGATTAAGAATAGAAGGATAGTTTCCAGAGGCTGAGAAGTGTAGTGTGGGTGGGTGTATGGGGATGGTTTATGGGCGCTAAAATATAGTTAGATACAATAAATAAGATCTAGCATTTGATAGGACAACAAGGTGACTACCATTAGTAATAATCTGTTGTACATTTTAGAATAACTGAGGGAGTACAATTCAAATGTGTATAACACAAAGAAATGATGAATGCTTGAGGTAATGGACACTCCATTTACCCTGATGTGATTATTACATATTGTATGCATGTCTGTATCAAAATGTCTCATGCATCCCATAAATATATACATCTACTATGTACCCATAAAAATTAAAAATTAAAAAAATTATACAATAAACATAAAATAGGGAGATTATTCTGAATTATCTGAGTGACCCAACTTAAGTATGTGCTCCTTAAAAGCAGAGAACTCTACCTGGCTAGAAGCAGAAGAGAGTCTTCCTCAGAAGTGGGAGTCAGAGAGATCAAAGAGTGTGTGGGACTTGTTCTATCACTGCTGAGTTTGAAAGGGTTTATGTGGGAAGGTGTGTGTGAGTAGCCTCTAGAAGCTGAGAGCCACTCCCAGCTGATGATAAGCAAGGAAATAGGAACTTCAGTTCTTCAATTGCATGGAACTGAATTCTGCCAACTTAAATTACCCTAGAAAGAGAGCCTTCCCAAGGGCATCCTGAAGAAACACAGCTCTGCTGACAACTTAATTTAATCTTGTGAGATTCTAAGGAGAAAACACAGGTGAGCTTGATACCTGGACTCCAACCACCGAAACTATGAGATAATAAATGGGTGTTTTTAAGCTTCTAAATTTGTGGAAATTGCCATATACAATCTGTATTCTCATTGAGGGAATTTATCACATTTTTCCAACATTATGTGATAATTTGGGACTTTATTTTTGGATTTTATATTCCAGTATTAAATGTATGCCAAAGAATGGGGAAATAAATCAATATACAAAAGAGCATATGCTGACCATTAAAACAAACCTCAACACATTTTAAAAAACGGATAGCCATTTTCACAGCCTTAGCCATTGTTTTGTTTGGGCTTTAACAAGTCCAAGGAAACCAGGGACTGAAGCGGTCACCCGGCACAGCCCAGCAGCTCTACAGAGAAGCAATCAGACTGCTTATTCACATGGATCCTAAATCCTGTTTCTCTTCACTGGGCAGAATTTCTGACAGGGGTCTCTAGTCACTTCTGCCAGTACTTTCTGGCCAACAGAGGTTTTCAAACCTCCCTGGGATGAATCTCCCAGAGGGAGTGACGGGTCACCATCTTTGCTGTTTAGCAGCCTTCACTGTTAATCCCTTTAGGTACTAGAAAATCCAATGTGACTGGGGACTGGAGTGGACCCCCAGCTTACTGCAGCAGCCCTATGGAAAAGTCACCAGACTCTTTGTTATGTGGGTCCCTGATCCCATATCTCCTCACTGGGTGGGTCCTCCAGGCTTGGGTCTCTAGGCACCCTCTGTTGGGGCTATTGAGCCGGTAGCAACTTTATCAGCAGAAGGGATGGGTTGCCAACTTTGCTGTCTCTCAATCCTTGTCCTTGCTGTCTCCAGGCTTTAGAGAGTTTGTGGACAATGGGGACAGGTCCGGATCCCCAGCACAGAGCAACCACTGCACAGAAAAGTGGCCAGACTGTTCTCTATGCAGATCTCAGTCCATACTTCTCACTAGGCAGGCCCACTCAACCTGGGACTCTAGCACAACACCCTGCCTCTGCCTGATCACCACAGTCAGAGGCAGTCCAGTATTTCTCCAAGGAGGAAATCTCAGAGTCAACCCACAACCCCGCTGTTATTTCAGTTGCAGTGGTATTGCCCTAACAGCCCTTGGGCTGGGGAAGGAACAAAGGGCCAAGTCATCACACTGGCACCTCCAGCACACCATATATATCCCCATATGGAGAGGAGTCCAGTCTCCCTTTCCTGGGAACCCCCAACACTCCCCCCAACTCTTTACTAGGCAGGGTTCCTGGCTCATAACCACAGAACAGTCACTCCACCCACAGCTAAGCATATCCACTGGTAATGGCTTGGAGTTTCCCTAGGAGGAAGCTCTCAGAGGAATCTAACAGCCCCTCTGCCATGGCCACAGCAGCAGTTCTGTCCTTGCTGCCCTCATTCTGGGGAAGAAACAAAGAGCCTGAAGACTACACCTGAGTTACAGCACACCACAGTCACGATATAGAGAGGAGACAAGTCTTTCCTCCCAGTGAGCCCTTGACCCCCTGCTCCTCAATAAACAGAGTCTCAAGCTCACGCCAGAAGTGCAGCTATGCCACCCCACTGGCTGAGCACTTTCAGTAACAGCAGCTCTGGGTTTCTTGAAGGTAGAGCCCCAGGGGCAACAGAAAGCCTCTTTTCCACTGCCTCTGCAGTGGTACTACACCTGCTACCCTCAGACTAACAAAGTAACAAAGAACCTCAATGCCTTATCCATATCTCCAACAAGCTGCAGTTAACCTAAAAAGATGCCAGTCTGTCTCTCAAGGGTCCCAGCCACCCCCCTTGCTTGTTACTAGGCAGAGAACCCCCAGCTTGTGCCCACAGCTCAGATTCCCCATCCCAGGCTGATTGCACTGAGAAATTGCTGACCTGCATCTCTCTGGAGTAGAGCCCATATAAAATGCACAGAGTGGTAAGCTGGATAAAAAAGCAAGACTGAATGGTATGCTGTCTTCAAGGGACCCATCTCACAGGTAATGACACCCATAGGCTCAGAATAAAGGGATGGAGAAAAATCTACTAAGCAAATGGAGGTTAAAAAAAAAGCAGGAGTTGCAACCCTAATTTCAGACAAAACAGACTTTAAACCAACAAAGATACAAAAAGACAAAAAAGGGTATTACATAATGTTTAAGTGTTCAATTCAGCAAGAAGAACTAACTATTCTAAATATATACACACCCAACACAGAAGCACCCAGATTCATAAAGCAAGTTCTTAGAGGCCTACAAAGAGATGTACACTCCCAGACAACAATAGTGGGAGACGTCAACACTCCACTGACAGTATTAGATCATTGAGACAGAAAATTAACAAAGATATTCAGGACCTGAACTCAACATTGGACCAAATGAATCTGATAGACCTCTACAGAACTCTCCACACCAAAACAACAAATATACATTCTTCTCATTGCCACATGGTGCATACCCTTAAAATGACCACATAATTAGACATAAAAACAATCCTCAGCAAATGCAAAATAACCAAAATCATACCAAACACACTCTTAGACCACAGTGCAATAAAAATAAAAGTCAAGATGAAGAAAATCACTGAAAATCATGAAATTATATGGAAAATAAACAACATGTTCCTGGGCGACTTTTGGGTAAATAATTAAATTAAGGCAGACACCAAGAAGTTCTTTGAAACTAATGAAACAAAGACACACGATCTCTGGGACACAGCTAAGGCAGTGTTAAGAGGGAAACAAAGATAAGAAAATCTCTGGGGCACAGCTAAGGCAACGTTAAGAGGGAAATTCGTAACATTAAATGCCCTCATCAAACAGTTTGAAAGATAAATTAACAATCTAACATCACAACTGAAAAAATTAGAGAATCAAGAATAAATCAACCCCAAAGCTAGCAGAAGACAAGAAATAATTAAAATCAGAACTGTACTGAAAGAAATAGAGACACAAAAAATCAATTCAAAATGTTAAAAAATTCAGGAGTTTGTTTTTTGAAAACATTAATTAGATAGGCCTCTAGCTGGACTAATAAAGAAGAAAAGAGAGAAGATCCAAATAAACACAATTAGAAGTGACAAAGGGGATGTTACCACTGAGTTGAAACTGCACACAAACTAGAAATCTAGAAGAGGTGGGTACCTTCCTGAACACATACACCCTCCCAAGAATGGACCATGAAGAGACTGATTCCATGAACAGACCAATAACAAGCTCTGATATTGAATCAGTAATAAATAGCCTACCAACCAAAAAGAAAAGGCCAGGACCAGATGGATTCATGGTTGAAATCTACTAGATGTATGAAGAAGAACTGGTACCATTCCATCTGAAACTATTCCAAAAAATTGAGGAGGAGGGACTTCTCCCTAACTCATTTTATGAGGCCAGCATCTTCCTGATACTAAAACCTGGCAAAGACAAAACAATAAAAGAAAAATTCGGGCCAATATCTTCTATGAACATTGATGCAAAAATCCTCAACAAAATACTTGTTAACCGAATCCAGCAGCACATTAAAAACCTAATCCATCATGATCAAGTAGGCTTAATCTTTGAAATGCAAGGTTGGTTTAACGTACACAAATCAATACATGTGTTTCATCACATAAACAAAACTAAAGACAAAAATAACATGATTATCTCAATAGATGCAGAAAAGGCTTTCAATGAAATTCAACATCCTTCATATTAAAAACTCTCAATAAACTAGGTGTTGAAGGAACATACCTCAAAATAATAAGAGCCATCTATGACAAACTCACAACCAACATCATACTGAACATACAAAAACTGGAAGCATTCTGCTTGAAAACCAATACAAGACAAGCATGTCCTCTCTCACTAAGCCTATTCAACATAGTATTGGAAGTTCTGGCAAAGGCAATCAGGCAAGATTGCCTCCAACTAGGAAAACAGGAGGTCAAACTACCCGCTTACAGAAGGCGTGATTCTATATCTAGAAAACCCCAGCAGTGAGGTTTTCATTTAAGCCCAAAATTTCCTTCAGTTGATAAACAACTTCAGCAAAGTTTCAGAGTACAAATCCACGTACAAAAATTATTAGCATTTGTATACACAAATAACAACCAAGCCAAAAGTCAAATCAGGAATATGATTCCACTCACAATTGCCACAAAAAGAATAAAATACCTAGGAATACAGCTAACCAGGGAAGGGAAAGATCTTTACAGTGAGAATTACAAAACACTTCTTAAAGAAATCAGAGATGACATAAACAAATGTAAAAATATTCCATGATCTTAGAGAGGAAGAATCATAATTAAAATGTCCATACTGCCCAAAGCAATTTACAGATTCAGTGCTATTCCTTTCAAACGAATGATGGCATTCTTCATAGAACTAGAAAAAAACTATTTTAAAATTCATATGGAATTAAAAAAGAGCCTGAATAGCCAAGTCAATCCTGAGCAAAAAGAACAAAGCTGGAGGCATCACGTTACCCAACTTCAAACTATACTACAGGGCTATGGTATACAAAACAGCATAGTGTTGGTACAAAAACAGACACATAGACAAATGGAAGAGAATAGAGAGACCAGAAATAAGGCCACATACCTACAACCACCTGATCTTTGACAAAGCTGATGAAAATAAGCGATGGGAAAAAGACTCCCTTTCCAACAAATAGCATTGGGATAACTGGCTAGCCATATGCAGAAGATTAAGTGGACCCCTTCCTGAAACCATATACATAAATCCAACTCAAGATGGATTAAAGACTTAAATGTAAAACCCAAAACTACGCAAAGCCTGGAAGATAACCCAGGCATACCATTCTGGACATAGGATTGGGTGAAGATTTCATGATGAAGACACCAAAAGCAATTACAACAGAAGCAAAAATTGACAGATGGGATCTAATTAAACTTAAGTTCTTCCACAAAGCAAAAGAAATTATCAACAGAGTAAACAGACCACCTACAAAATGGGAGAAAATATTTTCAAACTATGCACCTGACAAAGGTCTAATATTGAGCATCTATAAGTAACTTAAATAAGTTTACAAGCAAAAAACAACCCCATAAAAAAGTAGGCAGAGGAATATGAACAGACTTTTCAAAAGAAGACATACATGCAGCCAAGAAGCAAATGAAAAAAGCTCAACATCACTGATCTTTAGAGAAATGCAAATCAAAGCCACAATGTAAATCCCATCTCACACAAGTCAGAATGAGTATTTCAAAGCCAAAAAAAAAGAAAAAAAAAAAAAAAGAAAAGAAAAAGAGAAAGAAAAAGAAAAAAGGAAAAGATAACAGATTCTGGTGAGGTTGTGGAGAGAAGGGAACACTTTTACACTGTTGCTGGGAATATAAATAGGTTTGACCATTGTGGAAAGCAGTGTGGCAATTCCTCAAAGAGCTAAAAACAGAAATACCATTCAACCCAGAAGTCCCATTACTGGGTGTACACCCAAAGGAATATAAATCATTCTACCATAAAGACACATGAATACGAATGTTCACTGCAGTACTATTCACAATAGGAAAGGCATAGAATCAACCTAAATGCCCATCAATGATAGATTAGATAAAGAAAATGTGGTACACGTACACCATGGAACACTCTGCAGCCATAAAAAAGAATGAGATCATGCCCTTTGCAGGAACATGGATGGAGCTGGAGGCCATTGGCCTTAGCAAACTCAACGCAGGAACAGAAAATCAAATACCATATGTTCTCTTTTATAAATGGGAGCTAAATGAGAACACATGGACACAAAGAGGGGAACAACAGACACTGGGGCCTACTTGAGGGTGGAGGGTGAAAGGAGGGAGAGATTCAGGAAAAATAACAATTGGGTACTAGGCTTAGTACATGGTAACTGGGTGATGAAGTACTGTGTACCACAAACCCCTGTGACCTGAGTTTACCTGTAGAACAAACCTGCACATGTACACCTGAAATAAAAGTTGAAAAAAAAGAAAATTGCAGAGTAGATTTTAAATGTTCTCACCACAAAAGAAAAGCATGTGAGGTAATAGATACCTTAATTAGCTTACTTTAACCATTGCACAGTGTATACATATATCAAAATGTCATGTTGTACATTCTAATTATGTAGTTATTTGTCAATTTAAAAAAAATTAACTAATTTAAAAAACCTATGGGCAGGGTGCAGTGGCTCACACCTATAATCCCAGCACTTTGGGAGGCCAAGGCAGGCGGATCGCCTCAGGTCAGGAGTTTGAGACCAGCTTGGCAACATGGCGAAACCCCATCTCTAAAAATACAAAAATTAACCAGGCATGGTGGAGGTGCCTGTAGTCCCAGCTACTCGGGAGGCTGAGGCAGGAGAACTGCTTGAGCCTGGGAAGCAGAAGTTGCAGTTCGTACAACAAGTCTTCAGAAATCCTTTCCAGTCTCTTTATTAATCCACTCATGGTGAGATTAGTCTTTGTTTTAAACTGGGACATGTAAAAGATGTAATGTTCCTGAAGTTCTATGGCATTACCGTGCACAGCTCACTTGACACATAATGGTAACATCAACAGTAAAAAAGTTAACATTTATTAGTTTAGTACTATGTTAAGATAGCACCACTGCACTCCAGCCCCTATCATTCCTTTCAGGCCAGAATAAAAGGATAGCCAGTTGTGACAGCACCATTTATTACCTTAACTCCTATTTCTTCAATTATTTGAAATACCATCTTTATCACATATGAGATTCTCATATATTTGGAGATCTATTTCTGGAGTTTCTGTCTTGTTTCACTGATAGATTTGTCTAGTTCTCTGTCAGCAATGATTCGTTCCAGTCTGTTTTGATTTCAGACTACCCTTGTGCTCCCTCACTATTCTTCTTTTGAGTTTTCCTGATTGTTCTTTGGTATTTAATTTTTCATATAGACCTTGAGATTACACCCTAGTTCTGTTGCTTTACCCATGACCCTCAAAGCCCTGTTGGGATTCCGATTGGAAATCATTGCATTTATAAATAAATTTTAGGGGAATGAACATCCATGTTATATGACAATGAAGAACATAGCATGTCTTTTCATTTATTCAGATGTTGTTTATAATAACATTGTATGGTTTTCTTCATCTAGGGCTTTTATTGTTTTATTTCTTTTACAGTTTTTGTTGCTACCGTGAATAACATTGCCTTTCATTTGTATCTCTAGTTTTTTTTTTTACTAATATGGAGAACACCTACTACTTTTAGTCTACCCACTTTACCTAATTTTATGATTTTCATTTTTTTAAAACTATTGAATTTTATGTTTTCTAAGTCTACACTCGTATCACTGGCAAAAGAAATCCAATACTTACATATATAATATATATTATATATCATTTATAAATGTTTTAGTGGTAATGGATTTACCCAAATCAATACATTATTGAATAATAATGACAATAATAGCATCACTGTCTCTTGATTATTGATTTTAATTAATTTATTTTAATTAATTAATTACAATTTTAATGGGTTCAGTATTACACAGTTTTGAATGATATTCACTGCTGGTAATTGGTAAATGGTATTTGCATATTTTAATTCTGCTTTCATATAACAATTTTACTTAGTTTTTAAATAAATAGCTGCTGAATTTCACCAAAGATAACTTTTCTGCATCTGTGACACATTTGTCCTTTAATTCGTTAATGTAAGTGATAATGTTGATAGAGTCCTGATATTGAGTCACCTTAATATTCTGGAAATAAGCTCGATGAATGGAAATTTCTCACTATTTTTTCTTTTCTTCCTCATTCTTTCCTATCCTGAGATCTGTGTCCTGATACATTTGCTTCTTGGTTAGCATCATTCTTAGAGGTTTTTCTTCAGATATATGGGTGATCTCAAAAACTAGCAAATGCACAATTATCTTTGTGTCATTCTAATAGGGAAATGTTGTCTCACAGGAAAAGACTGTGTATGGAACCTTTGGGGCATGCAGTTTTTGTTCTGCCATGATCTAACTTCCAATTTTGCATGAGGAGATTAATACCAGTCTGATTTTACCTTTTAAAATACTTAGTTCTTTCTCTCTGAAAGCTTGTAAGAAAGTATTTTTCATTCATTTAAAAATATTCATTGAGTGCTTACTATGTGGAAGGCACTAGTCTGGGCTCAGCTGTAAATGAAAAAGTGGTCTCAGCCATGTTCTTACTTTCAAATTTACCCTACTTTAGGCTGTTTGGGCATGTGTGGGACCTGATGATCCCTTATAATCTGAAGACCAATTTCTCCCTTCAGTGCAGTGATTTTTTTCCTATTATCTTCTATTTTTTAATAATTTAATTTTTGCCCCTCTTCTAGCTTAAATGTCTTCTTTCGTTAATGTTATTTGCATGTTTGGTCTCCTATATTTATCTTACAAGTTGTTTGTGTTTTCACTTATTATTTCTGTATTTTTATATGTTTGCTTTGAGCTGTGAGATATTTCTTCTGCTTGATTTTCAGTTCACTAACTTGTTTCTACACAGGAACCCTCTTCTCCTTAAATTCTCCCCTTGAATGTTTTAATCTTTTGCTTTTTTCTTTTCTTTTTTTTTGAGGGGGGGGTTACATAAATGTGTTGGCTAGTTATCATTAGGAGTCATCCTTTTTAGGGAAAATTCTGAGACACTTTTTCTCCTCTCTGACTTCTGGGCTCCCTTACATGTGTTGTTATTTTCCCTTGTCTGCTCAGTGGGTCTCCGGTCCAGTTGCTAGGATACCTTAAGTGAGGAGAACTCCCAGAGCTGCAAAGACTGATGGTCTCTTTACCTATGGGTTGGTAGAGGAGTTCCAGGTAGGTTTTAGTCTCTTGCACTGTGAGAAAGCCCCTGCAGTTAGGACTTCCAGCCCCCGGGGCCAGAAATGAGACAGCCAACTGGCTTGTCTCCCCTCTAACTCCTCAGGAGCGGGCACACTTTCATGAGCTATGTAGGCCTTGAAGCATGGAGAGAGAGAGAAACTTCTGTGGGCCAAGCTCCCCTCAGGCTTCTTGCTCTGATATCTTTTCCTGGAAGGTACATGGACTTGGCCTTCCTCACCTACAGGCCTTAGCAGCTGCTAGGTTTAGAAGAGAAAAATGGGTTAGAATAGGGAGGTGGTAGAAGTTTAAAAATGTCATCTTTCCAGAATCCTATCCTTTTTGCCACAAATGTAACTCTGTCTATTAAAGAGTTATGGTGAATCTTCAGAATTGATTCTTTCTCTGCCAGTCTTGAATCAGAGCAAACTACTTAATGTGCATAAGAAAGACATGAGGTTTGTGGAATAGTGACAAGATTGGCCTACTCTTCCTCTTATTGGAAATATCTACCTGTTTTTCAGGACTCAGTTTGTACAATAAGTCTTCAGAAATCCTTTCCACTCTCTTTATTAATCCACTCATGGGGCCGGGCGCGGTGGCTCAAGCCTGTAATCCCAGCACTTTGGGAGGCCGAGACGGGCGGATCACGAGGTCAGGCGATCGAGACCATCCTGGCTAACACGGTGAAACCCCGTCTCTACTAAAAATACAAAAAACTAGCCGGCGAGGTGGCGGGCGCCTGTAGTCCAGCTACTCCGGAGGCTGAGGCAGGAGAATGGCGTAAACCCGGGAGGCGGAGCTTGCAGTGAGCTGAGATCCGGCCACTGCACTCCAGCCCGGGCAAAAGAGCAAGACTCCGTCTCAAAAAAAAAAAAAAAAAAAAAAAAAAAAAAAAAAAAAAAAATCCACTCATGGTGAGATTAGTCTTTGTTTTAAACTGGGACATGTAAAAGATGTGATGTTTCCTGAAGTTCTGTAGCATTTACTGTGCACAACTCACTTGACACATAATGGTAACATCAACAGTAAAAAAGCTAACATGTATTAGTTTAGTACTATGTTAACATTTTTATATATGTCACTCATCCTATGAGTAAGATAGTATTGTTATTCTTTTTAACATACATTTTTATTTACCTTTAAAGATGTCTAGTTTCCCTTATCAAGTTGTAGTCTCCTTTTGGGCAGTTCTTAATTTCTTTATATCTCCAGTACCTATTTCCATGAACAAAATAGATACTTAATAAATGTTGCTTTCATAATGGTAATAATAACCAGACAATCAATAAGTATCCTTTTATCCTGTAGTAATTACAGAGTGTCCTCAATCCTTCAGTTTGCTGGGGTGAAATAGCCAGGAAGATGGGGACATCACCTGTACTTTTGAGGACTTTATAGTTTTGATGAGAACAGAAATTAAATCTTGGAAGAGCAAAAAATACTAAATCTCCTAATCTCTTCTCTTACCCTTCAATAAAGGTGAACTATTTTGGAGTCGTTCCTATCAATAAAAGGACAGTTATAGAACCTCAGCTATGGAAGAAAGGAGATCTTTTCTACTTAGAAACGAACTATCATTTTAAAACTCATCAACTCCACAAAAATACCAACAATGAAGAAGTAAAGAACTAAACACTTTTTACATGTTTTAAAAGCTGAGTCTTTATTTTTATTAAATAGCAATGTGTAGGCCTCAAAAATGAAAATGCAATTCATGATATAGGAATTTTTAAAAGGTCCTATAAAGTACATGGATAGTAATTTGATGATCTGTAATTCAGAATATTTGACTAATTTCCTAAACAACACCATCTTGGACACATACCAGCACAATATCAGGGATTAAAAATGTACTAATTGAGTAGGTCCTTGTAAAAACTGTGTATCTCCAACATTTACATGTAAAATCCATAGAAGCCACCTTGATAAGGCGTTATACTTGCTGTTTGTTACTAGTAAGCCCTATATCTGCTTTTCCTGCCCTCCCAGGGCGGCAAGTTTGAAGACTTCATTTTTAAGACTCATCTGCCCACTGGGTTTTGATTATGAACTGCTAGAAGGAGGTGTGCCTGAGAACAGAAGGCGAAAGGAAGGCAGCAGCCCCTTTGCTTCTGCAGCAGTGTGAGTGCATGTGCAGTCCCTGCACCGTGCAGCCTTGATGGTGGCTCCCTCAGATCAGTGAGTCTGTGGACTCTCGAGCCCAGCAAAGTCAGAGTGTGGCAAGCATTAAGTCCCTGCTCCACCTCAGTGCCAATTCTGCCATGGGGGCTCTGGTAGATTCAGAAAGAGGAAGAATTCCTGGGCCCTGGGTACAGCCACCATCCTATTTTCTTCATTTAGCCCCTTCAGCATGTTTACAACCAATTCCCTGTTAAAATTTTACTTCCATGCTTTTGTTACCAGTCACTCAGCTGGAAATAACCAGAAAGCGTTCTGTTTTCCTAGCTGGAAACTAACATATTCAGTCTGAGACTTTTAGATAAGGGGCTTGGTTTTAATGAGGTTGACTGTGTTAGGAAAATAGAAGGTTTTTCATAAGTTTGGCAAACAGAGCTGTGGGTCTTCTAAGTCATACTTGTTTAAGAATTCCTCTAGGAGCAGATTCTTTTTACTCTGGCCCAGTTTAAGGTAAACCTGTTCCATGGAAGCAGAGTTTTGCAGTTTCTTCATGTTTTGCAATTTTGCAGTTTCTTCACGTTGTACCTCTTCTTTCTGCTCCCTTTTCCCCATTTGGTAACTGCTCTGACTCCCATGGAGGCTGACTTGCTGACAACTTGCACCCTGGCAAATCAACACAATAGTGGAAAACATTGTCATCGGTCATTTAGATTAATGATATAGCAACAACTTTCAATGCATGGTTATCTCCACTAGGCATTTTCTTTTGAAGCATTTAATTTCAAATTTGGGATCAATATCCTATACTCATTAAAGACGTTTTAGGCATCAGTAAGGTATTACTTGTCCTGTGCACACTACAGTGGATGCTCTGGTACTACAATATTAGCAGAGCCAGCTTTGAGGTTCACTCTGAGTGGTTATCAGCAGTGAAACTATTTTTGTGTGGGTAGCCTCCTGATGCCTCAGGGAAGATCGGAAAGGTGCTCATGTTGTCCTTTTCTTAATCATTCCTTCATGCAATCATTTATTCCAAACAAACACGTATTGATCATCATATGTAGCAGGTGCCATGCTAGGCACTGTGGAGACAGCCCTGGTTAAAACAGAACAAATGACACAGCGTATGAATCCAGGGCTCAGCAGCTCTGCCACTTGGAGCTTTGGAAACATGAGAAAGTTATTTTGAGCCTCAGTTTCCTCATCTACAGTATGCGGGAAATCATGGTACGGACTGCAGCTAGTTGTGCCTAGTTCTCCCCACACACATTTCCTCAAACTACTAAAGACAGAGCTTTTTATGTCCCTTTATTCCCTACTTTTCCTCAATATAGAACAGCACAGAAGGCCCTGAATTTTACGCAATTCCTTCCTTTCTCTGACTTGGATCCAGAGTTTCCAGATGCTTCTTTGTATTTTTCAGATAGAGTTTTCTGAGTTTCCAGATGCATTTTATATTTTGAGTATATTTAAGATTATATGCCTTCCTATTTAATATTTTTCTAACACAAAGATCATGGTTCTGCTACCTTGGACCTCATTCATATGCCTTCTGTATTATTTCTATCTGTGGTAGTGACGCTTTCTTTCTCTTTTTTTTTGAGACGGAGTCTTGCTCTGTTTCCCAGGCTGGAGTGCAGTGGCCGGATCTCAGCTCACTGCAAGCTCCGCCTCCCGGGTTCACGCCATTCTCCTGCCTCAGCTTCCCGAGTAGCTGGGATTACAGGCGCCCGCCACCTCGCCTGGCTAGTTTTTTTTTTTTTTTTTTTTTTGTATTTTTTTAGTAGAGACGGGGTTTCACCGTGTTCGCCAGTATGGTCTCGATCTCCTGACCTCGTGATCCGCCCATCTTGGCCTCCCAAAGTGCTGGGATTACAGGCTTGAGCCACCGCGCCTGGCCTTTCTTGAGCCACCGCGCCCGGCCTTGGTAGTGATGCTTTCAAAAAGTTGTGTTGAACACATTATCTTTATTAATAAAGATATTTTTGTATAAAATCACTTTGCCAAGGTAATAAGGTACTGCTTCATAATCAGTGAATCTTCATTAAAAAGTCATCTTTGACATGTCCCAATTTAAAACAAAGGCTACAATAGTCATTATATCTGGTATAAGCTCTACTTTCTGCCTTATCTCCCAATGTAGCACATTCCTGGATTTAATATAGGATTGTCAACCAGGATCTGGGGAAATATCAATGGCAGTGACAAAAAGACTGTTGTATACATTCAAAGCTTTCCCAAATAGTCTTTAAAATAATAAAAGAATGAAATAAAGTCAAACTACTATTGGGAATGTTTATATAACACTACTCATTTTTTTTAATGATTGTCCCTTCTATAATATAGACCATAGATAGGGATTTGTATAAATATTTGACATCACTTTAATTTGCCAAAATGACTATTTCTCTGTACAATGTTAGATTTGTGCTTTCAGGCTATTGTAGCCAGACAGCCCCCAAAAGTAGAGCCTGACATAATATGTGCATGCACAAAAGACTGAGCGAGAGAGAAAGAAAGAACATCAGAGAGAATGACAAGGAAAGAAAGGGAAGGAAGGAAGGAAGGAAGGAAGGAAGGAAGGAAGGAAGGAAGGAAGGAAGGAAGGAAAGGACTTGTGATCAGGTAGTTTATGTGGGAGGTGAGGTTGGAAGTGAAAAGGGAAAGGAGGGACCACCCAGGCCTGCTGTGGGTGGCTGAGGCTTGATGCCACCAGTACCTTTTTGCCAGCATGTTTAATAGGATGCTTATCGAAATTGTCCACCTGAGGGAGGAATAGGAGAAGCTTTTATTTGTCTCAGTCGCCCTTGAGCATGTGTGGGGACTGAGTGGGGGCTTACACCAAATATGGGCTGCATACAGGAGAGGCCCTATTGATGGAGTGGGTGGAGCCTCTAAGAAAATGTCCCCTCCCCACCATCACTGGACTCAGAGATGAGACTGTGAGGCGGGAACCAGGCGACCAGTACTTGGTTGAAAAAAAATTAGATCAAATAGGACAAAAATTATTCATAAGGAAAATGATACTATTGAAGATTACATGCTTTCCTTGACTGCTAATATCTGTATTTCCATACTTGGTATAAAGACAACTTAGAGTTGGAGAGATAGAGATTATTGAGTTACTTAATTAAATATAATAAATCTGATGTTTTAACACTAGGTGGGATGATTAATTCTGTATTCCTGAACCTAGCCTCACTTGGAACGTACTCCTGGGGCTCTTTATTCTTACATTTATAAATTATGAATTCAATGAGTCTAATATTTTGCTGATAATGGGTATATAATACATTAAGTCTTGCTTGCTTTAAACAGTTACTTTTCTTGATAGCAATTAGGATGGGAAAAAGAATGTCCTTTGTCATGGTCTACATTTTCAGACTACAAACTATATTTATGGTTTGGCTTAGTGATGATAGCAATACAATTATTAAAGCAATATTAATATAAACTCTCCAGAAATTTTAAAACAATTATAAAAATAAAAAGATGAATAAAAGCTGAAATGAAAAAATATGGTAAATGAGGACAATGAGCATTTTTTCAAGATATGTATGAGTGGATTTCGATGTAAGGATAAAGAAGAAAAGTATTGCATTGTCATATCTGGAAAGATATTCTGTGTTACTTTGACTTATATGCCATCCAGAGCCTTCAATGTCTTCCTCTTTTTTTTTATATACTTTAAGTTCTGGGATACATGTGCAGAACATGCAGATTTGTTGTTTTTAAGATCCAGCCCAAAGCAAGTCATTCAAGAGCTGCCACAAGCAGACTCCAGCCTTTCTCTCTAAACCACCTGACCCAGGTGCTTTAGAAATATTAACTCAGTCTGTATAAAATGTCTGTGATGTAGGTCCCATTATCATCTGTATTTTTCAGTTGAGGAAACTGAGGTACATGCAGGTTAAGTAACTTGCTGGCAATCATCAGCAAGTAAGTGGTGAGCCAAGATTCGGGAGGATGCTTTGCTCATGTGTAATTACTGAAAAGTCTCTTCTCTAGTCTGGTCTGAATCTCAGCCCTTCCTGTCTTTAGGAAATGTAAATGTACTGATTGAGTCCCATCTGTTGAGAATAACAGTGGGATTAATATCCATAGACTCTTCTTTGTGTGTGAGAGACAGCACAACACAGCTCCCTGTTCTGTACCTTTCGTCTCTGACTGGCATTGCCTGTCTCCTTCCCTAGACAGCGCTTTGGACAGAGTCCTGCAAGGCCCTCCTCAGTTAGGCCCAGCCAATCCCAAGACCATGTGTAGGCAACAGTGCACTGCCATTTTGCTAAGAAATTGCTCTTCCTGTGGTAGTTTCTAAACCTCACAAATAAGCGGTACAGATGTCTTTCCTCGACTGATGTTTGATTAGTCCCTTTTCCTCTGTGGTAGTTCGTTACCTCTGATAGCATTCCTCAAGAATTGTACCACCTCTTAGATAAAACAGACATCTTGAACGTGGAATCTGAGCTTCCTAATGTTTCCCTAACATCTTTATGGGAGAAGCACATATAACCTTGCAGATCTGTTGAATAGAATGTATGTAATGCCCAGCGTTGAATTTCAAGAGCCATGAATAGAGTAGAATTTGTTTACAACTTTTCATGTGCTTGACAACGTATAGAATATGCAGTTATCTTGAAAGTGTTTATTTAGTTTTTACATTTGGTTAGGATTTTTTAAAATCAAAAGTGTTAAATCTTAGCAAGAGTGTTGTAGAGCCATTCTGACAAAAAGGGTGTGACTAGGAAGACCATTTCCACTTGTTACTATGTGTGTATGTAGGGGGGAGGGGATTTATTTCATAGTTTACCTTTATTACTTAAAATTATAATTTTTATATAAAATTTCATTTTATACAAGAAAAATTCTCAGTAGTAATAGGCATACCGATAAAAAAATTGCGTCTAACTCTTTAATCCATTGCCTCTTACACTTTATTATGCCCATGAATCCCCTGGGATCTTGCTAAAATTCAGATGTGGAGTCGGTGGGTACAGCCTGAAACCTGAGAGTGTGCATTCTAACAAGCTCCCAGGTGATGCTGAGGCTGCTGGCCTTCAGATCTATACCTTGAATAATAAGGAGAAGCCATACATGAGCCAGCTAATGCTTTATTTTCTTTCTTTCTTTCCTTCTGTCTTTTAAAAAAAATTCCCAGCACTAGGACAGCATTTGCGCTTTTCCCCCAGCCCATCTAGAGTGGGCTTTGCATAGATAATAATAGTTTGCCTTCCTAGGTGTGGTGTGAAGATTCAGTGATATAAACCCTTGCTACTCAAACTATGATCTGTAAACCACCACCAGCAACAGCAGCCACCTGGCAGCTTGTTAGAAATGCAGAAGCTCAGGCCCCACCCAAGACCTATTGATTCATCTGCAATTTTTTTTTTTTTTTTTTTTTTGAGACAGGGTCTCACTCTGTCGCCCCGGCTGGAGTGCAGTGGTGCGATCTTGGCTCACTGCAACCTCCGTCTCGTGGGTTTAAGCGATTCTCCTGCGTCAGCCACTGGGGTTACTGGGATTATAGGCGTGCACCACCACGCTCAGTTAGTTTTTGTATTTCACCTTGTTGGCCAGGTTGATCTTAAACTCCTGGCCTCAAGTGATCCACCTGCTATGGCCTCTTAAAGTTCTGGGATGATAGGCGTGTGCTACCGCGCCTGACCTCATCTGCATTTTGATAAGATGCCTCAGTGGCTTGTGTGTACATTAAAATTTCAGAAACATTGATGTAGTCCAGATGGAGTAACTGGTACATAGAAAGTGCTCAATAGATTCTAACCGTTACCCTTTGAGTTCTTAAAACCATATGATTATTTATATTCTAATTTGCATTTGAGAAGATTAACACTATTTGTAAAGAAAAGGACTAGGGTTGTAACCTAGATCTTTTTTTTTTTTTTTTGAGACGGAGTCTCGCTCTGTCGCCCGGGCTGGAGTGCAGTGGCCGGATCTCAGCTCACTGCAAGCTCCGCCTCCCGGGTTCCCGCCATTCTCCTGCCTCAGCCTCCCGAGTAGCTGGGACCACAGGCGCCGCCACCTCGCCCGGCTAGTTTTTTGTATTTTTAGTAGAGACGGGGTTTCACCGTGTTAGCCAGGATGGTCTCGATCTCCTGACCTCGTGATCCGCCCGTCTCGGCCTCCCAAAGTGCTGGGATGACAGGCGTGAGCCACCGCGCCCGGCCAAGTAACCTAGATCTTTTGATTCCAAAACCTGTGCCCTTAATACTGCATAACCTTTTCCCCGAAGTGAATTTCTTGAATAGTGAGGGCCTTGGTGGCTCTCACCTCTCCTTTCAACTCCCCTTAATCAGGCACCTTACTTTTGAAAGTCCAGCAATGCTCATGAAGGTGCTCCAAACAGGGTTCCCTTGCTGAACACCATGTCGTTTTCCCCAGTCAGAGCACTACCTGTTACTTGCTCGGCAATCCTATTCCTGCAGGTTGCAGCAAAGGCTAGCCATGTTAATCCCTCCAGAGGTGTTTTCTGCCTTATGCAGGGTTTTCTGAATGTAATCCTTTTGCTCAAAGGAAGTACTCCTCAGGAGCAAATGCTACACTTTGCAAGGTTGGAGGGGGTGTGTTTTAGCATGGAAATGGGAGTGGGGTGTTGTGTGTGTGTGTGTGTGTGTGTGTATGTATATGGGTATGTGCAGATGTTTGTCTGTAGAGATTTCTGCTCGCATCCCTGAATCCCAACTCTTTTTTTTAATTAGTATTTCTTTCTTTTATTATTATTATTATTATTATACTTTAAGTTCTAGGGTACATGTGCATAACGTGCAGGTTTGTTACATATGTATACTTGTGCCATGTTGGTGTGCTGCACCCGTCAACTCGTCAGCACCCATCAACTCGTCATTTACATCAGGTATAACTTCCAATGCAATCCCTCCCCCCTCCTCCCTCCCCATGATAGGCCCCGGTGTGTGATGTTCCCCTTCCCGAGTCCAAGTGATCTCATTGTTCAGTTCCCACCTATGAGTGAGAACATGCGGTGTTTGGTTTTCTGTTCTTGTGATAGTTTGCTAAGAATGATGGTTTCCAGCTGCATCCATGTCCCTACAAAGGACGCAAACTCATCCTTTTTTATGGCTGCATAGTATTCCATGGTGTATATGTGCCACATTTTCTTAATCCAGTCTGTCACAGATGGACATTTGGGTTGATTCCAAGTCTTTGCTATTGTGAATAGTGCCGCAATAAACCCAACTCTTGACAGACACCCGATCCATTTACATGAACAGCTGTACTACGGAGACCATTTGCCCCGTTCTGATTATGCCACTTAAGAATTTAAATAGGATTTTTGTTTCTGACTTCACTTTCAAGTTTTAAGAAACAAGCTAATAGACTGTAGCCTTACTGTGATAGATTTAGCTATGTCTCTTTCTCTTAATTGCTTCACATTTAAACTTGAGGTGCTTTTCAATTTGCTCTTGTTTCTCACCTCACAGGCACTGACTGATTTAGTTTCTTTTAGCATATTTGCTAATGGGAATTGATTGGCTTTGCTGATTCTCATTAGGACTGTTTTGAGTTGGACAGCTTCATTTAAAACTGAAGATTTTGTGTACAATTTTTGTTTATCCCCTGGTTTTGTCTCTTGGATTAAGACCACTCCCCAGAAAATGAAGTCAAAAGTCTAGAAGAAAGCAACTTAGGTCTCTAATAGTTTTCTTTTCTTCTTTTGTTAATTTTTGTTATCTACACTTTGACTTATCCGGTTAGGATTTCCAAATGTTTCTTTGTGTTGGGGATAGTATAATATTGTAGAGGAAGATAACACTTTTTCAGGCTTATTTGGACAGGTATGAAGTAAATGAAAAAAATTTGCTACGCCATCCTAGATCAACTTGGAAAGACATTTCTTTAGGACTAAAATGTGATAGTAGAGAAAGCCTGCCATTGGTAAATGTGAGACTCAGGCAAATCTGGTAGGTCACATCAAACTATTCTGGTTCCAGTGATACTTGCAAACAAGGATTTACTAGGCCAGCATAATGAAGAAATGCTTCTCTCCTTTGTACCTGTTTTCCTATATACATACAATACACACAATGCTTTGCCTTTAATGCAAATCATTTTAAGACAGTATGAATTTGGAAATTTCTAATGACATAGAATATTGCAGTTGTCATATAGTACAAGATGAAAAATAATAGTCTATCAAGTGGCACCAATTTTTTTTATGAATTTCCTTTTCATTCCTAGTTTGTTGATGGTTTTTTTTTTTTAATTATACTTTAAGTTCTAGGGTACATGTGCACAACGTGCAGGTTTGTTACATATGTATACATGTGCCATGTTGGTGTGCTGCACCCGTTAACTCGTCATTTACATTAGGTATATCCCCTAATGCTATCCCTCCCCCGCCACACCCCACGACAGGCCCCGGTGTGTGAAGTTCCCCACCCTGTGTCCAAGTGTTCTCATTGTTCAATTCCCACCTATGAGTAAGAACATGGAGTGTTTTGTTTTCTGTCCTTGCGATAGTTTGCTCAGAATGATGGTTTCCAACTGCATCCATGTCCCTACAAAGGACATGAACTCATCCTTTTTTATGGCTGCATAGTAGTCCATGGTGTATATATGCCGCATTTTCTTAATCTAGTCTACCATTGATGGACATTTGGGTTGGTTCCAAGTCTTTGCTATTGTGAATAGTGCCACAATAAACATATGTGTGTATGTGTCTTTATAGTAGCATGATTTATAATCCTTTGGGTATATACTCAACAATGGCATGGCTGGGTCAAATGGTATTTCTAGTTTTAGATCCTTGAGGAATCACCACATTGTCTTCCATAATGGTTGAACTAGTTTACAGTCCCAGCAACAGTGTAAAAGTGTTCCTATTTCTCCACATCCTCTCCAACACCTGTTGTTTCCTGACTTTTTAATGATCGCCATTCTAACTGGTGTGAGATGGTATCTCATTGTGGTTTTGATTTGCATTTCTCTAATGGCCAGTGATGACGAGCATTTTTTCATGTGTCTATTAGCTGCATAACTGTCTTCTTTTGAGAAGTGTCTGTTCATATCCTTTGCCCACTTTTTGACAGGGTTGTTTGTTTTTTTCTTGTAAATTTGTTTGAGTTCTTTGTAGATTCTGGATATTAGCCCTTTGTCAGATGGGTAGATTGTAAAAATTTTTTCCCATTCTGTAGGTTGCCTGTTCACTCTGATGATATTTTCTTTGCTGTGCAGAAGCTGTTTAGTTTAATTAGATCCCATTTGTCAATTTTGGCTTTTGTTGCCATTGGTTTTGGTGTTTTAGTCATGTAGATGTCTATTAGGTCCACTTGAAGTGGCACCGATCTTAAACAGTGTCTATACATATGTTATGTGTGTGTATGTGCATGTGTGTGTGTGTATTTGTGGCAGGATGAATTTCAGTCCATCAGCTCAGGTGGGTAAGTACTGTGACTTTCTATTCTATAACTCAACTTAGTTCTTTGATTTTGAGCTCCTAGTTTGTTAAGAGTGGGCAGAATGTTACCTGTCTCCTGAAGTTCCATCCCCACATGACCATCTTGGTGTGGTTCAATAATTCCAAGACCCTACTCTGTTTCAATAAATTGAAGTAGGGGGAGGGAGAATGGTTGCTAGCCCCCATATTGCCATTGAGGTGTTTAGAGTTCTGGTGACCATGGTCCCTCAGGTCCCACTTTTTGCTGTGTGGTGCCATTTTTAGGGCATAGACATCCTTCCCTGGCCTGTCTATGGTCCTGCCTTCCCAGGCATACAATACAGCTGACCTCTCTGGGATATGACCATCTGACCATCTCTTTGGTTCTTGGGAATCCTGCTCTTTTTTTTTTAAACTCCTTCCAACCTTGAGGAATCCTCTTTTGGTCTTAGAGAAGTCCATCTTCCTTCATATGTATGCCTGCTCAGTCCTCTCCTTTTAGGTTTTTGGGAACTAAAGCTGGGTTTTCTGCTGGAGAGCTCGTTTCTGCCCTCCCCTGAGGCACTGAACAAGGACCTAAATGGGGAGGGGACAGTGGGAAGAGGCAGATACAGAAAAGACTTTTTTCAATAGGAGGATAATACCTCAAAGTATCATCTCTGTACATATCCTAGGATTTAATCATGTATATTTCTTTGTGTCAGGACATTCCAGAACACTGTGCTGTTGGCTTTTCCTTTAAGTTGCAGAGTCTGCAAGTGAGCTGAAACCAACAAGTTGTTCATCCATTTTCCCTAGCAAATAGGCTATTTGGTATAAGAGACACAAATTGTTCAGTGAAATTATCTTTCTCTTACAAGTTTTTAAGGATAATTAATTTTAGGTGGTTGGCAAATATAATGTGAAAAGAAGTGGATTGTTAAGTAGCTATGTGAGGTCAGCTTTTCTCTCCCTCCTAATAAGGCACTTAAAATCTTACCTTTTAAGTATATTGCTTGATTATTGTGAATTATGTTTGCAGTGTGACAAATATTTTTAAAAAAACAAAGGATTTTCATGGAGGGAAATCAACTCAGAAATAAATGAATGGGTGTGAAATCCTTTCATTGCTACAATAATAGGATAATTTATGTAATACCTCAAGCATCCAAATCTTTTAATAGCTTTTTTGAAATATAAAAGACTGAAAAAAATCATTTATGCCTGTTCCCGCCCTCACTGAGTATTTATTTGAAAAACTTCTTGTTCAGTTAATGCTCTCTTGAAAAATAATAGCAGCCTTGTCTTGAATGAAAAGAATTGAATTCTTATGGTTTTCTTCTCAGAAATTTCTATGGTAGTTGTGGGGAAAATGTTTTCCCATTAATAAGGTTTATCCTTTTTTTTCTTTCAGTATTCTGATAATAGCTTATGATACCATATCCCACTTCACATTTTTAGCACTTGTTCAAATCTCATGCCTACATTTTTTATCAGATTTCATTTTTCTGTGTTAGATTAACCACTTTGCAGGCCCACACCACCTCACCTCTAGATGTCTATGGTAAAGTAATGATTCTCAAACTATCCGTAATGAAGGAACAAGTTTCCAAATTCACACTCTCAATTCTTGTACTAATCTCACAGACAGAAAACAAGCAGCTGGCAGATTGGCCACTTTGTTTACAGCTCTGCAGGCTGTACAGGAAGCATGGGGCAGGCATCTGCTTCTGGGGAGGCCTCATGGCAGAAGGCAAAGCAGAAGCAGATGTGTCACATGGCAAAGACAAGTGCAGGTGGGGCAGGGCATATACTTTTCAATGACCAGATCTCTCAAGAAGTCACTCACTATCTTGAGCTCAGAACCAAGGGGATAGTACTAAATCAGTTGTGAGAAATCTGCTCCCAAGATCCAATCACCTCCCACCAGGTGCCACCAACAACACTGAGACTACAATTCAACTTGAGATTTGGGTGGGGACAGCATCCAAACTATATCACTATCTTTAACACTCTCTTGTGCCATTCTAGATATCTTCCTAAAATACTTCTGCTTCCTACAATGAAATCCCTGCTCACCATGCTGGGGCCTAAGACCCTGCAAAATCTGGCAACACTCTACCTGTGTCCTAGCCACACATCGTAGCCTTCTCTATCATTCTTTCTCTTTCCTGAAAAGCAATTCCTGAGTACTCAACCAGAAATAACCTTTGTCCCTTACACCTGGCTGCATTGATTCCTAGATTTCCTGATTGCCAATAACATATTGAAATACAAACTGCTCTCTAATTGTCTTATGTTTTAAATGGATTGCTTGTTTTAATTAATGAGTAACTTGTGGATTTGGTGGGCAAAAACCATGGAATGTTCCCAGTCAAGGGAAGAGTGAAGCAGGGAGCAGGCCACCATGTCTACAAGGGTTGAGGTGGAGGTGGCATAAGGAGAGACAGGAATTCTTAACTTTGGGTCTTTAGAGAGATCATTTGGGGAGTGTGTCCCTGATCTGAAGAGGTTTTGTTGTGTGTGTGTGTGTGTGTGTGCATGCAACCACACACATGCAGAGGAGAGTATTTATAGAGGGGAGTACTACAACTTCTGAATATCTACTTTTAATTGAGTTTTTATTGAGAGAATTATAGATTCACATCTAGTTGTAAGCAATAATACATGGAGCTCCCATATATCCTTCATGCAGTTTCCACCATTGGTAGCATCTGGCAGTGCTATAGTCCAATAACACAAGCAGATTATTGACATTGAATCAATCTACCTGTCTTATTCAAGTTTCCCCAGTTTTTTGTGTACTCATGTTGATGCACATGTGTGTTTAGTTCTATTCAAGTTTATCAAATGTGAAGACTCTTCTACTAACCATCAGAGTCATAGTACACAACAGCTCCATCACCAAAAGGACCTGTCCTGTCTCCTTTTTATAATCACACTCACTCCATTTCTCCAGCCCTGCCCTGATCCTTACCCTTGGCAACAGCTCATCTCTCCTCGATTTCTAAATTTTTGTCATTTCAAAAATATTACATAAATGGAAGCCTATAGTATGTAACTTTTGGAGATTGGCTTTAAAAAAATAACTCAACATTACTCTCTGGAGATTCATCTTAGTGGCTACATGTACTAATAGTTCCTTTTTATTGCTAAGTAAGTATCCCATGGTATAGATGTATCAATTTGTTTAACCATTCACCTATGGAAGGACACCTCGGCCGATTCCAGTTTTAGGCTATGACAAATAATGCTTTTATGAACATTCACATACAGGTTTGTATGTGAACAGAAGTTTTTATTTCTCTGAAATAAATGCCCAAGAGTTCAATTGCTGGGTCATATGGTAGTTGCATGTTTTACATAATCCTTAAAACTCATTATGTAAAATTGCTTCCCAACTCCACACTTCTGTATTATGATATAAAGTTTGGTTGCTGGAGCAGTTATGACTCTGATAATAATCCCTAAATTCAACCTTTTTACTCTTAAAAGTTTTTTTTTGCCTTCTTCAAAATAATTATCTTAAAACATATGTGTCATATTATACTTTCAGCAAAAATATAAGCTTAGTGGAATTTTATAGGAAATTGAGACACGGAGGAATTAAATAACTTGGGTCATATAGAGAATTAATATCATGGTCTGAAGCAAATCCCAAGACCCTTAAAGTAGAGTTTTAAAGCTATATTTGGTGACACATTAATGGGACATGAAATCAACTATGTCAGTCATAACCAGAATGTTTCTACAAAGATACAGACCAGACTAGATCCAAAATATCATTGCGCATTGCAAATAGTATGTATTATATACTTTTTGTTGCATTTTTATGTATATGTGTGCGTATCCAATTACCTGAAATTGGATGATGGTTAGAAGTGCTGGAAAACTCTGTTCTTACAGCTTAGCTCTTTTCATTGAAATTCCCAGATAATTATCCTGTAATTTCCCTGTGCCTAAAAAAGTCTTACAATATTCAAACTAGAATAGAGGTACAATTTATAATTCTTAATTAATATCAGAATAAATGTGAGTTAGAAAGAGATCTTCTCTTATCAGAAACTTATTAAAATGCTATTTGTTGCTTTATGGAACTTTACTTTCTTTGTCACTTAAAACACACTTCTTACACAAATCCTCCAGATTATAGAAAAAAAGGGAATACTAGCCAACTCATTTGATAAAATTAGCTTAACTTTGATAACTGAAATGGCTTGGCTGTGTCCACACCCAAATCTCATCTTGAATTGTAGCTCTCATAATCCCCACGGTGGGAGGTCATTGAATCATGGGGGTTGTTTTTTTCCTGTGCTGTTCTCATGATAGTGAATAAGTCTCATGACATCTGATGGTTTATAAAGGGCAGATCCCCTGCACATGCTCTCTTGCCTGCCACCAAGTAAGACATACCTTTGCTCCTCCTTCACCTTCTGCCATGATATTGAGGCCTCTCCAGCCATGTGGAACTGTGTGTCCATTAAACCTCTTTTTCTTTATAAATTACCCAGTCTCAAGTATTTCTTCAGAGCAGTATGAAATGGACTAATACAATAACAAAACATTACAGGGGCAGTACAGCAGTTAGATGTCAGAGGGCTTCCCCAAGGTTACACATTTAGAAAGTGTTAGGGCCAACACCCAACTCCAAACTTTCAGACACCCAATAATGTGGTTTTCTTGAAATTGTATTCTGACTCTTGGTGGGGTATTTTCAAAGCAGCATATTATGGTTAAGTTGATTTTGTTATAAACAGACTGGATATGCCAGCACTTTCACATAAGGGTTATTTAACTGGCAACCAAGAAGACTAGGGAAGCCAGATTGACTGTCTACAGATACTGGGCAGGGCTGTCAGGCGGGAAAGGGAGAAGATTGTTTCTGCCTTACACCAAAGGCAGAATTAAGATCTAAGTTTGTTAGTTAGAAGTAAGGAAACTGCTTCACCAGAAAAAAAAAAAAAGACAATTCTAAGAAAGCTGTCCAGGGATGAAAGAACTGCCTAACACAGTCTTAGACTAATCAAATGAAGTATTCATTAACCCACGAGAAAAACCATGTATTCTGGCTGCTGGAGACAAATTCTTTCATTGGACCAAATGTTCTTTAAGGTATTTTCCAAATCCAAGTTCCTAGGAATCAACTGATAAATGACTTTTCCCCCATTAGTCATTTATCTCTGCACATTCTGCCCACATACCACATTTCCTTGCAATCTGTTTAGAGTTGAAGGGATTATTTCTAATTGAAACCTTTACTACCATGATTTTATTTCAAGTAGACATAATTTATCAAACACTGAGCTTAAGAAATAAGCATTTTTTTCCTCATAGCATTTTGAGTTGGGTCATAAGCTAATTACTTCATATTGTGGAGTGGATTAGAATGGAATGGAATGGAATGTGAAATTCAGTATTATCAATATAAAATAGAGCCTGTTTGATTGTAATCCTCAAGAAGTAGGTGGGGACAGGTATTACTCAATTGGAAATTGCAATAGAGAGGAAAAGTGATTTGCCCAGTCATGGGGCTGATTACACAGCTAATATATGGTTACAAAACTAATGAATCCTGGACCTGTTAATGTTCTTTGGTGACTCCTTGAATAAATATTAAACTTTCCACAAGAGACTACACCCAAATAGAAACTACTGACTTCTAGTGAGGGCATTTTCAAGAGGTTCTAGTCCAAACGAAAGTTATTTATTATTTATCTGATAAAACTCACTTCTACTTTGCTTACTAGTATGCTACTGAAATGTTAAAAAAAAATAGAAGATGCTCTCTTCTTTCATAGTGTTTCTTTAGGAAAAAAAAGAGGTTGCTTTATATATAGACACTTCTATTCTGAAAGCAAAGCATTCTAAACCATATGATTTTACCCCACGGACTTAAATTTTAAACTTCTCTGCATAACATATTGAAGCCTGTGCCAAGTGCTATCTGGAAAAACGTGAGTATAATTAAGACAATCAAGTGATTCAGTCCCTACCTTTTTACATTGTAGTGTCAGCTAGGAACAACATGTATGTTTCTTCTTCCACGTACTTTCCATTTTATCCTGTTGTATTTGACATCAAATGTCTGTCTGCTGCACCAGAGAAAAGAGTGGATGTTGGCTCCGATGTATGACAGGTGTCACTCGTAACAGTAACAATAGGGGATTTGGTTAGGTTTTCATTTGTAAAATTCTAGAGACTTGATTTGAAAAGATATAGGAAGGAGCAATGAGGGGAGTTGGTAATGTGAGAGCAAAAGCGATTGCTGTGCTTAAAGGAAATATGTAATAGAGAAGGTTGACGAGGTTGTGAAGAAAACTATATTTTCCTCCCTAGGGCTTCTTGTCTTTGTAACTTGCTGAATGACCCCTTGGACATTTAAAAATGTTCACGCATCAAGAGGAAGATGACAGGTAAGGAAGCCAACCTGAAAATCAACCCTTGCCTCTGCGGCTTGAGCTTGTTTTCCTAGTAAATTACCTCTGCTGCTGATGGCATCACAGATCTGGGAATTTTCGCATTCCTCCTAACCTAGAGAGCATACTAAAGATTTTTTAGAAATTGTTATTTGTGGCTCCAGACTGCAAGAGGTGTAAGAAGTCCCACATGTTGCCAGCAACCCTAAGAAGCTATTTAGAACGATTCCAATTGACATAATTTATCAAAAACTGAACTTAAAGGATTAGTACCGAGAGGACTGGCAGAAGCCTTTTGCTGTTAGATTTGCAGCAATTGTTTGCACTAGAACTATAAAGAGGAGAGCCAGTTCTGTGTGTTTGGGTAGAGAGGTAGCTTAGTTTCTTGGCCCTTTTCTCCCCCTAGACAAAGTTAGAGCAGCAATTTTTATGTCTTATTCCTTAGAGAGAGGAATTTTGGTGATTAAAGAGGAAGCAAAAGATGTTAAAAGTTCCAATTTAATTTGATTTGATTTCTTTTGAGATAGGAACTCACTCTGTCATCCAAGCTGCAGTGCAGTGGCATGATCTTGGCTCACTGCATCCTCAACCTCCCAGGCTCAAGTAATCCTCAGCCTCCTGAGTAGCTGAAACATAGGCATGTACCACGATGCCCAGCTAATTTTTGTGTTTTTTATAGAGAGAAGGTTTCCCCATGTTTCTCAGGCTGGTCTCAAACTCCTGGGCTCAAGCGATCTGCCTGCCTTGGCCTCTCAAAGTGCTGTGATTACAAGTGTAAGCCACCAGTTGGCCTCATCTAATTTAAAGATATTTTTGGAACAAACAAGATGACTGGACAGAAGCAGCTGTGGTCTGCAGCACTCACAGAGAGGAATGAAAAGGGATCAGTGAATTCAGCACCTTCAACTGAAATATCCAGGTTCTCACATTGGGACTGACTAGGCAAACAACTTGACCCACATAGAACCAAGGAAAGCAGGAACGGGGTTGGTGGAGGTTGGCCCACCTGGGAGCCACACGGAGCCAAATGAACCCCCACCCCCAGCCAAGGGAAGCGGTGAGTGATTGTGTGACCTGCCTGGGAAACCACGCATCTCCCACGGACCTTTGTGACCCATGGATCCGGAGATGACGTCGTGAGCCCACATCACCAGGGCCTTGGGTCTGACACACAAACTTGTGTGGAGTCTCCGTAGAGCAGTCACTCAGGCACACGTAGAGACCCAAGAGTTTTACATACTCCGGCCCCAGGAGTATGTAAAGCCCTGCACATCCTGCATATACATCCCTGAACTTAAAATAGAAGTTGAAGAAAATAAAATAAAATATTTTTGACCATTTTTGTAATTTTTTTATTTTATTCTTTTACCTATTTACTGTATGCTTTAATTAAATTGTCATTTTTTGACAATTATAGATTCACATGTAGTTGTAAGAAATAATACAAGATACTATACAATGATAATACCTTGCCAAACTATGGGACAATATTATACCCAGGATATTGACATTGATGCAACTAATATATAGAACATTTCCATCATCACAAGCATCCCTCATGTTACCTTTTTATAGCCACAACCAGTTCCCTACCACATCATCCTGGCTTTGACTCCTGGAAATCAATATTTTTGTCACTTTCAAGAATGCTACATAAATGGAATCATATATTCCATAACATGTGAGACTGACTTTTTCACTTCACAATTTGCTGGAAATTCATCCAGGTTGCTGTGTATCAGTAGTTGATTCCTTTTTACTGCTAAGGAGTATTGCATGAATGGATATACCACAGTTTTTTTTAACCATTCACCTGTTGCTGAATATCTGGACTGATTCCAGGTTTGGTTATCACAAATAAATATGCTAATAACATATATGTACAGGTTTTTGTATAAACATAGGTTGTATCTTTTCTGTTTTTTTGTCAGTTTTGCTACAGATTTGTCAATTTTATTGATCTTTTCAAGGAACAAGCTCATTGATTTATTTACATTTTCTAATGCGTTTCTGTTTTACTTCAGCGATTCCTGCTCTTATCTTGATTACCTTCTTCCTTCTGCTTGCCTTGGGTTTATTTTGTTTTCTGTTTATCTAGGTTTTTGAGGTGGGACCTTACATGTTTTTTTTCTTTTCCATTCTATGCATTCAGAGCTATTAATTTCCCTTTCTTCACTGTTTTAGTCATGTCCAACAAATTTTGAAATATTTTATTTTTATTTTCATTCAGTCAATGTATATTTTTTTAAAAATTCCTTGAGACATCCTCTTTGACATACAGCCTATTTAAAAATGTATTGTTGGGTTTCCAAGTGTTTGGAGATTTTCTTATTTTTTTGTTATTAATTTCTAGGTTGATTATGTTGTGGTTGGAGAACACACTGTATAAGTTTCAACATTATTATTTTAAATTTTTTGAGGTATTTTTATGACCCAGATATTGTCTACTTTGTATATGTTCTGTGGAAACTTGAAAGTAATGTGTATTCAGTTGTTGGTGGGTGGAATATTCTATAAATACCAATTAGGTTGTGTTGGATGATAATGTTGAGTTCTTTTATGTTCTTGCTGATTTCTATCTAGTTGTCTTATTAAGTGTTGAGAGCTGTGTTGGAGTCTTCTACTATAATTGAGGATTGTACATTTCTCCTTTAGTCCTATCAGTTTTTGTTTCACATTTTTTTTTAGCTCTTTTGTTTGGCATACAAACATTTAAGACTTTTATGTCTTTTGGTGGATTTAAATTTGCTCTGCTAATCTCTATTCTAATTTATGTATTTAGGCCATTTACATTTCCTATCATTTTTCATATATTAGGACTTAAGTTTGTCATTTTATTTTTCGTTTTCTATTTGTTTTCTCTGCTTTTAACTTTTCTGCTTTCTTTTTTACACCTTCCTATGGGATATTTGAACATTACTTATAATTCCATTTTGATGTTTCTGTAGAGCTTTTGAGCATATCTTTTTATATAACTTTTTAGTGGTTGCTCTAAGTATTACATTTTATATACAGAATTGTCACTGTCTATTGGTGTCATAATTTTACCAGTTTAAATGAAATATAGAAAATTATCTCCTTTTATGTCCTTTTACCCCCACTCTATTTATAATTGTTTTAAATGTTTTCTATATATACATTTAGAATGACACCATATATTATTTATTGTGAAATACAGCTTTTAAAAAAAACTTAGGAGAAAGAAAGTTAATAGTATTTACCCATATTTTTGCCAACTGTGTTCTTTCTTCCTTTCTGATATTTCAAGTTTCCTTCTTTTACTGTCTTCTTTCTGTTCAGTGAATTAAAAACATTTTTTTTTTTTGAGATGGTGTCTTGCTCTGTCACCCAAGCTGGAGTGCAGTGGCGCAGTCTCAGCTCCCTGCAATCTCTGCCTCCTGGGTTCAAGGGATTCTCCTACCTCAGTCTCCCGAGTAGCTGGGACTACAGGCATGTGCCACCACACCTGGCTAATTTTTGTATTTTTAGTAGAGATGGGGTTTTGCCATGTTGGCCAGACTGGTCTCGAACTATTGACCTCAGGTGATCCACCCACCTTGGCCTCCCAAAATGCTGGGATTATAGGTATGAACCACCATGCCCATCCACAGTGAATTTTAATTAGCTTTTCATATGGGGTAGATCTGCTGGCAACAGATTTTCTTAATTTTTCTTCATTTCCTTAATTTGAGAACGTCTTGATTTTCTCTCCATTACTGAAGTATGTTTTGCTAGTTAGGATTCTCAGTTGACAGTTCCTTTCAGCAGTCGAAAAAACATTGTGCTACTTTCTTCTGGCTTCTATGATTTCTCATAAGAAATCTGCTGTCATTCTACTTGTTTCTCCCATATAAGTAAGATGTAATTTTTCCTCTCTAATGCCACTCCAGTAGGGAAAGGAAGGGATGCTTCTTTGTTAATAACATGTAGAAATAAAAGTCCAGATTTCCCTCTCAGTTTCCTTTGACACCAATAGTGAAGCTTCTCATTACCGCTAGGAGTGAGTGGTAGTTCTGGCTCCCCACATGATCTCCGCTAACACCATAGTGGCTGTGGCCCCATCACCACTGTGTCGGTGAAAAAATCTTAATTCTCCACTAGGCCTATTCTGACACCATTTCAGTGGGGATTCAGGATGGTATCTTGATACTGCTGGGTGAAGATAGAAGTCTAGAATGATATGTGGTTTCCACTAGTACCATGGGTAAGGAAACTGTTATTGGCTAATGGAGATAAAAGCCTGTTTCCATACTTAGTCATCTCTAACATCACTCTGGAAGGAGTGTTTTGAGCACTCATAAAAGCACTGGAAGGTAGAAGTCTATGTTCCCTACTTGTCCTTTGTTGGTGTGGTTGGATATGAGGCCACACTGTTTTCCTGTCGTATTTGGCAGGGATACAGTAGTGATCATCTAGAAGTTTTCTGTCTTGATAGGCTGCTCCTTTATTGGTCTATTGGCTACAGAAAGCAGACTTTTGTTGAAACTTTTTTCTTCTTTGTACCCACTGGTGTTTTGGGTTGCTGGATTCGTTAGCTCAAAGCCTGGAATAAATGAAGCAAAAAAACCACATGGGGCTTATTGTTTCTTGGGTCCTGTGATTTTTAGCTGGTTTGCTTTCTTTTCTCTACCTTTTATAGGCTTCTTATGTTTGTTTTATAATGGCTTGGGGTTTTAGTTGTACTTAGTAAAAATAATAAGGAAAAGTACATCCTACTCTGTCTTCCTGGAAGTGGAAGTCCATTCTTTGATGTTTTCTAAAAAAAAGTTGCTTACATAATTATTTTATAATATTTTTCTTATAATTATTGTATATGAAATTCTTGGAGACCTGAATCTTTTTTTTTTCCTTGCTGCCTTTCATTCATGCTTATTTGTTTCCTTATGTTCAGTAATTCTGATTTGAGCCCACAACTGGTCTATCCAAACCTGCGCTGATTCTAAGACTTATATTGAAGATATTTTTCTTTTTTGAAAATTTACTTTTGCTTCTGCTAGATGCCAGAATATGCTACCATTTACCATCTTCACTGGGTCTGAAATTTAATTCAATTTAATTCAGCCTCAGGTTCAGCTTGTCCTTATTGCCTCTGTGTCAAGGCTTAGTCTCTTGAGTGTCGTGCCGATATCAGCCTCTTTCTTTAGGGCATCCCTGCCTTCCTTTCTTCTAGGAGTGTGTGTGTGTGTGTGCACGCACGAGCATGTGCTTATGACTCAGTGCTCAGGTTTTAGCTCATGGTATTTTTTAGAAGTGGAGGACTCCCTTGAAGACTGTTCTTACTTTCTATTAGCCTAGACATTTAATAAAATTATTTTCTAGTTTTGTAGAGAGAGAGATGTGCTGCCTGAAGCTGAAACTATTTCTTTTTATTCCCTATTTTCAAACATTAAAAAAAAAAAACCATGAAAACTCACTCAGATCAACTCTGAAATTCCATTGAGAACATCTCATAACATTAGACCTACTTTTCCCAAGCTATACTCTGTGGAAATGTAATATCCTGTGATATAAATAGTAGTAGGATTTTCCTCAAAGAAATGTTCCATGGTAAAAAAGAAATTGGGGAAATCACACATAATATATCCGCTTCCCTTAAAAATACATCGTACATATTATCATGTAAAGGCTCTGAGAATTTTTACAGTAAATAAAGTTTTAAAATAGTGATTAACTCTGCATTTCCCAAACTTATTTGCATGTGGAAGCCTAACCTTCTTTATTTATTTGTTTCCTTTATTTATAGAAGTATCTGTTCACATCTCACAGAATATTCAAGCTGTATGGAACAGTTGGTTAATGCTGAATTGAAATCTCTGTTAAAAAGGCTTGCACTTGCAGTTAGAGGATATTGGTTCTAGTCCTGATTTTGTGAAGCTGTGGGACACTGGACTGGTGCAGAACCTGTTTAAATCCATTTCTTTCTTTATTAAGAGGTTGAAAGAAATTATTTCTAGGGCATTTTATAGCTTCATTGTGCTCTTCTCTTAATCAATAGAGTCACCAATGCCTCCTCTTGTAGTAGAAGAATGAGAGCCTTGGAATAGTATCAGAAATGTGTGCTGCTGCTTTTCCAGGCTTACAATGCTCCTTACCACCCCAGCATTCCCTTCTCATGCTTTCCACTGCAGGGGACGTGCCTTTCCTGGAGTTTCCAGAGCCACCACTCATTTGTACCCAGGTTACGTATTTCTTGTTAGAGCTAGTTTCTGTTTTTCCAATCACTATCACAACCAACTAGGCCAGTAATGTAACTTCAAGGAGAGGAACCCATAATGATTGTGCCTTCCCAGCCTGTGTTAATTAAGATGAACAGACTGACCTTGAATGACAGTTATTAGTTTAGCTGCTGTTTTATTTCCCCAGATTTATTGGCTCAAAGTGAAAAGAGCACTCAATCTTGAGACTGTATTTGAGGACCAGTTCTATGATCTTGGGTCACCATTTTAGCCCATCTGAGACATGCATTCTTTCTCTTTGCTAAAACGGCAGCAATGCTAATTGTTTCGCCTATGTTAAGGGGCTCTTGTGTGGATCCAGGGTGATAAATAGGATACTGCTCTATGTACTACAAAAATTTAGCAAGTGGAATGTGTTTGCTAAATAATGCATTAAAATGATAAATAATAATAAATATAATGAGTTTTATGGTTGAGGTTATTTCTAGTTTATAGAACAGTAGGCTGAAACAATAACTAGAGAGGCATACACTGAGGCTATTTATGAAATAAAAACATTTCAGGAGACAATAAAATTTAAATATTTGATCCCAGAAATTATCCCTGCCTTCCCTCTCCTGTTGTCTTTTTATGTAAGAAGAAAAAAACCGAATCTAATTTGAAAAAAGAATCATGGGCCTTTCTAGGTAAATAAAGATTAAAGAAAACTTGGGGTCAATTTAGGTTAAGACAAACCTGTATGTCCAAATTTATTTTCAGTCAAAAATCCCCTTGGTCTTATTCAACTCAGAAAAATGAAAATTGGTGACCTAAAAGTGAAAACTGTGTATATTCCTACTTAGTCTCATAAGTCATTCAGTTTTAATTCCTTTTAGAATTCATGTAATGCTTTGCTAATGAATTAATGAATAATATTCTTCTGAATGTATTCCTTTGAGAATAGATTTTGTGTGTGTGTATAGCTTATTAAATCCTTGTTAATATCTATGATTTTACCATATTAATGATAGCTTCCAACTAATGCCCTTGAAATGTGGAGGAAAAGTTACAAGATTATTACCTCAATATTCAATAACCTTTTCTGTAAATCACCACACTACAGCATTCTTCCTCATGAAAATAATGAGTGATATGATCCACTCCATCAGGCTGTTAGAAAGTCAGCTTGGTAGGCAAAGACACCTTTGAAATTCTCACAATTGTCACTGCATTCTGACAGTCTCTCCATTTTAAGAAATGGGACTAAAGTAAAATAAAGAGAAACTACCCTAAAAGGACTAGGTGACAGCCTGGAGCATTTCACATTGCTGTGGTGTGGAATGATAGTTGAAAGTCTCTGATTAATGGCGCTGCCTGATAAAAGCTGGAGGAGACTATACTTGTTTGCTGGCAGCTCAGCATTGCTGCAGGGCAGGGTATAAAACATCAGGATAAGGATGGGCGTCTCCTCTCCCCATCCCATGACCCATTTCCATCCTGGGCTCTCAGGTATTTTGCCTTAATATTTCAGATTCTTTGAGAATAGTATTTAAGTATCAAATATTTGATCTGGAAGAGTCATGCTAAAAAATAGCTAAAAAACATCTTACCTCTGCCTAAAATATCCATTCCCTCACTTTGTCTGCCTAATTCTGACTTAACCTTCTGGATCTTGGCTTAGATCTATTCACCTGCACTGAAAAGCATTTCTATTTCTAAGTCCTACGGCCTGAGTCAAGTATCCCTTTTTCTGTGCTCCTAAGGCACCTTGTCACCCTGCATAGCACTGATACAAGCTACTGATAAGTTCCCTGTTTACTTGATCCAGCCCAATCCTACACAAGCATACCCAGCACTGCCTATAGAACATGCTGCAATAATGAAAATGCTCTAATCCGTGCTGTCTAGTATGGCAGCCACTAGTCACATGTGGCTATTAAGCACTTAAAATATGGCTAGTATGACCAAAAACTAAATTTTAAATTTTATTTACTTTTAATTTTATTCAATTAAATTGTTTTAGTTTAGTTTATTATAAATTTTATCTTAAGTGTAAATGATAAATAATTAACTTAAATTATTTATTAAAATTCCTTAAATTTCAATTAAAATAACCACATGGTAGTTTGGGGCTACCATATTTGACAGCACAGAAATAGGCTGGAAGCTTCTTGAGAGCTGGGATTACATCTTACTTACCTTCATAGTTCCAGCACCATAGGACAGGATCTACCACTTTCTACACATTCAGTAAATACTTGTTGACAACTGAAAGAATGCTAGTGTCCTAACCTTATTTCACACTCATTACATTGTGTTTGATGCCTGAGACTCAGAAGCCTAATATCTGGAGTTTTAATTTTAGCTCCATCACTTAGCATTTATGTCAAGAATGACTTAGCCTCTCTGTGCCTCAGTTTCCTTGGCTTTAAAATGGGTTATTAATAGTACCTACCTCATAGGGTTGTAAAGAATATTAAATGAAATAATACATTGATCATGAATCCATTAATGTAATAAATATGTTTATTAGCATTGAGTGGAATGGTTGGCAGATAGTAAGTTCCACTATACACTAGTGATATAGTCTGGAAATTTGTTCCCTTCCAAATGTCACGTTGAAATGTGGTCCCCAATGTTGGGGTGGGGGCCTAATAGGAGGTGTTTTGGTCATGCAAGTGGATCCCTCATGAATGGGTTGGTGCCTTCCCCATGGTAATGAATGAGAGTTCTCGTTCTATTTGTTCATGTGAGAGCTGGTTGTTAAAAGAGGCTGGCATCTCCTCCTCTCTCACCATGGGACATATTTGTTCTCCCTTTGCCTTCTTCCATGAGTAAAAGCTTCCTGAAGCCTCATCCAAAGCCCAGCAGATGCTGGTGCCATGCTTGCACAGCCTGTATAACCATGAGCCAAATAAACTTCTTTTTTTCATAAATTATCCAATCTTGGGTATTCCGTTATAGCAACACAAAATAGACTAACAGCTAGTTATTGTTACATTGATTTTTTGTTGTTGTCTTTTATTGAGAGGATGAGTGAGAGAGAGAAAGAGAAGGAAGAAAATGGGAGAAAAAGCACCACTCAGAAAGTGTTGAATTTTGTGCAAGAACACTTAAACTAAATACTTCAGGGATCTTTATGCATACATTATTTTATTTGAGGTTTGAACCATCAAAAAGATTGCTACTCCGATGTGTCCCATATGGAATAGACTACCGTGCATGGTTGAGATAGCACAATAAACAATGGCGATGAAACAGAATAATTTCAGAATACAGATGGAGTGACTATTTTTAAGACAAAAACTTTCCCATCATTTAAGCATAAGTTAAATTTAATGTAATGGTAGCAAAATGTATCTTATAAAAAATGTCAGTGAGAATGCTGACAGGAATGACTTTATCCAAGAGCAACCTTCCAGGGCTGTCACTCTGAACCGGCATGGTTGGCAACCAGGGTGTCTGTCCTCCGCACTGACTAAATAAATTACATTTTTTCCTTTCCTGATTTGACATATTTTTCATTACATAGCTGATGAGTGAAATTTTTAAATGTATTAACTATGAAAGCAATTTCTTCTTTTACATTCTGATTGTTATGTTGATTTATTGTTACGTCTATCTCCATTCAGGAAAGGGGAATCGGCTATTGGTTTCTGATAACTCAGGCTATGTCCTCCCCATTTGGCAGGGAACTGTAGGGCATTATTATCTACATTTTAGGATAAGAGAACTAAAGCTTAGAGAAATGCTATTTGCCCAAAGCCACATGGTTAGTAAATAATAGAATTGGAAGTAGCTCCTGGGTTTTGTGACTTCTAGTTCAATGTACTTTCCAGTGAATTTTGAATCTAGAAGATAATGGAAGAAATGAAAGAGAGGAAGGAATAGAAGGAAGAATACGAGCAGGCTTTACTTATTTCAGTGGAATTTAGCCTTTTGTTAATCACAGTTAGAATCTGATGTAAACCACTGATCCTCTCTCCCTGAAAAAATAGACCCTTTTTTTTTTTTTCTGACAATTTTGTGTAGTACTAGTCCTGGATTCACGGATGGATCCTTATTTAAAACTGGTTAGCGTAGAAAGACCTTAGTTTCATTTTAAGGAATTATAAATAATATCTCAAAATTATTGTGTGCGTAGTAATTGATGTTCTGAAATGTCTGTTGGAATAGGGCACATTCTTAGAGAATGAGGATAAATTCTGAACAGGTTTTATAATTCTCTATTATCAAAAACAGAAATTATAAGTTGTGTAGCTTTTCTTACCTTCATGTCTGATATGGGCAAAATTATAAGCTATGAAATTAGTATGTATTTTTTCTTTTAGAAATAAGAAAACATTATAATATGTTCATCTCTACCAATAACCTTTAAGGTCAGATAATGTTACCAATTATTATCAAAGTGTATATATATCAAAGGCAGTTGCTTCATAGGAAGTAAAACAATCTAAGTCCAAGAAGTAAAAATGGAAGATGTATTGGCTACTTGGTGCTTTCAAGTTTATGAAATTGTCTAGCAAAAAGCAAGGCAAGGAAAGATTTGAGGTGTTTTTAATAACACTTGTATTTTAAGAATCGAACTATGTTGCTAAAAGGATTAAAGAAATCGTGTTAGGTAACCAGAGATCTCTTTAAACATGGATATTAATGTTAAACATGCAATCCACTAATCGCAAGTTGCTGGGGGGGACAATATAAACACTTAAAGTGACTTCATGAAAGTTTTATTTCTTGGCCGGGTGCGGTGGCTCAAGCCTGTAATCCCAGCACTTTGGGAGGCCGAGGCGGGCGGATCACGAGGTCAGGAGATCGAGACTATCCTGGCTAACATGGTGAAACCCCGTCTCTACTAAAAAATACAAAAAACTAGCCAGGCGAGGTGGCAGGCGCCTGTAGTCCCAGCTTACTCGGGAGGCTGAGGCAGGAGAATGGCGTAAACCCGGGAGGCAGAGCTTGCAGTGAGCTGAGATCTGGCCACTACACTCCAGCCTGGGCGACAGAGCAAGACTCCGTCTCAAAAAAAAAAAAAAAAAAGAAAAAAAGAAAGTTTTATTTCTGGTTTAAGAACTCATTTTTACTTCTCACTGGGAAAACCTGAAACCACTTCTCAGAACAGTAACTTTAAGATGTGTAAGTATAGAATGAAATACATATAGGAAAGTCATGGTAAAGAAATGTGTCTTCAATATCTTTTCAGAAGATACAGTAACCATGTATTTATTTCATATTCTCCAAAATATGTAGGAAATGGCTCCAGGACAATTTGGGCAAAATTCATCTTATCTGTCATTGGTGGTGCTTTCCATTCATTTAAAATATACTGTTAGGGCCTTAGGAAGAATTTCACTTTCATTAATATAGTCAGGCTATCTTTCCTAGAGGGACAAACTATTTTTATGCTGAGGGGGAAAGAAAACAATCATAAATGCTCTCACACTGATGCGTTCCTGTTACAATGTACTGCAGCACCAATGTCATCCTTAGAAACAAAATCTATAACTAGAGCTGTCCTTTAGCTTTAAAGAAGGCCATACTCTGGCCACCCCTGATCCAATTCAATTCTCTTTTTTATAGCCTGATTTGATCCGAAGCAAACACCTCCAAAACATACTCACAGAACAGATGGACTCACAAGTGAAAATTGTCTGGTAGGGCTTTTATTATGTGGTTTTATTCCTGCAAAAGAATAGGGGGAAACCATCTCTTGTTTCACTAGTTTTTCTTAGAGCCTACTATAGTCAATGCAATTACCAGTTCAGTTAAACAGCTGTTTGTTGAGCACTTTTTAATATGACAGACCCTGTGCTTGGTACTGAGAATAAGGTCGATAAGACCCAATATCTGCCCTGAAGGGCAAGAGCTAATTCACAAAGAGATGGTTTTAATACAGTATTAGTCAATGCTTTGAGAGATGTCGCTACAGAGGATAGGGAATGCAGGAAGGCACCTAGCCCAGCCTGGAGAGCTAGGAATGCTTAGTCATTCCAAAAAAGGAATGTAGTGGAGTGGGTGAGGGTGTTACAAGCATAATGGCTAGCATGAGCAAAAGTATAGGACTAGGAACAATATCACATGTTTGGGAGTTGCTGGAGTTAGAAGGAGACACATGGCCAGAAAGACAAACAGGGTCCACATTGCCTATCCCAGGGAGGACCTTATATCCTCCCAAGGTAGAATAATATCCATGACTTTATCTTTTTATTCCATGTTTTTAGCTGTTTATAAGAAAGACACCTGTGGGCGAGTCTGAGACAGAGTTAGAGATTAGTCAACTCTACAAATTATCAACATGTAGACAGAAACTATAAAATGAATGTGACCACTCAAGGAGGTCACACTGAAAGAGAGGGTCTGAAGCAAACCCTGGAGAACCATAACATTTAAGAGTCAATGAAAAAGGATGAGAATGAAAGATAAAAATCTAGGGGACAACAGGACAATACCATGTCATAGAAATTGTGAGAGCACAGAGAAGTCCAGTGAGATTAAAACCAGAAATTGTATCTAATAACTAGGAGATAATAGTGGGTTAGTTTAAGTTAAGTGGGTTAGTGGGAACAAGGGCATAATGCAATAAATTGAGACATGAATGGCATGATGTGTAGTCAACACTTAGAAGAGACTTGGATGAGAATGAATGGATAGTCTGTTTTAGGCAGGTTGCTTGTTTTCTCTGAAGGAGAATCCTGACTACATTTAAAGACTGACTACATTTAAAGGTTTAAGTGGAAATAAAGGGGAGTGAGTTAATATTGCTGGAGCCAATTTTATGTGAAGTCAGAAGAAAGTGTAATAAAGATTCTATTTTGATGAGTAGTCTTTCAACCAGAGAAGGAGCACATCTTCCTTTGTGAATGAATAGAGTGAAGCAGGGGATGTTAGGGCAACTTTAAAAACCATTTCAGTAGTGCTTGCTTTGGCAGCACATATGCTAAAATTGGAATAATACAGAAAAGATTAGTTTGGCCCCTGCACAAGAATGACATGCAAACTCATGAAGCATTCCATATTTTTTCCTAATTAAAAGGCACAGAGAGACAAGTTAGATACAGAAGCAAAACTCAATGGATGCTGTCTTCAAGAGACCCATCTCACATCCAATGACATCCATAGGCTCAAAGTAAAGGGATGCAGAAAAATCTACCAAAGAAATGTAAAACAGAAAAAAGCAAGGGTTGCTATTCCAATTTCAGACAAAACATACTTTAAACCAACAAAGATAAAAAAAAAAAAAGACAAAGAAGTGCATTACATAATGATAAAGGGTTCAATTCAACAAGAAGAACTAACTATCCTAAAAATATGTGAACCCAACACAGGAACACCCAGATTCATAAAGGAAGTTCTTAGAGACCTATGAGGAGATGTAGACAAGCACACAACAATAGTGGGAGACTTCAACATCTCACTGATAGTATTAGACACATCATCAGTAAAGAAAACTAACAAGGATATTCAGGACCTGAACTCGACACTTGATCAAATGGACCTAACAGACCTCTACAGAACTCTCTACCACAAATCAACAGAATGTACATTCTTTTCGTCTGCACATGGTATATACTCTAAAATTGACCACAATTGGTCATAAAACAATTCTCAGCAAATTCAAAAAACCAAATTCATACCAAACAATTCTTGGATCACGGCACAATAAAAATAAAAAATAAATACTAAGAAAATCACTCAAAACCATACAATGACATGGAAATTAAACAACCGGCTCCTGAATGACTTTTGGGTAAACAAAGAAATTAAGGCAGAAATCAAATTATTTGAAGCGAATGAGCACAAAGATACAACATATCAGAATCTCTGGAACACAGCTAAAGCAGTGTTAAGAGGGAAGTTTATAGTGCTAAATGCCCACATCAAAAAGTTAGAAAGATCTTAAATTAACAACCTAATATCACACCTAGAGGAACCAACCCCAAAGTTAGCAGAAGAAAAGAAATAACCAAAATCAGAGCTGAACTGAAAAAAATTGAGATGTGAAAAACCATACAAAAGATGTTTAACAAATCCAAGAATTTGTTCTTTGGAAGAATAAATAAGAGTTCTAGTTAGACTAGTAAAGAAAAAAAGAGAGAAGATTCAAATAAACACAATCAGAAATGACAATGGGTATGTTACCACTGACCCCACAAAAATACAAAAATAAAAAATAAAAAATCTCGGAAACAACAATGAATACCTCTATGCACACAAATTAGAAAACCTAGAAGAAATGGGCAATTTCCTGGAAACATACAACCTCCCAAGATTGAATCAGAAAGAAATGGGATCCTTGAACAGACCAATAATGAGTTCTGAAATTGAGTCAGTAATAAAAAGCCTACCAACCAGAAAAAGCCTAGGACCGAAAAGATTCACAGCCCAATTCTACCAGATGTATAATGGCGAGCTGGTACCATTACTACTGAAACTGTTCCGAAAAATTGAGGAGGAGGGACTCCTCTCTCACTCATTCTATGAGACCAGCATCATCCTGATATCAAAACCTGGCAGAGACCCAACAACAAAGAAAACTTCAGGCCAATAACCTAGATGAACACAGATGCAAATATCCTCTACAAAATAGTAGCAAATTGAATCCCGCAGCACCTGAAACAGCTAATCCACCACAATCAAGTAGGTTTTATCCCTGGGATGCAAGTTTGGTCCAACATATGCAAATCAATAAATGTGATTCATCACATAAACAGAACAAAAAACAAAAACCACATGATCATCTCAATTGATGTTGAAAGACTTCATAAAATTCAACATCCCTTCCTGTTAAAAACCTTCAACAAACTAGACACTGAAGGAACTTACTTCAAAAAGAAGAACCACCTATGACAACCTCATAGCCAACATTATACTGAATGAGCAAAAGCTGGAAACATGCCCCTTGAAAACTAGAACAAGATAAGACACCTTTTCTGTCTACTCCTATTCAACATAGTACTGGAAGTCCTAGCCAGAACAATCAGGCAAGAGAAGGAAACAAAAGGCATCCAAATAGGAAAACAGAAGGTCAGACTATGCCTGTTTGCAGATGATATGATTTTATACCTAGAAAACCCCATAGTCTCAGCCCAAAAGCTCCTTGATTTGATAAACAACTTCAGCAAAATTTCAGTATACAAAATTAGTGTACAAAAATCAGTAGCATTCCTATACACCAACAATATTCAAACTGAGAGCCAAATCAAGAACACAATCTCATTCACAATAGCCACAAAAAGAATAAAATACTTAGGAATAGAGTTAACCAGGGAAGTGAAAGATTTCTACAATGAGAATTACAAAACACTGCTCAAAGAAATCAAAGATGACACAAACAAATGGAAAACAATCCATGCTCTTGGAGAGAAATAATTGATATGTTAAAATTCCCATACAGCGCAAAGCAATTACAGATTCAATGCTAATCCTATCAAACTACCAATGACATTCTCCACAGAACTATAACAAAACTATTTTAAAATGCATATTGAATGAAAAAAGAGCCTGAATAGCCAGTGCAATCCTAAGCAAAAAGAACAAAGCCTGAGGCATCACATTATCTGACTTCAAATGACAGTACAAGCCTACAGTAACCAAAACAGCATGGTAGTGGTATAAAAACAGATACATAGACCAAAGGAACAGAACAGAGAGCACAGGATTAATGCCACACAACTACAACCATCTGATCTCAACAAAGTAAACAAAAACAAGCAATAGGGGAAGGATTCCCTTTCAATAAATGGTGCTAGGATAATTGTCTAGCCATATGCAGAAGATTGAAGCTGGACCTCTTCCTTTCACTATATACAAGTCAACTCAAGATGGATTAAAGTCTTAAATGTAAAGCCCAAAACTATTAAAACCCTGGAAGATAACCTAGGAAATACCATTCTGGACATAAGACCTAGAAAATATTTCAAGACAAAGACACAAAAAACAATTGCAACAAAACAAAAAAATTGACAAATGGTACCTAAGTAAACTAAAGAGCTTCTGCACAGCAAAAAGAAACCATCAGCAAAATAAACAGGCAACCCACAGAATGGGAGAAAATATTTGCAAATTGTGCATCTGAGAAACATCTAATACTCAGCATCTACAAGGAACTTAAACAAATTCACAGGCAAAAAACAACCCCATTAAAAAGTGGGCAAAGGATATGAACAGACCTTTCAAAAGCAGACATATATGCAGTCAACAAGCATATGAAAAAATGCTCAACATCACTGATCATTAGAGAAATGCAAATCAAAATGAGATACAAGCTCACATCAGTCATAATGGCTATTAATGGAAAGTCATAAAATAACAGATGCTGGCATAAATAACAGATGCTGGCAAGGTTGTGGAGAAAATGCACATATACTGCTGGTGGGAGTGTAAATTAGTTCAGCCACTGTGGGAAGCAGTTTGGTGATTTCTTAGAGAACTCAAACTAGAATTACCATTGGACCCAGCAATCCCATTACTGGCTTTATGACCAAAGGAATATAAATCATTCTTCCATAAAGACACACGGACGTGAATGTGTGTGCAGCACTATTCACAATAGCAAAGACATTGAGTCAAGCTAAATTCCCATAAACAGTAGAGTGGATAAAGAAAATATGGTACATATATACCATGGAATACTACACAACCTTAAAAAAGAATGAGATTGTGAGAATGAGAATGAGATCAGGTCCTTTGCAGCAACATGGATGGAGCTGGAGGCTATTATCTTAAATGAACAAACACAGGAACAGAAAACCAAATAGCGTATTCTTACTTATAAGTAGGAGCTAAACATTGAGTATATGTGGATAGAAAGAAGGGAACAACAGACACGAAGGCCTACTTGAGGGTGGAGGTCGGGAGGAGGATGAGGAGTGAAAAAGTACCCATGGAGGAGTACTATTCTTATTACCTGGGTTATGAAATAATCTGTCTACCAACCCCCCACGACATGCAGTGTACATGTAGAGTAAACTATACATGTACCCATGAAGCTAAAATAAAACTGTAAAAAGTGTATATTTGGAAAACAGTAAGAATGCAACAATAAAAATAGTACAAAATAAAAAATAAATAACTAAAATATTTGCTGATGGCAACAACAAACATTTAAGTAATCTTTTCACGAGCAGATAATAATGTTCCCACGTTCAAATTTCGAAGGTATATACGATTATACAGTGACAACATTTTTTTTTAAACTTTGCTTCTCATTCATCTGTTATCTTGTAAGAAATAGTTTATTGAGCACTTACAATACGCAGGTATTGTTTTCCATGCTGGAAACATGTTCTCCACGCTGGAGATAACAGCAGTCAAAAAAAATAGAGGACGTTTCTCCTGATGTGGCTCTTTTATTGTTGTGTGTGCTGATAGAGAAAAAGAGAAAGGAAGAGATTGATCATAAATGAATAAAACAAACAGATGAGCAATATATACATATTAAAGCTATTTGAAGAAAAAGAAAATAGGCGATAGTTGTGGGCAGGTAGGCAGCTACTGTATTAATGTAGGACAATCAAGGAGGGCTCTCTGAGAAGTGGGTTCTGCAGAGGCCTGAAGGGAGTATGGGAGTGGGCTTGAGGTTAACTGATGGGAAAGTGTCTCAGACAGTGGAAGCTATAAATAAAAAGTCCCTGAAGCAGGAACATCCTGGAGTGTTTGAGGAACAACAAGAATCTGTGTGAAGTTAAGGAAGGAAGTGGGAGAGACAGACAAGTGGTAGTCATAGAAGAAACCAGAAGCAATGTCTGGTGTAGCTTTGTGGGCTTCAGATTGTTCTTTATTTTGAGTGTTCTGCTTGAAAATAGATTATAGTGTTGATGCAAAGCACTGGGGGATCTCGTTAAAATGCATATTCTGATTCAGTAGTTTGCAGGTGGGACTTGAGATTCTGTGTTTCCAAGCTCCCAGGTGAGTGGTTGTTGCTGGTCTGTAGACCACACTTCGAGAGCGCTGGACTAGAACCAATAATGAGGACATCCACTCTGCTCCGGACCCTCTAGGGGTGTGAGAAAACAAATAGCAACTTTGTGACACTTGAATGCAAAGCGAGGTGGCAGGTTTCAGTCAAAGTAAGAGGTTGGAGGAGCATTTTGAAGAGAGGTTGAAGATCCAGCAATTTTGCTGATACATGGCTGAGTTTCCAAGGTTGCAGTGAAAGTTTTTAGGGTGGGTCAGTGTTTGGGATTAGGTCAGGTGAGTGGATGTGCAGAATTTTATGAAAAAGGTACAAAGATAATGAATGTGACCCACCACCTTGAGCTGTTCATACTGACTGAGATAAAAAAGGGTGTGAGGAAGGGTGGTGTACTCCTGACGTTCTCTTAGGGAAAGACATACTATCAGTTTCAATTTTAGCCCCCTTCATAAGATTACTATCTTTGTCAGACTGTTGTAGTGAGGTGGAAGTGTCATGTGTCAGCAATTGGGAGTCTTTCCAGGATCAGGAGGTGGTCTGGGGGTCTCCTTTGCAGTTCCTGTAATAGCAAGGTCCAGGCTTGGGGAGATGCGATGCTATCTGGAATGGACAGAGCTCTGCATTCCTCCATGGCCACCTGGTTCCCTTTCTCAAAGCAATGTACTAGTCTCCTATGTATTCTTTCAGAGCAATTTTAATGCAGACAAAAGACTCAATGCAGATTAGAACATTTCAACACTAGAATTAACAAGCTGAACTTAATGGACATAAAGTTAATACTACACCCAATAGCTGCAGAGTACACATTTCACTTTTTTCAAGGGCCCATGGAACATTTATACAAATTGATTCATATCAGACCATGAGGCAAGTCTCAACAAATTCCAAAGGTTTGGCACCGTAGGAATTACATTCTCTGACAAAATTACAATCGTTCTAGAATTCAATAGCAAAGAGATAACCAGAAAAAAAAGTCAATATATTTGAAAATTAAGAAACTATTCTAGGCTGGGCACAGTGGCTCACATCTACAATCCCGGCACTTTGGGAGGCCAAGGAAGGACGATCACTTGAGCCCAGTTTGAGATCAGCCAGGGTAACAAAGCAGGACCCCATTTCTAAAAAAATTAAATAATTAGCCAGGCGTGGTGGTATGCATCTGTGATCCAACCCAGCTACTCAGGAGATTGAGGCTGGAAGATTGCTTGAACCCAGGAGTTCAAGGCTACAGTGAGCCATGATTGTGCCACTGCACCCCAGCTTAGGTGACAGAGCAAGACTTTCTTTAAAAAAATAAAAGAAAGAAAGAAACTGTTCTAAGTAATTCATGAGTCAAAAACATACCATAACAAATCAAAATATTTAGAATTAAAAGAAAAAATTATTTTATTATAACTTGTTGGATGCAGGTAAGGCAATACTCAGAGAAAAGGTTTTAATCTTAAACACTTGCATTAGATAAGAAGAAAAGACAGGAAAATTAATCATCTATATTCAAAAGTTAAGAAAAAAAACAAAATTAACTCAGAAAATGTAGAAAGATGAAAATAATAAAGAATACAAATTTAATGAAATAGAATACCAACATGCAATAGAGAGGCCCAGCAAAGCCAAAAGTTGATTATTTGAAAAGAATACATTTGATAAACTACTGATGAATTCAAGACATTTTTTAAAAAGAAGGTAAAAATAGAAAGAGGGATATATCTATAGAAGCAGCAAAACTGGGCTGGGTGCAGTGGCTCACGCCTGTAATCCCACAATTTGGAAGGCCAAGGCAGGAGGATCACCTGAGGCTGAGAGTTCAAGATCAGCCTGACCAACATGAGGAAACCCTGTCTCTACTAAAAATACAACAGATTAGCTGGGCATGGTGGTGCATGCCTGTAATTCCAGCTACTTGGGAGAGTGAGGCAGGAGAATCGCTTGAACCAGGAGGCGGAGGTTGCAGTGAGCCGGGATCATGCCATTGCACTCCAGTCTGAGCAACAAGAGCGAAACTCCGCCTCAAAAAATGTACTCAAGAAGAAATAGAAAATATTAATATTCTTATTCCCCTCAAATTAATTGGTTCAGTTGCTAAAAATTATCATACTCAAAATATACGGGCACAAATTGTTTTACCAAAATATTCCAGCAAATATTCTAAGAGTGAATAATTCCAATCTTACACAAACTATTCTAGAGGCTAGAAAAAGAGAGGACACTTGACAAGTCATCATAAGACTTGAGCATAATCTTTATACCAAACCAAGGACAGTTTGAGAAAGGAAAATCTAATTTATGAATTTAGAAAAAAAAAAATCTAAGCAAACATTAGCAAAATGAGTCCTACAATGTATAAATAGGTCGGGGAGGGCAGGAGGGGAATATACCTCAGGAGGAAAGTAAAAGAAAATGAGGGCTGGGTGTGGTGGCTCACGCCTGTAATCCCAGCATTTTGGGAGTCTGAAGAGGGCGGATTAGGAAGTCAAGAGATCAAGACCATCCTGGCCAACATGGCGAAACCCCCTCTCTACTGAAAATACAAAAGTTAGCTGGGCGTGGTGGTGGGTACCTATAATCCCAGCTGCTCAGGAGACTGAGGCAGGACAATCACTTGAACAAGGGAGGCAGAGGTTGCAGTGAGCCGAGATTATGCCACTGCACTCCAGCCTGTGAGACAGAGCTAGACTCTGTCTCAAAAAGAAAAAAAAAATTTAAAAAAAGAAGATAAGAGGAAGGAGCACCACCAGAAGCACAGAAGGAGGAGCTGGCTATCAGGAAAGTTGGTGGATTGATACCAAGAATTAACTTCACCTCCTTTACAAATTTTTTCTTTTGAGACAGGGTCTGGCTCTGTTGCCCAGGCTGTAGTGTAGTGTAGTGTTGCTCATAATTTGGGATTTGTGGGGATACCTGGTCCCTAGTTTTGTGGGGTTGTCTGTGCCCCATAATTATTTTGTAATCTTAGTTGTTCTATGTATTCTACGAGGGAATTTGGGAGAAGCTACTGCCAACTTCACCTGATCTCAGAGCAGAACTTTCTAATTTCCTAGCTCAATATACCTTGTACATCGGAAAGTTTTAATAAATATTTGAAAATGAGGTATCATTTTCTTCAGGCACTTTGTAACGTTAGAGCAAGGAGCATCAAAATTGTAAAGGATACCTGTTATCCCAGCACTTTGGGAGGCTGAGGTGGGTGGATCACTTGAGGTCAGGAGTTCGAGACCAGCCTGGTCAACATGGTGAAACACCATCTCTACTAAACATACAAAAATTAGCTGGACAAAGCAATCACCAATAGCTACAAGATTTACTTAGTGTCAGCATCTGTCCAAGAGGGAGCAATGGGATATCTGACAAACTTGACTTCGAGGAAGTCAACAAGCATTTATCTGGAAAACTCAGTGATCCAAATTGGAAGTGTCTGTTGGTTAGACTAAGGAGCTTGAATATTCTGAGCTCCCCTCACTCTCAAAGGTACCCAACAAAGGTCCCTCCAAGACAAAGCTATGATCCAAACAGAGAATAAATTGTTAAGAGAATCTGAGCTGAGCAGGTCAGGGACAGTAGAGACCAAGGAAATATAAGGTCCAGATAAAAGTGGTAAGGGAGAATAGAACCAGAAAATCTTAGAATTCAAGTGTTCATATCATGGGACACTTTATAAAAACAACCAGAAGAGGGTGGTCTAGAGACATTAAATGTAAAAAACCCAAAATGATTATAAGCCAAGCTTCCTTTCTAAAACTTCAGAAAATCTAATTTGGTGTAAAAATGAGCATCAGAAAAGAATGAGCTAAAATCACATTCAAATTTATTATAGGGCAGGGAGAAAAAAAGAGTAGAATTTCTATAAATAATAAAGGCATGCCAGAAAGATGCTCCACAAAAAGGAAAGCTATAATATTTTTAAAACAGCGAACAGATAGAAGATCTGAAAGATAAACCAGAATAAAAAACCTTAGAAATAAAGTGGTAGAAATCAATAAAGAATTAGACATAAAATTAAACATTCAGTTCAGAAATTGTCTAACTAGAAGTATAATACAAGAGCAAATAGACTCAACTGGTGATGACTTACAATAAATAGAAAATAAAAAGAAGGAAATTTTTAAAGATAAAAAAAAAAAATGAAGGTGCCAGGGACTGAGGTGGGAGAGACGGAAATGGAGAGTCATTGTTTGATGGGTATAAATTTCAGTTTTGTGAGATGCGAAGAGTTCTGGAGATGGATGGTGGTGCTGACTGCACAACGATGTGAATGTGCTTAATGCCACTGACCGTACACTTAAAAGTGGTTACGATGGTAAAGTGAAAGGAATGACAAAGGAAATGAAGGAAGAGATGAAAAGTATTAGTAAGAATGTGATCAATTCAGAAGACAGTTAAAGAAGATCTGATATAGCTATATAAAAATTAGGAATCTATGAATGAAAAATCAAAACAAGTTAGAAGAAGCACCTAATTATAATGCACCAAAACGTTCATCAAATGAAAAATCTGAAGTTACATATTGAGAGAGCACATTGTATACCTGGAAAAATTGACCCAAACAAATATCTTGAGCCATAGACCAAGTAACTTATGAAAGAAAGAAAAATGAATTGTTATCAGACTTTTCAATAACAATTTCTCATACCGGAAGAAAACAGAGTAACACATTTAAAATGTTGAAGGGAAAGAAACAGTAAGCCAAGGATTTTATATTCAACCAAACTGTCTTTTAAGTATAAAGGGAGCAAACTGCTACCCAGAAGTCAGAACTGAAAAATATTGCTTCTGTGAATCCTTCGTTGGGTATACAATAGCTTCAGACAACCAAAATTACTAGAGAAATATTGGCATAAAGATGGATGGTGGGCATTGTGTATATATTTACATGAAGAACAAAGGAAGAACATAAGAATAGAGTGTGGTAATGGCTCTATGCTCTGACAATTAGATACAGCATAATTATAAAAAACAAGGAGAGACTGAGAATATCATATAAAAACATTTGAAACAGTTTTTCAGTAATTATACTGGTAGTAGTTTTGATAGTGTTATTTTGAGAATGATTTGTGCGACATGGACAAAACATTCGATCATCCCCATTGTTCTTGTTCTTGCAAGCCACGATTCTTTTTTTTTTTTTGAGACGGAGTCTCGCTCTGTAGCCCAGGCTGGAGTGCAATCTCCGCTCACTGCAAGCTCCGCCTCCCGGGTTCACGCCTTTCTCCCACCTCAGCCTCCTGAGTAGCTGGGACTACAGGCGCCCGCCACCACGCCCAGCTAATTGTTTATATTTTTAGTAGAGGCGGGGTTTCACCGTGTTAACCAGGATGGTCTCGATCTGCTGACCTTGTGATCCGCCTGCCTTGGCCTCCCAAAGTGCTGGGATTACAGCAACCCAGGATTCTTGCTGCCGACAAAAAGAGATTTGAACGTTAAGGTAGAAGAGTTTAAGTAACATTGAAATTTGAATTCGAATTTTCAGTGTGAACACATGAGGTATTTTATCTTTAAATAAATGAATAATGAATGATATTTACATATACAGTTGTATATATTAATCATAGTCATATAATTATAATTATTTATATATTTTACTATGCATATAATTATATAGAATTATCATTAGATATAATGGACTAAGTTCTGATAGAGAGGTACACTCTATAAGAAAGAATAATAGTTATAATGATTAAGACATGATTATTATTAAAGGAATAGGAAATTGTACCATAATAAAAATATATATATTTAATCTCTATCCCCAGTTCCTGACACAGAGCTCCCAAAACCCTTATAATTTCCTGAGTAATCAGGGAGCTAGGTTCATCTTTGTTCTAATAGTTTGTCTTTGACCTGGTTCCTGACACAGAACTTTTAAGCCTTTGGAATTTCCTGAGTGCTAGGAGAATCTTTTGTTCTAATATTTGTTCTTTGACCTGGTTCCTAATGCAGAGCTCCCAAGACCTTTGTAATTTCCTGAGTGACAGCGGCACCTGATACAGAGCTCCTAAATCCTCTGGAATGTCCTGGATGATGGGAGTTCTAATAAGGTGACTCTTGGTGGCCTCCTGAATGGGAACTGGTCACCAGAAAGTCTAAGTCATGATTAAAAGTCTGGAACTTTCAGCCTCACCCTTCATCCTCCCAGAAGGCAAGAGAGGCTGAAGACTGAATTAATAATCAATCATGCCTACATAATGAAGCCTTCATAAACTTTCCTGAAGCATGGAGTTTGGGGAGCTTCTAGATTGCTGACATGGAGGGTGGCATGCTCCAAGAGGCTGTAGAAGCTTCCTGCCTTTTCCTGCATACCTTGACCTCTGCATCTCTTCCATCTAGCTGTTTATCTGTATTATTTATAATATCCTTTATAATGCACCGTTAAACATAAAGTGCACCCCTGAGTTACATGAGCCTCTGTAGCAAATGCTCGAGCCTGAGGAGGTAGTAGTGGTTACTTCCAATTTATAGCCAGTCAGTCTGAAGTTCCAGAGGCCCACATGTAATTAGCATCTGCAGTGGGGGCAGTCTTCGGGACTGAACCCTTAACCTGGGAATTGGACTCTAACTCCAGGTAGATTGTGTCAAATTGAATTGAATTATAGGACACTCAGTTGTGTCCACTGGAGAATCAATCGGTTGTTGTATGGGGAAAAGTCAGTGTCCGGAAGTGTTGAGTATGGGAGTAGGAAAAACAGCTTTTTTAAGTCATATAGAAATACTTTTCGATATAGTGATATGCATATAATCATTATACATATATATATACATGTATAGATATAATGACAAGCTAGAATATTCATTCTATCCTAGTTTATTCTATTCTATAGAATATGTGTTATATTCGGCCGGGTACAGTGGCTCACGCCTGTAATCCCAGCACTTTGGGAGGCCGAGGCGGGTGGATCACCTGAGGTCAGGAGTTTGAGACCAGCCTGACCAACATGGAGAAACCCTGTCTCTACTAAAGATACAAAATTAGCCAAGTGTGGTGGCTCATGCCTGTAATCCCAGCTACTTGGGAGGCTGAGGCAGGAGAGTCACTTGAACCTGGGAGGTGGAGGTTGCAGTGAGCCGAGATGGCACCACTACACTCCAGTCTGGGCAAGAAGAGTGAAACTCTGTCTCATAAAAAAAAAACATAAAAAGAAAAAAGAGTATGTGTTATATTCTCTCTCTCTCTCTCTCCCTAGCCTGGTCCATTATGTCTATGATGATTACCTCCTAGCTCTGCCCACTTAAATTACCTAGAAATTATAACTCTCTCTCTCTCTATAAGTATATATATTATATATAATGATAACCATATGTGTGCATGTGTATACATATATGTGTGTACGTATGTATATGTGTGTGTATACATATCTATATATCTCCTAGCTTAATCTGTTATATATAGCTCTGTCCATTGTAAAGGCCTGGAAACTATATTGAGCCTACTATAGGTGAGCATCCCTAGCCCTTGGTTTTTGGTCTTGAATTACTGTTTCACATTAAATGAAACAGGGGAATCTTGGAGAAATGGCTACTTTCAGTGCTGGACAGAAAATGTACAATAAGCCTGGAGTATCATCTTAGCAGATATCAAGGAAGTTATCAAATACTAGTAGGTTTTGTCAAAAGTTGGAACCAACTTAAAGATAAGGCAATATGAACATCGATAAGGCCAATAACAAAATCCACAAGATTATAATGAATTATAAAACTCCATATAACTTGTTATTTTTTTGTGAACCAACTCTTTATTTTGAAATCTGGCATTCATTCTGCTTTTTCTATATTAAATGTAATATTGGGCAACCAAATAGTAAGTAGGGGGAAGCTTTTCTCTATAGAGATATCCCAATAAATAAATGGGCAAAGAATCATAGAATTGGAATGTCACTGGTATGCAACCCTACGAGTGAAAGCCCTTGGATAATGAACATCGATGATGGCTGACATCACAAAAAGAGAATTAGATATCATGTACTCCCTAAAGAACAAAACATCCTTTAAACAAATTTTATTAAAAATTTTGAACCTGCATCTGATCGTACCTCTTGATTTACAGAAAACACAATTTACAAAAGAATACAGAGGACAGAGGAACATATTATACTACACCATGGGAATGCAATAAACTGTTGAAAATTCTGTAGGATAAATGATCCAGTTTCTTACACAAATAAAATATAGGGAAAAAAGGACAGAGATGAAAGCATAAATTGAGCAATTTAAAAGACATTACAAAATACAGACCTGAGCTATAAGATTTAGGGAAGCACACTGGGGTAATAAAGAAAAGTTAAGAACTGATTATTGTAGAAGCCAATGGTTACTCTTGGGAGCAGAGGTGGGGGTTGTCATTGGGAAGGGCATGGGGGACCTCTGGGATGCTGACCACATTCTATGTCTTGACATGACGGTGGTTACAAGGATATTCACTTTATAATAATTAGTTAAGCTATACATTTTAAATACCTTTTCTGTAAATACAAACACAAAAACTTTAAAAGAAAATTGTCCTTTAGGAGTTTGTCATCTAGTATGAGGGAAAACACATTATGTAAGAATATTTAAATATCTAAGAATACACTATTAGTGTTACATGGTTGGTCTCCAAAATAAGTGAAATAGGAGATCAGAAGAAAGAAATGTCACTTTCAACTGATGTGGGAAACTTTGATATTCTTTTTTTAAAAGCAAAGGAAAGAACAGTGCATCTCAGCTCCAAACCCACTCTTCTTTGCCTTGCTTTGTAATATTGGAGCTGAATGCTGCAGACACTTCTCCTTTGCTCTCTGATTTGATGCTAAACTGTCAGTAAAAGATAATAAAAAGAGATTGCAAGGTATTAATGGCGGGAAAAAAGGACTTTGCTTGTTTCACTGAGTATGCTTTTTTTTTCCCCTTTACCTTGAATATTGTTATATTTTATTTAGAAATAATACTAAAGAAGAGCTCATAAAAAAAACCAAACTGCTCACCCCCGCCAAAATGTTGTCCTGCTGGTTAACCTCTTCCTCCTTAACACTCCCTCTGTGTCTCCACAGGCCCACCCCTAACACTTCCAGGGCCTGAGGCAAGAGTACAAATGCAGCTTACCCACATTTTCATTTTAAATCAAGTAACTGTAACCTCCACTAGGTACAATGGAGATTGAAGTTGCAGTATTTTTTTTTTAACTTTTAATTTTAAGTTCTGGGGTACATGTGCAGGATGTACAGGTTTGTTACATAGGTAAACTTGTGCCATGGTGGTTTGCTGCACCCATCAACACATCACCTAGGCATTAAGTCCAGCATGCATTATTCTGGGCAATAGCAAGTGGACTGGTGAGGAAGGGTGGGGGAGATCCCTGTAATGTTCACTACAGCACAGGCTTCCACAGTTCAGTGCTGGGTGATTCCCAAGTGGCCTCTCCATCAAGTTTCTTCATTCTCACAGCAGTCATATGTGTATCTCTGTGTAGCCATGCCTTCTCCTCAAAAGTCTGAGTATTTCTAAGTCTCCCAGGGCCCTTTCCTCTAAATTTCCACATTGCTTTCTAATTCACTTTCCCTTGGTCTTCAGGATAGTCACTGCTTTCTGGAGTTGCTACTTTTGAATACCTTAGCATTTTCTTTTATACCTTTTAGTGCTTAACTATCTTTACCTAGTTAACAGTTCTTTTTTTTTGAGACAAAGTCTTGCTCTGTTGCCAGGCTGGAATGCAGTGCAGTGGCGTGATCTCGGCTCACTGCAACCTCTGTCTCCCAGGTTCAAGTGATCCCCCTGCCTCAGCCTCCCCAACAGCTGGGACTACAGGCACCCGCCACCACACCTGGCTAATTTTTTGTATTTTAGTAGAGACGGGGTTTCACCATGTTTGTCAGGATGGTCTTGATCTCTTGACCTCGTGATCCACCCACCTCAGTCTCCCAAAGTGCTGGGATTACAGGCGTGAGCCACTGTGCCCAGCCAACAATTCTTTATGTTAAATTTTACCAGCTCAAATTACTGGTGTTTTCTGTCTGCAGACCAAACCTTATACTAATGCAACATTTGTATCTGAGACTACAGAAGACAAACATACATTTACGTAGATAGTGGTGAGCTGTTGAAGGTTGCTGAGGAAGAAAATGATGCTCTCCTTCAATTTTTATTTTTAAACTTAGAAATTGACAAATTATAATTTCATATATTTAAAAACTGATGTTCTTAAAATATTGTATCAGAAAGTTAAATGTGGTTGACTTGTTTCAAAGAGGGAAAACCAGGAGGTTTCAGACATGCCAGTGAGAGGTAATAAGCTTGATTGAGGGTTGGCAGAGGAGACGGAAAGGAGAGGGTGATCTGAGGAATTCTAAGCAGGAATTAATGGGATTTAGGACTGCTCAGAGACAGAAGCAAAGGAGATGCTGATCATTTCAAGCCATATAATTTCAACATATCAGGAATGTTGATCATTTTAAGCCAAGGATACTGATAAGGAGAAGGAGCTGGTACTGGGAGCAAGATGGTGATTCAAGTCTTAGACATTTTGAGTTTTAAATGACAATGATGTATCTGGGTGAAAATTTTCTGGGAAGCAGTTAGTATAAAGGTCTAAAGTTCTAGGAGAGGCCATTGTCCTAGCTATTATTATTCTTAACTTTAAGAGTAATTATTCGTTTACTCTTTGAGGCACATTCAGTGAATGTCTGCTATGTTCTGGGCGTTGGGATTTAGAGTTGACTGCAAACATACGTGCTCTTTGCCTCAGAGAGCACATATTCCAGTTGGAGGACTATAGGCAAACACCTCTGGAAGATGCCCTATAAATCATTCTCGTATCCTCCTCCAACACCTGACATTGAGGTCCTGAGGGCCTAATTGACTGTCCAAAGCTTTTCAAATTTAGTAACAGTGAGAAATTGAATTCAGCTATTCTGATACACAGCTAATACTTTCTTTTAACCAGACCAGGCTGCCTGTCTAGATACAGAAGGCAGGTAATGCACTCCTTCCTACTCTCACTCATTGAAATATGATCTCAGCTTTTTATTGACGTTGACTGCTGCAACAGTTGAGGTGCTTCTCTTTCTGTGGGAATTTTACTTTTTTTAAATGTTATTTATTTAATTTTTTGAGACGGAGTCTCGCTCTGTCGCCCAGGCTGGAGTGCAGTGGCCGGATCTCAGCTCACTGCAAGCTCCGCCTCCCGGGTTCACACCATTCTCCTGGCTCAGCCTCCGGAGTAGCTGGGACTACAGGCGCCCGCCACCTCGCCCGGCTAGTTTTTTTTTTTTGTATTTTTTAGTAGAGACGGGGTTTCACCGTGTTCGCCAGGATGGTCTCGATCTCCTGACCTCGTGATCCGCCCGTCTCGGCCTCCCAAAGTGCTGGGATTACAGGCTTGAGCCACCGTGCCTGGCGAAAACCTTACTCTCAAAGACGAAGTTATAGTGGTGGAAATTCAGACACCAGCCAACCAAGTTTAAGTCTGATAGTAGTGTTCCCTTCCTGATATGCCTGAAGTAGTACCAGGTAAGAGTGATTTGCTTCTTCTAAGGGTCAGGCATCCCCTTTTGCCTGGTCACTGAGCATTCTCTTGGGTTCAAACCAAATAAATGCAAATTAATCAAATGGAGACATGCCTAAGGCATGGGGATGAATTTCAATTCCAGCTCTCCTTTCACTCATGGAAGTGTAACATTTTGCTGAAAAAGATATGAAAGGCACCTAGTGTGTTTGTGGTTATCTGGGCAACTAAGTGCTTTCTTATTTTTTTCAGACATTGAAACTGTAATGAAAGGGAATAGAAAATGTATTTCTTTTTTCTATGGAAAATAGAAAATTTGAGGGAGAAAACATGTTTGAGGGAGACAGCCCCAGTACTCTTTTTTTTGGTTGTTTGAGAAGAATAGATGTTGAAATCAGATAACCTGGGCAAACCTTCACCCCACTATCTACCAGCTTTGTGTCCTTGGGAAAGTCACCTAGCTTTCTGTGACTTTGTTTTCTCATTAGCGAAACACACGTATGTAAAACTAACTACATTTCACAGTTGTTATTAATATATCTGAAGTGCTTAGAAGAGTGTCGGCCCCCCTCATAAACTCTGTATATTGTTAATATGATTAATATTGCTTATTATATCCCACATACATGACTTATTTAACTATTTCTGATTTTCTTTTTCTGGGCCCCTAGGCTAGTGGCTGCAGAAGAGATGGTCCTACCCTCAAGGAATTGCTCTTTATTTGGAAAGGAATTCTAAACAGGAATTAATGGGATTTAGGACTGCTCAGAGACAGAAGCAAAGGAAAGACAAGATTTAAGGATTTGAGGAGATAGCTGGCAGTAAGCGTAAGTAAAAATGCCAATTGCATAACCAAGTCAATCCTTGCTGTGGGAGGGGGTGGGCTTTATTGCTGGACAAGATTACCCAGGACCAGGTTAATGAGAAAACAGGTGTGCAGGTGTGTGGATATGGGAGGGACAGGGACAGAAAGTAGAGAGAAAGTGGACAGTGAGGAGGAAGATTTGGGCTAGGCATTTCTGCACCAGCAGCATTTTGATAAAGAAAAGAGGATGTCAGTGGGGAAGGAAGGGATGAGGTGAACAAGTGAAAGGAAGTGAAAAAACATATGTGACAGACGTTGCACAAGAGGGTGAATCTCTGAATCTCTTTTGATAAGAATAACTGCACTCCCAGGCCTACATAGCAGGTAGAGTGATGGGACCATGGTACTGAAATAGCAAAACCAGGAGGCAGGGCTGGCTTTGAGAGAACAACGCATTTGACGCCTTCCAAGATTTGGTTGTTGGGAAGATTGGATGAGACACTGCATATAAATCATTTAGCACAATGCCTGGCACAGAGTCAGTGCTCAATGTACGCTAACTACTATTATTTGTGCACTCTAGAAGTTTCATTGCAGTAATTTAAGTGCAATGCTAAGAGATGCCAGCCATGACTGAATATGGAAACGTGCATATTATATTTTCTGACTTTTGTTTGTACACTTGAGTCCTTTTTTCTGAAGCAAACAAAAAATATTTTTATAGCGGCAAGATTTAACTTGAATTGTAACCATGATTTTAGCTGTGATAAGAAAAACTGGGATAATAAAACAGTCAGACCCTAGGCAAGGACTTCCAAGAGGCCTTAGGGAAGCAAATTAGCCAATATTCTGTCACTTTTCTCTCTGATTACAAGTCTCCCTTAGAGTTGGCTTTTTTTTTTTTTTTTGACCTAGAATAAAGGAAATGGAAATCTTGACAGCCTTTGGTTCAGAAACAGTTGATGGTATTGTTAGAACAAGCACATTCATTATGCGCTCTAAAGCTTGCCGAGAGTGCTAATGGCATTTATAGAGCCATGTGGGTGAATCGCCTGAGGGGGCTTGGTTGTATTAGAATCCTCTGTACACAATGCAATGCATTTAATTTGTAAAAAATAGATTTAATAATTTATTGACTTTTGTCTTCTTTCTAGACCCTCTATTCTCCTTTCCATTTTACTTAAAAACGCATTTATTTAAATGCTGCATGAGTGTTGAAAGCAAACATTGAAACTGAAATTTTATACCACCGACTCCATAAAATTACAAAGTATAGTGGAGAACATGAGGTGTAAAGGAGCAAGCAATTAATGCTATTTGTTTTAAGATTTTTCAGTGAGAGCCGGTATCTTTTTAAAAAAGTTGTGTGTTTGTCGTTTTTCACTGTCAAAGTGAGCTAAGAATCTAGGCTCGAAGAAGACTAGAGCTGAGAGGTGACTCGGCGACGGTCTAGTGCAACCCACACTTCATAAATGAGGACACTGAGGGGTCATGTAATTTGTTCAAGACCACAGCAGGGCCCACGATCAGGACCAGAGCCTGAATCCTGCTGCTGGCTTGCCTGTGGCCGCTCTTCTTCCTCATCTCATGCTGATGCCTCTGAAGAGTCATCACTGATAACTGGGTGATATGGTTAGGCTTTGGGTCCCCACCCAAATCTCCTCTGGAACTGTAATCCCCGTATTCCCCATAATCCCCACGTGTTGAGGGAGAGACCAGGTGGAGGTGATTGAACCACGGGGGTGGTTTCTCCCATGCTATTCTCGTGATAGTGAGTGAGTTCTTGCGCCATCTGATGGTTTCACAAGAAGCTTGTCCCCCTTTGCTAGGCACTTCTTCCTGCCGCCTTGTGAAGAAGGTGCCTTGCTTCCCCTTCCCCTTCCACCATGATTGTAAGTTTCCTGAGGCCTCCCCAGTCATGATGAACTGTCAGCCAATTAAACCTCTTTCCTTTATAAATTACCCAAAAGTCTTGGGCAGTTGTTTATAGCAGTATGAAAATGGACTAATACACTGAACTAAGATCACTTAAAGCATTAAAGGATTTCAGAATTGGAAGGGGCTTTTGGGAACATCAGCCTCCAGGCTTTGGGTAAAGCTCAGGAGTTTGCCCAAGGTCATGGATAAGGGTAAAAGAGGAGGGTCTGGATCCGGCTCCCATGACCGTTGCATTTCTTTAAGCCACCCCAAATCCACGGACTAATAATTTGCAGAGTGCTCATCAAATAAAAGGCAATAGGGCCCATCTTCACTAAGATCTGTGTTTCATGCTTCCACTCACCCCCATTTTCTGAGCCTAGAGTTCTCCTCTGCAGGCAGGAGGGACTGGGCAGGTGGTCTGCCTGCTCACTGAGCTGCAACATGCACGATTTTGGTGATTCTGGATACAGTGCATGGATGAATTCCCTAGATTCCTTCCATAAACTTTTTTGCTGCAACCAGACTAATTATTTCTCTTTCAAACAACCCATGACATTTACTGCCTCTGTGCCTTCGCAAAACCTTTTTTTAAAACTTTTTTTTAATGCCTCATCTTAATTTATTTAATTATGCTCCCTCTGCCAAGGGAGTAGAGACCTGTCTTTCTTACTACTGTAGTCCTTCGCTTATAGGAGTGCCTGGTCCATAGTAGACACTCAATAAATGTTTGCTAAAAGAAAATAGAAATTATTATAGGTACTGCTTAGTTCCCATCTTCTGAAGACTTATTAAACCACAACTAGGGATGTTTGATTCTTACATACAGGTTCAATGAATCTCATCTTGGGCCTTTTGCTCAATTCTGACCCAGAGGAAAGAGATGTCAAGGCTCTTGCCAGGATATGACTTGGAATCAAGTCAATTTTGCTGCTACTTGGTCTCTGTCTTTGGACCTTAGCACTGGACTTTGGTTTTCCTCTTTCCAGAGTACATCTGACTCTGATGACAAATTCAGGACCCTTTCCTACCAGGTGACAGGTTGGTGTACCTTGTTTAACTTAACGTTAAAAAGGTCATGCCATGGCTTCTGGATATTAGCTCTTTTTGTGGCTAACCTTGCTTCTGTCAGCTGCCACTGACTCACCCCCACAGTGCCTGCTGTACTCTGGGGATGGGTTCCCCCAGGCCTCCCTGTATGATCTGTACCCTGCTCTGTATGGGAGTCACTCTCTTGGTATCCTGGTATATCAGCGTATATTGAAGTATTTGTCTTGCCAGTCCTGTTATCCAGAGTTCTCTCCATAAACTCTGGTGTCCTGGAGGATGCTGTCTGCTCAACTTGTCGGTGTTCCTTTCCTGGTGCTGTGTTTCTTTAGTCATCCTTGCCAACTGGAGTTGAAGTGGCAAAGCCAGCCACCATCCTGGATGACCTCTGCAGCGTTTCATCATAAATTCCAGTTAGCAGAGTCCACTGGCTACACTGATCTTTCTCCCTGAGCTTTGGTATGGGTGCCTTTCCCAGTCATCTTCATGTTCAGGGAAGAGTGGTGGTTTCCTCATCTACAATGTGGTTAAGAGCTGGTGTTCCAGTGTCAGACTGCCTGAACACCAGGTGTGTGAACTAGGCAAGTTACTTACCTCCAAGCCTCATTTTTTTCACTTGCAAAATAGAAGAGTAACACAGGCCATAACAGTATGTTGTCTCATATGATGATGTTGAGGACTGAATGAGGAGTAAATGTAGCCAGTAAATTCTCTGTGAGATCCAGAGTTAGTGGGCTCTCCTGCCTGCTTCAAGTCTCCAAACTGTTCCAACCTATGAGCTCCCATATGCTTTTACTCCACATCACTCATCCTGGATTCAAAGGTACAGTTAGTTACACACCACATAATGAGGTTTCCATCAGTGATGGACCTCTCATGTGATGGTGTTCTGATAAAATTATAATACTGTATTTTTACATATTTTTTCTATGTTTAGGTACACAAATACTTACTATTATGTTACAGTTGCCTACAGTATTCAGTACAGTCACATGCTGTGCAGGTTGGTAGCCTGCAAGCAATAGACTATCTCACATAGCCTAGGTGTGGAGCAGGCTATACTATCTAGGTTTGTGTAAGTACACCATGATGTTCTCACAAGGATGAAATTGCCTAATGAAGCATTTCTCAATATGTGTTCCTATCATTAAGTGACACATGAATGTACTATACTGCAATGGCACTTTCAATTGTTAGATCCAAGTCTTGCATCCCCAGCTGTCTTGTCAGTTCCTTCAGGTAAAAATATGTGTCTGGTGCCATCTTATATCATTCAGGCCAAGCCCAGAGCCCTGCATATACTATACAAACAACAAACACTTTTTTTTTTTATTGTTGGTATAAATAATGATATCACTTATTCTAAAAATCAGACAGCATGACTCCACAAACCTTGATGAGCATGCTCACCCTGAAGTACATTTGCTTTGTTGATAGTGTATTGGCAAGGACAAATGCCAAGTCAGACAGAGACACTTATTAACCATCCTGGGGATTATGCGGGTGGCAGCTGTCCTGGGACAATGTTCCTTGTTAATGATGTTCTTAGACTCACTCACAGCAGTGGTGAGAAATAACAGTGATCATGCTGAAAACCTGCTTTTTGATTAGCTTAGGAAAAAGATGATATCTGGGACTTAGCCAGTTGGAGACTAAGAGATTCACTCCATGGTATTTTATAATACTGCTTTACTTGTAATGGCAGCCTCTATTCCTCGCTGGATAGTTTCATATTTACCCATTTGATTGATGATTTTCCTGAAACTATATACTTTTGACTTTGCCTACTATCAACCACGATATAATGAAAGCTGCCACAAGGATCATCACTAAGTTCAACCTTCTTGGAGAAAGGAATTTAGTACAATTAACTTGACACATGAGAATATTGTTTAAAAAAGAGCATTTTCAGGTTCTGAGTTTAAAAGCAAGTGGCATTTGTGCTCTGGCAATATGACATATCTGCAATGAAAGAATTATAGGAGAGGTGAGATGCAAACAAGTGGAGTTATTATGGTGTGGTGTTAGTCTGTTTTGAGTTGCTATAAAGGAATACTTGACACTGGGTAATTTATAAAGAAAGAAGATTGTTTTGGCTCATGGTTTTGATGGTTGGAGAGATCCTGACTGGGCATCTGTATCTGGTGAGGGCCTCAGGCTGCTTCCAGTCATGACAGAAGGCAAAGGAGAACAGGCGCGTGCAGAGATCACATGGTGAGAGAGGAAGCAAGAGAGTGGGGAAGGAGATGCCTGGCTCTTTTTTTAACAAATGTTTTTCTCAGGAACTAAATGAGTGAGAATTCACTCATGAGAGGAGGCATTGATCTTTTCATGAAGGATCTGCCCCTATGACCCAAATACCTCCCACTAGTCCCACCTGCAACACTGGGGATTAATTTCATCAGGAAATTTGGTGAGGGTTAAGCAAACCATATCCAGATGATAGCAGGGATATGTCAGGATTAAGACTGGAGGCTGCAGGTAGAGGTTGTGAAGACTTGGAGAAAGGGAAACTGGATTCCAGTTCTTCACTTTCCTAAAACGCAAAGGTGGTATTATAATAGTCCCATAGTCTCTTTCTATGAACTGGGGGAGAAAATCTATTTCCCCTTCAGGTCACCCTCAGAGAGTTGTTGTAAAAATCACATGTAATAATGTTTGCTAAAGATCCTTATAAGCATAAAAGCACTGAATAAGTGCAAGGTGAACAGAAGGGTTTTGTTGACTACAGTCCCCTGGACCTGTTGGTGTTCCCAGTGCTTGATACAGTGACCTGGACAGAACAGACAATGGAGCACAGGGTGCATGATTCTGGCGGCCGCCATTATTTAACTAGAGATCCGCTGATCTGAAGAAGGGCAGGACATCCTTACGTGGTAAGCTGTACTTTCCCTTTAGACTGGATTTGCAAATTCTGATATAGGGACATAGACGCCTTTGTTTCTGATCTTAGGAAAAGGGTCTGGAGGAAACATGATCACATATCTCAGGGTCTCTCCTTTTCTCTCTAAGAGAAGAAATCTTTAGACACATCAAGAAACATATGATTTTTTTTTTTAATGGGTCAGTCTTATTTTGAAAGGAGAGGATTGAGAAGAATGGACTTAAAATGACAAAAGGGATATTGTTTGGCAAAGAGGAGAGAAAGTGATTTTTCCAGAGGAAAGAAAAATGTGACAGTGAGAGAGCTGAAGGGTTTTATGTCTGCTTGAGGGTTGGCGGTAACCCAGTCCATTACCAGCAGAGGCCTGGGTAGACTTCTGGATATTTTTAAGAAAAAGAGAGGTAATTACGTTTCTGAGGTGACTTAAGGGCATTTCTTTTCAAGGCCTCTTCAATTTCTTTGTTGAGTCTATAAAGTTTGTGAGGGAAAATAGAACTGTATACCCACTTCAAGGATAATGTGGCAAGCTATCTTTTACAGTGAATTCTTGCTGTTTAGGACTTTGTATTTTTTTAGTACAGAGACCTCTAAGAAATGAGGAGAAATAATGATATTTGAAAGCAAGAGATCATGAAAGCACATATTAGTGACTAATTTGTTAAGTATGTAATACAGTTTCCCATTAGGTTGCTTGTCTTAAGTGTTAACTCCCAGAAAAGCAGCACCCACATGCTGTCTCTAAAGGGAACAGGAAAGATGAAAAACTGAAAGCCGAATATAGATGATTTTGAAAAGTGATCCATTGTCCAAATTCCCAGAGGCTCAGAAAAAAGTGACCAACATCAGATTGTCCACTTTTCTTCGAGAGAATAACAAAGTAGTAGAGGAATAGAAATAACATATAACAGCAACTGACCCAAACATTAAAATTGCCTCAAGGGACTATAGGTAATAAAATTGAACTGTATTTGAGATTCCTGCTAAATGAGTGGATTTTAGTTACTCTTGCCACAAAAACAAAGAAAAAGAAATGAGTAACTCTGTGAGGTGATGGATGTATGAATTTGCTTCACTATAATAACTTTTAAACTATGTACATGTATCTCATAACATCATGATGTGTATCTTAAATATACAATTTTTTTTAAAAAAAACAAAACAATAACAATGCCTCTACCTCCCCAAAAAAGCCTAAGGGAGTCTCCAAAGAAGCTACCTTGGGGAGAGATTCCTATAAAACTGTTTTCAGAAAAATTCATCTTTTTAACAGTGTTAATAACATTAAGGCTTTAAGAACTACTTTCTGTCTATTAAATTCTGGGGGAAAACACTTATCCAGAGGCAAGAAATAGCTCATGCTAGATGATCCATTAATCCCTGAACTAGGCCTATAAATGAAATGGTTTACAGAGAAAAGAATTAAAGAATTTACAATCTTTGTCAAAAACTCAAAATAACTCCCGTTATTTCTCTGTTTCAAATAAAGATTCATAGGCAGATCCAAAGAGTAATGATTTTTAAATTAAAAAGCTTTATGAGCTTTTCAAGAGAGGAATAAAGCTAGAGGGTCACGCCTTTCTCTAAGAGGGAAAAATGGATAGTGTGGAAAGGACTGTAAAAGAAAAACCTTTTGAGGCATGCCCACGAAAATGCATTTACAGAGTACAGTAAAACTACTTAATCCCCAATTTTTATTACTAAGAGAATGGTTCCCTAAGCAAATTAATAGCAGAAAGAAGATTTCAGGTAGGATCTAGAACTCAATTATGAGAATAAGTCATGCTTGTCATTAGTACAATTTACAAACCAAAAATGTCTCACTTGATGCTTATGTGTTTACAACAGAAGGGCTGCGAACAACTTGACTTGACAATGCTGTGGTAAACCACTGGTTTCGGTTAAATGTTTATAACAATTATCACAGATGTTTGAAGTGTGAGGGATGTTAGAGAAAATCTAAATCGATTCAGCCTCTCAATGTATACATGAGAAAAAGGGGTCCCTCAAGGACTGGGTGTTTGGTGAAAGGTCACAGCTAGTTGGTGAAAACCTGGGTCTAGAATCATGCTTTACAATTTCCTGTCCAGGTTTCTTTTCTCTACTATAATCCTTTACTTAAAACAGTAATAGAATCATAAATTAACTCAGGTTGGAAAGAGGCCTTATAACTCATCTAAATTTGGAAGTAACCTTTTTGTTGAAGTACAGCATACATACTGAAAAGTGCACAAGTCATAAGTGTACCCACTTGATGAATTCTCTCAAATTGAACACATCCACGTATCAAGAAAGAGAGTGTCACCAACATTCCAGAAGATCCCTCGTGCTCCCTTCCAGTCACTGCCCGTTCCGTGCCCCAGGATCAAATATTTTTATGCCCAGTTCAGGAATGAAGAAACAGAGGTCCATGCTGGATAAATGATTTTTAAAAGTAAATTATTAGTGAGAACACAAAACATGGTGTTGAGAAGCATACTTTAGTATTTTTCCACTACTTAAACTAATCTATGAAATTGACTAACTAACTATTTGGAATTACTTAAATTCCATCTAATTCAACAATTTGAAGCCCAGCGCAAAGTAAAACAGCAGTGAGTCCCCAAAATGTTTCGTGGAATGAATTAATGAAATTATTCATGCCAAGCAGTTGTCTGACTTGTTATATATTTATGCTTCAAATATTTATGCATTGACTGGATGCAATATCTTTCTTGTCCTTTATTAGATATTAATAATAAGTCGTGAAGTTTCCTGCTGTCCCATACATGATCTCTGTGTTCTTTGTATGATTTTCTTGTTCTCATTACATCATGTTGTTGATTCCAGGCTGTCTATGAGTGGTTGTGAGTGAGGCACTATGAAGCTGTATGCATGGGTGGTGTTTCCCTTTGCAGAAAATTTTTTTTTTCTAAGGGGGTTAGATGTGAACCACCTACTCACTGGATGACCTCCACTATTCATATTTGAAGAACTTTTCTCTGGGGTTAATTTATTTTGCTAGAAAATAACCCTTCAAATGCCTGAGGGAACATGGAGACTACAAGTATTTTGGAAGCAATGTGGGAGGAGTTGTGGGGCCCAGTTATCATGCAGACTAAATCTTGTTTTTATTTCCATACCTCATTCCCATTCTCCTTTAAGGATGATTAAAGTCAAAGTCATTTTTCTGTCATCACCACCCAATTCTATACAATGCTAGTGATAAAATATTCTTCTCCCATCAAACCTTGTTAGTCTGATTTTCAACAATTGTTGTCGTTACTGCTAATTTTTTGACTTTATTGTAACATAAAAGTCACCTAGTTTGATGAATGTTGGCAATTGTACACAGTTTGATGAATTTTGGTAATTGGATTCAAGATATAAAACAGTTCCTTCACCCTGAAAAGTTTTCTTCTGCCTCTTTGCAGTTGATCTTCTGCCCCAACTTCTAGACCCAGGCAACCACCAATCTGCTTTCTCTCACTGTGCTTTTACCTTTTCTAGAATTCCATGTAATGAAATCAAATGGTATGTAGTTTTTTTGTGTTTGTTTTCTTTCACTTAACATAATGCTTTTGAGATCCACCCAGGTTGTTGTGTATACTGAGTTCCTTTTTATTACTGAGTAATATTCCATCATCTGGATATATCACAATTTACCTGTTTACATGTTGGTGAACATTTGGCTTGTTTTCAGATTGTGATAGTAGTGGATAATGCTTCATGTACAAGTTTTCATGTGGACACAGATTTTTCATTTCTCCTGGATAAATGCCTAAAAGCAGGATTGGTGGATATGTTTATACAACACTGCCATAGTAACTTCCAATGTGGCTGCGCCATTTTGCATTCCTATCAGCAATGTATGACTGTCGTCATTGTACCACATCATCATGAACATTTGACATTGTCAGTATTTTAATTTTTAGCCATGCTAGTGGGTATGTAGTGTTATCATATTTTGATTTTTATTTCATTTCCTTGATGACTTGTGATGTTGGGAGTCTTTTCATGTGCATATTCTCCATTTGTTTATCTTCTTTTGTGAAATTTCCATTCAAATCTTTTTTGTCTTCTCATTAATAGGTTGTTTGTCTTCTTCTTGAGTTCTAAGAGTTTGTTTCATATTTTGGACACGTGCCCTTTGTCAAATATGTATTTTGCAAATATTTTTTCCTAATTAATTTATGATTTGCCTTTTTGTTTCCCTCACCCATGTCTAAAAATAAAAAGCTTTCAATTTTGATGAAACGTATTTTGTCAGTTTTTTTATCTTTTAGAGATCTTATTTATTGTGTCTTTAAGAAAGATTTGTCTGACCCAGATCACAAAGATTTTCCTCCGTGTTTTTTCAGAAGTTTTATAGTTTTAGATTTTAAGTTTATGCCTATAATCAATTTCAAGTTAATTTTTATTTATAAATGTGATACATGGATCAAAGCTAATTTTTAAATAAAAACATCCAGTTGTTCTAGCACAATTTAGAGATGATCTTTTCTTCGTTGAATTTCCTTGGCTGGATAAAGAACTTGGCATATTACAGTAGTAGAAAGGAGGTCAGTGTGGCCTGAATCCAGTGAGACAGGAGGGAGTATTGTATAATGATGTTAGAGAGAAAGATAGGGGCCAAATCTGGTAAGGTCTTACGGGCCTTGATAAGAAATTTGGATTTTATTCTGAGAACAATACAATTGCTTCAAGGGTTTTAAGCAGGGCCACTGCATGATATGATTTACATTTTAAAATGATGATTCTTCATCTGTATGCACCTATCCAGTTAAACCTACTCTGATGAAGGTCACTACTGACCATGCAATATTAAGCTGAGTTTGATGGATTTTTACTGTTTATTCCATAGCTCAGCAATTCTTAAGTTGCCAATTGCATATTTACCTCTTTTCCCCCTTCTTGTAAGAGACTGTATAAAACCAGAGCTAATACACTTTTTTGGATGCTGCTTCTGCCAGAAATCTTTGCCAGGGATTAAAAATGCTACCTGGTGCTTTATGTCCTTTGGCTTCTCTTCTACTGCCAAGGTAAATGCCATGCTAATGCCAATAGGAAAAAGCTTAAGAAGATTTTACAGTTATTTGAGATTGCATACCCCTCGGTGAGTATTACCAGCTTAATTTGAACTATATGAAATGAGCAAAACATGAGAAATCTAGAATAGCATTTTTATACTAAAGAAAAATACCACCATTGTGATCATCCATTGAACACAAAAGTTAATTAAATTAGCCTAAGTAAGAAGATAGATTTTGAGATAAAATGCTATTCTTCTGTGTTAGGGTAGGTTATAAGAGAAATTGTAGAAATCTCTAACAATAGAATCAATTTGGCTTTACTAATTTTACTGAAGGTCAGTTAACAGATTAAGTTTTGTCTAAATTACCTTCCCAGCTTAATTCCAAAAGGCTCTTTGTGTAAATATATATTTGCATTTAAACTGTAGAGTTTTTACTAGATGCTTTAACTTTCAGACTACTAAATATATTGAAGTTAAGAGATGAAGAAATTAAAGTTACATCGTGTAGTTAAAATGTTATTTTTTAAATTTCACTGAATGAATTCTGTTTGATCAATGTCAAAAGTTTGACTGATGCATCTCCAGATAAGTTTCAAACTTTGCATCATAACTAATTCGTCTACCATTGGGACAATAATGGCTAGGAGGATAGACAGCTTATTAAGGAAAATGTTGGTACTAGTTTTAATAATCTTGGCATTCCTTCTTTTTACTTTCTTGATATCACCTCCACATTAATCCAGATTTCACTTTAAAGGTTATTTTTATGCTTTTAAATATATAATTTAGATTTAGTCTTTGAACATTTCAACATTGATTGAAATAGCCTTGCTAGAATGGAGGTGGTAAATTTTTTATTTAAAGAGATGTAGAGAAATCTCCACTTCTGTTGGACTAGACATTGTAAAAATTCTCCCACCAAAAGCATCTAGAAATTATGAGAGGAATATCTTCAAAACAAAAGGAAAAATGAAACTGAGTGATAAGCTAGCACTAAAGCCCTGACTTCCCTGGAGGTATCTGACAATACCAGAAACAGAGGCCAGGCTTCTGACAGCCTCATAAAGGAATAGGAGATAAGCCCTTTTATCTAGTAAGATGGGCAAATAACTAAAACTCATGCATAAGACTAGTATACTTATGGGGCTAGACTCATGGTGATAAGTCAAACTAGAAGAAAACCAAAAGCAAACTTTTAAAATCTTCATCCTTGGCTTCAGGTGGGGGAAAGTATCCCTTGAGAACTCAGAATTACAAGCTTATTGGAACCTGAGTTCAGGACTTGAACTTAAAACACCTGCAGAGTTCCAGCAAGGCTATGCTGACAATTTAATTTTAAGTGCTTGCAGGTGGGTAGTGCACCAGGTTGGTAGAGCACCTACCAGAGAAAACTCACATCTGTGGGGAGAAAGGCATTCTTACGTTTTCTTCAAATTAAGTTCAGCAAAATAAAAGCTCACACATACAAGGAAACAGACCACAGTGAGCAGAGTCAACAAAAACAATAAACCATGAATTAGAGGAACCACATAGGACCTGAAATGTTGGTATTATCTATGAAGAGTATAAAATAAATGTGCTTAGTACGTTCCTCTAAATTAAAAAAATATATTTTAAACATGACAAAAGACTAAGAGTACATTTTTAAATTACATAGAGTTGGAAAAGAACTACATAGATTTTATAGAAATAAAAATATATTTATTTAAATTAAAAATCAGGGGTGGGTTAAAAAGCAGACCAAACACAACAGAAGAGAAATTAATAAACTAAATCTGAAGAATTATGCAGAATTTAGCATAGAGAGATTAAGAAAATATAAAGGACAGGTTAAGAGATAGGGAAGACACAATGAAAATGTCTGCCATAAATGTAACTGGAGTTCCAGAATAAAAAAATAGAAGAAGGAAAGAAACTATTTTAAAAATATCAGATGGTAATTTTTCACAACTGAGGAAAGACAAAAATTCTTAGATTTAGGAAACACAAAAATCCTAAACAGAAATAAAAACCAACCTTAACTCAGTCACGCTGTAATTAAAGTGAAACTCACAGTGACGAGAGAAGATTAAAAGTATCTGGTTAAAACAGACAATGTACTTTCAAAGGAATACAACTTACAGTGATGTCACAGCAGCAAAAATGAAAACCAGGAAAACATCTTTAGTGTGCTGGGAGAAAATAAATTTAATCTAAAACCGTCAGCCTAAACTATCTCTCAAGAATGAAAATACAGATTTTCAGGCAAACACAAATTAGGGGAGTTAATCTCTCACCGACTTCACTAAAGGAATTTCAAAAGAATCATAGTACTTAAGGCAAAAGTAGAATGATCTAAGACAGAAGGTTTAAAATTCAAGAAAAAAAATTAAATGTGAAAAAATGGGAAATATGAGGGTAAGTATAAATGAATTATAAAAAAGTAATATTTATTATGTGGTAAAATGTAGAAAAATTCTTGCATAATGGTAACTTTTAAAATGGAAGAGGAGTGGTTATCAGTTGAATTGTGGCCCTCTTCACAAATTGGAGTCCTAACCCCTGTTGTACCTCAGAATAACACTTTTTTTGGAGATAGAGTCTTTACAGAGGTAATCAATTTAAAATAAGATCATTAGGGTGGATCCTAATTTAATATCACGGATGCTCTTATAAAAGAGGGGGAATCTTTTTTTTTTATTTGTATTTTTTGTTGTTTCAAATCAAGGTTTCCCTATGTCCCCCAGCTGGAGTGCAGTGGCACGATCTCTGCTTACCGCAACCTCTGCTTCCCTGGCTCATGGGATTCTCTCACTTCAGCCTCCTGAGTAGCTGGGACTACAGGTGTGAGTCACCATGCTGGGCTATTTTTTGCATTTTTTTTGTAGAGCCAGGGTTTCTCTGTATGTTGCCCAGGCCGGTCTTGAACTCCTAGGCTCAAACGATTTGCCCTCCTCGGCCTCCCAAAGTGCTTATAGGGATTATAGGTGTGAGCCACCACACCCAGCCAAACTGAGGGGAATTTGGACCCAGGGAGAAGATACACACATGTAGGGAGGACATCATGTGACAATGAAGGCAGAGACACAGGTGATGATTCTACAAGTCAAAGAATGCCAAAGACTGCCAGCAAACCAGAAGCTAGGGGAGAGGCCTGGATCAGGCACTTTCTTACAACTCTCAGAATGAACCAACCCTGCTGACCTTGATTTTGGACTTCTAACTTTCAGAACTGTGAATCAACCTATTTCTTTTGTTTAGGCCACCCTGCTTATATTACTTTGTTACGGCGGCCTTAGCAAGCTAATAGAGGATTGTTCATAGTTAAACTTTTAATATCTTTCTATTATTTACAAAGATAAGATTATATGTTTTGGGTAAGCCAACTATGTTAACATTTTCTGGGAAGTCCATTAAAAAATGGAAATATAACATATATATTTCACCAAAGTAGAGAATAAATGAAATAAAAAATGAACCCCCATCAGAAATATGGCAGATTGCACTGCTGGGGCAGGAAAACTACAGGATAATCCAGGAATATCTTCAAACCAGAAAGTAAGGAAGCTCTTAGAAATTCTACTTGGGCTCATAAAGTAATTTGATTAAGCTGCTGTGGCCAAAGATGGGAAACTTCAGGCATCAATAAGGATAACAACAGCAGTGGATGAAAACATATCAAATAAATATAAATCCAGAAGTTTGATTTGATACTAATTATTTATGATTTATAGAAATAAACTCACTGGCTACAGCCTTTGCAGGGTCTAGAAATTATCTCATTATTCTGAAAATAAATTTAAAAAGAAAGAAGAATAAGTTCTTTATTTCCTGAAAGTGTTCCTGAGGCTTCAGACTATACAAATAATTATTGTGGGAGTTTCTCTTTGTAGACCTATTCCGGGAAATAAATGTACAAGAAGTTGTCTAAACTGACCTATCATCACCTTTAAAAACTCCTGCTGAATGCTGGGTCTAGGTAATGATCACCAATGGCCCAGCTTCAGCAATTATCAATATACGGCCAATTATTCTTTATCTAGATCTTTACTTATTTCTTCCTAAACAATCCCATCCCTACCACCACCAGGTCACAGATTATTTTGAAATGCCCTTCTTTTAAGACAACCTCAACGCCATCATTACATTTTTAAAAATTAAAAGTGAATCTTCAATAAAAGGTATTCAATACATGTTCCCATTTCCCTGACAACTTAATTCCTTTAACTTAAAATAAATTCAAATAAGGCTTCTATTTCACAGTTACATTTCAAAATGGCTAAAGGAGAAGAATGTGAATGTTCCTAGCATAAAGAAAAGATAAATATTTAAGATGACAGATATCCCGATTGCTCTGATTTGATTATATGAATATGTCAAATTATGACATGTAAGCAGAAAATTGTACAACTATTATGTGTAAAGAAAAAAACAAAAATAGATAAAAGAATAGTCAAAGAGGCCCCATGTAATTCAAGTCCAATTATTTTATTTTTTAAAAGACTCAATCAATAATAAATAGGCTGAAAAGATGAAAGAAGGTAAGAATTCAGGGAAATGAAAAATAAGATAGAAATATTCAGATTTATCAATAGTAAAACCCAGTTTTAAAATTTGTGTGGAAGAAAAATAAGCCCAAGATTATTAAGGCAATTCAAAAACAAAGGGAGGAGAGAGAAAAAGGAAGTAATCTACCAATACAGAAACTATGAAAAAGAGAGAAATCAGATGTTATATATGTCCTGGTAGAAGTGCAAAATATCACATATAAGACAGCCTTGCCAAAAAAAAAAAGAAAAGTTGAGCCTTAATTTGATCAAGGTTATTTTAGTTTGTAAAACAAAAATAAGGAAGTATGGAATTGGTATAGGGACAGACAAAACAGTGGAACAGGATAAATGAAGAAAGGTACTCATATATGTTAATATATGATGAAGATGCCATTGTAGATAAAGTAATGATGAATTATTCCATAAAAGATGAGCTATTTAGGAAATTATCAACTTTTGAAAAATAAAATCAGATTTCAGATCCCTGTTCCATATCATATACAAAAATAAACCTCAAATAGATTAAAAATGTATAATCTAATATGTGATATTGTGTTATAATGTAGTTAACATAATGTAACATAACACCTATATATTTATATATGTATGTATATAACGAATTATGGGTAGAAAAGGATTTCTTCCTTTTTTTTTTTTTGAAATGGAGTTTCATTCTCGCTGCCCAGGCTGGAGTGTAATGGCACGATCTTGGTTCACTGCAACCTCCGCCTCCTGGGTTCAAGTGATTCTCCCCCTCAGCCTCCTGAGTAGCTAGGATTACAGGCGCCCACTACCACGTCCAGCTAATTTTTTGTATTTTTAGTAGAGACAGGGTTTCACTATGTTGGCCAGGCTGTGAACTACTAACCTCAGGTGATCTGCCCACCTGAGCCTCCCAAAGTCCTGGGATTACAGGCATGAGGCACCGTGCCTGGCCCAGAAAAGGATTTCTTAGATAAGACTTAAAAGACACAAACCCAAAAGGAGAAAGGTTAATTAAATTTGACATTAGTATCTTTTATCAAAGTGAAAAGAGATTATATTTATAACACATACTAATGATAACTGAATCAATAAAGTTGATCTCAATCTAGATAAAAAGGTGAATTGCATATAAGTAAAATTGTCAAAGGAGATGAATGAGAAACTCACAGAAGGCAAATCTAAATGGCCAGTAAACATAAAATGAAAACTTCAAAAATAATTAGGGAAATTCAAAATAAAAAAATAAGATATCATCCACATATATCCTATCAGGGAAAAGAGAAGAGGGCTGCAATTCCAAGTGCTGATGAGAAAGCTGAGCAATACTGATCAACAAATCTGCTTCCAAGTGAATACCTAGAACAGAAACTCTATCGCATATACAAGAGATATGTACAAGAACATGTATAGCATCATTGTTTGTAAGAACAAAGTATTGGAAGGAAATAAATGTCCATGTTAGGCAAAACTGATAAAGAAAAATTGTGTATAATCACAACAGACTACTATGTAGCAATGAAAATTAATACAAGGGTCAACATGGATGAATCTCATAAACATAATGTTAAGGAAAGAAACAAAATCATGGAAAAAATAGACATCATTGATAACAGTTATATCAAGTTTAAATATTTCCACAAATATATTAACTAAATTGCTAAATAAAATTTTAGCCAAAAATTATTAAACATAAAATTCAGAGTAGTAGTTATTGGCTGGGGAGAAGTGGGCATGTTCATTAGAGACCATAAGTAGTTTGGTAATATTTTGTTTCTTATTCTGGGTGGTGGATATATGGGTATCTATTATACTCTAAACTTTTATATGTATTAAGTATTCTATGATTAATAAAAATATTAAGAAGCATGGGTAGAAAAACACGAATATAGTCACAAAGTTTCTTAAAAGTGCTGGGCACTATGCTAGACACTGGAAAGGAATATAATGCTGAATGAGAAAGACATAGTTCTTAGCTTTACAGACCTTGAAATCTATCTGGGAAAACAGTCACTGAACAAAGAGTTGTCACCATTCTAGATGTCTTGCTATTTCCCAAACATATGATTTTTTAACGAATTCTTTTTTCTTTACCCTGCCTGTACTTCTCTTGACCCCTCTTCTACTGTGTAGGTCCCTGTGACTGTACAATTTTCCCTGATGTCCCCTGCGGGATTGATCTTGCCTTTCTTTCTGGTATCTCTGTGCCTTTCTTTTTAATCTCTAGATGCAATAATCAGTTTTCCTTTCTGTCTCTGCCAACTATCTGTGAGATCCATAAAAATAAGGACCACTTACTGTCTATCCACCATCATGGCACATGGTAGGTAACATATATATGTTGAATAGCTGTGTTGATATGTAAAAAGTGAGGTGCTAAGGCAATTATATAGATAACACACGTTTCCAATAAAAGCACAATACAAAAGTCCTTTGCCTCAAAAAGTAAGATATTGTTGGACAAACACTTATTTTAACATAGCAAATATAAATACAATTGTAGTCACCACTAAAGGTGATTTTTTACTTGTAACAAGAAATAACTTATTTTAGCCCATTCTCTTTTTGGAGTTTTCTTTGTCAAAATATTGACTTTCCCTTGTGTATGGAACTCCATTTACATGCCATCAAAAGAAGTAGGTTAATGGGGAATTCAGGAAATTTTGATTAAAACATTATCATTCAAGGACTTTTTTTCTACTTTTGATTTATGCAGAATTTTGTTTATTATTGGCCACATTGCTTCGAAAAAATACTTTTTTAAATAAAAGTGTGTCCATAAGAAAAACACTAACTTTTTTTAGTTAGCATTTTTCTCCTCACATTGATACATTGTGAGTCTTCTCTGACTTGTTTTATATGTATAAGGATTGATATCTTCTTACAGCAATAATTTTTTTTTACTGTAAATTTGGTTACTACTTCAGATAGTGTGCTACTTTAGTGTAGCATAACTTTTTTCCCAAACTACCTTCAAGGATTAAGTCTCACTAAATACAGTTTTCAGAAAAATCTTTTAATAATTATCCTGGGGCATCTGTGATTAAAAAACACCCCCATATGTTGTTATTAAATTCACTCCTATGCAGAAGCAACTTGAAATTGAGATGACAGTTTTGCTATTATATGCATTTGGCCAGAACATACTATAATAACTATATTCTCTGCTGCCCTGTCACTAAAAAAAATTTCAAGATTTTCTACACCAAATAATCTCTAATTACACACACATTTAAGAAGGTACTAAATCAAATGCCTTACAATCATAAAAAAAAAGATGAATTTAGTTTTCCATTATCCTGCCAGTGACTGGAATCTGACTTTTGCCCTAAGACTTGATCTCACAAAGGCAGATCCCCTTCCTATTTCCAGGACTTCTGTGGCTTTTATTAGACAGTCCCATCAACACAGAGAGAAGACAGCAATTTGATACATGTAATTCAAAAGAATTTCTTCAAGACTTTTTTGAGGTAATATCAGAAAGTTTCCTTGATTTCTGCCTTAAAAGAAAATTGGATCTTAAAGTTAACTCTACAGAAACACATCCTTTGGAGTATCACAAATAAAACAGGTTTTCTGCCTGGGGACAGTTGTCTATTGCTCTAGCAGATTGCACTTACTATACTATGGAAAATGAAACACTATTATATTTATCTGTCTGAAAAAATTGCCTCAAGAAGGATGTCTACTGTCTCCACTATTATTTCATGTTGAATTGGGAGTGTTGGACATTGTATTCAGATAAGACAAAAGAAATAGGGGCACAAGAATGGGGAAAAATAAAGGAATAAAACTATGTCTATTTGCTACTGATGAGATAATATTCTTGGGAAATCTGAGATAATCTATAATAAAATGAACATATACATAAATTTGGTGAGGATACAATTTTATCATATGAAAATCAATAATCTCATATATACAAACAATAACCAGTTAGAAGACGTAATGGAAGAAAAACTCCGTTTACAACAACAAAAATATAAAATAGGAATAAACTTAACAAGAAATGTGAAAAATCTATAAGGGAAACTTTAAATACACCTGAAAAGAGACAAAAGCAGATTTTAATTAAAAGAAATTCTTGTGTGTGTGTGTGTGTGGTGTGTGTGTGTGTTTGGGATGATGTCTTACTCTGTCACCCAGGATGGAGGGCAGTGGCAAGATCATGGCTCACTGCAGCCTCAACCTTCTGGGCTCAAACAGTTCTCTTGCCTGAGCCTCCAGAGTAGTTGGGACCACAGGCATGTGTGACCACAGGCACGTGCAAACCCACCTGGCTAATTAAAAAAAATTTTTTTTGGAGAGAAGGGGTCTCACTTTGTTGTCCAGGCTGGTGTCGAACTCCTGGGCTCAGGCAATCCTCCTACCTTCTCCGAAACTTCTGAGATTACAGGTGCGAGCCAATGTTTCTGGCTGAAATTCTTTATTCTTACATAGAATGACTCAACATAAAAAAGTTAATTCTCCCCAAGTGAATATATAAACTAAATGTGATCTAACAAAAATCCAACAAATTTTATTTCTAGAGCTATATAAGTTGATTCTAAGGTTTGTATTACAAAATGAACAAAAAAGTAGCTAGGAAAATTTATTCTGAAACAGAATAATAATTAGTTTTACCAATTACCAAAGTTATACAAACTTCTGTACTTAAAATAGAGGTATGGGTTCATACAGAGACACATTAGTTAAAAAAAAAAGTACTATAACAATTTCAGAAAGAGAAACAAGCACATATAAAATTTAATATTTGATAAAGATGGTGTCTCAAATCACTGAGCAAACACAGGCTTTTTGTTTATTTGTTTGAGATGGAGTCTCGCTCTGTCGCCCAGACTGGAGTGCAGTGGCACTGTCTCCTCTCACTGCAAGCTCTGCCTCCGGGTTCACCCCATTCTCCTGCCTCAGCCTCCCGAGTACCTGGGACTACAGGCGCCCGCCACCACACCTGGATAATTTTTTGTATTTTTAGTAGAGACGAGGTTTCACCGTGTTAGCCAGGATGGTCTTGATCTCCTGACCTCGTGATCCGCCTGCCTCGGCCTCCCAAAGTGCTGGGATTACAGGCATAAGCCACCGTGCCTGGCCCTTTTTTTTTGTTTTTATTTTACTTTAAGTTCTGGGATACATGTGCAGAACGTGCAGGTTTGTTACATAGGCATACATGGGCCATAGTTGCTGCACCTATCAACCCATCATCTAGGTTTTAAGCCCTACATGCATTAGGTGTTTGTCTTAATACTCTCCTTCCCCTTGCCCCCGACCCTCCGACAGGCCCTGGCATGTGATGTTTCCCTCCCTGTGTCCATGTGTTCTCATTGTTCAAAAACACAGGCTTTTTAATAAATTATGTTAGAACAACTGGAAAATCACCCTTACTTCACATCATACACCAGAATAAACTCTAAATGGGGCAGACATCTAATGTCAAATATGAAACTATATGCTATGGTTTGAATATGTCACTTCCAAAACTCAGGTGTTACCAGTGTGATGTATTAAGTAAGGACTTTAAGAGAATATTAGACCCTGAGGGAATTTCTTTTAACAATGGAATTAAGGTTTTATAAAAGAGGCTTCGCACAGCATTTGGCTTACTTGCCCTTTCATATCTTCCACCATGTGCATCTCCCCTTTGGAGGATGCACCAACATGGTGCCATCATGAAAGGAGAGACAGGGCCCCTTATCAGACACCAAGCCTGCTGGGACCTTGATCTTGGATTCTCAGCCTCCAGAACTGTAAGAAATAAATTTGTTCTTTATAAATTACCCAGTCTCAGGTATTTTGTTCTAGCAGCACACACTGACTAAGATACCACACAAGGACAGGAAGAGAACTGAAGTTTTTTAGTAAGCTGTGGATGAGTTATGACTCAAGTTCCAGATACAATAAAAGACTGATACGGTCAAGTACATTTAAAAAAAAACAACTTCTGAATAACTTAAAACACTATAAACAAAGTCAAATGACAAATGGTAGATGGGGAGAACATACTGGCTATGTTTGTGTGTCTCAAAAATTTCCCTAAGAAGGATGTGCACCATCTCCACTATCATTCCATGTTGCATTTATCATAGATAAACACAGGACTTGTAGCTCTAATATATAAAAATTTCTTAAATAGATTTTTCAAAACGGCCAACAACCTAACACAAAATGAGCAAAGGACACAATCAGTTCACAGAAAAAAGGCCCTCAAATATATAAAAAGTTTTATAACTTCTCTCATAATAAGAGAAATACAAATTGAAAAATCAATGAGATACCATTTCTTGCCTATTAGAATTAAAAAATCCAAAAGCTTGATAACATATTTTGTATACAGGGCTATGAAAAACAAGTTCCCAAATATTGTGGATGAGAATGCAAAATGCTACAATCTCTATGGAGGGAAGGTGGCTTTATCTAACGAAATTACACATGCATTTATCCTTGGCACAGCAGCAATTCCCACTTGTGGGAATTAACCTGAAGATACATTTGCTCAAATGTGAGGGAAAAAACTAACAACATATGCACAAGGTTATTCACTGAAACATTATTTGTAACAACAAAGTATTGGCAACAATCCAAATGTTCAACCACAGGGAACTGGTAGAATAAATTATGGTGAATTCACACACGCAATACTAGTTACTATAAAAATAAAAAATATTGAGAAAGAGCTCAATTGATATGAAGTGATTTCCAGGATACACAATAATTTGGAAAAAAATCACCTCAGTATATATAGTATACTACCTTTTGTGTAAGAAAGGGAAATGAGATGATATATATGAATTAGGTAGAAAGCTATATAAATAACAGGCACATGTGTATGTGTACACGTGTGTGTGTGTGCATTATAAAATAGCAATACAATTCCCTTCCCTTCCCTTCCCTTCCCTTCCCTTCCCTTCCCCTTCCCCTCCCCTTCCCCTTCCCCTTCCCTCCCCCTCCCCATCCCCTCCCCTCCCCCTCCCCTCCCCTCCCCTCCCCTCCCCCTCCCCTTCCCCTTCTCCCTCCCCTCTCCCCTCCCCTCCCCTCCCCTCCCTTCCCCTTCCCTCCCCTTCTCCCTCCCCTCTCCCCTTCTCCCTCCCCTCCCCTCCCCCCTCCCCTCCCCTCCCCCTCCCCTCCCCTCCCCTCCCCTCCCCTCCCCTCCCCCTCCCCTCCCCTCCCATCCCCCCCTTCCCTTCTTTCTTTTTGATGGAGTAGCCCTGGCTGGAGCACAGTGGTTCGAACTCGGCTCACTGAAACCCCCGCTTCCTGGGTTCAAGCGATTCTCCTGCCTCAGCCACTGAGTAGCTGGGACTGCAGGCATGCGCCACCACACCCAGCTAATTTTTGTATTTTTGGTAGAGACAGGGTTTTACCGTGTTGGCCAGGCTGTTCTCAAACTCCTGACCTCAAGTGATCTGCCTGCCTGAGCCTCCCAAAGTGTTGAGATTACAGTTGTGAGCCACCACGCCCAGCCACCTAGCCTTATTTCTTTAGACGTTTTCCTTAAATGTGCTCATTACTTCTCCAAATGGCAAACATGTGACTTGGAGTATCAAAACCTATCTAAGTCTATGTAATTTGTGACCAGAGACAAATTTCTATGTGGGAAGAGAAACAAGCCATCCTTTTGTAATTAGTGACCTCCAGCCTGGCCAGTACAACTACCAGAACACAGACCCACCCTTCAAAACTTTTTCCTGTGTTGATCTTCTGAGAATCAATTTTGATTACCTTCCGTGTGAGAAGTGAGACAAAATGCAAAGCATCATTATTTTAGAGCAATTATTTTTACTCTGTTAAAGCTCAGAGCTTCCGTTTTTGTGAATAACATACAGTCTCAAAGCATGGTAGGTGATGAGAAGAAAGTCTTCAGTTCTCCCATTTAATTTTGTCCAGCATTTTGCCTAACTCCAAATTAGAATGTCTGTCCAGGCTAGCAGAGCTGTATGGTCACCAAGGGGACTCAGGTTTTTGGGAATCTGATGTTTATTTATTTATGTGTTTGTTTTCATAACCAACTTCAAGAAAAATAATTCAAAAGTTATAAAAAGAAAGTCAGATACAAATATAAATGTTTATTTAGAATGAGAAAGGAATCACATCTAACTTTTAAAAGCTAACAAATACCACAAATAGAAGAATCTTGAAAAATTATATATACTTATATATAATGTTTATATTATATGTGTATATATACATATATGTACTATACACATATATAATATGTAATACACATATTATATATGTGTGTATATATATAAAATTACTCAACTCCCTAATACATCTTTTCATTTGTAAATGAAATTTTCATGCTGTAATCTATCAATCAACTTTTCATGAGACATCAATTTTTGTAATTTTTTTATAAAAACAGTAGCAAGGTAATTTAGTCTTTCCTCAAGCATGTCTGATTGAAATTTACGGAAAGCAATTACTTAGAAATTTTCTGCCTTTATAACTTGTTTTGGGTAATGTCCCGACATTTTAGGAATTGTTGCCAAATTTGGAAAAATCTCTAACAAGTTTCTTTCATATACAAATTATAGGATTTTAGGCCATTATTGAATATGTTTTTTGGTGAGAGAGAACTTTTGTTTTGATTGAGAATCAATAAAAGTCTAACTCTCACAATTTTAGACATCTGATTATTGGAAGATTAAATTATGCTTCCAGATATTTCAAGCCTCATTCCTCATTTCTCTTTCACTGCTCACATGTTCTGAAAATAGGAATTGTAGGCACCTTTGTGTAATATGTGAGATGAACAGTCATAGGAGATGGTAGGAGTTTTTCTGGAAGCAAACTATGCAGTCTAACTATACATATAGTTATAGCAATCTAACTATACATGGAGTTGGCTGTGAACCATGTAAGTATGTTACGCTGGACCCAGCACTTCTCCATGGCTGCTCTGGGACCTTCTGCCAAGAGGAGGAATATGATGCAGGAGAAGTCATGGTAGAAGATGACAATATTCTTACCCAATTGCAGTAAGAATATCTTACTTTAGCAAATTTTAGAAAAGCATATGAACATGTGAACACTTTACTAGGAATTAATTTTCTTCATTTCAGAGTAAACCCATTTCTGGCCATGATTGCAACAGGAGAGCTGTCCTTGTCCAAGTCTTTATTATTTGCAGAGGAGCCAAAAAATACAGGGCCCATGCTTTGTGGCCCTCTCCATTCATCCACGCCATGAACATCTGCGTAGGAGTAAGAGGAAGCTATATATTTTACTCCTCTGTTGGTGCATATTCCTTCGAGTTTGCCCATATGGATACGTAGGAATGAATGAAATTAGCAAGCTTTTTTGGAGTGCAGTGATAGTCGGTATATAGCCCAATGGAACACTGTGAAATTTTTAATTATATGACCACTGGGATGCCTCATAACTGTACAGAAAAATATTTCAAATAACATTTTCAAATGTAATAAGTTTAAAATTCAACCAAATACTGAATGTTAGGTGAAAGGGATGAATTATAACCTGAAAGGAAAGTGGGAAGGATATATAAATATCCATAAAGGCTACAAGATACTAGCGTAACATTACAAAATCCAACCAGAATATTTGAAAAAAAAATAAGGGTAAATACCACTCTGCATTTTCCCTTCTCCTGGGGAAGAAGTTATTTATGTAGAGTAGAAAATATGATGGGATATTTCCTTTTCAAAGGTGGTGGCAGGTGGCTGCCTGTTGGAGTGTGAAAAACAAGTAGAATCATTTGGATGCAATTCTGAAAATATTAATCAAATGACAAAAATACAAGCAGGGATTAATTTTCCCTACCTCTTGGGATTTTTTTTGTGGAGAAACTTAGGAAGCTATTGGAATAATGGAAGGAGATAAACTATGTCTCTAAGAAATAATAACTACCAACATACAATGAGAGGAATTATTTGATAATATAGACTGTGAAAAGATGCCTATCTTTCAAAACATATTCAATATAGATGTCTTCTTTAGCAGTTAGTTACTGTGTATTTAAAATCTTTACATATGTCTTCAGAAGCTCACTGTATGCCATATTGCAATATATATTTATATTATTGCCCAAAGAAACTGACAAAGACTAATTTTTTAGTTGACATTAGTTGAGTCTAACAACCCTTTTTGATTTTGTGTGCAGAGGGGTGTGTGTGTGTGTGTCTGTACGTGTGTGTAAATGTGTATGTGTCTGAGCTTTCGTACCAATAGATTGAGAATCAAAAAGCTTACGTTTTATTTCTACCTCTATCACCAACTAGTTCTTTAATTTTAGAAAAATTCCTTAAATTAAGCCTTAGTTTTATCATCTATATAGTGAAGACTGGGGCATACACTATCTAAGATTTCTTTACACTCGAACATTCTATGAGTCTATGTATGTCTGATCGAATACTAGTATTCCTTTATTCAGGAAATTGAGGAAACAAAAACTAGGCTATTGAAAATGAAAATATGATTAAGATTACTGATTCCATAACTAAAGTAACTAGGTAATGAGTATTAATGGCCCTAAGATTACTTGAGGCTTCCACCTAATGCTGTCATCTCTCCATCAGCCATAATTTTCTGCCTTTTTTCTCTCCTCAGTCTCAGCAGATGATCTTACCTCCTACTACATCTAGAAAATAGAAGCCATCAGACTCCATCTTCTCGCCACTGAGGCTACAAAAGATATCTGCACATGCAACCCTTTCCCTTTTTTTCTTCTTCCCTTTTGTTATGATGTATAAAGTGTCGCTTATCCAATAAAGAGCTAATCATTCTGCTTGAGGTTGTAGCCCCTTCCCTCTTATTTCAAGGACTTCAGTGCTCCCTCCTCCTAGAAATAGCCTCCTCCCTCAGCTTCCCTGAAGCCACACCCTGCTGAATTTTTACCTACCAAATTATCCCTGCTCTCTCTTCTTAATTTATTTCCAGGATACCCTCTGTGTCTCAGATCTATCATTGTTGGAGGCCATCTGTGCTTGGTCCAAGGTCCTCTTCTGCCTTTTCTCAGTCCTCACTTCTAGGTGCTCTCATACATTCTCACAGCTTTATATCCTTTCTATTTGCTGACAAATGCCAAATATATATGTTCAGCGTGACTGCATATGGAAATAACTGCATATATGCAAATGACTACATGACTATTACTTGTACGTTTCTCAAATATTCAAATTTAGGCTATTTAAAGCCAAATTCTCAATCCCGTCTTTAACTACTTTCAACTTGGAAATAAAACACTCAATTCTCTCTCTGTCTATGGCCTCCGTGCTCATGATAGCTCAGGTGAGCAACTACGATCTTGATTCCTCTTGTGCTTACCATCAACATTCAAGCCTACAGTACTGTTCTTTCTCCCTCCAAATTATGTCGTGAACCTGGCCGCTTATCTTCACTTTAAATGCAAGTTTCCTAGTCCACACCATTGTGTTTTCTCACATGGGCTTTTGTAATAGTTTCATGGCCTCCTCACTGCTTCCACTTTTGCTTATTTATACCCCCTGCCCTCCCAGCATTGAAAGTATACAATAATGATGCTATTATTACAAAAGTGATATAAAGACAATAATTATTCAGGGAATACAGAAAAGTAAGAATAACAATGTTAAAATTCTCCTGAAACCCCACCACTTGGAAATGTGAGCTAAATATTGTTGTAAAAATCTGTTTATACATTTCTTAGATAGGTGGATAGATGGTAGACATTGTTTTATAAAAAGAGATACTATTTAATATTATTATATTTTACTAATAGCCACTCCTTTAAAATGTGTGTGTATGTATGTGTGTGTGTGTATACACGCATGTATAGTTATAACATTTATAATTTTGTCAAAATAAGGAAAATTTTATAAAGAACAAACAGCATTAAAGGGCTTGCTATAAAAAGCAACAATCGGGTACCACATCCCATCCCTTCCTAAGTATGTCATCTTAAACCCTTGATAACTTTTATTTTACATTTTTAAAATTCTAAGTTGATTAGTCATGACGGTTTGGATTATCTACTTTAAACATTGTCTCCCGACTTCCTGCCATGGTAAATGAGGTTTTAGCTCACTTACACTTCCCTTGACTCCCCTCTCTTCCTCTTCCCACAGCAAGTTTTACTACTTTTAATTCCTCTTTTGGTTACTTTCATACTTCCAAGACTATATGTTTTCCCCTGATTTCTTGTTCTGTTAGTTAGACACAGCCTATCTTGACCCCATACCTTGTAAGGTGAAGAAGGCCCTCAATCCCTCCTCGCTTTCTCTTCCTTACCTTTGCAAGATTTGTTTTCACTTTTGTATTGGCAAGCCTGAAAAAAATGACCTTTTATCATATAACCACAGTTAGATTGTCTATGTTTTGACTTTGTTAGACATTAGAAGTTGACAAATCAGCAGGCATTGCTTACATTATCACAACTATGTGAATGTGGTTCATTGCTGAGTCAAGCAGTGATGACATAACATATAGTTTTTGTGTACAGTGCTCCTTTCCCTCAAATTTCTACTTGCCTTTTTTTTTTTCTTTAGCCCATCTTTAGGTTTATTGTAACTGTTTTAAGGATACTATCAAGTCTGTGAAATACCACTCTTCCCGGCATGCACCTTTTTTTAAATGTACACTTATTTTCGGACCCTACTTTACGACTGATTTTGCTGCACAGCAGTCAGCTTGGATCTTCCCTTTCTTCTTGTCCCAGGTTAGACTTGCTGTTTCCTACATCCCATGCCTTTTCCATTTTTAATTACTTTTTTCAGTGTTTCTTTCTGACCCATAAGTAATCTCATAATAAAGGATGCAGGGGAGATACATTCTCCAAGTCTTTAGATATTGGAAAATGCTTTTATTCTATCATCATACTTGATGAATGATTTGGCTGGGTAAAGATATTTAAGTTCAAAGTCAGTTTTCATCAGACTTTTGAAGTTGATGCTCCTTGCATGCCTTCAGTGTTGCTGTCTTTTCTCTCTGAAACTTTTAGAATATTCTCTTTAACCTTGCTATTTGCAAATCTCTCAATATTATGTTTAGGAATTTTTAAAAAATTTCACTTACTGTGCGGGACAGTTCCTGGAGCCTCAAGAAAGCTAATGCGTGCTATCATCTTTGCACAGCCATGTGCCACGCAACAATCAGTCAACAGTGGACAGCATATATGACAGTAGTGCTTTAAGATTAGAATGAAGCTGAAAATTCCTATGGCCTAGTGACATCATGGACATCATAATGTAGTGCAACACATTACTCACGTGTTTGTGATGATGCAGGTATAAACAGATCCCAACACCGAAAGATTTTCATTAATGAAGAAGTTGCTCATGACGCATTATCTACTTACAAGCAAATCTATGATGAAAAAGGAAACAAACCAAACAACCAACTATGGACATATTTCTGAAAAGAGTGACACCTGCTCAAGAAGAACCTCAGCTAAGTTTTCAGATGTTCCAGAAGAAGACACTGTTATCACAGGAAATAACATCTCCACGTGTTTTTGTTTTGGTTTGAGACAAGGTCTTGCTCTGTCATCCAGGTGTGCAGAGGCAGGATGAGGTCTCACTGCAGCCTTGACTTCCCAGGCTCAAGCGATCCTCCCACTTCAGCCCCTTAAGTAGCTAGGACTACAGGTGGATGCCACCATGCCCAGCTAACTCTTTTGTTGTTTTTTATAATTTTTAGCAGAGATGAGGTCTCACTATGTTGCCCGGGCTGGTCTCCAGCCCCTGATATCAAGTGATCCTTCCCCCTCAGTTTCCCAAAGTGCTGAGATTACAGGCGTGCGTATATACCACTGCACCTGGTATAGCTCCATGCTATAGTGACAAGACCTTCCAGTGAGACAAAATGTGAAGATAGAAGTCAGTGAAACTGATGATCCTGACCCTGTGTAGGCCTAGGACTAATGGGTATGTGTGTGCCTTCGTTTTTAACAAAAACACTTAAAAAATTAAAAAGCTTATAGCATGAAGATATAAAGAAAGAAAATATTTTTGTACTACTATACTATATTATACAAACTATACTATTTGTTCTACTTTGTGCTAGTATTTTTGTACAATGCATTTGTGTTTTAAGCTAGATGCTATTTCAAAAGACTCAACAGGCCGGGCACGTCTGTAACCCCAACACTTTGGGAGGCCGAGGTGGGCAGATCACGAGGTCAGGAGATCGAGACCATCCTGGATAACAAGGTGAAACTCCGTCTCTACAAAAAAAAAAAAAAAATTAGTCAGGTGTGGTGGCAGGAGCCTGTAGTCCCAGCTACTCAGGGTGCTGAGGCAGGAAAATGGCGTGAACCCGGGAGGTGGAGCTTGCAGTGAACTGAGATGGCGCCAGTGCACTCCAGCTTGGGCAATAGAGCAAGACTCCTCTAAAAAAAAAAAAAAAAAGGACTCAACAATTTAAAAGTTTATAAATTAAAAATTTTATTAGCTTATAAAGTAAAAAAGTTACAGTAAACTAAGGTTAATTTATTACTGAAGAAAAAAATTAAAATAAATTTACTGGAGCCTAATTCTACAGTGTTTATAAAGTCTATGGTAGTGTGCAGTAATATCCTAGGACTTTACATTGACTCACCACTCACTCATTGGCTCACCTGGAGCAACTTTCAGTCCTGCAAGCTCCATTCATACTAAGTGTCCTATACAGGAGTACCATTAAAAAAAAAACAACTTTTATACTGTATTTTTACTGTCCCTTTTCTATGTTTAGATAGGTTTAGATATGCAAATATTTACCATTATGTTACAACCGCCTACAGTATTTGGTACATTAACATGCTGTACAGGTTTGTAGCTTAGAAGCTAGGCTGTATGATATTGCCTAGGTGTGTATTAGGTTATACCATCAGGTTTGTGTAAGTACACTGTTTTATTCCCACAGTAATGAGATCAATCTAAGGATGCATTTTGCAGAATGTATCCCTGTCATTAAGCAATGCATAATCTTAGTGGAATACAATATTTTTGGATCACATTTCTTTTCCTTAGAATTTGATAAACATTGGTTTATCATCCTGTAACCTAGAATGTTACTCCAGAGAGGACTGAATCCAGTCTGTTTTGCTCCCAAATATAAGAGACATACTATTTGTCTCTGGCTGGCTAGAGAATTTTTTCTTATTCTTCAATTGAGTAACAACAGAATACGACTTAGGAAAAATAGTGTTGAATAAGTTTGTCTTGGAATATGATATGCACCTTTGAGTTGCAGAGTGTCTTATTCTTGCATTTCAGGATTGTTTTTCTATTTTCTATTGGAATACTTTTTCTGACTCATTTACTGGTTTTTCAATTCAGAGATACCTATTATCTTTATATAATGGCATATTTGTCTCTACTCCTTAGCTATTATCGTCTCTCTATTTCTACTAATCTGTTAATCTTTTCCCGTTGATTTTATTTTGCTTATCTCAAGCCTTTTCTTTGTAGAGCAATTTATTTTTAAGGCATTTATTTTTTAGCCATGTCCATTCAATTTCTTTCTGCATGTAATTTGTTTATAAGTTCTGTAATGGTGTTATTTTAGTTTCAATTTCCATTTTTACATCATTCTGTATTGTTATCATCTTACATCTGAGCTTGTATTTTATTCATTTCATGTACTTAATAAGATTTTCTATAGCATGACTATTTCTCTGTGTTCTTTAGGCCTTTGTTGCTATAGAGTTTCTTTCATTCTTAGTTTTTGTTCTGCTTACCTAGTTCTCATGTCATTCTTTTTTCATCTTGTTCATATTTTCCGCGAGCTCTGCATCTAAATTCTGTTTTTTGTTCTGGTATAGACTGAGTGAATTCCCCTTAGGTCCCTTCCCATATTAACTGAATGTGAGGGTATTTCTCTACAAGATGTAGCTTGAGAGCTTGTAATTGATTTCTACTCACTTCTTAGTAGCCTGAGGATTTAGGTGTGTATGTTTTGGAAGATAGGAGTAGGGAGAGAGCTAAGCTGGGATTAGGTACAACCAAGTATTTCAAATACTGTATATTCTTCTAGATTTTTCTATTTGACCTGCTTTTTCTTCTTTTTCTTTTTTCTTTTTGACCATTTTTTTCTTATTGAAGTGTTTAACATATCCTACTATAGTTCTGGATTTGTCAGTTTTTGTAATCCTGTCAGTTTTCTCTGTCTAGTGCAATGTTATGTTTAAGTACATACAAGTTAAAGACTATTTTTTTTTTTTGGCTTGGGGATTGTTCTCTATTATTTTATAATGCATCTGATATGGTTTGACTGTGTCCTCATCCAAATCTCACCTTGAATTGTAGTTCCCATAATCCCCACATGTCGTGAGAGGGACCTGGTGGGAGGTAATTGAATCATGGGGCAGTTTCCCCCATGCTGCTGTTCTCATGATAGTGAGTGAGTTCTCAAGAGAGCTGATGGTTTTATAAGGGGCTTTTCCTTCTTTGCTGGGCACGTCCTTCTGCTGCCACCATGTGAAGAAGGATGTTTTTGCTTCCCCTTCCACCATAATTGTAAGTTTCCTGAGACTTCCCCAGCCATGCAAAACTATGAGTCACTTAGATTTCTTTTCTTTATAAATTACCCAATCTTGGGTATGTCTTTAGTAGTAGCACAAGAATGGACTAACACATCATCTTACTATAAAAATCTCTTAGTTTTTCAAAACTTTATGTTCAAAATTTTCTTTTGGTTTGGTGTTAGGTGTGCCTTTTATAACCAGGATGCAGCGGAATTTATGTTATTATTATCCCATCTCTGCCTTTTAATAGGTGAGTTTTATCCACATTGAAGCTGATATATTACACTTTTGGGCTTATTTGTACCATTTCCTTTTGTGCTATCTACTTACCTTTCATTTTCTTTGCTGTTTTTGCTGTGCTCTGTTGGATTGACAAATGCTTCTGCCTTTTTTTCTTCCCTTTTTTCAACTCTTCTACTTTCTCCTTCTCTTCCTCCAAATCATGCTGTTCTTCCTCCTTCTTTTGATTCCTCTAGTGGTTTGAAAATTATCGAGATTTCCATTACTATATTGGTAACCCTAAGATTATGCCTTATTTTTCTATTTCATGTATAGCAAATATATACAGATGAGCACACTTATATGCAGAAATGTTGATTTTAATAAATTTTCACAAAGTAAATACATCTGTGTGACTATAACCCAGATTAAGACAGAGAACATTGCTAATACTGTGAATCGCCCTCAGTCTCTCCCTTCTTTTCTCAAGGTTAACCACATCTGTCTTCTTTACCATAGATTAGCTTTGCCTGTTTTGAAGTTTTTATAAATGGCATAATACGGTATGAACGCTACATCTGGCTGCTATTGCTCATTCTTATGTTATTAGACTTGTCTATGTTATTGATTATATTGATGATTAATTTACTTTTTATTATTATGAAGTATCTCATTGAATGAATACACCACAATTTATCCATTCTATTCTCGCTGGACATTTGGATTGTTTCTAGTGTTTGGGGATTACAAATAATGCCATTTTAAACATTCTGTAATTTCATTTCATTCTTTGTACCTGCCTTTCACTGACATTTCATTTACAACTCTGTTGGGTATATACCTAGGAGTGAAATACTGGCATTACTGGGTTGTAGGCTATGCATATGTTTAGCTTTAGTAGTTATTGCCAAATAGTTTTCTGAAGAGGTTGTCCCAATTTATATTCCCATGTGTAGTGCATAAAAGCTCCAATTGCTGCATATGCTTAATATATGGTTCTACCTCTTTCTCTAGATTTTACCTACTCTGATGAGTGTGTAGTTGCATGCACACAACTTTTAATTCATTGATTACTAATGATTTTGAGCACTTTATATGCCTATCACCCATTTATGTATTCTCTTTCATGTATTACCTGTTCAATGTCCAAGTTTATTCCAATTTTTTAATGGATTGTCTGTCTTTTATATTGCTTCACAGAAATATTTAATACATTTTGGATAGTAATCTTTTGTCGGTAAAAATATTGAAAGTATCTTCTCCAGTTGGTAGTCTCCTCTTCCACTGTTTGTGTTAGTCCGTTCTCATGCTGCTATGAAGAAATACACGAGACTGGGCAATTTATAAAGAAAAGAGGTTTAATTGACTCACAGTTTTGCATGGCTGGGGAGGATTCAGGAAACTTACAATCGTGGCAGAAGGCACCTCCTCACAGGGTGGCAGGAGAGAGAATGAGCGCGAGCAGGGGAAATGCCAGACACTTATAAGAACATCAGATCTCATGAGAACTCTCACTATCACAAGAACAGCATGGAGGAAACCACCCCCATGATCCAATGACTTCCCACCGGGTCCCTCCCATGATACATGGGGATTATGGGAACTACAATTCAAGATGAGATTTGGGTGGAGACACAGCCAAACCATATGACTATTTTACTGGAGCTTTTGATGAACAGAGGTTCTTAATTTTAATTGTGTCCCATTAATCAATATTTTTCTTTAAAAAAAAATTGCCCCTCTTAAGATCATGAAGATATTCTCTCTTATCTTCTTGATGTTTAATTGTTACTTTTCAGGTAGGCATATACCCCCAACCCTGAATTGATTTTTGTGTGTCATGTGAGGTAGGATGTCAAAATGTCTTTTTTCCCCATATAGATAACCAATTGACCCAAAATCATTATTAAAAATGCCATTCTTTTTTCATTTGCATTATGCTTTATCATGAAACAAATGGTCACAAATGTTTCTGTTCTTTTCCATATTTCTATTTGTCTATTTTTATGCTAATGCAAAACTGTCTTAAATATCATCACTTTGCAATACATCTTGATAACCCTTAGAGGGATTTTGTCCTTCTTCAAAATTGTCTTCTCTGGTCTTGGTCTTTTACATTTCCATATATAGATATATTCAATTTGTTAATTTCCAAAGCTGTGAATTATAAATTAATTATAATTATATTTTGGAAAATATCTGAAATTATGTAGTATTTTTATCCTACTTAGAAACCCAAGAACCTAAATAAGAATAAATTATAGATTGAGAATCTATTTTCCAGCACCTTGTTTGTGTTGCTAAGTTATTTGAATATAATATTCTAAATTTCCAGTTCCCCCTCATTACACTGAATTTATTTCTCTATTGTTTCATGGCATCTATTGTTGCTAATGAGAAACCCACTTGATTTATTGTTTAATTACCGTTCTTGTTGGTAACCTGTTTTTCTCCTTGTAGCTGATAAAAACATCTCCTAATTCTTGATGTATTCCAGTTTTACTTTGGTAAGTCTGGGTATGAATATATTTTTGTAGATCTTTCTTGGTTTTTATAGTTCATTTTCAATTTGAGGACATATTTTTATTCAATTTTGGAAAACTCACAGCTCTTTTCTCTCCAAATATTACTTTCTTGTGTTTCTCTCTACTTTTTCTTTCCTTGAAGAAAAACAGGCAGTCCTACTTGTCTTCAGACTATCCTATATAGTTTTAGGTGACCATATAACTTATTGCCTAATAAATTATATTTATATAACCAGAGCCCCACCTAGCCTCTGTTTTCAAACCTGGCTCCAGTCTGCTAATTTCCATGGAGCACCTTCACTTCTTCCCTGATTCTCAGGGAAGATGCATTTGGGAGTTAAAAGAAGTGCCACTAATAATTATATCAGGACAACAGATGTAAATTAGAACTCTCTCAGGCATATTACAGTGTATGATCTCTCTGCTTAGCATTCTTTCATATTTTATTCTCTATGCTGTCTTCTGGGTAAATCCCTCAGTAATATTTTTCAATTTATTATGTTTCTTTTGTTGCCTCTGTTCCAAAGTTTACCCTATCTTTGAATTTTTTATTGCAATGAATAGATTTTTAACTTCCAACATGTCTAATCATTCTGCTTTTAAATTTACTTGGCTTGTTTCATATCTGTCTGCTTTTCACATGTTTTGTTTTTTTTAAAAAATTGCATAGTTTTTTCCATTTTTCCCCTTAAGCATTCAAAGCATATTTATTCTTAAGTTTTGGCTACATCAGTTCAATACAATTTCACCTGCAATGAAATTATGTTCCAATTGTTGATTTGGGGCAGGATTACTTTCACAGCGTTAAAATTCTCCAGCTTTGAAATTCTGTTTTGCAGCATCATGTGGAATGAAATTGCCCCCCTTCTTCCTCTTTCTTCACATTTCTCTGTCTGGCGGTTTTGCATTTCCTTCTCCCAAATTCCTGAATCCTACCTCCAAACCTAGTGCTGTATGCCATTGCAGAACACCTGCCCTTGGTCTCAGCAGGCATATGACATCAGGCCCCAGGCCAGGTGCATTTAGCACCCTTCCTCAAGTGCAATGTGTGTTAGTTCTCTGCAAAGCCATAGCCCCAGGGAATGGTTGGCTGCAGATTTTTAACCTCCTTTCACCAGAAGGAGCCTCATCTAGCCTCTGTTTTCAAATCTGGCTCCAGTATGCTACTTTCCATGGAACACCTTCAATTCTCCTTCCCTGGTTCTCAGCTGTCACTGCCTACTTCAGGACAAGAGCGCAGCATGGCTGTGGCCTCAGCTATGCTCAGTTCTGCATTTCTTTTCTATTTCTGGTGCACAGGAATGCTTAATAGGCTTTGAACTCAGACGTATGTTTCGGGTGTTTTCTTTTATATTTTTACATGCTTTTTGCTGTGTTGTGTTAATTCATTAAAGCATGAACTAACTGCTCTAATTTGACCAGAGTGCATAAAATGAAGAACTAAATTGTATTTATCATAAACTAAAACAGGTGATTGTAAAATATCCCAATTTACTAAATTTGGAAGCCTTTTAGAGACAGATTTTCCTTGTATGTGTCTCGAAATGACTTTCATAAATGTGCAATAGTGGTAGTACTAATGGAAAAAATAGAACCTTTGTTCACAGGATCATTTAAAATTTGTTTGTGTGCTACTTGGGAGACTGAGGCAGGAAAATTGCTTGAACCCGGCAGGCAGAGGTTGCGGTGAACTGAGATCGTGCTACTGCTCTCCAGCCTGGGTGACAGAGTGAGACTCCATCTCAAAAGAAAAAAAAAAAAAAAAAAGAGTAAAAAATAAAATAAAATAATAAAAATAAAATAAAAATGTTTGTGTGAATCTGCAATTATTTCTATTTTCTCAATTACATTATTTGGAAATCTATGAGCTGAAACACTTTTTGGTGCAATAGGACATTATGACTTGGTTATTTTGAAATTAGACGTATTTTACCCAGCTAAAAGAGACAAACTATTAAATTTTCCAACTAAAAAGAATTACGTAATCTGAAAGGAAAATAATTGAAGAGAGACAGAGAAAGGAAGAAAATGAAAGGAAGGAAGGAAGGAAAGAAAGACAGGAAGGAAGGAAGGAAAAGAAATAAAAAAAGAAAGAAGGAAAAAAGAAGGAAAGACAGGTATATTCATTCCAGTGCTTTGAACAGTGCATGGCCCTTAGAAAATATTTGTGGAGAAAAATGAATGGATAAATAAATACCTGAGCCTCAATCCATTTCTGGTTAGCACCCTTGTTGTAGAGGGAATGGGGTAGGGAGCATACTATGGATGTATCGGGGTGAGGAAAGCATCAGGACTCACAGGGTAATGGATCAGGCAAGTGTGAAAGTGAAGGATAGAGTTAGCATAATTGTGAGGGTGTTTGTTATTTTATAACCTGATTATAAAAACAGTGAGTTTTAAATTTTGACATTTTATGTGGTTGTAAGTTTTCTGAGCTCAGCCATGAATAAATGTCAGCCTTCCCATTTGGAACCTATTACTGAGCTATACTGATCACTCAGAGATGGGAAGAGACAGGCCAGTAGTGTGAGGTTATACATGAATATCCTGCACACTGTGAAGCCGACATATATGGAGTAAAGAAATGTACGAGTCACCCTCCTTGTGCAGTCCTGGATTGTGGAGCCTAAAGAGAAGGTTTATTCAAGCCTGTATTGGAATGAGTGGTTCAGTGTTCCCAGAACACATAGCTTTAGCAATCCGTATTTCATCCACATTTCTAGAGAAATGGAATTTTTAGGGAAAGGAAATAAGGTTGGGCATTAAAGAATCAGTCATACAGAATGACTTTGGTTGCAAACAATACTGTGCAAAGAAGCTAGGCCAAGAGCAAACCCATGAGCATTAAAGAATTTGTATGAGAAAGACAGGGAGGGGAATTCCATCACAGCTCCTAATATCTGTTGGCTTTATTGCCTTCATATTAGCATTAAAATGCATCATATTTGCTTCTTTAATTTCTAGCCACTGAAAAAAATTTGCCAGGGAAATAGAGTATTCTTCTTTGTGATTTATGTTTCTCAATAGGAAGAAAGCAAATTTACATTTGTTTAACCCCTCCCGCATGAGATTTTCCTGACATTGTCTCATTTGATACTCATATTAATATTTTGAGATACATTTTATCTCTTTTTAAATATAAAGAAACTATAGAGCTGAGGTAAACAATTTGGCCAGGCTGTCAGCTTTGAGTGAGAGAGCTGGGACTGAAATTCGGGGAGGCTGTATAGCGTAATGGGTAAGAGGGTAGACTGTTGACCCCAGCTCCCAGTTTATCCAGTTAATTCTGTGTGACTTTTGTCAAGTTGCTTAACCTACTTCAGTTAAGCAGTGCCTCAGTTAACTCAGTTTTAAATTGGGAATAATAATCATACCTTCTCTCAAGATTATTATAAGTAAAACATTTACCAAGTTGTTTGACACATGGGCATTTTTATTCGCTATTAATGGGAATATAAAATTGTGTCCCCTCTTTAGAATGGAATTTGGTAATTGTTACAAAACCTAAAATGTACATCTCCTTTGACTTAGCAATTCAAATTTAGAAATTTTTCCTCAGGGGCATTAAGATGGCGGATATGAGGCAAGACTAGCTTGCAGCTCCCACTCAGATGGACAGAGCAGTATGGAGACTCACATCGTGAACTTCTGCTCCAAGAACTACCTCAGGAACATACCAGGAAAGTCAAGAGAATCCACAGACCCTTTTGAAGGAACTGGATCACCCCTGCAGGCTCCCCGAGATGCCAAAAAACTGTGAGTCTGCTTGCTTTCTCAATGGGGAGGCTCATGGTCTAGGGCAAGTTCTCAGCCCTGGTCACCAGCTGCCTGGAAATAGACTCCGTGCTGTTGCTGGGGGGCACAGTGGGAGTGAGACCAGCCGTTAGGACTGTGGGTTGCGTGGGAGTGGGGTGAGGCTTTTGACTGCTGGCTTTTCCCCACTTCCCTGGTGACCTGTATGACTCAGCAGAGGCAGCCATAATACCCCCGGAAATATGATTCCACTGGACAGGGAGCCACACCCCATCCCCCACCACAGCCACAGCAAACCCCACCCAAGGAGAGGCTGAGCCCAGACATGCGTATCCCTGCCCCCACCTGGTGATTTTTCTCTACTTGCCCTGGTAGCCAAAGACAAAGGCTATAATTTCTTGGGAGCCCTGTGCCTCTGCCCACTGCCTGAGAAACCTGAATACTTAACCAGGTGTCTGTAGGACAAGTTTGCATCCTCTTTGTAGGACTTCAGCTGATGCACTCTTGAAAGCTCCACCTCCTGGCTGGAGGCCAACAAACGCAAAACCAGGGCACTAAACAAAAACACAACCAAAAACTCATAGGGCTCACTTCACTCCCCTACTCCCTCCACCAGAGCAGGTGCTGTTATCCATGGCCACAAGACCTGAAGACGGATCACATCACAGGACTCTGTGCAGACACTCACCACTACCAGCCCAGAACCCGGTAGCTCTGCTGGGTGGCTAGACCCAGAAGAGCAGAAACAATCACTACAGTTCAATTCTCAGGAAGCCCCATTCCTAGAGGAAGGGGGAGAACACCACATCAAGAGTGTACCCAAGAAAGATAGACCATATATGATAGACTACAAAAAAGTCCCAGTAAATTTAAGAAAATCAAAATTATATCAAGTGCTTTCTCAGACCACAGTGGAATAAAACTGGAAATCAACTCCAGAAGAACGCCTCACAAGCATGCAGATACATGGAAATTAAATAACCTGCTCCTGAATGATTGTTGGGTTAACAAGGAAATCAAGATGGAAATTTAAAAATTCCTTGAACTGAACAATAATAGTGACATAATCTATGAAAACCTCTGAGATAACAGCAAAAGCAGTGCTAAGAGGAAAGTTCATAGCATTAAATACCTATATCAAAATGTCAGAAAGAGCACAAATAGACAATCTAAGGTCACACCTCACAAAACTAGAGAAACAAGAACAATCCAAACCCAAACCCAGCAGAAGAAAAGAAATAAAGAAGACCAGAGGAGAACTAAATGAAATTGAAACCAAAAATAATATAATAGATCAATGAAACAAAGCTGTTTCTTTGAAAGGATAAGTAAAATTGATAGACCATTAGCAAGATTTACCAAGAAAAGGAGAGAGAAGATACAAATAAGCTCAATTAGAAATGAAACAGGAGATACTACAACCGATACCACAGAAATAAAACAATTATTAAAGGATACTGTTAACATCTTTATATGCATAAACTAAGAACCTAGAAGAGATGGATAAATTTCTAGAACTATACGACCCTCCTAGATTAAACCAGGAAGATATCTAATCTCTGAAGAGACCAGTAACAATTAGTGAGATTGAAATGGTAACAAAAAAATTGCCACAAAAAGTCCAAAATTAGACAGATTCACAGCTGAATTCTATCAGCTACTCAAAGAAGAATTGGTACCAATCCTATTGAAACTATCCCAAAAGATAGAGAATGAGGGAATTATCCCTAAATCATTCTGTGAAGCCAGTATTCCTCCAATACCAAAACCAGGAAATGACATAACAAAAAAAGAAAACTACAGACCAATATCCCTGATTAACATAGGTGCAAAAATCCTCAGCAAAATTCTAGCTAACGAAATCCAACAGCATATCAAAAAGATAATCCACCATGATCAGTTGGGTTTCTTACCAGGGATGCAGGGATGATTTAACATACATAAGCGATAAATGTGATACACCACATGAGCAGAATTAAAAACAAAAATCACATGATCACCTCAATAGATGCAGAAAAGGCATTTGATGAAATCCAGCATTCCTTTATGATAAAGTCCTCAGCAAAATCAGCATAGAAGAGACATACCTTAACGTAATAAAAGCCAGCTATGACAAGCCCACAGCTGTCATTATACTGATCAGGAAAAAGTTAAAAGCATTGCACCTGAGAACTGGAACAAGACAAGGAGGCCCACTTTCATCACTTCTATGTGCCATAGTATGGTAAGTCCTAGCCAGAGCAATCAGAGAAGAGAAAGAAATGAAAGGCATCCAAATCAGTAAAGAGAAATCAGTAAAGAGAAAGTCAAACTATTGCTGTTTGCTGATGATAGAGTTATATATCTGGAAAACCCTAAAGACTCATCCAAAAAGCTCCTAGAGCTGGTTAATGAATTCTGTAGAATTTCAGGATGCAAAATTAATGTACACAAGGTAGTAGTCATACACCAGTACTATACACCAACAACGACCAAACTGAGAATCAAATCAAGATTTCACAATAGCTGAAAAAAAAAATTTAAGAATATACTTAACCAAGGACATGAAGACCTCTGCAAGAAAAACTACAAAATACTGCTGAAAGAAATCATGGATGACACAAACAAATGGAAACACATCCCATGCTCATAGATCGGTAGAATCAATATTGTGAAAATGACCATATTACCAAAAGCAATCTACAAATTCAAGTCAATTCCCATCAAATTACCACCAACATTCTTCACAGAACCAGAAAAAAAAAAAACCTAAAATTTATATGGAACCAAAAAAGTGCCCTCATAGCCAAAGCAAAACTAAGCAGCAGCAGCAGCAGCAACAACAACAACAACAACAAAAATCTGGAGGCACCACATTATCCAACTTCAGACTATACTATCAGGTCATGGTAAACAAAACAGCATGGTATTGGTATAAAAATAGACAAATGGAACAGAATAGAGAATCCAGAAGTAAAGCCAAATACTTAAACAGCAAACTGATTTTTGGCAAAGCAAACAGAAACACACAATGGGAAGGGATGCCCTGTTCAACAAATGGTCCTGGGATAATTGGCGAGCCACATGTAGAAGAACGAAACTGGATCCTCATTTGTCACCCTATACAAAAATCAATTCAAGATGGATCAAAGACTTAAATCTAAGACCTGAAACCGTAAAGATTCCAGAAGATAACATTGAAAAAACCTTTTCAGACATTGGCTTAGGGAAAGACTTCGTGACCAAGAACCCAAAAGCAAATGTAACAAAAACAAACATAAAGAGATGGGCCTTCATTAAACTAAAAAGCTTCTGCACAGCAAAAGAAATAATCGGCAGAGTAAACAGACAACTCACAGAGTAGGAGAAAATCTTGGCAATCTATATATCTGACAAAAGACTAATATCCATAATCTACAAAGAACTCAAACAAATGAGCAAGAAAAAAACAAACAACCCCATCAAAGAGTGGGCTAAGGACATGAATAGTCAATTCTCAAAAGAAGATATACAAATGGCCAACAAGTATATGAAAAATTGCTCAGCATTACTAATTACCTGTGAAATGCAAATCAAAACCACAATGTGACACCACCTTACTCTTGCAATAATGGCTATAATCAAAAAATCAAAAAAAAAGAAAAAAAAATAGATGTTGGCCAGGATGTGGTGAAAAGGGAACACTTTTACACTGTTGGTGGGAATGTAAACTAGTACAACCACTATGGAAAACAGTGTGACTATTCCTTAAAGAACTAAAAGCGGAAGTACCTTGATCCAGCAATCCCATTCCTGGGTATATACCCAGAGGAAAAGAAGTCATTATACAAGAAAGATACTTGCACACACATGTTTATAGCAGCACAATTTACAACTACAAAAATATAGAACCAGAGGACCCTATGAGTATGGAAGGAAGACTTGGACTCACTATACTTGTTGTTAACACAATTTGAATTTAAAACAACACCTGAAATCCATGTCTGTATTTCTTTCATATTTTATGACTGTCTTCTCTAAACCCCACTATTTATTCGGTACCATCTCTAGTTTGCATTTGAGCTAAAATGTTGCTTAGACTTGTTAATTTTAAAACCAGCTTCTTGGTTTCTAAAATTCATGACAATTTCTTAATTCTTGTACAGAATACTTGCACTCTAGGTAATTTGCCTAAAGTACATAGTCTTACAGACACTGCTTAAATGGTGCATGTTGAAAGCCTGGCAGAGAGGTTAGTTGGGAAAGATTATCTTGTGTCATGGGTCTATTCAATACTCCAGATACTCCTAATGTCGTCTCAAAGAGGGTTCCCTGACACCGAATCTACACAAGGAAACCACCCTCCAGCCCCTTTAACTCTTGATAGCAGTGTTAATATTCTTCATAGCTCTTATCATAATTTGTGGTAATTTTATTTCTATATCTTTTTTACTTTACCTTCTGACTCCTTTACCAGAATGTAAGCTCCATGAGGGCAGGGATCATGGATATTTTGTTCATAAACATGTCTCAATACCCAGCATAAGTGCTTATTAAATACTGAAATGGGAGTAGTGTTCCTTTATCCCCCTTGCCGGGCATGTGACAGGGGTGTGGCTCCCTTCTTTGGTGCTCCCCTGCTCAAACCACTGGGGGAAGCATGCAGATGGGCAGGTCATGGGGAGCATTTCTGGGCTCCGACCCCATGGCAGCATCTAGGGTTGAGTGTTTCCAATTCCCGAAGCCCCAGTTGGCCTGTGTTGCAGTGCGCTCTTGTTTTGCCATCTACAGTTGGCTTGTGTTAATCAGCGCAACTAGATCCTCTGCCTTATGGCAAGGAGAGAGGGCCTTCTGTATCCCTGGTTCTTGCCCTGGTGTACCGGAAAAATCGGATCACATGTGGACTTGGAGGATTGGTGTAAAGTTTTATTGAGTGGTGGAGGTTGCTGTCAGCGAGGTGGAATGAGGAGCCAGAAGGAGGAAGGGTTGGGAAGGTGGTCTTCCCTTGGAGTTGGGCCACCCAGCCACCAGACTCTCCTCCAACCACTCCGACTGAATTCTGCATTGTCCCGCCATCGATGGTCTGCCGATGACTGCTGGTGTGTGTGTATGTGCTTTTCTGCTCCTCTTGAAGTCCAGCCATTTGTGTCTGTGCCTGCTACGGTTTCTCGGATATTTATGGGCACAGGATTGGGGGTGTGGCAGGCCAAAAGGCAACTTTATGGGCAACGAAACAGAAATGCTTGTCTTCACATAGGTCCATGGGCACAGGCCCGAGGAAGCCCTCACCAGGGACCCTGCCTTTCTCCACTTAGCACTTCCCTACCCGCCTCCTGTATCACTATGAACCAATGTCCTTGGATCAAGTCAGACTACATTTAGACAATGACTTTTTTGTCATTGCTTTTGTAGTTATGTTTTTTCAATTGTTAGCCATGAGTCTTTATCTTAGGTTGCTTTCAAATAGCCATGCAAATTTAATTTATCTATTTGCTGTGAAACAAATATTGAGGTTATTATTGGTTAAATCTTTTTTTTTTTTTTTTTTTTTTTTTTTGAGACAGAGTCTCGCTCTGTCGCCCAGGCTGGAGTGCAGTGGCCGGAACTCAGCTCACTGCAAGCTCCGCCTCCTGGGTTCATGCCATTCTCCTGCCTCAGCCTCCCGAGTAGCTGGGACTACAGGCGCCCGCCACCTCGCCCGGCTAGTGTTTTGTATTTTTTTAGTAGAGACGGGGTTTCGCTATGTTAGCCAGGATGGTCTCGATCTCCTGACCTTGTGATCCGCCCGTCTCGGCCTCCCAAAGGGCTGGGATTATAGGCTTGAGCCACCGCGCCCGGCCTATTGGTTAAATCTTATTCCTTCTATTGTCACCCAGGAGCTCTTTCTCACCAGCAGAATTTATTCTGACAAATATTTTGTGGGTACCCTAGTTTCAGGTAATGATAATTAATGAATGTTTTATGATGCATAAGGTTTCCCTCTTCATCAGGGCTGGGAGGAAACTCTAGGACACCTGCTCACACACAGCCACTCCGCTGATGTTTGTGGTTGGTGTATGCTGCCCCTTCCTCTTTAGGTTCTGTTTTTCTAATCTTATAATAAAGATCTCTTTTTTTCAACAATTCACCTCAAATACTTTTTGATAAGATATGATACAAATACATTACATTATGAAAATAAATTATATTTTTTTCTCTTTGTGTTAATTTTCCATTTCATTGGGTCTCTACAGCTAAGGTTTGAGTCCATGACATTTTTGGGTTTTGGCTCATTATGATCACCATCTGGTCTCTCTCTGCCCTTAATCTTTTCCCTATTTTCTCCTGTTCCCTCCCACCAAAATGCTGTCACCAAACACATCTTTCTTTCCCACTGACTTACTGTCGCTGCCACCTCCTGTATCATGCACTGTCCCAGAAGATATTGCGCTAAGCCATAAGCAGTTTCTTCTTCAGCCTGTGCCTCTTTTGCTGTTTCTTCTTTGTCCTGTTTATAGCATCTTCCTGGCTTCATCTTCTCTTTCTTACTTTACAATACCTCTAATGCTCCTGTAACACAAACTACCACCAATATAAAATCTCATGTCATCTGTTTCCTTTAATAATCCTTGAAATGAATTCACTTATAACAATCCTTTTAAGCCTCAGCAATTATATTCATCTATCACTACCCAGAGCTCTTGAATATCTAAATTATACTATAATTACAGTGCATTATTTTATTAATTGTATTAGTGAATAGTTCTGTAGAACTGTAAGTAAATCATTAGACATAGTCCCTTAACCACTTCTTCCTCAACCAAAAATATGATTAAATAATTTTATATATATATACGTACTTTCTCCAAATTCCTTTCAGAATGACATAATGTAATAAATTTAACAGGAGACAAAATCAGGATGGCGAGAGGCAGTTAGAAAACTGGAAAAACAACATCAGTTTGGCAACTGATTACCTACTTTGTTGTTGAATAGGGGATGATAAGTAAAGAATCCAGTCTGAGAAGAACAAAGTCTGAATCTTTGGCATTATGTTCCCTCAAATGTGCAGGTATCAAAATGAATTATAATTGGGAATAGCTTCCAAATTTATTACTCAGTACAGAACATAGTACGTATTAAATTGAATTGAAGAATAAAACTAAAGGAGATATAGGAAAATAAAGTGGCGTATTGTAAAATTAAAAGACACTGTTTTTCATATAAATTGTTTAGCTGAAGCTGTATGACTAAGAGTGTGAAAGAAAACTGAAAAGTCTCTTTACCTTAGAAATGTTTGCATTCACTGACATGTTTCAGCCTGGTAATAAATCAGCTTGGGAACCTTTTACATAAAGAGATGTCACTATAAATTAGGTTTTACATTTTTATCTTAAGTAGTATCATCATAAAATATTCAATCAAGACACTAAAACTGTCAAAGTAGGTGGGTAATTTGAGACCTGGTGTTAAAAAAAAATCTAATTCTTTCATGTTGGGACTTTTTTTTCTTGTATATAAATTTTGATATGTGAAAATAGCAGAACTGTCATGGTAACAATCAATAGATAATTTGCTCATAAAATTATAAATATCACAAATGTTATCAATCATGAATGCTAAGTAAGTATTTTGATTAGAAACTAACAAGAGCAGACTAAATTTAAAGAAAACAGCACACCAAACTGTTCGGCCCTGTTTTATTCTGCCACGAAAGGAAAATAATTCTTATGCAGCTGTTTTTTTTTTTTTTTCTTTTTTTCCAGTTTTTCTTAGGTTATCTATTTTTCCAGCTATTTCTTAATTGTAAAACAAATTTTAACAATTATAAAGATGATAATATATTAGACTTCATATAGAAGATTGAATATGATCTTTTCCATACCCATATTAGGCAAGGAGACCAGGAAACACAATAAGGAAACTGAAGCCTACACAGGTCACTGGGTATCACTTTGGTCATGGCTTCTCACACTTCAGCAGACAGCAAGAGCTCATCTTCTTGGCTATTTCCGAAGAATACCATCTTGCTTACTTCTTCCTTGCAGAAGGAGCATGTTCTCATTTTCACTGGCTCTTTGACTCACAGGCTGCATCAGGATTAGTTAACTGTTGCCCGCCTCAGGATGTTTTTCCCTAGTGACTGGTTTAGCTATGCATTTCTGACTTTGACCTCTGACTTTACTGTTTGCTGTCTGCCTCCATCCAACCATTAAGGTCCTGAGAGCTACTTCCTGCCACCTCCCCCAACCCCTCAAGCCCATTTGAGCAAGGCTAGCTCTGTCTAGCCTCCCACCAAGAGAGGGAGAGCCCAGCCCAGGAGCAATAAAGCCCCCATAATAATTCAAATGAAAGCACTTTTGGAAAATGTCATTCCAATGTTTTTGAAAATGACAACCATCACAAATTCTTGACTATTATCTGTCATTACTAGGCTGGCGACCTCGACCAAAAAAACACAATTATTATGTAGGCAGATCTGTGAATTTCTCTTACTTTTAAAAGCTGAAGTAATAAATCCCCAGGTATAGACTTCAAACAACATCTGTTGACTTAATTAGAGGGGAAATGCTTCAAGGATGAATTCTTTTCCTACTCTGTTGCCTTTTCAACAGATGATACATCTGAAACAATAGGCTGGAAGCAGGTGTGTGATGGTCTGAGTCTTAGCTTGCATTTGGCAAAACTCTGACTATCCAGTGAAGCCATTAGAGATGTTGTCAGTGAGACTGATGATGTTATGCATTTTGAAATTATCCTTGACAAATTATATAAAATGTACAATTCTTCTCCAAAGACATATCATGAATTGTAGCAAAATGTAACACATAATACATCCTTTCTCAGGGGTGAGGATTTTATTAGCTCAATGAGGCACACCCAGATTGAGTTGAAACAGGTCTCTGAAATAATTCTGCTATAATGTGTCATTGTAGGCAGTTTAGGAGTGAAAGGGCTGCTTGAATGAGCTGAGAGGGGGATATTTAAACAACATCACAAACCTCTCTTATCGTTCGATTCCTCCTTCCATATTGGATGGGGACCTGGTATGATGGAGGGGGTGGGTTTTGCAGAGACAGACCCCAAAGATGTGAGAAGACCATGGATAATAAACCTGAATCCGGTGTGCCAGCTAGTCAAATGTGTTACCCTGAGCTTCTTAAACTAAATGCATTTGCCCTGTGCATAGGAAGAAACATCTGCATAGATGGATTGGGGCAAGTGCATCACCCCCAATAATTGATAATTTAAAATATTATCTTATATTAAAACAGGGGTATTATGAGATACAATTTAAAATTCACAGGATTTTTAAAAAGAAGAATAAGAATGTAAAGAAATCTATGTTTGCATTGGTTAGCCACCCTCCAGTTACGGGTACACATCTACCTGTCCCTGACTTAAAGATACTCATATGGACACGCTTATTTTGGATCAGAAAGTGGGTATCTAAGGATGGAGTCAGGATGGACAGGCAGAAGTACCACTTCAGGAAGCTTGAAGCAACTCCAGAGACCAAGGCTGAAATCCACACAAGGCTGAATAGATCCACTAGGTTCCTTCATCATTCCCTCCCTGCTTCTCTTGTTTTCATAGAACTAAAGCACAGAATCAGTGAGTTTCAAGATTCAGAGAGATTTTTTTTTTAGAACCATCAAGTCTAATCTTATTATATAAAAGTTTCACAAGAGTCTTAAGAAGTGGTTTTCAAGTGTCTTTTGGCATACTTTCAATGACAGGAAACACACCATTTCCTAAGACAGCTCTTTCTACCTTTCAAGAATGTGAATTGTTAAGGAAATGTGAGCTTGGTATGAGCACTGGTTTCTGAAGTCAAATTGTAAGAAGGAAAATTGGCCTTAGAAATCCACTTATCCTGACTTCTTATTCAGTGCTCTTTTCATGAACCTGTGGTAGATATTCTTGCTTCTAAAGTGGTCTGAAGAAAACTGGGTTGGCAGAATTCTGGAAGGGAAGTCTTAATTCAAGCCAGGGGAAAAAATAGCAAATGACATCACAGGAAGTTATGAAATCTAATTCAGTGAAGAAATTTGCAGAGCTACTGACCACCTCCGAAGACTAGGACAGGAAATTCTTACTTCACTTGTGGGTTGCAGGGCTTGTTTACTGAAGAATATTTCCTCCTTTGCTATTTCCCTTTGGACCAGCTTGCAGATGACCCAAAGATACTTCATTGCCTTGGCCTGGGGGAAATAAAAATCTATTATCCTATTAAATAAAATTAAAGGATGTACAAAAAATATCATAATGATTCTAGAATTACTCTCAATTCTAGAGAGTCAACTACATGTCACTTTCAAAATAATCCTAGGGCATTATTTCAAAGTGATAAAAACATTTCACTTTTAATTAAGCAATTGATTCTTCTCCCTTGTCAAGTGCAGAACTTATGTAAAGATTTTATTGGTACTCTATACATTCTTTTCACAATATCTACCACTTTAGTATATCATCACCACTCCCATTTAATGCCCTATTAACTGAAATCTTGGAAAGGATATAGTGTGTATGAAAGCCAACCTTATTTGGAGATCCATAGCTTGACATTCAGTTCCTGCTCATCAGCCCCTAAAGTGAAGTTTTCTAGTGGATGTGCTTCATTTCAACAGAGTGCATGAAGTTCTCAGTCAAAACCCTTCTTATCAGAGAGACCTAGAAGGAAAATAATCCTACTCATGCAACAGCAGAGGAAAGAAATCCTAGTGTTCTACACCTTCTTTTTAAAACATGGCTGGAAGACCAAGGATAAAGAGAAATGTGAGAAATGTCAGCAGCATTCAAAAGAATAAGCAAGGTAAAATACAGAAAAACTGACCTGAGAAACTAGAAATAATTATCTGAGCCACAAACTGTTCAAAGTTTACATATAAAAAGTTCAATCATTACAACACCCTTATGAGGTAGGTACTGTGTTACTTCATTTTACAGATGAAGAAACTAAGGCACAGCCTCTCCTGCCCCCATGCTAGCATCCGCAGGCTTAGCCTCATGGTACAGGAAACCATCTGTAGGGTCTGTAGTTTCCCCATCTCCTCCCAGCCAAATCCCCGGTCATCTTGGCTTGAGTGGTTCCAAAGACTCCCCCAGGAAACATGGCTGCCTTCCTGACTGTCTTGGCACAGAATGTTGGTTGCTTTCATCCTTCAGGTAGAATTTAACCTTTTCAGTTTCAAACTGGAACCAGAGAGCTATTCAAACTAAGAAAGCAAAGTTCATATGTACAGCAGTAAAAATTAAAAATCAAGTTATTAACATAGATCATCTCTACAACAACAACAAAACTTCACAATTTGGCAGTGTGCCGCAAGAATTGGAAAATAAATTGATTACTAGCAAGAAAATAGAGCAAAAACCCAATAACAGTTGGTCAAAATATATAACAATGTAAAGTGACTTTAGCATCAGTTGAAAGGTGTGACGCCCCCACCTGATTTTGTTGCAAAGCTCAGAGAAATGAACATAAGCAATTAAAAATACAGTAAATATTTTTAAGAAAGAGCAGAGGTTGATTACACGAAAAGCTTAATAAAGACAAGAAAACAGCCAATAATTAGTTGAATACTGTATCAAGGAAAATTGACATATGGGCTTTGGGTCACTAGAAACATGGAGAACTTTAAGAGGAATGTTAAGCACAGTTCCTGCAGACAGAATACAGCAAAGTAGTCTTCTAGCAGATATGGTAGATTTTGCAAAATTCCTTCAGTAAACAGGAGGATGTCAAGGGTGCTATATGATTGTGATCGCCAGAACTTTGTAAACATGAGAAGCAAACATAAAAAGAAGAGACGATATATAGGGGAAGTTTTGCAACACCATCCTGGAAGAGTGCAGGATAAAGTGCAACAACATGAAAAATACATTAAAAATGTCTGACTCTAGAAGAAAGGGAAACATTCTATTCAAAATTGGAAAACTAAAAGACAGCAAACAGGGAGAACACTTTCAAGTTAAAGGGAAAGATGAAGGATAGCCAGTCCTTCTTGATAATAAACAAGAACGTAATTACAAGCAAAAAGAAGAGCAAAAAAACCAAATTGGTGATTGAAGCTTAGAAAAAACAGAAAAGTATTTAAGTGTCAATTAAATAGGCTTATACTTAAAGGAAGCTAAAAGAGGAAGAGGAGAAAAAGTAGCAGAAAAACCATCAATGCCAATGTAAACTAAAATTACTACCTGAAAGTAATACCCAGCAGAAGTAAAAACAGGAAGAATTTTTGAGGCTTGAAAAGGAGATAAAGGAAAAGGCAAAAAAAAAAAAAAGGGGGAATCTGCAGCTGATGAAATTTCCAGGTTTCAAGAAAGAGACTGACATAAACTTGAATTGAAATTATAGATGGACAGGCAAAGGAAGGTGAAAAGACAGAATAAAAAAAAGACTGTCACAATTAAAAGATTGAAAACAGTCAATATGAGATCTCTGTAGGCTTTCTAAGTTTACCAAAGGTTGGAAAGAATTAGACCGAAAATATTAGACCAACAAGTTCTGGGCCACTTCTACATGCCCCACACAGGGAGGGCTATTGCTACCTGGAGAAAGATATGAGATAATGAAATTGGTATTTATGTGATGAGAATGTTAACATATTCAATTATTCTGGCAGGTATAGTGACTAATTGTGTTCTTTAAACATTACTAACTTAGTCAGATTGATTATTAATTGTGCTGTAATGTGAATTGACAGTTCTATGCTGGCATCATCATCAGTATTTCCTGTTTACACTGAAGAGGTATTTAATGTATGTGTTGGTTTATTACTAATATAAAAGTTACTTAAATAAATTTGTGTACATACATTAGTTCATTTAAATGCGCAGAACATTTGAAAGTATTTTGTTTCTGTCATGGCATAGAAAAACAAATTGTGACAATCATAGAGTGACAATTTTTAAACCAAAAATTTTACAACTTTTAGAAAGTAGAGGTAAGCTAGCTTGAGAAATAAAAATGTAAAGGTCTTTTTTTTTTTTTTTAGTTACAAATCAGTATCTTTTCTAAGTTTAACAAATTGGTAGTTTTAAATTTTTGTGTAATAGTTACCTTGTATCTGTTTGAAACAAACATACAAAAAACAGAATAAAAACAAAAAAGAAAAGAAACTGTAGGGGAGAAAAATAAGTTTTCCTTCTACCCATCTTAGGCTTATTCGTTGGGCCCCAGTAACAAAAGACAGATTAACAAGAGAAGAGCATATACACTTATTTCATATAAGTTTTTTTTTTTTTTTTTTGAGACAGAGTCTTGCTCTGTCACCCAAGCTGGAGTGCAGTGGCCGGATCTCAGCTCACTGCAAGCTCCGCCTCCCGGGTTCACGCCATTCTCCTGCCTCAGCCTCCCAGGTAGCTGGGACTACAGGCGCCGCCACCTCGCCCGGCTAGTTTTTTGTAGTTTTTAGTAGAGACGGGGTTTCACCGTGTTAGCCAGGATGGTCTCGATCTCCTGACCTTGCGATCCGCCCGTCTTGGCCTCCCAAAGTGCTGGGATTACAGGCTTGAGCCACCGCGCCCGGCCTCATATAAGTTTTATGTAATACAGGAGCCTTCATTAGGAAATGAAGACCTGAAGAAAGGGTTCAAATGTGAAATGGGAGTGGTTTTTACAGTAGATTTGAAGAAGTGTGGACAGTGGTGCAGAAATACCATAAGACAGTATGAGGTAAGTGTAGTAAACTGGGGGAAACTTGGCAAGGCCTGTTTGTTCAGATACCACTGTGTTCATCTTTGAAGACAGGATGTTCCTTTCCCCCGGGTATAGGGACAGTACCTCTCACATGAGGGTTTTAGGAGCTGCTTCAGGAGAAGGTCAGAAAATTCCTTCCAGGTCAGAGAGACCTTTCTGCTGCTCCTGCCATTTTTCTAATCATTATGCCAAGATGTCATCTTTCGGAGTATTGTGTCCTGAACTCCATCAAAACTAAGGCACAGACAAGTTCTCTAAGGTCATAAAGCCACAGCAGAGCTGAGAATCAAATCCAGCCTGTCTGGCTTTAGAGTCCATCCTTTTAATCACTATGCAGGCTGCCTCCTAATAGAAGAAAACTTTTAAAATCTAACTAATGTTCTCATGGATATTTCAGAAAGTATCATGACCTTAAATCAAGAATAGGATGCTAAAGAAAGGAATAAACAGAGATCGAGAAAGAGCTCTTGGAGCTTAAAAATGGGAATGAGCAAAATAAAACAATTGAAGTACCAGAGGACAATTTTCCAGATCTGCCAAAATAGTAGTTGCATGAGATTCAGTTTATGAACCACCCCAGATCCGCAGTGACTGAATCTAGCAGTGACAGCTGCTGTTCCCATGGTGATGAAGTCAGGTCACTGCTTCTGCTGCTGCTGCTGAAAGGGGCCTGCTGTGGCAGCTGCCTTTTGTCCCTCGTGTCACCTAAGGACACGACCTGACAGCATCTTTCCTCCTGCCCCTGCAGGATCTTTTGCTTTCTACCCTTGGGACTCATTGTTGCTGAGGACTCTGTTGACACCAATAACTATGCAACCTGCAAGTGTGTACGAATTATTCTATGGTGCAATCTTTGCCCAGAAGGAGATGGGACTGGGCAAATCACACTTTCTTCTTTTTAGAAGGATTGTATGGAGAAGCATATCTTTAAACTTCCTTTCTGAAGCTGCCCTGTCCACCCAGCAGTCGTCAGCTTTTCATGAAGCTGTGGCCTCGGTATTTTTCTCGCTCTTTCAGTGCCTCACTCTGAGTTTCTCTCATTCCTGCTTCTTGGTCATTAAACTTCTCAATAATAAATTTTTATCTCAGGTGCTGCTTGCTAGGACACCTAGCCTAAGACAACAGTCTTCAGATGGGAAGGATCCACCAGGTACCTAGAAAATGAATGAAAAGACCATTCCATAGACAAAGCAGCATGAAGTTTCAAAGCACCAATAAAGAAAAGATGATAAGAGTTTCAACACTGAAAAATAATATATTAATGACAAAGGAATAAGAATCAGTCTGGAATCAGCAACTGTGAAGGCTAGAAGACAGGGGAGCAGGACCTTCAAAGTTTATAATCAGCTAAACTCACAGCCAAAGGTGAAAGCAAAACAAAACAGAACAAATTCAGACATGCGGAGCATCAGATCATTTGTCCCATACATATCCTTTTCTAAGAAATTACCTGAGTGTACTCCAGGAAAACAAGGGCATATCCAATAGGGATTTCAACCTGAAAGGGAACTTCCTGGATAACGGATACGCAGAAGACTAAAGACAAAGCCTATCAGATTGGCCAAGAAAATAGAGGGCTGTGGAGAAAGGGAACTTCATGGAATACTATGACATACAGTCTGAAAATATGAAGATTATCAGGGCAAATGATGCAAGAACTAGAGAAAGGCGACTAGAGATTTCAGGCAAAAATATGTAAGAACGTCATTATTTAAAAATGATGAAATGATAATGGTGCATAACTTTAAATAATTGGGGAGTATAAAAGAAGGTAATCAGGCCGGGCGCGGTGGCTCAAGCCTGTAATCCCAGCACTTTGGGAGGCCGAGACGGGCGGATCACGAGGTCAGGAGATCGAGACCATCCTGGCTAATACGGTGAAACCCCGTCTCTACTAAAAATACAAAACTAGCCGGGCGAGGTGGCGGGCGCCTGTAGTCCCAGCTACTTGGGAGGCTGAGGCAGGAGAATGGCGGAAACCCAGGAGGCGAGCTTGCAGTGAGCTGAGATCTGCCACTGCACTCCAGTCCGGGCGACAGAGCGAGACTCCGCCTCAAAAAAAAAAAGAAGGTAATCCATTTGATCTTGATGCTTGGAATTGTCCAACAGTGCCCTAGGGGTCACGAAATAAGATAAGGAAGTGTAGTTCCAGTCCGTTATTTGGCTCAACAATAAACAGTGCTTACAACATAATAGCAATATAAACACTGCTTATATTTAATAGTAAAAGTGATGCTCTTTGTTGGTTTCTGTCTTTTACCATGAATTTCTACATTAAGCAAAAGAGATTTGGTTATAGTAGAAGGGTAAAAGTAACTGCAAAGCCCAAGTTACAGTGTCAGGTTCGAATCAGCCTAGTTGTGCTGACTCTGATTGGGGTGGGGGTCAGGGCGTTCTTCACAATGACTCAATGGCCAATTAAATGCTTTTGGATTATGGCAAGACTTTCACACACCAACAATCATGCAAATATGTTCAACACACACAGGCAGTCATAAGAGAGACAGGAATGAACCACGATGAGCAGCTGACTGATGAACCAGGCAGGTCCAGGTTTCCCTGGATATGCAACCAACAGGGAGAGGGGTGGGGTTAGGGGTGGGCTGGTTTGCTGCTTTTCTAGCCGAGCTTCCAGAGGTCACTGCAAATGGAAAGAAGTCCTCAGAGTTCTCGTGGGCAGAGCTTCTGCAGATGTCTCAGCCGTAGTCAGTTTCTTTGCTGTTTTTATGACCCTCCGCCGGAGTGTGATGGTCATTACCTCAGCCACCTCTTGGCTTCACTTTTTTTGGAGGGTCTCTGGGTGCCTGGCCACAGCACGTACTATCTTATCACCTCAGTCCACCATACTCATGCTTATCACTTTGAGGGGTCAGCAATTTCACAAGTGAGCTGAGTTACTTGTCATAAGTGACTCCATTTTGGACATTTAGGATCACAAAATATTATGTATCACAAGTGTAGCTGACATAAGATAGGAGATGGAAGGGCAAGGAAGACAAGACTGTTCACTGTTTGCTTTCTGCCAGTCAAGACACAGGATGAGGAGTTAAATACTTTTGAAAGTTGATGGGAAAAAAACCCAGAGATTTGATTTTTATTATTTAAAGTTACAAGGATAACTGACAGAAAAATGATATAAATTATAAATACTAGAAGGGGAAGAGGGAAAGAAGGGAATGAGTGGTGTTCCATGAGCTACACTCTCACATTTCAAAGTCAGCGGACATTGTCTAATGTGAAACATCTTGAAATGGAAGCATAAGCATACTCCCTAGAGCTCTGGAGGTAACAGAATTAAGGACAGCAATGGCCAAAAGAGGGCACTTCCGGTATGTGGGGCTATGTATGAGTAAGGAATAGGGCACAGAATTTTTCTCATAAACTTTCTGAATATTTTGATTTGTTACATGACCATGTTTCATTTTTATAGACATAAATACAACATTATTTAAAAAGCTATCAGCATATATTGATAGATGACAAATTAAGCCACAAGGATGGACTGAAATCCTTTGAGATACAGTGCAGTGAAAAGTGAGGAGGGATACCTAGGATGGCCTCCCAAGGCATTTCAAAACGGAAAGAAAGATGAGGCAGTAAAATCACGGAAAAGGTACAAAAAGGAAGGTTGGAGTAAAACGGGAAAGTGTGACAAGGAAACCAGAAGAGGATGTCCTTAGCATCTCCAAGGCTGCAGAAGGGAGGGAGAGGTTGAAGACCAGAGGAGGTGAGCGGGCTGGCTCCAGACACCATCAGAGGTGTTCCCTGCAAAGGACACAGCTGCATCTGCAGCAGACAGGAAGAGTGGCAGTGTTGTAGTTACAGTTAGGTGTGCGGCCACCAGGAATTTAGAAGTTCCTGCCTGAAAGCTCTTCCTTTCTATTAAGGAAGAAGCCTGTGTCTGCAGAAAGAGAACAAATAAGTGGACTAGAACTTTGTTTGTTGTGTAATATTTCTGCAGCATTCAGCAGGGCAGAGGCAAGGCAGGCAGAGAGCTGGATTCATCCAAGATTGGGTTTTTGCGAGGTGCATGCAAAAGGTGAATAGGTATTTCTAGGAGCACAAGAAGGGGAAGGCAGAGATGGGCCACTTAGCAAAAGGCTAATTCATCAAAGGCTACTTCTGTATATAGTGAAAATAATTTCCATTATGTAATAAACAAACTTTAAAAAAAAAAAGCAAAGCGGCCAAGAGGATTGTGTGGTAGAGTTCAAACAACAAGTACCACACAGATAATGTTTATATTCGAGATTTATGAACCTAAGGCAGGCTAGAGGAGAATCCCAAATGCCTCCTGCTAAATCTGAGGCAATTGAGAGTTCCAGGATGTAGCGATGATTTCCCACCCAAACTCAGTCACAGTGGACAGTAGAGAAGCATCCTAGAGAAATCAGCCCAGACATCAAACACTTGGTGAAAGCACCTCATGTTTAGATGCCACTGAGGACCGAGAAACATGTGATTACAAACTGCTATGACATGATTCCATGGTGATGGGAAGGGTGCATGAGCATGTGGATTATTCTGGAAAAAAAGCTTGAGATGCCTGGAGTCAGCCAGTTGGACAACGTGCCTCCCTAGTCTCAGTTCTGCTTGGTGGCTCAGGTTTCTCCTAGAGGCACAGTGGAACCTTGATGCTGGCGCTCGCTCAGGAAGAGAGCCCTGCCAGGTGATGGCCAAATGCGGTCCAAAGTCACTACCATTTTGCAATGACTCCAAGAGCGGTTTCTGACTCAGGTCCCTTAAGAAGGTCTGGCAGTCAGTAGTCTGTGGCATGAAAAGAAAGAGCTATCCATACTGGGTATATTGGGGGATACAGGGCACTTCCGAAGGAGATTGTGATGTGTAGTGACCATACACCACACTACTGCCAAACACCCCATAAAATAGACTTGACCGAAATCTATTTACTGTTAGAGACTAGGTCTGTCCTCTTCTCTTTGTTTGCTGTTGTTGCCTGCAAGCTCAGGAACAGCATTTAATGATACGCTGACACATGCTTTTTGTGCTAGAAGCTGAGAGAGAGAAAGTGGGGACTCTGAGTGACTTGGGCTGACAGAATCCCAGTGGACAGTGTGTGACAGCTTCAGCTTTGCTTCTCAGCTACTAGGATAATTGCTTCGTTATGTACTCTGTCCTTGCTCTTTTGCAAGCCCAACAACAAACAGTTCCTTTGTTTGCTTTTTTGTGGATTTGAACATTTGTCTAGTATTTCTATGTGCCACGCACTGTGCTAGATACCAGAGAGGAAAATTTTAATAAAGACAAGGGCCTTAGTCATGAAGGCTCAGGGTCTACTCACTTTGTTTCTAAACTGGTGAAGCACTTTATCTGCATCTCCCTTGAGATTTTTATCTCCCTTCACGCTGACCTATAGTTATTTATTTACATATCATCTTTTGTCTTAGGCTTTTGGCCAGAATTTGCAAAATGGCTGTGGTGAATGCATTTGATATGTAGATGTGTTTTTTGTTCTCCCTCAGAACTTAAAAAAACTAGAATTAGTTACCGCTTATAAAATTTAGAAGTCTATAGATAAAAATGATTCTGGCTTCTCTTAAAATATTAGAAGATCTGCAACATGGGTACAGATTCGCACATTTGGAGCTAAGTAGAGGTTCGCCCTTTCAAACTGAGCATGAACTTTCCAGTATACCCCAGTTCCCACCTAATGGCTTTGCCCATCTATGATGCCTTTTTTTTTTGGCCTCTGGAAATATTGAGACTGGTTAATTGAATATGATTGTAGATTAAGTGTGAATTAATAAGGAATTAGACTACTCCAAGTGGTGACTGGGAATAAATGAGAAGGGAGGGACACACAGAGAGAGTATAAAACAAGAATTTTCAAGATTTAGTGACAAATCTCAGGCATGGCTCAACTGGAATAGTAGTTACGACCCTAAGTGGTCAGAGGAGTGATGGTATTGATAGCAGGCATGATTGTCAGAGAGTCAGATGTCCTTTACCAGATGGTGCATACATCCCCAGCTGCCTTGAGAGTTAACTGATAAGGGCTCACAGTTGCCCCCTTTATGGTACCCTCTGGGGAGATAGCCATCCACAATCAATAATTAGTGGACGTAGATATAAGAGGCAATCCTTCTTGCGTCAAGGTGGGATCAATTCAGTGGCACGATTTATGCTCCAGAGCTGCCCATGGGATCAGGCTGAAGCTGGACTCCAGCTGGGACTACAGCCTAATTTAGCTCCTTCCCCTGCCCTATCCTGCTTACGCTTCCTCCTTTCACCCGAGAGCCCTCTCTCAATAAATCATGCACACCAGGGTCTCAATAAATTAAGCACTTCTTGGGAATGCAGACTTAGTGTTTATAACAGAATGAGGTGGTTTAAAACTTGGGAAATAGCTAATGTTAGGAAGAGGAGATCTGGGAACTTCTTCCTGTAGGATTCCTTTTATATACATGATTTTATCTCTAGCTTGACAGCACAGGGCCTGGCATACACAAAATGTGCAGCACATTTTATTTCATTTGTCAAGCAAATTTGATTTGGAGTCCATTGAGTTTGAGGAAACAGGACATCCAGTATGAGATACGGAACATGGGCACAGGAAAGTGGTTGTGGCTGGAAATTTAGATCTTTTAGAGAGAAGGAAGCAATTGAAGAAAGAGGTAGTAATTAGTGTCAAGTGCAAATAAAATCTTGATTCTTTTCAGTGTAAAAGCAGCCAACATTTGTCTTTACCTCAATTAGGTACATAATTCCAATTACTCTGTATCAATGAGTTACGATCCTTTAGTAATGTTTAGGCAAAATTCCAATTAATGAGTTTTGCTCACTGCTAGTAAGTAGGTCTAGTGGAAAAGAAGATTAGCATTAGATTGGGAAAGTATTTATGGATTTTGTTTGTCTTCTGTATTTCTATTGCCAAAAGATTCAGTGAGCCACTTGAGAATCTCTTAAAACAAAGAAATGTGCAGAATATATAAAACAATCAAATATTTATTGTATTTAAAAGATTTAAGTCTATCTCTTTTCACTGAGTTAATTATATTTTCTAAAAAGATATAAATTGAAAAAAAAATAGTCACAAGCATTCAGGTGTCCCAAAGATAACATTATTTATGCTTTCAAATACAAGGCTTCCATTATTCCCAGAAAAGTGGTTTTGACTGTTTTAAACCTTGGTTGTCTAATTTCATCCCATAAACGGTAATTATAGCTCTTTATAACATGCGAAATAATTCCTCCTCCTACTGGATGTTTATACCTTTCAAATATTTATAGGCTATCATCATTCCTTAGTCATCTCTTCACAGAGTTGCACATATTTTATTCCTATAATGTTTTTTCATACCTCAATTTCCTCAATACTGAACTGCTTTTCTTATTTCTCCATTCAATTTGTCTCCATCTTTTGATAAGGTGCTAATCAAAGCAAATGAGATATTTCAGGCACAATTTATCCTAAGGTTGGTTGACAGCATTAAAATTTTCTGATCGGGATTAAAATTCCTCATTTATATGTAGCTCAGAATAGTGCTGACTTTATCGGTATTTCTGTCATTTAGCTTCGAAAATTCATAACTAATTTCCCATGTAACGGTATTCAAAAATATCTATGCCATTACTGTTTCTTCACTGATCAAGGATTATGTAGGAATTAAATGAGTTCAGAATATATTTCTGTAATTTATGTCTTATATGCAATATTGAATCACATTTCCAGCTTCTTTATATCTATAAACAAAATTCTTATGTCCTAGTATCCATTCAAATCAGTAATATCTGGAAACTTAAAAAATATTATTTTCACTCTAGATTGTTCAAAGAGATATTAAATTCTTTCTTGCAACTTCATTTTTAGTGTTTCAACATAATTTTTTTTTCCACTTTTCAGTTGACTGGGCTATGTTATTTATGACAATTTGTTAGGGCAATTCCTTTTGCTTATTATGTCTTGAGCATCCCACTGATATCATTCATATATATATCCATATATATTCATATATATATTCATATTCATATATAAATACCCTAAGTGTAACAGTTGTATAAAAATAATATAAACGTTCAATGTTTCCTTCTTCAACCTTATTCCTCAACAACTGTATCCTGTATTTATATATTGCAAGTTTTAAAATATCTTCACATCCTTTCTTAATTTAAAAGCCTACTGGGGTCCCTAATGCCATCAAGAATAGTAACAGGTCTGGGCTCTGAAGGTCCCACTGAATCTGATTCCACTATATCTTTCTGTTCTCCACTATTTCCACTCCACCCCATGAACTCTCTACCCAACTACATGCACCAACTGGGAAGCCTTTTGAAGAATCCCACAGAATTAATTGTTCCCTCCTCCCAGTTCTTATTGCCTTAATTTGCACCTCTATGATAGCTCTTGTTTCCCTGAAAGATTTTCTGCTCTTTGTACATATTGCTTGTCTCACACACATCATTATGTGGACTTGTATTTCCTCTGCCCAGTGCCTCCTAAGAGTAATATTTAATAAACAACTGTTGAATAGTGGCAACTCCAGATTTTACTTAGAATTTGGGGTGACGGCCGGGCGCGGTGGCTCAAGCCTGTAATCCCAGCACTTTGGGAGGCCAAGACGGGCGGATCACGAGGTCAGGAGATCGAGACCATCCTGGCTAACACGGTGAAACCCCGTCTCTACTAAAAATACAAAAAACTAGCCAGGCGAGGTGGCGGCGCCTGTAGTCCCAGCTACCTGGGAGGCTGAGGCAGGAGAATGGCGTGAACCCGGGAGGCGGAGCTTGCAGTGAGCTGAGATCCGGCCACTGCACTCCAGCCTGGGTGACAGAGCGAGACTCCGTCTCAAAAAAAAAAAAAAGAATTTGGGGTGACGGTCCAGTTGGAAACTGGGAGACTTGTCCTGAAGCTGCATGGGCAGAACAAATGCACTGCCTTTACTCAGGGTGCTTATTTGAGGGTAGTTTTGGGTGGCTTGAGAGAGGTCATCAGTGGAACTGCCCTTTGGTGTTGGAAACAATCAAGTGAGGAAAGAAGTGGAAGAACAGGTTTAGAACAGTGAAATAATGCACAAAAAAACGAATGATGGAAATTAGAATCTCGGGCTCTTATTTTCTTCATAGTATTGTTCCCACTATTTTTTATTTCATTTTGCTCTGGGTCTTTCTCTTGCTCTTGACTCCTATTGACATCAGACAGAGGAGAGAGCATTTTTCTACTCTCATGCAATCTGTTTGAGAGACAGTGCCACCTTTTCCTATCTTGGCCCCATAATCAACCAATGTCCAGTCAGAAAAAAACAAAAGCCACTCTAGGTATTTCGAACAGAAGGGATTTCATATAAGGAACTGGTTTCAAAAGTGTTGGAAGGCCTGAAGGAGCAAAAGACCAAAGGTGTGCAACACAGAGCCAGTGACTACAGAAAGTCGCTACCAGCCCTGCCTTGGCTGGAGGAACCCAGGGGCAGGGAAGATCCCGCGGCGGGAGTGGGGTTTGCGGGGCGGCTCCCAGCAGACATGGCTGGAGGCCTGAAACCACGTTGCTACCAGCCTGACTGTCACTGTGCTGCAGCTGCCAAAAACCATAGAGGGCGCAGCCTGCTGGCTTTACTGCTGCTTTTCTGCTGCTGAAACTGTGGACAGTCCTGGAACCACAGAAGGCTACTATTGCTGTCAGAAGCAGTTAGAATTACAAATAAATAAACAAAATAAATATTTTCTTTTCTTTCTTTTCCAATCTCCTGCCAGTGCTTCTTTTTAGAATAACCCATCCAAAAATTATTTGGCTGAGAAATTTGGGAAATTTAATTTTCTGTAATGAAAGGGAAGAAAGGAAACTGAAAGAAAAACTGGCAAATAAGCATCACACACACTTATCCCACAAAATATTTGGCATAATTCCAGTACTCTATTTTCTTCTCCAATAACAAAATAATCATAGCAGGTTAAGTTTTCATATCAGTATACCTTAACATTTACAACCTGGTAAAAACAGTTTTAACATATTCAAACTTTCCAGGTGTTTCTTTAGATAATCACTACCTACAATGCATTCTATATCATATATCCTGACGAAATGGTTAAAGGTCAAATGAACTTGGGAAACTGTACTTTATACCTGTCTCTTGGAATTTCACACTTCTTATTAGCACAGTGAAGGCTCTGAGAAATCCATTAGTCTCAAATCATATTTGACATTGCTTGACTTTGTAATCTATACACTTTAGTGAACAAAACAGTCGTAGTCCCTGATACCTGGAATTTCTGGGGGCGAGGCAGAGAATAAAGTAAGCAGAGAAATGTGTGTATGTGTGTTATGTGTATAATTTACATATGTGTTATGGATGAAACAAATAGGGTGCAGTGATGGAAAATACACTATGACAAAGGGGAATGAACTCATCAGACAGCATGGTGAGGACAGACTCTTGGAGAAAGTGACAGGCTGAGATCTTAAGAATCAGATGAAACCAGTCACACACAGTATTCTAACATTGGGTTACTCAGTAGAAAACTGTTCCTGGACCCTAATGAGATCTGTATAGAAACTGAGAAGAAGCATTTGTAACATTTATAGCAATTTGATAAGACTAAGTTTGGGTCTGTTAAATCTAAAAATAAAACATTCTTTAAAATTTTTTTCTAATAGTTGATTTTTTACATATAATTCTCTGACAGACTGGGAGGAAAAAGATTTGATCCTTCCCCACAGAGAGTTTGAGAAACTCTGTTCTAGTAGAAGTAAAATGCAGTTGCAAAAGCCCTAAAGAAGGAAAGAGACTGCTGAATTTAGGAACTGACTGTAGGCTTATGACTGGGAGCACAGTTGTGTGCAGATTTTTGAGGACAAATATATAAAGGGACTGGATTTTATTCTGTACAATGGGAAGTCACTGAAGAATTTTCAAAAATTTAAACTGACATGTGATATAGATGTTAAAAACAATCATTCTAACTACTTGATGAAGAATGAGTTGAAATAAAGTATGTAAAACAATTGATCAGTTCAGAAGTCTTCAGAAGTTTGGTGGGAGATAATGCTGGCTTAGACTATGACAGTGATGGGTTAACTGGGGGAGAATCGGAAGAGAGCTGGCACACACCTCCCTTGTGGGTTGGAGGCAAATGAGGAGAGGGAAATGGCAAGGGGATCAGGAAGATGCCCAAGTTTCCCAGAGGAGAAGTTAAGGCTGGATATATATCTTCAAGGATGATCAGCATTTAGTTTTCATAGCCATGGGGACTAGCTAATATTGAAGACACAGTAAAAGGGAAAATGTTGAGGGCCCAGGACTGAACCCTGAAGAGTATCTTTGGCCTTCTATGGCCCTAAGTAGGAGTCTAGCTTGAAGATAACTGATTACCTAAAGGACATGTTGTAATTCCTACATGTTCAGATTTGTGCCTAGATATCTCTAATATAAAATCCCATTCAGTACATTTACTGAGTGTCTATACAATTTAAGAGACCATGGAAGGTTGTAAAAGATAAAATCCAAACAAGCAAACTTTAAGAGCTTGATATCTGGAACTGTACAAAAATCTAAGATATGTACAAAAGTGCAAGTCAAATCTGACAGATGCTATAAGAGAATTATATAGCAAAATGGGAAACTACAGAAGTCAAATTGGAAGACTTCATGGAGAAGGTTAGCATTGAGTTGGTCTTGAAAGAGGTGCGTGAATCTTAATAAAGAAGAGATCACGTGTATATACACATATGTGAGTGCATGTATAAATAAACAATATATATATTTGCCCCATGCAGCACACATGCATATTTATGTCTATATCTACATTAGTCTGTGTATATGTATTTATGAGTTCAGAGTTCCAATCCAATTCCAGTTCAGCAATACAGTGTTATTCTTTTTCTAATGTACAACTGGCTCTCACAGTTTAAAATAAAATTGCTTTTTTATTCAATGTTAGTATACACAAGTAGTTTCAGAATTGCTAACTCATACCCCTGTGAGAAACTCATTTATTAACTAGCATATAGCAACTAGGTATAATAGTTTTTTCTTTAGTTTTAATAGAATCCAATCCAAATACTGACTTCTAAAAGTTACTTAGGTTAGTTCTGTTCTCTGTCTGTGTCAGTGTGGTAATGTCACTCATAGGTTAGACTAGTAATATTTGATAGTTTGTATTCCATTTTGGGATACCTCCACATATTAGTATATTTTCATTTAGTTTATATAGAGTAAAATCCACTCATTGAGTTGTATAATTCCTCAGGTTTTGACAAATGCTTAGGGCCATGTATCCACTTCCACAGTCACGACACGAAGCAGTTCTCTGACCCCAAAAGTTCCCCAGTGCTGCTCCTTTGTAGACAACCACTACCCACACCTGCAATCTTTGGCAACTACTCATCCGTATTCTGTCGCAATTTTCGTCCTTTCCAGGAAGGTATATACACGGAATAATATGGGTCTGTCTACTTTCATTTGGCAAAATATATTTGAGATTAATCGATATGATTGCAAGCATCAATAGTTCATTCCTTTTTACTGCAGAGTAGCATTCCATTGTGTGGCCGTATCATGGTTTGTTTATCCATTCACTGGTGGAAATATAGGGCCACACAGTTTGGGGTGATTATGAATAAGGCTATGATAAACACTCATGTACAGGCTTTTGTGTGAACATAAGTTTTCGATTCTCTTGGATGAATACGTAGGAGGCTTTGAATTTTTTTCCCTCTTTGTGTTTCAGTTTGCGTGATTGCTATAAACTGATGCTCAGCTTCATTGATTCTTTGTTACATCTTCTGATGTGCCCATTGAAGGCATTCTTCACTTCTGTTGCTGTGATTTTCACTTTGTGCATTGCACTTTGATTGATCCTTATAGTTTCCATTTCTCCTGAAATCACCCGTCTGATCTGGCATGTTGTTCTCCTTTTCCACTGGAGCTACAGCATATTGTTCATAGTTATTTGCAATTTCCTGTCAGATAGTTCCAACATCTCTGTCATATCTTGGGTCTGGTTCTGTTGACTGCTTTATTTTTGACAATGTGTTGTTGTTTTCTTTATCACCTTTTTGTATGACTTGTAATTTTTTGTTGGAAGCCAGACACCTTGTTAAGGACAGCAGAGATGAGGAAAATAGATTTTATGCCCGAAAATGCATACACCTGTCTGTCCTTCTGCTAGGTTTCTAGAGTGTGAGTCTGAGTTAGGAGTTGGGCTGAGTTTAATTCTCTTCCTCCACTGCAGTGGTTACCCTTAGGGCACCACAAGCATCAAATTCCTTTGGTGACACTTTGTGGTTCAGCTGGGAGCTGGTTTGCCTGTAGTTTTTTTCAATTCTGCTCCGCCTTCAGCTTTAGATCTTCCCTTTGCATTGTACCTCAGAAATGGTCTGTGCCCACACTCTGGGCCTCTTCCAGTAACATCTCACTGTGACTTGCTACTCTACTTGTGAGCCTGGTGATGGGGAGGAGGAGCTCTCTGTCCTATTAAGCCCTGTCTTAGGCAGCACTGTGTATGGGGGTGTGGTTTTCTCAGTACTCCTCTCTCTCCCTCAGCTGTAGTTTAGGGCCCTGTAGATATTCTAGTACCTCACTCAGGGTGGGGTGACCAACTCCTTCCAGCTTGTCAGGGGCTCTTCCAGTTTTAGCTCTGAAAGTCCCATGTCAGTCCTGGACAAACTGAAACTAGGAGTAGAGAGTGTTTTCTGTTCCTCAATTGCAATGGGTTTTCCCAAGCATTCTGAGGTTGGCAGCTCTGGCTACCCTCCTGTTAGGTGAAGGTTTTTGTTCCACAGAAGAGATGAAGGAGAAGGTCCTGGTAGGGGGTTCTTGCTCCTTTCAGCAGAGGCTGCTATTCTGCTTTCTCAGTGTGCTCCTGGTGGGGCTCCTGGAGAAGAGCTTACAAGAGGGTGCAAACTCTCCTGTACCTGAAACTCCCAAGGGTTCTACATTCTCCTACCAGCCCACATGCAGCCTCTACCAATTCATTAACTATTCTGGCTGGGTTCTTTCCACCAGTGTATGACTGTGTCTGCCCCAGATACCACTGCATACCATTTTATACTAGGAAAATGGCAAAAAATAACCTGAAACAACAACAACAAAACCAACTGACAGTATCAAGTGCTAACAATGATTAAGAGCAAGTGCAACTGTCATATATTGCCAGTGGAAATCCAAAATGGTACAGACATTCCGGAGCAGTTTGGCAGGTTTTTTATTTTATTTTTGATATTTATTTATTTATTTAGTTTAAAGACAGGGTCTCACTGTAGTGCCCAGGCTGGAGTGCAGTGAGGCAATCATAGCTCACTGCAGCCTCAAACTCCTGAGATCCTCCTGACTCAGCCTCCTGAGTAGCTGGAATTACAGGAGTGAGCTGCTGTGCCCAGCAGATTCTCATAAAGTTAAACACACACTTGCCATATTACCCAGCAATCCCATTTAGCCTAGAGAAATAAAAATATATGTTCACAGATGAAAACCTAGATACAAATGATTACAGCATCTTCATTCACAGTCACCAAGATTTGGAAACTATCCCAATGTCAATAGGTGAATAAATAAGCAAGATTTAGTCCATACAGTATTCTACTGCTCAGGAATAAAAAGGAACTAATGATTGATATACAAATAACATGAATGGATTTTGAAGGCAGTATACCGACTGAAAGAAGAAAGTCATAAAATGTTATATACTGCAAGACTCCATGTAAATGACACTTTGGAAAAAGTAAAGCTATGGGGGGAACAGATCAGCGGCTTACAGGGGTTAGGAGTGGGAGCAGTGATGATTAAAAAGAAATAGTATTAGGGTAATTTTGGTGATGCTGGAACTGTTCTGTATCCTGATTGTATCAGTGGTTCCATGAATCTATACATGTGTTAAAACACATAGAATTATATACCAATACATTATTTTTATGGTATTTCAACTAAAAAATTTTTTGAACAGCGTTTAAAATGACAAAAACTTGACTTGAGTGGCAAAAAACTTTCCTATTATGACTTAGGTTACTTAGAATGTTTTGCTATTAAAAACAACCATTAAAGGCCGGGCGCGGTGGCTCAAGCCTGTAATCCCAGCACTTTGGGAGGCCGAGACGGGCGGATCACGAGGTCAGGAGATCGAGACCATCCTGGCTAACACGGTGAAACCCCGTGTCTACTAAAAATACAAAAAACTAGCCGGGCGAGGTGGTGGGCGCCTGTAGTCCCAGCTACTCCGGAGGCTGAGGCAGGAGAATGGCGTAAACGCGGGAGGCGGAGCTTGCAGTGAGCTGAGATCCGGCCACTGCACTCCAGCCTGGGCTACAGAGCAAGACTCCGTCTCAAAAGAAAAAAAAAAAAAAAACAAACCATTAAATATTAACTAATGTCAATGAATGTATTTAATAAAAATTACGGCAGTTAAAAGTGTTATAGTTCCCTTTTTAACAGAGGTTTTCTTTGAAAATATATTGATATTAAGGTAAGGGATGCAAAACTCAATATAATTCAATAAACATTTTTTGAGTATCTACAGAAGTATAACAAATGATCTTTGTAACATTTATGAGTTAAAGATAGTTATGAGACAGAAGTAACCATTAGATAGTACTAGGTAATAAAAGAGATACTAATTACCATAGTGGTTATAATAGCTATTAATTAATAGAGCAAGTATAAGTATAATGACCATCAAATAGTTAGTATAAAATTTTCTGTTAATCATTCAATGAAAACATAGATTGTAAAGAGAATCTGTACCTACCTGAGGATATGCCATTATGTAGAAACGCCAGGTGACAGGGCTAGCAGAGGAATTTCTGTGGACCTGCTTATCCAAGTTTTCCTAACACAGAGACATCTACAGGGTTGAAAATAACAAGACATCAACTTACAAGATACGCTTGTGCCCCAAACTTATAAATATTGGGACTTTCCATAAGAATCCAACATGTACAAAAAAAAAAAAAGAATCCAACATGTACTTTGTATCTCTAATATACTTTACTCTCTGTAAACACCCAATATATATTTATTAAATTAATAGCCTGCAATAAGAATAAATCTAAGTAAATTTCCTTTAAAAATCCAATTTGTAAAGGAAAGAGAGGGCCAAATGTGCAGAGAGACAGAATGTCAATATGGTGGCTGACATTCTAAATGCAAAAGAAACTTCCACAACATTTCTAGATTGCATGTAAAAGAGAAATGGAAATGATACTTCTTTAGGATAGTTCACTGAAAACCTGCCCACTCTTATCTGAACATGTGACGAATACATGCCAATTATGAGTATACTCATCAACCTATGGCAGCTATGAGTTGAAAATATAGTGGGGTGTGTGTGTATGTGCATGTGTATGTATTGTGTGTGTGCACTTGAGTTTTTTTTATTAGTTACACATGTTAAAAATCAAATGTTTGACTCAGAGATGTACAGAGCTTGAAAGAACCTCACTTCATTATTGTGTGTGATAATCCACTGCCAGACAGACTGCAAGTTTATCATTTTCCTTAAACTCATCAGAAAACTGAGGTTGCAGGACAACCCACTAGCCCAAAATCTAAGGAATTAGAAGTGTCTGCAGAGAGAGATAAGACAGCTTGCTGAATTAGGGCAGACACAGTCAGACACTGGTAGAAAGAACCCAGCCAGAATAGTTAATGAATTGGTAGAGGCTGCATGTGGGCTGGTAGGAGAATGTAGATCCCTTGGGAGTTTCAGGTACAGGAGAGTTTGCACCCTTTTCCAAGCTCTTCTTCAGAAGCCCCACCAGGAGCACACTGAGAAAGCAGAATAGCAGCCTTTGCTGAAAGGAGCAAGAACCCCCCACCAGGATCTTCTCCTTCATCTCTTCTGTGGAACAAAAGCCTTCACCTAACAGGAGGGTAGTCAGCGCTGCCACCCTTAGGACTCTGGGGAAAACCCATTGCAGCTGAGAAACAGAAAACACTCTCTACTCCTAGTTTCAGTTTGTCCAGGACTGACATGGGACTTTCAGAGCTAAAACTGGAAGAGTCCCTGACAAGCTAGGAGGACTTGGTCACCCCATCCTGGGTGAGGCACTAGAATATCTACAGGGCCCTAAACTACAGCTGAGAGAGAGAGAGAGGAGTACTGAGAAGTTCACACCTCTTAAGATGGGAGCTTGTCTGGTCTGTCGTTATCTCTCATTCAAGTTTATGAAGACCTGTTCTCAGTAGGCTGGTCTTCTCATGGACATCTTGTATTAGGCAAAGAGTTCTTAGATGTGAAAACAACACATCATCCATACAATTTTTGAAAAGTCATAAATTTATTTTTTATCAAAATTTAAAACTTTTGCTCTGAAAATGATACTATTGAGAGAATGAAAAGACACGTTATAGGTTGGGAGAAAATATTAGCAAATCATGTATTCCCCCCAAAAAAGACTTGTATATAGAATACATCAAGAACTCTCAACATTGAACAATAAGGAAACAATGAAATTTTCAAAATGAACAAAAGATGTGAAGCAACCATTTTTACCAGGGGAAATATACAGATGGACAAATAGATAATGATATGAAAAGATGTGCCATTATTATTAGCCATTTACGGAAACGCAAATTGTAATTAGAATACTCTTATTGCTTGTTCATTCATCTATTTATTAGAAAGAATTTAAGAAGTATCTAATATGTATCACTTCTTATAAAGAAGTTCTAAGGTTCTAAGAAAGAAAAATATCAATGCCATTGCAATTTGCTAATTTTTATTAGAGATAGTAGTTGAGGTAACAATGGGGTGTCTTTAAGAACTGGGAAATATGGTTTTCCTCTGAGAACTAAAATTTCAGCATTAAATGAATTCAGGTTAAAAAGAGAAGTTACCATGGCAAGAGTAGCTGCAAGGCTTCCAAGGCAGCCTGTGCCCTGATCACGATATTCACATACAAGAAGTAGACTGAAAATCAGACTGCCAATCATCAAAAATCAAAATACTTAGAGGGGGTTGATAAATAGTCATGACACTCAAACCCCCAGAACTTCTTCCCTCTCCCAGACACTCTGGAACTCCCCACAATCCAGCAGTTGACAGAACGGGGAGCCTCCAGCAGTGCCACCTCCTGCTGGCATTCTGCTTGACTGGAGACCATGACGTATGGGTTGTTATACAGTTAGAATATCCTCCCTGAGTCATCCACTCAAGAAGTTTAATCATTTATGTATCCTCAGAAAAGGCAGCATCTAAGAGGCACAGTGTGCCCAATAGAACATTTTCTGGATTAGAGGGTACACTGCTATGCCCCCCATCATACACAAAAGGAGGCTGCAGAGTTTGGGACCTTAAGATCTTTTAACATTTAAATCCCATAGCATCCCCTGTTCTGATTTCAGGCTCACCAAGCTGGGTGGGCAGACACTGGCATGCCCTAGGCTTACCAGTTACAGTTGCCATTGTGAATTAAGATTGGTATTCTGGTTTTACAGGCTAGTCTCTTGAGAGCTCAGCCCAAGAATAGGTTAGTGTGAGTGAGCATCCTCAAGTGTGAAGGCAGCCTCTCTACCCTACTCAATTCCTTGTGGGGAATGCCACCCAGTTAGAGGTGGGATGAGCCAGCCAGTCTCTCCAATGACTCCTCTCTGCTTATACAGCTTATCCTTGGGAATGTCTACTATCATCAGTAGTTACTGAATGTTAGTTTTCTGCATTAATACATCATGTCATTGTCTTTAAGCAGCGATGAAGCTTGTAACAGTTGTTTCTATCTTCTCTAAGCCTCATTTTAACATCAAGAAGCAATCCCTTACCTGCAGGGCTGGGACTACGGTGAAGTGAGTAAGATGGTTAGGGTGCAAAATTTAAGGAGGCATTCACTCTCAGGGTCCTACCAGTGCCCTGATCCTATTTTAGGTGAGCGTTGTTGTGTCACCTGTATCTCCAGCTTCAGTGAAGAAGGGAAGTAAGTCACTGGTGATGAAATCAGCTGACCTTATGGAAGGTAAGCAGAAGAACCAAGTTCTTGACCTTTCTCTTTTCTCCTTTTTGTCACTAACATTCTTGAAAAAATAATATGTTCTACACCAGCAGCCTCTTCCTCCTCTTCCTATTTGAATTTGTTATCTATTTTCGCCATTTTACAGAAATTGCTCTCACTAAGGTCACAATATGCAAAATTTGATGGCCTCATTTTAGCTTTTTTCTAAATGGTATCTCCTCAGCTTTTGACATTGACCTTGGGAAAAGGTTTGTGTCTCATTCACCCTATTTTTATCAGCTTGTATCACACATCACAGCGATTGGCTCCTAGAAAGCACTAAATACATTTTTATTGAAAACATAAATAACTTCTTTTATTGACAAAGGAAAGAAAAACATTCCCCTTTTGTTGTGTTCTTACAGCATTTTGTTCATGGGATCTTGTACTGTCATTCATATTTACTCATCTGTGTTCCCAAGGATTGAGAGCAACAACTGTGTGTTGTAGTTCTTTGTATCCCAGCCTAACAAAGGGCCTGACATATAACAGGTGTTCGATAAAAGTTTGTGGAATAAATAAAATTGGTGACTAATGACACAATGATGATGTTCTAGTTACTCCAGTGATTTGTGATAAATCATTTCAAAATATAGTGGCTGATATGCTCGGGCTGTGACCCCACCCAAATCTCATCTTGAATTGTAGCTCCCACAATTCCCACATGTTTTGGGAGGGACTTGGTGGGAGATAATTGAATCAGGGAGTGGTTTCCCCATACTGTTCTCATGGTAGTGAATAAGTCTCACGAGATCTGATGGTTTTATAAGGCGTTTCCCCTTTCACTTAGCTCTCATTCTCTCTTGTTGGCTGCCATGTAAGATGTGCCTTTTGCCTTCCACCATGATTGTGAAGCCTCACCAGCCACGTGGAACTCTTGAGTCCACTAAACCTCTTTTTCTTTATAAATTACCCAGTCTCGGGTATGTCTTTATCAGCAGCATGAAAACTGACTAATATAGTGGGTTAAAACAATACTCATTTATTTTCTCTCACTTTATCTGTTGATCAGGAATCTAGGAAGAGCTAGGCTGGATAGCTCATACTGCTTAAGAGACGGAAGGGAAGGGCCATAGATGTGGTTGCAGTCAGATGTCAGTTAGAGCCTCAGGAATCTGAAGGCTGACTGGGGCTGGAGGATACCCTTCCAAAGTGACTTACTCTCACTGTCAGCAAGTTAGTGCTGTCTGTTGGCAGGGGAGCCCTGTCCCTCTCCTTGTGGGCCTCTCCATAGGCCTGCTTGAGTGTTCTCATGACATGGCAACTGGCTTCCCCCAGAGGAAGCAATCCCAAAGTGGAAGCTGTGATGTCTTTTATGACCTAGCCTTAGAAGTCACATGCCATTACATCCACCACATTTTACTGGTCACACAGGACCCGCAGGGGACTGAATATCAGGAAGTGAAGATCATTAGGGCTGACTTGGAAACTGGGTACAACAGATGATTGGCCATGAAAGAAAAGTTTTGAATTAAGGCAAATCTATTCTCCAGGCACACTTCTAAAGGTAACTGTAAGCTATGAAGCCTGGAAGAAACAATTGTTGCTTGATAGGCTGCCCCCTGTCTTTGAAGAGATGGGCATCTGGATTAATTGTATTTCTCCCTGACACCTACAGCCATACCTCAGTTCTCTCCTGATGAAGCTGTTGACAGTCTATAAGGAATTAGTCTTTACCCATCCCCAAAACAGCACACCCATCTCATAGAAGGCCAGACCAGAGTCTGGGGTTGGTTTAGGCTTAAGCAGCCTGGACTTTTCTTTGGGCAGGAACAAGATTTGGTTCATCTGGTGCACTGAGGCTGCAATTAGGTTTTAGGATAAAGTGCCAAATGCATCTACCTGTATCCCTTTGGCATGTTCCAAGGGCCAGTGACAGCAGGACTTCTGGTTTTGATGTATCCTCAAAATCATCTGCACTCAGAGGAGCCTGGAGGAAACTCATCCCTGCCAACTACCCCTGGGGTCCTTTTATAAGATAAAGAGAAGGCAGAAATCCCAAGGAAGGCTGGAGGAAACCCATTAAGAATCACATATTCCTTGGCTACAGATTTAATGACAAGTGCCCTTCTGAGCCACGGGAGAGTCTAGTGTGTTTACTCATTCATTTTTTATTCTGTTACTTGTAATGCTTCAGAACAGATAAATGTCAAGGATCGAGAATAAAAATTAAATAAAATAGCAATACATACTCAATGCAATAATTGTGAAAAAATGATTGTGGAATACATATCTAGTTTTATTCAGGAAAAATAAGTAATAATTTTGGAGGGTAGGGGCAAAATTCTTTTCTTTTTTGAAGTCAAATATTTCTATATCTCATAGTATTGATACTATTTTTTAAATCAAAATATGGTCTAAATGCTGCTGAATTATCCAAATAACTCTAAACATTATATTTAAACGTGTCATTATTTTAAAAATTTAAATATGGCTCTATTTTCGTCTACAGGCTGAATTTATGCAAATGATGACTTACCAAATTCTTATCTTAATTTCAACTTAGCTCCACTGATATGTTATTATGCACTAATTCAACACTCATAAATTCTATGGACCTTTTACTTTTGCTAACTTTAGTGCGATTGGTAAACAAAAATCTTTAAGCTTTGGAAATACTCAGTATCAGTTATGAGTCTAGAGTTGGCCTTTGAATTGTAAACTATTTCTTAGGAATAAATTAGTTCTGTAAAAATGTTAAACATTCTCTTTTAGCAAACCATATTACATGAATTCTAGAATGTACAATTTTTTACATTTAAAATACATCTGAAATAACATGCATCTGAGAATAAATGATTCTTAGGTTCCATGAAATGCAGTTATGTTACTGCTGTGTTGTATTAGCCAATGCCCCAGTGGCCTGGAAAAGGCTGCAAAGGTGCCTGACATATGCAACCAGGTCAGTCATCTACTTCCTATCTGTTACTTTACCAAGAAATAATAAAACCAACAAAAAGAACTACCAAAAAAAAAAAATGGAAACAGTGTTGCTTTTGATGAAAGAGGCTAAAGATTGGTTTTTCAAAAACGAACCAATATCCAAAAACCTGAAATCAAACACCCCGGCTTGCTTTGTACCTTACACACCTCGCACACCTGCTCTCTGGCCACTCTGGCCGTAGGGGCTAATCTTGTTCTTGCCTGGGACCTTCGCCCATGCCAATATCTTTGCCAGGAATGCTCTTCTCTCTGCTCTTTGTCAGGCTAATTTCTCTTCTGTCCTTCATTTCTTCCCTTATATGTCACCTCCCCAGAGAAATTCCCTGACTCCCAGAGTAAAGTCAAAACCCCATGATCTCACTTTGCCTGCATTGTATTTACAACTTGTAATTATTATTATTTTTGAATTTGTTAATTGCTGTTTTCCTTAATATATTCTAAACACCCTAGGTCAGGAGCTCTCCCTAGGGCAAGGTGGCTTCCCATGATGGATGTTGATGAAAGAAATTAAGTGAGAATAACAAAAATGAATGAATGAACAAATAAACAAACGGTCCCAGCAGTACTCACACAACATATCCTGCTACTTTTTGATAAATTTGATGTATAAGATTTGGAAGACCACACAGGTTCCGAAGAGTCTTGGCAGCAATTTAGGTGCCAGTGAGGGAATTCAATTCATTTGTTACCAATATTTGATAGTAAAATACTTGACACTTTATATCTGTAATAAAAAATGCAGGCCGGGCACAGTGGCTCACACCTGTAATCCCAGCACTTTGGGAGGCCGAAGTGTGCAGATCACCTGAGGTCAGGGGTTCGAGACCAGCCTGGCCAACATGGCGAAACCCTGTCTCTGCTAAAAATACAAAAATTAGCCAGGCATGGTGGTGCATGCCTATAGTCTCAAATACGTGGGAGGCTGAGGCAGGAGAATCACTTGAACCCAGGAGGCGGAGGTTGTAGTGAGCTGAGATTGAGCCATTGTACCTGGGCGACAGAGCGAGACTCCGTCTCAAAAGAAAAAAAAAACAAAAAAACTGCAGAAATCTCTTTGCTACTACAAGTTCAATTTAGTTGAAATTAGACATATGTGTGTTTATTTCTGTATCTCATTTAAAACAACTTTGAAAGCTTTGGTTTTGGTATACAGGAATTGCTTTAATTGCTGGTCATTTCTTTGAGAAGACTAAGAAGAAAGAATTTTAAGGAAGAGGTAATGGAGAGCAGAGACATTTTTGCAACAAGCCTTATAAAGATAAAAGAAACATGCAGAAAAACATTGAATTGCACAATAGCATTGTCCAAAAAGAAAGAAAGATTTTGGTAAGAGGGGCTATGGCGATGTTAGTGGTTGACGAGGATATAGGAGAAGACATCTCAGAATCATACAAAAAGTATAGAACATTTGCAGGGAGGAAGGAGAAAAAAATATTTTGTTTTCATAAATGATAACCTATTATAAATTCCTGCCTTAAGGAAGGAAGATCTTGGGAAATTTCCAGCAAGTCTTGTCTGGTCAGGAACTCTATGTGAGGTTGTACACGCTATATCCTGTATGAAAATGTTCAGTTAAGGTGGTGGGAGGGAACTCCAGTCCAGGTCCTGCTCACTAAGCCCTAGAGGAAGGGTATCTTATTCTCAAGAATACAAAGTTCCCATGGGTGCCAGCAGAGGTCCTTGGCTATGGTCAATGGAAAACAGTATTACAGCATGTTATTACTAATTTCAGATGTTTCTTTACAGAGCCATCTTTATTCTTTTTAATTTAAAAAATAACACTATTTTTTTTCCTCCATAGATTTCAGGTTCCTGGGAGGTACTGAGGAGTTACCTCCTGAGGGTGGGGAAAACGACCCTTGATCTGCCCTTTCCTTTCATTTGAGAGACTCTCAAATTATGTAATAATAAACCTTTGTTAATGTCCCTAAAACAGGATTGACTATAAAAGACAATTCAACATATGCCAGATACATTTGGGTTTCATCCAAAAAAGTTTAGTTCCTGAAGCACCAGTTCCTTTGTCCTTTGTAAGATGGCCTCACCCTTAAAGGATTTCATAACAAAGTTGAAAACCAAGTTATACTGAAGCATGGCTATAGTATCTGCTTAATTTAGAGCAGATTCTATTTACAGGGAGTCAGAAACTATATTATAGACCATCGTGATAATAGCTTCTCCTTGTTCCATACATGTTGATATTACTGTTGAATTATATGTTCTTTAAAGACATATTGGATGAACCATCATTACAGCTAACATATATTGATAAATTAATAGATGCCTGGCACTGAGCTAAGTGATGATTTTTATATGAAGCAAAGGTATGCTTCTTTACTGTTGATGCAGGAATGTTAAATACTCTGAAAGGTAGGGATATAAAAAAAGTTGAGGTATTTGAGAAGCATAATTCCTGTGTATAGAACCTTGGGATGACAGACCTTCAGAATTAATTTTTTAAAATAATACATAGATTGGGCACAATGTGGTTATGCTTATTGCTCTGGACTAAAAATTGATTAAATATTATATAAGGTTGGTGTTATGCTTCATGTAAAATTATGTTCTTTAAAAATATATTGCACACTCTGGCATATCATCTGTGTTCCTATAAAAACTGATACATCTTTCAAAAGGTGATGTAAAAGGGAAGGATTTAATTGCAGCTATTACTTAAATGTTTATATGCACAAACACAGATAGGGTTACACAGATACTTCTCACCATTCCATTACCTACTGATGTATAATAAACTACTACAAAATTTAGTGACCTAAAGCAACAGCCATTTTATTGCATTTCACTCTTCTGTGGGTCAGAAATCTGAGCAGGGCTTTGCTGGGTAGTCCCTTTATTCCAAGTAGGATCGACAGAGGTCACTGAAAGGGATTCAGATGGTGGATGGGTTGGTCTGGAGGATTCAATTAAAAAACAAACAAAAAAAACCCAGTGGAATCCAACAGGGAATACTGGAAGGTAGGGCTCAGCTGGTACCATGACCAGAGGATGACCAGAGGCCACACACAAGTGGCCTTTCTAGTATGGCAGTCTCAAGCTAGCTGAACTTTTTACATGGCAGCATGGGGCAAGCAGAGAGAATATTCCAAGAGACCCCAGTGGAAAATGCAAGGTTCCTTGTGGCTCAACTTAGAAAATCATAGACTATCACTTCTTCCATATTCTATAGTTAAGCAAGCCACTGAGGCCAGCTCCTTCAAGAGTAAGGAATAAGACTACTTCTCAATGGGAAGAGAGCAAAGAACATGTGGCCAACTTTAATCTACATACACCTAGACCAACCCATGGAGCGCCTGGGACTCAACAACTATTCTTAGACTTTCTACATCAACAATCTTGGAACACTTAATGCTGGATGGACAATATCTACTTCTGCAATGTGTTCTGGTCTTCTACCAATGGAAAATCAAATCCCCAGCTTTGAGCAGTTGGATTCCTGTGGTATGTGGCTGCCCCACATCTTCTGCTAAGCCATTATAACCAAAAAGTCTTTTTTTTTTTTTTTGGCGGGGGGTTGGGGGGATGGAGTCTTATTCTATCACCCAGGCTGGAGTGCAGTGGCCCGATCTCAGCTTACTGCAACCTCCACCTCCCAGGATGAAGCGATTCTCGTGCGTCAGCCTCCCAAGTAGCTGGGATTACAGGCGCCCGCCACAAAGCCAGGCTAATTTTTGTATTTTTTTTTGTGGAGATGGGATTTCATCAGATGTTGGCCAGGTTGGTCTTGAACTTCTGACCTCAGGTGATCTGCCTGCCTCGGCCTCCCAAAGTGCTGGGATTACAGGCGTGAGCCACTGCACCTGGCCCCAAAAGTCTTTTTGTGCATCCCGTGTCTATTTCTTATTAGCTTCAGAGCTTTTCCTAGTCATAGGATCACACAAGGTCAGAGCTGAAAGGGATCCCAGAGATCTGGTTTCATTTTACAGACGAGGAAGTTTAGGTTCATGTGACCTACTTAAAGTCAGAAACTGATTAGTGACAGAGCCACAGCCTCGATGTCTTGTTGCAATGCATGAAGCGTTTAGGTAATCCTGATTTATCCATGGAATAGGCAGACAGTTTACCTGATTCTTCTCTTAGAAACAGTCCCTCTAACATGATTTGGCTTCCTACTTCTTCATGAAACATTTAAAAAGAAACTATTCATTCCAAGTTCAACAGTTTAATCTTCAAATATCTAGCTTGTTTTTCTCGGTCCATATTTAACAAATGTTTACTGAGCACCCACCAAGCTGACAGCACTGTAAATACAGACACACTTTGAGACGGGGGCTGCCTGGGCTTCCCTTCTAGTTAGAAAGTCAGAAGACACATTTTACAACAGTCACTTTCCTCTGGGTCACGTATTTGATAATGCTACCTTATCTTGAAGTACCTCTACAGGCTGGTTGCGGTGGCTCATGCCTGTAATCCCAGCTACTCGGGAGGCTGAGGCAGGAGAATCGCTTGAAACCAGGAGGTGGAGGTTGCAGTGAGCCGAGATCGCGCCTCTGCACTCCAGCCTGGGCAACAGAGGGAGACTCCGTCTCAAAAAGGAAGAAAGAAGAAAAAAGTACTTCTATAACACAGTTCTCCCTCCTTGTTTCATTTGCAGGAGAGACCAAAGGGCCAAGGCTTCTTCCCTTAGAAACAGCCATATGTTCTACGATTCCGAGATTTTTGCCTATCCAGAGCACCAATTTGGAGTGGGTGTAAGGTTACCCACAAATGAATGTGATCATCCAGTTGTTACTGTTTCTTTTGTTTCACGCGACGTTCGCTCATTAGATGAGGTGACTGATAGCTCTGAGTTTTTTAAGACCACACGCACTCTAGGTGGCTGCCCTAAGTACAGTCGTGGCAGCTGGGATTTCCTGTTTATATGGTGCCCAGCACCATCAGCTTTTGTCTTCTGCTGCAGCTAAAGTGTCTTCCTCCTGGACCAGGGAGAGGGGGAGGGCGTGCGGACAGGACCCGCCTGCTGACGGTGATACCTCCTCGACATCAGGTCCACGCCGGTCCTAAGCTCCCGGAGCTGCGCGGGATCCCTCTTCCCGCTCAGCTGGGAGATGCCCCGGGAGGGCGTCCCCCGGCTCCGGGCTGCGAAGGTAGCAGCCGACCCCGATCCACTCCAGGGACCGCCGGGGGCCACGTGAAGGCAGGTGTTCCGGGGAGAAACGGGGAAGTAAGGCGCGGCCAGGGGCCGGCGGCGCTCGGCTGGGGGCCGCAGTTGGCTCCCCCAGGGACTCTGGGCAGGCGGCCTCTCCCGCTTGTGGGGAGGAGAAGGAGCCGGATGGGCGGGTTCAGGCGCGCGCGGCGGCGGTCCCGGGGCCGCCGGCTCCTCCCCGCGAGGGTGCCTGTCCGCCGCTCGCCGCGCTGAGGCAGTGCGGGGCGGGCGCGCCTAGGCTGCCGCCCAGCGCCCTCGCCGCGGCCATGCCCGGGCCGTAGAGCGCCTGCCGCAGCCCGGGCCCCGCAGCCCTGCAGCCCCGCAGCCCCGCAGCTTCGCGCCCGCCGCCGCCTCTTCAATGGGCAACCTGCTCGGCGGGGTCAGCTTCCGCGAGCCCACCACCGTGGAGGACTGCGACTCCACCTGGCAGACCGACTCGGAGCCCGAGCCCGAGGAGCCAGGGCCGGGCGGCGGCAGCGAGGGCCCGGGGCAGGAGCCCGAGCAGCCCGCGCAGCCCCCGGAGCGAGCCGGCGGGCGGCCCCGCGCCAGCCCCGCGCCGGACGAGGACGCCGAGGCGGCGGGCGCCGAGCAGGTACGCGGCCCAGCGGTGGCTTCGGGTCGGGCCAGGGCGCCCCGGCGCCCCAGAGGGGCAAGTGCCAAACCGCCCTCGCAATGGGAGGGCAGGGGCGCTAGGGGGCTGCTCGCCACTGCCACCCGACCCCTCCGCGCCGCGGCTGACCTGTCTCCAGGTGGAGCCCGGGGGCCTGCAGGAGCCCAAAGCGCCGAACCCTCCCACTGCCGGCCTGGGGCCTGGCCGAGGGCACGGCTCAAGGCAGAACCCAACTTGAATGGGTGTTTTCTTTGCCTCTGCAGCGCAGCTGGGTTATGCGAAGGTGAGGTGGGAGGAACCTGTCTAAAAATAGAGGTTTGTGACAACCCCTCTAGTCCGTGTTATTGGTAACAACAACAACAACAAAAATTACTCAGAATAAGGTGGGGCTACAAGTGTAGGCAGCCAGCGCTCTCCCCTACAGTGGGGTCTAAACCGTCAGAAGTGTAGGCCCCCATCTGAAGTTCATACGTCACTGTTCTGCCCAACTCAGGCCTTTCAACCTAGGAGTCAGGGTATTCTTCACGAATCTTATTTCACCAGAAGACTTGTTGATCCAACTGTTTGAACCGTTTGACTAATACAGCTTGGGGGAGAGGTTAGGCAAGAGATACGTAACCCCCTTAACCTCTGATGCACTGAAAATAATCAGGAACTTTAAAAAGGGGGAAATATGTAGTCGGCTCCCTGAAAAAGTGTGCATCCCAGAGGTGGTTCAGGTTTGAGCTCTGCATTAGGCCCTTCTCTTTATCAGCTAGGGGCGATGGAGAGTGGGAAAACGGAGCCCAAAGTCCAATGTGACCACAGGGTTTTGGGGGAATCATAACCGAAATATTACAGCTAACACTGCCTCAACCATCTTGATGATCAACTCTATTTAGGTGAGGAGAAAATCATAAAGTCTTAGTGCAGGCTCTGTGCTAAACGTGTTATTTAAGTGACCTACAATTTTGGGGTGGGGGTTTGCTGTGTGGTCTCCATTTTAGAGAAAACTGAGGCTTAGAGAGAAAGGAAAACTTGCCCAAGATCATTGAAGGAGAGGACGATGCAAACCCAAGTCTGTCTATCACTGATACCAGCGCCTTGGACCTGTGGAATTCTGAATTTCCATCTGCCCCTGTGTCTGGTTTGCCGCTGTTGTTTTGCATTGCTAATTCAATCTTATTAAATTATTAGATGCTGCATTCTCATGTTTTTCCCTTCCGTTTGTCTCCCAGTTAAGTAACCTCCTACAGAAATTTGGAATATCAAAAAACACCAGCTAAGATTCAATCCAACTTACCAGGTCCATCTATATAAAACATTTTAATAATGTTCAGTCAGTTAGTTGCAACCCCAGTAACTAGTAGACTACACCAGCCCTCCCTATTCCCTTTTAATGATTGATTAATTTTTCTTGTTAGTATCACCATCTGACTTCCCCCAAAAATCTGCTTTTCAATTTTGCCTTTTGACTGACAACCCTGTTTGTTGTCTATTTCTCAGAGCCAATCCACTTGCAGGTAATACTGGAGCTACTTTTAAAGCATATCCCAGGCTGACTCCTTCACACCACTTCCATTGCATCATCCTAGTCCCTCTGAATATTGGACAAATGATGGTGACATTAACCACGACAGGGAAGTCTAGGGAGAATGCAGCTGTGGAGGTTAAATCAAAGATTCTCTTGAGTTTGATATCCTATTAGACATCCAAGTAGAGTTGTTAGGTAGTTAATTATTTGTTGGGTAGTTAAATTACATCTATGAATGGAGACTTAGTCCAGGACTAGAGTCCTCAGCATCTGAGATCAATGGCATTTAAAGGCATGGGAAGATAAGGGGTTATCAAGAAGTGATGACAAATGAGGACCCTAGGCACCCCTCCATTTAGAGGGTGTGAAGAGGAGGAGGAGCCAAAAAAGAAGGCTGACAAGGGGGGCCCAGTGAGACAGAAAGTAAACTAAGAAAGTGTAGTATCCTGTAAGCCAAATACTGACAGTTTCAGGAAGGAGGGATGCTTTAATTGGCCCAGTGCTGTTGGGAAGTCACCTGAGGTGAACATTAAGAAATGGTTTGGCAAGATGGAGATTTATTGGTGAAGTTCACAAGAACTATTTTTTTTTGGAGTGCTGAGGACAAAAGCCTGATTGAGGTGGGTCAGGGGAAAATGGGGAAAGAAGAGAAGGAGACAGAAGGTATGGGCAATTCTTTGGTGGTGATCTACTATAAAAAAGGAGTAGATATATGGATCTGTAATTGATGGTAGGCTTGGGTCAAGGATGTTTTGTATGTTTATTTTAATATTAAAGATACTGCAGCATGTTTGTTTGAGATCCAGAAGAGAGGGAAATTTTGATGATCCAGGAAAGAGGAACAATATTCAACAATAGAATCCTTGTCTGAACAGGTGAAAGGGGTCTGGGTAGAGTCCAAAGGGAATAGGGGTTGGAAGAGCAGGAGCAGATGCTGGCAGGACACAGTCATTCTTATGATAATCCTGAGAAATAGGTAGGGCATGAGTCATTAGCTTTATTTCAGAGATGATAAAACTAAGATTCAGCTAAATGATTTGCTTAAGGCCTCACAAATACCAAGTAGCAGCGTTAAGATTCCTAATCTTCTGACTCCAAGTCTTGGGCTACTGATACTACACCAAGGTCTCCATATATCCTTCATTTTTTAGTGTGACTAAGATTGATTCAGACTTGGACTTGAACCCAGAGCCTGGGATTCTTGTTCTTGCACTGTCACTGGACTCTGGATGGTGTGCAACTTATCTAAGCTCCTGATACCTTGTTTCTAAGATGGAAATACTAATTAACTGTCAGTCAGGTGTGTTTTACGAATCAAATGAAATAATGCCTTTTGACTGTCAACACTGTTTGTTGTCTATTCCACTATATATGTAAGTGCTTTGTAAATGGAGAGTGCTTTCTATACAAATGTAGGATGATGATTCATATGGTTGTAGCTCAGGCTAAATAGATTCAGAAACTTGCTAGGCAGAGCTATTTTGAAACTTGTGGCAAGGACCAGAATTGAAGCTTTTCCTTGCTTATGTAACATGACAGAGTAACTAATGTTAAGCATCAGAAGATTTGGTGTTGAAGTAACTCGGTACTTGTAGTAATAGTGAGAATCACACTACTTCAAAAATGTGTGAAAATTACTTAGAGGATGCCAATCTGTCAACACAGATGGAGGACAGGGGTTGAGGAGAAAAGAATTTGGGCAAAGCTTTTAATGACTCTTAAAGGTCTAAAGTTTTTCTTTTTCATCTTTGTCATCAGCACTTTCTCATACATTATAATAGTACATATAGGGAATGCAAATCGATTATATTAACCCACATCTTATACTTTAAAAATCAGTTCATGGTGATAGGAATTTTACTTAGAGTTTAAATAGTATGAGTAAACTTCTACATATAAGTTATTTCAATCGGACATCATTCCATTTAAGAGCATTTTATTGCTTTGTGTGCATATATTTTAAATGTTTCTATCACATTGTATTATTCAGTGAACAGATGATTATTCATGCCTTTGTGTACCTGTCATGGTGTTATAAAGGATGGAGTTTAGAAAGATAGTTTGTTTTAAAATCCTTTCTTTTCATAAATATTACTTGACTTCCAAGTACAGCTAAATGTTGCAAATTTAATGAAAATTTTCTTTGCAGAATTGATTTAGTATCTTAACACATTCTTAGTATTATGTAAAATATTCTGAAGTAAGTTTTATCATAGAATCACTTGCATAATCCTCTAGTAAATAAATGTATTGAATTCCTTTTGAATTCTATTTCTGATGGCTATTGATCAATAACATTGGCCTCTTTTGGTTTTTGGTTAATAATAAAGTGTTTTTTTCAGTAATATATCTTAGGACAAATACTATTGGTTCAAATAAGAAAAACAGGATGCTAAGAAATATTGCTAGTAAGCGTTATTAAAGGAACATTTATAATATTTTCATTAATCTGAACAGATTGACAATTTTCAGGGTTTCTTTATGGCTCTTCCTTATAAGTTTGTTCTGGAAATTTCTTTGTGAAATTATCTTGCGTCAACATGTAAACAGAGTTTCACTTTTTATTTCAGGGTGGTGATTCCACTGAAGCAACTGCCAAACCAAAGAGAAGTTTTTATGCTGCGAGGGATTTGTACAAGTACCGACACCAGTACCCAGTAAGAGTATAGAACATTATGTTCTAAAATGTAAACTATTTTCCTTCTGTTTTTAAATTTTTATGGTGCCACTGAGAAAACATGCATGAAGGGTCCTTGTCCCTTTACTGTATTTCTATGTGCTGGAGATTGATTCATTTTTTCCTTTAGCAGAACTTCAAAGATATCCGATATCAAAATGACTTGAGCAATCTTCGTTTTTATAAGAATAAAATTCCATTCAAGCCAGATGGTGAGTAACGTACTACTTGATAAATTGCACTTTAAATAATCACATACACTTGGTTATTCTTTGTTTATTTTGTGGTTTGTTTCATTGATTGGATTTACTTTGCTATGCAGTCTAATGTGTCCCCCACATCCTAGACCATAGGTTTGTGAGCATGCACTTGGTAAATTCTGGAGGAAGAGCTATGGATTAATGGTATCTTCCTTGTCTACATCGCTATTATCTGAAAGATAGTAGGGACAATTTTTTTGTGAGAGGAAGAGAGAGGAGATGTATAGAACCACAGAATTTTAGGTTATTAAGGAACAGTAGAGAAGATCAAATTCAGCTTTCTCATGTCAAAGATTAGGTCACTAGGACTTAAAGCTTAGGTAACTCGATTGCAGGTTCTAGAGTCCACTGTTCTTTCCATTGTACCATAGCTGAAAATTATTTAGCATGTGACTGAAAAGTGCTGTTTGTATTTAGAATTATCTTTCCTGTCAGTTTTCAGATTCAGGTATCAGGAATCTACAGCAATTCCTGTTTGCAGTTCTAATATTCTGGGAAGGGAACTGCAGATACAGTAGATCTCCATCCAACTCTGCCAAATACACTTGTGTCCTTCCCAACTCTGCAATTGCTCTCCTAGGATATTTTCCAAACCCATAGTGAGAAGATGCAGCTGCTATGGTAATATGACCACAACATTGCATATTTCATTGAGGCATCATGCTGTGGTTCATGGTGGTCATCCTAATTTTATCTAGGTCACCCTAGCAAAGCTGGCTTCTCTCCCAAGAGCCCTTTTCTGTGTGAGGTGGTCAGACTGCCCTGGCTTCTGCTATTTGCTCTCAGTGGAAACTGAGCCAGTTCCACAGCACTGTAAGTCATGGAATGAAGGTGATAGATTGCAAGGCTTTCAAGTGGCAGGACCTTGCATTCTTTGGTGAACTAACTCGAGGCAAGAGGTCTAAAGCCTGGATGGAGTTTGGGAGGAGGGAGTCCCAGTATTGTATACTGACAGACCTACCAGTGTGAGTTAATATTTGAGAACATTGTTGACGTGGCCAGATCTACTTGTCTTTAGCTTTCTGGTATCCCAAAAGTCTGCTGTGATGTGGAGGGAAACCTCTGGATAAAATTGCACAGTTATATTTACTAATGATAGAAATGTGCTGCTTTATTTACTAATGGAAAAATATTGGCTAAGTTATTCATTTTGTTAGGACTTGGGGTAGAAAAATCTTTTGAAGAAATGCAATGATAGATTGTTAATTTGAGTCTGATTTGAATTTCATACAATTTTCCTAAAGGAATGCCTTCATGTATTAAAAATATTGAACATAAAACTATGATAGTATTTAACTCTATTTTTTTTTCTACTAGGGAATTTATTTTGTAAATATTAATTTAAAAAGTAATTTCAAGCAATATATTGAATTTTTGTTCATCTTTATTACAAAGTGTATTTTGAAATCTTATGATTGGTGGGAGTCAGAAGTTTTAGCTAAAGTCACATAAAATGTTATCCTAGTTTATTATATAAATTATATTAACTCACTTTCCTCCCTAGTATACACACACATGCACATATGCACACACACAAACTACTTGCCAGTAAGCATAATCTTGCAATAGTATATTTCACTTATCAGGCAGGAGGAGTGGTAATTGGAAAGGGAAACAAATGGAAAATTACAGAGGTAAATGGTTTCAGCATGCCAATAAAGCCAACAATATGATTCAAAACAACTTTTTACCAAGTCTTCCGAGAGTGGGCCTCTACTGTAAACTGGTGATCTCTGGAGGAAACAAGAATGAGATGAGTTATGTTTGGAGAAATATTATATTGCTGTGGTTTTTTTTCCTACAAGATTGACTGAATGGCTAGTCAATTGTAAGGACTTTGACAGACATAGGAACCAGGAGGATTTTGTTTTTGTGAGTTCTTGTAGGGGAAAAATGGATGGGGTAAAAAGGGCTTACTTCTTGGAACCAGAAAGATCTATGTTGCACTCCAAGATTTACTTTTTTTTACTAGTGTGTAACTTTGAACAAATTGTCCAGTTTCTTCATTATTAAAATGAGGATCATAACACTGGGAGCATTCTGTAAAGACTAAGCTAGATAATGTGCACTCTATGTAATATGGGCACAGCATTGGGTAAGCACTTACAACTTTTTCCTACATTTTTCTTTTCTCCCTTTCCTTCCCCTTTGTTTTCTCCTTCTCATTTCTTTTCTTCCCTTTCTACTCCCCTTTCTTTCTTTTTCCCTAGGATGCATTTCATTTTGAACCAATCTAGTATTTAAAGAACTATGTAACTCCTAGGGCAGGGATTGGCAAACTTTTTCTGTACAGGGGCAAATAGTTAATATTTTAGGCTTTGGGGGACAGTGGGTCTGTATTGCAACTACACAGCTCTGCTATTGTAGTACAAAAACCGCCATAGACAGTACATAAATGAATGTGCATGGCTATATTCCGATAAAAGTTTACTTACAAAACAGCTGGCAGGCCACAGTTTGCCCAGCTCTGCTTTAGAGTACATTGCCCAATAAAGCCTTCTGCAATTTGAGGTGCCATTATTTTTTTTTTAATTAGATTTATCACATAACTGAATATATGGGCATAGGGTATTCATCTTTTTAAAAGCATTATTCTTGTGTGCTATTATTAAATTTAAACAAGTTTTAATATAAAACTCAAGTGATTCAAGTCTTAAAATGCCTTCACAATGTTTTAAATGTCTGATTCATTTTTAAATATTCACTATTTAGGTGTTTACATTGAAGAAGTTCTAAATAAATGGAAAGGAGATTATGAAAAACTGGAGCACAACCACACTTACATTCAATGGTCAGTTACATATTATCTATCTTGAACCATGTCCTATTTAATCATGTATGTTTCCCAGACAATGTTCATAGAAAAATTTTATTTTTTTAAAAAATAGGCTTTTCCCCCTGAGAGAACAAGGCTTGAACTTCTATGCTAAAGAACTAACTACGTATGAAATTGAGGTAATGCAAACTCATTTCATTTTATACAGGGTGGCCAAATAATATTGCTATTTGACTGTCCTTATAGCTCCTGAATCATTGCAGTTGACTTTTTTCACTTTTTATATTAGGAATTCAAAAAAACAAAAGAAGCGATTAGAAGATTTCTCCTGGCTTATAAAATGATGCTAGAATTTTTTGGAATAAAACTGACTGATAAAACTGGAAATGTTGCTCGGGCTGTTAACTGGCAGGAAAGATTTCAGCACCTGAATGAGTAAGTAAAGCCCCTGTGATAAATCAGGGGCCAGCATAGTTATTTTCCCTTGGTCAGAGTTCCCTGTGAAACACAGAAACAATAACAGATGAGATGGGCCCAGGAATCTGGATTCAAAAGCTAGTCTGAAATGCATTACATTCCTGTACCACATTCTAAAACAAAACAAAACAACAACAAAAAGGAACAAAATTCTAGGTAGAAACACAGCTATTCAGTTTCAGATGTGTTTCTCCCTGAAACCTTCCTATTGCCCACAGCCAAATGTTGCCTCTCACCCTCCTCCATATGCCACATTTCTCGGAGTTTATTGTTACTGCCTGTGTACAATTCTGTGTATCCCTTCTTGTAGGCTGTAAGCTTCTTGGGGCATAATCTATTTCTAAGCCTGATGCCTTCTTAAATGCATGAATTAAGCCTATGATGGATAAAAATCATTTTATAAGAATGAGATGGGTCCATACTTTTTAGTAAAACAGAGAGAAAATTACACTTGTCTTCACTATATTAAGGTAAAAAACAAAAAATCATTTTTGGGTAGTAAGTCCCAAAACTTATGAAGAACATTTTAACATAGTTTATGTGGAATTGTTTTGCCGTATTCATTTGGTTGGATGTTTATAACTTTTGTTAGTACTCATAACCAAAGTGTATTTTTCTTAATATTTTCTTCATATGCAAACTTTTTTCTTTTTTATGGTTAAATTTTAACGAATTATAGTTACATTTAAACTAATCATAGTTGAATTATTTTTGAATGCTGGCCTATACAGCCACCAGCTTTAAAGTACTTTTTTTTTTTTTTTTTTTTTTTTTTTTTTTTTTTGAGGCGGAGTCTCGCTCTGTCGCCCGGACTGGAGTGCAGTGGCCGGATCGCAGCTCACTGCAAGCTCCGCCTCCCAGGTTTACGCCATTCTCCGGCCTCAGCCTCCCGAGTAGCTGGGACTACAGGCGCCCGCCACCTCGCCCGGCTAGTTTTTTTGTATTTTTAGTAGAGACGGGGTTTCACCGTGTTAGCCAGGATGGTCTCGATCTCCTGACCTCGTGATCCGCCCGTCTCGGCCTCCCAAAGTGCTGGGATTACAGGCTTGAGCCACCGCGCCCGGCCAAAGTACTTTTAAGCATATTATAATTAGCTAAACTGAGCAAATACTAAGAGCAAAAAAATTAAAACTAACCTAAGGAATTTTCCTTTGGCCACAGCAGTCTGAGTTTTGTGTACCAGTTAATTATTTTTTTGTGTGTTTTTATAGAACTTTCATCTTGCTTTGGTAAGATGGGTATAATATTAATGTTAAGCCTTCTTTTTACTTTATTACTTATAATCAATGATATTAAAATGGTAATTTGTACTAAAACACTAAAGATATGGACAGAAAGCTTTATGTTCCTGACTAGAAGACCCATTAACTTACAACTGAAGTTAAATTTGACTTATATAGGGCACTTAAAGCATAAGTATATATACCTCTACCTAAGCAATGTAGGTATCTAGCCCTGGACAAAGTTTCTAAACACTTATGTTACACTGTGAAAGAACTACATGCAAGCAGCCTATTGACATGAAAGACAGCAAAAGTAAATCTTTTGAAAGGATTTGATAGTACCTCATCTTTCATGTATATAACGACTACCAGTTTAGAGACTCACCTCAAACTTGTTATTTTTGGTTGGAATAGCAATCTTGCTTAGTTAATTTTTATTGAATGAATAAATGATGAATAAAATACGGTCTTCAGCTTAAATCCTCCTTGGAGTTTTGTTGTCATATCCTCTGATTTATAGGTGGAAACAGAATCTCTTTTTAAGGCTTTAATTAAACAATTTCCAGGGTTGAGGCAGGGGAGGGGAGCCTGAGCTAAGTCACTTCTCACTCCTGTGCCCCATCCTTTCTTTCTGCCACCTATTGTCAGCATAGAGCTTTTCGAGCTGTGAATTAACTGAGAATCTGTCAGAAAACATGCTGTTTCTTCTCTAGTTTAGTTGCAAAACATCTCTACTGACTAGATTTGAACAAATGATAGAGGATTCTATGAAAATGTCTATTCTATTTTCTTCTTCAATTGGGTCCTTTTCTGACTTATTGTTAAATGTCATAACTTATTTGTATTTTAATGTGTATAGCATCTTGAGTAGTTTAGAGTAGGCAGGGAACTCAATATATTTATAGTAGCTAAGCAGAGGAAAATATTGAATCAAGGTGAAATAAAATAACATTGAGTGAACAACTGACCTTAAAAGAGGCAAAATATTTTCAAACATGAGAGTACAAATATATGGACCAACCACTAGACTGTGTTTTCAATTTTGTTTGTAATCAACTTGGATTACTGAATCATATTTAGACTCTGCGGTGCCTTTTAACTTTTATTTTCTGTTTCCTACTTCTTACCTTGTATGTCTTCTCTCTTTACCTCCCTAGTCTTCCTGCAATTTCAACACTATTTGCTACCCTTAACCTCTGTCTGGAACCTCAGCTTCTTTCTTTTGCCTATTGTGTAATCCTAAGATGGTTTGTACACTATAAGGATTTTAGCCAGTCTCTTCTATACCATTTAGTCTTTCACTATGACATTTATTACAAGTCATACTGAAACACCCAATTGCTTTATTTTGTAGTTTTGTTCTAGGATCCTCATCATCATTTTTTAACCCAAGTTTTTGTCTTTTTATACTTTTATATAAATATTTTTAATTGGAGAATATATAGATATAGTAAATGTGTACAGAAATTTTAACTTCAGCATTCATCTAGGATTGGCTATATAAAATTGAGCTGGTTGCAAATATAGTAAATTTTCTTTTTTTTTTTTTTTTCTTTTTGAGACGGAGTCTTGCTCTGTGGCCCAGGCTGGAGTGCAGTGGCTGGATCTCAGCTCACTGCAAGCTCCGCCTCCTGGGTTTACGCCATTCTCCTGACTCAGCCTCCTGAGTAGCTGGGACTACGGGCGCCCGCCACCTCGCCCGGCTAGTTTTTTGTATTTTTTAGTAGAGATGGGGTTTCACCGTGTTAGCCAGGATGGTCTTGATCTCCTGACCTCGTGATCCGCCGGTCTCGGCCTCCCAAAGTGCTGGGATTACAGGCTTGAGCCACCACGCCCGGCCAATAGTAAATTTTCTTTAGTCACAGAGTTCCTCTTTTTTTAAAAACAAATTCTTCCACCTTTCTATACATCTTTTTCTCACAGACATATGAAGCAGAATTGCCCAAGGTTTTGTCACTAAGTATTTAGAGTATACAAACTCCACAGGAATGTAACAACTAAGTTGCTGCTGCTGTTAGTGACACATTGTCTTAACTGTACCCAAATTTGTATTGTCTCAAGTGTGTTACTTCCTATTTAAAAATACAGATGTATAAAACTGAGACATCTGTGCTGCATTTTACTCTCTGGGCTTCAGAGTTGAATGTTAAGACAATAATTTTTTAGTAAACATCCAGAAAGATGAAGATGATCAACTGTTGGGCTTAGCTTTTCCAGTGTTTGGTTAGTCTGAAATAAGGTTTTTGTTTCGTGCAAAGAAATGTTCTCATTGAAACATAAGACCATGGAACCATACCCTGCCATCCCTTAATTCATCAACATCTTTATCCCTGCTTCCCAAGTAATTTGCTAATTATTTCAAAATGAAATCTTTAAGCATTTTTGGAAGCTAGGACAGGTATATATAATGTTTGCAGAAAGTTCCGTGTCTGAGGTATAAAACAGGCTTTAGGAAGTTAGAAATAAGTGATGGTTATGGTTATGTGGCAATATTGGGTAAATAAATACCTGGGCTGTTGACAACACCTATGATTAATACATGTGGCTGATGATTCTTTTAGAATTTGACAAGGCATGTGTAATAAAGCAAAGATTGAGCTGAGTGAGTTTGGGGAGTTGCATTATGAATTGTGACAAAACAGATTTGGCAAACATTCATCCAGTAATGGCATTAGTTTTGTGATAGAGAGGAAAGATGTTAGTGTAATCTGGGGGAAAATGTACCCTTGGAATCAAGGCCATTAGAAATAAGATTTAAAATCACCAGATAGGGAAAGAGGAGGAGAGAATGACCAGAGATTGAAGAAAATTAGGTTAAGTTGGGATAGGTACAAATATTGTGGTCCCTAATCTCGTATCTTTAAATTATAATACTAATAGTTTTAAATAGTATCTAGTACTTACTGAGTTCTTTATACCGAGCATGTGTATCATCTCATTTGATTCTTAGAATAGTCCAGTAAGTCCTGGGCACTTTTCCCCATTTTACAGTTAAGGATATTGAGACATAGAGAAACATAGTCGCACTTAGCTGGTAAGTTACAGAGCCAGGGTGTGAACTCTGGGTCTGACTCCAAAGCCCATGCTCTTAACTGTTAAACTGTGCTCTGCTAAACAAGTCAGTTTTGTATCCTTTGTCAGAACTGTTCTAGCAAAGTAGAGTGGTTTTTGCCACCCTCCTTATGAGTTGGCTTATGTGGTGGATTTTGCTGATCAGCTGGCGCTATAAATTGCACCAGTCAGCTGTTAGCTAATGTGTTTATGTTTAGCAACGGTTACCTGTGATGAGTACAGTACATTGATGTTGGTGCAAATAAATGCTCTGTTAGAAAATTCATCTTCAGTGTATTTTCGGTAATAATTCAACAGTGGTAATAAATTTAAATCTAAATATTTTTCTAATGTGAAGAACTCAACAGACAAGGGAAGTTTATTTTATAAATTTGACTTTCACATAGATTTATGTTACATTGTGGCCTAAGGATTTAATACCCTCTGGATTATTCTTAATGGTATCAAATATGGCGTTAAAAAGTCATTACACGGCAAATTTCCATGGCTTACATTTCCATAAAAAATATTTTCCCAATAGTTTTCATTCTCCTGCCTTTCTACACCTGATTTCCCCCACTCATTTTATTCAATCCTCTCTTCCAGGTCCCAGCACAACTATTTAAGAATCACTCGTATTCTTAAAAGCCTTGGTGAGCTTGGATATGAAAGTTTTAAATCTCCTCTTGTGAAATTTATTCTTCATGAAGCTCTTGTGGAGAATACTATTCCCAATATTAAGCAGAGTGCTCTAGAGTATTTTGTTTATACAATTAGAGACAGAAGAGAAAGGAGAAAGCTCCTGCGGTTCGCTCAGAAACACTACACGCCTTCAGAGAACTTTATCTGGGGACCGCCTCGAAAAGAACAGTCGGAGGGAAGCAAAGCCCAGAAAATGTCTTCCCCTCTCGCCTCCAGTCATAACAGTCAAACTTCTGTGCACAAAAAAGCCAAGGACTTCAAAAATTCCTCCTCAGCTGTTCATTTAAATAGCAAAACAGCTGAAGAAAAAAAAGTGGCACCAAAAGAGCCTGTGGAAGAGACAGACAGGCCCAGCCCAGAGCCCAGCAATGAAGCTGCCAAGCCAAGAAATACAGAGAAGGACAGTAATGCTGAGAATGTCAATTCTCAACCCGAGAAAACAGGTACTAATCCCACAGAAAAAAAGGAGAGTGTATCTCCTGAAAATAATGAAGAAGGTGAAAATCATAACCAAGACAGTGAAAATCCTGGAGATACAAATTGCCATGATGTTGTACTAGCACAGTGAATTACCAGAAAACCCATAGGCCAGTTTAGGTTAGAGAGGAAAAAACTACTGTATCATTTATCCTAAAGAACAGAGACGAGGTCGATTTTAAATTTTAGCCATCTGTTTGTGATTTCTGTCATAAGCATTTTGTTGTTGTTTGTTTTTTTATTCTGGATGACAATGAAGTCAATAACTAATAAGGAGATTTAAGATAAGACCCCATAAATGAATGTATTCTATAATGCTTTTAGGATGTGAATTTTCAAATTTTGTGTATAATAATTACTTTGAAAATATTTTTAGAGTGTCTAGAAATTACCATGTAGTATTTGGTATGCAAAATACATCCTTTTGAGACATTATAGTCTACACAAAGGAAATCAAGAGGATAATTTCATTGGATTGCTACACTTTTACCTGATTTATGGATTTATTTTACTTTATTTTATTTTATTTTGAGATGGAGTCTCGCTCTGTTGCCCAGGCTGGAGTGCAGTGGCATGATCTTGGCTCACTGCAACCTCTGCCTCCTGGGTTCAAATGATTCTCTTGCCTCAGCCTCCTAAGTAGCTGGGATTACAGGCATGTGCCACTACGCCTGGCTAATTTTTGTATTTTTAAGTAGAGATGGGGTTTCACCATGTTGGTCAGGCTGGTCTCGAACTCCTGACCTTGTGATCCGCCCGCCTCAGCCTCCCAAAGTGCTGGGATTACAGGCATGAGCCACCATGCCCGGCTGATTAATTTTTTTTTTAACTGTAAGAGTTTGATCTTTTCAAATGTATTCAGAAACTAATTTGGATTCTTTGATTCTAGTACCTCAACGTGTTTATTTGTAGATTCTGATAAGTGAAATGGATGTCCTTGTGGAACTGTGACCTCCCCCAGCTTATCTGTCAGTCCTGCTGTCCTCACCTCCTTGCCTCTTTCCATGCCCTTAAGCCACCATCTTTCTCAGCTAGCATGTATGTTTCTAGTGTAGTTGGCCCTCCATATTCAGGGGTCCGGCATCTGTGGATTCAACCAACTGCAGATTGAAACTATTTGTTGGAAAAAATGGATGGTTACATCTCTACTAAATATGTGCAGTCCTTTTATTTGTCATTATTCCCTAAACAATACAGTATAACAACTACTGACATAGCATTTATATTGTATGTATTAGGTATTGTAAGTAATCTAGAGATTATTTAAAGTATTTTACATAAGGGACATGAGCATTCCTAGATTTTGGTAACTGCAGAGGGTCCTGGAACCAACCCCCTACAGATATCAAGGGACCACTGTGTACATTAGGATGATCTATATTGAAATCTACATGGAACAGTGTGGGACTTCTAATTGTATGACTTCAAGATTTTGCTTTGTTTAAATTAATAACACTGTTTTCAGTATTAAGTGCTTAAAAACACATATTGATTGAAAAGTTCAAGACAAGAACTTTGCTCTCTGTGGCTGTTCCATATAAATTTGATGGTTGATTCTGAATGTAAATGACTGAAGAATTAAAAAATAAGAAATTATTCATTTTTAAAAGGCATGCCTCTTGCACTGTGAACAGGACAGTAGTTCCTTAAACCATGAATATGTCAGTGTTCTATGGATTATGAAATTAGTAATGTTGTTTAGCTCAAATGTGTCTTTTTAAAAAAGTATAGTTTTGTGCATCTCTAAGTTATCAAACTTCAAAATTGAGAACAAATTTAAAAGTTCATATATACAACTCTAGTAAGCACTTATGTTACATAGCACTGATTAAGAACAATTTTGTTTTCTATATTATTACTAATTATTATTATAAATCAAAAGACACTGTGATAAGAACTTCAAAGCATACATACAAATATGGTTAAAGCAATGAATAGATGAAACATTTATACTTTATTTCATTTAAAAATGAATTAACTTTTTTGTTAGGCTTTTAAGAAAAGTTCTATTCATTTTATTCCCCTAGGGAATTTGTAATATGTCCTACTTCATATCACACATCATCTTCTGTTGCCTCTATTGATCTACATTTTCTGCAATGGATTTCTTCAAAATAATCACACTTACAGTATGCCTCTAGAAATATGATTTTACTGCTTTGAAGTTTACATGAAACATGCCAGTTGCTTAACTCTAATTTTTTATATGAATCTCAGTAGCACTTTTGTTGTACGTTGTATTCCAATAAGTATAGTATGGAACACTTTCTCATTTTTAGTTCCCATAATATGCCAGTTTTTGTTTTCCTAGTGTTCTGTGAGTATTAGGATTTGGCAGTCAGCTTTTGCATTTCAATTTCTATTTTACATGCAAGAAAAACATGGACACTCTTATGTGGTGCTTGTAGCTGTGTTGCCATAGAGCTCAGTAAATAGTTCTACACGGTTTACAGGATGAGAAGCGATTGTCAAATTAGGCTGAATTGTAGAAACACAATTTAATTCAAAATAACTTACCAATTTTTTATAGATGATAAAGTGTTCAGACCACTTTCTAAATGCATAATATTAAAATACTGTGACCAGATATTATGATATTAATAAAGTTACCAGATACTAAAATCAATGAATATAATCTGAATTACTTAGAAATTATAGTATATTAGAGCCCTTATGAATAAAAACATTTCATTTAGCAATTTAACTTTTAGAATACTATTCCTACTTAGGGATTTTGATTAGATTGCACCATTAAATTTGAGAATATTTAGTCTCAAGGGGAAAACTTCCTGGCATCCATCTTAAATAGAGGCCTTTTCCCACTATGGTGTTTTTAAATGCATATTCACATATAATAGTATGTTTCTTACATTTAATCCCTAAATAACTTAGATAATCATTCAGTAGAGAACAAGTAAAAGGATATCTTTCCTTTTGGAGAAAAACATTGAGTGTCTAGAATTTTTTCTATTAATGCTTTGTATATTAGTTTTTTAAATAAGATCTATAGATATGTATTTATGTGTGTCTTATATATGAAACAGTTCTCTGGGTTTGACTCCTATGTTTTGTATTTTTAAAAACTACGACATGCTTGCAGAAATTCATTGAGAAGCTGTTACAAAAAATGCAGTGAAGCATGACCAAATAGCTAAAAATATTACTGGATCTTTACAAATCTATAGTCTTTATTGTTGTTGTACTGTGGAGTACAAGGATACTAAATATTGGCTATTGGTAAAATACTAACTTGCATTTCATGGCAAATAGATGTTATATCGCTTAATTAGTCTAGAACATTTCTAATATTTTGTGCTTTCATATATCAAAGGAGATTATGTGAAACTATTTTGAAATACTATAAAGTGACATATAGTTATAAGATATATTTCTGTACAGTAGAGAAAGAGTTTATAACATGAGTTTATAATTGTACCATTATACATTTTCATGCTCGATCTCATAAGAAATTCAAAAGATTAATGATAGAGTTGAAAATATGTTTACTTTCTCTAAATCAAGTCTGGTTGTCAACTCAAAAATTATGTTGTATAGTTTTATTTTGAATTTAGGTTTTGGGACTACTTTTTTTCCAGCGTCAATGAGAAAATAAAATCTACAACTCAGGAGTTACTAGAGAAGTTCTAAGTATTTTTTTGCTAAGTATTAAAAATATAAACATACGAAAATGCCATAATGCCTGTCATAGTCATTGTTTCATATTTTGTCATATAAAATTACCTATCCTGCTTCTAGCTTTTATACTTTAATCTGAGTGAAAGTATGATGTGGTGGAAAGGAAAAGCAGTACAGTGTTACATCTGAGTTAGTCTTTGAAAAATCATAGTAGTAAATGAACCTCAACACTGAGTGGTCAAAAATTGGTTTAACCAAGGTGGGGGGGAGAATATTTGGTTAATTGTTTGAATATTACATTTTCAAGTTTATAATAGAGTTATGGCTGAGTATTCATCCATACTGAGTAATCAAGCATTTTTAAAACTATAATTGAGGCTCTTCTAAAGCTTTGTTTTCTAATCTAAGATATAAAGGATATTCTTGATCTTGCTTGATTGTAACTACATCTACAAGTCTTTAATGTCTGTTTGGGGTGAGTGGCGATCCTCTTTTGTAGGAATGTTTTTGAAGATTTCTATTTTGTTTTCCACTTAGGAAATTCCCCTCTCTCATTTGGGGTATATGTGTTGAGTATAAGGTAGGCTGTATTTAGACACGCTAGAATCATTAAATGTAGGTGAAGTTGTAGAGAAAAATAGCCTGGGTCAATGTAGGATCTAGAAAATTAGGAGTGTACATTTGCTGGCTTCTCTTTGAGTTTTGTACTGTTTATTACAGGAACAGATTTGTGTGGGTAATCTCTCGGGTGACAGTGAGTACTAGTTATCCAACCCACCCAGCAGATTGTGTTCAGGGACAGAATGTGTTTTTCGATATCCCTTATTATTGAAATTAATAATAATATAGCTATAAATGTGAATGTCTGGAGGTATCCAGATGTGCCTTAACAAATGTAACGGTATTCATTCAGAAGTTTACATTTTTACTCCATTATAAAATCTCATCATTGGGAACTTTCTAAACCATGAATATCAGTTCTTTTAATGAAATTTAGTTGGTGCTTTATCATTTTGGAGAAGTTGCTGTTCGGGACGATAGCATCAGTTCATAAAGAAGTGTCCTCACCATGATATTCAACAATGTGTTATATTTGACAAAAAGTGTTTAGAGTAAGAAAGACTAACTATACTGTCTGTTACATTTATTTATGCTTTTGGTAGTTTAGCTACATAGCCCAATTTTCATTTTAAACATTCGTTAGTTACTACAAGTAATGTTTATGTTTTGCTGCTTCTTAGATGTAGACGGATGCAGAAATATAATTATATTAGAGAAATTATTAAAAGTTTAATTCCAGTAGGCAGTTGGAGAAATCTGAAGCTAATTTGAAAAAAATTTATGCTGTAGTCTCATTAGAATCATGTAAAAAGCACTGTTTTTGCATTTTTTCCTAGATTACAGAGAGTGTTCTTTGTCATTTTTTTCTTATTCTGTTGTGAAGTTTATTGTTTCAGTTATTTGAGGGAAATAACCTCTTAATATGTTTATTTTCCTGAATTAAAGTTTTCATGTGGAGAATACAATGAAATGTTTTGTATTATGACCCAAACTGGCTGGAAGTAGAGTTCAGAGAGGGAGAAGGGACAAGAATCAGTGTAGGTGTCTCAGGAAGGTGATGCCAGTGCTGGGCTCCACCCTTCTCCACTGGCATGATGGGTCCTCAGATTCTGCTCTGGATAATGAGGGTGTTGGGCACTGTGAGCTCTGACTTCAGGGGAGGATGGACCATCATGGACTCCATACACAATTTTGGTGGATATCAGTTCTCATAAAATACTTGCTATAATTTATTTTGTAGTTATTTAGAAAATTGTGAGCAGTTGGGCACTAGTAAATTGTAGTTATATCTTAACGATCTTGGGAAACACTGAATATGAGTTTTTTCCCTCATCCTTATTTATTTAATTTAAAAAATGAGGGAAGTTGTTCATTCATAGCTGTATATTAATATAAAATCTCTTTTTATGAAATGATTCAGAGAAAAGGCAGTAATGGTCACTTACTGTGCTAAAATACCTTTTTTCTAAAAATATTTAAGCTTTAGGGTTTGTCATAGTTTTACTTTTTAAATTATAGTTTGTGTAACAATTTACATTAACTAGAGAAATGAGATAGAATAAGTTTTGGTACTAAGAAACATTTACGTTCTGCACTCATTAGTCAAATGAACATTTTTTTCCAGTGCTAACAGATTTTGTTTCATGTGAAGAAAAATAAAACACAAATGAAATAAAAGTCTAGAAACAGCAACAGGAAACTCACTACAGAAATAAAGACATAACCCTTGATAAGTTTGTGTAAGTGCCAGAATTATTGGAAGCAGGTGACGAATGATTAAGAAAAGCTTCATTGTGGGGACATGCTTTAAGAATCAGCTCTGTATTTGTGCCAAGGAGATCAGGTATTGGTGTGCAAACAGATCCCATTAATACTCTGATTTGAACCATGAATTCCACCTACTCTGCTTTGAAGCCCTCCAGTAGACTGATAGATGTAATTAAATGATCAGCTACCAAGTTTAATTCCTTTGCCTGTGTGTAGCAACAGTTGGTAGTTTTACAAGTTAAATCGATGAACTGGCTGCAGATAAGAGAAAGACTAGTGATAGGTGGTTTGTGAGTGAAGTAACTCCCACACTGTCAAGAGTTGACAGCGTATTGTGTGGCATTATAATTGTGAGAAACAAATGACAGCAAAATGTTAGGTCCTTTGACAAGCATTTTCCTCCTGTTTTTCAAAAGGGCTTTAAGTTGTTTCTTAAGTAAGGTAATCTTTCTTTTTTAGTATTATCTAAGAAGAAGGATGGCAGATTATGTCATTTTGGAAACTATTATGTCCCTTGTGTTTTAAATATTTCAGGAAAATGGCTACGATTGTTACATAGACATGTGTTTTACTTATAACATAAGCTCTGATTCTCCAGTGGCCACTGGGCCTTCTCTGTGCTCTGTATTCAACTGCAGTATGAATTACAGAATGCTGTGCATGTTTGTTAGTACCAATACCATGTGTATGTGGTAGAAGTTGTAACCAGTTTCTGGATCTGTATGGTACTATAAAATACTTATTTTATAATTCTGTAACCGTATGGCAGTGTTATGCCAAAAATGTATAAAGAGCAATAGTTTCTGTTGCTTACTGCTGTATTTTAAAATATTGTTTCTAAAATAATAGAGTTAGAGTTCCTTTTGAGTAATTATTTTTTAATAACTATTGCCAAATATACATCCTGTAAAACTAATAAAAGCCACTACATCTTAGGTAACATTTTAGCATTGTGCTAGAGTACATTATGGTGATTTTGCACGATTAAAATATTTTTAAAGAACTAGAAAAAGTGACTTGCTGTTTTCCTGTCATTAAACATGTATTTTTTATGATTAACATATAAGACTAACATTATTTTCTTTTATCCTAAAAAATAAATATTGTGAAGGGTGAATCATATGTATATATGAAGTTATTTTTATTGTCAGATTCTACAGAACAGATCACATATATAAATACTTGGATATTGATATCTCTTTGTGTAATGCAGTTTTAAAAGTATTTTTCTTACAGATGAATGAATATGAATAGCGAATGAAGGTGAAAGATGTTTTTCACTTAGGTGGGCTAATATTTAAGTAGTCAAGTTTTTCATTAAGAAAAATTGAAATTGCAAGATGAAAGTGAGGAGGTTACTCTAAGAATCACAGGACAATGTAGACAAAAATGAGGAAAAGCATAACATTTGAGCTTGGCTGCATTCTATATAAGCAGGGAGAGAGGATGAAAGAACTAAGTTGTAGTAAGAGAGTGAAGTTAGATTGTGCATAACTGAGAAACTGATAGCAAATAATAGCCTCAGTGGTGAATGAGCATGATTTTAACTTCAGCCTTTTGTATGAATGGTTTAGTAGAGAGAGAAGTGCACACATGCAGTCATTTTCATAAGGGAAGAATGAATACATTCTGGTAACAGAAAATATGATTTTCTTTTCCCCACAGACTGAATGTCTGAAGGTACTGAAAAAGTCAAAGAAAATGAAGATTCTCAGGATAGTAATAAATGCAGGACTGAGCCTGCACTTCTGCAGGAATGTAATTTTTAATATGGGAGAGATTCTGGAAAAGATTCATAACATTTTCCTTATTTTAATCCTAAAGTGGATGCAAAACAGACAAGCTGGTATTTCCGGTATGGAGGGAAATCCCAGCCTGGATAAAAATGATGACAGGCAGTTTGGCTTCTTGTGGGTGATTTTAGGCTTTGGCAACTTGACTGAATGAGTTGTCAGACTAATATGGGGAACAAGTAAAGATTACCCTGCCCTTGGAATTATCCCCATGAATATGTAGGATTAATTGGAAGAGCATTTTAAAATAGGACACTAAAGAGACAGATTTGAGAGTGAGCATGGATTCAACTTAACTATCAGGAAAACTGGGTTTATTAATTTTGCTACAGTAGTTAACATTCTTCTATTTTTACAACTTTATTGCATATTCACTACCAAAGAATACACAAATATTTTCTCCTCAAATGGTATATATTTTTGTTATTGAAATAGCTAGATTTGTCTGCTCAGCTTTGGAAAAGAAAGAGGTTATAAGAAGAATGAATAAACAAAGGATAAGTGGTAGACAAGGTGAACCAAATGAGATCTGACAACTCACCTTAGAACACTGAGGTTGTCTGACATCTTTAAATGGATGATTTAACTGTTGTGAGGAAGAGAAGTTCAAGAAAAAGCCTTGAAGGGAAAAAAAGTAAGGGCAGAGAGACATTTTGTTGAATGGGGAGAGAGCAGGCTTTGAAGCCAGATGGACTTTGGTACAAGTGGCAACATCATCAATTATAATTGTGTGGTCTTGGGGAAGGAGTGTACATTCTCAGGGTGTCTGGTCTCTTGTCGGTAAGAATACCTGCTTTGTGAGTTTCTTGGAAGGATTGGAGAGAGTGTAGGTGAAATGCCAGGAACATACTCCAGACACTCGTTAATAGTAGCTGCTGGGGCTCTAGAAAAACAAAAGAAAGAAACAAACAACAACAACAAGATGCTTAGTTATGACAGGTCTCGTGTAGCATTTATTTTAATGAAAATCAATCTAATAGAATGGATGTTAACCAGGTTTATAGGTCGAAACAAATACTGTTTTAATTTTAATATAGTTTTACTAAAAAAGCTAGCAGGTATGGAATTAATGATTTTATATTAGACACACTGATATTGACAGGACAGAAAATTTCCCTCACTGTGAATGTAATGAATGTACAACAGCCCTTTGTTGCTCCCTTAATAATTTTTTGAAATGGTTTCTTCTCTTCCAAGGAAAGAGCTGGAGTGTGAGACAGACGTGAAGCCTTTCAATCAGATGACCTTAGTTTATTTTTAGTACACTGTTGGTTTGATTCTTATGGAAAGCTGGAAATTTTAATTTCCAATCCTCCAAATAGATATGTAATTCATATCTTAGTGGGAGGCCACTTAAAGTTAACACTATTTAAAAATGTGTATGTAATTAATTCTATGAACATGGTGGCCTAATTGCCATTATATTCTTACAACTGGAGTTAGAAGAATGAAGAATTTTGTGCTAAAGAAACATTCGTCTTTCAAAATTCAAAATTATAGATATTTTCATACTGTGACATTAAAATGAGGCCACTGGAAGTCTTGGGTCATTGTCTTGTTCAGCTGTTTATCCCCTCAAAGCACCACCCCTGTACTATACAGAAGAAATGAAATAAATTCTCATTGTTTTCAATAGAAATTGAACATTTTTATTTTCTTTGAAAAACAAAAATCTAGGCCGGGCACGGTGGCTCATGCCTGTAATCCCAGCACTTTGGTAGGCTGAGGCGGGTGGATCACCTGAGGTCAGGAGTTTGAGACGAGCCTGGTCAACATGGGGAAACTCCGTCTCTACTAAAAATATAAAAGTTAGCTGGGCATGGTGGCGTGCGCCTGTAATCCCAGCCACTCAGAAGGCAGAGGCAGGAAAATCGCTTGAGCCTGGGAGGCAGAGGTTGCAGTGAGCCAAGATCGTTCCATTGTACTCCAGCCTGGGTGACAGAGAGAGACTCCGTCTAAAAAAAAAAAAAAATATATATATATATATATGTATATGTAGCATTCAACTAATTTCTCCTCATTTTATCTGTTTCGATGTCCAGAAATGAGAAGGGAAATTATAGACTTGTATAGTTGGCAGTGAGTGTGGATCCTAATTTTGCAGATAACGAAGGTGAGGGATGGATAGGTGTCATAACTCTGCTCCTCTAAAAGCTGCAGATGCAAGAGTTTGAGGGGACCCAAGCTATGTGACTCTTTTCAGTGGCTTTGCTATGTGTGGTTCTTTTTAACTGAGTGAACACCTCTTAATAGAATGCATTCAAGAGCATCAGCCCAGACAGTGGGCCGACCTGTGCTGCGGTACTAACCTAAGACCAGAGTCCTCTTCATGAAAGAGGCTTTCTCACCACTTAATGTGTTTGCTACCTGGCCAGTGCTTATGTTTGGTAGGTTCTGAAGTAGGTCCAAATGCTTCCATTTGGGAAACAAACCACTGGATCTCTGAAAAATGGTCTTTGGATATAATCATCTCTGACAGCATGCCTTACTGTACATAGTAGCTCTTCCAGATCTCATCTCTGGGATAATGTGGAGCCTGCTGTACTGCTGTAACCCTGACATTTCTAATCTCATTGAATGACATAGCCTGATCCCCAAACTGGGAGCCAGGGAGCTATTCCTAGCTTTTCATTCATCAACACATGTAATTTGATACAAATTCTGTCAATGCTATTCTTTGAATTTGTCTCCAATCCTCACTTCATCATCACTTCCAGTGCCTTCACAGATGTTTATCTATTGCAAGAAACTCCAAATTCTTCCCTCTGCCACCAGAAAGCATGCAGCCTTCACAAAATGCCATGGTGTTTCTTTGTATCTTAGGTGCCTAGCAGGGTCCATGATAAACACTCAATAAACAGTCACTGAATTAAAAAAAATGTTCAGCAGTAATATCTTAAAACAAGTAATATCTTGAAATAAATATACAGCTGCTTATAAATATACGAGCAGATATATGTCTACAGGCAGCTACTTATGACCCCTTTTTGAGATAAGATTTCTTCAAGACAAATAGCCTCCAAAGTAAATTATTTGTATGATAGTACAGAGATTTAAATGGAAAGGTTTCATAAGTATTTAATGTTTTGTTTTACAAAGTCAGATGATAGTTCCTTCCTGGTTTCTCGAGTCACTGAGCAACAAGGATCATTAATTAGTTTTAAACTGACTTAAAAGCAGGTTCAAATTTGACGTTAAAAGAAAGGAAGGGAAGTACATGGTCCCACTTTTCCTGCTTGGCTTGCAATTTTAAATAAGATGAAGTAATTTTACAATCATATTTAGTGGATCAATGAAGTACCTGTTTTCAGTGCCTGACTGAGAGTTAGATGCATGGAAATAAACAAGTGTGAGCACGAAATGAAGTCCCTCTGTAAGAAAACCATCTGGAGCATCTGGCAGAGTAAAGACAATTCCCTTGGCAGCTCACAGCAAAGCTGATTTTCCCCTCCTCTGTTTTTACAATTTAGACAGAAATTCTGATTGACAGCAAAGGCTACTCTTCAAGGTATGGCTTTTCCTTTAATGTTTAATTTTCAGATTGTATTGTAACTTTGATTTCAGCTTTCCTTTTTTCTGCATGTTGACAACCAAATTGAAACTAAAAGCTCACTTATTTGAAGGTTTTCTTAAATAGAAACCCTAGGGATGTTCTAGTCGATGGAAGTAAATGGTCACTCAAATTCCATTAACCTTCCTGAGCTTGAGTGTTTTGCAGGCTGGAAAACACTTGCACCTAAAAGACTTTGTGAAAGGGGTGGTTCCTCATTTTGTTTATCCTCTTATAGCTTATGGTGATGACTTCAAATTATAAAAACTGTAATGAGGTCACAAGATCATTCACACCAAACTCAGATAGGTCAAGAAATGCAGCGCCTGTTCTTAATAGTTTATCTGATCCTCATGAGCCTCACCCTGTGGACGGTTAGGGACATCTTCCCTTTGCCAGTGGGAACTACTATCACTTCATGCTTATATTTCTCCTTTTAGTTTCAACATCCAGACTATTTGAAATTCAAATCAGGGCCAGTATAACAGCCTCTTTGGAATGACTCTATTTCTTTTGGTAAATTACTAGTCATCCAAATTTTACACCCACCTCTCTTTTTCCTGCCCAAGATGGCTTCTTGGGGGCATTGAGGAGGTTTCATCTGTGGCAGCAGAGACCAGGTGAAAAGATGTATGTGGTGTTCTCTAGATGCTCTCAAATTGCAACTGTGGAGTGGCTGTGTTAGGCTGCTCCTCTGAACTGGTAACTGCCAAGGTTCAAGTGGTCTCATCTGGCTGTTTGAGTTTAAACCTAGTGGTGCCCATGGGGGAGCCAATAGCCCAATAGCCTTCAGTCTTGAAGTTGTTACTAACAGCAGCCACATCATTTAGACTCCAAGCTTCTGTAAAGTCATGGGCAATGTGGGAGGCATCTGTATGATGGAGAGAGATTTGGCTCTGTAATTTGAATTTTATCTTTGAGATTTGGCCATGTGACTTTGGGAAAGGTAAGTGACACTCTACGAGCTTCAGTTTCTTTGTCAAGTGGAAATAATAATACCTGGCAGAGGCCTGAAGATTATAAAATTGGAATGTTTATTCCTGACAGACTGGATAATATATGAATGTTATTAATATTTCTTGAATATTTGTGGTTTCTGAGTGTTCTTTTAAAGCCCGAAATCAAAAAGAGAAGAGTAAGGAGGGAAAAAAGAAAGGAAAGAAAGAAAAGACACAGAGCCATATCTCTATTTAATATTTTAGATTGCTCTTTGACTTTTGTTTAGTTTTTTCCTGATTAAATAACACTGAATCCTTCTTTATCTAATTTGATTCATATGAGAAAAGACTGAGACCACAAATAGAAGAAACATTATATAAGTTAATGTTATTACTATATTTATAATATAATCATTCTAGGAATTTTGGGTAATCTACTTTTAAAATTAAGAACCATCTATAAAATACCCATCATGGGATTTGGTGAGATAAACGATATCACATTTAATGGTTCAGAAAGTTAGTTTCCTCTTTATCATCAATATTTCTGTGTGGAAAGAAAAACATCAGTTAGGTAGTTAGATTTCCCAAAAGTGTTTTCAAGAGAATTTTGTACATCTAGGAAAAATTTTGCTGATAAAACATTTTTTCTCTACTCTTAGTTTTTAGGCCTCCTACAAGCACTCTGTAATTGCACAAATGCAATTGCTGATTCAAACTAAAGCATGAGAATTATGCTAAACAAAATCCAGCCCTAGAAAAACATTTTTTGTAGTGCCCATTAATGTGATAAATCTGATAATTTTTAAGTGGTAACTATATGTAGATTTGTAGAGTGGGTAGTCCATAAAAGAGCTGGACCTAATTATCTTGGTAAGTAGCTTCATAGTTGACACCAGGGAGATTTGGTCGTTTCTAGTCATGTATTGACATGCTTGCAAACTGGGATTCAGTGAGGCTTCATCTAGACAGATTTTTTTCTAGTATGTCAGGAAATTATCTTCTAATTGGTTATATCTCCAATTAGATATATATCATTCCAATTGAGAAGTACCCCTCCTCCATTACAACCCTTCCTCTACTACCACCAATTTGAAGAAATTGTTATTCTGATAATTAAACTAATAAAACTGACAAATAATGAAAGAGATTACTTTCCTCAAGATAGGCTGTCTGAAATACTTCGGGATAAATATAACAACATATGTACAAGATCCATACATTGAAAACTACAAAAGATTGTTAAGAGAAAATTTAAAAGTCAAATAAAAACGAAAAGTATCATATTCTTGAACTAGAAAACTCATATTGTTAAGAAATCAATTTTCCCCAAATTGATCTTTAGATTCAATGCAAGTCCTCCCAGAGGACTTCTCTGTAGAAACCCACAAGCTGATTCTAATAGATATGTGGAAATAAAAAGGACCTACAATTGTCAAAATAGTCCTTTAAAAGACAAATAAATTTGGAGGATTTCCATTTTTTGATTTCAAGCTTTACTTCAAAGCTACACAATCAAGACAGTTTGGTCTTGGTATAAAGATAGATCAGTGGAATAGAGTAAACAAAGAGTTCAGAAATATGTTCAATATATAGATGTGTGTATAGACTTATATTCAACATACTAACATATATAAAGAACTCTTACCACTCAAAAACAAGACAAATGACAAATTTAAAAAGGGAGTGAAGGATTGGAACATACCCTTCACAGAAATACATATGCAGTGGCCAAGAAGGACATGAACATATCATTAATCATCAGGGAAGTGCAAATTTCCCTGATGAGATATTACTACAAACCTGCTAGAATGGCTAAAATTTAAAAGACTAACAAAAACAAGTGTTGGAAAGGATGTGGAGCAACTGGAACTCTCATACACTGCTCCTAGGAATGCAAAATACTATAAATACTTTGAAAAACCATTGTCAGTTTCTTATAAAGGAAAACATATACTTCCATACGACTCAGTTTTAGATCATATGGAAGTATATGAAAACCTATGTCCAAAAGGAATGAACCCTATGTCCACAACAAGACAGGTACACTAATGTTCACAGCAGCTTTATTCATAATAGCTCCCAACTGAAAACACCCCTAATATACATTTACAGATGAATGGATAAGCAATTTGTAGAATATTCATGCAACGTACCAGTAAAAAAGAATAAACTACTTTTATATGTAATAGCATTGGTGAAGCTCCAAAACCTTCTAAGCAAGAAAAGCCAGACACAAAAGAATACCTGTTGTATGACTGCATTTACATGAAGTTTATAGAACAAACAAAACTAATCTATAGTGACAGATATCAGCTCAGCAGTTGCCTGAGAAGGGGCTGGAGTTTGATTGCCGAGTTATGAGAGAATGTGGTGGGGCCTGGGGAAAGAAGGGAAAGGCCGACAGAAGCATTACACAGGTTAACTACAGGGATGATTATATGGGTGTATATGTCATCAAAGTTCATTGAACTATACACTTAAAATAGGTACATTTTATTGTATGCAAAATATTGTTCTATGATATGAAAAAGAGAAAAAAAACCAGACTCTCTTCCTAGTTAAAAGTTTTCAAAGTAGCACCTAGAAGGCCCATCTAACTCGGCATAAATGTGAAAAGCCTAGAGAGGATAGTAATTTCTTCCCTATGACTCTATCTTCTTAATAAGAGGAACCTGCTCCCACAGCCGGCCCAGAGTTTCATTTTCACAGCCTTTCATAGCTTACAAAATAGTTTAAAATCCTCATAAACATTAAATTAAGAAGGAAATGCATTTCTAGTCTGTTATTTTTCTGTCATATCAATTTCAAGTATTTACCTGTCATCTTAAGTATTGTATTTTCTGCTTCATCATTTTTTTTGATTGTGGCATCTCTAAAATAAGCAACTGGATAATGCTCAACACAGGGAAAATAGTTCCTTGAATTTCTTCCTTACTGATAATCTCTTCCACATCTGTCTTGTTATCATGGCTTTCTAATGAGATTCTAAGTAATCTCCCTACCCCCAATTCATTCACCATGTGAATATCACCATGTAAATAATCCTACTAAAGCTATTCCTTAATCAAATCATCCCCCTTCTCAGAAACTTTCAGTCACTTGGCTTACTAAAAAACAAAATTCATTAGTTTTCCAGGACTGGTTCCATTCTATCTTTCCTGATTTCCCACTGTTCCCCTGTGAATGATACATATTCTAGCTGAAATTGGCCACCAGTCCTTCCTCTTCTACCTCCACCTTTTCCTTCCTCTTTGCATTCCAGGTCTCATCCACCTTCCATAACAGTTTGCCTGCCTCTCCTCAACCATCACTCACAACAGGTGTGATTCCAGCCACTCATCAAAGCATTTTCTTTCTCTTGCAGTTACTCCTGCATTAGATTACAAACTCTTAAAGGGCTGGGCTTAGTTTCTGTCATCTTTATTTCTCCCACAGAGAGGCCTTGACACAATTTGAGTGAATTCATGGAATGAATCATGCAAGTCCATGTGGTTGAGAAGCAGAAGAGTGAGGACCAGAATCTCTAACTGTTCATTCCTCATTCTATTACTTTTTACACCATGGCTGTTGCAAAAATCTCCCACAGGACTTTGAATTGCCTTTGGAGAAGGATGGGGAGAACACGCCGCTCCAGACATTTAAAACTGAATCAAAGAAGGCCGTAAAACTTGCTGCAGGGAATCGTCCTAGCAGAAAGATAAGCTTAGATGCCTTTTTACTTCTAATCTCTTATGGTGGTAGAGCAAATGGACTATAAAGTCTCCTATGGAAATTGTTACTACTCACTGGATCCTTTTACGTACACTTTCGTTTTTCTTTTTAAATGGAGCCTGATTGGAGACTTACAGTTTATTTTGTGTGTGGTCAATTCTTTGTAAATTCTTTGTAAATGGGTTCAAACTTTTTGTGTGTGTTTGAAGAATATTTTTACAAAATAGAATTTTGGGCAGCACATTTTTGAAGGCATTAGCTTCCAAATACATTTAATGTGGCACACTCACCAGGCCACCCTTTGACACCACAGTGTCATTTGAGAAGAGCGGATACCATTTTAAACCAGCTTCCTTATGACACTGCATGTTCCAAGAAAACACAATCTGTCTTTGGGTTGGCTTGGCACTTTCGATAGCTCTTATACTTGCCTCCTTCTTGTGCCAAATCATACCTCAATGTTCTCCCAAGACAATACTAGAAAGTATATTGTCTTGGTTGCAGCAAAAGTACATTTCTGGTGTGGACAAAAATATAGCCACTTGCCTATGACATGACACTCAGGTGGATATATGCTACTTTTAATGATGTCAGTTGAAGCAGATGAACAAAACACAACACGTGGTGGAGGCTACTGACTGCCCTCCTTTTGTTCCATTGTAAAGATGTAGCTGGACACATGGTTGTTCAGCCAGAGACTCCTTTCCCAGCTTTCTTACAACTACGTGAAGACTTGTGACTATACCATTGTGGCACAGTGTGAGGGATGTGATATGTGCTGCTTCTGAGCTTGGGCCTCGTAATGCTGGCTGGGTGCTCTTTTCACAAGCTGGAACTTAAATCTGCCTCCAACCCTGCTCAGCATGGTCATATTTTAGAACATGGGTGGGCAAACTTTTTCTTCATGTAAAGGGCCAAATAGTAAATATTTTCAGCTTTGTAACCATTCAGTCTCTACCTTATGGTGTGTAAGCAGCCAAAGATGATATGTAAACAAATGGGCATGGCTGTATTCTGATAAAATGTTATGTGCAAACCCAGGTGGCAGGCTGGATTTGGTCCATGGCCTGTAGTGTTCTAATCCCTGCCCTGTGGTGAAGAAACTGTGGAAAGAAACTGGGTGCCTACATGGCTGCAAGGAACAGAGCTGCCCCAGACCAGACCGCTCTCCTCCGGACAGTTTATGAGAGAGAGGGGAGCCTTCTTTTCTTTATGCCACAGTACTTTGGGGCCTCTTCATGCGGCAGCTGGGCTTTTCCCCTACTCAGTACACATGAGCAGGCACTGTTGGCCGTTTTTAGATTCAGCTTCACATTTGAGAGCAGGAAGCTTTAGTCTGGAGCTCCAGCCATTTGAGATTGACTCTTCACTGAGTCTTATGTTACCCCAGAAGGCTCTAAGGTATTCCATTCATTTTATTTAAGGAAGGTAGATTAGTTTTGTCAGTAGTCCTCTGTCCATTTGGATTATTGTCTTACCCTTTATTGAAACTGATGGAGGTATTCCCAGGGTCTATTTGACGACCCCTGAGCTGCCTGAGGGGCATAGTATGCAGACATAATATATGAAGGAGGTAACATTTTTCTTTGGGGATTTTTTGTTCCTCCTTCATCCAAAGTCCTTTTATTCATCCTCAGATATCTCTACTTATGGCTTAGTCTTAGAGTATGGGTTTTTCTTAGCTATAAATTATAGCTCATAAAACTTAATATGTCATATTTGTTTGTTTTGCTTTTTCTAGTCATAAATTATATGACCTTTACAGAAAATTTAGAAAATATAGAAAAACTGAAAAGTTATACATGGTACAACTCACAACCACAAACAGAGGTAACAATTTTGGTGTGTTTTCTATACAGTTTTGGCGTGTACTGGGACACAGTTTAAAAAAACTCTTCAAAATTCAAAGGGATAAGATTCCATAATTAAAGCTAACGAAATTGGTGAATGATTACTCAGTTATTTTTGCCTGAAGGTTAGGCAGGGTTTGATGTAAGAGGTAATATTCCAATTTGATCTTAGAGTATAAAAAGCACTTTGAAGCAGAGAGAATAAGGAAAAATCATCCTATGGTAAAAGAAAAACATGGAGGCATTAAAGTGTACATTTATATGGAGAATTTAATAGTTGACTATGGTCTTGAGGAATTTATTAAAACTTGGTGCTCTAGTTTTCTTGTTTAAGCATTGGGAATGGTCATATTTGTCTTTTACCATTCTAGAAAATGGACTATGTGAAGATAAGCCATGTTCAAATATGAATTCTTGAGAGAAAAGGAACCCAAAGATCTATGCATAATTGAATATCAGATTTTTTTCATTCTTACTATTATGATTTTATTCACTATAATAAGATAAAATAATTATTCTTCCAGTCCTTTTTGTGAAAAGTTTACAAGAAAAAAAGGTATCACATGTTTTAAGTAAATATTTGTTTTATTATCTGGACTTTTATTCACAAGGAAAAGCTATTTGAAAATCATCCTTATTTTAGGTTAAATGAGAATGATATTCATTTAATTTTTATTAAGTATTTTTGGATGTCTCTGACTGTGATATTTGTTCCTCTCAATGAGTTATAAAATTAATTTTCAATTTCAATCATTAATTTGGCAGTCACAAAAGTAAGCTATATAATGTTCAAGTACTAGTCTTTTAAGTGTCATTAAAACTAATCACTACTGTGTATTGAAAAAATAAACATTTCAGTTATAGACACTTGCAAACAGTTCAGAGTAACTGTAAATATGAGAGCAGTAACATTTCAGATATTTCTGCTTTTCAGGTAAAACAAAGAAAACAATCTAAAAAGCAGTGCCACGAGGAGAAAATATTGAAAAGTAATCTGTTTTAGTACCCAAGTGAATACTTGGAAATGTCAGGCCCTTGTCCATTATAATATTGAATTCCTCATGTTTTATATGATGAGCACTATAACCTCTTGTTAGGAACAATGTCAATAAAATTGTACAGGAATACATTGGAAGTTAAGAATGCATTCTAATGTTTACAAGGACTAAATAAAAAACTATGTATGTAGACCTAAACAGAAGTCATTTTGTTGTCATCTGCATGTTAAATTTTATAGTTTCACTAAACAAAGATGGTTTATTTTTTAAAAGAAACTGTAATTCAGGTATGATAGGTGTAGCAAATCAACTCAAGTATACAAGAAACATGCCAGTTCTTATTGCCTTTAAATCAAATTAAACAGACCCTTACTCCCCCTCACCAGGCTGCCAGGAAACCAAATTTCAATTACTTTCGAGATCCCTGATCCTCCAGAATTGTATCAATATCCAGGAAGTCGAATGGTATGGGATCAAGACCAAGGTCTCTAGTTGCTAGATCATTGTGACCCCAGCTGACAAATCACAGTTAAACTTCAACATCTGTGGTTCCTTACAGTGTCGTGGCTCTCTGCTCCATAGTAAGGGGGGTATTGGGCTTTTGCTAAAGTTGAGGTTCTCAACACTTGGGGTCTCTCCTCCCTAGGTGCACTACAGAGGCTTCCCTCTGATGTCTGGCTATATTTCCGTAGAGATACAGAGGTGCATTTTGTGCACTGCCCACAGGGCTAGATTGAGAGGATGAGGGGGCCTAGAGGCAGCCAGGCCCTGTGCCTTGGCATGGGCTGGTCCATTTTCCTCTGGACAAAGGTACCATCTGCTGCTCATCAAGCTGTATGCCTGTTGGGCTACATCTGCCTAGACGGGACACCTTTTCAGTTGGCGCAGAGTCTTCTTATGTAGACTTACCTAAACTAGATGTGGCCAGCACCACCTTCTAGCACTGCCACAGAGCACAGCCCAAGTTTCTGCTACTTACAGAGTCCTCAGATCTTGTGCTTCCTCCCACAGCATGAGAAAGAAATCCCTTCTCTCAGCATTTCTGCTTCTTAAAGACACTGTTCTCCCGTCCTCTTCCAGGACTCCCAGCAAAATCCCATTTGAGGATTTAGTATTTCACAAAAGAGTGAAAAAGTCCTTCGGGTTCGGGCTGTTTTGTTCTCTGCCTGGTCAAGATACCCATGGAAAGGGATTACCAGGGGAGATAGGTGAAGCTAAGAGTGCAGCATACACTGGTACTTCAAAAACCTCTGCTGCACAAGTACTAACGGGAGGAAGAATTCAGTTATAATGTTTACAATCTGCCTTTCCTTCTCTCTCTAGGGAGAAAGGGCTATTTTTCGGCCAGACCGTCCTCTTAGACTTGAGGAATGCTGTCCAGGATGAGGAATGATGGGGAGAGAGCCCGGGAGTCAACAGTTGGACATAAAGGATCAAAGAAAGGAATGGGGATAAAAGGAGGGGAGGAGCCCAAGCATGGAAAAGAGGAGAACAAGAGAAGGGAGTCCTGAGGAGGAAGGGTGCACCTGACATGACAGTGGTAAAAGCATCGTTGGGAAACCCTGCTGTACATTGTGTGCTATAGCTCTCCCACCACCTCTTCCTCAAGAGACTTTGAGTGAAGCCCTCTGTGACTTTCCAAGGCTTTGTTTTTGTTTTTTGTTTTTTTTTGGCATGGGTAAGATTTGTATATTTCAGGTTGTGCAACTGTGCTGAGATTGTGCTCCAGGTGCCTCAGCGTAGTCTGCGTGCATCGTCCTTCTGCATCACCACCAGGGAGTGTGATAGAATTTGCAGACTTTGTGCCACAGAGAAAAACAGGTTTAAGAACTTTAACTTAGGAGTAAGTCAAAGATGCCCTGACACATACTAGTTAGAATGGCAAACAATTTTTTAGTAATGAAAAATGTCAAGTTTTGTTTAGAATGTGGAAGAACAGTGGATGGAATGCTCATTCACTAATAGTGGGCTGTAAATTGTTACAGGTATAACTTTGGAAAGTGATTTGTCAGTAGCTACTAAAGCAGAACATATGTATACCCTGTGGCCTGGCAATGAGCTCCGGGGTGGATGCTCAACTGGTGTGTGTACATATGTGCACCAAAAGATGTAAACTATTCATAACATCTTCAAACTGCCCATCAATAGCAGAAGTCATAAATATGGTGTATTCAAAGATGGAATTCTATATACTAATGATCAGAAGCCATCTACAACTATACATGGCAATGAGGCCAACTTTCACAAACAGAATGTTGAGTGAAAGAAGTCAGATGCAAAAGAGTTTCTGCTCTGTGGTTCTATATACATATGGAGTACAAATACAGGGAAAACACATCAGTGAGGTTAGAGGTCGGGATGACGGTTACCCTTGGGGAGGGGTTGGTGACAGGAAGGGAGTACAAAGGGTATTTCTGCAATGTTGATAATGTTTTGTTTTCTTATCTGGATAACGGTTACATGGTTGTGTTCAGTTTGTGAAAATATAGCAAATTGTTTAGTTATTATGTGTGCACTTCTTGGTATGTATATCACATTTCAATAAAAAGTAAAGCCTAAAAAATGAGTTAAAATTTTTGCCACACTTTACATACTAACGTTTTTTTTGAAGGTCATAATTCTCTCATAAAAATACTGAGCAAGATTATAATTGAATACTGAATCATTGCATACTTATCAAATCCTGATACAAAAAAAACAAGTATCATTAGTTGAGGAACTTGGGAAATGAAATTAGTTTTCCTTAAAGATACTAACATCAGAGATTAACATTTGTGTTCTCCCACAGCAGTGCAAATATTAAAAGCAAAGATTCAATAAGATCGTGTTATAAATGACAAGTATATCCTGGCATACAGGGGCACATAAGTGGAGCTATCTTTAATTCTAAAAGCTACAACTATGTGGTCCAAGGAGGGAGGCACACATTTATCAATGCGATATGTATGGCAGAGTCTGATTGCTGTTTCCCACCTGGCCAGAGGGCTTGGACTGGATGCTGTTCTTCTGTGTCTTGGGGCTGCAGGAGTGGTTTGCTGAAATGACTTTGCCTTTAAGGAAAGCAGATGAGCAGCTAACGTTGGCTAACATTTATTGAATGTTTGCTTTGTGCCAAACACTGTACTAAGCAGAGCTGATTTGAGGGAGAGGAGAAGCCGGTTCAAATTACTAGAATCTAGTGGTCTGGAAGGAGGCCTTGGACATGTCGATATTGCATATCACTGCAAATCCTCAAGAGTTTTTTTTAGTTGGATGACCCTGTTGAAGGGGATTTTGAATTACTTTTCTTTGGTTTCCAATCTTTGAAGTAGGAAGTATTGTATTTTAAAGAGGATAAAACAAATTCACAAAAGGTTAAGTGATTCGTTCAATGTCACACAGCTAATAAGAGACCCAGCCAGGATGTGAACCCAGCTAGACTGACTCCAGAGGCTAAGACATTAGCAATTAAACTGTGCTGAGTAATGGTTGTCTATTTTTATGTCACCAAAGTCCAAACAGGACAGAGTAACATGAGGATGGACAAGCCACAGTGCAAATGCAGAAGGACCTAAATGTTGGAAATTAATCCAGACAGCAAATGACGCCTAGATCAAGGAGTCTTGGCAATCTCTGGGAAATATTTTTCCCAGAAGGTTTCAAACATAATTCAAGTTTATTTAAAAGTCTAAATCAGTTTCTTATAAACCAAAAAGGGTTCTATCCTAATCAACTTGATACATATTAATATTAAATGATCATTTTAAGTTATTCTATCTTACTCAAAGAGTTTTAAATCAGTATTCTGAGATAATATACTTCAGCTGCCATACAATTGCACTGTGTCTTTGTTTTAGTAATATAAAAGTATTCTTTCCTCCATCAACCAACATTTAAAATACATTTCTTTCATATTAGTGGAATTTTATGTGCCTGCTATGTACCATGTGGAAATAATCAAGTCCCATTATGAACCCAAAGCCAATTCAGAACCAATTTCAAAGCAGTTTACCCACTTAGTATAAGCAGCTGTGCACTTTTACATTTACAGTTTAACATTTAAAATCCCTGTGTTTTAATTTTGAATCTACTTTTTTGATATAAGTTAATTACTTTGGCAGGATCTAGACCATGCTGGGGTTTGTATCATATGGACTCACTGCTCCCTGCACCAGGTGGCCAGCTGTGTGTGATATCAGAAGATGTCTGGGAGGAAGACTTAGTGTCTCCTGGAAGTTAACTAGTTTGCTTTCTTTGCTCCTAGGACTTTCACGAACTTTTTCAGATTACCTAGGCTTGGATTGGGGTATTATGTCAGTTACTTGGAGAACGAATGCAGGTTCTCCACTAGCCTTATTCTCTTTCAGGGCCTTGGCCAGGAGTGTCTGGTTCCTTGGCCATGTTTTTTGAGATTGGGCCTTATGGCCACCTCCAACTCATTTTCTTCCCCAGTTCCTGACCCTGAGATCAGGTTAAGGGAATGCAGATCCCTGGCAAAGGAGACACTGATGAAGGCAAATCAGAAACCCTCTCTAAGGCATTAAGGGCCTGAGTGATGACTCTGAAAAGGTCTACAATCACCTGAGAAGTTGGGTATTTCTCAAAGAACAGAGAGTAAAGATTTAAATGCAGGTCACCGCAGAGCAGATAAACTCCAACTCCCTCTTGAGAAAAGAACTCAATCACTTTATCTTGTTTTTGAAGCTACTAACTTACCCACCTCACAGCAGGGAAAGGCTTGCTGGCCCTGGGCTCTGGCCTCTGGCCAGTCTTGCTAACTCACATGCCCTCTCTTCATGTTAAAATTGAAGAGCACTGTCATGGCTTCACAAAGCTCTTTAAGGGCATTGTCAGCGTGAACTTGTTTTCATTTTCCATAGTCACCAGCTTGTGAGCCAGCTCCTCGACAGCAGCTCCTGAGAATGTTGTCTGTGACCTCACACCTCTGGACACCTGCCCTTAAGGACTGTCTATTCCAGCCAGCTGTCCCTCCATGTTATCTGTACATATTCTGTCTCCACTCCAGGAACACCTCATGTTGTCCTGGTATTTTGGAAACTAGGTTTTATTGTGAAATCCAAGATGCTACTAAAGGACAACAGAGAAAGAATTTTCCAAGTACTTGGAATTAGGACAGATGACTTTAAAAAAACATTTTGGCCAGGTGTGGTGGCTCACGCCTATAATCCCAGCACTTTGGGAGGCCAAGGTGGGCAGATTGCCTGAGGTCAGGAGTTCGAGACCAGTCTGGCAACATGGTGAAACCTCTCTATTAAAAATACAAAAAAATTAGCCGGGTGTGGCAGCATGTGCCTGTAATTCCAGCTACTCAGGAGGCTGAGGCAGGAGAATTGCTTGAACCCAGGAGGGGAGGTTGCAGTGAGCCGAGATCGTGCCACTGCATTCCAGCTTGGGCAACAGAGTGGGACTCCAGATCAAAAACAAAAACCCATCATTTCCTGGTCAAAGAAAAAGTAGCTTATATTTTCTTCCATCATAAAAGCAATTCATGATCCCAGCACTGGGAAGTGCCAGGGAAATGAGACTGTACTAAGCACTGCACACATTCACCTATTCAGCCTTGACAGTAGTGTGGTAAACAGGATAGAAAATGTCTCTGCTCTAGTGGATCTTAATTCAAATTAGGTAAATAGGCATTAAATAACTAAATCAATAAGATAATTATAGATAGTAAGAAGTCATTTGAAGAAATATTACAACATTAAGGAATAGAGTGATGGGGCAGGGTCTGCTAAGGGACAGGCGGCTAGGTCTGCCTGTGAAGGCAGGATTTAAAAACAAACCTGGGCAAGATGGCTGAATAGGAACAGCTCCAGTCTCCAACTCCTGGCGCGAGCGACACAGAAGACCGGTAATTTCTGCATTTTCAACTGAGGTACTGGGGTCATCTCACTGGGGAGTGCTGGACAATCGGTGCTGGTCAGCTGCTGCAGCCCAACCAGCGAGAGCTGAAGCAGGGCGAGGCATTGCTTCACCTGAGAAGTGCAAGGGGGAAGGGAATCCCTTTTCCTAGTCAGGCGAACTGAGACACACAACACCTGGAAAATCGGGTAATTCCCACCCCAATACTGCGCTTTAAGCAAACGGGCACACCAGGAGATTATACCCACACCTGGCCGGAAGGGTCCCACGGCCACGGAGCCTCCCTCATTGCTAGCACAGCAGTCTGCGATCTAACCGCAAGACAGCAGCGAGGCTGGGGGAGGGGTGCCCACCATTGCTGAGGCTTAAGTAGGTAAACAAAGCCGCTGGGAAGCTCGAACTGGGTGGAGCTCACAGCAGTTCAAGGAAACCTGGCTGTCTCTGTAGACTCCACCTCTGGGGACAGGGCACAGCTAAAAAACAACAGGGGAAGCAGCCGAGGCCTGTGCAGACCCGAACGACTCTGTCTGACAGCTTTGAAGAGAGCAGTGGATCTCCCAACAGGGAGGTTGAGACCTGAGAACGGACAGACTGCCTGCTCAAGTGGGTCCCTGACCCCTGAGTAGCCTAACTGGGAGACATCCCCCACTAGGGGCAGTCTGACACCCCACACCTCACAGGGTGGAGTAAACCCCTGAGAGGAAGCTTCCAAAGTAAGAATCAGACAGGTACACTCGCTGTTCAGCAATATTCTATCTTCTGCAACCTCTGCTGCTGATACCCAGGCAAACAGGGTCTGGAGTGGACCTTAAGCAATCTCCAACAGACCTACAGCTGAGGGTCCTGACTATTAGAAAGAAAACTATCAAACAGGAATAACACCTATACCAAAACCCCATCAGTACGTCACCATCGTCAAAGACCAGAGGCAGATAAAACCACGAAGATGGGGAAGAAGCAGGGCAGAAAAGCTGGAAATTCAAAAAATAAGAGCGCATCTCCCCCTGCAAAGGAGCGCAGCTCATTGCCAGCAATGGATCAAAGCTGGTCAGAGAATGACTTTGACGAGATGAGAGAAGAAGGCTTCAGTCCATCAAACTTCTCAGAGCTAAAGGAGGAATTACGTACCCAGCGCAAAGAAACTAAAAATCTTGAAAAAAGAGTGGAAGAATTGATAGCTAGAATAATTAATGCAGAGAAGGTCATAAATGAAATGACAGAATGAAAACCATGACACGAGAAATACGTGACAAATCCACAAGCTTCAGTAACCGACTTGATCAACTGGAAGAAAGAGTATCAGCGATTGAGGATCAAATGAAAGAAATGAAGCGAGAAGAGAAACCAAAAGAAAAAAGAAGAAAAAGAAATGAACAAAGCCCGCAAGAAGTATGGGATTATGTAAAAAGACCAAATCTACGTCTGATTGGGGTGCCTGAAAGTGAGGGGGAAAATGGAACCAAGTTGGAAAACACTCTTCAGGATATCATCCAGGAGAACTTCCCCAACCTACTAGGGAAGGCCAACATTCAAATTCAGGAAATACAGAGAACACCACAAAGATACTCCTCCAGAAGAGCAACTCCAAGACACATAATTGCCAGATTCACCAAAGTTGAAATGAAGGAAAACATCTGAAGGGCAGCCAGAGAGAAAGGTCGGGTTACCCACAAAGGGAAGCCCATCAGACTAACAGCAGACTTCTCGGCAGAAACTCTACAAGCCAGAAGAGAGTGGGGGCCAATATTCAACATTCTTAAAGAAAAGAATTTTAAACCCAGAATTTCATATCCAGCCAAACTAAGTTTCATCAGTGAAGGAGAAATAAAATCCTTTACAGATAAGAAAATGCTTAGAGATTTTGTCACCACCAGGCCTGCCTTACAAGAGACCCTGAAGGAAGCCCTAAACATGGAAAGGAACAACCGGTACCAGCCATTGCAAAAACACGCCAAAATGTAAAGACCATCGAGGCTAGGAAGAAACTGCATCAACTAATGAGCAAAATAACCAGTTAATATCATAATGGCAGGATCAAGTTCACACATAACAATATTAACCTTAAATGTTAATGGACTAAATGCTCCAATTAAAAGACACAGACAGGCAAACTGGATAAAGAGTCAAGACCCATCAGTCTGCTGTATTCAGGAGACCCATCTCACAGGCAGAGACATACATAGGCTCAAAATAAAGGGATGGAGGAAGATCTACCAAGCAAATGGAGAACAAAAAAAAAAGCAGGAGTTGCAATCCTAGTCTCTGATAAAATAGACTTTAAACCATCAAAGATCAAAAGAGACAAAGAAGGCCATTACATAATGGTAAAGGGATCAATTCAACAGGAAGAGCTAACTATCCTAAATATATATGCACCCAATACAGGAGCACCCAGATTCATAAAGCAAGTCCTTAGAGACTTACAAAGAGACTTAGACTCCCATACAATAATAATGGGAGACTTCAACACTCCACTGTCAACATTAGACAGATCAACGAGACAGAAAGTTAACAAGGATATCCAGGAATTGAACTCATCTCTGCACCAAGCGGACCTAATAGACATCTATAGAACTCTCCACCCCAAATCAACAGAATATACATTCTTCTCAGCACCACATCACACTTATTCCAAAATTGACCACATAATTGGAAGAGTAAAGCATTCCTCAGCAAATGTAAAAGAACAGAAATTATAACAAACTGTCTCTCAGACCACAGTGCAATCAAACTAGAACTCAGGACTAAGAAACTCAATCAAAACCGCTCAACTACATGGAAACTGAACAACCTGCTCCTGAATGACTACTGGGTACATAAGGAAATGAAGGCAGAAATAAAGATGTTCTTTGAAACCAATGAGAACAAAGATACAACATACCAGAATCTCTGGGACACATTTAAAGCAGTGTGTAGAGGGAAATTTATAGCACTAAATGCCCAAAAGAGAAAGCTGCAAAGATCTAAAATTGACACTCTTAACATCACAATTAAAAGAACTGGAGAAGCAAGAGCAAACACATTCAAAAGCTAGCAGAAGGCAAGAAATAACTAAGATCAGAGCAGAACTGAAGGAGATAGAGACACAAAAAACCCTCCAAAAAATCAATGAATCCAGGAGTTGGTTTTTTGAAAAAATCAGCAAAATTGACAGGCCACTAGCAAGACTAATAAAGAAGAAAAGAGAGAAGAATCAAATAGATGCAATAAAAAATGATAAAGGGGATATCACCACGGACCCCACAGAAATACAAACTACCATCAGAGAATACTATAAACACCTCTACGCAAATCAACTAGAAAATCTAGAAGAAATGGATAATTTCCTGGACACTTACACTCTTCCAAGACTAAACCAGGAAGAAGTTGAATCCCTGAATAGACCAATAGCAGGCTCTGAAATTGAGGCAATAATTAATAGCCTACCAACCAAAAAATGTCCAGGACCAGATGGATTCACAGCTGAATTCTACCAAAGGTACAAGGAGGAGCTGGTACCATTCCTTCTGAAACTATTCCAATCAATTGAAAAAGAGGGAATCCTCCCTAACTCATTTTATGAGGCCAACATCATCCTGATACCAAAGCCTGGCAGAGACACAACAAAAAAAAAATTTTAGACCAATATCCCTGATGAACATCGATGCAAAAATCCTCAATAAAATACTGGCAAACCGGATTCAGCAGCACATCAAAAAGCTTATCCACCATGATCAAGTGGGCTTCATCCCTGGGATGCAAGGCTGGTTCAACATTCGCAAATCAATAAACGTAATCCAGCATAGAAACAGAACCAAAGACAAGAACCACATGATTATCTCAATAGATGCAGAAAAGGCTTTTGACAAAATTCAACAGCCCTTCATGCTAAAAACGCTCAATAAATTTGGTATTGATGGAATGTACCTCAAAATAATAAGAGCTATGTATGACAAACCCACAGCCAATATCATACTGAATGGGCAAAAACTGGAAAAATTCCCTTTGAAAACTGGCACAAGACAGGGATGCCCTCTCTCACCACTCCTATTCAACATCGTGTTGGAAGTTCTGGCTAGGGCAATCAGGCAAGAGAAAGAAATCAAGGGTATCCAGTTAGGAAAAGAAGAAGTCAAATTGTCCCTGTTTGCAGATGACATGATTGTATATTTAGAAAACCCTATTGTCTCAGCCCAAAATCTCCTGAAGCTGATAAGCAACTTCAGCAAAGTCTCAGGATACAAAATCAATGTGCAAAAATCACAAGCATTCTTATATACCAGTAACAGACAAATAGAGAGCCAAATCATGAATGAACTCCCATTCACAATAGCTTCAAAGAGAATAAAATACCTAGGAATCCAACTTACAAGGGATATAAAGGACCTCTTCAAGGAGAACTACAAACCACTGCTCAGTGAAATAAAAGAGGACACAAACAAATGGAAGAACATACCATGCTCATGGATAGGAAGAATCAATATCGTGAAAATGGCCATACTGCCCAAGGTTATTTATAGATTCAATGCCATCCCCATCAAACTACCAATGAGTTTCTTCACAGAATTGGAAAAAACTGCTTTAAAGTTCATATGGAACCAAAAAAGAGCCCGCATTGCCAAGACAATCCTAAGTCAAAAGAACAAAGCTGGAGGCATCACGCTACCTGACTTCAAACTATACTACAAGGCTACAGTAACCAAAACAGCATGGTACTGGTACCACAACAGAGATATAGACCAATGGAACAGAACAGAGTCCTCAGAAATAATACCACACATCTACAGCCATCTGATCTTTGACAAACCTGACAAAAACAAGAAATGGGGAAAGGACTCCCTATTTAATAAATGGTGCTGGGAAAATTGGCTAGCCATAAGTAGAAAGCTGAAACTGGATCCTTTCCTTACCCCTTATACGAAGATTAATTCAAGATGGATTAGAGACTTAAATGTTAGACCTAATACCATAAAAACCCTAGAAGAAAATCTAGGTAGTACCATTCAGGACATAGGCATGGGCAAGGACTTCATGTCTAAAACACCAAAAGCAACGGCAGCAAAAGCCAAAATTGACACATGGGATACGATTAAACTAAAGAGCTTCTGCACAGCAAAAGAAACTACCATCAGAGTGAACAGGCAACCTACAGAATGGGAGAAAATTTTTGCAATCTACTCATCTGACAAAGGGCTGATATCCAGAATCTACAAAGAACTCAAACAAATTTACAAGAAAAAAACAACCCCATCAAAAAGTGGGCAAAGGATATGAACAGACATTTCTCAAAAGAAGACATTCATACAGCCAATAGATACATGAAAAAATGCTCATCATCACTGGCCATCAGAGAAATGCAAATCAAAACCACAATGAGATACCATCTCACACCAGTTAGAATGGCAATCATTAAAAAGTCAGGAAACAACAGGTGCTGGAGAGGATGTGGAGAAATAGGAACACTTTTACACTGTTGGTGGGATTGTAAACTAGTTCAACCATTATGGAAAACAGTATGGCGATTCCTCAAGGATCTAGAACTAGATGTACCATATGACCCAGCCATCCCACTACTGGGTATATACCCAAAGGATTATAAATCATGCTGCTATAAAGACACATGCACACGTATGTTTATTGCAGCACTATTCACAATAGCAAAGACTTGGAATCAACCCAAATGTCCATCTGTGACAGACTGGATTAAGAAAATGTGGCACATATACACCATGGAATATTATGCAGCCATAAAAAAGGATGAGTTTGCGTCCTTTGTAGGGACATGGATGCAGCTGGAAACCATCATTCTTAGCAAACTATCACAAGAACAGAAAACCAAACACCACATGTTCTCACTCATAGGTGGGAACTGAACAATGAGATCACTTGGACTTGGGAAGGGGAACATCACACATCGGGGCCTATCATGGGGTGGGGAGGGATTGCATTGGGAGTTATACCTGATGTAAATGACGAGTTGATGGGTGCTGACGAGTTGATGGGTGCAGCACACCAACATGGCACAAGTATACATATGTAACAAACCTGCACGTTATGCACATGTACCCTAGAACTTAAAGTATAATAAAAAAATAAATTAAATAAAATAAAAAAATAAAAACAAACCTGAATGCTGAGAAGGAGAAAGTCATGCATGCAAAGACCTGAGAGAAGAGTATTCTAAGCAGGAGGAAGGGGAGATATGAAGATCCTGAAGGAAGAATGGACTGCATCTGTTCAAAGAACAGAAGGAAGGCCAGCATATGTGCTTGAGGGCAGTGCTATGAGCTGGGGATGAGGACTAGAGGAGGAGAGAGGAGAGGCAGGCAAGAGCAAGGTCACGAGAGCCTGTGGGCAATGGTAATTCTCTCCACTCAGTCTCAGTGCAGTGGAAAGCCTCTGGAGACCTTAAGCAGGGAGTAACATGATGCAATTCATGCTATAAAAGATCACTTGGTTGCGGTGTGGAAAACGGATTATATAAGGAGAAGAGTGGAACAATTAGAAGTTATTTCTGTACCTCGGGCGGGAGATGATGGTAGCTTTGATGTGAGCATCAAAGGCAGAAGAGAGGAGAATGGATGCAAGATGCATTTTGGAGGGAGAGCTGATAGAAATTTGTGATGGATTAGATGTGGGTGATAAGAGAAAGCTATGGAAAGAATGAAATCAAGGATGAGCAAGTAGGTGACTAATGGTAATATTTACTGAGATGAGGAAGACTCCATTTCTCCCAGTAGCCCTTTAGGTTGGGTTCTGTTACCGCACCTATCCCATCCTATTCCTGTATCTATTTTATTCTGTATCTATATATCTAACCTATATCTATATTGTTCCTATATATATACTATAATGCAGAAAGGAAAACTAAACCTTAGAACTATAGGGTAACTTGGCCAAGGACACAAAATTAGAATGCAGTGAGCAGGGATTAGAGCCTGTTCTGCCTGAGTCCAGGGTCTGTGTCATAATCACCATTTTGAGATTATCTTTTGCTTATCAGCCAGCAACTACCATTGTGAACCTTTTTATTTCCTTTCAGCCATAAGACATATTTTATATTTTAAAACATCTGTGACATATAGCATATAACTGCACTAGCTTTCTCATCAGCTATGATAATATAACGGTATTGTTCAACACTTCATAATATTATCTTCCATGCAAACTATCATCCTGCAAATGTCTCTTTTCAAGAGAATAATACTATGAGCATCAATGTATGGGGAAGAAACTGGTAAATGGCTTAAGAATATTTCCATAAGGGAGAAAGGGAAAAAAAGTTATTTCTTTGATTCAGTATTTCTCTAAAGTTTTCATCTGAGAATTTATATATGAAACATCTATGCTTTTAACATAAAGCATCTTGTTGCATATTATTATATTTATTAGTAACTATTTTTAAAAGCATCTAGTTTTAGTCTTTAAAGTTATCTTCAAGCCTTCAATACCTTCTAAAAAGTATTTTCTAGTCATAGTGTTGAGTAGCTGAGTAGCTCACCTGTTTATCAGTATTGAGCTCAGCCTGACAGTGCACACTCTGCCTCATTGCTTTATCCTGACTCCCGTGTTTTCAAGTAACAGATGCCCAATTCAGCTAGTTCAAGTGATTATAATAACACTATTAATATTATATTGGACTGGGTTACCTGGAAAGTAGAGATTGAATTGAACAGGGATTTTAAAATCTGAGTTTTATATGACAGGTGCAAAACTAGGGGAGCCAGAATGAGGAAGAAGGGAAACTACGCAAAGACGGATGGGAAATCACTGGGATGGGAAACATTACCACCTTGGCTCCTGCTTCCTGGGAGCTGTGCCCAGAATAGCCAGTCATTCAGTGAGATCTCTCCCCATTAGAGGTAAAAAGTGAATGGAATTGCATTCCATTCACTTTTTACCTCTAATGGGGAGAGATCTCACTATATTCTGCAAAGTATATCCTTAAAACTGCTGAGTAGCATGTATTGAATGAACTGAATTAGGAAGTCCCATTGCTGCTGGAAATTTGGATTGCAAGCTTGTTTTAATAAGTTCGGGTTTACTTCTGAGATCATCGTTTTCTTTAGGAAGTTCCTTTCTATCAGGAACTTCTCCAGACAAGTCATAGGGAGAAATTGTACCTTGCAGCAGTCCAGGGATGCAGGAAGGAGGGGAATATACCTGCCTGATTCCCTCTCATCCCTTTTCCATTGATCAGCGTTTGCTCCAACGGGGGTTCAACTCCATGTCACTTCTAGCCTGCATCACAAGGCAGCTTCGGTGGCTGCTCAGGGTGTTTTGCCCAGCTACCTGGGTTGGCCAAGGGTGAGGGCCCTGCATTTCCAGAAATGTGGGCTGTCTAGGAGGTGAGAAGTAGAGATAATTTGAAGAGATGCATGAGATTTGTTTCTGATATATCAGAATGGCATTGGGCTGAGCGCAGTATGCTTGGATTATCTTACTGAAACCTCATTAAAACCCTATGAGGTATGAGGTACCTATTAGTAGCCTCAATTTACAGATAGGAAAATTTAAATAAGTGGCAGAGTGAGATTTTCACATAGGCAGTTGGACCCTAGAGCTCACAACTTAATCACTATATGTTCCTTTTGGAAAGCCCTGGAAGAGTACAAAGGAGATTATTAAATGAATGAAAATCCAGGGAAATATACAGTGGGCTCTTCTGAGAAAAAGGGTTGGGCATTGACCTGCCACTGGGAGCCAGGCCACCTAGAGGTTGCGGGGTCTTATGCTTCAGGCATATCTTCTTCTTTGTATGATTCTTGACCTTACCCTATGCATCAGCCTCCTCTGAACCTCCCTACCTTTGACTACTGCACAATGATAACCTTCCCGCACTTTCTGTGCCTTCTCTGACCCTGATTCTACTCATCATATCCTCTCAGACTCTATTCTTGTGCTTTGCTGTGTCTGTGTCCTGGTTTTCCACTTCCACATTTCTCAGAGAAGCATTGGCCCAATAGGGCAGTTAGGGTGTTTTGGTTGTAAACAATAGAAAATAAGTCTATTGTATTCTATTACAAGTGAATTCATTAAAAACTCAGATTACCAGAACCTGTTTGGAATTCAGGGACCTAAACATTTCCACTAAGTCTTAGGAGCAAGATCTGATGGATGCCCATATATGTTACCAGCCCTGCAATGTTCTTTTTCCTTTCTGCCTTGGTAAAACATGGCCTGAAGTTCAAGTCCTGGAAAAGTGGGTCTGATTGGCCAAGTACAAGTGATGCACCAGCCCTCAGCTATGACAGGGAATAAGAGATAAATTAGTTGAAATTAGTGATTCCAGTGATGCCAGGATTCACTTTCCCAACATGATTGAACATAATAGGGGAGCTAATTACCTAGAAGGCTAATAGGATGCTAGAAGGAAGTGGGTGATAAATGTTGTGTAGACAAAATATGGAAACTGTGTTCCATGCCTCTTCATCTTTTAGCTTACCACAGCACATAACTCATCATTTGCTGATGAGACTATAAGTGGGCTGTTCTGTAAAGTTGCGGCCAGCCTTAATGCATTTCAAAGTAAAATAGAAATGACCTTCCAATTATCTGCTACTTTGAATTATTTATGACACCACTTCCTTCTGTTTGCATATCCTACATCTGATCATGGAAAATGATTATCAGACAAAACTTTGGCATCTTATTTCTTTATTTACAAATACTTCGTCAGCATTGGTCTTTTATTTACTACTGTGGCAGGTGTTATGGGAGATAGAAGAACACTGGATAAGATGTGATTATTGTTTTCTAGGTGCTTGGAACTGAATATAGGGAACAATAGAAAATAGTATGGATAAAAGAATATAAAACAGTACATAATTAAAGACAAAAATTTCATCTATGTGTACAGTGGAGGTTGAGTATAACTTATGTTAATGTATGAGGAGCTAGGCGAAATGTGTAATTTAAATCTTGAAAGGATATAGTTGATCTGGGAAAGATAAATTTGTGGTGTGGTAGCTAGTTGATCTATGTCCAGACTATGTTCGTCCAAATTACAATTTTTGCTATTAACTTGCTCCAAAAGGTAGGACAGAGGTTTATTTAGAGTCTATGTCTCTTCTTCAGTGTGCTGCGTATAAATATTTTGTCCCAGGGTAATTCTCCTTGGCCATCGTCCTATGTAGCCTTGCAGGAAGGTGTTACAGTTCTGCTATTTCTAAATGTCACAGGCCCGGCCCACCTGTCTACTACCATCTTTCTAATGCGAACGTCATGAAACGCCTCTGGGAGCATAAATAACTTTATTACTAAGCTGTAAAGTAGAGCAAGTTATTAATATTGTATGAATTGCATTCCATTCACTTTTTACCTCTAATGGGGAGAGATCTCACTATATTCTGCAAAGTATATCCTTAAAACTGCTGAGTAGCATGTATTGAATGAACTGAATTAGGAAGTCCCATTGCTGCTGGAAATTTGGATTGCAAGCTTGTTTTAATTAGTTCGGGTTTACTTCTGAGATCATCGTTTTCTTTAGGAATTCAGTTCATTAAAGCAGCCTAACTCTAACAGTAACTATAAGAAATTAGATTTTATTGTGAAGTATAAACAGGCCTGCAATTGATGATATAAGACTCTGAGCATCATCAAGAGGCTTGTGGACTGCTTTGCTGTGGGAGGTAATTGACACTGAAAAGCTTTTGAAAACTGAAGTTTACAGCATTGGGCCCAAATCAATTATATTTTGTTTTATTTGAGGTATTTGCATAGGGCGTTAGGTGGCATGTTCTAATACCATGTGATGAAGCCCAAGTTTGGGCAAAGTATTAACCTCCTCTACAACAAGCAGAAGTTAGACAATTATCACTAGATCTTTGAGGAACAGAGAAAGAAAGTATTCTAGAGATATCACAAACTGAGCTTCATTTGATGTGGGTTTATTTCTCTTGGGCCACTAATAATCACATGTTAAATTTTCTCATCCATATTTAAAGACTGAGAGTCCATCCTACCCTTTATTATAAGCTGATTAAAAACAAGACTCTTTAAAAAACTCAAGATACTGGGTTCTAGCCCTGGATTTTCCACCAGCTCACATGATTCTTAGCCTTTATGTCTCCAGTGACAAGAAACATGACTCGTAATCTCGGTTTGCACAATCTTCCCTCAGGAACTTCCCAGGGAATGTGCAATTTCTGGCTCACAAGCAGGGAATAGGCTGATTCATTCTTCTGCTCAAGAATGAATCTTGGAATGCAAATGAGCATGTTACAGGAATAATCAAAATGTGACCTAATTTCTGAAAAAAAGTAATAATTTTCAAATGTTACTCTTTTATTAGTAGTAACAAACTGTTTGTGACATATTTTCAAGCCATGGTGACCTATCAAGTATATGAACACCTGGCTGGGATCTGCCACATTTGCAGTCTGGCTGACCATGAATACACCAGTTAATTCCTCTGTGCTTCACATTCCTAATCTGTAGGCATCTTCCAGTTCTGAATTTCTACAAGTGCTGTCACCCAGCAATAACCAACCCATGTGGGGCTACTCTCTGTGTATTTATATCATGAGAACATAAGAAATTGCTTTGCTTGTTAAGTCTTACAGTTCCTTTAACACCAAATTCTGAATTTGACAATGGCACAGGAATATGACTTGGAATATGTAATTATTTTCACTGGCATTCAACTAAAGGTTTATGGCTATTCCCTTGAAAATATTCACATGTTCTTCAAGGTCCATGTTGGATCTGTGAACTATTAACACATAATGAATGCAATAATATTATGATATAAACATTAGTGTGATGTAAATACAAAATTTATGTTTGCAATCCATTCCAGCCCTTGGAGCACTAGCCTGTAAGTTCCAGGAGAACCCGGACTGTCTAATTTGTTCACTGTTCTATTCTCAGAGCCTGGCACAGAAGAGATGTCCAGTAATATTACATCCAGTAATATTGTTGAGTCAATTAAAAGATTCCTTAGTAATTCCTTAATATATAAGGTAGAGGTTTTAAAATTATTATTACCCAGACTTTTTTGCTTACACATGAAACAAACCCAGCTTTAAAGAACTTAAATAAAAAGGAAAAGATGCTGTTTGTGTGGTCAACTCTAGAACAAAAGGTGTGTGCCTGGTCTTGGGAGCAACTCTAAGGGGCCCAAATCAGCAGGCTTTCTGTCTCCATCTCTCATATGTCATTTACCCCAGAATCCTCCACAAGGTGACTCATAACCACAGGTAGCATGTCAGTCACATTTCAGTTTCCCCATCAGAGAGGGGTTTCCTCCTTTCCTTTAGTTTCTATTATTTTTACTCACTCTTAGCAGCAAAGGTTAGGAATCAGGGCAAAGTTCAGTAGAAGGCCTTTTATCAAGGATTTGCTAGTTCATGTTTAAACATGGGTTAAAGAAGGTTAAAAAGAATATTTCTTAAACATTTTTATTATACCTTTAATTAATCTGCCAATCTTGTGATGTAAAGCCAGGACCTTTTTTTTTAAATTATTAGTCTGACACTGTTGTTTGGAGCTCTAGCTTGTTCTTCTTGATAAAAACTGACCCATCCATGCATCACACTTTTCAACTGTGACTTCTTTAAAATGGAGCAAAGATTTAATGATACTTGCACTATATCTGAGTGAAGAATCCATCTGGATGTTTAAAAATTTCCCTTCAATTATGTATAATGGTATTTCCCATAATTAATTTGTCAGGATATTTTTGTTTATTTGTATTGTGATTTCCTTTATCAAGTTTTCCCAAAGGTTTCAGAATACATTTCACAGAGATAAAACTTTCATTTTTGTTGTGCTCATTTTATATTTGTTTAATATTTAATGAGATTACTTGTTCATGATAACTAGTAAAACTTCTATAAAGATGTGAGAACAAATGCAATAGACTTTTGATTACTATGCAACTCAAAAGGGGCAATTGGAGCATGCAGACATTCTGAGAGATGCTGCCTAGCCATGGTGCTCAGTGGGTCCTGGATACCTGCTGGTCTTTTTAGCAGGTGAATGAAAAGCATCTGTTGTGGTGGTGATTCACATTTAACAAAGGTAACACTGAGTCTTCACAGTGTATGGGAGGGACAGATAGGCACACACACAGACACACAATGCATAATGGGATGGTTTGCAATAAAGATATGTACTATGAGAGCAAAGTAATTCCACCCAAGAGTAGGATGTAAGTTGGAGCTGCTTCTTTGAGAACAGGAAAGAACAGAAAGAAGACAGCAAATACCAAAACAGGGATGTGTAAAAGAATATTATGGACCTTGTCAGACAGCCAAATCATGAAATAACTCTCATTCACAATTGTTACAAAAAGAATAAAATACCTAGGAACACAGCTAACAAGGAAAGTGAAGGACCTCTTCAAGCAGAACTACAAACCACTGCTCAAGGAAATCATAGATGACACAAACAAATGGAAAAGCATTCCATGCTCACGAACAGGAAGTATCAATATCGTGAAAACGGCCATACTGCCCAAAGTAATGTGTAGATTCAATGCTGTTCCCATTAAACTACCATTGACATTCTTGACAGAATTAGAAAAAACTATTTTTAAATTCACATGGAACCAGAAAAGAGCCCAAATATCCAGGACAATCCTAAGCAAAAAGAACAAAGCGGGAGGAATCACACTACCCAACTTCAAACTATACTACCAGGCTACAGTAACCAAAACAGCATGGTACTGTTACAAAAACAGACATATAGACCAATGGAACAGAATAGAGAACTCAGAAACGAGACCAGATGCCTACAACCATATAATCTTCAACAAAGCTGACAAAAACAAGCAATGGGGAAATGATTCCCTTTTTAATAAATGGTGCAGGACAGATAACTGGCCAGTCATATGTAGAAAATTCAAACTGGACCCCTTCCTTCCATTTTAGACAAAAATTAACTCAAGATGGATTAAAGACTTAAATGTAAAACCAAAACTATAAAAACCTAGAAGAAAATCTAGGCAATACCATTCAGGACATAGGCACAGGCAAAGATTTCATGATAAAAATGCCAAAAGCAATTGCAACAAAAGGAAAAATTGACAAAGGGGATCTAATTAAACTAAAGAGCTTCCACACAGCAAAAGAAACTATCAGAGCGAACAGACAACCTACAGAATGTGAGAAAATTTTTGTTATCTATCCATCTGAAAAAGGTCTAATATCTAGAGTCTACAAGGAGCTTAAACAAATTTACAAGAAAAAAACATTAAAAACTTAACAAAGGACATGAACATACACTTCTCAAAAGAAAACATTCATGTGGCCAAAAAACATATGAAAAAAAGCTCAACATCACTGATCATTAGAGAAATGTAAATCAAAACCACAATGAGATATCTCGTGCCAGTCAGAATGGCGCTTATTAAAACGTCAAGAAACAACAGATGCTGGTGAAGTTGCAGAGAAAAAGGAATGCTTTGACACTGCTGGTGGGAATTTAAATTAGTTCAACCATTATGAAAATAGTGTGGTGATTCCTCAAAGATCTAGAGGCAGAAATATCATTTGACCCAGCAATCTCATTACTGGGTATATACCCAAGGAAATATAAATCATTCTATATTCTATAAATCATGCATGTGTATGTTCACTGCAGCACTATTCACAATACCAAAGACATGGAGTCAATCCAAATGTCCATCACTGATAGACTGGATAAAGAAAATGTGGTACATATACACCATAAATTACTAGGCAGCCATAAAAAGGAACGAGGTCATGTCCTTTGCAGGGGCATGGATGGAGCTGGAAGCTGTTATCCTTAGCAAACTAACACAGGAACAGAAAGCCAGACACTGCATGTTCTCGCTTATAAATAGGCACTAAACAATAAGAACAGTGGACACATGGTGGGGAACAACACGCATTGGTGCCTGTGTGGTGGAATGGGGGGCAGGAGAGCATCAAGAAGAATAGCTAAGGGATGCTGGGCTTAATACCTAGGTGATGGGTTGATCTGTGCAGCAAACCACCATGGCACACATTTACCTATGTAACAAGCCTGCACATCCTGCACGTGCACCCTGGAACTTAAAAGTTGAAGAAAACAAATATTACAGAGCTTGTGATGACTTTCAGTTGGGGGTCCTAGATTATTAAAAACTGAGGAAATGTCAAAATAAATACATAAAAATTGTGTTATATTTTGAGTTGCTACATTTAACAAATACAAACCACTAGCACACACACATAAAAATGCTGTTTACAAGAAATCATAGGATTTATCTAAAGAAGGTATCCAGGCAGTGTGGGCCACCAATGTTGCATGTTTAAGACTGTGTGATGAATAGCTGAATGATGACATACCCTGTCAGTGTATTTATGTGACTCTCCATATAATATCATTTGGAGATAATGCCAAAAGCATAACTTCGAAGTGGCAATAAATGCTAAACCATAGCAAAATGGTTGCTTGCCACGCACACCTCCCTGCTCATGTTCACCTGGAGCAGGTGACTGCAAACTGAATGTGGTAGGCAATGGATAATATGTAGAGTAGCTTTTAAAGAACTAGCAGAACTAAGCAATAATGGGAGGTGAGACAAATCATGAAGAACCTTGCAGCTATGCTCAGAAATTTGGAATAAAGGCAAAAGAGATCTCAACTGTTCCCTTCTCTGAAAAAAAGATAGTGACAATGACAAGCCAATACTTGCATTTTCCCATTCTTTATGTCACTTTCTTATAAGACTGTGATCTCCTAAAAATATTGAGTGGACTCAGAACTAAATACCAAATCATCGTGTACCCATCGAACAAGATGACAAAAACACTGAAAAATAGTCTTAGTTGAGTAAGTTGGGATGTGGAATGATCTGGCTTAAAGATGGAATTTTGGCTTATGTTGAATATGAAAAATGTTCAAGAAAATGCTCAGCACAGGAAGCTTGCACAAATTCTGATGTAGATAAAGCATCTTAGGATCCCACAGGTTCTGCTGTTCTTCTACAAGCTTCCACCATCATCACTCACTCTGACATAATCTACAAGGGATTTGGCTGGCGATGTTTCTCCCTCTTCTGGTGCCATATCTTTACCCTAGCAGGTATGGTTTCTGGGGATAGATGTCATAAACATGCACAGACAGTGTGAACATAAAAAAGTTGTGGTGTCTCAAAGAAAAAAAATAGCAGGGAGAGTGATGCTAGCTGTCAACGAATGTGATGATCAAGTCTATTTTCTTATTTTTGTTAATAACTTCAGGCTTTTTAAAGAAAAAAGGAGTATACATTTGGAAACATTATGAGGAAGAATAACCTTTAATTGAAGGAAGTGTATCTGACAGTAAGTTATGGATGAATTTTTAAGAGGAAGGAATACTACTATAATGAGTTCCATAAACTGGAAAAAATCATGAGGTAGTTGACAAGTTTTCAAGCATTAAAACTTTCCTTTTAGCCTTGAATCACAGTTTGATTCTTTCAGGCTTGACCAGGCACTGACAGGGCTAACATGTTGACTCTCAACACAACTGACTGAATAGATTAAGAAAGATTTTAAGCTATATCTGACATTTCTAGAAGTCATGCAAATATAAAACTGTTTGAAATTTTGATTTTTCACTTACCTCGACTGATTTTATTTTTCACATGGAATTAAAAGATCTTATTTAAATGATAAAATGATGGAATTTTACAATCCCATTGTTGATCAATAATATAATAGAATTTTAAAATGCCAATTTGAAATAGTAGATAGGGTAGAGGTAGTGAAATGAGAAGGTTAAACTCAAGTCTTTGCAATAATGATTAGACTCAGACACCTGCAAGGGCCCTGAAATGGTGGGCTTTATTTAAGAAATGCAGTTGTGAACTGCAGTTTAGGTGATCTGTCACCATTATGACTGGCCTGTTTTGACCTTAGAATTTCTAGCACTGCTCAGTTCTCAAAGGAAGAATCTATCTCTTTCATTTATTAGACTCATGAATGAATCCAAATCAGCATAACTGGCAATTGTATATCGTGGTATAGAAGTTTCTCCTTCGGTTGGAAGCAGTGGATCACACCTGTAATCCTAGCAATCTGGGAGACTGAGAAGTGTGGATTATTTTAGGTCAGGAGTTTGCGACCAGCCTGGGCAACATGGCAAAACCTTGTCTCTACCAAAAAAAAAAAAAAGTTTCTTCTTCATTTCTGCCTTTTGTAAGTTATTGCTTTGATTGAGATAATTAAACTATAATTGTATTATGTGTTGCTACTGCCATTTACCCACACTGGTTTTACATATATTAATACATTTTTAGGTGAAGGTGGTGGCTCACCAAGGGCAGCATTTTTTACTGTGACTCACAATAAGAAATGTATTGTATGTCAACTTAATATATAAATATAAATTTATAATATCAACACATATTAATAAAAATTCTCTATTATATAAGAATTTTATATACAAAATATTTATATAAATATCTATATAATATTTACATGGAAATTACATAATTATATATATGAAATGAAAGTCTCACAAAACAAGCCTTATTCTTACCACTAGTGATGCCCACTGACAGGACCCCATAGGGTGTGCAGCACTCCCAAATCAGTATCTCAGCACTATTCTGGCAGCCCAATCTCATACAATTCCACAAAAGAAATCCTGTGCCAGCCAGCAAGAGTAATTCCCTTACCAGGCCACCTCCTAGAACCAGGGTCCAGCCACAGGGCCCCAGGATGAGCCCACAGGCATCAGATTCAACTATTTGGGGGCACCTGGTTGACCCTAGGTGAGGGTGAAGTGTTGTAGAGTGGAGCATTCCAAAAAGGAGGAGTAGGAAATGGGAGCTTGGGAATCTCTGACTAGCACTGCTGGCCCCAGCTAGTCCTATGCACTGTGAGGAAGCCACTGCAATGAGTGGTGGGAAGAGATGCTGAGAATATTGCCCTCTGATCTATTTTATTCTATGCTATTATATTTCACAATTTTAAATATCTTGTGACCCTCTAGATTGACAATTTCCAATCACTGTATGCCTTTCTGTCTTTCCATTCAGCATCCTGGGAGAGAGAATTTGATCAACCGAGTTTGAATAAAGTGTCTGTGTCTGCACTAATCAGTAGTGGACAAGAGGAAAAGAGAGTGGGATCCTGAGGTCCAGATATGGCCATTTTCAATCCCAAACCTCCTGCATGAAAGGGATGAATTTCAGCAGTGGGTATCCTGCAAGCCAAGCAGCCACCCTAGATGGCATTTACTAGAGAGACAAATAGCCTGAGGATTTTGGGCCCCAGCCCTAAACTTCTCAAGGGCTCTAGTTCAAGGGATGTTGACAAGTAAGAAATATTATATGATTTTATGGGAGGAGAGTCCAAGAAATAAAAGGGTGAGTGATTTACTCAGAGTCACCCGGGGAAGAGACAAGGTTAGATCCATGTCTCTTATTCCCAGTCCATGACGCCTTGTTACTTATTCAATGCAATGAACTCAGAAATCTATTGGCATTAAAACTGCTTCAAAAAACCCCACATAATCCTAGTTTGTATGATGCTCTTCAGAAAGCTGTGTCACTGTTACATATCTTATATAGTATTATAAGGGCTTGTTAGATCATTTGCTCTGGTACTGACATAGGTCCAGCAGTCTGTAATTTCCTGTGACACTCCTTTTTCCTTTCTTATTAGATTGGAAAAGCATTTTCCTTCTTTCATCTTCAGAGGTTTTTTAATGTCTTTTATAATTCCTCAAAATGATTGAATAGTGGCTCTGCAGTGACAGCAGTAAAGCAATTTGCAATCCTCCAAAAAGATGCAGTGCAAGTAAAAATTATCACTCTGTGTTAACAAAGTAACATATGACACCTAATATATTTTACCCTGATCCTCATGTCCATAACTGACTTTTCCAGAATTATGACTATGAAAGTATATCTTTAAAATGTGAAACAGACATTGGTTAAACTGGAAAGAAAGATTTGCATACTTTTCTTTTTTCTTTTAAAGAGTCAGTGGGGTTATAGCCACAGGCATTTGCAGAAGCATTAACTGCTACTGTGTAAGGACATTTGTGGCCCCAAGTTAAACTTTCTATTTTTCTTTCTGGGTCTCTTTCAGAGCCCTGGTAAAAAGATTTTTTTTACCAGGGCTCTGAAAGATTTTCAGTAAATAGCCAAAAACCCAAGACAAGGGCTCTCACTTGATCTGAATTTATGATGACCACATTACACTTGCTGACTACCCCATGATATCTCTGCAATGAAGAGTAATGCTTTAAAAGTATCAGTGTGTGTGTATGTGCGTGTGTTTCAGAACAAATGTTTTAATTCAGGATTTAGGTGACGGCTCCTTTTAGAAAAAGAAGGTGCCAGTAGAAACTGAAATACAAGGAACTCAGCTAGTGGTCAGGAAGGAACTTAGCTGGAGGTGGCGACTGTTTTGTCAGAAGTATCTGGTTGTCATTGTCATAGAGAAATCTCTCGTTTCTGCTTCAAAAGTCTGAAAGCAGTTTTATTTTAACTCTCCTCTGACATTTATTCCTAGTACCTTGTTCTCCACAGAAAGGGTTTCAAATGATTCAATATTTTCTAAACCTTAACTGGATTTAATTCTTCCCTTGGTGACTGAAATGACAGCAACCTAAGCACTATGCAACTGTTAACCTTCCCCCACCCAACAAAATCTCTTCCCTCAGTTTTTGAAGAAAGAACTTGAGCTGCTTCCTAAAATCATCACTCACAACTGGGAACTGAGACACTGAGAGTGCTGAGCAAGAGTTTTCTACCAAGGTAAGGACCAAACAAATTCAAAAAACATTCCAGTATGAAACGAAATGAGTTCTCCATTTGTCCTTAAGTCACTCTCTGCCCATGGAGCTACTCTCCCTTCCAAGGAATCTGCTGTTCCTTTGAAGGCCTCACTTATTTTAACCTAACGGTGGACTATAGGGCTGTTCTGTTATTCTGCTAGTTCTCTCTGCAGCTTTCTTTTTCACATTGAAATTGAGCATAGAACAAGATAAACCTGCACAGGGAGGAATTCAGAGTGCTCAGCTAAAGTTGGTAGTAGCAGAGCACAGATGTCTGTGGGTGTCCAGACAAATTGTTGGTCCCAACTCACCAAAAATATTCCACTAGATCCAGGAGTAAAGTTATTACTTTCTGAGAAGAGTTTCCTGTAGGGAACAAGCCACGAGGGGTTGGTTTTTCACTGACAAATATCAGATGGTCCCCCAGGGTCGGGCAGGAATGTTTCCCTTAGGAAGCTATTATTTCCAGGATCAGCTATCTGTATTTGGTCTAATTAAACTATGCACATTTTGGGGGTAGGTATAAAACAGAGATGCTGACATGCCAGCATTTATGCTGCTGACACAAATGTTCTGAGTATAGTTGATGTAAACGGTGCTGACATAAACCTTCTCCTTGAGAACAGCTGCTAGAGGTGCTTTGTTTTTCCACTATCTTCCAGTGGATTAACTTTAAGCACTGTCTGGGCTAAGAGTTGAACCATCTTCTACTGAGATTTAATTCCCTAATATGAAAAATTAACCTACTGATTTCTCAATTACTTACTTCTTTCATGTTAATAACTATTTAAATTAAAGCATGTTTTCTTTTAAAGTTCAGTATTAGATGAAGAATGCAGTACTGATTGTTTTTGTACTAGAGGCTTAGTTTGCAGAGCTCCTAAGATGACTAAAGTTCATTTAGTTTGGAGTGAAAAATGGAGGCATGACTATTATTGCATAAAATAAGTTATGTAACACAGATTCCATGTTAATGTGACTTGTGAACTACCCAGTTAACTGACAATTAGCTGCCACTGCTGATAATTTTGTAGATTAATGAGATGAAAGTTATAAATGTTCTTCAAGGAGAATTGCACACATACTCAACACACACATATTTAAAGGGTTTGGGACATTCTAAAGTCACCTCTGAACCAGATCAATAACCTCCTTCATTGATTCCATTATGTGATCAAAGATGGCATTTGCCACCTGCATTTGGTGGTAGATTATCCCCAGTAAGTCTTTTAGAAGATGACATCTTCACCCACAGTGTCTTTCTTTAGTACTGATAATCGAGGATTTTGTGAATTAGCAGGATTTATTGGCTGTTGAGTGCATATCAGTTCAAGTCCTCCAAGAAACTGATGCCAAGACAGGATTCGATACACAAGAAATTTATGGGGAGGAAACTCCTGTAAAGGATAATGGAGGAGGGAGCAGGAAGTGGCAGGTGAGCCTTCAGACCTGGAAGCATTAGAAGTCTCACATCAGTCAAGATGGCCTGATGGCCTGCCTCTGGCAACCCCACCTGCTCCATCTCTACCTGGAGAAGTCTGGAGGAAACATGGCCTGGGTATGAGTGCCATGGTGGACTTGAAGGAGCAGCAGTTGGAGCTGTCAGTCAACTGTGCTCCCCATGCAGGGTCTCTTGAAAAGAGGTCCAACGAGTGGTTTCCATGGCTATCAGAGGAGAAAAGAGGGTCCTTGTAGGTACAAAAGTGCAAGCTCCTCTTTTCTTTTCTAACCCCACTTACATTTTGACAGCTGCTTCTCTTTGGCCATTATGGCTTGGCCAGCCAAAATGTCACATAGGGATGGGTAATATGATATCTTCTGCCTAAGGTTTTTTTTTCTTCTTTCTCAATACAATACTTACAGGCATTTTAATTGTTCAATAAGGGGATGGGGTGGAGTGAACAACCACAGAGATTGAATAAATCAGCTTTATAATACAACCTTTACCTTTTGCCCTGGGTCAATGAACATCATCATCGTCATCAAAACAGTAAGATATTAATATTTAAGTGTGGAGCCCATGATACTCATCAAGATGCCACAGAAGCCATGCTAATATTGAGCGCCTCTTCCAGCTCATGGTCTCAGTAGGATTAAGTCCTAAGATAGATGTCCAGTTTTCATTGCACTCCTGTTCCAACCAAGACCAAGAGGGCCATGGGACCTTTCTCTCGTCTCCACTCCATGGGGCAAGAATGAACAAATGACAATGGAGGATTCTTTTCATTAAACAGTGGGGCAGGAGATCTCCCCTGGGTTGTGTTCTCTGGGGGAGTGAGATGCAGTACAAGTGCACTGGGTGGGAGAACAAAGAGGTCTGAGAGAGTAAACGGGCAGGGACAGGACGGGGCATTAAAGAGAGCTACCCTGTGGTAGTAAAGTGAAATGCTCCCAGGACTTAAGAAGTTTTAGATAATTTGTTCACTCATGCAACAAATAATTATGGGGCAGTTGGTATGTACGAGATAGAGTTCCAGGTGCTTGGGATGTATCATTGAACAAAACAAACATTCTTGCCTTCCTGTAGCTTATATTCTAGCAGGGAGATGCTACCATGTAAACAAGTAATAAACAAAATACATAAGTAAATTATGTCTAAATAAATATATTACATATAAACTACAGCTTTTCTTAAAACTGGTTTTCAGCAGGAATTGCCTCATCTGCGATTACTAGAAGCAGAAGTCTCTTTCCTCAGGTTTCTTAGCTCTTTAAAACTTCTTTCACCTGGGATTCCTGTTTCTTCCCCTGGGAAAGAAACACTTCCTTTGCAGAAATCTATCTAGTATAGTTTCTAAAACGTCACTGACAGAGTGAGATGTATTATGTAATTAATATCTTTGATCTCTGAAAATCCTGCTTTTTAACTGGATTTTAACAAACTTCCTAAAACCAGTTCAGAAAATGTATTTAAAATATAATTGGCTAAAACCAAATTAACACACACAGGTCTTCAATTTGAAATTCAGTAGAATAAACCTACCCGGAGCTGGGCATGGCACTGGATAGAGAGCCACAAGCCTCACTGATTATGATCTAAAATCCAGACCTTCTCGGTAATAAATAGGGGATGAGACAATAAAAAGTACTCAACTGCGAGGAAGGCAGATATTTCAATTCTTCCTTTGCTACATTAAACAATACAGCCTGCAATCTACAGTGACAGGAGGAGAAAGCCAAGTAAGAAATAATGACTTCAAGTGTGTAGGGCTCACAATTAAACCCTGACCCCAGCCCTACAGCAGCTGAACATATGCAATTCCAACTGGATTTAATGGTAGTACCTCCTCCCGCACCCCACCCCTCTCTCTCAAGAACTCCTTAAGGTCTTCTGGGTTTATCTTATTAGGATAAAACCCCCTAAATAAGTTGATTAATAATGAGATTTAAATGATGTACTTTAAAAGAGAGGATAAATGAATCATTGAGCTATTTCTCCACCCCAACCCCAGGTTTATACAGAGATTCTATTTTTAATGTCTTAAATTAAAAAAGCAAAAATTATCTTAGTAGCTGTTGGCAGTTGAAACTTTAATGAAATTTGATTGAGCCAACATTCAATTAGAAGACAATGTAGGTCACAACTAGAAATGATTTATATGATGTATAGCAAGATCCCTCAGCTTTGTTATGACTAATATTTTTAAGAGCAGGCTGCACTCACTCTCCTCACCCCCTCTTCCCACTGGCTCCATCTCCATTCTGCTGTCACTGTTCTAGGGAAGCCGCCCTCTCTGAGGTTACAGTGGCAATGGCTCCATCAGTCTTTCTCTGGCTCAGACTCAACATTCTTCACTTTTAGTCTCCTTTCTTGGTTCCCATGGCACTGTCTTTTCTTGGATCACTTCATCTGCTCTCTCAACAGATTCCTTTTACTTCTTTCTCTTCTCTTCCTCATTTCTTAGAGACAAAACCCCAAATACAGTTATTGGCTCTCTCCCCTTCATATTATCTACTTCATAGTTTCTACGATGATGGTGTAAGCCCTGAACTCAAAGTTTCAGTTCTAAATATACAACTATCTTCTAAAATCTACAAATTGATGTCCCCCTTCATGTCAAGTTCAAAAGTTTGAAATAGAAATTAACTTCCTTTCCCTTCCCTCCTCTTCCTATGTTTACAATATCTTCTATGTTCTCTCAGTCCTATTGGCCAGAAAACGTGGTCAGAATCATCTTCAAGTTTTTCTTATCTTTCAGTCCCTACATTTAATTACACATCCAATCTACTATTCTATTTTAATAATTTTTAATTTCTAGTCCCAGTCCCATCTTGTATATCTAGGCTTATATGAGACTGTCTGGATTATTACAACAGCCTTTTGACTGAATTTCCTCTCTCTCCTTTTCTTTCTTTAAGAAATATTGTTCTATTTTATATTATGTGCCAACGTTGTGCTAGGAGCTTGGAGTATGAAAGGAATTAGACCACCTTTCTTTGAGGAGCTCACAGTGTAGTGGGAAAGACGGATGTGAATAATGTTCACCTCTGTATACTATGATGAGCACTATACATACGAACACAGTCCTAGGTGGCAGAGAGTGGGGTGGTTAAGTCTCCCTATAGGAGGTAGACAGGGAGTCAACAAGGGCTTAAGTAGAGGTGACTTTGGGGCTGGGTTTAGGGATGGATAGGATTTCACCTGAGGGGGACAGTAGTGCGGAAGGACATTCTGGTTCAAGAGGACATTACATCCCATAGACATTAAGGAGCATGGTGTGTTTAGTAGTCTGGTGACCACTGAACACAGACCATGAGGTGGGCAGTGGGTGGACCTGAGGCTAGAAGGTGTATTGAGCCAGATCGTGACGTGCTTCCAATGAGGGACGTGGGTTTTGTTCTATAGACAGTTTACAACCATCAGTTTCACTTCCCACATCTAACTAAATACCAAGTTCCAAGTGGACTCAACATACTAATGCTCAAATCTAATCTATTTTCTCCAATTCCATTGACCTTGCCTTATTTCTGGCTCTATTTTTGGAGGCTCCTGGTTAAATTTCCCTTTATAAGAATGAGGACATCTCTATTTCATCCTAGCCATTAAATTAATGATATTTTCCCTTTCTTATAGAAAACAAATGGATTTGGTAATGTAAGGCAGTATCAGGGTCTGTCTACAAATTTCCTAGAAGACAATCTATACATAGTTATATATGTTGCATTTAATGTTCACTAAAATCCTGTGATAAACCTCCCTATCCAGAAATTTTGCTTGCTCATTTTAATCTGGCTACTAGAGAATGGAGAGGTATTTCCACATGGGACCAGCTTAAATGACAATATGAGTGGTCAATCATTTCTGCCACCCTTGCTGCCCCAAGGGAGGTAATAAAAGTAGTTAGAACACCTGTCACTGAACTTGGACGTGCATGGTGAGCAAAGCCCTCCACATCTTCCTATTCAGGAGGAGTTGCCACATCTCCTCAGTGGCTCCTAGGCTGCTTAAGCTTTTGATGTACCCTACGTAGACAAAAGGGTACAAAAGCAAGGTGGCTAACATCTAACTGTTGCCTTGAGTAGAAAACAAAAGGAATTATAGAACAAACGTTTGGCTAATTTCAAAGTATCTCTTAGTGCTTGAAAACTTTGTCTTATTATTTTTTATACAGAATCAAAGTAGGCCTATCTTAGAAAAGGGAACATCCTTAATGTTGGAGAGGTTTTAAAATAGGCTCTCACTATATCCAACCCAGATTATTGTGCTGATAGACTGATGTTTTCCCCACTTCCTGTCTTTCTTCTCCAGTTATTTTACATTCTACTTTCTGATTTTGCTGTTCAAAATGCATATTGGCCACCTTTATATTTAAACACTCCAATTTACTTCCTCTTGTTTCATAAAGCCCAAAATTGCTGGACATGGCCTACCTCCCTCTCCATCCTCATTGCCCATCTTTACCCAATAACAGCACATGAAATTTCTAGGAATAACCCCCCCCCGCCCAATATGTGGGAACTGTATGATTTGTGCCTCTATCAAATACTCATTTTTCTCTCTTTTTCTTTGTTCATAAAGACAGGGTCTCACACTCTTGCCCAGGATGGTTTCGAATGCCTCTTGATACAGTGTTTGTGGAGCTCATGGATTGATTTCTGAAGGTCCTCGAACTTCCTGAAACTCACTCATTTTGAGTAAGGTATACACTATAGCATTGTTTAGGGGTATAAGCTCCATATATTTTAAAGATTTTCCAGTAGGTCTTTAAACTCTAAAAGGTTAAGAAACACCATAAATCTGTTGAGAGAGCTAGGACACAGATAACCAAATTTGATAGAACAATATACAAAGTAAGAATGGATGACAGTGTTGTAGAGTCTCATCGTCAAGTATGGAATCTCATTTATAAAATGTAAAACCTGAGGCCCAGGGAATTTTAATGATTTGCCTGAGTTCATTTATAAAATAAACTACACAATTTAGATTTAACTGTGCTATGTCTTTTCCATTGTATGCTTTTTCATGTATTTATTGTTTTACTCAAAATTATTATAGAGTGGAAGACACTTGAAAGCGGCAACTATGCCTTGAAATGATGATTATGACGGTGATGGCAATGATGATAAAGATGATTTTAGAGGAAATTATGAATAAGAAACATGTCTAAGACTAAAAAAATACAATTATATAGTGCTAATTCTTACATATTTAGAGTACTCAATTTACCTCTTAAAAATCCTGGATAATGAGAATTTATTGATTTAAGTCAACTGCATCCAATAAATCAGGCAATTTTCAAATAATTGTGTGATTTTAAAAAATGAAATACTCTGAAATGTTGGATCCACTAATTTGCAGATCTAAGAATATGTTTTTCATATAGTATCCAATTGATTCATGAATTGCTTAAGGAAAGAAGTTGAAATTTACCTGAAATATCTTTTGTTAGGCTATGGGAAGCAGAGGAACTTGCTTTACATTTTTGTTTAATCTTCACTAGTAGCTCAAATCTCATTGTCGATTTTACTGATTCATAAAATGTTATAGAAAAGCTATTATTTTGTCAGAGAACTAAAGTGCCCTCTACTGTTTCTTCTTTGTCATTACAGCCAACTTTCTGTTAAGATACTTGATTTAATAGAAAAGTTGTCCTTACAGAAATAACCAGCAATAAATTAATTTCTGTAAAGATTCTAATTATAAAAAAGAAAATTATCATTAACTAAGCATTTTGAAGCATGTGCATGTTTTATAAATTGACCAGTAAATAAAATCCTACATATTTGCCTTAATCATATTTTTGTCACTTTTATCTTAAAAATTCAAATTCCACTTTATAAAAAACATTTCTACTTTTTGGCATTTGTTTCAATTCATTTTATACAGCCCAAATTTTTTCACTATGTTGACTAGTATCTTTTTAAAAAGATGACCAAAATAGATATATTTTTGATTTAAATATTCAGAAGCATAAGAAAATTAAGAAGGGCCAATCACTGTGAAGCACAAGAAAATTAAGAAGGGCCAATCACTATTTTCTGAATGTAATTAATGAAATTTATTACTGAGAAAAAAATTCTCTTAAGATGTCATGTTATTAACTTAAAAATAGAATCATCTTACAAATTTACATATTTGCTTGTTGTAAACTTCAATTTTGACTAATAATTATGCATGTCACTTCCCTTCACTAAAGTAATCCTAGTTAGCTCTGAGTCATTTCAACCACTATTACTAACAGCGTCATTAAAAAAAAAAAAACACATCATTTCCTAGTCTTAAAATTTCAGTTATCTACATGTGTAGAGAGGCCTAGGATCTGTAGAGAACACTCTTTTACAAGTTCATAAATCCAATTATTTCATAAATGTTTCACCTTTCTCACTCTCTTTTTCATAGGACCTTTTCATCATTGCCAAGGTTTTAAAAATTTCTTAGTTGTTGGTAGCTATTCAGTTCTTGTACAAAGACACAAATCTTGGCTGCTGGCCTTTTGGCATCTGCTAATTTTTTCATAGACCTCAATTGAACTTTCAGCCTGTTCACAGAACTTCAGAGGCTGACAATAGAAACAGCTCCTATTTGTCTTTTCACCCTTCACTTTTAATCCTTTCCATAAGTCACTTGAAAGTACAGTACTAGGTAGTTCAAGGATAGAGAGGGAGAAGATGAAAATCTATTTTCCCTCCATAATGCTTTTGGTCTCCCATTTTCTTTTCATCCAAAGAAAAGCAAATTAAGCAAATAAACATTAACACTGGTAATAATCTAATTCATGTAACTAAGATTGATGTCGGGTGAGCCTCAATCTTCTAATGCAGTCATTTGAGCCTTTTCTGTTATGCCAGAATTAATCTGTAGAAGGAGCCATAAAAGTTCATACAAAAAAGGGAAAAATGGCTTAGCACTGTGAAGCAGAAGCAAGAGGTGCATGCCAGAAAGTTGAGAGCTCACACTTAAATAAACTACAGAACTCAAAATTTGCCATAACATTGCAGATCCTTCTTGGGGCTGTAAATTAGGCAGTTAATGCCTTATCTGAACCTGGGAAGGATAATTTTCAGTTGCTTTTCCTCACCTTCACTAACTCTTCCACGAGGGAAGAAGCGTAGCTTGTCTGCTTGGTGACTGCTTCTCTAAGCTGAGCCCATCAGGATCAGAGCTCAGACCCACCTCCAGGAGGATGTAAAGGCCATCGGCCTTGGATGGCAGCAATTCTGGGCAGCAATTCTCCTTCAGGTAAGTTGCCCCAGGGATTGGGACACAATATTGTGGCTGATAATTTAAACTATAATCTTCACTCAAATACTATTGGTAGTAAAAATGTTATGTTCATATCCGGAAGATGTTAGAGGGCCAATTTATTATAGTGCCATTTGTTTCTGATGTATTTTTCCCCATGTTCTGAGGACAGCTGCATTGTCAGCTATTGAGCTTATAGGGCCAATAAGCTTCAAATTCACACTGTAAATCCTCTTGACCAATGGGTTTTTATCCATGCTATACTGAGTATATTCTGCAATGTAAGCTGTTTAATTTGCTGTTGCCTCTGTTTCTGACATTTATTTTGTGTTCTGGAAAACCTTTCAGATCTATAATGTCTGACAAAAACATAGGGGAGTAGAAATGTGGAACCAATTACAAATAAGGGAAGCTTACTATGATGGTATTAAGACGAAAGTTTTACATTGCCTTTAAAAAAAGTGTTCACAGGAACACAGGATAAAAATAAATGACAATTTGGGATTGGTGGAAGTTCTTTAATATCCTAAGGATCACTATAAACTTCATGGAAGACCAGGAAGACTGGCTGACAATCATATCAATAGTAGGTGGAAGAAAACTATGGCCGGCTTCCTAGGATTTGAAGGAAGAGGAACACAAATGCTGGATGCCACAGGTAGCCCATTTCCTCAGAAGCAAGCAACCCCGTATGAGCCCTGGAATCAGACATTTCTCCTAGAAGCCTGGGTTCCTTTTAGTGAGGACCATGGTCTGGGTGTTAGGTTTGCTCATGGCTACTCTGGTCTTTGCTTCTTGGCTTTCTCAGTAAGGAGAGCTAGGCAATCTATGTACATATGCATAAACAAACACATATACACATATGCAGACACATGCACACCAATAAACAGGCATGTGTAAATATACACGTGCATGTATCTGTGCACATAAACATATGCATATTTGAGAAATTATGAGTTCATATCAAAACTGCAGTTCCAATCCACTCCCTAAGCACACATTCTTGCCTTCCAGCATTCCGTATTTATATGTCCCTTCTTCCACAGTGAGAACTTCCAACCACATCAACACATTTATTCATTTGTACAACCCTTTGGTATACCTGAAGTAGGTTTGGAATTGCTTTGTCATTACATGTCATTACACTAAGAAATCTACCAAGAAGATTTTGAGATTTGCTTGCAGTTCTTCCTCCCCTCCTACCCCAAGAATGAGGGGATAAGTTAGATACTGTATTTACAAGTTACTTTAGTTGTTCTTTCCTCCTTCCTTTACTTTCCTTTAGTATGGCTGTGGCATTCATTTGAAATATAAATAGGTTAATGTATTTTATTTTGCTTTCAGTTTTAGAACTTCCTTCTGGCCGGGCGCAGCAGCTTACACCTGTAATCCCAGCACTTTGGCAGGCTGAGGCGGGTGGATCACAAGGTCAGGAGATCAAGACTATCCTGGCTAACATAGTGAAACCCCGTCTCTACTAAAAATACAAAAAATTAGCCAGGCGTGGTGGCAGGCGCCTGTAGTCCCAGCTACTTGGGAAGCTGAGGCAGGAGAATTGCTTGAACCTGGGAGACAGAGGTTGCAGTGAGCCAAGATAACGCCACTGCACTCCAGCCTGGGCAACACAGAGAGACTCTGTCTCAAAAAAAACAAAAAAGGAACTTCCTTCTTATTCATATTGATTTTATTTTTGGAATATGTAGAATATTAACATGCTTTCAAAAGTCAAACTGTACAAAAAAGGTATAATAAGAGATGTGTCACTTCTTTCTGTATTCCTTCTATCCAATTTCCCGAAATTCCTAAAGGCAACTAACTTGTTTTCTGGTTTGTGCTTCCAGTGTTCCTTTCTATAAAAACAGGCATTTATATGAATTTTTAAAAGTCCCTTCTTTTATACATAAAGTTAGCATACTATGTATACATTTTTGCATTTTGCTTTTTTCCCTTAAGTCTCCCAGAAATCATTCCCTAACAGTAAATAGTGTTCCTCCTTATTCTCTTATAGCTGTATAGTACTTCATTTTCTGTATGTACCATAGTTTATTCAACCAATCTTCTATGCTCGACAAAGATAAACAGTACTCTATGAATAACTTAAAACGTGTTTTCATAGTTTCATATTATTAAAGATATACATTTAAAATAAATTCATAGAGGGATTTCTGTGTTGAGATTTGGGCATACATAGTTGCTTACAGATGGTTAAATTCCCTTCCAGAGGAGTTGCACCTATCCATCAGCAATATGGCATTAGCTGTTTCTTCACTGTCTCGTCAACAGAATGCGTTATCAAGCTTTTGAATTTTTGCCAACTTTTTGGGTGAAAAATGGAATTTCAATGTAGTTTTAATTTGCATTTTTATGTGATTAAAATTACACATATTTTCATGTGATTAAGGGCTATTTTTATATCTTTTTGTTTCTTTCAATAGAATTTCTACAGGTCTTTTTCTATAGGATTTCTATAGGTCTTTTCTCTTTTTTTTTCAGAAAGTTCTCAAATAAAGGAATTAACCCTTTATCTGATATATGTTGTGACTATTTTCTCCCAGTTTGTCAGCTGTCTTTGACTTAGTGGTATTTTTCAGGCCATGTAAAATTTTTATTGTGTAGTCAAATTTATCAGTCTTTTATTGTGTATGGGACTGTAGTCACACTTAGAAAGCTTTTCCTTAAACACTGGTTTCAAAGGAATTCACTCATGGGGTGTTTTTTCTTTTTGGTACTTGTATAGTTTTACTTTTTATATTTAGATCTCTGATCCATTTGGAGTTTGTTCTTGGGTGTGATGAAAGAAATGGATCTACTTTTATATTTTTCCAAACAGCTATCCACTAGTCCCCACACTGTATAGTAAACAGAGCATTTTTGTCCCAGTGATTTGAGATACCACTTTTGACATAAATTTTTATATGTAGCTGGGTCTACTTCTGGAGGTTTTATTTTATTCCCTTTATCTGACAGTTTATTCTTGTGCCAGTACTTACCATTTAATGAAAGAGCTTTGTAACACATTTTTATACCTGGGAGTAGTTCTGCCTTCCCCCCACTACCTCCTCCCAGGGGTCTTCTTATTTAGTAGTTTCCTTGCTTTTGTGTTTATTTTTTATATTTTTATATTTAATAAAACTAACTTTTAATTAATATGAAGATGGCTTTCATTATATCATCATTAATAAATCATACTAAGCCTAAATTTTGAGAACCGTATTTATAAACAGAGGGGGTTGATAGCCATTTTATTCCTGACTGTGAAAAATAATTTATTTAATCTCCATACAAGCTGAGTACAGAAGCAAATTATTTCAGTTTAGTGCAGCCTTGAAAAAACATTGATTTTATTGTTATTCCTAATATTTCCCTATTCTTAATCTTCATCTTTCACCAACACCACCATTCCCTCACCCAGCACCAAGGAAGGAAGAAACATGCTACTATCATGTTCTAATAGCTCCTGCTTCATAGACATGGAATCTGCAGTTGAAAACAAGGTTTTATCTTATCACTTTTTGTAACAATAGAACCCTCAAATGTATCTATTCATGGACCTAAAAATAACTTAACATAATTGTAGTCTACTGCTTCTGCCTTGGGATTGTTTCTACACTAAAGTGACCCTACAGAAGGCCAGAGAAGATTGACCCAACCCTGATTCCATCATGGTAATCATGCTTTTGAAATTACGGCAAGCAAAACTAAGGCCAATTTGACCTGCATGGAATCTATGATTCAAAAAATCTTATCTGTTAACTCCCAGTGGCCCAGGAAGGTCCATAAGGTTTTAAAATTCCAAATCCTATACAAGTTATGTTTATCATAATAAATAGTACATATTCATTTGTTTCTGGCATAGAATTAGCATATTAAAATTTAGCTTCCCTATAAGGTTTCATCAAAAATCGACTCTTTTCTCCATTAATTCTGGAAAAAGGTTTTGTAATCTCAGGGATAACCAGCTGGAATAGTTGATCAATAGAATTGCATACTTCACTGACACAGTCCAAAGCTTTAAAAAATGCAGCTCAAAAGATGTATTATACCAACTTAGATTCTCAATCTGATATGGCTCTGAAACCAATGGACTGTTTCATGAAGGCTTAACTTCAATCAGAAAAGATAGCTCTACATGTTAGAGAACTTTTATTTTAGAAACTTTTGTGATTATTCTTAGTGTAGAAACTTTTTTTTTTTTTTTAATATGCTTTAAGTTCTGGGCTACATGTGCAGAACGTGCAGGTTTGTTACATAGTTATATACGTGCCATGGTGGTTTGCTGCACCCATCAACCCATCACCTACATTAGGTATTTCTCCTAATGCTATCCCTCTCCTAGCCCCCCAGCCCCCAACAGACCCCAGTGTGTGATGTTCCCCTCTTTGTGTCAATGTGCTCTCATTGTTCAACTCCCACTTATGAGTGAGAACACGCAGTGTTTGGTTTTCTGTTCCTGTGTTTAGTTTGCTGAGAATGATGGTTTCCAGCTTCACCCATGGCTCTGCAAAGGACACGAACTCATCCTTTTTGTGGCTGCATAGTATTCCATGTGCCACATTTTCTTTACCCAATCTATCATTGATGGGAATTTGGGTTGGTTCCAGGTCTTTGCTATTGTGAATAGTGCTGCAATAAACATATGTGTGCATGTGTCTTTATAGTACAATGATTTATAATCCTTTGGGTATATACCCAGTAATGGGATTGCTGGGTCAAATGGCATTTTTGGTTCCAGATCCTTGAGGAATTTCCACACTGTCTTCCACAATGGTTGAACTAATTTACACTCTCACCAACAGTGTAAAAGCATTCCTATTTCTCCACATCCTCTCCAGCATCTGTTGTTTCCTGACTCTTTAATGATCACCATTGTAAGTGGTGTGAGATGGTATCTCATTGTGGTTTTGATTTGCATTTCTCTAATGACCAGTGATGATGAGCATTTTTTCACGTTTGTTGGCCACACAAATGTCTTCTTTTGAGAAGTGTCTGTTCATATCCTTTACCCACTTTTTGATCAGGTTTTTTCTTTTTCTTCTAAATTTGTTTAAGTTCCTTGTAGATCTGGACACTAGCCCTTTGTCAGATGGATAGACTGCAAAAATTTTCTCCCATTCTGTAGGTTGCCTGTTCATTCTCATGAGAGTTTCTTTTGCTGTGCAGAAGCTATTTAGTTTAATTAGATCCCATTTGTCAATTTTGGCTTTTGTTGCCATTGCTTTTGGTGTTTTAGTCATGAAGTCTTTGCCCATGCCTGTGTATTGAATGGTATTGTCTAGGTTTTCTTCTAGGGTTTTTATCATTTTGGATGTTACATTTAAGTCTTCAATCCATCTTGAGTTAATTTTTGTATAAGGCAAAAGGAAAGGATCCAGTTTCAGTTTTCTGGTTAGCCAGTTTTCCCAACACCATTTATTAAATAGGGAATCCTTTCCCCGTTGCTTGCTTGTGTCAGGTTTGTCAAAGATCAGATGGTTGTAGATGTGTGGTGCTATTTCTGAGGCCTCTGTTCTGGTCCATTGATCTATATATCTGTTTTGGTACTAGTACCATGCTGTTTGGTTACTGTAGCCTTGTAGTATAGTTTGAAGTCAGGTAGCGTGATGCCTCCAGCTTTGTTCTTTTTCCTTAGGATTGTCTTGGCTATACAGAGTCTTTTTTGGTTCCATATGAAATTTAAAGTAGTTTTTTTCTAATTCTGTGAAGAAAGTCAATGGTAGCTTGATGGGGATGGCATTCTATCTATAAATTACTTTGGGCAGTATGGCCATTTTCATGATATTGATTCTTCCTATCCATGTGCATGGAATGTTTCTCCATTGTTTCTGTCCTCTCTTATTGCCTTGAGCAGTGGTTTGTAGTTCTCCTTGAAGACATCCCTTGTAAGTTGGATTCCTAGGTATTTTATTCTCTTTGTAGCAATTGTGAATGGGAGTTCACTCATGATTTCGCTGTTTGTCTATTATTGGTGTATAGGAATGCTAGTGATTTTTGCACATTGATTTTGTATCTTGAGACTTTGCCGAAGTTGCTTATCAGCTTAAGGAGATTTTGGGCTGAGATGGTGGGGATTTCTAAATATACAGTCATGTCATCTGCAAACAGAGACAATTTGACTTCCTGTCTTCCTATCTGAATACGCTTTATTTCTTTCTCTCGCCTGACTGCCATGGACAGAACTTCCAATACTATGTTGAATAGGAGTGGTGAGAGAGGGCATCCTTGTCTTGTGCCGGTTTTCAAAGGGAGTGCTTCCAGCTTTTGCTCACTTAGTATGATATTGGCTGTGGGTTTGTCATAAATAGCTCTTATTATTCTGAGATACCTTCCATCAATACCTAGTTTTTGAGAGTTGTTAGCATGAAGGGGTTTTGAATTTTATCGAAGGCCTTTTCTGCATCTATTGAGATAATCATGTGGTTTGTGTCATTGGTTCTGTTTATGTGGTGAATTATGTTTATTGATTTGCGTATGGTGAATGCATCCCTTGCATCCCAGGGATAGAGATGACTTGATTGTGGTGGATAACCTTTTTAATGTGCTGCTGGATTCGCTTTGCCAGTATTTTATTGAGGATTTCCACATCAATGTTCATCAGGGATACTGGCCGAAAATTTTCTATTTTTGTTTTCTCTGCCAAGTTTTGGTATCAGGAAGATGCTGGCCTCATAAAATGTTAGGGAGGTGTCCCTCTTTTTCTATTGTTTAGAATTGTTTCAGAAGGAATGGTACCAGCTCCTCTTTGTACCCCTGGTAAAATCTGGCTGTGAATCCATCTTGTCCTGGGCTCTTTTTGGTTAGTAGGCTATTAATTATGGCGTCAATTTCAGAACTTGTTATTGGTCTATTCAGGATTTGACTTCTTCCTGGTTTAGTCTTGGGAGGATGTATGGGTCCAGGAATTTATCCATTTCTTCTAGATTTTCTAGTTTATTTGCATAGAGGTGTTTATAGTATTCTCTGATGGTAGTTTGTATTTCTGTGGGATCAGTGGTGATCATTTATCATTTTTTATCATTTATCATTTTTTATTGTGTCTATTTGATTCTTCTCTCTTTTCTTCTTTAATAGTCTGGCTAGCAGTCTATCTATTTTGTTAATCTTTCCAAAAACCAGCTCCTAGATTCACTAATTTTTTGAAGGTCATTTCGTGTCTCTATCTCCTTCAGTTCTGCTCTGATCTTAGTTATTTCCTGTCTTCTGCTAGATTTTGAATTTGTTTGATCTTGCTTCTCTAGTTCTTTTCATTGTGATGTTAGGGTGTTGATTTTAGATCTTTCCTGCTTTCTCCTGTGTGCATTTAGTGCTATAAATTTCCCTCTACACACTGCTTTAAATGTGTCCTAGAGATTCTGCTACACCATGTCTTTGTTCTCATTGGTTTCAAAGAACTTACTTATTTCTGTCTTAATTTTGTTATGTACCCAGTAGTCATTCTTTGTTCAGTTTCCATGTAGTTGGGCGGTTTTGAGTGAGTTTCTTAATCTGAGTTCTAATTTGATTGCACTGTGGTCTGAGAGGCTGTTTGTTATGATTTCCGTTCTTTTGCATTTGCTGAGGAGTGTTTTACTTCCAATTATGTGGTTAATTTTAGAATAAGTTCAATGTGGTGCTGAGAAGAATGTATATTCTGTTGATTTGGGGTGGAGAGTTCTGTAGATGTCTATTAGGTCTGCTTGGTCCAGAGCTGAGTTCAAGTCCTGAATATCTTTGTTAATTTTCTGTCTTGCTGATCTGTCTAATATTGACAGTGGGGATGTTAAAGTTTCCCACTATTATTGTGTGGGAGTCTAAGCCTCTTTGTAGGTCTCGAAGAACTTGCTTTATGAATCTGGGTGCTCCTGTATTGGCTGCATATATATTTAGAAGAGTTAGCTCTTCTTGTTGCATTGATCCTTTTACCATTATGTAATGCCCTTCTTTGTCTTTTTTGATCTTTGTTGGTTTAAAGTCTGTTTTTATCAGAGACTAGGATTGCAAGCCCTGCTTTTTTTTTTTTTTCTTTCCATTTGCTTGGTAGATATTCCTCCATCCCTTTATTTTGAGCCTAAGTGTGTCTTTGCACGTGAATTGGGTTTCCTGAATACAGCACACCTATGGGTCCTGACTCTATCCAATTTGCCAGTCTGTGTCTTTTAATTGGGGCATTTAGCCCTTTTACATTTAAGGTTAATACTGTTATGTATGGATCTGATCCTGTCATTATGAAGCTAGCTGGTTATTTTGCCCATTAGTTGATGCAGTTTCCTCACAGTGTCGATGGTCTTTACAATTTGGTATGTTTTTACAGTGGCTGGTACCATTGTTCCTTCCCATATTTAGTGCTTCCTTCATGAGCTCTTGTAAGGCAGGCCTGGTGGTAACAAAATCTCTCAGCACTTGCTTGTCTGTAAAGGATTTTATTTCTTCTTTCCTATGAAGCTTAGTTTGGCTGGACATGAAATTCTGGGTTGAAAATTCTTTTAAGAATGTTGAATATTGGCCCCCACTCTCTTCTAGCCTGTAGGTTTTCTGCAGAGAGATAGGCTGTTGGTTTCATGGGCTTTCCTTTGGGGGTAACCTGACCTTTCTCTCTGGCTGCCCTTAACATTTTTTCCTTCATTTCAACCTTGGTGAATCTGACAATTATGTGTCTTGGGGTTGCTCTTCTTGAGTATCTTTGTGGTTTTTTCTGTATTTCCTGAATTTGAATGTTGGCCTGCCTTGCTAGGTTGGGGAAGTTCTCCTGGATAATATCTTGAAGAATGTTTTCCAACTTGGTTCCATTCTCCCTGTCACTTTCAGGTACACCAATCAAACGTAGGTTTGGTCTTTTCACAAAGTCCCATATTTCTTGGATGCTTTGTTTGTTCCTTTTCATTCTTTTTTCTGTAAACTTGTCTTCATGCTTTATTTCATTAAGTGCATGTTCAATCTCTAATACCTTTCTGGCACTTGATTAATTTGGCTATTGATACTTGTGTGTGCTTCATGAAGTTCTCATGCTGTGTTTTTCAGCTCCATCGGGTCATTTATGTTCTTCTCTAAACTGTTTATTCTAGTTAGCAATTCCTCTAACCTTTTTTCAAGGTTCTTAGCTTCCTTGCATTGGGTTAGAACATGCTCCTGTAGCTGAGGAGTTTGTTATTACTCACCTTCTGAAGCCTACTTCTGTCAATTCATCAAACTCATTCTCTGTCTAGTTTTTTTCCCTTGCTGGCAAGGAGTTGTGATCCTTTGGAGGAGAAGAGGCATTCTGGTTTTTGGAATTTTCAGCCTTTTTGCACTGGTTTTTCCTCATCTTCTTGGATTTATCTACCTTTGGTCTTTGATGTTGGTGACCTTCAGATGGGGTTTTTGTGTGGACATCCTTTTTGTTGATGTTGATGCTATTCCTTTCTGTTTGTTAGTTTTCCTTTGAACAGTCAGGCTCCTCTGCTGCAGGTCTGCTGGAGTTTGCTGGAAGCCAACTTCAGACCCTGTTTGCCTGGATGTCATCAGCAGAAGTTGCAGAACAGCAAAGATTGCTGCCTGGTCCTTCCTCTGGAAGTTTTGTCCCCAAAGGGCACCCGCCAGATGCCAGCCAGAGCTCTCTTGTATGAGGTGTCTGTTGACCCCTGCTGGGAGGCGTCTCCCAGTCAGGAGGCACAGGGGTCAGGGACCCACTTGAGGAGGCAGTCTGTCCCTTAGCAGAGCTTGAGTACTATGTTGGGAGATCTGCTGCTCTCTTCAGAGCCAGCAGGCAGAAACGTTTAAGTCTGCTGAAGCTGCACCCACAGCTGCCCCTTCCCCCAGGTGCTCTGTCCCAGAGAGATGTGAGTTTTATGTATAAGCCCCTGACTGGGGCTGCTGCCTTTCTTTCAGAGATGTCCTACCCAGAGACGAGGAATCTAGAGAGGCAGTCTGGCTACAGCAGCTTTGTTGAGCTACAGGAGGCTCCATCCAATTTGAACTTCCTGGAGCTTTTGTTTACACTGTGAGGGGAAAACTGCCTACTCAAGCTTCAGTAATGGTGGACATCTCTCCCCCGACCAAGCTCAAGCACCCCAGGTCGACTTCAGACTACTAACTTCAAGCCAGTGGATCTTAGCTTACAAGAATTTTAAGCCAGTGGATCTTAGCTTGCTGGGATCCATAGGGGTGGGATAGGCTGAGCTAGACCACTTGGCTCCCTGGCTTCAGCTCCCTTTCCAGGGGAGTAAACGGTTCTGTCTTGCTGGCATTCCAGGCACCACTGGGGTATGAGAAAAAAAAAAAAAAGAAAAATGCAGCTAGCTCAGTGTCTGCCCAAATGGCCACCCAGTTTTTTGCTTGAAACCCAGGGCCCTGCAGGGGTGTAGGCACCCGAGGGAATCTCTTGGTCTGCAGGTTGCGAAGACCGTGGGAAAAGTGTAGTATCTGAGCTGGAATGCACCATTTCTCATGGCACAGTCCCTCACAGCTTCCCTTGGCTAGGAGAGGGAGTTCCCCGACACCTTGCACTCCCTGCGTGAGGCAAAGCCCCACCTTGCTTCAGCTTGCCCTCCGTGGGCTGCACCCACTGTCTAACCAGTCAGGTACCTGAGGTACCTGAGATGAGCCAGGTACCGCAGTTGGAAATGCAGAAATCCCCCGCCTTCTGCGCTGATATCACTGGGAGCTGCAGATGAGAGCTGTTCCTATTCGGTCATGTTGCCCAGGGCTGGTGTTGAAACTTTTAAGCATTTTATTAGTTATTTGAATGTCTTCTTTTGTGAATTAGCATTTATTTTCCCATTTTTCTACTAAAGTCTATCTTAATGATGTATGCCTCAGATATTAAGACAATAAATCCTCTCTGTGTCTTAAGTTTGCAGATCTTTCCCCAAATTATGTGTTTTTAAATTTTGTTTTTTGTTTTTTTTTTTTTTGAGACGGAGTCTCGCTCTGTCGCCCGGGCTGGAGTGCAGTGGCCGGTTCTCAGCTCACTGCAAGCTCCGCCTCCTGGGTTTACGCCATTCTCCTGCCTCAGCCTCCCGAGTAGCTGGGACTACAGGCGCCCGCCACCTCGCCCGGCTAGTTTTTTGTACTTTTTAGTAGAGACAGGGTTTCACCGTGTTAGCCAGGATGGTCTCGATCTCCTGACCTCGTGTTCCGCCCGTCTCGGCCTCCGAAAGTGCTGGGATTACAGGCTTGAGCCACCGCGCCCGGCGAGTGTTTTTAAATTTTGTTTGGTATTTTTAGACAGGTAAGGTTTTAATTATCTTTGTATTAGTCCATTTTCTTGTAGATTTTAAAATGTTACTCTAATGCTTGGAAGGTTCTCCTCCATCTTCAGATGATATAAATATACATCTATTTGGCCTTTTGAAAATATTTAACTCTTTAACCTAGCTACAATTTACTTTGCAATATAATATAAAGATCTAACATTTTCCCCCAGTAGTTAACCAACCATCCTAGTACTATTTATGAAATAATTTATTCTTTACCTATTGATTTATAACTATCTACATCATATACATGATTTTATTTGTAGGTTCTCTTTTCCATTTCACTAATGTGTCTGTCTATACCCAAGTCAACACTGTATCATTTTAATTATTGTAACGTTGAAGAACTTTTCAATATCTAGGTATGGCTTGTCTCCTTCAATATAATTTTGTCAAAACCTTCTTGACTGTTTTCACCTATTGTTTTCTCACCTATTTTTTTTAAAACTAAATTAACTTCAGTGGGATATGGTTTGGATGTGTCCCCACCCAAATCTCATCTTGAATTGTAGCTCCCATAATTCCCATGTGTTGTGGGAAGGATCCATTAGGAGATAATTTAATTACGGTGGCAGTTTCCCCCATACTGTTCTTGTGGTAGTGGGTAAGTCTCATGAGATCTGATGGCTTTATCAGGGGTTTCCTCTTTCACTTGGCTCTTATTCCCTCTTGCCTGCCATCATGTAAGACGTGTCTTTCACCTTCCACCATGATTGTGAGGTCTTCCCAGCCACATGGAACTGTGAGTTCATTAAACCTTTTTTCCTTTCCAGTCTCAGGTATGTCTTTAATTAGCAGCATGAGAACAGACCAATACACAGTGTAATCAATTTTTGTCCAGAACGTTTCACATGCATTCATTTCATGTTTGTACCATGAGTTTGTGGTCTCAGCACAGTTGGTAGTTTTCTTCATGTTGGTCTTCATGTAATACTTGCATGTTCCTGTAGGTCAGAGGTTCAGTTGGCTTGGTTGGTTTTCTGCTCTGGTTTCACAAGGTTGAAATCAAGGTGTCGGCAAGGTTGCAGCGTTTTCTGTCTCTTAACAATCCTTAATTCTTAGGTCCTGTATAGTTTCATTTGTTCTCCTTGTGGATCTTATGCTTATTTGAGGGATGTGAGGAGGAGAATTGGAATCAGGCTACTGTTATTGTTTTTTTTTTTTTTTTTTTTGAGACAGGTTCTCACTCTGTCACCCAGGCTGGAATGCAGTGGTGCAATCTCAGCTCACTGCAACCTCTGCCACCTAGGTTCAAATAAGTCTCCTGCCTCAGCTTCCCGAGTAGCTGGGATTACAGGTGGCTGCTACCGCATCCAGCTAATGTTTGTAGTTTTAGTAGAGGTGGGGTTTCATCATCTTGGCCAGGCTGATCTTAAACTCCTGACCTTGTGATCCACCCGCTTTGGCTTCCCAAAGTGCTGGGATTACAGGCGTGGGCCACCATGCCCGGCCCTGTTATTGTTCTTTAACTTTATTTAATTTTTCTAACAGCTTTATAAAGTTATTATCACCCCTCAGTCCATTAAATGAGAGAAAACTGAGGCCCGTAGAAGTTAAGTGCTACTCAAGAATGAGGTAAGTGGGACACCTGCGATTTGCTGATACACATTTAACAAAATTTCAGGGTTGAAGGAACTGTAACATTTCCATTGCTCAGTGGCTACTGAAATTCCTGCTTGAATATTTCCAGTAATAAGGGACTCATTGCCTCCAAATGACCCTGCTTCATTTCTGGATTCTCCAAATATGGCTAAAAATTATGTTGTGTTGAGTTCTGCTCCTATGTATCTTCGAGGGTTGGAGCAAACAAAGTTTAAATATAAGCCTCTGTCCTTGCTTTAGTCCTTTATTACTGAAGACAGCAATGCACCATGGTTTTCAATACATTTTTAATTTAATTTTTTTACGAGATGAGGTTTTGCCATGTTTTCTAGGCTGAAATGCAGTGGTCATTTACAGGCACGATCGTAGCACACTGCAGCCTCAAAATCCTGGCCTCAAGTTTCCTCAGGATCTGTGATTGGGTCAATCACACAATTTCGAGTGCCCTTCATCAAATGGCCACATTGTTTTAGACATGCCCTGCTTTACTTATGCCTCTGTTGTGCAGTAATGAACACAGAACTACTTCGAAAATGCCGACTTAAAATAAAGTAGGCAATTTGTTGTCCTACTTGGGAAATTATATCCTCTGTAGCATGTTCTGGGGTGTGGTGTATGTGTCTATGATCGCATATAGGTTGTATTAGTTTTTTGGAACATCATGTCACTCCATGGGCCACATAGGTAGTGGTTAGGAAAATTGACAAGTCTTTTTCCACATGTGATGGTAAGTCACATGTCCCCCATGAAGTCCTTGTGCAATTAGCTGTCTGACTCCCGTAGCTGGACTTCCATATTTACACCAATTCAATTTCATTGTATCCAACCCTGCCCATCCTTTCAGGCTGCTGAGATTTCACATGGACCTTGATTCATCTACTGTAACACTGTTTGCTTCTTTTAAAACATAAATCATAACTCTAACAATGTTTTTATTTTAATAAAAATTAAAACGTGGTGTAGGACAGGATTGAAAGCAGAGTCTTGTTGCTTGCCACCCAAATCCTCCCTCTAAATTGATGATTCTTAAAGCAGTACTTTAAAAGCTATGTGACAAGCTACTGGTGGAATATAACCCATTTTCTTTTAGCCATTTAACATTTATTAATGCACACCTACCTGAAAATGTAGCCAAACATTTGAGGATCTTATAAAACTTAGGATTTTTATTTCAGATAAATGGGTCAAACAATCTTCTTTTTCAATACACTGTCTTCATTCTTTCCCTGCCTTTCTACCCCCTACCCTAGTCCATTTCTCAAATAATAAAACCCACATAGGTACCTTTTAATAGGTTCCATTGTTTCATTTGAGTATCACCAGTATACATAATGTCACATGCTTTCTATTAGCTCTTTCTCAGCATGTATTGGCATTTTAATTTTACCTTAGTTTTTTCTCTTCTCCTTAGGCAGGATAACAATCCATGTGCCAGTTGGCTGCCTGTATGTTCCTAATAATAGACTGTGACCTAATCGCAAGTATATTCACTGAACATGGGGGACTTATCTCCTACAGTGGGGGCATAAAATGATTATTTCTAATTAAGATAGCAATGAGAATATTTCATAGGAATTTATCTCCTGTAAAATTATTCTACAGTAATATACATCCACATAAGCTCAATACAGTGAAAGATCACATTTTTCTAAATGGAAGGTCAATTTAATGAAAGCTTGTCACATTTAGATTTATATCAAATCCCTGCTCCCAAAACAAATAGAACAACAACAAAAAGCTTGAAGGCTTAGTGTAATTAAGTAGATATTAGACTAAATACAGGACCTGTCGGAAGAGCTACACTTTACACAGGAGTGTCAGTTTCATCTAAGCTTTATTTGCTAGTTGTTATTACCAACAGAAAATAATGATGCTGTTCAGGTCACCAAGAAGGGCTTCATCCCTCTAAAATTCAAAAAAGTTTAATATGCCTTTAGATTTTAGAAAAAAATGATATAGCAAAACTAATCTGTATACTAATTTGTATATTAATTGCAGTGGTGGTTACAAGAATCTATACATGTAATAACATGGTGTAGAACTACACACATACACACACACACACACACATTGTACCAATGTCAGTTTTCTGGTCTTGCTACTGTGCTGTAGTGACCACTAGGGGAAACTGGGTGAAAGGTACATAAGATCTCTCCAAACAATTTTTGCAACTTCTTATAAATCTGTAATTATTTCCAAATGAAAATAAAAACATCCCAATCCTACATAATCTATTCACTGTATAGTTCATCCCACAAAAGTTAGCTTAGTATCATTTAACCAGTATTTGCCAAGGTTAAACATAACTTTATTGCCTTTAGTCATTTCTAGAATGAGGCAGGACTATAAACAAACTAGTTTACGAGAGTTATTGAATGCTTAGGAATTTTGTGATTAAATAAAGTAACCTTACAAAGTTAAAGGAACCAAACAGTCCATTTTCAGCAAGTAAAAGAAAGAGAGAACCCCCAACTCTAAAAAATTAGGCCTGCTAATTAAGGGGTTAAAGTCTTCTTTTTTTGTTTTTTCCATATTACATGAACATGTATTGCCCCATAGGTCATTCCATAATCAAATAATGGAAAAGGTAAGGTTCTCAGAATCTTCTATTCATTTAGTTTCAGGAAGATCCTCCTCAGGAAAGACTCAGAGTTGTATGTGGCTCTCTGTTGTTCACTGTAATGACAGTCAAGGCTATCCAGCTGAACTGTTAAGCATACTCAGCTGGTAGATTGGGAAATCCCCACAATTCTAAATTTAAACATATGGACCTGGATAATCTGGTGTTGTGTACAGAAAGTGATTATATATATATATATGAAACTGACCCACTAGTCCCCTAGATAGTTTTTTTGGATAAACATAGAAACTGACCCATCTGGTTTTAATATTTGAAACTTACATTTGTTTTATCAGGAAACCACATTCAGGCCTCTCAAAAGAAAAAAAAATTAAAGAACTGAAACCCACCAGATCACCACATCCAATGAGATGCCAGACCCTTCATTCATGATTGCTTCCTTACACCTCCTCTCTAGTTCCTGTTTACTTACACATTATTACATAGCAGGGAAGACCCTGCTATATAAACCCCTAGCTTTAGTTGGTCAGGGAGATGGATTTGGGACTGAGCTCTCATCTCCTTGGCTGCAGCAACAGATTAAAGACCTCTTCCTTGGCAGTACTCATCGTCTCAGTCACTGGGTTTCTTTTTTTTTTTGAGACGGAGTCTCGCTCTGTGGCCCAGGCTGGAGTGCAGTGGCGGGATCTCAGCTCACTGCAAGCTCCGCCTCCCGGGTTTACGCCATTCTCCTGCCTCAGCCTCCCGAGTAGCTGGGATTACAGGCGCCCGCCACCTCGCCCGGCTAGTTTTTTGTATTTTTTTTTTAGTAGAGACGGGGTTTCACCGTGTTCGCCAGGATGGTCTCGATCTCCTGACCTCGTGATCCGCCCGTCTCGGCCTCCCAAAGTGCTGGGATTACAGGCTTGAGCCACCGCGCCCGGCCAGTCACTGGGTTTCTGTGCAGCGAGCAGCAGGACCTAGACTCAACCCCTAGTGTGTCAGTAACATATATATATACATATGTATATATAATATATATGAATATATATATGTATATATGTGGATGATGGAATTACTTTACAGAGTGAGTTACAACCTAAAAAAGGGTGAACTCTTGTAGCAGCTTACACTATGAAAACTATAAGCACAGTGAGAAATCTGAGTAACATTTAGGACATATTAGCATTCTTTTTTTTTTTTTGAGACGGAGTCTGGCTGTGTCGCCCAGGCTGGAGTGCAGTGGCGCGATCTCTGCTCACTGCAAGCTCCGCCTCCCGGGTTCATGCCATTCTCCCGCCTCAGCCTCTGAGTAGCTGGGACTACAGGCGCCCGCCACCGCGCCCGGCTAGTTTTTTGTATTTTTAGTAGAGACGGGGTTTCACCGTGTTAACCAAGATGGTCTCGATCTCCTGACCTCGTGATCCGCTTGCCTCGGCCTCCCAAAGTGCTGGGATTACAGGCTTGAGCCACCGCGCCCGGCCCATATTAGCATTCTTTAGCTAACATTATTGCTGACAGTTGGTTGCTAGAACTTGAATCTCGGAATTAAGCAAGCCAGGAAAATTTCTCGTAATCCTGTAGATCGTCATATTAAGCTGGAGACCAAACTTGTAGGCCAGAGAATGACAGAGATTTTTCTTCTACATTTTCTTAATCTTAGACGAACTATACACATCAGACTGAATTTTTTAGGCACTTTCATTACTATCATAAAGTTAAAGGCAAGCAAAAGAATGAAATGTGGGTTCCTACAGGTCATGTGATACCAAAAGAGAGGAAATACATGAAAAAGCCATGGATTGTTAAGTCAGAGAGCCCTGGATTCCAGATAAATACCTGACACCAATAAGCTTAAGGGTGTGTGAAAGTTTTTTAGGCAAATTAAGTTAGACAAGATTATGTTGTGGTTACAAATATTCTCCTTTTTCCAATGCTGCCTTGAATCTCAGAAGTTTATCAATTAACCAGTGTGTCCGACACCAGTCAGCAGAGGGGCACTATCCAAACTAGTCACTCAAGGACAAGGTGACAAAGGCTCTGTCTTGAAAAACCTTTCACCAACACAGAGGGAAGGGCACACAAGCTCTTAATACTTCCCTGGCTCTTCTATTCACATGTCATTGATGAAAATAAGTCACACAGTCACACCTAACCTCAGAAGATGTAGAGAAGTGCAATTGATAGAGGCAGGAGACAGCCAAATCTCCGATCTGCCCCACAAGTCTTTACACCAGATGCTTTGTGCAGATAAGGGAGCTAGCACAGGGGACTTGTCTAGGCATGTCCCACAACCACTGGAGGAAGGGGGTGGAGCCACCAGGAATTCATGCCTTATGAGGGGAAAGAGGCTGGCCTCTTCAATTCATGTGTGGTAGCCTGTCATTCAATTTTTATGAGGTGGAAATCTGCATGCAGGACCCCTCTCTTTGTTGACAGCTTTCTTTTCCCTTAATAAATTCCCTCCTCCTCAGTCTTCGATGTGTCCATGTGCCTAATTTTTCCTGGTTGTGAGACAAGAACTGGATTTAGTTAAACTAAGGAGCAAAAAATCCTGCATCACAATCTTCTCATGTGCCAGAGGAGAATGGGAAGATTCATAAACAACTCCGGTTACTACCACATTTTCTTAAATCTTTCAACTTCAGTTTCCTCCCCTGGAAAATTAAGACGATGATACCTAACTTAGAGGATACTTGTATTTATCACTTTACGGTCATTATCAGACCTCTGGTGCCACACTGCCTAGGTTGAAATCCCAGTTTTAAGGCTCGTTAGCATAACCTTGGGTAGTTTTCTTAATCTCTCTCATCTCAGATTCCTCATCTGAAAAATAATGTTCGTGCATATTGAACTGTGAAGATTAAGTCAGTTAATATAAGCAAAATGTTTAGAATAGTGCCCTGTACATAGTAAGGACACTAAGTATATGCTCATGGTGTCTGGCATGGCTTTGGAATGTACAGAATCCTCAGTGATTATTGGTTATCATGATTATTATTACTATAATAGAAGCCTGGCTTGCTGCTGCCCAGCACTGACTTACTAAATACCTGTGAAAGTCAGTAAAAAAAAAATCAGATTCCACCAAATGAGTTGGAATATATTACATAGAATTCAAAGGTTCATTGAAGTATAAGTTTAGCAATAAGCACAATAGGGGTATTCCCCACAAAACTAGAAGCTTCTTGAGATGGGAGCATCTAGTTGCTTGCCACTGACGTCCAGTTCTAAGACTGAGCTGAGTATTCGTGGAGTGGGATGGGTTGAAATGGCCCAGCATAACTGCAGTGATTGCACTGTAATTAACATCTAATCGGAGCTATAGGAAGGCAAGCAGAGACTGGTTTCTTCAGCCACTCATACAACTGGGCTCGCTCCAACACTAAAACTATTTTTAAATTCAAAGGTGGTTTTTATTATTTATATTTATTTATTTATTTATTTGAGACGGAGTCTTGCTCTGTCACCCAGGCTGGAGTGCAGTGGCGCGATCTCAGCTCACTGCAAGCTCCACCTCCCGGGTTCACACCATTCTCCTGCCTCAGCCTCCCAAGTAGCTGGGACCAAAGGCGCCCACCACCATGCCCGGCTAAGTTTTTTGTATTTTTTTCAGTAGAGATGGGGTTTCACCGTGTTAACCAGGATGGTCTTGATCTCCTGACCTCACGATCTGCCCATCTCAGCCTCCCAGAGTGCTGGGATTTTACAGGCGTGAGCCACCGCACCTGGCCAAAGGTGGTTTTTAAAAATGTGGAATTTTATTTGTCTTTGTAGGAGCACCTAATCCTAGTGTTGAAAGCTTTTTAGTACAGCTAGAAATTCACGGCTTTCAAGTGACTGAATTATATGGTGAAGTCCTGGATGTTACCAGATTCTCAAATAATGGGCACTACCAAACTACAGAAATAACTGATCTACTCCATAAAAGTTGGAGGTTAAAATAAAAAGTATTTTTCTCCCTGAGCCAAAAGGAAGTATTTTAAAGCCATACTTTGCTTTTTGATGACAAAGCTTTAACTCAAAATTACAGCATGTTTCTAGGCACTTTAAAGTCATAGGGCATTTAAAAGTCAGTTTTAAGGTAATTTTTTATTCTTTATTTATGGTTATTTCTAAGATCATCCAGACCATCATATTTATCTCAGGCATGCAAACTCCCAGGTAGTATACTACAGAGATGTGTTAAACTGAAGACTTAAATGTATGTATAGTTCAAATATTCCTAGAAGTAAATGATCTTTAAGAATGTTCATCTTGGTGAGGGCACTGTTATTTTGTTCAAAACTATTTCTTGCTGAATGAGACTGTTCCAAGCCTCATAGGAGTGCCATTCTGCAGTTACTGTGACAACCAAAACTGCCTGCACACTGCACACATTTCTAAACACTCCTGTGGGACTGTACTGTCTCCAGAAGAGACACTTTAAGGGGACTTTGTTAGCATATGTGCCTTGCTGAAGGAATCACGGTTTTTGAGTTTGGGTTGAATATTTTAAAGTTTTTTAGTTCGGGCTGGTTGAAACTTTTTTTTTTTTTTTTTTTAGCAGAATCTCGCTGTCACCCAAGTGGGAATGCAGTAGCATGATCACAGCTCACTGTAGCCTCCATCTCCCAGGCTCAAGAGATCCTCCTGCCTCATTTCTCATTTTTTGTAGAGACAAGGTCTCACTATGTTGCCCAGGCTGGTCCTGAACTCCTGGGTTCAAGAAATCCTCCCACCTTGGCCTCCCAAAGTGCTGGGATTATGGGTTTGAGTCACTGGTGCCTGGCCAAAGTTTTTTTTTTTCCCCCCTATAATAAAAGGAAATTTCAAAAGGCAATTTTAGCACCACAAAATTCTTTTTCTTGTCCAAAGAAAAAACAAAAACTAATCACAATAGCCATTCCAGAAATTAAAAATAAGAACAGTAAGTGCATAATCTATTCATATTCTTGATTCTGAGGAAATCTTACATTCAACAAATATGATGGTAGAGGGCTTATATTTTTCTAGCCCAATCCTGGGTTACCTGGCTATGGAAAAGACTAAATAATCAGAGTCAGAAGCTGGCAGTGTCTCCTTCAGTCCTCCTGTGGCTACTGAGAGCCTGTATAACCCTGGGTAAGCCAGTTAACCAAGTTTTGACCTCTTTCTTACAACGTGGGTAAGTGAGGCAATGCAGCAACATGGCAACAGCTGAATGCAGTTCAACATCAGCCTTTTTTCTCCTCATCTTTCAGTGATTTTGTTACTTGCTGGAAAACGAGGTGAACTGGTAGCTTTTGAAGGAAGTGATGTTCTAGAAGACAGTATACACTGCAGTATTTTGGAGAAAAGAGAATGTATGCTGAAACATCCCTTTGCTTATGGATAGCATAATCTTTTATGCCAGTTTCAGAAAAGGTTCCTCAAGATATGTGCTGTTGCTATGTTTTTAGAGAAAGATGATCTGGGAGAAAGATTCTCTTAGCGACTGCTTGAATAAGAGTTTTTACCTGCCTTATTAAAGACCAGGTAATACAGCTTTTTTTTTTTTTTAATTTTAGAAACTTTTTATTAAAGTATAACATACCATCAGAAAAGTGCATGAGTCACCATAGATATGTATCACCATAGATAGCTCTAGTTTTGCCTGTTTTTGAAATTAATGTAAATAGAAACAACGTTCTCTTTAGTGTCTGATTTTGTTCAACTTTATGTTTGTGAGATGCACTTATAATTTTATCAGAAGTTGCAAATCATTCATTCTCAGTGCTAGATAGTATTCCATTGTATGAATATTTCACAATTTATGAATCCTACTGTTGGCATTTGGATAATTCCTGATTTGGGGCTATTACAAATAGTGCTCCTATGAACATTCTTATTCATTTCTTTTGAAGAACACTGTACAAATTTCTGTGAGGTAGGTAACAGCAACTGGGTCACAGGATATGGATCTGTTCAGCATAAGTAGAGACCACTAAGAAGTTTTCTAAAGTGGCTGTACCAACTTACGCTTTCATCTGCAGTGTTACTCCACCTCCTCGCCAATACCAGATATTTTTTGTTTTGTCTTTTTAATTTTGCCCATTCTAGTAGGTGTGTCTTGCCACTGAGCTGTGATTTCATTTGCACTTATTTGATGACTAATAAGGTTGAGCAACTTTTTATGTTAATTGATCATCTACATATCCTCTTTTGTGAATTATCTGTTCAAGTCTTTGCCCATTTTTCTACTGGGTTGCCTGTGTTTTCTAATTCATTTATAGGACTTCTTTATATATACTGTATATAAGTTGTTTGTTATATGTGTTGCTAATACCTCCTCTGCTATATTTTGCCTTTTCATTTTCTTAATGTTGTCTTTTGATGAACAGAAGTTCTTGGTATTATTATAATCCAAAATATCAATTTTTTCCCTTTCTGGTTGGTGTTGTGTTGGGAGTTTTTTAAGGGAATTTTGCCCACCCCAAGGTCATAAGGATATTCTATATATTATTTCCTAGAAGGCTTGTGTTACCTTTCATATTAGGATCCATAGACCATACTGTCTCCAGTGTACTTCAGTATCATCTTTATCATAATAGTGTCTCTATTCTATTTATCATTTATCTGTTGTGCATCTGTCTGCCATTGTGCCAATATCACACTCTCATCATTACTATGGCTTTATAACAGATCTTGATATGTGGAAGCGTAATTTCTCATCTTTTTTTCAAGATTACCTTGTCTAGTTTTTGCTGTTTGAATTCTAAATTTTAGAATCAGTTTATTAATTTCCAAACATACACCTGCTTACATTTTGATTGGGACTGTATTGAATCTACAGATCGACTTGGGGAGAATTAGCCACTTAACAATATTGAGTCCTGTTCTCTATGAACATGATTTGTCTCTCCATTTATTCAGGTCTTCTGTAATTTATCTCAATATTTAGTTTCCAGCGTGGAGGTCTTATGCATCTTCTGTTAGATTTCCCCTTGGGGTATTTGATAGTTTTTAATGCTATTATAATAAGTATCTTTTAAATATTTTCATTTTTATTTGTTTGTTGCTAATATATATACAACTGATTTTTATATATTAACCATATAGTTTTCCAATGATAAAGTTAACCAAAATAACACCTAAAAACCAACTTTGTAATTAATAACCTGCTTTCTGCTATTTTAAAATGATGAGAGCAGGCTGGGAGCAGTGGCTTATGGCTATAATCCCAGCACTTTGGGAGGCCAAGGCGGGTGGCTCACCTGAGGTCAGGAGTTTGAGACCAGCCTGGCCAACATGGTGAAACCCCGTCTCTACCAAAAATACAAAACTTAGCCAGGCATGGTGGCAGGTGCCTGTTGTCCCAGCTATTTGGGAGGCTGAGGCAGGAGAATCGCTTGAAGCTGGGAGGGGGAGGTTGCAGTGAGCCAAGATCATGCCATTGCACTCCAGCCTGGGTGACAAGAACGTGACTCTGTCTCAAAAAAAAAAAAAAAAAGCAGAATTATATTTACATTTATAGAAATCTAAGCCAGAGTAGTTTATAGAAATATATCACCACTAGGTATTATAAAGAATTACTAATTTAAACAAAGAGAGACCAGGAGACTATAAATTCATAAACGAATAAAGTACATACGATACCTTTATTTCTACTGAGTTTTTAATGACACAATTAGGCTTACAAAGCTTGTCAATTAAAGCTTATGTCTTTTTTTCAAATATAAATGGATGTTTACATTTAAAAGTAATCTGTTCTTTTAAAGTCTTTACAGCGTTTGTTTAGCAAAAAACATACAAACATAAGATAAAGATAAATCATCCTTACCAGTATTTAGAGAGTTACAAACTTGAACAGAGTTAGGTTCAAATTAATAAAGTTTACTTGTATCAGAAACAATGATAATTTGAATATATATAACATATGCAACATAAACACACAAACATGTAATGTTTTATATTATATAACTCCTTAGCAATATCATCTCAGCAAATATGAAGAATTTCAAAAAGTTCATGGAAAATACATATTATGGAAAAACTATACATGGATTTCAGTTTTTTTATATCAAAATAAACTTGTACTAATTTGTAACATGTCTGAACAGGATCTATTTTGAGGCACAAAAAAGGATAAGAAATCAGCTTGAAAAGAGCCCTTATCAGAGCAATGTCATTCTGCTAAAACTGAAGCATGAACATCAAATTTATGGGGAAACTTGGGTGGCAGAATCAGGAAATCATTGCTGCTTTACGAAATGTTTTTGGGGGCAATGCCCCAAAGAAATTGGCAGTTTACAAATGAATAATTTATTTTAAGAAAAGATGAGATGATGTTGAAGATGAAGCCCACTATAGAAGACAAACTACATCAATTTGCAAGGAAAAAAATAATCTTGTTTGTGCCCTAATTGATAAGTACCGATGATTAACAGCACAAACCATAGCCAACACCACAGCCATTCCAACTGGTTCAGCTTACACAATTCTTACTGCAAAATTAAAGTTGAGCAAACTTTCCACTCTATAGGTGCCAAAATCATTGTGCTCAGATGAGCTGCAGACAAGAACAGAGCTTTCAATGGAAATTTTACACAAGTGAGATCAAGGTCTTAAAGCTTTTCTTTGAAGGATTGTGACAGGAGATGAAACATGGCTTTACTGGTATGATCCTGAAGACAAAGAACAATCAAAGTAATGGCTACCAAGAAGGGGAAGTGGTCCAGTCAAAGCAAAAGCAAAGCAGTAAAGATCTAAGGTCATGGCGACAGTTTTTTGGGATGCTTAAGTCTTTTGGCTTGTTAACTTTCTGAAAGGCCAAAGAACAATAATATCTACTTATTATGAGAGTGTTTGGGGAAAACTAGCCAAAGCTTCAGCAGAAAAATGTCCAGGAAAGCTATACCAGAGTCCCTTTCCACCATGACAATGCTTCTGCTCATTCTTCTCATCAAACAAGAGCAATTTTGCAAGAGTTTCAATGGAATGTCACTAGGCATCCACCTTACTGTCCTGATTTGGCTCATTTGGACTTTTGTTTCCTAATCTTAAAAAAATCTGTTAGAGCACCCATTTTTCTTCAGTTAATAATGTAAAAAAGATGGCACTGATGTGGTGAAATTCCCAAGACCCTGTTCTTTAGGAATGAAACAATTATCTGGTATCATTTCTTACAAAAATGTCTTGACCTTGATGGAGCTTATGTTGAGAAATAAAGTTTATATTTTTTATTTGTATCTTTTAATTCAATTTTCCATGAATATTTTGAAGTCCCCTCATGTGTGTATGTGTGTGTCTATATATATACACACACACACACACACGAAACAATGACCTCTCAAGCATGCTTATTAATTAATCCTACTTACCCATGTCAGAAAACAGGCTAGTTAACAAATAGAACATATCTAGAAGAATAATACTAAACAAAAACCAAAATTATATAGCTTTATATCAAAGTTTTTCATAGTCAATGAAATAAATATTCTGGAACATTTAAATATATTTGGTTTTGGAGGATAAGGCAATAAAAAGATTGAATAAAATTAGGTATTTTACATAGATACATAAACAACATGTTTACATTCTGACACATTATATATTTACTTGTTAGTTTCATGAGAGAAAGGACTTTGTTTCTGTTCTCTGCTATATCCCCTGTGCCTAGAAGCTCACAGAGTAGATGCTCAATAAATAATTACTGAATGATGAAATGAATTTCAGCACATATTTCAATAAGCTTTGACATATCTATATTCATGACTAAAAGTTAACATAAATTTAGATCTGGAAAATTTGAATGTCCCGCCTTTTAATTTAGGCAGAATAATAAAATGCTATGGCAAAGCATACGCATCATTGTCCCCTGCTTAGAGTTGCTTTTCCCCTTACCCATATCATCCGCCTCTCCTAGCAGAAAGCAAAATTTCAAACATTTACAATTATTTCTTTGAGAAGACTGTAGAGCATTGTTTCAAAGAGGGTTTTCTTAAGCCTGCAGGCAAATCTAAAAAGGTTAATGACTCAATCAAGCTGGAGTTGCTCAGCAAGCACTACAACAGTGTCTACCACTGCTTCAAGGCCAGCTTGTTCAAATACTTCCCTGAAATCACAAAAGTCATTGTATTTAAACTTTTTTTCTATAAACTCATATGAAACAATTGCTCTTATTGTATTAGGCTCTACATTCAGTGAACAGGTAAAATTAAAAGCTCCTCTAGGCCGGGCGCGGTGGCTCAAGCCTGTAATCCCAGCACTTTGGGAGGCCGAGACGGGCGGATCGCGAGGTCAGGAGATCGAGACCCTCCTGGCTAATACAGTGAAACCCCGTCTCTACTAAAAATACAAAAACTAGCCGGGCGAGGTGGCGGGTGCCTGTAGTCCCAGCTACTCGGGAGGCTGAGGCAGGAGAATGGCGTAAACCCGGAAGGCGGAGCTTGCAGTGAGCTGAGATCTGGCCACTGCACTCCAGTCCGGGCGACAGAGCGAGACTCCGCCTCAAAAAAAAAAAAAAAAAAGCTCCTCTAATACTTCTAAAGTAGTAGAGTGTCTTTTAGTTTAAATGACTGGTATATGCTGATATGCCAAGACTATAGTAATTTTGTTCAATTTGTTTAATTTTTAAGGTAAGCATTAAGTTAATTATTTAAGTTCTTAAGGGCTTGTTATATAAAAATATGCCTTATTTAAATATTCTCTTTAACAAGAAGGCTTATTTCATATTAATTTTCAATAAAACAGCTATGGATTCAAATTTTAGGCAAGTACATTCTAGATTAGATGTTTAATAGATCTTTGATTTAAATGATTTACATGAATTTTTCTGGTTAAGGCCGAACTTATGAGTTAGTTCCGTAGATTTTTCTTAAAATCATCTTCTTGCATCCCATCCCCCACCTCTACATTTTCCTTCCTTTCCCGTCCCCCAACAATTCTATCTTTTCCTGAAATGTGTAACTGTATTCTAGCTTTAAAGAGCAGACCTTACTAATATTGTTTACCGTTACCATTCCTAAAGCATGGGGCTTCAAGGTGCCTTTGATCCCTAATAAAATAGCAAGTCCAAGGACACCAGAATTTTTGCTTCAAGAAAAGCAGACTTAAGTGTGGAACGCTCTCAGGTTAAAGGAGAAATGTTTAGCTTAACATATAGGTAATGTTGTGTTGCTTTTACAGATCAGGCTGCAGCAACTCACAAAATGTAGCCTCATACAAGTTACGAGAATTTTTATCACTCGGGTATTTGGTAATCTTTTTTTTTTCTTTTTAAACTAAGTGGAACAGTTCAAAGATAACTGATATTATATATTATCTTACATTTCTTTGGATGACTTAGTCAATTCACCTTTTTTCCTTTTACAGTTGACCTCAGAAACAAACACAAGATAGGTTCAATTCTAAGACATGCAGAAATATTCAAAATCCATTTCTCTTTAGTTGACTTCCAAGGCAGAGAGAGTAAACAGCCTTCTCCCAGCTTTCTTACTTTCCACAGCTGAGAGTGTAGGATGTTTACAGTATCTGTCGCTCAGTGCTCTCTAGGGCGGGGTTGGCAGTCAGCAGCATAAGCCTCAGGAAACCCAGTACCATTTGAAGATACCATAATATGTCACAGGAAAAGATCAGAAAAGTATACTTGGGACTAAATTATGGCTCTTTTAGGAGTAGGGTTCGAAGGGTGGGTGGGGAGGCTATATGACACTTAGTGCTGCCTGCTCAGTTCTTGTTTTCTTCCTGTTTGGCACATGCTAAGATATTCCTAAGGTCTCTAGCTTTGGGCTTGCACACTCACAGATTTGGTTAATTTTGGATTTTCAATATTCTGTGCTTTCCCAAAAGGGTCTCAAAATATTCACCAACCTCCTTCCTTAAACAGTACATATTCCCTTTCTGACTGTGGGGAGACATGAAATATAGCCACTCTCTGGGCTATACAACTTTGTTTCAGCTCACTCCTGCACAGAACTGAGAATAAATGGCTAAACTGTGCCTGGCTAAACAGAAGATCATCCAACAGTTTAATTACTGAAAGTTAGTCACTTTAATGATGGGTTACATAGTGACAAATTCAATCAAATGAGCAAAAAGTAAATGTTAGAATACAACTTACATGCATAAAAATGGTGTATTGCAAATTGCTGATATAATGCTAAAGTTATTTTAAAAATCCATATTTGGACAGAAGTGAACCTGCAATTAGAGGCATACACATGAATGGAGTCAGTTGCTTCCTAAAGTTATTTTCTAAGAATGACTTATTCAAACAGTTCTTGGACTTCATTTGCTAAACTGGCCTAAGGTACACAAAATACTTGGGTGAAGAAGAAAGTCGTCATTACTATATACCACAAAACAACCCTACATAATAAGAGACCACACTATAAACCCAAGTGGCATATAATTCCAAACTGTTACAGAACATTATTCATTTCATTCATTCATTCATTCATTCAACAAACATTTGTGAGTGCCTGCCACATATCAGCAATGTTTTAAATTCTGGGAGATGAGAAATGAAGGGTATCATCCCTACCTTCAAGAAAGACACAGCTTAATTTGCAAGATACACACATACACCATTATTACTAGTGTTATGATGGATCAAAAGACACTTCTGAGTTGGCTGATAGCCAGGCTGAGTCTTGAAGACTAAATAAAATTAGCTAGGTGAAGATGGTGCTAATGGGGATTTGGAAGGGGTGGGCAGTGAAGAAGACAGTGTAGCTTAAAGTGTACCAGAAAGAACAGTCATACGGTAAAGAAAGAAAGACAAAGTAATATATGCTGAGGCCTTTAAGAATTCAGCAGAGGTGGAGTCAAAGATGCATGTGGGTGAAGGGTAAGGGGAGAGGCGCAAGGTAAAGATGGGAGTCCTTATGTGCCAGGCTAAAGGGTTTGGGCATTATCTCCAAACGATGGGTGTGAGTGAAAGATAGTAAGCAGGTAAGTGGGATGATCGTGTCTATACTTTAGAGAATTTACTCTAGCTTTAAGGTGGCAGGTAAGGAAAACAGGAAAAGAATCACTGTAGTAGTATAAGGGAGAGCACGGGAGCCTTAATTAGGGAAGAGGCAGTAAGACACAGAGAAAATGAATATGAGAAATTATAAAGACAAGAAGAACAGCAGAATTCAGTGAGTAAGTAGTTGAGGGGAGAGGCACTGTAGAGATGGAGAAGTAATGGGTAATTCACAAGCCTGGCTTGGGCTTGTTAAGGCCTTTCATGCAGGAGAGAAAGAATAGGAAGAGAAGTGGAGAAGGAAAGAACCCTGAGAATGATAACTTGAATGGGCTGGGCTGCAAAGTTTATGACCCCAAGGTCAGTGAATACTGAATTCTGTCACAACTGAAAGAGTGAAAACACTTTGAAGAACTAAATCACACAAACTTTCTTTACTCTGTTTCTGCACTTCTGCTTACCCTTCTACCTGGCAAGTGCCCATACAGTCTTCAAATCCCAAATCAACTATTCTCTCTTCCGAATCCTCTCTGGTCATCACCATCCTTAACACCCACACCCCTCCCCTAACCTGAGGAAGAATTGTTCATTTTGTCCTTTTACCACCATTATACTGTGCCTAGGTCACATAGCTGCATATGCCTAGATCACAGAACTGATACTTTATTACAATTATTTGTTTATCTATCTTTCTACTAGGGAAGAAACACCATGTTTCATCTAACCTCATTTCATCAGAAGAAATTCACAACATGCATCCAGGGTTTGTTTGGTACTAAAGGAGGTTCTCAGTGAAGGTTTGATGAATGAATGAATGAATGAATGATGCCATCTACCACCTGACAATGTGTTAACAATGTTAAGATGATTATTCAGGTTTTAAAAATCTCTAAATAAAAAATATTTACCAGTTTCTGAAACTTTGTTTTTATTCCCCCAAAATTCAAGGTTAGGCTGTTTTACTTTTCTAAGGAACTCACAGCTAAGAAGAGAAGGCAATCTCTCCTTAAATGATGTCATTAACTCCTGTAAAGTTAACCTTTTATGAAGGTAGCCTGATTTTAAAATTTTATTTTCATGATGGATTAGAAAGTGAACCAGGATACACAGTAAATGCAGAGAAGAAATCCACGTAAACAGTTTAAAAATATACAAGAATGAAAGAAAATGGTCATAAAATGTGGGTATCAATACTGAATAATCATGTAAGCGCTTAAAATGTTCTACATGGAAAGAACCACACCTTATTAAACAGTCACTAAAATAATTTCAGCTACATAAAATGATTTTAACTTCTTAAAGTCAAGTCTGAAAAGTTCCTTTTGTAACGTGAAATCTTTTGCTTCAGTAAGGCTTCTGATGTAATAGGCATTTTAGTCACATAAAACCAATCTCCAATAAACTAGTATTTGATCATTTCTAGTTGTGAATGAAAATACATTTATTTCAAATGTAGGTTTTATTTGATCAAATTTGTCACATTCTGTGACAAAAAATCTTACTCATCCATTAATTAAAAAAATTCTGCAGTAGTACACATCACTTTTCAGTATACACAGTGGCTTTTTCCAACTTCCAAGGTTCATTTTTTAAATTAAAATGTAGTAACTTTACAGTATGTAAAGTTTTTAATTTTAAAACTTATATTTTTAAAATTAAAATGTAGCAGCTTTACAGCCATGAATGATTCACTGGAGAAAAATCACTGCTCCCAGATTTAAAGCTTAATGTATCTTGTATGCAAGGATTTTCTGCAGCTCATGCCCTGCCCAGTAATGGGCTTTACTAAATCTTTTTTTTTTTTTTTTTGGAGATGGAGTCTCACTCTGTCACCCAGGCTGGAGTGCAGTGGCGTGATCTCGGCTCACTGCAAGCTCTGCCTCCCGGGTTCATGCCATTCTCCTGCCTCAGTCCCCTGAGTAGCTGGGACTACAGACAGACGCCCGCCACCACGCCCGACTAATTTTTTGTATTTTTAGTAGAAATGGGATTTCACCGTGTTAGCCAGGATTCTTCTGACATTGTGATCCACCTGCCTCGGCCTCCCAAAGTGCTAGGATTACAGGCGTGAGCTACCATGCCCTGCCAAGGTTTTACTAATTCTTCAAGTCAGGCTCCAGGTCTTCTACAATGGTGGATTTTAGAGATGGAAGGAAAATTCCCCAGTGAGGTTGCTTCTTTGCATCTTATTCTATGGGCATATCTCCACAAGTGACTTTGCCACCTGTGTTCCCTTCCCTTACATTTGCCATTTCATCTTCCAGCTTGCCCAGTATATGGGATGAATGTTTAATGGAAAATTATCATTCCCTAGTTGAAAGCAAGATCCAAACCTCCCATATGTGACAAATGTACCCTTAAGGAATACACGGAAATTTCCAAGGAAAATCTATGAGAAAATCATAATGGAAATTTAACAGTACACACCCTATTTTAAGTCTCCTTCACTTATAGTAACTAAAGGTTCTTATACTAGTTTGTTTTTATTTACTCTTGGATCCTAAAGGAAAACTACAGCATAGGATAACTCACTACAGTTAAAATATGTGGAAAATCAACAGTAATGTGACTTTACAGTAGATAAAAGAACAGAACATGTTCATAAAATTTATGGAGATTTAGCCAACACAAAAATTTCATGGTTTTATGAAAATACCCTTTGCTCTGAGAAAGTCCACTTCCTCGTTAATCAACCTTCTCATGTTCTCAAGGGAAAAGCTCTCTCCACTCTGACCTCAAAGTGTGGTGCTTTGAATCTGTGCTTGATGAGATTCTGTCTCAAGTTATCAATGTAGCTTAAATTAACCTGTTTAAATTTAAAATTTAGTAAATTCCATAGTGGAGGGAATAGCTGGAATTCCATGTCCTCCTTCTATAGAATGGTGTGGGCAGAAACAAAAAAAGTTAGGAGACCAGTCAGTCTGAGATAACCTATTTAATCATGGTTTCCTTAAAAATTCTTTGGGCTCTTGATTCCTGTATTTTTTTTTTTTTTTCTTTTCCACACTTACTATTTCATTACATTGGTGTGGCCAGAAGAAAAAAGACAACCTTCTTCTGATGAATTCATATATATATATATTCAAATATATATGAATATATATATTTTTAAACTGCCTATCAATATTAGTTTCGTTTTAACTGTGCAAATTTCAAAAAAAATTAACATTATGGGAACTTTTTTAGCAATATGAGTTTACAGTTGGATTTCCAATGAAAATGATTTAAATAAAAAAACAAGATTTTCTCACAGATAATTTTTGGAGTCCTTTCCCCAATATATTCTATGAGCAAGGTTACAAGCTACAGAATGGACTACAATAAATAATTGTGGGTTTTTGTTTAAAAGTTGGCTAATTTTACTTTACAGTGACGGTGATGGGATTTTTGACACTGTGACAAAAGAGAAGATATTCTAGCCAGTGTCTCTGAATTGAAATATTCATTTAAAAACTTAATCTGCATATGCTAATAACTGCTTTTTAATTTAATCTGGAAAATGGTAGTCCTGCCAACATTTTAATTAAATCTAGAATATTTACTAGAGGCATATTGGAATATCCTTGGAAATAACTGTTACTGCTATAGAATATCAAATTATTATAATAATACTTAGTGGTATGAGTTCAGATTTTGATGAGACCTTATTTTTCCACTGAAGAGGTTTTATCAGTATAAAAGCTACTTTGACCAAATACTATCCATTATGTATCAAAAACACAGGTAAGTGGCCACCCACCTCTGTATTTAACACAGTATATGTTTATGTGTGTGTGACAGGGAGGGGTATCTGAAAGCTACCCACCAAAATGATAGTGTGAGTTATTGTAGAAAAGAGGAGGGGATAGGACTAGAACTTGGGTATCAAAGAAGATTTCAACCTTATTGGCAATATTAATATTTTAAAAAAAGAATGTACTCATGCAATATGTATACAAATTTGAAAATTACATCTGGTCATTTAAATTTAAATTCTCTCTTGATCCAAATTAGAGATAGAGTTCACTTGAAATTCTAGCTTCCCTAGATAGTTAATCAAGTTGATTAACTTTGTGACCTTGAGTACTCTTAGAACCCTCTCTGAGCCTCAGCTTTTATAAAATGATAAAACATCATGGTGTCTTACAGGGCATAAAGGTACATTCTCAGTAAGTATACATCATCAGACGTACTTTATACCACCAGTTCCCAACCTTTTTGGCAGCAGGGACCAGTTTCATGGAAAACAATTTTTTCATGGATGTGGGGGCATGGTGAGGGGATGGTTTCAGGATGAAACTGTTTCACCTCAGATCATCAAGCATTAGTTACATTCTCTTAAGGAGCGGGCAACCTAGATCCCTCACATGTGCAGTTCACAACAGGGTTGGCACTCCTATGGGAATGTAATGCCGCCACTGATCTGACAGGAGGCGGAGCTCAGGCTGTGATGCTCACTTCCCACCACTCACCTCCTGCTATGCAGTCCAGTTCCTAAGAGGCCCCGGACCAGTACAGTTCCATGGCCCGGGGGCTTGGGACCCCTGCTTTATCCCAGACTGTTGGTATGAATCTTTCCAATTTCACCATGTAACAATGTCTTTCTTCTTCCAGCCTAACTTCTTTTTTTTTTTTTGTATTTAGTACACAGATCTTTTTCTCAAGCCAAAGGTGGAAATGTAAGGGACACTGTCTGCTTTCTCCATCAGGGCTTCTGGCCCAAGTCGTCTCTTTGTTATAGAAAGTGATGTGCAACCAGGATGGAGGAGGCCTCTCATCATCCTAGTTGATAAAATGATTCCTTACAAAAAATGTTCTAGAAAAAAACTAACAAATTTAAAAAGAATTTTTTTAAAACCTCAAACCATACCACCAGGTGTCACTATAACCCAAAGCACTGCTGGTAATTTTTCCATTCAATTGTAAAGAAATGCGAAAACTACACATCGTAAGTAAATGAGTACTGTCTTACAAGGCTTTCCATGTCAGTAACTTATGTTGCCATACAGTTACTAAACTGAATATTCTAAACAGATGAGAAAAGGCACAAGCCTCATTTTTAAAAAACCTGTAAATAGTGATTAATGAATGCTACATGATTTATAATACAGTAAGTAGATATTTATGGGTCAAGGATTTCATATTGGTGGGAAAACGTGAAGGTCCATATGATTATGGTGATCTGTCATTTGACTGAAACAGACTTGTCATTTGACTGGAACAAGTGAGTGAGTCCAGCTGACTGCCTGACACTTTTCTTGTTCTACACTCTATACTGGGTTCACTTCTTAAAGATATAAAAAATAACAATTGAAAATTCTAACTAATAAAATTATAATAACAAATTATAAAATTCATTTTAGAGATAATTTATTTTAATAACTACCCAGATATTTTAACATCCTTTTCATACTTTTCTTAGTTTCTTGAAGACAAACCTGTAGCACTGCATTTTGTGTTTTAAAAAATATAGATGTAATGTATATGGCAATAATAGCACCAAAGGATAGAGAGGAGGTAAGCAGAACTTTAGTGTTGCAAGATTTATATATGTAAAACCAAAGTTAATTCGTAAACAGTTTTCATCGTGATAAATTAAATGAGCATATTATAGTCCCTATAGTAATCATGATAAGAAGAATGCAAAGAAATGTAGCTTTAAAAAGACAACAGAATTAAAATGGTAAAATAACGTTTAACACAAAAGAAATCAGGAAAGGAAGGACTGAGGAACAAGCAATACATGAGAAAAATAGAAAACGAACAGTAAAGTGGCAGAACTAAATTCAACTAGATCACTAATTACAGTAAATGTAAGTGGACTAAACACTCTAATGCAAAGGCCTGTTGGGGTCAAGCTGTATATAAAAGCTAGGCACAACTATATGCTATCCATAAGAGGTACACCACTCAACCTCACTGGCTTAAGCTTTAATCTATCTGGCTATTTTCTATTATGATAGTTTGCTTCTCATTAAAAGTGGAGTCTCCTACAATCATCCATTGTTGACTTGTGAAACAGCAACTGTCTCTATCTTGGTCATTGTGTTGCCTTATAGGTTTATAAGGTCATAATGGGCAATAATCATGTTTACCACATTATACTACCAACTGCACACTCCTCCATGTGGGTAAGGATTATATGTACTTGGTGATGATGACAACATGCTTTTATCACTTAGATTGGCTTCAGAAAACACAGCTGGTACAACATGTTTACAGCTGTAATTCCATCAATTACTGTTAAAACTGAGTATTATAAATTCTCCAAATAGTTAGAAAAAGAAAATGTACTACATAAAATGTAAAAATAGTTATTCCATTGAATTACCTGAATAAACCACATGCTAAAACAGTTCTGGATTAATGATTAATCAGGTTTTCATAATACTAATAGCTAACATTTTTCAGTGATTTCCACGTTCCAAGCACTGCGCAAAGTGCTAATTATCATAATGTGGCAAATAACGCCACACAGAAGAGGAAGCTGACACTTAAACTTGCTCAAACTCACCCAAGAGTTAGATCTATACTCAGATTTACTTTTTCCAGCATCTATGTAAACATGCACAACACAGAGAAAGTATAAATGAAAGGAAGTACATTTTGGTTCTAAAAGCTTGATATTAATATTGATTGATATTTTAAAAGTACACAAGGCTCAGATGTATCTGAATATTCTACAGCCTCTTACAAGTTCATGGGGAACTATATAGGATTTCAAGTTAATTCTCTGGGGGTCATGCAATGTCTTTATCAATCCTTGCCTATCAACATTTCAATGTGCAAAAACGAAATCAAGAATCTCTGCTTCGCTTCAGAGATACATCTCTGAAGAAGAAATTCAAATAAAATACAGAGGTAACTATTTTTGTAATTAAAAATTCAAGCCGATGAATTTTTTTGAGTTAGCATTTTGCAACTACTACATTAGCAACATTTAATATATAATAGAGACAATGTAGACATGGCTGCAGTAAAAAGAATTTTATTAGCTTCACTGCTTTTGACTTGGTGACATTGCTTAAGGTAATTTATCATAAGGAAATAAAGTGATAGAAACCAAAATGCTATATGGAAGTATTAGTCATCAAAATGAAAACAATTTTAACAGTAATTTGATACAATGTGGTATGTGGATATAATACAGTAATTTAAGTGATTAATATGATATCTATGTATAGTATACATTTTTTAAAAAAGCACATACTACTACTTTCAGCATACCCACATGATTACATCTACACAAAAATGGACAGGTACTGGAAGGTAACAGGCAAAAACTAAAATATTTGGCTTTGAATAGTAAGATTGTGAATCATTTTTGTGGACGAATTTTTGTTATGGTTTTCCCAACGTTTCAACAATTTTTAAGACAAAGGAGAGGACAGTACCTAGTCTCACAATGATGAGACTTAGATAACTGATGTAATGCCCTTTTTAGGTAGATCAAATCAAAGATGTTGGCCTGCCACACAATAACTGACTTTGCTTTTAAAATAGGAGCAAGAATGTAAAAGTTTCTCAGGTAGCTGATTATATTCAGGGAAACCTGAAAAAGAGACTCCTTATATTCTAATACAACTTCTGACAATGATTTCTTTTCAGCAGCACTGAGGGTGGTTCCCTTGTACAGCTTTTTTTTTTTTTTTTTTTGGCTATTGTATACTAACATGACAGAATGTTTTGATGAAAAACAGGACCCAGTAGAATTAAGCAAAGAAGAAAAATGTACTGAAATTTTTACAAATTAGTATTAAAATATTTTAGAGTTTGTTTCAATACTTAATCTTTAGTCTTTCTAACTGTGATTATCCACACAGATCAGATTTATCACAGATCTTTATTTTTTCCATTATATTAAATTTTGCTTGTTGAATAAAACAAACTTATGATGAAAAGTCTTATAAAAGAACATGTCTTTTATTACCTTTGCAAAATCAAGACTCCGAATTCAGTCTAATCTGCCTCCTCCCAAACAAAAAATCTTTTGAGAAAAAGCTGAAATCCTATTACCTGAGAATTTACGTAAAATTGTACATTTACTTTCCAACCAGTCTGAAGGCTGAGGAGACTGCAAGGAAAGCAAGAAAAAGTTAAAATGTCTAAACAAAAGACTGACTGGCTCCAAACCTAGTTGCTTAATCACCAGGGCCCAAGTGGGCAGTAAGAGACATCTGTGGGGTTGAAAGCAGCAGAACTTACAAACTTCAAACATGTGTTTCCCAATCATCTCTTCTGTCTCCCCAGAGGGATAAAAATAAAGCAACATTAGTTAAATCTTCAGGAGTGAGCAGTCACCTCAGAATTAGGTCAAAAAAATGAAAAGTAAAATCAAATTAGCCATTTCTTATCATTGAATATTTGGAGTTTGAGGAGAGAAACTGGAGTGCCTGATTGATATGCAACTTTCAGTTAACTACAGGCTTCATTTATAATTGATATTCTGGCCTTATTCATTCTGATTAAGTTGACACATTCCAATACGGTTGCTTGTGATAAAGTTTAACACATTGGCCTTTATGCTTATTATGCTTTCTCTACAAAGACATATCAATAAATATTTGTATTAATGTATCTTTTTTTTTTTTTGAGACAGTTTATAGGGTCATATGAATGGAGTCAGGAGATCTATGTTTGAATCTTGGCTCCACTTAACTACTTGTGTGACCTTGAGCAGGCTATGAATTTTAGTATACTCAACTTTAAAACAGATGGTGGTGATAATAGCAACTCTGTCATTAAGGTAAACCTCAAGTTTCTTAACTGACAAAATTTAATAGGTTCTTCTTTGTGTAACAGAATTTAAAGGCTTACTATGTACCAGCACTGTTCTCGGCTACAGAGACTCAGCAGTGAGTCCCTGATATCCTGGCATTCATGGAGTCAAATATAATTAATTAAGATATTATATAATTTCACAGGTGGTGACAACTGCTGCAAGGGGAAGTGCAGTAAGCTAAATGATCAGTCTGAAGGAGAGGTATTTTAGATGGAGGTGGTGGTCAGGTAAGGCCTTTCTTAGTAAAGTGGTATCTGTCCAGGAAACTAAATGAAGCAAGTGGGGGTGAGGGGGTGAGTCATATGTGTATATCTGGCAGCACACATCTGCCTAATTTTATTTAGGCAAGTTTCCACATATAAATGTGACATACATTTGTACAGGAAGCTACTATATAGAGAAACAGGAGTTTGAAAGAAGCCTGGGGATTAAAGAGACCAGCAGGAAATTATATAAAGAAAAAGAGGAAGAATATGTCAGTGGAGAAAAGGAAACTTTTTTCTCACATGAAGCTTCTGCGTTTGAGCACAAACACTGTGGTCTACAGGATCCCTAGAGAGTGGAAGGGAAGCTGAGTACCTAGAAGTAGGCTCCTGCAGGCAGCAAGCTCCAAGGGGTGATTAAATATTCCTCTCTCCCAGTCTTTCCTAGTGGGGCTACTCAACTTTAGATACAGGGATAAGCACTGGAAAATAGGAAAAGGAATCCAGTTAGGGTTAAATGGGGGTCTTGGGCTGATGATCTTGTTTCTTCACCCACAGTCCTTTTGAGATCTGTGCATAGGATATGATTAACTTAGAAAATCAGTGTAAGAGTCAGCCCAGGTATAGTACGTACCCAAATAAAGGACTTTCTGAAAATGATTAATTTCTCCCTCTGTATAAACACTGGGAGATAGGTGTTGCATAAGCAGTTCTTTGAAAATTCTCTAAAAGAATATTAAATGTAGGCAATGTAGGAAAAAAAAAAAAAAACCAAAAAAACTGACTCATTGTTCTCCTGGGCTTCCTCTTCCCTCTGTGGCAAAGAGTCCAAATTCTGATATGGGAGTTCTAAGTTCAAAGACATTTACTTCAGATGACAGTGCCATTTTTATAGCATGTTAACCAGTTATGTGAAAGAAGCTCTTGCTAGTATATGCTTGAATTACTGGCCTGAAAAGTCTATTAGTACTAAATGTTTTAGGAAACAAGATACTCCAAACTTCAGTTTCTTAGGGGTTATCTGTTAGTTACATAGTTCAACTAGTTTCCCAATCCATCTAGACCTCAACATTGAATTTGATTTTACAATCTCAGGAACTTGAAAAGCTTCCACTTCTGCACATGCTATTTCCCAGCTCTAGTACCACTTACTTACAATGAGCTGCTTTACACTCTCACCCAACCCTTCAGCCTCTCTGAGAGCCAGGCAGTAATGGCCATTTCTGGGGCTATATCTAACTAGTTCACAGCTGTATCCTAAACTCTCAGCATAGGGTCTGGTTCAGAGTAACAACTTAATACATATTTATTAAGTGAATAAACAAATGTCTGAAACCCTCTGTCTTGGATCAGCAATTATCGGTTATCTTTTCTGAGAAGTTTGGAGAGAAGGTGGGCAGATGTTTATTTAACGTGAGTGTTAATTTTTATTTCCTCCCCTTTTTATCTGATTACTAGATGGGCAGAAAGAGAAAATGTATTAGGCAAAGTCTATATGACTAAGTCTTTCAAGATGTCCACATGGGGAAATTTAGTGTGAATCCGAATACAGCCAGGGAGATTTCACAACTGCTGCACAAATGTGCTCTAAAGGAACTGATGGGTCGGGCGCGGTGGCTCACGCCTGTAATCCCAGCACTTTGGGAGGCTGAGGCCGGTGGATCACGAGGTCAGGAGTTTGAGATCAGCCTGGCCAGTATGGTGAAACCCCGTCTCTACCAAAAAAAAAAAAAATACAAAAAATTAGCCGAGCATTGTGGCGTGCATCTGTAATCCCAGCTACTCAGGAGGTTGAGGCAGAATTGCTTGAACCCGGAAAATGGAGGTTGCAGTGAGCCAACATTGCACCATTGCACTCCAGACTGGGTGACAGAGGAAGACTCCGTCTCGAGAAAAAATAAAAAATAAAAAAGGAACTGAAGGAATTGATGATCTATAGATTATAAACCTGGAGGAGAGTGTTAAGAATCAGCCTTTACAGCTGTGAACTTCCTTGGACATTTTCTATACAATATTTTAATTTGTATTACTATCTTAAACTAGAGGAAAATAAGGTTTTCCAAATTTGACATTAAAGAAGGCAGTGAGTATTTTGGAAGAGTGAATCAAGAACTCCCAAAAAATCTATGACAGATTAGCACAATGGGCTAAAACTAATTTATAGGCAGCATTTCTAAGAAATTTCCTATGGGGGGAAAAGTGACAGTGGCAGCTCTTGTGAAGTCTTAGGGATAAATGTAAATACCTACTTCAATTCAGGTAACAGGCCAAAAAAGCACCAATTGGGGCAAAACAGCAATTCATGCGAGAAAGGAAGGAGTTCTGACACTAAGGCCAACCTGAGTAACACAGATGTCTGCCAAAACCAAAAAAAAAAACAAGAAAAAAACAAACAAAAAAAAGCTAATGTGGTTTTAGCCAACGTTAAGAGAACTGTGCTATCTTTAGAAATCAACCAAGTATTTACGGAACTTCTACTGGCATTGTTCTAAGCACCAACAGAAAAGTGGGGAATAGAGGAGAATCAGGCATAATCCTTGCTTTTAAGGAACTATTTAGTCATAGGAAGATTAGCAATTACAGAAGAATGTAATAAAAGACACGATTTGACAGTCTCAACTATCAAGGCAATGAGCCTTCAGAATTCCCAAAGCCCAAGTCCCCCAACCCCAACCAAAAAAAAAAAAAAAAAAAAAAATCAGAGGGTTCATTATACTCCACAGGTGTAGCCCATTAACTGATGTTTGGCACCATGGCCTTCAAGTCATCAATAACCTGCTGTAAATAAGGTCCACTACTCTCTTTAGAGAAATCAAGTAATAGAAATACATTTAGAAACTGTCTTTTTGGTTTGGTTAGTTGTTTTAGTTTTAAATGAAATATAATTCATTTATCCGAAAAATTTAATTGTGGGGATTAGCTCATTCCCAAATGGGGTCAAATAAATCAGGCATTACTGTACATAATTAAGCATTGAAGTGTACAGGTCCATCTGTAAAGCCTAAGAAGGAAATGAGCCTAAGAGGTCAGAGAGATGAGATATCCCGTAACTACAGAGCCAAGCCAGATTTGTGGGCTTTGATTACTCTGAGGTCATGGCACAACCAAAGATTTTAGAATGCTGATGGGAGGATGTAGTGGAGACAGCGGAGGAGGGAAGGGCTGCTGCTGCTTCTAGATAAAGCAGGTGTGTAATTTGTATACTTTACCAAAATACCAGCATCATGTTATTCTTTATAGGTATGGTACACTAGATACCCAATGATGGCACATTTCCTTTTCAGGTGGGGTCTCCAGTGCATATTTTCCCTTATTTGCACCTATGTTTGAACTTTTAACACCAGAAAAAAAAATCATGCCACCAAGTGGATGCATGCCACCCCAAATTTGTGGCCTTGAATCTCAGTTGGCCTTCAGTGAAGCACAGTCTCTTCCACAGCCATTATGTTTTTGTTTTTGTTAAACGCTTGCAGCAGCTTTTCCAAACCTCCATCCCTTCCCTATTTTCATCCCCTTCAGGTGTAACCTACCTCACTTCCTACTTCATGAAGTACATTCTGTCCTCTACATTACTGCTTCCCAGATGAAATCTATTCTAATATCCACTTATCCTTTCTTCTTCATAGGAAAGACACCTCTCCTTCTGTTCTAGGCTAATCCCTTGGTCTTCACAGCTCCTTTCAGCCACCCTCCTTGATGCCTCTTTGCAGCATCTTCCTCTGCCCACCTTTAGATGTCCCATTCCCCCACGTTTGCAGATTCTTTCCGCGGTCATCTTCTCGCACTGACTTGGGCAGCATGTTCCACCAGCTCTTCCTGAGGGCTCCGCTCTCCACACTTCCATCCTCTGCACATGCTCTTTAGCTTTCTGGGTTGTCCGCTCCATTGATACATTGGCCCAGGATCTGCTGTGTTTCAGTATGTTCACACCTTTCTTTTTGAACTGATTTTCACACTAAGCTCAAAAGACCTTCTCCGTCCACCCCTTCTAAAACTCTCAACAGCACCTCTACCACAGGTTCTCTCATGCAGTCACTGCCTCCATTTTTGTCTTCTTGTAACTTGTCAACTCCTTGAAATAAGAGACTGCATTGTTATTTGCCACATATTTATGTGGGTAAGGGCTCAAAAAATATCAAGTGAATGAATGAATTTTATATACATAAAATATGGTATCAGTAATGATATGACTCAGAAGATATCCAAACATCGTCTGCATGACCAATTGGTGGGGCTACCATTTGATAAGGATGTGGACCAAGTAACTTAATGCTCCTACCAAGGGAAAGAATTTATGATGTTATGATGATCCTATACCAAGTAAATCTCCTTAAAGTTACTGTTTTAAAGACTAGAAATTAATCAAGTATATAATAAATGTACATTGGTGGTATTATTTTTTCCTTCTTATGTTTCCCAGCAGACACTCAAACACTTCAAACACAGAGAGGTAACTTTTGCTCTGTGTTATGACGGCCTGGGTCACTGGCTAATGAAGACCTAAATTTTTCTTTTATTCTAGATCTATAAACCTAGTAGTTCTTGGAGAAAGGGATTTACCTTTGTTTCTCAGATGTCCTCTAACTTTCTGCAGTAACTGCTAACCAACTATTTGACACTATCTGGGTGTGCTAGACTTAGGGAAATTTGTGTCGTCAGCAACTCCACTGGAGACATCATGTGACTGCAAGCAAGGGATGATGATAAGAACATCTTTTCCCCTACTATGTACAATTTTTATTTTCAAGATAAAGCTACTTATATTTAAAGCTTTCTAAAATACCAGGTCTTACAGTGCATGTGTGAAAGAAAATAACTTCATAGTTTCTGGCATGGCTGGAGACATTAAAAGAGCAATGGTTGTTGAGTAAAATCACAGTTTTCAATCTTCCTGAGACTGTTATTTCCTCACTAATTCCCGTTAAGCAAAACATTTAAGATTGGTATGAAGAGACCACATTTTTTTCTTCTGAGGACTACCTTTCATGGAAATGATAAAATGAAAGCAAATTATTCCACAAGGTCCAATAAAACAGCCAAATCCTCCCAACAAATTCATAGACACCATTACCCTTAAACACCCTCCACTTATCAGAGGGACAAAAAGAAAACTTCCTTAGATCCATTCAAATATAAAAAGTCTTTACTACATTAAATTTTATAAAATTCCATTGTTAAATACTTCCTCTCAAATTCCTGCCAAATGGGAGGATTACTGCTCAAACACACAAGGAATATATGACCTCCTCCCACTGCCCTGATGAACATCAGGGTTATACTTTGGCACACACAGAGATCTATTTTCTACAAAGGATGCAGCTTTTCAGACATGTGAAGGATCTGGAATGAGAACACCAGCACTCATCAACCCACTTCCTCTATTGGAAGGGAGTCTCCCAAATAAGTCCTCTGAAGGAAATACTGAAATGAAGTCACCCATGTTTTGTAAAGTAACAGTAGCTTGATGATGTGATTGTCTCAGAAGTGACACAAGGTATAGCAGTTAGAACAAAAGTTCACTGGGACTTTTAATAAAGCAATTTTTGATAAATATTTACACAGATGCACACACAGTTATTTGTTCTGCTTCAACGGGACTCATCCAAGTGCTAGTTTTAAAATATAAACAGTGGGAAACTGCTGTAGTAATGACTAGCAAAATACTGCAATTATTTGCAAGAGTTGAAAGCCGTTCCTTTAATAAAAAGTAGCAGGCTGTGTGGGAGAAAAAGGAGTGAAATTCTCTAGCAAGTGAGGCCAGTTGGAATTTAATAATTCACTTTGGCAATCATATTTGTTTAGTCAGCAGGCCAATGTTCCTACTGTGCTGCACAATGCCAGGGACAGTCTTCATCTTAAATGCCCACTGTTAAGAGAGCAAATGTTTCTAGCCAAGCTACATAAATACTATTACTGCAGCAGTCCTTGAATACATACCATTTATTACATATCTCTGAGAAGATCTGTGCAGCACAGAAAAGACTCTTGTTAGTTCAGAGATTAATTTGCCTGAGATGGCACCAGGGTATTTGAAAATGTATTATTAAGCAATATTTCAGAAGTGGCCTATGTGTCAGCAGATAGTTATGCTCTAGTTATAGAATATAAGATAGTCTCCAAACGATATTTTTAACATCTCCTTAGTAATATAAACAGAGACCAAGACATGGAAATCTCTCATGGTTTTCTCTTTTTATTGCAGTGTTTTAGTCTTCAAGGATATTTTCCTCATCACTGTTCATCGAAATTAACTTCCTCTTCAAAAGTCAGATATAAAAGTGAAGAGATTATAAGAGCATGTATATATTGCTATAGTTTTAAAAGCAGACAGATGTAATGGATAATTAGAATAACACAATTAAAGTAACATCTACTGTGCAAACAGCTCAAATTTATAAATAAACTAGCCATCTATGGAAGGTTCCTATAGAAATCAGGGATGTAAAGAAATAGAAAATATATAAAACTGAATTTATATCTGTACACATCTCCTCATACAAATATGTTTCCTGTGCTTAGTCTCTGGTTCCCTTATATTTAGACTCTTAAATATAATTTAACTGCTTAAATTAACACTTTACCAGGATTTGCCTTTTAGTAGTTATGTATGGTAACCCAAAAGCCACAGACCTTTTTTAACTGGTACATATTCAAATAATGCCTAGCAAATATTTTGTTTTCCTTTCATAAATATACGGCAGAAATGTTTGTGGAAAAATCTAAACCTTTTTTCAATGGAGGAGGAGAGAGAATTAGGTGTTTGGAGAGAGGGAAATTCTGTGCATAAAAAAGCACAGAGTTTCATAACTCCAAGGCAATGAGACTTGTGCAGTTAGTCCCAAACAGGATTACTTCCTTTCCATCAAAAAGTGCCTTGATACAACCCCACCCACCACCAGTGAAAGGGGCAGAACCCACACAGCATGGTCCAGGAGAGGTGAGCCTCCTTCACACCAGAGACCCAGAGTAGGGCCTGGTGGTACCAGAACGAAGAGTGATTTCTTGGTGGTGCACGGGGAGCTGACATTTTTTAGAGTGCACTAGAGGAAAACAATTAACTCAGAGAAATAGTTTTAAAAGACTCAATGTTCAAGTCTGAATTTAGGGCAGTAATAGATTGAGATTTAAAAATCTTCAAACTTATACTACAAGAGCTGACCAGGAAGCTCCAAGAATGACAGGTGTGGAACGAAGAAACATCACAAAGGAAGAGAAGTGCCAAGTCTCATTTAACACCCTCAGCCTCAACTGTCTATGAATTTGGTTAAGTTCTCTACTTGGAAGACAAAAAGTCATGCTGTGTATAACTTGATAAATAATAATTTCATTTAAAAAAAAACCTTTTTAGATAATTGTTAATAGTTTCCCTCTAGCATTCCTCATAGTCCTTGCTGAAGAGGGCAGCTGTGATATAGAAAAATAACATCCCTTTATGGCTACCTTTGCCAAAATAGCTTCTCACTCTGCAGGCCCAGTCTGACCCAAACCTCAGAATCTCCTGGACTAAGAACAACTCAGACCATTGTGATTCAGAAGTATCTCAGTACTAGAGAAGACACCAGGATGGCCAGGAGACAATGGCAGCATTAGAAGGCCCTAGTTGAACAGAATATATAATTTCATTTAACAGCTGCTGAAGCTCATTACGCTGGCATGAATGATTCTTTACAACCACAAAAAGAAAGAAAAACAGACAGCAGCCTATTTACAGATGCAGTGAGAGCTGTCCCTTGCTTTCCAGCTTTCAAGGGAAGCAGAACATGTCTGCATAATAACTTTAACCTATAATTCAACGCTATTTAAAAGTGTAGCTTGCAATAAGCTTACAGAGATATTTTTATACAACGTTTTCAAAACCTCCACAATCTCTCAGCAGTTCCTGACTGTATTGCTTCCAGGCTTGCTGTTACCTGCTGCGGGGCCAATCAGGCAGCAATCTAGCCAGCCCAGGAAATCTCTATGGCACATACCCTCCCTGCACTCAAACATTTCTCTCTAAACATACTTTGTCCATCTTCATGTTTTCAACCTGAGGAAAGTATAGCTCAAATGCCTTCCACAACTTTTCCAGCTTAGTGTTTTCTTTTGTGATCTTCAGCACCTTATTCTTTACTTTAGATTCTCTGCCACTTACTGAGTAACCTTGAGCAAATAATTTGGCCTTTCTATGCCTCAGTTTCCTTACATGTAAAGTCACGAAGACACCTACCTCACAGAGCTATTGTCAGGATTAAATTATGACTAACACAAGTAAAGCACCTAGAATAGTTCCTGGCACATAGCATACACTCAAAAAATGCCATTCAGAGTTTCATTATTATTAGCACTACTTAGGACGTCATATGCCATTACTACTGATTTCACACATACATCTTCTACTCCACCTCAAGAAAAATTGCCTGAAGGCAAGTATTGGCATCCAGAGGGAGTAAGGTGCACATTAGTACCCTTCCTTGCCCTCCTCCCTCTTCTTACTCCTTCTCCACTCTCCACCCACATCCCAGACACACACACTGAGGAGTACTGCTATGATGGGTCAGGTTTACAGACATTTTCTTGGCCAGTGGGTGAGTTAAAGGTTCAAGGACACACAGACGTGGTCGTTACGCCATTTGCAGACTTCCATGGGGATGTTCTTCCTCCCAAAAGCAAGCAGGAAGGTGTGTTCTGGAAAGGTCCCAACTTTTGCTTCTCTTCCATCTTCTCAGATAATCTTTCTTCTTCAACATATGTCATAAAAAGAACTGCCCAATATAGGGCTCTAGGTTATGGGAGTGTGAAATGAATAATTCCAGTGTGGCTCATTAGCATTCTACAGTGGGGTTGAAGCAGATGTCCTACTTAGTAATAAGATGTTATTCTGTTTTCTTTTCCTCTCCTTAGCATCTATTTCCTGTGGAACTTTTTCAGAGAGGGGTAGCTGATTTCAGGTAACGTTGGGGCTTTGGTCCATATACCATCATATTTGCACTCTTATGTGTAACCATAGGGATCAAGGTTTTTACAATGTTGCACCTTTAAGCACCTAACACCATTCTTTATACAAACAGGTATTCAATATTTATTGAAGTAAGCTGTTGTTCACCTTTTTATTTTTATTTATTTATTTATTTAATTTACTTATTTTGAGAGAGGGTCTCACTCTGTTGTCCAGGCTGGAGACCTTTTTATTTTTTAAATATTACTACCATTCTGGTAGGGTCAGTCACAATGATAGCGGTCCTATTATTTAACTAAACTAAATTCAAAATTTAAAGACCATTTCATAATAACAAATACTAGTCTAATGCTTACTAGTAAATTTCAAACTTGTCATTATGACCTACAAGGCTTTACAATTCCTGGCCTTTTCTTACCTCTGACTCTGTTTGGCTTATTTTGTACCAGAATACTTCATAGTTTTTACTTGATCTGATACCTCTGGTCATTTGCACTTGCTGTTCCCTCCCTGGAATGTTTTTTCCCCAAAATTGCACATGGTTGGCTCCTCCTGATGACTTCTGTCTCAGGACAAGGAAGGAGCTCACAGCACGAAGACAAGGGAATGAAGGAACTGTTCCCCTGAGGAAATGACAATTGGATTGAGACCTAAAGTATTAATATGCACGTGTGTTTATGTGTATGCATGGGTATATGTGTTTGGAGGTAGAGGTGAATAAAATAAGAGCATTCAATCTATGCAGAGGGAAGAGATGAGGCAAAGATTTTGAGACATGAAGGAATAGAACAAGGTTGTCTGAACAACTGAAAGTCAGTGGTCAGTGTAGGGGGACAGCAGTAGGTGGGGCATACATCAGATCACAAAGATCTCTTTAGAATAAGCTCCACAAGAGGGGCAATATAGTACTTACACACATTAGCCCTAAAGTAATATCTTAAACTATGATACAGATTAATCATTCTTCAAAAGAAAAAAGAAAAATCGGCCGGGCGCAGTGGCTTACACCTGTAATCCCAGCACTTTGGGAGGCCAAGGTGGGTGGATCACGAGGTCAGGAGTTTGAGACCAGTCTGGCCAACATAGTGAAACCTCGTCTCTACTAAAAATACAAAAATTACCCAGGTATGGTGGCACGCACCTGTACTCCCAGCTACACAGGAGGCTGAGGCAGGAGAATTGCTTGAACCCAGAAGGCAGAGCTTGCGGTGAGCCGAGATCGCACCACTGCCCTCCAGCCTAGGCAACAGAGTGAAACTCTGTCTCAAAATAAATAAATAAATAAAATAAAATAAAGAAAAAAAAATCGTCCTGCCTTCATTGGTATTCTCTTATTCTTTTCTAATCTAGAAAATCAACAGTGCTAGAAAAGTGTTAGTCACCCTAGGACTTTAAAATTTCCTTCAGCCAAAGTGAGCTACCATATCCTGAGATTCAGGGGATGGGACTGCTCTTACAATTCCTTGAGAGCTTGTTTTCTAACTCTAAACTTAACCCTAACTTCTCCAGCACTAGTCTTACTGTTGTCTCAGGTGGTAAACTGAATGAAAGTAGTTTTAATTCGCTATTAGCATATCACACATATTCAATAACAATTACATGTGTACCAACAACCTAAATAGATTGTATTCTATACAAAAAGAACAGAGAAATTACCTTTCAGTAAATTGCATTTTCATAAATTGAATTTTACCTTTTAAGTAGTCTTAAAATTTTAGAATTTCCAATAACTCATGATGATTTATTTTTTATTACACAGAGATTTTAGTTCAAATTATAAGAAATCAATAAAATCAAACCAGAAACTGAAGTTAAAAGTGCAGAAAGGTTATTTCAATGAACATTATTGTTTTTATGAATTAACAGTATGTGGATTTCCTAATTTCTTACTCAGTATCTGACCATCTCAATTTATTTTAAGCCAAACATAGTTCACTGGGGTGTAAGAGTAGAATGAGAATTGCAGAAAGACAACTATATACCTGATATGGCCAAGAAAGCCACTGAAAGCACATCAAAAAGAACAAATGTTTGAAAATTAAATTTTCTAGATAGGCATTCCATAGTTTAAATATTGTATTCCAAAGATAATTTTAATCTAACATGATTAAAGAGTGATAAATTTGGCAAAATCACTTCTTTGATATGCACTTAGATCTATTATGCACAAAACATGAACACTCAAAGTTGAATGTTTGGATTTGCAACTTTTACCAATTCTCTGACTCATTTCTGCAGGGTTATACTCAGTGCAAATAAATCTTCATTCAAATAGGCCAACAATGTTTTTATTGTAATAACATCACACATCCTGAAAATAAATATATTTTTACTGACTGTGGGAATTATGACTACAAATGCTACTGGTTTATGGCATTAAGATATTTATTTATATATTTAACTGCATGCATTTCTTCAGCGTTTACATAACTTTTCCTTCACTGAAAGACTATTGGTATAAGCATTTCATCTTTTCAAATGTTTACTAAAAAATACCAAATTCCAAAATTCAGAAATGGTAGTCCGGCCCTACAAGGAAACACACTAAGAATAACAAGCTGATGATATGTTATCATACTGTAGAATATTTTATATTTTCTAACACACTTGCTAATATGTTATTTCACATCCTGAAATCTCGTGTTATCATTTTTGAAATAAGAGCTGTGGAAAGATTCTAATATTACTAAGAGTTGTAAAGGCACTCGATGGAGCTCCTTCATTAATTTCTCTAACCACTCAGGGCACTGAAGTCTGTGGGGACAGTAAGTTCACATTTAGTGTTTGTGCTAAATGAATCCCCAACCTACTTTGTTTTAATTTGCATCAAAAAGCCTCTACCCTGAAAGTACTGCATTATTAAGGTTATATAATAATGAGGTATACAAATTAGGAAAGGCAGATTTAGCATCAATTGCTTGGCAACATTAACTTGCCCACCACATTCATACTGAGACTTTAGAAGTGTACATTAGAGAGACACTTCTCCGCGCATTACGATAGAAGTCTATTAAATAATATTTAATTCATTGACTATTATTTCTAATAATAAACACATTCAGAGGCTACTTTTTTTGTTTTATTTACTGGCTTTTTGCCATTAGGAGGTGTAAAAATGAGGAGGAAAAATAATAATCATAAAATCCCTCAATCTCAAATGATTTAACAGCTTCGCTCTGTATTTGGCAGTGCACAAAAACAACTACAGCACACACTAGCAAATTTATCTTCCATATCTATAGAATACTTTTTATGATACAGAACCACATGAAGAAAGTCTTCTCTATTATTTTAGTGAGATTGTTAAGATAGTACACTAAGCACCACCTTTAAAATTTCAGTAAGGCGCTTCCAAAATTAAGATAAACAATTAACTTCCTGTTACTCTTCTGATACAGAAAACTGGCAACTTTGAATTAGTGTTATTAAGCTACCAAAAATCGATACCAGTCAGGAAAAGTTGTTTTCCCCTTGAATGGTAATATTTAGCTAAAATGTTAGTAAAAGAAAACAGAACAATTCTGAATAGAGAGGGATTTATCAGGTCTAGGTAACTAATTCCCATGCAGGACGGCCTTCAAATGCATTTCCCTTGTCTCCACAGTCCTCCCGTCTGGTTTTAGTTATTTTGTAGTAGAGGAAAGGCTTCATACATGTGTAATATTTATAGACAGCATCATTGTAAAATGGAGTGCGAGTTCAAATCAGAGTTTCAAGGTCAGGAAAAATAAGTATCACTTAAATGAATCACCACTGACACTTTTAGAAGCTCTTAACTTCCTTTAGAAATCTCCCTTTCAAGCATATGCTAATTTTTATTTTGGCAAATCATGAATAAAAACTAAACGTATAATACTTTTGATGATCACTCAGTGTGGTGCTATCTTTTAAACATTACTAACTTTATAGCAACACTCACATAACAATTAACACATTTTGACAGTGTTTTATTTTCAGTAACTGACCTCCTACAGTCCATTTTAAGAATTTTATATTTTAGTTTATAGATATTTTATTATGCTGATATGTGAAATTTCAAAAATTATAAGAAAAAACATGAAAGCAATTAGTAAGGGTTTCCAATTTATGCTAAATATTAGTTTATCTTATCTAAGTGCATGCATGGTAACTTTGTCCACGTAGTGGTAGAAACATAATACTGAAAACTTTAGAAGTTATGTTTTTTTTGTAAAATAAAACATTGCATCCAGATCTTATTTCAATTTGAAAAGTGAAAAATGGAAAATGTAGAGGGCAGTAAGTTTATTTTATATACATATGTGTGTGCATATATATGTGTGCATGCATACATATATATACAGAGAGAGAGAGAGATGGTAGTCTCCCTCTGTCGCCCATGCTGCAGTTCAGTGGCACCATCTTGGCTCACTGCAACCTCTGCCTCCCAGATTCAAGTGATTCTAAGCCACCCGAGTAGCTGGGATTTACAGGTGTGTGCCACCACACCCAGCTAATTTTTGTATTTTTAGTGGAGACAGGGTTTCACCATGTTGTCCAGGTTAGTCTCAAACTCCTGACCTCAAGTGATCCACCCGTCTCAGCCTCCCAAAGTGCTAGGATTACAGGCATGAGCCACCGTGCCTGGACTGTTGACATTATTTTAAAATAGTATTTCACATTATTACTGTGGAAATGTGGGGCACAAGACATAAGAAATACTAGGTATTAAGTTCAAAACTACCCAGAATGGCTTATGGAGGTTTGTATTTGTTGATTTAAAAATATTTTAAAATGTTGTAATTTTTACAAATTAAAAAGTTCCCATAACTAATTATTTACATGAACAAAATGACCAGGTAAGAGTGATAAAATGGAAAATTCAGAGGGCAGTAAGGTAAGGAAGAGGATATAAAATAACACAGGAAGAGAACCTAAAGAAAGTGAAGGTCAAAGATTTAGGAAAAGTTTAACCATTTCTTCAAACCTATAGTCATTTACCTAGGAAATATGGTTGGGTGCCCCCAGAAAAACAGCTGAGTTATTTGCTCTAGGTGTTTTCAGTTTACCAATTAAAATAGACCACATTCTCAGTTCCAGACCCAGGGCCTGGCAGAGGCCTCCCCAAGCCCCTTGCATTTCAGTGGCAGCTGATGAACCTCTCATGGCCCAGCATGACTGACTGAGTTTATTCACTTGATAGCTCTATGTATGAGGGAAACTTAAAGACATTTCTAACACATACTTCTCTCCATCCCAGGTATTAGTATAAATGCCTACTATTTTAAATAGTGGTATGATCATACTGTTTTAGTATCACTTCTTTATTATCATCACCAATGGGTACTACACAGGGAAAAGAAACTCTTTTACGTTAATGGAAACACTAAACATTTATAAAACACTGTGTTTTAGAGGACAAAAGATATCACCTTCATATTTTTTTAAAGTGTCTAGTTTCTATTTAAGTGTATACTTAATATTTCTATACTTCAGTGTATACTTAATATTTCTATTATACACTTAAATAGAAATATTTAAGTTAAATATTAAACAAATCCACCATAAGAAAAATATGCATTTACAAAAAAGGCAAATTAGAAATTATGTCCATCACAGAAATCTTCTACAGGATTCTGAATCTTAAAATTGTCTTCATATATTTAGGATAGAATTTGACGCATTTATTATTTTTAAGAGAAATGGGTTATTGCATAAAACTAAGTTAAAAGTTCAACCAAATGGAAACAGTATCCATAAATTCCTGAAATACTATTCTAATCATCTAAAACAAGAATAGGTTTTCCAAATAACAGAGTTGAATCAGCATTTGTTTATTTTATAGACACTTTATTAAGCTGAGAGCTGCTACTTTATTACTTAAAGACTAAGCCTATAAGGAAATAAAAGGGGTTTAATCCAACTAATGTGAAAGTAACTAACCCTTCACCTTACTTTTTTCCCCCAAATAATTTTGGTTTCATTAATGGATTCTTTCTGTGAATGGGTCTAAAACACACCTATTTTGAAACTGCAGAAAGGGCGGGACAAAACAAATCACTTCATAGATTTGTTTGTGAAATATTGCCCTACTATACTAAAAATAATAAAAATACTATAACACATTTCCTCACTTCTCTCACAAATACTTTCTTTTTGATAGTGCAAATTCTATGCATACACAGAGCACCTCTTCAATGCCCTGCTGAAGCCCTCTAAAAATGTACAGAGACGGTTTTTAAGTGATTTAACTTATACCATTTTAATTCAAGCTTTGTAAAAATGTATCAAAGAGATAGCAAAGTATTCAGTGTTAGTAAACAAGATAATTGCTCCTAAAGTATCCCCTTGAAGTCCGAGGCAGTAGGCAGCTGCAAACATCCGACTGAAAGCCCATCTATGGCTTCACAGCTTCCAGTCGAGGATGTTTACAGTCGCTCACTGTCAACAGCCATATACCTTCTTTAGCTTTCTGTTCGGTTAACCTGAAGAAGTAATTCCAACAAGTGTTTCTAAGATGTGCAGGCAACGATTCTGTAAATTACTGAAGCCTCATTCGAACAGCAATATTCTAGAAAATGTCTCAAATTCAAAACAAACAAGAAGGCTCATGGATGTCTATTACTCATCACCGAGTTTCTAGTTTCTATAAAATTTTGTGATATACTAAGACAACATATGTAAACGGTTTCATTCATTATTGTTAGCCACAAGAAGTAAATAGGCAAGTGGCCAGGTTACTTAACATGACTTCAACATGCATTATGTAATTAAAATCCTTCAAGCAAAAGTGACCAAACACAGAAACTAAATTATCTTAACAGCATAAAGCAGACATTTAACATTAAATACTGCAGTTAAGTGAGCTTAGACTACCAGTGAAAATATAAAAGGTCTACTTTAAAAGTTATAAACTCTGACAAAAAAAAAAAAAAAGACTTACGTGCTGCTTTTATGGATCGCTTTTGCTCTAAAGTCTGCTCCCAGAGAGGACTTGTACAGTCAGCTGATTTTTGAAAGAGTAAGCAACAATCAGGAGAAAAACAGAAAAGAATAACGAGGTATAACACAGGCATATATCAGTATGTGGATCAAAGTTTTCCACTGGAAAAACACAGAACCTATCACTCACAACAGTGACGCACATTAACTCCAAATTTGAATGTTTTGAATTCCACTCCCATTCTCTTATGAAAATAAATGAGGAAAACTGAAGGTTAAGCTCTATCAGTCACTACTTTCCTGAAGTAATTCAAACCCATTCTGGGTCTAGTGAAAGATTAAGTTGATACAGAAAAGTGGGTGTGCCTTTCCCTGAGATTTATTTTTAGATGAAGTTACCGTAAGATTCTTAAATTGCATAAGTCTTACTAGTTTGTGATATCAAACCCGAAACAAAAATAAAATCCACACAAAAAGCATCATGCTTACTGAAACTAACAAATATGAAGAACTCCATAAATTACTTTTTCAAAGCAAAGGGTAACTCTATCCCCATTAAGGTTAAAAAAGTTAATCTTTGAGTCAGCAGGTGAAAACAAGCTGAATTATGTTGTGGCCTTTTTCTTTATTAACTAAGGACTTTGAACTATTAAAACTTCCTAGGGAACCCGTTTTCTCAATGGGTCAAGTCACATAGGGGAACAAAGCAAACTTTATCAGTGCTGTGCAATTCTACATTCCAGAAATTCTTAGTACTTGGCATTCATATACCACTGCTGACTAGAGCTTGGGTCAATCCACCAAACTCAGCTATGGCTACCAACCTTGTGAACTTCTCACCCAAGATACCCACTTCTTTTAAGTTAGCCACGACTGGACAGGCAGAGTACTCTTTAATTAAAATAGATAAATACCAAGGCTTATACCCTGGGGGGACATTGTATATCAGTGACTTTTTACAAAAAGAAAATATTTTTACTACCATAAATTTTTCTCAAAGTGACAGGTCTCCTACTTGCCTTGGAATCTTACTGATTTTAAGTAATTGTAAATTAACATGTAGAACAGTGACAAGTAAATACTAAGCAAACAACCTCAAATAACAAATAATTGCTTAAATAATTCTATTGCCACCCTCTCACTTGGAGAACTGCTGATCCAAGTGGGACCAATACTACTCAGTAACCAAAAAAATAAGCATGTAGTTTAAGTAACACTAAGTCTCAGTTAAACTGGCAAAAGTATCTGACATCTGATTGGAATAAATCTGCTTTAGCTTTCACATAGATTTCACCCAGCTCATATCTTGCTAAAAGAGGAGCCCACATACATACAGGCAATAAAGTGCTTTTCTATTTATGAACTCTTATAACTAAGATCTTATGGTCTTTACTTTGTTTAGGGAACTTTTGATGTTTATTCATGAAGTTCTGAGCAAAAGACTGTGTTTTCAAAGTTATGTCAAGGAATTCATTGGATCACCAATTCTCCAAGTGAGAGGGTGGCAACAGAATGACCAGGACAGCTTCTTCTAACCCCGCATACCTGGATTGCCTCTGCCACATCCACATTGCAATTCTTATTCAGTTGATGGGGCAGCTGCTGTGTATGTGAATTTTGCAAAAGCTATCAAACAATTTTGCTACACCTCCAGGGCAGAGAACCATTGATCTAGAAGGACTGAGCTAAATAAGTTTAAGACTAAAAAATCTTGCCATGACCTGAGAAATATGACCAGTAAATCCATTTAAAAATTGTGAATTAAAAACAAATATGGCAGAATAAGATCCAATTGTGTTCAATACATCAGACCCTGATTTGTCTTATATAACGCTAGAAATGCTTATAAAAAACAATGTAACTACTTTAAAACCATAAGGATACTCTTTAGCCCTGTTAGACAAGGTCTCTAAAGTCTTCCCACCCTAAATTGCAAATCTGGATGTCTGCACCCTGGACAGGCTTTATTATCTTCCTCACATCAGTTTTAAGTGCTTGCAGGATTAATTCTTTCTGGTGGAGAGTTTAGGAGCAGCCTGAGATAGAGTGTAAAAATTTTTTAGCTACCCTCAACCATTCAACCCTCTTCCACCCTTCTCCTGTCCACATAGCCTTCTCACCCTCTATCCTTGGAGTGTTTGTAGTGAAACTCTAAGAATGAATATGTCTCATCTCGGCACTGGACCCAGTGCCCAGGCTCTACATCCTCCAATCCTCCATCTCTTTGGGGGCTTAGTGTCCAGGGTAGCTGCATTAATAGTTTTGGCATTCATCCTCTGTCATGTTGCTTTGGAAAAACACACCTAAAGACAAGAAATCTAGGTGGTTTTTTATATCTTTTCTAGAAAGCATAGATAGAACTGATCTGAAATTGAAGTGACCTAAATGTACAAAATTCTGTCCTTTAAAATTAATCTTTACCTTCTCTGATTCAATCTTTCACACATAATCCACACTCTTTTAGTCTAATTCAAAGGCTTCTAATTCATATTTCCTGCTACCGATGATAATGATGAACCTTCCCTTGAATTTTTTTGTAATTAATACAAATACAGACCTACTTACTCCTTGCCTCATGAAAGCGGACAAATGCTGTAAGAATTTACTGGAAGTGATTTACATGGATTGTGCAAATGTGAAAGATTAAATAATTCAAATTCTAGGAAAAAAGTATTATCTTGGATAGTATAGAGCTTACAGTTATAAGGAATAAAATCTCTTCTACTCTAGAAATGAGTATCGCTTAAATATCATTCTCTGATAAAATGGTAATGAAAAATAGAGAATTCAGCAAAAGTGTATGTACTCAAGTTTAAAGCCTTAATTTTAATACAACCTCAACTAGGTATTTGTTGTAATGATAAATAATGCCTATACATGATCTCATTTCATCCCTGCCACAGCAAGATAAGACATCTATAATCATTACCATCATAGATAAGGACAACAGGCTTGGAGAATTGAAATCACATCTGTTACTCACTTTTCTATTCTGATTTTTTTTTATTGTAAGCTTTTCTGAATCATGTGTGGAGTACTGGAGGGTGTGGGTTTCAACAAATATGAAGTAGTCAATCACAGTTCAATGAAAATTGTATTTTCTTTTAAAATTAGGCATAAAAAGTTAACAAATGAAAAAATGTTTGAGAGTAGAAACAAATATCCAGATCCTTTGGTGATAAAGCAGTTCATTCAGTTACTCATTCATTCATCATATATATTCACTTGCCAAACTCTCCTCTAAGGTAATACTGATTTACTATCTATGCCGGGGTTCCCCAGACAGGAGATCTCAAAGCTTGTCAGATAGCTTTTTTAGTTGTGGTCACCCTACTTTCTTCCTCCTGCACTGGAACCCCCATCTGGCTGGAGCCCCTCCTTCCTACTTTGGCTGGCATTCTTGCAAGGGACGGGGATTCCAGAGAGTCAGGGTATCCCAGCCCCCAGGCTAATAAGGGACTTTCCACCCCACTCCCATCCTGCTCCCTCCCTTCCTTCAGGCACTGTCAGCAGTTCCCTGGCACCTCCTTTGGACCACCTGCTGGCTCATTTCACTCCTCCCCAGGGGCTCCTGCTCCAGAAGACTCCTCTCAGGAAGAGCAACCCTAACCAAGAAATGCCCTTCTATTGAAATAGGTCTTATTTCTAAAGGGAGGTTAGGTAGATTTAAGATGAATTTCATTGAAATAACTACATAGTTGAATTCATACTCCAAATAGCTGTTTTACTTTTTTAAAAAGATCAAAGCTGTAAGATTAAATTATCTGCACAATAAAAACTGAACATGATTCAGTGTAAAGAAAAATTATTATAGAGGAACATAATTCTATAATAGAAACTGCATTTTAAAATATACATATTTTATTTATAAATATCACTATTAAACACTCATTTCTAATTTAGGTCAACTGTTCGTAGTTGATATCTCCATCAATATTTTAAGCAAGTTAAGTGATTTTGGTGACCTTAAAGAAACACTAGAAAGTAATCTTGCTACTCATTCATTATTTTAAATTTTAAAAAGCATTTCTAAAGCCAAGGTTAGTTTCAAGTCTTTTATTAATCATTTTGTGTAAAACAACAATAATCACCACAAAAAAGCTAGATTTCTGACATACTTAGAAACTAACCCATGCTGAAATTATATAATCATTAGAAGAAGTTTACAAAGCTATGCAATGACAAAAAAAATTAGCAGTTATCCCATCGAGTTAAACTCCAAGAAAGAAACTGATATAATCATGTTAAAAATTCGTGATTTTTCCCCTCTACTTTTCTGTATTTTACAAATTTTTAATGTGAATACTTTAATACAAATTGTTTTAGAAACAACTGACCCATTTCAGACATAAGAAGTAATACATTTTATATCTCAAGAGTAATGTAGACAGTACCAAGATACTTCTTATTAACAGTTCTCTATCTAGGTAATCTTTGGAAGAACACTGCATATACCTCTTCCCTGAAGGCTAGGATTCTGTCTCAATCACTGCTGTACCTACTGCAGCACCCCATAATGTGCCTGTTATACAGTGGATGTTCAGTATATACTGGCTAATTTTAAGATGTTGATAAGAAGATCTTTAAAACACGCCTTACTTATAATTATCCAGCATACTTCTTTTGAACAATTTAAAATCTCACAGCTCTTTAAAAACTGCTTTTTTCCCCTTTAAAAAGTGATGAAATAGAGACAACAGTTAATAATGGGTACAGATTAGAGCCCTAACATGAAGATGTGGTTCCCCCTCCGCCCAATCCTGTGGTCTGTGAGAACTGTCCAGAGACCAGTCAACGCTTTTGCCAAGGTGGGAAAACTCACAGCATTAGACTGTTTTGATAGTGACTGGCACAGACAGGTCTCAGGCTCATAGCCTGTTCTCTCCCTGAATGGAAACCAGGATACCGACACCTTGCAGACCTCTTTTAAGAAGTGACTGAGGTGCCACAAGAGGTGACAAGAAAGTACCACACACATATTAGTGATTTTTCCTTATTATGACTCTGATTATGAACATGTTAGGGCAAATTAAATAGAACAGTGTTTACTAATGGAAATAAACTACTAAAATGTTATTTGGGCTTTTAAATGAGCTACGTGATCTCATTTGACCTCACTGGACATCTATTTTCTCAACTGTAATAAGAGGGTTAATAGATTTTCTCCATAATCCTTTCAGTTATAAAATTCTATTATTTAAATTCCTTCATTGCTTGAATTTATGAGGTAGAGTGCAAACTGGAGAGAGGGAAGGATGGCAGAATTTTGTTTTTAAGTTAAACATACATGAATCATGAAAACAGACTTCCCTTAACTAGTGTGAGTTTTCCTAATACAAAGAACCACCAATTACCCTGAATTCATTCAACATTACTTCCCACACCCACACATTTTTTAAAATAGCAAGACTACAAAATAGTTTGAGTATATTTACAGACACAGTAGTCAGTAACTGGCTTATGAAGCTTTCTGTAGAAGAACTTGTCTTCAATATTGTGTGTTTGGATACAAATTGGGTTTGGCATGGGAACTGGGTTGCAAGCAGCAAAATAAAAGAGATTCATATACCTTTACCCATGGCAAACAGTGACACAGCACACCGAAAACAGGGATATGAAATTCTTTACAGCAGGGTGCAGTGGCTCGCGCCTATAATCCCAGCACTTTAGGAGGCTGAGGAAAGATTGCTTGAACCCAGAAGTGAGACCCCATCTTTACAAAAATTACGATGGCACATGCCTGTAGCCCCAGATACTCTGGAGGTTGAGGCGGGAGGATCACTTGAACCTGGAAGGTTGAGGCTGCAATGAGCCCTATTCATGCCACTGAACTCCAGCTTGAGCGACAGAGATACTCTGGTGCAAAAAAAGAAAAAAACAAAAATCTTAAGAGTCCAAGCTTTAAATCAGGTTATCAGCTCTTTATGTCACTGCACAGGAAAATAGGCAGCTGATATGGTTTGGCTGTGTCCCTACCCAAATCTCACCTTGAATTGGTGGAGATAATTGAATTACCGGGGTGGTTTCCCCCATACTGCTCTCGTGGTAGTGAATAAGTCTCATGAAATCTGGTGGTTTTATAAACAGGGGTTCCTCTGCACAAACTTCTTGCCTGCCACCATGTAAGACATCCCTTGCTCTTTCGCCATTTTCGTGAGGCCTCCCCAGCCATGTGGAATTGTGAGTCAATGAAACCTCTTTTTTTAAATAAATTGCCCGGTTGCAGGTATGTCTTTATTAGCAGCATGAGAACAGACTAATATAGCAACTTAACTTGAAACAGCTCTCTGCACCTCAAAATCAAAGACACTTTCAGAAGAGTTTTACTGCAAGTTAACGTTTGATTTAAACTGTTGTGGGGCTACCCAAACCTCAGGTGCTCAAATAAAGATCTTCTAGATTTTCAACAAAATAACTGCAAACTTCTAAAATAAAAATCAAACAAAGAATAGTTATTAAAAGACTCATGTTATGATTGCATTCTACTGTATTCACCTAATTAATATGTACTCACAGCAGGTTTGTGCTAAATTTGAATCACTAGGGATAACTGATGATGAAAATACAGTGTGACTGGCCCTAATTTTATTCGTAGAGTTAAGTATCAAGAGTGGAGGTTTTTTAAAAAAGCTCAGGTCAACCAAACAGGGCAGCCACAGAAGCAACAGCAATGAGCCATCAACTCCTGTTTTGCTCCTCTTATCTCTAAGGAGGAAAGAGAGTCTGAGAAAGCATGGGATAGTTTCCATTAGCTTCTAGGCCCAGGTTCTCTTTCTGCCTAACTCTAGAAAACCTTGGTGTGGTGGCAATCTAGAATAAACAAATGGGGAGAACAGTGCAAAAAATAAAAATTTCCATGATTATAGGAAAGGATGGACAAGTGGGAGAAACTGATAAGTGAAAAAAAATTAGAAAAAAAAGCTCCTTTTCCTGCTTTCTATCCCCCAATTTACTGGTGATTCCCAAGCATTGATCAAGAAAAACATCTTTAGTTTACTTTGTTTCAGATAAGGATCTAACCAAACCTGCTAAGATCATACTTTTCTATTTGACAAATGAAAAACTGTTTTAAAATAAATTTCTTCAAATCTAGATTTTTACCATTAAGATTAGCTCAATATTTTTGTTTTGTTTTGTTTGAGACGAAATCTCACTCTGGACCAGTGTGGAGTGCAGCAGTGCGATCTCGGCTCACTGCAACCTCTGCCTCCCAGGTTCAAGCAATTCTCGTGCCTCAGCCTCCCGAGTAGCAGGATTACAGCCGTGCCACCACACCTAGCTATTTAAACTTAGTGTTTTTTCATAAGAACTAATGAATAATCTACCTTTTCTATAAAGAAAAGTCATTATAGATGATTTGAGAAGCATCCAAAAAACCCTAAATTCCCAAAAGAATTCTTATTCTGACATTAGTTTTACATTCTATGAAACAAAAAATGCCACACTTTCATTTTACCTAAATTATCTGTTAAGAAAAGAGAACTTATATACAAAAGTACTTTATATTAACTTAAAAAATGTAATTGATGAAACCAACTACCCTAATTTAGAGTCTCTGAAACATTAATTTTTTAAAATCATCACATTGGTTAGGATTCTAAGGTACGCAAGTCTTAGTTTTATTCTTATTTTTTTCTTTCTTTCTAATGCTAGTCTTAAAATTGCCTCTGGTATTTTCTAAATGTGCTCAGAAGTCCTAGGGCTCTGGTAGTTTTTTAACTAATAAAATAAACATAGCAATAGAGTACCTGCAGTTCTGCTAACAATATTGTTTATACTACAAGTCCAATCCACAAAGGCTACAGAGAAAAATATCCAGTATAAACAAACATTACTTAGATACCAGTGGCATCTTAAAGCAGCACACCCAAGTCTCAAAATGCAAAAGGGAGAAATTTTCCACTCCCACGATGCCAGGCACAACTCCCTGGTAAAGCACTTGTCAGGTAAAAGACAGTGACATTGCCTCTGTTACTGTGAAGTTGGAGAGGAGGTGTGGGTGTGAAGCACATCAGTAATTCTCTCTTCATTTTTTCACCCTCTTTTTTTCCCCTCAATATATCTCTTCTTTTCCACAATGTCTCTCCTTCTCCATATTTCCTACTTTTAGTTGCTCTCCCATCTTCTTCCATCCCCAATTCCAACAAAAAAGACAGCTTTGTCCTTTAATTCTGTTGTTTAACATCAATCTCTAAATTTTATATAACACACATTCATAAACACTACTGGATCATATTTTCAAAAGAATATACAAAGGGCAAAGAGGGGGATGAAATGGGCTGGGGTTAAAGCTAAGAAAAAAATTATCCACTGGTATTTGCAATGCCTAACCTTCTAGCTGAGAGAGAAGTTAAACCCTCCTAAAAAGCAGGAGTCAGCCAAGAAATGCTAGGAGGAGGTAAGACATAGGTTCATGTAGCCCTATGAAAATCACATGAGCCAGTGCAGCCACCTCACCAGGCTGGAACAGTCAGCTGAAACCTGAGGAGTGCCTCCTCTTTCTAAGTGTGCCCTTTACTTCTAGAGCCCAAAGGCTTAAAATTGAGGAATGAGGACATGTTGCTCTTTAAGACTGATCCCAGCTGAGTCCCTGATCCTTTCCAAGTAGACGTATCTTCCCAAACTCTTGCACATACTTCTGTTGCTTCTTAGCACTACTAAGTTTTCCACTCTGCTTACACTTATCACGCTTCCCTTACTTAAGGCCTTACCATTAAATAAAACTTTGTATCTTAGTTTTCTCAATTGTAAAATGAAGATAATTACAATTACAGAGTTAAGAGAATTAAATATTCCAGTATTTATAAAGTGTTTGGGACATGAAAGTATTTGTTTAAATAAAATAAAAATAAAGGAAACCATCTCTGAATGCATATACCCAAATTCAAATGACAATAAATTTTTTACGATGCTAAAACAGACTTCAAACAGAAAAGAACACTGAGCGTATTGAAGTTGTCACTGTATCATCAATCCTACAGAGTTGCTAAGGACGGAGAAAGATTCCCTAAGAAACCAGGCTTTATTTTAAACTTCCATATTTAGTCAATTTTGGTCCTGAAACACTAATTATTAAGGAAGAAACACATCTATTTATTTTCTGAAACCACATTTTATAAACTGGAAATATGAGTCTACCCTCAGCATGGAACATCCTGTATCTGACTATTCAGCATCGCACGTCATTTGCATTCTTTAGGTATTATTTAGATAACATTATTCAAGACATTTCACTGTATATTCTAAAAAAAGAGTTTCAAGTGAAATGTTTAAGAGGAACAAACTTACTTTCATTTTGAGTCAGGGCTACAATAAAATGAAAAGGACAGCTATGATGAAAACAGAAAAAAAAAAGGGGGGGACAATATTGAAAGAGAGATAAGAAAATAATGCCAGCTTCGTGACAATGGGGCCATCTACTATGTTTATAATGTGTAAATAAGTAAATGATATAATGGCATCAAAACTTACTATAAACAGAGATCAGAGTGATCTTGAATATGGGCCTACCTATCTGCGAAGTATAAAATTACCTCATGAAAGTGAAAACTCTGCTTTAAACTTTTATTTTCCTATTTTAAAATTGCTTTTAAGGTAAAAATGTTCTAAAAACATGTCTGGAGTCTCAAGATAAATTACCAGATATTAACAATTATGGGTTGCTGGTTTTTTTTTTTTTTTTTTTTTTTTAGAATTTAGCAACAAGTTTAACTATTTTTTCCTGGTCATTGAAATATAAATTGAAAAATTTTAAATTGAAATGCCAACTTACAAACCTGTAAGACAGCTAACCATATTAAAAATTACTTCTGAAAGACTGATTTCACGAATTTAAGATCTAGAAAAATTTACACATGTAAACATCTGTTCTCTAAGTTACAGTAATATAATGTTAAGATTTTAAAAATATATTTGACTTCTAAAAATATTGTTTACAAAATTCTACTCATAGCAATTCAAGGAATATAATTAGAGGTTTTCTGAAAATAGATAAATCCTTATTTAATAGAAAGTATTAGCACTGATATTTTTAATCTACACAAATGGAATTTAAAATTTCCAAAAGTTTCTGCTAAAGATATCCAGTTTTGAAGTGTTAAGCTTGTCTAAATTTCAGCATTGTAACTTAAGAGTTCTAACTTCTGCAGGAAGAAAAGTGCACTTCATTTAAGCAAGAAATTTCCATTACTTCTAGATTAAGAAGCCACACCTCATACAACTACTGACAGGAAAACATTTTAATTCAAACCTCTACCACTACCTAGCCTGAAGCAAACTTTAATAAAATAAAAAAAAAAGAAAGACACGAAAATACAAGCACAACTCACATTTTCAAAGAAAGGAAATTCTTGCTAAATAAGTAGCAATTATGCTGAAGAATTTATATGCTAAAGCACGAATGAATATAAAAACACCAGAGCAGTCAACCATAGCTTTAGCACTTTGAGTATGATTAACAGAATGAACTTTCAAAGGTCAATTAAATGTCAATATACTTTAAAGAGATATTCTTAAGTCTGGTCAATGTATAACAGCACCTCTTAATTCAGGGGTATCCTTCTTAGTTTAAGCATAACGTGCATGGGATAAATGTACATATATATGCAGAATTACAACATGTCTCCAACCAGATTACTACAGAAAACTCATATATCACTTATCCTGGAGTTTTGACTATGTTAGTACTTTCTAAGTTATGAAATGATTAAAAGAAAACATAAATATATTACTATATAGTACCATCCAATGAAGATGAAATGCTCAGGACTAAGGTTTATCAAGAAGTTGATGCTATTTATTCAACAATATGAAATCATTCCCAAGGATAATGCTATATTGTCCATAATACATATTATCCAGATACCTAAGTCACCCCCCATTAACCTTCCCTGAATTCTTGTGGTTAAAGAGTTTGGAAAAAAGGAGTATGGCATTTAAAAACTGCCAAGTTTAGCATCAGAAATTTCTGGGATAGTACAGAACAAGTCCTGAAGGCACTGAGTGCCCATTACTGACCATTTCCATCGAAGAACTCAGTAAGATCTTCAATCCCATCCCATGTGAACTAGGTCAAGTTGTCCAAGAACCTCAGAATGAGCAGAGACCACCAAGATTATCTGACCCAGTCCTCTCCACTTAGATCAGCAAATAAAGATCCAGAGAGGTAAAGTAACTTGGTTTGGCTCACATGGCTCCTTAGCAGATGTCTTAAAACTCAGTCCAGTGCTTTCTTCTCTTCATAAAGTCCATCATATACTTTTTTTTTTTTTTCCATTAGGACTTTAAGACCAGGACATAATTGCCCAAATAAGGGTGGCTACCATCAGAATTCAGAGAAAGCTGGGATTTTTAAGAAGCTAATGATCTGGGAAGGCTCCAAGGAGAAGCTGGAAATTGAAGAATGAGTAGAATCTGGGTGGTTTGAGAGGACGCATCACTAATGAGGGAAGCAATATGGCTCATGCACACATGTTGAGCCTGCCATGTTCCTGAATGGGGTTTTAAGGCCACCTTATAAGCCAGGCAAAAAAGGTTCAATTTGATGAGGGAACAAATAGAAAGTTATTAGGGGACTTTCATTTTAGAAACCTGATGTGATGAACGCAGAGACTAGTCTAGCAAAAGGTGTGCAAGAATGGAAGTGGGAAGAGAGAAAGACTTGAGGTGCTTCATAGGGGTCTGTTTAACACTATTAATACCTTATAGGGCTTTTGTGAGGAACAAGTGAGCTGACAGGAGAGAAAGTATTTGACAAGAACAAATGCCCTAGAAAGCAAAATTATATTAAAAGTCTGGGGGTAGGGGCCTCTCTGACCATATCTCCATGTTTTGGTGACACACACTTCTCTATAAAAGCAAATTTGGAGATGAACTGTGGATCTTTTCCTATAAGATCATAGAAATCTCTTCCCTTCAATATTTCCAAAAACTAGATCCCAAGGGGGAGAGACAGCTGCCATCCGTAAGCCCCTACAAGGCTATAGATCAGTAAGGCTAAAATCCAAAACTAGGATTCTGTCTTTGAGGCAGACCACATAATCAGTGTTTCTGAAAGTGAGTCAAGAAAGTATATAATTAAGGGCTAAATAAGGTAGTACAAGTAAAGAAGAGAGTAGAAGAGACAGCACCTGAGCCAAGGAGGTACATGATGAAAGTTATTAGCTGGCACTACAACACTGCAGTCCACATCCTTCTCCCATCCCTTTTCCCTCTGCTCAACAACTACTACTTCCATTTTGTCCAGTGGTACTTATCTCCTCCTGCGTTGCGTTGTCTTCCTCTTTTTTTCCTTCTTTTACAGCAACTCTCCAGGCTTAAAAAGGAAATTTGGATAAGTTATTACAATAAATTAAAAGCTACATATATTAAATATATACTGTGTGATTTATTAGCTGATGATGTTTTAATTTATAGTCTTACATAATTTACAGAACAACTCCTATGAGGCATTTTTCAAGTAAGGAAACTGAAACTTAGAGAGTCAAGGATGTAGGTTGAAGCCACCCAAGCAGTAAATGGCAAAACTAGGATTGCAATCAGGACTGGCTGACTCCTCAACCTATGCTTTGAACCTCTCTTCTAAACAATCACTGACCCCCTTTTTTTAACTGATAAGCTTGAAAGTTCTCATTTATGTGTTGGGCATTTATAGATAGAGCCACTATATGAGTTTGTAGATTAAAGTTTTGACAACCAAGAACAGAGGTGCCTGGACTTAGCCACACTTGCTTGTCAAATTATCTGCTTTAGGACTAAAATTTTTGAAATGTGAGGCTTGAAGGATGTTGAAGGGACAGCCCTCCATTCAGCATTCTTGTCTGTTCTCTCTCAGGTCACCTGTCCCTTAGGGTCTATTCCCAATCATTTGCTTGAAACTGTTATCTCCCTAGTTGAAGAGAAGGCTGGGACTGCCACTCCCACAAATCACCAACAGGTTAGGGAGGATGGTAGGAGTATCCCACTAGTAGGAGGGGTCTGTGAACTGTGGTCTCTTGAGCCCTGTGTCCCCAAAGCAGCCTTAACTCTGCTTGTAGGTGGTACATTCTATGTTGATTTACCTGCAGAGGTGGTTTCATGAGGGGTTCCCTGGCCACAGGGCCCAACTAAGAGATGATGCCAACATGTCTGGTGCTGTAGGGGAAATGATGAGAGCAGTGAGCATCTGGGGAGCTTTTTAATGTTCCTAGAAGAAAGCAACAAGAGCATTACAACTGTGGCAAGAAAACTCTTAACACTAATTCTTAAAATTTAGTGTAATTAACTCTCACTTTTGAAGGAGCTCATTAACCTATTTATGCCAGAGGTTGCAAATTTTTTTGTGAAAAATCAGACCTTGGCAATGACCTTGAGCAGTAGGATAGAAATAACTCCCACAAGCTTAGCATTCCAATAATGGAACACTAGGCATAAATGGGTTTTATGAACAGAAATTCTAGGTTCTGTTTACAGACATTCTGATTATGTAAACGTGGGATATGCCGAGGAGTTTGAAGTTTCTTAAGGACTACGAGTGATTCTGACACAGGTGATCTGAGGACTATACTATGAGATACACTGCTGTGATCTCTTATAAGATAGCCGAGCCAGCAAATCTACACAGAGGAGAACCCATATTCTACAATATGGGTTGTTCAAATATCAATGCTAAGTTCTAGGTTGAGTGGTTACTTTGAAATAAGGCCACTAGGCTTTCCAGAAGTTGCCAGATTTACAAATGTTGAAGTGTGGCGAAGGGGCGGGAGGCGGCTGTGTTAGTATTTTCCTGATGTCACCAAATAACCAAATAGACCCTCGGAGGAATAACAGCATCTCTCACTGTAGTCTACATTCCACATCAGACCTCTTCTACATAAAGTGATGGTCTAGAGTGAAGACCTTTTAGGCAAGATGCTACTTCCAGTGCTTAATTTACATTTGGTGAAACACTGATGGTAATTTTCCTCACTGTGGATTTAGTTGATTCCAAAAGGTATACTGTCCTTCATGTAACTAAATTGGTTTATTTCAAGCTATTTTAAAAATGAATTTAAAAACATCAGACAGCATTCAAGTGAGATATTATGGTTACGATTAGGCCATTTAATTAGACATCCAATCACAATGCAAACAGCCACTGATTATTTAAGAAATACACCTTTACAAAGGTTCATGTTCTTCAAACAAAACTAGGTCATAAAATGTATTACATTAAATCAATACTGCTGTCTTTCTCCTAGAAACCCTATCACTTGTCTTTGTCTTTTTTCAAATGTGTATACCTGTTTCATAGTACAAACGCTTAGGCTAGATACTGGAACTAAACTCTGTTTTGCTGCCAGTTCTTTCTTTGACACCTTCTTTCTCTCCACTAAAGCACGATCACCATTCTCTTTAAGGATGGACAAGATGGACTTTTAATTATTCTTATCTGAGTGTTTTATCAGCAAGTATTTGTTGAGTATCTATATTTATGCACTTACTTTTGTAAAGAACTTTTGTTGCTATAAGCTCCATGAAGAGAAAATGCCCAGTGGAGTACCTGACATCTGGAATTCACTCTCATGAAATGGTGAGAAAACTGAAAGACTTTGTCAGTTACAGAACAAAATAATTTCTCCTGTATACACCACTGACAAAGTACACATGCAATATTTAAGAGAATTTTCATTATGAAAAATGTCTGCTTTTACTGTTTAGAGATAAACTGTAGGTTATTATGATAACCAAAAGTTCACACACCATTGTCTTGCAATACAACCTGTGACAGTATTTCGATACCATTGCCAGACTAAACCTTTAACATTAATTATTTATCAAAATTATACATGCCACTAACACATCTCAACAAAGAAGATTATGTAAGTGAGCTGCCTTGGCGTCAGTAATACTGAACACAGTAGCTATTTTCAATCCTTCATTAAAATTAGATCAAGATGTACTTGTATTATGTGTTGTTGTTCCTGTAAGGAAGACTTACATTAGTTTAAGATTTACTTGGGCATAAATGACATTTTTTGTTTTTTTGACATTTTTCTTCTTTGTCTCCTCCTCCACTGCCCGCCCCCCCCAAAAAAAAGTTTTCAGTAGAATACAGAAAACAAAAACACAAACACCTGCCCTGTTCACTCTCTCTTATGCATAATAAATGCTTTGTTCTCCCCTCAACTGGATCCGGCAGGGATTGCCGGGGGCACCTGCCACTTCACCCTCAGGCTTGGCTCTCTGTCCTCAGCCTGGCCCCTAGGATTCCAAATGGTGCAACAAAATACGACAATCCTAAGGTTCGTAAAATAAGCAATGGGTAATTTATTTTTCAGTGAAGGAAAGCGTTTAAATACTAGTGTTTTAAAACATCAGACTTAAAAGTTACTTCTGAGTAGGCTGAAAGGTGAATCCAGGCACAGAGAAACATATCCTGGCCTACCCCTTCATAACTCGCGCACCGTGTTGAGGCCCCAGGAAAATCTCAAAACGGAGATGTAGTCTAAAAACTGGACGACACCACAGACCACGTTGCTGTAGCACCACATATTACCCATGAGAAAATCTAAGTGGTTAAATCACTTGTCCAAGGTCAAGCTGGGCCAGTCGCAGGCAGAGCTAGCTCGCGACCTTCTAACCTTTCCTTCTCCCACCCAGCCGCGTACAGGCCCTTGGTCGCGCCGGCCCCCAAAGGGTTCCCACGGATACGGTTCCCAAGTCAGTGGCATGTCAGTGCCCTTCAAGCTACCGCACTTTTATTTGTTCTCCCTGCCAGCTCCAGAAAGTATTCAAGACTCCGCGCCTTCTTCCCAAGCCCAGGTGCCCTAAACCACTTAAGCCCACCGCGCCCAAAGCCGACTCACCCGCAGCCCGAGGTGCGGGAGCCCTCGGACCGACTCCGGCCCTTCCCGCAGTCCTCGCCGGCCGCGCTGCGGCCCCGGCTGACGACGAGTCGAGAAAGTCACCCTCGGTGACCGCGGACGCGTGGGGCGGGCCGCGTCGCGCCGCCCCGCGGAGGCGCCGCAAACTTTTCCCGGCTTGCAAGTTGCCGGGCTACGCGGCCGCGGACAGACTTCCTTCGCCCGCTGCCGGAACGAGGGGGGCGTCCCTATCCCGGGAGGGGGCTGGGCGAGCAGGGTGACGGTCAAGTTGGGATTGGGGAGCGCAGGCGCCCCGCACTCTGGGGCCCGGCCGCATTGTCTGCGCGGCCTCGGACCAAGCCCGGGCGGCGGTGGCACCGGCGGGCGCGGAGAGGAGTTGCCGTCCCGAATTTGCCGCCCCCTTTCGCCGCCGCCGCCCACTGCGTTCTTTGTGTGTCTCTCGCCGCCCTCCGGCCGCTTCGCCGCTCGCCTGACAGCTGATGGGCTCACCGCGCCGGGTCCCGCGTCCTCTCGGCCGCAGCCGGCGGAGCCCGGCCCGGCCAGAGGAGGAGGGGAAAAGAGGAGCGTTGACAGATGCTGTCTCGCAGCGGCCACCGCCAGGGGAAAAGCCTGGACTGCCTCGGCAAGAAGCGGCCGGTCGGTAACCGGCCCCAGCCTCGTATTCGCCTCAAAGACTCCAATTGCCTAGGAGACCTTCCCTCCGCAGCCGCCCGCGCAGCTCCGCTCTCGCGCCCCGCGCCCGGCTCCGCGGACTAGCGCGCCCGGTCAAGAATCCTGGGGACTCCGCTCCGCCCCCTGGCTCCAGCGTCCTCCAATGATCTGGGCGTACACAGGGCTGTTCCATCCAATCAGGTGTCGGAAAGCCCAGACAGTCCGCGGGAGTGTAGCCAATAGAAGGCGACTCCGGCAACACACCCGCCCTGATCCACTAGGAACAAACCGCTCAGAGCACGGTGGTGGGACCGATCCTGGCGCCCAGATCAAGCCAAGTCCGGCCAAAGCTATGTCGCAAAGTGAGAATCTGAAGACAGGTCCGGTACTTAAATGGCTATGATTCTAAAAAGTTGAAGATGGGAACGGTGGACGCACAAAATCTTTACCCTCGGCTTAAAACGCCTTTTCTGGCGAAAGTTTGTATATGAAAGAAAGCCGAACACTTTGTAGCACTGTTTTAAGTGAAGGCCTTTCTTTTTAGAACACTGCTTTACAATGCCTAATCAGCCTGCGCTCAGGTTGGTGCATTTAGAGTCGCGAGCGTTTGTGTTCCTAATAAGTTTGCCAGAATGTCGGATATCTGAAATAGGTTAGTTTCTATCCTGCCCCAAAACACAGACTGTCACTGGCACCACCATGTTGTGTTTTTTGTTGTTTTTGTTTTTGTTTTTTCCTTGAATTAAAATATAAGAGTTCTGTATGTAAATCATCTTTATTGTGAACTTTATTTCTATAATAAAGTCACACAAACTATCTTCAGTGGAGGTTGGATGAAATACTGAAAAAGAAGAATGTAGAGACAGATGATAGTTATGTGGGATATCTCTATCCATCTGCCACCCATCTATCAATCAAGAAAGGACTTGAGTAAAGCACTGGCTATAAACGACTGTACCTTTTGATCACAGGACCTTACAAATAATAGACACACTAGTTGTTTGTTTATTTGATTTGAATAGTATGACTCATTTGTTATTGTTCATAGGAAGTTTATAAACTTCATTGAGTTGTTTACTGAAAGTGGATTACACCATGACGAAAACAGTATTTGGCAACACATTTGCATATTTCAAAATAAAATTACACTTATTTGTACTTCAAATAGTTATGTCAGTTTATTTCTTTGGGTAATAAACTGTGCATTTAAAAAATTTTGTACACATGCGGCATGTTCCTTCTTTGTAAATTATTTTGATGACCAAATACATTTTTTAAAGGATGTTCTGTACAATGAACGGAAAGAAGAGATCTGAAATAAGAAAAATATGGCTATATTACCTCCTTGCTTTCATGATTGAAACTCACCACACCTTACCACATTAAATTCGGGGGATAACATGATCCCTGAAATGAAGTTTTATCAACAGGTCCAGGTTCTGGATTGACCTTGAGCCAATCTCTTAATGACTAACTCTGTTATAAGAGAACAATATGCCTGGCTCTACCTGCCTCCTTGGGGTGCTGTGAGATCCAACCAAGATAGTGTTTGTCAAGCACTTTGCTTTTTGTAAAATGCTGTGCCAAGTGCAGAACCGTCTTAAATGTGTTATTATTCTCTGTTTATTATCAGAACATTAATATTTCCTCGACTGCACATTTTTTCAATCTGAAATATGTTTTTGAGCCCATCAGTTTTCTCTCAAAATAGATGTGAATGAAACTCCTGCCTGCTAATTCTAGATCAAAGCAGTACTTTCAGGGTTTCTTTCTTTCTCTTTTTTAATGGAGAGGATGTTAGAAGAGAATACTGAGGAAAGAATTCTGGATGGAAAAGGTTCGAGAAATTTTATTCACTCTTAGTATATTCCTTTCAGTATATTCCTCAAAAACAAGATGGATCATAACGTCCAATTTAATACTCTATTTATAATGTTTAAAAACTTAAGCAAGTTTCAATGTATACGCCTAAAATAAGTTAACATATCCTATGTCTGCAAATACTGCTAATACAGTCTTAGATGGAAGTTGTAAATGGCTGGGTCAAAGTTATACCCATAAATCAAGTACTGAATTTAAAATTTTGGAGGCGTTTATTAAAGATTCACTTATCACTTTTGTACTTAATTATCCAAGAGGAAAATAAATGTGTATTTTTAGATTTCGTGTGTCATCATATAATTTGTTTACTTTTTCCCAAAATATGCAGTCTAGTACAGAAGTTTAATTATTACTTCCAACAAATGTACATGTGGTAACACTAGAATGTAAAATTTGCTGAATTTAGTTGAACCAGCAGTTGTTAATTTTCAGTTAATTAACTATACATATTTCATTTTCTGAGTGAAAATTGTGGAAGAATTTATCAATATGAATTCAATATGCATGATTTATTAAGTATATATAAGTCAAAACCAGTGTGTTGTAATTTCCTGATAATCGACAAGTCCACACCCACTTATTACATAGAAATGAATATTTTAGTGATTGGGTAATATTTGTGATTTCACTGTAGTGATGTTTCATTCACTAAGTGATATTTTCAATTTTTCATCAGCGATTTTCTCATCAGTTGTCCAAAATGGAACACAAGAGTGGAAGCTATTTTAGGGAGCTATCAGTTTTAGCACATTTAAAAATGTTTATTAGAGAAACTGACTTTGGTGTTAGTTTTAGTATTTATAAAGATCGTTTTTAAAACATACATAGACAGACATTTGTAAAGATAAATTTTAGAAAATACATAGACATCTTTTATAAGTTGCCTCACATGATCTGTGGTAATATGACTAATCACAATATTATTTTCTCTGTATCTTTGCATTTAATTTGCTATCATCTTAAGATTGCTTCATCAGTGAATACAACAAATAACTGGATTTATATGTTCTCGATTTTGATAGTTGAAATGCTTCTGAATTTCTTGCCTTGGACAAATCAGAGTTCCACGTGACTTCTCAGCAAATAACTGAGTCTAATTCATTAATCTGAAAATGATTTTTTTAGGAATAATGCAATAATATCTATAAAGAGAGAATAGAAAAATGATTAGCTCTATTTTTCTTACTATTTCTTACATGGATGAGAGAAAAATGCCTTTGTGAATCACATCAGATCCCTTTAACTCTCCTTTTACAAAACTTGTATTTTGTTGATTTCTTGAACTCAACCATGTAGTTTCCTTATTGTGTGATGTATCTACAGCAGGAAACTTTTATGTGCATATGGAGTAACAGAAAATTTCAGAAAATGTTGGTGAGGGGCACACTAGACTCCCTTCTCCATTTTATCTTGGGTCACAGACCCTTAGGAAAATTTCTTTTAGAGTTAAGTGTTAGGAAAAATTTTGTTTTTTCTGAAATGAGATCTTCTTTTGCAGCTTCTCCTTCTTATTTCGACTACCAGGAAGCTTGGAACTAAACTTACAGCTTAATTTAGCAAGGTATGGCCTGCTTCACTGTAATTTTTTTTCTTTTTGTAAATTTTAAATTTTTATAAGTACATAGTAAGTGTATGTATTTGTGAGGTACATGAGATATTTTGATGCAGGCATATATGTATAATAATCACATCAGAGTAAATGGGGTATCTAGCACCTCAAGCATCTATCCTTCCTTTTGTGTTACAATCCAATTATACTCTTTAAGTTCTTTTAAAATGTACAATAAATTTTTGTTAACTGTAGTCACCCTATTGTGCTATCAAATACTAGATCCACTCTAATTTCTTAATAAACACAATGTTTACCTTGCCATGGTTTATTACTCTTCATCCATACCTTATTAGCTTATATATTTGTATGTATGCATTTTATTTAAGCTCTGTAAAACACTTTCTAAAATGAGATGAAATATATATGAATAACATATTCTGAGCCTTACATAAACTCTTGAGTATGAAGAGTTAAACATAACCAGAACGTGTAGTGAGAACAATATGAAGGATATTGCTGATATTTCCTTCACAGAGAAATAGGATTCTAATTCACCAGGTATAATATCTCTAAACCTTTTCCAGAGAGGCAAGAAGAAAAATAGATGTACTTGACTGGGAAATTTTATTACATGTATTTATTTTTTTCTTTTTCTTCTTCTTTTTTTTTTTTTTTTGAGACAGGATCTTGTTGTGTTGCCCAGGCTAGAGAGCAGTGGCATGATCATAGCTCACTGCAACCTCACACTCCTGGGCTCAAGCAATTCTCCTGCCTCAACCTCCCTAGTAGCTGGGACTACAGATGCACTCCACCATGTCCTGCTAATTTTAATTTAATTTGTAGAGATAGGAGCCTTGCTATGTTGTCCAGGCTGGTCTCAAACTCCTGGCCTCAAATAATCCTCCCACCTTGGTCTCCCAACGTGCTGGGACTACAGGTGTGGGCCACCGTGCTTGGCCCAACATTTACTTTTCAAAGTTAAGGTTATTTTTAAAAGTCATCTCCTGAGTGACATATTGTCTTAGCACTGTTGCAGAACTTCATCTTATCCAACATTTTTGTTTTATAAGATACATTTGAATTAACTAGAATTTGTAGGTTAAAAATATCCTTTTAAAATAGAATAGTTTACACAAAGTAGATGGTAGCATCCCTCTTCCAAGCCAGAAGGTCAGCATGTAGGAGATCCTCAGTGGAGTTAGGAGGGTTTCAATCATAAGGGATAGAAAACTCAACCTGACTTAAATATAAAAGCAAATGTATATTAGTGCGTATAATTAAAACTATACCACCTTGATCAAGTAAAAGTAAAGGTACAGCTAGCTGACAAAGGTGGGAGAGGAAAGAAGGGGGCCAAAGAAGAAAGCTGGGTAGGGGCATCATGCCACATAGAGGGGTGCCGAAAAACTGTATTGGACAAAACATGGTTTTATCCAACTTTATTAGATAACATTTATTGGAAAAAAACAGAAATTTAAGTAGCTACTTCTACATTACAACGAACAAAACTGAAAATGATAATATAAGTATCAAAATTGCAGAGGTGTTGAAAGAAGGACTAATGTAAGACCTCATTTTACATAGGTCATTTTATATAGCTGAGGGTCAGGTAGATAAATAAATAATAAATAACAAATATAGAAATATACTAGTTATTTCATTATTTAAAGTTCATGTTTTGTTCAAGCAAATAGTTTATGGTTTAATTTTCTACAGGCAGACACTAAAAGCAGAAATGGTTAAAAGGGTTTTCCTTTGGAGGAGGGGTTGTTGTAATTACATGTGAGGAGGGTTGTGGTCTTATTTGATTTTTTTGTAACCAACTGTGAAGATGGTTTTGGTGAAAATTGTCAATATTACAGAAAAACGTCTTAGCAGGAATATATTTAAAAATAAATGTAGGGTATCCATATATATTGGGAAACCACAGTTGTATTTAGTGTAGAATAAAATGGAATTTAGGACTCAAGTAAGAATGTATATGATGGTTTTCAAAAAGCAAATATAATGGATATATAGTTAAATTATTTTATGCTCTTCACAAGCAATTCATAATACAGTAGATTATCTTATTTTTGTGCTCGAGAACAATTGTGCCTCTGCTGGATCCCAGAGATTATAGGGCAGATTGGGTATGGGAGAATGCTTGTTAAATGCCTGTTTGTTTTTTGATGAAGTGATTGTATCATTTGAAACTGTTTGACTCAGCACACAGGAAAACTCAATAGAAAATGTGTGCAATTGTGAGCTTCATAGTTTGAGAAATGAATGAAAATTATGGAGAAGATTCCATGAAAAGTTACAAAAGTAATTAGAAATCTGAAACACAGCCGATTTGGAAGAATGAACATTTGTGAGCTTTTGGGGCTCCAAATTTTCAGATATAATTCATTGTTAATTTTCTGTGCAAGTGAAGGAGAATAGTGAGTCCACTGTGAAATGCTCCACGGGGGTCTATTAGAATGTTTCATCTTGAATAAGAGGGAAATCAACCCACGGAACTGGCATACTACATTGTGAGAATTCATAGGCAAGGAAAAATATCATTACCAGAAGCCATGGAGGAAGAAAAGGTGTGTGGGTGTCAGGGTGGGTGTGAAGGGTGTGTGTGTGTGTGTGTGTGTGTGTGTGTGTAAGAGACCAGGCTGAATAAATGTTTCAATCACTGACAGTTGATAACAAAATGAATCTAAAAGGCAAGTCTAGAATAATTAAAGAAGCATGATAGAACTGAAAATCTACTGTCAGAATGTAATGCTTAATCCTAATTTGGAGATGATATTGTGGAAACTACCTGAACTCAAACCAAAGCATCCTCATGTAGATGGCGTCTTTCCAAGGTTGTCTGAAAATAAATACAGCAATAATAAACATTTATTTTTCATTCATGTTTTTTCACTTAGAAAGCACCTTCACATATGTAACATCACTAGATCCTCGTAACTTTTCCTCAAGATAATGAGGAGGCATCTCAGTATAGTATTTCAGTTCAAAGATATATTTGAATTCTGCTCCCTCAGTGGGACTCAACCAAACCATTAATTCCCCTGGGCCTTTAAATAAGGATGATAACAATTATAGGTGTTGAATCTATCTCTCGTTGCATGTTCTGAGATGGAAGCAACTAATTTGTGTGAACATGCTTTGCAGACCCTTATGTGGGTCACCAATGTTCTTATTAGCATGGGTTCTATTCCCATTTTATAGATAATGAAAAGGAGATGCAGAAATCAAGACTCACCAGTTAGACAAGGTGAGTCCATGGCCCCAGATCCCCAGGTCTAATTACTCCCAATGCTTATTCCACTACTTTGATCCGAACTTTAAAGTGTGATCAGTAAATACAAAATTAGAATTGTCTGGTGGTTTCCTCAATTTCTTTTTTGGATTGAAGAGTTAGACTAGTTGATTACCAGGGTCATTTCAGCTGTAAATCCTACAATAGTCAAGAATTTGCTTTCCCAACTTGCTCTGGGGTCTCTGTTTCCCTCCAGGGGATGAAGATAGCCAAACAATATAGTTAAAGAGTGTTGTTTAGAAAACAGAGAGAAATTTTCCTGGCTGCTGAGAGAAGAGATGAGGTAGAGAACCAAGAAGATGATGTGAGGCTGGGAACTATAAAGAATGAAATAATTAATAAAGATTCCCTGAATGTGAGGATAGAAGAGACATAGAGGATTTCCAAGGTACAAGTGCAAATTTTCTTTTTTTTTTCTTTATTTTATTTTATTTTATTATACTTTAAGTTCTAGGGTACATGTGCATAACGTGCAGGTTTGTTACATATGTATACTTGTGCCATGTTGGTGTGCTGCACCCATCAACTCGTCAGCACCCATCAATTCGTCATTTATATCAGGTATAACTCCCAATGCAATCCCTCCCCCCTCCCCCCTCCCCATGATAGGCCCTGATGTGTGATGTTCCCCTTCCCGAGTCCAAGTGATCTCATTGTTCAGTTCCCACCTATGAGTGAGAACATGCGGTGTTTGGTTTTCTGTTCTTGTGATAGTTTGCTAAGAATGATGGTTTCCAGCTGCATCCATGTCCCTACAAAGGACGCAAACTCATCCTTTTTTATGGCTGCATAATATTCCATGGTGTATATGTGCCACATTTTCTTAATCCAGTCTGTCACAGATGGACATTTGGGTTGATTCCAAGTCTTTTGCTATTGTGAATAGTGCCGCAATAAACATACATGTGCATGTGTCTTTATAGCAGCATGATTTATAATCCTTTGGGTATATACCCAGTAGTGGGATGGCTGGGTCATATGGTACATCTAGTTCTAGATCCTTGAGGAATCGCCATACTGTTTTCCATAATGGTTGAACTAGTTTACAATCCCACCAACAGTGTAAAAGTGTTCCTATTTCTCCACATCCTCTCCAACACCTGTTGTTTCCTGACTTTTTAATGATTGCCATTCTAACTGGTGTGAGATGGTATCTCATTGTGGTTTTGATTTGCATTTCTCTGATGGCCAGTGATGATGAGCATTTTTTCATGTGTCTGTTGGCTGTATGAATGTCTTCTTTTGAGAAATGTCTGTTCATATCCTTTGCCCACTTTTGGATGGGGTTGTTTGTTTTTTTCTTGTAAATTTGTTTGAGTTCTTTGTAGGTTCTGGATATTAGCCCTTTGTCAGATGAGTAGATTGCAAAAATTTTCTCCCATTCTGTAGATTGCCTGTTCACTCTGATGGTAGTTTCTTTTGCTGTGCAGAAGCTCTTTAGTTTAATTAGATCCCATGTGTCAATTTTGGCTTTTGCTGCCGTTGCTTTTGGTGTTTTAGACATGAAGTCCTTGCCCATGCCTATGTCCTGAATGGTACTACCTAGATTTTCTTCTAGGGTTTTTATGGTATTAGGTCTAACATTTAAGTCTCTAATCCATCTTGAATTAATTTTCGTATAAGGAGTAAGGAAAGGATCCAGTTTCAGCTTTCTACTTATGGCTAGCCAATTTTCCCAGCACCATTTATTAAATAGGGAGTCCTTTCTCCATTTCTTGTTTCTCTCAGGTTTGTCAAAGATCAGATGGCTGTAGATGTGTGGTATTATTTCTGAGGACTCCGTTCTGTTCCATTGGTCTATATTTCTGTTTTGGTACTAGTACCATGCTGTTTTGGTTACTGTAGCCTTGTAGTATAGTTTGAAGTCAGGTAGCGTGATGCCTCCAGCTTTGTTCTTTTGACTTAGGATTGTCTTGGCAATGCGGGCTCTTTTTTGGTTTCATATGAACTTTAAAGCCATTTTTTCCAATTCTGTGAAGAAACTCATTGGTAGCTTGATGGGGATGGCATTGAATCTATAAATCACCTTGGGCAGTATGGCCATTTTCACGATATTGATTCTTCCTATCCATGAGCATGGTATGTTCTTCCATTTGTTTGTGTCCTCTTTTATTTCACTGAGCAGTGGTTTGTAGTTCTCCTTGAAGAGGTCCTTTACATCCCTTGTAAGTTGGATTCCTAGGTATTTTATTCTCTTTGAAGCAGTTGTGAATGGAAGTTCATTCATGATTTGGCTCTCTGTTTGTCTGTTACTGGTGTATAAGAATTTATAAAATCTTCTAAACAGATAAATTGTCTTGTCTGTGGTTTTTGTAGTGGGGAGGTATGGGTAGTTATTTGTTTGTTTGGTTTTGTTTCAATGGAATCAAGTAGAGGAAATGAAAGTAAAAGGTGAATATGAAAACATAAGCCCCTCCCGTACTTCCCCTGGAAAAAAGAAAAAAAAAACCTCCTTCTCAGAAAAATTATCAGGTCTTTGGATCTGTATCTAGATGACATATAGCATAGAATAAAAACAAAGAGCAAAAAACTTAATTATATATTTAAGCCTGTGAGAGAAACAGAAAGACAAATTTCAATATGTTGAGATTGCTGCTGAAAAGTAGAACGACGTATAAAGAAGCCAACATCATGTACTTACTGCTGTAAAAGCTAGTTGTTCGATAAAGTTAAGTATATCTATCATTGCAAATTCTGCCCTTAATATATCATCCAACGAACATTATGTTTGATTTATATAGGGCAGTGTAATAAATTGTGATCTGTTAAGGATATATCCTATATATTTATATAAGTAGAATAAAATCTTGAAAGGTCAAGACCTAAGTATTAACCTATGCACTTTTCTGTATTTTTTAATTGTTTCCAATAAATTTGTTATAATTAAAATCCTTTTAAAAGCCCTTTAAAAGATATATAATTAATAAACCCTCACTCCTCCATTGCTACCTTAGTTATTATATAGTATATAAATAAAAAAAGAAGTGAATGGCTTATATTAATTATATTATTTATTTTATATTGAAAATCTCTCTAGTTGGACTTTTGAATGAAAAGTTTGAATATTCACTGTGACAAAATAATTTATTTTCATGACCAAGTGAAAACAAGGAATTAATGTAAAGAGACAAAATGAAATTTTAGTGTAACACCTCTAACATCTAAATTATAGGTTTTTGGTCAACTGTTTATTTTTCTTTGAAGGATGTATAAAATCTTAGTTATTAGCTCATTCTAGGCAGAATATTGAAGGACTAGTAAATAATATAAAAACAAGTAGTCCCAAATTTTGAAAGACAGGAATTTTCACTTTCCTTTTTTGTTGTTGTTGTTTTTCTTTTTGTTTTTCTTTTCTTTCTTTTTTTTTTTATTTATTTTTTATTTATTTATTTTTTTGAGACGGAGGCTTGCTCAGCCTCCCAGGCTGGAGTGCAGTGGCGCGATCTTGGCTCACTGCAACCACCATCTCCTGGGTTCAAGCGATTCTCCCATCTCAGCCTCTCGAGTAGCTGGGATTACAGGCACCTGCCATCATGCCCAGGTAATTTTTGTATTTTTCGTAGAGATGGGGTTTCACCATCTTGGCCAGGCTGGTCTTGAACTGCTGACCTCAGGTGATCCACCCACCTCGGCTTCCCAAAGTGCTGAGATTACAGGCATGAGCCACTGCGCCCGGCCGAATTTTCACTTTTGAGGACTTTACAGTAAGTAAAGAAGATAAGTGATATACATATGGCACTTGTTGAGTGGTGTAATTTAGAACAAAGTTCTCAACCAGGAAGATTTTGCCCCCAGGGAACATTCGGTAATGTTTGGAGGACATTTAAGGTTGTGACCTTCCCCTGAGGGAAAGAGGGTGCTACTGGCATCTGGTGGGTAGAGGCCAGAGATGCTACTGTACATCCTACAATGCACAGGACAGCCCTCCAAGGCAAAGAATTATCCACTCTAAAATATCAATAGGATACAGGTGGAGAAACCTTGCTTTAAGGTGCTTACTTTTTAATGGAGAAATGACATAGTACCAGCAACTTCAAAACTTAAAAAAAAAGAAAGAAAAAGAAAAGAACCCTTATTTATATGCTTTCTTTTAAGCAATGGAAAATGGAAATTTTATTTCCCTCTCCTCAAGGTAGAACTATTTCTAGTATATGCTTTGTAAGTAAGATAATATTTACAAATTAAAAGTGGTTCACAGTGTTTGAGAAAACAAAATTGGAATAGTAAGACTCAGAAAATAGATGTGCTTCTTCAAGTTAGCTAAGAGTGGCTTTTTTTTTTTTAGAAAAAAATCCTTGAAAGAATATTTTAGCTAGTTATTTGAAACTGTTGGGAATGTGAATCCAATGATCTGTCAAGAACATATATTAATAGTGACTGCTATTCTCCCAAGAAATAAATGAAAACACAAAATGCACTTATTACAATGTTTTATGTGCCCTTCAGAATCTTGAGTTATTAGAAAGGCAGTTCTGGGAAATAATGCAAATACACAGGGCGATGTCCTTCTCCCCACCATCCCAGTGTAAAACTTGTGGTCTCTTAGGAAGATTCTGGGGTAGGAAAACAACAGAAAGGTGGGCAGCGGTTTGTATTGTGTTAACCCCATAACCCTGAAGCATTTTTTCAGGGCATTTTAAAATAGCTTAGTGTTGGTTAGTGCATGAACTTCAATGAAGGTCACTGCGTCTTTTTTTTTTTCTTCCCTAGAAAGGACATTAACATGATTGCTTGTAAATAAGAATGAAGACTATTAACTAATGTACACCCATTTGTCTCATATTACTCCTTTATTACTCTTTCCCTTAAAAAACAGAGTAAGTTTTCATGAAGGATGAAAAGGTATTACATGACTATTTCATTTTAGTTTTTAATTAAACATGCTTAAAGAGCCACAGAATTGTCTTTGGCAGGTTAGATGAAGACATGCTGGGGACCAAGTTATTTTTTGCTGTCAGAGGCTTTCTTTTCAGTATATGGTAGAGTTGATTCTATGAGGTTAATCAGAAAGGCATAAATCTCCTTCTGTAAATACTTACATGTTTTAGTTGGTACAGGGATCAGGAGGGAAAGAGGATTACAGGTTACTTTGTAAATGTTCTATACTTCTTTATATTTGCATAGTTATTTTGTTAATAATCTCCTTCTAGTCATAAAAGTGATATCTGTTCACTACTTAAAATTTGGAAAATTCAGGAAAATATTTTTAAAAATCTGTAGACACCACCACTCACAACACAGGTCAACTTCCTTCTAATCCTTCCATAAAATAGGGCTCACTATATGCTTGATTCTACCTTCTGGCTCTACCATATTCTGATCATTTACACATTCCATCAAACTTCTTCCAAATCAAGGTTGTTTTTTGTTTGTTTGTTTTTTGAGACAGAGTCTTGCTCTGTCACCCAGGCTGGGGTGCAGTGGTGTGATCTCAGCTCACCGCAACCTGCGCCTCCCAGGTTCAAGCGATTCTCCTACCTCAGCCTCAGCCTCCTGAGTAGCTGGGATTACAGGTGCCCACCATCACACTGGGCTTTTTTTTTTTTTTAGTAATGCCTGCAGTATGTGTTTTAAATGGCTGCACCAAACTCAGTTCGGTAAGTGATTCAGTTTTTTTCTCTCCTCTATAACACCTAGAGACATATAATGTTCACAAGTCAATGAGTTCTGATGCACACATTGATAATAAAGGCTATGGTTTATGCAAATTTTCCTCCTTGCGGATTTGCCATTGCTCTGTCCCTTTCCTTCATACGCTCGAAATGCATTATAATATGAGTAAGAATAACATTATAGAGATAGCCTTGACTCTATCCTAACTTATTAAATAATGTTCAAAGTTTGGTACCTTTACTCTCAGTAGTAACAAATTTCTTGTGAAACACCTCGCAGTTGACTTTGGTATTATGTGACATCTCAGATGACTAACACTAAATTCAACTAAATGCAGTTGTCATGCAGCAATAAATGTCCCTGCCGTCAAATATTCTCTAATTATTTCTTTCTGTTAATTGTCTAAAAGTGGATCTACTGTATTGAAGGACATTAATTCTTGATATAGATTGCTAAACTTGCTTTCTAGAAAAGTTGTTCTGATTTCTAATCTCACATTCAGCAATACTGGGTGTTGGAATTAAGTTTCGCTAATTTGGTAAGTAAAAAATACAGCCTTTAAAACAAGAGTGTTTGAAATTGAGTAATTTAATCTTTCTCCTCATGTTCAGTCTTCTTTTCTTCCTTACCTTTCCCTCTTTCCTCCCTTCCTGTGTTTCTCCCTCCTTCTCTCCCTCCATCCCTCCCTTCCTCTCTTTTTTCTTCTATGAAATATCTATTCATATTCTTTGCTAACCTTTCTATTTAGGTTTTAAGATTTACATGAGCTCTTTATATATTAGCTGTATTAAACTTTTTGTCATAAATCGGTGTCAATTATTTTCCTCAGTGGTGTGCTTTTAAAACAATATTAATTTTTCCTCATGACAGAAATTTCATTTCAGTTTTCCATACTCTGTCTTGTTGTAGGGAAAATTCGAGTTATATTTTCCATAGTAAAATAAATACTATTTTGGGGGACATTTATTTTAACGTCTTTATAATTAGAAAGCACTTTCCCATCCTGAGACCTGATAAAATATCCACATTTTTTTCCCAGGGGTGCGTGTGTGTGTGTGTATGTGTGTGTGCTTTCAGGGTTTTTGTGTGTGTGTGTGTGCTTGCTTCATACATGGTCTTACTCTGCAGCCTAGGCTGGAATGCAGTGGCATGATCACGGCTCACTGCAGCCTTGATCCTCCCACCTCAGCCTCTGGAGTAGCTAGGGCTATAGGCACATGCCACCAAACCTGGCTAATGTTTTGCATTTTTTGTAGAGACAGGTTCTCACTATGTAACCCAGGATGATCTGGAACTCCAGGCTCAAGCCATCCTCCCACCTTGGCCTCTCAACATGCTGGGATTATAGACGTGAGACACCGCACCCAGCCTCAGTTTTTAACATTAAAGCATTTCATCATTTTACAGTTTGTTTTGCTTTTATAGCATAAAGGGAGGAATTATTTATTTCAATTTGTTAAATAATTATCTCACACAATCAGTGATTGTCTTTTATGGCTTTACTCATTTGTGATGCCAACTTTCTCATGTAGAACCTTTTTATTGTCATTCTTTTTTTTTTTTAATTAGGAAAAAATTTTAAAAAACTTTTTTTTAGTGACTTGTTCTCACTCTGTCACCTAAGCTAAAGTGCAGCAGCGCAATCACAGTTCACTGCAGGCTCCACCTCCCCAGGCTCAAGGGATCCTCCTGTGTCAGCCCTCTGAGTAGCTGGGACTATGGGCGTGTGCCACCCTCCCTGCATTGTTTTGTTTTTTAATCTACTAGAATTGGCTTGTGGTCTATCCATTCTCTACCATTGTCATACCTATTTTCACAACCCACTGGGACAAACTTCCCCTATTTAGCTTTCAGTCTTTTTCTCTCTCTCTCTCTCTCTCTCATTTATTCCTCCGATAAACTTTGGAATTGCTTTGAAAATAAACTCTCTATCACAACCACACTCTAAGAATTTATATTGGGATTTTCACGGATTACATTAAACTTATTTTCTTCCCATTCAGCCACAGATACGTTCTTTTTGTGGAAGTCTTTTTATTCCTTTTACAAGCTCTTACAGTTTTCATTGTGTTGGTCCTACACAATTCCTTCAAAGATTATTCTTGTAATTGTGTATCATGATATTGTGCTTATTGTTGTGAGTGGAATATCTTCATCATATTTTGATTGGCTATTACTATTAGCAATAGGATTGATTTTTGTATTTTTTTTCACCTTGGATCACTTAACTGAACTATGCTATTAAGTCCAAAACTTTTTTCAATGATTTCCTCATATCTATTTCCCTAGGTTTTGTTTTTGTTTTGGTTTTAACTAGAAAATTATTTACCATCCAATTACCATGTTTGAGGGATGCTCAGTATAGCTACAGACCCTGTCCAGCAGGGAGATTTGACTGAGAAAATCCTATTCCATTCTACTAAGAATTGTCCATAGATGTTATTATGAAGGGAAAAGGTTTATACTTAGGCCTATTGCCTCAATAAGTATACTGGACCACAGATGTATTTCCGTTTTTTTGTTTGTTTTGGCTACCACTTCTAGAATGATGGAAATGACGGTGGTAATAGTAGATATTCTTGACTTGTTTATGATGCTTTTAGAGTAGTATTGTTAAGCCATACAATGTTGGCTGTATGTTAATGATAAACAAATGTTCTTTATGATGTACATGAAATATTTTATTCTGAGCTTATTCAGCAAGTTTTAAAATCCAAGAGAGTTTATTAAATTTTATCAAATTATTTTGCAGATCAGTTGAGATGTTTATGTATTTACTTTGTGACCTATTGGTGCGATATACTCATTGGGTTTATATGCATGAATTCTTTAGAGCAATCCTTAAATATTTAGGCTAAATTATTATTTTAATATACCTGAGATAAATATGTAAATTTTTTATTCATACTTTTACATCTGTACTAATTATTTTTAGATTTTACTGTGAGGGTGATCCTAGGTTTGTGAAGTGAGTTGGAATGTTTCCTATTGTTTTTCTATGTACAAGAAGAGTATACCTCATAGTGATGGATTTGTTTCTTGAAAACTGAAAAGGACTTACTGATTTTTTTAAAAACTCTGCTCTGCAGCTGTCTTGAATTTAGTTATTGAAAACATTTTCAGTTTCAGTTCTGCAGCATATAGTTGTCTATTTAGGTTTGGTAGACAACTTTCTACTCCATTATCTTTGAATCTTTATTACTAAGATTTTCAAATTTGTTAAACTGATGAATTTGTGCTAATACTTTTAAAATAATATTTAAAAATAATCTTTAAATCGGTTGTTAAATCCTTTTAAGACTGTAAGTCCTTTTTTATTTCTAATTTTGTTTATTTGCTTACTTTTTTCTCTTGATTAAATTTACTAGGACTTTTGTCTTGCAGTTTGTCCTTGTCCTTTTGTTGTTGTAGTTGTTGTTTTTGGGACAAGACTCACTCTGTCGCCCAGGCTAGAGTGCTAATATTTTGTATTTTTAGTAGAGACAAGGTTTCACTATGTTGGTCTCAAACTCCCGGCCTCAAGTGATCTGCCCACCTCAGCCTCCCAACGTGCCAGGATTACAGTGTGAACCACAGCACCTGGCCTGTTCTTGTTCTTTAGGAATTTAGTACTGTAGTTTATTCATCAACTTTACTATTTTTCTATTCTTCTCATGCATTGATTTATATATTTATTTTTAATATTTGCTTCCTCTTGTTTAGATTCTTTCATTGTTCTGTCTTCTTGAATTGCAGTTAAATTGATTTTTTTTTTTTAATTCTCTTTTAGTTAGAACAAAAACCATTTTAGGCCACATACAGTATTTTCCTTTGAACACATTCCATAAAGTTTGATAAATAGTGGTCCTATTTTCATTATTGTAAAACAAGTTTGTAATTCACCTTGGATTTTTCTTTCCCATATAGCTATATAGGAAGGCATTTGGTAACTTCCAACGTGTTGGGATTTTTGATTGTTTAAACTTTAAAAAATATATAATTTGATTGCATTATGGTCAGAGAATGCAGCTCCCTATAATTTCTGATTTGGAAACTTTTGAACATTTTCTTTGTGGCAGTATTTGTTAAATTTTTACAAAAAGTTATTATATTTATCTTGAAAATAAGATACATGTATTTTTTAGTTCTTAGAATAGACGTCAGTATATCTGTAAATTCATCTTTACAAACTGTACATTTTAACCAAATATCTGTTTATCCAGTGCTAAGAGAGATGTGTCAAAGTCACCCATAAGAAGTTACTTTCCTTTCACATTTCTAACATTTTTAACATCCTTGATTTGTGTATGTTGATATTAACGCTAATCAGCTTATAAAGTTGAATAACTATTGTATTTTCCTTGTGAAGCGTATTTGTATTAATATGTAATGACCCTCTTGGTTACCATTAATAGCTTTTTGCCTTTGTGTCTTTTCTGAAATTAGTATTTCCTGTTTTCTTTTGTGAATGTATGATGTATATTTGCCCATTCTTTTATTTTTAACTTGTACATATCATTTTGTCTTAGACTGGCTTTTTAACTATCATGTAGCTCAATGTTTTTAAACTGGATTTGAAGTATTTTTAATTATTCGCAATTATTATTATAACTAATATATTTACTCATATTTCTTTTCTCTGAGCTTGTGATTTTTCTCATGTTTTCTTAGTTATATTGCATATGGCTTATAAGCTTTTATACTTTCTAGTATTTTAGAATATAATCTTTGGGTTTTTAATTGTATTAAAGATTACCTTTGGGTTTTTCAAAATTGTGCTTTAATTTGTATTTTCTAATGATTAGGACTATAAAAGAAAAGAGATTTTGTCTCTTTTCAGACAAAATGAGGAAGTTAGCTGTTTCCTTCTCTGCTTTGTCTTTCTTCACTTCTCTGTTTCTCTTAATCTATAATTTTAGACCCAGATAATTGCCATTAAATTAATTTTTACTTTCTATGTTTCGCTTCTGTTTCATAACCATATTAGCAATAGTTACTGAGATTTACCTTTCTGTTTACTGGTTTTGATGACTTCCTCTGCTTGAAGTCTTCATTAGGATTCATTGCTTGGTTTACAGAAGTACAACTTTAACATTGTCAAAACCATACTTGGCTAGTTTGTTTTCCAAGCTCTTGCAAACACAGGAATATGATTTCTCTTTCCTTCATATCTGAGGGTCAAATTCTCTGGGAACACAATTCTTCAAACTTTTACCCTCACAATGTTTTCCCTAAGACATGTTGCTGTGTTGTTTTCTATAATTTTGTTTGTGGAGAATAAAGTCTTATAAATAGCATGTGTTTCAATTTTATCAGAAATTATTATTTTTTTCTTTTCTGGATGCCTAAAATACGTTTTTTAAGTAATTAACTTCAAGAGAAGAAGGGGGATCATGACAGATGGGAGGCAGGACTAGATTGCAGCTCCCACTCGGCCAGACAGAGCAGCATGTGGAGTCTCTCATCGTGAACTCTTGTTCCAGAACAACTGTAGGAATAAATCAGGAAAGCCAAAAAGAACCCACAGACCCTCAGAAGGAAGTAGATTGCTCCTGAAGAACCCAGGAGACACCCCAAATACTGTGCTGGTGTCCATGGCTGAGAGACTCACAAACGGTTCACATCACAGGACTGTGTGCAGGCAACCCCCATTACCAGCCCAGAGCCAGGCAAACTTGCTGGCTGGCTACAACCAGAAGAGAGATAATAATCACTACAGCTTATCTCTCAGGAAGCCACATCCATAGGAAAAGGGGGAGAGTACTATATCAAGGGAATACCCTGTGGGACAAAAAAATCTGAATAACAGCCTTGAGCCCTAGACCTTCCCTCTGACAGAGCCTACCCAAATGAGAAGGAACCAGAAACCACCTCTGGTAGTACAACAAAACAAGAAATCCCTGATTTACCTGTAAAAGAATTCGGGAAGTCAATTATTAAGCTAATCAAGGAGACACCAGAGAACAGCGAAGCCCAATTTAAGGAAAGTTTAAAAATGATACAGGAAATGAGGAGAGACATTTTCAATGAAATAGATAGCATAAATAAAAAGCAATCAAAACTTTGGGAAACAATGGACGCACTTAGAGAAATGCAAAATGCTCTGGAAAATCTCTGCAATAGAATCAAACGAGCAGAAGAAAGAACTTCAGAGCTCGAAGTTTTCAAAATAACCTGATCCAACAAAGACAAACAAAAAAGAATAAGAAAATATGAACAAAGCCTCCAAGAAGTCTGGGATTATGTTAAATGACCAAAGCCAAGAATAATCAGCATTCCTGAGGAAGAAGAGAATTTAAAAGTTTGGAAAACATTTTTGGGGGAATAATTGAGGAAAACTTCCCTGGCCTTGCTAGAGACCTAGACATCCAAATACAAGAAGCTCAAACAACACCTGGGAAATTCATCTTGAAAAGATCATCACCTAGGCACGTTGTCATCAGGTTATCTAAAGTTAAGGTGAAGGAAATAATCTTAAGAGCTGTGAGGTAAAGGCACCAAGTAACCTATAAAGAAAAGCCTATCAGATTAACTGCAGATTTCTCAGCAGAAACCTTACAAGCTAGAAGGGATTGGGACCCTATATTTGGTCTCCTTAAACAAAACAATTATTAGCCAAGAATTTTGTATCCAGTGAAACTAAGCTTCATAAATGAAGGAAAGATACAGTCTTTTTCAGACAAATAAATGCTGAGAGAATTCACCACTACCAAGCCAGGACTATAAGAACTGCTAAAAGTAGTTCTAAATCTTGAAACAAATCCCGGAAACACATCAAAACAGAACCTCTTTAAAGCATAACTCTCACAGAACCTATGAAAAAATACAATTAAAAATAAAAACAGAAAACTAAGGTATACAGGCAACAAATAGCACAATGACTGGAATGGTACCTGACATCTCAATACTAACGTTGAATATAAATGGCCGAAAGGCTCCACTTAAAAAATAGGGAATTGTACAATGGATAATAATTTACCAACCATCTCTCTGCTGTCTTCAAGAAACTCACCTAACACATAAGGACTCATATAAACTTAAGGTAAAGGTGTGGAAAAAGACATTCCATGCAAATGGACACAAAAACGAGCAGGAGTAGCTCTTCTTATATCAGATGAACCAAACTTTAAAGCAACAGCAGTTAAAAAGACAAAGAGGGACATTATATAATGATAAAAGGCCTTGTCCAACAGGAAAATATCACAATCCTAAATATATTTGCACCTAATACTGGAGCTCCCAAACTTATAAAACAATTACTAATAGACCTAAGAAATGAGATAAACAGCAACACAATACTGGGGGACTTCAATACTTCACTAACAGCATTAGACAGGTCACCAAGACAGAAAATCAACAAAGAAATAATGGATTTATATTATGCCCTGGAACAAATGGACTTAGCGGATATTTACATAACATTCTATCCAACAACCGCGGAATATACATCCTATTCATCAGCACATGGAACTTTCTCCAATATAGATGATATTATAGGCCACAAATAAGCCTCAAAAATTTTAAGAAAATTGAAATTATATCAAGTACTTTCTCAGACCACAGTGGAATAAAACTGGAAATCAACTCAAAAGAAACCTTCAAAACTATGCAAATACATGGAAATTAAATAATCTGCTTCTGAATGATCATTGGATCAACAATGAAATCAAGTTGAAAATTAAAAAATTCTTCAAACTGAATGACAATAGTGACACAACCTATCAAAACCTCTGGGATACAGCAAAGATGGTGCTAAGTGGAAAGTTCATAGCCCTAAACACCTACATAGAAAAATCTGAAGGAGCACAAACAGACAATCTAAGGTCACACTTCAAGGAACTAGAGAAACAAGAACAAACCTAACCCAAATCCAGCAGAAGAAAGGAAATAACCAAGATCAGAGCAGAACTACATGAAATTGAAATGAAAAAAATATATATAAAAGTTAAGTGAAATAAAAAGCTGGCTCTTTGAAAAAATAAATAAAATTGATAGACCGTTAGCAAGTTTAACCAAGAAAAGAAGACAGAAAATCCAGATAAGCTCAACTAGAAACAAAACAGGAGACACTGCAACCGACACTGCAGAAATACAAAAGATCATTCAAGGTTACTATAAACAGCTTTATGTGCCTAAACTAGAAAACTAAGAGGAGATGGATAAATTCCTGGAATGATATAACCCTCTTAGCTTAAATCAGGAAGAATTAGATATCCTGAACAGACCGATAACAAACACTGAGGTTGAAATAGTAATAAAAAAAATTACTCATAAAAAAATGTCCAGGACCAGACAGATTCACAGAAGAATTCTACCAGACATTCAAAGAAGAATTGGTACCAATCCTATTGACGCTATTCCACAAGATAGAGAAAGAGGGAATCCTTCCTAATTCATTCTATGAAGCCAGTATCACCCTAATGCAAAAACCAGGAAAGGACATAACCACAAAAGAAAACTACAGACCAATATCCCTGATGAACCTAGGTGCAAAAATCCTTAACAAAATACCAGCTAACTGAATCCAACAACATATCAAAAAGATAACCCACCATGATCAAGTGGGTTTCACACCAGGGATGCAGGGATGGTTTAACATACACAAGTCAATAAATGTGATAAACCACATAAACAGAATTAAAAACAAAAATCATGTGATCATCTCAATAGACTCAGAAAAAACATTTGACAAATTCAGCATCCCTTTATGATTAAAACTCTCAGCAAAATCAGCATACAAGGGACATACCTCAATGTAATAAAAGCCATCTGTGACAAAACCAGACCCAACATTACACTGAATGGGGAAAAGTTGAAAGCATTCCCTCTGAGAACTGAAATGAGACAAGGATGCCCACCCTCATCACTTCTCTTCAACATAGTACTAGAAGTTCTAGCCAAAGCAATTAGACAAGAGAAAGAAATAAAGGGCATCCAAATTGGTAAAGAGGAAGTCAGACTGTCACTGTTTGCTGATGATATGATTGTTTACCTTGAAAACACTAAAGACTCCTTCAGAAAGCTCCTAGAAATGATAAAAGAATTCAGCAAAGTTTCCAGATACAAAAGTAATGTACACAAATGAATAGCTCTCCTATACACCAACAGCGATCAAGCGGAGAATCAAATCAAGAACTCAACCCCTTTTACAATAGCTTCAAAAAAATATATAATACTTCGGACTATATCTAACCAAGGAGGTGAAAGGCCTCTACAAGGAAAATTACAAAACACTGCTGAAAGAAATCGTAAATGAACATAAACAAATGGAAATGCATCCCATGCTCATGGATGGATAGAACCAATATTGTGAAAATGACCATACTGCTGTGTCCGGAGTTGGTTCCTTCCAGTGGGTTCATGGTCTCACTGACTTCAAGAATGAAGCTGCAGACCTTTGTGGTGAGTGTTACAGCTCTTAAAGGTTGCACAGACCCAAAGAGTGAGCAGCAGCAAGATTTATTGTAGAGAGCGAAAGAACAAAGCTTCCACAGTGTGGAAGGGGACCCCAGTGGGTTGCTGCTGCTGGCTGGGGTGGCCAGCTTTTATTCCTTTATTTGTCCCTACCCACGTCCTGCTGATTGGTCCATTTTATAGAGTGTTGATTGGTCCATTTTACAAACCTCTAGCTAACTACAGAGAACTGATTGGTGAATTTTACAAACCTCTAGCTAGCTACAGGGTGCTTATTGGTGTATTTTACAATCCTAGCTACAGAGTGCTGATTGGTGCATCTCACAATCCTCTAGTAAGACAGAAAAGTTCTCCAAGTCCCCACTCAACCCAGGAAGTCCAGCTGGCTTCACCTCTCACTGCCAAAAGCAATCTACACATTTCATGGAATTCCCATCAAAATATCACCATCATTCTTCATGGAACTAGAAAAAACAATTTTAAAATTCATGTAGAATCAAAAAAGAGCCCGCATAGCCAAAGAAAGACTAAGCAAAAAGGACAAATCTGGAGGCATCACATTACCTGATTTCCAACTACACTCTAAGGCCATAGTCACCAAAACAGCATGGTACTGGTATAAAAATAGGCACATAGACCAATGCAACAGAATAGAGAATCCAGAAATAAACTCAAATACTTACAGTCAACTGATCTTTGACAAAGCAAACAAAAACATAAAGTGGGGAAAGGGCACCCTTTTCAACAAATGGTGCTGGGATAATTGGTAAGCCACATGTAGGAGAATGAAACTGGATCCTCATCTCTCACCTTATATAAAAATCAATTAAAGATGGATTAAGGACTTAAATCTAGGACCTGAAACTCTAAAATTTCTAGAAGATAACCTCGGAAAAACCCTTCTAGACATTGGCTTAGGCAAGGATTTCATGACCAACAATCCAAAAGCAAATGCAACAAAAACAAAGATAAATAGCTGGGACTGAATTAAACAAAAGAGCATTTGCACAGCAAAAGGAACAGTCAGCAGAGTGAACAGACAACCACAGAGTGGGAGAAAATCTTCACAATCTATACTTCTGATAAAGGACTGATATCCAGAATCTACAACAAACTCAAACAAATCACGAAGTAAAAAGCAATGTCATCAAAAAGTAGGCTAAGGACATGAACAGACAATTCTCAAAAGAAGATATTCAAATGGCCAACAAACATATGAAAAAATGCTCAACATCATTAATGGTCAGGGAAATGCAAATCAAAACTACAATGCAATAGTACCTTACTCCTGCAAGAATGGCCATAATCAAAAAATCAAAAAATAATAGATGTTGGAGTGGATGCGGTGAACAGGGAGCACTTCTACACTGCTGATGGGAATGTAAACTAGTACAACCACTATGTAAAACAGTGAGGAAATTCCTTAAAGAACTAAAAGTAGAACTACTCCATTTAATCCAGCAATCCCATTACTGTGTATCTACCCAGAAGAAAAGAAGTCATTATACAAAGAAGATACTTGCACATTCATGTTTATAGCAGCACAATTCACAATTGCAAAACTGTGGAACCAATCTAAATGCCCATCAATCCATGAATGAATAAACTGTGATATATATATGATGGAATACTAACTCATCCATAAAAAGGAAAGAATTAATGACATTCACAGCAACCTGATTGAGATTGGAGATACATATATATATATATTTTTTAAAACAGAGTCTCGTTCTGTGATCCAGGCTGGAGTGAAGTGGTGCAATCTCGGCTCACCGCAACCTTCACCTCCCTGGTTCAAGCAATTCTCCTGCCTCAGCCTCCCGAGTACCTGGGATTACAGCCATATGCCACCATGCCCACCTAATTTTTTTTTTTTTTGTATTTTTAGCAGAGATGGGGTTTCACCATGTTGGCTAGACTGGTCTCGAACTCCTGATCTCAGGCAATCCACTCGCCTCAGCCTCCCAAAGTGCTGGGATTATAGGTGTGCGCCACCGTGCCCGGCCTGGAGAGTGTTATTCTAAGTGAAGTAACTCAGGAATGGAAAACCAAACATCGTATGTTCTCACTCATAAGTGGGAGCTAAGCTATAAGGATGCAAAGGTATAAGAATGACACAATGGAATTTGGGGACTCAGGGGGAAAGGGTGGGAAGGGAGTGAGGGATAAAAGACTACACATTGGGTAGACTGTATACTGCTAGGGTGATGGGCACACCAAAATTTCACAAGTCACCACTCAAAAACTTACTCATGTAATGAAACAACACCTATTCCCCCAATAACCTATGGAAATACAAAGTTTTTTAAAATTAACTTCATTTTTTTTAACAGAACATAATTCAATGTAGTTGTATTTTATTTCTTTCCCATTGATTTCTGCCCTTAATATAATGAACTTTTTTTTATCTTACTTCCCAAGTCCTTTAATGGGATTATTTATGTACAGTTTCTTTTTCCATCTGGGACATTTTTCATTATCACATCTATTCAAATTGCTTGTTCAAATTCAAATTTCTTTTTCTTGAGATTATCTGTACTCTTAGGTTGAGTTTTGGTTCTTCATCTTCCAGGACTACCGTCTTCTTTCTGAGGATTTCCATCTTTTTCATTTTACTCTGCTTTCTGGGGAAACTACTCAGGCATGTCCTTAAAATTCCTGATTTGATTTTCCACAGTACAAATTCTGGGACACGTTGTTTTTGTTATGAATTTAATTCACCTATTGAATATTTTAACTGTTCAAAAATGTGCTCATTTATCTACTATTTTACTGATGAACACTGGGATTGTTATGAGACTTTTTGCTATTACAAAATTGCTATACTGTAAACACACATGTATAACTCCTGGTGCACTTAAACAAGAGTATCTCTAGGGGTTCTTGTCTGAGTGGAATTTCTGAGTTTTACAAGTACATTTTTAATGTACTCATATGTCTTTTTTTAAATCACTCACGTCTCTTTTTCTCTTATCTCACTTTCATTTCTTTTATTCTCTTCATAAATTTCTCCCCTATTTCATAGAGAAAATACTTTCTTGCATGCTATAAAAGATGATGAATATCATCTAAGGTAGTTAAAGCAACGTTAACAGGTGTGTTTTTAATATAAGAGTTGAGAATTGTGTTCCTTTTCCCTTTTCTTTCATTTGTACCATTTTCAGTTCATTGTGGGTTTTGATTCTTCTGTTTCTATTCACATTTATAGAACCATATTTTTAATGCAAATGTTATATGTCAGTGCATCTCAGCACCACGATTTTTCCACTGGGAGTACTGAGAGGCTAATATGCCAGCTCTTAGCCCAGTTAATACCATATGTTCTAGTTGACAATTCTACTGCTTATGATGAAGTTTTCTTCCTAATCCTCAAATCCTGACATTCTGTCCAGCTGGAAAGTTGTAGTACATGAAAAACTAAAACGCCCAGCGTTTTCCTCTTTCTGCCAAATTGTGTGATATTCCTGGAGGTTTCTCTCAAATCCTGGCACAGGTTTGGCTGACAGTCTTAGTTTCCTTTCATTGTGTTTTCATCGGTTTTCTTTAACTTTAAACAAACTTAGGTGAGAAGTTGGGAAAAGCTTCAAAGACACTGCTATTTGAGTTTTTCTTTAAAACCAGACACTTCGTATATCTCAAAAGGATCCTTTCAAGCCAGAGAGATTTGCTTGTTGCCCTGATATGGTGAATTCTGGAGGGCACTTTGGAATCTTGTATCCATATTACTCAATTATACAATCAATGATGAAAATGAATAATTCAAAGATTTGATCATCACTCACATACTAGTGGTGTTTTTTTTTTTTTTTTTTTTTTTTTTTCCAGCTTGGTGCTTCCTGCTGACCTACTTCCTTATCAAATAACACAACAATCAGCTGGTCATGCAGATCTTATTGAAACTAACAAAGAGTGCCATCTGTCGTTGTGTATGATATGTTCTTCAGTATCAATCTTAGATTGCTTTGTGGTACTCAAAGCATTTCACAGTTTTATTTTAATCTTTTTTAATATCTTAGGGTCACTTAAACCATTTCGATCTTAAAGATGATCAACATGAGACAAAAAGCAAGGGCATTGTGTTATAATCAAACAGAAAGCCTGTAATCCAACTCACATGATTTCTAGGCTGATGCTTTTCCCCCTTTCTTAGCATCTGAGCACCATTCCCTTTTATAACCAGTATTTACAACCATTTGTGAAGTGCATCTCTGACCAGTGCAGCTCCCTCTGAGATGTCTGCTCTCTCTGCAAAGCTTACCTTTGCAAGTATTCCTTGAGGAGTAGTCAGGGGAAAGAGTTACATATTCAGCCAAGGGTGACACTCTCATATTTATTGTTTTGAGAATAATCAATATTCTTGATTACATGTTTTTTATTTGATGAGCAGGTATTTTAATGATCTTTTAGATATCTTTTTTTATGATTAGAGAAGTATTACTTGTTTTATGCAGAGTAGGCTAGCTTGTCCAGAAAAATAGAGAGAGAGCTTAATGGAAACCTGTCATCTTCGAGAAAAAATATGCAAAAATATTTGACTTTCTATTACATTACTAAAAGTTTTAGATTTTTTTCTTTTTTTTTTTTTTAGTAATTTATACTTGGGAGAAATACATGCATCTTTAGTAGTTTGTGGCACATAGATAGTTAGACTTTATTCAAAAGAGTATCTATTCCTTCCTATTGAGAAATAGAGATCTAGACAAATATGGGGATAACTTTAGCCAACTTATCCTTGTTAGATGAATCAGTTCTCAGTTCATATGAGATAAATTAGCAGACACTTTCTCAAAAGAATGAATACAATAATACTAAGAGAAACAACAAACAACTCACTTTTTTTTTTTTTTTTTTTTTGAGACGGAGTCTTTCTCTGTTGCCCAGGTTGGAGTGCAGTGGCGTGATCTGGGCTGACTGCAACCTCCGCCTCCTGGGTTCATGCAATTCTCCTGCCTCAGCCTCCTGAGTAGCTGGGATTACAGGCATGTGCCACCACACCCAGCTAATTTTTGTATTTTTAGTAAAGACGGGGTTTCACCATATTGGCCAGGATGGTCTCGATCTCTTTACCTCGTGATCCGCCTGCCTTAGCCTCTCAAAGTGCTGGGATTATAGGCATGAGTCACCACGCCTGGCCACAATTCACATTTTTTTGTGTGCTTACTACATGTCAAGTTCTTTTCTACATAAACTGTAACTTATTTAATCCTCAGTACCCTAAATGAGGTAGTGAACATTATCTTCATTTTACAGATGGGAAAACTGATGCTAAGAAACCTTCCCAAGATCTCATAGCAAGTGTCTTGTGAAGCCAGAAATCACACACAGGCAGTCAAACATCAGGGCCAAAACAATACCCATCATGGCATCCTCCCTGCATACAGTGAGCCAAGAGATTTTTCAATCCTGTTTTGTAAGCAAGCTATTAACTTTAGCCAACTTATCCTGGGTAGATGAAACAGTGCTCAGTTTGTATGAGAGAAATGAACAGACACTTTCTCAAAAGAAAAAATACATTAAAAAGGAATAGTGCTAAAGAGGACATGCTTATGAAGATTAACCCCAAAGATGTGTCTCTTTGACACTTCTTTCCACATTCTTCCATTTGTTTGACTCCACTGGGATTTGCCCAGTCCCCAGTGTAACTTTTGCTTCTCTGGCTTACTCAGCAGCCTTCAAAGTGGGAAACATTATGAAAAGAAGCACAAGTGTCAGAGCAGCCAGCTGGCAGAGGGAAATTCCAGTCATATTGTGCGTCCCCATGTGAGCTTTTTATTTCAGTTGTTCTTTGGAACACACAAGTCAAAATCTGAGCTGGCTATCTGCTTCTTGGGGGATGACAACTACACAAAATTTGAAATGTCTAAACACAGCTAACCAGATCTGGTCTTTATCTGATCAAGCTCTAGTGAATGAAAAAATTATATGCCAACGTGTGGGTCATAGGTTGTTGAGAAATAGTTATAAGAGAATAGGAAAGAACAATCTCTTTATTCTGTGGTTTTGGGTTGCCAGTAGGTTAAAGGCTGAGAAACAAGCCCTAAACATAGCTCTATTGTATCATAACCATACTCAGAACTGCTCTGTGGCTCTGCAGGGCCTAGAGCATAAAACCAAGGCATGTCACTTGGCATTTGAGTGTTCCGTGGTCTGCTGATAGGCTCTATCTAGTATTATCTTTTGCACATGCGGGACTGGTATTCAGAGGCTACTCTCTGCTACAGCTCTGCTGTTGGCTGCACACACATGCAGTCTTAGTCAGTGCTTTTGCTTTGATAGATGTTAAAACTTTTAAATCTCACTCCTTCTTCACATACGCTTCATATACCATACTTTTTAAGTGAAATCTTACTCATTTCTTCACTTAGACATTATGCTTTTTAAGATCATTTGTTCTTGTTCATTCCATTTTACATCTATCACAATGTTTAGTGCTTTCTGGGCCACAGTAAGTACCAAACAAATTTGTGATATGAATAAAAGCATCATAAATACTTCTTCTTCTTCTTCTTTTTTTCTTTTTGTTGAGACGGAATCTTGCTATGTTGTCCAGGCTAATTGACTTCTAGGCTCAAGTGTAGCTGAGACTACAGGTGCACACCACCACACTGGGTCTGCTTCTTATCTTTCCCTAAGAAGGGAAAACAACTGTGGGTATCTGTTGCGGGAGAAGGGGCAGGGGAGGGCAAGGATGGGAATGTTAGCTTGAGAAGGAAGCATGTGTATGTCCCCCATCCTACTGGCACAGAAATTTTCCAAAGCTGTGGAAGTGCAAGGGAAACCGTGAAATGGTTCTGTTTCTTAGCACGTAGGGAGAAGAGAGATCCTCCTTCAAACCTCAGATAGCTTTTGTGGAAGGGGAAAAATTAGGCCAGTATACAGGATCCAAGGAAAGAAAAATATGGGGATCTCACCATTGAGAAACATGCAGGAGTTTCACAGTCCAGGAGGATAGCATGGGCACTAGAGCTCTAACCCCCATGACAAGCAAACACCTTGTCTGCCCAAGGGTCATGAAATGAAGATAACTGGTATTTATTAAATATTTACTAGTACCATCTGAAAATAATTTTAAAAGTCAGTCTCAGACTGTAATGCCAGGCTGCTTGGATTCAAATTCTGGTTCTGCTATTCTGGTTCTGGATGGCACTGGCTGTGCCGTCAACCTCATGAGATAGTCAAGAGGATTATAAAATAAATACAAATTTATAGAATGCTGAGAATACAGGCTAGTATGTAGCAAATAACATATAGGCATGTATTAAATTGAAAATGTGGAGACATTATTTCCCAAGAAATCCTGTTTTATGTAGTAGCTTTGTGTAGTTCATCATAATTTTATAGCAGCTTCAAAACTGATGTTAATAAAAGCTGACCATCTGTATACCCTATGACTCAGCAACTCCTCTTTTAGGTATATACCCAACAGAAATGTGTATGCACAAACACCAAATGCAGGTACTGGAATAGTCATAGCAGTACTCACATAATAGCCCCAAACTGGAAACTACTCAAATGCCCCTAACAATAAAATGAGAGAACAAATTGTTATATATTCACACCACAGCATACCCTACAGCAATGAAAACAAAGATCTACCTCTACTTGTGACAATATGGATGAATCTCACAAATATGTGGAGTGTAAAATAAAAAGCTAGACACACAAAATAATATATACTGTATGATTCCATTTATATAAAGTACAAAAATAGGCAAACCTAATCTCTGCTGTTAGGAACCAGGATAATTATCTTGTGTACAGGGAGGCTATTGGGGTGCTGGTAACCTTTTGCTTTTTGATCTCAGTGTTGGTTACACAGGAGCACTCATTTTGTGAAAATTCATTGAGCTATGATATGCTTATGTGTACTTTGGGTAGGAATGTTACACTTCAATTAAAAGTTTTACAAAGTGATGTGGCAGTGAAAGCAAAATAGAACCTATTATAATCAAGAATTAGTAAATAATCATAGATTAATATATCAACGAGGAAGGTGATCAGAAAGATAATCAATAAATCTTTGGGGTGTGAAGATGGAGACCTGTTAGAGCTGAGAACCAACCAAAGAAGGATTTGCACTGAATAGCTTAGCAATGAACATTCTTCCAGAGAGGATATTTGAGAGGTGCTCCCACATTGAGCTGCCTCACAAGAGCAAGACATCAACTCAGAAGCCATCTCCAGGGACCGTAAAGTTCTCCCTGATCAACAGAGAAGACATTCCCTTGAGACCTGGTAGATGTGACAGAACATCAGTTTGAATAGATCATTAAAACTGTCCAAAAGGACAGGCACAGTGGTTCACGCCTGTAATCCCAGCACTTTGGGAGGCCAAGGCGGGTGGATCACCTGAGTTCAGGAGTTTGAGACCAGCCTGGCCAACATGATGAAACCCCATCTCTACTAAAAATACAAAAATCAGCCAGGCATGGTGGCGGGTTCCTGCAGTCCTGGCTACTTGGGAGGCTGAGGCAGGAGAATTGCTTGAACCCAGGAAGTGGAGGTTGCAGTGAACTGAGATCACACCACTGCACTCCAGCCTGGGCAACAAGAGCAAAACTTGGTCTCAAAAAAATAAAAATAATAAAAAATAAATAAAACTGTCCAACAAAGAAAGTATATTAGGCCGTTCTTACATTGATATAAAGAAATACCTGAGACTGGGTAATTTACAAGAAAAGAGGTTCAATTGGCTCACAGCTTAGCTGGCTGTACAGGAAGCATGACACAGGCATGTTTTTGGGGAGGCCTCAGGAAACTTACAATTATAGTGGAAGACAAAGCAGGAGCTTACACAACAAGTGGTGAAAGCAGGAGGTTGGGTGGGGAGGTGCCACACACTTTTAAATGACCAGATCACATGTGAACTCAGAGTGAGAGCTCAGTTATCACCAAGGGGATGGCCCGAGCATTCATGATGGGTCAGCCCTCAAGATCCAAACATCTCCCACAGGGTTCACTTCCAACATTGGGAATTACATTTCAACATGAGATTTGGGTGGGGACAGATATCCAAACTATATCAGAAAGCATCAAAGCAATACAGACAATCTACTCACAAGGAAAATTGTGTTGTACCACTGGGTTCTGTATCAGAAAACAAAAGTGGGAACTCCCTAGACGTACTTTATGGAATTAAGACCAAAAATGCTCCTGCTCCATAAAAGATGGTGAACGTGATCCTATTCACCAACTTAGACTGTGAACTGTATGTGCATATATATGTGTGTGGTGTGCATAGCATATGAATGAACATACATAACTAGATACAGCATTGCCCTGAAACATCTTCCTAAGAGATGTCGTTACAAAAGACAGTATTTGAGGTAGGCTTTATGTAGCATCAGTATAGGTCTATTCTATAGTTAGGGACATGATAGGTAAACAAAGTTGAGTAATTTGGTCTGGGAGCTTAAAGCACCTCCGTATCTTTCCATCATTCAAACATATATGCATTTATCAAACTGAAATATGAACATATTATTCTCCACCATGGTATCACCAAAACTAAGGAACTATAAATTCTAAGTTAGAAATGATGAAATACCCACAAGTAATTTGGAACTGCTTTTACTACCAATAAAGACATTGGCAAGATGCTAGTTTAGCCACTTGGAGAGAGTTGGTGTCACGTTATTACTATGTTAGTGTTCCAAATATTCATCAGAATGTTTTAGCCCCATTGTCTTAATCTTTATAACTTTAAAGAATAAAAGGAATTTATGTCATGAGAAAGCCTACCAACTAAGACTTCAATACTTCAATCCTGTCTGTATAGTGGCAACCACTGGTTAATAGGGAATTGATAGAAGCAAGGCTTTTTGGCTGCTAAATTATATTAAAACTTATAGGTGAGTTTTCTTTCATTCTTTTGTGGTCACCTAAAACTTATATCACTTTTACTACTTTCAAATATTTTAATTTTATTTAAGTTCAGGGGGTTCGATGGTGGCATTGGAGAAGGTATTATACTAATACAACTTTCTTCCACTTAATTCCATTATCCCTATTTAACCTCTTCACACCCATCTCCCAGTGCCCATAGTTAAATCTATTCTTTCTGCAACTGCCTTCTCTGACTGTTCTTGCTGCCTTAAGGGCCTTTTAGCATAACAAACCCTATGTCCCGTCAATAACCTTTCTATCTTCTCACACTTACTAATACACCTAAGGAGTTATTATTTATTGTCACAAAAGCAACTAAAGTTTCATGTGAAAGCATTATTTATCTTAAAATAAGTAAGTTAATACAGTTTCTTTCTTTTCTAAAAATACCATTGCTATTAATACAAATAACACAGATGCTCAGAAAATATTGAGTAGGTTGTGAGTTATGTCTGTAATTGTACAACTTTACTAATATGTCAAGAAAGTTTTGTCCCTGTGAAGAGTGCCTTTAAGAGTTCCAAAGTGTTATGTGATTAGATAAAGGGGTGAAAAGGACAGTTTGCTGGTTTTGTATAGAAGAAGTACACCATTCCTCATGGAGGAATTGGTAATTCAGAGGAGAATTCAGTGGAGGAAGGCAGGTGGTTGATGCAAGCCTATGGAGATGGAAAAGCCCTGGCTTTTAAGCTAGTTGTCCAGTGATCAAATACAGTTAGTAATTTAAAATCTGATTGGCTCTTTTTTTTTTTTTTTGAAACAGGGTCTTGCTCTGTCACCCAGGCTGGAGTGCAGTGGTGTGATCTCCACTCACTGCAACTTCTGCCTCCTTGGCTCAAGTCATTCTCATGCCTCAGACACCTGAGTAGCTAGGACTGCAGGCATCTGCCACCACATCCAGGTATTTTTTTTTTTTTTTTTTTTGTAGAGACAGGGTTTCACCATGTTGCCCAGGCTGGTCTTGAACTCTGGAGCTCAGGTAATCTGCCCTTGGCCTCCCCAAAATGCTGGCAGGAGCCACTGTGCCAGGTCAAAATCTGGTTGGCTCTTGATAATTATTTCTTGATTGAATGGATGGAAAAATAATTGAATAAATAAAAGAAGTAGGTTTATCTTAAACAAAGGCTTTGATCTGTTGATGAAGACCTTATCTTCTAATCTATTATATATGGATCTTAGATTAAATCTTCAGAAAGTTAAGCTCAGAACCTATTATTTGCTATATTCTAGATTTCCTTGTTTGTTTTGTTTTGTTTTTGTTTTTTGAGACAGAGTTTCACTCTTGTCACCCAGGCTGAAGTGCAATGGCATGATCTTGGCTCACTGCAACCTCCACCTCCCAGGTTCAGGTGATTCTCCTACTTCAGCATCCCTAGTAACTGGGATTACAGGAGTCTACCACCACACCCAGATAATTTTTGTATTTTTAGTAGAGACAGGGTTTCACCATGTTTGCCAGGCTGGTCTCGAACTCCTGACCTCAGTTGATCCACCCGCCTCTGCTTCCCAAAGTTCTGGGATTACAGGCATGAACCACTGCACCCAGCCTATATTTTCAATCAAGAATATGCTCAATATTTCAAGAGACTCAGAAGATCTTTGTGAAGTGCATATGTATTTTGTTGATATATACAAATATGTCCAAGTAAAAATTCGTATGAACAACATTTAAACAATTTTATTGCTTCAATAAAGTATAATTACAATGAGCATAAACTTTAAGTATAATGTGAACAAAATAGCTAATCGTTTTTTAAGGAATTTTTTTAAAAGAGGTTAGATATCCAATTGTAGACACATTTCAGTTCTTTCAGATACTAGCATTTCCAAAAAGACTTAAATTACCTGTAAGAATATTGAAAAATTGACAGCTTATTATTAGCTTACCCTACCCAGTAAAGATGATTATTTATCATGTACCATATTCTTGACACATTTAAGCAATCCTTACATCATATAATTACTCTCTGATAGTATTATAATTTCTATTTTACAGATAAGAAATCAAATTCAGGAAGTAACTTTTCAAGGATACAATATCTAAGTGGAAGAAACAGGATTTGACCTAGGTCCACCTGCTTCCCAAACCTGTTTAATTTCTATTGTACAATGCTGTCTCTACAGTCAGATGAATGTCAGATGAGTGAAGACACACACATATGCACATACACACACACACTAATAGCAAATTTCCTTACTTCTATCCTAATCCAAAACTTGTATTGGCAGCAAAAGCATACAGGTGCTATAATTATGTAGGCAAGAAAATAAAACCTAAAGAAAGCATATTCTGAAGAGGAGAGAACATGATTTATTCTTGTGATCACCTAACTGAATGCAGTCATTCCACTATGACTCAGATTCTAATTGAAGCCCAGTAGAAGTTTAGAAACTGTGTTGATGGTTTTTTTTTCACTTACCTTTTCCTTTGTCAAAGTGATAGGGTGCTAGGAATCATTCCACTCTGAAGGATTCCCTTGTCTTCATGACCCAGTTTCTCTGACACCGTGTTTATTCTTATGATGACTGTGGTGGTAGGGGGGACTTGACAAGATCCTTTTTGCACTTTTATTGTCAATGGAATTTAATAGAACAACTTCTTTCAGGCTCTTCAAACATGAACTCTCCATTTCAAACTGCTTCCAAGTATGCCACTACTAAATAGAAATTTCTAGGGAAAGAAATAAACCATATGTTACTTTTCCCTTCAGCTTATTTTAACCATATGGTACTAAAAATGGGAATGTAACAGTGCTATTAATTTAAACTCCCCGTGTTTCCAGCACTACTGTTCCCCAGTTAAAGAAATCTTTACTATTGGCCTGGAAAAACTGTCTTTGCCAAATAATTAAGAAGCAGTGTGAGGAGAGAACGTGTAACTGAAAAGTGCACTCAAACACGCCTGAGTCTAAGAACACCACTCTAAACCCAGAGTTCACAGAACACGTACTGAACTGTTTCAAGAGTTCTGTGTTTGCACTCAATTCTGGCTTGGAACAGAGCTCGCAGGTTGTCACTGATATTCTACTCACTGTTTTTAACAAAAGGGCTGAGTCTGGAGCATTATCCTTCATTTGAATTACACATACTGAATACTTCAGAAGCTACAGAAGTTATCTGAGGTAACTATGAAAATGAATTTATTTATAGTTTTATAAAAAACCATAAACATGTTTTCAACACTGGAAGAATGACAACATATTTTCAACATAAATTCTGTAGGATACTAAGGTTTTTTAAAAAAACATACAAAATAAAAGTTTGTTCAGCTTAGAAATTAGAAAAAACTTAGGAAATTAGTCACACTGAGATGCAATGTCCACTCTTCAAATACAACTGTTGATTTAAATTTTAAAAATTTTAAAAATAATATAATTTCATGTAAACTAACATATATAACTCAGAGCCTTTGCAAATTTCATATTCGTGTCTGCTCTCTGCTTTTCATTTTGTTCAGGGCGTATTGGGACACTGAGATGCTTTGGCTCTATGTCCCCATCCAAATCTCATGTGGAATTGTAATTCCTATGTGTTGAATGTGGAGCCTGGTGGGAAGTGATTGGATCATGGGGGTGGTTTCTAATGGTTTAGCACCAACCCCCTAGTGCTGTCAAATGATAGAGTTCTCACGAAAGATCTGATTGTTTAAACGTGTGTAGCACTTCCCCCTTCTCTCTCTCTCTCTCTCGCCAACTTGTGAGACGGTGCTTGCTTCCCCTTTGCTTTCTCCCATGATTACAAATTTCCTAAGGTCTCCAGTCACACTTCCTGTTAAACCCGAGGAACTGTGAGTCAATTAAACTTCTTTTCTTCATAGATGACCTAATCGCAGGTAATTCTTTATAGGAGTCTGAGAACGGACTAATACAGACACAAATAAGGTTTTCACTTTTAATTTTAATGACATGTTTGTCAATCTTTTTCTTTAAGAGTTTTGGCTTATTAAGCCCCATTTAAGAAATTCTCCCCTACTTTATTTATTTATTTTTTTTTTTTGAGACAGAGTCTCGCTCTGTCGCCCAGGCTGGAGTGCAGTGGCCGGATCTCAGCTCACTGCAAGCTCTGCCTCCCGGGTTCACGCCATTCTCCTGCCTCAGCCTCCGAGTAGCTGGGACTACAGGCGCCCGCCACCTCGCCCGGCTAGTTTTTTTGTATTTTTTAGTAGAGACGGGGTTTCACTGTGTTAGTCAGGATGGTCTCGATCTCCTGACCTCGTGATCCGCCCGTCTCGGCCTCCCAAAGTGCTGGGATTATCTCCCCTACTTTAAACTCATAAACACGTTAAAAAAATTTTTTTCTTCTAAAAGTTTTAGTTTTCACTTGTAGGTATTTAGTAAGCCCGAAATTTATTTTCCTGTATAGTAGGGATTTATACTTGATTCCCTCTCACTGCCACGAGAAAAAACAATTGTTGCTGCATCATTTATTGGATAATTTATAATTCCTAACTAATTTGTAATGACAATTCTGTTACACATTATTTGAGATATATCTGAGTCTATTTCTGATCTCTGTATTCTGTACTCTTTGTCAATTTGTCTGTCCTTGGCTTAATACATTACTTTTTAAATCATTATAAATATAGAAATTGCTATCTTATAGGACAAATCCCCATTTAATGTTCATCTTCAGAGTTGTCTTGGCTATTCCTGGTCCTTTAGTTTTCCAAATGAATTTTATGATAACAATGTCAAATTTCTGAAAAATGTGTGAGAGTTTTACTATAGTCATATTGCATTTATAGATAAATTTTGGGGAAACTCTTTTTTACTTCATATTATTGAGTCTCTCCATCCATATTTTGTTAGAACCCTAGCGTCTATAGTATCTGTCTTAGTGGTTATTGCTAGTGTATTGAGTTGCTGTTTATTTTGTATGCTGATTACATAGCAGAAAACTTTCCTGATTTCTCAATATTTAAAATGTTTCTTATATTTCTATGGCTTTTCCATGCAATCATATCATCTGCAAATAAAGACAGTCATATCTTTCATTCTAGTACTTGCATCTTTTATTTCTTTTGCTTAACTTATTGCAATGGATAGGACTTTCAATAAAATGTTGAATAAAATGGTGATAGTTGTCTCTTTTTTCTTGTTTCTGATTTAAAATAATGTCCCTAAGTTTTACAATTAAGGACAATGTTTGTTTTAGGTTTTTAATATATTTTTTAAGTTAGAATAAGAAAATAGCCTTCTCTTTTGAGTTTATTAAATTTTTTTGTTATAAATGTAATTTTAAAAAATTTGTATATGTTTCCAGCATCAACCTAGTTGCTTCTATAGTTTCTCTCCTTTACTTGTTACTCTTGGAACCTAGGGGTGCCAAGATGGTTCAGCATCATAAAATCTCATGATATATTCATGATATATTTATTTTCAATAGATAGCTTAGTTACATTTGCTTTCATTTTATTTAATGTTTTGGAATCTATATTTATAAGTGAAACACTTATGTACAATTTATGAGTGAAATCCTTTCTTGTATATTCCTTGCCAGATATTGATTATTGATTTGTTGCAATTGTTCTTGTGGTTTTCTACAACAGTTTATATAAAACAATAATCATTTTTTCCTTGAAGTCAAGATTACTACTAATGCAATTTGGGCCTCAGCCCTTTTGTGGGAATATAATAATAATCTATTAACAATATAATTCCATTACGATTTGTTGCTTTATTGTGGTTCTCCTTTTCATCTTGGGTTTCCCTTAGTGTTTTATATTTTCCTAAATAGTATTAATTCCATCAAAGTTGCACAACTTATTTGCCCAGAATTTTTCCTAGCGTATCATATGACTGTTTAAAATCTTTCTAATATCTGCAATTAGTACTCTTTTGATTTCTAAGATAGTTTATCATATCACCTCTCTCTTTGTTTCTTAAATAGTATTCCCAGAGGTTCTAGCTAGTTTTCCTGATTCATTCTATTGTTTCTTAGCTTTTGTAATAGTCCATTTTCACACTGCTATAAAGATACTGCCTGCTATAAAGACTAGGTAATTTATAAACAAAAGAGGTTTAATTGACTCACAGTTCTATATGGCTTGGAAGGCCTCAGAAAACTTACAGTCAAGGTGGAAGACAAGGCATCTTCTTCACACAACAGCAGGAGAGAAAGTGAGCCGGGGAAACTGCAACTTTTAAACCATCAGACCTCACGAGAACTCACTATTATAAGCCCAGCATGGGGGAAACCACCCCCGTAATCCAATCATCTCCCACCAGATCCCTCTCTCAACTACAATTCTAGATGAGATTTAAGTGGGAACACAGAGCAAAACCATATCAGTTATATATATATGTACATCTATGTATATATAGAAATGCACAATATATATATATATACATATATAACTGATATGGTTTTGCTCTGTGTATACATGTATATATGTATATATGTATATGTATATGTATACATATACATATATAGTATGTATATATGTATATGTATACATATACATATATAGTATGTATATATTACATATATTATGTATTTTATATATACACACACACATATATATATTTTTTATTTTTATTTATTTACTTATTTTTTCTGAGATGGAGTCTCACTGTGTCACCCAGGCTGGAGTGCAGTGATATGACCTTGGCTCACTGCAACCTCTGCCTCCCAGGTTCAAGCAATTCTCCTGCCTCAGCCTCCTGAGTAGCTGGGATTATAGGCATTTGCCACCACGCCCAGCTAATTTTTGTATTTTTAGTAGAGACAAGGTTTACCATGTTGGCCGGGCTGGTCTTGAATTCCTGACCTCGTGATCCAACTGCCTCAGCCTCTGAAAGTGCTGGGATTACAGGCATGAGCCACCACACCCAGCCAAGTTTGATATATACATTTTTTGCTTTCATTTTTATTATTATTTTTTACTTTCTTTATATTTACTTTGCTGTTCTTTTTTAGTTTTTTGAATTGAATACATTGGATATTTTGAAATTCTTTTTCATATTGTTTTGTTTTAATGCATGCACTTAAGTCTATGAATGTACATTAGCTTTATCACACACTTTTTTTATAGTACATAAAAATTTCATTCTAAAAATTTTGTAATTTCCATTGCTATTTCCTCTTTGATTCAAGGATTATTTAAGAGTTTTAGTTTCTAGTATATATTTTACTATATTTTTATTCATAATTTATAATTGTTATCAAAGAACATGTTGTGTATAATATAATTTCTTTACAGTTTATTGAAACCTACTTTGTGAACAATATTGTTCCTGTGTACTGGAATTTTCTTTTTCTATTTTCTGGGTTATATATATATATATAGCATACTTATATCATCAATGTTGTTTATATTGTATATTTTATATATTTGCTTTTATTTTTTAGATATTTACTAATTTGTTATCTACTTAATCCCTCAGTTTCTAGTCAAAGTATGTTAAACTCCTATACCATGACTGTGATTTGCAGAATTTCTCCTTGTTATTTTTCATGGTCTAATTGTCTTTGATAATTCTTTCTATCAGTTAGGGTGTGATCAGAAAATCAGGAAGACTTTGAGTAATGTTGAGGAAGGGATTTATTATAGGGATTGGACCGAAAGCAACTGCGGACTCTTGCTAAACTGTCTGTGCTGCTTCTTGTCTGGAGCTGCACCTGAAGGCAGCAGGGCCAACAGGAAGGAAAGTAGACACGAAATGGGGAGAGCAAGAAAAAATCAGAAGCTGTGAGAAGACAATGAAAACTCAGAGGACACACTGGAAACTGTCTCACTGCCTTCAGGCCTCGCATTTGATGATATTAATCACCTGTAGGGGAAGCTGAAGCCCTTTGCCACAGAGCTGCACATGTTGGTGCAGAAGTCACAGAAGCTGTGGGAAGAGATCCAGCAAGAGTCAGAGGAGCTCTGGGACCAGCTGCTGCCCCAGGTGCTGCAACAGCTGAGCTGCAGAGCACAAATATGGTTATTACTTAACTCCTGCCTTACAAATTTCATGCAAATTTCTATTGAGGCCAGCCCTAATCTGGAAGCATACAGGGACGGGAATTCTGGAAAGTCTAGTTTCAGACTAGAATGACAGTCCAAAGTCTAGTTTCAGACGAGAATGACAGTCCAAAGCCAACACAGGTTCCCTCACTATTTAGTTTCTTTCTTTATTTTTTAAAATGCTTTTAGCCTTTAACTATTTTGTTTGATATTAATATTCTTATACTACTTTCTTTTGTTTAGGTTTTGCTTCATAGAAGTTTCTCGTCCCTTTATTTAACTTTGTATTTGTAGTAGACATGAAAATCCATGGCTCATATCTCCTGCTTAGGGAGCATAATCAACCAGGTGTCTCAGCTGCTGTTCTTCTGGGTCTGCCACTGTGTTCATGTTAAGGCCACATTTCCCACAGGCTACTCAAGCAGCAACTGAGTATAACAGGAAAACTAATAATGCAAGTCCATTTCTGGAACACATGGGACTCCACAACCAGGTGACTTTGTCCTAAGGGCTCCCAATTAGAGTGTCAAAAATGCCTTGGAACTGCATCATGGTTTAAGACTCTTCCTATTCAATCCCACCTTTTCTCTCCCTTTCACAGGGGTCAGACCTGCATGAGAGGCTGAAGAGTTCCTTCCCCTCTTCCCTCTTTTACTTTATAAACATTTCTCCAATAAATTTCTTACACATCTAATTTTGTCTAGGTATCCGCTTCTTGGAGAACCTGAACTAATGTACTGTGTATGTGTCACTTGTGAAGCATGTTTTAAGAGGTCTATGTTTAATTTTATTTTAATCTGGCAAATTTTTCTTTTAATGAATGAGTTTAATCTACTTATCTACTTGGGTTTATGATATGTTTAGTTTTACTATTATATTGTTTCCTCTTTGCCAGCCTACTTCTTTACCTTTATTTTTCCCCTTTCATGTTTTCAATTTGACTGCTTAAATCCTAACAGGAAAAGCATTGGATACCAAAATAACAAAGCTTAAACTATCAGTGGCTTCAATTCACAGTTATTTCTCACCCATTTTGCATGATCATTGTACACTGGCTTATTTAGTCTCTCAGAAACCCAAACTGATGAAGGCTCCATCTCCACACACACTTCCCTAAGAAAGGCAAATAAAAGAGAATATGCCAAATACCCACTGGCTCTTCAAGCTTCTGTCTAGAAGTGACACAGGGCACTTCCACCTCCATTGACTACAAGTAGTTACTTGGCCACTAAATTCAAGTATTATAGCTACCTGAATACCTAAATTCAAATGGGCAAGGAAATGCAATGCTATATGTGCCCAGGTAGAAAAGGATGTTTGTGTATAGTCCTATTGACTACCTTTATTCCCCTCTGTTGGGTTGAAAATAATACAGTATATTCGTATGCTTTTAATGGTTGTTCTTAAATATACTTTAAACCTATCTATTTAACTACACAGTTGGCCTCCAAATATGTGAGTTCTGCATCTGTGGATTCAACCAAGCATGAATTGAAAATATTTGAAAAAAAATACATCTGTGTTGAACATGTGCAGAGGTTTTCTTTTCATTATTCTCTGAAACAATAGAGTACAACAAGTATTTACATAGTACTTACATTGTATGAAATATTACAAGTTATCTAGAGACAATTTAAAGTATACAGGAGGATGTTCATAGGTTATATGTAAATACTACACTGTTTTATGTCAGAGACTTGAACATCAATGGGTTTTGGTATCCACAGGAAATCCTGGCACTAATCCCTCACAAATACTGCAGGATTATTGTATTTCACTTTTTTAAACAAAGTCTAAACGTATGTAATATTTTAATCTTGTACCCAAATTCAAGAAAACATTAATGGGTTTTAACTATCTCTCTCTCTCTTTTTTCTTTGCTTAAAATAAATAATTTATCAGTTTTCTTCTTGATTGTGTTTTTATATTCATGGGCACATTTTAAATTTGAAGATTATAATCTTTTTTCATATCTCCAGTTCCTATGACATTTCTGCCTAATTTTGTTTCATAATTTAATGACTCTTTACATTAGGGGTCTGCAAACTGTGGCCCATGGTCTATATCTGGGTCACTGCTAGTTTCTATAAGTAAAGGTTTATTGAAACACACACATGCTTATTCATTTATGTACAGAGTGTTCCCAACTTACTATGGTTCAATTTATAGTTTTTTGACTTTCCAATAGTGCTTCCAGCTATGTGTATATTAATGGTTAAGTACCCATATAACTCTTCTGTTTTTATCTTTCAGTACAGTATTCAATAAACCACATGAGATATTTAACACTTTATTATAAAATAGGCTTTGTGTTAGATAATTTCCAACTGTAGGCTAATGTTTAAGTGTTCTGAGTATGTTTATGATAGAGTAAGCTAAGTTATCATGTTTGGTGGGCTAGGTGTATTAAATCCATTTTTGACTTAAGCTATTTTCAGTCTATGATGGATTTATCAAGACATAACCACATCATAGATTGAGGAGCACCTTTATGTCTGTGGCTGCTTTCTTGCTATAATAGCACAGTTGAGTAGTAAAAAAAAGACTGCCTGGCCAGCAAAGACAAAAAGTATTTACCACCTAGCACTTTACAAAAAACTTTGCACACCCCTGCTTTAAATGAGTTATGGATTTTCATTTTAAAGTTCTGAACACTTTAAACATACTTTAAAACAACTCTTTTTCAGACTGTTGTACAACATTAATTTCATCTGGAGGACTGTCTTCTCTAGAATTGAATTTCCTTGTGGGTTTTAGAACTTTGAAATATGGGCTCATTTTGAGAAGTGTTTTGTTTGTTAAGTATTATTCTTTCCTTTTTCTCTCTTCCAGTGTCTTTCCTCTCTCCTGTCTAGCTGTTTTGTAGTTATCACCACTAAGTCTCAGCACCGCAGTATAGAAACTGGTCTTACAATGGCAGTTTCGACTGATGAGGCTTTCCTTCTTGATGACTATAGGATTCTTGCGAATCCAATCATCAAACCAGGAGAGGTGTTTGTGTAGTCACGAGATTCTTTCCTCCTTCAGCACCCCTACATTCATAACTTGCTGTAACGCTTAGCCACTGTTAATTATCAGTAGTATGTTCTGAGTCACTTTTGATCAGAGAAGAGGGCAGACTCACCATAGCCACTAACTTCAATTGATACCTGATTCAAATCTCTGCTTTGAACCAGGACAGCAAGCGCCTGCTCAGTGTTGCCTGCTTCTAAACTAGGACTCTACCAGATCTGTAACTTATTCCGGTTCATCTATTTTTATTTCTGCTGTTTCTGAGCCACAGAATTGTTTATCATATTTTTTAATCTTGGACTTACTGTTTGGTTTTCTTTTAAAAAAAATTTCAACATGTTATTGGCACACATTTGGAGCAGAGGGATGCATCAAAGCATGAACTGATGGCACCACTTTGACTGAAAATCTCCATTACATAGTTTATGTGATGATATAATGGTATCTGTTTATGGTATCTATTTACTGGGTAATTAAAATCATAAGCATTAAGTTTAAATGAAGTTACTTGAGTGACTGATGACAAAGTAAATTCAGAGTTACTTTTCACAGGGGATATACCATGTTTTGAAAACTGCAGGATTTAAGTAGAAGTATTAAATCAAATCTTTAATTCAGCAGAATAGAACTATCTTTATAGAAAGTAATATAAAATTTATTTCAAAAGAAAATCATAGTTCTGCATCCGAGAAGACAAAAGAAAAACAAAATCAGTTAGCAGAGTTGTAAGTTTTGTCAAGGCAAAGAGGCAAAAACAATTATATGGACAGAGTAAGGTATGATCTAAGCTACCAGCAATATTCATGAATTGTTTTACATTTCATTCAAAGTCTTTCATTTTAGAGCTCTAGTGGTTAATGTTCAGCTGTTAGTTTATTGCTTAATGGTTTAAAAGGACAAAAGGAGTAACAACTCATTTTTTTGAGACTGAATTTTATTTCCTTATACAATCTTCTTTGTTTCTGTTTTTGATTTCTGGATTAACCTAGAAAGTCATAGTTGAATCACTGGTGGAAGGCAGCTGAGTCCCTCCATCAATGCCTCACTAGAAACATCCATATTAGACTGTTAGATAAGTGAGAAATAAACTGATGTTTTGCCATTAAGATCTGGTGGTTTATTGTTACTGTAACTAGTGTTGCCTTAATTAATGCAATGCTAGATGATCCATTTCTATCCAGGACCTGTTCTCCTAGCAGATTTTTAAAAAATGTTTTAAGCTTAAAAACATGGTTTTCTATAGCTCTAATTTTTGTATGTCAGAAGAAATCAGAAAAAAAATCTATTTATAAAAGTTATTTCCACATAGTCAACCAATAAGTTTTTTAAACTGAAAATAAGGTTTATTTTGGTCATGAAAGGTTAATCTTAATTTGTTTTCCATTAAAGCAAAATAAAGATGCATTTTTAGATGGCTCTTTGGTCATCTGTTTCTATTCAATGGTTGCTTATTACTTAATCTTAGTTTCAAAACTGAAATGGTATTTGAATAAAGTCTATCCAAATTTGAAAGTTGTCATTGGGATGAATATGCTGTGTAGTCAACCAAGAACAGGCTTTGCCTAGTGAAGCTTGAGAAAGATTATTTTAGAACTAATAAAACAAAGGAGTTTTGACAAATCTGAACAATGTGTACCACACTCTCTTGAAACTGCTTATCTGTTTCTTCAAACAGATATTCATTGAGCAGTTTCCATGTATAAACTACCATGCTGAGCCCTGTAGGCAAAGAAAAAGAAATATGATTCACTGTCTCACAGTCTCTGCTCACAGCCTCCAGGATCTTAAATTGTGGAGACAAGAGATATTCAAATGTTACATGAGATAGTGTATGATAAATGTCGAGAGTGTTAGCACAATAAGTAATGTAGAAAAATAATCCAGAGAAGGGATACAGAAACTCCAGCTGAGGTAATTAGAGGTTTAGCTTGAAAAAGGGAATGATATGGTGTATTTGTGACAGGTTGAACAACATACCCAAACTCTATGAAACAGGGTGAGATGGTTTGTGGTAAGGGTGTCTTTAGACCCCTTGATTCCAATCATGAGGTTGAGGCATTCTTATCAAATTTTGCAGAGACATGATTCTGTCATTGGATGACAAATCTATTATCCATAAAAAGTAGATGTGTAGGTTTCCTACTACATATTGAGCCTGAAATACAATTAATTTACATATCATGATGAAGATAATAATAAATCTGAATTTAGAATCAGAAAACTTATGGTCGGGTCTTTACCTCATAGGATAAGCTGAGATAGTCACTTAATGTCTGTGAACCTCAGTTTTTTAATGTATACTGGGGATATATATTTCTACCCTTTTTATGTGAATAGTAGTTATGAAGAGCAAACGAGAAATGTGTAGGAAAATGTTTTGTAGACTGTCAAAGGCTATGAATATATAAAGGGGGTAAAGGATGTGCAGTGGATTAAAGAGAAACACAGATTTCTGTGACACTTATCTCATTAAAAGAGAGACTCTTTACCTTGTCCCTTGACTTGAGAAAGGGGCTGGTGACTGTTTGGAGCAATGGAACACAGTGGAAGTGATGCTGTGGCAGCTTCTTGGGTCATGCTGTAAGAGATTAGCAGGTTCTATGTACTGTATTATAGAAAATTTTGCTCTTAAAACTAAGCAACCATGCTGTCTGGAAGCCCAAGAAGCCCATGTGAGAAGAACTGAAGAGTCCCAAACCAACCATCTCAGCTAAGTCCCAGCCAACAGCTATCACCAACTTGCCACTTACGTGACTGAACAGTGAATTATTTAGCACTACTCAAGCTACTTCAGCTGACATTCTGTGGAAAACAAATGCATTTCCCCTGTCATGTCCTGTGCAAACTGCAGATTTGTCAGTAAAACAAATGACTGTTGCTGTTTTAAACCATTAAGTTTTGGGATAGTTTGACAGTCAGTAATGAATTACTAGAACATGATGTTTAGCAAATGAATTACTATATTATTTCAGAGTGTACTATAACTCATCATACACATTTTATTTACTTCGACTATAATTTTTATGATATAGTTTGAGGTGTCTTCACAAGTAATATGCTTCAGAGGGAGTAAAAGAGGCTTCAGCTAGTTCAGGCTTCCTATGAGCACCTCCCTCATTTAACTCTTACAATGGATCCAATAATTGTTACTTTTTTTATGGAGGAGCAGGATGAGACATGAAGCTTGTGGTAAGGTCTAATAGAAAATAAAATCACAACAGAGAGGCTGGAGAAAAGTCATGACCGCTTCATCAGTATACTATTCTTCTTTTGAAAATAGTTCATGGTTTGCTAGAGATACTTTGTAGAAATTGAACATCTCAATATGGAACACCAGACAACCATATGGCCTGAGATGTGTAATGTATTTTTTTACTAGATATTGTCAGATATACCCAAAAAACTTCTTTCAACATTTCCTTAAGTGAATGTCTTCTAAAGTCAAGTTCTCTCAAGATGTATTTGTCTTAAAATATCTCTATTTCACCTTAATTTTGGAAGAATGTTTTTATGGGGTACAGAATTCTAAATTGATAGTGTAATTCTTTGTTTCAGCATTTTAAAGATGTCATGCCATTGTCGGTTAACTTCCATTGTTTCTGTTGAGAAGTCTGTCATATTCTTGTTTTTCTTTTTCTTCTAAATGTAGTGTGTATGTGTGTGTGTGTGTTGTGTTATGTGCATATGCATGTGTGTGGTGGCTGCTTTTAAGAGTTTCTTTTTATCTTAGGTTTCTTGAAGCTTGACTTTGTAATTATACGGTTTGAGGTTCACTACATATTTGGTTTTGGATCTGTGGGTTGATAACTTCCATCAGTTTTGGATGTTTCTTGGCCAATGTCTCTTCAAATTATTTCTTTGGCTCCATTTTATTTCTGTTCTACTTTTAGTAATACAACACACATATTGTGACCATTTGGTACAGTGCCACAGACTGGGGGTTGGTTGCTTTTCTCAGTTCCTAATTTTTTTTTCTTTTTTCATTTTAGTTTAGGTAATTCCAATTCACTTAATCCTTTCTTTTGCGTTTCCTAGGCTGCTGTAAAACAAATCAAATAAATTCTTCATTTATGCTACTGGGTTTCCAAATCCTAGAATTTTTCTTTGTTTTTATGTTTCCAGTACTCTACTAAAATGAAATCTGGCATCTGTTCCCACATGTGAACCATATTTTCCATTAGTGTTTCCTAAAAAAAATTTAACATTTTATATCAGATGTTTTATTTACTAATTCTAATATCGTGGTCACATTTGGGTCTACTTCTATTGATTATTTATTGAATTGATTATGGGTCATATCACTCTGCTTGTTTTTATACCACACAATTTTTTATGCCAGAAATTGTGTGTAAAAGTACCATATACATTATTTATTCAAGAAAAAGAAATGTCTGTTCTTGTGACTGGTTGCAAGTGATGAAGCTAAAGCAATCTGATGTATAATTGAGCTGGGTCTGAGGTTTGTTGTAGCTTTTGTTAGCTCTGTTAACTCACCATATGTTTCAAATGTTTTACAGGCAGCATTGGAACTAATTTATCTGGGCACTGTACAATTATGGAAATATCTTTATGTTTTACATCCCAGTGACTATATTACCCAGATTTGGGGATTCCTGTGGTGGTCCTTTGTCTCTTTAGCTCTGCTTCTGACTTCCTAAAACTCACAAAATCTATTCATACTTTGCTGCTTTGCCGTTAGGTTTTGGCATGCTACTATCTTGCACTCAAGTAAGGCTCTGAATGACTTGTGGCTGATATTTCTCAGTTCAACTATTGTGCCTCCAGCTTTTGGTTTCTGTGTAATTGATCCACTTTAGAGGAAATATCTTTCTACCTTCTTTTCCTGTTCCCAGGCATTAGAGAAGCACTGTTGTGCAGTCATTAAGGGCCTGAGGTGCAGGAAGCTCTCTCTGCCCTCCTGCTGTACTCCTATTCTTCTGCAAGCTACTGCATGTGTTCAGTGAAGGCATTGTGAAATTAAGATTGGCAACTGGGTGTGGAAGTGCACTCTCACAGACCTCCTTGGAATCTCATACATCAGGCTGGCCACACATAGGTATTCAACCTTTATTAAAATTTTGGCTAGTTTCTCCTTACCTCTGTCTATAGCAGGTTTGCTCTTTCTCCTTACATGCCCACAGATTTTGGGTTTTTCTCTCATAGAAAGGGCTTTTCTCTTTCTGGAATTTAATTTATTTGGATTTTGTTTTTGTCTTTAGCAATCTAACGCAAAAAAACAAAAAGAAAATCGTAACTTTATAACTTCTCTGGCTTATTTCCTTTGTTAGGGTGAGAGCAGTGGTCTCTGACTTTATACATCCTAACCAGAAGCTCTCATATCTTTATAACACATTTCTTTTTTCCTTTAACTTTTCAGGATTATTTTTAATGTTTGTAAACTATGCCGAGTATTGATATTATTCATCATGTATGAACAAACAAAGATGTGGAACTTAATCACAATCACATAAATTGAATTATAAACATTTTTAATTTCAGGAAACATTCAAATAGTTATTTTAGGCAATTACCATAACTAAACAATATGAGTATGACTGATGCCTCTTCCAGATCTTAAATCTTTTGATTTAAGTAAAATCCATTACTTTTGATTTGTTCTGAAGCAATTTTTTTTTTGAGATGGAGTCTTGCTCTGTTGCCCAGGCTGGAATGCAGTGGCACAATCTTGGCTCACAGGTGCCTGCCACCATGCCTGGCTAATTTTTTGTATTTTTAATAGAAACGGGGTTTCTCCATGTTAGCCAGGATGATCTCGATCCCCTGACCTCGTGATCCACGCGCCTCGGCCTCCCAAAGTGTTGGATTACAGGTGTGAGCCACCGCACCCAGCCCTGAAGCAAATTTTTAAAAAATTACAACTGAAACACCCTTCTTCATAAATACATGCAAATAATCTTTTTATGTACCTTCATACTTAGTAACCTTTTAATTTATTATATATTAGTATGTATTATATATAATATTTTACTTGCACACAAATATTTATGCGTTCAGTCTTTTTTCTGTCTCTCTTCTAGAACTTCTACTATTTCCTAAAACTCTATGACTATAGCAAGACCAAAATAAGGCATTATATTTAAGAGAGAGAGTGTATGCAACAGAGAGCAGGCACAATAGATTTAGTAATTTTATTTTCTTTCATAAAATTGCTACTATTTCTTCCAAAGATCAATGAATATTCCACAGAAGAGGTGCCATTACTTTAAGTTATCATGTATTGCTCTTCTTTATAGATACTTAATCCTCTATTGTGTTGATGGTTCTTGTTTATAAGGTTTGCTGCTCTCACATTAAAGGAAAACATGTAAATGTTATCAAAATACTTTTAATCTATAGAGTAATTTCACTGATTGAAAGTGGTAAGTTGTGGCTGCAACAGAAAAATCAACTGTGAACAAATAATATTTGTTCTGGTGCCTTTCTTTATGCAAGAAATACCAATTATTTTGGATTGAGTTAGTTATAAAATAGTATTACACAGTGGGTAGAAGAGTCACATATATATACACACATGTTCATGAACAAGAAACATGTTCTGTTGGATAGTACAAGTAAGGCTGGGCATCTTAGTTGTAATAATGTGACTTCAAATTTTTCTAATGCAAAAGCGGAAAGGATTGGTTAGTGCTGGTCATGCTGAGATCAATAGATCTATCTTATTTTTTCATATATAAAATCTTATTCAATCGTAGGTAAAATGGCAATACAAAATAACACAAGAGCTCTAATAAAGTCTATGTCATTCATTGCTTTTTGATATGAACTGCTTTATATTCTGATTATGTTGCTGCTATAAAATGAACAAAGAGTAACATGGAATTTGATAAAGACAAGAAAACTTTTATTAAACTTTTACAACAGTGAGATAAATTATTCATGCAATTGCATGAATAATGGTATCCATGCTGATTAAATCAGCTAAGAGGAAGCAAAGTATTCACGTGCATGGCATGAGTTCCATTTTCAAACAGTTCTGAAATGAAAATGCAATATAAAACAACACAGTAGTTGGTCCCCCAAAAATGGAAAGAAAAAAATGTGGAGTACAGTATTAATTCAAAAGGGGAGGGAAGAGTTTAAAGCACTTGCACTTCTGAAATCCACTAGCCAGAAGGAATGTTCAAAGACAGAAAAAATAATCCACAACTTCAAAGGAATTTAATGAAAGAGAAATAGCAAAGATGACGAGGGTGCAAGAGGGACAGACCTAGGGCTTAGAGGAGGGAGAGAATGAGTATTTATCCAATGAACCATTCATAGCCTATTCTATCTGAGGCTTGAATAAAATAGGATTCTCTCCAAATTAAGCTGTTGGGCACATGCCAGCATTTTGGGATGATCTGAGAAAGGAGCTGCTGCTGGTAACAAATGAGGTGTCTTCTACATCTCCCCTGCCACATGTTTTGAAATTTGTGACTATCACTTGTCCTTTCATCAAAATGTTCGCAAAAGGAAAGTGTCAGAGTTCATACTTCTCTTTCCACATCACTGAGCACATGAAATGGAGGAGAAAACCCTTGCCACCCACAGAATTCCAAAGAGCTGAGTGCATGCTGCAGAACACACTGGAAAAGTAGGAAGAGAAAAAATACCTCATAAATGAGCCCAGTAGAGAAGGGGGGAGGAAAAAGAGGCACGGGGGGAAAGATATTGACCAAAATGGTAAAATTCCTTACCAATGATGATGCACAAATCCACCCTCAGAAGGCAGGGTGCTTTTCACTAGTGAGTGGTCCATCTGATTTGAGTGATTGACATATACATGTAGGGAGGACTAGAGACCCCTCGTGTCTGTGGGACTCCCTGTGAACCTTCAGCCTTACTGGCTGCTGGTGGCCCTGTCCATTCTGAATGGCTGGTTCAGCTGTCCTGATTGGTCAGTGCCTGGCCCTGTCCATTCCGATTGGCTGGTTCGGCTGTCCTGATTGGTCAGTGCCTGTGCCCGTGCTACCTGTTCCTTAGAATAACTATCACCTCTGTTCTTAGTCCAAGCCGCTGAGAGAGCCCTGAAGCATTCTCTCACCACTGAGCGTACCTCTCCAGTTCCTCCCTGTGTTCCTCCTTCTGTGCTGCCATGTCCTGCTCCCTCCTCATTTGCCTTCTCCTCTGACTAGATGTTCATCTTTCTGGAGGCATCTGCCAGTCTCTGGAGTCTCTTAGTCCTCAGGAGTAAAGACAGAAAGGTAACACAAGAACATGCACTTGAACTTTGTTGCTCCTTAGGAGAGACATAGTGTAATGTATACTTATTTTAGTCTTACCTTAACTTTCTTTAGAATAAAGCCATCTGTTGTCACCCAAGTGCTTCTCGTTTCTCTGGTTTCCAAGGCTCCCCTTTCTTTTGATAGTAACAACCAGCTGAGTTCCCACCTGCCTGACTGTAGGAATTCTAGGGCTGTTCCCCAACATTTCTGGGTATCCCTAGTGAGTGTCTAAATGCTGCATAAAGCTTCTTTGGCTTCCACTTGTCACTTGCTACCAGGGACCACCACTCTAAGGCCACATCCCATCAATTATCTCATTACTCTTTTCTAAGCTGCAGCCACTATCCCTTTATGTCCCAAACACAAAGATATCATGTTTGACAAAGTAAATGAAGACTTGCAAGATATGGTAGGAGATTTATAATACAGAAGGGAACACCACTTTTAAAAGTTTATATAAATTTAAGGGGTGAACGTGCTATTTTGTTATCTTAATATATTGTGTAGTGGTGAACTCGGGACTTTTAGTGTATCCACCACCAGAATAGTGTGCATTGTATCCATTAAGTAATTTCTCATCGCCCACCCCACTTTCACCCTCCCCACCCTTCCTAGTCTCCCATGCCTATCATTCCACACTGTATGTCCATGTGTACACAGTATTTAGCTCCAACTTAGAAGTTAGAACATGCAGTATTTGGCTTTCTGTTTCTGAGTTGGGAAAAACAGTTTAACGTATCACTGTCAGAGTCTATATTATTTTTCAAAGGACTCCTTTGGTCTCTCCTTCTTGTCACTGACAGCTGCCAGAGTGTAGTGCCCAACCATGGTCCACAGTTTCTTTCTTAGGTCCTCTCCTCCTAGAACATAGAGCCCCAAACCCCTATATCTGGGTCTATAAGAGGAAACATTATTGGATATTATAATTGTCCTAGAAGTGTCGTTCTGTCCTCCAAGGAGGCAACCATTGCTTGAAAAACAAAACAAAACCAGAACACAGAATGTATAAATTCCATTCAAAAGTATGGCATTTGAATGTTTCACCAGTCAGAACTTTCTTAAGGACTGAGTAAATTCATTACGTGTGCATGACTTTAAAAGGTGCTACAGAATGGTTTCTCTCACACAAAGCAAGACTCTGTACTAAAGACAAATTTCAGCTCAACCTTTAGAGCCTCAGAGAGTTGGGAAATCTTTAGATTCAGTTTCAAGGACACCACCTCTTATATGTAATGGGTTTTTAAGTGATGCTACTGCTGAAGAGAAGATGAAAGTACCTTAATTAAATAAAAAATCTTGTAACATAATGCTGAAACAGAATTATTTAGAGGTTAGTGATTCCATTTCTTTTCTTTTCTTTTCTTTTCTTTTCTTTTTTTTTTGAGATGGAGTCTCACTCTTTCTCCCAGGCTGGAGTGCAGTGGCGTGATCTCAGTTCACTGCAACCTCTGCCTCCAAGATCCAAGTGATTATCCTGCCTCAGCCTCCTGAATAGCTGCGATTACAGGCGCGTACCACCACGCCTGGCTAAATTTTGTATTTTTAGTAGTGACGGGGTTTTGCCACGTAGGCCAGGCTGGTCTTGAACTCCTGACCTCAAGTGATCTGCCCGCCTCAGCCTCCCAAAGTGCTGGGATTACAGGCAAGAACCACCGTGCCCAGCCCATTTCTTCTTATACACCAAATTCTACTGCCACTAGTGGTGACTCTGTTATGCAATGGTGCTACCTCTAAGAAAGAAAAATGACCTTTCTCAAATCATGGAGCTGAACTAGACTTTCCTTCTCTCATGTTATCATGCTGGATCTAGTGAGTGTGATAAAATTAAGTAATTAACAATATTTCTTCAATCCTACATGTGCCAGACATTGTGCTGGGAGTTCAGGATAAAAAGGTAATAAAAGTGTGGTCACTATCTTTAAATTGCTTCCAGTCCAATAGGAGAAACAGACTTATAGGTACATAGTATCAGCAGTGAAATTATATATAGGGTACAATGAATGCACTGTCAGTTCTGGGAGGGAGGAAGAGAGGAACAGAGGAAGAAAGATCTTTATTGAGTAGTTCATGTTTGAGTCCTGTTAATAAGTGGTGCTTTCCAGGTAGACAATGTTAGGGGTGTTGGGGGTGCATTTTCACATGTGTCTGCAGTGAAGTGGGTGACAAAGCATGCATGTGAACCCTTGCCTAATTTTATTGGACAACCTTCAACTTTTTCCTCTTACTGGGACTCTCCCATTGTAACTTAATGTTTCTAACATAATATAACATGATAGGATTTGGAGATGATACCTTGTTAAAACCAAATAGAATCAGCTTCAGGGTTCAGAATGACACATTCCTGTGGCAGGTGAAGGGATTCCTCCAATTTTTCCATCCCATATCCAACTCTTTATTGTATTATACATGCTACTCTCTCTAATTGCTAATGATAAAAAATCAAATCTATGACCAAGGTGAGAGAAAATGTAGATTGGCTAATTATGTCAGAGATAGATCTATATTTACTCAAGAAAGCCATGACTGTACTAAATTATGAGTCCTGTCTGTCAAACAGCACAATATAGAGTCAAGTTGCTGATTTCAGAATTTATAACATGTACTGTTTTTCCATGTGAACTTATTCATAGAAGGGAAAAATTTTAAGATGCTATCCCAGTATAAATTTATAAATGCTCCACAGCTTGAAACGTATTTCCACTATGTAAATAAAATTTATGAAGGATGTGATAATTATTATGCATTGCATGTCTGTATCAGAACATGTCATGTACCCCATAAGTGTATACACCTACTATGTACTTACACAAATTAAAATTAAAAATTAAAAAAATTATGAAGAATAAAAGCTAGGTGAAATGTGTCTAATATATTAAATTTCTAATGTCTCTTGTCCTATGGTAGAGGTCTGTAGAAAATTCTAGAATTTGCATGGGCTGTCTCCTTCACTGTATGTCAGTGTGCTAGTTTCTATTATACCTGTGATATTTTAATGAGAGACCCATGTCTCATCAGTAAAGAAATGAGTTTTGTCGCACACCTTGACTATGCATAAACTAAATTTTCTTAGTGTCCATATCTCTGTAGTAAGTATAGTTTTAGGTAGAAATAAACCTGCATCTAATTGTGATTAAGGTAAAAAGTTGTGGAAAGCAGTGAAGAAAGGGGTTGCTCCCTTTACAATTAGCCAGTCACAATATATTGAGCAGCCTTTATATGCTCAGTACTTTGCTAGGCTCTTTGAGAGTTGAAAGAGAAAAGTTGGTCAAATAACAGGCCATTATTTTATCCACATCCCTTTTCTGGGTTCCCATATCTTTCAGTAAAAATCAAATCTAGGGGGCCCTGCACAATTTTCGCTCTAACCCCTGTATCTCAATGTGACCCCATTTCTTTCTGCTTTTCCCCTAGCTTAGGGCATTTTGGCCATACTGAATCCCTTGCTTTCATTGAACATGAGAACATTCTTCTGCTGTGGAATGCTATGATGCTAGTCTCTCCATCTCCAAGCTGTTTCCCCTGATATCCTCATGGCTTACCTCTTTGGGTCCTACCTCAAATGTCATCTTAGTAAAGGCTCCCCCGCACGGTATTTAAAATTTCAACATAGCACCCCACCCCCATTATTCTGCACTTCTTTCTTCATCCCCTGCTTCAGATTTCTTCATTGCCCTTGTCACTATCTATCATACTAAGTATTTTTTTTCTGTTTCATTTATTGACTCTCCCTAGAATGTAGGACAAAGATCTTTTAACATTTGTTCCCACTGCTGCATGCCCAGAGTCTATAACAGTACCTTGGCATGTCGTAGGAGCTCAACAAATCATCAATTCAATGGATAAGTTTAGTTGCTGCTCTCAAGAAGTGTGGTGCAAGGCCTAAAATTGAGTCTCAATATTTTGTGCTGCCTTGACCTCTAGTAAAATTGGTAGGATCTCAAATGGTCTAAGCAGTTTTCCTCCCCACTCTTGTTCCTGTGGATATTGTCCCCCTAGTCAAACAACCCTCCTTATCAAATAGTCTGGATGCATTTCCTGCTTATTCCTGACTAGTGGGTTCCAGTTGTGGAATTGTTCAAACAAATCACACATATACTCTCATGGGAGCTGGGGGCACCTCATCCTCTTGATACTACAAAGCCTGCCTCCCACAGTCCTTGCCATTCACTTTGTTCTTGAGAGCAGGCTCCATGTGACCCTGTGTGGCATGGTGTCCCGCTCCTGTGGCCTGTGAGTGTATGTGATAAATACACTTCTGTTGATCTCACTCGTCCAGTGTGAAGTATTACATGTTTGGCCATTCCCATAACACCATAGAGAAATCCTTTCCTCACCAATGGAGTGAATAGGAGGCGATTTTAAAACAAGAAATTGCAACATAGTGTGTGAGGCAAGATATGTGCAGGAATCAAGAATAGAATTAGGAGTGTCCAAGCAAGTGGTAAATTATGTCATGCCAACTGAAAGTACCATGGAAATACAGAAATGTTTGTATACATAAATAATTTTAATTTAGTAAACAAAATATTTAATGAAAAAACTTTAAAGACTTTGAAATAGGAATAAAAAAGATCTAGCAAGTGTTCTATTTAGTGAATTCTTCTGGGTTATCTCTGCCTTCCACTGTCTTTGGACTATTTTACAACTCAGAAAGTTGTAGAAAACTGGTAAAAATGCATATGACTCTTGTTCATAGAAATAAAAATTAATTATATCTGCTAAAATGCAATCGTCTATTGCCCTATGAACAGACCCACTTTGCATCTGTTTGTTATTTCACTTCAAAGTTCCTTACTGCATATATATTTGTATGAATATGTATACATATGTATATATACATATATAAATATAAATATATGTATATATATATATCTCCTTGGGCTTCTTCTTTGAACCAGTTGTAACATTTTCCTTATTGATGAGTGAAATAAAGTTCATGACACATGTTCATTTTATATTTTTATAAAAGTAATTATTGTATCCTTTAAACAATCATCCTTTAACAATGCCATTTCTACTAAAACATGAAAAATAGTGTTTTTTATCCTTATTCTTATCATTATCCAGAGAACACTTAACATTTTGAACAATATGGTAAATTATAATGAAATTAAACATGGGACATTATGATTGTGTCTACCTGAAAGCAAACATCTGGATGAAACACGAAAATTTCAGGCAGCCAAAATTCAGATGGCTGGATCTCAGTAGCTGAAACATCTGGATTTTGTGAATTGATTAATTTCCATCCGGCTTTTCTAGTTTGGCTTCATTTAGACATAGCTTTTGTCCTGACCCCAAACTTTTTCCTGGCACTATGCAAACAGCATTCTCTGTTGTGTAGAAAGAATTTTTATTTATTTTGTTTTGTACCTTTCTTCATGCCTCCACATGGCATACAAGATAATAGCCTCTATTTTTACTTAATTATTACTTAAAACTATTGTTTGAAGCCATCAATAAGGACAAAGGAAAATAAAGACTAGTTTGCATTTAGTGTACCTTAGAAGTAATTTTATTCTGGTCTTTGGCCATGCAGTTATAGGGAGACCATTTCATTTATTTTTATATAATTGTGTGGGTTCCCCTTACAGGAGAACTATTTCTGCTACATATTCCTCTATACATATACAAACAAAACATGTATTTTGTATTTAGTGTTACATTCCTGCAAAGAGAAAAATAAGGAAAAAGCCTGCAAAACATTGAGGACTCATGACACACTTTAAAAAAATACCTGGATACATCACATGAACTCAAGACCATGACTATGGAGGAAGGTGATGACCCAAAAGTATACCTGGACCTCAAAGTACAATGGAGCATTCCTTTTAATTCCTTGAATATTGATTCTACGTAGTCAAAGCAAAACTGTAAAATCGATGACTTTCATTTTTATTTTCTATTTCAGATTTAGCACTTGGCAACTCTTACTACAACAACAACAACAACAACAACAAAGAGAAATAACAACAACAAGAACCAAAGAGTGCAAAAAGAACTAATGTAGTGAGTTGTCCCAGTTTATATTCAGTTCCAGTTTATATTCAGTTTTGTCAGTTTGACCTTCACAGGTCTGTAATTACGGTAATCACAGAGTACTGAACGTGCTAACAATCAAAGCATCCCAATTTGAACAGTTCAACAATAGCCTTTTTAATAAGGGTAAAACCGTGCCAGAAAAACTGCAAGGCTGCTTCAGCCTTTTCTGAAGGTGCTGGATAATGGGGAACAGGTATCAAACAACTCACCTCTTAAAAATATGCTGCACAGAGAGATTGGCTCCAGCTGTTACTGACAGAACCTCTACATGGCTACAAAGAGGATTGCCTTCATCCCTTTGTGGCTCTGATTCTTCCTAATGTTGCCCAATGATGTGGACAAAGTATTATTTCCTTTTAAGACCTTCACTTTGAACACCCAACAGTGCCTATGACATTTTTAAAGGTCAAAAAAAAAAAAAATTAGCAAAATAGGTAAGAATGAGTTCGGCCAACATGCATTGCTGGTATTAATAACTTTTTCTCCCTGAGCTAGAGGAAGAACCTCCTGATTTACAAGCTTCTTAACCTCATGCTTGCTCTCTCTCTCTTTTTAAAAATTTAGTTGCCACAGATTTACTCTGAATTATCTATAATATCTTTCTCAATACTCTCTGGACAAAGATGGACATTTAGAAGACTCTGGTTAAGATTAGGAGAATAATCTTTGGTTATGAAACAGTGCTTGTGGTTCATGTTATTGTTGTTTTATATTTGTTAACTGGTTCTTATATGAATTATAATCTATATACCTGTAATTGTAACAATTTTAGAATGTCTGGGTTCAAAAGAAATTAGAAATCATCTAGCCTATACCTTTAATTATTTTTTCCTTTTTGCTCATGGATATTTTTAAACAAATTAAATTAGTGTATAAAAACAGGTAAAATCAAAGCTTCTTTGAGCCCAAATGTCCATATTCTCATCTGCTAAGAGTTTCTTTTATCAATGGTCCCTATCCCGTGATAGGCATAACAGAACTCCAAAGCTCCATGGAACCTAGCTCTAAAGCCTATGATTTAATCCAATCTTTCAATGGCTGGAGAGATAAAGTGGCTTAGTCAAGTTCACTCCTAACTTCTGGATTCACATTTCTCTCACCTGCTAAGTCAACCTGAAATGAGCACCAAAAATGTTTTAGCAAGCACTTACTTGTCACTCTGTAACATTTTTCCACTGGCTTACCCTAGTTGTTCTACTCCTAAAGACAATCAAGTACTTTCTCAGTGACTTTGGCTACAGTGGCATCAGGACTAGTCAAATCAACACTGTGGGGTAGTGTCTGCTTTCCAGAACCAGTTTTGGTTAGAAAAGGGAAGGGATGATCATAGGATTTATGCCACTAAAAATGAGAAGCACTTTTCACTGAGGGTAAGCAATGCACACACACTGTGGGATGCGTGTCTAGGTTCAGAAATAACCTCCTTTTCCTGACCTCTCTCACTGCCAGAGTGTAGTGTGTGGGGGCCAAATGAGAACATTGCAAACTTTGTATCTCCACTGTCTTTGTCTGAAGGTGTGGAAAATTACCCTGCTTTCCTGGGCCACTCAGACTGTCTTTGTTAAATAATCTCACAAGCCCTATAGAAAGTGTTTAGATAGTGAATTCACTGGAGATCCTTACACTTTTATTAAGATGCACCTCTTATTTACTATCAAGGAAGATAATGATCGAGGCCACTTGAATATGAAGGCTCTATGTTGGACTACTTCTGAGTCCAGAAGAGCCATTAAACTAGGAGCAGGTTAGGGTAAACTGACTGTCACAACAAAGTCAATGTCACAACAAAGAGACAGACAGGGGAAAGGAGAACTAATGTTTATCGAGCAACTACTATGCAATACTCACTCTTCTAATGTATTTCCCCTACTAGTTCTGCAATTCCCCAGTACTCGTGGTCCTGAGTTAAGGCATTAAAAATCACAATTAAATACAAATGTTATCAAAGCACCTTCTTGCGTCCAGCCCAGCTTAGTTAAATGGCACCAATCTCCACCCCGTTGCTGAAGCCAAAATCTTAGAGTTATCCTTGATTCCCTCCATCCATTCATGTAATTTATTATTAAAATGTATCAAATCCACCTTAAAACATCCCAGATCTGCCTTCTTGTCTCCATCATCATGACCTCTCACCTGGGTTGCTATGGTGCCTTTCTACTTAGTCCATTTGCTTTACACGCTTTATGAATACTTATAATAACCCAGTATGACAGCCACAATTACAGCCCTGTGAAACCCAAATATCAGGGGCACAGTGGATCAGGATCACAGACCTACAGCTACCTGGGTGCTAGGTCTGTCTGGCAACACTCACTGCAGAGTCACTTAACAGATTTTTGAAAGAAGTTAAGTAATGTTAGTCATTTTGAAATTCACAATTCACAGACTATAAAGAGAAATAGAGTTCATAAGACTGTCTTGTCTATGTTCCTCAAAACACTACAATTTAATCAAAGGCAAAAAAAGATACCACTTGAAGGTCCCAGCTTGCTAATATATTGTTAAATAAATTACCACCTTTGAGGACTAAGCCAAATGTGCAATTTGTAAGCCAAATGTAGCACTTTTTTTTTTTTTCCAGGATGAGTGGGTCAAAATACATCGGTAATCAGAATGAAAGAAAACTTCAGTGTTTCTAAAATACAACTGAATGAATTCCCCAAAATTAGGTTATATTATTTATTTTGAGGAAATAACTTTAGCTATCGAACAAACTTTTTCTATCTGCATCTAGTAGCTAATGTTTCCAAAGGAAGGAAATAGTTATGAATATTGTATGAAATGTTTTACTCTGACACTCTGGTATTCTGAAATCCTTATACTAATCAGTACTTGGTACTGCTCTATTTATGTCTGTTGTCTTAAAGTGGTTGAAAAGTGGCCTGTAAGAATGAGGAAAACTGATGTACAAAGTGAGGAAGGAAATTTTAAATACAAAGCAATTTCACTAATACAATGCTCAAGCAGTCTAGAGTAATTTGGGTACTTGGTGAATCATTGCTTAGCAATTCATGAACACTGTGGGTGCTTGGAATTCAATTCCATTGTCCTCTATCTGAATTGCTTTGAAAAAGGTCACATGAGAAGGAAAGGAAGTTTTGACTTTCACATGCCTGTTATTGCTAAGGAAACCACTTCCTCAGTATTCACATATTCAGCATGTCTCTAGTTTTGGCTTCCATACAAATTACATCTTGATATCGCATTAAGAAACAAACAAGGGTGGAGAATATTTTAAAAACTCAACTCAACTATGTTATGTTCACAGAACAAAAAGAGGAGCCCTTTTCAGATGCCCTTTCTTTTCTGAAGTTCTCTAGGTATGCCTGGATGGAGCCTCTAAGACCTAACAGGATGTCTGAGATTCCAGGGAAGTGGCCTGTGATCTGTCAGTAAACAAATAAGAAGCTAATACAGCTTTGTTGTGTTTTCTGATTGGCATGGCTCTGAAGTATCTCCTACTTGTAGTCACAGACAAAGAAACAGGAGATGAATTACCATGTTCTAGGACTTTGTGTTCCTTTCCAATTCAAACTGCAATAAGAAATAAAAATGGTTAGGCTTCCAGTGTGTAGATTATATAACGTGTCTCGTCTCTTTTGTGGTTTTGTCTTCTTTTGTTTTTTTTGTCTTTTAAAGAGAAAAATGAATAAAATGAAGGGATATTTTAGAATGACTAGGTCCATCAATGGGCCTTATTGCAAGTACAGCTGAACTCTGAAGTGGCTCTTTTGGTTCAAGAATATCTTTACTATTTGACGGTTTCATTGCTTTTATTTATATTTCTATTTTTGACCCAAACAGAAAGATCTTGTATAAGCTACCTCTTTATCCATTGTAGAAATGCAACTATTTTCAATTCTTCCTGCTGCTGAGAATAATAATGAGGACCCAGAAGATCACAATTCTGAGATATCTGAGATCTATCTGCCTGAATAGCCTGTTTCTCTCTCCCAGCATTAGGATTTATAGTTCATCTTCTGCCTTTTTGTTTTCAAACTTGTTCATGAATCATAGGTTCAGAACAAAACTGCACTGTTATTAAGAGCAATCTGCAAACAACTACTCTATAGTGAACTTATAACAGAAGAGTGCTCATTTGATATTACATGGTGGCAACCATGAAAGAGGCAACTCTTAGCTATAATAAAGCTGAAAGGCATAGGATTAGCTGGGTATTTGGGAAATTTTATATTAACAGAGTTAATATCAAGTGGACACCTAAAACATTTAAAATGCATTGCCTTAGAAACCATGAATTTAATTTTTATTTTTAGTATACAAGAAAGGAATATATTTATAGATTCATAGAGGAAATACAGAAAGAAAGTTATTATTTATGATCCTCTATGCACACACCCCAGAAATTGCACCAAAGCACTCTATTTCTGGGTCAAGTCTATGAAAAATTTGTAACCATGATTGTACATCTTAATTTCAATAAGAATGGGATGATGATAATCATGATGACGATAATGATGATGATATTTCTGTAATAATAATAATAGCTAATGTATATTGAGAATTTACTAACAACTAGACATTGGGGTAAGCATTTTACGTATATCATCTCATTTAATCCTCACAACAACCTTGTGAGATTAGTACTATTATCCCTGATCTTCATATGAAGAACTGAGGCTCAGAGAGGTTAAATAAATGCTTAAGTTCACTCATCTAGTAAGCAACAGGGCTAAGATTTGAAAACTGGTGGTCTTCCCGCCGAGTCTGACTTCTTAATCATTAGGTGTCTGTAAAGAGAAGGCTTTTCACATAGACTAATTTGAGATGCCAAAAAGCTAAAGGAAGGAAAGGATCCCACCCCTTCCTGCCCCAGCAAATGCATGTGTATTGCTTGTATGTGATTCTTTTGAACTTAAAGAGGCAGATACCACAGTCTTTTGAATAGGGAAGGGGTTATCCCCAGCATCATTCATCCAAGAAAGGGGAGGCCTTGTGTAAGAGAAAGAGGGAGAATTTGAACACCAGGCTAGATGAAAGGAGAGGTCTTGGACTGAGTGTTTGGATAGTGGATGTGCTAAGATAACAGTGACTCCCAACACCCCACTATCTCCACCTCCTGAGGAAGGATAAGGAATTTAAAAGAGATCTGCAGTGGACAGAAAGCTGAGGGAAAGTTATGTCTTGGTAAACTAAAAAGTTGAGTTTCATGGTATGTCTTACATCTGTTTCATATTTAAATGTTTATGCTGTGCCAAAGACATGCTCAAAGATACCAAAGGAAGAGTCATATTTGGATCAAGTATTAAAGGAAAATCAGGATTTCCCCTTCCTTCTTGCTCTTTGGGTCAAAGAGAAGATTTTGCCAAGTGGAGGGGTGAATCTAGCAGGAAAAGGTCATATCACCTCATGCCATTGAGGAGGTCCAGCTTTCATTACCAAATTCTGAAAATCAGTTTTTCTTTCTTTTTTTTTTTTCTTTAAAGGAAGGAAGCATTCTTCCCCCAGCATTTCAAAAGTATTTCCCCTACTATTTCTGCAATCTCCTAAATATTCATGTTCCTGCTAAAGACATTAAAGGCCACAATTAAATGCAAATGTTATCAAAACACCTTAGATGACATTTAGCCCAGCTTAGCAAAATGGCACCAATCTCCACCCAGTAGCTGAAGCCAAAATCTTAAGAGTTATTCTTGATTCCCTCATCTTGTCATGCAATGTATCATTAAGATGTGTCAAACCCACCCTAAAACATCCCAAACCTGCCCTCTTCTCTCCATCATCCCGACCTCTTACCTGGGCTGCGGCAGTGCATTTCTCCTGGGTCCATTTCCTCCCACACTTGCCCCCTCTTAATTCATTCTCCACACTTCAGTTAGGGTGAGCTTTTTACAACTTAATGAAATCACATCCCTCTGGTACTCAAAATCCTCTAGTGTTTTCCCATTTAGAATAAATTCCAAACTCCTTACCCTAACTTATAAAGCCTTCTATGATCTGGACCTGCCCATTCTTCAAAAGGCTTCTATTACTTGCCCACCATACTCTATTGTGGACTATGGACTGTTCTTCAAACGTGCCAAGCTCATTCCTGTGGTAGGGCACTCTGCACAAGTTGTTTTCCCTCCCTAGATTTTCTTTCTCCCTGTCTTCACATGGCTGGTCCCTTGTTGTCCAGATTTTACTTCTACTGTTAGCTCTTCAGAGAAGATTCCTTCAGCCTCCGACTAATGTGGCTGAGTCACTCACATCGTTGTCTGTTCCTCCTGCTAGAAGGGGCTTTATGAGAGTGGGGGCTACATCTGTCTTGTTCACTGTAGTATACTTGATGCTGAGAAATGTGCTGCCACGTTGGAAGATTTCTCTGAGTACCGGTGAAAAGAGAAACACACACTTATTATTAGCCATTATGATTCAGATTAATTCACATTATACCCAAGGAGGAATAGAACAGGGAAGATTTTTACTGAGCATGAGGAGGATGGAGATGGTAATCAAATTGCATTTGTTTCACAATTAACATAGCTAGACCTAAAGAATGACAATAAAGATATTGATATTCAGGATTCTAAAGTTATTGTTTCCACCCCAGCAGTGACTACTACATAGCCTAAACTACAGGTGCTAATTAATTCACTGTCTACTTGTACCACTCAGGATTGGCTGGGATAGCATGGTGGCAACATGTAACCCCCAAACCTCTCAGTGACTTAAACAGTTGAAGTTTGTTTCTTGCTAATGATGTATATTCGTTACCTCCACATATTGTGGGCCCTCAGTGACCCAATCAGATGGAGGAGCTACCATCCTGACCTTGTGTGTGACTGTGCCAAAAGGAAAGAGAAAGAGAGTGTGCAGTGAATTACACCCATCTCACCTCTGCTCACATTTTATTTGCCAGAGCAAGCCATGTTACCAGGAAAATTTGGTTGGGTGGGGAAATGCAGAACAGCACTAATGACTACCACTGGACATCTGTCTGGCTAACAAACGTAAAATTGTCTTTTCTTCCTTCATGATATGTACATTTACTGCCTCCCAGAGGCAGAACATGCTAAAGTGCCATTCAGTCACAGCACTGGGCAGGTCCAGTGTGATTCCTTATGACCCAGAGATCTATGAACTATAAGACAAGTTACCTGTCCCCTATACATCTAATATGCAATGGCAAAAGCAAGAGCACGATAACTTCATAAATATTCCCATTCAGAAAGGGAAGGAAAGGGAGATATACAGGCATCACTGATCCATAGAAACCAAAAGAACATGCCAGGCAGAAGGGATGCTCCCCAGGTTATGGGAAATATTGCTTGATTAGGCTCCAAATCTTCAACTCAAGAGAGATGAGCAGCTTTCTACATTTGACCTACAGAAGACTGGGCACCCCAGGACCATTTTAAGTCTCACACAGTCACTTTGTCAGTCCAGGCTTGCTTCTTTTTTGCCAGTATGTCTTTTAAAAATATTGAATAAGTTTCTGTGTTGGTTATTCTCTGTTGCCCCATTAAATATTTTCCCTTCTCTGCCTTATTCTGTGTCCCAGGAGCCGACCTCTATGGACTGCATTATCCAGAATTCCTTATACTCTGGATTTGTGTTGGTTGGGCAAGTGGGAGACAGAGGTAGGAAACTGGAGGGCAAGATTTGATATGGAGAGAGGTTGCAGTATTTATCCCTATCTTGACACTCCCTTCCTCAACCTTGTCACAATCCTGGCAGTGGCTGCCTTACTCAGCTGGTCTTAGCTCCTATCTAAAGGCTTTTCTTCCCTGGCTCCAGACCTCACCAGGATCCTTCCGCACAGTGTTGTCCCTTTGTCCTTGAGGCCTAGGGGTGGCAAAGGTTTCCTGTGGTTGCTAATTCCTGAGTACCTCATCATTCCTAATTGGTACCTTACCTCTGATATGCTTCTGTAGACTGCCTCTTTATTACATTTCCTTCAGTTATGTAATTTGTGTATGCCATCTACTTCCTGCCAAACTGAAAAATGCAGCTTCATGTCTATTTGATTCAAACAACTAGATGTGTCAATGGCCACCCAAAGGTCTTTTCTTGGCATATTTCTTAGATGTACCATATTTATATTCTTCCTTGCTCCTAAGCCTCTCTCTTCCTCTTGACTTAATTTTGAAATCTTTGATGTCTGTGAAACCTGGTCCAACTGAAAGAATGTACTGGTTTTTGTGGAAACATCTTATTTCATTCAGTAATGTGACAGCCATTTCTTTTTTTATTTTCACTTTTTGAGACAGGGTCTTGCTCTGTCACCCAGGGTGGAATGCAGTGGCAGTGTCTCCACTCATGCAACCTCTGCCTACAGGGTTCAAGAGATTCTCCTGCTTCAGCTTCCTGAGTAGCTGGGATTACAGGTGTGTGCCACCAGGCCTGGTTAATTTTTGTGTTTTTAGTAGAGATGGAGTTTCACCATGTTGGCCAGGCTGGTCTCAAACTTCTAGCCTCAAGTGAGCCACCCTCCTCGGTCTCCCAAAGTGCTGGGATTACAGGTATGAGCCACTGCACCCAGCAGCCATTTCCTTTTATTAGTTGGTTAGGGCTACTATCACAACATTTTAGACTGAGTGGTGTAAACCACAGAAATTTATATTCTCACAGTTCTGGAAGCTGAAAGTCTAAGGTCAAGATGTTGGCAGGTTTGCTTTCTCCTGTGGCCTCTCTCCTGGGCTTCCAGATGCTTGCCTTCTTGCTGTATCCTTACATGGTCTTTTCTCTGTGTATGCATTTCTAATGTATCACGGTTCTCCAGAGGAATTGAACCCATAGGAAATCTGTCTGTCTATCTATCTATCTATCTATCTATCTATCATACAGAACGGGCTCACATGATTATGGAGACTGAGAAGTCCACAATCAGCTATCTACAAGCTGAAGACCGAGGAAAGTAGGTGATACAATTCAATCTGAGTCCAAAGGCCTGAGAGCCTGTGGAGCCCATGATGCAAATCCCAGTCCTGGGGCAGAAGATAAGATGAGATGTCTCAGCTCAAGCAGAGAGTCAGGAAAAATGGGGTGAATTCCTCCTCCCGCTGCCTTTTGTTCTATTCAGGCCCACAACACATAGAATGACATCCAGCCACAAAGGGAGGGCAATCAGCTTTGCTGAGTTCACTGATTCCAGTGCTAATCTCATTGAGAAACACTCTCCCAGACACACTCAGAAACAATGTTTAATATGGTCACCCAGTGGGCCACTCAATACATAGAACAACTCTTGCACCCAGTGTTTCTCTCTCCTTATAATAACTAGATTGGATTAGGGTCCCACCCAAACAGCTTCTTTTAACTTAATCACCCTTTTAAAGGCCATATTTCCAAATAGGGTTACATTCTGAGATGCTAAAGGTTGGAACTTCAACATGTGAATCTTGAAGGGTATACAATTCATCCCGTGACATCCTTGATATGATCCTTGTCTCAAGGCAGAATTCCAGGTGACCTTTGTTTAACAGGCTCTAGTTCTATCTTTTTAACTGTTGATAAGATAAAATTGCCTTCTCCAATCCTGCAGGTTCCCAAATTCCTGGACACTTCCTTTTTTTTTTGAGGCTGAGTCTTGCACTGTCACCCAGGTTGTAGCACAGTGACACGACCTTGGCTCACTCCAACCTCTACCTCCTGGGTTCAAGCAATTCTAGTGCCTCAGCCTCCCGAGTTGCTGGGACTACAGCTGTGCATCACCATGCCCAGTTAATATTTGTATTTTAGTAGAGATGGGTGGGAGGGGTTTCAAACTCACTCAAGTGATCTGCCCGCCTTGGCCTCCCAAAGTGCTAGGATTACAGGCATGAGCCACTGTGCCCAGCTCCTACTTTTTTTTTACTGATGTTTGCAACCTCCCTGAAGTCATCTCTTTTTGTGGTGCCCTGTCAAATACAGTCATGCATCATTTAATGACAGGGATATGTTCTGATAAATGCATTGTTTGATGATTTTGTTGTTGTGTGAACATTACAGGATGTACTTATACAAACCTAGATGGTAGAGCCTACTCTACACCTAGGCTATGTGGTATAGGCTATCGCTCCTAGTCTGTAAACCTGGACAGCATGTTACTGTACTGAATGCTGTAAGCAATTATAACGCAGTGGTAGGTGTTTATATATTTAAACATATCTAAATATAGAAAAGGCACAGTAAAAATACATTATAATTATATAGGACCACTGTTATATATGTGGTCTATTGTTGACTGAAACATCATTATGCAGTGCATGACTGTACAGCCAATTATAATCAATACGTATCCCTAGCACTGTTTTCCTACCTTATTCTCTAGAGTGACATTTTCTATCTTCCATGTTATCACAGGCAACCGTTTTACCAACTGTTTTGCTACTGCATTACAACGATCACTATCATTCTCGTCTCCAGTGGCAGTTTGCTTGCTGTCTACTGCATGGCTATTAGCCTCTACCATATATTTTAGGCTTATTTGCTATGGTAGCACTCATGTCTAGGTGCTTATTTCTGTATCATTCAAGATAGATGTTTTGCTGCCATAAAAATACACATTCCTTTCTTGCTTTGTTGCTTGTCTGTCAGGTCTAAAATGGGTCTCTGGTAGTCACTCAGGGACCCAGACTGATGGAGAACCACATTCCTGAACATGCCCCTGTGCCATGCCAGAGGGATAAGAGAGCCACTGCATCTTAAAACCTCTCTTCAGATGTGGCACATGTCACTTTTTAAAAATAGTTCTTTGACCAAAGTGAGTCACTTGGGTGCTTTTCATTTAAAAGGGGCAGGAAACTACAGGCTTACTTATGCTTGAGAAGAAGACCCCACATTTTTGGTGAACAGCACTAATGATTACTGCACAGTATCAATGCTCATTACTTGGTATTTAGTTCTGGAAATTTAGAAAAAGTAAACATTTAAGATTATCTGCTGCATAAATCATAGGTCCATGACAGTATTTTTGTTTTATAGACTCTGGGCCACTATTTCTCCCCTCAAACACACAAAAACAACATCCAGCTGCCTAAGACCACAGAATTAAATGTTCAGCTCTATGGGTGTCAGCTGCCTATTGTGTGTCATTTAGTAATTTCCATGCCTTTTAACTTTTACGACTAAAGAAGTCCAAAAAGAGGTGTAAAAACAGTTAAGTGAAACTCTTATGCTTTATTGTTCTTGTGATACATATGATAAGTGTCTTATTCCTTTCCAAATGCATTTTAAAGTGAAGTCATATTTCAATTTGTCATTTCCATAAAGCAAGAAAGATAGCATTTATTGTCATGCACAGCCAAGCAGACTGGCAGATGCCACTAACAAAAGGTAAAAAATTCTTCTATGGCTCATTCTATTATTTCTGAAAAAGAACATAAACCCAACTATACATGACAAAAATATACAGTGGCCATCAAACCCAATTACAGTGTATCTTTAGGGAGCTAGTGAATAAGTGAAGTTAATCACAATACCTCATATTCTGAAAAGGCCTTATCACCCAGGGTACCAATTAAAGTAGTTTCCAGTCTAAAATAGATGTGTCTATAACAGGAATCACTAACAATGGGTTAAAAATAGAACCAGGTACAAAACCTACAGTGGAAGAGTATGCATAAAATTAGATTGTTTTGATTAGGTACATCCTTTTCTCAGAATCTTCTCTAGGAATAAATTACTTTGCTAAAAGTCTTTCCCCTATTATTCCATCCCTGTCTCTGACTCCAAGTGATTTTCTAAAATACAAATCTGATCTTGTCATTTCTCTACTTAAAATTAGTCTGTACAGAACTAAGTTGCCACCAGGAAAGAGTCCTGACTCTTTAACTCCTCAAGGCTTAACACCTTAAGTCTGTATACCAATCTATTAATGTCTGCTCTGGACTGAATGTTTATACCCCCCCATATATTTATATCCTAACTCCCAAGACGATGCTAGTAGGAGGTTAGGCTTTTGGGAGGTGATAAGGTCATGAGGGCAGGGCCTCATCAATGGGATTAGTCCCTTATAAAAGAGGCCCCAGAGAGCTTGTTTGCTCCTTTACCATTTGAGGATACAGTGAGAAGGTGCCATCTATGAAAGTAGGTGCAGAAAGTGGGCCTTCACCAGACACCAACTCTGTCAGCTTCTTGGTCTTCAGACACCAACTCTGTCAGCTTCTTGGTCTTAGGCTTCCCAGCCTCCAGAACTGTGAGAAATATATTTCTGTTCCTTTGTTTTGGTACTTTGTAACACAGCAGTCTCAACAGACTAACACAATATTCCTCTTCATACACTGGTGTCCCAGCCATTGAGCTAATTGCTATGTAGCCTTAAGCTGCCTCCTTACACATTAAGTTAGGTCTAAAGCTTTCTCTGAACATCATGAACTATAACCTAAAAGGAGTTGTATACAGACTGTTGTCTATGCCTGTGCCAATCACCAAGTTCCTCAAAGGTGGCCAACTATTCAAATTGTGTTCAGATAAGACAAACGTCAAGCTGTAACCAATCCAGCTGTCTCTGTATTTTACTTTCTCTTTCTGTATGTCAGTTTTCTTTTTCTGTCCATAACTCTTCTTCCACCATGTGGCTATGCTGGAGTCTCTGAGCCCACTCTGGCTTGACAGGCTGCCTGACTTGTGAATAGTTCTTTGCTCAATTAAACTATTTTAAATTTAATTTGGCTATAGTTTTTCTTTTAACAGCTGCATCTTAACATTTGCTATTCTCTCGAAGCTCTGCTTATGTGTTCCCTCTGCTCAAAAGTCCCCTTTGTTTTTAATTCCTCTAGGCCCTATCATCACCCCTAAGCATTTGTTATTCATTATTGGAGGTGGGTAATTTACATGTTTCTTCAGTTTTCTAGGTTTGGGGCAACTTGGGTACAGCAATTTTGTCTTATAAAATAAATGCATGTGTGTTTATAGCCCATCCCATTTTTACAAAGGCTTTAAGGAGAACAGTCTTACTTATGTCTCTTGTTTTTTTATATCCTAAGAGAAATACTTTTTTTTTTCTCGTGTAACTTAGGCTATGGTGTTAAATCAGATTACAATAAAACAAACTTCTCACAGGGAGAATTTGGTTATTTTATTTTTTATAGTTTATAAAGGTTTGCAAAGGTATTCTACTAAGGTGGCATGTTGTTGAGGTCAAGCTCCTGGAGAAAGAAGTGTTTGTATCTCAGCGTGTAGGTTGGCAGTATCTTATTTTCCAAATGAATATTGGTGTTAACCATCCCATGAAAATACTCTTTCTAAAAACACAACTTGTAGAGTTACATTATATTCTGTCAAAATGTGTCTTAAGTATTATATGGAATGCCCACGAGGCCCCTTGGTCGGGGCCATTGTATGATTCTGTCTCATATGCACAACGTGGGGAGATGAAGTTGGGGAGGTGTAACATGAAACTGTACATATTTTAAGTTGGGCCTAAAGGTTTATCTGTACATCATGAACTATAACCTAAATGAAGTTGTATGCAGATTGTAGTCGACAATATCCCCATGTTCTCTGTATATCTAGCTATTGCATATCTAGATATCTGGATATCTGGATATTGTCACTGTATTTACTTTAAGTTAGTTCACAGTTCTTAGTGGAGCATGAATTTGATTGTCAATGCCATTCCAAATCCCTTTCCTGATTCCCTCCCCCTGCTGCCTACATCCTCCCCTGATTTACAGGTTCCTGACTGCTTTTCTGATGTTGTTTTATAGTTTTCAATCAATGTAATGAAATAAATTTATCTGACTAAAATTTTGAAAATCAACCTTGCCTGACCTTCCCTTGCCTTGTTCTTCTGCATTGGCAACATGGTCATTCTCTGAGTGCTTTTTTTTCTTTCACATATTTGCCCTGAGCTCTGGCTTTTTTTTTCTTTCACATATTTGCCGTGAGCTCTGATCAGGGCAAGCTCTGACTGCCCTCGCCTTCCTGACTGCTGACTCACAGGTTTACTCCATCCGTGGAGTGTAGAACTCTCTGGATTTAAGTGGCCCCCTGCCTTACTGGTACTTCTGGTTTCAGTATGTTTTTGGTCCTCCCACCACCAGACACCCCTAATCCCTTCCACATTTTTTTTCAGAGATCCTTGTCCTGATACACTGATTTATTGTGCAGTCCTGGGTAATTTATTTAACCTTTCTGTTTCTTAGTTTTCCTGGTTTACAAAGATGAGCCTTGATAAGCCCCAAACTGCCTTCACACGCCTTGTGAGGATCAAGTAAGATAAAGTTTGTGAAAACACTTTGTTGAGTGCAAAATGCTAAACTAATGTAAGATATTATTTTTATTGCAACTCTGTTTTCATTGAAACATCATTCCTAGATATCATTGTCTTTATACAGAGCTATACGGTTTTAAAAATATTGATTTCTAGTTGGATTGACTAGGATATATGTAAGAAGGAAAATAATGGTAGCTATTGTTATTGATCACATACCATTTGCTAAGTACCGTGCTGGGTGTTTTCGGTCTTATCTATTTTAATCTTTACATCTATTCTGCAAGGTGGGTTTTACAGAGACTCAGAGACATAAAGTATCTTATCCAAGAATACATAGTTTGTAAGTCACAGAACAAAGGAGTGTGTTCACTTCTGTTTTACTGCAGAGCTGTGATGTTCAACACATGCCTTCCTTGAGATGCTGATATATTCCAAATAGTTTTTGCATTTTCTTCTGGTAATATCCTGAATATGTTTCCACCCTATGTACTCCATGCTCATGACAATCATGGTGTATTGGGCAGCCTTCTAGGATGTTAACCAACAATCCCCACCTCCTGGTAATAAGATTCTGTAGTCTCCTCCCCTTGAGTGTGGGCTAGACTTAGTAACTTGCTTTTAATGAATAGAATACAACAAAGGTGATGGGATATCACTTCTGAAATTAGTTTACAAGAGACTGTGACTTCTGTCTTGCTGGCATTCTCTTGCTCTCTCTTGCTTCCTCAGTTTAAGGAAACTAACTGCAGTATTCTGAATTACCCTATGGAAAAGTTCATACGGCAGAGAACTGGTGGCAGCCTCTGACAACAGCTGCCAAGGACCTGAATCCTGCCAGCAACTGGTGAATGATCTTGGAATCAGATCTTATACCAGCTGAATCTTGAGATGACTGTAGATACAGCTGACACCTCGATTTTATCCTGTAAGAGACCATGAGCTAGATAGAGGACCCAGCTAAGCCATGCCTGGATTCCTGAACCACAAAACTGTGAGATAGTAAATGTCCTTTTATTCAGCTACTACATTTCAGGGTCATTTGATACACAGCAATAGATATCCAATACACATTGGTATGTACCAAGAAGCATTATTTATGAGACTCTGCTGTGCAAATTACTGATGAATGAAGAAATTATCTCTGACATGTCCAATTTTCTCACCTAATAAACAATACCTAATAAAAGGTGAAATTGGTACTCATGTCACTCTGAGTCTATGACATTATTTACTATGCCATGCTGCTGTGCAAGGGCCTTCAGTGGAGGATGAGGGTGGCAAGGTTGCTGTTTTTATGCTCAATGTACAAGTGAAAACAAGTATGAATGTTATATCTGAAGATAGATTGGTAGCAAACACTTTATAGGTTGTGTGTCTTAGGGAGCTTCTCAAATTTTAACAGTTAAGTTAGCTGTTTCTCTGCTTGGATATATAGGTACTATGATCAAAAACAGAGGTTATTATTATTTTCTTTTCTGAAGAGAGCCAGATAGTACATCTTTTAGCCATTGTAAGCTACATATGACTTGTGTTGCTTATTCTTCTTTCTATTTTTAAAATAAGCCTTTAAAAATTTTAGAAGATTTCTTAGCTCAGAGGTCTTATAAAAACAGTCTATAGGTCATATTTGGCACAGGCTGTAGTTTGCCACCCCTGACTAAAGTTAAGGTAACTCTCAAAGACCATGGATTAATTTAAACATAGTTCTTTATAGGATTCCAAAAGGGAATTAAGCCCCATTGTCTTAAGGCATCTATTGCATGTAATAAATCAACTTATCTCCTGTGGATCTTGAATGGTATTCACTATATAAATACTTGAAAGGATTGAGTAAATAATCACTCAGAACATTTTTGTGCTTTGTCCAGATGACAAGCTCTGGTTAGGAAAAGGTAGTGGCACACATACTCATATGATTATTTAGTCAACAATCATTAAATAAGCAGTAACTATATGCTAAGTGTTACATTATATACTGTGAAATTATCTCAAAAACATCACCATCACACAGAGTGAACTGCAAGAAATTATGAAAATAACTTAATTTCTGAAGTCATGCTCTAGCAGAAACAATGTGATGATCCTAATAACTATTTCTCTTTCACTTATGTAATATTCTTGCTACAGGATAAGAGAATTTTTTCCTCCACAAGGCTGTGATCTGTGCAGACCAGTTGATAGTTGTCTGAGAATAATAAGACCCACTAGCAATATATGTCTTTAGTAGACCCACATTAGACCTAATCTTTACCCTGTCATGAACTATGTGACTTCCAGCAATTACTTAACCTCTCCAAGATACCATTTCACCATCAAATGGAGAAAGTAATAATACTTATTTCAGTGGATTGTTGTATGAATTTAAATGAGACAAAACATGTAAAGCACTTTGGCGTAATGCTTCACAAGTAGAAAAAGCTCTGCAGAAGTACAGGCATACCTTGTTTTCTTGTGCTTTCCTTTCTTGGGCTTCACAGATACTGTGTTTTGTACAAATTGAAGATTTGTGGTAACTTGTCATTGTTCAAGTCTGTTGGTGCTATTTTTCCAACAGCATGTACTCACTGCATGTCTCTCTGTCACATATTGGTAACTATTGAAATATTTTAATAATATTGAAAATTTGAAATTACTTACATGAAATAATTTTGAATAAATTAACAATAATCTTCAAATAATAATTTTGATTAAATTATTATTTGAATAAAAAGTATTTTATAATATTATGGTGATCTGTGATCAGTGATCTTTGATATTACTAATGTAATAGTTCTGGGGCACCACGAACTGCCATAATTGATTAACATAATTGATTAATGTCGTGTGTGTTCTGACTGCTCCACTAACTGACCATTTCCCCATGTCACTCCCTCTCCTCAGGCCTCCCTGAGACACAACAATGTTGATACTGGCCTAGTAATAACCGTACAATGGCTTCTAAGTGTTTAAGGGAAAGGAAGAGTTGAACTTCTCTTACTTTAAATAAAAGCTAGAAATGATTAAGCTCAGCGAGGAAGGCATGTTGAAAGCTAAGATAGGTCAAAAGCTAGGCCCCTTGCACCAGCTAGTCAGGTTGTGAACATAAAGAAAAAGTTTTTGAAGGAAATTAAACATGTTACTCTAGTGAACACATGAATGCCAAGAAAGAAAAACAGTCTTATTGCTGGTATGGAGAAAGTTTGAGTGGTCTGGATAGAAGATTGAACCAGCCACAGCATTCTGTTAAACCAAAGCTTAATCAAGATCAAGGCCCCAACTCTTCAGTTCTGTGAAGGCTGAGAGAGATGAGGAAGCTGCAGAAGAAAAGTTTGAAGCTAACAGAGGTTGGCTCGTGAGGTCTAAGAAAAGAAACCATCTTTATAACATAAAAGGGTAGAGCGAAGCCAAAAGTGCTGACACAGAAACTATAGCAAGTTATTCAGAAGATCTAGCTAAGATAATTTATGAACGTGGCTACACTAAACAACAGATTTTCAAAGAAGACGAAACAGCCCTCTATTGGAAGATGCCGTCTAGGACTCTTATAGGCAGAGAAAATAAGTCAATGCCTGGTTTCAAATCTCCACAGAACAGGCTGACTCTCTCGTTAGGGGCTAATGCAACTTGGTGACTTTAAGTTAATGCCAATGCTCATTTGCCATTCCAAAAAACTGAGGGCCCTTAATAATTATGCTAAATCTATTCTGCCTGTGCTTTATAAGTGGAACAACAAAGCCTAGATGAAGGAAGTCTGTTTACAGCATAGTTTACTGAATATCTTCATCTCACTGTTGAGACACATTGCTCAGAAAAAAAGATTCCTTTCAAAACATTACTGCTCATTGACCATGCACTTGGTCACCTAAGACCTCTGATGGAGATGTATAAGGAGATGAATGTTATTTTCATGCCTGCTAACACAGCATCCTTTCTGCAGCCCATAGGTCAAGTAGTAATTTTGACTTTCAAGTCTTATTGTTTAAGAAAGGCATTTCATAAGACTATAGCTGCCATAGATAGTGATTTTGCAATGGGATCTGGGCAAATTGAAAAGCTTTTGGAAAGGATTTTCCATTCTAGATGTCAGTAAGACCATTCGTAATATATGGGAGGAGGTCAAAATATCAACACTAACAGGAGTTTGGAAGAAGTTGATTTCAACCTCCATGGATGCTTTTGAGGGTTCAAGACTTCAGTGTAGGAAGGAACTGTAGACGTGGTGGAAATAGCAAGAGAACTGATATTATAAGTGCAGCTTGAAGATTGGACTGAATTCCTTCAATCTCATGTTAAAACTTGAATGGATAAGGAGTTGCCTCTTATGGCTGAGCAAAGAAAGTGGTTTCTTGAGATAGAATCTACTCTTGGTGAAGATGCTGTGAACACTGTTGAAGTAACAACAATGAATTTAGAATATTACATAAACTTAGTTGATAAAGCAGTGGCAGGGTTTAAGAGGATTGACTCCAATTTTGAAAGAAGTTCTCCTGTGGGTAAAATGTTATCAAACAGCATCAAACACTACAGAGAAATCTTTTGTGAAAGAGAAATTCAATCAATGTGACAAACTTTGTTGTTGTCTTATTTTTAAAAAGTGCTATAGCCACCCCAACTTTTAGCAGCCACCACCCTGATCAGCAGTGGTTATCGAGGCATGACCCTCCACCAGCAAAAGATTAGGACTCATTCAAAGCTCAGATGATCATTAGAATTTTTTAGCAATAAAGTATTCTAAAATTAACATATGTACATTTTTAGACATAATGCTATTGCACACTTAATAGACTGCAGTATAGTATAAACATGACTTTTAAATGCACTGGGAAACCAAAAAAAAAAAAAAAGTATGGCTCCTTTTATTGTGATGTCTACTGTATTGCAGTGGGCTAGAACTGAACCCACAATAACTTCAAGTTATGCCTTGTAACTATTATTATTTTCAGGCTCACTTCCTTGACGTCAGGGGCATCAGACACATGCTCTTATTTTTTCTAAAGTCAGATCCAATACTATAGCCAATAATTCTGTATGAGATGTATTAATAGAAAGGAAAAATCTATAGTTTTCTCCAATTGCATTGGTCTCCTCAGAGAACTGGGCACAGCTGTAGGAGGTAAAAAATACCTAACAGACAATCTCACATCTTGAAAATATTTTGTTTTAGAAGGATAGTTTGATTTTTTTCCTCAATGTAATAAACTGGCTGCAAAGAATGGGGAAGGAAGGTGGGGGAGGCATCAAATTTCTGATTTTAATTTTTTTTGTTTATTTTTAGAGCTTCTCTCTTCCAGAAAAAAGTGTTTGCTTTTTTGGATTCTGAAGTAAGAATAACAGAACGAAGCCTTAGTGAATTCTTATACTGTGCCAGACTCTGAATGCTTCATACTCAAACAGCCCTCTGAAATAGGAAAGCTTTTATCCTTCACAGTTTTATAAATATGAAACTTGATGCACAGATTGCCTATGTAACTTATCCAAGGTCACCTGGCCTGTGTTATCAGTAGCCCAACTATGAATCCAGGTAGGTTTACTTCAGAGCCCAGCTCTTAATTTCAATACTCTAGCACTGTTATATAATAGAAAGATTTTCTGAGTTACAGATGCAATTTTAAATGTTCTTATAGTCACACTTCAAAAAGGAAAAAAGAAACAGGTGCAATTAATTTTAATAATATATTTTATAGAACCAATTGTGTCTAAAATATGACCATTTCAATATGTAATCAATATAAACATTTCAAAGAGATATTTTGTATTTTTTCATACTTCATTTTTAAATCCAATGTGTACTAAATGTTTCTGCAGATCTCAATTTGACTTGCCACATTTAAATGCTTCATAGCCACACAGGACTGGTGGCTGCCCCACAGAAAGGACAGCTTCACCACCTGTGCAGCTAGTCACTTGACATTCTATTTATATCTTCTATGTTTACATCATCTTTATTCTTTTTGTTTTGGTATCTTCAAGAATGTGGAGACCAGATCACTAAAACTGAAAGTAACTTTGGGGGCTGGGGGAAGGGAAGAAAACCGGTAGCAATATTGTTATTGTCTAGGGGTTTCTAATAATGCCTGCAGAAACTGATGTTCTTAAGTGCCTTTTCTCAGATTTCTGAAATCTTTTGAGTTCCACTGCATGCCCATTTAAGAACATGAGGTTCATTTACCATATTTCCCCCTTGGCCAAGCAGAAATCTAAAAATAAACTCTTAGTTCTTAGGTTTGACCTAACTCTTTATATAAATATCCGTTTGCAGTTGTTATTTTAGAAAAAAAAAAAAAAAATTCAATCCCTTAAGTCTTTTGGTTGTAAAAACTTTAGGAAACTGATTTCTCTCCTGAACACTTCCTTCCTCGAAACCACAGAGTTTGGGATGTGGGGGAAGGAAGCAACAGTCACATTTTATTTTGCTTTTTGTTTTTCCCACAAGAGAACAAAAGAGACAACCCCGACTCCACAAAATTTTTCTGCCATTTCCCTCTTCACCACCAAATTTTACATGACGATTAGTGTGTGAAAAATTGGTCCCTTGATATAAAGTTGAACTGTAAACTTCGTAGAGCTTTGGTCTAAAAAAGAACATCTTATCATCAAGTTTGGAAGTGCCCTGTGGAAAACGGCCATGTCACATTTTCCCCTATCTGTATCTCCACCAGTTTCCCCGACACTGGCTGCACAGCAGACAGCAATAGAGAGTGCTTGTTGAAGTACATTTAGTTTAATTAATTGAGGAAAATTCAAAACAAATATTGGATTCACTATTTTAAAAGAAAAGTGGTTTGTTATTTCCAAGTCTATTGATGGAAACAGGAGAAGTATTTGGATGAGAAAGGGGTGATTTGTGAGGAAGAAATGACCTAAAGATGCGTTGGAAATTACTGGAACTTACAAGGCTCATCAGCTTCTAGGGGGTTCCTCCTTGAACATATCTTTAAATGAAATTTTAATATAAACAAAATGTAAAAATTAAAAATAAAACAAAATATTTAAAAATACTTGTACAATTTTGATCAAGAGAGATGTTAAGGTAGCTAGGAAACTTAGCCAGAAAACATGGTTATATTTAACCGGATTAGAATGTAGGAATATATATATGTGTACATATATACATATATAGTCATGCATTACTTAACAATGGGGATAAATTTTGAGAAATACATCATCAGGTGATTCCACCGCTGTGCGAACATCATAGAGTGCTTACACGAACTTAGATGGTATAGCCTACTACATGCCTATATGCATAGCCTATTGCTCCTAGGGTATAAATCTTTACAGCTTGTGTCTTTACTGAATACTGTATGCAGTTGTAACACAGTGGTAAGTTTTTTATATATAAACATATCTGAATATAGAAAAGGTAGTGCAAAAATACAGTATTATAATCTTATAGGACCAAGAATCTTATGGGACCACCATCGTATAAGAGGTCCATCATTAACTGAAATGTCATTATGCAGTGCATGACTGTGTGTGTGTGTGTATTTGTGTGTATTTAAAGACATATCTTATACAAAACAATGGAATGGGAAAAATATATGCGATCAGAATGCCTCCGGAAGACATATAAGTGATATCCTTAATATACAAATGACTACTAAAAGAAGTTATAAATAAAGAAAAGAAAATGGGCCACAAACATTTTATTTTTCACTAGTGAATCAAGGAAATGCAAAATATAAAAAAATTAGATGGAATATTTCACACATCAGACAAGCAAAAATCTAAAGAAGAAAAGGTAACACTGTCCAACATTAGTGAAGTAGGCCCTCTACCTAGCTGCTAGGAGTGTGAATTGCTCAAACATTTTTAGAAATTAAACTGGCAATGGCTATTACAATTTAAAACATCATACACTTTTACTTAGCAATCCCAATTTAGGAATTACCAGTACATAAACACATGTCTATTAAAGGGTTTATTACTTGTAAAGTGAAAGCTCTGTAATAAACAGGTGATTTTTCAGGTGGCAAAAACCTGAAAACAAGTTGAATGTTCATTACAAGTTGAATAAATTATGGTATGGTCACAATATGGGACATTATGGATCTATTAAAAATAATGATGGCCGGGTATGCTGGCTCATGCCTGTAATCCCAGCACTTTGGGAAACCAAGGCGGGTGGATCACAAGGTCAGGAGTTTGAGATCAGCCTGGCCAACATGGTGAAATCCCGTCTCTACTAAAAATACAAAAATTAGCCGTGAGTGGTGGCGCCTGCCTGTAATCCCAGCTATTCAGGAGGTTGAGGCAGGAGAATTGCTTGAACCCGGGAGTGGTCAAGATCTCACCACTGCACTCCAGCCTGGGCAACAGAGCAAGACTCTGTCTCAAAAAAAATAAATAAATAGATAAAAAATAAATAAATAAAAATTTAAAAAATGAGATTTTTATGCATTATATAGGATGGTTAGTTTTGAGTGGCAGAACTCTGAGATTCTCCTGGCTTTCCCCAAATCTTTTTCTTCTTTCTGGAGAAGAAAAGAGTGGGGCTTCCTCTTCCTGTCTCAAAAGCTATGCCTACCAAGCCTCACCCTTCCCACCTATACACAGAAATTTTTCTGTCAGTATCCAGTGGCCATGATTGGGACATTAAGTCTCTGTTTCAGGCCCACTGTGGCGACTCACACTTGTAATCCCAGCAGGTGGAATGTGGAAAGCTGAAGCAGGAGGATCACTTGAGCCCAGGAGTTGGAGGCTGCAGTCAGCTATGATTACACCACTGTACTCCAGCCTGGGCAACAGAGCCAGACCCTGTCTCTAAAACCAAACAACCAACAAGCCTGAGCTTCAGCAGCATTAGTGGTGGGAAATCAGGTCTTCCTATGGCATCTTCCCAGTGGGAGGTAACTTTTGCTGTGTGGTTTGAGGGACAAATCAACAGGGCACCCAGGAAGGTCTGTCCCATCCTGGTTTGAAAGGGCCCACTGTGCCCTCATCCAAAAGGAAGATCTAAGTACACACTTGGCTTGGGTTCACCCCACTCCAATTATCTTCTGGGTTCAGTCAGGCTGAGTGCCTGGCATTGATTAGGTACCCCAAATCTATTGCTTTTTCCTTTCAACTCATGCTTTTTAAAACTATTACAAAACTATCTTTTAAAAAAATAACTGTTAATGTTAATTGAATATAAAATCCTAATGAGTTTAATTTGGTTATATAGTTATTTTAAGGTAGTGGAAATACAAAATGACACCATAATTTAAAAAACTGATGAGGGGGTCAATAAGTCATCTGGTCTTATTTGGTTAGAATGCTCAAACAGAGAATTTGTACCTGAAAACATAAAGTGTAGTTTTAAAAAAGTCAAAAAAGGATTTTAAGTAAATATAGGTGACTTCGTAGAGATTTCCATGGAATGATAGCTACCAATAACATTAACATTAGTTATTTTTGCTGAAAACATTTTGTCAAAGTATCTTTCATAACTGTGTGTAGGTTGCATAAAATCATAACTACTATTAAGGTCATATCTTCTTATATATATCTTAGAATTTAAAAGTGATATTAATAAGCTGGATAATTTCCTTTAGGTAATAAACTTAACTTCAAAGAACAGTTGGTGGCTTCAAATAAGAGTCTGCCTTTTAGGACATTGATTTGTCACTGTTCCAAAGTATGTGATGTTGACTTTGAAGGCAATTCCAAAAGAGGAGTTTCCAAAAATATTTGGACAATGATAAACATCAATCAAATTAACCCACAGTCTCTCAAGAGGACTACTCAAACTGAAACAACATTCATTTAAATGCAAAACTCTGGAATGTTTGTTAAAAATTAGTAGCAATATATAATCAGACTCAAGAGAGAGCGATAGAAAATAATTGAAAGTGGCTGGGCATTGTGGCTCACACCTGTAATCCCAGCATTTTGGGAGGCTGAGGTGGCAGGACCACTCGAGTCTAGGAGTTCAGGATTGCGGGGAGCTATGATGGCACCCTGCACTCCTGCCAGGGTGAGAGAATGACACCTTGTCTCTAAAACAAACAAACAACAAATGAAAGAAAGAAAGAAGGCAGTTGAAACAATTCAGGAGTGGGGAAGATTCGCCTTTCTTGTGGTGTGGTATCAAAATTTTAATGTTTTCTGCTGTTAAAATCTCCATTTTCCTGACCTTATTCTAAAATACTAGGGATTACGTTCCTATTTTCACTCATTTCTTGCTTACATTTTCAGGCCAGCATCTAAATTCCTTTATTCATTCATTTTTACGTCATTTCAAATAGAGTGTTTTAGGCAAAAATCCTCTCTTATTTTATTCCATAAGTTGCTCTTTCCTTGAGAGTCCATAATTATAGTTTCAAGGCAGATAATGTTTTTCAATAAAGATTAAAATGAGTATTTTTTTTCAGGTTTCCACGCTGGGCTGCTGTGTCCTACAACTCCAAGGGTAGGCTTGCCTTGCTCTTTTCAGATGACCCTTCACACACCACTCACTCCCAGAACACACAAATGGTACTCCCTGGGCCTGGGGATGCAGTGGCTTTGTCATACCTAATGTTATTTGTTGTGCTGTATGTTTAAATCTTTAAAGTCTGAGATCCAAAGGGAGCTTACATAGCCATAGTTATAGTTTTTATATGGTTCTAAATACTTTTGTCTATGATACTTCAAAAGTGATGTTTATGCCTAATGAGATTATTTTAAATAAATTATATTTTATTTTTACAAATGAGTACGTTATTTATAAACTGTTAAGCTAGAAGAAGATGCCACTTATTTTCAGAAAGATATATCGAGGAGGGCATACGTGGAGCACAGATGTCAATCATGGAGTCAGGCAACTTCCTTGTTGAATTCTTCATGAAAACACATGGTGTTTAGAGGATTTCTGTCCAAGTAAAGCCATTTGATTAACTACTCCTATCCCAGAAACAGTGTTCAGAAATCTCCATTCTGATTTTCAATAGTCCCCAGCTTCTCTTGCAGTTCAATTGGCCTAGATGAATGCTCCACCAATGACCACAAAGTGAGCTTCAGGCCAAGGCTGCTAACAGTCTCAGTAGGTTCCCTCCATGTCTCTTGCCTGCTGTAGTAGCCCAGGAGACTCTATGTTCCAGACTGTGTCACTCCAAAGGCTTCCTGACAGCATCAGACTGTGATGTGACCTGATCTAGAATAAAACCTTTGTTGGGTTACTCTACTGAGATTTGAGGGTCAATTTGAGACCATTAAGGCCCAGCCCATCCTAAGATAACAAAATATATGGTATTTGTAGATAGGGTATTTGATCAAACTATTATAAAACAATTTGATCTGGGAAAACATGATCCATGTCACCCTTTAATTCTCTGCCTTTAGAGATTGTTGTGTAGTGTATTTCACTTCAGGGATTTATTAAATAATCTGTAGAATGAATACATAACTACAAAATATACTATACATTCTGCCACTTTCAAAGAATCATGGTATAATAACATATCCGGCATTTTAAATTATATGGAAGATAATTCACTTTACCATGTATCTTAGATTCTAAGTCACACCTGATTCCACATCTTAACCATCTAACATTCAGATACATCATACACACAATAGCATCTTAGATTTGATGAAATATTATATTTTTTAGCACTTAGACACATATTTAGATCCTCTATAATCTTCAGTTTATTATTATGTAACTAGATTATCATTAACTTGTAATAATACTTATTAATAGAGTGTCAGGCCATGGTCTTTTTAAGTTGCAACAGCCACTGTAAAGCTGTTTCTTATACCTAGTCTGAATGTTCCATCTTGACTAACTCCATTTTTCGCAGTTCCTATCCTATCACGTGTTTCTTCCATTTTTACCCTTGCTTTTCACATGAGACTTTGCCCTCTGCATTGCTTTTCCAGCTACAACTTTTGTATCTTAACCACATTCTTCTTAAAATATGGTCCCGTAGAAGATTCAGTTTCCTCTTCTTTTTGCTCACCTTGGGCCTTGGACCCAGGGGCCATGCTCCTTTGCGCTTGGTGAGGCCTCTTATTGCTGAGTCTTCTGCTGAGTTTATTCAAGCCCCATGGTTCTTCAACATAAAAACCTCAGTGCGTTGGGGAGAAGGTATTAACAGCAAAAGATTGCAAAAAACATCATTGCCTTCTTTGCCAAAGTTAGGTTTAATAATCAAACTTCATAACACGCTGGAAATTCCAGGAATACTTGAATTATCGAGCAATTCTCACAATTATTGGCCCTTCAGAGGACCCAGAATCCCCAGGTAAATACAGTCTGAAAAGTCTTGTTCATAAGTTTATAATTTAATAAATAGGCACCTTTAAACTTACCACTCATAGTTTTGTTTGTTTGTTTTTTGTTTGTTTGTTTGTTTTGAGACAGAGTCTCGCTCTGTCTCCCAGACTGGAGTGCAGTGGCACAATCTCGGCTTACTGCAAGCTCTGCCTCCCAGGTTCACGCCATTCTCCTGCCTCAGCCTCCCCAGTAGCTGGGACTACAGGCTCCCGCCACCACGCCCAGCTAATTTTTTGTATTTTTAGTAGAGATGGGGTTTCACCGTGTTAGCCAGGATGGTCTTGATCTCCTGACCTCGTGATACGTCAACCTCGGCCTCCCAAAGTGCTGGGATTACAGGAGTGAGCCACCGCGCCCAGTCCACCACACATAGTTTTATAGACTCAGCCTTGAAGCCACTAGCTGATACTCTGAGATCTTGTAGGAAATTATTACTTCATAAAGGTATTTTCCCCTAGAGAACCAGGATTAATATTTCAATAATTTTTTTGAAAATACCGTAGTAGTAATTTTTTTCCTTAGCAAAAATAAACCGAAATGGGACCCCAAAAATCCTAAATGTTTATTAACAAAAGAATAATTACATATGTTATTTTCAAACTTTGTGATGGAATGAAATTATTAAAATAAAAACTAGAAAGCCAATGTTGATACATGAAAGATTACCATGAAATAATGTAAAAGAAAGCAGAGTAGAGAGTTTTCTCTACTTTAAGGTTAAAATCACAGCCATAGTTCCAGAGTAAGGACTTTCGCTGTGGGGGCTGCTTTGAATTCAGCTTAATCAAAATATTCTCTATTTTTTTAAATGGACTAACTGGGGAATGAGTGCTGTTGGGGATTCTATTTCCGTGACAACTTAAATAGCCCTTCTAGAGAGGCAATAGTTGAATATATTGGAGTTTGTGACTGGTCCCGTGACTGAGAGTCAAAAGAAATATGGGCTCGAGAGGATGGAGAGGGCACAAGGGCTGCACATGTTGCTATTGGCAAGTTCACCAAATAAGCCAGAGAGAGCACCATGATTCATAAGCTTGGTGCAGAGACACTGATAGAGGTTTGGGTGAGGGGTGAAGACAGGAGGCAAGGGTAGAAGCCATTTTGATTGCAATATTTAGCCAATACCACTTGGATTTTCTTCAAACTCAACCTCTTTCCGTAGCTTTTTCCCCCGTTCCCAAGCACTTGTGCCAAGTTTAAAGTGAAGCTGAAAATGGACAAGAAGTCACATAAATGAGCTGAACAATGTGTGTGTGTGTGTGGGTGTGGGTGGGGGGGGGTGGGTGTGTGTGAGATACAAAGAAGGGAAGAACTTTCTTTCTTGACTTCTTTTTTTTTTTTTTTTTGAGAGCGGAGTCTCGCTGTGTCGCCCAGGCTGGAGTGCAGTGGCGCGATCTCGGCTCACTGCAATGCAAGCTCCGCCTCCCGGGTTCCCGCCATTCTCCCGCCTCAGCCTCCGAGTAGCTGGGACTACAGGCGCCCGCCACCGCGCCCGGCTAGTTTTTTTTTTTGTATTTTTAGTAGAGACGGGGTTTCACCGTGTTAGCCAGGAGGGTCTCGATCTCCTGACCTCGTGATCCACCCGCCTCGGCCTCCCAAAGTGCTGGGATTACAGGCTTGAGCCACCGCGCCCGGCCCTTTCTTGAATTCTAAAAAGAAGTTTTGATAATGTTAAGAGCAGAACCATTTTTCTATTCAGAGCGGTAAAGGCTGGCATAGAAGTGAGACCAGACGCATTTCTGTTACAGAGACTCAAACTGTGGTCAGAACAGACGCAATTGGACAGAAGAGAGGAATGGCATGGCCACTTGGAAACATATGGTTCCTGAATTAAATGGGAGAATACCTATTTGGCCACTGCATTTTTAATATGTATATTTACTACGTGTGGTGTAGGGAAACCACAAGTTATATAACTACTATATAACTACGTAAAGATACACATAGCAGAAGATGCTGACTAGGACTGTTTTCAAAGTCCTGGAACCTGTGAGAGTACTTTGAAGTTGTAGACTGTTTACATTAGTTGTTAAAAACTTGGGCTTTAGAACAAGACTACCTGGGTTTGAGTCCTGGTTGTACCACTTCCTGATGTAATCTTCAGCAGATTCCATAAACTTCTTTGTGCTTCAGTTTCTTCATCTTCAAAATGTAGTTGTGGGAGAATTAAATAAGCTAATACATATAACATGATAAGAATGGTTTCTGGCATGCAAAGTTTAGCTGTGAGGTGGTAACAATGATTGTGATGATGACAATGAGTAGGGCTCAAAGCTGATGAAATAAAGGCCAATTCATGACCTGTATTTCAAAGAAAATATCTAACAATTGGCTCTAGGTATCTCTATAACCCATTTAGAAGTGGCCTTGTAAGCTCCAGTGACTACCTCAAAACTCTTTGCCTTCTCTCACACACATATTACACACACACACACACACGTATTTCTTTTTTCTTTTTTTGAGACTGAGTCTTGCTCTGTTGTCCAGGCTGAAGTGCAGTGGCATGATCTTGGCTCACTGCAACCTCTGCCTCACAGATTCAAGCAATTCTTCTGCCTCAGCCTTCCAAGCAGTTGTGGTTATTACAGGTGCCCGCCACCATGCCCGGCTAATTTTTGTATTTTTAGTAGAGACAGGGTTTCATCATGTTGGCCAGGCTGGTCTCGAACTCCTGACCTCGTGATCTGCCTGCCTTAGCCTCCCAAAATGCTGGGATTACAGACGAGAGCCACCATGCCTGGCCTACATATATTATTTGGGGTACTTCTGGGTACTGTTAACAGAATGTAGAATAGGCTTAACACAATAGTGGTTTATTGTTTGCTCACATAAAATCCATGTGTGTGTTATTGGTCAGCAATGACTTTTCTCTATGGACTCAATTAGGAATCAAAGCTTCTTGCATTCTGTACCTTGACCATCCCCCAGGGCATTAAAGTCCTCTTCATCCAACTGCGGAAGAGACCAGAGAGAAGTTACTAGCTTCTTAAAGGTTTGGGCCTGGGGCAGATACATCAACTTCATTTGTATTTTGTTGGTAAAACCAAGTTGCATGGTCCTACCTACATGCCAGTGGGGCTGGGAAACACAGTCTCTGAATGGATCATGGTCTCTTCGAGACATGTGTACATCATGAAAGGAGAGCATGCATTTTCATAGGCAGCTGGCTCTCCCTTCAACAAAAGCAAAGAGGGAGAGAGATTTGAAGAGAAGTTGTGAATTGCGAGAAGGGGACAACAGGCATCTCATTCTTGACTAAGTGGTTATTGAGCTGCAGAACTGGAAGAGCCACCCGACACATCCCCCAAGACAGAAAGTGAGGGAGATCTCAGGAGATGTTGGTGTTTGTTCCCTGGAGTTAGGGGTTCAAATGTGAACGTGAAGACTGGTGCTTATTTCTCACCTGGTCATTTCATAAGACAGAAGCCTCACTGGAGTAGCTGAATCAGTGGAGTAACCAGGGTTGTAGGATACATGGGAGGAACATGAAAGGACGGTCACCTGATGGACTAAACTCCTGGTCTATCACTGGTCCCACACAAGGACCTCAGGAGCTGCCATGGCTCAAGATCCTGTCTCAAAGAAACAACAACAACAACAAAAGAAGGTGCATAATACTTAAAGAAAGAGGCAGCAGAAGATATGGATGATATGGAGCTGTTCAGATGATGCCCCCACTTATGGAGGGGATTTGGAGGTCCCTGTTGTAGCCAGAAGGAAATGTGGTCGATCCTCTCTGAGGGGTTATTAAGTAAAGGAGAGACCACAGCAAAGCTGAAGAGTGCCCCTAAAAAATTATGCATAGCAACAGTTATGCAGAGAGTCTCACATTGGTGGAGACTTTGAGGAATAGATTCTAGGGTCACCTTCCCCCAGCATTGGGCAGCCAGCTTTGTACGACCCCTGCCATTTCTTCTATTTCTTCTTCCCAAGTGACAACTCACTGGAAGAGGGATGGGATGAGTAAAAGAGCAGACCATGCCTCTTAAGAACTACAGACCCCCGCCCCCACACCCTCCGGTTGAAGATTAAGCCTTAGCTGTGGGGAAGAAGAAATACAACAGTAGAATTTGAAATGTGAAGAGTTGAATGAGGCTGTTGTAATATCTAAAAGGGACCAGAAAGTTACAACATCTTCCAGAGATACCATTAGGAGATTACAAAAATCTTCAGATTATAGTTAAGTACAGTGATGGGAACAAAACAAAAATCAGAACCCCCAACAACATACCAAGTATGTGCTTATTAAGACAAAACTGCTGGGTAAACAGGTCTCCTAAACGCATAGGTATAAAAGCCGACATGCAGACTAGAAGACAGCATTTTCTCTCTGCTGTCTGAACTGATCGACTCATATGGAGTCCATTGACTCTTATCAGCCAGCATGGGTTTACCATTGAGAGGAAGGGACTGTGTGCCCGTTAAGCTTTGTAACATATCAGAGACTAAGTGGGATTATTGTGGGGCATCTGTAACTGAGGACATCAAAGTGCAGACGGAGGGAGGAAGAAACTGTTTTTCTTTTTCCATATGGCATTGAGATCCTTGGTGCTGGTAGGATTCACAGAGACCTGTTCTTTGGAGCAGTAGAGACCAGGGAAAAAATCTTGGGAATTTAAATATTTAAGAGGGATATTTTAGGAACCAGGAACTCCTTCATGAGCAAGTGAGGCCTTAAAGCTAATGAAATTCAGTTTAATGATTTAAATGTTTTCATTTATATCTATAAACTGGTGAGGCATTAGGACATATGGAGTTTAAGGATGAATAATTAAGAGGAATATTTATTCATCATTCATTTTTATCAAAATATTGAATACCTACTGTGTGTCACACACAATGTTAGATGTTGGGCATACAATCAAGGGTAAAAATTTCATGTTCAACTGGACTAAATTTGTGAAAACAAATATAGAGAGCTTTAAATAGGGTACCTTATTTGGTCTGAGGGTGGAAGAGGATGGCTTAAGGAAGTGACACAAATGTTCAGTGTGTTAGGGTAATGGGAAACAGTGTTTTTATATTTAGAAATTCCTTTAATGTTTTAATGCTCTTTCATAATAAATAATAATCATATAATAAAAGAAACAAAAATCTTGGCATAGTGAATGAAATGAAAACTGTTTTAAAAGAACCTCACATTTCTCCTTATAGTCTAACTAGATTAAAAATTATTAACTCTCTGATGAAAGGTCTTTGTCACCTAATTTCTACTTTTACTTCCTAATCCAAAGCATCTTCCATTTGTTCATTTCCCCTTTCTTTTATCCATTTCATGTTGGGTCCTGCCGTATCCTGTCCATTTCCCCCTTGAAACAAATCACCTTAAATATTTCTTCTTGGCCTATTCTGTAATTTCAAAATTCTAAGTAGTTTCAGAGGAAGAATATTAAACAAAGTTGTGGATCTTTCACCTTTTCTTGTTATATCCTGAAAAATTAAGAAAAAGATGGCTGCTGTGGCTTTTAAGGAATAAATCAAGTTAGCTGAGGAACTCAATAGGCAAGAGTGCTTTGAAAGCAAATGATGAGTCTGTCATGATTCTCAAGTAAAGCCTGAGAAAGTAGATTTAAATGCCCAAGTGTACCATAGAAGAAGCTGAAAAAACACTGACACAGGCATTCAAACTGAATTAGAGCATCCTCGATTCACACCTATTTTTTAAACACATGTGCACACACACACAAAAACACACACACACACGTTACATGGAACATTTCCTACTAGCCTGTAGACTGAATATAGGCTAAAAAGGTAAAACTATGAATAAATTTAGACCTTAATGTTAACTGAAACATTAGGTGGTGAATGATATAAAATTTTCCTCCTGAAAGCTAGAGTTTTCTGTTCATTTCAATATAATAGCAATGAGCAGTCCACCTCAATGCTATATATGTGATTCTCCTAGCTTCATTATATAGATATCAATCTAATTGCAGGAATATTAAAAATATTAAAGACAAATAATAATATTCTCATGGACTCACTTAGGTGTTTGAATTGAGGCAGCCTTCAAAATTTTTCATAATCCCATCTGACTTCTGTCCGACTCAGGTCAGAGTTCCTGACAGTAGCTGTCATGGTGGCTCACGCCTGTAATTCCAGCACTTTGGGAGGCTGAGGTGGGTGGATCACTTGAGGCCTAGAGTTTGAGACCAGCCTGGGCAGCATGGATAAACTCTGTCTCTACTAAAAATACAAAAATTAGACAAGTGCGGTTGTGGATGATTGTAATCCCAGCTACTCGGGAGACTGAGGCATGAGAATTGCTTGAACCCGGGATGTGAAGGTTGCAGTGATCTTATCATGCCACTGCACTCCAGTCTAGGCAACAGAATGAGACTGTCTCAAAAATAACAATAAAAATAAAGAAATGGGACTTTTGAATACAATTTCAAAGCATAGCAAAAAGTATGGAGTAAAGAAGAAAAAAACACAGATAAGAGAGAAACACTAGGAAGTTCATCTCCTCCATATTGACTGGATAAAATAAATAAGAATAATTGTAGATACTGCATTTGCTGATTATAAAACAACTATTTTGCTTTCTACCCAAAATAGCTTTTTCTTCTGAGTTGTATGTTAAGCATGAGGTCTCTGCTTAGGAAACCTATTTGAAAATATGATAAGATGTATTTCAGTAGGGAGAGAACCAACCAAAACATGAAAAGTCTTTTATAAAAGTCAATAAAATACTTGTGAATTTGCAAAAAAAATGGACTTTCATGAGTGCTTAATGCAGTGTTCAAAATATAGAAAAAAAAATTTACCTCTCTTTTCACTTAATATGGTATCAAGAGCATTTTCTTAAGTCTCAACCTTAACTATATACCTTCTTAACATGTGTATTTCCTCAAACCCAGTATATAGCTGCAAGTGTGGGCTAGGTTTGGAGGATATAAAAATGTGGAGAAACGTTTCTGTTAATTGGTTTGTTGGACACTGTTGGATACTGTAAGATACTGTTACACAGTATAAGATAAATGTTGACAGATGGAAACCCAAAATATTGGGAAAGTCGAAGTTTGTTCTTTGTGAGACAGAAGTATTCCGCTAACTGACCCTCAGAGACTTATCCACTCTATTTATAATGTTGGAGCCTAGTGAGCCTCCCCAGCTTGTGGGGTGGGGGGCATTGGCTTGCCGGATAGGATTTAAGAATAAAAGAGCAGAGGGTCTCTTTCTTCCAAAAATGATGGTGGGTGAAACTGAGCTCAGCATGCCAAATTTGTCCTTAAATTCCCAGTATGATAGATTACTCTGCTCCCCAGGATAAAAGGAGTAAAGGAACAGAAAGAGAGCAGAAGTGTTTAGGGAAAATCCCTCCTCATAGAAACCAGAACAGCTGAGAAAACGTGTTTCTCTCTAGCGGAAATGACTCCTTAATCCCTTTGGATTTTTTCATTCAGCACTCTTGGTGGCTTCAGTACATGGTTCAAGGTGGCTTTGAGGGATTAAGCATCAAAAATTTAAGAAGTGTAATGCAGTGTAATTGGTAGCACTGTTTTGTATTGCTTTGAATCCTAATGTTTTCTTTTGGGTCCTATGCCCAGAGCTGTGTTAATATGCTTGAATGTTTTAAGCTTATTATAACTAGCCACCACTGGTAAGAATGCTGACAAATAAGCCACTAAAATCCACATACTTGACTTCAAATGGTCTAGTTCCACAAACAAATCAATGACACTTTGTCTTGCTTTACAGATGTTTGTTCAAATATATCAGTTACATCATTGTTCAGAATTTTACACCCCAGAGTTTATTCTAAACACAGATGAAAGATATGTTTCTGAGTTCTTAGAAGTACGGGAAATGTGTTATTCATATAAGATACAAACAATAACATTTCTGTAGACATTTACTTTTCTGGTACTATATATAATGTATACCATATATATAAAAAATACAGGCTGCTAAGTGTATTGTCCACTATGAGGACCAAGTGGGTTCTGATTGCCAAAGTTGAAGCTGTTTCAGTAAGAAAAACAATTAGTGAGAGATCTCAAAGTTAAACTGTCTCTATGCCAAATAAAAATTGTTTTTTGCAAAACCTACAAATCTTAGTTTTCAAATGATATTGAAAAAACAAACATGCTAAGTGCAAATGTGATAGGTGTCAATGCCTCAATTCTTACTGACTTCTGATAAACAAGTTTTAAAACAAAAACAGAGAGAATTTTAAATGACATCTTATGATGAAGGAGTCTTACCAAGAGTCTTTTGCATTTAGTGATTTGGTGGCCTTTGAAGATTTCTTACAATTTAGGGAGGGGAATTGTTCTTGGCTGAAGTCCATGAGTACATGCGAGGACTGAGAGAGGCTGACCAGAATTCTAAAATAAGTCTGTGTTTATAGTACTCACAAATCACAGCTGACTTGTGGTTGGAGCTGTTACCCTTCATTTCTAGAAAGGTGCAAGGGTGCCCTCTGGGGCCCTGGTGAAAAAGTTTTTCCTCACACTTTCTTGAATTATCTGGGCCATCAAATCAGAAACCTCAGAGGCCATTGGCAAGGTTTTAACCAGCTGAAGTGGAGCCTGTAAAGTGATAGCAACAGCATGATCAACTGAAGTCAGGATTGCCAGTAATTGCCAATTCCACCTCCAATTTTCCACTAGGGTCTTCTAACAATGTGTGGCATTGCCATGCTGCCCTACCCATCCCTCAATCAGAATGCCAAACAGCTGCTTTAATGACAGGTTGACTTGTGTTGTGACTCTTTTGGCAATAATAATGTTCTTTGCAAAACCACACAATACTGTTTCTTAAAGTGCCTTCAATTTACATCATTTGTTGCATTAGCCATAGAGACTATAGAATCTGAATAACATTACAGATGATCTAATTTAACCTATTTGTTCTGTTAAAAAGCAAATGGAGGATGACGACTAACGTGACACAACTTTATTACCATGAGATTTGAATCCAGAATTTGTTATTCTGAATCCAAATTGAATGAAGTTTCCATTACACAATGTTTACAACAAATGTGGGAATGAGACAGGATAACAATTATTCCCATTTTATAGATGAAGCTATTGAAGATCATGAAGGTTAAGTGACTTATACATGGGCACATGACCAAATCAGGACAAAGCTAAGAAGGAACTCAGTTCCTTTGACTCCCAGTTAGTATATTTTACAAACACACATATATATGAACACAAACTCAGAAACTGAGACACAAATCTTCCATTAACCAGCTAGTCAACTATTCATCATTTACTGAGCATCAGATACTTTCCTGGTCAGTAGGGATATTTTTAAACAGGACAGAGTCATGATTTCCAGGGTGTGTAAGCCAGCACCCAAAGTGCCCCCAAAATGATGTTTGCCTCTCTCCCTCTCTCTTTCTCTCTCTCTGTCTCTCTCTCTATATATACACACACACATTATATATATATATATATATTCATGCCCTAGTCTAGTCCTTTCTTACACTGAATAGGGATGACCTGTATAAACTATAGGACAGTGCTGGAACAACCATGTGTTACGTCCAAGTCTAGGTAATAAAGCACATTGTGGTTTCTGCCTTGCTTTCTCTGGGATCACTTGCTCTTGGGGAATCCAACTGCCATATAGTGAGGACACTCCAGCAGCCCTATGGAGAAATCCATGTGGCAAGGAATTGAGACCTCTGTCTGGTCAGCAGCATAAACCTGCCTACCATACACATGGTGGCTGACATACCCAGCCATCTTAAGATCAGATTTTTTTAGCCCCAGTCAAGTCTTCAGATGACTGCAGCCCTGGCTGACATCTAACTGCAACCTTATATGAGACTCTGAGGTAGAACAACCCAACTACCACTCCCAAATTCTTAACTCACAAAAAAGTACGTGAGATAATAAATGATTGTTTTTCAAGCTGTGAAGTTTTACATAATCATGCAGTGATTGATAACTAATATTGAGGTGATAAACACATAATAAATAAAACAATTTCAGATATCAATAAGTGTTATGAAGAAGATAAAGGAGAACAATATGATAGAGGAATGGGGGAAGAGCTGCTTTGCTATGGGTGGGAACCTCTTTGAGGAAGTAACACTTGAGTTGAGACAAGACTGAGCATAAAGAAGCAATCATGGCTGGGTGCGGTGGCTCATGCCTGTAATCCTAGCACTTTGGGAGACTGCGGCAGGAGAATTGCTTGAGGCCAGGAGTTCAAGAACTCAAGAACAACTTGGCCAACATACCGAGATACTGTCTCTTAAAAAAAAAAATCAATCATGAAAAGAGCTGAAGGAAAAGAATCCCAGAAAGAAGCAGGAGTAGGGACAAAGACCCTGAGTCAGGAAGACTGGCACGTTTGAAGCACAGAAAGCCACCCAATTTGGCTAGTGGATGGTGAATTGGGGAGAAAGTTGAGCAAGGCAAAATCAGAGATATAGGCAGGGGCTAATCACAAAAAGCCCTGAAGGTAAAGGGAAGCCATTGGAGGATTTGTGGCTAGAGGAGGCACATGATCTGATTTCAACTTTGGAAAGATCTTTCTGGCTGTGTGTAGGCACTGGATAGTCGGAGGGTGGGAACGCATACAGAAAGAGAAATTAGAGGCTGTTGCAGCTGTTCTGAAGAGCGATAGTTGCCAATTGAACTAGGGTGGCAGCAGTGAAGTGCTAAGAACTGGTTGGACTTGGGATATATTTTGAAGACAGGGCTGACAGGACTTGCTAATGGAATGGGTGTGGGGTATGTGGGAAAGGGAAATTAAGGACAACTCAGCTGTGAGCCATGTGATTGAAACCACTGTTAACTTCAGGTGTTTAATGTGAAAAAAAAAAGGTAATAACTGGACCTATCTTTGTGATATGACATACTTTATGGGACATTTCTTTTAAAAGCATTCAGCATTCAGTAGCTTCAAGAGATTTTTACTGCTCATGACCTCACTCAAGTTTATTAGAGTTGTTTTGCTTGGGAAAGGCAGCAAATATTGGCAGATACCTGGCTGTGTGAAATGAACTCTGTCGTAATTTAATTTAATGTAACTTAATTTAGGAGAGCTAAGTAATTAAACATGAGGCCAAAGTAGGTAAGAAAGCGGCAGCCCTTTATTGCAAATATGCACACACTCTCCGGCGAGGTTCTCTGGTCCTCAGGTATGGGGCCAGGGAAGCCACGCTGGCGCTCTCAGGTGAGGTTCCCCGGTCCACAAATGCTGGGGCTGAATAAGTCACGCGGGCTCCTGCCGGTGGCGGTGGCGGACTTTTATGCATTGGTACTGGAAGGGGGAGGGCAGTGGGCGGGATAAGGGCGTGATAGGGACGTCTCCATAGGCGTGGCCGGGTAAGTTTCAGTTTCCTCAGAGTGAGGTCACGCTGCGCATGCTCAGTTGATCTGCATCACCCCCGCCCCCCCGCGCGGGCTGCGTGGGCGGGTAAGTTGGTGATGAAGAACCGGGAAACGAGAGGTACTGCTCTATCTTGTTCACCTTCCTCCATTTTGTCCGTTCTCCCTCACCCAAACACTCTTCTCTCTTAAATTTTTGTGTCTTATGGAGATTTTTATTTAAGATTTTCTGAGCCCCAGTTATAGTTACTTCTTCATGAAGATAACACTGAAAAGCAGCTTCTCAATTGCTACATTCTTTCTGCGTAGAAAATATGGTACTGATAAATACAAAAATCAAAAGGCAGTTTTCACTGTAATACAGTCAAGCCTTGTGAAGAATCTTAGGCATTCAGTACCTATTTTTAACGCCAGCATGTATTGTTAACAACACCTCATGATTTGAAAATGATAAGGCACACAACTATGGGTACTGTTTATGTTTGGAAAACTAATAGCAAGTTCTCTTATACTCTGTCCTACAAGGGAAAGACCAGCGTGGGTCACTGTGGCCATATTATGTTACAGTCCCGTAAATCAGCTGTTCTCTCACTCACACACACACATCCTAGCTACTTAATATACAGTTAAGTACATTCTCTAAAACAAAATTAAAATTCATTCAAATGCTGAACAGATGTGAATAAAAAGAAGAGGGTAGTTTAGAAATATTTCTGTTGCTATCAGCAATTATTTTGTTCCATGAATGGCATTGGCTATTGGTGTGGAATGTGAATAAAGCTGGTTTGGTTACTGTGGGAGTTGGAACAATAGCAAGTTTCCCATTTTCAGTCCATGAGATTGTTTATTGAAAGTTTGTTATGCTTTTCAAGCTATATTTTAAATAAAGCATCAAATTAACGTAAAAATATTTCATATAGATAAAATGATTTTGTTCTACATATTCACATAGATATGGTCATATACGAAATGCTACAAAAGCTGATTTTTAGAATACATTTTTTGAAATATTCTTAAACCTAAAAATAACTATAGCAATAAAAATTATTGCTGTCTTTATTAATACAAAAGTATCCCCTTGAACCACATTCAAATAAATTAAATATTTAGAAATTGGTTTGTACTTGTACTATTTTATTTAAATACTACCATTCGTTTACTGGAAGATTAGATAACATAAATGTACTCTAGCAAATCAATTATATACACCAGTGATTTTCAAAATTCAGGGTGATATGAAGAAATCTGATGGGTGGAAACGAACTAAGTACAAAATTTTTATTAATAGGGGCATCATTTTATAAGGAGTCCATCCAAATGAAATGTCAACCAACTCATGGTAAAGACCAACATTATGATCAAAGGAGACAAAGGAAGCGAATACTACGCTTGAACTTAAAACATGATTCTAGGCCGGGCGCAGTGGCACACGCCTGTAATCCCAGCACTTTGGGAGGCCGAGGTTGGCATATCACGAGGTCAGGAGATCGAGGCCATCCTGGCTAACACGGTGAAACCCGGTCTCTCTACTAAAAAATACAAAAAATTAGCTGGGCGTGGTGGTGGGCGCCTGTAGTCCCAGCTACTCGGGAGGTTGAAGCAGGAGAATTGGTGTGAACTCGGGAGGTAGAGCTTGCAGTGAGCCGAGATAGCACCACTGCACTCCAGCCTGGGTGACAAAGCGAGACTCCATCTCAAGAAAGAAAAAAAAAAAAAGGATTCTAATAGAAAAACTGAAATCAGAAAAGCTGACATCTCATATTAGCCATGAATGACACTGGGCTATGTATATATCCAACTCTACATGGAAATAAAACATTGTGCAATGTAACTATATTAGTTAGAGTTCCCCAGGGAAACAGAACCAATAGGATGTGTGTGTGTGTGTGTGTGTATATACATATATATACGTATATATAAAAAGAGTGATTTATTTTAAGGAATTGGCTCAATGTGATTGTGTAGGCTGGCGAATCCAAAATCTACAGGATAGGCCAGCAGTCTAGACACTCAGGAAGAAATTGATATTGCAGTTTGAGGCTGAAGGCAGCCTTTTTGTAGAATTTCCTCTTCCTTAGGAGAGGTCAGTTTTTTTTTTTTTTCTTAAGACTTTTAATGATTCAGTGAGACTCACTCACATTATGGAGGGTAATCTGCTTTACTCAAAGTTTACTGATTTAAATGTTTATCTCATGTAGAAAATGCCTTCACAGCAAAATCCAGATGTGTTTGACCAGACATCTGGGAACTGTGGCCTAGCCAAGCTGACACATCAGATTAACCATTATAAGAATATGGTAAATCAGTTCTCTCATACATTGATGGTGAATGTACTAACTCTTCAATAATTCAAACAATTTTAATGTTTTATCAAGTTTCAAGATATTTACAGTTTTTTTAAACCAAGTAGTTACGTTTCTATTCTGTGGAAGTAAACCTAAGTGCATACACAAAGAGCATGAATCATAAAGGAAAAGATTAATAGGTGCAATATATTAAAATTAAAAATTTGTGTGACATTAGACATCATACACAGGTTGAAAGTAAGTAATCAGGCCGGGCACGGTGGCTCACGCCTGTAATCCCAGCACTTTGGGAGGCCGAGGCGGGCGGATTACCTCAGTTCAAGAGTTCGAGACCAGCCTGACCAATATGGTGAAACCCTGTCTCTACTAAAAATACAAAAACTAGCCAGGCGTGGTGGCGTATGCCTGTAGTCCCAGTTGCTCAGGAGGCTGAGACAGAAGAATTGCTTGAACCCGGGAGGCAGAGGTTCCAGTGAACCAAGATTGTGCCACTGCACTCCAGCCTGGGCAACAGAGACGCCATCTTAAAAAAAAAGAAAAAAGTCAAACAAGAAAGGCATGTGGGACACATACAGCAGACAAAAGATTAGTAACCAAAGTACACAGAGAGCTCTTACACTTCTACAATCAACAAGAAAAGGATTTAAAATCCAATGGAAAACGAGCAAAGGTTAAAGGGGAGTTCTTGAAAGAGAACACCTGAATGACTAGCAATGATTCGAAAGAATTTTCAGACTAAATTGTAATTAGAGAAATGCAAATTAAGACAACAGTCACTTTTCAAACTATCAGAAAGACCAAAATTAAAAGTTTAACAATTTCAGCTGTTGGTAAGAATATAAATTGGGATAATCATATTGGAGAATAGTTTACCAATACCTAGGACAACTGAAGACGTGTATACCTTAAAACCTTAAAATTCTCCTCCTAGGTCTGTGTAATGTAGGGAAATTTTGGCACATGAACATAGATATGCAGAAAGAATATGTATTATTTGTATTATTATTTATAAATGCAGAAAAGAGCAAATAATTTATGTATCCATCAGCAGAAAAATACATATAGCTTGATATAGTTAGCAAATAAAATATTGTATGGCAATTTAAATAAACTAGATTTACATTTATCAGCATGGGTTTATCATGAAAACATGTCAAGTGAAAAAAGCAAGTTACAAAATTATATATATCATATGCTTTCCCTTATCACAACTTTAAACACATTTAGTTGAGAAGGTCGAGTAAAAGTTTAAGAAATAGTGCTACTATATTACAGCATACTGTGCTATACTATACTATACATGCATATGTAGTAAGATTATTTTTTAAAAGAGAGCAAAATATCCACCAACATTAAAATATTGTTTATCTTTACAAAAATGGTGAGGGCAATGGGTGGCTGTGTGTGCATGTGGGCACTCATGCTGTGTAAAAAGAAGGGAGTGAGGAGGTACAAAAAAGCTTTAACTGAATATGTAGTGTTTTATTATTTTAAACAAAAACAAGTTAAGCAAATATGGCAAAGTAATATGTCCAAGAGTGAACACTAAAGTAAGTTTGGGATCTAGGTGATAATGATGCATCATTCTAAATTCATGTATGTTTAAATATGTACCACTTTGGTGCTGAATGTTGATAGTAAGGGAGGCACGTGCACGGGCAGAAGGCATATGTGAACTCTCTGTACTTTCTGTTCAATTTTACTGTGAACCTAAAACTGCTCTAAAAGTAGTTTACTAATTGAAAATAATGTAGGTGATGTTTACACTTTAAAAATTATTATTAGGACATAAAAGAAGTTTGAAAAATTTAATAATAATATTATTGGTTTTAGGTCACTTCAAAATTTTATTTCAGGTGCATGGATTACTGCTGTGTTAAATATAAATATAAGTAAACTTGAAAATTTACTTCTCAAAAAGCTAAGATTGATATTTCTTGAGGGGAGATCATTTTAGATGATATACATATATTTATCATATATATGTAAATATATATGTGTATATGTATGTGTATGTATATACAGTCATATGTCACTTAATGACAGGGGTAGTTCTGAGAAATGCATCATTGGAAGATTTTGTCTTTGTGTGAACATCACAGAATGGTACTTACATAGACTTAGATGGTATAGCCTACTACACTCCTAGGCTCTATAGAATAGCCTATGGCTCCTAAGTTCCAAGCCTGGATAACATGTTACTGTACTGAATAATGTAGGCAATTGTAACACAATGGTAAGTATTCATGCATCTAAACATATTTAGAAAAGATACAGTAAAACTACAGAGTAAAGATAAATAATGGTACATCTATTTAGGGCACTTAATAGGAATGAAGCTCTCAGGACTGGAAATTGCTCTGGGTGAATTGGTGAGTGAGTGGAGAGTGAATGTGAAGGCCTAGGATGTTACTGCAGATGATATAAACACTATACACTTAGACTACACTACATTTATAAAAACATTTTCCTTCTTCAATAATAAATGAACTTTAGCTTACTGTAACTTTTTTACTTTATCAACTTAAATTTTTTTAACTATTAAACTCTATTGAAAATATTTAGCTTAAAACACAAACACATTGTACTTCTATACAAAAATGTTTCTTTATATCCATTTTCTACGAGTTTTTGGTTTTCAAATTTTACTATTACTTTTTAAAAACTACGTAAACTTTTTTGTTAAAAACTAAGGCACAAACACACATTAGTGTAATCCTACACAGAGTCAGGATTATGAATATTACTCCCTTTCACCTCCACGTCTTGTCCTACTGGAAGGTGTTCAGGGATAATAGCACACATGGAGCTGTCATCTTCTATGATAACAATGTCTTCTGGGATCCTCCCTGAAGGACCTGCCTGAGGTTGCTTTACAGAGTTAACCTTATTTAAAAAATAAATAGAAGGAGTATTCTCTAAAATAATGATTAAAAGCATAACACAGTAAATACATAAATTATTCACATAATCTTTATTATCAAGTATTATGTACTGCACATAATTGTATGTGCTATAATTTTATATAACTGGTGGTGCAGTAGGTTTGTTTACTCCTTTATCACCAAACAGATACGGGTAATGGGTTATGCTATGATGTTATGACACACCTAGGTAGGAATTTTTCAGCTTCATTAGAATTTCAAGGGACTGCTGTTGTAGATGTGGCCCCTTGATGACCAAACATTGTCATAAGGTACGTGACTATACATACAAACACACACACACACACACACATAAATACATACCCATACAAACATATTTTGCATTTTAGGAACATACTTTTCATTTCTGCAACTTAAAATATTAATGTTTCAGCTTTTTAGGTCAAATATGAGTGGTGTATATATCAAGTATTTGCTTTATCATCTTTGTAAGGAAAAACATGTGATTTCCTCAACGCTTTTAGTTGACTTTCTCACTCTACAGCTCTCATAGGATTCTACACTTTATTCCCAAACTTCAGTCACTGTTTCTTGTTGCCAGCTAAATAGGAACCTCAAGATAATGACAAAATTACATATAATTGCTAGAAACAAATAAATATCTTTATTATTCAGAATAAAGTTACTTAGCTAAGTAACAAAAAAGTTACTTAGCTAAGTAACAGAAAATTTACTTAGCTCTTGAACAGAAAGGTTTCAGGATATTCCAGCTCAATTGTTCTATAGCTGCAGTTTTTTAAAAATTCTGGCTGGGTGCAGTGGCTCATGCCTGTAATCCCGGCAATTTGGGAGGCCAAGGCACGTGGATCACGAGGTCAGGTGTTCGAGACCAGCCTGACCAACATGGTGAAAACCCATCTCTACTAAAAATACAAAAATTAGCTGGGCGTGGTGGCGGGTGCCTGTAATCCCAGCTACTTGGGAGGCTGAGCCAGGAGAATCCTTTCCCGGGAGGCAGAGGTTGCAGTGAGCCGAGATTGTGCCATTGCACTCTAGCCTAGGTGACAGGGTGAGACTCCATCCCCCTTTCCCCCCCAAAAAATCCTAGTGCCTAGGGACATCTCATACCCATTACATCAATCTCAGAGTAGGATGTGGCATCAGTATGCCACCAAAAATCATTTGATAATATGTAATTCAGAACCGTAACTTTTCTTCTTCTCTTGAAGAAAGATATGTCGTATGAGATTTTACAATTAGATTCCTATAGCAGCCATGATAATGCCTAAAATTGGTATGGTCTTCACAGCTTTGAACCTTATAAACTCTATAAATCTTTGAATTCATAATGGGTCAGGAGCATGACCCATTATCTTGTTAGATTTATCTTATGAATACTACTTTACTTATGTATGCTTTTTGTTGCTAATGGCAACAGCATCTGATATTTCAAGTTTTGGCCAAAAATAATATAACAAAAATAGGTTATTTTGAAAAAGTTACAAATACTTACCTAGAGGGGCTTTTAAGAATGATTAGTTCTTTGGTAAAAGTGAAAATTTGCAGTTAAGAAACCTCATTTATTTAAATATCTGGATGATATTTATAACATTTTTTATAAACATAGTGATTAAAATTTTCATTGAATTTTTCATCATTTCCTAGAAGTTGGGTTTATGTTTACCATTGATTTATGTTTTTGTTTCATGTATAAAACAATAAAACCAGAAATGAGTGATGATTAAGATACTCTAAAAGGCAAACTATCCCTAGTGCATACTGTATTTCATGGAAGCTTAGTTACTACTGTTGAACATTGTAATTCAGTTTCAAGAATTGCTGAGAGACAGAATCTTATTCTGGATTTCTGATATTTGGTTATAAAGTTGTATGTCCCTCAATATGTACACAGGTGTCATGATATGCACTGAAGTATCAAATCTCATTTATGGTATAATGATGTACTTTATATACACCTCTCTTATCATTCGAGAAACCGATCTTGTAACTAAATCACCACCAACTTAAAGGTCTTGAAAGGTGGGTCAGACATATGCTGTAGTGGCATATGCAATTACTGATGGAGCATAATTTCAGTGATAATAGACAGCTATTGTTTCTTCATTCATGTATTCATTTGTTTACTAAAATTAAATTGATTGAGCACCTATTTCATACCCTATTTTGTATTGCAAATTATTTATTTTGCAACATTATTGCCCCTTAGGAAAAAGGGATTGAATCTCCTTCATTTCAATGAAATGGCAATTTGACATTGACTAGCCGAAAATCTTTGTAATACTTATTTGCCTGTTGGCATAAATTTGCTTCACAGATTAACTAGCTACTACAGAAGAAAACAAAGTTCAAGGATCTGTGAGGGGAAACTGAAGGGTTCCTCAACAACTCTATTTCACATATTTAAAGATTTTTCTCTTTTGTGAAAATCCTTCTCCTCTTTTAATATATCCCATAGTCATGTTATAATTTTTTTGCTTCTATTTGCTGTCAGCCTTATAAAAGAAGTGTTCTACTATGCTGTTTTCATATCCTCATTAATAATTCACTTTCAAAAATTAATCATTGATTTTGTAAAGATGACAAATGGCTATTATAGAAGGAAATATAAGCAATATCGAAAACTTAGAAAAACAATCTTACCCCTAATTTTCCACCTCCTGAAAATCACAATCATAAGCATTTAAGGAATGTTACTTAGGGAATCTGTCTATGTGTAAATCAATAGGGAGATAAATTTTAAAATATTAGAAAAATAGGATTATATTATTTATGCTCTTTTCAAATTCAAGATATTCAATATTTATTTTTCTTAACTCAATAAGTGAAACATTTCATATACAATAAATTCCATTCATGTAGTTGCACAGCTCAATAAGTTTTGACAGTTATATACACTCATGAAACTATCATCACAATAAAGATACAGCAAACTTGCATCAATCCCAAAAGATTCCTCACTTCCCATTCCATGTCTTTCTGCTCCCTGTCCTAGGCAACAACTGATGTGATTTTTCGTCACTATAGATTCATTTACATTTAAAAAAATGGAATTATAGAGACTGTACTGTTCTTTGTCTTTCATGGACAAGTTTTCTGAATATAATGTTGCATAAATGTCATTTAGATCCATGTGGTAATATTTTCTAGTTCTTCTATGTTTCCAGTTAATTTTTAGTCTCAATTTTCTATCAATTGTTTAGGCAAGAGTGTGACATTCTCCTCTTAAAATTGTGGAAATATTTGTTCCACAATTCTATTAAATTTTGCTTCATGTGTTTTGAGGCTTTGTCATTTGGCACATATCCATGTATTATTTTTATGTCCTACTGATGAACTGGATCTTTTTTATTACAAAATGTTTCTTTTTATATTTAGTAGTATTCTTTGTCACGAAGTCTGTTTTTGAATTTTTTTCTGGTATCATTTCTCTTTAGCCTGATGAATTCCCTTCAATAATGATCTGGAGGCAATAAGTTCCGTTAGAGTTTTTATTTGTTTTACTATCTGAAAATATCTTTATTTCACCTTCATTCTTGCTGGATTTAGAATTTTGGATCAACAGTTTATTTTCTTTCAGTACATTAAGAACATTGTTTTATTGGTTTCTGGTCTTTATGGTTTCTGCTGAGAGGCAAGTGACCATTTGAATCATTATTTTCCCATATGTGAAGTAACACTTTTCTGTAGCCATTTTTAAGATACACTTGTTATCTTTGGTTTCCAAAAGTTGGACCATCATGTTCTTAGCCATGGTTTTCTTCTAACTGATCCTGTTTGGAGTTTACTGAGCTTCTTGAATATGTAAATTTATGGTTTTTACCATTTTTTAATGCTTTCAGGCATTATATCTATAAATATTTTGTGTTTTGCATTTGAGAACGTCCATCTTCATTCTCTATCTCCTTTTTGGGACTCCAGCTACCCATATAAAGACCTTCAGAAATTGTGCTGCAGATTCTTGAAGCTCTGTTCCTGCTTCGTATAATTTCTCTCTCTCTTCTTCTTCCTGCTTTTCCTCCTCTTGCTTCCTGTTTTTCTCATTGAATAATTTTTATTGATTCATCTTTAAGTTCACTTACTGTTTCTTCTGTAATTTCCATTCTGCTATTAATATTTCCAAGTAAATTCTTCTCACTTATGAACATATTTTTCTTTACTTCACTGAACAGAATTATAATACCTGTGGTGTAGTCCTTACCTGATAATTCCAACGTCTAGTTCATCTCAGATGACCCAGGCATTTGTTGATCATCTTTTTTCTTAGCAATGGGTCATATTTTCTGGACTTTTTGTTGAATAATTTTGGATTGTACCCTGGACGTTATAAATATTATGTTGTATAGACTCTAGAATCCATCATATATTGCTTTAAAGAGTGTTGAAGTTTTTAATTGATAGTTGACTTGGTTGGACTCAAATTGTATACTTTCGTGTCTGCAGTTGTTGACAGCTCAAATATAAGTTAATTCTTAGCTGCAAGTTACTTTCGGCTTGTTTCATAAATGTTTAGTTCAGAGATTATCCAGAGACTTGGGCTAAATTTAAGCGTAGAAGTTCGGTTTTTGCTTCTCTGGCTCTCCCTTTTCTCAGGTTTCCTTTTCACTCTGCATCAGCCTTGGTTGTCTTGGGGGCTTTTCTCTGGGCATAAGAAAGATGAGGAATGTTTCTATAAGAGTTTTAGCCATTTTTTCTAATCATTCAAGTTTGATTGTCTAGTCATTGTTGACGCTGTCTCTTTTAAAATCTATTATCAGAAAAAATCTTAAGGGCAGCCAGAGAGAAAGGTCGGGTTACCCACAAAGGGAAGCCCATCAGAATAACAGCAGACCTCTCGGCAGAAACTCTACAAGCCAGAAGAGAGTGGGGGCCAATATTCAACGTTCTTAAAGAAAAGAATTTTCAACCCAGAATTTCATATCCAGCCAAACTAAGCTTCATCAGTGAAGGAGAAATAAAATTCTTTACAGATAAGCAAATGCTTAGAGATTTTGTCACCACCAGGCCTGCCTTACAAGAGACCCTGAAGGAAGCCCTAAACATGGAAAGGAACAACCGGTACCAGCCATTGCAAAAACATGCCAAAATGTAAAGACCATCGAAGCTAGGAAGAAACTGCATCAACTAACGAGCAAAATAACCAGTTAATATCATAATGACAGGATCAAGTTCACACGTAACAATATTAACCTGAAATGTCAATGGACTAAATGCTCCAATTAAAAGACACAGACTGGCAAACTGGATCAAGAGTCAAGACCCATCAGTCTGCTGTATTCAGGAGACCCATCTCAGATGCAGAGACATACATAGGCTCAAAATAAAGGGATGGAGGAAGATCTACCAAGCAAATGGAGAACAAAAAAAAGCAGGGGTTGCAATCCTAGTCTCTGATAAAACAGACTTTAAACCATCAAAGATCAAAAGAGACAAAGAAGGCCATTACATAATGGTAAAGGGATCAATTCAACAGGAAGAGCTAACTCTCCTAAATATCTATGCACCCAATACAGGAGCACCCAGATTCATAAAGCAAGTCCTTAGAGACCTACAAAGAGACTTAGACTCCCATACAATAATAATGGGAGACTTCAACACTCCACTGTCAACATTAGACAGATCAACGAGACAGAAAGTTAACAAGGATATCCAGGAATTGAACTCATCTCTGCACCAAGCGGACCTAATAGACATCTATAGAACTCTCCACCCCAAATCAACAGAATATACATTCTTCTCAGCACCACATCGCACTTATTCCAAAATTGACCACATAATTGGAAGTAAAGCACTCCTCAGCAAATGTACAAGAACTGAAATTATAACAAACTGTCTCTCAGACCACAGTGCAATCAAACTAGAACTCAGGACTAAGAAACTCAATCAAAACTGCTCAACTACATGGAAACTGAACAACCTGCTCCTGAATGACTACTGGGTACATAACGAAATGAAAGCAGAAATAAAGATGTTCTTTGAAACCAATGAGAACAAAGATACAACATACCAGAATCTCTGGGACACATTTAAAGCAGTGTGTAGAGGGAAATTTATAGCACTAAATGCCCATAAGAGAAAGCAGGAGAGATCTAAAATGGACACTCTAACATCACAATTAAAAGAACTAGAGAGGCAAGAGCAAACACATTCAAAAGCTAGCAGAAGGCAAGAAATAACTAAGATCAGAGCAGAACTGAAGGAGATAGAGACACAAAAAACCCTCCAAAAAATCAATGAATCCAGGAGTTGGTTTTTTGAAAAGATAAACAAAATTGACAGACCGCTAGCTAGACTAATAAAGAAGAAAAGAGAGAAGAATCAAATAGACGCAATAAAAATGATAAAGGGGATATCACCACCGACCCCACAGAAATACAAACAACCATCAGAGAATACTATAAATGCCTCTACACAAATCAACTAGAAAATCTAGAAGAAATGGATAATTTCCTGGACACTTACACTCTCCCAAGACTAAACCAGGAAGAAGTTGAATCCCTGAATAGACCAATAGCAGGCTCTGAAATTGAGGCAACAATTAATAGCCTACCCACCAAAAAAGTCCAGGACCAGATGGATTCACAGCTGAATTCTACCAGAGGTACAAGGAGGAGCTGGTACCATTCCTTCTGAAACTATTTCAATCAATAGAAAAAGAGGGAATCCTCCCTAACTCTTTTTATGAGGCCAACATCATCCTGATACCAAAGCCTGGCAGAGACACAACAAAAAAAGAGAATTTTAGACCAATATCCCTGATGAACATCGATGCAAAAATCCTCAATAAAATACTGGCAAACCGGATTCAGCAGCACATCAAAAAGCTTATCCACCATGATCAAGTGGGCTTCATCCCTGGGATGCAAGGCTGGTTCAACATTCGCAAATCAATAAACGTAATCCAGCATATAAACAGAACCAAAGACAAGAACCACATAATTATCTCAATAGATGCAGAAAAGGCTTTTGACAAAATTCAACAGCCCTTTATGCTAAAAACGCTCAATAAATTTGGTATTGATGGAACGTACCTCAAAATAATAAGAGCTATTTATGACAAACCCACAGCTAATATCATACTGAATGGGCAAAAACTGGAAAAATTCCCTTTGAAAACTGGCACAAGACAGGGATGCCCTCTCTCACCACTCCTATTCAACATAGTGTTGGAAGTTCTGGCTAGGGCAATCAGGCAAGAGAAAGAAATCAAGGGTATCCAGTTAGGAAAAGAAGAAGTCAAATTGTCCCTGTTTGCAGATGACATGATTGTATATTTAGAAAACCCCATCATCTCAGCCCAAAATCTCCTTAAGCTGATAAGCAACTTCAGCAAAGTCTCAGGATACAAAATTAATGTGCAAAAATCACAAGCATTCTTATACACCAGTAACAGAGAAGCAGAGAGCCAAATCAGGAATGAACTTCCATTCACAATTGCTTCAAAGAGAATAAAATACCTAGGAATCCAGCTTACAAGGGATGTAAAGGACCTCTTCAAGGAGAACTACAAACCACTGCTCAGTGAAATCAAAGAGGACACAAACAAATGGAAGAACATACCATGCTCATGGATAGGAAGAATCAATATCGTGAAAATGGCCATACTGCCCAAGGTGATTTATAGATTCAATGCCATCCCCATCAAGCTACCAATGACTTTCTTCACAGAATTGGAAAAAACTGCTTTAAAGTTCATATGGAACCAAAAAAGAGCCCGCATTGCCAAGACAATCCTAAGTCAAAAGGACAAAGCTGGAGGCGTCACGCTACCTGACTTCAAACTATACTACAAGGCTACAGTAACCAAAACAGCATGGTACTGGTACCACAACAGAGATATAGACCAATGGAACAGAACAGAGTCCTCAGAAATAATACCACACATCTACACCCATCTGATCTTTGACAAACCTGAGAGAAACAAGAAATGGGGAAAGGATTCCCTATTTAATAAATGGTGCTGGGAAAATTGGCTAGCCATAAGTAGAAAGCTGAAACTGGATCCTTTCCTTACCCCTTATACGAAAATTAATTCAAGATGGATTAGAGACTTAAATGTTAGACCTAATACCATAAAAACCCTAGAAGAAAATCTAGGTAGTACCATTCAGGACATAGGCATGGGCAAGGACTTCATGTCTAAAACACCAAAAGCAACGGCAGCAAAAGCAAAAATTGACACATGGGATCTAATTAAACTAAAGAGCTTTTGCACAGCTAAAGAAACTACCATCAGAGTGAACAGGCAACCTACAGAATGGGAAAAAATTTTTGCAACCTACTCATCTGACAAAGGGCTAATATCCAGAATCTACAAAGAACTCAAACAAATATACAAGAAAAAAACAAACAACCCCATCAAAAAGTGGGCAAAGGATATGAACAGACATTTCTCAAAAGAAGACATCCATACAGCCAACAGACACATGAAAAAATGCTCATCATCACTCGCCATCAGAGAAATGCAAATCAAAACCACAATGAGATACCATCTCACAGCAGTTAGAATGGCAATCATTAAGAAGTCAGGAAACCACAGGTGTTGGAGAGGATGTGGAGAAATAGGAACACTTTTACACTGTTGGTGGGATTGTAAACTAGTTCAACCATTATGGAAAACAGTATGGTGATTCCTCAAGGATCTAGAACTAGATGTACCATATGACCCAGCCATCCCACTACTGGGTATATACCCAAAGGATTATAAATTACTCTACTACAAAGACACATGCACACGTATGTTTATTGCGGCACTATTCACAATAGCAAAGACTTGGAATCAACCCAAATGTCCATCTGTGACAGACTGGATTAAGAAAATGTGGCACATATACACCATGGAATACTATGCAGCCATCAAAAAGGATGAGTTTGCATCCTTTGTAGGGACATGGATGCAGCTGGAAACCATCATTCTTAGCAAACTATCACAAGAAGAGAAAACCAAACACCGCATGTTCTCACTCATAGGTGGGAACTGAACAATGAGATCACTTGGACTCGGGAAGGGGAACATCACACACTGGGGCCTATCATGGGGAGGGGGGAGGAGGGAGGGATTGCATTGGGGAGTTATACATGATATAACGTCATGCACATGTACCCTAGAACTTAAAGTATAATAAAAAAAAAAAAAAAGAAAAAAAAAAAAAGCCATAATATTCAGAGAGAAGGGCAACAAAACTCTTGCCCTTAGGGTACTAATGAAACCCATTACAGCTGGGGAAAGACTGAAAACAATCACACACACACACACACACACACACACACACACACACACACACATATACCCTTTCTAACCAGGGAGGAGGGGAAGAATCTTTGCTGAGCTCAATATTATAGCTGGAGAAGAGTAATATAGCTGTGAAGGCCACATATAGGAATATCAGGACATGGTCCCTTTCTAAAATCCAGGCTAAATCCAGATAGTATAGACAACACTCTGCTCACCAGCAGGCTAACATGCTATGGGTAAAAATACCCATCTGTCATAGAAGAGAAATTTTTTATATATATATAAAGATATTTGTACTTAATATGAGAATTGAAATATATCAAGAAAACCTGATAGTTGCTTTGTTGGAGGCTTTACAACTGCTTGCTCAGATATCAGTAATTTGCTCACACTGGGCAGAAGGAAGAAGTTTCTAAAGGTAATCACTTTGCTAATAGAATGCAAAAGCTGCTGTTAAAACATAGCAGACTTCAAATGCAGACGCACCCCTCTTCATACAATGAGAAACTTGTGCTCACATTCAAACAAGTGCTTCACAGAAGAAAATGGACAAATGGATTATAAAAGGGGTTACAGGAAGTTTGACAGGACTGAGAAATTAACTAAGATACATTTTTCTATATCACAATTTCTATTTACTTAGTTAATGCTGCATCATCAACAAAATTACCTAAATTAAAATGATTTTAAAGATATTAGACTGTTACTAAGCCTACAAAAAGCATAAAATTATTCAAAACATATGAAAGAAACTTGTTATTTATTGACAGTTATTTAAAGACCACTACCAAGGTCAATGCAGGAAGTTCTTCCTGAACAGCTTTATCAGGAAACTTGTAACATTTGGATTTCATAGAACAAATGTTTGTAAAAATTAAGCAATATTGTCTAGTTATAATGTGTATGATGTATGATGGTCTAAAGTATTTCCTCTTCAAAAGCAGATATTCAGGGTAAAGTCTCCTTTAATACACATAATTTCCACTTTGGGACATCAGAGCATTTGAATCAGATAAGAAATAATTTATTCTACTGTCATACAAAAAATAAGTAAATGTTTATGGATTCCTACCTCTTTCCACTAGGCAATGCCAGTCTGCAATTTAGATTTCAGCACAAATGTTACCAATTAATGGTCCATTTTATATATTTAGGACGATGTGTCTTTTCTCCATAGCCTTATAGTTAAATTCTCATATAGGTATGTTTGTATGCATTTATGTCACTGTTTATATACATTTGTCTACATTATATATAAAAAATATAAAATATATCGAAATATGTGAAACCACTCTTAATTGAAATTTAAAACTCCTACAAAAGCAGAAATAAATTTGTTTAGCAATTTTACACAGAAGCTTAATGCATATTTAATGAATGAATGGCTTTATGAATAATACTTTTTAAAATGTAGCATTTTCCTGTTTTTAAGACTCACTTATTTCACAATAGAGCTACAACTACAGACACATCTTGAATTCAAAATAATAATTTGTTGCTACTCTAGAAAGACATTTGAGGAATGTGCATTGAGCTGTCAATTGAAAATGAAGTAGAAGAGTTAACTTCTAAAATTACAAAGTTTTTAGAGATGGTGGTGAGTGCTTTGGCTTGATTTTAAATATTTTAATGTTTAATTTTAAAAATTATTTTGGTATTTTTGTTGTTATTGCTCTCTTTTTCTTTCTGCATGTGTGAAAAAATATTTATGTATTTCAACTGTTATAAACTCAAGGAGAACACTCCCAACTTATGGAATATATTCAGATGTTTTCAGAGATTTTTGAGTTGTTTGTGCTTACTGTACCATAAATTATTTCACAATTTATTAATTTTCTTCTATATAAAAAAAAAATAAAAAAAAAATAAAATCTATTATCACTTGTTTCACAAGTACAAATTGTTGTTTCTTTTCTCTGTCAGCTGACTCCCAATGATAGTGATCCATTTTACTCTGTGAATTGTAATTTCTGTCATAGATTGTATGAGAAACCTTAGACAGTAATTAGTGTTTGCTTCTGCAGGGGACTAATGGATTTTCACTGGTTCCAGATCATTTTTAAGTTAATTTCTCAGAAAGGGGTTTCTGTACCATATGGGTTGCTTTAATACTAACTACACATATGTGTGGCACAGGCCTGATTTTCTTATTTCTCACAGTTAAATATTTTTTTACCCATGGACCTGGTATTTTGACAAGCTTTCCAATTGCTTTCCACAGTCTGGTAGGTGCTGGTTTTCTCATATCTGTTTTGCCTATAGGGTGACCCTTCTTGATTCTAGGATTTCAGCTCCAGCTCTCAGTGAGCTTCCTAGGGCAAGTGTTACTATCCATCCTGATTCTTGTGTTAAGCCTTCAGATCTAACTCCCTATTACCACTCTGACTTTTAGTTCAGCTCAGCTATGGATTTACTTTTGTGGTTGTAGTATATTTCTCAGTGGTAAAAATGGAAGAGGAGTATTTTACTTGGCATCTTACTCTACTATATTGACTAGAAGCCTCTTTTCTATTCTTCTCTCACTTGTAGTCAATTAATGAAGCCTGACTTTTATTCCTCTCATAACCTTTCCTGTATTTTATGCTTCCTTTTATTTTCACTCTGGTTCTCTAGCCCCAGTCCAGGCTCTTGTGGTATCACACTGGATTAGTGCATTCATTTTCTAATTCCTTTTCCTATTGCCATTGTATCTCTACTGAAATTTATTTCAGATACTGCTGTCATAACACTTGTCATAAAAATTCACTGATCATGTCACTTCTCTCTACACAAGTCTTTAATGGCCCTTCAGTGCCAAGTCTAAACTCTGTTTCCAGCATAACATGACTGAACTCTCTCTTTCTAACCATATCTTTCATTACTCTCAGCACAAACTCTGGGTTTCAGGTGAAATTTCTCTGTTCATTTACTCCCTTTAGTCTGTTTGGTCATACAACTTCCTCACTACTACTTTACTTCTGTTCTTATTATATCCCAAATGTGGAAAAATGTAAAGTTCCTTCCCCCAATTAGCATACTTTTCCAAATAATATTGACCAAGTTGAAGTCTCTCTCCTTCTAAGGGTTCTTTTCTGAGAGTCTCCCATGGGTCCATGTATATTCTACTAGTTGCTTCACAAGTCTTTTTCAATGTTTCTCTCTCTCTCTCTCTCTCTCTCTCTCTCTCTCTCTCTCTCTCTCTCTGTGGAAGCTCCTTGATAGCTGGAAGGGAGGTAAGAAACTTTACCTTATGAGGAAAATTTGACTTGTAACATTTATTTTTCATAGTTACAAAATGTCTTGCATGTAAGTATTTTTTGATCTAGAAAGTGAGAAGGTAAACTTTGATATGAAAAAAAGGGTATAAAAAGGAACAAGAAGTACAGTAATAATTGTCACTGAAATCTGGAAGAAACTTGAGACAATGTCTTAAGAATACAAGAGGCCAGGCCGGGCACGGTGGCTCAAGCGTGTAATCCCAGCACTTTGGGAGGCCAAGATGGGTGAATCACGAGGTCAGGAGATCAAGACCATCCTGCCTAACACGGTGAAACCCCGTCTCTACTAAAAAATACAAAAAAAAAAACTAGCCGGGCGCGGTGGCGGGCGCCTGTAGTCCCAGCTACTCGGGAGGCTGAGGCAGGAGAATGGCGTGAATCTGGGAGGCGGAGCTTGCAGTGAGCTGAGATCCGGCCACTGCACTCCAGCCTGGGCGACAGAGCGAGACTCCATCTCAAAAAAAAGAATACAAGAGGCTGAAAAATCCCAGGCACTTGGTTTTCACCTACTTGATTAGCCATTGTGCTTGGGGCAAGCCTTGGAAGCTGCATGAAAGCATAGTCACTTCAAAAACAAACAAACAACAACAGCAACAAACCCACAACGACACAAGCACCAAACACAGCTCAATTCTAATGGAACTTATTTTTTAGGAAAAACATAAAATTGTAAGTTGTTTTAAATAGTCGTTGCTTTTGCTATTCTCATTTTTAACTTTTTTTAAACAAAAGAGAAACAAACAGATAACCTACTAGAAAGTGCATCATACAGATAAATTTTATCCATCTGTATCTAATCCTTGATAAAAACAATGACCTTTTTGCTTTGTGGCAGAATGTGTAAAAAATAGCTCAGGTTTTGGCTGACCACAGCTCAGTATCAGCACATAAAATAGTGTGGCAAAAGAAAAAATAACAAGACAGCATTGAACAATTCATACTTAGATCTGGGGATATGATCTTACTAAACACTTTACTCCATGTAGAAATTTCTAGAAGCATAATAACTTTTACATTACGTAGAAACATAAGCACACAGTTGAATTTGTTTCTTGAAATACAACATCCAGGTAGGTGGGGATACCTGCCCCAGGGCAGTGATTTGATAAATGTGTTGGTAATTTTCTCATGTTAGAGATGGCAAAAGGTATTTAAAGAGAATTAATTTTCTTTTTTGCAGAAGAGGGAATAAGGTGGCAATGTGTTGCTCTAAGGTGCAACAAAAGGACCACTGTGGGTTGTTCTAAAGAGGCAGCTTTCAGCCAGCTATGACAAGACTATAGACATCATGATGCTCGCTAAATAGTTGCTCCCATATATTTCCGAGTCCTCCTGAATTTACACAGTGTGTGTGTGTCTTGTTCTGGATAATGAAATGTGAGCAGAAGAGATGAGTGTGACCTCTAGCTTAAACAGTAAATGCCATGAATGATTTTCCAGGCACTCTCTCCATCAAGAAAGTGTTGCATAATGACAGCAGCCACAAAATCCTGTAGCTTTGTTAGCTGGAATATAAGAGTAGCTGTTTGAGCAGACTCCGCCCAAACTGCTACCATCATATCCCTTACACCTCACGAAACACTAATAGCAACACAGGTGTGGTTCTTTTAAGCCACTGGAATTTACTACCTGCAGATTAATAGAAGACAGTGAATCTCAACTATCTTTTATTAAGAAGATTTTAAAGACTTTTTTCCCTAACTGCTGCTCACTCTTCACAATGAAGTTTTTATAATAATAATAATTGATAATAATAATCAGCCTTTACCCAGGCTGGAGTGCAGTGGCATGATCATAGCTCACTGTAATCTCAAACTCCTAGGCTCAAGTAATCCTCCTGCCTTAGCTGCTGGAGTAGCTAGAACTACAGGCATGCACCACCATCCCTGGCTAATTTTTGTTTTTCTTTTTTTTTAGAGACGGAGTTTTGATTTATTGTCCAGGCTCGTCTTGAACTCCTGGCTTGAATAGATCCTCCCATTTATGGCCTTCTAAAGTGTTGGGATTACAGATGTGAACCAGTGTTCCTGGCTTGCAGTTAAGTTTTAATAGCACAGATATACTGCATATGTATATGTTTATGCACATATATTTACACAAAAAGTAAAATTATTTTGGATTAACCCTAAGAACCAATTCTCCCCCCGTTGAGGGCAATATCGTCCCAAGAATGCAAGATAACCTATAACAACTACACTGGTTCAGTAGTGGAGTGCACTGTCCTTCAGAAGAGCTTCCCATAACAGGGATTGTTCATCCAGAAGGACATCTGCCAAAGATACTAAGTGCATGCTTCCCATTGCAGCTTCTTGAATTCTTTAAAATTCTTATAGTATTTGACCTCTTCCTCGTTCCTGGCATATTGTCCTCTGGATTCTGCCATGATTAACCACATAGCTCTTGATGTTTCTCTCTTTTATATTTTCTCTTTCTTTCTGTGCATCTCAATTGTGAGTCTTTTATGAGGCTCAGTCCCTCACAGCTGTTTTTCTCTCTGTATTTGCATAACTAATTCAGTCTCAAGGTTCACATTCAGCTCTATGTATACAAATGCCCTGACCTCTCATTTGAACTTCAAGTACGTATCTCCAATTATTTAAGATGTCTCTACTTAGGTGTCCAGTTATCATTGCACAAGTCCCCCTGTTTCCAGAAATCCAGCTCTTTCTTCCTACTTATTGCAATTCGCTGAAGCCACAATCCATGTGGACTGGCCTGAGCTTGGGGTCACAGCACTGGAACACGCTCCAGCGGCAAAAGTATTTTCAAAGTGGTTAAAATTATCTTTTATGGTTGTTAAACATCATGACATAATATGTGTCCACAAAAATGCTTCTTAAAATCCTATTTTCCTTTCCTATCTACTTTGCCTGCATACCATGCAGCTATTCCCAAGTATTTCTTTTCCATAAAATTTCTTCAGCAGTTCTAGGTCATTTCTCTTTCTCTCCTTTCTTAACTTTGCATCATGAAAGTCTAAATTGCTGTTTGGCACAAAGTGGGGGCACATGTGTATGCCAAGTTTGCCATTAACATTACCTATTTTTATCACCAATTGTTGATAGACACCACCCATCAAAAAGTCTTTTAAAGCTATACTTGATCAAACCCCTAATCAACACCTGTTGGAGTGTCGGCCCAGTATGCAAGCGCTCCCTTATCTGCCTCCCTCCATCTTACTGAGGGGGCTCTTCGTAGTCACTTTCTACAACATCATCATATGGGCCTGGTTACAGATAATTAGACCCAGACTCAAAGTGGACCAGTCAGAATTGGTCAACCAAAATTCCAGGGAATTTTCAAAATAGGACTGAGGGATAATTTATCTTACAAGCTGGATATGTAACTTGTAAGCTCAAGAACTGGCAGAAGTCAAGAGGAAACACTCATGATTTTCAGAGTGAGGCTACCCGTCTTCTGGCCTCTATACGTCTATTAGAAAGGGTGAAATGACAGCCCTCCCACATGAGGGGCGAATCTGCCCCTTGAAGGCTTTGTGCCCCATTTGCAGAACTTAGCGGTAAACCCAGATACTCAGTGCAAACCGATCCCTGCATAGAGTCCATTATTCCATCAGCAGGGGTCAAGGGGAAGACCTAATTATCTGGGCTCTCCTTCAAAATCCTTCTCTTTCTCTCCTAATACTCGTAGCTTCGGTGGGACCAACAGGAAAACTCTTACCATTCCTGTTTATGTCAACTACCACTGAAGCTTCCATGGTGCTATACTTTCCTTTTCTAACTCCACCTTCAACCTCCCCTTAATACCTAAAATCCTTTCACTGTGCCCTCTGGAACTTTTGCTTAGTTATCAGCATAAATCTTTGTCTCCAAGTTCTTTGCTGATAACATTCCCTTGATGTTGTTCTAGCTGATATCTGGTTCTGCCCTGAGGTCATATTTTCTTTTAAACCTTGGTCTTGGGAGGGGGAATAGATATCTTTCTTGCTCCTCATTGCTGCTTCTAGACCCTTGACTCTTTCTCTGTCCTAAAAATCTCTGGGACTGAATTTCCTATCAGATTCTAGTATCTATTCTTTGCAGCAGTCATTGACCAGCCTCTGCGTCACTCTCCTTCTTTCTTAAAGACTCCCAGATTACTGTTGGTCTGCAGAACACGTTCCTGTCACATTCCTCAATGCTTTCAAAACCCTAACTTTCTGGCCTTTCAGGAAACTGATCTCTTCTCCACTCATAAACTTCCTTTGAAATTCTCAGTTTCCTCTTTTCAGTAAAGTAGATATAATAATGACTTCTTCTTAGAATTATAAGAAGTATTAAGAGATGTTGAAAAAACTAGCTACATAAAGGCTACCTACATAAAGTTGAATCTGAATGACTTACCATTTTTAGCTTGGAAACTGTGCCTTAGATAAAATTTCATGCAGAGGGCTAAAGTATATAAAAGTGGAGCTGCTTTTGTTGAAATGAGGGAGGGTGATGAGAATGGAGAGTTCTGTGGAGCATGGCCAGCTACGTATGGAGGCCCTAGAACAGAATTTCTAGAGCTTGGCCCAGAACACCTTGGAAACCACTGAACTACAAGCTGTTTAATTCTTGATCTTTTCTGTGTATGACCTATATATCAATTAGAGTCATTTACCTAAAAATATACTTTATTGCTTCATAAACACTTTTTCACAAGAGAAAGATTAAGGATTGAACTACTAATCTTGGCTATTATGGGTAGTTAATAAATGAAAGCTGGTCTTACAAACTTTTTGGTATTTTTGAAAAACTTTTATATATGGAAAATAATATAATTAAATTTTTCTTCTTTAAACTTTGAAACAATCAAATTTTGGGGATTGAAGCTTGAAAATGTTTATCTCTCGTTAAATTACTACACTTCCTTATGTTGGCTGATCATTATATAGTGTATTATAGTTTATTTTTTGTCTTGCCTGGAAAAATTTGTATAAGCTGTCCTTAGCTTATCTTTTTTTTCAGGTGCAATTATCTTAACACCTTTTTAACTGGCTAACGTTGCTTTATCCTGATGATTTCGGTGACGTATATTTTATTATGAAAACTTCAAATGTTTTAGCAATAGAAAATATGTAGATTAAAATTAACATGATCGGCCAGGCGCCGTGGCTCAAGCCTGTAATCCCAGCACTTTGGGAGGCCGAGACGGGCGGATCACGAGGTCAGGAGATCGAGACCATCCTGGCTAATACGGTGAAACCCCGTCTCTACTAAAAAATACAAAAAACTAGCCGGGCGACGAGGCGGGCGCCTGTAGTCCCAGCTACTCGGGAGGCTGAGACAGGAGAATGGCGTAAACCCGGGAGGCGGAGCTTGCAGTGAGCTGAGATCCGGCCACTGCACTCCAGCCTGGGTGGCAGAGCAAGACTCCGTCTCAAAAAAAAAAAAAAAAAAATTAACATGATCTAAATAATGTGTAACTAACTGTAGAGCAACTATGCCTCAATTTTGTTAGTAATTCATATTTTTAACTATTTACAATACGTTTAAACTTTCAGCAGTTGAACATACTGCAAACATTTTCCTTCTACAACGTTTTTTGGGAGAAAACACTCATTTATTCAGTAGTATGTCCTTAGGAATTCCAGAAATATTAATGTCCTTAGTGAAAGTGGCTATACCTAGTCAGTCATTAAAGCCATCTTTTGATCACAGAAAAAAAATGGAAACATTCTATTCTGTTCAGCTCTGAGTGATAAGAATTTACTTTATTTTAGAATACTTGTAAAACATGTTTTAGTTTTGTGATATTTAATGTTCATGTCAAGAAAAAGAGTGTCAGCTTTTTGGACAAAGTGTCAATAAACAACATGAAAAATATGTTGTTTTATTATTGTGTCATTAAAAAACTGTAGTTCTTATAACTGACAACTCACTGTGAACATATTGAACATTGTAACACAGATTAGTAGTATCCTACAATAGTTTTATAAGAATCTATCTTTTGATAGATTTATTTAAAATGATACACTTAAAAGTTGACATTATGTAACAAATAACATTAATCCAAGATTGCCATGTAAACAGTACTGTAAGCACATTTTCTTCTTGAAAAGCACTCATAGAGATAAAAGAATTATAGAGTTTTAAAAAAGACTGGCATTGAACTTTGAATTTTAAGAACAAAAGAACAAATAAAAATTATGATAAATAGAAATAGGCATAAAGAAGATTATTTCAACACCTAAAAGCAGATTAGATCATAAAAACTAACATTAGTTAAAGGATTATAACTAAGCAATATTTTGCTTTAAAGGGAAAGCAGGGGAGAAAAGTTGACTTTTTGTGTTTGTGTAAATGTATTTTTGGCATATTTCCAAAAAGATTTGGGATGGAAGAGAATAGCTACAAAGAAGCCTATGTTTAAATATCACAGTTGTGACATAAAGTGACAAACACCAGGCCCTTCGGCCTGTCACTCTCCTTGCTGAAGAAAACAAAGCAGGGACCTGAGTGAAGAGTGGCATGTCCGTCGGGACGCACAATTTTCTGGCTTTTGTCATTATGTCACACATTGTATTTCTTTTAAAATAGGCTTTTTTATTTTACACAAACCTTTCATAGATCTGGGGCATGTGACAAGCAGCCTAGAAAATAAAAAAATAAAAACAAAGGCAGTGGTGAAATTTAAAAATATATCCCTTAATCAATCATGTTAGGTGACACAAGACATGTCAGTGTGGGAAGCATGCTAAATGCTGCTGTTAGGGAGACGAGGAGAGGAGCAGAAGACTTTAATGACTACATTTTTACATTTTTGAGCCGTCTGAAATCAACGCTGTATTTTTGTAGTTTATTTCTATCTCAATATGTCTACCAACATCAGTTGGTGAAAGTAATGAGAAACAATAGGTCACAGATTGAAAAAAAAAATGCAGCATAAAACACTATGTTTGGCCATTTTGCCCAGTGTTTATTCCTAATATTTTAGGAATGATTGCCTGACCCAGAGTAGTGTAGCTTTGTTACTGAACACCAAAGGGTGGATGCATCCGTCCGCTGTGGTAATGACATCGATCATCCCTGAAACACCTCTTAGATTTGGCAAGTGGAATGCCCATTCTCTAGCGTGGAGTACTGTATACAAAATAAGCACATGACACATACCTGACCAAAATTGACTCTTGGACTTTCACCTAGGAAACAATGAATTACTTAGATCTATGATCTAATGGCCTCAGTTATTCAAATTACCATAATTGCAGCTGTCAGGACTCTATTCACAACTGACAATAAAACTCAAACTGACTTTGGGCATTTATTGTCTTATGTTTCTGAAAACTTTAGATATCTGCAACCAGAGGCCGGATTCAAGTCACCAAATGATGTCATCTAGAATCCCTTTTTAAATCTTTTGGTTCTGTTTTCCTGTGTTTCCCTCTTTATCACACTGGTTCCTCCCATGCACTGGCAAAAATAGTGACTAGCAGATCCAGGCTCACTTCCTAGCAACTTGGCAACCCCAGCCAAAAGAGACCTTCTCTTTCCAAAAGTTCCAACAAAATATATCAGATCACATTCATTAGACAGTTTTGTTTTATTTGTCCATCTTGAACTAATTATCATGGTCAGAGGATGAAAGAGCTGATTAGCTGGGCCTGTGTCACATTCCCACCATCTCAATATCTTGGAGGGGCTAGAGGGCCTGGGGAGGGATGAATGTTTGGACTAGGTCAAACCCACACAAACAACAGGTTGAGAGTAGGAGTGCCTGGTTTGCCAATGGAAAATGACTACCATAATAATCTAACCTTATTATCCCTAGTGTGACTCATCCTTTTTATTTTCAAGATGTCTTTGGACATCTTTCCTTAAAAGAACCATATTTAATTAGTTAAATAAGAACTCTCAAAATGTTCCAGAGCTTCATTGTACAAATAACTGATTTACAAATTTCTGTATTTCACACATGCACAAATCAGTACTGTTTGCACAAATCCCATCAATTAAGGATTAGTTTCTACTCTTCATAAATTTTACATCCGTGTGAAGAAAACTTAGCAAGCCACACAGCTGTGTGTAACCAGACCAAGTGTTCTATTGAATGAATGCAATCTAGTTATTGTTCTTTCACATACGTAATAGATTCCTTTACTCATCTTAGCTGAGTGAAAAATGAGAGGCTATGTTAGTCTGGATCCAGTCAGGAGAGAGCAACCATGCAGTAAGTTGCATAGGGAAAGTTTCATATCAAGAATTATTAACTAGAACGGGGATTAGAATACAAGGGGTTGGGCAATAATAACTGGAAAGAATTGGAAAGAATATATGCATAACAGTGTAAAGAGAGACACTGCTCTTGGGCTGAGAGAGCTCAGGTTGGAGCGCGCCCTCAGGCTGAGAAAACTCAGGTTGGAGCACGGGCTAGATCCAGACTTGGTTGGGAAGGATCACTTCCCGGGCTCACTGGCTCACAGAGGAGTTGCTGTGATGTCCTGTGGGCAGACCTTGTTGGCAATCCACCCTCGAGAGAGCCGGGAAAGCTGTTCATGGGGAGCTAGTTCACAGGAGGAGCTCCATAACAAACCATGTAAAGGGACAGTGGGCGAGGAAGCTGAGTGTGCTGACTACCATGCCCTGCAGGAACTGCGCCCAGGAGACGCCGCACATGTCACAGGAGTTGGAAGCGCTCGGCTACAAATTGACGGCGTGGGAGGGGAGGGTTGCTGGAAGGAGCTACCGGCTGCTGAGTGCTGCTGACTACTGCAGACTGCAGAAACTGGACAATAGTGATGCTGTGAGTACCAGCGGTACCCAGTGCTGGAACCTGCCGAGTGAGTACCCTGGAACCAGGAAGCAAAATTCTTCTTCTCGTGCAAAGTCTCTCTAGCACCTTCTACTCTCACAAAGCTTCAGGGCCAGCTGATATATATGTATTTAAAGGGCCCAGATCCATTTTTTATATAGCCGAAAAACCAGGTGAATTTGGACTTGAGAGGCAATAAATAAATAATCAGCACAGAGGTATTGAAAAGCCATATTTTGACATTGGTGCTATAAACTGTGCATATCCTTTATTTTCCTGATTTTCTTAAGTTTCTCTTCTTATGAAGATAGTGCGAATAAACATGTAATTCCATTCCTGAAGCAGTGAGTGCATCGATGATTCTAAACATCACTTGGCCAGCTGTGGGGGACGAATTAATGAGAAGCCGTCTGAGTAGATTTCAGAAGCAAGCATCAAGTTCCAGACAATTTTAATTTTATATAGTAGTTTTCTTAACAACCCATGGGAAGTTATTTATTCTTTAAATTTAGAGAAACTGATTCTCAGGTTTTAATAACCTTTACCATATATTCAACTCAGCTTATGGTAGGGTTAATTGTTAGTATATATTAAATTTGGGGACATTAAAAACAATGGTTCTTAAACTTCCAAAAATGTTATTTTCATTTTCAAGTATAATATACAAGCGTATTTTAAGTGCACACCTTGATGAATTTTCAAAAGCTGAACTCACTTGTGTGACTAGTACACAGTTTCATAAAAGATTAAGGTGCTAGAAGCTCTTTTGAGAATCCAAAGAAAGTTGAAGCCTCTGGTTCTAGAATAGGCACTAACACAAAAAGATTAGCTTGAAATTTCAAAGTTTTCACAGAACCACAGGAAAGAATGCCTGCATTTATTTAATAATAAAAACAAAGTAGATTTTCCCTATGAGAATATAACAGCCTAATTCATTTGGTTTTAGTTTCTTAGCTCAAAGAACAGGAACAAATGAGAATACAGAACTAACCCCATTGATTCTTGAAATCACTAAATAATTTATGTTGAGTTTTACATTTTAATTGGTAATACATATTAAATAATAAATTGGTACTAATTATATTGCCTTGATTAAAAAGTAATGGATTTTGTTGCCGTTTTTCATAAAAAATATATTAATATATTTTTAGATGAATACAAATTTTTCTCAGAAGATAGTTGAGAAATTATCTTCATTTTTCTAAGCTGGATTTTTGGCTCTTTTTCAATTTCAACTTACAATTTATTAATCATACACACTTTGGAAGAAATTAATCACAGGTAGAAACTATAACAGTCTATAGATCAAATATATAAGAATTTTGGATTATATTCTAAATTCTTCAATATTTGGACCCAATCGGACATTTTCAATTCAAGAAAGCATAGTGTATTCATCATAAACACATTATTGACTGGGAATTATCACTTTGGCCACCAGATGGAGCCAGTATTGTTTCAGAAATGCAATGAATCCTGTTATTTTTCACATTTTCCCCACTCTAACCCAACCTAAAAGTTTTAAATTTGCTTCTAAATTTGGTCAGGAATTCCAGAACTACTGTTATGAATAAAGTATATTATCATTATCAAAAGCTATATTCATTATTTTCTCTAAACAAACACCTAAATTTCCTATGTGTAAAATGAAGGAACTGTTTTCGATACCTGTTAGGTCTCTTCCTAATTTAGAATTCTCTAATACATGCTGAGAATATTTTCATAGTACCATTTAAACTCCATTATGTTACCTTGATGGCATTCTTTGATATTTTATTATTCACAATCATGGAAGTCATTACCGATATTATAAATGAGAACTTAAAGCATACATTAGGTAATAAGATGGGGAGAAACAGAGGTGGAATAGAAAAGATTCTTAACGGTATTTATTATGAAAGTCCACTGAATGTCTAAAGTTCAAAATGTAGAGCCACCTGGTCCAAGAGAATGTAAATTTGTATGTCTATGGCCCCAGTCTGAGGCCTCTGCAAGTTCTGAATAACCCAACGTCAATTCTCATCAGAAAGATCTAGGGAGGTAACACTGAAATGTTAGTTATTTGCAAAGGTTGGAATGTTTAAACATTATCCTGTGTTCAAATTGGATTTTTAAAAATTTGATACTCATGAGAACTTATGATATATTGAAGAAAACACATGTTCATATATGCATAAATGCATGTATGTATCTCTCCCTCTCTAATGTTGGTTTCTCCATTTCCTTTGTTTTCTTTTCCCACGTTTGGTGCATAATAAATACCTGTCTTCCAAGAAGTTGATACATATATGTATATTCTTAATGTTTCAACCTCACTGTTTTTGTCACATACTCTAATGAAATCATTGCTGATACCAAATTTGAACATGAAGTTGCTGGTGAAAGGGAAAATTTGAGCTGAGAGAAGAAATATCCTCACAATAACAGAAAAGAGCTAATACAAAATGAGGCCATGGTAGCATTTTAGGAAGATTGTGTACACGTTGGTGGCCAGGTGGTGACAGAGCTCAGTAACCTTTCAAAGCCAGTAACTCAGGGGAGTGGAATTCACACAATTAGTCTAAGCATGTAGTGTGAGAAAGGATTTGACAATATGTGAAAGGCAAGAACAGGATGCTGTAATTGATTTCACCAGTAAGAGGCCAGAAAGGAAGTTGTAGGTGAACAATAAGAGAAGTTGAGCTTTTGATGTTATATAAACTTAATGGGCATAGTTCAGAAATGGCATGTGGTCTCTAGGTTACTGTCAATTACAATATAAAAAAAGGAACGGTTGCTCTTGCTAGGACTGTACCTAAAGAGAATTGTGCTATGATTAGGTTAATGAAATATAAAAATCTGTTTTGGGGACTCATTCTGTAAACATGAAATTAGGGGGTGTGAGAAAGGATGAAAAGGAACAAGGAAGTAGAGCTAATGGCTAAGAATATAGATTCAGAGGTGATATTGCGAGTTCTAATTCCTGTGCTGCCACTTTCAAGCTGGGTGAATTCAGCTTTCTACATCTATGTTTTCTTATCTGGAAAAATGGAATAAAAGTGATATTACTGCAAGCAGTTGTTAAGATTAATTGAGATTATATGTAACAATAGTCCTAAATTTGTGATATATTCTTGATAACGTAATGATGATGGTAATGAATAGTATTAATATCTCCAGACTATTTCTTTTCCAGAAGATAGTTGGATGGCACTGAGCAGCAAAGAATACCTCAGAGGAGGCAGTTTATCCTACTTACTTACTGGAGGAAATAGCAAATGGCTAAGATTTGCCAAAGGACTAAGTGCCTCTTATTATGGCAGGAAAAAGTATTTCATTCAGGTAATGAAGTCCCCTGGGGAAATACTATGAGGAGAAGAGCTGCTACCATCCAGGATATACATTTTCTAAGTGGCTTGCCTGTGGGTCTACTTTCCTGTTTAGTAGCAGGGATCCTTCAGAAATGTTGCTCAAGGACTGGGAAGATTGGACAAGTGTCCCACCTACTGCATCTCTCTAAATCTTTATAGCTTGGGAAAGTGTCTAATTCTTAACAGAGCATTTCACTGATAAGAAATTTTACTTACATAGAAAAAAGAAAGATGCAAGTATAATTATCTACCAGAAATATAGTTCTGGTAAAAGTAGAATTTCTGAAAATTCTTTATTTGTCATGAGGACCTTTGCTTGCTCAGAAAGTAGAAGGAGCAACAAAAAGGTTAGAAACTTCAGAGTAATGTGCTATGAATAGCAAACAAGTAGATGGCAGAGAATGGGTTAGGAAGGAGTTCTGGCACTTGTGGGACCCCAATTATTCCAGTCATGAAGGAGAAAATGTGAGCCTGATTCATATAGAAGCCCCATAACTACAGTGGGATACAAGCTAATGGAAAACGACTTATCAGGGGTTTATAAATATGCGGTATGTCCATTGGTTTGGAGTCTTAGTCTTTTTTTTTTTTTTTCAGACGGAGTCTCGCTCTGCCGCCCAGGCTGGAGTGCAGTGGCCGGATCTCAGCTCACTGCAAGCTCGCCTCCGAGTTCACGCCATTCTCCTGCCTCAGCCTCCCGAGTAGCTGGGACTACAGGCGCCCGCCACTCGCTCTATTTTTTGTATTTTTTAGTAGAGACGGGGTTTCACCGTATTAGCCAGGATGGTCTCGATCTCCTGACCTCGTGATCCGCCCGTCTCGGCCTCCCAAAGTGCTGGGATTACAGGCTTGAGCCACCGCGCCCGGCCGAGTCTTAGTCTTTAAAAACCTAAGAAGCAACAATTTATCATGTCATATTGGAAAAACCAAAGTAAACTTATGAACTTTAAAAGGAATATCCTCTCCAGGTCTATATGAAAAGTGACCAAGAGGAGCAGTGGTGTATTTGCCCACCACTGACATGGGAATCCACTAGCTATGTGTACAGATTTGGTCTCTTACATTGTCTTCACAGAGAAATGCCAGCGTTCCTAGGCGAGTAGCTGATTCCATATCTTAGGCAATGGAAAATTCAAAATAAGCAAAGAGCATCTTACTATTGCTGGAAAGCAAGAAATCTTTTCAAGGCTGTTGGAAGTAGTGCTAAAAAAGCAAAAGGGCAGCTTAATGAAGCTCCTTTTGACCAAGTTGTGGCAATCCGATTTGAATTAATGAAAATAAGTATTTTTTAATTCTTGGAAATTTAAGAAATGTCAATATAAGGGGCACAATAACTCGAGGAGAAAATTTGTTTTAATGTTTATTTTTATTTTAAGTTCTAGGGTACATGTGCAGGATGTGCAGGCTTGTTACATAGGTAAACATGTGCCATGGTGGTTTGCTGTACCTATGAACCCATCACCTAGGTATTAAGCCCAGCATGGATTAGCTGTTTTTCCTAATGCTCTTCTACCCCCCATGCCACCCCCTGACAGGTCCCAGTGTGTGTTGCTCCCCTCCCTGTGTCCATGTGATCTCATTGTTCAGCTCCCACTTATAAGTGAGAAGAAAGAAAATGTAACGGTATTTGCTGTATTGTCTTTAATTAGTAGAGAATATTTATATATGAATATCTTGATTTATTATTATTAAATTATATTTATAAACTATAGATATGCTTTTTTTATATTCTATGTAATTAGGAATTGAGTGAGTCAAATAGATGTGGGAAATGTAATACCTGGACCAAGAACTTTGGTACTAGTGAGTACATTGAACAACCAGATACAACAGGGTCCCACATTCAGAAGGGTTGGTTCACGTAATAACCAAGTAGAAAGAAATCAACACTAGGGGTACTAAGATTGCGAATTAACTAACAAGAGATATAGGAATAAACAACTGAGCAAGGCCTTATTTTCTTTTTTTTTTCTTTTTTTTTTGAGACGGAGTCTCGCTCTGTCGCCCAGGCTGGAGTGCAGTGGCGCGATCTCGGCTCACTGCAAGCTCCGCCTCCAGGGTTCACGCCATTCTCCTGCCTCAGCCTCCCGAGTAGCTGGGACTACAGGCGCCCCGCCACCTCGCCCGGCTAGTTTTTTTTTGTATTTTTTAATAGAGACGGGGTTTCACCTTGTCTGCCAGGATGGTCTTGATCTCCTGACCTCGTGATCCGCCCGTCTCGGCCTCCCGAAGTGCTGGGATTACAGGCTTGAGCCACCGCGCCCGGCCTGTAGGACTTATTTTCTATGAGATGAAACCTCAATGGTGCCTCTAATAATATGCTGTAACAAAACATATGTGAGTTTCTGATAATGTTAGCAGTTCAGGTCCATACAAAATGATGAGATGAGTTATAAAACACCAGACATGCAAGACTGAAAAGGAAATACAGAAGAGAATGTGAGATGCTAGGTTGCAAAAAACCTAGGTGAAAAAAATGAAGTAGTAGGGCAGGCCAACATTCAAATTCAGGAAATACAGAGAACGCCACAAAGATACTCCTCCAGAAGAGCAACTCCAAGACACATAATTGCCAGATTCACCAAAGTTGAAATGAAGGAAAAAATCTTAAGGGCAGCCAGAGAGAAAGGTCGGGTTACCCACAAAGGGAAGCCCATCAGACTAACAGCAGATCTCTCGGCAGAAACTCTACAAGCCAGAAGAGAGTGGGGGCCAATATTCAACGTTCTTAAAGAAAAGAATTTTCAACCCAGAATTTCATATCCAGCCAAACTAAGTTTCATCAGTGAAGGAGAAATAAAATCCTTTACAGATAAGCAAATGCTTAGAGATTTTGTCACCACCAGCCTGCCTTACAAGAGACCCTGAAGGAAGCCCTAAACATGGAAAGGAACAACCGGTACCAGCCATTGCAAAAACATGCCAAAATGTAAAGACCATCGAGGCTAGGAAGAAACTGCATTAACTAATGAGCAAAATAACCAGTTAATATCATAATGACAGGATCAAGTTCACACATAACAATATTAACCTTAAATGTAAATGGACTAAATGCTCCAATGAAAAGACACAGACTGGCAAACTGGATAAAGAGTCAAGACCATCAGTCTGCTGTATTCAGGAGACCCATCTCACATGCAGAGACATACATAGGCTCAAAATAAAGGGATGGAGAAAGATCTACCAAGCAAATGGAGAACAAAAAAAAGCAGGGGTTGCAATCCTAGTCTCTGATAAAACAGACTTTAAACCATCAAAGATCAAAAGAGACAAAGAAGGCCATTACATAATGGTAAGGGATCAATTCAACAGGAAGAGCTAACTCTCCTAAATATATATGCACCCAATACAGGAGCACCCAGATTCATAAAGCAAGTCCTTAGAGACCTACAAAGAGACTTAGACTCCCATACAATAATAATGGGAGATTTCAACACTCCACTGTCAACATTAGACAGATCAACGAGACAGAAAGTTAACAAGGATATCCAGGAATTGAACTCATCTCTGCACCAAGCGGACCTAATAGACATCTATAGAACTCTCCGCCCCAAATCAACAGAATATACATTCTTCTCAGCACCACATCGCACTTATTCCAAAATTGACCACATAATTGGAAGTAAAGCACTCCTCAGCAAATGTATAGAACAGAAATTATAACAAACTGTCTCTCAGACCACAGTGCAATCAAACTAGAACTCAGGACTAAGAAACTCAATCAAAACCGCTCAACTACATGGAAACTGAATAACCTGCTCCTGAATGACTACTGGGTACATAACGAAATGAAAGCAGAAATAAAGATGTTCTTTGAAACCAATGAGAACAAAGATACAACATACCAGAATCTCTGGGACACATTTAAAGCAGTGTGTAGAGGGAAATTTATAGCACTAAATGCCCACAAGAGAAAGCAGGAAAGATCTAAAATTGACACTTTAACATCACAATTAAAAGAACTAGAGAGGCAAGAGCAAACACATCAAAAGCTAGCAGAAGGCAAGAAATAACTAAGATCAGAGCAGAACTGAAGGAGATAGAGTCACAAAAAACCCTCCAAAAAATCAATGAATCCAGGAGTTGGTTTTTTGAAAAGATCAACAAAATTGACAGACCGCTAGCAAGACTAATAAAGAAGAAAAGAGAGAGGAATCAAATAGACGCAATAAAAATGATAAAGGGGATATCACCACCGACCCCACAGAAATACAAACAACCATCAGAGAATACTATAAATGCCTCTACGCAAATCGACTAGAAAATCTAGAAGAAATGGATAATTTCCTGGACACTTACACTCTCCCAAGACTGAACCAGGAAGAAGTTGAATCCCTGAATAGACCAATAACAGGCTCTGAAATTGAGGCAACAATTAATAGCCTACCCACCAAAAAAAGTCCAGGACCAGATGGATTCACAGCTGAATTCTACCAGAGGTACAAGGAGGAGCTGGTACCATTCCTTCTGAAACTATTCCAATCAATAGAAAAAGAGGGAATCCTCCCTAACTCATTTTATGAGGCCAAAATCATCCTGATACCAAAGCCTGGCAGAGACACAACAAAAAAAGAGAATTTTAGACCAATATCCCTGATGAACATCGATGCAAAAATTCTCAATAAAATACTGGCAAACCGGATTCAGCAGCACATCAAAAAGCTTATCCACCATGATCAAGTGGGCTTCATCCCTGGGATGCAAGGCTGGTTCAACATTCGCAAATCAATAAACGTAATCCAGCATATAAACAGAACCAAAGACAAGAACCACATGATTATCTCAATAGATGCAGAAAAGGCTTTTGACAAAATTCAACAGCCCTTTATGCTAAAAACGCTCAATAAATTCGGTATTGATGGAACGTACCTCAAAATAATAAGAGCTATTTACGACAAACCCACAGCTAATATCATACTGAATGGGCAAAAACTGGAAAAATTCCCTTGAAAACTGGCACAAGACAGGGATGCCCTCTCTCACCACTCCTATTCAACATAGTGTTGGAAGTTCTGGCTAGGGCAATCAGGCAAGAGAAAGAAATCAAGGGTATCCAGTTAGGAAAAGAAGAAGTCAAATTGTCCCTGTTTGCAGATGACATGATTGTATATTTAGAAAACCCCATCGTCTCAGCCCAAAATCTCCTTAAGCTGATAAGCAACTTCAGCAAAGTCTCAGGATACAAAATTAATGTGCAAAAATCACAAGCATTCTTATACACCAGTAACAGACAAGCAGAGAGCCAAATCAGGAATGAACTTCCATTCACAATTGCTTCAAAGAGAATAAAATACCTAGGAATCCAGCTTACAAGGGATGTAAAGGACCTCTTCAAGGAGAACTACAAACCACTGCTCAGTGAAATCAAAGAGGACACAAACAAATGGAAGAACATACCATGCTCATGGATAGGAAGAATCAATATCGTGAAAATGGCCATACTGCCCAAGGTTATTTATAGATTCAATGCCATCCCCATCAAGCTACCAATGAGTTTCTTCACAGAATTGGAAAAAACTGCTTTAAAGTTCATATGGAACCAAAAAAGAGCCCGCATTGCCAAGACAATCCTAGGTCAAAAGGACAAAGCTGGAGGCGTCACGCTACCTGACTTCAAACTATACTACAAGGCTACAGTAACCAAAACAGCATGGTACTGGTACCACAACAGAGAAATAGACCAGTGGAACAGAACAGAGTCCTCAGAAATAATACCACACATCCACAGCCATCTGATCTTTGACAAACCTGACAAAAACAAGAAATGGGGAAAGGATTCCCTATTTAATAAATGGTGCTGGGAAAATTGGCTAGCCACAAGTAGAAAGCTGAAACTGGATCCTTTCCTTACCCCTTATACGAAAATTAATTCAAGATGGATTAGAGACTTAAATGTTAGACCTAATACCATAAAAACCCTAGAAGAAAATCTAGGTAGTACCATTCAGGACATAGGCATGGGCAAGGACTTCATGTCTAAAACACCAAAAGCAACGGCAGCAAAAGCCAAAATTGACAAATGGGATCTCATTAAACTAAGAGCTTTTGCACAGCAAAAGAAACTACCATCCGAGTGAACAGGCAACCTACAGAATGGGAGAAAATTTTTGCAACCTACTCATCTGACAAAGGGCTAATATCCAGAATCTACAAAGAACTCAAACAAATATACAAGAAAAAAACAAACACCCCATCAAAAAGTGGGGAAAGGATATGAACAGACATTTCTCAAAAGAAGACATCCATACAGCCAACAGACACATGAAAAAATGCTCGTCATCACTCGCCATCAGAGAAATGCAAATCAAAACCACAATGAGATACCATCTCACACCAGTTAGAATGGCAATCATTAAGAAGTCAGGAAACAATAGATGTTGGAGAGGATGTGGAGAAATAGGAACACTTTTACACTGTTGGTGGGATTGTAAACTAGTTCAACCATTATGGAAAACAGTATGGCGATTCCTCAAGGATCTAGAACTAGATGTACCATATGACCCAGCCATCCCACTACTGGGTATATACCCAAAGGATTATAAATTACTCTACTACAAAGACACATGCACACGTATGTTTATTGCGGCACTATTCACAATAGCAAAGACTTGGAATCAACCCAATGTCCATCTGTGACAGACTGGATTAAGAAAATGTGGCACATATACACCATGGAATACTATGCAGCCATCAAAAAGGATGAGTTTGCGTCCTTTGTAGGGACATGGATGCAGCTGGAAACCATCATTCTTAGCAAACTATCACAAGAAGAGAAAACCAAACACCGCATGTTCTCACTCATAGGTGGGAACTGAACAATGAGATCACTTGGACTCGGGAAGGGGGACATCACACACTGGGGCCTATCATGGGGAGGGGGGAGGAGGGAGGGATTGCTTTGGGGAGTTATACATGATATAAACGTTATGCACATGTACCCTAGAACTTAAAGTACAATAAAAAATAAAAAAAATAAAAAAAATAAAAAAAAAAAAAAAAAAAAAAAAAAAAAAAAAGCCTTAGTGAGCTAAAATATAAGATTTAACTATAAAAAGCAAAACAAACAATTCAGGGAGATGACTAGTAGCTCACACATGACTCATTTTGGCAGAAGTAGGCAGATTCTTTGCCTAGCCAGAAAACAACTGGTTGGTTACCCAAATCCTAGAACCTCAACAAATCTGAGATGTTAATTGGAGAAGGAGGAAGCAGGTTCAGTTTCAAAAACATGCTATAATACAAGATGGTATAAAAACAAAAATGAGAAAAATATAAAATAATGAAGAAATACCGAGAAAAAATAAACTCAGAGTCTAACTTCTTACAAAATAGGTGTAAGTGTAGCAATACATTTTATACTCATTGGATTTGTACACATTTTGTCTCTTGTTTTTGGAGTTTAAAAATATTCAAAAGAATTATTATAATAGAATTATTATTTAAATCATGGAAGAGATTTTAATTAAGTAAAGCTTTCATCAATGTTTAACTGCTTAAGGAAATTTAATTTTCATAGTTTTGGAAATGAAGTATATATTTAATAAATTGGACATTAAATAAAATAAAAGTGATGGTAAGTGTTCCTTTCAAATAACAAAAAGCCCTTCCAGATATTAACTAACCTAGTCATTAAGTTAAATTAATAAAATCTTTAATTTAAAACAATAATTTGATTCCAACCCTGCAGAAATAGGCCTACCAGAAACCACGTAGTGGGCACTGTCATTAGTAACTGGCCTGGTGTTCAAGTGGGGTGGGAGAGTGGGTCAGATTGGGGATGGAACAAGGAGTGGGACCACAGGTAAAGCAGCTTCATCCAGTGGTATACTTTCTGCCATTATTGGTAGGAATTGGTGAGAAGTGGTTTGGGAGGGTGGCTGCCTTTTCATTAAAAAATTATTTCAAGAATGATTTAGGGAGGATTTCTTCTTTCTCTATCTTTTGGAATAGTTTCAGTGGGATTTCTAAAAATAAAGATATACAAACAGCCAACAAACATGAAAAAAATGCTCAAAGTCACTAATCATCAGGGAAATTCAAATTAAAACCACAATGAGATATTAGGTTGTTGCAAAAGTAATTGTGGTTTTTGCCATTACTTTTAACGCAAAACTGCAATTACTTTTGCACCAATCTAATACCACCTTACTTCTGCAAGAATGGCCACAATTAAAAAGTCAAAAAACAATAGATGTTGGCATGGATGTAGTGAAAAGTGAACACTTTTACACTGCTAATGGGAATGTAAATTAGTACAACCACTGTGAAAAACAGTATGGAGATTTCTTAAAGAACTAAAAGTAGACCAGTCTGACCAACATGGAGAAATCCTGTTTCGACTAAAAATACCAAATTAGCCAAGTGTGTTGGCGCATGCCTGTAATCCCAGCTATTCGGAAGGCTGAATCAGGAGAATCGCTTGAACCTGGGAGACGGAGGTTGCAGTGAGCTGAGATGGCGCCATTGCACGCCAGCCTGGGCAACAAGAGTGAAACTCCATTAAAAAAAAAAAAAAAAAAAGCAATAACTAAAAGTAGAGCTACCATTTGATCCAGCTATCCCATTATCCCATACTGGGTATCTATCAAAAAGAAAGGAAGTCATTATATTAATATAAAAAGATACATGCACACACATGTTTATAACAGTACAATTCACAGTTGCAAAGATATGGAAGCAACTTAAGTGCCAATCAACCAATGAATGGATAAAGAAACTATGGTATATATACACCATGAAATGCCACTCAGCCATAAAAAGGAAGAAAATAATGTTTTTTTGCAGCAACTTGGATGCAGTTGGAGGCCATTATTCTAAACGAAGTAACTCAGGAATGGAAAATCAAATATCGTATGTTCTCACTTAAAAGTGGAAGCTAAGCTAGAGGACGCCAGAGTATAAGAATGATATGATGGACTTTGGGGACTCAGTGGGGAAGTTTGAAAGGCGGTGGGAGATAAAATACTACATATCGGATACAGTGTACGCTGCTTGAGTGACAAGAGTGCACTAAAATCTCAGAAATCACTAAAAGACCCATCTATGTAACCAAAACATATCTGCTCCCCAAAAACTATTGAAATAAAAAAGTCATTTCAAGCTCTTCCTGAAGATGGGTAATAATAAGGTGGGGCTTGTTCCCTCTTCATGTGTTGGTTCTCATTTATCTGAATGTGAAATATGGTTCTTATGGGGCTAGAATATGTGTAGGTCGGACAGGAGTGAGAGGTGAAGAGGCAAATGCCAGGTCCAGTCACTCCCAGATATTATACAAGGACAGATCTGAGTGACAGAATTTTAAGGCATATTCTTGAAGTTGCCCTGTATTCTGCATGAGCAGCTTTTCTATTCAGATTCTAAATTTAATGCTTGATCTGTCATCCCGACAAACAGCATCATTACTCACTTTTCCGCCTTGGATTGCAAAGATTTTCAGCAGTTTGAATTGAGTAACAAGAAGATTCTTACCATTTGCTGCTCAAAACTAGTCTCAGGAATGTCAATAGTTATTTTTCAATATAAGAGGGCTGTGTGGTCAAAAAATTTTGGAAACTACTAGATGAAACATGATTAAAACTATTTTCTTTATTGTAAGACTTTCTTTGGACAAGGACTCATTTTTAAGGTAGCCACTTGTAAGCCCAGGGTTCTTTAGAACATATTTTGGAAATTGTAGCTACTTCCAGTTTCCTTCCCATTCCCAGTGCTCTGAAGTCTGGTTAGGGCAAAAGAGTGGATCAGTAAAACACAGTAACAAACAAGCAAAAAAGAGCTAAAGGTAAACATGATCTATTATTTGCATGATAGTGAATAGCAGACAAAGCAAAACAAAACACAACAACATCCTCTCCTCTCCACTAGAGAAGCAAACAAATGGAAACAACAAAAACATGGCCTAAGGTAGTAGAGACACCTGACTTCACAAGGTCTTCGTTGCTTATGAAACATATGCAGGCACTGGAGTCTAGACCCTGCCTGCCCAGCTAAACTAATAGTGCCTTGAAGGATTGTGTGGAGGGCTAAATGAGGTTATACAATGTAAAATGTCAAATATAGTGCCTGTTACATGGTAGATGTTCAAGAGATGATAGCTGCTCTTGTAATTTTAATATAATCACATTACATTAAAATGTTCTTTTTTGATATAATAAATGCCTTTGAAAAAATAAAATTTCTTCAAATTTTTATGCTATGAGTACAACCAGTGTCTCTAAATCTAGTTGACTGAAATTAAAGTAATACTGTTGATAAATTTCCCAAAATGTCTAGGTAAGTCTCAGTTTTAGATGTGTACTGTAATTTGATTACAGAAAAACTCCTAGTAGAGCCAGGATACGTTTAAGAGAAACTGTCTACTAAAAGGGTTCACATTTCGGAGAAAATTCTGCAGCACAGGCATAGGCTCCACTGGCTCAGACTCTTCCAACGACTAGGGATTGATTGATCTTTCAGGGTTGTACTGAGAGTATGGGAGCTCCGAAAGACTCAAGTACAAACCTGACTAACAAGGCATTTACAATAAAAACAATAACTGCTGAGTGGACTAGGTTCCTAGATTCTTGTGTTTTCTCGCTGGCACAGCCTTTCTCTGAAGTGAGCATGAGAGAAGGCTAAATCATATTCTGAAGTTGGCTTGATGAGTGAGTCACAGAAGGGAAGTGGCTTATAATGACAGCTTGTTTGGTGTCTACCACGTGCCAGAAGCTCTGCAAACAGTATCTAATTTAATAGCTTCACAAACATTCTGTGTGTTTGGTACCATTTGAGCCCCATTTTACCATGGAGAAAACTGAGAGATAAAGTAAACTACCAATGAAGACATGGCTAGTGAGCCTTGGCGTTGTTCTTGACAGCTGTCTCTCTTACACTCCATATCCAATCTTACAAGAAATCATATTTTTCTCTCCTTTTGAAATATTTCCAGAGAGACTTCCTACCATTTTCATGACTACCACCCCAGACCCTACCACTGTCATCTCACACTTGAATTACTGCAGGCATTCTTAGAATGGCCTACAGTAACCTCTTCTTTTGATTGTATCTCTTACTACTTTTCCATGTCTTCACTCAACTCCTGTCATCCTGGCCTTCTTGAAATTCCTCAAAAGTGCCAGCAATGTTCCCATCTTTGAGGCAGTTTCGGTAGCCATTCCCCCCTGCATGGCCACTTGCACATGCCCTTGCCACCTTCAGATCATTTCTCAAATATCACTTTTCAACAAAAACTCCTTGATCATTCAAATTAATTATATCTTGTTTTCATTTTTGTAGTACTTATTTGGTTTCTAATATACTATATGATTTACCTGTTATGCTTATTGTCATCTGTTCCAAAGAGTAGAGGGCTCTCTGTTTTGCTCACTGACACATCATAGGTGTCTAGAAAAGATATTTGGCCCATTGTAGGTGCTAAGGAAATATTTGTATGGTGGATGAAAGACTTACCTGATTGCAAAGCCCACGATCCTTCTGCTGTATGGCCATCATCTCAATGAAAGAGAACCAACCAGTCAGATACTCTGTTCAAAGACCCTCTTACCCAGAGACTTCTTAGATGAATAATACCAAAGTTTTCATTTCTAATTTTGCTTCCATAGCAGATCAGTACCTTTCTGACAAAATTTTCATTTATATAAATAAAAGTCTTTTAATATATAACACTCAATCCTGGCATACCTGAAGCTAGTATCTTAAAGGTAATTTTGTGTATCTATGTTTCCTGTTGAGGACCATATCAGGTCCTAATTTTTGAGCAGAGGCATCTTGCACAACACACTGAAACTGCCAAATAAATTGCTGCTATCTTGGTACCCACAAGCCATTGAATGTACCAAATTTGCAATGTTGTATTCGAAGTAAAGTTTACCAATACCTAGGAAGAGCATTAAAATTTTTTTTTGATCAAACCTTTTGTCCAGGTTTTTTGTTTGTTACATTTAGTTATAATGCACATTGGGGACAGCTTTTTCCCCCCAGGGTCAGTTCTTTTCTTTGCTTATTTTGAACAGATGAGAAAATTAAGGTACTATTAAGAAAAGTAAAACTAAGAGGGCAGAGGGAAAGAAAATGATATTTGCATTCCCAGCTCCGACTGTGGCAAAACAAAACAACGACAACAAATTAGCCTCTTTTCATGGACTTCCCAATTAATTACATAAGCCAAATAAATCCTTCCCCCACGAAACTCCCCCACCATCCCACTGTTTAACAAAACTGGTTTGATTTTGGATTTCTTTCTTTTGCAACTGAAAAGTCCTGACTAAAAAAACAAGGTTCCACAGTAGAATCACCTCAATGTCTTGCATCTCATTCAATTTCATATAGAATTCATGTATAAAATAATGACCTGATGCTCTGAAAGTATAATGAAAAATCAATATCAATCAATTATGTTTTAGTTTCTTCCTTTGCCCCTTCTCTTCTTCCCTCTTCTCTCTTTCCTTCCCATTTTTCCTACTCTGTTAGCCTCTGTCTTTATTCCAAAAGGTTTTAAACTAGCTGCATCCACTACATAATAGGGAAGAAAAGTGGATATTATGAGTAGACATTTGTGTCAATGGTTATAACAACACATTTTCTGATTATTCTTCAGCTATCAAGAAATTAAATAAAGCAGCATTCCCATTCCCCAAATGCCCTGTTACCTGGCTAACAAATTTTCCTAGCAAGTAAAGAATCATTCCATTCCATCATTCCATGAGGTTTGTTTGTTTGCATTTTGCCACTTACTAGTTGTGTTACCTGTTTAAATTATTTAACCTTCTGAAACTTGGTTTTCTTATCTGTAAAGGAGAATTTTGAAATCTGCCTGGAATGCTCCCAAAGTGTAATAATGTAATAAGATAGTAGATACTGGTCTGGAGTAGATGCTCAATAAATGGCAGTTATTTTTATGTTATCACTATGACATTACTTTTGCCCACTATTTTTAGAATCAGGAAGGAGAATGACATAAAGGTGTTCTTACTCAGTCTTTAAGAATAGCTAAGGAAAATAGGACATTGCTAAGTAAGTAAGAAAACTCCTGTTCCTATTTCATGCTTACGCTTGCAACAATGTAAAAAAGCTAAAAATTAAGGTTTTTTTATGGTAACCTCCCAATTTTCTATCCCTGTACCAATGATTTCCTGTGTTTCTCTTATTTTAAAGATCTGATCTGAAAGATAAAACCAGTGAGGTGTATCAGCAGAAGTGACAAAGTCCTAAGGGAAAGAATGTTCTTTACTCCCATGCAGATTCAGCATCCCTTTTCTAGAACAGAGCAAACCAAGCTTTACTGGGTTAGCTCCACATTGCAGATACTGTCCCTTAAGCTAGATTTTTACCAACCACAATAATGGCATCTATTTCTGTTACATCATTTCCATTCAACAAATATACATATTTTCAATGACCTAAAACTCCAAGTATGCAAAGCATGCAGCCAGGGAGGGTGAAAGAACGCTGAAAGAAGATTGGGAAGCAAACATGGCATGACTTTGTTTTATCGTTTTTTCTTGGGCAAACTCTTTTGGATGTTTTTTTTTTCTTCTTCCAGTGACTGATTAAATGTTCATGTCTATAGCAATGAGGACCCTTAAAATTAACTGAATATCTTAAAGTACAGAGTTTTTCATAACCATGCAATATGTCTTGAATTAATCTTTTATTTTTCTCATAATAGGTATTACTACAAAAATAATGTCTTACATTTGCACAGTGCTCAGAGATTTACAAAATGCCTTCATGCACTTTATCTCATTTTATCCTTATAAAATAATATAATAAATAAATAAAATAATAAATAATAAATAAATAAAATAATAACAGAGGTAGAGTTTGCCTGCATCTCTTGTAAAAAAGTTGTAAAATTTGAGGTTTAATATGTGTAAATATTTGGCCAAAGGTCACAAAGTGTGTAAGTGACATATGTGGTATCAGTTTCTGGACCTAAGTGCAGCACTATTTTATGCTATAGTATATTTCAAGGGTTTTTTTTTTTTTTGCTCATTTACCTATTTTCTCTGTTTCAACACACCAAACTTGAATATCTTCTTTGTACTAGTAAAGTCTTATTTTTGAGATGAATTCAGAGCTCCTTTGTTTTCATTTGAATGAAGAAGTCCACTTACTTTCCTACCCAATCGAGTTCCTGTAAGATACTGATTTGCCTCATCATCTTTTAGTAAGCTGAAAGTGTTATTTTGGAAGTATCAATAGCTGGCTTACAGCACACTTATTTCACTTCCTTACCTACTAAAATCCTCATTTAGTTCTACATAGGGAGGGCATAAGACTATGCAGCAAATTCTGCACATTCTTGGGGCATGTGTTTGAGAGTAGCTGTGAATAAATGGGGAAATCTCATGAAAGTTTTCCTGTCCTAAATGATTGAAGATTGATAAAGTGAGAGAGAGAGAGAGAGAGTGAGTCCTGTGTATGCATTACCTCTTTATCCATGTTTTCTTTTCTTCTTCCTTAGTTGGGTAGTGATAAAAACTGGATGACGATATAGTATGCTGAAACAAAATGTCTGGAAAGATTTGTCTGGACTAAGGATGCTGAATTGAAAATAAGAGAACTGCTAATATTTCTTATAACCCAGGTTTTGTGCAATACTCCCCTCTATGCACCTTGTTCCCTTCCTTATTCCCCCACTCTTTATTTTTCAATAATGAACCTTCCTTTTTATTTGATATTTAGGTGGTTTTTCTCTCTCTCTCTCTCTTTCTCACTCTAGCAACAGCATATCATTAGTTGTTATTCAAGAGTAAATTCAGCCTTCTATTCTCTCAGACCTAATGGTCCGAGGAGTCTACAAACTCATCTGGAACAAGTGCTGGATATTCCTTTACATCTCAGCTCAGCTGAGTGTTCTTGCTCTGGCTCTGTTATTGTTAATAGGATTCATGTGGAAGTCACAAGTATCAAAAAACAAATGAAAATGCAAGAGCAGCATGAGACTCAGTGAGATGATTAAACTTCTGTTTAATTGAAATTTCAGAAATGGGAAAGAGAGAGGATGAGGCAGAAGGAATATCTATGGCCGTAACTATGTTAAATTCTCCAAAGTAAAGATTCAGGAAGTGCTACCAAATATAAGCAAATTCGTGTTGTATTAAAATGGCCAAAAATCAAAGACAACGCTAAGGAAAATAAGGCATTAAGGAACTACTGGTAAGAAACAGAACTGACCTCTATCACAGAAAATTCCCCATTCCCAGAGTTGCGGACCTGGACAACAAGTGCCTGGCAGGATGCATAATTGTTATAAATCGGTGACTGCTATGATGCCTCTGTTGCTCTCCCTTTGGAATGTGACAGTCTGAATTATCATCTCCCCATCTCATCAATGTATTTTGGATGTGTGGCACGAAAATAACTACTTAGCTCACAGATCCATGGCTTAAGAAGAGCTTCTCTCAAAATACTGCCCTTGAGAAATTCCACCTAAGAAGCCTCATTTGCATCAGGACCTCATGCAGATGACTATAGCCTGAGACTTTGAGCCTGATGTAGTGATTGGATGAGATTCTGGGGGTCTTCAGAGGTGGGGAGTAAATCTTGTGTGTGGAAGAGGTGTGAATCCATGGGGCCAACAGAAGGACTAATATAGATTTTTACAGTAATGCCCCCAGTGAATCAAGCCTCTCAGTATCCATAAAAAGTAGTTATCTTAGTTAGCTAGGGCTACCATAACAATATATTATAATGTAGATGACTTAAACAACATACATTTATTTTCTTACAGTTCTGGAGGCTGGAAATCTGAGACCAGGATGATGTAGCATGGTTCTGGTGAAGACTTGCTTCCTGGCTTGCAGATAGCTACTTACTCTCTCTGTCCTCACATGGTAGAGAGATAAAAAGAGAGAGCAAGCTGTCTGGCATCTCTTCTTGTAAGAATACTGATCCCATCATGAGGGCACTGCTCTCATGGCCTCAACTGACCCCAATTATCTCCCAAAGGCTCTATCGCCAAATACCATCCATTAGGGATTAGGTCTTCAACACATGAATTTGAGGGAAATAGCACTCAGTCCACAGCAGTGAGGGAAGAACAAAAAACAAGGAATCAATGCAACAAATAGAAAATAGTTATAAAGACAATAGATATTAATCCTTTTATATCAATAATCACTTTAAATGTGAGTGGTCTAAATATATCAACTAAAAGACAAAGATTGTCAGAGTGGATTACAAAAAAAAAAAAACCAAGTAAATGTTGTCTGCAAGGAATGAATCTATGTTAAATATAAAACTCAGATAAGTTAAAAGTAAAGGAATGGAAGAATAAATATGATCCTGACACTCATCAAATGAAAGCTGGAAGAACTGCATTAATATCACACAAAGTGGATTTCAGAACAAGAAAGGTTATTAGGGATATAGAGGAGCGTTACATAATTATACAGGAGTCCATTATCTAAGAAGATATGGCAACACTAAATTTTCATGAACCTGAGAACAGACTGACAAAATACATGAGGCAAAACTTATAAAACTGAAATGAGAAAGAAAATATTCCACCATGGTAGTTGGTAACAGATCTCTAGAAGTACGTATAAACTAACAAAGTGATTTTCAGCTGGGAGAGGAACTGTGAATCTGGGGATAAAGATTGGAGAGTGACTTACTTTTTACTTTATGTCATTTTTTACCTTTTCGCTTCTGTATCCTTTACAGCTACTATGTATTAAAAATGAATACAAGAAAAAAGAAAGAAAAAGTCTTTGGAATGAGATTTGAATTGAAATAACAATTTGCCACATAATTAATGCCTCAGTTTTCTTATCTGTGAAATATGAACAAGAGTATCACTCTTCCAAAATTGCTGTGATAATTGAGGTAGATATGTATGTCAAATGTGGACGACAGTGCCAGACCCTTGATAAGCTCTTGCCAACTACTACTTTTATCTTAGGTATGATTCACATAAAATTTAACTGTGGTTGTTCAGCGGCAAAGGTCTCTGTTAATTATTTTTTAGTGCCCAAGGTTCTCCAAATTGTATTGTGTATGTTAATTCTGTAACTTCCTGCCACTCAAGTTAGGTGATTCATATGCACAGAGCTCAGGAATTTATTCTCATGTCACCAATTGACATGACTGCATTAGACACCAGAGCACGTATTATTTGTGTCATCTTAATTGTGCCATTTTAATTGACACATAATAATTACACATATTTATGGGGCACAATGTGATGTTTCAATACATGTATACATTGTGTAAATGATCAAATTAGGGTAATTAGCATATCCATCATCTCAAACACTTGCCCTTCTTTTGTGGTGAGAACATTGAAAATCCTCTTTTAGCTATTTCAATATACTCAATATATTATTATTAACTATAGTAACCCTACTGTGCAATACAACATCAGAACTTATTCCTCTTGTCTACTTGTGACTTTGCACCCATTGGTTATTCTGCCTCAGTCCTCTCCTCTCCAGTCTCTGGTAACCACTGTTTTACCCTCTACTTGTATGACATCAACTTTTTAGGTTCCATATATGAGTGAGATCATACAGTATTTGTCTTTTTATGTCTGTCTCATTTCACTTAATGCAAAGTCCTCCAGGTTCATCAATATTGACATCACAAATGTCAATATTTCATTCTTTCTGATGATTGAATAGGATTCCGTATATACTTCATTTTCTTTATCCACTCATCTCTTATTGGACATTTAGGTCGATTCTATGTCTTGGCTATTGTGAATAGTGCCACAGCAAACATGAAAGTGCAGATATATTTTCAACCTACTGATTTTATGTCCTTTGGTTAAATATCTGGCAGTGAGATTGCTGGATGATGTGGTAGTTCCATTTTTTGTTTTTTGAGGAACCATCATACTGTTTTCCATAATGGTTATACTAATTCAATTTCTCACCAACAGTATGCAAGAGTCCCCTGTTCTCCACTTCCTTGCTAACACTTATATTCTTTTGTATTCTTGATAATATTCTAACTGGAGTGAGGTGATATATCATTGTGGCCTTGATTTGCATTTCCTTATAATTAGTTATATTGAACATATTTTCATATACCTGTTGACCATTTATTTGTATGTCTTTTTTTGAGAAATGTCTAGTAAGCTCTTTTGCCTATTTTAAAACCACATTATTTGTTTTTGATTATTCAGCTGTTTGGGTTATTTATATAGTCTGGAGATTAATCCCTTTTCAGAACTGTGGCTTGCCAATGTCTTCTCTGAAGAGGTTGTCGCTTCACTCTGTAAATTGTTTTCTTTGCAGAGCAGAAACGTTTTATTTTGTCTATTTTTGTTTCTGTTAATCATGCTTTTGAGGTCTTATCCAAAAAACTCTTGCCTGGTCCAGTGTTCAACAGTGATTCCTCTATGTTTTTTTTTTTTTTTTCTAGTAGTTTCATAGTTTCAGGACTTACTTTTATGTCTTCTCAAGTTACATTAAGCTCATTTCGAGCTGATTATTGTATGTGGTCAGAGATGGGAGTCTAGATTTGTTCTTCTGCAAATGAATATCCAGTTTTCCTATCACTATTTATTTATTTGGAGATGAGTCTTGCTTTGTGCCCCCAGGCTGAAGTGCAGTGGTGCAATCTTGGCTCACTGCAACCTCCACCTCCTGGGTTCAAGTGATTCTCCTGCCTCAGCCTCCCTAGTAGCAGGGATTACAGGTGCCCGCCACCATGCCTGACTGATTTTTATAGTTTTAGTAGAGACGGGATTTTACCATATTAGCTAGGTTGGCCTTGACCTCCTGACCTCAAGTGATCTGCCCACCTCAGACTCCCACAGTGCTGGGATTATAGGCGTGAGTCACTGTGCTTGGCCCCATACCACTATTTATTAAAGAAGCTGTCCTTTCCTTAATGTGTGTTCTTGGAAACTTTGTCAAGAATCTTTTTGCTATAGATGCAGAAATTTATTTCTGAGCTCTCTATTTTGTCTCATTGGTTTACGTTTCTGGTTTTTCTTTTCTTTTTTTTTTTTTTTTGCCAATACCATGCATCTTTGATTACCACAGCTTTGTAGTATATTTTGAAGTCAGGTAGTATGATGCCTCCAGCTTTGTTATTTTACTCAAGATGCCTTTGGTTATTTGGAGTCTTTTGTGATTCCATATGAATTTTAGAATAGTTTTTCTATTTCTGTGAAGAATGTCATTTATATTTTGATAGAGATTGCATGGAACCTGTAGATTGCTTTGAGTAATATGACATTTTAAAAACACTAATTTTTCCAATCCATGAACATGGGATATTTGTCTATTTATGTGTTCTCCTCAATTTCTTTCATCAGTGTTTTCTAGTTTTCATTGTAAAGATCTTTTACCTTCTTGATTAAATATATTCCTAGGGTTTTTTTGTACTTATTGTAAATGAGATTGTTTCTTGATTTCATTTTCAGATACTTTGCTATTGGTGTATAGAAATGCTACTGATTTTTATAGGTTGATTTTGTATGCTGAAATTTTACTGAATTCATGTATTAGTTCTAACAGTTTTTGGTGGATTTGTTAGACTTTTCTATATATAAAATCATGTAATCTGCAAACAGAGACAATTTGACTTCTTCTTTTCCCATGTATTTCTTTCTCCTGCCTAATTGTTCTGGCTAGGACTTCCAGTACTATGTTGAGTAAAAGTGGTGAAAGTGGTTGTCCTTGTTTTATTTCAGATCTCAAAGGAAAAGTTTTCAGCTTTTTCTCATTCAGTATGATGCTCTCTGTGAGTTTGTCATATATGGAATTTATTGCATTGGGATATATACTTTCTATACCTCATTAGTTGAGAGTTTTTCTTCTTTTAATCATGAATGGATGTTGAATTTTGTCAGTTTTTTTCTGCATCTATGGAAATGATCATAGGGTTTTTGTCCTTCTTTCTGTTAATGCGATACATCACATTATTGGTTTGCATATGTTGAACAAGTCCTGCATCCCTTGGATGAATCCCACTTGATCATAGTGAATGATCTTTTTGATATTCTATTGAATTCAGTTTGCTAGTATTTTGTTGAGGATTTTTGCATGTATGTTCATCAGGAAACTCTATAGTTCTATTTTTTTTTAATTGTATCCTTGTCTGGTTTTGGTATGAGGGTAATACTGACCTCACAGAATAAGTTTGGAAGTATTCTTTTCAATTTTTTAGCATAGTTTGAGAATAATTTGTATTAGATTTTCTTTAAATATTTGGTAGAATTCAGTAGTGAAGTTATCAGGTCCCAGGCTTTTCTTTGATGAGAGACTTTTTATTACTGCTTCTAATTCTTCACTCATTATTGGTCTGTTTAGATTTATTTCTCTTCATAATCCAGTCTAGGTAAATTGTATGTGTCTAGGAATTTATATATTTCTTCTGGTTATTCAGTTTGTTAATGTGTACTTATTCAAGCCTGATTTTATTTATTCGTATCTTTCCTCTTTTTTTTTTTTTGGTTTAGTTAATGAATTGTTCTTTTTTTGTTTTTTGGTATTTTAGATAGAGTCTTGCTCTGTCACCCAGGCTGGAATGCAGTGGCATGATCTCTGCTTACTGCAACCTCTGCCAGGTGGGTTCAAGTGATGCTTGTGCCTCAGACTCCTGAGTAGGTGGGACTGCAGACTTGCGCCACCACGCCCCACTAATTTTTGTATTTTTAGTAAAGACGGGGTTTTACCGTGTTGGTCAGGCTGGTCTTGAACTCCTGACCTCAATTGATCCACCTGCCTCAGCCTCCCAAAGTGCTGGGATTATAGGTGTGAGCCACTACGACTGGTCAAGAATTGTTCATTTTGTTTATCTTTTCTAAAAAACTGAGTCTTTGTTAATCTTTTGTGTTGTTTTCCTAGTGTCCGTTTCATTTATTTCTGCTCTGGTCTTTATTATTTTCTTTCTTCTCCTATTTTTTGTTTTAGCTTGTTCTTATTTTTATCCAGTGTCTTGAGTTACAACATTAAGTTGTTTATTAGAGATTGTTTTTTAACGAAGCTGTTTATTGGTGTAGCTCCCTTTTATAACAGTTTCTGGTATATCCCATAGGTTTTAGTATGTTTTTTTTTTCCATTTTCTTTTTTCTCAAGAAAATATTAAATTCTCCTTCTAATTTCTTCTTTGACGCATTGGTTATTTAGGAGCTTGTTTTTAAATTTCCATGTATTTGCAAAGTTTGTGAAGTTCCTCCTGTTATTGTTTCTAGTTTTATATCATTGTGGTCAGAAAATATATTTGATATGATCTCCATTTCCTTAAATTTCTTAGACTTCTTTGGTGGCCTAACATATTTATCCTGGAGAGTATTCCATTTGCAGTTGAGAAGAATGTATATTCCACAGCTATTTCACGGAATGTTCTGTAAATGTCTGTTAGGTTCACTTGGTCTGAAGAGCAGTCAAAATCCAATGTTTCTATGTTGATTTTCTGCTTGGATGATCTATCCATTATTGAAAATGGGGTGTTGATATCCCCTCTTTTTTTTCCCACTTCCTCCCAAACACATATTACAAGTATCACAGAAAATTGTAACAACAAAAGCAACTGGTTTTCAACACATAGTGGGCTCAAGCACGAAGGGTGAGTACTGAAGGTCTACAGAGGTCAGACTGGAAGCCCTGCCACAGGAAGTTTGAATCTCTCAAAACAGCTCTTTCCTCCCACAGTCCAGGCTCATCACTTCTTCCTAATCTAAGGTGGCTTATCCACACACAGAAATATAGGCTGCCCCATATATGTTAATAATTGCTCTGTTGTGTTTCACGAGGGATCTTCACAAGCCAAACCCCGGCTCAAATTCTGTACCGGAAGTTCCTGTTGCTGTCAAAGAACTCTTGCCCTCTCTGCACTACTTTGCTGCTGAAGCGACCTGGATCCCCTGCCTTCAACTTCTCCAGCTTCTGATCACTTGGCAGCCTACCATCATCAGTTCTTCTGGTGCTCTCAGAATCACTGGCGTACTTCTGCAGCTCTCTGACGACCTAGGGCTGCAGCAAGAGTCACAGAGCTCTCCTTCTCCAGATTCTGGCTTCCTTTTTTCTTTCCCTTCCATCTCCTTGATACATTTGTCTTGTGAGTGTTTGACTCTATCACTTTCAAAGCTGTGGTGTGATTCGGGTCTTTGGATGAGGCTTCATGCCCTGGCATAAGCAAACAACCTGATACAGAGTGCCCTACAGGGAGTGGCTTTGAGGTATTTCCAGGGCCCTGAAGCTGCTGGAGCAAGTGGGCAACCCCAGTTTTCTTAAGGACTTTTTGATCCTGCTTCAGTTTCAGCTCCAATGTGGGTACCAACTTGCTTTTTAAAACTCTTGAGATCACATCAGTGCTGACATCAAAGCCTTCAGCCAACGTGGGAACTGACCAGGACTCTGCAAATTCCTTATTTAAATACTGGATCTACACCAGGGGTTCCCATGTCAGGGTTCTGGGCAGAGCACCAGGTGTCTCCATTTGCCTCCAAGTTTTCCAGAATCAGATTGCTTTTTTTCTGTCACTGCAGGGTGCTAGGGTAGAGAACCAGTGGTAGAAGCCATGTGTGGAAGCAGAATGGATGTTTGAAGAGCCTCAGGCTAAATCATGGAGCACCCAGCCCTCTTCTCTTCTCTTTGATAGCAAGGGCAATCAGGCCAAGTCTGCCAGCTTAGAGCTGCTCTGTAAACCCAGAAATCTGACATTTAGAGCAATAACTGCCCATAAGCATGCCGAACTCTCTCTAAACTGGTGATGAAATACGTCACTGGTGAAGGGACTAGTGGTCCTAGGGGAGCTGGACACCTGACACTGTGCTCTGGACATTGGGTAAGAAGAAACAAGGGCCCCTATGCATGTAGCAGCAGGATGCCTGGAACCAAGGGGGTGTGGCCTGGGGTGCCAGGCCGCGAGGCCCTGCTTCAAGTTGAGGGCCCAGGGAGGAGCCGGTACCTCTCCACCTCTTGTAGCTCCCATTCCTCTGGCTCCTAGTCAGAATCGGGGTCCAGCTCCCAGCTGATAGGGCCTGGGCCTCCACCCCCTAGATCATGAACCCACAGTGAGCAATGGCAACACAGACATGCCAGTCTAGCTAGAGACTCAGAGTAACTGCCATGTCAATGCATACCAGCCTTCAGCATTCTACAGCATGGCAGCAACCTGACATCTCCTCTTATTATTGTATTGTAGTCTCTTTAGATCTACTAATATTTGCTTTATGTATTTGGGTGCACTGATGCTGGATGCATATATATTTATGATATATCCTCTTGCTGAACTGATTCCTTTATCATTATATAATGATAAATATTTTGTTTCTGCAGTTTTGGATTTAAAGTTAATTTTATTTGATGTAAGTGTAGCTTATATTCATCCCTTCACTTTCAGTCTATGTGTGTTCATACAGGTGAAGTGAGTTCTTATAAGCAGCATATAGTCTTGATTTTTTAAAGGATTATTTAACCACTATATATCTTTTAATTAAATAATTTAATTCATTTATATTCAAGGTTATTATTGACTGGTAAAGACTTACTCTTGCCATTTTATTAAGTGTTTTCTGGTTGTTTGTTTTCCTTCCTTCCTTCCTTCCTTCCTTCCTTCCTTCCTTCCTTCCTTCCTTCCTTCTTTCTTTCTTTCTTTCTTTCTTTCTTTCTTTCTTTCTTTCTTTCTTTCTTTCTTTCTTTCTCTTTCTGGTTTCCTGGTTTTCTGTAGTGCTAAGCTTTGATTTTTTTCTCTTTCTCACATTTATGGACTTGAGTATGTTAAACATCCTTGCATCCCTGGTATAAAACCCACTTGATCATGGTGTATTATCTTTTTGATATGCTGTTGGATGCAGTTAGCTAGTATTTAGTATTTTGCTGAGGATTTTGCATCCATGTTCATCAGGGATATTGGTCTGTAGGCTTCCTTTTTCGTTGTCCTTTTCTGATTTTTGTATTAGGATGTTACTGGCTTCATAGAATGATTTAGGGAGGGGTCTCTATTTCACTATCTTTTGGAATAGTTTCAGTAAGATTGGTACCAATACTTTGACTATCTGGTAGAATTCACTTGTGAACCCATCTGGTCCTGGACTCTTTGTTGTTGTTGGCAATTTTTTTTTTTTTTTTTTTTTTTATTACTGGTTTCATCTCACCATTTGTTATTGGTCTGGTCAGAGTTTCTATTTCTTTCTGATTTAATTAGAAGGGTTGTATATATTTCCAGGATTTATCCATCTCCTCTACATTTTCTAGTTTGTGCATGTAAAGGTATTCATAGTAGCCTTGAAAAATTTTTTATATTTCTGTGGTATCAGTTGTAATATATCTCGTTTTGTTTCTAACTGAGTGTATTTGGATCTTCTCTCTTCTTTTCTTGTTTAGTCTTGCTAGTGATCTATCAATTTTGTTTATCTTTTCAGAGAATCAGCTTTTTCTTTCATTTTTTAAATATATTTTTTATTTCAATTTCACTTAGTTCTGCTGTGATATTTGTTATATCTTTTCTCCTGCTGGGCTTCAGTTTGGCTTGTTCTTATTTCTCTAGTTCCTTGAGGTGTGACCTTAGATGGTCTATTTGTGCTCTTTCAGACTTTGATGTAGGCAGTTAATGCTGTGAACTTTCCTCTTAGCATCACTTTTGCTGTATCCCAGAAGTTTTGATAAGTTTTGTCACTCACTATTACTGTTCAGCTCAAAGAGTTCTTAAATTTCTGTCTTGATTTTATTGTTGACTCAAAGACCATTAAAGAGCTGATTATTTACTTTCCAAATATTTGTATAGTTTTGAGGGTTCCTTTTAGAGTTAATTTCCACTTTTATTCCACTGTGGTATGAGAGGACACGATATAATTTTGATTTTCTTTTCTTTTTATTTTTTTCGAGACAGAGTTTCTCTCTGTCATCTAGGCTGGAGTGCAATGGTGCGATCTTGGTTCACTGCAACCTCTGCCTCCCGGATTCAAGCGATTCTCCTGTTTCAGCCTCCCTGAATAGCTGTGAATACAGGCATGCGGCACTACTCCAGACTTTTTTTTTTTTTTTTTTTTGTATTTTTAGTAGAGACGAGGTTTTGTCATATTGGCCAGGCTGGTCTCAAACTCCTGACCTCAGGAGATCCACCCTTCTTGGCCTCCCAAAGTGCTGGGATTACAGGTGTGAGCCACCATGCCCGGCCAATTTTTATTTTCTTAAATTTATTGAGACTTGTTTTGTGACCTATCACATGGTGTATCTTGAAGGATGTTTCATATGCTGAGGACAAGAATGTATATTCTGCAGTTGTAGAATAGAATGTTATGTAAATATCTGTTAAGTCTATTTGTTCTAGGGTAGTTTAAATTCATTGTTTCGTTGTTTACTTTCTGTCTTGATGACCTGTCTAGTGCTGTCAATGGAGTATTGAAGTTCCCCACTATTATTGTGTTGCTGTCTATCTCATTTCTTAGGTCTAGTAGTAATTGTTTTATGAATTTGGGAGCTCCTATATATACAGGATTGTGATATTTTCCTATTTGACTAATCCTTTATCATTATACAATGTCTCTCTGTTTTGTTTTGTTTTTTTTTACTGTTTTTGCTTCAAGTTTGTTTTGTCTAATATCGGAATAGCTACTCCTGCTTGCTTTAGGTTTTCATTTGGTGGGGTATCTTTTTCCACCCCTTTACCTTAAGTTTATGTGAGCTTATATGTGTTAGATAGTTTCTTAGAAACAGAAGATACTTGCTGGGTGGATTTTTATCCATTCTGCCATTTGTATCTTTTAAGTGGAGTATTTAGGCCATGTACATCATTCAACATTAGTATTGAGATGTAGGCTACTGTTATATTCATCATGTTAGTTGTTGTCTTCGTATCTTGTGTTTTGTGTGTGTGTTGTTATTCTATAGGCCTAGTAAAATTTATGCTTTAAGGAGATAATATGGTTTGGTTCTGTGTACCCACCCAAATCTCACCTTGAATTGTATTAATCCTCATGGTTCAAGGGTGGGACCAGGTGGAGATAATTGAATCATCAGCACAGTTTCCCCCATGCTGTTCTCATGATAGTGAGTGAGTTTTCAAGAGATGTGATGGTTTTATAAGGGGCTTCCCCCTTGACTTAGCAGTCATTCTCTCTCCTGCCACCCCGTGAAGAGGTGCCTTCCGTCATGATTGTAAGTTTCCTGAGACCTCCCAAGCCATGCCTAACTGTGAGTCAATTAGACCTCTTTTCCTAGAATCTTTTTGCTATAGATTGCCCTGTGTCCTAGGTGCTCCAGCCATGGCTAAAAGGGGCCAAGATACAGTTCTGGCCATGGCTTCAGAGACAGCAAGCCCCAAACCTTGGAAGCTTCCATGTGGTGTTGAGCCTGTGGACACACAGAATTTAAGAATTGAGGTTTGGGAATCTCCACCTAGATTTCAGAGGATGTATGGAAATTCCAGGATGTCCAGACAGAAGGTTGCTGCAGGGAAGGAGCCTGTATGGAGAACCTCTGCTAGGGCAATGCAGAGGAAATGTGGGGTTGAAGCCCCCACACTGAGGCACTGCCTAGTGGAGCTGTGAGAAGAGGGCCACCATCCTCCAGACCCTAGAATGATAGATCCACTGACAGCTTGCACTGTGTGCTGGAAAAGCCAGCTCATGAAAGCAGCTGGGAGAGGGGCTGTTCCCTGCAAAGCCACAGGGGAGGAGCTTCCCAAGGCCATGGGAGCCAACCTCTTGCATCAGCATTACCTGGATGTGAGCCATGGAGACAAAGGAGATCATTTTGGAACTTTAAGGTTTAAAGACTGCCCTACTGGATTTCAGACTTGTATGGGCCTGTAGCCCCTTTGTTTTGGCCAACTTTTCCCTTTTAGAATGGGTGTATTCACCGAATGTCTGTACTCCCATTGTATCAAAGAAGTAACTAACTTACTTTTGATTTTAAGGGACTTGCCTTGTCTCAGATGAGACTTTGGAATGTGGACTTTTGAGTTAAATGGAATGAGTTAAGACTTTGGGGCGATTTGGGGAAAAACATGATTAGTTTTGGAGACTTGCCTTGTCTCAGGTAAGACTTTGGATTCTGGACTTTTGAGTTAATGAGTTAAGACTTTGGGGGACTGTTGAAAGGGAATAATTGTGTTTTGACATGTGAGGACATGAGATTTGGGAGAGGACAGGGGTGGAATAATATGGTTTGGCTCTGTGTCCTCACCCAAATTTCACGTTGAATTGTAATAATCCCCATGTGTCAAGGGTGGGACCAGGTGGAGGTAATTGAATCATGGACAGTTCTCCCCATGTTGTTGTGATAGTGAGTGAGTTCTCACGAGATCTGATGGTTTCATAAGGGGCTTCCCTCTTTTCTTGGCTCTCATTCTCCTGCTCGCCTGTGAAGAGGTGCCTTCCACTATGATTGTAAGTTTCCTGATGCCTCCCCAGCTACGCAGAAGTGTGAGTCAATTCAATCTGTTTTCTTTAGAAATTATCCAGTCTTGGGTATTTCTTCAGAGAAGCATGAGAATGGATTAATACAGGAGTTCTATTTTGGTGTATTTCAAGGTTTTGTTCCAAGGTTTGGAACTCCTTTTAGCATTTCTTCTAATTCTGGGTTAGTAGTGCTGAATTCTCTCAGCCTTTGTCTGAAAAAGACTTTATCTCTTCTTCATTTATGAAGCTTTGTTCGTTTATTAAAATCTTTTTTCTTTGTCTTTGTCTGATTGGGTTAATTCTAAAACTTGTCTTCAAGCTCTGAAGTTTATTCTTCTGCTTGTTCTAGTTTAGTCTTGAAATTTTCCAGTGCAGTTTGTATTTCTCTAAGTTTGTCTTTCATTTCCAGAAGTTGTGATTGTTTTTTCTTATAAGATCTATTTCTCTGGAGAATTTTTCATCCATATCTTGTATTTTTTTTTACATTTCTTTAAGTTGTTTTTCACCCCTCTCTGGTATCTCCTTGAGTAGCTTAATAAACAACCTTCTGAATTATTTATCTGGCAATTCAGAGATTTCCTGTTAGTTTTGATCCATTGTTGGGGAGCTGGCATGATTTTTTGTGGGTGTTACAGAGCCCTGTTTTGTCATCTTACCAGAATTGCTTTTCTGGTTCCTTCTCATTTGGGTGAACTATTTTATTAGGAAGTCTGGAACTCAAGGCCTGCTGCTCAGATTCTCTTGTCCCACAGGTTGATTCCTTGATGTGGTGCTCTCCCCCTTTCTCTGGGGATGGGGCTTCCTAAGAGCCAGACTGCAATGATTGCTATTGCTCTTCTGGGTCTAGCCCCCAGTGGGGCTACCAGGCTCTGGGCTGGTGCTGGGGAATGTCTGCAAAGAGTACTATGATGTGATCTGTCTTCAGGTCTCTCAGCCATGGATACCAGCACCTGCTCTAGTGGAGGTGACATAGACTCTGTGAGAGTGCTTGGTTGTAGGTAACGTTTAGTGTTCTGGCTTTCTCAAATGCTAGTTATGCTAGCATTGAATTTGTTGTGTGGACACACTCAAAACCTCTGGTTGACTGGGCATGGTGGGTCACACCTATAATCCCAGCACTTTGGGAGGCCGAGGTGGGTGGATCACCTGAGGTCAGGAGTTTGAGAACCCTGGCCAACATGGCAAAACCTCGTCTCTACTAAAAATACAAAAAATAGCAGGGAGTGGTGGCATATGCCTGTAGTCCCAGCTACTGGGGAGGCTGAGGCAGAAGAATCACTTGAACCCAGTAGGTGGAAGTTGCAGTGAGTGGAGATCATGCCACTGCACTTCAGCCTGGGAAACAGAGTGAGATCAAGATCAAGTCTCAGAAGGAAAGGAAAACAAAACAAAACAAAACAAAACAACAACAACAACAAAATCCTCTGGTTATCCAGGATGTTGCAGGCAGTGGAATTAGCTGTTGTCTTCTTCTTCCTGGGATCAGGGTTATTCTGTCAGGAGTTGCTATAATAGCCTGAGTTGGTTAGTCTCCAGTCAGGATTTGGCACTTTCAAGAGAGCACTAGCTGCGGCCAGGAATTCTTTGTTATTGTAATGTTTCTGTAAGTAGATCCAAGATAAGGGGGCACACCAAGCCATGCAGGATCATATGCAGAAGCACCAGGTTGGTCAGGAAGCTGAGGGCACATGATGATTTTTATGTGACCACATCACCCAAATTTATTTGTCCATTTCTACGCTTCTGAGGATCCTAGCATCTTAGCTATGGATCTCCCAACACCTGCCAGTCACAGCACCACAGAAGTTAGCTGTCTAGGAGCAGAGAACACAGAGCAGTGATGACAAGATATAACTATTTCTTTTTTCTTTCAGCACTTTGATTCTATTGTCCTATTGTCTCCTGGACTACAAGGTTCTGCTAAGAAATGTGCTCAGAGTCTAATGGGGAGTCCCTTATATCTGACTTGACACTTTTCTCTTGCTAATGTTAGAATTCTGTCTTTGTCTTTGACTTTTGAAGTTTGACCATAATGTCTGTTGGGGATGACCTGTTTGCATTGAATTTGACCATTAAGCTTCCTAGGTCTGATGTCTATATCTTTCAGAAGATTTGGGAAGTTTTAAGCTTTTTTTTGTTAAATAAGCTTCCTTTGCCTTTCCCTGTCCCCTCTTTCTGAACATTGCATTGTGAATATTTACTTAATGGTGTCTCATAAGTTCTGTAGGCATTCTTTACTCTTTTTAATTTTTGTTTTCTCTGACTAGGTTGTCTCAAAATATCTGTCTTTAAATTCAAAAATTCCTTTTTTATTTTCTTTTGCTTGATCCAGTCTGCTGTTGTAGGTGGTAGTTGTATTGAGTTGTATTGTTCATTTCATGTATTGAATTCTTCAGCTCCAAGAATTCTGTTTAGTTCCTTATAATAATATCTGTCTCTTTGTTGACTTTCTCATTCACATTATGAATTGTTTTCCTCATTTCATTTCCTGTATTCTCTTATGTCTCATTGAGATTCCTTAAAATTATTATTTTAAACTCCCTTTCAGGCATCTCCTAAATTTTCTTTTGCTTTTTGAGGTCAGTTATCAGAGAATTATTGTGCTTCTTTGAGGGTGTTATGTTTTCTTACTTTTTTTGTTTCTTGTGTCCCTATCTTGATATCTGTACATCTGGTGGGACAGTTGCTTCTTGCATTTTTATGGGGTACTTTCTTAGAGAAAGTTTTTTTTTCCTTGTAGATGTGTCCTAGGATATCAGCTGAGTAGTGTGCATCGGCTTTGGTTCTAGGTAGGTGCAAAGTGTGCTTCATGGGGTTTCTTCAGCTGTAACCAATGTCAGTGATGCCTGTGAGTTTCTCAGTGGCCTCAGCTGTAGAAGTTTGTGGTGGCAGTGGTATGGCTTTGCTGGGGCCAGGACAGTGGGCTGCTTCTCAAATGAAGGGAGTTCATTGTCTTTGCCTCAGCATCTCTGTTGTGCAGAACCACCTGTACACTGGAGAATAGGACACTACATGGGCTTGGGTACTGGGCTTACAGCTGTTATACTGCCTCGCTTCCAATTATTGATATTGTGGCACTGTAGCCAGGTGTGTGAGCATGGTGGAATGGCAGTGCAGCCTCAGAAATGGAGGAGTGCAGTGGCTACTGTTCCCTGAGCAGAATGTGACTTCAGTGACTTCAGTTTCAATTCAGTGTGCCATAGCAGCTTGCATCATGATGGGATTGATGGATCCTAGGGGGTTGGGGTGGGTTCCTCCTCTGGAATAATGCAGCCGTGTGAACTCCAGGCAGTTCCCTAAACTGGGCTCAGGGTGTTGTATTACTGCGGAATTGTCCAGTAGTAGAGACTTCACGTATCTACAGTAGCAATGGAGTGGCAAACGGAGGGGCCCCCTGTTTACCTTTTCCCTGCAGGGAGAAGTCTTTCTTAGTTTGGAGCTGATCTCAACTAGGGAGATGGGATGGAAGAGGTGTGGCATTTTCTTCCCTTCTCTATGCTGCCAATCTGAGTTTCTGTTCTCCATATCATTTTCTCTACTCTCCTCCACCCCGGTCCATACTCCAGTACTCCCCTTTAGACTCTAGCTGAAATGTAGTTGCTTATTTATTGTTTTGGTCCTTTTTATGAGGTGAGACACATTAGGCACCTTTAATCAGCCATCTTGCTGACATTACTCATCATCTTCATTTTTGATTGGGTTTAGTGCCCAGTTTACTAAGACCTTATCACCTCTGCCATGTGTTGGGAACAGCTCTTAGTAATGAATACCAGCAGATCCTTACATGGGTTGTTTTTTTTTTTTTTTTTTTTTTTTGCTTGCTCAAGCATCACAAGGCAAAGTGTAGAGCAAAACTGAGCAGAAGCTAAGAGTGTAGGTAGGAAATAAGAGGTAAAATAATTGGACAGATTTTCTGGTTGGCTTAATTTTTTTTCGAGATCAATTCCAAAATTATTTGCTTAATAGTTTAGGTAATGAAGGACAGTATTTGTTGAGGCATAACATTGTAGTAAATTGAATCAATACATAATCACTCAAGTCACTTCCATTTACAATGTATACGAAACATAAGAAAAGTAGTGAAAGTTGGGCCGTGTGAGGTGTCTCACATCTGTAATCCCAGCGCTTTGGGAGGCTGAGGCAGGTGGATCACGAGGTCTGGAGATGGAGACCATCCTGGCTAAAATGGTGAAACCCCATCTCTACTAAAAATACAAAAAATTACCCGGGCATGGTGGCGGGTCCCTGTAGTCCCAGCTACACGGGAGGCTGAGGCAGGAGAGTGGCGTGAACCCGCTAGGTGGAGCTAGCAGTAAGCCGAGATTGCACCACTGCACTCCAGCCTGGGTGACAGAGTGAGACTCTGCAGTGTAAGTTAAAACAGGTGTAATAATCATAGTCATTATTCAAAAGCACAATGCAGAATTTGACCATGAAAAGAAATTACATCACTTTGAGTAAACTTTTGAAGCTTTTTGACATTTCGAAGCTAAGAATTTATAAAAGGTTAAAGGATCAAAAATTAATTCGAAATAAAGGTTGGTTCATGCATTTTAAGGCAGGTCAGCCTTATATAAATGTACTGTGACCAGACAATATTGCTAGTGCTGTGGTATGAAATGTTTAAAAAGGAAAAATCTTTGTGTTTTGTTGATTCAGAACTATTTATAATGTGCTATCTTTTCCTGTTTTCCCCTACTACTCTGTCTTTGTATTGTCCTTGAATTCTCAAAAGTGACACCTTATTGAGGTTTATCTTTGTATTTGGCAATTTTCTTCTTACTCCTACATGTCTAAAGTAACCATATTTCTAATTTTAAAAAATCATGTGGAAGTTATGCTTTCAATCGAGATGTAATAACAGGAACTGGATTTACAGTCTGGCCAAAACAAAACAAAAAAAGTACACATATGAAACAATGGTTTTCAATATATTAGACATCAGGCAATACATCACGGTGATTCCTGGGAGATAGGAAATGAACAAGGTATATAACGTTAGAGCCTTGAGAGTGTTTCCAGGTTGTTGTGTAGGGAGGGGAACCCAGTGATCTCCTTGGGTTAAGGAGACAGAGCTAACAGTCCAAGAGAATACAGTTACTGGAGTTTGCTGGACAGAGTACTGGATAGGAGAGATCTGTACAGAGAAATAACTCTGAAGATCTGAATAAGGTATTTTTTGGTATCTTTGGATATTAGCATTGCCGAAGGAAATATTGTGAACTTAAAGTTAAAGAGTCCTGATCAGTGTATTCAAGTGAGCAAACTACTCAAGGTCCAGAAAAGAACTCCTTGAAAGGTTTAGAGGGAATAGCATCCAACAATTAAACAGGATTAAGAATAGTGCCAGTTTCTACCTGCTGGAATAAAAAAATCTTTACTTAATAGGGCATTGAGTAAAGTACACAGGGCCTTTCTTCAGTTGTAGGAAATAGCCATAGACTGAGCACTGCTCCAGTCCTGCATAACAAATATTAAAAGCAAGATCTGACTTACTCAAACTGTTGCAGGTAACTTAGCTGCATCCTAGAACAAAAGCTAAGAATATTTATAGCAGTAGAAAAAATCACTACTCAACAAGGTAACACAATATCTGGCATCCAATAAAAATTACTATGCATGCAAGAAGCAGAAAATCAAGATCCATAATGAAAAAGAATAAGCAATTGAAACTGACCAAGAATTGACACAGAAAATAGAATAGCAGAAGAGGACATTAAACAATTACTATGGCCGGGCGCGGTGGCTCAAGCCTGTAATCCCAGCACTTTGGGAGGCCGAGACGGGCGGATCACGAGGTCAGGAGATCGAGACCATCCTGGTGAACACGGTGAAACCCCGTCTCTACTAAAAAATACAAAAAACTAGCCGGGCGAGATGGCGGGTGCCTGTAGTCCCAGCTACTCGGGAGGCTGAGGCAGGAGAATGGCGTGAACCCGGGAGGCGGAGCTTGCAGTGAGCTGAGATCCGGCCACTGCACTCCAGCCCGGGCGACAGAGTGAGACTCCGTCTCAAAAAAAAAAAAAAAACAAAAAAACAATTATTATGGTTGTATATAATATATTCCAAAAGTTAAGTGGAATACATGTAAGATATAAAAAAACACCTAAATCAAAGTTCTAGAGATGAAAACTAAAATGTGTGAGTTGAAAAGTAAGGTGGTTATGACAAATTAGCATTGCAGAAGAAAATATAGTGAACTTGAAGTTAAAGCAATAGAAATAATTCAAAGTAAAACACACAGAGGAAAAAGAATCAGATAACAAAGTACAAGACATTGATAAGTTGTAGAGAAATATTAAGTCATCTATGTATGCAATTAGAATCCCTGAAGAGAGAGAAAATAAAAAAAATTTGAAGAAATAATAGTCAAGATTTTTCCAAATTGATAAAAGCCATAAACCCACATATTCAAGAAATGCAGTAAATCCCAAGCACAAAAATTTTGAAGAAAATTGCATGAAAGCCAGATTGCTACAACTACTGGGAAGAGAAAATCTTAAGATCAGCCAGAACAAAAAAGACACATAAGAGAAACAAAGATAAGAATGACAGAATTTTATTTTCTTTAACAATGCAAACAACATTTTTATGTGTTAAATAAGAAAAAATGTTAACTCAAAATTCCATAGTAAAAATATCTTTGAAAACTTAAGTGAAATAAAAATTTCATAGAATATTTTAAAAAGCTGAAAAAATTAATCATCAGCAGGTCTGCAATATAGGAAGCATCAAAAAAAGTCCTTTAGTGAGAGGGAGAAATATATCAGATGGAAATATAGATTTACAAAAAGAAACAACAAGCACTGAAAATTATAAGTGCATGAATAAGTGTATGAGATTTTTTCCTATTGTAAAAAATCTGTTCAAAAAATAATTGTCTGTTGAAACAAAAACAATAACAAAGTAATGTAGGGTTTATAGCGTTTGAAAATGTAAAACATATTGCAATAACAACACAAAAACAAGGATGAGAGTTAGAGTAATGTACCACTGTAACATTCTTATACTATAACAAAGTGGTATAATATAATTTGAAAATACACTGTGATAAGTTAAAGATGTATACTCTAAATCCTATAGCTGCTACTAAAATAAAAAATAAAGAGCTAGATCTAATAAGCCAATTGAAGATGTAATTGAATCACTTAAAATATTAAATTAATTCAGAAAGGGAAGGAAAAGAAAACAACAGATGGAATAAATATGAAACAAATATCAAAATTATAGGTTTAAATCTGACCATATCAATAATAATATTTAACATAGATTATCTAAATACTTCAATTAAATCAGCAGTTATCAGATTGGATAACAAACCAAGACCCAGCTCTATGCTGCCTACAAAAAAAAAAAACCCTTTAAAAATAAAGATACAAATAGGTAAAAAATAAATAAATGAAAGCATAGAAAACATATACCATATGAACATTAATTAAGAAAAACTGGAATGGATATATTAGTATCAGAAAAACTCTTGCTCTGAAATCTATGTATAAATATATTCATGGATAAAGAAAGTTATTTCATAATGATAAAGGATCAATTATTTAGGAAGACTTAGAAATACAAAATGTTTTTATGCATCTAATAACAGCTTCAAAATATATGAAGCAAAACACATAGATGGAATCTATTTAAAAAAATACTGGGACTAATAAATGCTATTGGCAAGGTTGCAGGATACAGTATCACTTAGAAAAATCAATTGTGTATACTAGCAATAAAAAATCTGATATTACAATTTAAAATATCATTTAAAATAGCATCAAAATATTTAATAACTGGAAATCTGACAAAAGATGCCCTAGAACTATATACTAAAAATTGCAAAACATAGCTGAGAGAAATTCAAGAAGCCCTAAATAAATAGAGAAACATAATATGTCTATGAGTTCAGAAGCTCAATATTGTTAAGATGTTAAATCTCCCAAATTGGTTTATAGAATCAATTCAATAAAAATGCCAGAGGGGTTTTTGTTTTTGTTTTGCAGAAGTTCAGAAACTGGCGTTAAAATTCATGTGAAAATGCAGAGGGTTGAGAATAGGCCAAACAGCCTTGAAAAAGAAGGAAGTTATAGAATTAAAATTACCTGATTTCAAGAATGCTTATAAAGCTACAGTAATTAAGACAGTGTGGTATTGGCATAAAGAGAGGGAAATAGAATAATGGAAAAGAATAGAGAACTCAAAAATAGATTCACACATGTATGAACAAAGGCTATTCAACAAAGGTGAAGAGAAAATTCGGTTAAGAAAGATTATTGTTTGCACTGAATGATACTGAAAAAGACCATATCCATATGCCCAAAAATAACTTCTATTTATATCTCATAACATATATAAAAGTTTACTCAAAATGGATTATAAAACTAAATGTAAAACTCAAACCAAGCAACTTGTAGAAGTAAGCATATGAGGAAATATTTGTTACTTTGGGTTAGGCAGAGATTGCTAAGATAATACAGCAAAACTATAATTAATTTGACTTCATCTAAATTTAAAACTGCTTTTTCAAAGATACTGTTAAGAGAATGAATAAAAAGCCACAGATTTTGAGAAAGTATTTTCAAATCTAATAAAAATCTTGTATCCAGCTGACACAAAGAACTCTCAAACTCAATGTTAAGAAAATGCTATAGGCTGAATGTTTGGGCACCCACTCCCAACTCATGTCTTGAAATCTTAACCCCTATTTTGACGGTTTATCAATAGGTGATAAATGCTCTCATAAAAGACACTTAGGAGGGCTCCCTCACCCCTTCTGCCATGTGAGGATACAGGGAGAATATGATTGTCTATGAACTAGGCAGCAGGCCCTCACCAGTCACTAAATCTGCTGGTGCCTTGATCTTGGACTTCCCAGCCTCCAAAACTATAATAAACAAACTTTTGTTGTTTATATGCCACCCAGTCTATAGTATTTTGTTATGACATTCCAAATATGTTAAGACAGAAAACAACCTAATGTAAAAATTGGAAAAAATGCTTGAAGAGACATTTCAGTAATCAAGATATAAGGATGGCAAATAAGTACAAAAACAAAGATGTTGACCATCAGTGGTCATGAGAGAAATGCAAATAAAAATGACACGATACCATTATAAACCTTTAAGAATGGTTAAAATAAAAAAGACAAACTAAACTTACCAAGTGTTGGCATGTATGTGAAAGAACTAGAACGCATGCATTGCTGGTGGGAATGTAAAAAGTTGCGAACACTTTGGAAAACAGTTTGGTACTTTCTTTAAAAGTTAAATAGATGCAGTACTTCTCTCTTATCTTCAGTTTTGTTTCCCACAGTTTTGGTTGTCTGCAGTTAACTGTGGCCCAAAAATATTAAATGGAAAACTTTAGAAATAAACAATTCATAAGTTTTAAATCACGAATTGCACACCATTCTGAGTAGCATGATGGAATCTTGTACCACTCTGCTCTGTTCTACCTAAGACATGAATTACCCCTTTGTCCAGTATTTGTGTGCTGTATACACCACATGCCCATCAGTCACTTAGTAGCCATCTTGGTTATCAGATCTACTGTCTTAGTATTATTTTATTATATTATTAATTATTATGGTTAATCTCTTACTGTGCCTAATTTATAAATTAAACTTTATCATAAAAAAGCATGTATAGAACAAAACATAGTACTGTATATATAGGGTCTGATATTATACATGGTTTCAGGCATCCACTGGGGGTCTTGAGACATATCTTCCATGAATAAGGGAATCTATTATAATATATTCCCTAGTATACAATCCAGCCATTCTATTCCTAGGTGTTTACCCCAAAGACATGTAAACATATATTCACACAAAGAGTTTTATACAAATGTTCATAGCAGCTTTATTTGTAATGTTCCCAAACTGGGAACAACAGAAATGTCCATCCAGATGTGAATAAATAAATATGCTCATGTCTGATTGTCCAGTGGGACACTACTCACTAATAATAATGAATAACCTATAGATACATAGTATAACTTTCAGCTGTGCCCAACCCTTTGAATGTGAGAACTTTTTTGCTTATCTGTGGTGGCAGATATCACGAAAATTATACACGGATTTTTTTTTTTTTTAACTCATCAGCTATAGTCAGTGTTAGTGTATTTTATGTGTGGCCCAAGACAATTCTTCCAGTGTGGTCTAGGGAAGACAAAAGTTTGGACACCCATGAATGAATCACAAAATAATTGTGCTGAGTGAAAGAAGCCAGACAAATGGAGTATAAACCTTGTGATTCTATTTATTAATATATAACATTCTAGACAATGTGAATTAATCTACGGTGACCAAATTCAGATCATTGTTGCCTGATAATGGGAGATGGGTGGGTGGTATGAGGCAGAATGGGAAGGAAAGACATGAGGAATCTTTTGGGGGTGATAGATATGATCTTTATTTTGATTGTGGTATGATTTCATAATACACCCATATAATTGCGTGCTTTATGTCAATTTTACCTTAAGAAAGCTGTTTTTTTTTTAAAAAAAAAATACAGGAGAAAGCCAGGAAACAAATGGAGACATATAACCTTAAAATATTTTTCCTGATTGTTGAATTTATAAGGTGAAATACCTTAGAACATATATTTAATAATTCATTCAACAATCATTTAAAAAACTATCTGAAACTATGTAATTCAAGGATATCCAAAATGTATAGTCACGATGTACATATCCCCATCTAACTTCTACAGACATCGATAGGTATCTGGCAATTCAAACTTTCTGAATGCAAACAATCTTTTTGAGGAGATACATTTTATTATTAGATAACATTAGTAGGGTATTACAGAAAGTGTCTGCCATGGAGTCTTGGCTCAGATTCCCGCTGTCCCTGTGAACTTTAGCAAGTTATTTTACTTCCCAATGTGCAAAGTGGTGCTCCACCGAGATCTTCTGGTGTCCCTTTTGCTATCTTGGTGGGCCTTACCCTGTCTTCTGTGAGCCTGCCAGTTCATTTTCACACCCAGCGCCCATCCTTACACCTCCGTGGTCCTTAGCTGATGACTGACAGTTGTGGGAGTTAGAAAGTCTTGCCTGCCATTGCAGAGGTCTCTTCCCATATGAGGTTTCATGAAGCAGGACTTCGACTGAAATCCTACACATGTCTGGCTTCTTTCTGTCCTTTTCTTTGATTCCCTCACCTTCTTTCCTATTTTGTTGGGAGTGCTTCCTTCAAACTCGCACAAGAATCTTCATTTCAGAATCTGATTTTGGGGAGCCAGATTCAGGATACTCCTCATAAGTAAATGGGGATGGCAAAACGTACCTTGCAAATTTGTTGCTAGAATCATGATGTAAGGTCTAAAGCTACTGACACACAGGGCCTTCATTAAATAGCAAACACCCTCCACTTGTTACCTAGTGCAAGTTAGCAGCCTAAATACAGCATAATAGTAAAGAGAAATATTGACAAGTAGAAAAAAATCATGAGCATTCTGATCAGAGCCTACTTGGGCTCATATCTCAGCCATGTCATTTACTAGCTATGTTGCTTTACACGTTACTTCATTACTTTGTACCTATCTTTTTCTGTAAAATGGGGATAATAATGCCCAGGGTTGGTAGAAGTATGTTCTGTGTTATAACTGAGACTTAGGTCTGTCATGAGTTAAGCAATATTCCCTGTTCCCTATGTATCTATTTAAATATCCTGCTGTATCTTTGAAATGAGAAAACTTTTAGGAAATACAAATATGAAATGCAAAAAAAAAAAATAAAAATAAAAATAAAACAATAAACAAAACAAACAAAACCAAAAATTCTTGAACCTTGCTCACAACCAAGATTCAGACACAAAGAATTTTTAGCTGGCTTGGGCAAAGTGTGACAAGCAAGACAATTTTGGTGATGTGATTTTGGAAGCCCTGAGAATTCACAAAGGGGAGAAGAAGTGTAACACAATGAATCCACTTTATTCAGCAATGGGAAGTGCTGTAAAGGGACTAGTCATTCTGGACAGAGCTCAGGAAATGATTAGAAAAAGTTCTGACTCAAGAGTTTCCTGAGGGTTGAAGGTGCTCTCACACTTTGTAATACTTTAGATTCCAACTAACTATGCTATTCCATCCCCCAGAGCATTCCTCAGTGGAGCTGTGGTGCTTTCATCTCACTCCCTTCATGCTATCAAATGACAGGAGCCATCTCAGGAGCAGAGGTGAATTGGGAGCGTTCTTTTCTTTTTAACTGTGGTAAGAATACTTAGCATAAGACCTGCCCTCTTAACAAATGTTTAAGTGTGCAGTACATTGTAATTTGTCAGAGATACATGTTGTACAGGGAATCTTTAGAGCTTTTTCATCTTGTTTAATGGAAATTTTAACCCTATTGATTAGTAACTTCCCATTTCATCCTCCCTTCGGCCCCTGGTAACCAACATTCCACGCTTTGATTCTATGAGTCTGACTACTCTAGATACCATATATAAATGGAATCTTATGGTATTTTTCTTTCTGTGACTGGATTATTTCACTTAGCATAGTGTCCTCAAGTCTCATCCATGCTGTCCATTTTGTGGAATTTTTTTTTTTTTTTTGAAACGGAGTTTCACTTTTGTGGCCCAGGCTGGAGTGCAAAGTCGTAATCTCGGCTCACCACAACCTCCCCCTCCTGGGTTCAAGCTATTCTCCTGCCTCAGCCTCCCAAGTAGCTGGGATTACAGGCATGCACCACCGTGCCTGGTTAATTTTGTATTTTCAGTAGAGACAGGGTTTCTCCATGTTGGTCAGGTTGTTCTCGAACTCCCGACCTCAGGTGATCCACCCACCTTGGCCTCTCAAAGCGCTGGGATTACAGGCGTGAGCCACTGCACCCAGCCTTTTTTTTTTTTTAAGGTTGAATAGTATCCCATTTTGTGTATATGCCACATTTTCTTTATTCATTCATATTTCAATAAACACTTAGGTTGTTTCTACATCTTTCTTATTCTAAATAGTGCTGCAGTGAATATGAGAGTGCAGGTATCTCACTGGGATCCTGATTTCAGTTCTTTCAGATATATACCCAGTCGTGGGATTGCTGGATTGGATGGTAGTTTTATTTTTAATTTTTTGAGGAACCTCCATACTGTTTTCCATAGTGACTGCACCATTTTACATTCCTCCCAACAGAGTGCAAGGTTTCCAGTTTCTCCACATTCTTACCAACACTTGTTGTCTTTTGTTTTTATGATAATAGCTATCCTGACAGAGGTGAGAGGATATATCATTGTCGTTTTGATTTGCATTTACCTGATGAATAGTGACATTGAGCATCTTTTTATATATCTGTCATCCATTTATATATCTCTGGAGAAATATCTGTTCAAGCTTTTAGCCCAATTTTAAATCAAGTTATTAGTTATTTTTGCTATTGAGTTATAGGAGTTCCTTATATGTATTTTGGAGATTAATGCCTATTAGATATATAGTCTGCAAATATTTTCTCCTACTCCATAGGTTGCTTTTTTCGGGGGGGAGACAGAGTCTTGTTGTGTCATTCAGGCTGGGGTGTAGCAGTGGTGCACTCTTGGCTCACTGTAACCTCTGCTTCCCAGGTTCAGGCAATTCTCATGCCTCAGCCTTCCAAGAAGCTGTGTCTACAGGCGTGTGCCACCACACCTGGCTAATTTTTGTATTTTTCGTAGAGATAGGATTTTGCTATGTTTCCCAGGCTAGTCTCCAACTCCTGGCCTCAAGCGATCCCCCTGCCTTGGCCTCCCAAAGGGCTGAGATTACAGACATGGGCCACTGCGCCCTGCCTAGGTTGCATTTTCATTCTGGGAAGATTCTGCTCTTCGTGGAGGCAGAGGTCGGGGAGGCAGAGGCATCCAGGTCAGTGCAGAGGGCAGGCAACACTGGTGAAAGATGAGGGGAAGAAGCCAATGATAGGTGATCACTCAGTGGGTTCATGAACACATATTGTACATACTATATATCCAGCAATACATGAATGGAGGTTTTCAAGAGATTAAGAATTCTGTACTGAGCAGGTAGGACACAGAGCAAACAAGATTGGATATTAACATTAATATAGACAGCTTCATTCTTATCCATGGGCATTTGAGGCCTAGGTACATTCATGCTATGCAAGAATCAAGTGAGAAAATAACCATAAAAGGCTTAGTACTAGCCTAACTATATTAGGCACTTATTTTCTTTATTGCTTGCTTATACGTATATAAGAGCAAGCTCTCTCTTTCTCTCTCTCTCTCTGTGTATATATATATACACACACACTCATAATATTCTAATTGACATTTTTAGGAGAAATAAAATGGCATGAAAGGTATTAAAGAGGCTAGAAAATAACAGGAAAAAGTGTACTCACTTCTAAATTAGATGAACACATTTTATCACATAAGCTTCACGAATAAAAAGCCTTGTAATAAGGTTTAATATTTGAACCTAAATGTCTTCAATAATTCATAATAGAAAAGCCTTGAAAAATATGGTATAATGCCCAAGCAGATTTATTACTTTAAAATGTAAATAAGAATATTCACTTTTTTAACCTCTCCTCCCAAATTAGCCATTTAGAAACAGTGCAGCAGTCTAGAACACAACAGTTTGCAGCCTGTATTTCACAGAACCTTAGGGCTTCCCAAAAAAGGCATGAAAGGTGTGAAGTTGTTAAAAGGAAGCATTGGTGAAAGGTGAATGATCCCTTTACACTTTTTCTGTTTTAAGTACTATGACTCAAGGCAGGATTTCATTTGAAAAAATAATTCTGCTATTGAAGAATAAAGATAACAAAAAGGAAAGGAATAAAAGCCATCATTATAACAGAAAGATCATTGACTAGAAATCAAGACATGTGGGATGTAATCTAGCCATGTGATTTTAGGCAAAAAATTTACATTTTGAATTTTGACCGCAAAGATTAAGAGCAACATAGCGTCTTTAATACTATTAAAGGACGCTAGAATGGATTAAGAAGTGATGCTAGTTTCAGCTTAAAAAAATTATTTGAATTTCAATTTCTTAGATATGTTCAAATGACTATAATTAAAATATCTATACCAAGTATTTGCTTTTAAAATTATGTTAATATTTAATACCTTGCCTATCAATAAAAGTTACTATTTATTGAAGTATTATTTCATTTAATTGAATTCTTCCCAGAACCCTATGAGTTGCTATTATCTCCATTTTATTAATAAAGGACAATGAAACTCTGAGATATTCAACGACTTGCCAAAATTAATTGTTTTCCAGACCTTTATAAGCCACGAGTCTTTCCTTTCTACCCCACAGGCAGCCTTCTTTTAGGATCATTTTGGACCAGTGGTGGAATTTATTTGTGGAATCAATGCCTGAGTGCCAAGGATACTTTGGGTTTCTGTAATTTAATGAATCAGTGTCTATCGGAATCAGTCTTAGCAAGAACATATACATGATGACCATACCGTCAAGATTTTCTTGAACAGACTCCATTCCAAGTGTTTTCCACCTGCTTTATTAAAGTATAATTGAGAAATAAAAATTGTATGTATTTACAATGTACAATATAATGGTTTGATATCTGTATACATTTTGAAATTATCAAATCAACCTTATTAGCATGACCTTTATCTCACATACCTATTTTTTTGTGATGAGAACTATTAAGATCTAATTTCTTACTAATTTTTAAGTATACAATACATTATCATGAATTATAGTGATTGTACTATACAATAGATCTTCAGAATGTATTCGTCTTAACTGAGACTTTGTACCCTTTAACTAGCATCTCCCCTCTTTCCATGCCCACAACCCTTGGCCACCACCATTCTATTCTCTGCTTCTATAAGTTTGACATTTTTAGACTCCATATACAAGTGAGATAATGAATTGCAACTGTTTCTCTCCATTTGTTCACTAAAGGCAGAAGTTCATTAAATATAACTTGCTTGGCTAGATAAGTGGGAGAGCAGAGCTGAGATTCAGACCTCAATCAGGTTCAAATAGCTGTGCTATTAATATTTGGCTTCCCAACACTTTCTTATCCAGTGAGTTTTAACATACCTCACTGTCAACACTTTAATTCCAAAATAGTAATCCAGTTACAAAAATCAAACTAAAAGGATCTTAAGACATTGAGTTTCTTCCTCTCCTTTTCAGCACTTGACTTGTTTAAATGCTGCATCATTAATCCTAACAGAGATCTTATGTCTGAGCAACTTCTAAACTATTCAGTAACTGTATTAACTCATTCTCTAAATTGTGGTGTCTGGATTAATGAGGCATATTTCTATGTACATAGAGTTATGTAAAAATGCTGTGCATCAATAAAATACATTTATACAATTTATTAGGCTTGCTTATTCTTGGGTTGTTTGTTACTGGATAAATTACATTAAATGATGACTACTCTCACTAGTTGAGTTGACAATGGGAAGATGAACATCTTTGCAACATAGCTCAAAGTTATAACATTCAGTCAATCACACTGTTTATTGTTACTTTAATTTCACTTCTGAGATGGTAAGTTATTTTTCCTGATTGTTAATCCAATATTATAGCTGGGTCTGAACTCTCACAGATCCCCTAAGCTTAAATATTTAATATATTAGGCTGGTTAAAATGCAAAATGGCTGAGCTACAGACTTCCAGCCTAAGGCTGCAGTTTAGATTTTCTTCTTCCTTTTTCCCCCTGTATATTAAACATCACAGCAGCGTCCTGTTAACATTTGGTGTTTATTGGTTATGGGGTTTCTGTTTTACAGCGAGAGAAAAACTCTGCACACCACTAGGTACACAGCAAAAAGACTGCTATAATGAAACATTTTATCATTGGGTTGTATTTTATGATATCCAAAACTGACATAGGAAGAATTAGAGTTCAGACAGTTACCCTCAAAATTCAGAATTGGATCAGTTACTAGTGCTGCTAACATTCCCTTACCTTATTCATTTCCAAAATGATTATAAATATATATTATTATGGTAGCTGTCCTCCAAAGAGCCTAAGGCACTTTGCACAGAATAATTCTCTCCCTGCCTCTGGGAAAAGGGGAGGAAGCTTACCAGAAACTGCTCTCACTCTAGTTCTATTCCATAGTCTCAATGACCTAAGTACTATAATGGAAGATCTGGATTTCCAACCCCATAGGCCAATGGTTATGCATTAAATCAAACATATAACAGTACTATATAATTACATGAACCTGATAGACTGAAAAGTAAGATATTTATTAATATTATTAAATGTTTCAGGAAAAGTAGTTTTGCATGAGTGTCTAAAAGCTTGGGTTCTCTTTTCAGACTATCTGAATTTGAATTCAGGGACCAGAACAAATAGCTTTGGTAGATTAATTACAGTGAATATAGATGAGCTCATGTCTCTCTCTCTGTCTCACCCCTTGTTTTCCCTTCGTTATTCCCACTTCTCCCTGTTTCTTTATAAGGAACACTATGAAGAAACACTCTACCGTGCATCACAGTGGAGCTGGTGCAGCATTCCAGTGACCATAAGGCCACTTAACTTCTAATGGCAGCTCTTTATCCCAATCCATTGCATAATTCTGCTTCAGTACAATAAGGGGGTTGGGCTAGGCCACTAATTGTTTGTTTTCTTTCAGACTACGTGAGAATAAATTTAACATGGTTTTTCTTTGTTCATTCTGAACCTGTGCTACCCATTCAGCTACCTACTTAAACAGGCTCTGGAAATATTGCTCACCTGCGTTCCCACAGAATCCTCACATTTTTGTCTGGGAATGAATAGCAAAGAAAACGCATTATTTTTATAAATTGTGGGTGAATCAGGCTCTTCCAGTTGTAGAAAATTTTGTAATTTAAATCAAATTAAATTTAATATGCATTAGTTTTTAAATTTAAGGAGTATGCTCCTTCTAGTGCTTAAAAAATTGTAACTTAATTAAATGCATTCACATTCCTGTCCCAAGTCTGAACAAAATTTCTAATTCTGGAACTATCTTTATATGTGTATGTATATATTATTAATATCAAAAGTGATATCCTTACTTTTGGATTTTTTTTTTTTTCAGCTTGTGATTAAGTTTTACCGAAATCTCTAGCTGTCATACTTACTTCTATTGTTTAGCTGTATCTCTTTCAGCTTTCTTTCCACTATCTTTTATAAATAAAACATGATCCTTAAGAATGAAATATTATTAATGCTGTGTTATTAGACTGAAGGCAGCACAATATTTCATAGGCATGTCTTATAATGAATGAAATACAGCCACAGAGATGTCCACAAAACAAGCACATAACATAGAAACATGTATTCATAATGAAGATAGAATGCTGAACAGGAATTCTACTAGCTATATTTTGTGATTTTGTTTTTCCTTTTGCCACTAACCTGGTATAAATGATTTAATGTTGTGTCTCGATCTTCCATTTGTAGAGGAAAACCAATAGCAAACCTGTTTAAACTGCAAGATGAGAGTTGGTGCTGCACAACTTTGGCATTGGTAAATCATGTTCTTAGTAAACCTGAAAACAGTCTGAATCTTGAAGCAGTTAAACTTGGAGATAATCATTTACTTTATCTAAAAGATGTATCATTCATTTGTGGAACTCCACACTATGAGTGTCAGTGGACACATATATGAAGAAATATATTGTGGACAAGTATAGGGGACAAAAGTATAGAAATATATTACACAACAAAGCAGAAGATGATGTGTGCTTTAACACCAGCCTCAAGTTCTACAGAAATTGAAAGGTAGAAGGCTCAAGGGACAATTTCACTATTTCGCTAGCAATGTAATCAGAATAACCTGAATTGGCAAATTAAAGGGGTAAATTACCAAATATCAAATACTGCAAAAAATTAGGTGATATTGTACTTTCCTAAAGATCCTTCTTGAGATTATATGGGTTACATGTTGAATGGCTATGTACTTTATCTTTCAAAACAGGGACGGTTTTGAGAGTGAAAGAAGATCTATTAATTACTCTGGATAACAGGTATAAACTAGGACTATCTTGGGCTATCTGGGATGTAGTGTTAACTTTGAAACTCAACAGAGTTAGAGACATTAATATACTTGTAAGCTAACAAGTTAGCCTGCCACTGTATGTCTGTATATGTGCATAATGTATGTGTGTATGTACATATTTATGTGTGTGTGCATGCATTTACACTCTAACAGAAATATGAGACCTCTAGTTGGATCAGAAAATAGATCTCTTATCTCTCTTAATAGAGCATCTTTTGTCAGTTTCCACACCCCAGTTCCCCATGTGGCAATTTTGCGAGAGCCAGATATACCTGCACAGGTGGCACAAGAGAGAACACCACATTGTGAAACTCAGAACTTACATAGGGCAGCTGGCATGCCTGCACATCCTCTTTGCTGGGGAGAGAAAGAAAGAGTTAGAGAGATAGATAGAGATTCCTTTTCTCTGGAATGTGAGCCAATCCTATCTGGGAACAGAAGGGGAAGTTGTCTACTTCATCACCTTCACCACTCTGGAATGTAAATGAGTGACTCCCAGGAGCTAAATTTCTATGGGTCTCTGGAGGTATCTATCTTTAAGATTGCTATTCAGTTATCTGTTTTTGTTTGTTTGTTTGTTTTGCTTTTTTGTTTTGCTTGTCGCCCAGGCTGGAGTACAGTGGTGCAATCTTGGCTCACTGCAGCCTCCGTCTCCCGGGTTCTAGCGATTCTCCTGCCTCAGTCTCCTGGGTATCTGGGGTTAAAGGCATGTGCCACCACGCCTGGCTAATTTTTGTATTTTTGGTAGAGACAGAGATTTGCCATGTTGGCCAGGCTGGTCTCAAACTCCTGACCTCAAGAGATCTGGCGGCCTTGGCCTCCAAAAGTGCTGGGGTTACAGGCGTGAGCCACCATGCCCAGCCTCAATTATCTGTTAACCCAGGTGACTGTGCGCTTTGCTCAGAAACATTATAGTATTTATGAAACACTGTCTGCCAACTAGTCTCTCACCCTAGTTGAATATCACTGGGTGCATGACTATCTTTTCAAAACCAAAGACAATTACAGTTAATTTCAGAATTTTCAGTGAAACCTAATGCTTCCCTAGGTTTCTCAGATAGCCTGTTTGGGGCTAATTTATGTATTTATATCTGAATGGCATATCCAGAGTGAATCCAGTTGAATTCCCCACAGATTTCTGGGATGAGAAACATAGGCATTAGGTCATTTTTGGTAGTAAACTACAGAAATCTGATTTGAGCTAGCTTACGCCCCCAAAATGGAATTTGTTATAAGGCCATTTGGTGTCAGAAAACCTAAGGGAAAGATGAGCTGAAAGGAAGGATTCTGCTTCCCTGCATCTTTTTCCTGTGTTTCTTCCTCATTCTTCTGTCTCATTGCAGATCAGTTCCCTTCGTGTCTCTGTCTATAGGGCTTAATATGAAAAATAAAGAATACTTTTGTTTCAAAAAGTCATAGCATAGCTTTTAATGCATATTTTACATATCTCTCTGTCTTAGGCTTTGTGGCAAGAAACAAAGATTCAATCAAATTACTTTGGGCTATTTGTGCGATAACAAGGGAGATCCTGTGGAGCTTAAAATAGCAAGATTCATGGGTTTCCAGATAGGCAGAATCTGACACTGAGTCAGAAACTGGACTGGGTTAACTTTTAGCCCCTAGGAAGTTAGATTTTGTTCATCTTTTGTGTTTAACATAACTCAGAAACACACTCTGTACTTTGGTGCTACCCAACAACAGCCACATTACCACGAGACCGTCTCTCTGACCATTCCCACCCGAGCACCCTGGCCTCCCTTTGTATGTTTCCAGCTTCTGGGAAGAACTACTCAAGTCTCCTTTTAGTGGCATCTTTAGGATTTCTGTATGGCTGAGGCTCAAGGCAGGCATGAGGTTTGAAAAGGGCATTAAAATTATGTTTTCATTATTAATAAAATTGCCTACTTTAAGGAACTGAGGTGGGGAGTGATAAAGATTATGGAGCAGGAGTGAGTCTCTTTCCCAAGCCAATGTCAGGTCTAAAAATGTACATGTTTCTGAAAGAGAAAATCTGATTGGAATAGAAAGTGTCTGTCATCTCTGTTTAGGCAGAGCTTTTGCACTGCCTTCAAGTCTTGTGATCTCTCCCTGACCTAATCAGGAGTGTCCAGACAGGCATGGTCACATGGCATAGCTCAGGATTATTTCCACAGAAGGAGCTGCCTGGACCTTATTACTCAAGGTTCCCGTATCATCGCCACTGGTGTTCCTCTGATTAAAGCAGAGGGAAGCTTATTTGTAAGAGCACCAAATCATAGACTTGAACCCCAGCTCTGTGGTTTGAAGGGCTGGTGACTTTAGACAAGTTATTTCCTGTCTATGAGGCTCTGTTTTCTTGTGTTTGAGATGGAGATACTGACCCCAACTGAGAAAAGTAGCGAAGACGAAATGAGACAGTGGATATAAAAGAATTATGTGGTTGGTAAAGCCTTTTGAAAGTAAAGGGTTAACATTTGCAATGCTGTAAAACTTTCAGAAGACTTGGCTAATATTAATAATTAAATAGCCAACACTTCCTGAATGCGTCTGCTCCAAAAACTTTGTGCATATTATTTTAATTAGTCATCATAATTACTCTATGGGGTACATACTATTATTGTTTCTATTTTCAGATGACAAATCTAATGTACACAGAGGTTAAGTAACTTGCCCAAGGTCACATGGCCAGTAAGTAAAGTTAGGACTTAAACCAGATAGTCTGGCTCCAAAACCAGTACTCTGTTCTACCTAGGTCTCTAAGACTCTAATGAAGTTTCATAGTAACAAACAGTATAAAAATATAAATTAATCCATAAGGTAGAAAAATCAACTTTTGTACTGTCCTAAGGAGCTAGAGATAACCTTAAGAAACTAAGATTCTTGTATGAGAAGAGAGTCTAATTTATACACAACGAATCAGGCCAAAGTTGTGCCACTTGCTGGTTTAAAAAGATTACTTTTTTTTTTTTAGTTTTGTTTTCCATTTAGATTAGGAGGCTTTCCTTGTTCTGTCAGAAATACTCATAGGTGTTAGTGAACACTGTTGGGTGTGTTTCTGGATTAAAGAAGTGCTAGGCCAACAAATTAAATCTTTTGATCTTTTGTAAAGAAATAGCTCTGTAATTGTCAACTCTTTCTGTTAAGAAACTCAGTTGCCTTGAACCATAAGCGATCATAGGCCCGTACAAACATTGACTTTTTTGAATTCCACAGTTTCTAATTTCCCTAGTTAACATCTTGATGTATACATATAGATTTTCTGAAAATAACACAGAAAAATTCTACTGCTCAAAACTGGTTCCATAATAATTATGCAGCATTTTATAATTGAAAGGTTAGAAGAACAGTTATTTTTTTCTTTTTCTTTTCATTTATTTTTGTTTTAAAAAATTAACATACATTTCATATTAATGCATAGTTATTTTTAAGTTAAGGGGTCTAAATACTTTGCATGATCCTCACTGTCCATGAACATACAGTACAAAAGTAGTAAGAAAACACTAGTGAATAGTAATTCACTAGTATTGTTATTGTTTTAATAGCTAACAATCATCACAGGTTTACTATGTTTTAGGCACTGTTTTAAATGTTTTTGTATGTAATTATTTTAATCTGCACAGCTTTAAATCTTTGGGGTGACAGAGATTACTAGTTTTCCCCCCAATTTCTGTTCTCCCCTCTTGCTATAGTGATAAAGTTTTATCAAGGCATGTGGCATCCCTTGAAACTAGATGTGGCCATTGACTAGGTTCTGGTCAATGAGACTGTGAGTAGGAGTGAGGTGGGAACTTCTGGATCATACTCCTAAAGGAGATGAGGACATGTTCCCTTTTTTCTTATCCTCTTCTGCTAGCTAGAATGCAGATATCCTGGTGGCAGCTGGAGTAGCCATCGTGGTCCATGAGACGGAAGCCACCTTTTGAGAGAGCAGAATAAAAAGACACAAGGAGTCAAGCTCCACAGAATCATGGTGCCACCTTAGCAGCCCTGGACTCCTATACTGAAGAGAAGCAAACTTCTATTTCATTTAAGTGGCTATTATTTTTGTTCTTATTATTATTCAGTCAAACCACTACTGTAACTACTGAAGTCGATATCATCATCATTCTCATTTTAAAGATGGATAAAGTGAGACACACAGAACTTAAGTGATGGAGTGGCAGAGCCAGGGTTTGAACCAGAGAATCTAGCTTCAGAGTCTTCCCTCTTAACCACAGCCCTCTACGTTTTTACTTTTTCTGATAAGATACCATGCATATTTGTGTTTTATTAATTTTAACGTGTGATTTTCTGCCATTTGTGACTTAGGGATGGGAGGATCAGAAGTTTTTTGTTTTTTTTATTTTTTGCCTTTCTGCCTTTTGTATCAGTGAAGAGGTCATGTTGAAATCAATCTGGATGTGTCTAGATTCATGTAGGGAAGGAAGGTGAGGCTGACAATGGAACCAGAAACAGGGAGGCACAAGTGATGATGTGTAGAAGATAGGGATGGGGACGTAATGAAATGGAGACGGGAATGTGATTAAAGAGAGCCAATTTCTGCACAGCTGATATGGAAAGCAAATAACAAGTGTGTGGAAAGAGGAAGGAGATAAAGTCAGTATTTCCATATCACTGACAGATCTGGTCCCATGTCAGGTGCAATCAAGGTTGCCTGCATCTTGCAGTTGGTCCTACTAGCTGCAGGTACCCTGGGACAACAATGATCCTGCAGCCTAAAGGAATACATAATGTTCTCGAAACTTGAGTTTCAGTGTGACCTTCTCCACGGGAGTCTTTTCAGCTTTAGGCCTTCTGCGGAGGCCTCAGAGCAGCACTTCCTGAAGCTTCATTTAAAGATACTGTTTCGTTCCCCTGTCTGTCCTGGCTTCTCCTTCTGTCAGCTTTGTGGCAGCAAAGGCAAGATAACCCTTGGCATTAGAAAGGTATGATGCCTAAAATTAGAAGACTCTGAAATCATTTCAAATTGACCCCTCACTTTTCATATAGGTTGACCTAAATTTCATTTCAGAACAGAGATTCTTCCTCTCACCACATAAGTTTTGAGCATGTTTCTTCACTTTTCTCTGTTTCATTTTCCTTAGGTGTGAACAAAAGACTTGAACTAAATGAATGCTGAGGGCATTTACAGGAATAGCCTTCCATGGTTTGCCCTTCTCCATAGATTAGTATTTCCAAACCACTGAAAAAGAAGTCATAAACCATGCATTTTCTTCAATACTTCCTTTCTCTTCACTGCCTCAGTTACTTAGATAATGGGACGTTTTGTGTGATCGTGCCTTTGTCTAAGAAATCATGAAAGAGGAAGTGTCTCATTAGAAAAGGTGACTTCTATTTACTTACATTGCGACCAAGGCAAAAAGACAATTCCATCTTCAGGAAAGTGGATTTGTTCCAGGGAGAACAATGAGAAGATGTATCTGGACTCCACATTTCTGCCATCTGGGATTGCTCTCTCATCGAAAGGAGAATTTCCTAACTTCTAACTTCATAAACGTTGCTCTAGGAGAGGAGTAGTAATGACCCTCACTGACAAAGAATGCAATACAATTCAGAATATGCTTGACACAAATCATCATCAAGTTGATAGTGCTTTACACTTGGCAAAGTGCTCTCACAGTACAAGGCCCCCTGCCCAATGTGGGCAAAACACAATGAATAAAATATGATCCCCGCTCAGAAGGGGCCTATAATCCAGGGCAGAAAATAGACATGTGCATAAATAATTCTAACTCAAGACAGACCCCATTTCTGCTTTATTAGAGGTACAAAGAAAATGCCAGCAGAACAGCAGAGGGAGAGGTTACTCCCCATAGGGTTGTAAATGAAGGTTTCTTGAAAAAAGTGAGAATGTGCCAAGGCTATTGCTAACAGCAAACATAACTGGTTACTTTACCTATTCAATTTCTTTTAATTTTTACAATAACCCAAATGAGGATGTAGAAGATGAAGAAAAAAATTGAAAATGTAGGAAATTTGTTGTCTTATGGATACAGATAGAAGGGGTTGATGCTGCTATTCACCCCAGAGAAAACCACAGAGTTGCCTGTGTGAGAAGCATCTAGATTTTAGAGCACTTCTTATAATTGGAGAGTGTGTCCGATGACTTTTGACTTGTAGGCACATAAAAGGAATTTTATGCATGCTTCAATGTATATTTTAAGTCTGACTATACCTAACATGCTTATCAACAGTAGTCATTTTAGTATAATGAGAATATGTGATATTTCCTTTTATTTATTTTCCAAATACAATTTAAGGGTATGCCTTTAATAGAGACAGAAAATAAATAAAAAGAAATTAAAAATTAAAAAGGAATAGTGACAGAGTAAAAGCGAGAGTGAGACATGAAAATGTTTTACATCTATAGGTTTCTTACATTTCATTTTTTTGTGACTGAATATATTGCAGTGCTTATCTTGATCCCTGAGAGTGCATATTGTTATTAGCAGACACTGTCAGCTGGTGGAAAGAGCACAGATCCAGAGACTTAGAAAGCTTAGGTTTTAATCCCAGCTGTCTTGCAAACAGGAAAAAGAAAAGAAACAAAAAAATCTTTTGGTAATATGCAGTTATGTGCGTGCCACCATCTTTCTTCTTCACTATAGGTCTGCGCTTTTTTTTTTTTTTAAAAAAAAAAAAAAAACAAAAACAAAAAACGGAGTCTCTCGCTTTGTCGCCAGGCTGGAGTGCAGTGGCAAGTGATGTCGGCTCACTGCAACCCCTGCCTCCTGGGTTCAAGCCCTTCTCCTGCCTCGGCCTCCCGATTAGCTGGGATAGCTGGGACTACAGGCGCGCGCCACCACTCCTAGCTAATTTTTGTATTTTTAGTAGAGATGGATTTTCGCCATGTTGGCCAGGATGCTCTGGATCTCTTGACCTCGTGATCCCCCCGCCTCGGCTTCCCAAAGTGCTCGGATTACAGGCGTGAGCCACCTAGCCCGTCCAGTTCTCTGATCTTAATAAGCCATTTAACCTCAGCCTCAGATAGCTCATCTGTTGAGCCCTCATTTCCCTCATCAAGTGCTTGTACAACATTGACAAACATATAATCTGATATTTATGTAAAGTAGCTATTTTTTAAAAAAAATTTATGGCTCCTCCCGCGAATCTCAGCCTCTGGCACCAGGGCCGCTCCGTCCGTGCTCCGCCTCGCCATGACTTCCTACAGCTCTAGCCAGTCGTCCGCCAAGTCGTCCTTCGGGGGCCTGGGCGGCGGCTCCGTGAGTCTGGGGCCAGCGGTCGCCTTTTGCGCGCCCAGCATGCACTGGGGCCGGCAGCCGCGGCGCGTCCGTGTCCTGCGCCCGCTTCGTGTCTGTCCTCGTCCTCCTTGGGGGACTACAGCGGCGTCCTGGCCGCGTCCGACGGGCTGCTGGCGGGCGAGAAGCTCACTATGCAGAACCTCAACGACGGCCTGGCCTCCTATCTGGACAAGGTGCGCGCCCTGGAGGCAGCCAACTGCGATTTGGAGGTAAAGATCCGCGACTGGTACCAGAAGCAGGGTCCCGGGCCCTCCCGTGACTACAGCCACTACAAGACCATCCAGGACCTGCGGGACAAGCTTCTTGGTGCCACCATTGAGAACTCCAGGATTGTCCTGGAGATCGACAACGCCCGTCTGGCTGCAGATAACTTCCGAACCAAGACTGAAACGGAGCAGGCTCTGCGCATGACCGTGGAGGCCGACATCAACTGCCTGCGCAGGGTGCTAGACGAGCTGACCCTGGCCAGTACCGACCTGGAGATGCAGATCGAAGGCCTGAAGGAAGAGCTGGCCTACCTGAAGAAGAACCATGAAGAGGAAATCAGTGGGCTAAGGGGCCAAGTGGGAGGCCAGGTCAGTGTGGAGGTGGATTCTGCTCAGGGCACCGATCTTGCCAGGATCTTGAGTGACATGCGAAGCCAATACAAGGTCATGGGGGGCAGAACTGGAAGGATACTGAAGCCTGGTTCACCAGCCGGACTGAAGAATTGAAGCGGGAGGTCGCTGGCCACATGGATCAGCTCCAGATGAGCCTGTCCAAGGTGACTGACCTGCGGCGCACCCTCCAGGGTCTTGAGCTGCAGTCACAGCTGAGCATGAAAGCCACCTTGGAAGGCACACTGGCAGAAACGGAGGCGCGCGTTGGAGCCCAGCTGGCGCAGATCCAGCCGCTGATCAACGGTATTGAAGCCCAGCTGGGCGATGTGCGAGCTGATAGTGAGGGGCAGAATCAGGAGTACCAGCAGTTCACGGACATCAAGTCGCGGCTGCAGCGGGAGATCGCCACCTACCGCAGCTTGCTCGAGGGCCAGGAAGATCACTACAATAATCTTTCCGCCTCCAAGGTCCTCTGAGGCAGCAGGCTAAGGGGCTTCTGCTGTCCTTCGGAGGGTGCCTCCTGGGTAGGAGGATAGGAACGAAGGTACCCTTATCCCATGCTCTTCCCCTGATCTGCCAATAAAATTTTATGGTCCAAGGGAAATATATACATATGTATATGTGCGTGTGTGGTTATGTGTGTGTGTGTGTGTGTGTGTGTGTATATATATATATATAATAAAAACAATACATGCTTGTTGTAAAAACGTAGAAAACACGGCGAACTAATCAGAAATCCATAAATATCACCCGTGACTTTACCACCCAGTGAGATCCACGTTGCTTGCACTTCGTTGAATCTGCTTCCCATTTGTACTTCTGTTTCTCAACATTTCTCCAGGCTAAGAAAGGTGAAAGCAGGGAATCCATCTGCCTTTATCCGACTCAATGATCCTGGTCAGGTGAGGAGGCACTTAACGTCGTGTTGAGTGGATAAGATATAAGTATGGTTTCCTTATTCTCCCTCTCTCTCTGTTTTTTTTTTTTTTTTTTTTTTTGAGAGGGAGTCTTGCTCCAGGCAGTGCAATGAATGGCAAGATGTCCGCTCACTGCAACCTCCGCCTCCTGGGTTCAAGCTATTCTCCCGCCTCAGTCTCCCGAGTAGCTGGGATTACAGGCACATCACCAGGCCTGGCTAGTTTTTGTATTTTTAGTAGATATGGGGTTTCACCATGCTGGCTAGGATGGTCTTGAACCCCTGACCTCAGGTGATCTGCCCACCTCAGCCTCCCCAAGTGCTGGGATTACAGGTGTGAACCATTGCACCTAGCCATTTCCTGATTATCTTTTTCAAAACTCTTCTTTGTGACTCAGGCTGAATTTATTCCATGCCTTAAATATAGGCCTTCTCAAAACTTGGCACCTCTTGATTTTTTTCAGGGCCTGGCTCCTGTTTACCATTTACTCTCCCAGTTATCTTGTGAGGCTTCTAGGACAGACTTCCCCTGCTCTGGTGCATACTTGTAGAATGATAGAATGGTGGATGTAGACAGGCCCAGGAAATCTTCTGCTCTCTTCTTTAATTTCCAAGAGGGAAATCCAAGGCATCCAGAGGGAACTAGATCAAAGTTATAGAGAAGGTTCTCTGTGGAGCCTGGACTCACCTTGAATCTCCTATAGCCCCCAACCCAGAACAGAACATCTAGAACCTGATGATAGAGTCAATCTTGAGATATTCCTGTCCTTGTATAGAGAAGTCAACTAGAGTTTAATTTATATCTCTCCTCCAACTTATGAAGCATTTCTTTGCTGATACAAGGTGTGATTTAGATTTTTTAGGCTTTCCTCTCCATTAACACTACAAAAAAGAGTCCTTAGGGGTCATCCTCATAGCTGTCACATCGGCTTCTGTTGACCTTAAGTTTTCCTCTCAGAATACCCTGGGGCACATCATTTGGATTCTTTCAGTCTTATTTTTCTGCTTTTAGTATTACATGTTCTGTCATCTGTACACATTTTTGTGAGCATAGTCTTTAACACAGGAATAACCAGGAAAGATCTGAAGAAGCTCAGTCAGCAGCCATGGTATGTAGCAATTCATGTTAGCGCCTGAAATTATTGTGTTCATTTTAATAGAATTGATATAGTTTAGGCATAAATCTGTGTTGTTTTGGTGCTCAGCTCTACAAAAAACGTCCCCCTTACAATTATAAGAAATTTTCATGTCATCAGAAATAATCCTCTGAAGCATATTTTCGGTGTGGCAAGGCAGGGAGAGTCCATCTTCCATTCATCCTGAGTCTTCGGTCAGTTGCTTCCTATGAAGACGCCAGTCGCTCAGCGATCTTGATTACAGGCTTGATTCTCAAGGCTCGGGAGTGGCTGAGCGCATTAAAACACACACTTTGGGTGCTAAACAAACCACATAGTAATTCTGGAAGAGTTTTAGAAACATTTCTGCTTTGCAAAGGGCTTCCATCACATAATCTCCCATTTTTGTTTCTTTGTTATACATTTTTTGTTTCTAATTTAATTTACGAATTAAAACTGTATAGATTTATGGTACACAACATAATGTTTTGAAATATGCATATATTGTGAAATGGCTCAATCAAGCTAATTAGCATATGCATTACCCCACATACTTATTAATTTGTGGTGAGAAATACTTAAAATTCACTCTCAGCAATTTTCAAGTACACAATACTTTATTATTAACTATAGTCCCCATGTTGTACAATGGCAGCCTCTTCAATAAATGATGTTGGAAAACTGAATAGTACTAGGCCCTTATCCATTTTGTGCCTGCAGACCGTGAGAAGCTGGGGTCTCCCAGGGTGGAACTGCGGCACGCTCTCCTCCCCAAAGCGCAGAGGACAGGCAGCACCAGTTGCAGGAGGCACCGCGGACCCATTTCCAGCTCTCCACCAGAGTTCAGTTCGGCGGAATTCTTTTTTTTTTTTTTTTTTTAGGAGTTCGAGTTCTTTATTAAACATATGTCTGTCTACAAAGTACGAACATTTGTATTTCTATGTGCTAAGTAGGGAGGGACAGATGCATGGAGTTGTGAGAGAGCCAGACAGTTCCAGAAAATAGGAATCACACATAAAACCATAGGTTCTGAGAAGACCTGGGGTAACTTCCACAGCCAGGTCTAAGTGCGGCCATCTGTGTGTGGCCAGATGCTGGCTATTGGCCAAAGAGGGCTGCCTCCCTCCACCACCCCTTAGGAGAGGAAGCTTCTGCCTCATACCTGCCAATGATAAAGTGGTATTAATAAGGTGTGGAGTGTAAAGGGAGAACTGTGAGGTTTCAAGGCCTGGGCTTGATGGACAGGGAGGAAGTGGGGGAAGAGTATGGAGAGGCAAAGGGTCTCCAAGGTGAAAGAGAGAAAGAGGGGTCTGTTTATCTGCAGTGTGTGGAAGCCAGCCTCCCCAGAGTGTCACTGCATCGCACCCAGCTTATTGGGGCTCCCTGAACGGAATCTTAAGCGAGAATCTGGGAAAGGACTTCCCACAACTAGCGAAGATGTGGCCTGTGGTGGTGGATAGATGGCTGGGACAATGCTCTGGGCTGGATTTGGTTTGTGGCCTTGTTTGGTTTGAGGTTAGGAGCCAGGATTCAAGACAGGCCAACAAACACCTAATCCCTGGATCTGTTCATCCACTCCTGGGTGTGAACAGGTGAAGTTTTCCCACACACCTCTTATAATCAACCAGACGTGGGGCAAGAGGACTAGTGGTGGGAGCTGAGAACTGGAAGATGGGGTGGAAGGCTGGACTCAGGGGCAGCCTCAAGATGGAGCAGGCAGCCTAGACCCTTGGTTAATGCCAGTCTCTGCTAAGTTCAACCCTGGGGGAATTTGTCCCTAATCCCACTTCCAAGAACCCACCATTGGCCCCTCTGGTTGATGATTATGATTCACTAATTTTCTGTTTAAAACCTGCAGCATTTTCCCAATATCGGCACTTCTAAATAATTTCCCACCCCCACCGGACCGTTATGGAACCTCCATGACTGACCTACCTCTCAGCCCCTTATTTATAGCGTCCTCAAATACAAGGTGTTTTAAAATCCTCAAAAACATGGCTGGCTCTTTGAACGCATTTGGGGCATCTGCTTTCTGGTATTGGTGTGTTAGACTTCTGTCAAAAATACAATTACAATGCAGTGTAAAAATACTGGTTTTTAGCCTTTTTTCCCCCAAGTAATATACAGCATGAATCACACTAGGAGCAGAGTCTGGAATTTTAACCTTGTTAATTAACATAATTTCCTCATCACGTCTGTGAGTCACGATCATGTGAAAACTGCTGAGAGTTAGAAATAAGGTACAACGCAACACACCTTTTCTAAACGGAGACCCCAACATCCTCCTCCCCACCTACTACAATTTCTCTGGGGATTAATGGGTAAGAGTTTAAAACCTATTAGTGATGGGAGCATACTCGTGAAAAAAGTTGCTAATTTGATTTGGTTCGGTGCTTTATCAATTCAACTAATTTGAAAAATAATATTAAAGATAATGCTGAAATATAACTAATGCCTTTTGCTGCCAGGGAGCAAAATCCAAGTGGGGTGTGGTTAGAGATGAAAATACAGACAATAGAAGATTGTGGGCCAGGGTAAGATGTTGAAAGAAAGGGCCTGGAGTTTCCAGCTCCCCGCCCTCTCCCTGAAGAGAAATTCAGCTGAAGGTGTCCCATTGTCTGCCCATCTTAATAGGTGACATTTGGGGAGGCCCCCTTCCAGGGGCAGTGAGATTCCAAGACACCTCCTGCCAGGGTTAGCCTCCACCTAACAGTCTTTTCACTGTTCAATGCCCCTTGTTACTTCTCTTGCTAACCATAGGGCTTGGCCCATCTTCTCAGGTTTCCTGGAGCAGAAAAGGCAAGAATGTTCCAGCTTCTCCTGTCCTGTCTCCAAACAACTGTCTCAATCTTTTAAATATTTTGAAGATTTCCAACCCCATCATATAAATATAGAAACTGGAATAATTCTACATCCAACTACATCCTTGGGTTTGAATTCTGGCCCTGTCACTTACAGCTGTGAAAGTCTGGACAAGTTATGAAATCATTTCAAGCCTATTTTCTACATTTGTAAAATGTCAATAGTAATAGTGCCTGTTTCCTAAGGTTGTGGTGAGAACTAAATGAGATATTACATGTAAAGCCCTGCTACATGATGAGCTATCAACAAATATTATTTCTTTTATTTTGTTCTTGGCTTCACTTCCTAAAAGCTGTGTTATTTTGGGCACAGTTCATTCATCAAATGGAAAAGGGGCAGGTAATAGTAAAATCTATTGTTGATATTGTGAATATTAATGAGCGAAAAGCATTTAGAACAAGACTGGGCTTACTCTAAATGCTAAAGAATGTTAACTAACTTATTCCATTCATTGATGTTTAGATCTAGACCCTTAATTAATGGTGGACACAGAAGGAACATAGAGTCAGTTCTCTTTTCTGTTCTCTAGGTGTTCAGTGGTGAAGAAAGGAGCACACAGACTTCCTTCAAGAACTCCCACACTGCTGTTCTCCTCAGTGTCCACTATCGACTTCCAACCTGCTTTCCAGGCTCCACTGGTAGGTCTTGCTCTGACCTGAGAGAGGGACTAAATGGAGGTAGAGCTAGTGTTTGTTTTGGCCCTTACTTGAGGAATGGAAGACATGCAGGGGACACAGAACCATCCTAAATGTATGGGATATGGAGTGATCTTGGGCTTTTGGTGTTCTTCAGGGACACTTATACTTCCCCCGTCAGGCTGACTGGTCATGGACATCTATTTTCTAGTCTTGATTACTTCAGTTTGAGGTTCTAGCACTTGCTCAATCACATAAGCCCTTGGGAGGATGTATGCTGTTAAGTTGTCTTCAGTCAACATTCCTCAATTCCTGCAGCCAGGATTGACTAAGCATCTGGTATGGAAGGTTGGATATTAGAGGCCAGATATATGGTGAAGAGAGCAGATGTGGTAAGCCCCCTTTACAGACAACAAAGGCATCCTTATAGCGCTTTATTGGCATTTGCTTTGCAGATTATGTAGTGCTGCAGGTACAGTGAACCTAAAGGTGCTGGGTTTTCATGAAGGAGAGAAGGCAGGCCAACCAGATGAGAGGAGTGAAAGAATGGTAACAAAAAGGTCCTTCATGACATTTTTTTCTAACTGAGTTTTCACAGCTGGCTGCTTAAACACCAGGTGGGGCATGAGAGACAGGTTTCTCTTCTGCCACTTCTCTGAAGTTTCCCAATTGCACCAAAGCATACATCATATACACTTTGGAGAGGCATAGCTCAGCATTTTAGTCCAATGGCCCGAGGAAACGGATACCCCGTCACCTGGAAAATGCTGCTTCTTGCTCTTAGGGCTCAATGTTGCTCTCTATAACTGCTTTGAAAATAGCATCACAATTGCACACTTGGCATCAGGAATGGGGTGGTGATGGGGTTGATGAGAAAGAATGTGTTTCTACTGTAAGTTAAAATATTTTAAAAATATTTGGATGTCAGATCTCCTTGGCTGCCAAATTCTTAGTTCTACTTTCTCTTTATTTTCACTAAAACTGAAGGCTTTTCTAAAGACAGAAGGCAGAGTACTTCCTGACATCTAGTACTAGATTTTTGCCTTACTAGCTAATGCTTTAGGGTTAAAACAGAATATATTTTGGCCATGTGGTTATCTGAGAAAAACTTTTGGTCATGTTTAGTTTGTGGAAAGAAAATTTTTTATCCTTTTTTAAGGATGATGAAGGATGGAAATGAGGACCAACTCCCTGGAAAAATCTGCAAGACGGCCTATGAGATACAGATACTTGCCTCTTAAATGTAGGCAGGCAGACTGCTGAGTGTTTTAGATCCAGTGATTACACAATCTGTTACAACATAAATAGATATCAATTTTAAGCTAAAAATGGATTTTGCTAGTGGGTCATGTGTAACAGTTCTTTCCAAATGAAAAAAAAAAATCTGATTGTAGTTAACTATGAGAATTTTAGCAGACTAGAACTATAAAAAAGATTAAAGAATCTGTTTTCCATACAGTATATCTTTCTAAACCAAAACCAAAACCAAACAGCTATATATGGATTAATTTTCTGGATAATCCTGGGAAAAGCCTCAGTTATGCTGGAGATTATATCTGTATAGAAATGGTTGAGAACTAAGACACTTTTTTTCTTAAAACTATGCTTTTACTTTCACGGAAAATAATCCAGTGCACACTGAATTGGGTTGTTTGGTAGGCAAGATTTTAATCAGCACTATTGTAGGAGAGAGTCAAATTCCTGGCAGGGCCTAGAAAAGAGGGTCTGGGGTCCATGGATATGTCCATAAATATACTTATCAGATTTAATGTATAACACACAATATATATGGGAATTACACAGTCTATTTGGAAACAGCAGCATTGCTAATACCCAAAGAAATGAGAGAAAGGCTTCGGCCTAAGTTCCTGGAACATTTGTGTGGTTGCTGTTTTGAGTTCCAGAAATAATTTTGCAAAAAGTAAAGGGCTTTCAGAAAGACCACCTATCCCTACCCTACAGTGTTTAGTTAAATAATTTATAATTTTCAGCCACATTTAATTAATTTTCTACCTCATTACTCTTAAAAATGCTATCTCATATTGAATAATGACTTAGTGTTTGTTTATTTGCTGGGTAGACAAATTAAGTCAGAATAAAGTCAGAATAAAGGCTTTAAATTTGCAAATGTAGGAAACTGTTATTTAAACAATCAAAAAAGAAAATAAGAGACTTAATTTATTATATAGCATTTAATTATGCTATTTAAGAATGTTCACACAAATTTAAAACAGAATTTCTTAACCTGGGTCTGTGAACTATAGATCAATTGTTAGGGCGCACAAGGTCTGTGAATTACTGATATATTATCCATAGAAGTTCAAATGTGTGTTCGTATGTGCTCTTTATTGGATATGATTTTCTCACTTACATGAGATTGCAAATGGTGTTCAAGAATTTTAAGAAACCTATTTAAAAACCACCAGTTTAAAGGAGCCATGCATGCCAAATTTTAAGTAAAAAAATTAATGAATATGTAGATAATTTGTAAACATTGTCATAGAATTAATCTTTAAATTTAAATTATCTTTAAATGATAATTGAAGGATATCTGAGAGCATCTCTTCAAATAAATATTTTTCTTAAGTGATTATTACAAGCAAAGAATGCATTATGCTTTCTTAGCATAAGGTACTTGTTCCAATATTTAAGGCATGGACTTTGTCACACTGAGTAGTGACATTCATTTGTAAAATTGATAGCTTGAAAAAATAGAACAAACTTGCTAATCTCAGGGAACTGAATATTTGGATTATTGAAGAATTATACAATGTAATAAACATGGATAATTTTTTTAGCAACTTAATACCTATCTCTCACTTTTGATAAGTACTTCAGAGTTTCCCAATCACTTTCGTATCCACTATCTTGTTTGAGCTTCACAATTACCTCATCATGCATAGATTGTGGGAATTATAATCCTCTTGTTTTTAGATAAGCAAAGAGAGGTTGTTGCATGAGTTCACCACAGCTAATATGAGCCAGATTTCAGTGTAGGTCTCCTGACTTCTAAAATTGTGGATTTTTAAAAATGGCAACTTATTCTTTCTCTATGTGTAACAATGGAAGTTATTATTCTTTAATAACTTAGAGGGCACTCTCAGGATCACATGTTGATTGTCACTATGACTGCTGTTATCACTATATGGTTCAAAATAAAACATCTCATGATTTAAGCCTTCTGATAATTTGGAGTCTAAGCATGGTGATAAACACTATCTCAGGATTGTTTTCTAATAAAAAGTAATTTTTAACAAAGCTCACTTTGAAAGTGGCAAGTTTCAGACTCATTCATAGTCATATGAGTAAAATCATTACTTTTATCATATAGTTCATGCTTTAACCACTCTAACACATATCCACATTTTGTTTATATGCCACATATAACAAGACAAGATATTCATCTCTGCAAAAAGCAGCATAAAATAAATACATTTATGGAATAGGGACATTAGAAAAATTTTCAGATGATTTACATATGCATGTTTTGTATTATAAAATTCTAAGTTTGGGCCGGGCGCGGTGGCTCAAGCCTGTAATCCCAGCACTTTGGGAGGCCGAGACGGGCGGATCACGAGGTCAGGAGATCGAGACCATCCTGGCTAACACAGTGAAACGCCGTCTCTACTAAAAAACACAAAAAACTAGCCGGACGAGGTGGCGGGAGCCTGTAGTCCCAGCTACTCCGGAGGCTGAGGCAGGAGAATGGCGTAAACCCGGGAAGCCGAGCTTGCAGTGAACTGAGATCCGGCCACTGCACTCCAGCCTGGGCGACAGAGCGAGACTCCGTCTCAAAAAAAAAAAAAAAAAATTCTAAGTTTGGTTCAAAATTATTGACTGAGTGCTTAAATTATCAGGCACTGTGATGGGCTCTAGGCATACAATGGTGAATATGATGAACCCTGATATAAGTTCTCAAGGAACTTGTGTTTAATGGAAAATTGGGACTCTAAGATCCAGATTGTGTCCACTGATTTTTTTATATACAATATTTATATAGTGAATATGTGTGAATTTGTGGAAGCCAGGATATCGGGATATTGGTAGAGACCTCTTTCTACCAATTAGTTTCATGTTATGGATGGAATCTACAGAGTTCATGTTTGGTCTTTCTAGATGCCTGTCCTTTGTAAAGAAGAAAACTTTTCCTATTTAGGATAACACATTCTCTGGTATGAAGGATCTTTCAGCAGGGATTTGACAAGCTCTTGGAGAGTTGTGGAGGAAAATGCAAACATAAGTGAGTAGTCATTATAAGGAAAATTACAATTTTCTTCCAATTAGAGATCTCATGACTTTTGACAAACCATTCGAACTTAATGCGGCCTTAGGTTTCTTCAACTTATGAAATGAATTAAATATATTTTGTCTATATATATTATAGGATTTTGATAGCTCTGACTAATTTAACAAATATATAATATATATTTTTATTTTTATTTTTTCCAAATTATCTCAGTTTTAATGAATGGATTAATACAGCTATGAAAGGACTTGATGGAGAGAGTTTGTCTTTTTGCCTTTCCACCTTCTGCCATATGAGGAAACAGTATTCCCCCCTTCTAGAAAATGCCATTTTCAAGGTGCCGTCTTAGAAACAGAGAACAGCTCTCACCAGACAGCTGAACCTAACGGAGCCTTGATCTGGAACTTCCCGGCCTTCAGAACTGCGAGGAAATAAATTTCTGTTCCTTATAAATTTCCCAGTCTCCATTATTCTGTTATGGCAGGACAAAACGGTCTAAGACACAATTTTTTTAAAAGACACATAGATGCTATTAAGAATATATTTCCAACTTCAGAAAGTTATTTAAACTGTTTATGGTGTAAATTGATGCTGTCAGCATCTTCCAATGATTACCCATGAAACTTCTGGCTTTTAGTTTCATGATACTACCTATGTTTTTGTTTTAAAATCTTATAATCTCTGACAATAGAAACCTATCTTTATTGCCTGGGTCACAGCTATTATAGTTGATTTTAGACAAGCTTACCTAGATTCCCAAAGAGTTTTTAAAGTTATGATCCTTTTGACATTGCTTCACAAATAATAAACCTTTTCACTTACTTTTTTTTTTTTTTTTAAATCTTTTTTTTTTTTTTTTTAACAAAGTTAATTTTATTTTTTAGAGATACTAATATAAAAACAGAATTAATGATGGGTGGAGAGAGAACAAATTACCAAAATTAGTGAATCCAGCTTACAGAGTCAATAGCATACAAAACTCTGCTTTTTTGATTTCACCAAACCTTTCATATTGTCGCTATCAAAATTACCTCTTTATTCTTTATGTGTCCAGTAACAAATTTTAAAATTATTTTGCATATTTTTCTTTTAAGTATTTCAAAATATGAAGTGGCGTTAAAAACCAAAAAGGATAATTATACTTGCTTTTATATTTTCTCATGCAATTATCTATACCTATAATTTTTATTTTTTTTTATATAGACTTGAGTTTCTGTCTAGTGTCCTTCATTTAACCCAAAAGACTACCTTGAGCATTTTTTGAAGGGTAATTTTAATGGTAACAAATCTCAGATTTTGTTTATCTGAGACTATTTTAATTTATCCTTCATTTTCAAGTACAGTTTTGCTGAATAGCGAATTGTTGGTTGACAGCTTTCTTTTAATTGACCACTTAAAAAATTTTTTTTTAGAGATTAGGTCTTGCTATGTTACACAGAATATTCTTGAACCCTGGCTTCAGGTGATTCTCTAACTTCAACTCTTGAGTAGCTGAGATTACAGGTATGAGCCACTGTGGCTGACCTCATTCAGTGCTTTAAATATGCCATCTCACTCACTCTGCTCTCCCTGGATTCTTTTTTTTTTTTTTTTCTTTTTTTTTTTCTTTTTTTTTTTCTTTTTTTATTTTTTATTATACTTTAAGTTCTAGGGTACATGTGCATAACGTTTATATCATGTATAACTCCCCAATGCAATCCCTCCCTCCTCCCCCTCCCCATGATAGGCCCCAGTGTGTGATGTTCCCCTTCCCGAGTCCAAGTGATCTCATTGTTCAGTTCCCACCTATGAGTGAGAACATGCGGTGTTTGGTTTCTCTTCTTGTGATAGTTTGCTAAGAATGATGGTTTCCAGCTGCATCCATGTCCCTACAAAGGACGCAAACTCATCCTTTTTGATGGCTGCATAGTATTCCATGGTGTATATGTGCCACATTTTCTTAATCCAGTCTGTCACAGATGGACATTTGGGTTGATTCCAAGTCTTTGCTATTGTGAATAGTGCCGCAATAAACATACGTGTGCATGTGTCTTTGTAGTAGAGTAATTTATAATCCTTTGGGTATATACCCAGTAGTGGGATGGCTGGGTCATATGGTACATCTAGTTCTAGATCCTTGAGGAATCGCCATACTGTTTTCCATAATGGTTGAACTAGTTTACAATCCCACCAACAGTGTAAAAGTGTTCCTATTTCTCCACATCCTCTCCAACACCTGTTGTTTCCTGACTTCTTAATGATTGCCATTCTAACTGGTGTGAGATGGTATCTCATTGTGGTTTTGATTTGCATTTCTCTGATGGCGAGTGATGATGAGCATTTTTTCATGTGTCTGTTGGCTGTATGGATGTCTTCTTTTGAGAAATGTCTGTTCATATCCTTTCCCCACTTTTTGATGGGGTTGTTTGTTTTTTTCTTGTATATTTGTTTGAGTTCTTTGTAGATTCTGGATATTAGCCCTTTGTCAGATGAGTAGGTTGCAAAAATTTTCTCCCATTCTGTAGGTTGCCTGTTCACTCTGATGGTAGTTTCTTTTGCTGTGCAAAAGCTCTTTAGTTTAATGAGATCCCATTTGTCAATTTTGGCTTTTGCTGCCGTTGCTTTTGGTGTTTTAGACATGAAGTCCTTGCCCATGCCTATGTCCTGAATGGTACTACCTAGATTTTCTTCTAGGGTTTTTATGGTATTAGGTCTAACATTTAAGTCTCTAATCCATCTTGAATTAATTTTCGTATAAGGGGTAAGGAAAGGATCCAGTTTCAGCTTTCTACTTGTGGCTAGCCAATTTTCCCAGCACCATTTATTAAATAGGGAATCCTTTCCCCATTTCTTGTTTTTGTCAGGTTTGTCAAAGATCAGATGGCTGTAGATGTGTGGTATTATTTCTGAGGACTCTGTTCTGTTCCATTGGTCTATTCTCTGTTGTGGTACCAGTACCATGCTGTTTTGGTTACTGTAGCCTTGTAGTATAGTTTGAAGTCAGGTAGCGTGACGCCTCCAGCTTTGTCCTTTTGACTTAGGATTGTCTTGGCAATGCGGGCTCTTTTTTGGTTCCATATGAACTTTAAAGCAGTTTTTTCCAATTCTGTGAAGAAAGTCATTGGTAGCTTGATGGGGATGGCATTGAATCTATAAATCACCTTGGGCAGTATGGCCATTTTCACGATATTGATTCTTCCTATCCATGAGCATGGTATGTTCTTCCATTTGTTTGTGTCCTCTTTGATTTCACTGAGCAGTGGTTTGTAGTTCTCCTTGAAGAGGTCCTTTACATCCCTTGTAAGCTGGATTCCTAGGTATTTTATTCTCTTTGAAGCAATTGTGAATGGAAGTTCATTCCTGATTTGGCTCTCTGCTTGTCTGTTACTGGTGTATAAGAATGCTTGTGATTTTTGCACATTAATTTTGTATCCTGAGACTTTGCTGAAGTTGCTTATCAGCTTAAGGAGATTTTGGGCTGAGACGATGGGTTTTTCTAAATATACAATCATGTCATCTGCAAACAGGGACAATTTGACTTCTTCTTTTCCTAACTGGATACCCTTGATTTCTTTCTCTTGCCTGATTGCCCTAGCCAGAACTTCCAACACTATGTTGAATAGGAGTGGTGAGAGAGGGCATCCCTGTCTTGTGCCAGTTTTCAAAGGGAATTTTTCCAGTTTTTGCCCATTCAGTATGATATTAGCTGTGGGTTTGTCGTAAATAGCTCTTATTATTTTGAGGTACGTTCCATCAATACCGAATTTATTGAGCGTTTTTAGCATAAAGGGCTGTTGAATTTTGTCAAAAGCCTTTTCTGCATCTATTGAGATAATCATGTGGTTCTTGTCTTTGGTTCTGTTTATATGCTGGATTACGTTTATTGATTTGCGAATGTTGAACCAGCCTTGCATCCCAGGGATGAAGCCCACTTGATCATGGTGGATAAGCTTTTTGATGTGCTGCTGAATCCGGTTTGCCAGTATTTTATTGAGAATTTTTGCATCGATGTTCATCAGGGATATTGGTCTAAAATTCTCTTTTTTGTTGTGTCTCTGCCAGGCTTTGGTATCAGGATGATGTTGGCCTCATAAAATGAGTTAGGGAGGATTCCCTCTTTTTCTATTGATTGGAATAGTTTCAGAAGGAATGGTACCAGCTCCTCCTTGTACCTCTGGTAGAATTCAGCTGTGAATCCATCTGGTCCTGGACTTTTTTTCGTGGGTAGGCTATTAATTGTTGCCTCAATTTCAGAGCCTGTTATTGGTCTATTCAGGGATTCAACTTCTTCCTGGTTCAGTCTTGGGAGAGTGTAAGTGTCCAGGAAATATCCATTTCTTCTAGATTTTCTAGTTGATTTGCGTAGAGGCATTTATAGTATTCTCTGATGGTTGTTTGTATTTCTGTGGGGTCGGTGGTGATATCCCCTTATCATTTTTTATTGCGTCTATTTGATTCCTCTCTCTTTTCTTCTTTATTAGTCTTGCTAGCGGTCTGTCAATTTTGTTGATCTTTTCAAAAAACCAACTCCTGGATTCATTGATTTTTTGGAGGGTTTTTTTGTCTCTATCTCCTTCAGTTCTGCTCTGATCTTAGTTATTTCTTGCCTTCTGCTAGCTTTTGAATGTGTTTGCTCTTGCCTCTCTAGTTCTTTTAATTGTGATGTTAAAGTGTCAATTTTAGATCTTTCCTGCTTTCTCTTGTGGGCATTTAGTGCTATAAATTTCCTCTACACACTGCTTTAAATGTGTCCCAGAGATTCTGGTATGTTGTATCTTTGTTCTCATTGGTTTCAAAGAACATCTTTATTTCTGCTTTCATTTCGTTATGTACCCAGTAGTCATTCAGGAGCAGGTGTTCAGTTTCCATGTAGTTGAGCGGTTTTGATTGAGTTTCTTAGTCCTGAGTTCTAGTTTGATTGCACTGTGGTCTGAGAGACAGTTTGTTATAATTTCTGTTCTTGTACATTTGCTGAGGAGTGCTTTACTTCCAATTATGTGGTCAATTTTGGAATAAGTGCGATGTGGTGCTGAGAAGAATGTATATTCTGTTGATTTGGGGTGGAGAGTTCTATAGATGTCTATTAGGTCCGCTTGGTGCAGAGATGAGTTCAATTCCTGGATATCCTTGTTAACTTTCTGTCTCGTTGATCTGTCTAATGTTGACAGTGGAGTGTTGAAGTCTCCCATTATTATTGTATGGGAGTCTAAGTCTCTTTGTAGGTCTCTAAGGACTTGCTTTATGAATCTGGGTGCTCCTGTATTGGGTGCATATATATTTAGGAGAGTTAGCTCTTCCTGTTGAATTGATCCCTTTACCATTATGTAATGGCCTTCTTTGTCTCTTTTGATCTTTGATGGTTTAAAGTCTGTTTTATCAGAGACTAGGATTGCAACCCCTGCTTTTTTTTGTTCTCCATTTGCTTGGTAGATCTTCCTCCATCCCTTTATTTTGAGCCTATGTATGTCTCTGCATGTGAGATGGTCTCCTGAATACAGCAGACTGATGGGTCTTGACTCTTTATCCAGTTTGCCAGTCTGTGTCTTTTAATTGGAGCATTTAGTCCATTTACATTTAAGGTTAATATTGTTATGTGTGAACTTGATCCTGTCATTATGATATTAACTGGTTATTTTGCTCGTTAGTTGATGCAGTTTCTTCCTAGCCTCGATGGTCTTTACATTTTGGCATGTTTTTGCAATGGCTGGTACCGGTTGTTCCTTTCCATGTTTAGGGCTTCCTTCAGGGTCTCTTGTAAGGCAGGCCTGGTGGTGACAAAATCTCTAAGCATTTGCTTATCTGTAAAGGATTTTATTTCTCCTTCACTGATGAAACTTAGTTTGGCTGGATATGAAATTCTGGGTTGAAAATTCTTTTCTTTAAGAACGTTGAATATTGGCCCCCACTCTCTTCTGGCTTGTAGAGTTTCTGCCGAGAGATCTGCTGTTAGTCTGATGGGCTTCCCTTTGTGGGTAACCCGACCTTTCTCTCTGGCTGCCCTTAAGATTTTTTCCTTCATTTCAACTTTGGTGAATCTGGCAATTATGTGTCTTGGAGTTGCTCTTCTGGAGGAGTATCTTTGTGGCGTTCTCTGTATTTCCTGAATTTGAATGTTGGCCTGCCCTACTAGGTTGGGGAAGTTCTCCTGGATGATATCCTGAAGAGTGTTTTCCAACTTGGTTCCATTTTCCCCCTCACTTTCAGGCACCCCAATCAGACGTAGATTTGGTCTTTTTACATAATCCCATACTTCTTGCAGGCTTTGTTCATTTCTTTTTCTTCTTTTTTCTTTTGGTTTCTCTTCTCGCTTCATTTCATTCATTTGATCCTCAATCGCTGATACTCTTTCTTCCAGTTGATCGAGTCGGTTACTGAAGCTTGTGCATTTGTCACGTATTTCTCGTGTCATGGTTTTCATCTCTGTCATTTCGTTTATGATCTTCTCTGCATTAATTAGTCTAGCTGTCAATTCTTCCACTTTTTTTTCAAGATTTTTAGTTTCTTTGCGCTGGGTACGTAATTCCTCCTTTAGCTCTGAGAAGTTTGATGGACTGAAGCCTTCTTCTCTCATCTCGTCAAAGTCATTCTCTGACCAGCTTTGATCCGTTGCTGGCGATGGGCTGCGCTCCTTTGCAGGGGGAGATGCGCTCTTATTTTTGAATTTCCAGCTTTTCTGCCCTGCTTTTTCCCCATCTTTGTGTTTTATCTGTCTCTGGTCTTTGATGATGGTGACGTACTGATGGGGTTTTGGTATAGGTGTCCTTCCTGTTTGATAGTTTTCCGTCTGACAGTCAGAAGGACTGTCTGTTGGTCTGTTGGAGATTGCTTGAGGTCCACTCCAGACCCTGTTTGCCTGGGTATCAGCAGCAGAGGTTGCCAAAGATAGAATATTGCTGAACAGCGAGTGTACCTGTCTGATTCTTCCTTTGGAAGTTTCCTCTCAGGGATGACTCCACCCTGTGAGGTGTGGGGTGTCAGACTGCCCCTAGTGGGGGATGTCTCCCAGCTAGGCTACTCAGGGGTCAGGGACCCACCTGAGCAGGCAGTCTGTCCGTTCTCGATCTCAACCTCCGCGTTGGGAGATCCACGCTCTCCCCAAAGCTGTCAGACAGAGTCGTTCGCCTCTGCACCGCCCCCGCTGCTTTCCTATTGGACCTCAGCTGTGGGCTGTCCCCAGAGGTGGAGTCTACAGAGACAGGCAGGTTTCCTTGAGCTGCTGTGAGCTCCACCCAGTTCGAGCTTCCCAGCGGCTTTGTTTACCTACTTAAGCCTCAGCAATGGCGGGCGCCCCTCCCCCAGCCTCGCTGCTGCCTTGCGGATAGATCGCCGCAGACGGCTGTGTTAGCAGTGAGGGAGGCTCCGTGGGCGTGGGACCCTCCCGCCAGGTGTGGGATATATTCTCCTGGTGTGCCTGTTTCCTTAAAGCGCAGTATTGGGGTGGGAGTTACGCGATTTTCCAGGTGTTATGTGTCTCAGTTCCCCTGGCTAGGAAAACGGATTTCCTTCCCCCTTGCGCTTCCAGGTGAGGCGATGCCTCGCCCTGCTTCAGCTCACGCTGGTCAGGCTGCAGCAGCTGACCAGCACCGATTGTCCGGCACTCCCTAGAGAGATGACCCCAGTACCTCAGTTGAAAATGCAGAAATCACCAGTCTTCTGTGTTACTCGCGCTGGGAGTTGGAGACTGGAGCTGTTCCTATTCGGCCATCTTGCTCCGCCTCAACAAATATATATTAATGAATAATTGCTGAAGATTAGCAATTTGCCTTGCCTATTTTTTGCTTATAGTTTTGTTTTCTAGAAAAAAATTCAATAATTTATATCCCTCCCCAAACTAAAAAAAGAGCCCAGATTTTTAATTTCTTGATAAAATCTCATTACTTTGGAAAAAAATATTAAATATAGACTCATTAAATTTACCTTTGTTGTTGGTTTATTGACAATAAATGGAGGGAAACTAACAGTCTTATTAAGTTATAACTTACATTCAATCAAATTCATGCTTTGTAAGTGACAAATGATTTTTAGTACACTTATAGAATTGTGCACTCATCTAGTTTTAGAACCTCCTACCATCCCCAAAATATCCTTCAAACACATTTGTAACCACTCCTTGTTCCTCAGCCCCAGGAAACCACTGATTTGCTTACCGCTTTTATAGACTTGCTGTTACTGGAAATTTCAGATAAGTGAAATTATGCAATCTGTAGTCTTTATAGTATGACTCCCTCTACTTAGCATAATGTTTTTGAGAATCATCCATGTTATCACATTTATCAGTGTTTCTTTCATTTTAATTCCTGAACAGTATTGTGTGGTATGAATATATACATTTTGTTGATACATTCACTACTTTATGGGCACTGAATTGTTTTCAGTTTTTAACTACTATGAATAATGATGTTGTGAAGATTCACATACAACTGTGTGGATGTAAGTTTTCATTTCTCTTGGGTAGGTAGGCACTTTGGAGTAGCATTACTGAAATTTACAGTAAGTTCATGTTTAATTTTTTTTAAATTGCCATATTATTTTTTCAAGTAGCTGTATCATTTTACATTTCCACCAGCAATGTATGAGGTTGCCAGTTTTTTCACATCTTTGCCAACACTCAGCATTGTCAGTCTTTTTGATTATAACCATTCTAGTCGATACATAGTGGTATCTTACGTGGTTTTAATTTTCATTTTCCTAATGACTAATGATTTTGAACATCTTTTTACATGCTAATTATCCATTTGCATATATGGCAAAATGTTGATTCAAATTTTTTGCTTTTATTTTAATTTGGTTGCTTATCTTATTGAGTTGTAGACCTTCTTTATGTATTCTGAATATAAGCTTTTTATTAGATATATAATTTGAAAATATTTTCTCCTGATCTGTGACTTATCTTTTAATTTTCTTAACAGAGCTTTTGGAAGAGGATACTTTAATTATGATGAAGTCCAATTTATTAATTTTGGTTTTAGAGATTTGGCTTTTGGAGTTCAGTGTAGTCACTCTTTGCCTAATCCCAGGTATCAAAGATTTTGCATGTTTTCTCTTTGAAGTTTTATATTTGTAGGTTTTACATTTACATCTATGATTCATTTTGAATTAATATTTGAAAATAATGTGAAGTATTTGGAAAACTGGTCAGGAAAGCACTTTAGGAGATTAACCTGGAAAATAGTGCCTTTGTCAAGTAAATATGTAAGAAACAAACTTCCTAAATGAGCTCTTATCTTTTCTGTTATAAAATGAGAACGTTCTTATTACAAAAGAAGATTGGAAGGGATTTCTGATTTGCAGCATTGGAGTAGTAAGGACCAGATTTACCCTCTAACCTGAAACAACAACAACAAAAGACAAAAATATACAAAACCATGTTTTTTAAGATACTGGACTTCAGGCAACAAAATGTAGTGACCATTGAGAGAAAGTAAAATGAGGTGAACCTTATGATTTCCGCAGTTTACTGCCTTGACAGAAATTCCAGATCTTGGGCAGGGAGGGAGAAACCAGGTGGAGCCCAGCAGATTTTCTCAACTAGAAGAGCAAAGCACTTAGAATTCTTAGAAGACACTCCTGGAAAACAGAAAGATACATAGGGAGAGAACTTGAGGTATTTGCAAACAGTCCCCTACAGTTTTCGACTGAGTATTGTTTAGTGCATGAATGTGAGAAAACTATGCTAGGCCAGAATAAGAACTATCCAAAAGGTTTAGCTGTAACCGTTCATGTGGCTTATATCAGACCCTAAATTGTGTTTGTTCACACTAGACAGACTAGACAGTCTCATAATCCACATAGCATTAGAGAATAATTAGCTCTAAACTAAATATGCCCTGGTCCCACCTAAGAAATATAAAAAGCAAGGCCCAAGGGGATCAAACTGTTTCCAAGTAACTTAACTGCACCACAGGAGAAAAAAAAAAACCTTCAGTACTAGTTACAGGAACACAAAAATAGCCAGCAACAAACAAGGTAAAATTCATAATTCTTGAGACTAATAAATAATTACTGATCATGCCAAGAAGGAAGAAAATAGGACCCATGATGAGAAAAAAATTAATCTCTCAAAATTGACCCAGAACTGATGTTAAAATTTTCATATGAGAACATTAAAACAGCTATTATAACTTTATTTCATACATTTATAAGTTAAGCAAAAACATAGGTAATATAAAGAAAAACACCCAAATCAAATGTCTAGAAAAGAAAACTACAAAAATGGGAGATAAAAAATATACAGTGGGATGGCATTATGGCAGATTACACATTGTAGAAGAAAAGATTGGTGATCTTAAAGATACAGCAATATTAGCTAACCAAAATAAAACCCAGACAAAAATAATAATTTTTAAAAAATAATCTGAGCATCAGTGAGTTGTGGGACAACTTCAAACAAAATCCTTGTATGTGAGGAAAACAGAGAGATCAAAAGTATTTGAAGAAAAACGGCCAAAATTTTTCCAAATTTGTTGAAAACCATAAACTGACATGGTTTTCCAAGAAGTTCAATCAACTTGAAACACAAGAAACAAAGACTACATCAAGGCGCATCACAATCAAGTTGCTCAAAGCCAGAGATAAAGAGAAGAATCTTAAAAGCAACCAGAGAATAAAGACACACACACACACACACACACACATACACATACACAATACAGGGTAACAAATGTAAGTTTGACATCAATATGTCATCAGAAGCAATGGAAGCAAGAAGACAGTAACACAACATTTTTAAAATACTGGAAGACAGAAAACAAAACAACAACAACAACAACAATAAAACTCTGGAATTCTATACCCAGAATTCAAAATGGAGACAAAATAAAGTCCTCTTCAGACCTTAAAGCTAAAATAATTCATCACCTGCAGACCCTCACTACCAGAAATGTTACATAAACTCCTTCAGGAATAAGGAAGATGATACCAGGTAGAAATATGAGTGGGTGATCTAACAGAAGAGGAGCACAGACATGGTAACTGTATTTATGTACATGAACTGTTACCACCAATCCTTTTGGATAGTTATTTTCCTAGTCAAGTGTAGTTTCCCTGCATTCATGCAATGAATAGTAGGAGACAGCTGAATACTGGAGGGGACTCTTTGCAAATATCCAGGGTTTTTTCTCTGTGTGTCTTTCTGCTCTCCAGTGCTCTATTCCAATAATTCTAACTGCCTTCTTCTCCCCAATTTAGAGAGTCAGCTGAACTCCACTTGGTTTCTCCCTCTCTGCTCTGTGATCTGGAATTTCTGTAAATACAATAGGGCAGTTATAAGCCTCATCCCATTGATTTCCTGTCTCTCAGTGGTCACTGTATTTTGTTGCCGGAAGTCTAGTATCTTGAAAACCATTGTTTTATACATTTTGCCTTTTTTTGTTGTTGCTGCTCCAGGTTAGAGGGTAAATCTGGTCCCTACTACTCCAATGTTGCAATCTTCTTTGGTAACAGGAATTTTCTCATTTTCCCATAGACAAGATAAGGGCTTATTCGAGCATACAATTTGTTCCTTACACATGCTAGAGATACAGTTTTCCAAGTTAGTCTCCTGAGTTTTCCTGGTCAATTTTCTAAACTGGCAAAATATCTTTTCTTTGACCCCTATTGATCCTTTTAAGTACACAACAATGTAATTGATAACATTCCTTTTATTATACAGTTTTCAATTAGTCTTGCTAACTTTCTTTTTATTATTTTTCTCCTTTATGACTGGATTGCAGTCCCAGCAGAGGAAACCTACTCTTATTGTCAAATATGCCTCTGAAAAAAAGCTTTTCGGGGCTAACTAGTCTATAGATGGTTTCTTCCAGCTGCAATTTAAAGTGTTGATCTGAAAGGAGAGCCTAATTTATTTGATTTATGATTTCTATGATAATATAAGTCTTCCTAAGCACAGTAAAGAGTTAAGGTGCAGCTAATCATTGCAGGATTTGAATTTCAAAAAAAAAAAAAATGGAAATGGAAGGTTTTTATTGAAAGCGCTTAGATCTTTTGCTTCCTTTCCAAGACTTACAAGAACATTTTTTTTTTTTCATTCTCAGGGCAGAATGAAATCATTATTCAGTCTTGTCCTAAAGGAGTAAGACTTTAGCTAATACCCATTTAAAAATATTTCCTTTTTTTAGCATGTATAGTCCTCAATGGATTTAGTGAGGACTACTGAGCTCTTGTTTTTATTTTTGTTTTTTATTTTTCCTTTTGTAAAATAGGTCAGGCTCCTTAGAGGCAAGTAATTCAATAAAATAGTTGTCTAACGTGTGAAGTTTAAAAGACATCTGTTTAAGAGGACTAGACAAGGGGAAAAGGGAGGAACTGACCTATATATATATCAAGGCTCTGCATACAAATATGCCCACTCATTTTGTGGATGGAGACTTACTGGCAAATCCATTAGAGCTGCAGGGGCAGCCAAGGCTGTGAGCCAGGTTGCCTGGATTCAAGTCCTGATTCTTGCCCTTATTAGCTGAGCAATCTTGGCCAAGTTACATATTAAATAATTTCTGTGTATTTCCATTTCCCCAGTAGTAGGTGGGGGTAGTAAAATCACCTCTTTCACAGATTTGATATGAGGATAATTCAAGTTAATATTTATAAAGCACTTAGAATAATTCTTTGTACACAAAACATACTGTATAAGTGTCATATAAAATATGCATTTTAAAATATATTTACTGAGAAATATAACCATTTGTTGACCCAAGAATCACCCCATATTTGGAACTGTCATTTATGCAAATGTTATGAAAGTCGAGCGCTAGTAAGAAATTTAATTCAAATATCTGTAAAAGTATTTACATAGAAAAGACTATTGTTTCCTACATATAGGAGCTTATAACAAAACGTTTTTAAACTCAAAGTGTATTGAGGGCTCTCCAGGTATTAAGCACAATGCAAGGCACTAAGAATTTAAAGACAAATAAGGCCCAACCTTCATTTAAAGAACACTGCAGTTAAGCAGACAAATAATTGGATCACTTAAAAATAATATACAGGTGCAGTACCAACAATGTTTCCAAAGAGTACCAGGTAAGAGCACCTAATTGCAGGAGTATGGGGGTGGGGAGATTGGGGAAATAGGCCAAAGAAAGCTAACTGGAGTTGTTGAGTGTAAATCAGGCCATGAGGCAGGAAAGGGTATTCCTGGCAGAGGGAGAGAATCATCATTGTGATCCAAAGAACAAAGTCAGTCATATGTTCAGCATTGCTGGAGCTCCTGATGGGTCACTAGGTTTTGGGACTAGACTCAAGCTCTGAACTTTAAGATACAATTTTATTATTTCTCCCACACGTGAGCTCAGTCTTGGTGTTGAACCATAATAACTAGAGTCATAAGAAGCTGATTTTCAGCCATATATCACATTATGACTATACACGGAATTCAAAATCTTGTACAATAGCCAACTGACCATATGTTCACAGAGTCTCCAATTTTTAGCCTGTTTGTTGAACTCTTTTAGGAAATCAAATTAGAGATCAGAATGTTGATCACTCAGCATCAAAATGGAACAAAGGTCATAGACATTCTTGGGACACAATTCCAACAAGCCAGGTTAGTGGATGCTCTTCACTTTTTCAATTTGCAAATATCTCAACCTCAGTGACACCTATTGCTCCTTGAGGGTTAGAAGAAGCATCCTCTTCTGGAGAAAACTGAATAAAATCTGATAACTTACTGCTTTATGACTCTCTAGTTTTAGAATTTGTGCAGGATTATGGATTTAAGATACCATATTTCAGGCTATTATATTACAGTATGATTGACTTGGCAACAGCTTTCTCTAATACCAAATCAATAATTATGTATGTTGTTTTAAAGAAATGCTATGTATTCTTGATTAGATATGGTGGGTTCTTTTGTAGCGCCCCCCCCCCCAAAATACAAAATCTTTCCCATTGTAATTTAATTCTGGCATGTTGATATTCATCAACTGTTGATTTTTGTTAGATTTCAAAATTCAGAAAATTTTTTTTTATCTTATCTCTCAATTCAGAGGCTTTTTAAAATTTTAATTTACTTTTGTAGCTGACTGCTTACTGACTAATGCATTTTTACTTCTAGGGCCAGGCAATGAAAAAACTGCTTAAATACGCATCTCTGGTATGCAGGGAGTATTAGAATTAAAGCTGAGAAATGAAAACCAAAACACTGTGAGAGAGAAAGTTATTATACCTCATTTTCAAACTTCAGACATGGAAGAGAAACCCCAAATGTACTATATTTTCATTTCTTGCATCTTTCTTCTTTGTATGTCACCCAGGCCATTCATACCTTGCCCTCTTCGACACCTTTAAGTCCATTTCTTACCATATAAACTCATTAAAAATTGTTCATGTTTTTTGAAATTTTGTCTTGCATTTAATAAATCAATAAATAATGATTTCCTGAGTTGAACATTGCAATATCTACCAAAGGGGAAAGAATCATCTGTGAAAAACATAGTCGTAGTTCTTTGTCATTATGGATCATGGATTATTATCAGGGAGACAAAATACATACATGAAAATATATCAAATATGTTTTTTATTAAAAATCAGTATGTAAAAATTGCTTTACTAGAGAATATAATCACTCGCGTTTCAAAAAAAAAAAAAAACCAGAGTTATAACAGGGGTTTAGAGTAGTTCGGAAGCTTTAATAATTCAGGAGGGACTTGTGGTGATTCTTAAAGCATGGATAGATTAACCAAGAAGTGGCACAGATTTAGAAAAAGACGAGCATGAGAACAAGCAGAGATAGGAATGAATGTGTGTTTGTATGTGTGTGTGTGTCTGTGTTGATGAGCAGGCTGTAATAAATATTCTTATTGGGAGAAAGAATGTTCCTGTTCTGAAGGACAGGTAAATATATTGGAATATGTAAAAATAGCTATCATTTATAAAATACTGACAATGCTAAGTGTCCTACATAAATTCTCTCTCTTCTTCCTTAACCAAAAATCTGTGAAGTAGATAGCATCATTTTCATTTCCATTTTACTGATGAGGAAGCTGGGGCTTCGTACCTAAGGTCACACAGCCAAAGAATAGTGAAGCCAAGATTGGCACTTAGAAAGCTTGACTGCTGAGTCTAAGACACTGTTAAAGGAGAATCAGGCCACATATTTAATGGCCTTAATTATAAGAAACGTGAATTCCGACATGATATTTTAAAGTAACAGAAGACCATTACAGTTCTGAGTGACCAATGAAACTGATATCTAAAGATGAGTTACCTATCAGAGGTCCCTACAGTGATTTGGGATGAGCTCATGAAATCAATAGGGAGAGAGGAGTAAGAGTGAGGACAAGTCAATGATAAAAATTATCACCACTTCCTTATGTCTCTGCGTTGTTTGACTGTACTACTGACAGATGTTGGGGTATAAAAAGTTGTAGTAGTAAAAAGCTGGGCAGCATATGCTGCACTCCTCCCAGCACTACTCATTCCCCCATTGAGCTCTTTCTGAGGTAGCTGAAGGAGCTAGACTGGGCCCCATGTGGGAGGTACTTTAAGGTTTGAGTAATTTGGCCAGCTGTGGGGAGATTATTTTGTGAGCCAGGAAATAAAATGAATAATACTCTAGATACCTGGAGTGGGTGTAATTCATTGCTTAAGCATGCATGATACTCACCTCAAGGCTCATTAGACCTGGCTGTAATTCAGGATATGCCATCATTTTTATTGACAGACACCATGGCCATGAATGTGTTTCCGGTCTACTAAGCATGGCAGTAGGATAGGATTTCTGACTTTCTCTTTTCTTCTTCTACTTACTCCTTGGCTTTTAAGTAAATTCTACTATACAATAGTCATTTTGACTGATTCATGCTTTTAATGTTTTCAAAAATTCCAATGTGCTTTGACACTGGTAGTTCTGTAAAACAATGATATAAGTAGAGAATTGAGTCCAAGCAGCAACAAATCTTTTCTTTTGAATTCAGCAGACAGAAATATTTTAACTTCCTAGCCTATGCAATGCAGAACAATGTTCTTGTTAAAAAGGAAAAAAAATAACTGAAGTATATAGGCATTATAATCCCTGAAATTTTCTGTAACAAAAACAACAAAATAAGAATGCCTTAATGTTGTAGACAGCCATATTTTAAAGCTCAATGAGCAGTATTATTGCCAAGAGTAATTAAGTTATTCAGATTTTGACCATATGGCATATAGCTACAATAACTGTTTTAATGTCCTTTTTTACTAATTCTATCACCTATGCTGCATTGTACTTTGGAGGCTGTTTCTATTGATTATTTTTTCCTTCTTTATGGGTTGTATTTCCCCACTTCTTTGTATATCTGTAATTTTTGACTGGATGACAGATGTGAATTTCATATTGTTCAGTGCTGATATTTTTGTTTTCTTTTAAATATTCTTAAGCTTTCTTCTGGGTTGCAGTTAAGTCACTTGGAAACAGTTTGATCTCTAAAGTTGCTCCTTTTAAGCTTTGTTAGGTGAGACCAGAGTATTAAATTTAGGACAAAACATTCCTCACTACTGGGGCAATACTCTTCCAAATACTCTACCGAATACCTGTTTTATTATTATTTTTCTCCCTATTTTGGCTCGTGGGGATATGAACTACTTCCCACCTTGTGTGAGCTCTGGAGGTTCTCCTGCTTGCTCCTTGCTACTAGTTCTCTCCCTGCTCAGGTGGCTTCCTCACACACAGGTGCTCATCAGTACCCAGCTGCAGCCCTCTACCAATCTCTGGATCTCTCTTTCTCTTTCTCTCTCACCTTCTCTGTGCAACTCTCTTGGTCATTCTGCTCTCTCTGTGCAACTCTTTCCTATCCAGTATTTTGCTCTGCAAATTCCATCCACCTTTGCCTCTGAATTCTCAATTCTGTCTCCTCAGCACAGGAAGACCTTCAGACTCCCAGCACCGTGGCCAGGAAACACTCTGCAAGCAGTAAGTGGGAACATCCTGGGGCTCACTTAGTTTGTTTCCCATCTCTCAGAGATCTTTCTCACACTGTCTGTTTTTTGATGTCTAAAACATATTTAGACTCGTTTCTTAGTTGTCTAATGATAGTGAGTATATCTGGTCCTGGTTACCTGTCTTGATTGGAAGTGAAAGTACAGTTATTCAAATTTTTAAATATGTCAAAAAATAAAGTAAAAATTGAAAACCTTTTGGTGCTTACAGTAAATTGTAAGACTTGTGCTCAAAATTGAATCTGGACTCAGAATATGTCCTTCAAGCCCTGTGAGCGGAGGATCTCTTCCAGATTCTTGTTATGTCTCTTTGCAGCGAAAATTGATGTTAAAATTATATTGTCCTACATATCAAATTTTTATGAGCAGAAATGAGCCAAAAAAAAAAAAAAAAAAGAATTTCCAGAACAGCAATTGTGGAAGTCTGTTAACCACATTTGGGATAGAAACAGTGGTGATATGTATATTTATATATATATGAAAACCTACATACTTTGTTTGGAGTGGTATTATAACTGATTGCTGACAATAAAATGTTTGAGTGCAATGGGTGTTATGATTAATTGGGTTTTTGGTTAAATTAATATTAGTTTGATACCTCTTGTTTTATTCCTTGCATTGAACATCTTTCTAATATTGATTAATTTATATTCCTGGTAACTAGAGAAAATTTGATGTAATTAAGTTTTTGTGAACTTAATTAAGTTTATATTTTTCATATGTCTATGATTCAAGTAGTGTATCTAGGTCAAAGTGTTGAACATAAGTAATCACTTTGTAGCACTGTAGATGTGGCTAATGTGGTTTCACTGGGGCTCCACTGTCAGTATATTGATCAAAGATATTCAGCATCTAGAAAACTAGACACAGATACATTCCCACATCAGGGCAGGAGAGCATATAGTCCAGAGGAGGTTCCAGGAGAGCAAGCAAGAAAGGTCTCGGCTAGTGGGGAGGTGACAACTAAGAATCTAGCAGGAGGTAATAGAAGGCTTATAGGTGGGAAGGAAGGTGACAGTAAATAGAACACTCCAGATCCAGGAAGACTGTAACTTTTTTGAGACCTGGATGTGGGTAACCTGGGAAAACACATGGAAATGAGAATGTTAGTATCTGAAGAAGATGAAGTAGGGAGGGACAGGAAAGGCACTATTCTCCAAGGAACTGGGAGAATGAGAAGAGGGGACCTAGATAAACACAAGAGTAGAAGTACCCAGTGGTATTATAAAGTGACTTGATTAAAGTTGTATTTGCTTCAGGGATGAGGATGTGGTTTCCCCGGCATCTTGCCTATGGCTATGGATCTTATCTGTTAAAGTGGGGTCACACTTAAACATGTGAATGACTGTAGACACCCATGTGAGAGACCTTAAAAAGAACAAGCCAGCCAGTTTGTTATAATGATGGAGAATGTGCTGTGTGTACCATTCCTAACCCTTTAAATCAACTCCATATAACTCCACAAACGTGCTGAGAGGGTGTTAAAAGCGGTTGGGCTTATCACAGGGGGAATCAATCCAAACCTCCTCTCTTTCACCTGCTTGCAATATTCCCTCATAGCAGCTCTTTTTGTGTTTCAGGACTTCAAATCCTCCAACTATATACTCTCAATTTTTCTTTTGACATTTGGCGCCTTGCCCTTAAGATTTTTGTTTGGCCTGGTCTTTCTGAGCATGTTGGGCCTCCCTCCAGGACATTGCTTTGGAAATTCACTCTCTGATCCTTCGCATGCTGTAGACCTTGTACGCCATCAAAGACCCTGTGGCACTGATTGGTGTGTGTCCTTTAACCCCTTGATCAGTGGACAGTCTCGACCCTGAGTTATATCCTAGAAATGACTTATTTGAATAAATACCTGAGGTAAGTTTGTTCTCTTTGGTTTGGTTCCACACCCTTATATTAAACATCTATTGTGAGTCAGGGCAGTTACCTAGTCCTGCAACTGAAAGATTAGCCTCCACAGCTGAGGAGGTTGCAGTTTAGGGTAAAAAACACACAGGTAGCAGATAATTACATTAGAGTGTGATGAGTGCTTTGAAGAAATCCACAGATGCATTTGTTAAGAAGAGGGAGCCATTTAACCACAGGAGAGAGACATTTAACCCAGTATGGAGATGAAGGGAAGGTTAGAAAATAGGAATGGTTTTCCCATTTGCCTCTTTTTGTTAACAAAAAGAGCATGGGAAAATTCTAATCAAATAGTTTTACCAGATGATCATAAGAAGTCTAATAATGGATTCAAAATATAGAACCATCTCCAGAATACTTTGGACAGTTTTCATCATAGTGCTCTTGGAGTGTGGTTAGAGCCTAGTTTTAGGAATTACCAATCATTTGGGGTGCTGAACATAATTTCCAGCTCTATCATTCCCAGCTACATTCATGTCTCCAAGCCTTGGTGTGTCCTGTGCCAGTATAGATAATAGTTACTTTGCAAGTGTGTCCGTTATTAATTTATTGCCTCTCATTTCCACATGCACTCTTCAGTATATGTTCTGTGATAACAGGAGTTTGTTTTAAAGCATTTTGAGCACAATGCTAGGTTTTCTTAATAGAGGATGCTGGAAGGACAATGGGAAGGAAGAGGTTTCCTGCAATTTCTGGTGTGGGTTGGGGAGATGAGCAGCGTGGGTGTGAGGACATCTGGGAGAGACTGTCCCAGCCACAGGCTCAGGATGCAGTTTATCTGTGATTTTGCAGCCTTGACCTGACAATGCCGATTCTGCAGCTCACTTTACATGGAACCTGGAGCACTGTGCAACTTGTATGCAGCTGCCAGGGCCCAGAGAATCACAAAACAGGCCGTCATTCCTTCTGCATTCTCTGCCACATTCCCTGCACTCTGAAGGCCTAGCTGGTGCCCAGATTCCCACTGCACATTCATGCCACCAGTTCCTGCTCACTACTTACACTCTGGAAGGTGGCCTGTCATTTGCCCAGCAACTCTAGACCAATTCTAGCCTGGCCAGATTATCAAACGTCTCCACTCTCTAGTGGTTGAACCACCCCTTCTCCAACAAATCTTACCCTCTTCCAAATTTTCTTTATTGGTTATTGTCAGTCCTGGAGTCTACTATATAAAATTTCTTCTTATCCATGGTGACTCACACCTGTAATCCCAGCACTTTGGGAGGCTGAGGCGGGCAGATCACGAGGTCAGGAGATCCAGACCATGGTGAAACCCCATCTCTACTGAAAATACAAAAAATTAGCCGGGCATGGGGGTGGGTGCCTGTAGTCCCAGCTACTCAGGAGGCTGAGGCAGGAGAATGGCGTGAACCTAGGAGATGGAGCTTGCAGTGAACCAAGATTGCGCCACTGCGCTCCAGCCTGGGTGACAGAGTAAGACTCTGTCTCAAAAAAAAAAAAAAAATTATTCTTATCTTATAGTTTCTACTTTATTAGAGTTTAATTATTCTTTATATTCAACTTTCCCTGTTTAACCATTATATGGTTTCTATCTCCTGACTGGACCTGGACTGCAGCAGGATTTATCATGAGGAGTACATGAAGGAACATTTGGCATAATAAATGATAACAATTATAGCTAATCTTGTTATGTCTTCCTTCTCTCCCACAAAATCCTAAAATTTGCTTGTAAAAATATATGTGTGTGTGTTTAAGGACTTGCGTGTGGGTGTGACTAAGTTCATTCAATGCTAGTTGTGCTTCTCCTTCAGTGTGCCATACTGTCACTTACCAGAAATGCAGATTTTAGGGCTGTAAGGAAGCTTTCACATCATCTAGTTCAACTCCACAGAAAGAAATTGATTAATAGGAAAGCTAAGATTCTTGCTCAACGTCACAGTGAATTCTGGGTGTACCTGTAAAAGAAGCCATCTATCTTGCCAATCAGTCTAGGGTTTTCTCTATAGCTAGAATTTATTCTCTATATGAGTTTTAAAGACAGAATAATCTCGATGGCTGTATTAGTTTCCTAGGGCTGCCATAACAAATCACTACAAACTGGGTGGTTTAAAAAAATGGAAATTTATTATTTCACAGTTTTGGAGGCCAGAAGTTCAACACCTGGCAGGACTGTACTCCCTCGGGGGCTCTTTGCCTCTCCCAGCTTCTGGTGGCTGCCCCTATTCCTGGGCTTATGGCTGTATCTCTGCCTCCATCTTCACATTACCTTCTCCTTTATATACCTGTCCTCTCTGCTTTGTATCATTTATAAGGATGCTTGTCATTGGATTCAGGTTTTATCTGAATAACCCAAAGTGATCTCCTTATCTCAGGTTCCTTAATTACATCTGCAAAGACCGTTTCTCCAAATAAGGCAGCATGCACAAGTTCTGCGGACTAAGATGCACATATGCCTTTATTGGGACCACCATCAGCCCTGTATAATGTTTTGTGTGTTATTTTTATTTTTTCTTTCTTTTTCTCTTTTTTTTTTTTTTTTTGAGATGGAGTCTCACTCTGTCGCCCAAGCTGAAGTACTGTGGTGTGATCTCAGTTCACTGCAACTTCTGCCTCCTGGGTTCAAGAGATTCTCCTGCCTCAGCCTCCTGAGTAGCTGGGATTACAGGTGCATGCCACCATGCCTGGCTAATTTTTTTGTATTTTTAGTAGAGACGGGGTTTCACCATGTTGGTCAGGCTGGTCTTGAACTCCTGACCTCGTGATCCACCCGCCTCGGCCTCCCAAAGTGCTGGGATTGCAGGCGTGAGCCACCGTGCCCAGCCTGTTTTGTGTTTTTAAAATAGATTTAGATCCCTAAGGTCCAGCATAAAGTGCTCTATTAACTCAGTTAATAAAATACAGAAATGTTTTTCCAATAGTTATTTATTCCATGGGCATATTATTTACCAAAGTGATTTGCTTAGGTTTTGTAATAGTAGTCATGCTATGTGAACTTAGTGTGGGAAACACTTCGTCATTTTACTATTATGTATCATAAGTAGGTGTTTCACATAGCTGACAGGCTGATCCTAATGCAAACTTATGTATGACACACCCTTGTGTAATATCTTCCCCACACCATCAGGAAGGCGCTTTTACTAATATCTGAGGTTAAGCTTTAGAGAACATATCTAAATCTCTAGGAACTTGCATAAAGCATTAGAAAATCCAAGGAGAATTTTGGACCAGTGATCACATGGACCAGTCTGTTGGCTACATTTTATAGAGGTTTAACTACAAAAGTTTCCTTCAGGGGTTCAAATATAACCCATTATTTCTCGCTGTGTTAAGCTGACATGCTGTAGAAGAGTTCCTCTTATATCCTATAACTTTGCCCCTTTTTCTTTCTCTTACATTAGCTTATGTTTAATCCCATTTAGGTGGAAGTGTTGTTTTTTTATTAATATTCATTAAATTAAATGACATTAGTCTTGAGCATGATAATAGACTCTGCTTGAGCAGAAGGAATAGGTGCTGTGGTTGTGGAAGAGGGAAGAAGATATGTTCTTACATAGGAATATGTAAAAATATGTATTAGATTCAGGATAATTGCTAGTAATTAATTTTAGAATATAGACAGCTGGGGATGCAGGCTCACTCACCCTCCTATTACCCAACTGGATAAGTCTTCATAAAATTATGCTTTGTGATAGGTCATTTAGTTCCATTTCTTACTGGTACTGATGGAAAAAAAAAAAGAGAGATATGATTTCTAAAAAATGTATTGGTGACTATCTTTTCTCCCACATATGTTTGTCTTTATTATTTTGGGATATGCTAGGAGTGATGACTTTTTCTAAACTAAGTTTAGGATCTTAAGATACAAATTAAGTTGGATTGGCTGAAAGCTAAATTCAGATGATTATATTTGCTAAACTTAATGTCAAAACACAAGTTGTGTCTTCTTTTCTTGAAGCAGCTAAAAACAAAAATAAAAGCTAAACTCTGCCTTCTAAAAAATGGAATTCCCTACAGAGAAGATTCCCTACATTTTTTCTTTCTGATGTTTAGATGACATTGAGTATCACTGATTCTTCTTACACATGTTTTCTATCAAGACAAACTCAGAATTTCCTTCGTAAAGGACAAAGCCATGAGTATTCTTGACACACAAATGCTTTAGAATCTGCTTACTTTCTCTTTAAAGTGCTCTTTATTTCTTTTTTTTTTTTTTTTCAATTCTTTTGTTTTTTTATTATACTTTAAGTTCTAGGGTACATGTGCATGACGTTTATATCATGTATAACTCCCCAATGCAATCCCTCTCTCCTCCCCCCTCCCCATGATAGGCCCCAGTGTGTGATGTTCCCCTTCCCGAGTCCAAGTGATCTCATTGTTCAGTTCCCACCTATGAGTGAGAACATGCGGTGTTTGGTTTCTCTTCTTGTGATAGTTTGCTAAGAATGATGGTTTCCAGCTGCATCCATGTCCCTACAAAGGACGCAAACTCATCCTTTTTTATGGCTGCATAGTATTCCATGGTGTATATGTGCCACATTTTCTTAATCCAGTCTGTCACAGATGGACACTTGGGTTGATTCCAAGTCTTTGCTATTGTGAATAGTGCCGCAATAAACATACGTGTGCATGTGTCTTTGTAGTAGAGTAATTTATAATCCTTTGGGTATATACCCAGTAGTGGGATGGCTGGGTCATATGGTACATCTAGTTCTAGATCCTTGAGGAATCGCCATACTGTTTTCCATAATGGTTGAACTAGTTTACAATCCCACCAACAGTGTAAAAGTGTTCCTATTTCTCCACATCCTCTCCAACACCTGTTGTTTCCTGACTTCTTAATGATTGCCATTCTAACTGGTGTGAGATGGTATCTCATTGTGGTTTTGATTTGCATTTCTCTGATGGCGAGTGATGATGAGCATTTTTTCATGTGTCTGTTGGCTGTATGGATGTCTTCTTTTGAGAAATGTCTGTTCATATCCTTTCCCCACTTTTTGATGGGGTTGTTTGTTTTTTTCTTGTATATTTGTTTGAGTTCTTTGTAGATTCTGGATATTAGCCCTTTGTCAGATGAGTAGGTTGCAAAAATTTTCTCCCATTCTGTAGGTTGCCTGTTCACTCTGATGGTAGTTTCTTTAGCTGTGCAAAAGCTCTTTAGTTTAATTAGATCCCATGTGTCAATTTTGGCTTTTGCTGCCGTTGCTTTTGGTGTTTTAGACATGAAGTCCTTGCCCATGCCTATGTCCTGAATGGTACTACCTAGATTTTCTTCTAGGGTTTTTATGGTATTAGGTCTAATATTTAAGTCTCTAATCCATCTTGAATTAATTTTCGTATAAGGGGTAAGGAAAGGATCCAGTTTCAGCTTTCTACTTATGGCTAGCCAATTTTCCCAGCACCATTTATTAAATAGGGAATCCTTTCCCCATTTCTTGTTTTTGTCAGGTTTGTCAAAGATCAGATGGCTGTAGATGTGTGGTATTATTTCTGAGGACTCTGTTCTGTTCCATTGGTCTATATCTCTGTTGTGGTACCAGTACCATGCTGTTTTGGTTACTGTAGCCTTGTAGTATAGTTTGAAGTCAGGTAGCGTGACGCCTCCAGCTTTGTCCTTTTGACTTAGGATTGTCTTGGCATTGTGGGCTCTTTTTTGGTTCCATATGAACTTTAAAGCCGTTTTTTCCAATTCTGTGAAGAAAGTCATTGGTAGCTTGATGGGGATGGCATTGAATCTATAAATCACCTTGGGCAGTATGGCCATTTTCACGATATTGATTCTTCCTATCCATGAGCATGGTATGTTCTTCCATTTGTTTGTGTCCTCTTTGATTTCACTGAGCAGTGGTTTGTAGTTCTCCTTGAAGAGGTCCTTTACATCCCTTGTAAGCTGGATTCCTAGGTATTTTATTCTCTTTGAAGCAATTGTGAATGGAAGTTCATTCCTGATTTGGCTCTCTGCTTGTCTGTTACTGGTGTATAAGAATGCTTGTGATTTTTGCACATTAATTTTGTATCCTGAGACTTTGCTGAAGTTGCTTATCAGCTTAAGGAGATTTTGGGCTGAGACGATGGGGTTTTCTAAATATACAATCATGTCATCTGCAAACAGGGACAATTTGACTTCTTCTTTTCCTAACTGGATACCCTTGATTTCTTTCTCTTGCCTGATTGCCCTAGCCAGAACTTCCAACACTATGTTGAATAGGAGTGGTGAGAGAGGGCATCCCTGTCTTGTGCCAGTTTTCAAAGGGAATTTTTCCAGTTTTTGCCCATTCAGTATGATATTAGCTGTGGGTTTGTCATAAATAGCTCTTATTATTTTGAGGTACGTTCCATCAATACCAATTTATTGAGCGTTTTTAGCATAAAGGGCTGTTGAATTTTGTCAAAAGCCTTTTCTGCATCTATTGAGATAATTATGTGGTTCTTGTCTTTGGTTCTGTTTATATGCTGGATTACGTTTATTGATTTGCGAATGTTGAACCAGCCTTGCATCCCAGGGATGAAGCCCACTTGATCATGGTGGATAAGCTTTTTGATGTGCTGCTGAATCCGGTTTGCCAGTATTTTATTGAGGATTTTTGCATCGATGTTCATCAGGGATATTGGTCTAAAATTCTCTTTTTTTGTTGTGTCTCTGCCAGGCTTTGGTATCAGGATGATGTTGGCCTCATAAAAAGAGTTAGGGAGGATTCCCTCTTTTTCTATTGATTGAAATAGTTTCAGAAGGAATGGTACCAGCTCCTCCTTGTACCTCTGGTAGAATTCAGCTGTGAATCCATCTGGTCCTGGACTTTTTTGGTGGGTAGGCTATTAATTGTTGCCTCAATTTCAGAGCCTGCTATTGGTCTATTCAGGGATTCAACTTCTTCCTGGTTTAGTCTTGGGAGAGTGTAAGTGTCCAGGAAATTATCCATTTCTTCTAGATTTTCTAGTTGATTTGCATAGAGGCATTTATAGTATTCTCTGATGGTTGTTTGTATTTCTGTGGGGTCGGTGGTGATATCCCCTTCATCATTTTTTATTGCGTCTATTTGATTCCTCTCTCTTTTCTTCTTTATTAGTCTAGCTAGCGGTCTGTCAATTTTGTTGATCTTTTCAAAAAACCAACTCCTGGATTCATTGATTTTTTGGAGGGTTTTTTGTGTCTCTATCTCCTTCAGTTCTGCTCTGATCTTAGTTATTTCTTGCCTTCTGCTAGCTTTTGAATGTGTTTGCTCTTGCCTCTCTAGTTCTTTTAATTGTGATGTTAGCGTGTCAATTTTAGATCTCTCCTGCTTTCTCTTGTGGGCATTTAGTGCTATAATTTCCCTCTACACACTGCTTTAAATGTGTCCCAGAGGTTCTGGTATGTTGTATCTTTGTTCTCATTGGTTTCAAAGAACATCTTTATTTCTGCTTTCATTTCGTTATGTACCCAGTAGTCATTCAGGAGCAGGTTGTTCAGTTTCCATGTAGTTGAGCGGTTTTGATTGAGTTTCTTAGTCCTGAGTTCTAGTTTGATTGCACTGTGGTCTGAGAGACAGTTTGTTATAATTTCTGTTCTTGTACATTTGCTGAGGAGTGCTTTACTTCCAATTATGTGGTCAATTTTGGAATAAGTGCGATGTGGTGCTGAGAAGAATGTATATTCTGTTGATTTGGGGTGGAGAGTTCTATAGATGTCTATTAGGTCCGCTTGGTGCAGAGATGAGTTCAATTCCTGGATATCCTTGTTAACTTTCTGTCTCGTTGATCTGTCTAATGTTGACAGTGGAGTGTTGAAGTCTCCCATTATTATTGTATGGGAGTCTAAGTCTCTTTGTAGGTCTCTAAGGACTTGCTTTATGAATCTGGGTGCTCCTGTATTGGGTGCATAGATATTTAGGAGAGTTAGCTCTTCCTGTTGAATTGATCCCTTTACCATTATGTAATGGCCTTCTTTGTCTCTTTTGATCTTTGATGGTTTAAAGTCTGTTTTATCAGAGACTAGGATTGCAACCCCTGCTTTTTTTTGTTCTCCATTTGCTTGGTAGATCTTCCTCCATCCCTTTATTTTGAGCCTATGTATGTCTCTGCATGTGAGATGGGTCTCCTGAATACAGCAGACTGATGGGTCTTGACTCTTTATCCAGTTTGCCAGTCTGTGTCTTTTAATTGGAGCATTTAGTCCATTGACATTTAAGGTTAATATTGTTATGTGTGAACTTGATCCTGTCATTATGATATTAACTGGTTATTTTGCTCGTTAGTTGATGCAGTTTCTTCCTAGCCTCGATGGTCTTTACATTTTGGCATGTTTTTGCAATGGCTGGTACCGGTTGTTCCTTTCCATGTTTAGGGCTTCCTTCAGGGTCTCTTGTAAGGCAGGCCTGGTGGTGACAAAATCTCTAAGCATTTGCTTATCTGTAAAGGATTTTATTTCTCCTTCACTGATGAAGCTTAGTTTGGCTGGATATGAAATTCTGGGTTTAAAATTCTTTTCTTTAAGAACGTTGAATATTGGCCCCCACTCTCTTCTGGCTTGTAGAGTTTCTGCCGAGAGGTCTGCTGTTATTCTGATGGGCTTCCCTTTGTGGGTAACCCGACCTTTCTCTCTGGCTGCCCTTAAGATTTTTTCCTTCATTTCAACTTTGGTGAATCTGGCAATTATGTGTCTTGGAGTTGCTCTTCTGGAGGAGTATCTTTGTGGCGTTCTCTGTATTTCCTGAATTTGAATGTTGGCCTGCCCTACTAGGTTGGGGAAGTTCTCCTGGATGATATCCTGAAGAGTGTTTTCCAACTTGGTTCCATTTTCCCCCTCACTTTCAGGCACCCCAATCAGACGTAGATTTGGTCTTTTTACATAATCCCATAGTTCTTGCAGGCTTTGTTCATTTCTTTTTCTTCTTTTTTCTTTTGGTTTCTCTTCTCGCTTCATTTCATTCATTTGATCCTCAATCGCTGATACTCTTTCTTCCAGTTGATCGAGTCGGTTACCGAAGCTTGTGCATTTGTCACGTATTTCTCGTGTCATGGTTTTCATCTCTGTCATTTCGTTTATGATCTTCTCTGCATTAATTAGTCTAGCTGTCAATTCTTCCACTTTTTTTTCAAGATTTTTAGTTTCTTTGCGCTGGGTACGTAATTCCTCCTTTAGCTCTGAGAGGTTTGATGGACTGAAGCCTTCTTCTCTCATCTCGTCAAAGTCATTCTCTGACCAGCTTTGATCCGTTGCTGGCGATGGGCTGCGCTCCTTTGCAGGGGGAGATGCGCTCTTATTTTTTGAATTTCCAGCTTTTCTGCCCTGCTTCTTCCCCATCTTTGTGGTTTTATCTGTCTCTGGACTTTGATGATGGTGACGTACTGATGGGGTTTTGGTATAGGTGTCCTTCCTGTTTGATAGTTTTCCGTCTGACAGTCAGAAGGACTGTCTGTTGGTCTGTTGGAGATTGCTTGAGGTCCACTCCAGACCCTGTTTGCCTGGGTATCAGCAGCAGAGGTTGCCGAAGATAGAATATTGCTGAACAGCGAGTGTACCTGTCTGATTCTTTCTTTGGAAGTTTCCTCTCAGGGGTGACGCCACCCTGTGAGGTGTGGGGTGTCAGACTGCCCCTAGTGGGGGATGTCTCCCAGCTAGGCTACTCAGGGGTCAGGGACCCACCTGAGCAGGCAGTCTGTCCGTTCTCAGATCTCAACCTCCGCGTTAGGAGATCCACGGCTCTCCCCAAAGCTGTCAGACAGAGTTGTTCGCGTCTGCTCCAGCCCCCGCTCTTTCCCCTAATGGACTGCAGCTGTGCGCTGTCCACAGAGGTAGAGTCTACAGAGACAGGCAGGCTTCCTTGAGCTGCTGTGAGCTCCACCCAGTTCGAGCTTCCCAGCGGCTTTGTTTACCTACTTAAGCCTCAGCAATGGCGGGCGCCCCTCCCCCAGCCTCGCTGCTGCCTTGCGGATAGATCGCCGCAGACGGCTGTGTTAGCAGTGAGGGAGGCTCCGTGGGCGTGGGACCCTCCCGGCCAGGTGTGGGATATATTCTCCTGGTGTGCCTGTTTCCTTAAAGCGCAGTATTGGGGTGGGAGTTACCCGATTTTCCAGGTGTTGTGTGTCTCAGTTCCCCTGGCTAGGAAAAGGGATTCCCTTCCCCCTTGCGCTTGCAGGTGAGGCGATGCCTCGCCCTGCTTCAGCTCACGCTGGTCAGGCTGCAGCAGCTGACCAGCACCGATTGTCCGGCACTCCCTAGAGAGATGACCCCAGTACCTCAGTTGAAAATGCAGAAATCACCGGTCTTCTGTGTCGCTCGCGCTGGGAGTTGGAGACTGGAGCTGTTCCTATTCGGCCATCTTGCTCCGCCCCCCCAGTGCTCTGTATTTCAAAGTTCTTACAGTTCTTATGACTTCAGGTGGAAAATCTCAATCAGGATGTTCTCTTTAACATCTGCAAATATCCTTTTCTGCAGGAAGACAATAGCAGTGGCATGGTCAGAGATTGGGGGTGAACCTCGCAGCGTATCAGAGATAGCCACTTGTGTTTGGGAACCTGGAAAGCTTTGTCCCGTCACTTTTCACCGTGCAACTGATGAATGGATTAGCGGAATGATAAATTGATGAAATGACAATGTAAGAAAAGAAAGAAATGGGTTTGAAAATAGAGATTCTCTGGTTTGACTGAAAAATGCTGTTTATGCTTTCTAATACTCTACTGTCTGCTCTTTGCCTTCTCCTTTCCCTTGCCCACTCTCCTTCTCCTCTTCCATCCTGGTCGCAATCTTTCACAGCTCCTCTTCCACTGCATGCTGGGAAAGTCTAGATATTCATTCAGTCAGCAAATATTTGTTGGGTTTAATCATGTGTTCTGCACTATGTTAGATGGTGGCTATAGAGTAATGAATAAACAAGATGCTGGCTCACATGGAGCTTTTAGTCTAGCAGGGAAGTTAGATCCTGAACTAGCAGTTCTGTGTGGCACAAAGTGGAAAAGTTCTTCACCAGAGTTCCAGAGAGCTGTTCCCTCTAAGGGAACCAGATTCAGCAAGGTAGACCAGATTCTATACGCAGGGCTAAGAATAGGACGGAGGTTCCCAAGCCCGGTGGCCAAGTGGTGGGCACACTGGAAGATGGGCAATAAAGGCTCTGGAAGAAAGTGAAGAGACTTTTTGTGGCCACCTAGACTGAGAAGTTTTAAGAAGACAGAGAAATATCTAAACTGTTTTTTTGGAAAGCTCCCTGAATGAAGCACTATGCAAAAACCCTGGGCTTTTAAGGTAATACAAATAAAGATTAAATATGTATATATATTCTGGCTGGACGTGGTGGCTCATGCCTGTAATCCCAGCACTTTGGGAAGCAGAGGTGGGCGAATCATAAGGTCAGGAATCCGAGACCAACCTGGCCAATATGGTGAAATCCTATCTCTACTAAAAATACAAAAATTAGTCGGGCATGGTGGCACATGCCTGTAACTCCCGTCCTCGGGAGGCTGAGGGAGGAGAATTGCTTGAACCTGAACCCAGAAGGCGGAGGTTATCGTGAGCCAAGATTGTGCCACTGCACTCCAGCCTGGGTGACAGAGCGAGACTCCATCTCAAAAAAAAAAAAAATTTATATATGGGTTTCCAGAATGGGATTTGCATTTGTTTGTTTCTAGGTAACAACCAGCACTACTGTGCTGAGAGGAGGAAAGGGGGTCGGGCTGGCCTATAGACTTAGTCATCTCATCAGCATTCTTGCTCACTGAGTCTCACTCTGACTCTCTCTCTCCCTATCCCTCTCCCTCTCCTTCTCTCACTCTTCTTCTCTTTCTCCTTCCCCTACCTAGTGTTCTTAGCTGGTGTTTATTTAATTGTCAGCTGAGTTTCATCCTAAAGAAAGAAACCACTTTTCCAATAATTCCTGCAAAAGTTCTAATAAAACTTTCGATTAACCCAGCTGTGCCACATGTCCGTCCCAGAAACGATCACATAGTCAGGGTATGTAAAACTCTGAAGGGCCTCCCTAGAGTTAGGAGTTGAAAATTATTGACTTATGAAATATCTAAATAATTACTTACTAAGTATACACGAAATGTTTGAAAAATATTTAGGGAAGATGAATGTTAACATAAATGATTAACAATATTTACAGCAGTACACACAATTATATAGGCTGTGTGTCATTCCAATCTTCTGTTCATAAAAGTTATTGCTACTCAAAACAGTAAAAGAAAAATGAAAGGAAATAAAATGTTAATCTCTAGAGTAGATGAAATTAAGAGTGTTTTCTTTACATTTTGTTAAATTTTTACATATAAAAATGATGCAGATTATTCTAATAACAAGGAAAAATAAATAATAAATGTTGCAGTGACTGTTCAGATTTATAACAGCAGCACTGAGGAAAATCCTAATATAGCATATCCCATGCTAATAAACTACAGGGATTTTTTTTTTCCTGTTAATAGCTAATTGTAATTCTTCCATTTTTTTTATTTCTTGTAAAACCCTTCTACTATTTATTGATTTAGTGGCCTTGTTCGTAGCATTTCTTTGATAATACATAAAGTATCATTTTTTCTTCTCTTCTTACCTATGTATCTTGACCTCTGTTGCCTTTACTTTAAGCCTTTCACTTTCAGACCTGTTACTTTAGAACCTGTTTCTTTCTTCTTTTTAATTTTTTTTTTTCTATTGGGGAAAAGAACTCTGCCTTCACATAGTAACTTAGAAATCTAAGAATGCAGAATATGAACCTCAGTTATTTACCATGTAGCTTTTTATGTTCTCAAGTAATTCCTTTAAGATTTATGACTAGAAGATCCTCTGGAGAGATCATAGTTCAACCCATTTATTCTTTCTTTGTATCTTGCATTCAAAAGTGAATAAACTAAGGTTTAGAGGGGTTAAGCAATAGTTGAAAGTCAGAGAGTTATTTAACTGCTGAGCTGTCTAGGACTCCAGACAGCTAACCCAGTATTCTTTCTTTATATGCTGCTCCTGACTTCTTTCCTCTGCAATTTCCTAACCCATAAAATGGCGTTAAGTTTTGGCTCCCTAACAGAAAGCAGGTTATTGTACCATGGACGTCTCTCTGCAGATAAGAGTGTTGTCATTCAATATTGTCATTCAATGTAGATACAAAAGGCAAAATCTGAAGAGACATATGTAATATTATAACTAAATACTAGAATGTAGGTTATATTTAATGCTGTCAACAAATTTATTACTTCAAATTATTTTAACTCCAAGTACATTGTGTAAGTGTTCCTACTCTGATTGTGCAACTTTGAATATGACAGAAACTGCTCATGAGCTTCCTCTACAGTCCCCAAAGCTGTACCATTTCACCTGTTGAATGAGATGAAACCCAGGTGATTTTACTTTCTCCTCTTTCTCTCTGATGCTTTTTATTCAATCCACTACACGGATCTATATTAGTTTTAACTTCAAAGTGTCTCTTGCAACCATTCACTTTGTTGCCTCCATCACCCCTGCCATTTTCTCACCCATCCCAGACCTGTCATCACTTGTAGAGGCTCCTGCAGAACCCCCTGACATCCACCTTTCGCTCATGGTGGTCTTTGAGAAATGCAAATCTGCTCACTAGATTCTCCTGCTGACAAGTTCAATGTCTTCCTTTTATCTAATGATAAAGGGAAATCATCAGCATGACCCTCAAGTCTGCTCTGTTGTCTTTAGAATCTAACTCTGCTCTTCCTCTTGCTGGCTTTCAGCCCCTGGTACTTACTGTGCTCTCCCCTCCTTCCTACTCCAAGGTTTGTGCATATGTTGTTTTCTCTACCCAGGCTACAATTCTCTCACTTTTTTCCTCTAAAGAACTCCTACTCAGTCTTCAGATAATTGCTCAATCTCTTCCTCCTCCCTCCGGGAAGACTTCTTAGTCCATCCTGCAATGGGGAAAAAATCACTGTTAGATGCTGTTATGGCTCCTTTGTCTTTTCCTTTCCTTTTCTTTTCCACTACTGTGATTTTCCATTTATTTGTGAGCTAATTTGATTAATGTCTTGTTTCCATTAGACCACAGTTTCTAGTTTTTACTCATAGCATTTAGAGGACACTCAATAACCAGTGATTGAATCAGTGAATGTGTTTTTAATATTCTGCAAGTGTTACATTTATATCAGAGAGCCAGCCTATACATTCTCCTGCTGCATCTTGTTTAGGAAGGGCACTGACTTCCATAAAAATAGGAATTTATCTTTTAGCTTTCGAGGAAATGCTGGAGGAAATCATGCAACTATTTGGGCTGTTGACCCCCAAGATATGAACTGTCCAAGCTTAACGTGGATGCTCCATGACACTTAGCAATCCTTGGCACATACTTGTTCAGCACACTCTTTCATTCATTCCAACTATTCTTCCAAATCCAAGCTGTTCTCTTTAAGTTGCCTACTCTGCCTCCACAGTCTTCATCATTCTTAACTGGAGAGATCTCACTTGAGACTAGGGAATCTATCAAGACTGAAATCCCTTCCTATATACACATCTACAACTATGCCTGTCTTTATTCCCTTCCCTCGCATCCAAGGCGAATCCATGCTTGCATGTTCTAAATCCCACATTTTCTTATTCCCTTTAGGAACTCACTAGACCAATTCACCAGTCTTTCTTCTGTATTTCCAACTTTCTTTCTACTGTCTCTAACCCTCCAACATTTGTACTTATAATAAAAATGTTACAAACAAAACATAATCCATAAATATATCATAAATAAAACCAGAAACCTCTCTTTGTAAAACGTAAGAAAATTAGATGCACCTTATCCTAAAAAACTGAATGTTTGAATTTGACTAACAGTATCTATACCAGTGATGGATAATACTTTCTCTTTCATTCATTTCTGGTGACACTGTCATCTTTGCTATTCCTCGGACACCAGAGTACACTCTCAGTAGAGGGCCATTCTCCCTTTCCCGTAACACCTTCCTCCAGATAACTTTGTGGCCTCTACCTTTATTCTGGTGTCTTTTCCAATGTCACTTCATCAGTGAGGCTTTCTGTGACCAACATATATAAACCAGCTCCTCCCCAAACCCCTATCCTCCATTTCTACTCCAGGTTCCTTATCTTCCTTATAATGCTTTATTTTTTTGGCCACAATATAGTATTTGTCCTAAGCTCTTCTCCTCTAAGAAGACTTGCTTTCCTAAAAAAAAACAGATTCACCTTTATTTGCTAATTGATTAATATCTTCTTATCCTTTAAAACTAGTTTATGTCAATCTTAGAATTTGGAAACACCCCTTTCTTCCCACACTCTGCCATCTGTCGACTAAACATTGTTTTTAGTAGCTCCTTGTAGTGGCGACTCCTATCCCCACGCTGCATCTTCCCTCCTGACTGGACATAGCTGCTTGGCTGGCTTCCTTATTTAACACTGCTCTTACATGCGCCCCATCCACTCCATTGGTTTCCACAGTTCCATGGTGGTACATGTTGCTGTAGAAAGGCCTAGGAACTGTGTCTGCTAATTTTTCCACTGCACATCAGTTCTTACCCTAAGGTGGGTGTAAGATGCTGCTCAGTGCTAGTTGATTCATCTCCCTAAGTTACTTTTCTTGCAGTGACCCTCCCAACTTTTGCAATCCCCTTGAAGATTCACTTCTTCTCTGTCTCTGAAATGGCCAATTTTACTTTTACCTCACCACTGGATGAAGACTACCAATTCCCTGATTTATACCTTCTACACAAAAGATAACATGCACATGCACACAATTTAAAAAAAAAAAAAAATCCTCTGTGTTTGTTCTTCTCTTTATTGACTCTTACCTTGGTGGAAGTAGTTCCCTGCCTTGTGATTTGATACAATATCCTTTGATCATCTCCTGTTTGTTTTATTCCATTCTCACTCACTCTCTCATTACAGTGATTCCCTTTTGCAAACTCTGAAAGGACATTGTAAAAAATAACCCCCAAACCCTAAACCAAAAACAGAACAAAATTCCAATAATTCTCTCCATTATGGACAGGGGGATTTTTCCATACACAATCTGACCATGTGTCTACCTCCTTTCCTGCCCCTCACCTCAGCACATTTTAAGGCTTAGGATACATTTAAAATTCCCTCACATAATCTGTATAGTTACTCACCCCTCAACTGTTTTAGGCTGTTCACACCTTGCTATAACTAAATACCTGAGACTGGGTAATTTATAAAGAAAAGAGGTTTAATTGGATCACAGTTCTGCAAGTTCTACAGGAAGCATGGTGCTGGCATCATTTTGGCTCCTGGGGAGATATCAGGAAACTTATAATCATGGCAAAAGACAAAGGGGGAGCAGGCATGACACATGGTGAAGCGAGAGCAAGAAAGAGAGTGGGGAGGTGCCACACTTTTAAACAACCAGCTCTCATGAGAACTCACTCACTATTGTGAGAACAGTACCATGTGAGATGGTGCTAAACCATTCCTGAGAAATCCACCTCCATGATCCAATCACCTCCCACCAGGCCCCACCTCCAACACTGGGGATTACAATTCAACATGAGATTAGGGCAGGGACACACATCCAAGCTATATCACCAGCTCTCTTCCTTTGACTGGTCTACACACTTTTATCTGTGACAGTCTAACTTCCCAGAAGAATAAGCTACATATTCAAAATCACTTCCCAATTCCTTCTTAATGCTTCTTTTCAGCATTCCACTGAGACTGCTCTTGAAAAGGTCACTCGTGATCCAAATAAAAAGTCACAGCAAAACTAGTAGCCTACTTTCTATCCTCATTATCCACTCAAATGTTTGAAGATGCTGTCCAACATTTCTTCTTAAATGCCTTCTTTTCTATTGATTTTCAAAGAATAAATTATCTTTTCATTACTTTCCTTCTGTCTCTGAATTCACTTTTCTTAATGTGTTCTTTCTGGGTCATCTTTCTTTCTCCACCTCCTACAAATAGACATTCTTCCAAAGTTATCTTTTCCATGTATTTCCCTCTCTGTACACCTGACTGGATGATGACTTTATTGCCTTCCTTGTGTTCCCAGATACCTTTCCTTTTGAAAGATTGCACTTAGTCAAGTCAAATCTGCCTGGTGCTAGTTCTACATATAGATAGTTCTAGACATGCATAATGTATCCTCCTGATGTAGATTGGCTCTGCGTCCCCACCCAAATCTCATCTCGTAGCTTCCATAATTCCCATGTGTTCTGGGGAAGACCTGGTGGGAGATAACTGGATCATGGGGGCAGGTCTTCCCCATGCTCTTCTCATGGTAAGGAACAAATCTCAGAAGATCTGATGGTTTTAAAAATGGGAGTTTCCCTACCCTAACTCTCTCTCTTTGCCTGCTGCCATCCATGTAAGATGTGATTTACTCCTCCTTGCCTTCCATCATGATTGTGAGAACTCCCCAACCATGTGGAACTGTAAGTCCATTAAAAATCTTTCTTTTGTAAATTACCCAGTCTTGGGTATGTTTTTATCAGCAGTGTGAAAATGGACTAATATACTCCCTTAATTCATTCCAGGACTCTTTATAGAAGGAACTGAGCTTTAATAACATTTATAGCTTCTTATATGCCCATCAATATGTGTGCATATTCTACATGCTTAGTATTGTTTGAATTAAATTAATGGAGTTTGGGCAAGCCAAGGTCATGCACTAGATAGCATCATCCTATTCCATGACCATAGCTTAAGTCAGGGGCTTCATAGTTTTGCATTTTCTGCATCAAAGGCAGTAATAATGAACACATATGGACTAATAAGTAAAATTTAATCATAGATCTTGGCAAAATAAATCAAAATTATGTACAGTCTGTAGTCAGCAGTCAAGTTTCATTAGGAATTGAGTTGAAAAATGCTTATTATTTTTCTAATATGCAAAGTAGAATCCAACTATTGTTTGATCAATCAACCAGTCAAGGAAATCACAGGGTTTTTTTTTTTTTTTTTTTTTTTTGCTTTGTTTTGTTTTTCTTTAGTATTATGTGAGCCTCTTGACTGTCTTTTAGTTCTGCCCATCAATCAAGGAGCTGGGAGACATAAAATAATACTATTTTCCCTAGTTACAATAACTATGTGCCAGGTATGAGTGGAACAACTCCATCTAATCCTTACAATGCAGCATGTAAAATGTTATAGTCTCCATTTTACAAATGAATAAGTTGAGGCTTATGAAGGTAAAATAACTTGCTCAAGGTAAAACAGCTAAGGGGCAAAGCTAGAAAAAAATGAGGGGTATGTGACTACAATGCCCATGGTGTTGAAGAGTGCGATTTCTAAGTAAGGATAAGAAACCAAGAGCTAGTCTTTCCCTGCAGAGGGGTTCTGTTTGGGTATTGGGGTGTTTATATATATTTCCATTTAATTTGAATGTTTTAGGTGGGATGTGCCCCAGGCCTAGAATTCCTTCGTGAAGATCACCTGGCTGATTTGTACATCCGCCTAACACCTTTAGTCATGTGAACTCCTCCTCCATGATGAGACATTATCTCTACCTTTACTGAGTTTGTATTAGAACTGAGGGTACAAGGATAGAAATTAAGAAAATATATCAATATAACAGTTCTAGTAGATGTTATGAAATATTTTAAGGTTCCCCATAGGTGAAGGAAATGCATATGGAGCTGAAGCTCACATTTATCCAGCCATGTACTAGAAACAGTACTCTTTTATAATCATCATTTACACTTCCCAATAATTTTCTGAGGTGAGGCTTTCTAAATCACGTTTTATCAATGAGGTTCCTGGATTCTGGAGCGTTTAGGCCATTCCCCCAAGAACACACAGCTGGTAATAGAGGCAAGATTCAAACACAAGCTACCAGACTCCAAATCCAAGATGATGAACAGTCTTTCATGCTACTTCTGATTTGATCCATTGTGGTAAAAAAAAATGGCTATATAGAGGCACTTCTGGTGGGATTTTGAAAAGTAACATTTTTTCAAAGCATACTATATCTACAGAAAGGTACACCTATCAGAATGTATACTGCATTGACTTTTTACAAACTTACTATACTCAGACAGTCCTCAGTGACCAGTCTGACCAGATGAAGAAATAGAACATTACCCTCAATTATTCCCACTCTCAAGTTGATGCCCCCAGTTGTTCCCACTCTCAAGGCTAAACACTATCCTGATATTTAATAACAGAACCAGTTTTACCTATTTCTCTGATAAACAGACTCACACAGTATGTCCTCTTTTGGCTTTTGTTTTTCCCATGCATTGTTTGTGAAGTTTATCTATATTGTTGCACGTATTTGTAGATCAGTTCTTTTAACATGGTGAAGTTGATTGGGATTTTATTATCATGTTTTACTTTTGTATTACATAAAGATACCACTGATTGTTTTCTCTCTCGATGCAGAATAAAATTGATGTTTAACCAGAGATTCCTAAAATACTATTATTTAAGCAGATGCAAAAAGTATTAAAAGGTGAGAGCAGCTTATGCCAGGATATTATCCATATGTTTCTGTTAATTTATAGTAGTTTTGATTGAGACTGTCACAGTCTATTTTGGAAGATTATATATTATCACTTAGTTTTCATAACCTCCTATACATACTTATTTTGTTTAATGGGAATTTTCATTTACTTTTTTTGAAAGAGTCTTCATATTTGAAATGAGTCATATACAGGAAGATGGAAAATACCATAAGCAAAATTAATCATAAATATTTACATAGTAAAGTAAATCTCACATCTATGTTTTTAAATAGATTCCATAAAAAATAGGGATGATGAACATAAGCGTGAATAATATGTTTTCCCTTACATTCTTTGAGTTGTATAATCATTTAAATTATTTTGCCTTTAATCAGTTTATTTTTAATTCAAAAGTTTCTTCAAACCGTCCTTCAACTACTCATACATAAACCTGGAGGAAACTAAAGATTTATATTTAATCATCAATAAAATTTTCCTTTCATTAAGACACTCTCTCCTTTGGGCTTTTCATCCTATCTCTATAGCCCTCTACTCCTCCACCCAGAAGTATATGTTAAGCAAAAATAACAAAAACAACAAAAACAGATGGATCTTCCAGTTATAGACTTGTTTTATCAGCAAGACTGAGCAAAGGCACAGAAAATGCATGGCATACAGTAATTATTATTTTATAGTAACGTCTCCACTGATCACCTTGTTTTAATCTCTGGTGCATGTACACAATCCTACTTTGAATCATTCTCCTGGTTCTGATCCAAATTGTGGTTTGGTTGCTGGTTTCCAGAAAGGCCCTAGGCCAGGCTTGCTTCTACTCTGCCTCTAGTCTTGCTTTAATTCTTCTGGGCTAGATCTCCTGCCATCTCCACAGACTTCTCTGCCAGATCCTGGTGCTTTCAACACAATGTTGAACCTCCTGGCTATGTCAGTCCTCTTCCAGTCCATGGCCTGAAAGCAGCTGATTGGTTATCAGCCTGGGAGTTTGGTTTCCTTCAGAGATGGCTTTAGAAGATTATTCTGCTTGCCTGTTGCACTAGAGCAGTGGTCATCAACTCTGGCTAACCATTATAATTAAGTAGGGTGCTTTAGGAAAGTTCTGAAACCCAGATCCCAACCCCAGAGATTCTGAATTGTTATGGGGTATGACCCAGATAATGAGATTTTTTAAATGTATGCAGCCAAGTTTGAGAAGCATTTGTGTTCCTCTTTTCTCTGAGGTGTAGGGTACTTTAAATATGAGACAGATTTCTGTTTTGACAAGACTTTGGGGGAGTATTTAGTTGTTTTCTTTTTGCTGGCACCTTCCTTCTGCTGTCTAATTTTTTGGCCCAACTCTGATTAAGAATACACTTGTATTCTCATCTGAGTTCTTAATCCTCTTACCTATTTCGACTTTCCTCCAGCTGTCTGATTTCTATTTTAGAATCCCACTTCATTTTACATGTGGCCCTTCCAGGAGCACCCACTCCCTGCTCTCCCTGTAGACCAAGCCCTGATCCTCTCCCTGTGGTTCCTCTGTGAACCCTTGGACCCAGCGGCCTTCCTGGATCTCCCCTATACCTTGTATTATTAAGCTCTGTTTTGTTCGTTTCACCTCTTGTTGTTTGCCTCTGACACTAAACTTGCTTTACGTTGTGGCATAACTTTGAGGTGGAAGGCTGGGGAGTGTGTAGGATGCATTGTAGGATGGTGAGTGCAGAACTTCTCACTAGGGTTTCTCCAGGTCTATCAGTGATCATGTTCTCATCATCTGTTTTTTTCTGACATAGCCCCTAACATGGATGAATTTCTTTGTTTTGTTTTGTTTTGTTTTGAGGCAGAGTCTTACCCTATCACCCAGGCTGGAGTGCAGTGGCATGATCTCGGCTCACTGAAACCTCTGCCTCCTGGGTTCAAGCAATTCTCCGCCTCAGCCTCCCAAGTATCTGGGATTACAGGCACCTGCCACCATGCCTGGCTAAATTTTTTTGTATTTTTAGTAGAAACAGGGTTTCACCATCTTGGTCAGGCTGGTCTTGAACTTCAGACCTCGTGATCCACCTGCCTCAGCCTCCCAGCGTGCTGGGATTATAGGCATGAGCCACTGCACCTGGCCTGAAGTTCTTAACAACATGAATTTATTAACTTATTCATGAACATTCATTGAGTATCTTGTGAGTCTGTTTTTAGTTTTATAAAGTAATCAAAGGCAGACATATAGAGTCTGTTAGTTATTATTGTATTTTCATCTAGCAGTAAAGATGTCCATAGTGAATAAACATCATCTTATAGAGTCAATTTACTGATGACTACCAATTTAAAGATATAACAGAAGTAGTCATCAATATCTTTGATATTATCAGAACATATTCTAAAATCTAGATTGCTTGAGCAAGGTAATGGGTACTAGTACTACAAAATGAAAGTGACCCTTTTAAAATTAGTCTTTTGATGTGTGCAACAAATATTAATTGAGCATTTATTATATGACAGATATTACTTCTGTCAATATCTTAAAAATATACAGAATGTGATATACAGACATCTAAAAAAATAGTAACAGAATATGTGCCACACATACACACATGTATGAGAGAGGAGGATAACAGATAATGTGGTAGAAGCACAAAGCCCCCAAGAAAGTAACTACTTGGGAAGGGGGCAGTTGGAAAAGTCTTAAAGACGAGGCACCATTTAAACTGTGTCTTGTAAAATTTTAGCAGGTGTGAAGAAGAAGAAGAGCATAGTCATTCCATTCACAAGACACCAAGTGTAAGGGAATAGGGCAGTGCGAAGGCTGCTAGGAGCATGAGTGGCTCAAGAGAAGTATGTACCCAGTACATACCTCTGAGTAGATATCCTTAGATGGGTATCAAATGAATACCCTTAGGAAAGATTCCTGAAGGAATTCACTAGGTGGCACTCTTTCTTCTTTCGCAGTGTCTTCATAATAAGTGGCAGAATATTTGGAATTATTGATGAATTTTTGAGTTTCCTCCAGGTGCATGGTGTAAATAGATACAACCTGAGACAGTATAGCCTTTCTGTCTGTGTAGATGCTTCATGGAATGCCAAGAACGAGAATTATCAAGTGACATGAAAAACACTGACGGAATAATTGATTGAGATGCTTGCATGTGTGACAATCTGGAATTCTTTTTGCCTTGGTAGGTTTTTGTCTGTATTTGCAATTCTTCCATTTCAGTCCTTCATTTAAAGTTTTCCACTCCTGGAAAATGTTTGTAAAAATATTTTTTTGATATATCATCTACCGACTCTATTAGAATCAAAACTTATTTCACTTTTCATTTTGCAAACAAGAATATTAAAACCTAATAAATCTAATATAAGTTTCAATAATCTCAGTCATAAATAGAAGATTTCACAGAAAAGGATTTTATTAATATATAGCTAATAATTTTTAATTGCAATGAACTCAATGTTTTCTGGAAATAGTTGAAATATACAAAATTCATAAATAAAATTCATACTGGGTCACATGTTAATTTTGAAATATACAGCTTCACAAATCAATTAATTATATATTATTTTTACCATTGATTTTCGCATCTTTGGAGAGAGACTGGCAGGTATTTGAATAACATGTGCAGTGAAGTGACAATTAAATCTAAAATTCTCTGGAATAATTACACTTCCAATTATCCTTAATAGTGCTGCAGATCACATTTTGTTGTTGTTACTTCTTAATGAAACAAAATATATTGTCCTGATGTGCCCTTTTCAGGTTCATCTTCTTAAAATTTTTTTAACTTTTTAGAAAAACTATGAAAAGTAGTTGCAATAGAAATTCACATTATAGCAAGGTAATTTTTTAATGGAATTCTTATAAGAAAGTGGCAACAATGTTTTCTAAGATTCCCAGTTAAACTTGCCAATATTCTCATTGAGGATTAAATAATAAAGATAGGAGAGGATAAATAAAGAAAATAAATTTTAAAAATCAAATCTTAAAGAGAAAGTCTTTGTGTAGTATTTCTATGTATTAGATACATGATTATGGAGACTTTATTACATGTAGTAGAATATAATAAGCATTGTGAGAGGAGAAGAAACAAAAGAAAATATACAAAGTTTGTTGTTTTTCCATTTTCTTATTGTTTGCACCTAAAGCAAATCTTAGAGAATTATTGCAAACTTGTCTGGAAATTTCCTTGGGGTGAAATACTGATAACTATTTTGAAAGGTAGCTTTCTTTCACATGTAGGATTATGTGGCTGACTCTTTCACTTCTGATTGCACTTTTCCCTGTATCTCCCTTATGATCCATGGTCTATGTATGACAAGCTATGCCCTTGACATATTCTGTTCTTGAGTCCCAGAATGCCATCCCTGATTTCCCAGTGAACTGTTCTTCAAGGCTCAGGTTGAACATCACTTTCTTTTAAAATGTCCTAGAACTCTCCTCTCTGTTCTCCCAGTCTGCTTCCATCCTGCCAAAGATGGTTGCTTGTTGTGCAGGTGGATGCTAATGCTTTTTAACTTTGGGGCTTCTCTTCTTCTTCTTAGGTGCCCATTAAATGATTTACTAGTTCCTTGCAGTTGAGGGGTACCATTTTGATAGTAGCCAATTGAATATGGATGAAAGGGATAAATGCTGCTCTAATATTTCATAAAAGGCTCTCACATGCAAGATTGCACTCTCTTGCCATTCTGACTCTGGAGACTATTGAAGATGATTGCACCACAAAATGGGAAGAACCTGTGTGTCCCTGTGTTACTGCTTGGATTTATTCCACTATGAGGAGAAAATGAAAGTTCAATGTATTAAGCCACACAATATTCTGGGGTTGATCTATTACACAAATGGTATGACTGAGGCTCTTTGTTCTCGCTCCATTCCTTGTTACCAGTTCTCATCTCCTCTCAAACTACTTTCACTAAGATCTTCAGTGGTATATTTATTGCTAAATCCAATGATCACTCTCAGTTGTTGGACTTTTCATTTTTGGACTACTCCTAAAGCAACATCTAACTCTTACTTCTGAATTTCACACAGTGCATTAAGTACTTGATATGGTTTGTCTTTGTGTCTCCACCCAAATCTCATCTTGAATTGTAATCCCATAATTCCCACACGTTGTGGGAAGAACCTGGTAGGAGGTAATTGAATCATGGGGGCAATTCTCGCCATGCTGTTCTCATGATAGTGAGTGAGTTCTCATGAGATCTGATGGTTTTATAAGGGGCTTTTTCCTCTTTGCTCAACTGTTCTTCCTGCTGCCATGTGAAGAAGGAAGTGTTTGTTTCCCCTTCCACCATGATTGTAAGTTTTCTAAGGCCTCCCCAGCCATACTGAACTTTGAGTCAATTAAACCTCTTTCCTCTATAAATTACCCACTCTCAGGTATATCTTAATTAGCAGCATGATAAAGGACTAATGCAGTAAACTGGAATCACAGAGAGTGGGGTGCTGCTACAAGGATGCCAAAATTGTGAAAGTGACTTTGGAACTGGGTAACAGGCAGAGTTTGGAACAGTTTAGAGGGTTCAGAAGAAGACATAAAAATGTGGGCATGTTTGGAACTTCCCAGAGGCTTGGAAGGCTCAGAAGACAGCAAGGTGTGGAAAAGTTTGGCACTTCCTAGAGACTTGTTGAATGCTTTTGACCAGAATGCTGATAGTGATATGGATGATGAAGTCCAGGCTGAGGTGGTCTCAGACAGAGATGAGAGACTTCTTGGGAACTGGAGCAAAGGTGATTCTTGCTATACTCTTGCAAAGAGACTAGTGGCAGTTTGCCCCTATCCTAGAGATCTGTAGAACTTTGAACTTGAGAGAGATGATTTAGGGTACCTGGCAGAAGAAATTCCTGAACAGCAAAGCATTCAAAAAGAAACAGAGCATAAAAGTTTGGAAAATTTGCAGCCCGATGATGCAATAGAAAATAAAAACCCATCTTTGGGGAGAAATTCAAGCTGGCTGCAGAAATTTGCATAAGTAATGAGGAGATGAATGTTAATCACCAAGGCAATGGGGAAAATGTCTCCAGGGTATGTCAGAGACCTTCCCAGCAGCGCCTCCCATCACAAGCCTGGAGGCCTATGAGGGAAAAATGGTTTCCTGGGCCAGGGCCAGGCCCAGAGCCTCTCTGCTCTGTGCAGCCTCAGGTCATGGCAGCCTGTGTCCTAGCTGTTTCAGCTCCAGCTGTGGCTGAAAAGGGTCAAGGTACAACCCACGCCATTGCTTCAGAGGGTGCAAGCCCCAAACCTTGGTGGCTTACATGTGGTGTTAAGCCTATGGGTGCCTAGTTTTCAGAGGATGTATGAAAACTCCTGGATGTCCAGGCATAAGTTTGCTGCAGGGGTGGAGCCCTCATGGAGAACCTCTGCTATGGCAGTGCAGAAGCTAAATGTGGGGTCAAATCCCCCACACAGCAGCCCCCCCGTTGTACTGCCTAGTGTAGCTGTGAAAAGAGGGCCACCATCCTACAGACCCCAGAATGATATGTCCACTGACAGCTTGCACTGTGCATCTGGAAATACCACAGTCACTCAATGTCAGCCTGTGAAAGCAGTTGGGAGGGGTGCTGTACCCTGAAAAGCAACAGAAGCAGAGCTGCCCAAGGACATGGGAGCCCACTTCTTGCATCAGAGTGATAAGTGGATGTGAGACATGGAGTCAAAGGAAATCATTTTGAAGCTTTAAGGTTTAATGACTGCCCTATTGGATTGTGACTTGCATGGCACCTGTAGCCTCTTTGTTTTGGCCAATTTCTCCCACTTGAAATGGGTGTATTTACACAATGCCTGTACCCCCACTGCATCTAAGAAGTAACTAGCTTGATTTGGTTTTACAGGCTCATGGGTGGAAGGGACTTGCCCTTGTCTCAGATGAAATTTTGGACTTGAATGTTGGGTTAATACTGAAATGAATTAAGATTTGGGGGAACTGTTGGGAAGGCACGGCTGTGTTTTGAAATGTGAGAACATGAGATGTGGAGAGGACCAGGGACAGAATGATATAGTTTGGCTTTGTGTCCCAACCCAAATTTCATCTTGAATTGTAATCCCGTAATTCCCAAGTGTTGTAGTATGGACCTGGTGGTAGGTAATTGAATCATGGGCTGGTTCCCCCATACTGCTTTCGTGATAGTGAATGAATTACTATGAGATCTGACGGTTTTATAAGGACCTTTTTCCTCTTTGCTTGGCAATTCTTCCTGCTGCCATGTGAAGAAGGACATGTTTGCTTCCCTTTCTGCCATGATTATATGTTTCCTGAGGCCTCCTCAGCCCTGTATACTGTGAGTCAATTAAACCTCTTTCCTTTATAAATTACCCAGTCTTGGGTATGTCTTTATTAGCAGTGTGAGAACAGGCTAACATAATACTTATTTGAAATCTTTTCCTAAATGCCTCTAAAATAGCTTGAATTGAATTCACCATCTTTCTTTCCAAATTTGCTTCTCCCCCAGTGTCCTTATCTCAATCACTGTTTCCCTCTAATCAATCCAGAAACTCCACCTTCTCCCTATATTGTCTATCCAATGAATTTCAAGTACTATTAATTCCATCTTCTAAGCATCTCTACATACATCAGTTTTCTCCCATTTGATGACCATCACCCTAATCTACAATACCAGCTTATCTATTTAGACCATTGATGTCACCTAAGCATTGGTCCCCCAGAGTTTAAAGTAGTCTGTAGTCTGCCCTGAATCAGGATGATGAAATTCCAAAAATTCAAATCTGTCTATTTAAGACTCGTCAGTAATTTCCCCTTGCCTTTATGGTAAAGCCCTTGTTTTTCCCAGCCCTTCCATGTCCTGTGATTGCATACCTTTCCAGTATATTCCTTTTTCCACTCTCAGCCTATATTTCTAAGATAATAAACTTTTCTCAGCTCTGTTCAATTCTATCTGGCCCCTAGGCCTCCAGACATGCCAATTCTTTTGCCTCAGTTTTGGTAAAATCCTAGTCATTCTTCAGGTAAAAGTTTAAAGATATTTTCTTCAAGGATGCCTGCTGGATCTCCTAGACTACATCTCTTTCCAGAATGTTTCTTGTATTACATATATATCTTCAGTACTTACACTTTTCACCACTCTATCATAGGATCTTTTTGCAGTGACTAGCACAAAGGAGAAAAATTAAGGTTAACTGATTGAATTATTTTACTTATGAGATGGTAACATAAATGGTATTTTCATGTGTCTTTCTTCCACTGTATTTTGAAATCTCTGAAGTGAGAGGCCAGAATTTTCATTGTTAGCATAGTATCTGGCACAGAGATGATATTTAAAAGCATTGAATGAATGAATGATTGAATTAGAAAAAGGAATCCTTGTGTTTGTCCCCTGTACTTAAGAGGTAGGCTGTGGCAGTTAAGTGTGATCAGGGTTATTACTGTGGAGGTATAGAGTGCCAAGAGGCTATAATCTCTCTGTCAGGGGCAGGCTCAGGAGGGAATGCACATGCTCTTTAGAGCTCTACTCATCATGTATATAAAACTGGAATGTGAACTACAAATGTATGAGTATTTGTGGGCAGGTTTTTTTCTCTGACCCCTTAATAGAGGATATTGATGGAGCAAATGAGGAGTGAGGGAAAAGCCTTCACTGGTTGGGTAAAAGATTTTAGTGCAGAGTTGAAAATGAGGTGTTAAGAATGAAGCTTCAGACATGTATGAGAGAAAAGACAAGTGAAGTGAAAGAAGAATGGGGGTGTACAAGGGAATTTTAAGAGCTTGTGGTTTACAAATTTATGTTCATTGAGGAACATAAATAATGATTTTAATGAATATTTAAGTGCTTCAGATATTGGGCTGTTTGAATTAATATAGCTCCATACTGAGTGGGAGATCATATAAAACCAAGCAGTTTAGAAAATAAAAATAAAAGCACTTTTTTTTTTTTTTTTTTGAGATAGAGTCTCACTCTGTCACCAGGCTACAATGTAGTAGATGTAGTAGTGTGATCTTGGCTCATTGCAACCTCCTCCTCCCAGGTTCAAGTGATTCTCCTGCCTCAGCCTCCCAAGTACCTGGGACCACAGACGTTCGCCAGCATGCCCAGCTCATTTTTGTATTTTTAGTAGAGATGGGGTTTTACCATGTTGGCCAGGGTGGTCTTGATCTCTTGACCTCATTGTGATCCACCCACTTTGGCCTCCCAAAGTGCTGGAATTACAGAAGTGAGCCACTGCGCCTGGTCAAAAAGCAAGTCTTAATTGAAATTTTTATTTTTTTAATTGAAAAATAACAATTGTACATATTATGGGGTGCAGTGTGATGTTTTCACATGTCTACAATATATAATGATCAAATTAGGATAATGAGCATAGTTATCATGTCAAACATTTGTCATTTCTTTGTGGTAAGAACATTCAAAATCTTCTCTCCAAGCTATTTTGAAATGTACAATATATTATTTTTAATTATGGCCACCCTATGTGCAATGGAACACTAGAACTTATTTCTTTTATCTAACTATAACATTGTACCCATTAACCAACCTCTCCCCATTCCCCCTCTTCCCTATCCTTGCCAGCCTCTGGAGACCACCATTCTAATCTCTACTTCTACTAGATCCACTTTTTTAGATTCTATATATGAATAAGATCATGTAGTATTTGTTTTTGCTGTGTTTGACTTATCCTACCTAACATAACGTCCCCCAGGCTCATCCATGTTGCTCTAAACTACAGAATTTCATTCGTTTTAAATGGCTGAATAGTGTTCCATTGTGCAAATATATTAGTATCCATTCATCTGTTGATGGACACTTAGGTTGATTACAAAACTTGGCTATTGTGAATAGTGCTGCATTAAACATGATGGTTTAGATGTCTCCTCAACATACTGATTTCATTTCCTTTGAATGTATGCTAAGTGGGATTGCCAGATGACATGGTATTTAATTTTTTGAGGAACCTCCATACTGTTTTCCATAATGGCTGTACTAGTTTACATTCCTACCCACAGTGTCTGAGTTCCTTTTTCTCCACATCCTCACCAGCATTTGTTCTTTTTTGTCTTTTTTTTTTCCGCACTGTGAATATATTTAGTTTATTTGGCCTTTTATTTCCAGAACAAAGAGACTAGAGACAAAAATGTACAAGGGAAGAAGATATTCAGTATTCAGCTCAACTCTTAGGTTTTCTTTTTCCTTTGAAAAATAATGTAGAGGAGAAAAGAATAACCTGAGGAACAGGACAGAAAATTATGCAAAAACAAAGAGATTCTCCCCCTACACACTATTTAATAAAGATTGGATCAAAATAACCAACCAAGCACACACACACCTACACCCTACCAACCACCAAAAATCTTACAAAATGATAAAGAAGATACTTTTAAAAAGTCAAAAATATCCTAGGAAAACAAGAAAAATTGCCATCAACAAACCAGAAATGTTAAGAAAAGAAGGAATGGAGAAAAAATTACATCACAGAAAAATAAAATGAAAAGAAAATTCAACTTAAATTGTATGGAGGAGGCATCTAAGGCAAAGATGGGAGCAGTTGGGGAGAGGGTGTACAAGCTCACAGTTAAGAGATAAAGAAGTGGGGAGAAGAAACTGAGGAACTGGTCAGGGAAAGTAATGGATGAAAGAGATTTGGAGTAGCTAGGCTAGTCAGCTCCTTCCTTCTCCCTACCTGGTTCTAAACTGGTGCACAGGAAGCTACAGACTGCCAGGAAGAACAGGCATCTCCCACTTTTTGAAGATTAGCTATTAATACGCTCTTGCTTTGATTTTGGAGTTTTTAAAATTAACACATAATTCTACATATTTATGGGATATAGAATGATATTTTCATACTTTATGTAACGTGTAATGTATAAGGTGTAAATGTTCACCTCAAACATTTTATTATTTCTTTGTGTAAGAAACATTCAAAATCCTCTCTTTTTGCTATTTGAAAGTATATAATAAATTATCCTTAGCTATAGTCACCCTACAGTACTATAGAGCACTAGAACTTATTCCCCTTCTCTAGCTGCAATTTTGTATTATTAACCACTCTCCCTACCCTCCCCACATTCCAGCCTCTAATAAGCACAATTGTACTCCACTTTTATGAGCTCAACTATTTTAGCCCCCACGTATGAGTGAGAAAATGTGGTATTTATCTTTCTGTGCCTGACTTATTTCATTTACCATAATGTCCTCCAGGCTCATCCATGTTGCCAGGAGCGACAGAATTTTATTCTTTTTTATGGCCAAGTAGTATTCCATTGTGTATATACATACTACATTTTCTTTACCCATTCATCTGTTGATGGACACTTAGGTTGCTTCCAAATCTTTGCTATTGTGAATAGTGATGCAATAAACATGGGTTGTATATATCTCTTTCTTCATAGCTTGAGGTCTTGGACTCAAGTCTTTAATACACTTTGATTTGATTTTGGTATATGATGAGAGATAGGGGTATAGTCTCATTCTTCTTCACATGGATATTCAGTTTTTCAAGTACAATTTATTGAGGTGTCTGTCCCTTCCACAGTGTATGCTTTTGGCACTTTTGTCAAAGAATGAGTTTACTGTAGATGTATGGGTTTATTTCTGGGTTCTCTATTCTTTTGCATTGGTCTATGTGTCTTTTTTTTCTTCTTCTTTTTTTTTTTTTTTTTTTTTTTAACCTAGTCCCATGCTGTTTTAGTTACTATAGCCCTGTAGTATAACTGAAAGTCAGGTATTATGCTTCCACAAGTTCTGTTCTTTTTGCTCAGGGATGGCTTTGGCTATTCTTAGTCTTTTGTGGTTCCATATAAATATTAGAATTATTTTTCTATTTCTGTGGAGAATATCATTGGTATTTTGACAGAAATTGCATTGAATATGTAGATTGCTTTCAGTAGTATAGATATTTTAACAATATTGATTCTTTAAATCCATGAACATGCAATAGCTTTTTTGATTTCATTTTCAGATAGTTTGGTGTTGGCATATAGAAATGCTACTGATTTTTGTATGTTTATTTTGTATCCTGCAACTTTACTAAATTTATCAGCTCTAATAGTTTTTTTGGCAGAGTCTTTAGGTTTTCCCAAATATAAGATCATTTTTAGCATTGGAGTAAGTTTGTGTATTCTGCAGCCATTGGGCAAAATGTTCTGTAAATATATCTTATGTACATTTAATGTATAGTGCTGATTAAGTCTGGTATTTCTTTGTTGATTTTTTGTCTGGATGACCTGTCAATTTCTGAAAATGGGGTGTTGAAGTCTCCAGCTATTATCTTCAAACAAGGATAATTTGACTTCTTCCTTTTCAATTCAGATGCCTTTGATGTCTTTCTCTTGTATGACTGCAAAAGCTTTCCATGAGTTCCCATTTAGTATGATCCTAGCTGTGGGTCTGTCATATATGGCTTTTATTGTGTTGTATGTTCCTTCTATGCCCAGTTTTTTGAGGCTTTTTTTTTTTCTCAGAAGGATGTTGAATTTTATCAAATGCTTTTTCAGCATCAATTGAAATGATTATATGGTTCTTTTCTTTCATTCTATTGATACGATGTATCACATTGATTGATTTGTATATGTTGAACAAGGGATGTATGTGCATCCCCATGATAAACCTCACTTGGTAGTAATCTTTTAAATGTGTTGTTAAATTTAGTTTGCTGGTGTTTTGTTGAGGTTTTTGCACCAATATTTATCAGAAATATTGGCCTGTAATTTTCTTTTTTTGATGTGTCTTAGTCTGGTTTTGGTATCAGAATGATACTGGCCTCATAGAATGAGTTTGGAAGCATTCCCTCTGCCTCTATTTTTTAGAACAGTTTGAGTAGAATTGGTATTAGCTCTTCTTTAAATGTTTGGTAAAATTCAGCAGTGAAACCATCACGTCCCAGACTTTTCTCTGCTGGGAAACTTTTTATTGTGGCTTTGATCTCATTAATTGTTAATGGCCTATTCAGGTTTTAGGTTTCTTCATGGTTCAATCTTGGTAGGTTGTATATGTCTAGGAATTTATCCATTTCTTCTTGGTTTTCCAATTTTTTGGCAGATTGTTGCTCCTAGTAGCCACTAATGATCCTTTGAATTTCTGCAGTATCCACTGTAAAGTCTCCTTTTTCATCTCTGAATTTATTTATTTGGGTATTCTCTCTCTTTTTCTGAATCTTGCTAAAGTTTTGTGGTTTTGCTTATCTTTTAAAAAATCAACTTTTCATTTTGTTGATCTTTTATATCTTTTGTTTCAATTCATTTATTTCTGCTCTGATATCTATTATTTCTTTTCCTCTAATTTTGGATTTGGCTTGCTCTTGCTTTTCTGATTCTTTAAGATGTATTGCTAGATTGTTTATTTTATGTTTTTCTACTGTTTTGATGTAGGCACGTAGAGCTGTAAACTTTTCTCTTAATACTGCTTTCACTGTATCCCACAGGTGTTGGTATATTGCATTTCCATTACCATTTGTTTCAAGGAATTTTTCAGTTTCCTTCTCAATGTCTTCATTGACCCACTGGTCATTTGGGAGCATATTGTTTCATTTTCATGTATTGGTATAGTTTTCAAAGTTCCTCTTGTTATTGATTACTGGCATATTCCATTGTGATCAGAAAAAAATACTTGATATGATTTCAATTTTTTGAATTTTTTAAGACTTTTTTGTGGCCTAACATATGGTCTATCCTTGAGAATGATCCATGTGCTGAGAAGAATGTGTATTCTGCAGCCATTGGATAAAATGCTCTGTAAATATCTCTTACATACACTTGACGTATAGTACTGATTAAGTCTGGTATTTCTTTGCTGATGTTTTTGTCTGGATGACCTGTCAATTTGTGAAAATGGAGTGTTGAAGTCTGCAGCTATTATTATATTGGGGTCAATCTCTTTCAAGCTGTAACAATATTTGCTTTATATATCTGAATGCTCCATTGTTGGGTGCATATATATTTATAATTGTTACAACCCCCTTGCCAAATTGACCTTTTTATTGTCATATAATGATCTTCTTTTTCTCTTTTTATAATTTTTATCTTAAAATCTATTTTTTTCTGATTAAAGTATAGCTGCTCTTGCTCTTTTTTTTTTATTTCTATTGGCATGGAATATCTTTTTCCATCCCTTTAGTTTCAGTCTGTGTGTGTTATAGGTGAAGTGTGTATCTTATAGGCAACAGATCAATGGGAGCTTGTTTTTTAATCCATTCAGCCATTCTATGTCATTTAACTGGAGAGGTTAGTCTATTTACATTCAATGTTATTATTGATAAGTAAAGTCTTACTACTGCCATTTTGTTATTTGTTTCCTGGTTGTTTTGTAGTCTGCTTTTCATTCCATCTTTCCTTCCTGTCTTTCTTTTTGTGAAGGTGATTTTCTCTGGTAGTGTGTTTTAATTTCCTGCTTTTTAGTTTTTTTGTGTGCATTTTATGTTTTTTGGGTTGAGGTTACCATATGGCTTGCAAATAACATCTTATAACCCATTATTTTAAACTGGTAACAACTTAATGGTGATTTCAAAAAGAAATTAACAAATAACCAAAGAGTAAGTAATTAAAATTCTACCCTTTAACTTCAGCACCCCTGCTTTTTTACTTTTTGTTGTTTCTATTTATATTTTATTATACTTTCTATGGCTTGAAAATTTGTAGTTATTAATTTTGATAGATTCTTCTTTAATCTTTCTACTCAAGATATTAGTAATTTACACACCACAATTACAGTGTTATAATATTCTGTGTTTGTCTGCTTACTTCTAATAACCAATGAGTTTTGTACTTTCAGATGCTTTCTTACTGCTAATTAGCATCCTTTTCTTTCAGATTGAAGGAATCCCTTTAGCATTTCTTATCAGACAGATGTGGTGTTAATGGAGTTCCTTAGCTTTTGTTTGTCCAAGAAAGTCTTTATTTCTCCTTCATGTTTGCAGAATACTTTCACTAGATGTACTATCCCAGGATAAAAGTGTGTGTGTGTGTGTGTGTGTGTTTTCCTTTAGCACTTCAAATATGTTATGCCACTCTCCCCTGTCCTGTTAGGTTTCCACTGAAATTTACTACCAGACATGTTGGAACTCCTATGTATATTATTTGTTTCTTTTCCCTTACTGCTTTTAGGATCCTTTCTTTATCCTTGATCTTTGGGAGTGTGATTATTAAATGTCTTCAGGCAGTCTTCCTTTGGTTAAATCTGCTTGGTATTCTATAACTTTCTTGTGCTTGAACATTGATATATATCTCTAGGTTTCAGAAGTTCTCTGTCACTATCCCTTTGAATAAATTTTCTACCCCTATCTAGCTCTCTACCTCCCCTTTAAGGTCAATAACTCTTAGATTTGCCCTTTTGAGGCTACTTTCTGAGTCTCATAGGCATACTTTATTCTTTTTTTCTTTTGTCTCCTCTTACTGTATTTTCACAGAGCCTGTATTCAAGCTCACTAATTCTTCTGTTTGATCAGTTCTGCTGTTCAGAGACTCCAATACATTCTGTAATATGTTAATTGAATTTTTCAGCTCCAGAATTCCTGCTTGATTCTTTTAAATTATTTTAATCTCTTTGTTAAATTTATTTGATAGGATTCTGAATTCCTTCTCTGTGTTGTCTTGAATTTCATTGAGCTTCCTTAACACAACTGTTTTGAATTCTCTGTATGAAAGATCACATATCTCTTTCACTTTGTGATTGGTTGCTGGTGCCTTATTTAGTTGGTTTGGTGAGATCATGTTTTTTTCTGTATGGTCTTGATGCTTGTGGATGTTGGTTGGTATCTGGGCTTCCATGGGTTGGGTATTTATTATTATCTTCGTGGTCTGGGCTTCTGTATGCTCATCCTTCTTGGGAAGGCTTTCCAGGTATTTGAAGGGACTTGGGTGCTGTGATCTACATCTTTTGTCACTGCAGCTATATCTGCCTTAGGCGGCACCTCAAGCCTATAATGCTGTGGCTCTTGCAGACTCATAGAGCTACCACCTTGGTGGTTTTGAGTAGAATCAAGAGCTTTCCCTGGATTACTAGGCAGAGACTCTTGTTCTCATCCCTGACTTTTCCCCCCAAAAAATGAAGTTTTGCTCTCCATGCTAAGCTGCCTGCAGCCTGGTAGGGGAGTAGTGACACACGACCCCTGTTGCCGCCACCACTGGGGCTGCACAGGGTCAGATCTGAAGCCTCCATATCACTGGGTGTCACCCAGGGCCTGCCAGGATCACTTCCTGGTTACCATCAATGTTACTTTGAGGCTCTAGGACTCTACAATTAGCAAGTGATAAATCCAGCCAGGCTTGTGGCCCACCCTTCAGGGCAGCAAGCTCCCCCTTTGTCTAAGGAAGGTCCAAAAATGTTGTCCTGGAGCCATGGCCTGGAATCAGTACCTTAGGAATCTACTTGGTGCTCTATTCTACTACAGCTGAGCTGGCACCCATATCACATGACAAAGTCCTTCTTACTCTTCCCTCTCCTTTCCATAAGCAGAAGAAGCCTCTTTCTGTGGCCACCACTGCCCCAGGGACATAGCAAGTACTACCTGGCTACTGCCAGTGTTCACTCAAGGACAAAGGGCCATTCAGCCATGTGGTGAATGCTGCTAGGCATGAGTTTCTTACTTCAGGGCAGTGGACTACCCTCTGGCCCAGAGTCAATCAGGAGTCAAGGCCCGGAATTGATTACCCCAGGAGCCTGCTTGGTACTCTTCCTCACTGTGGCCGAACTGATAACCAAGCTACAAGGCTGCAAGGCTAAGAGCCCCTTACTCTTCTCTCTCCTTTTCTCAAGCCAAATGAGTCTCTTCTCATGGCCACCACATCTGTGAATGTGCTGGGTCACACGAAAAGTCAGCACAGCACAGGGTCTCATTCAAGGCCTGCAGTGAGTACTGTCTGCGTAACACTGATGTTTATTCAAGGCCTAAGGGCTTTTTAGTCAGCAGGTTATGAATCCTGCCAGGACTCTGTCCTTCCCTTTAAGAGAGTGGGTACCCTTCTAGCCTAGGGTGTGTCTATCTAGAAATGTCCAGGAGGAGCTAGGGCTTAGAATGGGGCCTCAGGAATCTGCCAGGTGCCCTTTTCTACGATGGCTGAGCTGGTATCCAAGTTGCAAGACAAAATCCTCTTTACTATTCCCCTCTACTCCTCAAGCAGAAGGAAGGAGTCTCGCCTGGAGCTGTGGGCTGTGCTGCCTGAGGTTGGGAGAGGTGCAACAGAAGCACTCACTTGGTTATGCTTGCCAATGGCTCACTAGCTTGCATGCATCCCAAATTCACTGGCTTTGAGCCCAGCACAGCACCAGGACATGTCTAGGAATTGCAACTGTTTTCTACACCACCTTTCAAGTTTATTTAGGATCTCAGAGCACTTTAGCCCATAGTGTCAGAACTTTCAGGAACTCACATTCCAACCACTGGGATAGATGATTTCCCTCTGGCTAGGGCTGGTCTAAATGGTCACCAGCCCTGTGGCCTCTTCAGTCACTGGGAATTTCTGCCCTGTGTTGCTTTCCACTCTGACAGGCAGCACTGAGTTCCAATGCAAAGTCCCATAATCACTGTGCTCTCCCTAGCTCAAGTGCACAGATTCTGTCTCTGCACCACACAGCTGCTGCTGCTCCTGAGGGTTGGGGGAAGAGTGGTAGTGGCAATTCAAGTCTGTCTTTTCTTCCCTTTTCAGTGCTTCTTTTATTGATGTAATGTTAAAACCAGCTACTGTGGTCATTCACCTGATTTTTGGTTCTTATAAAAGTGCTTTCTTTTGTAGATGGTTGTTCAATTGGTGTTCCTGCATGGAGAGGGGCAGCATTTGCTGGAGGCTTCTATTCAGGCATCTTGTTCTGCTTCCAAGTCTTTTTTTATTGTTTTGATAATAGTCATCTTGATTGGGTTGAAATGAATCTCTTTGTGCTTTCAATTTGCGTTTCCCTGATGATTAATAACAGTGAACTTTTTTTTCATAAATTTGTTGACCATTTGTATGTCATCTTTTGAGAAATGTCTATTCAGATCTTTTGCCCATTTTTAATTGGTTTATTTGTGGGGCTTTCCTCTTTTGCTGTTGAGTTGTTGGATTTCCTTGTGTATTCTTAAAAGTAATCCTTGTCAGATACATAGTTTACACATATTTTCTCCCATTCTGTAGCTTGTCTCTTCATTCTGTTGATTATTTCCTTTTCTGTGCAAAAGCTTTCTAATTTGATGTAATCTTATTTGCTTATTTTTGCTTTTGTTTCTTGTGCTTTTGAAATCTAATCTTAAAAATCCTTGCTCAGACCAATATCATAAAGCATTTCTTCTGTGTTTTCTTCTAGTAGTTTCATAGTGTTAGATCTTACATTTAAATTTTATTCCATATTGAGTTTTTTTTGTAAGTGATGAGAAATAGAGGCCTAGTTTCATTCTCCTGCATATGAATATTCAGTTTTTCACAAATTCTTAACAAAATATTAACAAACTGAATCCAACAGTACCTCAAAAATATTTTTCACCATGATCAAGTGAGATTATTCCAGATATTGAAGGATGATTCAACATATGCAAATCAATAAGCTTGATACATCATATTAACAGAATAAAGGACAAAAGCCATACGATTATCTCAACAGATACAGATAAAGCATTTGATATAATTCAACATTCCTTTATGATGAAAACTCTCCACAAATTAAAAATAGAAGGAACATGACTCAACACAGTAAAGGTCATACATGACAAACCCACAGCTAACATATTGAATGGGAAAAGTTGAAAGTTTTTCCTCTAAAATTTGAAATAAGACAAGAATGCCTATTCTCATCACTCTTATTCAATATAGTTCTGGAAATCTTACACAGAGCAATTAGGCAAGAGTAAGAAATACAGGGCATCTAAATTGGAAAGGAAGAAGTCAACCTGTCCTCTTTTTTTTTTTTTTTTTTTTTTGCAGCTTACATGACCTTAAATATAGAAAATCTGACAGATTCCACAAAAAACTCTTAGAAATAATAAGAAAGATCAGTAAAGTTGTGGGATACAAAATCCACATCCCCCAAATAAGTCACTTTTCTAAATGCCAATAGCAAGCTATTTGAAAAGGAAATCAAGACAACAACCCCACTGATAATAGCTATAAAAGAAATACAATACCTAAGAATAAATTTAATCAAGGGGTGGAAGATCTCTACACTAAAAACTATAAAATACTGATTAAAGAAATTAAAGAGGACACAAAGGAATGAAAAGGTATCTTGCATTCATGGATTGGAAAAATTAATATTTTTTTAAATATCCATTTTACCCAAAGTAATCTATAGCTTCAATGTAATCCCTATGATAACAACAATGATTTTCTTCACAGATATAGAAAAAGAGTCCTAAAATTTATATGGAACCACAAAAGACTCAGAATAGCTAAAGCAATCTTGAACAAAAAGAACAAAGCTGGAGGCATCACACTACCTGACTTCAAAATATGCTGCAAAGGAATAGTAACCAAAACAGCATGGTACTGGCATAAAAACAGACAGAGACCAAAGGGACAGCATAGTGAACCTAGAAATAAATCTATGCATTTGTAGTCAACTGATTTCTGACAAAGGCCCCAATGGCACACACTGGGGGAAAGGACAGTATCGTCAAAAAAAAAAAAAAAAAAAGCACTTCTTATTGATCTTATTGATATCTTATTGATATTCTCACATAGCTGTCTCATTTGAAATCTAATGAGTAGTATGGATTAGTATTATTATACCATTTTATGCACATAAATTAAGACATTGAGGAGTTGGGTGGCCTAATCAAATTCACAGATAGTACATGAAACAAGGGAAGTCAGCCAGGTCTTCCCACGTTAATCCCACACACCACATGTTCTCTAGTACCCTCTATGCTGCCACTGAAAAAAAGAAGACAGAATATTTTATTATTTTATGATTAAGCTTTTAAAAATGAAAATGGTCAGAATCAAAAGAATTATTGCTTAAGAAAAGAGTATTTCAAAAGGTACATAGAACTTTATGAAACAAATCTTGCCTTTAAATACTTGGAATACCAAACTCATGGCCTATTTGCTGACAGAGGAAACTATTTCTATTTAAGCATGTTTCTTTCTCTGGCCACCACATTAACTGAGCTTATGTATTTATACATTAATTATTTCATCTATTCAACAAACATTTATGAGCACTTGTTGATATCAACCAGAAGAATAAAAGATAAATAAGATGGAGTACCTGTTCTCAAGAAGTTCAGTAATAGCAGGCAAGAAGATGTATTAATAGACAATGAAACACAATAACATCAAATGCATTGATAGAAAATAGACACAGTGCTATAGGAGCACCAGGATGAGTCATATAATTCATTCTGGAACTGGGACCATGAAAGATTTTCTTAGAGGTTGACCTGAGCTCAGTTGTAGGTTGAGGAAGTAAGACAGTAAGACCAACATAAGTGTAGCGTGTAGACAGAGAGGCAAGACACATGTGTTTGTGAGTATGTGTGTGTGTATTTCAACTATAATCAAGTGTATGTCTTGCAGAAGCATAATTACAAAATAAGGGGTGCAGAAAACATGACCAAAGTATGAAAGGTCTTGCATGTCATCCTGCCAAGGAGTTCCAACTTTATGGTAGAGATTCACAATGGAGGAATCATTAAAGAATATGTCATGAATATATTTGCATTCAGAGAGGTGTCCCTTGCTATTGGGTGGGAAATGGACTTAAATAGCTGGACTGGAAGTATTTTAATTATCTTTAGGACAGGTTATTCTATGAAGCAAATACTAATCTAATTCATATATTCATGTGAATGAAACAATGGCAAAACAAATGAATAACAACAGACCTTATAAGAGTAGAACGTAAGTCAATTTTCTCATATTTTATAGTTTTGTTTACATAAACAGTGTCTGAGGATTTTGAGACCTTAGATTCTATGAATTTCTTTTTTTTTTTTTTTGTGGTGGAGTCTCGCTCTGTCGCCCGGACTGGAGTGCAGTGGCCAGATCTCAGCTCACTGCAAGCTCCGCCTCCCGGGTTTACGCCGTTCTCCTGCCTCAGCCTCCCGAGTAGCTGGGACTACAGGCGCCCACCACCTCGCCCGGCTAGTTTTTGTATTTTTAGTAGAGACGGGGTTTCAGCGTATTAGCCAGGATGGTCTCGATCTCCTGACCTCGTGATCCACCCACCTCGGCCTCCCAAAGTGCTGGGATTACAGGCTTGAGCCACCGCGCCCGGCCAGATTCTATGAATTTCAAGTTCATCAAGTAAGAGTAAATAAGTGATTAAATGATGAAAAACAGGTATTCAACAATAACATCATTAAAAAGAGACATTAACTGCTCAATACATAAAAGGTAATTTTTAGTAAGAAGCTGTTTCTGAAAATAATCTGTAGGAATAATTTAAAAGAAGGATGCTGGGAGCCTGTGATATGAGATAGTGAGCGATTAAGGTTGACAGATGAGGGCATACTAAGTTGGTGTAGCACCTGGACATTTAGATCACATGATTGAAGGTTTTTATCTAAATGGATTTCTGCTAGAGAAAGAGCTCTAGTATCTTCGGACAATAGAGGATTAAGAATCCAACCAATGCTTCAAAATGACAGGACTAGAAGGAGTTAATATAATGAACAAGGTTTTATTTCTCTTACATTTTTCACACATAAAATGATGAATACAGATATACCTTAGATTTAAAATCCCACAAGGAAATTGTATACTATATTTGGGATGACAAATTGTTTTCTATTGATCAGTGTTTCTAGGACCAGAGAAGCAGGCAAGAAGAAAGATCAATCTCAAGTTTTAAAAGCTCAGACTGAGTTTCTGCAGATGGTATTAAGTGTCTTTCTGAATGATAGTAGTTGCTCTAATATAAAAAATGATACTGTTGAAAATACTCAAAAGAAGAAAAAATGGTGAATATTTTATCCAAATTTTGCCCCAAAGATAATTGTAGCTCTGTATTGCTTGACATGCTGTTACAAGCAAAAATAAAATCTTAGGACATAAGAGAGTTTTGAGGGAGTTCCCCTTGGCTCTTTCTATGGATCAAGTGAGGAGTCTCAAGGAGTAACTTGCATTTAAAGTCACTGCTAAAAGGAAAAAGCAGGTAGAAGATTCCTTTTAAGGAAAAAATACCATATTCATCCAAAATTGATCTTTTAAAAATTCTATATCTAGCCATCCTGACCACTTTAATTGTTCTTAAACTTTGTTGGACATGAGAATCACTTGAAGAACTTGTTGAATAAATATCTCTGAGCTCCACCCAAAAACTACTGAGTTGGATATGAGGAAATGCCTCAGAGACAATATATGCTTTGTGAAATACCAAAAGATCATTTTTTTTTTTACATTGGTGAGTTATGGCATAGTGCAATAAAGTAAGTTTTAAAAACTGATGGCTACTGTCCCTTGCCTTTGGTCCAGTAACACATATATACTTTTTCAATTTTGCTGAAAAGGGAATTTAAAGGAAAGATTAGTACTAGTTAGTGTAGTCAAAGATTATTAATCATGGCAGTTCAAGTCAGTTAAATTTTAGGATTCAGTTGTCCAAAGAGAAAATAATAGTTATGATAACATTTGAATTTTTGCAATGGTTGTTATCTGAGACTTGCTCTTTGCAGAAATATAGGTCTGAAATGGGAGAAGTGGTCTTAAGTCTGTAGCTTTGGATAGGAACCACAAGTAAGAAGAGGAGAAACTTAAACAATAAATGTAATTTGAAATCATTGACACAGACATTTGAGAGCTAGGAGAGGGAAATGTCAAAGATTACTAAGGCTTTTGGTTATCACTGCCCTCTGGAGAAGGGAGCCTACCTGTATCTCCTGAATACAGCAAACTTCACGGCTCTAGAAATTATCGCAGTTCCCTAATACAGTCAAATTTCTGTATTCGATGGAAATTTATTTGTCTCAGGGATTGTTACAAAGTTGCTTTAGTTCTTTGTATTTTGTATTCTACAATTGTTACATACAAATTGACTCGAGTACTAGTTTCCTTTTTTTAAAAAATTTATTTCTACTTAGCACTGAAAGGTAGTTGAGTTAAAGATTGCTGGTGATGTACTCATGCTTTGTTAGGATTAATTGTCTTTGGGCATTTGAGCACCTCCCTCAAATAATGATTAAATAGAACTTAAAAATAAAAACTTCAAAAATTCACAAAATTAGGTGTTCTGGACTGCCTTTACTTGCTTTTAGGAAGTGCACACATTGGAACATGGAAATGAATTTTATACAAATATCTGTTCTTTCTCTGTGTGTGTTCTTTGGCCAATATTATATTTGTGTGATATTTATAAGACAGAGGAAATTGATTAACTATCAAAAAAAGATTTAAAAAGGAAATGACACACTTTCTAGAACACTCTGTGATGGCCTGTGAGTTGTAGAACATCAAGCTTGTTTTCACAATGAAAACTTTCATTTCCTATATTAAAAAATAGACCATAGTACAATGACTCCAGAGAAAAGCTTAAAAAAAGAAATGCCTTCCTAAGTGACTTTTAGTGATGTTGTAAGAAAATAGATTATAAAATAAAAATTAAAACTTTTCATAATCACACAGGCATTTTTTATTTTCATATTTTTTTTTACCAATACATTACTCCAGTCTGCAGGAGTTTAACAGTAATATTTTTGTGTTTCTCCATGTAGGCTACACAGAGGATAAATAAAGAAATAGGTTGATTATAGAAGTAGGTAACACCAACCTACACAAAAGTGTGGTATGTCTCACAATGTGGTATGTCTCACAGTCTCAGTGAGTGATTCTGCTTTCTTCATTCCTTAAGTAAGGAACCTATTTCACCTTTGTGCATTCTGAAACACACTGGTTTGCCCCACTGCCTCCCCTTTGTTTGTCACCCACTTGATTGGCCTAACTGTGTGATCAATGATGGCTATGCAAGTGTCTCTTTGTATGTATTCTGAGGGGTACAACATTTGCAGTAGTTCAAGCTTTCTGAAAACACAAACACCAGGATAACAGCATTAACAGCATGGCAAGATATTATGGAAGATATGGAGAGTCAGAGAAAGGGAAGAAGCATCTAGAATGAAAAAGTAGGTGAGTTCAGAAGATTTTATGAAAGGGACAACAAATGAAGGGGTAAAAACACACATGGAATGACAAATCCTGGAAAAGGTGAAAGCTTGGAGTCTTCCCTGTCTTTTACCTCATGAGTCCCAGACAATATATGATATATAGCGTTAACCTGTGCTCAGCAGCATCCTCACTTTTGGTACTTGGTATTCTTTATTGTGTCCAGAAATTGTTTGCAGGCACATCTCTTTTCTGGAGGAAGTATGAATACTTCAACTTGACTATTAGCATCAGACTTTTAGCAAATGCCATCATTTTTTGCCTTACACATTTCCCAACCAGCTTTCATTTTGGAGGGAAATAGAAGGTTAGGTTCTGCAAATTGAGGTAACATACCTTCTGAACTTTTGAGGTTTTGGGGGAAATACAGTACTGCATCAACTTAACTTTGAGGTGGGGGGGGCAGTCAAACATTGATTAAATTACTAATGTATTTGTTTATAGAATAAATATGTAAGTTTATACTAAATACAATTATACTGATATGGGATAAAATGTACGTATACATTTTAAGATGAAATAGAAAACTTTAAATAAAGTTTAAACTGAGAGTTTAAAAGATAAAAATTAAAGAAATAGTTGAAAGCAGAATCAGAATAACACTCAGTAAAGCACAACGAAGTAGAAGAAAATAAGAAAACAGCAGAGGATAAACGAATATAAAAATATATTAAAAGCAAACGAATGACATTAGTCAGCAGAATTAAACTGTTTTTCTATCATCTTATTTTTCTTTGTTTCACTGGTATATTAATTCTATTAAAGGTACATTTCTGTACTTTCATTTTTTTCTTTGTATACAGCTTTTGTTGTCAGATCACATTTTACCAATTTTATTCAATATCTAATTGTAAGATTTTAGTTTTATCTCTTTTTTCTCTTTTATCAGTTAATTTTGTATGTTCACATTATCTTATTTGTTTAATTTTATTTTCTAAATTTTGCCATACATAGAGATACAAATGATTTTTTATCCAGCCATGTTGCTAAATTCACTTATTAATTATAATGGTTTGTAGATTCTATTGACTCTTTCTATATATACAACATTAGGAATAATAAAGACCGTTTTCCGAATTTTTAGGATTTAAACATTTTTGTTCTAACTGTATTACACTGATTAGGATCTCAAGTATAATGTTGAATAAAAATGGAACTAGCAGGAATATTCTATATGATGTCAATTCTTTGAAATTTCTGGAAACTTGTTCTATGGACCAAACAATCAGTTTTGGTAAATATACCACACGTGCTTGGGAAAAATGCCAATATCAAGGGTAGTATTCTAAATATCTCAATTAAGACAAGTTTATCAAAATTAGGGATGTTCAAATCATCTGTATCTTTATTACTTTTGTATTTACCTCTTCTATCAGTTACCAAGGGTGATGTGTTAAATCTTCCAACTGTAATTTTGGATTTCCCTATTTTTTCTTTTTTTATTTCTGATTTTTAAATTCATGTTTTAAAATTTTTATTCTATTTTTAATTGATGAATAGTTGTATATATTTATGGGATAAATTATATATATGCATAAATATGTATATATTCATGCATCATATGCAATGTGATGTTTTGATATATTCACATTGCAGAATGATTACATATGCTAATTAAAATATTTATTACCTCACTTATGTTTTCTGGTGTGGTGAGAACATTTGTAATCTACTCTTTTAGCAGTTTTGAAACATATAATACATTATTATCAACTATAGTTATCATTCTGTACAAAAGATCACTAAAATTTATTCATCCTGTCTAACTGAAATTTTGTAACCTTTGACCAACATCTCTCTTCTCTCCATCTAACTTTCTCCCCAGCACCTGGTACCACTATTCTATTCTCTACTTCTTTTTTTTTTTTTTTTTTGTCTGAGATGGAGTCTTGCTTTGTTGCCCAGGCTGGAGTACAGTGGCCGATCTCAGCTCACTGCAACCCCTCCTGGGTTCACGCCATTCTCCTGCCTCAGCCTCCTGAGTAGCTGGGACTACAGGCACCTGCCACCACGCCTGGCTAATTTTTTTGTATTTTTATTAGAGCCTGGGTTTTGCCATGTTAGCCAAGATGGTCTCAATCTCATGACCTTGTGATCCCCCCGCCTCGGCCTCCCAAAGTGCTGGGATTACAGGCATGAGCCACTGCGCCCGGCCTCTGTTCTCTACTTCTATGAATTCAGCTTGTTTAGCTTCCAAGTATAAGTGAGATCATATAGTATTTGTCTTTCTGTGCCTGGTTCATTTCACTTAACATAATATTTTCTAGTTTCATCCATGTTATCACAAATGGCAGTATTTCCTTCTTTTCTAAGGCTAACTAATAATCCGTTATGTATATATGCCACATTTTTTCTTTATTCATTTATCTGTTGATGGACACTTAGGTTGCATCTCTATTTTGGCTATTGTGAATAATGCTGCAATGAACATGGGTATGCAGATATCTGTTTAATATACTGATTTCAATTCCTTTAGATACTTACTCTTTTTAGTGCTGCTATAACAGAATACCACAGACTAATTTATAAAGAATATAAATTATTTCTTACGGTTCTGGAGGCTGGAAAGTCTAAGACCAAAGTGCCGCATCTGATGAGGGCCTTCTTGCTACATTATCCCATGGTGGAAGAGCAAAAAGGAGAGAGGGAGTGGGAAAGGGAGAAGGGGAGAGAGGGAGTGAGAAAGGGAAGGGGGAGAGAGCAAGTAGGAAAGGGAGAGGGGGAGAGAGAGAGTAGGAAAGGGAGAGTGGAAGAGAGGGAGCAAAAAAGGGAGGGGGGAGGAGAGAGACAGAGAGAGAGAAAGAAAGAGAAAGAGAAAGAGGACTGAACTTATTATTCTTACTCCCAAGGTGACAAACCCATTCCTGAAAAAAAAAAAAAAAAAAAAAAACAGCATTAGGCTATTCATCAAGGTTCTATTTTCCAACATCATCACATTGAGGATCAAGTTTTCAACAGAAAAGTTTTGGGGGGAACACATTCAAATCATATCATCTGCCTCTGGTCCCCCAAATTCATGTCTTTTCTCATGTGCAAACTACATTCATTCTATTCCAACAGCCCCCAAAGTCTTAACTCATTGTAGCATGAACTCGAAAGTCCAAAGTCTCCTTTAAAATCACATATAAATGAGACTCAAAACATGACTCATTCTGAGATAAGTTCTCCTCCATCTGTGATACTGAAATCAAAATGTATCCACTCCTAAAATACAATGGTGGGACAGGCTAGACATTCCCATTTCAAAAGGGATAAATAAGTGAAAAGAAAGGGGAAACTGGTTCCAAGTAAGTCCTAAAGCCAACAAGAGAAACAACATTAAATCTTAAGATTCCAGAATAATCTTTAACTCTTTGTGTTACCTCTGGGCACACTGGAGCAAGGGTTTGTCCCCCAAAGACTTGGATAGCCCTGCCCTCCATGGCTTTGCTGGGCTCAGCCCACAAAACAGCTGTTATGGGTTGGAGACTCATGCCTGCAGCTCTCCAAGACCGGAATTTCAAGGTGGTAGCTTTACAGCTTTGTGGTTTCAGGGGTAGTCCCATCCCCACCGCTTTACTAAGCCTAGTGGGGACTCTGAAGTGGTTTCAACCTTACAGCTCTGCTGGGAATTGCCCTAGTGGGAACTCTGTGGTGGCACCACTCCTGTAGCAGGATTTGCCTAAGCCCCCAGGCTGCCTGATGCGTCCTTTAAAATCCAGGTGGCTGCCATGGTCCAACAGCCCACACACTCTGAGGGCCTGTAGAATTAGCACTATGTGGATGCTGCCAAGGTTTACTGCTTGCACTCTCCAGAATAGCAGTCCAAACTGCACTTAGGCCCACTTAAGCCATGGCTGGGGTGGCTGAGGGGGTGCTGTGCCAGAATGTAGGGAGCAGAGATGAGACATGAGGTGGCACAGGGCAACAAATGCTGAGGCCTCAAGGGTGCCTCTCTGAAAACCTTGTTCCAAGGTCTTGCTCTGGGCCTGTGACCAGAAGTGCAGCCACAAAGATCTCCGAAACGCTTCCTGGCTTATTCTCCCATTGTCTTGATGAATAACACCAGCCTCTCTTTTCTATACCATTTTTTTTTCTTAGTCTATTTTGTGTTGCTATGACAGAATATCACAAGTTAGGGAATGTATAATAAATAGAAATTTATTTTTCATAGTTCTGGAGGCTGGGAAGTCCAAGATCAAGGTGCCATTATCTTGAGAGACACACACACAGAGAAACAGCAAACCTGCACACAACAGGGGGCTAATATCCAGAATTTACAAAGGATTCAAACAACTGAAAAAAATCCATTAAAAATAGGAAAAGGACCGGGCCAGGCGTGGTGGCTCAAGCCTGTAATCCCAGCACTTTGGGAGGCTGAGACGGGCGGATCACGAGGTCAGGAGACCGAGACCATCCTGGCTAACATGGTGAAACTCCGTCTCTACTAAAAATTACAAAAAACTAGCCGGGCGAGGTGGCAGGGGCCTGTAGTCCCAGCTACTCGGGAGGCTGAGGCAGGAGAATGGCGTAAACCCAGGAGGCGGAGCTTGCAGTGAGCTGAGATGGCGCCACTGCACTCCAGCCTGGGCGACAGAGCAAGACTCCGTCTCAAAAAAAAAAAAAAGGAAAAGGAGACCGGCCATGGTGGCTCACGCCTGTAATCCCAGAACTTTGGGAGGCAGAGGTGGGCAGATCACGAGGTCAGGAGATCTAGACCATCCTGGCTAACATGGTGAAACCCCATGTCTACTAAAAATACAAAAAAATTAGCCAAGCGTGGTGGCAGGCATCTGTAGTCCCAGCTACTATAGAGGCTGAGGCAGGAAAATGGCGTGAACCTGGGAGGAGGAGCTTGCAGTGAGCGGAGATCACACCACTGCACTCCAGTCTGGGCGACAGAGTGAGACTCTGTCTCAAACAAACAAAGAAACAAAAAAATAGGGAAAGGACATGAATAAACATTTTTCAAAAGAAGACATATAAATGACCAATGAGCATATGAAGAATGCTGAACATCACTAATAATCAGAGAAATACAAATTAAAACCACAACGAGGTATTATTTTATATCAGTCAGATTGTCTATTACTAAAAAGTAAAAAAATAACAGATGCTGGAGAGGATGTGGAGAAAAGAAAGGCTAATACACTCTAGATAGGAATGTAAATTAGTACAACCTCTATGGAAAACAGTATGGAGATTTCTCAAAGAAGTAAACGTAGAACTACCATTTGATCCGGCAATCCCACTATTGGGTATCACTCCCTAAGGGAAATAAATCATTATATCACAAGGACACCTGCACTTATATGTTTATAATGGCGCTATTCACCATAGCAAAGATATGGAATCAACCTAAGTGTCCATCAGTGGATGACTAGAGAAGAAAAACGTGATATATATACACAATGGGATACAATGCAACCATAAAAAATGAAATCATTTCTTTTGCAGCAATATGGATGAAACTGGAGGTCATTATCTTAAGTGAAACAACTCAGACACAGAAAGACAAACACTGCATATTCTCACTTGTAAGTGGGAGCTAAATAATGTGTACACATGGATGCAAGAGTGTAGAATGATAGACAATGGATACTTTGAAGGTTGCAAGGTGTGGGAGGAGGGTGTATGATGAGAAACTACTTAATGGGTGCAATGTATATTATTCAAGTGAGGGATACCCTAAGAGCTTTGAGTTCACCACTAACTACACAATCTATCCATGTAACAAAACGACACTTGTAGCCCATAAAATTATACAAGTTTAAAAAAACGTTTTTAATGATATAGAATTTCAAAGTTATTTTCTTCAATCTCTTTAATAATATAATTTTCTTTTCTTCTGTTTTATATAATTTCTCCTGAGAAGTTGGTTTTTAGCAGTGTCATTGTTCATTTGAAGGTAATATGCCATTTTCCTTTGACTGCTTTAAATGCTATTATTTTGTTTTGTTTTTGACTTTCAGAAGTTCAACTATGAGGCACCTCTATGTGATTTTCTTTTAGTTTAAATTTATTCTTCTACAGATTTGTAGATTTCTGAATTTGTAGCATAATGTCTTTCATCATTTTGGAAAGTGTTTGCTCATTTTCTCTTTATATATTACTTCTGTCATAATTCTCTATCACCTGTACTTCTGGGACTACAATTGCACATATACTAGAACTTTTCACTATGTCTCACATTTTTCTCAAGTTGGTTTTTAAAATTTTTAAATATTTTTTACTTTGGTCTAATCTCGACATTTTCTACTGACTGGTCTTGCAGTTTGCTATCCTTTTCTTCTGCTGCAATAAATCTGTAATTTTGTTTCTAAAAATTAGTTGTTGCCCTTTGCATTTGATTACATTTTAATAAATTTTTATAGATTTGATTTGACTTTTTAGTAGAGTCCAATGTTGTGGTGAAATTTTCCATCTTTTCATTTATTTTCCTGAGAATTGAATTAGTTATTTTAAAGTCCTCTCTGACAACTTCAGTATCTTAATCACCTAATATTGATGAAAAATAGATCACCACGTATTTTTACTGACCTTTTTTCTCTTGGGTTTGCTAATCCTGTCTTATTTCTTGACATTCCTGTGTGTTATAGAAGATTGAATAATAAAAAATATTAGAGATATTTGGAGGCATTGGCTGCTGTTTTACTCTTCCAGAGAGAATTTATTTCACTTTCTCACAGGCAGTTACAATACAGGAAGCTGGACTGGAATTAATTCAGTTTTGTGAGATCCACTCTATTTCCAACTTATTTTCACTCCTATGATACTGTTCTTTCTGACGTTTGCCTGGAAATCTTAGATGTTGATCAGGGACCCTTCTCCTTAGAGAGCTCTGGACTCCATTTTTTTTTTTTTTCTATCTTTATGATTTTTCCAAGATCTCTGCTCATCTTTCTAGACAACTAGACACTGCTTTGTGCTTGGCATCTCTTCCTCAAGCTTCTGTGCTGCTTAATAGATAGCACATTCCTTCAACGGAAACATAAGGCAAGGTATTGGGCTCTCCTAACTGTTTTGTTTCTATCTGGATTAATTTTTCTTCAAGTCCAACCTGCATGGATATCCCTGAACTCCAAGTTCTGCCTCCCCAGTCTCCCCAAAATCTCATCTCAGATTTCTGTTAGCAAGCTCTTTCTGCTTTTCTTTTCTTTTCTTTTTTTTCTCTAGCTTAAAAAACAACAAACGTCTCAAGTGAAAAAGAACTACAGAGTCTAATGTTCACCTAAATGAGTTTCTTTTCGCTCTGAAATTCTGTGTCTCATGTCCTGTCTCCTCTGGTCTCTCATTCATTCCTTCAAATGGATATGTTTGTGCTTTAGTCTAACTTTTTTAATGGTTCATTATGGGAGTATTGGTCAATATCAGCTATTCCATCAATACTGAAAGCAGGAATTTTTATTGTTGTTGTTGTATTTTCCATTCTTAAATTTCCATGTGGTTCTTTTATATATATATATATTTTTTTTTCTGGGAAAGTTTTTTTTTTTTTTTCATTTCAAGAGGGTTCATAGTTGCTCTTTGAGGTATTTTAAAAAATATATAGATGCTTTAAAATCTGGTCACATCATTCCAATATCTGTGCTGTGTAGATGTTGTGTCTGTTGATTGGTTTTTCTCATTAAACTTGACATTGTTCTGGTTCTTGGCATGACAAGTTACTTTTTTTTGTATTTAGATCATGTTACTCATTAATACCAGGCTGAGGTGGCAGTCAGGCCCCTCCCACACACAAAGCCTCCACAGACACCTACCATCCAAGAGGGAGCACTATGTAGTTGCTGCTGGTGGTAATGTCTGCTGACATAGTCCTGGTATCAGCTGCTGCAAATGACAGGGTGAGGGAGGGCACTTTTTTTCCTCTGGAGTGTTTCTGGTGTCACCCAAAAAGTTATGCCCTGCATAGGCACCCCCTTCCAGGTCCTTTGGCTAAAGAAAATAGGCTTATTTTGTTTTGTTTTGTTGGTTGGTTTTTGTTTGTTTTGTTTTGCTTTTTGGGGGTGTGCACTTACCCTTCTTTCTAGCTTGTGAAATTTTCCAGGGTCCAGGCTAGGATATTTAGGAAGCAGAAAACATCCTGCCAGGTTATTCCTTGAGTATAACGTCTCTAAGAAAGATGTCTTCTTTTCTTCACATTGCAGAATCTGCTTATGTTTGTTTTACACGTTTTGTCCTGGGTTTTTAGGTGTTATTAGGTGAGAGGTATAGAGTGAAATGTGTCTACTACCTTTATATAGGATGACCTGGAAATCTTCATTATAATTTTTTAACATTTATATTCCATTTAAACATTATTTTACAAACTTTTAGTTCTCTAGCATCATGTAGAATGACATTTTTATAGTGATCTTGCTCCTGGGTGGAAGGGAGCAGCCAGGACAGAGCATTGTACAAATCACTTAGATTCCAGCCCCTCAGCTCATATGCAGAGGATAGAATCCTGGAGATCAGCATTCTTTTTTTTTTTTTTTTCTTTTGTAAAATGAGGCTGATTGTCCTTATTTTTCTCAATATAAAATCTTTTTTTTAAACTAAATTTTTTAAATTCCAATAATTCTAATAAAAGTTTTAAAATTGTTCCAGATTCCCAAATCCAGGCATAAAAAATATATTTTATCTTGGCATATTTCATTACATTATTTTAAAATTATTTAAAATTTTTAAAATTTTAATTTCTAATATCTCAAAACTTCTTCATTAGCAATGAAACATGCATATGTCTTTTATTAAAATTAAACAATAACAGCGTTATTTCCAGACTTCGTTTTCTTCTTTGGCTACCATCTAGCTCCGACTTCACTTGCTAGCCAATTTGTCAAAATATTTAAGTCTCCACTTCATCTTGTGTCACTTCATAAGCTGTTGCTGTCTGGATGCTCTTCAGACCCGTGAATCTTAACTCTGCAAGGTCACCGATTTCCTCCCTTCTCCTAAATGTGGTGGACACTTTCTAACCTGTACCTTGCTTGACCTCTGCATTTGATTACTGTTTGACATTTCCTTCTCCTTTCCGTTTTTTACTTTAGGTAAAAGAAACAACTTTATCTTTATTTTTTCCAAGATGACTTTTTATTATTATTATTTTTTTTTATCAGAAATACAAATTCCAGAGGAGGGTGCAATTAGGTTTCTGCTTATAATTTCATTAGATAAAAACTTTATATTTGACATGATACTATTTTGGTACACTTAAAAATATTCTCCTAACTTATGGTAATTGCCCTTTGGCCATCCCCCTTCAGATGGTGTGAGCCCATGTCTTCAGAGAATAAAAGAATTTAAAAAATCCTTCCTCTGTTTTCTGGGTTTCAAATATCTATTGAAACACATGTTAAAATAATAGTTTTGAGAATAAAAGGTTTTAGGTTATGAATTTAGTCTGTTTGAGTTATGTCCTCAGTGTCTTTTATCTCACAAAAACGATACTCTCATCTGTACAGTTGTGCAATTCAGAAACCTGGAAATCATTGAAGCTCCTCACTCACTGTCATCCTCACGTCCCATTAATTATAGAGTGCTACCAGTTGTATTTCCTAAATATCACTAGATTATTCTAGTTTTCTTTCATCTTTGCTACCATCACCCTAAACTATTAGAATCTACTGTATAGATTTCATTCTATTGTAGATATTATTCTTGTAAATCTCCATCCAAAACTTACATATCTGGCTCATCTCAAAACTATTTCCATATTTGCAGCTAGAATGATGCTTTCATAGTGCAAATGTTATTGTATTTTAAAGCTTTCAAAACTCTGCAGAAATTTTTTATTGCTTTGAGAATGGAATTTTAAAAATCCCAATCAAAGCCCTGCATGTTATGCCCCGATTTGAACTCTTTAGCCTCATTATTCATTCTCTATTACCTTACTCTCGGCTATGGTCATACTGGTTTCTCACTTCTTCCTGATATGGTCTGGACCTACACACACACTGAATTGACTTCCTGCACTTTCCTCAAAGTGCATTCTTAGATCATTTACCTTTTCTGATTTTTATTACATACTCTGATTTTTCTGTTATAATTTTAAAATTCCCAAATCATTTTATTATCTTGATACTTTCTACAACTGATTTTCTTCTTTTTAAAAAAAATCAGTCTCCTTAGAGACTGTGAAAAATTACCAGTGTCAACTACATTGCAAGGCATCATGACAGGGTTTTGGGGGAAAGTTTTCAGTGAGCAATGATTGCATCTCAGACCTCAGTGGCTATGATACTACCACTGTGCAAAGCTAGAACTGATTTTCTATAATTTTCAGATAGAAAATTGTATTATTCTTAAGTAACATTACCTACTTTACAATATTTATTCTGTCTGATTTCTTCCGTCTTATTTAATTATATTGTTTAACACTTTCAGAACAATATTCAGTAATAACAGAAAGAGCAGGCATCTCTCCTGATTTTCTAATGTGTATCCAACCATCATACTCTCTCTCTCACACACACACACACGGAGACACATACACACACACACACACACACACACACACACACAGAGAGAGAGAGAGAGAGAGAAGAGGTAACATGGCAAACCTGAGACTGCCATCTGTAGAAAGACTTGCTTGCAAGGTTGCCCCTTGGGTGGCATTTGGATCATGGTAGGATTCCTACCATTTCCTGTTAAGAATAGCTTACTATGTCTAAACTGTGCAAACAATATGGTTTATGCTGAACATTTTTCCTTCTGAAGTTTTAGAAAATGCTAGGCAGATAGTGTCTGTGTGATCAGCTCCCAGTAAAAAACTGGTGCACTGAGCTTCTAATGAACATCCCTAGTAAACATTTCACTTGTATTGTTACAACTCATTGCTAGAGGAATTAAGCTCATTCTGTCTGACTCCACTGGGAAAGGATGCTGGATTTCACCCTGTGCCCTTTTTTCCTTTGCTAGTTTCGTTTTATATCCTTTCACCATAATAAATCATAGTTGTGAGTATATACAACCATATGCCAAGTCCTGTGAATTCTCCTAGTAAACTATCAAAACTAGAGTGGTCTTGGAGACTCCCAGAACACACAACACCTGCATATATACACATATATAAACACACATGCATATATACATATGTATTATTGTGTTAAAGGAGCACTTGCCATTAAAATATTCATTAGATTCTACCAGTGACTTTTTCTCATCTGTTGATATGATTATATTTTTTCTCCTTTGATTTATTAATATATATTTTATAAATTGATTTCTTATCACCAAGTCATTCTTGTTTCCCGATGCTCTCTCTTGTTGACTTCTGTGACAGTGCTGTACACTGGATTATTTCCCTCCCTCTTTGAAGGCTATTTCCATCTCCTTCCTGCATGAGTTTCTCTTTCTTTCTTTTTGTGTCCTTCAGGTATGTTTGTGCCTTGCCATCGGCTCTCTTTTTTCCTCATTTTTTAGTTATAAAGATTATAATTAAAATTTTTAATTTATTTCTCAGACTCTCTTATGCATATTCATTATTTGAAGTATGGCCCATATGCATATGACATATCAAACTCAGTCTCCAGTAGCTCTGACCCCTTTCTGCACTTCAGATGCATAGATCGAATTTCCTCCTGGGTATCACCCCTAGATGTCTCATTCTCACTACAGACTCAATGTATTTAAAATTGAACTCATTATCTTTCCCTCACTTACTTGTTTTCAATCTCAGTTAATTACACTAAGCTATAAAACTGGGCTTTATCCTTGACTCCTTTCCCTCACTCAACCCATACAAATTATCACTCTCCAAGTTCAGTTGATTCTACACATCTTTCAAGTTCATGTAGTTTGTTCCCCCTCTACTTGTACTAGCTCTAGTATGGGCTCCTTCAACTTTGCTGCTATTATTAATAAAGTCTCCCACTGGACTCTCCGACTTCAGGCTGCCCATCAGCCAATACATTATCTACACTGAATTTACAGGTTTTTGTAACTTGCAAATTTGATCAACTCTCTCCCCTGCACAAACTTATCATAATTCTCCATTGCCACTCAGAAGACTAATAGTTTTTACTCTGGCTTACAAAAGTTTTCATACCCCCTAACAAATTAAGTTATAACCCCTTAAAAACACACAACTTCAAAGAGCCACACTAAACTACTTGCTGGAGAAAAATTAACTGGACATGCTTTTCTGATGTTTCTCCAAGTTTGAGTTGGGATCTCTTTCAGGATGCTCTCCTATCATGTACACATGTGTATTGCAGCACCACGAACATGGATTTAAATTGCCTTATTCTCTAAGCTAGAAGAGGTGTGAGAGCAAGGACCATGCATGCCAATGTTGCCACCTTATGGCGAATGTTCAGTGCATACGTGTTGAGTGAGTGAATGCTGATACCATAAATGTAGTTTTGATTCCTGCTTTATTTAACATCACCATCAATGTGCCTAGTTCCCACAGGCCTTTCAGAGGGAAACTACTCTTTACTTAACCCAAGCTGAAAGGCAATGACAAACAGCCATATCTGGAAACATGTAGGCATGTGTGTTAGCCTTCCTATTGGCAGAAACAGAATTAATGGGATGGCTTTGGGAGAAAAAAAGACGCTGAGTGGACACATTAACAGCATCTCTCCCAACTCCTGATGGCTTTTTAAATCCTTGTTAGTTTCACTTCATGTGTATCCTTATGAAAAAATTCCCCCTTACTTGAGATAACTTGAGTGGAACTCTTTTCTTTGTAATGAGAAAAAGAGAAAATTAAAACAGTAAGTATTTTTCTCATGTCATTTAAAGTTCTATAAAACCCCTTTAAGAACTGAATATATTCAATACGAATTAATGAGTATGTAACACTTTATGGATGTTTATTCAATTTTGTGTGTGTGTGTGTGTGTGTGTTTTTGAGACGGAGTCTCGCTCTGTCGCCCAGGCTGGAGAGCAGTGGCGCCATCTTGGCTCACTGCAAGCTCCACCTCCGGGTTCATGCCATTCTCCTGCCTCAGCCTCCCGAGTAGCTGGGACTACAGGCATGCACCACCATGCCCAGCTAATTTTTAGTAGAGACGGGGTTTCACCATGGTCTCAATCTCCTGACCTCGACGTGATCTGCCCGCCTAGGCCTCCCAACGTGCTGGGATTACAGGCATGAGCCACTGTGCCCAGCCTATTTCTTTTTTATTATAAATATCTGTCATATACATTTTTGTATTTAAAAACCTTTGTGTGCATTTAAAACTATTTCTTTAGTGTATAGTCTTACAAATGGCGTTCTGGATGAAATATGACATTTTTGAAAAGGCTATTGGTAAATATGGTCAAATTATCTAAATTGCTTTCCGGAAATTTTCAACTAACTAATCTTCCACTAAAATGGGTTTACTTTTCAAGTTTTTACTGCAATTAAAAGAGGTAAATCCTTTGCTAATGGATAGTTATGGGCTGCAAAGTCAAGCTGGCTACTCAAACTCAGTGACAGTTTTTTTTCCCCCCTCTCAACGCACTTTCTGCTGCACTGCCATCTCACATACACAATGTGAGATGAAGGTCAGGTGAGACAAGGGTATTAGACATGACTTATGAAAGCTATAGGCACAGGATAGCTAGCTGACTTCTGGTATGGTAATAACAATATTGGTGTTACTATTTCTATTCCTACTTGCTTTTGGCACAATTGACTGTTCTCCAAATGCTAAAGCTGTTTTCCACTGCCAACATGTTCTTCTAATGATCACTGCAAAAATGCCAGCTGCAGCTATGGAGGGAAGTATTTTTCTGATTTTACTGACTTCAGAAACAGAAAGAAGAAACAGTACCAAATGAATGTGAATTGGAAGCCAGTTAGGTAGAAGTCTTTCCTTCTCCGGTTCCGTACCTTCTACCCAAAGCTGTCACACTGCACTGCTAGGGATAAAATTCCCCATTTGCCCTCTACCCAGGTTTTTCTGCTTAGACTGATGATTGCATCCTCATTACATTCAGAAATGGGTGGTTCTGATCATTACATTCCTATGAAAATAGGAATAAAGGGCCAACTCTCCTTCTCCTGCACTACCCTGCTCACTAACATCTTTTGAAATTTCTGAAAGGTTTGGAAGGGGAATTGATGCTTCAGACAGTCTTCATTTAGTTTCCTCTGATCTCTGAAACTGGTACCGATCAGGACCACACTGAGGAAGCACAAATGCTGCTCGGAATTAATAGCCAGAATCAAACTCAACCAGTGACAAGGAAACTACTTCTCTGAGAAGAGTTCTGGGAATGGGAGTGGGCAGGTTAATTCCACTCCACAATCCCCAAGGCCACCTGGCCATAACATTCATATTTATTTCAGCCGTGGCCCTGTCAGGTTGATTACATAGTTAAAACCAGGATTGTTTTGCATAGGTTTTCTGGAGCAGCTCAGCTGCTTAGCTACTCACAAGCACTAATGACCTGGAATCAGAGTGACAGGAGAGTCTCAGGCCCCATTCCTCTACTGTGAGCTCCTGCCAATGTCTGTTTTTCTTCAAAACAGCAACTAGAAAATAGGAAGTTTGTCTTAATGTTTGTTTGTTTGTTTGTTTTTTGAGACGGAGTCTTGCTCAGTTGCCCAGGCTGAATGCAGTGGCACGATCTCGCCTCACTGCAAGCTCCGCCTCCTGGATTCACGCCATTCTCCTGCCTCAGCCTCCCAAGTAGCTGGGACTATAGGCTCCTGCCACGAGGCCTGGGTAATTTTTTTTTGTATATTTAGTAGAGACCGGATTTCACCATGGTAGCCAGGATGTCTCGATTTCCTGACCTCGTGATCCACCTGCCTCAGCCTCCCAAAGTGCTGGGATTACAGGCATGAGCCACTGCACCCAGCCTTAATGTTGTCTTTTATGTACATTTTGTCTTTAATAAAAATGTGTATAATGCTCAAGGGCTTATTCTGTGCTAGAAGCCGTGTGTACATGATCTTCAAATCTTACAACCCTGCTAGATATTTTGGTTTCCATTTTGAAGGTGAGAAAACCAAGGTTCCAAGACTTTAAGGAATTTCCCAAGGCCACAAAACAAAAGCTGCTAAAGCCAAGATTTGATTCCAGTCTGCCTGATGACATGAGTTGGGCTTGTCCTCCCTGAAAACACTTCCCACAGTCGTCATTCACAGCTTCCATGAGAGCAGTGGGTATATTTTATCCACTATTAGTGACAAGCATGATAGAAGGAAGCACAGAGAGCAGTGGTTCAGGCTAAGAACGGCAGCTAAATGCATTAGTGTTGGGAAAGAGATATGGTATTGACATTTAGCTAGAGATTTTAACATAAAGAACGTTCATTATACTTAAAGCTGACTATTAAAACTTCACAGTAAAAATTGAAACTGCTCCACTTTCCCATTGGCCCAGCAGCTCTGACTTCTCTCTTGTTCTCCCAGTCCACACTAGCAAGGATCGAGGGCGCTTCTCAGGCTGTGTAAATCAGATCATGTCACTCCTTCACTTACAAGCCTTCAATGATTTCCCACTGCCTTAAAGATTAATTCCAAACTCCATAAAATAGCAAATTAAGTTCTTAACTTTTACTACTCCCCCATTTTCTTCTCCAACCCCTCTTATTCCACCCATACTGAATTATCTGAAGTTCCTTGAGCAAACTCTCTTCATCTGTGTCTCTCAGTCATTGTATATACGATTGTTTTCTGGAAGTAGGGTCTTCACTCACTCAACTCACCCCTCATCCCACTTCTGTCCTCCAAATCTCAGTCATGTCAAAGTCAAATACACTCAGAAAGGGCGCCCTCCCTGACTACTTATCCTCAGTTCCTCTCATGAAGCCTGGCCATGTGCTCCTTTTCTGTTGCTCTAGCTTTCTATACTGACCATTATCAGTGCACCGTATGAATGCATTGGGCTACTTGACTTCTGTGGGTGTGAAAACGTGTTTTGCTCAGTAGCAAATATTAAGCAGTAATAACAAATATTAAATTTAAGAATAAGGCTACGTTAGGCTCTCTCTGGAAGTTCCTAAATTCTTACCTTCCTTGGTTCAAAGAGGTAAAAGATTTCTGGATTACCACGTTTCCTGAAAGATATAACTGATGTAGAATCAGCTCAATTTCAAATATTTACTGAATTTCTACAGCAGGCTTCTCTTGGAGTCCTATTTCTCCATAGTAAATAGAAATACTGTTTATCTAAAATATAGTGCTTATAGAATAGTGTGTCCAGAATTGGTGGGTTCTTGGTCTCGCTGACTTCAAGAATGAAGCCGTGAATCCTTGTGGTGAGTGTTACAGTTCTTAAAGATGGTGTGTCCACAGTTTGTTCCTTCTGATATTCAGACATGTTCAGAGTTTCTTCCTTCTGGTGGGTTCATGATCTCCCTGGCTTCAGGAGTGAAACTGCAGACCTTCACAGTGAGTGTTACAGCTCTTAAGGCAGTGTGCAGCTGGAGTTGTTAGCTCCTCCCATCTACAGTTGTTCATCCCTCCCAGTGGGTTCCTCATCTGGCTGGCCTCATGAGGAAAACCGCAAACCTTCATGGTGAGTGTCACAGCTCATAAAGGCCCTGCAGACCCAAAGAGTGACCAGCAGCAAGATTTATTGCAAACACCAAAACAACAAAGCTTCCACAGTGTTGAAGGGTACAAGAAGATTGCTGCTGGCTGGCTCCCAAAGCCTGCTTTTATTCCCTTATCTGGCCTCACCCACATCCTGCTGATTGGTCCATTTTAAAGAGAGCTGATTGGTACATTTTACAGAAAGCTAATTGGTCCATTTTGACAGGGTGCTGATTGGTGCATTTACAAACTTTGAGCTAAACACATAGCACTGATTGGTGCATTTACAATCCTTTACCTAGACATAAAAGTTCTCCAAGTCCTCACCAGGTTAGCTAGATACAGAGTGCTGATTGGTGCATCCACAACCCCCCCCCCCCACCAGCTAGATACAGAGTGCCCATTGGTGCATGTACAATCCTCCAGCTAGACATAAAAGTTCTCCAAGTCCCCAACCGACTCAGGAGCCCAGCTGGTTTTGCCTACTGGATACCCTGCAGGGGCCATGGATGGAGCTGCCCGCCAGTCCTGCCTCACGCCTACACTACTCAGCCCTTGGGCAGTCAGTGGGACTGGGCGCGGTGGAGTAGGGGACAGCAACTGTCAGGGAGGCTCAGGCTGCCGGGGAGCCCACGGTGGTGGGGCATGGGGGTGGGGAGGATGGGGGCAGGAGGGGAGATGGGGGCGGGGGGAATGGGGGCGGGAGGGGCCAGGCAGCCCGGGGGGACCGGGCAGGCGTGGGCTCGGGCATGGCGGGCTGCAGGTCCCAAGCCCTGCACTGCCGGGAGGTGGCTGAGGCCCAGCGAGAATTATAGCAGGACCCGAGTGGGCCGGCAGTGCCTGGGGACCCGCACATCCTCTGCACCCTCTGCAGCTGCTGGCCCAGGTGCTAAGGCCCTCACTGCCCTGGGCCGGTGGCACTGGGGCTGACCTGCTTTGAGTGTGGGGCCCACTGAGCCCGCACCCACCCGGAACTCACCCCAGCCAGCGAGCGCTGCACACAGCCCTGGTTCCTACCTGCGCCTCTTCCTCCACACCTACCTGCAAGCAGAGGGAGTGGGCTCTGGCCTTGGCCAGCTCAGAGAGGGGGCTCCCACAGTGCAAAGGTGGGCTGAAGAGTTCCTCAAGCCTGGCCAGAGTGGATGCCCAGGCTGAGGAGGTGCCGAGAGCGAGCGAGGGCTGCTAGCACGTTATCACCTCTCAATAGGTTACAAGCTACAGTTTTTGAAACAAAAATTTGTTCCAAATAATGTAAACCATATATTGTATGCCAAATTGATGACATGCAGCAGTTGATAACATAAAGACCTGAGTCAGTCTGTACACTGATACTTGCTTTGACACCAAGTGCGATGAGTGGATGATAAGATCCTCTGGAGGAGTTAAATAATGGATGTCAAGTATCTGCTTAAAATATATCTTCATGTAAGGCAAACATTTGAAAACAATATGAGTTGATTTGGCTTCAGATATATTATTTCTTTATATTTTTGGTCTATGTGAGTGAGAGAAGGAGTAAAGAATAAGATTAGTTTAATAAAAGGTTTGGTTGAGCTTGAAATTAACATGTAAATAATTCAAATGCCTTTTTCATGGGCAATACTTGGGTATTCTGTTTAGCTTAAGTAATTTAAAATGTGTAGCTGCACTGTGTTATTTTATACATAAATATCAATTACAAGTGATTGAACCACGGAATTGGACTTAGAAAGTCTAGGTTTTCAGTTCACACCCTATCACAGGCAATGTGGTCTGCAAATGGATTTTAGTATAGACCCCCAGAGAAAGGATAATGGTAGAGCATATGAGTTTCTTCCACATTGATGGGGATTCTATTAATTCACGTCATCCACAATGTACTTTCCTTAGAAGAGTGCTTTAAGGATCCCTCTTTCAGAATAAAACAGCATAATTCCTTATTGCAGAAAGGAGTGAAGAGTATCATATATGAGTTTTGTTTTCAAAATAATTTTCAATTGTTAACACGTTAAATGTATGTATGGATTATTTGTACAAGCATTTCACATTTGAGAGTCAAAAACTAAAAAGAGTAGAGTTGGTCAGTGTGGTCAAAAAGTAAGCAACTTTTACTAGGGTTGAATAACTTGTTTCTAGATGGCTTGCCCTGCATTTCTCAACCTTTTTAAATGATTGTCCCACTGGACTAAAATGATTTTATAGAGCTTAACTTTTTCTGCTTGCACTATGAGCTTCATATTATTTGTTTCCACCCTGTAACACATATTACTAGTCCAGCACTATGAGCTTCATATTATTTGTTTCCACCCTGTAACACATATTACTAGTCCAGCACTATGAGCTTCATATTATTTGTTTCTCACCCTTAGCAACATATTACTGGTTCTGTTTCTGCAAATTGCATAGTACCCTCACCCTACTACCTTGAAAATCACACGTCAACTTTTACATGCACAGAAGCTAACCCACCACTTAACCAACCACTAGACTTCAAAAGATAAGATTTAGATGAGAAAGTATTTCATGGCATCAGTTTCCTATCCAAAGTTATTATGCAGTTCTAAGGAAGATTCAGATGAGAAAGTATTTCATGGCATCAGTTTCCTGTACAAAGTTATTATGCAGTTCTAAGCATATTTCCTTTCTGGTCCAAAAGATTTATTAAGGGAGGGGTATTCAATCCTGTAGGAGGTTAACCCTATCCTGTAGGAGGGGTTCCATGAAGTGACGACACCTCGAAAAGGAATTCATGATGTATGAAGTTCACTTCCTTAAAGACCAGGGTGCGAACGTAGGAAGATTAGGAAATCACCCAGTTACACAATTATATTGTCAGCTCTTCCCTTAAACTTCAAGAACTGATGCATCGTTTCTATAAATGCTTACTTCAAATCTTGTGACCATACAAACCTTCACTTTTAAATATCATAAAAATATCTATTGCTATATTTTTAAAAATAAAATACAAAAAATCTTTATGCCCTGTAAGTTGAATTTAGGTACATGATGAAACTTCATTAAGCCCACCCTAGCTAACAATCCTTATTAAACATTTGAAATTTAAAAGATGGATATTTTAGCCATTTTCCCCCTTGAGAACTTTCAATGTGGTAATCTGTTTACTATTTCATTAGGTGAGCAATATAATCAGAGACCCATAGTAGCTGTAGAAATTACTAAGTTTAATGATTCAGGAATCCCCCTGAAGTAAAAATAACAACTAAACTGAATAATCTACGTTGATTAGTTTTGCTTGTATCATAACATCTCTTGGGATCATAATATAAAACTTATCACTCCAGTATTTTCCATTAATTCATTTCTTGTATATTCCAGTACCCAAAAGCAATTCTACAATGCAGTTTACCATTTTATTCTTTTTTTAAAATAAAATTGCTTTTGGATTTGTTCCTTGGGGACTTTTAGATCTTATAATGAGAAATCATTATGTAAATCTCATAGCAGAATCTAAAGTTGTTTAAAATATGTGGGCCATCTCTCTGATTCTTGAATTATATGATGAAGCACTGTACACATCATGTGGGCTTCTGTCAGTAAATCCCACAATAGCCACTTCATTAGAAATAAAGCTGTTATGCATTGTGAAGAACATGAACATGTTAGGCAAAAATTCTGACCTTATGGAGCTTACAATCTTTGATTTTTAGAAGACAACATATAAAACAATAATTTTTAAATAATATGTGGCAGATTGGTGTGATTAAAATACAAAACATAATTTATGTACTCAAAAGAATACTGTCATCCAAAGGGTTACTTGGGCAAACTAAGTCCGCTGGAACTGCCACACCGTAACAAATTTGGAATACTGTCACGTGGATTTGCTTTCAGAGTGAGTTACAAAACCACTATGACCTGTCTCTTATTGACATACTTTTTTAAAATCTGAAGATACTATTGCCCATTTTCATTGACTTGACTTTTACTGATTTTTCAACTGATTCAAAAAATCACATTTTTAATATCCTCATCCTGAGGATTAAATTAACTTTTATGGTCTTAAAACTTGAACCTTTCATTTGTTTTATCTGAGTTCCTTCCTCAGGAAATGATCTTTAGGGCTCTCAAAGAAGTATCAAAAAACTGAAACTCACCAGTTTGCCACATACAGACAATGAGATGCTCAACCCCTTATTCATCATGATTGCTTCCTTGCCCTTCCCTAGTTCCTGTTCTCTTACACATTGTTACCTTTCTTCCCTGCTATATAAACTCCTAGTTTTAGTTGGTCAGGAAGATGGATTTGGGAGTGAGCTCCCATCTCCTTGGCTGCATCACCAGATTAAAGCCTTCTTCCTTGGCAATACCTATTGACTCAGTCACTGGCTTTCTGTGCAGCGAGCAGCAGCACCTAGACTGAACCCCTGGTGTTTCAGCAACACAATAAGGATGTGTGGGAATTATCTTTAAAAATGTGTGATATCAAACTTGTATTTCTAATATTTGCATAAAATGTATGTATATATATAACACATATTTGTATGATAGAGTACAATCTTATGGGATTTTAGATGAATGAGATTTGGATAGCAGACAGAAGGGAGAAGGCATTCCTGATAGAGAAAAAGAAATAAAGGAATAGTGGAAGGAATTAAATAATGTTTCTAACCACAGAAAGCAGACCAGTGAACATTTCAAAAGTTGACTGAAAAGTGATTTTGACATATTTCATAAAGAGGGTAAAAAGAAGGGGGAAAAAAAGATCAAACAAAGATTTCTAGCTTTAGTTATTAGTGCCCATTATAGAATGAGAGGTGTCGACCCTAAAGTAAAGATGGTGATTTTGTGTTTAAAAACATGAAATAACCAATAAACTTTATAATTTAAAGAGATGAACTTTATTATATGTGAATTATATCTCAATATAGGTTTCATTAAAATAATAACAATGAGCTTAGTCATGTAATGCTTTTAAAAACTTTAAAATTAAAAACTTTACCTGAAATTATATATTAATATGAAGGCTAGCTCTACCTGAATATACCTAGCATGAACTCCCTGGAGTATAGTCCCTTTCCACATCTAATTTCTGCACATTAGAGAAAAGGCATGGGCTATTGAAAACCTTAAATTATACAAAGAAACATTAAATAATACAAAAATCTATTTATATTTATGAAACAGTTGCTACTGATTTTAATTTCTAATATTTTATAGTAAAGTGAAAGCATTATGAATTTGAAATACTTCTTGTTTATACAAGATCTTCAAAGTTTCAAATTAACAGTAAACTAGTTATAAAATCCTGAACAATATAAATATTTTATCTGTTTTTAAAACCAGTAGGAATCTGGTGGGTCAATATGAACTTTTATTCTTTCAAATTTTTATTTAAGAACTTTAAATGTCCCTCTTTGTCAAGGACAGAGTATTGTAAGTTTAACAATTATGAAAAATGAACAGATATTATAGAAAGGAGTATGTTGTTCCCAAATTAGGAGGTAAATAATTCTTGCCTCATGAAAAAGTCTTGTTCTGAAGTGATTCTATTTCTCATGATCATAATCACATTGATAGTTTATAATAACCAAAACAAACCTATTGTGTTGTCCTTGACATGTTTATTATAGAAGACCTATATGTTTTTATTTTTTGCTATTGTTAATTTGTTTCATTATCTATGATATAAAAATAAGGAGGGGCTATGAGACTGCAGTAATTGTGTTTAGTCTATAGTTTGCTTTGTTGCCAGACTTTATATTTGGGATGTCAGTGTGTCCAGAATTGGTGGGTTCTTGGTCTCGCTGACTTGAAGAATGAAGCCGTGGACACTTGTCATGAGTGTTTCCATTCTTAAAGATGGTGTGTCTGAAGTTTCTTCCTTCAGATGTTCAGATGTGTCCGCAGTTTCTTCCTTCTGGTGGGTTCGTGGTCTTGCTGATTTCAGGAGTGAAGCGTAGACCTTCACGGTGAGTGTTACGGCTCTTAAAGGTGGTGCATCTGGAGTTGTTCATTCTTCCTGGTGGGTTTGTGTCTTGCTGGCTTTAGGAGTGAAGCTGCAGACCTTCGTGGTGAGTATTATAGCTCATAAAAGCAGCATGGACCCAAAGACTGAGCAGCAGCAAGATTTACTTAAAGAATAAAAGAACAAATATTCCACAGTGTGGAAGGGGACCCAAGCAGGTTACCAACTGCTGGCTCAGGCAGCCTGCTTTTATTCCCTTATCTGACCCCATCCGCATCCTGTTGATTGGTCCATTTTCCAGAGAGATTATTGGTCCATTTTACACAGAGCTGATTGGTCCGTTTAGACAGGGTGCTGATTGGTGTGTTTACAATCCCTGAGCTAGACACAGAGTGCTGATTGGTGTATTCACAATCCTCTAACTAGAGGTAAAAGTTCTCCAAGTCCCCATCCCACTCAGGAGCTCAGCTGGCTTGGCCTAGTGGATCCTATGCCAGGGCCGTGGGCGGAACTGCCCGTCAGTCCTGTGCCACGCACCTGCACTCCTCAGCCCTTGGGTGGTCAATGGGACTGGGCGCCATGGAGCAGGGGGTGGCACCCATCAGGGAGGCTCAGGCCGCATGGGAGCCCACCACAGGGGGGCTTGGGCATGGTGGGCTGCACATCTTGAACCCTGGGTGGCTGAGGCCCGGTGAGAATTTGAGCGTGGTGCAGGCGGGCTGGCAGTGCTGGGGAAACTGGCGCAAACTCTGCTGCTGCTGGCCTGGGTGCTAAGTCCCTCATGGCCCGGGGCCAGCAGCACCAGCTGGCCACTCGGAGTGTGGGGCCTGCCGAGCCTGCGCCCACCCGGAACTTGTGCTGACCCTTGAGCGCTGCCCACAGCCCCGGTTCCCGCCTGCGCCTCTCCCTCCACACTGTTTTAATGTCTTAGGGCGAGGATAAGCCAGTATAGGCTGTATTTGTTACTTGCTGAGGACCCTGGTCCCTCAGGCTAAGATTAGGCCTAGATATTTGAGCTGCAGTAGGCAAAGCTGGGCTGTCAACCTAGACACGTCATACCCTTGATTAGCTAGACAGTTCAAGAGATTTAGAGTAGCCTGCTGGCACAGAGCTTCCAAACTGGTAGCCAAAAGCAAATCATCCACACACTGAAGGACCAGAGTGCCTGGACTTGAGAAGTGGCCTAGATCTTGGGTCAGTGCCTGACCAAACAGGTGAGGGCTGTCCCTAAACCCTTGGGGCAAGACTGTTCATGTAAGGTGGGATGTGTGGTCTGTGGGATCCTCAAAGGCAAAGAGAAACTGGAAGTCAGAGTGCAGGGGAATACAGAAGAAGGCATCCTTGAGGTCCAGAACCATGAACGATTCTGCATCTTCTGGTATTTGAGAGAGCAGGGTATAGGGGTTGGGTACAACTGGATATAGAGGAATTACTGCCTCATTGATGAGTCTAAGATCTTGCACTAGTCTCCACTGACCATTTGGTTTTTGTACTCCTAGAATTGGGGTGTTCCAAGAACTGCTGCATTTCCTTACTAAGCCTTGAGCTTTTAAATGTTTAACATTATCCCGTAATCTTTTATAAGCTTAAGGGATATTGCCTTTGGTAAGGAAAAGTAGTGGAGTTTTTTAGCCTGATTTGAACTGGGTGGGCATTTTTTGCCCTTCCAAATTGTCCTTCCAATGCCCAGACTTCAGGGTTGATTCCCTCCTCAAGTAGGGGACAACAAATGGGTAACTTGTCCCCCATATTCATGTAGATAATAGCTCCAGGTTTGGCTAATATGTCCCTCCCTAATAAAGGTATGGGACTTTCAGGCATAACAAGAAATGCATGTGAAAAGAGCAAAGTCTCCCAATTACAACTGAGGAGGTAGGAGAAATACCTGGTTACAGGCTGTCCCAGGATTCCTCGGATGGTAATGGACCTTGAGGACAGTCGTCCAGGACAAGAGATTAATACTGAGAAAGCCGCACTAGTGTCCAGGAGGAAGTCAATTTCCTGGCCCTCAATGGTTAAATATACCCAGGACTCAGTGAGGGTGATGACATGAACTGGCACTTGCCCCAGGCACCCTCAGTCCTGTTGTTGGATCATTTGGTTGGGGGCTTCTGACCCAGAGAACCTTCGTCCTTGGCATAGTGGACATGGACGAGAGAGCAGCTTGTTTCTCATTGGATAATCTTTTTTAAAGTGTCCTAGTAAGCCACACTGATAACAAAGCCTACTGGGTGATTGGCCTGCTCCATTTTCTGTCCTTTCTGAACCACCAAGGTTTATTTGTCTGAGGGCCATGACTAAGGCCATGGCCTTTCTGTGATCTCACTTTTCCTTTTGGTCCTGTTCCTCTTGGTCCCTACTATAGAACACCGAGGTTGCCAAGTTTAATAATGCCTCCAAATTTTGTTCAGGGCCCAGTGCTTGCTTTTGAAGCTTTCTCCTGATATCTGTGGCTGATTGGGTATTGGACTTGTCTTTTAGAATCAGTAGACCCTCGAGTGATTCAGGTGACAGGGGAGTATATTTTCTTAAAGCCTCCTGTAGCCTCTCAAGGAAGGTAGAAAGATTTTCTTCCTTTCCCTGAGTTATGGTGGACATCATTGAATAATTCATGGGCTTTTTCCTAATTCTCCTTAGTCCTTCTAGAACACAGGTTAACAGATGTTTATAACTCCAGTCCCCATTATCTGAGTCAAGGTCCCAATGGGGATCCATACTGGGGATGGCTTGCTGACCGGTAGGGAATTCATCCCTTTCTTTGGCTGTCATTCTATCATTTACTTGACTAAGATATCAGGTATCTCCAGACTCTCGGGCTGTAGCTAAAGCCGCATTCTTTTCATTAAAGGCCAGGGTTTGATCTAACAATAGCATGACATCTCTCCAAGAAAGACCGAAGGTTTGCCCTAGACCCTGTAGGACATCTATGTACCTATCAGGATCATCTGAAAACTTCCCCAGGTCTGCCTTGATCTGCTTTAAATCAGAGAGGGAGAAGGGGACATGTACCCGGGTTGGGCCAAATTCCCCTCCCCCTACAGCTTGAAGGGGATATAACTGATAGCCTGTGAGATTTTGGGGTCCTTTGGAGAATTCTTTGCTTATTTCCTTCTGGGCAGGGGAGATTAGAGGAGGCTTATCATTAATAGGAAGGATAGCCATAGGGAGGCTAGGATATGGAGGTAAGCTGAGAGGTCCTCCTGTGGGATGTAAATTGCAAGCTTTGCATAGTTGTGTATTCTTCTTCAATGAAAAGAAAGCTTGGACATAAGGTATTTCACTCCATTTGCCTTCCCTCTTACAGTAAAGGTCAAGTTGCAGGATAGTATTGTAATTTCTATATCCCTCAGGTGGCCATTTTTCTCCATCAGAGAGAAAATACTGGGGCCAGGCCATAGTGCCTCTTTTTCAGGGTTTTTGGGTCAAATTGGTCCCAATGGCTTAGGATGCATTTCAAGGGTGAGCCTGTTGGTGCCTGAGTGTTCCCCATCTGAAAGACAAAACCACCCACGGTTTTGGTTTGTTTTGTTTCTCCCCCTGCCCAGGAACCCGCAACAGTCCCTGGACCCTGCTGATTGGAATAGTTGTGCTCACCAACGCAGCAGCAGAAACAACCCCTGCCCAAGACCCCGCAATGGTCCCTGGGCCCTGCTGATCAGAATAGTTGCGCTCACTGATGCAGCAGCAGAAACCCTAGTTTTCCTCCCAGACCACAAGGAGGACCGAGGAAGGTCAAATTTAGTGGCCCTTACCAACACATTCTCAAAAACCTGCACCTTTGGCAGTCCTTCTAGACCACAAGGAGGACTGAGAAAAATCGGATTTAGTGGCCCTTACCAACACATTCTCAAAAACCTGTTAGAGTCCTAAGCATTCTCCTGTTTGTATTAGGACCTTACCTGTGTCCTATAAAGATGTTATGCCCCCAAAATGAAGTGGAGGGCCACACCCTGAGGGAGAGAAGGGATCTCCAGAGTTGGAAGAGTGATGCCTTTTTTCCTCACTTATATGAATAGGAAGGATACAATTTCTGACGTTCCCCATATCCTAGCTTTAGGAATAGCTTGTTTTAGGCCTGCTTGTCTGAGGAGGGATCCTAAAATTCCAAATAGTACCCCCTACAATGGGGCTTTGGGCAAAAGTTATGTCTTTCCGATTGGTGAGCTCAGGTGCCTAAAGAATGTAACAGAGTCCTGTAGTTTATACTAGAAATCATTCTTATAGGAGAAAGTAAAAAAGCACCAGAGACAGGGAGTGGTTTTTAGAACCAGGGCTAGCCTCAGAGAAGAGAGGCAAGAGGAAGTTTGTCTGACAGGCATTAGGATCCAGGAGGCAAGGGTCAGGATAGACAGGATAGCTGGGAGAGTCTCGCTTGGGCGACATGCCTTTGAGAGTTCCGCTCATGACTGCAGGGTCAACCAACTTGTTGTTGGGACCCTGGAACTCAATGGCTTTCCTCTCTGTTGACCCACGGCTCAGCCCAGAAGTACAGGAAAAGCGGAAGCTGGTTCTAGGCAAACCAACACTCCCAAATCCGAAGAGTTGGGGGTTGTTAGAGACCCCTTTCTGAGAAAGCCTGACACCCATGTCTTTAGTCCAGTGGCCACGCTATTCGCTTTTAACTGGCCGACAGGTGCCCAGTATTTAACCCCCAAATTCTAGGGAAAAATAGGACAGAATAGCTAGCAAAATGGGTCCAATGATACTCACCACTTGGCAATAGGCGAAAGTCTTACCACGTGACAATAGGCGAAAGTCTCACTGCCTGGTGATAGGTGAAAGTCCCTTCATGGTTGCCAAAATGTGTCTGAAATTGGTGGGTTCTTGGTCTCGCTTGGTCTCGCTGACTTCAAGAATGAAGCCATGGACCCTCGTGGTGAGTATTACAGGCGTGTCCAATTTTTTCCTTCTGGTGGGTTCATGGTCTCGCTGACTTCAGGAGTGAAGCTGCAGATCTTCATGGTGAGTGTTATAACTCTTAAAGGCGGCTCGTCTGGAGTTGTTCATTCTTCCCAGTGGGTTCGTGGCTTCAGGAGTGAAGCTGCAGACCTTCGTGGTGAGTGTTACAGCTCATAAAGGCGGTGTGGACCCAAAGAGTGAGCAGCAGCAAGATTTATTGTAAAGAGCAAAAAAACAAAGCTTCCACAGTGTGGCTCGGGCAGCCTGCTTTTATTCCCTTATCTGACCCCACCCACATCCTGCTGACTGCACCATTTTACAGAGAGCTGATTGGTCCATTTTGACAGGGTGCTGATTGGTGCATTTACAATCCCTGAGCTAGACACAGAATGCTGATTGGTGTATCCACAATCTACCAGCTAGATGTAAAAGTGCTCCAAGTCCCTACTAGATGAAGTAGATACAGAGTGCTGATTGGTGCATATACAATCCTGTGACTAGATATAAAAGTTTTCCAAGTCCCCATCCAACTCAGGAGCCCAGCTGGCTTCACCTACTGGATCCCATGCCAGGGCCATAGGCAGAGCTGCCCGTCAGTCCTGTGCCACGTGCCTGCACTCCTCAGCCCTTGGGTGGTCAATGGGACTGGGTGCCGTGGAGCAGTGGGTGGCACCCGTCGGGGAAGCTGGGACTGTGCAGGAGCCCACCAATGGGGAGCTCAGGCATGGCAAGCTGCAGGCCCCAAGCCCTGCACCATGGGGAAGCAGCTGAGGCCTGGTGAGAATTCGAGCATGGTTCAGGCAGGCTGGCAGTGCTGGGGGACCTGGTGCAACCTCTGCAGCTGCTGGCCTGGGTGCTAAGCCCCTCACTGTCTGCGGCTGGCATTGCCAGCCAGCAGCTCTGAGTGTAGGGCCCGCCGAGCCTGTGCCCACCTAGAACTTGCGCTGGCCCGTGAGCGCCACGTGAAGCCCTGGTTCTCGCCTACGCCTCTCCCTCCACGCCTCTCTGCAAGCAAAAGGGGCCAGCTCTGGCCTCAGCCAACCCAGAGAGGGGCTCCCACAGTGCAGTGGTGGACTGAAGAGCTCCTCAAGTGCCACCAGAGTGGACACCAAGGCTGAGGAGGCACCGAGAGTGAGCCCTGCTAGCACATTGTCACCTCTCATTAGGAGAGACAATTTTTTGTTGCCTAGTCTTTACTGCCTCCATCTTTATTGGCCTAGTCAGTAACTAGTCTGGTATTTTGTTTATTCATCTTAGTGTTGAAGTCCTCCTTGGACATGAAGATCTGCTCTAAATTGAAGACAATTTGATAGGGAATTCTCATACTTTATTTAACTCTTACGAAGTTGTTCTGAGAGGGTGGATATTTTTGAGACATGGTTTTTTTGTTCCACCACTTCCAGTGGCAGATTCTACCCTCCAATGGGCTAGTCTACTTGTTAAGATACTGACTTCTGATACAATATGGATGAACCTCATAAACATATCCTATATTGTGTTAACTAGGGTTCTCCAAAAAAACAACAAAAAATAGAATACATATGAACAGATAGTTTTGAGAGGATTTATTAGGTGAGGTGGCTCACATGGTATTGGAGGCAGAGAAGTCCCATAACGTGCCATTTGCAAGCTGAAGAACCAAAGAAGATGGTAGGGTGGTTGAGTCCACATTTCAAGTCATGAGAACCAGGGGAGCTGATGGTGTAATTCTCAGTTTGAGACCAAAAGCCTGAAAAAGTGCTGGTGGGGAATGGTAGTGGCTAGTGCAAGTCCCAGGGTCAGAAGTCCAGAGAACCTGAAGTTCTGATGTCCATGTGATATAGTTTGACTGTGTCACCACGCAAATCTCATCTTGAATTGTAACTCCCATAATTCCCACATGTCATGGGAAGAACCCAGTGGGAAGTAATTGAATCATGAAGACTGGTCTTTCCTGTGCTGTTCTCATGATAGTGCATAAGTCTCACGAGATCTGATGGTTTTAAAAATGGGAGTTTCCCGGCATAAGTTCTCTCTCTTTGCCTGTCTCCATCCACATAAGATGTGACTTGCTTCTCCTTGCCTTCTGCTATGATTGTGAGCCCTCCCCAGTCATGTGGAACTGTAAGTCCATTATACCTCTTTCTTTTGTAAATTGACCAGTCTTGGGTATGTCTTTATCAGCAGGGTGAAACCAGACTAATACACTATGGTCAGGAGAAGATGCATGACTCAACTCTCAGCCTATTCAGTGAGGGTGAATCATTTTACTCAATCCATTTATTTATTCTTCTGGAAACACTCTCACAGATGTATACAGAAATGATGTTTGCCAGCCATCTGGGTATCCCTTAATTCACTCAAGATGACACCTAAAACTAACCATCACATAAGTGAAAGAATCTTGTCACACAGATCACATGGTATATGATTTTGACACTTAATAGTCACATCTATAGAAACAGAAAGTAGATTGGTGCTTGCTTAGGGCTGTGACAATGAGGACATATGAAAGGGTGATGGCTAAAAGATAAGGGATTTCTTGGTGAGGTGACAAAAATGATTTAAAATTGTGATGATAGCTGCATATATCTGTGAATATACTAAAAAACAAAATTGCATATTTTAAATGGGTGAATTGTATGGCATGTGAGTTATATCTCAATAAAGACGTTTACAATTAAGCCAAATGAGAACAAGGAGACATGAAAAAAAAAAAAAAAAGATTGATCTCTATAGGAACCAAGTCTGAATTTGCCACATTACTGCATGGGATTCCTAGTTACCCCTGGAACCACTGTTTTCCCTTCTCCATACCCCTACACACAAACACACACCCCTTGAGCTAGCTGCCTGCATTGGTTTCTCTGTTTTTCCTTATTTTGCTTGATTCCAGTTTCCTTCCTTTCATTCAGGTTCACTGCTCCTAGGGTCCCAGTACCTCCAGTGGTTGTGCCCTGTGCGTATTTCTTTGCAATGTCTGCACTCTTCCCACTGCCCCTGTGAATGATCTAAGATGTGGCACAATGTCTAGTCAAGTTTAAGGCTGTAGTAACTATTTTACTTCATGATAGAAGTAATATTTTAGTTGGGCCTTGATGGGCTTACTCTGCCCATAGATATGGAGAAGGGTCTATACTCCAGGCAGCAAAAGTCTCAATAAGGAAAGTCATGTTGTATTTTTTTTTCAAACCAAGAAGTTGTTAAAGCGAAGTATAGATGAGATGGATACTAGAAAAGGAGGCACAGCCACAAGTGTGAGAGGTCTGACATCTTATGCTGAGAAGAGTCGGGAGGTGGTTAACCTTAGACAGTGGAGAATTCCTGAGTATCTGGTAACTGAGTCAAATACAGGAGAAATGTTTGCCTGTGTATTATCACAGTGCTTCTTCATGGCATCAACTTCTATTCTGTATTTGCATCATATGGTCACACAAAACTAATCTTCCCTTGAAATGATCATTTTATGTTTTAAAACCATCACTAATTTAATTTTTATTCAACTCTAATGGTTATCATGAGTCACATTCATTATCATCATTATTATATAAGTTTTTGTGTTAAGTGTATTAACTAAGCTTTTAAATTTATAGCTAAATATTTTATCCCAGAACCTTGGATTTCATACTAGTTATTTTGTAGCCATGACTGAGCAACCTAAAAGCTTCAAAAGTTTTGGCACACAGGTTGCATAAATTAGAGATAAATAGCGTCTTTAAAAATTAAAAAATAATGACAAACTATAAAATAAAATTCCTAAACAAAACTAATACAAAACTCTTAGGGATCATACTGATCAGATTGTCAGATTGATTAATTTGCATATCACAGCCACATCAACAAGGTGTCTTTTAGTTATGGGCTCCCTGTCACATTTTATCTGACACCATTTTAATAAGATTCTGACAGGATCCAAAGAATCAGTTTTGTTCACTGTCACTCTATTTTCTTTCAACCTATTTAGGTAATTATTAGTTTGGCTATGCTAATTATCATTGTTCTATTTACAAACAGTCTCTAGAACATTCTCCGGTGGAAATGATTGCTATCTTCCCTTTAAGTCCCGGATGTTTCTGTTGTCACACATTATACCTTTCACATCCTACTTTGTATCTAGTTTTTGTGCACCTTATCTCTTCCACTACTGACATGCTGCTTGAGGTCCAGAACCACATTGTTTTACCATTCTCCATTGTGCCTGTCAGAGCACCAAGAAAGAGTAGGCACTGAAGTGTCTTTAAACATGAATGACAAAACAGTATCAATATATTTTCCTCATGATCCCCTTTTAAGCTTCCATCAGCCAAGCGTTGAGAATCCTTTAGAAATTTTTACTATCCTCCATACTTTAATGTAAATTATCAAATGTTATTTTGGAAAAAAACACTATCTTAACAGGATGAGGAGTAGACACATACATATCCTCTGTATAAACATACTACATATATATTTTTATATAGTATGCATTTATATTTATACATTTGAATTTATGTATCTTTAAGAATATATATGTATTCAAATATTATTAGGGAGTACTACAGATATGTTTTATACAATTTAGTTACTAATTCTCAAAAGTGAACTAAAAGAAAATTTTCAGAGAAAGACTGGAAATTCATATATTTCAAGCAAACAATTTTGGTTTGTCTGTTGTGACAAGACGGATGTGTCTGTTTGTGCTGCTTTAAATTTATATTGATAACAGATGAGTTCCTTTAAGTTAAGGTCATGGATCAAATTTATTAATGTGCTCTTTCCCTAATCAAAATTATGTGTACATTTTGGTTGACAATTTGTGAACTATTTATTTTGACTTATTCAATGATTGGTTAATTCAAATGCTTTAAGCTTTTAAAACTCTCAGTTTCTATATAAAACTATGGCTCATGATCTTGGGATATATCCATGTGTTGTAATTGTTTTTAGTGCCTCATTGTCAAGTGACTGAAAGAAGAATTTGATGGTAGGCTTTGGAATTCTTTTCCTGTAAGTTGATATGGAACACATTCCAAAATAGAATATCTGATATGTCCATAATTGGTAATGAATTTAGGTTACAAAATATTATTGCTACATTTATATATTGGCCAACAGAAGGAAGCAAATTCTATATCTCTCCAATCTTCATCAAGATTTAATAGGTAATTCAGTTGGCCCTAAGGGTTTCTTGGCTGCTGAACAACCTTGGCTAATGGGAAAAGATTCCTTTGAAATACTGGGAATGTTTTTCATAAATTAGTCAAAGACAATGAAGAATTGAGGATAGAGGATAGATCAGTGAAGAGATGAACCATTGAAAAGGAAGGAGAATCTTGCAGCATAACAACTTTGGGAAATAAGAAACTATAAACTTATGTATTTGAGGATTTGAGGGCTGAAATGAAAATCGAAAGGAAAGGATAGATCTCTATAACGATTAATCAAAAAACATAAAACTTAGCCAGAAGTAGTAAAGTTCAAAGTCATTATTGAAAGTAAGAATGTATAATTTTTGAGTTAAAATCTATGGCAAAATATCATAGAACTTGGAAAATAGTGTATCATTTTGGTGCTGCTAAGAGGAGAACATTGAACTAGAGAAAAAAATTTTCAGAATTTAGTTTTGATGAGTATGTTTCTGTCATTCCAACTTTGCTGATTATTGTGGTTTGATATTTTAAAATAGGGAAATCAGAGAAATTAGAATGTTAATCCCAATAAAATGTTTGAAAAATGATTTCCAAAATGGCTTCCCAATTTCAATGAAAGTAAAATTCATAGTATTAACCATGAATGAAAACCCCACCATGATCTGGCTTTGCTTATTTACCAAGCTTTCTGCCCTGATCTCCTACACCCATCCCTTACTTCAGCTGCACTGGCTGTCTCTGCTATTCCTAGGACATGTCAAGCACATTCCCACCTCAGGGCCTGGCTATGCTTTCCCACTGAAACACTTTTCTCCATAATTTTGGCATGGCCAGCTCTTTTATTGCCTTCGGATCTCTGCTCCAATGCTACTTTATTGATGCGTCTTTCCTGACATCACTATATAAAATAACACTCTCCTTTTCCATTTCTACCCCCTTTACCTTGATTCATTTCTTTCATGGCATTCAATGCCCCCTGACACATTATTTGCTCATGTATATATTTATCTCCCATATGTAATGTAAGCTCCATGAGGGCATGAACGTTGATTCATCACTGTGTCTCCAGTACATGAAACTGCGCTTGACATATAGTAGATCCTCAAGAAGTATTTGTCAAATAAATGAATGATCAGTAGTAATGTATGCGACCTATTGTTTTAGAACTCCCTTAAATAACATTCTTAAAGGAAGAAATGCTCCTGGTTAGTTGTGAGAACTTGTCGAAAGCAGGAGTAGAGCCATATTTGTCTGCTGATCTCTAGCATCCCACACTTCTGGAAAAGAAACAGAATCAACCAGCACATGCAGACAGTTTAAAATGAATGATCAGTGAATAGTTGGAAGAAGCAGTGACACAGATAACCTGAAAGAGCGAGCAGTCCTAGAATCTTTAAAGTTGTACAAAGATAATCATATGCATACACACACAAAATTGGTGCAAATCTTCCTCTCCTAAAAAAGAATTCTTCATAGAGAGAGAGCACCTTCTTTCCCTGCTCATTGTTGTACATCCAGTCTGAACATTTTAATAGGGACTTACAGAGTGGGTAGTGAGATGCAATACTTCTTAATTTACTAGGAATTATCTGTGAAGTAAAATATGCAGGTTCATTGATTTACAGCCATGAATTAAGTCTAATTTTTTTCTAACTTTTAATCTCAGGTGATTTTCACAGAGTATTTTACATCCTACTTTGTATCTAGTTTTTGTGCTAATCACTAATCACTATGAGATAACCAAAACAAAATGAATTCTTTCTTCAAATAATGTTAGAAAAGGCTGGGTTAAGCAAAGTTAAACAGGTTTCCATGACAAGAATTTCAAGATCCTTAAAATATACCTTGTGAATCAGAAAGAAACAGGCATCTAGATTGGCTCTATGCAGCTGTTTCTGACTGAATACCATGTGTTATCTTTCAGTCTCTTTTTCCAGTGTTTATAACATTTGTAATTTAAAAAGTAGAATGTTCTCATTCTATAATCAGCACACAAAGTAGTTGAGCCAGCTCCAGGCAACCGCATCCTTTATTTCGTTTGTTGTTATTTATCTGTCTTAGGTAGAACTGGTTTAAAACTTTTAAAAATTTGTTGGAGAAGATTAGTACTGTAATGTAAACATTTTTTGATTCAAGAAAATGTTGTGCATCCTTATTGGTTCTGAGGAGACAAAACTCTGGGAGGAGAGTTTTAAAGTTCAGGGGACTTTGGATTGATTCTTTCAGGCCTGTCAATCAAGTGTTAGTGGTCTTCCTGCTTCCTCCCCAGTTGCGTGACAATAGACAATGTGGAGAAGAGACCTGGTGCCAGGGAATGCTCCTTTTGTACATACTATGTGGGCAACCTTCACCAGACTGACTTGCCTGGTCTCCATCCTCACCCTTTATACACTCTTCCCCATTAAGAAGGTATGTGGTGTATCTTTGGAGACACACAAAGGGGTAATAATCTATTGAAATGCCACAGTTTGGGGGATTGCATTTCTCTTCTTCCAGACTAGCATGAGGTAAAGATCTAGGCAATTGTATCTGCTCAGGAGACCCATACGTTTCCTCGAGAGACCCATTCTAACATCTTTATAGAAAGTACCAATTCCTAGTTATAAATGGTAGATATGTTATTCTTCCGAATTTAAAAAAAAATAAACTATTTTTTGAACAGGTTTAGAGTTACAGAAAAATTCCAATAGTTCAGATAGTTACCACATACCCCACATCCAGTTTTCCTATTACTAACTTCTTATCAGTATGGTACATTTATTCCAATTAATTAACCAATATTGATATATTATTTTTAATGCCCATACTGGATTCAGATTTCCTTACTTTTTACCTAAGGTTCTTTTTCTGTTCCAGGATCCTATCCAGGATATCACATCACCTTAAGTCATCATGTCTCCTTAGGCTCCTCTTGGCTGTGACAATTTCTCAGGTGATCCTTGTTCTTAATTTACTTGAGAGCTCTGAGGAGTACCAGTTAGATAAATTGTAAGATGCCCTCCTATTGGGATGAGCTGAGGTTTTTCTCATGACTAGACTGGGGCAATGTGTTTTGGACAGAAAAACTATAAAAATACCATTCCTATCACATAATTTTCAAAGTATTTACCATCAAAATGACTTTTCACTGTTGATGCTGATCTTGATCACCTGGCTGAAGTAATGTTTGTCTAGTTTTTCCACTAAAATGTTACTCTTTCCCCCCTTTTTATAAGGTATCATAGGCAGCCTCATTGATTGTGCTTCACTTCATTGCAGTCTATAGATGTTGCATTTATTATAAAGTAATGGCTTGTGTAAACCCTGCACCAAGCAAGTCTATCAGCTCCACTTTTCTAACACTATGTGCTCACTTCATGTCTCTGGGTTACATTTTGGTCCTTCTCACAATATTTCAAATTTTCATTATTGTTTTATCTGTTATGGTGATCTGTGATCAGTGATTGTTAATTCACCCATCTTTGATATTGTTATTGTAATTGTTTTAGGGTACCATGAGCCATGCACATATAAGATGATGAACGTAATTGCTAAATGTTGGGAGTGCTCTCACTGCTTCAGTGACTGGCCATTTCCCCATCTCTCTCTCTCTCTTCAGGCCTCCCTATTCCCCAAGACACAATAATATTGAAATTCGTCCTATTAACAAAATTCCAGGGGCCTCTGAGTGAAAGGAAGAGTCACACGTCTTTCACTTTATTAAAAGCTAGAAATGATTAAGTTTAGTGGGAAGGTCATGTAGAAAGCCAAAACAGGCCGAAAGCTAGACCTCATGAGCCAAAAGTTAGCCAAGTGGTGAATGCAAAGAAAATGTTTTTTGAAGGAAATTAAAAGTGCTACTCTAGTAAACACACAAGTGATAAGAAAACAAAACAGCCTTATTGCTGATATGGAGAAAGTTCAGGTGGTCTGGATAGAAGATCAAATCAGCCACAATACTCCCTTAAGCCAAAGCCTAAACCAGTGTAAGACATTTCAAGTCTGTGAAGGCTGAGAAAGGTAAGGAAGCTGCAGAAGAAAAGTTTGAAGCTAGCAGAGGTTGGTTCATGAGGTTTAAGGAAATAAGCAGTCTCCATAAAAATGTAAGGTGAAAGAGCAAGTGCTGACGGAGAAACTGCAATAAGTTATCCAGAATATCTAGCTTAGATAATTGGTAAAGGTGGCTACAGTAAACAGCATATTTTTTATCTAAACAAAACAGCCTTCTATTGGATAAAGATATCATCTAGTACTTTCATAGCTAGGAGAAGTCAATGCCTGGTTTCAAATCTTCACAAGACAGTCTGACTCTCTTGTTTGGAGCCAATGCAGCTGGTGACTTTTAAGTTGAAGTCAGTGCTCCTTTATCATTATGAAAATCCTAGGGCTGTTAAGAATTACAGTACTTGACCTGTGCTCTATAAAGGGAAAAAAAGAAGCTTGGGTGATAGCATATCTGTTTATGCCATGGTTTCCTAAATATTTTAAACCAAACTAATCATTTGGAAGAATTTGATGACTGGGGGAGAGGGGCTCAAAACTTCAATGGAGGAAGTCACTACAGATGTGGGAGAAATAGCAAGGGAATTAGAATTAGAAGTTGGGACTGAAGATGTGACTGAATTGCTGCAATCCCACCATCAAACTTGAATAGATAAAGAGTTGCTTCTTATGGAGGAGCAAAGAAAAGAATTTCTTGAGATGGAATCTACCCATATGAAGATTCTGTGAACATTGTTGAAATGACAACAAAGCATTTACAGTATTACAGAAACTTAGCTGGTAAAGCAGTGGCAGGATTTGAGATTTGACTAAAATGCTGACAGTTCTTCCAGGAGTAAAATGCTATCAAACAGCATTGTATGCTATAGAGAAAGGAAGAGTCATTTGCTGTGTTAAACTTTATTGTTGTTTTATTTCAAGAAATTGCCATAGCCACTCAACCCTCATCATCTACTACCATGATCAGTCAGCAGTGATCAACTTCAAGGCAAGATCCTCAAACAGCAAAAACATTGTGACTCACTGAAGAGTCAGATGATCATTAGCAATTTTGGGGAATAAAGTATTTTTAAATTAAGGTATACACAATTTTTAGACATAATGTTGTTGCACATTAAGAGACCATAGTATAATATAAACATAACTTTTATATGCAGTGCAAACCAAAAAATTCCTATAAGTCTCTCTATTGTGACATTCTTCCATTGCAATGATCTGAAACTGAACCTGCAATATCTCCAAGGTAGGCCTCTGTTTCAAGGGAAGTCACTGTACAACCAACATTTAAGGAGTGGCACCACCTCCTTAAGGACTGAGTATATTCCATTCAATTTTACCATCAGGCCTTATATATGTTTGTTTTTATGCAACATTTTACAAGGGTTATGCTAAGTTATTGATGATATTTATGCACGTACAAGACAACCGGCAAACTTGTGACCTGGGTAAAGGTGCAGAACTGGGTAAAGAAAGAAAATGTGCTTTTCATTTACTGGACACTTTGTATGCAGTAAGACCCTGGCCACAAACACAATGCTGTGGGTATCAAAGATCTGTTCTCAAGAAGGTTGTAGTTAAGTACAATAAACTAATACAGTTTTTTAGGTAGAAAATCTGTATGAAGGTATAGACAAGATAGACAAAACTTTACGACACAAATAATTTTTTTTTTTTTTTTCTGCCTGGAGTCAAATTCCCACAGGGTATTTCAATATCCCTCAGTCTACTAGGAATTTAGTGTAAATAGATGTACCAAGGTGGGTCTTCCAATGAGCCAGGTGTGACCCCATTGATGTCCTAGAGAAGAGGCATGGTATGTAACCCTTAGCCTTTGCTGGTGGGTTCCCAAAGGACCTGAGGGCAGCATGATCCCCTGAGGCCCCTGTGACATAAGCCATAAAATGACTAGGCCAGTGAAAAATTATTCTTCCATTTTACCCAAATGACTTTTTCACAAGCTGCCTAAGTTTATTTATATCTTCCATTTGGCCTAAAATAGTAATTTTGCTTCATTTCTTTAATCCTTAGCTAGGACTTTAGAGCCTCAATTACATATCCTTGACAAGAAGTTCCTAAAGAGTATTTTAGATCACCAGGTCACAGGATGTCAATATATAGTATATAAAAAACATTTATTTCTACAAGCAAATAATCTTGAAGTTTCATTAGGCTTAGTGAACTTAAGGTTTATTTTCACTCTTTTCTTTTTCTTAATTAGACCTAAAATAAACACAGCTAGAAACAAAAGTATACTAATTGAATTCCAAATTATTCCTTTTTTTCTTCTCCCACACTGAAAGAAGCTTAGTTCTGTATGGTGTCCAGGTTGGCCCATAATGGCTGCTGAGTAAATTTTGATTGTTATAAACTGACTACAGTGATCCAGTCTCACCAGCCCAGAGTTGTTTAAGGTAGATTCTGCCACATTTCTGGCTGAGACATAGAGGGAGTATGCTGAGAAGGCTTTGGGAAAGCCTTAAGTTAGATGAATAAGGAAGAGATTTTGGATATCATTCTTTATGGATTGGTGCCTGGTCTGCTGTGGCTATTTGTGAGCACAAAGGGTACCTGCTTGGAGGCAGTGACATGCTGAAGATGGCAGAATAGAAAGATGAAAAGAACTTTGCTGCTTATAATGTCACTGAATGACCGAACTGACAAATCTTGGAGCCATTTGTGAGATGACACATTTTCCTTCTTGTTGTTTTAGCCAATTGGGTCAATAGCCAGTTATTTTCCATTTGTAGCAAAAGCATCCTACAAGATTCTAGGGTTGTATTCATATAAACCACACACATGAAGGGATTTAGAGCTATTTAAGATAGTTCAAAGGTAATGTTATGTCTACTTAGTTTTGCAATGTGTGCAGACTTTAGAACCTCATCTCTGCTAAGAGGAAATGCCACAGAATAGGTTTATTGAAGAGAATTCTTCTTGGTAGTATCTATCTTGTTGTCTTAGACATATTTTTGGTTAATGTCCTAACATATGTTTCCTTTGGGAATTTTTCTACCGATTATAGTGGTGGGTCTCATTGTATCTCAATGGCCTTAACCTCTAGTTACAGCTTTCTTTGAGATAGAAAGGAAAAAAGTATTTTTCCTACTATCAAATTCACCACTTAACACTTTTGACACCGGATGTGTGGGCATTTTTCACCACACACCAAACAGTTCTGCAATGGATACTGACTGGATGTTCTACAGTTTAACTTAATTCTGATGCTACTCACCTGAAGTTAGATTAAGATCGTACAAGTGAAGGTTTCATTCCCACAAGATTGTGCCCACTTCACATGCCAATTGCAAGTCATTGTAAATTGTCCCTCATACTTTTGACTGACCAGCTATAAACCAGAGTAACCATTACTCCCTTCTTAACTTCAATTAATTTGCTAGGACAACTCATAGAACTCAGGGAAACATTTACTTTTGTTTATCAGTTTAATATAAAGAATATTACACGGGATACAGAATGACAGATAAAGAGTTGCATAGGACTAGTGATGTGGGAAGGGGCGTGGAAGCCCTCTTTGCATCCATGAAGGTCAGGAACCTTCATGCGTTTAGCTATAGGAAACCTCTCTGTCTTTTTGCATTTTTATGGAGGCTTCATTATATAAGCATGATTGATTATATCACTGACCATTGATGATCAACTCAACCTTTAGTACCTGTCCCCTCCCTGGAGGTCTGAGAGTGGGCCTGAGAGTTCCAGCCTTTAATCACATTCATTCTTCTGACAACCAGCTCCTCCCATCCTACCTGGGAGCCCACCAAGTGTTATCTCATTAGAATAAAAGACACTCATATAATTGAGGAAAGTCCAAGGGATTTAGGAGCTCTATGCCAGATACTCCTATTACTCAGAAAATGTCAAGGTGTTAGGAGCTCTGTGTTAGGAACTAGGTCAGAGACCAAATATTAGAACAAAAGATTCTCCTAACACCCCTATCTGCAACAAAGGGCAAAGACCAAATATGTATTTCTTATTATATCACAATATCACAAGTTTGGACTGAGATGCATGCCTGGCCCAAGCTGGGCCACTTAGGCCCAAATACTTCCAAGTACTCTCTTCAGGGTATTTGGATTTGGGTCTCCGAGGTATGGGTCAGTTTTTATTAGCTCTTGAACCGAGAAGTGATGCAAATTAAGGTCTGGGTCAATCATACTTGGCCTTGTGCATGTCAAAGTAGAGAAAGCAATTTTTTTAGAAAAAGAGAAAACTAAAGGGAGAAAAGCAGAAATAAGAGACCATGACATTTCATAAAGACGAAGAGTGATTTTGGCTTTTTTATTATCCAGTTTCTGGATCGATTTGCTTCTGAAGGCTAGCTTTGGGTTCCATGAGATAAATTTATGCTTGCTAATGTTTCACTCTTTTTGTTGAAAAATCAGAGGCTTATGTTACTTGCAACCTTTTAATACTTGACCAAAATACTTGTGAACTGAAAGAGACATAACAGGATTTAATTTTTCCTGTTTTGGTAATGCCTCAGCAATTCACATTCATTTATGGCACTAATTTCAAACTACCTGGTCTTAAGAGCTACATGGTGACCTTTGTAAACTATTTGGATAGTGTGTGAGTTTAAGAGCAAAGATTTGCCTTATTTGTGTTTTTACTCATTAAATCTGGAGGTATGATTCTTTACCTATAATAAGAATTTAAAACATTTGTTGAAAGGTAATGATACCCTAAAGAAAGTGAAAATATTTTCAGCCATCCAAATTTAGTATTTATTTCAGGTATTTTATGAATAGCTCAACTGCTGAATAAAGACACATCTTAATAGAAATTATTTGCTTATCCAAAGTTATGTAATACAATTAAATCCTTTTTCAGGATTAATCAACACTGTTACCCAAAGAATGTTTCAAAATCATAACGGAAGCCATTGTAAGGTTTTGGCATATTGTTGGAGATTAAATAGCTCTTTTTAAAGCAAACATGTTCCTTTTTAATTAACTTGAAAACAATAAATTCCAAATGAGATTTTATTGACAATGATCTTAGAACATTTTACTAAGAGGAGGCATTGCTGTAGGGGTAGTATTGCTCTAATTACCCTTCTTTTAAGCCATGCATGAATTATTCTCTTTGAATACTGAGAGTCAAAGAAACCCTGCAAATACTGTGAGCAAGATGGGCTTAGAGGTCCCTCACCGTGATTAAATATTAGATAATCTTCTTCCCAACTCTAGGCCTCTGATCTCGGTTTGCTTAGTGTTTACTGTAGAGAGTTTGTCATTGCAAATTCTTACTCTGCCCCTCTTGCCAGTTTTGCAAGTCAGGAATGTCTTTCTTAAGAACCTGCAAGCTATCCCTTTAAAGTGTAATTAAGGAAGATAGTGCAAGTGGCTATGGCTGGGATATCAGATATCTCCCAGTATTGATGTGAGGATAGAAGCCTAGCTTCCTTGGGAATTTTATCTTAAAGATAAGAGAAAGTTTACATCTCTTTTAGGTAAGGCAGTTAGCAAACACATGTATCCTACAATGCCTTTCCTCTCCCCATACCTCTTAAAAACTCTCCATTTTTTTTGGCAGAGTTGAATACAGACTGGTTTCTGGTAGTTTTCCTTGTCTGTTTAACTTAGTCCAGTGAAATTTTTGCTTTGACAGTTTGGAGAAAAGAAAACGGTAATTTCCCTCAGCAGTGTTTATAAAATGCTTTTGGGAAATTATCATTATTGAATATTTTCAATTTTGAGATATTTAATTATCCTGTGCAATTTATTTGTGAGGTAGTAATAGATTCCCCTTAAATAAGGATATGCTAATAGGCTTTACATCACTTGCTGTCAGAGAACACCCTTCCCAGATTTTACTTCTGCCCAGTTTGGTGGGGGGAATGGCTCAGATTCCCTGGTAGTGCTGGGTGTTTGGAGTTTGTGGAGTCATTTGCTTCCAAGACTCAGGGTGCATTCAAAGAGATCACTTTGTTAATAAGCAAGGATTGTCCTATTGAAATCTACCTTTGCATACTGTCTGATTTTTACTGATTGTAATGCTTACCTTCTAAATGCTGCAGGCTTTAATAACTTTTGATAATAGACTTTCCCATCTGTGTGAAGTATTTTTCCCCTGCTTTGATAAGAGCATCTTTTCAGGTGAGCACAGAGTTTTTAGGTAACTCACTGTAAGCAAATGACTGAACTGCTTGAAGGACTCTCACCTTCCAACTTTCTTTGCCTACTCAAGTACCTGGCTCTTATGGATGGCCCTCTTATCCTGGGATTTCCCATGAGAAAGACTGTCTGAGGGCTGAATTGGAGAACTGCTCACAGATGAGAGGTAGTAGAAGGAGGAAGAGGATTTCCAAAGGAGTGTCAAGGAAAGAAGGGTTGGAGGATAAATGAGAAGTTACCACATGATGTGGAAGAAAACTAGGGGAGCTAGAAGGGATCTTTGACCACAGAATGCTTGAGGAAACAAGAAATTTTCAAAAGAAAATTTTACAGTAAGGAAAAACACAAAAGATAATAAGACAGACACACATTCTCACCACTCAAGCTTATTATCTATGAACGTTGGATCACATTTGTTTGCACCTATCACCGCATTCAAGAACACAATTGAATCGATTGCGTTAACTAAATGATAACATTTCACCTGTATTCCTGTAATACTACCTATTCTAAAGTGTATTAAAAAAGAATTAAAGAATCATATAAATTTGGACTGTAATAATAGGAGTATTAGAACTAGAAAAAAGTTTCTATATACTCTTTTTACTTCTACTACCTCTCATAGGTATTCATCACTTTTTGAATCTTTGGAATTTTTCAAAGGTTTATTCTAAATTTTAAGAAGTATTTTTAATTTAGAATATCCAAATACCTAGATTGAAATATTTTCTATTTGTCTTGAAGTTTATTTTGAGTAATTGCTACTTAATGAGAGGTTTTAAACATAATGAGATCATAGTATTTTTAATTACTCAAAAGGTGGCCTGTCTGCTGTGTCTGGTCCAAGAGAAACTTATGACGGAAGATGCATGGCAAAACCTGTGGAAGATGAGGGTGAAGCCATTGAGTGTGGAAGGTTAGAGAGAATGATAGGAATCCTGGCTAGAAGTGTGGCAGAAGAGGGATTTGGAAAAGAATACCTATGGAATGTAATATTAACTAAGCTGATTTCTGTGGGGTATGCATTTAAACCATCTGCCTTAAAATCTTCAGGAGAATCTACTGAAAAAATATATAGGAAAAAAATCTATATTTCTTGCTGCTGCCTTTGACGAGAAAGGATTTTTTTTATGGTGAATAAAGATAAGCTAAAGCTGTCTACAACAGTAGTTACACCTGAGCCATGTGAGAGGTGTAAAAGACTGTGCAGAACTCCTTCACCATGTACAAATGGAAGAGCAAATCAATTGGACATATTTAATGAGTACTTATACTTCATGAAATTTTTAATTGAATTTTGTATCTGACAAGAACTAACATATGCTGTTGACACTATTTATCTTACACATTGAACAAGGTGGTTTGTTCCATCATTTGTATACACTCTGGCTAGACATAAATATATACGCATGACTTTCTTATTCCTTGATTATGGAATTACCCATTTGCTCAACTAACATTAAGCATATACTCTGCTAGATGTAATAATGCCAGAGATGGTTTCCTCAAGTTGCTCATGATTGAGGAGCTGAGACAGACATCTAAACAGGTGATTATGGTACAACACAACTGGTGAAATCATAGATGAATTTTTTAAAGTGCTATATAAGCATGGGAAAAAGAGAGTAGTATTTGGATGTAGAGCAGGTTAAGAAAAATACTAAATATTATATCTGCATATTCTATTACATTCCAAACCAGAACTTCCCTGCAACTTTCATAAAGGCTTTCCAATTACTATTTAGGGACAAGAACTGTTCTAATAACACAGATATCGTTTGTTAGAATATGACCGTTTTTTGTTTTCTGGTCAGTTAACAAACATTGGCATTCACATACTAGTTATAGAGATTGGCATCCAAATTTTGGAATGGAGAGGAGATCAAAGCAATCTGCTCCAAAATGAAGCCAACAAGATATTTCTGCCAAGAGATGATGGCAGTGCTCTAAATGGAATCTTCTTGTGATGGTAGAACTATTTCTCATTTTCCTTTCCTTTATAGCATATCTTGTTTACATTTGGTTAATAAATGCAAATGTAATTACCACCACAGAGCGGGCTGCTTTAAACAAGTCTATTTCCAGAGAATTTCATTTAGGCTCTGTTGACCCACATTTATCTATGAAATGCCATCACTGCATTATCCACATTTCATGCATCTAGGTATCACCTAGTAACAGGACTACTGAAAACATATTTGGTTTTCATGGGAGGTGTTTGTTCATTTAGGCAGGTATTATAATTTCTGTGTTAGCAGTTGAATTCTGTAAATTAATTAAGGCATTGTGTACAAGTTCAAAAACCTGAAAACCAATAACTGATTATCTCTGCTCTACAAGTTGAGGCAAAATAAATATTTTTAGATAAGGAGAATACGCAGGTATGTAAAGATTTAAAATTAACTAGTAATAATAAAAATTTTAATTAAAAAATTAAGGAAAAATTATAGCATAAGGAGGTTAGAGGATACAAAGCACAGGACAATACGTTGGAATCTTGGATACAAGATAATAGGAGAGAGAAGGAAATGTCCTCTCAGTAGAACACCATCTCCAGATGTGGTTGGTTGGTTGTTGCTGCAGTTGGTGGTAGTGGTAATGTTTTCTTTCTGTCAGTATTTTGATTCCTACTTTAGATAATTTAAAGTTTAACTTCCTGGTTAGGATCATTTGTCATCCTGATTTAGTCATACTCTAATATCCCTGAACAAGTATAATTTCCTCAATACCAGTGGGACCCACACTTTAGTAGGCTCTAGAAATATTTATGGGTGCTTAACTGAAAATACAGATTTCCAAGTTTCTTCTTTAAAATTCTGCATCAACATACCAAGAGCGGAGCCTCTGAAGCTGCATCCCTATGAATATCCCTAGGAGATTTTATCTTTATTTACTGTTAATATATTTGGTATACATTTATTTATGGCATCTGTATTACTTCCTTTTTTGTTTGTTTTTTGTTTTGTTTTGTTTTTTGTTTGTTTGTTTGTTTTAGATGGAGTTTTGCTCTTGTTGCCCAGGCTGTAGTGCAATGACATGATCTCGGCTCACTACAACTTCCGCCTCTGGATTCAGGCAATTCTCCTGCTTCAGCCTCCTGAGTAGCTGGGATTATAGGCACCCACCATCATGCCTGGCTAACTTTTTGTATTTTTAGTAGAGATGGGGTTTCACCATGTTGGTCAGGCTGGTCTCGAACTCCTGACCTCAGGTGATCCACCCACCTAGGCCTCCCAAAAAGTGCTGAGATTACAGGCGTGAATCACTGCACCTGACCTGCTTCTTTTTGTAGATTACTATTTTGTGTCCTTTGTCAAGTTTTTACTTTCTTTTTACTAATTTATAAAAAATATTACAAAACATATATCATCTTGATATATATCTATATCTTGATAATTGATCTATGGCATATTCCATTACTTAGAATTAGAGCATTTGGTTTCAGTGGGATTATGTCTTTGAAATATTAGCAAAATTTTAATTAAATTTCCCCTGGAATTTTCTGTTCCCCTTTGTACCTCTATTGTCAATTCAAGGTGAGAGGTAATTCTGGATTCATGGCTTTAGATTGCTAAAGAATGCGTTGGCAAAAAGCAGCAGAGGAGGAGCTATTTCTGGCTTTTAAATTCCAGGTTCAGGCCCTGCCAGTAATAGAAAGGACTAAGGGTGGCAAACAATAAATTTGAGACAAAAATATAATGCAGTCTTTCTGCTTCCAAATTTTAGGGGAAAAAAACTAAGGGGAGAGAAGGAACTCTTAGCTTCCTTCTCACTTGGAAGGGAAACTAAGGATTCTTAGGGACCAGGAGGCAGCCTGTGTGGAATGGGCCTTGTTCCTTCCCTCTCCAGGAGTGAGTGCAGGAACAGAACCCCTTACAGGCCTGAGAGAAGAGAGAACTTGTGTCCCCTCTTCTTGGTTGATTTGTTAGTCGATCCCTGGGGATGAGGCAAGTACCAAGAAACAATTTTGGTAATGTCCCTGGGAACACAAGACCCCAGCTAACCTTATAAAGTTTCTAGTTCTCCAATATGGAAGAGGACAGAATGAGTTCTTTATTCTCGAGAGCTGAGAAAAAGTAGCAGAGGTTGACACTGGATCTGTGAAGAATTTATAGATAGGAATAAAAGATGACCTGATAGCTAATTATGTGAAACAACGTTTGAGGATCTCGACCTCTTGCGCTCCCTTCATCCCATATCTTATCCATGTGCAAACTTGGTCCTCTGGTTGGATGCAGAGCCAACTTCAGGAAGAACGCAAAGGGAGGATCAAAATATAAATTAAATCAATTTCTGACAACTAGACAAAGGTATAGTCTGTGTACACCCATTCTTCGTACAGTGCTTAGCCTGGTAAGATGTCATCTTAAAATTGTAATGGAAGGTCAGGCCCAATGGCTCATGCCTGTAATCTCAGCACTTTGGGAGGCCAAGGCGGGTGGATCCCTTGTGGCCAGAAGTTCCAGACCAGACTGGCCAACATGGCAAAATGCCATCTGTACAAAAAATACAAAATAAAATAAAAATTAGCCAGGCATGGTGGCACACACCTGTAATCCCAGCTACTCAGGAGGCTGAGGCACAAGAATTACTTGAACCTGGGAGGCAGAGGTTGCAGTGAGCCGAGATCATGCCACTGCACTCCAGCCTGGACAACAGAGAGAGACACTGCCTCAGAAGAAAAAAAAAGAAAGAACTGCAATGGAAGCCAGGTGCAGACACAGACAGGAGGCATGTTAAGAAGCACTCCAGAACCTGGAACACTCGATTCCCTTCTAGATCACCCCTGTCTGCAACAGCTTTGTGTCAGTTGCATTATGAAAGTCCCATCTTTATCTTGGTTACCACTGTGGGAGAGAGCAGAGTGAGGTTTTCAAAACAGGTTATTACCGCATTTTCAGCAAAGCTTTGTCTGCTCTGTTAGTCCCAGGTCTGACCTTGTGAAATCAGTTGGGTATTTACAGAGTGAGCTGCTGAATCTCCTACATCACCTTCTTTTATCTTGTTCTCTTTCTTGATTCTCTTTTATTGGGTCTATAATTCTCTGGTGCAGGTTAGTTGCCTGTGCTTATTCACCAGGAGGCTAACTTCTGTCTCCTAATCTAAGGCTGTATTTCCTGATTTAAGATCAGAGATTGGCAAACATTTTCTTCAAAGGCCCAGATAACAAATATTTTAGGTTTTACAGGTTATACGGTCTCTTTTGCCACTCTTCATCTCTGCTATTGCAGCACAAAAACAGTCATGGACAGGATATAAACGATAGGTAGGCATGGTTGTGTCCCAAGAAAACTCTATTTACAAAGCAAGCAGTTGGCCAGATTTTGCCAGTGAGCTTAGTTTGCCAACTCCTATCTTAGATAGTAACTCCCTCCGCTTTTTGTCTAAGAAGCTGCTTGTTGGAAATCAGAACTTGAACTATGGTAGGAGGAATATTCAAACGTAATCTGTTCACCTTTCCAAACCAGATACTGGAATGAGCTTACACAGCACCACACTGACTAGACTATTTGTGTTATTTAAGGTTGACTAACACAAACTTTGAGAAGTGGGTTGAACTCTGATCCTAACTATAGGAGTTAGACAGTCCACATTAATGGGGATAAGAGTCTGGTGTGCTAACGCACATCTGTAGTCACAGCTTCTTGGGAGGCTAAAGTGGGAGGATTATTTGAGACCAAGAGTTTGGGACTGCAGTAAGCTATGCGTGTGCTACTGCACTCTAGCCCAGGTGACAGAGTGAGACCCCATCTCCCCAGTCAGCCTAAGGCACGGACAGCATCTTCTCTCTTGAGGGATGAGATGGGCAGTGGGCTTGGGTTACACCTCATTTCTGATACATGGAGAGTCCTGTTGGGAAGGGTTGAGGGCACTTCACTGTGTGTGATCTTCTTGGGTTCTGATAGGTCCTTAAGGTGGGGTTTGGGATCCTTTCTGGATTGCTCTTGCCTTATCCCTGAGTTCTCAGAGAGACATAATAAATGTCACAGTTGTTCTTGGCTGTGCTGGGGGAGCAGAAGAGAAAGTGCCTCCTCCATAGGCCAGAGGGGCACTTCAGTCATGGTCACTAGTTGTTTGATGGACAACTATCTGTAGCCAAGTGAGCGAGTGGCTGTGGGAGCCAGAGGAGATGGAAAGCAGCTGAAAGGCTCTCCTGGAGCATGTGTGGGCTGGTGACCCTGGAAACTTCCAGAACAGCTGCTAGAAACTTGGAGCAGAGCAAACTTTTGACAAACACACCAGTGGAGACTTGATTTAGAATTGGAATATAAAAAGAAATATAAGCTCATTTCATATTCAGCAGCTGATGAGGGCACTGAACTAGGTTAAAACTGCTTTCTAAAGCCCACAGGTATACTTATCAATATACATATATTGTATTATGAGTTTGGTTTGTTGTATACACCTATGGTTCATTTTATATGGGGATTTTCTCCAAATATTTAGGATGATTCAAACTTTTCACTGTTATAACCTTTATAGCTATCATTGTGAATACAGTGTAGTCTGCTTTTAAAATGAATTCCCTGAGATAGATTCCTAGAAAGAGATCTGCTGAGTTAAATTACATGAACCTTTTTAAGATTCCTGGTATGCAATACCATCTTGTTTCTGACAGAGTATGAAAGTGCCTGTCTCATTTAGCCTTCACTGACACTGGATATTTGGAGAGGTTATTGCTAACTCAATAGATATTTTAATTTTATTTATTTGAGTACTAATTAAATTGAATACTTTATGTGTTTTTAACCATGTGTATGTTATTTACTTTTTGAATTGGCAAGCATTATTAGCTTTGTTCTCCAGGTGAGGAAGCTAAGGCTGAGAAAGCTTAAATCACTTGCCTGGGGGCAAACACAGAAAGTTGTAGCCCTGGGATGCCAGCCTAAATTCTGGTTCTTATTCAGGATGCTAGCCTAAATTCTGCTTTTTATTCAGTGCTCATTTCATTGTTCAATAATATCCTCAAAGAAGAAGAAATAGGGCTTTCTTAATTTTCTGTTTCTGATACTCACAAAGCATTCTTTTTTATTATTATTAATTCCTGGAAATTGCAACTGACACCAAAAATCTCAAGAGAAATTTATTATAAGAGCGTACAAAGCCTCATTCAAAGATGAAGGTCAACAGAGACAAAGTAGATACAATTTCAATCTGTTTTAATGAATCAAGACTGATGGAATGAATTCCCTTTTGTGGAAGAAAAAAAGACTGTTACTGTGGTTTCCTTTCAAAAGAAGATTTTATTCAGTCTTTGATTAGACTAAAGAGAACGTAATATTTCAAGGACAAAATTCACCTTTCTCCAGATGTAGAATCATTTTTTCATTTGGAATCCATACTTATTTTCTATTAAAAATTAAATTTGTGGGAAAGTAGAATTGGGGTTATGTCAAAAAATATAGAAGAAAAGACTAAGAAAGTCCTTCAGCAAAAGCCGAAAGAAGTCCACTAATAAGGCTATTAAACACTTGAGGAGGGCAAACTCAAATCACACTTCCACAAAGAAAAGTGGAGGTATACAAATATATCCTCATATATTGAGAAAAAAATGCATTATGTACATTTGCTATGTCATTATAGAACAATTACTCCCTGATGATGGAGAGAATGTTTTGTATATATTTTTATGAGTGTTCTATTCTAGAGACATCTGTAAGATAGCCAAATCTAGCAATTGTCCAAGGGTTGGGACACCTGTATTCTAGTTTTTGTACCCTTTCTAAGCTCTGTGATATAAACAAGAAAATTAACCTTCCTTAGTCCTCATGTTCTCATCTATATGGGGGAAATGATTATGTTTACCTCCCAGTGCTATTATAAAGTTCAACGCTTTTAAGGGTATAAATATGGATTTCAAACTCTAAACACTATACAATTGAGAAGGATTAGTGAACAAGCTTCAAACCCCAGTGGGTAGCAGGTAATTATGAAGGTTTATATAAAAATATGTTTCAGTTAACAAGATGAAAGAAAAGCATAGATTTTTGAGGTAAGGGGAAAATATATCAATAGGTTTGAACATTTTATTTTAGCCTGGTCTGCCTTGATAGTGTTGTAATTTACGACTGATTTTTTTCCCTATAATTCTATGCTGTTTTATTTGCAGTATGGCCTTCCAAATAATTTTATGTTTTGATTTCAACCCAGTGTACAATTTCTAGCTAAAAACCAACCCATTTGAAATAAATTTACTTACAAGCAGTTGTTCATAACTCTTATGTATAAGCTAATAATTTTAGGAAAATTAAAACTTTTATTTTTATTCAGAGGGTACATGTGCAGATTTGTTACATTAATATATTGCATGATGCTGAGGCCTGGGGTAAAAATGATCCTGTTACCCAGGTTGTGAGCATAGCACCCACTAGTAAGTTTTTCAGTTCTTGCCACCTTCTTGTCCTCCTCTCTCTAGTAGTCCCCAGTGTCTCTGGTTGTCATCTTTGTGTCCATGTGTACCTATTGTTTAGCTTCCACTTATAAGCAAGAATAGGCAGTATTTGGTTTTCTGCAAAGGACATGGTTTAGTTCGTGTGTGTGTGTGTGTGTGTGTGTATGTGTGTGGCTGTACCCCATGATATCTGTATTCCACAATTTCTTTATCAAATTCACCATTGACAGGCATCTAGGTTGATTCCATGCCTTTGCTATTGTGAATAGTGCTGCAGTAATAAGTGCATGTGTCTTTCTGGAGGAAATATTTATTTTCTTTTGGATATATATCCAGTAATGGGATTGCTAGGTCAAGTGGTAGTGCTAAGTTGAGAAATCTCCAAACTGCTTGCCACAATGGCTGAACTAAAATATATTCCCACAAGCAATGTTCCCTTTTCACATAGCCTTGCAAAAGTCTGTTGTTTTGGGGTTTTTTTCTTTTGTATTTAATGTTACTGAAGGCTTTATTAAAGCCTTTAAAACACAAAAGTTCTTGAACATACATTTATTATCTGGAGAAATAAATGCACTCCAAATGCTTATCATCAGAACTCTGGAAAAAGACGTGTAAGTTCTGGACTTTTTGGTAATAGCTGTTCTGATGAGTGTGAGATGCTATCTCATTGTGGTTTTGATTTGCATTTTTTGATGATTAGTGATGCTGAGCATTTTTTTAAATATGTGTGCATGTCTTCTTTTGAGAAGTATCCATTCATGTTTTTTGCTCACTTTTTAATGGGGTTATATTTTATTGTTGAATTGTTTAAGTTCCTTATGGATTCTGGATATCAGACCTTTTTGGAGGAATAGTTTGTGAATATTTTCTCCCATTTTATAGGTTGCCTGTTTACTCTGTTGGTAGTTTCTTTTGCTGCGCTTAAGCTCTTTAGTTTAATTAGATCCCACTTGTCAATTTTTGTTTTTGTTTAATTGCTTTTCCTCAAAAATCATTTAGGATTTAGTCATAAATTCCTTGCCAAAGCTGATGTCCAAGTTGGCCTTTCATAGGTTTTCTTCTAGGATTCTTATACTTTGAGGTCTTACATCTACATCTTTAATCCATCTTGAGATAAATTCTGCATATAGTGAAAGGTAGGAATCCAGCTTCATTCTTCTGCATATGGCTATCCGCTATACCAGCACCATTTATTGAATAGACAGTCCTTCCTCCATTGTTTATTTTTGTCAACCTTGTTGAAGATGTGATGACTGTAGGTGTGTGGCTTTATTTCTTAGGTTCTCTATTCTTTTCCACTGGTCTATGTGTCTTTGTATCAGTACTATGCTATTTTGGTGACTACAGCCTTTTATAATACCTTTTGTAATAGCATAGTTTGAGGTCAGGTAATGTGGGGTTTCCACCTTTTTTGTTTGTTTGTTGTATATGCAGATAATTTTGAAGACAAAGAGGAGAAAAGGTAAATCAAAATTGCAAGTTTGAGAAGTATGGAAGAAGAGAATAAGTAGTGCAGATCAGAAAAAGGAGAGTGGAAAAGATTTAAGAGGACAAATGCTGTCCTTAATCTTTTCAGTGATGTTGAATTTGACTTTGCCATTAGTCGTTGTGATGAAATCAGTTAGATATTAGGACCCAAAATGTTGTGATTATTTACTATGTAGATGGCAATTTAACTGTTATGAGATGAAATCACCTTAGAACAAAGTAAGGAAAATAACAAAGGCCAAAGACTGAGAAAGGAAACATCATTGTTATATTATTTCTAAGCAGTAATGAAAGATGTGAAAAGACAACCAGCAGAGGATATAATCGCTAAATCCAGGGCAATAGCAAGAATGTGGAAGCTTAAAGGAATGAAGGAAGGAGAATAAGGCCGGGCACGGTGGCTCAGGCCTGTAATCCCAGCACTTTGGGAGGCCAAAGTGGGTGGATCACGAGGTCAGGAGATCGAGACCATCCTGGCTAATATGGTGAAACCCCGTCTCTACTAAAAATACAAAAAATTAGCCAGGTGTGGTGTCAGGTACCTGTTGTCCCAGCTACTCAGGAGGCTGAGGAAGGAGAATGGTGTGAACCTGGGAGGTGGAGCAGGCAGTGAGCCGAGATGGCGCCACTGCACTCCACCCTGGGCGACAGAGCAAGACTCCGTTTCAAATTCAAAAAAAAAAAAAAAAAAAAAAAAGAAAGAGGAATGAAGCAGAGGAAGATGCACAATATATGGAGAATATGTTCCATAAATAGAAATGTAGACATTTTGTAGAGCTGTTTGAATTCATCCAGTTATGGTCAAGAAGGGTCTCATTGGAAAGCAGACTCTTCTTGAGCAAATACCCTCAAGAAGGGTCTCATTGGAAAGATAGAAAGTAGATATTGAGCGAGTTGGAGTGGGGAGGATACCAAATACATTCTCAGCCATGTTTTAAAATCCTTTTCCATTTGATTAACTTAGGTAATGTTTATTATTATGTATAAGATATTACTAATAGCCAGAAAACAAAAAGTTTGTTCGCAATTATTTTTCCATCATTTTCTAAAGACACTTCTTAGTGAATATATTTAGACATAACAATGTGTGTTTATGTGTATTTTTTAAATCATCAACATTTGTATAAGAGCTACAATCTTTATGAGAATGTGCCAAAACAAGTTCATTGGAATATTTTACATATAACAAGAACAAATTACACAATGGTGTCAAATCTAACAGAAATAAGAGTGCCTTATGTTTTCAAGGTGTTAATTGGTGTATTCAGAAAAATCACACCATTTTATCTTGGGATGATTTCCAATTAGATTATTAAAATACTGGGCTACAGGAAAATGGCCTCCTAATAGGACAGATGATCTAACTCAAAGCACTGTGATTTCAGTATGATTTTTTAAAACAAGTAAAACATGTCACCAGTTCAGTTTAAGAAAACATTAGTATATGAAACATAATGTTGGTAAAAATACAACACACAAAGCTAATGCAATTGAAAAGGTAAGTTTTATACTTTAAGATACATGAAATGTTTATCTCATTACCTGCTTGAAAGAAAGAAACCTATTTAAAAATGTTAATTTGCAATAGTGAAAACAGTCTCAAAAGTTGTATAAGGTTTATAAAGAATTTTTAAAAAGTAGTTACTCAGCAAATAGCCATTCTTTGATTAACTCACTCTCAATACTCTCAATACATATGAAATAAACACCTACTAGTAGCCAGGCACCACTCTGCATCCTGAGTACAGCAGTGAATAACACAGACACAAGGTCCTGATCTTGTGTTGCAAGCATTTTGGTGGGAACACACAAACAATAAGCAAACAAATATGTATGTCAGTTAGTTATAAGGGCTGTGGAGAAAAGTTAAGCAGAATAAAGAGGGATGGGGTGAGAAGCAATGTTTAGACAGGTAGTGAGGGAAGACCACTCTAATGGAAGGTATTTGAAGAGCAACATGTAGGAGGAGAAGAGAAATAGCCACGTGGTCATCTAGGAGAAGAACATGCTGGCTAGAAGAACAAGAGCATGCTTGGAATGTTCAGAATTGTGAAGGTGGAGAAAGAGGAGATAGGAGACTATGTAGAAGGCTTTAGAGGTTACTGTAGGACTTACTTGGGAGATCAAAAGCTATTGAAGAGTTTTGAACAGAGGTGTGAAATGACCTGATTTATATTTTTAAAAGATTGTTTTGGCTCTTGTGTGGAGAGCAGATTGTAGGAAGAAAGGCAGAATTAGGAAGACCAGTTATAGTGATGAACAAATGCTAGACAAGAGTGGTTTGGAGCACAATGATAGGATAAATGTGATAAGAAGTGGTCATAATCAAGATAGGTTTTGAGCACAGAGCCTATAGCGTTTGTCAGTTGACTGGCTAAGGAGCAAAATCCAGGAAAATAGCAAGAATGTGGATGCTGTTGGATTAAAGGAATAAAAGAAGAGGAATGAAGCAGAGTAAGAGGGAGAGAGAGAAAGATGCACAATATATGGAGGATATGTTCCATAAATAGAAACATAGTCATTTTGTAGAGCTATTTGAATTCATCCAGTTATGATCAAGGAGAAGGTTCAGAAGGAAATCAGATTATTTCACTCCTCTGTTGAAAACTCTACAGTAGCTTCTGATCTTTTCCCGAGTACATACTACAGCAAAGAGGAAGAGAAGAATGAGTCAAGGATGATTTCAAAGTTCAGGGCCTGAGCAACTGAGTGAAGTGTAGAATCAAATCTAGGGAACACCCCATGTCAGGGTCAAGTTTTGATGGTGGGTTTGGGAATGATCAGGAGAATAGGTTTGGGTGTGCTAAGTTGGAGATGCCCATTTGATACATAGGACTCCAGAGTTCAGGTGAAAACTATAGAGTGGAAATTCAATTTTACACGTGTTTGGCATTACAGATGATATTTAAAGCAATTGGGCTGGATGCACCATCTAGAGTATGTGTGTGGCTGAAGAAGAGAAGAAGCTCAAAGGTCTGATTCTTACAGGATCCTAAAGAGGCTCTCCAGCTAGTCCTCTGCTAGGAGGACTAGCAGAAAACACCGGTGTGTTAGGAGTTGAAGAAATTGTTTGAAGGTGTGCGTGATGACATGTGTCAGATATTGAGTGACCACTGCATTTAGCAGCATGGATGTGAATGATGATCTTGACAAGAGATTAGGTGGAACAATGGTGATGAGTCTTACCTGAGAGTATTCAAGAGAGAACAGCATTAATGGAAGTACAGACAGAGGAGTCACCACTTTCCAGAGTTTTACTGTATAAGGAGGCAGAGAAAGGAGAATAGTTTTTTAGAGGAGGATTAGGAAAAGTTGAGTTTAAGTATCATTTCAAAACATTTTTTATAACTCAGATAATACATATGATTGGGAGTGATAATATAAGAAACCTAGTTATGTTATTTTCAGGTATTCCAGGTGCTTCATTTGCATTTCTGAAAATAAATTTATGTTTTTATGCACACATTATGCTTAAAATTCACTGGAAAAGTTGCCCAAAGCACTGACAATGCTTCTGTCTTTTTTCATCCAAATCTCTTATGATCTTTGTATCTAAATATTACATATACTTTAACTTGCTACAGGTAATTTCATTTGTCTTTGAAAATATAACCCAGAACATTTTTAAATCATGAAGATCATGTTAGACATTGTTAGCTGCCTGCCAGCAGCCATATCTCCTTCTTATTTTTTAATAGAATTCCAATTTTGTATAGAATGGCAACCTGGTTAGCTCCCAGTAATGAAAATTCCATTCCCCTTTGCCAGATATCATATGTTTGTATTAATAGCTGTAGTAGCCATCTTGTTATCATGAGGGGAAAAGCCAATAAGCTGAGGATGGCAGAGGAGAAGGATAGTAAGAGACTTGGTTTTGTGTGATACTTTTGCAGTTCTGTACCAAATCAGTAAACCCTCACCACTAGTCTTACGTATATAAGATAATTAAATGTCTTTATTGATTAAGTCCTACTTCCTAGGGAAGTAAAAGGTGTCACTTGTAGCTGAGAACATACATAACTGATACAATTTTGAATTTAATTGGTGGCTAAAAATCAAAGGTGGAGTAGCTTAGATTTCTTACTGAAAAACATCCTTTATTTCCTCTGTGGTGCTTTCATCTAAAGGAATCCGTACATGCTTCATTATTAATAATAGTAATATCAACAGTAATGGTAGCTACAGCTTATATAGTACCTACTTATATGTTCCAAGCACTGTGCTAAGTAGCTTAGTTATATCATTTCATTTAAACCAATAAGGTAAGTAATATGTTTTCTATTTTACAGATTAGAAGAGAGAGGCACAGAGAAATTAACCACTAACCTTCCCAAGGTTATACAACTAGTTATTAGCAAAGTTGAGATTAGAACCTGTGATGTCTGCCCCTGAAGTGTATACTCACATGGCCAAGACTCCCAAGAGAATCTCTGTTTGCCACTGTCTTCAACTTTTTCCCCTTACTTTCCCATGGTGTTCCTATGGTCAACAAGTTCTAATTGCCAGTTACCCTATCTAAATTTTTTCTTTTTCTTATTAATGTATGTTAATCATCTTATTCTTATTGTAGGGTGGAACAAATTCTTTATTTTCCAGGAAGAAGGGGCTTGAATGCAAGTATCCTCTCTTCTTGATACTTTGGGCTAGTCCGTAATCTTGCAACACATTCTTGGACCTTCTTTCCACTTAGCAATTTTGTGTGATTATCAGTGCTGATTACTCGTCCATTTTCTTGGTGAAAGTAGTATGTTTCCTATTATTATATCAATTTTCTCTGTCAAGCAGCACTGCTAACATAGACTGTAAGGAATACATAGAATATATATGGGCAGCCAAAAAATAGAATGTCTGCATGTATCCATAGCAACTAATATACATCGTGTACAATCACTAAATAGGATATCTCAGTGGACATGTGTGTATTCTATAAATTATGTGTTTTAAAGTATAATAATATAAATTAGCTACCTATATGCATTATACATACTGTGTATATTGTCAGTTAATTTTTACAAATTCCTATGACATATTTTTAGCCCTCATTATATAGAGGCTCAGAGAGGTTAAGTAACTTGGCCAAGATCACACTGTTACTAAATAGCTATATCATCTCACCATAAACTTGTATGACATCTGGTACATCTTCCTAATGGTTATCCTCAATTGTAATGTGTACTTATTCTTATGATTGTTTGATTATTGTTTTACTCATCTATAAGGCAGAGTTTATGTCTTTTGCTTAGCATTTTATTACCATAACCAAAAATAATGACTGATGCATAGTAGCTGCTCATGAGATATTGAAAAAAATTAAATTGTAAAATTATATTATTGTGTTAAAGTAAAATATTTTTATACTTTTTTAAAGTAAAATATAACATAAATAAAAGTTGCAGAGCCTATGTTCAGACAAAATCTGACTCCAAATCCAGTCTTCTCTGGCTAGCTTACTGCTCTTCCTTTCAAAGTATCTTTATTTTATTTATTTATTTATTTATTTATTTATTTATTTTGAGATGGAGTTTCGCTCCTGTTTCCCAGGCTGGAGTGCAATGGCGCAATCTTGGCTCACTACAACCTCCGCCTCCCTGGTTCAAGCAATTCTTCTGCCTCAGCCTCCTGAGTAGCTGGGATTACAGGCATGCGCCACAATGCCCAGCTAATTTTTTGCTGTTGTTGTATTTTCAGTAGAGATGGGGTTTCTGCATGTTGGTCATGAACTCCCAACCTCAGGTAAGCCGCCTGTCTCGGCCTCCCAAAGTGCTGGGATTACAAGCGTGAGCCACCAGGCCCTGTCCTTCCTTTCAAAGTGTCTAAGAAATCATCTTAGTTACTACAACGGAGTGTCATCTAAGTTCGAGGCGTCAAGTCAAGCATATATGCTGCCACTCTCTCCTTTTGTTCCCATGATATACATTGCCAAACAGTCATCACCCCCTTTCCCACTGAGCCTAGATTTGTATTCATAATTCTTCTCCACTCAGGGCTTTAGACAATCACTACCTCTCAATTGTTGTTGACTAAGATGTAAATCTAGAGGATAACTGAAATAAAAGTTTGTCCAATTAAATTTATAGTAACTATTTCTTCCACAAACTATTCCAGTACTGTGAGGGGTGGGGGCACAGTCAGAACATTAATATTAGGGACAATTAATTGTATTATATCATCACATTTATTAACAAATTCTGAAAGTGGAAAACATCTATGTGTCTATTTACCTATCTATACATCTGTGGAGGGTGAGAGAAAGAAAACACATGTTACCCTTCTGACAGAATCCCCCAGAAATCCCTTTTCTCAACACATAGACCTGAAATGATAGGGGCCAGAATAATAGGTGCTCCTTTATCTCAAGTGAGTTATGTTTTTTCACAAAGGTGTCTGTACAGGGAAACTGTTGTCTCGATTGGTCTTTGCCTCACACAACGATTTGTCCTTTCAGGAAGACTGCCCATTGATTTTGTCATACTCCCATAGTAGTCAAAACCAGCCTCAAAATGGTTGCCATGCTCACAGTTCCCTTCTGAGGAAACTTGCACATTTCCTAATGAGGGAAGTATCCCTAGGTAGTCCCTTAATAAGCTACCTGACTGGTGCTGCATGACCTCAGCCTTGATCACAAGTGATGGAATTGGATGTGGAAATTGATGTAAAAAAGTACAGTAATAGGCTAGGAAAATGGCTTTGAGGTCAAGTAACCCGGGGATATCTCAGAAACTTTAAATGAGAGATACTGAGAAAGTTGAGGGTGTTCGCAGTAGAAGCAGATGCTGAAAAGACACAGAGAGACACAACAGTAGGCAGAAGTCATGAGGCAATGGGCTTAGCAAGAATTTATTTTTTAAATTTGTGTGTCTGTACAAAAAGTAAAAAAGTCAAGGCATATACATCTAATTAGTCTAATGTCCTGAGAAGTAATATTCTCTGTTAATGTGCTAAGACGTGTTTCACATAAACCGGGACTTTTTTTTTTTTTTTTTTACAGTATCTTTAACCACAAATTACTTTCAATAGTGTTCCTCCAGCAATTTCCAAAATATAAAATTAAAATTTATATTTTTTTACAATTTCCAGATTTGACTGTCTTTACCTTTCTGACAGTTAGTTCCTATTTGATTTGTATTCCTGAGAAAACACTTCATCTCTTTATAAATTCTCAGAACTTTATGTGTGCAGTTCCCAGGGTGTTCTGCAGGTTATAATGCCAAATGTTTAAATTGGTCAATAATGACAAAGGATGTTGAGTACTTTAGGAAATGGAATTCTAACTTAAGAGACACAGTACCTCACAGAGGAAGAGAGAAGGAGATGGTCATTGATTAGGTGTTGGATGAATGTATGGTAATGATTTGGGTAAATGGGATTTGCTAATTTTCTGTCTGAGTAAATACACACTAATAAGAAGACTCACTTAGGTGGCTGTTAATCAGCATTTCTGTTAGCAATACGACTGAGAAATATTGATTTGGCTGTGATTGTAGGCGTCCAATAAATGTTGTGTGGTCCCAGGACTGATTGGTTGCCACAGGGTATATTTGGCATAAATCAGGGTAATCAGGAAGCAACAGAGATACATTAGACAATTCAACATGATCTGATGTCTTTTGCAATCAGCAATATCATCATTACTTATATTTTCTTTACTAATTAATGTGTCAAGATATTTTGAATTTAATATTTTTATTTGAGGCTAATAATGACAATTTTATAGTATTTATCAATTAATTTAATTAATTTAATTTAATTCTCTTTTTCTAATATATATCTCAATTTTATTTGATTTTCTTGCTCATTTTTGTTTTGTTCTATATGCGGTAGTAGTTATGACTTTTGTTAATATTTTATAGATAATTTTCATTATCTTTGGTTAAATATTTTTTCTTGATTAGAATGCAATAGATTTTTATTGAAGAAAAGTTAGAACATGCAGAGAAGTAGGAAATTAAAATAAAAATTCTTGAAATTATAAAGATGGCCAGTCTTTGTCCTGGAACATAATAAATTATTACAATAGTTGGAAGAAAATAAGATGAATTTGGGTGTTAGAGAGCTAATATTTATTCCACTTTCATATTTAATAGAGATAAGTTACAAGGGTAATCATATGTTTTTAAACTATAAGATGCAAAAAAAAATTGTACCAACATCTTCTATTCTGAATATTAATTCGCTATTTTTACTGGTAAAAATATGAGCAACAAGATTAACTTCAAGTTTTGAAAAAGGAAAGTTAATAAAAATAAGAGCAGAATTAGAAAATTTATATGTAATAGTAAAGATCAATTACAAGGAGTAATTTTAAGGAGTAATAATTTTTCCTTAATATCTATTCTATTTTTATTCTTATTAATACAGCATCCAATATTTAGATAGGCATAGGGTGTCCTAGAATAATAAATGCAATTGCAGCTAGGTGTAGTTATGGGAATACACTTTGGTAATAAATGCAATTGCAACTAGGTATTTTATGGGAAGAGATTCCAGCCAATGATGAGTAAGTGGACATGTTCTGTAGAAGCTTTGGAGAATCTTCCTTCAAAGAGAGCTACTGAATGTTCTCTGCTCTGTTCTTACTTCACTTTTCCTGTTGTTTGGACCATGAGAACAAAGGTAAAATGATGTACTGGAATAAACCCAATACTTAAGGTCTCCATGAATAAAGGCACTAGTCTGACTTAAAGATCCCTCTCTGAACTTTTTGGGAGACAGAGATAAAATTCTACATTTATTAAGCAACTGTTAATTGAAATTTCCTTGTTACTGTCATCTAAGCTAATTCTGTCTCATAAAATCAACAAAGCTAAAGAATGGCTCTTTGAAAAGTAATATATTTGCAAGTCTCTAGGTACATTTACCCCTCTCTTCCAAAAAAAGGAAAACAAAACATGAGAGAAAGAAAGAAGGCTCAAATCTGCAACATGAGGGAATACACACTGGTACCTAAGTTCTACTGGCATTAGGAAGATAAAAAGAAGATATAGAAAAAGTTGTATCAGTAACCTTGAAAATATCAATGAAATTCTAAGAATTTTATTACTTATCAAATTGACTTAAGAAAAGATAGAAAACTTGAATAGTCTTATAACCATTCAGGAAATTTAATCGTATTTTAGAGCTTTCCCATAAATAAAACACTGAAACTATTTTATACGTAAGTTCTACAAAATATTTAAGGCATAGAATATTAGTAAATTTTTGCCAGGTTATACTACATACAAGAAATCTTAAAGGAGCAGTGTCTTATGCAGCATGTCATATTTCTTGCTCACATTATAATATTATTTTGCTGCAGCTTTGCTGTAGCTCTTCTCTAGCTGTGCTTTAGAATTGTGTCTTCTACATGTGTCTTCTAATTCTGGGACTCAAACTGAGGAAACTTTCTCTATCCTGGATATGCCTTTCTCACTACAGGGGACACAGGAGGAAGAAAGACTACATATGCATCCAGGTGTATTATGGGTCCTGCTTGGATGTGGCACATATTACATCCACTCACATTTCATTAGACTGAGCAAGTCATGTGACCAAGTCCACAGCAGTGAGATCAGAAACCATACTGTTTTCAGAAAGTATAGAGCTAGGGAAGAGAGATATTTCTGAAAATAGAACAATGGACTATAATATAGTAAAACCTAATATTTAGATGAACTCAGTGTACAAACAAAAGTAAAAAGCCTCCAACTTGCTTTGAGAAGATATTACAAAATTGAACCTGAAAACAAGCAGGAGCAGTACAAGAGAGAAATATGACAGCCAATCTTACTCATTAATACAGATACAAAAATTCCAAACAAGACCACAAACCTATATAGCGATATTTGAAAAGATAATATTTGATGACAAAGTTGTTTTATGCCGAGTGCAAGTTTTGATTGAAGCTAAAAAGTAAAATAATGAAGCTTACCATACTAACTGATGAAAGAAAAGAATACTACCATCATGACAGATGCAGGGAAATTATTCAATACAATTCTCTTTTTAAAAAACATTTATTTTTTAACTTTTACATTTAAGGGTACATGTGCAAGTTTGTTACATAGGTAAACTTGTGTCATGAGGGTTTGTTGCACAGATTATTTCATCACCCAAGTGTTAAGTGTAGTACCCATTAGTTATTTTTCCTGATTCTCTCCCTCTTCCCATCCTCCACCCTCCTATACATAGGTCCTAGCATGTGTTGTTCCACTCTATGTGTCCATGTGTTCTCATCATTTAGCTCCCACTTATAAGTGAGAATATGTGGTACTTGGTTTTCTGTTCCTGCGTTAGTTTGATAATGGCCTCCAGCCCCATCCATGTTCCTACAAAGGACATGATCTTGTTCTTGTGAATAAAATTCAAAACTGAATATTTCTATTAAAAATATTAGCAAATGGAGGATAAATGAGAACTTCTAAATTTTTAATTAAGAAATGTTTCCTTATGAAACAAGTTTAAACTTACCAAAAACTTGCAAAAGGATTTCTGTATATACTTTCTCAGCTTATCCAAATGTTAAGATCTTCCATAACCAAAGTGCAATTATCAAAACCCGGAAATTAACATCAATACAATACTTATTGAGTAATCTACAGTCCTTATTCAAATGTCATCAATTATCCCACTAATTTACTTTCTCTGAACCAGAATCTAATCCAGAACCAGACACTGATTTATTTTTCACATCTCCTTTGTCATTTTTAGTTTCTCACTTTTTTCTTTGTTTTTATAATCTTGATACTTTTGAAGAGTAATGGTCAGTTACAGGCACACCTTGTTTTATTGTATATTGCTTTACTGTGCTTCACAGATAACTGTGTGTTTTACAAATTGAAGTTTTGTGGCAACCCTACATTGAGAAAGTCTGTTGGTACAATGTTTGTAATAGCATATGCTCACTTCATGTTTCTGAGTCACATTTTGGTAATTTTTGCAAGATTTCATATTTTTTCATTTCATATGCTGCAGTGATCTGTGATCAATGATCTTTGATGTCATTGTTAATTATTTAGAGGTTCTGTGAACAATGCCCATATAAAACTGCAAACTTACTAAATATTGTATGTGTTCTGGCTACTCTACTGACTAGTTTTCTCTGTCTCTCTCCCTTTTCTTGGACTTTCTATTCCCTGAGACACAATAGTATGGAAATTAGGCCAGTTATCAACCCTACAATGTTCTCTAAGTGTTCAAGTGAAAGGAAGAGGTTCAGGTTCTCTCACTTTAAATCACAAGCTAAAAATAATTAAACTTAGTGAGGAGGGCATGTAGAAAGTTGAAATGGGCTGAAAGCTAGACCTCTTGCACCAGGTAGCCAAGTTGTGGATGCAGAGGAAAAGTCCATGAAAAATCTTCAAAGTGCTACTTCAGTTAACATGAATGATAAAAAAGCAAGTAGCCTTATTGCTGATGCGGAGAAAGTTTAAATGGTTTGGATAGAAGACCAAACCAGCCATAACATTCCCTTAAGCCAAAGCCTAACCCAGAGAAAGACCTTAAATCTCTTCAATTCTGTGAAGGCTGAGAAAGATGAGGAAGCTGCAAAAGAAAATTTTGAAGCTAGCAGCCGTTGGTGCAGGAGGTTTAAAGAAAGAAGCTCTCTACAGAACATAAAAGTGCAAGGTGAAACAGCAAGTGGTGGTAGAGAAGCTGCAGCAAGTTACCTGAAGATCTAGCTAAGACAATTGATAAAGGTGGCTACACTAAAGAACAGATTTTTAATTTAGATAAAATTGCCTTTTATTGGAAGGAACAGCCATCTAGGACTTTCATAGCTAGAAAGGAGAAGTCAATGCCTAGCTTCAAATGACAGGTTAACTTTCTTGGTAAGGGCTAACACAGCTGGCGACTTTAAGTTGAAACCAATTCTCATTTAGCATTCTGAGAATCCTAGGGCTTCTTTAAGAATTACTCTAAATCTACTCTGCCTGTATTCTATAAATGAAACAACTTGACCCAGCATATGTTTATAGCATAGTTACCGAATATTTCAAGCCCACGGTTGAGACCTGCTACTAGGGAAAAAGGATTCCTTTCAAAATATTAATGTTCATTGACAATGCACCTCATCATCCAAAAGCTGTGATGGAGATGTAGAAGGAATGCACCTGGTCTTCCAAAAGCTGTGATGAGGATGTAGAAGGAAATTAATGTTGCTTTAATGCAACATCCATTCTGTAGCCCATGGACCAAAGAGTAATTTTGACTGTCAAGTCTTATTATTTAAGAAATATTTTTATAAGGCTATAGCTGCCATAGATAATGATTCCTCTGATGGATCTGGGCAAAGTAAATTGAAAATCTCTAAAAACGTCTCACCTTTCTAGACACCAGTAAGAACATTCATGGTTCATGGGAGGAGGTCAAGTATCAACCTTAACAGGAACTTGGAAGAAGTTGCTTCCAACTTTCATGGATGACTTTGAGGACTTCATGACTTTGGTGGAGGAAGTCACTGCAGATGTAAATGATTGTTACCAGAGACTTAGAAAGGTAACAGGGAGGTGGTGATAAATTGGAGATAGTTAATGGGTAGAAAAATGCAGTTAGATAGAATAAATAAGATCTAGTATTTGGTAGCACAATAGGGTGACTATAGTTAATAATAATGTCATATATTTTAAAATAATTAAGTATAGAATCAAAATATTTCTAACACAAAGAAATGATAAATGCTTGAAGTGATGAATACTTCAATTATCTTGATTTCTTCATAACACATTGTATACTTGTATCAAAACATCACATATAGTGCATAAATGTATACAACTATTATGTACTGATAATAATTAGACATAATAAAAAATAAATAATAGATTTAAAACTGCAGCCTGCAGATGTGACTGAACTGCTGCAATCTCAACGACTCAATGTAACAGATGAGGAGTTGCTTCTTATGAATGAGCAAAGAAAGTGGTTTCTTGAGATAAAATCAATTCCCAGTGAAGATTCTGTGAGCATTACAACAAAGGTTTAAAATATTACATAAATGTAGTTGATAAAGCAGTGGCAGGGTTTGAGAGGATTAACTCTAATTTTGAAAGAAGTTCTACTTTAAGTAAAATTGTATTAAACAGTATGGGATGCTGCACAGAAATCTTTTGTAAAAGGAGAATCAGTCTATGCAACAAACTTCATTGTTGTTTTATTTTAAGAAATTGCCACAATCACTCAGTCTTCAACAGCTATCACCCTGATAAGTCAGCAGCCAGCAACATGGAAGCAGGACCTCTGTCAGCAAAAAGATTATGACTCACTGCAGGCTCAGATGATTGTTATTGTTTTTTATTTTTCTTAGCAATGAAGAAAGTTTTAATTAAAACATGCATGTTGTTCTTGTAGACATAATGCTATTGTATACTTAATAGACTACAGTATAGTGTAAACATAATTTTTGTATGCACTAGGAAGCCAAAATATTCTTGTGACTCCCTTTATCATTATATTTACTTTATTGCAATGATCTGGAACCCAACCCACAATATCCTGAGGTGTGTCTATATTTTGTAGCATGTTCCTTAATTTAGGTTTGTGTTATAACTCCCAGTTGTTAAACTCAGGTTTCACATTTTTAGCAAGAACATCACAGAGGCAAGGTACCATCTCTGTACATCCTACTAGGAAACTTACAACATTGATATGTCTCATTAATGGGAATGCTATCTTTATTCAACTTGTTAAGGTAGGGTTTACTGGGGTTTTTTTTTCGTTGTCAAGATACTATTTTCCTCTTTCTAAATTGATAGGTATCTTGTGGAAATACTATTTGATTGTGTAAATATTCTGTTTCCCACCACACTTTTGCCCACAAATTTCAATATCCATTGATGATGCTGGACTGCAAAAATATATTACCCTGGGATTTGCTAAAATGGTCATCTTTGATTTTCAAGATTATATCTTCATCTAATAATTGAAATTCAACTGTGAGGAAGAGCTTCTATTCTTCCCCTTTTATTTATTCATTCATGTGTTTATATTCAATACAAACTTGTGGATATTTGTATACTCTCTGGGTTATAATTCGTTACTCCCATTATATCTTTTATTCTTCAAATTATCCTAGTTTTGATAATTGGGTGCCACTTTAAGTTCACTCCTATGACCTTTTAAAATGTCCCCATCATTTTTTGGAGCACTTTCTTCTTTTAAAGGCTGAAAAGATGTTCCAGGCTCATTTTGTACTTTATGCGTCCAGCCCGAGAATTAGCCATTTCTTCAAGGAACTCTAGCTCTTTGTATTGGAGAATGATAATTAGAAATGAAGATCTGGATGCAAGATGTACTCAGTGTTACTGATATTACTGTTTTTAGGCCTCCATCAGTAAAACTGAGCTAGAAAGTGTAACTATATATATATATATTTACACACACATCTGCTTATAAATGTATATTTAAATGTATGTCAAAATCATGAGTTCATGCTGATTATACCAATCCCATCTCTGAATGTATTCTAGCCTCTGGCCTGTCTCCTGAGGATCTGGGTGAGAATCAAATCCTAGTTTCCTGTCATTTCAGGTGGCTGCCCAGCATTGCTAGAGCTCCTTGGCTGTAACCACATCACTCCAGTCTCTTTTTCTGCCTTCCCATCACCTTGTTCTCTGTGTGTCTGAGTGAAACTCCGGACTGCCTCTTTCTTAGAAGGACCCTTGTGATTACGTTTAAGGCCTAATTAGATAATCCAAAATAATCTTCCCACCTTAACATTCTAAATCATATTTATAAACCCTTTTCCCAACTAAGGTAATAATCACAAATTCTGGGGATTAGGGCATGAACAAATCTGTGGGAGCCATTATTAGCCTGCCACAATAACCAGTCTCACTAATTTCTGGTTTATCTTTTCTGTTTTGTTTTTAGTTTTTCCACACATGAAAATATACATAAATTTTCTTATTCCTCTTCTAATAGGTAGCATACGATAGATATGCTATTGTAGTATATAAGGTAGTATACAACAGATAATCTTTTGCATTTTACTTTTTTCATTCAACAATATATCTGAGAAATAAGTCTATATCTAGTCACAGAGATATTTCATTTTTCACAACTTCATAGAACTCCACTTTGTGGATCTACTATGGTTTTTTAATCCATTCTCCTATATAAGGATATTTAGGTTGTTACTAATAATTTACAATTTCAAATAGTGCTGCATATGTTTTTTGGTATTGCTGGAGATGTATCTTCAGGGTGAATTCCTACAAGTAGAATAGCTGGGTCAAAAAATAAGGGTATATGTAATATTGCTGGTATTTCCAAATTCCCCTTGAGAAGCATCACACAGGTTTGCATTCTTACCACCAATATATCAGTTCCTGTTTCCCTCGTAGCTTCCCCACGGTTTATGTTGTCATACTTTTTAATAGTCACAAGCCTGATAAGAAATGTTTTAATTTTCATCTCTTTAGTCATGAGTGATGTTGAACGTCTTTCCATGCATTTAAGGACCCTTTAATATCTTTTTATTTTTAATTGTCTTTTCATGCATAAGGGAACTTCTGTGGCCAGGTGAATTGTGCCTCTAAGTAAATTTGGAGGCACATCAAATTAATAAATAATTGCTTAAAGTATTTCATTTTAGATTAGAAACAATAAAAGAATGATATTATCACTTTTATTCAACATTGAGTTAATTGTCCTGGCTAGCAAAGTAAAGCACGAAAAAAATAAAAGTAAAAGGATTAGGAAGGAAGAAAACAAAACCATCATTATTCATAGGTAACACAGTTGTCTGTATAGACAAACAGAAAACATGCTTGGGTAATATATTAGAACTATTGAGATGACTTAACAATGTTTCTAGTTATAGAATCTAAGACAATTGCATTTATAAATATAAAAACATGTAATTTATAAAAACACAATGAAAACTGAATGTTAAATACCTTGAAATAATTCAACTTAAACTTTCAAGGCATTTATTGAGAAAATTATAAATTTCGTATTTTATTGAAAGTTATTAAGGAAGATCTGAGGAATGGAGACATGTTTATGGATAAAAGACTCATTGTATAAAATACAACTATTCTTCTTAGGTTGAGAAGTACTAGATTCTGTTCAAAATCCCAAGCCATTACAGTGCAACTTGTCTAGCTGAGCCTCACATTTACATGGAAGAGCAAAGACATTCCTGAAGAAGTAAGAACCAGATGGAGCACTGGTCCTATGAGAAACCGCGACTTCACAGAAGAGGAAACCCAGCTGGCTGATAAGCATAGGAAAAGACGCCCAATTGCACCCATATTCAGGAAAGTGTATATCAAAAATTTCAAGATATCATACCACATTTATCGAGTTAGCACAAATGATTAAGATGAACAAGCATAAATAGAAAGCAAGTGGATACTTTATACCTTGCTGGTGACAATGTAAAATTTAAAAACATAGTCTAAAGCAATCAATTGTATCAAAAGAAGGTAAAAATGGGCATGTATTTTCATTGGAGAAATGCTATTTTGAGACACATACCTAAAATAAATTATTTGATATATATACTCAGAGATAAGCACAGTAATGCTCCTAATAGCTCCTAATCTAAAAAATAGCAACATTTTTAAGAATAAAACACTGGTTAGCAACCCAAATTTTCTTCTGCCAAGGAATAAATAAACTATTGTATCATCAAACAATAACAAATTTATATAGTGGTGAAGATAAATGACCTTCAGCTGCAAGTGTCAGTGTGGATAAATCTCATGAACAATATTGAGCAAAAATCAAGCTGCAGAAGAATATATATTCTATAGAGTTCATAAATAGATAAAGCTAAACAATGTATTGTTTAGGGATGCATTGCTAGGGATATGTGGTAAAACCATTTTTAAAAAGTAAGGATATGATAAACACAAACTTCTTGATAGTGATGACATTCAGATGCTATGGGAGAGAGTAGGCTGATATCAGGAAAGGTCACACTCGATTTTAAGGTTCTAGAGTGTTTTATTGCTTAAAATGGACATACTCATTATGCCTTACATATGTGTCACACATACTTTTGTGAATATATAAAACCTGGAAAAAATAAGGATTGACTATATAAAACCTGGAAAAATACAGATATTAATTGGAAGCATCAACATGACTCATTATCCTTTGAGAAAATGGTTATTTATATGTTTTGTTATGAGCGAGCTGATAGCTCCTCTGTTCCTGCTCCACTTACCATTGGCACATACACTTATTCACCGCTGGCTGATTACGTTGGCCTAGAATATCATTCTCCACTAGAAAAAAAAAAAAAACCAGACTCAGAATCCAATTATGTCTTGGGACAAGCAAAGCCCAGATGAGCTGTGACATCTTAACAGAAAGCAAGAAGCTTTCAGAGAGACAGAGGAAGAGCCTTCAGCAGTGTCAGAAAAGGCAAAACAGGAAGTGAATATTGCTGGTTTCCTAATACTGATAATTTGAATGTCTAAAGGAAAACAATACCATTATTTTGAACCAATCGAGTTTGGAAAAGGTCATGAGTCCATAATAATGCTTGAAAAGAGTAAAATGCTATAAGTTGCTGGAGAAGATCATGTATGTCAATAGGAGTCAATTTAGTAGAAGCCCAGTTTCTCACAGATGAAAAAATGGATTAAGTCAAACGATTTAAGGGAAAGTGGACTACTTTTATTTGTTTAATTAGAACAATGCTACCTTCTCATTGACTAGTTCAAGTCGTTATTGAAGTATTAGTAAGGAGCATTTGCTCTTCTCTGGCTGAGGTATAAGATGTGTCTTACAATGACAAAGAAAGATGAGCCTGCTGAGTTAATACTGTGAGATATTGATCTGAGACCAGAGGCTGGATTGCAAGTGCAGGCTTCAGGCATGGCAGAAGAGAAATACACCTGAGTGCTGAACTTTCAGGAATAAGCTGCAATGTACTTCACCTGGTGAGCAGGCAGGTATGGAGCCAGTATGCAGAACAGTTGAGGGGCTCTCAGGAGTTTCATGGAATGCTCAGTCCCATCAGGTGGAGTTCTTGCCCCTTTGTATAGCTGTGAAGGTAGCCTTGTTGTGTCCCTGTTCTGCAGATATATCTATTATACACTTTACTTGTATTAAAGTGTATGCATTCTTGGCTTGGGTCTGCCTTTTCATCAATCATTGACATGATTGTGTCAGCTCTGCATGTTCCAAAAGCACTAGTTCTAAGGCACTTTGAAAAGTGTTATTAAAAATAAAAAGTATTTTGAGATCAAATAAAACTGGAAAATTCTATGCCAGTCAGCATTAAACAGGAGTCATTGAGGCTTCCTAGAGCCTTTAATAGTTATTGTGAATCTCCATAAAAGGAGTTGCATGTAGTCAAAATTTTCTACCCTGATTTTACCATTAATTCCATATATCAAGCACTTTCTTCTGATTCATGTTCAGAGAAAAGTATTATGAAAACTGTAAGACTGTTCACTAGATGGATCATTCCTGCCCCTTCTCTGTAAATACCATATTTCCCTGCCTGAAGACACACAATATCCTGTGCAGTTGTGTAAACCAAGTGGAAAATTTGTATTTCTGGGAACTTCTCCCTGCATTACACTGGATTCCTAATCATCTCCTTCCTGGGCCACAAGAAAACAATTTTCCATTCCATTAAAGATTAGAATGTTTGATTTGTTTATAAAATTACTGGTAACATTGATTGGGCATATATGAATGGATAGAAACCATTAATAATAAATAACTTATTAGAGACATTGGAGCAGACCCTCATTATCTTTAGGGAAGACACTTTCCTAATAAAGAATGGAATCCTTAGACTTAGAAATGATAAGCTAAAGTACAAAGCACCAATACATTCATTTATTTTGGAGGGCATGATTTTGGGCTGTTAGGCTAGGCATTGAGTCTCACCTAGAGATGCAAAGATATCCCCAGGGAGCTCACTCACAGACCAGTAGGGCCTGAGGAACCAGCACAATCATCAGGACAGGGAGATGCATCCATGACAGGTATGTCAAGGAAGCTACTAGCACACAAGAAGGAAGGCACACAGACTGGGGGAGGGGAACTGATTGGCATTCTGACCGACTTAGAGATCTTCTATGACTGACCCCCTGTCATGTTGTCATTAGGTCTAATAGCTCATAAATATGTCCAAAAGGGAACTCTGGGTCCCTATTTTCCAACCACATTCTAACCCTATTCCTTTTCTATTCTTTCTTTTCTAATGAAGTAAATGTCACTGCCCTCCACCCATAAATTTGAGCCAAAACCCAATGAAACATCTTTGAAGGTTCTCTTTCTAGGATAAATTTTACTTCACCTTACCAATATAATGCAAATCTTACTGTTCTGTGATGAATACGTATCTTTAATATGTCAGCCACTCCTGACAGATTAAACACAGGTCATCCTATGTTTAACCTCTGTAATCTTTCCTCAGGAATGCGGAAATAACCTCCTAGTCTCTCTGACTCCACTCTTGTCAACCCATCTCTTCCTTCTACATTCAAATCTATTCCCTCTATCATTTGGTAAAATTGCATATGAAGGCATGTTATCCTTAAATATTACAGTTTGATGTTTTGTCATTACTTTTAGAGTAAAATCCTCAGTGTTTACTCAAGGCCCTAACACCTTGAATAATCTGGCCCCTGCCCCATTCTTCAGCATCATTTCCTACCACTTTCACCATTACCTACAAGACTCCTGTTTCTCCAACACATGATCCTCTGTCCTGTCTTGGTTTGTTTACATTTACTGTTCACTTTCCTGGCTCAGATCTATCTTTTGGGTGGCAGCTGAAATGTCACATCCTAAGATGCATTCTCCCTGACCATCCCATATCTCCTTTCCACCTTACCCAACTACTCATGGTCACATTACCCTCTTTCTCTCCTTCACTACACTTGTCACAAACTGAAATAATATTATGTGTGTGTTCCTGATTTTTCATTTGTATTGTTTTGTTTTTGTCTATTTGCCCTTGATTAGAATGCAAGCTCCACTAAGTAAGGCAATTTATCAATGTAGCTGTCTTCTGCATCCCCAGCACCTTGCACAAATAGATGCTCAATGAATTCTTGGTGATTGAATTTGGAAGAATTGAGAGACCTGAGTGCATCAGCTCATTGGAAGGCTGGTCAATATAGTAAAGTAGGAGCAACAAAAATATCTACAATGGTTGTTATTTATTGAATGTACTTTTATGCCAGGCATAATTCAAGCGCTTTATATACATTATCTCACTTAACCTTTATAACAACCATAACAACCTGTGAATTAGATATTATTATAGATAATACAGTTGAGGCTCAGAGAGGTTAAGAAATTTGTCTGAAATATAACTGGTAAGCAGAAGAGAAGGGATTTAAACGTCAGTCTGACTTTAACATTTGTACTCCCGATCGCTCTTGCAGCCAAGTTCCACACAACAACTTGTGGGAGAGATTTGAGGAATCCATCAGTGATGTGATGGCCATTCTATTGGAATTCCTGCCATCCAGGTTCCTCCTGGAGAGGCTCTATTTGTATAATTAAGGCACAATAAAAAGCTTGTTAAACTATTAGCTAAATTAGTTCGGTTGTCTGATTTATCACTTTCTCCTTTCATCTGATGTAGAATATTGCCCCAAGTTAAATGAACATGGTAAGATTGAATTTGATAAGTAAGATTGCTGGTAGAGGGAAATTTAGAAGCTTAATCAAGTAGAAGAAGGAGACACTGGGAAACTTAACAGGGAAATAGACAAATGAATAAATGTTACCTTTTATTCATTTTTGTTAAATTATTCTTCTACTTGAATAAGCTTCTGTATTCTCCCAAATATAGACTTGAGTTTTCATATCAAAATAATATCATTACAGATTTTGTAGCAAGAAGGAACCCACATGAACTCATGGTGTCCACTTTTCTACCTTCAGCCAGCTAAGGTATTATTACCTATAGTTTGTCTGGCAAAGCCCAGAAAAGTTAAATATTTGCCCACATTTGGCCTGAAGTAAGAGGCATGTCTATAGAGAGGTCTCGGAGTTCTAGGCTTCTTCTAGAGATCAAGTTCTTTATAAAATATAGATGACAGAATGTCCTTCTCTTACCCCTTGGATGTCCGGGTCCTAATCCCTAGAACATGTGAATATGTTACCCTACATGAAAAAAGAACTGTGCAGATGTGATTAAAGTTAAAGACTTTGAAATGGGAATGTTATTCTAAAGTATGCAGATGGACTCATTTTAACCCATGAATTCTTAAAAGCAGGGGACCTCTTCCCTCTATAGTCAGAGGGAGCCATGACCACATAAGAAGAGTTTGAGAGATACAAACTTGTTGGCTCTGAAGATGGAGAGAGGGGACCATGGTCTGAGGAATATAAGTAACTTCAAGAAGCTAGAAAAGGCAAAGACTTATCCACTAGAGCCTCCAAAAAGGAATGGGGCCTACTAATACCTAGAATTTAGCCCTAGAATTTAGACTTTTAACCTATAGAACCACATTTTTTTTTTTTTTTTTTGAGACAGAGTCTCGCTCGGTAGCCAGGCTGGAGTGCAGTGGCATGATCTCAGCTCACTGCAACCTCTGCCTCCTAGGTTCAAGGGATTCTCACCTCACCCTCCCGAGTTGCTGGGATTACAGGCATGCACCACCACACCCAGCTATTTTTAATTTTTTACTTTTGGTAGGGACAGGCTTTCACCACGTTGGCCAGGATGGCCTCTATCTCCTGACCTCATGATCCACCTGCCTCGGCCTCCCAAAGTGCTGGGATTACAGGTGTGAACCACCATGCCCGGCCATAAATGTGTGTTTTTAAGCTACGAAGATTGTGGTAATTGTTATGGGAGCAATAGAAAACTAATATAAACAAAATTAGAATTACAAACAATTATTGACATTTTACATAGAAGAACTCAAAACACAGCACATTTTAGTAACTCAGGTTGAAGGCCTGCATGACTTTATTACCCTCAGGATGCTCTTGATTAAAAACATTCATTCAGTGAACATGGGTTACCTTCCTGCTTGTTCAAGGGACATATTCAGCTAGAGTTCAAAGCCTAAATAACACAAATTCCTCTTTCACAAAAGAACACATATTTCTTCCTTTGTCAGATGATGGGAGACAAAATTTCATAGGGAAGCTATGGCTCTGATTCTAGCCAGCAGGCTTTGCTTATTGTTTGTTTTGTTTTGCTTGTAATATGGTTAGTTAATATCTCATCCTTATCATGAATTTGAGTCAGTTAATGAGAATTTAGAATTCTTATACTATTAAAAGATCAAGTCAGAGTTTATATTCAATCTGTGTTTTTATGAACCTACCTGCTTTTGGTTAATTTCCTGTTTATTTTTAAGACTATGTAGGGGTTATTATTGCTTCACCTCATTCATTGTAGAAAGTACAATCTCCTGATTTTTAATTCATCTTCTTTACCTTCTTCCCCCAGAAGAAAACAGAAAACAGCTATATTGAGAATTAGAACTGTTATCAGGCTCAAAACATTTAATTAAACAATACATTTTATTATTTCTAATCACGTTGAATTAATCTTCTTAGTTCTGCCTTTGTCAGAAAAGGCTGGGCTATGTCATAGTAATAAATAAATTATCAGTGGCTAAATACAACAAAAGTTATTTATCATTCAAAATCTATAGTATTCCTAAATCAGGTTCCTGTATGTAGTAAGTTAAAAAATCCAGATTTTGTTTTCCAAACTGTGGCTTAACATCTCATTTCAAGACCTCCATGTCTGTCTAGGCAAGAGAAAAGAGAGTGAGATTATTCTAGTGCACCAGCTTTTAAATGCATTGGTCTTGAAGTGGCATGGGTCATGTCTGCCTCGTATATTAAGAGCAACCCTAACTTCATGGTAGCTGGGAAATTAAGAGGAGTATATGGGATTCGATGAGAAATATACACCTGCCACAGTCTTTCAAGTCCTAACATTCAATTTCACAAAAATGTCCCTATTACATGCAAAATTACTACTGGGGATTTAAGAACAAGAAATGTAAGTTGCATTTTGTCATAAGGCACCAATTCGTCTGTCTTTGTCATAAAAACTCAAGCACAAGGAAGGAAAGTGGAAAAAGACTAATAAATACAAACATTAGATCTGAGGCCCCTCAGTTATAAATGAAAGCAGAGCATATGCAATATGTATTAATAGAAAGAGCATTGGTGAGGAGTTGGTTTCTGTTTCTAGCTCTGCACATAATAGTGCTTGGTAAATACTTGAATGAATTAATAAACTGCCATTGTAATCAGGATAAAGCCTCTTGATTCCTGTATTTTTATCTATAAAATGAGAATTCTGGTTGGCCAATTTAAACTTTTCCCATGTCTAAAACTCTATTAATTGCAGAATTAGAAAAACCCAAACTTCAAAGTGAATAATCCTCATGGTTTATTTAAAGCAATCGTTTTCAAAGTCTGTGGACCCCTGCGGATTTCTGAGACCTTTTCAGGATTCAATGAAATTAAAATCACACATGAGTAAAAGATCCATTCCAAGTGAAAGGTAGACTGCTCAATTTTAATGTAATAGAGTGTGAAAGGTGATCGTGATGATTTTAGAGTCCACATTGCAAGTAATCTTTAAGAAATTACTACCTATTAAGTTTTGATGTCGTATTAATGAAGGATATCCATGATTATTTGAAAAGGCTCTTAATATTCTTTTCCTTTTTTTGACTACATATCTCTGTGAAGTCAGATTTTCTTCATGTACTTTAACCAAAAAGCATACCACATTAGATTTAATTTAGGATCAGTTATGAGAATCCAGCTGTCTTCTATTAAGCCAGACATGAAAGAGATTAGCAAAAATGTAAAACAACACCACTCTTCTCACTTGCTTTTTTTGAAAATTTAGTTAATTTTCATAAAAATAAGAAATTTATGTTAATATGTAATGGGTTTATTGTTTTTAAATGAGTTAAGAAATCTGTATTCGAAACCACTCACTTTTAATGTCTACTATGGTACATATTCATATTTAATAATCTAATCTCTAAAATGGTATATATATCAAGAAATAGAATGTATTTAAACAAAAACTCTTTGGGTTCTTTAACAACGTTAAAAGTATGAGAGGGTCCTGAAGAGAAAAAATTTGAGAATGACTTGTTGAGAAGGTAAGTATAGCATTTGACATTGATAACAACATGTCCTCAAATGTGATTTTTTTTCCATTGTAATTAGAGGGTTTTCATGTGTTTGTTTTTGAGACAGAGCATTGCTCTGTCACCCAGGCTGAAGTACAGAGGTGCAATCATGGCTCATGGCAGCCTCAGGACCCACTGAGTGGACTCTCACTCAGCCACTTCTGGGCTCAAGCAATTTTCTCACCTCAGCCTCTTGCGACTATAGGCATGCACCACTATGCCTAGCCTACAGGTATGTTTTTTTTTTTTTTTTTTTTTATTATACTTTAAGTTCTAGGGTACATGTGCATGACGTTTATATCATGTATAACTCCCCAATGCAATCCCTCCCTCCTCCCCCCTACAGGTATGTTTTTAAAGGCACATATTGAAAGTAATAATAATACTGTATTCTAACTGAGGAATGTGAAATAATTTACAGAATGCTTTTATATACTTTTCTCCTCTGATATGCATTCTCTCTTTCTTTACTAAAAAAGCTAAAACCTGGGAATCAGGGAGGTTTCAGTTTTATCAGCTATAACGAACTACCCAGACTCCCTTGAAGATAAGTCAGCAAGTACCAGCCAATAAAACAGAATTGATGTAATTGGAAGTTACTGAGTAGGACTTCAGAAGTTTTTAAAGGACAGGGATTTTACTTGTTTTCTTTTTTTACTCTCGTTCCTTTTGCTATTTGCCCTTCTCCTTTTGCAAGGGACTATGGTGTATTTTCCGGAACTCAGCATCCATATTGCCAGTGTGAGAACAAGGTTCATAAGGTAAGGATGAAAGAATAAAAAACTAGGAGCAGCCTTAGCCCCTGATAATATCAAACCACCACACAAATCTGTACCTGCCTACTCAGTGTATTTTTTTCTCAAAGAAAGAAACAAGTTCTTGTATTGCTTAAATCATTGGTATTTGTGATTTCCCAACTGAGTTCTTAACTAATGCACAGGTATTATCTCACTCAGTTTCAGTAATTCCTGAGGAGATCAATAAGAAGGTTGTTATTTTCATTTTTATAAATGAGACTCAAGGTCAGAGAGTTTAAGTGAAGTGCCTTTAATTGTGTCTAGGGCTGCCATATTGAAGTCTTGCAAACTGGTTGGTTTAAACAACAGAATAACTTATCGTCTTACAGCTCTGGAGTCTGTAAGTCTGAAATTAAGGTCTGTGCAGGGCTGGTTCTTTCTGTGAGCTGTGAGACAGAATCTGTTCTATGCCTCTTCCCCAGCTTCTGGCAGTTTGCTAGCAATCTTTGGCATTCTTTGGCTTGTAGATGCTTCAACCCAATCTCAGCTGTAATATTCATGTATTCTTCCCGTGTGCATGTCTCTGTGTCCAAATTTTTCATTTTTTTTTTAAAAGAACACTGGTTATACTGGAGGAAGGCCCAAACTAATGATGTTATTTTAACTTGATTACCTCTGTAAAGACCCAGCCTCCAAATAAGATCATGTTCTGAGTTACTGGGGTTTAGGACATTTTTGGGAAGGGGGTCACAATTCAAGTTATAATAGTACCCAAAGTCACACAGCTATTAATTGGCAGGATACTATACTCTAATCTTCTAACTTTAAGTCCAGTGCATTTTCTCCTAAAATGATGTTTTTTAAGTCTGAATCACCTTTGCCAGAACTACTTGAACATGCACCTGTGATTACGGTGTTAAAATTCAGATTCCTAAGCTTTGCTTCAGGCCTACTGAGTCAAATACTTTGAGAGCGAGAACCTTGAATTTTATTTGTTAGTATGTAGTAACATTGATTTGGGGGGTATAAAGTTCTAAGAAACTTAATACATGCACAGATTCATGGAACCACCACCATAATCAGGATGCAAAACTGTTTCCTCATTCCCCAAAAGATTCCTATGTTATCCCTTTGTGATTACATCCCTATAACTAACCCCTACAACCACTGCTCTGTTATCCATTACTGTGGTTTTTGTCAAGAATACAGGTAGATAGAAACATACAACATCTTACATTTCGGAACTGGCTCCATCTCCTCATGATACCTTTGAGATTTATCCAAGCTGTTGCATGTATCCATGGTGCCTCCCCATTGGTTGCTGAGGAGCACTCCACTGTGGCGATGGAGCAGGGGTGGTTGATGCATTTATCCATTACAGCACAATTATGAATAAAGCTGCTGTATATATTTCTGTACAGTTTTTTTTGAGAATATAAATTTTCATTTCTCCAGGGTAAATACCCTTGAGTGGGTTTGCTGGGTCATACAAAAAGTTTATGTCTAACTTTATGAGAAGCTGCCAAATTGTTTTCCAAAGTGGCTATACCATTTTTCTCTTGAATCAGATTTTTTAAACTAGCATTTTAGGTGATTCCTAGGAATAGGGCAGTTTAAAAATTCCTCACAAATGCCTCTAGTGGCTTATCCAGAGAGGAAATCTATTAGTTAATAATGATTGTGGTAAAATAGGATTTGTTTTTTCCTAAAGGAGTATTAGCTTTCTGTATAAAGAAAATTATAATCTATGTACAGAATTCTGTACTTTTCACTAATTTTCACTAATCTCCATTTCACTAATTTTCACTAATCTCCAAAGACAATAATACAAATATTCACAGACAACATGCCTTCACATTTAATAATAACTTGTTCTTTATTACGAAAATGCTTATTAGAGCAGTTTCAAAATGAACTATCTTAAATACACAGAGAGTGGAGGTTATGTATAAATATTGTGCTGAATAACCCAGAATTTTCTCTAGAAGTATATATTATTTAGAAAAACTGTCTCAGGTATGTTTTTAATTTTTAGGATTTCCTTAATAAATGGGATAAAAACCGATTTGAGACCTACATCAATAAAGAGGTAAACTCTTACTAATTCTTGGCTTTTAAAATCTCCTACAGATTAAAATTTGTCTCTTTATTCTGTGGGATACTGTCAATCACTACTGCATGCACACAATAGAATTTACCAGATATAAACATAATCAACATCTTTGGACCTTACATATAGTAGTAAAGTAACATTGATCTAAATCAGTATCACATACAAAATGCAACTGGGACAACAAAAATCATCAAGGGCTAGCTAAGATTGTTAAAAGAAAACAACCTAGACTCCTGGGTACACTCTTTGGGTAACATTGATTTCTACCCCCATTATTGGAATCAATTTGGTATCATACATACTCTGTAGAATAATTAGTTAATTTTTTGAGGGCATGAAGTTGCTGACATTTTCATATATTTTATTGTAACTGAGAAACATAATATGCAAAAAGACTTCTGGTAGAAATATATTCTGCAGTGTTCCATATGGGAGACTCTAACATGGAAGAAAAATTGATAATAATAAGAGACTGTTCTCCTTTCAGGTGTGTATTTTGCAGCTCTCATTAGTCCTTGCATTAGCCAAATCACCTTGATCTATACTTCTTATCTGTATATTTGGAACCAACTAACGTTATTGAAAATTGCCCAAACCATCTCTCTTGTTGGGTTTTTGGAGGAATAATTAATAAATATAAAGTGCTTTGTAAATTTAATATACTATTTAAGTACTAAAAATGTCTTTTGTTGCTCAATGAAAAGATCTAATCATTACAGAAGATTAAATTTTGTTTTCATTTATCAGATTATATTTTTGCAAAAGCATCATATAATTAAATGTTGATGGTGTCTTTTTTCATAAAGATTTCAATTTTTGTACACTTTTGTCATGAATGCTTGAAGAACAACCCTTCAGTAGCTACTAGATTTCATCAGAAGAGTGTCTAAATGTGTTTGATGACAAGCATTAACACTATGGAAAAGAATATACCCTCTTTGACATTATAAAAGCATCAGAACTACTTTATAATTTATTTGCTTATATGCTAAGTTACCGCTACCTTAACATTTTTGGTGAATAAATAGTGTATCAACATATGGCCTATGGCCTAGTTTATGAGTGTTTTTTTTTTGTTTGTTTGTTTGTTTGTTTTTGAGACACAGTCTCGCTCTGTCCCCCAGGCTGGAGTGCAGTGGCACAGTCTTGGCTCACTGCAACATCCACCTCCTGGGTTCAAGGGATTTTCCTCCCTCGGCCTCCTGAGTATCTGGGACTACAGGCACATGACATCACACCTGGTTAATTTTTTTAGTTTAGTAGAGACGAGGTTTCACTGTGTTGGCCAGGCTAGTCTTGAACTCCTGACCTCAGGTGATCCGCCCAGCTCAGCCTCCCAAAATGAGGGTTTTCTTAGTGTATCAGTGCTGGACATATTGATTACTGGTTTGTCACTAAGTCATACTTACTATCTCTGAGCCTCAATTTCCTATATATGATGTGAAGATTGATATTTTACTTCATAGAGTTACTGACAAGGCTAACTGTTATTGCAAAATTCAGTTTACTTGATCTTGGAAAACTTTCTGCTTGGAAGCTATTTAAGAAAGACTAAAATTGACTATTCAAAAATTTACCCATTTGATATTTTCTACAATTTTCAGAGAGAACATATTTAAAATATGTTGTGCTTGTTATGAAGTGTCATTAAATGAATGTTCCTTAGACAATCTCTAAATACTAGTGAAGTTTATATTTGCTGCTTAAAGGGCAAACCCACAAACCTAGGAGCATAGAACTGGACATATAAATGGTGCTCAGTAACTGTATTAATAAATGAAAAAAGGGATTCAAAATAATTGAGTTCAGCTATCGAGTCAGGTATAATGATACATCTTCACATTTGTAAGTGATATGAAATAAAATCCTCTAATAAGCAAATTGAAACCCCTCTATCCACACTGAAATTATTACTAAAATGAAAGAGACTAGAATTATAAAATATGTCCTACTTATTATTGTTCCAATCATACACAGTTTGCCTGTCAACAGATGGTCTTAAATGGATGCCAGTAGGAAGATAAGAGCACCTAAATCTCAGAATTAGCCAACAGAGTAAGGCAATGACCATTGCTATATTCTTATTCCTGAATATAAATTCTTTGTTTCAGTAGATCAATGTACATGTGTTCAAATGATCAACAGAGAGAAAAAGCAACATGTCTATAGTAAGTCAAAAAGATCAAACAAAAACAATCTCTGAAGAAAATGTTCTCTATAAAATGTCAAAGCTTGACAGGGCAAGGGTGCTAAGAATTGAATACACTATCCTAGGAAAGTATTTCTTATTGTTTAGCAATTTCTGAGTTTCATTGAATCTAAGATGCCATTTACTGAAAGGCACACTATTATTTTACATGTGACTAAGAAACAAAAAAGTCACTACCAATTATAATTATAGGATGTTATTAGTTATACAAATTTCAGACATCAAAAATGTGTATCATAGAATGAACAAAATACAGTATGCAAAGCACTAATTGGAGATAAAGAAATACTGACCAGGAAAAAAAAAAATGGTCAAAGCCAGAACAATTTGAGCAACAAAATAATGTATTATGTTGGTGCAAAAGTTATTGCGGTTTTGCCATTACTTTCAATGGTGAAAGCAGTAACTTTTGCACCAACCTAATAATACTGTATCATGGCCCAAAGTATAAAATATATCCATAAGTCCATACTTATACAAATGATTGAATAAATAAATGGGGGAGAATAGAGAAATCTGCCTTGCAGGAAAATTCCGAGTAATGTATGTAGATACTCTGCCATCAAGGAGGTAGCACATAACTCTCTACTGTTTTTGGTTTGTTTGTTTGTTTGTTTGTTTTAGACCAAGTCTCACTTTGTTACCCAGGCTGCTTGAGTGCAGTGGCATGATCTCAGCTCACTGCAGCCTCTGCCTCCTGTGTTCAAACGATTCTCCTGCCTTGGCCTCCCAAGTAGTTGGAATTACAGGTGTGCTGCACCACGCCCGGCTAATTTTTATATTTTTAGTAGAGACAGGGTTTCACACTGTTGGCCAGGCTGGTCTTGAACTCCTGGCCACAAGTGATCCACTCGCTTCAGCCTCTCTCTACTTCTTAAGTGTGGAGTGTACATAGGGACTTCCTTCTAAGAAGTACTGCATGGAAAGGAGTAAAAAACTTTGTGGTAGAGAAAGTTGACAAACACTACCTCAGCCAGCTAATTGAAGCCAGCATCAACAGTGATATGTCATGTTGATAGTACATACCCTTAATATGATGTGATGAAAATGACACTTTACCACTGCAGTCTTCCTTCTCCAAAGCCATAACTTCAGTTTCATTAAGAAAACAGCAGCGAATCCCAATAGAAGGGCATCTTACAATATACCTGACCTGTACTCCTCAAAACTCTCAAGGCCATCAAAGACAAGGAAAGCCTGAGAAACTAACAGTCAAGAAGAGCCTAAGGATACAGGATCACTAAATGTAATATGGTATGCTGTATGGGATTCTGGAGCAGAAAAATCACGTTAGGTACATAATGAGGAAATCTGAATAAAGTATGAATTTTAGTCAATAATGTATCATTGTTAATTATTAATTGTAATAAATGTACCACGCTAATGTAAGCTGTTAATAATAGGCAACATGGGGTTTGGGGGAGATGGGAACTCTCCACTATCTTTGCAGTTTTTCTGCAAATCTAAAACTGTTCTAAAATAAAAAGAGTGCTTTAAACTATGCATTGCAGAATCAAGAAAATACAGTGTATAAAGCATTCATTGGGGATAACAAATACTGCCCTCCCATCTTCCATCAGAAGAAAAACACTGGGAATGTGATATTGATTTGTGTATTAGCACCTAACAGATCCCTAATGAATTTGCCAAGGATAATTAATAAATATGCTAGTTCATGTTGTGAGCTTAAGTGAAAAATGTAGTTTTTATATTCCTTGAGCAAATTCATTTTTCAAAGCATCATGCTAGGTACTTAGTTATTTAATGATCACATCAAACCCATGTGGATAATGCCTTTAAAAAAATAAAAAATAAAAAAACTAGGATCTAAGCTGTTAAGAAATATGTTTGCTACGGCTGCCATAAAAAAGTACCACAGACTGAGTGGGTTGTTTTCTCACAGTTCTAAAGTTCAGAAGTCTGAGATCAAGGTGTTGGCAGGGTTTATTTCTTCTGGGGCCTTCTTCGGGTTTTCAGTTGGCTGTCCTAATTTCCTCTTCTTGAAAGGATATCAGTCATATTAGATTAGAGCCCACATGAATAATTTCATTTTAACTTAATTACTTTTTTAAAGACTGTATCTCCACAGTCACATTCTGAAGTACTAAGAGTTAGGATGTCAAATTATCATTTTGTTGGGGGACACAATTTAGCCCATAACAATGTCCAAATTGATCTCTTTGACTCCTACCCTCCCCCCAGTGATGGAGGTATGATTCTAATCAAGATCTTTAGTACTCCAAAGCTGGCGCTCATTTCTTTATAGTATCATAGTGGTCACCAGCCATGGTTTATTTATATCTCCTAGAATAGTTCAGCCACAGGAGAAGCTAAATTCATCCAGTTTTGTTTTATCATTTTTTTTTCTTTTACATGATAATCCATAGTAAACATTTTACTTAAAAGTGGGAACTAGTGCTATAGTGATATAGTAGATTCCAAGACAGATCTATATTTAGATACTGTTCTGCTACTCTATACTAGTGAGCATTAAATGAGATACAGATAAACACTTGGCTTGAAACAAAAGATGATCAGCATTTCCCTTATTTAGAGAAAAGAGTATTATAGCAAATCTACCTCTCTAGTCAGTACAGTAAATACATGAGGAGTACAGTGAAATGTTCTTTAAGAATTTGGAAGTGAAAGAAATATGATTGCCTTTTGAGAGTTAAACTTCAAAATCATCACATAATGGATAAAAACAGTCTCTTCTAGCAGCAGGAGTTGACGTAATACGACTGGAGCTATTAATACAGCTAACGGAAGGATGTGTCACTCCAAGGTAGGGGGTTGGACAGCCCATGGGAGCTTAGGAAAAGGAGTCACAGAGACAAATATTAGCAGAACCCATCTGGGTACTTTTGGGAAACCGGAAATTTCAGCCGGTAGATTTTTTAAAATATTAAGTTACCATTGCCAAGTTTCCAACTGTGGGATTAATACTTTAGCCTGTTTTACTCTTAAACCATAAAACATTCACACATTCCAAAGAGCTTCTTGTGCTTGAAAACCAACTTTACCTGATCTCAATATGATGTAGATGTGCTTACAGAGATTGTGTAGGTCTATCATGCTAACCTGGGTATTTAGCAACCTGTTGTTTTTTTTTAACTGTAAGTAAATAGACCTTTATGTACTTGGTTAATGTGGCTGAGCAATGGATCCATTATTTGTGTACTTAGAAAGTCTGGTTTCTGTCTCGGAATGACTATGAACCCAATTCTTCCATATTTTGAGTTTAACCTATAAGGGCTAAGATTTAGGGTTGTTAGATTTAGCAAATAAGAATATAGAATACCTAGTTAAGTTTGAGTTTCAGATAAACAATGGATTTTTTTCAATATGTTTCAGACAAAATTTGGGATATACTTACATAAAAAGTATTGAATGTTCATTTGAAATTCAAATCTAACTGGCCATTCTGTACTTTACCTGAGAACTCTAGAGAGACTTCTTTTAATACAGCTCCTAGTATTAATATACTTAAAGCCCTTAGCACAGACTCACACATAAACACTATAAATGGTAACACATTTCATGTCTTATGTAAACAAAGTTACAGTATAATCACCTTTGTTGATACCTATTAACTAAATAGAAGGCCCATAAACCTTTTACTCTTTTACTCTTCATAATGAAGACCTCAAAGGTTGGTTATTGACCCTTCTGTTCAAGTAAGATCATGTTGCTTGTATTTTGCCCATAAAGTTTCCAAATAATAAAATATTTATGAAATGGCCAAATAACTTTTGCTTCCCCCTAAACCTGAGTGATTATAAAATAGTCTAAACTCTTCCCTTCAACATTCCTTCCTGCTGACTGGGATGGACTTATGGTGCACCTTAACACAAGAGTCCCAAGATTTAAAAAGTGCTTCTTTTTAACCAAGCCATACTACTTCTAATCACTTTCTATTAGCACAGGGGGTGTGGCATGAACGTGTAACTGACATGAACTGCTCTAAAACTTGTATAGGCAATTTTCCTTCAAGGTAAATGAGTGCCAGTATAGGAGAGGATAAACATCTTTCCTTCACCTATCCTAGGTTCATAGCTGAGGCCTCTATAACAAAAGACAGATTGGCAAGAGAATAGCATACAGATTTATTTAATTTGTATATAATATACAAATTTGTATGTGATACAGGAGACTTCATAAGGAAATAAAGACTCAAAGCAACAGTTAAACATGACTGCATTTTATTGAAGGTTTAAAGAGTGGATCACTGTGGAGAAATACGATAGGATAAAGGGGATATAATCTAATGGAAACTAGGGGAAATTTAGAAAAGCCTCTTTGTTCAAATTCCTCTCTGTGTCCCTTCATCTTCAAATATAAGGATGTTCCTTTCCTCTGGATATGGGGAGAGCATTTCTCCCAAGAGGATCTTATGATTTGTTTTAGGGGAAGGTCAGAAAAACCTTCCTAGGTGTTATGACCTGTTTTACAGGAAGAGGGTAGAGGAAGGTGAGAATGAACTTCCTACCTTGTGGTTTTCTCAAATTCCTCAGCACTGTTTTTTTTCCTAACTATAGTTGATCATTAAGGTCAGAGTCAGCAGGCTATTTGCTTTATCCCACTCATGAGCTCCAGGCTCTTGGAGTCCCAGAATTTCTTTACAGATTCTATTCATAGTACTCTTCTGTCTGGACCTAAAACTAAAGACATATCTATTCATTCCTATTCCTGAACACCCTTAAGAAAGTAGGTCGGTTTGCTGTGTTTTAATTGTAAAGCATCTTGTGAATCTCTGTAAAAGAAGCCGAGTAAGTGCTTGTTGTTGTCAGGGTAATTATTTCCGAAGGAATGCACACACTCTGACTTTGCCAACGAAATCACCCCACAAGACACATAATTTAAACCACCATTTTATCTTATTTGTTAAATTAAGTAACAGGAGGAAAGCTAGCCTTTAAAGCATGCTAGAAAAGAAAGGCCAGAGCTTCTACATATAATTCCCATCAATGAAAATTTGCTTTATGATACATTATTTTTCCTTTCAAATTATTGTTTTTATGTTAAAATAGATGTCCACATGAATGTAGAGTGCTGGGTGATAATATAGAGCACACATTCTTTTTTAAACTTTTATTTTAGGTTTGGGGGTACACATGAAGGTTTGTTACAGAGGTAACTGTGTATCATGGGGGTTTGTTGTACATATTATTTCATCACCCAGGTATTAAGCTTAGTATCCAATTGATATCTTTTCTGCTCCTCTCCTCATGTTTTGTGCATTTACTTTTTGATAATGTCATTATCTTTTTCATAAAAGAGAAAAAAAGGTATTAAAACTCATCCATTAGCCAGGTCATCAGTGACTGACACACCATTTAAGTTGGTATTGGGTTTTGTGGGGATTTAATTCTGGAATGTATAACTGGAGGGCTGAGCCACCTGAGCCAGGCAGCCAAAACCACCGACTGAGGGCTACCCCATCTTAAGCTCCAGGTCACAATAGATTCTTGTATCACTGATGACAGAGGCCAACTTGTACTCTGAAGTAGAGTACGTAGTGGGTAGGAGAGAGATGTCTACAAGACAGCAGCCCAAGCTGAGCTTGGAGCACTTACAGAGTAGAACACCCTGGAGCCAGTAGTATATTAAATACTATCCTGGAGAGGCTTTTGTCACCAACAGTTCCAAAGGCTTTATCTATCTGACTTTTTAAGCCAAAGCAACTTTAGCCAAGTTGATCAGCCATCCACTTTGAATGCTGAGGGCATTTATCATCTCTGGCTGGCCTTCCTTACCATTGTGATTCTCTCACTGAGAGAAGGAAGAACTGGAACATTTCTTAGAGATTTGGGCTCAGCCTTCTGGTGTTCGTCACAGAGGCTCCAGGCCCTAAAGGCATAGTCATCTTCAGACACGTGCAGATAGTCAACCTGTACTACTTTAGTATGGAAATTACAGTTAATAAAAATCAAATGTTACACCTAAATTTATGTTTTAATAACAAACATAAAAAAATACTTCAACATCAGGGTAGATCAGTAGTTTTCAACTAAGGAAAATTTTGTCTTTTCAATTACTTGGTTTTTGAATTACAAGGGATATTCAGCAATGTCTGGAGACATTTTTTATTGCCACTACTCGGGGTGCTACTGGCATCTAGTCAGTATAGGCCAAGAATGCTCCTAAATATCCTACAATGCACAGGACAGACCCCCACAACAAAGAATTATCTGGCCTGAAATGCTGATAGTGTTCCAGTAGAGAGAACCTAGATTAGGTTATGTTGCATTCAAATTATTTTGATCTAGTTGGGGATACATATAAATTGAGAAAGTTTCAAGATAGTGAAATTATGACCTAAATTAGAATATGGGGACATATGCTTCAGGATTTGATAGAAGAGTCCAATCAGGATTGTATAGAATGGGTAGAGAAGCGTTCAGGGAGGAGGTAAGATTTCAGCTGGGCTTTAACAATTGTATTACATAAGCAGCAAGGAACCAAGAAGAAACAGCATATCACCCCCAAAGAGTAGTGCTCAAAAGTGCAGCATAATGATACTATTTCTCCAGTTCCATGCGAATACACAGGGTATTAGGGAGCCTCCAGGAATTTTCCTGTGACTGAGTGCCTCCCTCCTCTTTTCTGTCCCCTCCATATCCCAGGAAGTACCCCTAATGGAGAGATAAGGCAGAGAGCAAGTACTGGGTGGGGATTATAGAATAACTTGCCAATAGCATGATGGTGCCAAGAGTGCTGCCAGTAAGGTGACCATGCCCACAGCCATGCAGGCTTTTTGATCTGCAAGAAGACTTAACTGCCAGTACATTTGTGCTTTAGTCAGAATGGGCTACTATAAGAAAATATCATAAACTGTGTGACTTGTAAACAATGAAAATTTATTTTGCACAGTTCTGGAGGCTGGAAAGTTCAAGGCAATGGCACATTTGGTGTCTGGTGAGGGCCTGCTTCCAGGTTCATAGATAGCATCTTCTTCCTGTGTCTTCACATGGTAGTAGAGGTAAGGGAGCTCTCTGGGTACTTTTTTTTTTATTAGGGGCGCTAATCCCATTCATGAAGTCTCCACCCTCATGATCTAATCATCTCTTAAAGGTCCCACATCCAAACACTATTACATTGGGAATTAGGTGTCAGTATGTGAATTTGGGTAGGACATAAATATTCAGTCTACAGCAATTTGGTAGTTTACCAACTAATGTGCATCTCAATTTTTGTAGGCCTTTTATATTCCCTGTATTTGAGGATATGGGGCTCTGCCTCACTCAGATGGGTTTATTAACAGCCTCTGTCATGTACTTCTTTGTCCTGTGTAGTAGCAAAAGTCATAGGAGTCTCAATTCAGATATTTCAATTGGTCTGAAGAAAGAAGACTACCTTTATCCTTCATAATTAATACATGTAGACACAGCAAAGTGGGGACAAGGTCAGGAAAAGGTGACTCTGAAACTGGAGATAATAATGAATGAAGTTATCCTTTTGCAGATGGAATTCATCCTTCTAGATAGTGTAGGTGGTAACATATTTCAAGTCTCTATTTAATAGATCAGAATATATTTTCAGGTATAGAAGGGTTTCAATTCAACAAATACACCAAAACTGTTTTCTACAAGATACTGTATTGGGCTACATGACTAGTATTAAGTATGTGATAAGTAGTACTAGTAGTAACTGGTAGTAAGTGGATCTTAGGTAATAAAAATCAGAGGATCTGATTGGCAATTTGCTACCAGGAGGTTAGTGATCTATATGAAGTGTACAGAAAAGAAAGCCAAAGGACAAGTATTTGGTAGTTCATATTCACTAGTGTTCAGAAACAGAATACTTTAATTCTGGAAACTCATTACCTATTCTTGAGTTAATTAGAAACACTCCTCCTAAGTAAGATGGGTCGTTTCGAGCACTTTGTGACCATCTTTCCCCAATTTGTTTTGATGCTATTTTATTTAGTGATCCTCTGACCTTGAATTTGTTTCTTTCAACAGTCTTGCCTAGTAGAGAGAAATGCCCTGAATAGAAATGGGCTTCAGCTCTCAAGTTAACAACTTCTGCCAAGACTTTCCACTTAAAAAATACTTGAAGTTTTGCATAAGCTTATTGTACATGGTTGCAAATCCAGTGAGGCCGAGTGAACAGTGATTTTCATCAATGCATTCTATGCAAAAGGAAAGTAAGAAAGGCAAATTGGTTTCTTGAAGTCAGTTAATCTGTGCCAGAGTTGAAACCGAAAAGTGAGCCTATCAACTCTTTCCGTGATACTAATATCCTAAGAGAATTGATAACACAAAGATCAAGAGGTGAAAGAATGAGCCCTAGAGACAAAAAAATGTGATGACTGCCCTCTGATACTTCTCCCAACCGATACTCCTTCCAGTTTTGCTGCCTGTCTCCTTGTGGTTTCTAGCACTTTGTTTTCTATTCAGGAGCCTGTTGGGTGATTCACATTTCTCTCCTGCACCATGGAATCATTGGGGATGGCATCAGAGATGAGGGGAAGAGAAACTGTGGCATCTCTAGACACATGCTTAGAAGAGGGGAGATTCTTCCATGTGGCCTGTAAGAGGAAGTGACAGTCACAGAGGTGAATGCCAGAGTGGCCTGGGGAGACAGATATTTTGAATCCTAAGCTTATTATGTCTTTCTGGATTTTTAGGTTTGGACAAATTGCTGCATCTGTGTGCCTTGGTATTGTTGTTTGTAATTCTAGAATGAGAATACAAAAGTGCTAAAAGGAATACTAGATGCTTTACTTTTAAAAATCCTGAGCTAACAAGTAAATGTGCTGCAAGGAATTGGATTTCTCAGATCATTTTGAGATTTGGCCAATCATTCATTTCATATACTCACCACATTTAATTAATCAGATATAGTAATCATTGTAAGCCTTAGAAAAACATTTTCTGCCTTCTTTGTTTCTTAATAGTTAATTGATCCAATTCCTTTGGTAGGGTGACATACATGAGACTCTTTCTGGGACTTAGCTTTCTTTCCAAATTTTAAATATCACATGTTATTGCCATATATGCTATATTAAGAAGTTCTGAAAAATAAAATCTTTAAAGAAAATTCTATAATAGAAGGATTGTGGGTAAACTCATCACATTTAAGACAATACTTAATTATCAAAATTCAGTGACATGTTTTAGGGGAATTTTACATTAACTTTTGTAGTGATATATAAAAAGTAGAGTAGGAGTTTGAGAAGTGGAATTACTGTTTTTATTATTACTTTTGAGGCAGAGTGTCACTCTTGTGGCCCAGGCTGGAGTGCAATAGCACAATCCCAGCTCACCACAACCCCCGTCTCCCGGGTTCAAGCAATTCTCCTGTGCCTCAGCCTCCCTAGTAGCTGGAACTACAGGCACACACCACCATATCCGGCTAATTTTTGTATTTTTAGTAGAGATGGGGTTTCTCCACGTTGGCCAGGCAGGTCTCAACTCCTAAGCTCAGGTGATTCACCCTCCTCGCCTCCCAAAGTGCTGGGATTACAGGCCTGAGCCACCGCTCCCAGCCAATAAATAAATACCTGCTCCTTACTCTTATTGGTTGTAAAAACTTATTAAATAAACTTATTAATAAAGTGCCACAAAGTCTTAGGCAAAGAAATAAAAAACCTCAGGAAAGTGAATCCCTGCCAGTAACAAGTTAATTATTCTTTTTGGCTTTAAACTGCCAGCTATTAGATTCCAAATTTACGTAATAGCTTTAGGGAAAACCACATGTTTCTACTTATGTATCTTCAGATGCAAAGGTTTGTCACCTGGTTTCAGCTGGAAGCAATTCCTTTGAAAGCTTTGAGCTTTTCTCAGAGCAGCAACAATGTGGAATGTCGAAACTCAACTTTTTCGTGAAGTGCCACGTGCCTCTGGAGCTGCCTAGGTTCCATGACTATGTACTTTGTGTTCTGCCAATTTTGATTCATTTTTATTCCTTATGAAATCTCTGTACCAGAAGATTTAGGAATAAAAAGACTTGCAACAATAACTTGTTACTGCACAAGCAGAAACTGCTGTTGCCTGTTTTTTTCTTCCCTAATTCAGTAAAGAAAAATGTTCTGAAATTGTATACAATAGAGCCTCCCAAGAACTTTTGCCTGCATCGAGACCCAAATTCAAAAGCCATAAACTGGAAAATTAAAACTTTAAAATACCCTTGACTAGTGTTTGTCATCTAAATTTAACTGCAGTACACGGACAGGTTTTTAATTAGGAAAGTGTGAAAACAAATGGAATCCTAAGCAAATTCCTTACTTTGGAATATTCTTGTGATGCTGAGAATGAAAGTTGGCAAGACCGTGCCTTAGTTTTGTAAAACCTTTTCTAAGAGAAAAGAATTGGGGAGTGATACATACAATATTGAAATGAATAGAAATGTGGGTTTTTTAATACCACATGGTAGGCTCATCAATTGCTTACCAGAAAACAGATTCTTCTTGCTGTGAATCTGATTCCCGAGACACTCTTGATTCATTTAACGGTTTATGCTAGGTAAATATTTCTCAAAATTCTCCCTTTCTTTGAGTGTTGTCAGCAGCAGGCAAGCAACAACACAGTATTGTGTCCGGAATTGGTGGGTTCTTGGTCTCACTGACTTCAAGAATGAAGCTGCGGACCCTCGCAGTGAGTGTTACAGTTCTTAAAGATGATGTGTCCGGAGTTTGCTCCTTCAGATGTTCAGGTGTGTCTGGAGCATCTTCCTTCTGGTGGGTTCCTGGTCTCGCTGTCAGGAGTGAAGCTACAGACCTTCCTTGTGAGTGTTGCAGCTCTTAAAGGTGGTGTGGACCCAAAGCGTGAGCAGTTACAAGATTTATTGCAAAGAGCAAAAGAGCAAAACTTTCCCTGTATGTAAGGCCACGGAGCAGGTTGCCTCTGCTAGCTCCCACAGCCTGCTTTTATTCCCTTATCGGCGCCCCCTCCCCTCCCATATCCTGCTGATTGGTCCATTTTACAGAGAGCTAATTGATCCACTTTACAGAGAGCTGATTGGACCGTTTTGACAGGGCGCTGATTAGTGCATTTACAATCCTGTAGCTAGACATAAAAGTTCTCCAAGTTCCCACTAGGTTAGCTAGATACAGAGTACTGATTGGTGTATTTACAAACCCTGAGCTAGACACAGAGTGCTGATTGGTGTATTGACAATTCTTTAGCTAGACACAGAGTGCTAGACAGAAAAGTTCTCCAATTCCCCACTAGGTTAGCTAGACACAGAGTTAGCTAGATACAGAGTACCAATTGGTGTATTTACAAACCTTGAGCTAGACACACAGTACTGATTGGTGTATTTACAAACCCTGAGCTAGACACAGAGTGCTGATTGGTGCCTTTACAAGCTTCTCCAAGTCCCCACTAGGTTAGCTAGATACTAACTAATCAGAGTATTGATTGGTGTATTTACAAACCCTGAGCTAGACACAGAATGCTGATTGGTATATCTACAATCCCTCAGCCAGACATAAAAGCTCTCCAAGTCCCCACTAGACTCAGGAGCCCAGTCCCCTTCACCCAGTGGATCCTGCACCTGGGCTGCAGACGCAGCTGCCCGCCAGTCCCGTTCCTTGCACCTGTGCTGCCCAGTCCCTGGGAGGTCTATGGGATTGAGCGCCGCAGAGCAGGGAGTGGCGCTCATCCGAGAGGCTCGGGCAGGGCAGGAGCCCACTGCAGGAAGGGAGTCCCGGGGCTTTGGGCGTGGTGGGCTGCAGGTCCCGAGCCCTGCCCCGTGGGTAGGCAGCTGAGGGCCTGTGAGAACTCGAGCGCAGTGCCAGAGGGCCAGCACTGCTGGAGTACCCCGGCCACCCACTGCAGCTGCTGGCTCAGGTGCTAAGCCCTACACCGCCCTGGACCAGCAGCGCCCGCTGGCCACTCCCAGTGCAGACCTGCACCCACGGCCCATGCCCGTGCCCTTGGGAACTCGCACTGGCCTGGATCCGCGCAGGCACGCAGCCCTAGTTCCCGCCGGTGCCTCTTCCTCCACACCTCCCTGCAAGCAGGGGATGCTGGCTCTGGCCTTGGCCAGCCCAGAGAGGGGCTCCCACAGTGCAGTGGCGGGCTGAAGGGTTCTTCAAGGGCCACCAGAGTGAACGCCTAGGCTGAGGAGGCACCGAGAGCAAGGACTGCTAGCATGTTGTCACCTCTCAGTATTATAGTCTAAAAATTTCAGACAGGTAGATGTGATCATATTCAGGAACTATGTACTTTTGGAAAATATTTGGATGTTTTAGAATAAGGGATGTTTCATTCATATGATACAATAAAGAGGAAAGGTAAGAAAATATTGTTCATGTTTTGGTGGATAGAACGTCAAAATCTTGGAAACGTTAAGAGATGCTCCTAGTAATCTGCTATTCAATTCTGAGAAATGTCTTTCTTGGCACAGTCACACTTGGGAGCACTCAAATAAATTCAACAGAATTGAATTTAAAGCACTTTAGTAAGTATAGTGGAGGACGCAAAAGTTAAGACAGTGTACTTACTGTATTCTCTCATAGTGTGCTTTGAATGACACTGACTTTAGAATTCTACAAAAGCACTTATATTTATTATTTTTGGACTGCTTTTTCCTTCCTAATAGACTGCAAGTGCTTTGCACAGAAAAGCAGGATCTTGTGTCACCAACAGGTAGTACAGTGGCAGAATCATAGTAGACACTCGAGAGTGTTTGTAGAGTAAATGCTAAATTTTGTTTTGTAATAGGAAAAGAAATGTTATCTTACGTTAATACATTTAAGTGTAGTTTCTTCTATTGACCGACCTTGCTAGTCCTGCTAGATTAAAATAATAATAAAGAAAAAGAATTCCAGCTCTCCCCTCATTAAACCAAGATATACTTTGTTTACTAGGGGGTAATATCTAAAAGCAATTATTAATATTTCTCTTTTACTGTGCTTTCATGACTATGAATGTCACCCTAATTGCCCAGAGCCATCTTTTGGAAGAAAAACTTAGGGTAGGGAAATTAAGACTGTTACAAGATAAACGTAAAGAGAAAAATACAGGTAGGATGCAGCTTTGGATGCTCAACGTTAGAGACATATCCTTTCAAGTTATGTTATTTTTCTGGAAAAGGATATTCCAGATTTCTTTAGCTCTCATGTAGCATACCAAGGGTTTAAATTGGCTTTATAGTCAGATAGAAGGATTTGATATAGGGAAAGTAAAAGGAATCCCAGGCTCTTTCCAATGCCTATGGATTATGGAACAAGTAACAGGCACAAGGAGAAAGAGCTATCAGAGCTAATCAGATGTATATGTTCAGATTTTACTTTCTATGTGCTTAGCTCACTAAGGGCTAATAAGTAAGGGTCTCATGCTAGCACACAGGGCCATAGGTGCTCCTAATTTTTAACTCCAGGAAGAGATACTTTCTTTAGCTTCCCCTAAATAACTAGGGTGTGGCAACATCAACTGGAAGGCTCAGGGAGAAATTAAAGGCCTGAGGCATTTTTGTTCTCCCATACTACCCAGAGTTGCCTGGGGCATGGATGCCAAACTGAGGTGTAGAGGGTCAGCCATCAGGTCCTTTGTGGCAACAGAGGCTGAGGGTAAATGACCAGACCAAGGCACTGAATGGAGAAAGTACGCAGATTTAGAGGTCTTTAGGGCATAGGAGTTGGAGCTTCACCTGGTTCTAACCACGCCAATATCATACTGCACATTTCACCAGTCATGAATTCCACCAGCCATGAATGAGGGCAAGCAGAAAGCAGATGAATAATCCCCAGAGACTCCATGGCTGAACTTGACAATTTGTAAGTGAGAACTTCTAAAGACTATGTAATCATATATGGATGAAAACTTTACCTTTTCTCTGCACGTCCAAATTTTAATTAAATTCTGCCAACCTAATTATGAGATAGTAGTTGTTTGCCAAAGTCTGGTAATAGAATGGTCTGGTTTTAACCTGTCAGTGATCAGGCAGTGTTGGCACAGGGTGAGGTCTCTCTCAATAGCCATTTGGAGCAATGCACTTGCAATTCTTTAATCAAAAACTGTTACTGATAGGAGAGCCTCACCCTGCTAAAGTCCTCTGAAATTTGTCATTCCAGATCAACTATAAACAAACTTGAGGACATTTATATTGATGGTTATATTGATGGATATAATGACTGCTTTCAATTCATTATTGATATCCATAATAATAATGACTTTTAATCAAAGATGTAAATTCCTAATTAGAAATTCTTGTTCCATTATTTCCTGTGCAGCAACAGAAATAACAACTTACTGTATATTACATTTAATTTACAAATATAATCTTTTACAATCTCCCAATCACTCTGAGGATAGAAATTATTATCCCAATGTTTGCAACAAATTGACTCTCCAAGATTTCAGGTAAATTGCCAAATATTACAACTAATAAGAGTAAGGAGCAGGTACTTATTGGCCAGGAGTGGTGGCTCACACATGTAATCCCAGCACTTTGGGAGGCCGAGGTGGGTGGATCACTTGAGGTCAGCAGTTCAAGACCAGCCTGGCCAACATGAAACCTTGTCTCTACTAAAAATACAAAAATTATCCAGGTCTGGTGGCGGGTGCCTGTAATCCCAGCTACTAGGGAAGCTGAGGCAGGAGAATCACTTGAACCTGGGAGGCAGAGGTTGCAGTGAGCCAAGATCATGCCACTGCACTCCAGCCTAGGTGACAAGAGCAAGACTCCATCTCAAAAAAAAAAAAAAGAAAAGAAAAGAAAAAAGTAAGGAGCAGGTATTGATTAAATAAATCCTAATCATAAGTCAAGAACTTTCCATAAGTGATTTGAATTAATCTTCAAGACAACCCTATCAAGTGAATATTTGTATGTCTATTTTATAGAGAAGAAAAATTAAGTAATTTGCTTAAGAATGCATAGCAAGATTAGAACCCAGGTCTGATTTGATTTAAAAGCTGCTGTTCTTTCCACTTTCTATTTTGCCTTATAATTGTGTCTGTGTGAAGATCAATTTTACCGCTGTTTAATGTATAATGTATTAGAAAGCCTCATATATTATTGGAAGGATGAAACAGCAAATTAAAACAACAAATTGCAACACAGTCTAAACTGAGTTCTTATTATTCTATGTTTAATTCTCCTATCTTGTAGGAATGAAATGAGCTAATATATTAAAAGTGAAAAAATAGGCCTGACACAGTACATGTTTAAATCATTTCACTTCTCCCTTCCTCTATAAACTTAGAATATAGAGAGATAAATGGACAGACTGGTGTGCACACATAAACACACACTCCTCTATATATCTCTTTATCATATATACCTTTATATAGCATATAATACATATAATTTTAAAGCCATGAAACTATAGTATTATAAAACTATAAAGGCTAAAAATAAAATATTTGAACCACTTGCATTTTGATTTTTTAATGCAAAATACTTTGTATATAAGTGAAAAATAATTTAAAATGAAATTCTTATAAAGAATATTTAATGACCACTTAAATAAAAAGAAATATCACAATTTGATCAAGCCTAAAACCATTCAATTAAATTATTAAAATTACAAAGCTTTATTTTAGTGTTAGTGACTATATATTATTATTGTTGATGTCAAATAAATGGTATTGGCTATAGTCAGGAGAAAGAGCTTAATGTTATTTGAAAATCAAAATGTTTGTTCTCACTCATAAGTGGGAGTTGAATCATGAGAACACATGGACACAGGGAGGGGAACATCACCCACCGGGGCCTGTCAGGGGGTCAGGGCCAAGGGGAGGGAGAGCATTAAGGCAAATACCTAATGCTTGCAGGGCTTGAAACCTAGATAATGGGTTGATGGGTGCAGCAAACCACCATGGCACATGTATAACTATGTAACAAACCTGCATGTTCTGCACATGTATCCCATAACTTAAAGAAAGATTAAAAAAATCAAAATGTTTTAAAACATATCAAATTATGAGTTTGAAAAAACCTGTAATTGGAGAAAATATACTCTGATAAATGCACAAAGCAGAAATACTCTGAAATGCTGGACAGTGGGATGTCTGGATGGTCCTCTTGCTCTCTGGGACTTCAGCCAGTCCATATGGTCATCTAATAGGAAGCCTGAAGACTGTGGGTGATCTTGCAGACCATATGTGCTGCAATACCTGGGAACAACTGGGGCTTGGCTAATGACGTGGCAAAAACCTAAATTTAGATTTAACTTGTTTTTATTGAGCAGAACTCAAACCTTCTGGTATTTTTGCACATTGCTTGCTTTGTTTATCAATAACTTTGAAATGAGGCTGTAAAAATATAGCCCTTTCCACTCTAGACATGTTTCAAGTGACCTATTTTGGAATGAAATGCCTTTCATTCTACAGAAATATTTTAAAAGCCAAAAGAAATAATGTTGTTGCAATTCTCCTTGTGCTGAGAACTATTAAGACTAGAGCCCACCAGTGGTTTGGCATTAGAATTGCATCTGTAAATGATCCAGGGTACCTGTCTAAACCAAAATTGTCCTCTAATCTTAGAGCTGACATTAAAGAAAAGAAAACAAAAACCGTGAATATGTAGTTGCTAGGATTCTAGAAGTCCCTGAGGAGTGCTTAAACTCAGGAATGGACAAGAAGAAGGACAAAATAGATAGAAATAAAGATCTGATGAGATGATCATCAAAATCATGAGATACAGCATTCTCCCTAAATCTTCACTCTGTTGTCTATCCTTAGATGAGCATCCCGTTTTGTGAGAGTCAATTTCATTTGAATACTTCACCTTCTTTATGTCATTTTAGCACCACTTACAAACACAACAAAATTTATCACCAGGAAATAGAGTAAAGGAGACAGGGACAAGTAAGATAGAATTTAGGGGGTGTGATATTCTGAGCTGTGTTCTCTGTTTAAACTCACCAATTAATTTTTTGCTTAATCTCCAATTTTATATTGATTAATACACATCAACGAAGTACCAATAATATTAAGAAGCTTATTTTCAACTCAAGATTAATGCAAAGTACATTATAAAATGGAGGAAAATTCCTTTACACAAAAGATAAGCGAGGAAATACTTTAAGATGACAGATGCACTAATTTTGAAGAAATTCAACACCTCCAACAAGAGAGATGGGTGTTTTCCATCAACAGAACTACTTTTCTAGCTCTTTGTGAACAATTTGCACTGGATTAAGAGGCATTAATTCTGATCCTCCTTCTTAGGTTTCACATGTCAAAGACTACATCTGATGTTTAGAAGCAAATTGAAATTCCAATTAAGCTTATGTAAATGTCAACATCTATTTAATTTATTTTTACAGGTTAGAAATCAAAAGGGTGTGGGGCTCTCTTTTAGTTGGTATTGTGTTGCTTTACATTTCTGTTTGTTCCAGGTTATGATTTTAAAACTGGTAAATATGCCAAGGAGATGCCACATTTAATTCAGCAATGTGTTGTCAGATTGTTAGGAAGCAATTTTTGTTTTCTTGAACAGAAGTGAGATCACTTGAGTAATATTAACTTTAATGTTCAAAATTGGCTTGGGTTACCCTCAACATCACACTTGATGCAAGATTACAAAATGGGAGAACTAATGCTTAGGTGTTTAGAGGGTTCTGAACATGTTAAGCACCAAATTCTCTGTTAATTTATCAGCAGGCTATTTGAATTTTTTTTCTGTATTTGGGAAACTAATATAGAGAATGATATTGAGACCACAAATTGCTTCTCCATGTAGCAATGGTGTCATAAAGATGAGAAATATACTTCTGTTACTGGTTTTAAACGTTGAAGACTGAATTTCACACTGGACAGAAACTCCTATATACTTTAGATGAGCAACTATAGTTAAGAGGACAAAATAACATTTTCATTCAATATAGAGACAATAAAAAACAATGAGCAAGCAGAACCATGAAATCATGATCACCGAGCTACATATAAAAATGAAATTAATGTTCCAGATGATAGGAATTTCTATAACAAAAGTCCTGTGGGTATTCTCCCTGAAAATGTTGTGGAAGAGTCCCAATAGAAATAGATTTACTGCTCCATTAGCAAATATTTATTGTATTTATCGACCAGAGACCATTCAAGAGACAAAAACCACGTCAGTTATGTAAACAAAGAGAATTTAATATAAATAATTATTAATTAGGTATCTAATAACTAGATACCTAGTTAATGCCACAATTATTGTAATGAGCATCAAGGACAAAGTGGCACTCGAGAGAGCCTGACTTACAGAAAGCTATGATGATGTTTAATAAAACAGGATAATCCCAGAGGCAAGATAGATGGGAACCAAATGAGGGTTTTCTTTAATCTATACAACCCAAAGAAATCAAGGGTGGGTGTTTAAGGGGCTGAGGCAGTACCCAATAAACTACCACAGCTCCCTTGATCAATTTAGATACTTGGGCTAGTTTTCAGACCCAGAAGCCACAACTGAAGGAGAAGCTGAGTCTCTAGGAGGAAGAACTCTGCAACACCATGGCAATTGCATGTAGAGTAATTATCCCTGCTTTCCTCTCCTCTTCCACCATTTACTCAGGTTATCATACACTGATTAAAAGACAATGTTAACAATTTTGAGAGCTATTCAGCACTATATTTGAGTTGACACTTATTCCTGGAAACCTACCAAAATTTTGTCTTCCTGTTCATTCTCTTAGAGTAGAAGGTGCATGGGCAACAGGTAATGAATGGAGTCTTGGCTCAGGTCCATACAGTTCACAGTGGGCTGTCTATATCCACCCACCCACTCAGGGATCATTTTCCTGGTTTGTCAATGTATTTTACAGTGGACGTATTTTGTAGTTACAGAAACTCACACTGGTTTTTTGACCTGTGGAGTAAGAACTATCACAGGAGCCAGGTAGAAACTTTTTTTTTTTGAGACAGAGTTTCCCTCTTATCACTCAGGCTGGAGTGCAATGGCACAAACTTAGCTCACTGCAACCCCTCCGCTTCCTGGGTTCAGGCAATTCTCCTGTCAGCCTCCCGAGTAGCTGGGATTACAGGTGCCCGCCACCAGGCCAAGCTAATTTTTGTATTTTTAGTAGAGACAGGAGTTCACCATGTTGTCCAGGCTAGTCTCAAACTCCTGACCTCAGGTAATCTTCCTGCCTCAGCCTCCCAAACTACTGCCCCATCCCCACTCCCCAAATCAAGATAGTAAATCAAAAACAGCATTGCATCCTGAGGAGACATCAGGAATTAGTGCCTCCCATAAGGACCTTAATATACAAGGAAGGGATTTGCCATCATATCTTCACTAATTCACCAGCTGTCCCCTGTGTAAATGACATAGATACTAGAGGGTAGCAGTGGAATACTACAAACTTAGCCAAACAAATAGTATCATTTATACCTGCTGTGCTAGATATGATAGCTTTGCCAGAACAGATTAATAGAGCTTTGGGTTTAAATATGGCTATTGAGTGACTGCAATAATTCTCAACTGATGATGATTTTTTTTTTCTTTTGCTGTCATGACTGATATGGTGCTATGAGCATCCAGTAGGTAGAAACCAGAGATGCTGCTAAACATCATAGAACGCACAGGACAAACACCCGTGACAAATAATGTCCAGTCCAAATATCAATCATGCTGATATTAAGAAACTCTGATCTAGTGAATGGAATGCATTTTCCATCTCTACTAAGAGGAAAGACCAGAAGCAGTTTACATTTACATGAGATGGAAAGGAATAAACACCTAGATTCTTAGCTCTAGGGCTCTGTTATGTCTTCCATGCTATGTCATTTTATAATCCAAAGGCATCTGGACCATCTGGACATTCCATTGAATGTCACACTAGTCTAATGTTAATGACTTCATATTAATGAGAACAGAAGACTATGTGCTCCAGCAGGTTGAAGATAAAGTCTTCAAAGTGTCATAGATCTGTGAAAAGTCAGTGAAATTTGTGGTCTTTAGTAATGTAGGACATGCTAAGATATGCTTCTACAAATTCAGGAACATACTCTATCTCTCACTTCTCACAGCTAAGAAGGTAGCATAATGCCCTAGAGGCTTCCTTGTATTCTCAAATTCTGGAGGGGGCATATTACTCACATAGGAGTGGTGCTTAGACCCATTTACTGAGTGACATAGAGGTCTAGCTTTGAGGAGGGCCCAGAGGAGAAAAGGGATCTAGGAGTTAATGGTTGTAGTCCAGATGTTCCTGTCGCATAGACCTTTGTGACCTAGCAGATCTCATGTCATTAGAGGTAACCATGGTGGGAAAAGATGCCACAGTGGAGTTCATGGCAAGCCCAGATACTTTAGAATCACAAGCTAGAACCCAAGAGTTTTGGAGCAAAACCATGTCATGTGCAGCAGAAAATGTAAAACTATTCAAAAATCAGCTCCCAGCATGCTATTGCATCCTGATAGAAACAGCATCCCTGGCCATGGAATAAGTAACCATGGTCCTTAACTGTTCATTATGAGCTAGATTCTACCGGGTTGCATGGGCCTTGTAGCAATCTTTTATAGCACAGAAGTATTGTATCTACTACTGAGCACAAACAAGGCAAGAGGCACAAAGTGTGAAGATCTTTGCATTATTTATTAACAAATACCAGAGACACGTTATCTCCAAAAGTATGTAATGAGTCAGCTAGTTGTCATACAATCTCTGTTACAGCTACCCCAGTGTTGGCCCCATAGGAGCATAAAGAGAGTATTGTGGTGCAGGGATAAAGGCTATCCAATTGTACTACTCTGTTATGGTATAAATGATAGTGTGTCTTCCAAAATTCATGTTGAAACTTAATTCCCAATGCAAAAGTATTAAGAGGTATGGCCTTTGGGAGGTGCTTAAATCACCTCCATCCTGAATGGAACCTATTATCATGAATAGGATTAGCATCCTTATAAAAGGGCCCAATGTTACAGGGAGTATTTTCTTGCCCTTCTGCTGTCTGCCATGTGAGGACACGGCAACAAGGAACCATCTTGCAAGCAGTAAGCAGCCCTAACCAGGCACCGAATTTGCTGATACTTTGATTTTGGACTTCTCAGCTTCCAGAACTGTAAGAAATAAATTTTGGTGTTTTATAAATTATCCACTCTAAGGTATTTTGTTATAGCAGAAAAAATAGAGTAAGACAAACTCTCATGCACTTAAGCTGACAACAGTTGCTGCTGCTGTCAAGTGTTCAGTTTGCCAAGCAACACTGACCATCCCAAGCTCCTGATAATGGCACCATCCCTTGAGAACACCAGCCAGCCACTTAGTAGAAAGTTGATGTTATTGAACCTCTTCTACTCTCCTACAGACAGCAATTCATCTTGACTAAAATTAATGAATATATCAGCAATCTGTTTGGCTTTCCTGCCTTTAGGACTCAAACACCACTACTATTCAAGCTTACAGTGTGTTCAATTCAAAAATATAGGAAACTGCCTAACATTGCATAAAACCACAGGACCCATAGGACCACTACAGGACCATGGGATCCACTGTTTCTATCACATACTGCACCATGTAGAAGTTGCTGGCCTGACAGAGTGATGGCCTCTAGAGGTGCTGATTGGTGATTGGTAAAGAAGCCAACAACAAAAACTCCAAAACCTGTATGGTTAATTAATTTGGGGAAACTCACCATTCTTTCTCTTTTATTTATAGAATATAGAGCTTCCCAGATTTGGTTGCACATTAAAGTCACATAGAAAAGCTTAAAAAATCTGAATGTTCGTGCTATACATAATACCAATTAAGTCAGAACTTCTGGGGGTCAGACCAAGGCATCAGATTTTTTTTTTTAATTAAAAAAAAAAACCCAGGTGATTTTAATGTGTAGCAAACTCTGATTCCTGCTGCATTAGAGAATCTTGAGGCACGTTTGTGATTAAAGAGCCTGAGGTGTAGTGCAGTAAAATATCTGTTTTCTTTGTTTAACTTACAGTTTGCAAAATAAAGTTGTTCATTCTTTGTGTATCATTTATAATATCTCAAGTAATCCTCGTATCACATTGATATATTCTGAGAATACTTCTTCAAATAGTTTAAACATAGCCTGCACCTTCCAAATATATAAATCTGAAGGGTGAAACATCGCATCTCATTGTTTTATTCTATTTGCATTTCCTTGTTTATTAGTGAGGTGAACATCTGTTCAAATGCTTCTTTAAAGGTCAGAAAGCTTTCAGTGTTGCTGCTTGTGGTTATGGATAATTCAAACAAGGGATTAGGGGAAGAAGGTTCAGAACATAGAGGAGAGGGAAGCCGGTGATCTGGGGAAATCAGTCATTTGGACTCAAAGCCCTGGGTTTTTCACTGATATCAGTGTGGCAGTGTGCTTCTCCCATGAAAATTTAGAAAGGCAGTGACGTTAAAGAGCTTGGTCTCACATTCACCTGTGTAGCTGGAAATATTAGCACAGTGCATGTCAAGTTCTCCAAAATCATTGGTGAATGAACTTGTGAATTCAGTCTACTGCCATGACATTCCGGAACCTCAGTAAGGGTTCATGGACACTGCATTAGTTTGTCAGGGCTGCCATAACACAGTACCATTGCCTGAGTGGCTTAAACAACAGAAATTCATTTTCTTACCATTTTGGAGGCCGGAAGTTGAAGATCAAGGTGTTGCTAGATTGTTTTTTTCTGAGACTTTTCCTCTCAGGTTCTAGATGGCCATCTTCTTCCTGTGTCTTCCCATGTCCTTTTCTCTGAGTGTGTCTGTATCCTCATTTCCTCTACTTACAAGAATAACAGTCATATTGAAGGGGCCCACCCCAGTGACCTCCTTTTAGTTTAATTACCTCTTTCAATACTCTTTAAAGATCCCAAATACAGTCACATGCTGAGATCCTGGGGGTTAGGGCTTCCACATTCTACTTAGGAATTTTGTATGAAACACAATTCAGCCTGTGACAGACACTCTGCAGGCAACCATATTTCCAAGTGGTCTAAAGAGGTGGCTTTGGAGTTGTATACAAATTACCTTGAGTCATGTATCTATCCTGAACTTTTGTGGATCTAGAAAACTTTTTTCTTCCTCCCTATCAGTTGTGTGTGTGTGTTGGATGTGTGTGTCCCAGAGAAAGAGAAACCATTAGAAAGGAGTGCTCTAAATAAGTTAAATTATTGGAATATTCTAACAGGATCCTGGTCTGCACAGGCATTAATAAGGGTGAGAGACTGGTGATATTTCTCCTCTCCCGTCTAATTCCCTTGGAGAATTACATCTTTGCCTGACAGTTTGGAACCTCTGAAAATGTTCTGGGAGATGCCTGGCAAATGTAGCATTGATGATTGTCTAGCCTCAAGACTGACTACAGATATAGTTCGTTCTTAATATTGCTTCCTTTATGCCATTGTAAAGAGAGAGAATTTAAGGCAAGAAGAGCTTTAAAATACTGTGATACATTTCTTACAAAGTAGAAATTATCTTTAAGACTTCACTTATATCTAGAGCTATTCTTTGCTCACTGAAGAATTTCAGCAGTGTTGTTTCCCATCTTAGGGTTTCTAATCATTTCCATTTCCCTTGTATTACTGGGTTATTTTTACCTCAGTTTAAGTGATGTAATTAAAAACAAAATACAAGAGGAGTCTGATAGAATAATATGTGGAACCATTCTTTTTCTTATTGAGTATTCTGTCCATTGGGAAGACATATTGAATTGCTAATGTTTTCTTCTAGGACCTGTCGATATTTTCAGGTATTTTGTCTCTTTCTTTGCAATTCTCAGTCACTTGAAGAAAATACCTACATTTTCATTTTCATTAAAGAGGAACAGAAGAGGCAGCAAATCAATCCAGACCCCTCAACCCCATCATGTGGGGCTAAATTTCATACTGAAGTAAAGGATAAGAACTGCAATACTTCATTAAATTTGACATAGCATGATTACTGAATTTATTTACTAGAAACTTAAAAGTGTCATACTTATGAAAATTTAGTTGCCTATATATTTCATGAATTTTTATATGACAAAAGAAACAAAAATATCTATAAGCCAAAGACTGCATAAAACATTATACCTAGGGAAATTGATTGGAGCAGAAATCTATGTGTGATCTTGCTTTTCTTGCTAAACTAATGCATATAAGTGCAATTAACATGTCTCTATAGTAAGGACAATTTCACTTCTTCTGTAGTAATATTTTTCTAATAATGAATATAGGTACTATGAAGACATACAATATCCCAGTTATATCACTTATCTATTTATATATTTGTCTGTTTACACTAGTTTAGTGAATTCTACTCTACCTCAGCTACCTTAGCTCTTTTAATGTGTGATTAGAAGCTACAGTGCATATTTCTGGGGGATTGGGGTGAACTCTTTAGAAAAGTTTTACTTCTGGATCAACTTCTTAAGGTAAGTGTGCTTGATGAAATAATTCAAGCTATAAAATGGGTGTAATAATTGCATATTGAAATTGTGGTATCAAGTAGTTGTATTAATATATTAAAATATATAGGTACAACACACTAAGGGCTTGGCAATTGATGTAACCAAGGTTGTAGATTGTAACCAAGATTGTTTCAAGGATTCTTGCATGATAGCTGGAACAAGAAAGTAGAACATAACTGGTACAATGAGGAGCTTTGACTTACTGAGGTATGTAAAAGAAACAGTTAGATCATCCCAGTAACTGTACTATCTGTGTGCTGCAGAATTCCTGTTTAACTCTGGAGGATGGCTCTCTTAACAACAACCCCAATCAGTCCTATGATTTTCAGTTACTTTAGATTTTGTTAATACTGAAGACTCAGTTACGTTTATTCAAACTAGTGGTTAGTCATAATCTTTGTGCTGGCTCATTGCTGATGGCCCTACAGTAGCACATTTGACACCCGGGGAAGATAGTTTTATTTGCTTATTTGCTTTATCATCTCTCTCTCCCATACAGCAAACTGTGCTCAGCAATAATCATAAAATAAAGTAAACAATATTAGTGGCCAGAAAATAAGTAAGATTTTCTATTTAACTTCATATATATAATCATGCCAATAAAATTTTTAGCTACAAAAAACTATAAAAGTACAAAAAGGAAAAAACTAATGGTTTGATACTGTTCAATTACACTAATAAATCTTTTGAAAAAGGAGAAAAAGCTTATACCTAAATATTGGGTTGTCACAGCAAAGAATACTAAAATTACAGTTTCTGTTTCAAGACAGTTTTATAAATTTGTCAATAATTTTGTGACAGTTGTTTCTTTTTTGTGCACATACGTGTTCAATAGATAGTATATGTAGATTCAATCCATCTTATACTTCATTAGTTAACACTTATTAATTTTAATTTTTAAAAGGTTTCATTTTCATTAAACAACAGATATTCCAATTATTAGGAAAAGTTTTAAACATAAGGATACATTTGACAGAGATTTGTAAAAATTTTATTCATAATAAATTCTTGAAATTTCAACATGTGCTTCCCCCCCCAGGATTAATTGTATTAGCTTTCAAATGTCTGTGCAATGGAAAAAAAATTAAACACAGTTAAAATCCTCCAAACAGTCACATAGCATGGCAGAATTGAATTAGCTCAAGTTGTATCTCTTTGTCTCTATGATCCTTGTGCTTTTAATTGTTTTAACTCAGAAATTCATTGTCCTTCATGGGTTAGACTTACAAACACCCAAAGTGAGCTTGAATTATGCTGAATTATTTGCATCCTTTTGCAAACTTACTCTGTAAAGGAACATATGTGACAGTTTTGTGTGTTGGAACACTTACTGTATAACTGAAAGTTTCCCCAAATTAACTCTGATATACATGTTATTTGTATTTAAGGATAAATAATAATATGTTCTAATTTGAATATTACTCATATGTTATTCAAACTCAACTGTAATTGAAACAAACATAAAATTAGAGCAAAAAAAAAATACTTGTTTTGTTGTATTTTGTTTTCAGGAAAGAGTGTTGATCACTGATACTATTGAAGATGCTGAATATCTGTCTTGCCTGCACCCAGGGCAGTCCTCTTCCATGTACTCTACTCTTAGCCCTACTGTTAGCAAACAATATTTTACAGGTCTTTCATATTTCTGATTGCTTATAAGTGGTGGCACTAACTGCCTTTGTCCTAGACTGTCTTTCCACAAATGTTTGTATTGAGAACAGTCTTGAAAGATAGAGATAGTGTCTTCCTCCAGATTAAAGGGCACATGTGGTTGCTATCCAGTGTATTAAATACAGTCTCTTCCTCCACAGCAAAGGACAATCATAATGTCAATTAAAAAAAATTGAAGCTCCCTAACTTTGGAGTTCTCTTCTGTAACACAACCCCCTGCATGGACAAGTATCACCCAGTCTTCTTCACATAACCCTGTGGAAATCAGGGCTCAGGAAACTGACATAGATGCTGATATTTTGGCTAGTGCTATTGCTAAGAGTAATAAAGTTCTTTATTTCTGACCTGGGAGTCTCATGTCTTCTACCAGCATCCATGAAACTGTACCAGGCTAACATGCTACCTTGCAAATAGGGTAAAATCTCACTTCACATATAACATGATTCTATTATACATATTTTGAAGATAAATTAACCTGTTAAAAGTACAAAGGAATGTAGATGACCTTTAAAAAATGAATAAGAGACTTTCTTGATTTCTTAGATGGATTATATATAAAATGCTGTGGTCTTTAAATGTTACCTGCATGATGATTGGGTCATCCGTGTGTTGACACGGTGACAAGAAGCATGTCAGGACAAAAACCAGAGACATTGAAGAGTCATGCAAGAAACAAAGAATGAGCAAGTGTTAGATGTGTTCCACAAGAAGGTAGTGGCTTACTGGAAGGGATGCAGCTATGGTTTCATGTGAGTGGTTAAACAGGAAATATGCCATAAGGAAGCTGAGTGAGAGGCAAAGGACAAAAGTCAAAAACGAATGATGGCAAAAGAAGGTAAAGTAGCTGAAGGCTGACTTAGAGGAGGTAGTGCTAGTGCAACCTGATGGCCTTTGTCAGGTCCCCAGTCTTTTAACTCTGCTAAAAATACACATGAGCAATTCCACATCTTAACTTGCCGTCTCAGATCTGAAATCTGCAGGCATAGTATACATCTAACTTGCTTTCTATTTCCTTTCTTTATGTATTTTTTTTTTTCATTTTGGAATACTCCCTTTCAAAATTGAACATTTAAAGAGGAAAATCAAGTAAAATCAGTTCATTGCAGTTTCCTACCTTTGGAGATTGTTGTGGAAGGGTTTCGATTGTTTGCTTTCCTTTATTTTAATTTACTGTTCATGATCTCCATTACAACTCATTTAGAGACTCCTTTTCCCTGGTTACTGATCCCTTTAGAACTGATGGCTATTTCACAAGTACTAATATCATCATTATTATGCACTGTCATGTTCTTAGAGAGACAGAGTAGGAAACAGAAAATATCTACATCTTTTCCCTGTAGGAAACTCTAAATGGACCATGACAGGGGCTAAAGAGACCATATTAATGTCACAGACTATAGGGAATATATTATCTGCAGACTTTTATAGTCATATAGATAGTATATTACATTAAAGATTAAAAATTGTACTTTAGACTAGAATTCTACTATAACTATTAAAGATGTAAACATTTACATGAGACAGTTGAAAATGATTCCTTATTCCCTGGTTTTTAGAGTTAACTTAAAGCTGTAAGGGAAAGCTCTAGATTGAGAGACTAAGACAATCTGGGCATGCAATTCCATGTTTATTGAGCACCTACTAGGTTCCAGGTTGGGAGTCAGTGCTATGGATCAGATCAGAGACCTATTAAGCAGCAGGACCTGCTCTTTATAATATTAATTTAAGAAACTGGGCATGAATGTGAATTTCTTAAAGAATATTTCCAACATTTTAGAAAGGAAAAAAAAACTTTAAATATTAATTCTAAATAAAAAATGTGAGTAATACTATCTCCTTTTAAAATGTTGATATATTTTTGTTCATTATTGGCGACAGAAATGTTGGTTTTAACCAGGCAAGCCTCTTGAATAAAACAATTTGTTTTATTTATTTTGTGCAATAAACAACATTTTAGAGACAACTTACAGAAATGACCAATGTTTCTCAGTATATGCTCTGTAAAAAAGCTCCAGATGAGGAATCTCATTAAAGAGGTAACTCACTGTCTTGAGACTGCACCTAATCACATTCTATCAGGCACGGTTTCAGATAGAAACTAGAGCATGTGAGTGGGAGTGAAATGAAGCTTCCCTCCTTTGTGAACAAGCGTCAGCACAAGTGAGCGATGCCAAATGCTTCTCAGGAGGCTCACACCGGGCCCATGCCATGAGAGGCTCTGTAACCTCCCGCTTTTATCTCTGCCCCACCCCCATCCCCAACCTTTTTTCCAACCACCCTACACTATTTTCAGATATTTGCTTGCATTTTCTCCACCACCCACAGTTTATCAAGTTTATCAAAAAGGGGAAGATCAGCACTTTCTTATTATGGGAAAGGAAAAAATGATTGGATACAATGAAAATCTAAAAATTAATTCAATTTTTAAAACCATCAGATAAAAAATGATTGAAAAAAATTATGGAGGCTAAAAACAAAACAAATTTTAAGGAGTATATCTGAAGAATATTTACCACCCCTAACTTCTCTCTTTATTAGAAGTACTCAGCTTTTACCAGTTGATATTTATGATGGATAGATTTGTAATTATCAAATGTGGAGCTATTTGTGCCATTTCCAAAGGAGTTAACATTGCTGTAGATACCTTAATCATGTTCATTTGCTGGTTATGTGCTAACCAAGGAGAGAGGCTGTGTTCTACTTCTAGTGACCATCAAAGAGGGAATGCAACAGAGTCTCCCGTAGACACTCAAAAGTGCTTGCTGAATGAACTAGTTTGCATGTAAATAAATGGGAAGGGAAGTTTATGAAAAATTATCCAAAAAGGTTTCTAAATGCATCTTTTTTGTTTTTAGGCGATCTTATACATGTTATATACTAATAATGTAGTTATATATTTTCTTTAACTGGAAATCTTTTCAGGACAGCAACTACACTTTTTTTCACTTTTGGTAATCCCCCAAGCCAGCACAGTGAGAGAAGCATCACAGAGGGTTAACAAGTGTTTATTGTTTTATCTAATTACTTGTGGCTATTAATTTTTGCTGTGAGCAACAAGAGACCCTCCTCTCATGCAAAGGTAAAGAAAAAACACAAAGTCTTTACCAAGTGACATTTAGAAAGAAAAAAACCCTAAAAACTTGAATAAATGAAAGACATTACATTCCTGAATTGAAGAGATTGAATATCTTAATATTCAAACCAATTTTAATGTTGAATGCAGTTCAATAAGAATGTAAATGAGGAAATAGATGGATAGATAAATACATGACAGAGATATCAATATGTTTTGGAAACTTATAACGTGATTTCAAGTTTATTCTGACAAAAATAGCCATTTTGGGGAAAAATTGTCACAAGTGGGAAATGTACTAACAGATATAAAAATAAAAATCCTCATTAATTAAAAACATGTGGTTCTGAGAGAAGATGTACAAGCTCAAAGAGATCAGACTAGATAGCTCAGAAATAGACAAGGCATATGTAGAAAATTAGTGTGTGATAAACATGGTATCATAAAATATTTGGGAGAAGAATTGTTTAATAAACTATGCTAAATATGTGTATAGTTAAATGATCGCTTATCAGTGATGCTGCTTTATCAAAATGGATTATAGAGCTATTAAAAGTTAATTAGAAGACATAATCTATTAGGAAAAAGAAAGACAATATGAAAGGTTATTTTACTGATCTTGAGATGGAAAATTAAATTCTGCATATAAAAGGAATGCAAGAACACTCAAAGGAAATAATTTATATTTTTATTACAAGAAGTAAAGAATTCTGTGTTATTATTCCAATTCAAAGAAAAAGCAAGGTAAATCAGAAAACATATTTGTAACATATACAGCAATTGTGTTGTCATTTATATATAAAGATTTCATGGAGAAAACTCACTAAATCTACCCGTTAAGGTGAACAAAGTATTTCATGGCAGAGAGTGCCAGCTGGTCAACAAAATTTCCCTCTTTTTCTTCAGTAGTGACAGAAATGTAGTCTGGCACATGGCTAGACTCACTCCCAGCCTACCTCATGGCCACATATCTAAGTCATCTCCAGTAGAATACAAACAGAAATGATGTTCCACTTCAAGGCCAGGGCTTTTCAGAGGGTCCACATACTGTACCTTCCCCTCTCTCCTTCCTTCCTATTCTTCCTGTGTGGTATGACCCAATCTCAATAATAAATCTTTAGGGGATGGTAGAGCTTGGGTCTCTCAAACAGCTTGTGTCCACCTGCCAACTTAACACCTACTGGACAGGGTGATAAAGAAACCTCTCTTTATTTCAGACTTTATTTGATATTAGCTCACCTTAATACACAATGCTTTAAAAAATGCAAATGACTAAAATACATTTATTTTCATTATAAAACAAGAAAAATTAAAACACACACATACTTTTTGTCTATCAAATAATTATTGCAAACATGGAAACAACAAATGCAAAAAAGTTTATTTTTAGTAAAGTTTCAGGGAAACTACAATTCTCATATAATTACTGAGAATGCATGCTGGTCCCAATTCTTCCAAAATTATTTTATATATACATGCATATATATATGCGTGTGTGTATATATGTGTATATATATGCATATATATGCATGTGTATAGATACACACAGACACATATATATATTTAAGCATCTTGAACAAATCACATATTTTAACTTAACAATTTGTCTTTGATAAATTTATTCTAAGTAAACAGTAGTAATAAAGATATATGTGCAAAGATGTTCACTGCAGTGTTCCTTATAATGAAACATTTGGAAGCAAGTTAATACAAATAATAAGATGAATAACAGCAATTTAGCATATTCATATCATGGATTATTTAGACCCATTCAAATTGTGTTTAGGAAGTTTTTAAAATTACATTTAAATACTCATATCATAATGGTTAGTATAAAAAAGCAGCATATAAATGAAATACAGAATATGTTATCTAATATATGGAGGGAACACCAGAACTGTATATATTTATAAATAGAGACAATTTAATTACACACACTCATATATTTGAAAGGATATATGACAAAATATTGTGTTTAAAACAAGTGATTTCTTTATTATTATTATACTTCAATTTCTAAGGTACATGTGCACAACAAGTGATTTCTATAATCTTCCCTTTACCTTTCCATAATTATTTCTTGAATTCTCCACAGTAAGTATGTATTAGTTTATAGCTAGAAAAGAAACAATTTTGAAAAGAGAAAACGGGCTGTCAAAAAACTAAGGTAGATTTGTGAAATTATATTTGTCAATATAGCAACCATTATAGCAATTGATTTAAAACTGCTGCTTTTTAGGGGGCTATGTTAGCTTTATTTAGTTTTGTTCTCTGTTTATAAAACATTTTATAGTTTTAGAGTTTCCAAGATGTAGCATTTTCTATGAAGAATTATGAAGCTGACACTTCAGATATCAAATTCTTAAAAAAACTTTTTATTAACATATACATACAGAAAAAAATGCACATATTTAAAATGTATGGTTTTATGAATTTTCACAATTGAGAGGACCCATGTAACCCATACCTAGCAACACCATCAGCACCCAGAATACTTACGTTCCCTTGTAATCATTTACACCCAAGGTAACTGTCTAGACTAATTTTGTAAATATATTGAAAGGAATGAAATCACATAGTATGTTTTATATTGTGTTCTGTTTCCATCACTCAACCTTACGGGTGTGCAATTTATCCATTTTGTAGCACATATATATTTTTTGTTTTGTTTTGTTTTTTGAGACGGAGTCTCGCTCTGTCGCCAGGCTGGAGTGCAGTGGTGCAATCTCAGGTCACTGCAACCTCCACCTCCCGGGTTCAAGTGATCCTCCTGCCCAGCCTCCCGAGTAGGTGGGACTACGGGCACATGTCACCCCACCCAGCTAATTTTTTTGTATTTTTAGTAGAGACAGGGTTTCACCATGTTGGCCAGGATGGTCTCCATCTCTTGACCTTGTGATCCTCCCACCTCAGCCTCCCGAAGTGCTGGGATTACAAGTGTGAGCCACTGCGCCTGGCTAGCATATATTTTTAGATTATCCATTCTCGTTGCTGGGTGGGATTCCATTGTGGAAGTACGTTCCAATTTATTTGTATATTTTACTCTTGATAGGCATGTGAATAGTTCTGATTTTCAGCTGTTGTGAATAGAGCCTATAACATTACTATACATGTTTTCTAGTGAACATATGTATGCAATTTAGTTAAACGTGTATCTAAATATTATTGCTAGATAATAGGGCATGTATATGATCAGCTTTAGTAGATACTGCCAAACATTTTTCCAAAGTTGTTTAATCATTTATATTCTCATCAGCAGTGCATGAGTTTTAATTGCTCTACATGCTCACTAACACTTAGAAGTATCTTTTTTTTTTCTTTTTTTTTAGTCCTTTTGGTGGTGGTGATTGACATCTTAACAATATTAGGTCTTCCATTCAATTAATATGGAATATTTCTCAATTTTATTCATATCTTCTTTAAATTTTTCTCAATAATACGTATTAGTTTAAAGTGAATACATATTAGTTTACAGAAGTACACTAAATTTTTCTTTGGATGTATTACTAATCATTGGATGTTATTTGACACCATTGTAGGTGGCATGTATTATTTTTTAAATTTTCTTTTCTATTTGTTTAAAGTGCTCTCTGGTGCTCTATCCTAAGAACTCTAGCTGCCTTGCTTTCCCCAGACTTTCATCTCTGTCTTCCCAACCCAGGGAGTTCTCCCTACTTATCCTGCTTCTGCCTCCTTGTGTTATGGCCTAGACACTCTCTCAAAACACTATGCTGAGACAAATTTATATCTTGCCTCACTCAATTCCTGTTCCTCACAGATCAAAGCCCTTCATTTCCTGACGTCCAGTTTCTTGAAAACCATTTTTTTCCATATGTTTTATCGTGTGTGTTGGGGGGGTGGGGTGTGATTGTTTCAGGCAGGAGTACAAATCTTGTTCTTTTTCCTCCACCCTGGCCAAAAAAAAAAAAAAAAAAAAAAAACAGTATAAAGTCCATACGCATTTATTTTATTATCATTTTAAAACAATATGGATATATTTTAGTACTTTTATATGCATGTCAAGTTTTACATACTTACAATTTTTAATGAAATTCTTAGGAGCTACGGAGTCCCTATTTTGAAAAGTTAACACAGTTTGAAAATAGGTTAGCATATTATAAGATTTTTTTCAATGCTCTCTTTTGAAACATTAGCAGAGGAAGCAATAGGGGAGCCATACAGAGACTGTGAAATAATAACTGGGGTTTCTGTCACTGGTAAATAGAGGTAGTAAATGGACCACTATTTGTTGCTTCAGTGATGATTAGGTTATACGGGAAGCCTGTAGAAGCAGAAAGATGACAGAGTTGTAGAGTTAGAAATGTTAAGACCTAAAAGAGCCCTGGTCAATTAAAAAATATACAACAGAACGAGACCATTCTTTCCAAGTTTAGTGGAAAAAGCCTCACTAATTTAATGACTGTTTGGACATTTCAATGGCACTAATTCCCACTTAGGTTTTTGTACTCTTTTAGGATCCTTCCCTAAATTATGTATCTTTCAAAACACATCTACTTTGCCATCTTCTTGGTCTTACATCAGTCACAAAAGACTCTAGCTTCAATCTGTTCTTCAGGGAAGTTAATTTGGAAGTCACAATTATAAACTCTCCAGTCCACCCTATCCCCACCATTTACTGTTACTCGACATTATGTCAGTTTCATTCTCTTAGTCTCTTGAAGCATCTGAATTTGTGGCTCCTCTTACTTGTACCCAGCTGTATGTAAAGGGCTTTCACATGTGATGTTTAAGACAACAATACTAAAAGGCGGGAAACTGAAGTTTAAAATTATACATTATACAGCCAAATGAAGACTTGAACATCAATCTCTGCTTATTTTAGCATCTAATCCCTTTTCACACAGTCATTTGATTCTCACCTGTCCTGATGGTGATGGTGAGGACAGGGCACAAAAGAAGAGTCAAACATCCGAACCCACCTATATGAGGTGACAACTGCCTTTCACTTGAAGTTGAACACCTGCAATCTGAAAGAGGAGAGAGGCAAAGCAATTCTAACTGGCCTTGCAGACTCAAACCTAAAAGTGAAAGCAAGGTCGTCATAACAAATTTAGGTATCAACCCTAAGTCAAAACACTGAAGAACGGAGTATGTGTTTTATTCAGGCAATCCTGAGTTCTAGTCAGTCACAACTCTTGCACTTACTAGTGGTTCAACCTTGGGCAGGTAAGTACAGTTATTGAGCCCCAGTCTCCTACTCTGTAAGATGTAGGTAATAATACTCATACCAGTGGTGTGCTGGTAAATAATTAACGATTGACTCTTTCTGGAAAGTGTTTCCATATTTATACCTATTTAACTTTATTATAAATTTTTGATATAGATACTTTACAAATAATAAGATACACAATATTATTTTTTTGCAAAGTGCACCTAACTATAGTAATTTCCATGTGATTTGCCATTTCTTTATAAATCCACTATCATTTTTATCATCCAACAACAGCATCACAATATCAGGCTATGAATAAATGCTTGATTACTATCCAATTCAGCAAAGAAACTCTTCATGTCATTGACAAGTGAATGTAGTTCTGATGTGAATATTGGTTGATAGTTTTATTTATGTTAATGACTGAGACAAAAATGAAACAGTGAAGACATGCTAGAATTTCACTCATTCATCAATGATGTGAATGAATTCTTTGTTGAATCTAATAATAGTTATCAAATACTGAAATAATGTTTTCTAAATCTTTTGTCGTATTCATGGTATAATAGCTACTGACACATAGAAGCAAGAAATGGTCAGCTGTTTCCTGTTTTAAAGAAAAGTAGGCTAAGGTATATCAAGCTCTTTTTAGTATGGTTGATTTGTATGATATAGAGACTCTTGCCGTGGCCAATTCGAAGCTCCCTATGCGATGTCACTAAACATGGAGTTGGGAAGAGAAGTGCAGTAGCACACCATTGCATGTTTCCACTACATGTATACAAAAAGTATAAGGAGACTCAAGAGCATAATTTATATAAAATGTCCTAAAAGAATTAGGAAGTATTGCTTTAAAAAATGTATTACCTGCGTTCTTAATGCAATTTATTTTTAATGTGAGTTGATATAATTTAATTTTTCATAAGGATAATGTTTATTACGTAGCTCAAAAAGTTCTGAAAATATAACAATCAACTCTCACTAGCTGGTGTGAGCTGGCTCCATCACACTCTCACTTCACTACGGGACAGTTGAGATGCTCAGAAATTGTATAGCTAAAGTTCCTGATATATAGAAGCTGCTAAATATGTAACTACAAGCTACACAATCTCCTCCACTCCCTACTAAGGAAGATAGGCTCACCAGAAATATTTTTACTTTGGTGTTTAAAAAAGGTATCATATTGTGAAAAGATCTCTAGGGTCAGGATTCAGTATTTACTATTACTAAGGTTTGCTATTCTAAGCCTGCTTCTTCAGTAAGTAAGGATAATGATTACGTATGCATCATAAGGCTGTTGTACATTTTAAATAAAATAATGTCCACAGAGTCCCTACAACAGCACCTCATAAGTATAAAGTGCTAAGTTTAAAAAGTTATGGGGCAGCAAGTTTATATCTAATCTTGAAAGAGTTTCCATTATTTTACAAAGGTCTTATTGATCCTTTCTGGCTCTATCTGTACTCACTCTGTTGTCACTCATCTTCTCAGCCCTAAAAACATCTTCCAGACCCCTTCCTGCAACATTTGAATGTGTTCATCACACATTATGAGCTTTTTTGTTAAAGTGGAAGAAACAACAATATGAAAAAGTCAGTATCCACTCTTGGGTCATTACGCCCCTCAAACTGTATGAATAGTATATTACCCCCATTATAATGCTGTAAAGCATAGGTTTGTTATTTAAAGTGATTTAAAGTTTGATTTGGCTTAAAGAATTTTTGAGAATTACATGATAATTGAATACACTTGAGATAATTGAAAACACTCCAGGTGTCACAAAATAGGAAAGAGAATTACTAACAGGAGCTTAGGCAAAGTGCTAATAAGCAGGGAAGAGAAAGTGGGCTGAGTGCTTAGCGGCAGCTGTCTGATGGAGCAAGCCTGGCAATGAACCTAAGCCCCTAAAGAAGTTTGTACTGAAGAAAATAGATTGCAAAGGGAACCTGCAGTGACTCTCTTCCCCACCTAAGTCTGGGGTGAATTGGGAAAGGAGGACACTGTAGAAAGAGGAAGGGAAGAGAAAGGAATGCAGTGTTCTTTTCCCTCCCCAAAGGCCATTTTGCATGGGATCTGGAGCTTTCAGAATAATTAAGGAGGTGAGCATAGAGCTAGAAGACTGTAGAGTTGTATAGTTTCCAAATCTGATTCTAAGAGCTCTGGAAGTTCTTCATTCAAATAAAAAAAAAAAAAAAAAAAAAGGTTTTGTTGGTGGAGCAGAGATCAAGAAACTTGAAGCAGGAAGATCTTGCATGTCTGCAAGCATTATGAATAAAGTCAAAGATGTATCATGGTCTTAAGGGATCAAATAAGGCTTGTCAGTCTCCTACATCATTCAGTGATAGACTAGTTAAGTTTATGGGTGGGATTATACTGTAACCAGTTTTGTTGATGGGCTGAGCTCAGCAGTGCACACTTTATTTTTCTCTTTCATTGCTTCGAAATAGGTTCCATAAGATCTGTCAGCACTTGGCTAATGTCATAATTTTAGATCACTCTTAGGTGTAAGAAACAGATTCGTTATCAGTAAAATCTCGGTGACTTTAAATATATTCTAAGATTATTCCATTTTTAGAGCCCAGGTTTGATCCGTAGAATGGATAACAGCAGAAAAGATAAGGATGGGTTGTAATTTTGACTTTCGTCTTTGTCCTCTTTCTCTCCCATGTACTATGCTATTCCTATGGTTTCTTCAAGTTTGAGAGAGGAGAGGCAGGAAAGAAGAAGGAAAAGAGTAATGTATTTTTATTTAGCCAATGTGGCCTGTGATTCCTTTCTGGAAACTGGCATGTCATGGTAGGTAGACAAAAACCCGGTCTTCTATAGAGCATGTCTCTAGAGATCCCCTTCTGAGAATCTGCATACCGCACTCTTCCCCAATATGGGTGTTACTCTCTCTGGCTGATTTCCTGATCTCTTGCTTCCTGTAACACATCTTTACCTTTTCTCCTGGAGTCTCCTCTCCTCCACAAACTGCTTTCCAGGTAGAGTCATTCCAAATGACTTGAGTTAAGCTAAGTGCTGTGGCATCCACTTGACTCCCCAGGTAAAAAGCAGCTGCAAGTCTTGATATGCACATGTAGTCTTAATATTCTTGGGTGCATATCTCAAGTTCTCTCAATATCCCTTGTGCTCTATTCTGAATAGTTCAGGAGAATATCAAAATTTCTACAGCTCAGTAGCCATTTAGCTAGGGCAGTGACAATAGGGGATGTCTCCCTGGGTGCAGATAATAAGGAGAAGCATTTGGTGTAAAAATGTTAAAACAGTAATAAAACTCACCAAAAGTCAGTTTTTAAAATTATTACTCGGCACTTGATAATTCTAAACAGTATCCGTGATAAAATATTCCTTGTGAAAAAATATTTTGTTAGTCTAAGTTCTTGTTGAGTATTAGTAATACATAATAGGCTTCAAATTAGCATATTGTTGTTACTTATCCTTCAGCAAAGGATTCCAAAAGGTCATTAATTTGGAGAATTCTTATTTATACAGTTACTCCCTAACAGACAAAGTCTTGGCTTCAGGGATTCATATTTGAGAGTAACTTCCTAATAGTATGTAATGGTTGACACTCACTTCAAGTGTGGTTTGTGTCTCCAACCCCTGTGGTACTACATATTACTGCATTTAAATGGTAGATTACAAATAAATAGTGACCGCACAGTGATCATAGCGGCAAAGGAACAGAATACATGTTACTTCATTCCTGTCATGCATTGTGACCTCTTGGAGTTTGTATTTGTGTTTAAAATTTAAAACAGTGAAGCAGGTGCAAACTGCAAGGGGCAATATTTTTGTTTGGTAAATGTAAATATTGGTTTACTCATAAAACACTTTATTAACTTTAAAGCCAGGCACAGTGGCTCACACCTGTAATTCCAGCATTTTGGGAGGCCACGGTGGGCAGATCACTTGAGGTCAGGAGCTCGAGACCAACCTGGCCAACATGCTGAAACCCCATCTCTACTAAAAATACAAAAATTAGCCAGGTGTGGTGGTGCATGCCTGCAGTCCCAGCTACTCAGGAGGCTGAGGCACGAGAATCGTTTCAACCCAGGAGGCAGAGGTTGCAGTGAGCTGAGATTGCACCACTGCACTCCAGGCTGAGCAACCGAGATAGACTGTCTCAAAAACAAAACAAAACAAGACAAAAAACACTTTATTAACTTTGAATAATATTTTTAAAAGAGAAACATTCTTTTAAAAAATTGCTTGTGCTCTTATGTTTTATTTAATTGTGCTAAATTGTAATGTTATTCATTACTGTGACAAATCAATATATAGGTAGAATTTTACAATGTATATATTAATGTAATTAACATGTTCATTTGTTGTATATTTCTTTGTTGTATATTTCTTTTTTGTACTAGGATGTTAATTTTGGCCATGCGCAGTGGCTCATGCCTGTAATCCCAGCACTTTGGGAGGCCCAGGCGGGCAGATCAGCTGAGGTCAGGAGTTTGAGACCAGCCTGGCCAACATGGCGAAACCCCATCTCTACTAAATATGAAAAAATTTTGCCAGGTGTAATGATGTGCACCTGTCATCCCAGCTATTCAGGAGGCTGAGGTGGGATAATTGCTTGAACCTGGGAAGCGGAAGTTGCAGTCAGCTGAGATCGCACCACTGCACTCCAGCCTTAACAACAGAGCAAGACTCCATCTCAAAATATAATAATAAATAAAAATTTTATTGTTACTTTACATTTTATTGACATATTTATGTATATGAAGCTCAATAAAGATTTTTTCACAGTCTGCACTTATTTTCTGGCTAATATTATTATTTGTTTCATTTTAGGGCTATTACTGATGAGATGTTTAAAAACCATCCTTAAATTCCTTTATAAAATTCCTCTACTCCTTCAGTAAATATATTTGTATGTGCTTGTGCAGGCTGGAATATTAATCTAATGGAAATCAAAGGAATATGATGGCAAGAAGGGGGTCCTTTCTGACCCATTCCTTTCCGAGCTTGTGTTCATAGAGGGGAAGGTGGCATAGTGGATTAGCAAGGGCTCTATGGGTTTACATAAGGGATGATAGGTCATGCTAGAGAGTAGCTGCAGAGGAGCCAGCACAGCAGGAAGACCTACCTAGTACACAGATGTGCCAGAAAGTTTCTAGGCTGAAGACTGAGACCAAACTTCTGATTTCCTTGTCAGTTAGGAAAGCCTGCATATTTGAAAAGGGAGCAAGCAATCTCAAGGGAGCTCCTGAATTACAATTCTACTCTGCAAGTGTTTGCAATTTATGGTGTGCCAGAAAAGGACAGGACTGGGTTCAATGTAATAGATACTCCCTGGTGTACTATATACCCCACAAAGCAGGCCATTCATTCTCGATGCTTTGTGTGTGCAAGAGTCAGCACAGAGGTGACATTCAATTCTGACATATTTCTTACTACAGCCCCCAAAGCCCTCTGCCCAGTTCCAATTAGCCCCTCACTGAATGCATGATGCATGATGTATTTCAACATCTTCACACTTTGTTGTTAAATGATTTTCATTCTCTAAGTTTGAACTAAAATGCCACTTTCTTGATTAAATACACCATAAAGCCCTAATTTAACTATGTTTTCATTTGTCTACTCATGATATTCTGATTTCACTTCTTTTATCATTTTTAATTTAATTTTCAATTGTACTTGATTTGTTTTCACAGCTGTTACCCTTGACAGACTTTAAATGCTTTGAAGTTAGATTTCATGTTCTGTGTACTTTCAAACTTATATCTACCTTTCTCTTCACAGTTTAAGGAAACTAACACATTTACTTAAATGCTAAAATAATGACTATGTTGATCAGAGTGGTTGCTGCATAGTAATCAAAAACAAGTTCCTAAAGAATCTAACCAATTTCCAGTTTTTATTGAATACCTGTTATACTCTATATCATATTAGTAACACAGTAAATATTTCAACTAATGAAGAAAATGTGAAAAGCTTTGCCCAAATGCTTTGAGGATTCAAAATATAATTATCAGATGAATTGGAACAATTAGGGAAAGAGAGTGTCTTAGTTCATTTTGGGCTGCTATAACAGGATACCTGAGACTAGGTAACTTACAAAGAACAGAAACATTTTTTCTCATAGTTCTGGAGTCTCAGAAGTCTAAAATCAAGGTGCAGGCATCTGGTGAGGACCTTCTTGTTGTATGATATCGTGGCAAATGTATCACATGGGAGAAAGGGAACACCTACTTCCAAGAATATGAACCCACGGCAGCAGTAATGGCATGAATCCATTCAAGCGTATGGTCCGCCCTTGACTCAAGCACATTCCATTTGGCCCCACCACCCAACAACATTGCACTGGGGATCAAGTTTCCAACAAATAAATTGTTAGGGACACACATCATAGCAGAGAAGTACCTTTCTTTGCTATGAGATTTCCGTTATCAATCTCACTGGGATTGATTTAATAAGTCTAGGCACAAGCCAAGGTCAAGACTCCTGAAATGAAATTGTACAAAGGATGCAGCTAGGAGTTAGCATAAGGTTACCTGCCCCGGTTTAGGGACATCAAGAGAGGGAGATCTGAGAGTGAAGAAACAAAAGCTATAAACTAGCATAAGCCTGAGATCAGAGTGAGGTGGTAGGTAGAGGTAATTTGGTTCAGCCCTTACTGAAACAAAATGGGCCAGAAAGTCAGATCATCATCAGGAAAGAAACTTTTAGGGGCTTTAAGGTTAGTAGAATCTATCAATGTTTTTATACAATTCTGATTTACAGAGCTTGACCTGCGGAAAAGGACAAAAAATTTAATGTACCAGGTAGGAAATACAAGCAATTAAACATTCTAAAATGCCAACTGAAATTTTACTTCCTGAGTGAAGCCTTCCCAAGTTTCCTAGTCAGAATCCCTCTTGTGAAAAATCACGAAGGAAACCGAATCGCTAAAATCATTTATAGAAGCATATTCTTTAATATAACAGAAAATCAATTATATAGAACTTCAGAAACTAAAATATTGCATACAATTGTATGTTGGTGTGCCTCCTTCCAAGTCATGGAATACTAACCCTGTGTTATTCAGTATGACACATAGAAAACCTACAAATGCCAGTGCTTTTGATCCCCCAATTTCAATCTTACATTTGTATCCAGCATTGCAGAAGGAAGACTAAAGAGTGCACTTCGTTGTGTTAGTTTTCTATTGGTGTGCTATTCACCTACTCTTATTAGAAAAAAAGAATTAATTATGGTTTAGTGAGAAAACATTGGCTTGAAAAAAAGATCTGGATTTGAAAATGGACTTCTCCATTTTTGGGGTAGGTGAATTTGAGGAAGTCTCTCTGCCATTTTGAGATTTAGTTTACTTGACTATAAAAAAAGTAATGAACCCACTTCACACACCTGTTGTGAAAATGTATTGTGATCATATCTGCAAATCATATTTTATACAATAGATAATCATATTTGTAATTTATGATTTCAATAAGTTGCATATGTCATTACCACTTGTAGAAGGTCAGTACAGCTTGCTTATTTGGTTTTCACTTTTAACAGCATACTGATACATTGTCTGCTCTTTTGTTTATCTGTTACTTCCAAAAGAAAAAGATGGGAGACACTAAAGGATGATATGGGATAATGTAAACTGGAGAGAAGTGTGTGTTGTAGCATAGCTGTGTGGAATTTTTCATAACTGGAAAGAGCCATATGTGTAGATCCTGAAGGTACCTTGGAAAATCAAGGGGAGGTTCCATAGCTCCAGGAATAAGTATTACCGGCGTATATATTATTTGTTCACTGGGTAGCAGGGACTGGTTGAAGAATGGCCAGCACGTAGGTACATTGTTGATGCTGGTGTTGCTTTAATTTGAATTAAGTTTCCTAGATCGAGCACTTCTCCTAATTTTCATATATGCCCCTTATAGTACACAATGTGGAATTTGCTGTACCTAAACCCTTACAGCACATGAATTTAGTCTCTTCCATCCCTTGGTTTACAGTTAGGTATCTAAGAAAGGTAACTGACTGATCCAGGGCAATGGAGTTCTTCATGGACAGAACCACCCAATTGAGTGGGAAGGTGCTAGCTCCATCTTCCCCACTTCAATATCTCAGAATTTTGTTTCCTTTTTTGTAAAATGTGGGATTTGGCTAATACCAGACGTTCTCTTCCCTAGTTCTAAGACTCTGAATTCAAGTCTTAGGAAGCTGAAACAAATGCTGTTTTCTCTACAATCACAATTTCTCCATTCTCTCCTTTGAGGGAATAGGACTTACGTACTTAAGAGCCAATATAAATCTGACTTCAAACAAAGTCCTTATGTATGTATTTCATAGATTCACTTTTGCATAACAGAACTAATATACTGCCAACCTATGAACTGCTAAAATTGTTGATATGTAAAAGGAAAGCAAAAGGCCAAATAATTTGATTTTTTCTGATGCAACAAAGAATAAAAGTAATTTTGCCTCTACTATTATGGCTATTGCTGACAATTTGTTATATCAGAAAAAAATGGGTCAGGTTGAAATACTCTCTGCTTATAAAAATATCTGAAACTATAACACAGTCTTTGTATGTCTTTTCTTTGAAAGGGTGGATATTTTAAATGATCTGACTGGCTTTGTGGATCAAGTCTTTGTTTCCATGACACTGCAACTAGCAGAGGGCAAAAAGCTGGTTGATTCACTGGCTTTTTCTAAGAGGCAGAGCTGACTGCAGCAAGTTTTCCTAACACCTACAGGGAATAAGAGCTTGTTGCATTAACTTGAGAAAGGATAATAGGAATTATCATTTCTTTTAGTTAATTTTTACCCAATTATCAACTTCAGTTCAAGAGGCGATTAAAGAAATTCCCTGAGACTAGGTTATACATTACACATTATACTCTATACTGATTTGTAGTCTTCATTTTATGATCCTCATCATCAAATCCCATATCACACATAATAAAGAAGATTTTGTCTCAATGCCACTCAGTAGGATGATCAAATCACTTATTTTTATTGCATTTTCATCCATGTACAATGATAAGATCTATTTTGTTTTTATCTCATGCTGAAGAATAGAATTTCTGGAGTCCGTCATATGTTCTTTTGTTTTGGGACACTTGCCATAATCTATTTGCAAGATTAGAAATTTATTTAAATAGCATAAAGCCAGCAATCTGACACAACTAAAAATGTACTTAATTTTGTTGTTTTTTAAATTCATCTCTCTCATTTTGATTTCCACCCCTAAGAAGGTCATAGGGCCACTTAGTTAGGGGGTAGAAGGGGATGAGGAATGACTTATTGCTGCCTATAAATTGAATGAGTGAGGCAGAGAGTGACGAGAGAAGGAGATCTGAAGTTACATAGACCTTGAAGAGGTCACTTGGGGCTGCTTGTGCTGCCAAATCATCAGTATTTATGATATCTTCTTTGAGGCTGTAAAATGCTGGCCCTGGGTATTATATGGCAGTTATATTACAAGGGTCACCTATCCTGCTTCTGAATTTTTGCTCAAAATATTCCCTATGTCTAGACTTGTCCCTCCCTCCTCCTCATTAAGTGTGACTCTTGTACCTAAACTTGAATCTAAACTCTAAACTTGATTCTTCAAGAAATCTTGTCTGAGTTGATCCAAAAAAGGCATACCATCCTACCCCTCTAAGCATTCTTTTTAACTTTCTAAGATAATTATTTCTATGAAGTTTACATTTTAAAAGTATTCTAAATACTTTTTTAGAGTGAGGCACTACTATAAGACAAGCACCATAGTAGTTAATTTTGTAACCACTGTTGTGTACATTGTCAGAATTTGCAAATATAAAATCTCAGATGTGATGAGAACTGAGTAGGACCTTCTGACCCAAGACAACCTCCCATCAATCAGGGAGGGAAATCCAATATGCCTTGGCCTTCTCTCTGGTTCTAAATTAAACACTCAACCCATGAGTGAAGTGCCAACAAAACTTGTCATTAACACCTAGATGTGATGGGTTTACTCTTCAATATTAAGGGTCTAGAGAACTCTTATAAGGAAGAGAATGTGCTGTAACTGTAGGTCTAGGTGACCATCTGAATCAAGCCCACAGCTTCCACATGCATCTTGAGCCATACAAATCAGCTTTCCAGTGACCTTCTAGGAATTACTAGGAGCTGTCTCTGGTACAGTCTTCTCTCTAAGCCCTTCTCTTCAGACAGCCAACTTTAAAAAAGAGAGACGTGTATTGCACGTTCAAAAGTATTCTCTTTTTGATAGAAAATCAAAGAGCTCAAAATAGCTCATTCTCATCTCTAAAGGAACACTGTTACAACGTGAGTTTTCCTGAAGCAGAACCTCCTGACTGTGCTCTTGCTCTCATGACCTGTTTTGCTGTTACTTCTTGTAATGATAAAAAGGTCTTTCTGGTATTCCTCTATCTCCACTAAGGTTGCTTATGAAGCAAAATCATTTGTAGCAAACCCCACCTCTCCGTTTACACGCATTTAGAAGTAGGACATGGGTTTCAGTGAGGTGCCAATGAATCCCAGTCTCTGGAAGCCCTCACCCCGACCTTATTGCTCAGGTTGCTTGTAAGACTCCATTATGTGCAGCCGAAAAACACTACACACAGCTCTGTTCTGATTTACTTAGGCAAAAATCTCCAGGACTTGTTTGGAATAAGTCTTTGTGGAGGGCATAACTTAGTGGGCTCTTTGCCTTATCAATTGTAATACATTAAAAATCTGTATCAAATATCACTGCGTACCCATGAAGGAAACTCTCAGTATCCCTGAGGGCCCTGTAGTAAATGTTTGAAATGAAAAAAGAAGTCATTAACTACAGTTAAAAGAGGTGGCTTATCTGACAATAGAAATCTGACCTAGAGAAATTGGCTCTTCCTTCCTTCCCTTTCTTTCTCTTTCCTCTCTCAGACACACAACTCCCACTCAAAGGGCTGATCTCACCTAGTGTGATCTTTTTCCAGCAGGTGACAATGAAGCGTGATGGCTGGGAGATCTAACCTATTCAATGAAGACGTTTTAATTCAATTTCCCATTTCTTTGAGCTGGCAGCCTTCCTGTGTCCCTGATTTGTTCTGGGAGGTATCCTAATTCCCTTTTTCCTCTTAGAATCTGAACTGCCCTTGCCACATATGCCTCTGACCTTGGTAAGGTGTTCAACATGTCTCAGGGCTCAGCAAAGACTCCATCCAAAACAAAACATTAAGATTGTCAAAGCAAATAAAAAATCCCAGCAGAAATTCCCACTTACAAAGAGTTTGAGTAATTCAGTTGTGTATAGAAGTGCTGCTGCAACAAATAATTCATTATCATTTCTACTGTTACTTCTGAGTACCACATTTCCGCCTTTATTTTCTTAAAATAACTTCCAAAATATTTTTAAATGATTCGAAAATTGTTTGCCAAACTAATACTTGAACACAGCTTAAAAAGTCAGTGTGTTCTAAATGGCAGGCTTACTGCACCCTTGCCCTATCACCTAGTTTTGATCCTTAGAAACAATCACATTTAACTCTTTTACCTGTTTCTCTGGCACCTGCTTTCATATTTCTAGCTAGTATTCTTATTCTGCTTTTATTTGATAGTGAGTTTTGGCCATTACCTTTTTATTTGAAGACAGACAATTTAACTCGAAATCCAGCCTCTTCCCTGCACTGCTTCTTTCCCATAAAGGGTAAATCAAATATTCTGTGTTTAAATTACTATGATTATGTAAATGCTGTTCTTACTCTGCCAAATATTGAACAATAATTTCTTTTCTTGTACAAATTTTTGATAATCCTGAAGTTAATAATTAGCTTGTTTTGTCATTTTATGAGTTTTATTTGTAAAGATTACTAATTCTTTCCACAACTTTCTTACAACTTCTTAGTGCAATTTGCCATATAGTCTTATGTTTCATTTTTACATTTTTTCTAGACACTTTCCTCCTGGAGCTCTGAGTCCTCCGGTTCAGTGCAGATTGCTGGCTCTCGAGGCCTGCTTGCAGATGCCATCTTGGAACTTCCTTATACCAGCATCCAGAGACTTCCCTTTGCCTCTTTTCTGTGTGGTATCTCCTGATAGCAGGACCCCCCAGTGCCTTCCCCTTTCTTGGTTAACTTCATTGTTTTGTAGCTCATACCCTTGTTTTACTTTCTAAGAAAGGATGCCTAGGAAGTAAAATGTTGAGATCTTTTAAATCTGCATATTTTTAATTCTACTTCCTCGTTATTTAACCAATAGTCTAAAAATCTAGTGTGAAAATTATTTCACTCAGAATTTTGCAATTTTGCTTCTCAAAGTGATGTTGAAAAACTGCTGTCATTCTAATTGGTATTACATTTTTATGTAATCTATGTTGTTCCACCTTGGAAAATTTTAAAGATTTTCTCTTTATCCTAGGTATTGTGAAATTCATAATGCTGTGTCTTAGTGTGTCTTTTTCTTTTTTCATGTATTCTGCTTAACTTCAGTAGATGATTTTAATTCATTGATGTATGGTTTTTGGTTTTAGTAAATGTTTTGTATTGTTACTATTATTTTTTAACATATCTGTTTCTGTTACTTGGGAGTTTTATTTGGACACTGAAACCTTTAGAATTATTCTGACAATTTCTTATATTTTCTCTTCTACTCTTCATCCCTTTGCTCTTTTGTTCTACTTTCTGGGAGTTGTCTCAGTTAGATTTCTGGGGTAGATATCACTGGTGCTCATCAACATATATGGCTCTCCTCTCTCTCCTGAACATGTGAAATTATTATGATTCCTTGTGTCCTTATACTTCAAAGAAGCTATGTGGCTTGGTTTAGCGAATGAAATACAGGGACTTCGGGTAAAACCGTTTAAGAGCTGCTATGTGATTGTCCATGTTCTCTTTCCCTTCCATGGTGAACCCAGAAGCATCATATTTAAATAGAAGCTTCACAAGCTTGGAGCAGCCTAGTGGAGAAGCTAAGACTCCGCAGAGAGAATAATGATGTTGGAGAATCACCCAGGTCAACAACGATGGTTCAAACAAGAAATAAATTTTCATTGTGTTAAATTCCTGAGTTTTTTAAATGTTATTATCACAGCAAAATTTTGGAGATCCTAAATGATTACATTTTCTTGTGATTTTATTGGTCTTTTTTTGTGGCAATGCTTTCTTGTTTCATGGATGTAATGTGTTTCATAACCTAAATGTAATAAGAATATCATGTTACCTTCCATTGCTTCTGTATAATCTGGGTACATTGTGATTTCCTAGTCTGCATTTCTTGGCTTCTGGCTTTCCTCAACTTTCAGGGGATTCTTAGCTTTCAGTTCCTTTTAGAGTGAGGCACTAAGAAGCTGATTAGAAGAACTATTTGCATGGCATGGCTTGTTGATTGTTGGACTTCACTGTTCCATAGTCAGCGTAGACAAATGGAAGCCTGAGAAGTGCTCCTCTCTTCTGCCACTATTTTGCACTTCATGATACAAGCCTAGTTGCAAGTGTTAGAGGAGATAAGTAGATGAAGGGAAGTAGGAGAAGATTTCACCTCCCAGTATGACTATTTTAAATTAACTTCTCTATTTGTTAATCCATACCCACTTATGTGCTCTTCTACTGTCCCTGAGTCCCCTTCTCTGGTTCCAATTTTCCAGACAAAAAATAATAATAAATCTCCATTCTCATGTAGGGCTGGGGCAGAAATTGGACTGTTTAGGGGCAGTGCTGAGGACCTGAAGACCTAATTGTTCCTTGAGCAGGACTATAACCAATTCTTTTTTTCTGGCTTCATGGTCATCCTTGCCTTTCACAGTAATTGCACATATGGAAATTCTGAGACAAGCTGGGGTTCTGTGAGCAATTCTGCTTTCTTCTTATCGTATCACTTCTGTCTGCATTTAAGTTCAAGTTTCTCTAGTCTTCCATGTCACTCATCTCTCCTCTGCCTGCTCTTTATATTCTAACAACGGGTTGAAGTCTCTCATCTGCTGATGCTCTCATTTTCTGTTCCTTTCAGTTTTATACTTCATTTATTCCTCTACCGCCATTTTGGAAGATATTTATTTTTGAACAGACATAAAGAGATATATGAAATCTGCCTGGTTTATCTAGAATTGTCTTTTAAAAAAACTCATATTATGAATTAAGATGGTCAACATTCAGAAACTGATTCATTCTATGAAATGCAGTATGTGCCTTTGTGCCTATGATGTACCAAGTCCTATATGAGAGGCTGTAAAGAATAAGTTGGAAACAAGGAAAAGTGAGAATGAGGTGTGCAAAGACACAAGATAAAAGAGTCAGTAATTGAAAGAAGGTCAGCTAGTTGGAGCACAGCATGGAGAAAGATAATGTTGGAGAGAATTGTAGGAGTAGTCCTGAATAGCCATATTAAGAATTTGAAATTTTAATCGAAGGGCAACAAAGAGCCACCATTGCCTTTTTAGGAAGACAAAAAGTGACAAGATCAAATTTGCATTATGGAAAAATAATTCTGGCTGGTGTAAGGAAAGACTAGAAGCAGGAAGACCAATTAAAAAGTTATCAGAAATGGTAATAAAATGATGGATGTTAACAAAGAAATGTGTATGGAGAACATGATGTGATATTTAGGGATACTGAGTTTGTCAATGATAATCCAATATGACCAGTATACAGTGGGAATCTGAAGATCAGAAGGTCAGTATGACTTTTAAATGTACATTTGGGAGCATAAATTGTAGTAGTGTACATGGGGGTTAATGAATCACCAGAGTATGTGTAAAAATGAGAAGAACAGCTGGCTTAGGAATCAACATTTGAGAAATGGATAGGAAAATTGTTGTCAAGAAGAGTCTGAGGAGTGATTAGGTGGAAAAAACTAAAACCAACTAAGTATTCGGCTATAGAGACCAAGGAAAAATTGCCTCTGAAGAGAATGATCCATAGTATCCACAGCTGAACAGACACCAATCAATTTGAAAACTGAACAGGATGCAACTGAAGGATATTTAGGAGGTATAACTGACAGGAATTCTAGATTGGTTGATTGCAGTGTGAGGAAAAAAGTTTCCAAGTTTCAGGGTTGGGTCCCCAGATGAACAATGGTACTATTTCCTGAGATTAAAACTCCAGGAGAATGGTGAAGTTTCAGGCTTGGACAAGCAAAGTTTTGAGAGTTTGAAGTACCTCTCAAACATCCAGGTCAAAATGTTCTGTGTGGATGTGTTTTTTGTTGTTGTTTATTGTTTGTTTTGTTTTCTTTTGAGGCAGAGTCTTGCTCTGTTGCCCAGGCTGAAGTGCAGTGGCGCAATCTCTGTGCACTGCAAGCTTCACCTCCCGGGTTCAAGTGATTCTCCTGCCTCAGCCTCCTGAGTAGCTGGGATTACAGACACATGCCACCACGTCTGACTAATTTTTGTATTTTTAGTAGAGATGGGGTTTCGCCATGTTGGCCAGGCTGGTCTCGAACTCCTGACCTCAGGTGATCGCCAGCCTCAGCCTCCCAAAGTGCTGGAATTACAGGCGTGGGCCACCATGCCCGGCCCAAGACAAAATATACTTAATGAAATTTTATATGTGGGTCTCAGGCTTGGGATAGGGATCTGGTTTTCCTGATGTCAGGGAAGATAAGGACTAAGAAGACGATGGTTTATTCAATAATGAGAGCATTGTTTACCTTGGTGAAGCAGATGCAATAGCTTGGTGCAAGAGAGAAGTCATATTACAGTGACTCTGGGAGAAAAATGACAGGGGATGAAGCAGATTCAGCCAGTGTGTGGGTCCACCGCCAACTGCATGAAACTTTTCCCTAAAACTTAGTTCAATAGTCATATCCACTCTCTATCTCACTCCCTTTCCCCTTCTGCTTCTCCAAACTTTCTATAACTTTCTGGTGTCATCCCCATATTCATAAAAAATTGACAATCCTACTATACTTACCCTGCCAATCCTTAAGGCTAAATTAATACAATCTCTGGCTTTTCTGCTCTATACCCAAGCTGTTAAATAATTTAATTAAATGCACATAACTGTATGGTTTGTTTCAAAAAAAAAAAAAAAGTATGGTCACAAACCCTATTGCGGCATGGAAATCTTAAATAACTATTTGCTTTCTCATAATTCTTCAGAATTATTTCAAACCTCCAAAATTGTTATTGAAACTGAATGCTGACAACTTGCTTCCACTGGAAAAATTCTGAACCCAGTGAGCAAGAGGAGGTCCTTCACATTTGTACCTGCAAGAATATGCATCTCAAACCGAAATATGCTTTCCTTCGTCTTGTAAAGGATGGTTTAGCATAATTATCACCTACTTCCCACCATGGAGGAGACCACAGGCAATCTATAAAGTGCCCTTATAGATAGGCCTAGAAGACATAGTTCCACTTGTCCAAACAATCCATCTCAAGCCTGGTTCCATCTTTTTAAAATGCAAATGTAATTATGTCACTGCCCACCTTGACTTGCTTCAAACCTTCCTATTGCCTTCAGATTGAATCCAAATTACTTGGCATCCCTAATGTGCTGTATGCAAATGCATAGAATTGTGAACAAACATGGTTCTTTAGGAGAACTGAAGTAGTATAGAGGTTGATAAAATATGGCTTGGTATGAGACTGAAGTGGTAGGTAAGGAATGGAACATGAAAGACATTGTATCACAATAATAAGTTTTTCTGTTAGCGCCCAGAAAGAATGAAAAGAACAAAACCACAGCTGATACCTCAAGGTGCAAAGGTTGGTCTCCATTGTGACCAGATAGAGGCTATATGGAAAGACAATTTAATATTTTATGTGATGATCTTTTGGTCTTAGGGTGAGTTCCTCCTTATTTCATTATCACTTGGAAGAATGTGGCCAATGCTAAACTAGGCTTGTGGGTAGGGTGTCAAGGCTGTGTTCACAGCCTCAAGTAACAGTATTCATTTTCAATTCATACAATTATTTCCCTCCTATTGGAGTTCCTGGTCAGATCTGCCATGCTTGCCTCTTTCTGCCCGTACCCTGTACACAACCAATTGTAAATCTGAAATCTGAGTTAACCTTATATATTGGCAATGAGAAAGTACATGTCTAGTCATTACTAATATGCTCCACCTGTCCCCAGACAACTATTGGTTTGCTTTGTGTCAGGTTAGTTTTTATTTCCCAGAGTTTTATATAAAGGAAATTATGTAATATGTACTTTATCTGGCTTCTTGCTCTGAACACAATTATAATGGGATTTATTCATTTTATTGCATGTATCGGTAGTTTATTGTTTTCCATTGATGATTGTTTTCCATTGGTTTCGTTGTATGGAAACCAAAATTTTGTTTGTCCATTCACTTGTTGATGGATAATTAAGTTGTTTTCAATTACTGACTATTACAAATAAATCTGCTATAAACATTGGAGTACAACTCCAAGTTCTTAAATAAACATATTCTTCTATTTCTTTTGAATAAATACCTAGAATTGGAATGGCCTGATAAACATGTATGGGTATTTTTAAATTTTAAGAAACTGCCAAACTATTTTCTGAAGCAGTTTGCCATTTTTATAATTCCACCTGTGGTGTAGCCAGGTGCTCCACATGGTCATCAATCCTTAGTATGGTCCATTATTTTTTAAAATTTTAGACATTCTAATAGGTATGTAGTAGTATCTCATTGTACATTTAGTTTGTATTTTCCTAATCATTATGATGTTGAATATTTTTTTCATGTGCTTGTTTACTATATGTATATCTTTTTTGGGACAGTGTTCAAGTTTTTTGCTCATTTATATGGGTTTCTTATTAGTGAGTTTTTAGACTTCATTATAGATTTTGGATAAAAGTTCAGTATTATACATAGTCTTTGTAACTATTTTCTCTCAGCCTGTGGCTTGTCTTTTCATATTCTTTTAAAAATGTTTTCAAAGGGCAATATTTTAAGATTTTGATGAAGTTTAGCTTATCAATATTTTCTTTAATAGATCAAAAGTTTAGTGTTTTATCCAAGATAGTTTTGCCAAACTTAAAGTCATAGTGATTTATTTTATGTTTTCTCATAGAAATGTTAAAAGTTTTAGAATTTACTTTTGTTCTATGGCCAAGTTGAGTAGTTTTGGTATTTGGAATGAGTATGGACTAAGTTAAGATTTTTTGACATAGGGATATCTGGTTGTTTCAGCTCCATTCATTGAAAAGCCTATCATTTATCTACTGAGTCAACTTTGCTTCTTTGGAAAAAATCAAATATATATATGTCTATTGCTGAGCTCTCTATTTTGTTCCATTAATATATTTGTCTAAGTTTAATACCACCCTGTCTTTGTTACTATAGCTTTATAATAGCTTTGGAAATCAAATAATGTTTTTCTTTCTACTTTATTTTTTCAAAATTGTTTTGGCTATTCTATGTCTTTGTAGATCCATATGAATTTTAGATCTCCATCTCATTTTCTAAAAACAAACACAACTCTGAGATTTTTGTTGAGATCACGGTTAGTCTATAGATTCTTTTGGTAAAAACTGTCTTCTTCACAATATTGAGCCTTCCAAACTAGGAGAAAGCATATCTTTCCATTTAGTTAGATCCTCTTTAATTTCTGTCTGCAATGTTACACAGATTTCACTGTACAAGTCTATTCCATGTTTTATCATATACAAATGCATTCCTGTTTTTGATGCTGTTGCAAACTATATTGTTTTTGAATCTCAATTTCTTAGTGTTTGTTGCTAGTATATAGAACTATGATTGCTTTTTTGTATTTATCTTGTATCCTGAAACATTATAAAACTCATTAGTTCTGATAGCTTATTTGCAGATTCTATTGATTTTTCTGCATGAACAAACATATTAACTGTACACAAAGACAATTTTACTTCTTCCTTTATCAGGCTGTACAGCATTATCTTCTTTCTTGCTTTATTCCACTCTCTAGAACCGCTAGTGCAATGTTAAATAGAGTTAAAAATAGACATTCTTTTGATTCTGAACTTAGGGGTAAAGCATCTGGTCTTCCATGAATAAATATGACGTTAACCATAATGTTCTCAACAATAATCTTTGTCAGGTTAAGAAAGTTTTCTTTCATTCAAAGTTCTCTGAGAGTTTTCATCTGGAGTGGATGTTTGGCTTTGTCAAATGTTTTTCTTTATTAATATGATCAACTGTTTACGTTTTAAACATGTTTTAATATGATGAATTATACTGATTTATTTTGAAAGTTAAACCAAGCCTGCATTGGTTTTGAATTGACATCATTTTGTTAAAAAATTGCACATCTGTGTTCGTGAGGTGTATTGGTTTGTAGTTTTATTTTCTTGTAATGTCTTATGTATTTTCATCATCAGGGAAATGCTGGCCTCAGAGAACGAGAGATACCTTCTTTACATTTTTCTGCATAAATTGGGGTAGAATTCATATGACTTCATTTTTAAATGCCTGGTAGAATTTTCTAATGAAATCATCTGAGCCTAGAGTTTTCTTTGTGAAAAGTTTTAAAATATAAATTCAGTTTATGTTGCCCATTTCTTTTTGAATGGGCTTTGGTAATTTGTGTTATTTGGTGCATAAACCTTTAGAATTGTTATGCCCTTTTGATACATTGATGCCTTTATCATTATGAAATTATATTTTATATCCCTGGCAATATTCTTTGCTCAGAAACCTGCTTTGTCTGATACTAGTATAGTCACTGAAGCTTTATTTTTATATTATTATCATGGTATGTATCTTTCAATCTTGTATTTTTGACTTATATTTGTCTTTGTATTTAAAATGCATTTGTTCTATGCAATATATTGTTGGGTCTTGTGGGTTTTTTAAATCAATACAACAATCTTTATCTTTTACTTAGGGTGTTTAGGCCATTTATATTTAAAGTGATTATTGATTTCATTAGTTGTTCATCTATTATCCTGCTATTTGTTTTCTACTTTTCCCCTTGGTTATTTATTTTTCTTCTTTTTCTGTCTTCCTTTGTATTTTTTTTAAAAAATTGTTTTATTGTATTTCTTTTATTGGCATATTAGTTAATAATTAGTTTTGTCATTTTAGTTGTTGTCTTAGGGCTTATAATATACATCTTTAACTTATCATAGTCTAGCTTCAAACAATATTTTAGCACTTAATATGTAGTATAAGGACAATACTTTCATGTCTTCCCTCCCATATATAGCCTTTATGATATTATTGTCATATATTTCAAGTATACACATGTTATAAACACCAAAATACGTTGCTGTTATTTTTGCTAAAGTGTCAGATATTTTAACAGAGGTTTAAATAATAAGAAAAATATCATTATCTACTCACATAGTTATAATTTCTAGTGGTGCTTGTTCTTTGTATAGATCCAGATTTTCATGTAGCATCATTTTCCTTCTGCCTGAAGTACTTACTGTAACAGTTCTTTTAGTGATAGTTTTCTGGTGATGAATTCTTTCAGTTTTTATACATCTTCGCCTTAGATTTTAAATATATTTCTGATGTCTAATGAATTTTATACTGAGTTTTCTTTCAGTGTATTTTGTGTTGTTCCACTATCTTACCAGCTTGAATTTTTTACAACTAGAAATCTGCTGTTGTCCTTATCTTTATTTCTTTTTACACATGTGTGTTTTTTTATCTCACTACCTTTAAGATTTTTCTCTTTATCAACGATTTGGGACAATTTGATTAGATGTGTATTGGTATAATCTTTATCTTTCTTGTGCTTAGGATTTGTTCAGCTTCTTGTATTTGTGTATCTATAATTTCGTAAACTTTGGAAACATTTTGGTCATTATTTTTTCAAATATTTTTTCTGTTATTTCTCCTTTCTATCCTTTGGAGACACCACTTACACATATATGAATACATTTGATATTGTCCTAGTTCAATGATGCTCCTTTTATTTTGATTCTTTTTTCTCTTTCAAAGTTTTTTTTTTTTTTTGAATAGTTTCTATTGTTATATCTTTAAATTTACTAGTTATTTATTCTTCAATGGCTGGCATTAATCTGACATTGATTCAATTCTGTGTATTTTTCATCTCAGACATTACAATTTTCATCACTAGGAGCTTGGCTTGTATTTTTACATTATTCCTGTCTCTACTTAACATCTCAAATATATGGAAGATGTTTTAATGTTTTTTAATGATCTTGTATGCTAATTCTAATATCGGTATCACTTCTGAGTCAGTTTCGGTTAGTTGAGATTCCCCATTATGGGTTATATTTTCCTGTTTCTGTGTATGCCCTTTGATCGGGTATCAGATATTGTGAATTCTGCCTTGCTGAGTGCTGGAAATTTTTGTATACATATAAATACTCCTAAGTTATGTTCTGAGATACAGCTAACTTATTGCAAATAGCTGGATTCTTTCATGTTGTGTTTATAATATTTTTAGATGTGATCATTTCAGTGATTAGTCTAGGGCTAATTATTCTTCATTACTATTCAAGACCAGTCTGAGTACTTTACTCAATGGCCTGAGAATTATGAGTTTTTTTTCAGTCTGCTGGGGAGTATGGGTACTGTTTTAAGCCCTGCATGACCACCAGGTACTGTTCCAATTCTTTTTCAAACATTACGTAGTGTTCTTACATGTGTTAGTACACTCAGCTAAGTATTTGAAAGGACCCTCTGCAGATCTTCAGAGTTGTCCCCACGTGCAGTTCTCTCCTTTCCATTACTTGTACACACTCTAGCTGTGTCTCTCTGGATGTTCAGTTCCATCTCATCAACTCTGAGATTCTGCTAGGGTCCACTTGGGTTAAATCCTCCCTTCACTGCATCCTAGATATTCACTCCAGGAAATGACCTGAGGGAATTGTGACTTGCATGCCATTTCTCAGAGATTATTGGTTTTTGTTACCTGACGGGTGGTGTCCTGAAAACTGTTCTCCAGATATCTTGTCTGGTCTTGTGACAGTTTCAGATGGCAGAGTAAATCCAGTCCTTTTTAGTCTACTTTGACTGGAAGTGAAAATCCTGACTCATTTATTTTTAAAGTTTGCCTTTAAATGATAGGAAGATTCGTCTCTAGTATGTCGTTTTAGCTCACAGTATATTTTTATGGTAGACAATAGTAGTTTCAATTTATGCCTTGTAAATCATTGATGTAATTTTTCTATCTGGTTACTTTCCTTATCCTTGTATTTAGAGATTCCCATCAGATAGCTTTTCATTCACAGAAAAGTGTTTGTTTAGATCATAATTTTTGCATTGAAATCTCCTTAGAAGTCCCTATATTAACAGTTCTTTTACACATATTCTCAATTTTATAGCATCCTATTATTAATTTTTACCTTTCTTAAGACCTACATAACTACAATTAAAAAGATGCTGAGCACTAGTCAAAAATAGCGGTGGCCATTATTTCCACATGTGATGTAAGTTTTTTTCATTACAATTTTTTTAACAAGTTGTAACAAAGTCAATTTTCTCAGGAATACACTCATTTCAGAGCAGGTGAACAGATTTTTAAAATGTAACTTAGTATTTTTATACTCTAATCCAAGGCACATTTTGCCCTATATTATATATTTATGAAAATCATAATTTAAAAAGTGTTTTGCTTTGCTGGGGCAAGTATGACTCAGGAAAGATCTTCCCTGAAGCAATCTGACTATTAATATACTTCTTGGCAAAAGTCAAGATCGTATTTATAAGGGGGCATGTGATAGGTCAGTTCAATTTTTATCACATGTATATCTTCTCTTTTCATTGAAGTTTAATGTTGAGAAGCCTTAGTAATACTTTTTAACCTTTATTCTACATTTTTTTTTTGCCACAGACTCATTGTTTAAGACCCAAACTCTTACTTGAACACGCAATATGAAAAACATGAAAGCAGGTTGTGCACTGTTGGATTACTGACATCATGGAAGCACTGAAGCAGGAGGTATTTATCCCTTTTGTACTATTTCATTGATGTCTTTTGATGTTACCAAAGTGTAGGCAGAGCACCCCATATTTTCTTAGAAAGCCAGTAGTCAACATCTGATCCCAATCCAGAGTTGGTGTGGACAAGCAGTTAGACTTATAAAGATTAAAAAGTTGTTTTCTGTCTCTTCCAAATTGTGTGATAGAATATGGAAGCTCTGGCCCAGCATGGTTGCTTATATCTGTAATTCTAGCACTTTGGGAGGCCAAAGCAGGAGGATTACTTGAGCTCAGGAATTCGAGACCAGCCTGGGCAACAAGGTGAAACCCCATCTCTACCAAAACTACAAAAAATTAACTGATGATGCTATGCATCTATGGTGCCAGCTAATTGGGAGGCTGATGTGGGAGGATGGTTTGAGCGTGGGAGGATGGTTTGAGCCTGGGAGGATGGTTTGAGCCTGGGAGGTGGAAGTTGCAGTGAGCAAACATTGTGCCACTGCACTCCAGCCAGGGCAACAGAGTCAAACCCTGCCTCAAAAATGATGATAATAAGTGAAATTTAAAATATGAAAGTTCTGATGGATGGGAGTAGCTTAAACAACCATATTTATGGCTTTTACATTGCTATCTGTGTTCATTCAATCAACTATTTTTGAGCATTGTGAGTTGAATATTATAAAGAATATTATGGGAAGGGAAATTTAAAATATGAAAGTTCTGATGGATGGGAGTAGCTTAAACAACCATATTTATGGCTTTTACATTGCTATCTGTGTTCATTCAATCAACTATTTTTGAGCATTGTGAGTTGAATATTATAAAGAATATTATGGGAAGGGGGGCAGGCAAGTAGCTCACACCTGTAATTCTAACACTTTGGGAGGCTGAGGCAAATGGATTGCTTGAGCTAGGAGTTTGAGACCAGCCTAGGCAGCATAGCAAAACCCCATTTCTACAAAAATATACAAAAATTGGCCAGAAAGGGTAGCACGTGCCTGTGGTTCCAGCTATTCAGGAGGCTGAAGTAGGAGGATCACTTGAACCCAGGAGCTCAAGGCTGCAGTGAGCCAAGATCATGTCACTGTATTCTAGCCTTGGTGACAAAGTAAGATGCTGTCTTAAAGCAAACAAGCAAAATAATATTATAGGGGACTAAGAGAAATCAAATTTATGGCTCCTGGCTATACCTTTGCATTCACTTTAAGCTCTGATGTCCTCATTCTTTATGAAATGAGAGTGTGAAACTGCATGTCAGCATTCAGTATGACAGGAGCATTGGAGCAGATTTGAAAAGGTGAGTTTCAATGTTCATAACAGCTTAGGGCATAAAACTGCCCAAATAGGTAGATCATCTAGTGATGCTTGCGTGGTATAATCTGTGAGCCAAAGATACCATAACTCCTCTGGGATAAAACGTGTTTTCTCCCTGCTGATCATACAGAGATTTTAAATCACTATTGCATAAAATTAATTCCAACTTTTCTAAATTGGGTCCACTGTCAATCAAAAACTGGACTACTATTTTCAGGACAAAACTTTATTAATTTATTCATTTGTTTATTTATAATTCAAGTAAATATACATATGTAATTTATCTTCTTTACGATTTTTAAGTGTACAGTTTAGTGGTAAAAAGTATATTTATTTTTTTCCCTCTTTATCCCTCTCTCCTTCCTACCCTTTCTGACCTCGGCTAACCACCATCCTAATGTCTGACTTGATGAAATTCACTTTTTAACCTCCCACATGTGAGTGAGAACATGTGATATTTGTTTCTCTGGGTTTGGGTTATTTTACTTATTATAATGGCCTCCAGTTCCATGTATTTTGCAGAAAATGATAGGATTTCTTTCTTCTTATTACTAATATTCCCTTGTGTATATGTATCACATTTTCTTCATCCATTCACATGTTGATGGGCACTTACATTGATTTCGTATTTTGATTGTTGTAAATATTGCTACAATAAACGTGGGAGTTCAGATAATACTTTGAGCCTGGGATTTCATTTTCTTTGGATATATACCCAGTAGTATAATTGCTGGATCATATGGTAATTCTAGTTTTAGTTTTCTTGAGAAACTTCTAGACCATTATCCATAGTGGCTGTACTAATTTACATTCCCACCAACAGTATACTAGGGTTTTCCCTTCTCCATATCCTAACAGCATCTATTATTGCCTGTCTTTTAGATACAAGTCATTTTAACTGAGGTAAAATGATATCTCATTCTGACACTGATTTGCATTTCTCTGATGGTTAGAGCTGTTGAGCAGTTTTTCACATACCTGTTGGCCATTCATATGTCTTCTTTTGGGAAGTATTTTTTTCAGATCTTTTGCCCATTTTTATTGGATTATTTGTTTTTCTTAATTTCAACTTTTACGTTAGATTTGTAGAGTACATGTGCAGTTTAGTTACATGGGTATGTTGTGTGACACTGAGGTTTGAGGTAAGAATGATGCCAACATCCAGGTAGTGAGCACTATGTCCAATAGGTAGTTTTTCAGCCCTTACCCCCTTTCCCTATCCGCTCTAGTAGTCCCCATTATCTATTGTTGATTTTCTGTGTTCGTCTGTTCTCACACTCTTATAAAGAAATACCTGAGATTGGGTAATTTACAAAGAAAAGAGGTTTAATTGGCTCATGTTTCTGCAGGTCCTGTAGGCTTCTGCTTCTGGGGAGGCCTCAGGAAACTTAGACTCATGGCAGAAGGTGAAAGGGAAGCAGGCATGTCTTACAAGGCAAGATAAGGAGGACGAGAGAGAAGGTGGAAGTGCTATATACTTTTAAACAACCACATCTCATGAGAATTTGTTCATTATCACAAGAGCAGCATGGGGAAAATCTACCCCCATGATTCAATTACCTCCTATCAGGTACCTCCTCCAACACTGGGGATTATAATCTGACATGTGATTTGAGTGGGGACAGAAATCCAAACCATGTTTTTCCACCCTGACCCCTCCAAAACCTCATGTTCTTCTCACATTGCAAATACAATCATCCTTTCTTAACAGTCCCCCAAGTTCTTAACTCAAAAGTCCATAGTCTAAAGTCTCATCTGAGACAAGACAAGTCTGTTCTGCTTATGAGCCTGTTAAATAAAAAACAAGTTAGTTACTTCCAAGGTATAATAGGGATACAGGCATTGGGTAAATACTCCAATTCCAAAAGGCAAAAATCAGCCAAAAGAAAAGGGGATGCAGGCCTCAGGCAAGTCCAAAACCTAGGAAGGCAGTCATTAAATCCAGGGCACACTGTGCAAGGGGTGGGCTTCCAAGACCTTGGGCAGCTCTGCCCCTGAGACTTTGCAGGGAAAGTTCCCATGGCTGCTTTCATAGGCTTCTGTTGAGTGCCTGTGGCTTTTCTAGGTGTGTGGTGCAAACTGTCAGGAGGCTGCACACTGCAGCACATCCCTGGGCCTGGCCTATGAAATTATTCTTCCCTCCTAGACCTCCAGGCCTATGATTGGAGGGGCTGCTGCTGAGGTCTCTGAAGTATCTTCAGGGCCTTTTTCCCATTGTCTTGGCTATTGCTCCTTGCCTTCCTTTTGGTTATGCCAATTTCTGCATCCTGCTTCAATTCTTTCCCTGAAAATGGGGTTTTCTTTTCTAACACTTGGCCAAGCTATGAATTTTACAAACTTTTACACTCTGCTTCCCTTTTAAATATAAGTTCCAGTTTCAGGTCATTTCTTTGTTTCCACATGTGTGCATAGGCTTTTAGAAGCAACCAGGCCACATCTTGAACACTATACTGCTTAGAAATTTCTTCCACCAGATACCCTAAATTATCACTCTCAAGTTCAAAGTTCCACAGATCCCTAGAGCAGGGGCACAATGCCACTGGGTTGTTTGCTAGTGCATAACAAAAGTGACCTTAGCTCCAGTTCCCAATAATTTGCTCATCTCCATCTGAAACCTCATCAGCCTGGCCATCTCTGTACAGATCACTATCAGCATTTTGATCATTCAAGAAGACACTAGGAAGTTTCAAACTTTTCTTCATTTTCCTGTCTTCTTCTGAGACCTCCAAACTGTTCCAGCCTCTGAACATTACCCAGTTCCAAAGCTATTTCCACATTTTCAAGTATCTTTATAGCAATTCCCCACTCCTAGTACCAATTTTCTGTATTAGTTTGTTCTTGCACTGCTATAAATAACTACCTGAGACTGGGTAATTTATAAAAAAAGAAAGGTTTAGTTGGCTCAAGTTTCCATAGGCTGTACAAGAAACATGGCTTGGAAGGCCTCGGGAAACTTTTAATGGTGGCAAGCCTCACAAATTGCTATTTCCAAAATGGCAGCATAGAAGCAAACTGGCTTTGCTCCCTGACATCCCCTCAGCACAGAAAACCAAAAACAAACATAACACTGAGATTTTTTTGCTTTTTTTTTTTTTTTTTTTTTGAGATGGAGTCTCACTCTGTCATCCAGGCTAGAGCGCAGTGGCACAATCTCGGCTCACTGCAACCTCTGCCTCCCAGGTTCAAACAATTCTCCTGCCTCAGCCTCCCGAGTAGCTGGGATTACAGGCACATGCCACCATGCCTAGCAGATTTTTTGTATTTTTAGTAGAGATGGGGTTTCACTGTTAGCCAGGAAGTTCTCAATCTCCTAACCTCATGATCTGCCTGCTTCAACCTCCCAAATTGCTGGGATTACAGGCGTGAGTCACCACAACCCAGGGATTACAGGCGTGAGTCACCACACTGAGATTTTTACCAGTAATGTACCATAGCTCAAGTATAAGGATGAAATAGTTCCCACAGCCACAGAGAAGTGAAAAAATTTCAAGCAGATGATAAGAGAATCAGACTTCTACATCCACAATGCCCCATCTCCCATTCTGCTTGGTACCAAACACTTGAAAAGTCTCCCCCAACTCATAGTTTCTAAACTGGAAAAAGTGAGATTGAGGCTGTTAGCCATCTTCCCCCATCTTGGGTGCCTTTTCAGGAGACTCATCTTTGCTTTAAGCCAAGAGTTATGGAAGCAATATAAGTATGTGAAGACAGAAGTATCCTTGAGGACAGCTGGAGATAAAGGATAGAACTACTGAGAGGTGAAGCCCACTGGGTTTCTGGGTCCAGTGGGGACTTGGAGAAATTTTCTGTCTAGTTAAAGGATTGTAAACACACCAATCAGCACTCTGTGTCTAGCTAAAGGTTTATAAATGCACCAGTCAGCACTCTGTAAAAATGGACCAATTGGCACTCTGTAAAATGGACCAATCAGTGCTCTGTAAAATGGACCAATCAGCACTCTGTGAAATGGACCAATCAGCACTCTGAAAATGAACCAATCAGCTCTCTGTAAAATGGACCAATCAGCAGGATGTGGGCAGGGCCAAATAAGAGAATGAAAGCTGGCCACCCAAGCCAGCAGTGGCAACCCACTTGGGTCCCCTTCCACATTGTGAAAGCTTCACTCTTTCACTCTTCACAATAAATCTTGCTGCTGCTCATTCTGTGGGTCCACCTTTATGAGCTGTAACACTCACCGTGAAGGTCTGCAGCTTCACTCCTGAAGCCAGTGAGACCACGAACCCACTGGGAGGAATGAACAACTCCAGACACACCATCTTAAAGAGCTATAACACTGCAAAGGTCTGCAGCTTCACTCCTAAAGCCAGCAAGACCACGAACCCACCGGGAGGAATGAATCACTCCGGACGTGCCACTTTTAAGAGCTGTAACACTCACAATGAAGGTCTGAGGCTTCAGTGCTGAAGTCAGTGAGACCACGCACCCACCAGAAGGAAGAAACTCTGTACACATCTGAACGTCTGAAGGAACAAACTCAGGACACCCATCTTTAAGAGCTGTAACACTCACTGCAAGGGTCCACAACTTCATTCTTGAAGTCAGCAAGACCAAAAACCTACCAATTCCGGACACATTTTGGTGACCACAAAAGGACAATCACCAAGCGGTGAGTACCATCAGAACCCTTTCACTTGCTATTCTGTCTTATCTTTCCTTAGAATTCGGAGGCTAAATACTGGGCACCTCTCAACCGGTTAAAAGTGACTAGCACAGCCACTGGACTAAAGACACAGGTGTCAGGCTTTTTGGGAAAGGCCTCTCTAACAACCCCCAACTCTTTGGAGTTGGGAATATTGGTTTGCCTGGAACCAGCTTCCACTTTTCCTGTGCTTCTGGGCTGAGTCGAGGGTCTACAGAGAGGAAAGCCATTCAGCTCCGGAGTCACAACAACAAGTTGGTTGACCCTGCAGCCATGAGTGGAACTCTCAAAGTCATGTCCCCCAAGTGAGATTCACCCCCTATCCTATCTATCCTGACCCTTGCCTCCTGGGTCCTAATGCTTGTCAGACAAACTTCCTCTCTCGCCTCTTTTCTCTGAGGCTAATCCCACTTCTAAAAACCACTCCCTGTCTCTGGTGCTTTTCTAGTTTCTCTTATAAGAATGTTTTCTAGTATAAACTTCAGGACTCTGTTACCTTCGTTAAGCACCCAGGATCACCAATCAGAAAGACATAGTTTTTGCCCAAATCCCCATCTTAGGGTAACTATCTGGAATTTTAGAATCCCTCCTCAGACAAGCAGGCCTAACAAAAGCTATTCCTGAAGCTAGGCTATGGGGAGCCTCAGAAATTGTTCTCTTTCCTATTTATATAAGTGAGGACAAAAGTCATCACTTTTCCAACTCTGGAGATCCCTACCCTCCCTCAGGGTATGGCCCTCCACTTCATTTTGGGGCATAACATCTTTATAGGACATGAGTAAAGTCCCAATACTAACAGAAGAGCACTTAGGACTGTAACAGGTTTTCGAGAATGTGTTGGTAAGGACCCCTAAATCTGATTTTTCTCAGTCCTCTTTGTGGTCTAGGAGGACAGGCAAGGGTGTAGGTTTTCGAGAATGCATCGGTAAGCACCACTAAATCCGACCTTCCTCCGTCCTACTTGTGGTCTAGGAGGAAAACTAGTGTTTCTGCTGCTGCATTGGTGAGCACAACTATTCTGATCAGCAGGTTCTTCGGTGGGGAGAAACAAACAAACCAAAACTGCGGGAGGTCTTGTCCTTCAGATGGGAAACACTCTGGCATCAACAGGCTCACTCTTGAAATGCATCCTAAGCCATTGGGACCAATTTGACCATCAAACCCTGAAAAAGAGGCAGCTCATTTTTTTCTGCACTATGGCTTGGCCCCAATATTCTCTCTCTGATGGGGAAAAATGGCCACCTGAGGGAAGTACAAATTACAATACTATCCTGCAGCTTGACCTTTTCTGTAAGAGGGAAGGCAAATGGAGTGAAACACCTTATGTCCAAACTTTATTTTCGTTGAAGGAGAATACATAACTATGCAAAGCTTACAATTTATATCCCACAGGAGGACCTCTCAGCTTACCTCCATATCCTAGCCTTCCTATAGTTCCCCTTCCTATTAATGATAAGCCTCCTCTAATCTCCCCCACCCAGAAGGAAATAAGCAAAGAAATCTCCAAAGGACCCCCAAACCCCACAGGCTATCAGTTATGTCCCCTTCAAACTGTAGGGGGAGGGGAATTTGGCCCAACCCGGTACAACCCTTCTCCCTCTTTGATTTAAAGCAGATCAAGGCAGACCTGGGGAAGTTTTCAGATGATCCTGATAGGTATATAGATGTCCTACAGGGTCTAAGGCAAACCTTCGATCTCACTTGGAGAGATGTCATGCTATTGTTAGATCAAACCCTGGCCTTTAATGAAAAGAATGCGGCTTTAGCTGCAGCTGGAGAGTTTGGAGATACCTGGTATCTTAGTCAAGTAAATGATGGGATGACAGCCAAAGAAAGGGACAAATTCCCTACCGGTCAGCAAGTCATTCCCAGTATGGATCGCCACTGGGATCTAGACTCAGATCATGGGGACTGGAGTCATAAACATCTGCTGACTTGTGCTCTAGAAGGACTAAGGAGAATTAGGAAAAAGTCCATGAATTATTCAATGATGTCTACCATAACTCAGGGAAAGGAAGAAAATCCTTCTGCCTTCCTTGAGTGGCTATGGGAGGCCCTAAGAAAATATCCTCCCCTGTCACCCAACTCACTAAAGGGTCAATGGATCCTAAAAGGTAAGTTTATTACTCAATCGGCCACAGATATCAGGGGAAAGCTCCAAAAGTGAGCCCTGGGCTCTGAACAAAATCTAGAGGCGTTATTAAGGCTGGCAACAGTGGTGTTCTATAATAGGAACTAAGAGGAATAGGCCCAAAAGGAAAAGCGAGATCAGAGAAAGGCCACAGCCTTAGTTATGGTCCTCAGACAAACAAACCTTGGTGGTTAAAAGAGGACAGAAAATGGAGCAGGCCAGTCACCTGTTAGGGCTTGTTATCAGAGTGGTTTACTAGGACACTTTAAAAAAGATTGTCCAAGGAGAAGCAAGCTGCCCCCTCATCCATGTCTGCTATGCTGAGGCAATAGGTAGTGCACTGCCCCAGAGGTTCACTGCCCCAGAGGACAAAGGCTTTCTGGGTCAGAGAAGGTACACTGCCCCAGAGGACAAAGGTTCTCTGGGTCAGAAGCCCCCAACCAGATGATCCAACAGCAGGACTGAGAGTGCCTGGGGCAAGCAGCAGCTCATGTCATCACCTTCACTGAGTCATGGGTACATTCAACCATTGAAGGCCAGGAAATTGACTTCCTCCTGGACACTGGTGCGGCCTTCTCAGTGTTAATCTCCTGTCCCAGACTACTGTCCTCAAGGTCCGTTAACATCCGAGGAATCCTGGGACAGCCTGTAAGTAGGTATTTCTCCTACCTCCTCAGTTGTAATTGGGAGACTTTGCTCTTTTCACATGCCTTTCTTGTTATGCCTGAAAGTCCCACACCCTTATTAGGGAGGGATATGTTAGCCAAACCTGGAGCTATTATCTACATGAATATGGGGATCAAGTTACCCATTTTTTGTCCCCTACTTGAGAAGGGAATCAACCCTGAAGTCTGGGCATTGGAAGGAACAAACTCAAGTTCTAGCCTTAAGCCTTCCAACAGGAGAAAACTTCTCTTTATATGTCACAGGGAGAGCAGGAATAACCCTTGGAATCCTTACTCAGACTCGTGGGACAACCCCACATCAGTGGCATACCTAAGTAAGGAAATTGATGTAATAGCAAAAGGCTGGCCTCACTGTCTAAGGGTAGTTTCAAAGGTGGTTATCTTAGTGTCAGAGGCTATCAAAATAATACAAGGAAAGGATCTCACTGTCTGGACTACTCAAGATGTAAATGGCACACTAGGTGCCAAAGGAAGTTTATGGTTATCAGACAACTGCCTAATTAGATACCAGGCACTACTCCTTGAGGGACTGGTGCTTCAAATATGCACATGCGTGGCCCTCAGCCCTGCCACTTTTCTCCCAGAGGATGGGGAACCAATGAAGCATGACTGCCAACAAATTATAGTCTAGACTTATGCCAGCTGAGATGATCTCTTAGAAGTCCCCTTAGCTAATCCTGACCTTAACCTATATACTGATGGAAATTCATTTGTGGAGAATGGGATATGAAGGGCAGGTTATGCCATAGTTAGTGATGTAACCATACTTGAAAGTAAGCCTCTTCCCCCAGGGACCAGCACCCTAACCAGTCATGGATAGTACGAGATGCTGCCTGGCATTTGCAGGAAAAGACTTCTGAAATCAGACAATGACTTTCAAACTCTTATACCAACCTCTGGAGTTGGGTAACATGGCTTCTCCCCTTTCTAGGTCCCATGGCAGCCATCTTGCTATTACTCACCTTTGGGCATATTTTTAACCTCCTTGTCAAGTTTGTTTCCTCTGGAATCGAGGCCATCAAGCTACAGAGGCTCTTACAAATGGAATCCCGAATGAGCTCAACTAACAACTTCTACTGAGGACCCCTGGACCAACCCACTGGCCCTTTCACTGGCCTAAAGAGTTCCCCTCTGGAGGACACTACAATGCAGGGCCCCTTCTTTGCCCCTATCCAGCAGGAAGTAGCTAGAGTGGTCATCGGCCAATTCCCAACAGCAGTTGGGGTATCCTGTTTAGGGGGGGATTGAGAGGTGAAGATGACTGGGCTTCTGGGTCTGGTAGAGACTTGGATAACTTTTCTGTCTAGCTAAAGGATTGTAAACACAGCAATCAATGCTCTGTGTCTAACTAAAGGTTTGTAAATGCACCAATCAGCACTCTGTAAAATGGACCAATCAGCACTCTGTAAAATGGACCAATCAGCAGGACATGGGTGGGGCCAAATAAGGGAATAAAAGCTGGCCACCCCAGCTGGCAGCGGCAACCCTCTGGGGTTCCCTTCCACTCTGTGGAAGCTTTGTTCTTTTGCTCTTAGCAATAAGTCTTGCTGCTGCTCACTCTTTGGGTCCACATTACCTTCATGAGCTAACACTCACTGCAAAGGTCCAGATTCACTCCTGAAGCCAGTGAAACCATGAACCCATTAGGAGGAATGAACAACGCCAGACGTGCCAACTTTAAGAGCTATAGCACTCACAGCGAAGGTCTATGGCTTCACTCCTGAAGTCAGAGAGACCACAAACCCACCAGAAGGAAGAAACTCTGGACACATCTGAACATCTGAAGGAACAAGCTCTGAATACACCACCTTTAAGAACTGTAACACTCACCGTGAGGGCCCGTAACTTCATTCTTGAAGTCAGCGAGACCAAGAACTCACCAATTCTGGACACACTACCATCCCCAGCCCTGGAAACTCTGCTCTGCTACTCAGTTAAGGGAGATACTAAATTAGAGTGACTCTTCAGCATCATCATGGGGTAGGAGATTCCATGGTTCAATATGCATAAATTCCCTGATTCATAAATCCCTAGTTCCCTGGGCATAAACCTTGACACATTCCTGGGATAAATCCTTTGGAACCTCCCCATTTCAGGACAGGCTGCACTCCAATCATTTACTTGAACTAAAGCAAACTTGGGCTTAAGGTGCCAACTAGAGCTGGAAGAAGGCAGCAATCTAGTGGTAAAGATTAAGCTAATATATTCAATAAAAACCAACAGGCCATACATAGAAAACTGGAGTAAATAACTAATCCTTCAATGAAAGACATAAATATATACTCCCCAAAAGGACAAATCTAACATCCATTGACTGACCCTAATGAGATGGCAATGTGTGAGCTCTCACCAAGAATTGAGTGCAAATCCTGAACAAAATTTCATAAATGATAAGATGTTCTTGGTGAGTTTCAGAATCCTAATTTTGAACTTTTTTCCCCTTAAACTACTTTCTCCAATATAGTGATTTCTATGTTTTCATGTTGACCTGTGTCAGCATTTAAAAAAATTCCAAGACTATTGCTTGGGAGACATACATGATAACCTTGTTTCTTCCACTAAGTAGCAGTTTCCTCATCTGCAAAATGTGGAATTTTACAGGCATAATCTCTAAAATTATTGAAAGTTACCAAATTCTGAAATGTTTAAGCTTTCCATCAAGGAGGAAAGGACTTAATATTTCCACGTAAAATACTGGTAACATTTGTCACAAATAAAAAAAAATGCATCTATAAGAGAGACACACTTAAAATGAATGTGCCAAATGTTGACAACCTTGGAATTAGAGCTTCATTATTTCTGCTAACATCATCATTCTGGGCCACTCAAATGAGCACACTTTCCCTTTCCGTTTGGATATGCTTTTTATTCACTTATGTACTTCACAAATACTAACCTAAGAAATATTTACTGAGTGTCTTTTATGTAGTTCTAGGTGCTGTTGCAAACACTTCTAATTTCAGATTTTTTTCTACATGCTAATATAAAATGTAGAAAATTGTAGGATCTGAAGCAAGTACTCTATAAATAAAGTATGACACTGAAATGTATGTAAGAGGATGATCTGTCCACCAGCTGCCTCTCTACCTATTCCTACCCCCACCTGTGGCACCAGTCCTCTCACGGGGGCACCAGTTGTGAGGGGTCTATCCCTTGCAGACCTCTGACCCGAGGACGAACGAATGAAATAACTGACGCACAGATATTCTGCTTTGCCAGTCCAGCTGAGGGTGTCCATGCCACTTAAAGACTCCCTGCTGAGTGCTGCAAATAGTTGTGACTATGAGTGCTGCAAACAGAGCAGCTAGTGAGACTCACATTTATTCAGTAAGATTAATTAACAAAGGCTTTTGTCAACACTGTTAGAGGGTAATTGACATTGTAGACTTCCCAAGTAAAAAGCACTTAAGCACCCGCCCTTCCTCAAAGGTTAGTCTGAAGATCATATGAGTAAACAAGCTAGCTAGGTAAACTACTCTGCCTTCCTTTATTACTACTTTAATTTGTTTAACTAAAGGTAAAGCGACCAGGCTGCCTTTAGCCAGATCTATTACTGAAGTTATGCAAACTTCTCGGCCTTCCAAGGAGATTTGTGTCTATCTCTGTAAATATCTCTAATATTTTTTCCACCAGCCTGCTTGAACCCCAACACCCATCCACATCCTGGCCAGTCCTTTAAAGTTTCTTACCAAATAGTTTGGATGAAAAGGAGGAGATAATTTTGATGTGTGAGGCAGAAATTATAGAAGGCATTATTTGTGTAAAATACTAAGGTGGTCATTCTATTTATCCAAAGGATGGAGGAAAATATAGCCAGATGAGATGGAGGAGTCTAAGAGTAAAAGTGCATATATATGTGTGTGTGTGTGTGTGTGTGTGTGTGTGTGTTTGCCAGCAATGTACGATAGGCTTGTCTTTATGCATCACAGAAACAGATTTTTTTTGGTAAAGGTGCAGCCTGAATGTGTGTGTGTGTGTGTGTGTGTTTGCCAGCAATGTACGATAGGCTTGTCTTTATGCATCACAGAAACAGATTTTTTTTGGTAAAGGTGCAGCCTGAATGTGTGTGTGTGTGTGTGTGTGCATGCACAGACAGTTGTTTTTCCCCCCCATAGAGAAAATATGTTTTAAATGGCCAAAGGTTTTTCTTTGTGTTTTTTACCTGCAGACATTCAAATATCCTATTTATTTTATCATACTTATGATAAGTCTGCACTTCAAGGGAAGTCCCCATATGCAAAACTATAATTTAAAAAGACACTTGCATTAGAAATAAATGCCTTAAAATAGTGCACACTTCTATGAGCTCAAGACTGAATCCTTCATGTCTAAACTATAGCATCCATTTTTTAAGGTTTCTCCAACTCTCAGACTGTCATTTGTCATCATCATTTCATTGTTTACATGTTTATTTTGGGAATGCAACATTTAGAAAACTGGAATCTACTTCAAGAAATGTGAAGTGAGAATTTCATCACAAAGTAAATACTGAAATCAAGTGGCATTTACTTTCACACATCTTTTATTGAAATTTATATTTTTGGATATCACCTTTTAGCAAGCTTGCAATGAACAGGATATAAGACACACACCAACTGTCAACTGAAATTCATATGTTAAATTGTGTCAAAAGTTTGAAAATTGGAATTGATTATAAGGCAGTCTTTTTTCCTTTTGACTTCAGAAAGCTGAAAACCTAATTGTTGAGAAACTGAACAATTTTTTAAATTCAAACTGCAAGCTAAATATCCTAAAATATCAGTACTGAAAGGCTTCAGAAAACATTCTGAAGCCATGATTTATTTAACAGATGCATATTGAAAACCTGAGATGTGTAAAACATGGTGATAGTCATCGAACAGAAAAAGAAACAATTACAGAAAAGTACAAGGCATGGAATTAACCCAAAAATGTTTACAATAGAAAAAAAAAAGAATTACCTCTGCAACTCTAGTAATCGACTTGTTGATAAAATATATGTCAGACACTTATAACATTTTTCTGTTTTTGGACAAACTAGAAATCATTTGCCTCATGGCTACTAATATTATAATACTAAGCAAAACTGATCTAAAGAGAAGCTCTTAAAATTCAATAAGAAAAGTTCACCATAAAAGGGAATCTCCGTCTTAGAAAGAAATCACTATTCTTATCATTCATTCAACACTAGCTCAGACAGATCACAAAATAATAAGGTTCACTCAGTATCTTGAGGAAATCAAGGTGGCTCCTCCATACCACCAGCATGACATACCTGGCATTTTATGTTTTCTAGAGGTAAATTAGTATGTTGCAAGCTGCCCTTGGGGTGACCATCAACATCATCACCTTCAGTTCCACTGACCATCTATGTCCACAGTTTAGTTTTTTAAGGAATCTCCACACTGTTTTCCATAGTGGTTGTACTAGTTTACATTCTCACCAGCACTGTGGAAGTGTTTCCTGATCACCACATCCATGCCAACATCTACTGTTTTTTTATTTTTTGATTATGGCAGTTCTTGCAGGACTAAGGTGGTATTGCATTGTGGTTTTGATTTGCATTTCCCTGATCATTAGTGATGTTGAGCATTTTTTCATGTTCGTTGGCCATTTGTATATTGTCTTCTAAGAAATGTCTATTCATGTCCTTAGCCCACTTTTTGATGGAATTGTTTGTATTTTTTCTTGCTGATTTCTTTGAGTTCATTGTAGCTTCTGGATATTAGTCCTTTGTGAGATGTATAGATTGTGAAGATTTTCTCCAACTCTGTGGATTGTCTGTTTACTCTGCTGACTGTTCCTTTTGCCCTGCAAAAGCTCTTTAGTCTAATTAAGTCCCAACAATTTATCATTGTTTTCATTGCATTTGCTTGTGGGTTCTTGGTGATGAAATCCTTGCCTAAGCCAAGGTCTAGAAGGGATCTTCCAATGTTATCTTCTAGAATTTTAAGTTTCAGCTCTTAGATTTAAGACCTTAATCCATCCTGTGTTGATTTTTGCATAAGGTGAGAGATGAGGATCCAGTTTTATTCCTCCACATGTGGCTAGTCAGTTATCCCAGCACCATTTGTTGAAAGGGTGTCCTTTCCCCATTTTATGTTTTTGTTTGCTTTGTTGAAGATCAGTTGGCTGTAAGTATTTGGTTTATTTCTGGGTTCTCTGTTCTGTTTCATTTGTCTATGTGCCTAATTTTATACCAGTACCATGCTGTTTTGGACACTATGGCCTTATAGTATAGTTTGAAATCAGGTGATGCCTCCATATTTATTCTTTTTGCTTAGTCTTGCTTTGGCTATGAGGGCTCTTTTTTGGTTCATATGAATTTTAGAGTTGTTTTTTCTAATTCTGTGATGAATGATGGTGGTACTTTGATGGGGATTGTATTAAATTTGTAGATTGGTTTTACAGTATGGTCATTTTCACAATATTGATTCTACCCATCCATGAGCATGGCATGTGTTTCCACTTGTTTGTGTCATCTATGATTTCTTTCAACAGTGTTTTGTAGTTTTCCTCATAGAGGTCTTTCATTCCCTTGGTTAGGTGTATTCCTAAGTATATGTGTGTGTGTGTGTGTGTGTGTGTGTGTATGTATGCTATTGTGAAACGGGTTGAGTTCTTGATTTGATTCTCTACTTGACTGCTGTTGGTGTATAGAAGAGCTACTCATTCATGTACATTAATCCTGTATCCAGAAACTTTACTGAATTCTTTTATCAGTTCTAGGAGCTTTCTAGAGGAGTTTTTAGGGTTTTTGATGTAAATGATCATATCATCAGCAAACAGTGACAGTTTGATTTCCTCTTTACAAATTTTGAAGCCCTTTATTTCTTTCTCTTGTCTGATTGCTCTGCCTAGGACTTCCAGTACTATATGGAAGAGGAATGGTGAGAATGGGCATCCTTGTCTTGTTACAGTTCTCAGAGGGAATGCTTTCAACTTTTCTCCTTTCATTATGTTGGCTGTGGGTTTGTCATAGATGGATTTTATTACAATGAAGTATGTCACTTGTAAGCCAGGTTTGCTGAGAATTTTAATCATAAAGCAATGCCAGATTTTGTCAAATGCTTTTTCTGAATCTATTGAGATGATCATGAGATTTTTAAAAAATTTCTGTTTATGTGGTATATCACAAAACATTTATTGACTTGCATATGTTAAACCATCTCTGCATCTCTGATGTGAAGCCCACTTGATCATCATGGATTATCTTTTTGATATGTTGCTGAATTCAGTTAGTTAGTATCTATGTTCATCAGGGATTGGTCTGTAGTTTTCTTTTTTGGTTATTTCCTTTCATGGTTTTGGTACTTGGGTGATGCTGGCTTCACAGAATGAATTAGGGAGGCTTCCCTCTTTCTCTACTTTGTGGAATAGTGTCAATAGGATTGGTACCAATTATTCTTTGAATGTTTGGTAGAATTCTTCTGTGAATCCATCTAGTCCTGGACTTTTTTTTTGTTGGTAATTTTCAAATTGTCATTTCAATCTCACTGCTTGTTATTGGTCTGTTCAGGGTATCTAATTTTCCCTGATTTAAGCTAAGAGAGTTGAATTTGTTTTTCAGGAGTTTATCCATATCTTCTAGGTTTTCCAGTTTATGTGCATAAAGGTGTTTATAGTAGCCTTGAATGACCTTTTGTATTTCAGTGGCGTCAGTTGTAATATCTCCCATTTCATTTCTTACTGAGACTATTTGGATTTTCTCTCTTCTTGTCTTGGTTAATCTTGCTAATGATCTATCCATTTTATTTATCTTTTCAAAAACCAGCTTTCTGTTTCATTTATTTTTGTATGTTTTTGTTTCAATTTCATTTAGTTCTACTCTGGTCTTGGTTATTTCCTTTATTCTCTGGGTTTGGTTTTGGTTTCTCTAGTTCCTTGAGGTGTGAACTTAGAGTGTCAATTTTCCATTTTTCTGATGTAGGAATTTAGGGCTATGAACTTTACTCTTAGCACTGCCTTTGCTGTATTTCAGAGATTTTGATCAGTTTTGTCATGATTATCATTCAGTTCAAATAATTTTTTAAATTTCCAACTTGATTTCATTTTTGACCTAATGATTATTCAGGAGCAGGTTATTTAATTTCCATGTATTTGCCTGGTTTTGAAGGTTCCTTTTGGAGTTGATTTCCAGTTTTATTACACTGTGGTCTGAGAGAGTGCTTGATATAATTTCAATTTTCTTAAAATTATTGAGAATTTTACAGCCTATCATATGGTCTATCTTGGAGAAAGTTCCATGTGCTATTGAATACAATGTGTATTCTGCGGTTATTGGATAGAATGTTCTGTATATATCCATTAAGTCCATTTGTTCCAAGATATAATTTAAATCCATTGTATCTTCATTGACTTTCTGTCTTGATGACCTCTCTAGTGCTGTCACTGGAATATTGAAGGCCCCTACTATTATGGCGTTGCTGTCTATTTAATTTCTTAGGTCTATTAGTAATTGTTTCATAAATTTGGGAGCACCAGTGTTAGGTACATATATGTTTAGGATTGTGATATTTTCCTGATGGACAAGGCCTTTTGCCATTATATAATGTTCCTCTTTGTCATTTTTCACTGCTGTTGCTTTAAAGTTTGTTTTGTCTGATGTAAGAATAGCTACCCTCCTCGCTTTTGTGTCTATTTGCATGAAATGTCTTTTCCCACCCCTTTACTTTAAGATTATGTGAGTCTTTATGTGTTAGGTGAGTCTCTTGAAGGCAGCAGATTGTTGGTTGGAGAATTCTTATTTATTCAGTAGTTATCTTTTAAGTGGCATTTTAAATAGTTATCTTTTAAGTAGTTATCTTTTACTGTTATCTTTTTTGGAGCATTTAGGCCATTTACATTCAATGTTAGTATTGAGATGTGAGGTACCACTACACGTGTGCTATTTGTTGCCTGTGTACCTTTGTTTTGTGGTTTTTGTTTTTGCTTTTTAAATTGGATTTTTGTTTTATAGGTTCTGTGAAATTTATGCATTAAAGCAGTTCTGTTTTGATGTGTTTCCAGGATTTGTTTCAAGATTTAGAGCTCCTTTTAGCAGTTCTCATAGTGATGGCCTGGTAGTGGCCAATTCTCTCAGTATTTGTCTGAGAAAGACTGAATCTTTTCCTTATATTATGATGCTTAGTTTCACTGCACACAAAATTCTTGACTGATAATTGTTTTGTTTGAGGAGCCTAAAGATAGGGCCTTAATGCCTTCTAGCTTGTAAGGTTTCTGAACATCTGACAGATTTTCCTTTATAGGTTACCTGGTGTTTTTGTCTCACAGCTCTTAATATTTTTTCCTTCATCTTAACTTTAGGTAAGCTGATGATAATAAGCATAGGTGAAGATCTAGGTCTCTAATGAGACTGGGGATGTTTTCCTCAATTATTCCTTCAAATATGTTTTCCAAACTTTTAGGTTCCTCTTTTTCCTCTGACACACCAATTATTCTTAGGTTTGGTTATTTTACATAATCCCAGACTTCTTTGAAGCTTTGTTCATATACTCTTATTATTTTTTTGTTGTCTTTGTTGGACTGGGTCAATTCAAAGACCTTGTCTTCAAGCTCTGAATTTCTTTCTTCTACTTGTTCAATTCTATTGCTGAGACTTTCCAGAGCATTTTGCATATCTATAAATGTGTCCAATGTTTCCTGAAGTTTTGGTTGTTGTTTCTTTATGTTATCTATTTCCTTGAATATTTCTCCCTTCACTTCTTGTATCGTTTTTTGGATTTCCTTGCATTGGGCTTCGCGTTTCTCTGGTGCCTCCCTGATTAGCTTAATAATGAACCTCTTGAATTCTTTTCCAGGTAAATCAGGGATTTCTTCTTGGTTTGGATCCATTGCTGGTTAGCTAGTGTGATTTTTTCGGGGTGTTAAAGAGCCTTGTTTTGTCATATTACCAGGGTTGTTTTTCTGGTTCCTTCTCATTTGGGTGGGCTCTGTCAGAGGGAAGGTCTAGGACTGAAGGCTGTTGTTCAGATTCTTTAATCCCATGCAGTGTTTCCTTGATGTAGTACTCTCCCCCTTTTCCTATGGATGTGGCTTCCTGAGAGCCAAGCTATAGAGATTGTTATCTCTCTTCTGGATCTAGCCACCCAGCAAGTCTACCAAGGTCTGGGCTGGTACTGGGGGTTGTCTGCATAGAGTTCCATGATGTGAACCGTCTGTGGTTCTCTCAGATGTGGATACCATCACCTGTTCTGGTGGAGGTGGTAGGAGGGTGAAATAGACTCTGTGAGGGTTCTTAGTTTCGGCGGTTTAATGCTCTATTTTTGTGCTGGTTGGCCTCCTGCCAGGAGGTGGGGCTTTCCAAAGAGCATTAGCTGTGGTAGCATGGAGAGAATCAATGGTGGGTGGGGCCCTAGAACTCCCCATAGTATATGTCCTTTCTCTTCAGCTATCAGGGTGGGTAGAGAAGGACCACCAGGTGGGGGCAGGGCTATGCATGTGTGAGCTGAGATTCTCCTTAGGTGGGTCTTGCTGCAGCTGCTGTGGGGGATGGGGATGAGGTTCCCAGGTCAATGGAGTTCTGTACCTAGGAGGATTATGGCTGCCTCTGCTTAGTCATGCAGGTTGTCAGGGAAGTGGGGGAAAGCTGGCAGTCATAGGTCTCACCTAGCTCCCACACAATCTGAAGGGCTAGTCTCACTCCCACCATGCCCCCGACTAACAGAACCAAGTCTGATTCCAGGCAGTTGGAAAGTAGGGCTGAGAACTTGCCCCAGGCTACCAAGCTCCCAGCTGCAAAAAAAAAAAAAAAAAAGGCCTTTAGTTCTTCCCCTGCCTGTGAGTCTGCATACCAGATTCACACCCTCCCCCATGTTCTGGCCAGGAGGCTTCTCAACTGGTTCAAATTGTTACAAAGTTTAGCTGGAGACATCCTTCTCCCTGTGGCATTTTCCCTACACCTCTGGCCACCCACCCGAATGATCCGTGTCATGCCAGGCAGGAATGGCCTCCTCAGAGACCCAGCGAGCTCCCAGACCCTTTCCCTCTCCTTCCTCTAGCCCTATATTTCACTCGGCTTTCTAAATTGACTCAGTTCCAGGTAAGCTCAGAGTCTTCTCCTGCAAGCTAGACCTTCAGTTTCCTCAGTGGGGGTCTGTGTTTGGGACTAGAAGATATCCCTTTGCCACTTCCACAGTTTGGGGACTCACATTATTTGGGGTGTCTTCTGAGTCCTGGGGGAGCAGTCCTCTTCCTTTAGAGGGTCTGTGGGTCCTCTCAGGATTCCTGACTTATTCCTGCAGTTGTTCTGGAGGAAAAATTCACAATGCAAGTCTCTGCACACTGCTCTGTCCATCTGAGTTGGAACTTTAATCTAGTCCTTCCTCCCATCTGCCATGATGATCCACAATCTCTATTTTAAAAGAGAATTTCTTTTAACTAAGAACAGTCAAATAAAAAGAAAAAAAATCACTAAAACCTAAAAGTTGATTCACAATTTATATAATTGATTTTAGCTTATTCATTTAACAAACATATTTTATAGATAAGACACTTTATCATACAGATGTAATCATGATCTTAAGTAATGAACTTCACTGATAGTGTTTCTTCATTGGGCATTCATAGCTGAGGGATGTGTGCAAAATCCTCTGTACATTGAAAAAGTCTCTTATGTGAGTGCTTGGACAAAGCCATCGAGATCATTAGGAAGGAGACCTTGCTCATTTTCTCTCTTATACTTTATAGCTTTATCTCTGCTTTGGATCCTCAATCTCAGTATATAAACGTTTGTCTCCCCATATTCCTTTCATAAGCTTAAGAATCCTCGAGGTACCACTATTTTTTTCTTTTCATTCTCTAAAAAGCCACTAAAAAGGTAGCTAAAAAAGAAAAACAATAAGATAACATCTGCCTTTTCCATTGCCGTCTACTTCACCCCAACCTTCTCTAACTCGTTGATATGGTTTGGCTGTGTCCCCAGCCAAATCTCATTTTGAATTGTAGCTCCCATAATTCCCATATGTCATGAGAGGGACCTGGTGACAGGTAATTGAATCATGGGGTCGGGTCTTTCCCATGCTGTTCTCACGACAGTGAATAAATCTCATGAGTTCTCATCGTTTCATAAAAGGTAGCTCCCCTGCCCACACTCTCTTGCCTGCCGCCATGTAAGGCATGCCTTTGCTCCTCCTTCATCTTTTGCCACGATTGTGAGGTCTCTCCAGTCATGTGTCCATTAAACCTCTTTTTCTTTATAAATTACCCAGTCTTTGGTATGTCTTTATTAGCAGCGTGAGAATGGACTAACACACTCATGATTAGGCAGAACATAGAATAGTAGTTTGGAATGTGGGCTCTGAAGCCACACAACATAGGTTCTACTCTTGATCTTACACCTCCTGACTTTGTGACATCGGTTAAGTTTTTTAAATTTTTATTTGCTAAAATAACTTCATTTGTAAAATGAACATTATGATTATACCTACATCTTAGGATTGCTGAGAAAATTAAATGAGATACTTTTAACTACTTAGAAATGATAATACACAGTACTTAGTGTGTTCTGGAAATTGTCATTGTTATACTTCTTCTAAACCCATCATCTAAATCTTTTACTGGCACAGATCATGAATGTCTCAAGTGACTATATTTCAAGAATTCCAGGGACAGTCCCAGTGTACACCTGTTGTCTGAGCATAATGATTGGTAGCATTCTGTTTTAATCTCTAATCTCTCTCAGTTTGGAAATAAATTACATGCTCATCCTAATACTGACTTGCAATTGAAAAAGCCAGTAGGCCCATTTTTGTACCTTTCCAGCATTACTTTAAACTGTAGTGCATACTTTTATTTCTAAAATTCTTATTCTCAGGCTTCTGTAATTGGAAGAATCATGCGCATATCCACTGTACCTGCCCATGAGGGTTGCAAGCGCTAGCAGGTGGCAAGCTCTCACACAGCTTCTCACTGTGGTCCAGGACTTCCAAGGGAATGCTTGCTCATGGATTTGACCAGATCCACAAAGATTATACCACTTTCGCAATAGTTCTGTGATTATTACGTTCATATGTATTTATGTTGAATATCACCTATACAACATTTAGAAAATAACTATGTCCCATTCTTATATTTTTCTAAACCCTTTCAGTAGCTGAATTTCCATTTCTTCTCCATGTTTTTAATTTATGGCTTTAAAGATTAAGGATTCTTGCTTTAAGTTCAACCTACGACCTCTTTAATGAGTTAAAAACATCAGGATACAAAATAGCAGACTTCATCACTGAAAAAAAATAACCTATCTAATTCAGAAAGTCTGTTTCTCTTAAAAAAAAAAAAAGTTCTCTGTGCCAAAACATGTGAAACTCTTGTCGAATCTCAATCCTGTGCATTCACTTTATGCCCCCAGAATGTGTTTGGAATAATGGAGCATCAGGTTGACTATAGCTGAACCAATGACCAGAAAATATCTTCCACCAGCATCACACTTTTTAAATCTTGACCTTATTTAAGAGAAGGGATGAGAGATGCCCAAGTAACAGTTGAAATTAAGCCACTCCCCTTCATTTGAGAACAGATAATCTAACGCCATGGATTCTTCTTCATCCCAACCAAGTCATTCTTTTAATCAATTAAAAGCAGAGACTAATGCACTAAGGTGAAACTCTTACCTGTGTGTAGCAACAGTATTGCAACATTCCCTGATTATTGTCAGGCCTTAAGACTCAGATTCTGCTCCGATTCCTCAGTTGACTATCTTTCCAATTAATACAAAATCTTTATGGGCTTGGATCAATTTTAAACTTGCAGTTCATTTAGCAGAGGCCCACATATTTTTCAATATACTTTTCAGTCTCATTCTAAAAGCTAACTTGCCCTATCCATACTTCCTTGCCTGGATCTTAGCTATACAGAAAGAGAGCTCAGAACCATTGTTGCTGTAGATCCGACTCTTAAATATTACCTATTAACCAGATTCATTGCTTCCCACCTAACTGGATGTTCTAATAATAATGACTTGCAGAATTTGTTAGGTGGCAGTAGAGTATTCTTATTGGTTAGTTCTCCAGTTCCTCCCTTTGCCCCAGGCCTGGAGTATGCCTCTATTATAATATTCTCCCATGCTTTTGGGCTTCCAGAGTGCTCAAGTCTGAATATATCCAAGCGAAAATAGTATTCTCTTGCTGCCACTTATTAGCTGTGAGATCTTGATATGTTTACATAATTACTCCTGTGACTCAGTTTTCCAATTTGTACAGAAGAGGATAATAATACTTTATCTGCCTATTCAACAGATTTTCTATGGATGAAGCAAGACTGTGGTGTTATTCATTAAATGCTTTTTAATTATAAACTAATATACAAGTTACAGTATATTATCATGATGCTAGTGATTCACAGATGGATATGTATATAACTTCATATAATACACTTTATTAGAAATAGAATCTTTGGTGTGTCAACTTTAATGTTAAATTTTAGTGTTTCTTAATGTCTCAGGCAAAACAAGGACTAGCTAATGCATTATTTACAATGGGGAAAACCACAGAGAAAAATATCATGTGACTATTATTTCTAATTTTTGTGTACCTTGTCGCATTTTATATAAGCCTGATTCACTTGTCATTTTCAACATGTAGGTGACTGTGGTGACAGCATAGTCAGCTTTGTAAAAAATGCATTCAAACCTATTGCCCTGGACAAAGGCCATCAACATACATTTAAATCATAAAAAGTGGATTGGATACTGGACAGTCTAGTCCAAAGACTTGTCACCTTAGGTGAGCATAATACTGGAAGGGCCCTAAAGCTGCAAGATGTTATCTTTTGAGACACACTTTTTTGGATAATTAATTTTCTTATTATTTACCATTCTATTGCTGTCTTGCTTTTGCTCACTGACCTTGGTCACTTTTACTAATAACATTGTTTTTCTGTCTAATTTATTTTGCTTATACCTTTCAATGGTAGATATTTTTAAAATATATGTAAATTTATTTGTAATAGCATAGCACCATAATTTTATACAAAGTAACTAGGTAGGATTACTTAACGAAAGTATATATTTGAAAAAAAATTCTGAATACTACTGAAGTAATATAAAATGACAATGGTTGATGAATTTCCAATGCTAAGTGTACAGTACTGATTATATTCCTGAAAAGCAGGAATTTGTATTGCTAAACCTTCTATGCCAAGACTTTTCAGATATACTAACAATAGAACCTATATTTATTGAGCTCACTCATTTTAGGTTAAACAAGTATTGAATACTGACAGATTAAATATATAGTTACAAAGAATCATTCACTTGCTGAACGCTTATTTTAAAAAGGAAAATTTTAGAAAAGAACAGTGAAACTTAAAACATGTTGTAAGAGAGAAAAGAAAGGAAGCTCGCATTTATCAAGAGGCATTATAATAGCCCGTTTTCACACTGCTGATAAAGGCATACCTGAGACTGGGCAATTTACAAAAGAAAGAGAGAGGTTTATTAGACTTACAGTTCCACATGGTTGGGGAGGTCTCAAAATCATGGCAGATAGTGAAAGGCACATCTCACATGGTGGCAGACAAGAGAAGAGGGCTTGTGCAGGGAAAGTCTCCTTTTTAAAAATCATCAGATCTCATATAACTCATTCACTATCATGAGAACAGCATGGGAAAGACCCACCCCCATAATTCAGTCACCTCCCACGACATGTGGGAATTGTAGGAGTTACAATTCAAGATGAGATTTGAGTGGGGACATGGCCAAACCATATCAGGAATATTCATAAATGGGGAAATAAAAGAGATTAAATTTAAGATTTGGTTGTTATGGCCTATGGGGCACAGGATCAGGAGACAAAACTCACAGGTAGAAGAATGTGGAAAATATCATTGGAAACATCTTCATGAAAGTCGAACTCCAAAGGGCTCCTGTGTAAGAGCAAAGTAAAAATAACACCTATTATAAACTACAAGAAGAAAAAATTACCTGTCTCAAATCTTGGCATTGAATTAAGTGAAAAACTCTTCTTTGGTTTATAACCATGAACTATTCTTTATTTAAGTTTGAGGAAACTCAAATTTCTTTCACAGGTTAAAAATAAAGTCAAGTGGGAAGCCATGTTCAAGTTGACAAAGCGGTTGCAGCCACTCAGCACGCTGATCAGCCTGGCACCCCACCCCCAAGGAAGCCACAGTTGAGTCAGCAAAGCAGCTGTGCCCCCTCAGTGCCTGAACTGATGTGACACAATCTAACTTGCACCACAAATACCACAAAGCCCTGCAGCCACTGTTGACACAGATTACAGCTGAAGAAGCTGCACAAATAGTACACTACTACACCCACCCAGAACCAGAGCCTACCTACCCTACTCAAATGATATCCTAAGACGCATCTGCAGATGATAGTGTTTCCTTACAAAACACACTTTATGAAATTGGAAGAGGTGTTTTTTACCCTGTCTGCATGGTTATCAATGCTAGGGCACAAGAAACATGAAAAAGCAAGAAAACTTGTCACCACAAAGGAACATAATGTTTTTCCAGTAACTGACCCCAAAGAAATAGAAATTTATAAATCATCTGAAAATGAATCCAAAATAATGATCTTAAGAAACTACAGCAAGATACAGGAAAATGCAGATAGATAATTCAAGGAAATTAGAAAAACAATTCATGGTCTAAATGAGAAATTCAACACATAAATAAACGTAATGAAAAAGAACCAAGCAGAAACTTTGGAACTGAAGAATTCAATGAATGAAATAAAAAATGCAACTAAGAACTTCAACATCAGACTAGATCAAGCAGAAGAAAGACTCTCTGAATTTGAATACATGTCTTTTAAAAGAACCCAGGGGAATAAAAAAGAAAAAGAATGAAAAAGAGCAAAGTAAGTCCACTGGACTTATGGGACACAATTAAGTGAATAAATTTTGGCATTATGGGAGTCAGAGAGGAAAAAGAAATGAAGAATGGCACAGAAGTCTTATTTAACAAAATAATTGCTGAAAATGTCCCCAAGTCTTGGGAGAGATATGGACATCTAGATCTGCTGAAGCTCAAAAGTACTCAAATAGATACACCCCAAAAGTGTTCTTGCCTAGGAACATTATATCAAACTATCAAAACTCAAAGACAAGGAAAGAATTCTAAAAGCAGCAATAGAAAAGCATCAAATCTCATACAGGGGAATTGCATTAGACTATTAGTGAGGTTTCACAGCAGAAAATTTGCAGACTAGCAGAGAATGAGATGATATATGTATAGTGCTGAAAGAAAAAGACATCTTCTAGAAAAGAATACTATACCCAGAAATGCTATATTTCAGTTACAAAAGATATATAAAGTCTTTCTTAAACAAGCAAAAGCTGAGGGAATTTATAACCACTAGACGGACATTAAGAAATTATTAAAAGAATGCTTCTACTGGAAGAGAAGGAACAATAATTACAAACACAAAAACATATAAAAGCATAAAACTCACTCATCGAGGTAAATTCATAATCAAATTCATGACACTCCATTATTGTGATGGTGATGTATAAATATTTCAAATATCTGGTATACACGTAAAAAAACAAATGGCCAAACGTAACTATAATAGCTACAATAAGTTATAAAGGAATACACAGGCTGGGCATGGTGGCTCACATCTGTAATCCCAGCACTTTAAGAGGCCAAGGTAGATGGATCACAAGGTCAGGAGATTGAGATCATCCTGGCCAACACGGTGAAACCCTGACTGTACTGAAAAAATACAAAAACTTAGCTGGGCATGGTGGCACACATCTGTAGTACCAGCTACTCAGGAGGCTGAGACAGGAGAATCACTTGAACCCAGGAGGCGGAGGTTGCAGTGAGCCGAGATCACACCACTGCACTCCAGCCTCGGCCACAGAGTGAGACTCCATCTCAAATAAATAAATAAATAAACAAACAATATAAAAAATGTAAATTTTTGCAAGAAAAATATAAATTGTGTGTGTCTAGGGGGTAAAAGTCTAGAGCATTTGTATGTTACCTAAATTAAATTGCTACCCACATAAGATCATCTATTTTAATGATGAGATGTGTAATGTAAGTCTCAGAAAACACAAAGTAAAATTGACATTACATACACAAACAAGAAAGAGAAAGGAATCAAAACAGCAGGATAGAAAAATTACCAAATGACAAATGTATCCATGAAGAGGGGGAAAAAAGGAACACAGGATCTACAAAACAACCAGAAAATAATTAACAAATTGATAAGATTACATTTTTACCTATCAAAAATAACATTGAATGTAAGTAAATTAAATTTTCCAACCAAAAGACAAAGTGACTAAATGAATTTTTAAAATGAGATATAACTATATGCTGCCTACAAGAGTCATTTTTAGCTTTAAGGACACACATAGGCTGAAAATAAAGGGATTAAGAAAGCATTTCATGCAAGCACTTACAAAAATAAAGCAGAAGTGGTTATACTTACATGAGATAAAAAAGATTCCAAGTCAAAAACTATTATAAGAGTCAAAGATAGTCATTATTTAATGATAATGATTCCATTTATCAAGGAAACATAACAAACATAGATATATATGCTCCCAACATTGGGACATCTAAATATATAAAGCAAATATTAATGGACATAAAGGAAGAAACAGATAGCAATACAATAATAATATGAGACTTAAATACCCCTCTTTCAACAATGGACAGATCAATCAGACAACATTAACAAGGAAACGCTGGGCTTGAACTGTACTTTAAACCAAATGGGTCTGACAGACACACATAGAACTTTTTATCCAACAGCAACAGACTGTACACCCTTTTCTAGGGTACATGGAACAGTCTCCAGAATAGAACATATGTTAGGCCACAAAACAAGTTTTAACAAATTCAAGAGGATTCAATCTGTATCTATATTGTTTTTGACAACTGTATGTAACTAGAAATCAATAACCAAAATTCTTGGAAATTTTCCAAATGCATGGGAATTAAGCAACATGTTCCAATGAGCCAAAAAAAAAAAAAAAAAAAGGAAATTTTAAAATATCTTCGGATATAAATGCGTACATTAAAAAAGAAGATACATTTCAAATAAATAACCTTGAATTATACTTCAAGAAGCAAGAGAAATAATAAAATATCAAGCCTAAAGTTAGCAGGGAGGAAGAAATTATAATAAAGAATAGAACAGAAATAAATCAAATAGCAGAAAAATGGTATAAAAATTAGTAAAACCAATAGTTGGTTCTTAGAAAAAATAAATGAAATTGCCAAACTTATAGCTATACTAAGAAAGAAAAAGAAAGAAGACTCAAGTAAACAAAATCAGAAAAATAAGTAGAGACCTTACAACAGATGCCTCAGAAATAAGAATTATAAGGTACTATTATGAATAGTTATGTCCCAACAAATTGAATAACCTAGAGAAAAAGGATAAATTTGTAGAAAAATATGACCTATCAATATTGAATCTGGAAGAAATAGAAAGCTTGAGAAGACCAATAACAAATGAAGAGAATGAATAAGTAATTAAAAACCTTCCAATAAAGAAAAACCCAGGACCAGATGGCTTCATGGCTGAACTCTACCAAACATTCAAAGAATAATTATGACTAAGACTTCTTCAATTCTTCCAAAAGAAATGGAGCAGAGGAAATGCTTCCAAAGACAGTTCATGAGGCCAGCATCATCTTGATACCTAAGCAAGGCAAATACACTCCACAAGCCAATATCTCTTCTAAGATAAACCCCAGAAACCAATATATCTTCTAAATATCAATACAAAAATACTCAATAAATGTTAACAAACCAAATTCAACAACACATCAAAAAGTTTATACATCCTAAACAAGTAAGATTCATCTTGGGCATGCAAGTCTGGTTTAATATACACAGATCAAACAATATGATATATCAAATTAACAAAATAAAAGATACAAACCACGTGATCATTTAAAGCATTCAACGAAGTTCAACATTCTTTCATGATAAAAGCTTTTAACACTTTGAGTAGAGAAGGAAAGTTCCTCAACACAATAAAAGCTGTTTATGAAAACCCCACAGCTAATTTTATAATCAACAGAGAAAAACTGAAAGCTTTTCCACTAAGATTCAGAACAAGGCAAGGATGTCCACTCCTTTCACTTCTATTCAATATAGTAATGGAAGTACTAGCAAGAGCAATCAGAAAAGAAAAATGAAATAGAAGGCATTTAAATTAGAAATGAAGAAGTGCAATTCTCACTATTTACCAATGATATAGTTTTATATGTAGAAAACCCCCAAAACCTCACACACACACACACTGTTAGAACTAGAAAATGAATTAAAGTTGAAGAACACAGAAATCTACACACAATTCCAAACAAATAACAACCTAGCTGGAAAAAAAACAGGAAACAATCCCACTTACAATAGCATTTTTTAAAAGTACCTAGGATAAATTTAACCAAGGAGGTGAAATATTTATACACTGAAAACAATAAAATATTAATGAAATAATTTGAAGCAGATACAAATAAATGAAAAGGTATCCCATGTTCATGGATGGAAAAAAATATGCTTAAAATGTCCATACTATCCAAAACAATATATAGATTTAATGCAATCTCTATAAGAACTCCAATGGTATTCTTCACAGAAATAGAGAAAACAATCCTAAAATTTGTATGGAACCACAAAAATTCCCTGAATAGCTAAAGCAATCTTGAGAAAGTAAAACAAAGTTGGAGGCATTTCATTTTATAATTTAAAATTATATTACAAAGCTATGGCAATCAATACAGTGTGGTGCTGGCATAAAACAGACACATAGGCTAATGAAACAGAAGACAGTTTCCAGAAATAAATCCAAACATATATGGTGAAATAATTTTTGACAAGGGCACCAGGAGGAAACAATGGGAAATGGATAACCTATTCAATAAATTGTTCTGGGAAAACTGGTTTTCCACCTACAAAAACATGGAAGTGAAAACTTATCTTACACCATACAAAAAAATCAATTCAAAATAGGTAAAAAACCTAAAACCAAAAAACTCTAAGAAGATAACATAGAATATAATCTCTACTTTGGTCTTGGCAATAATTTTTTTGAGTCTGACAACTAAAGCGCTATCTTCAAAAACAAAAATAAATAAATTGATTACCTAATCAAAAAGTCTCTGTACAGAAAAGGAAACAATCAACAATATAAAATGGCAATGTTTGGACTGGGAAAAAATGCAAGCCTCATATCTAATAAGAGTTTAACACATAAAATGTATTAAAGAACACTTAAAACTCAATAGCAGAAAAACCAATAACCCAATTAAAAAAGAGCAAAGGATCTGAACAGACATTAATCCAAAGAAGACATAAAGATGGCCAATAGGTATATGAAAAGTGCTGAACATCACTAATCATAAGGTAAATGTAAATTAAAACCACTATAAGGTATTACCTCTTACCCATAAGTATGGCTATTATCATATGACCCAGCAATCCCACTTCTGTGTATATATCCAAAGAAGATGACATCACTACTTCATAAAGATATCTGCACATTTATGTTCATTGCAGCATTATTCTTAATAGCCAAGATGTAGAAACAACCTAAATGGACATTGACAGATGAATGGATAAACAAAATGTGGTATATACACACAGTGGAATATTATTTAACCTTTAAAAAGAGGGAAATTCTGCATTTACCACAACATAGATGGATCTAGAGGACATTATGCTAAATGAAATAAGCCAGACAGAGAAAGAAGGAAAATCTTGCATAATCTCACTTATATATAAAATATATTTTTTAAAAAAGTCAAACTCACAGAGGTAGAGAATGAAACAGTGGTTATCACAGGTTTGAGGAGGGGAGGAAATGTGGAGATGTAAGTCAAAAGATACAAAAAAGCAAAAATTTAGGATGAACCAGTCTAGAGATCTAACATACAACATGAGGACTAAAGTTAATAAAATTCTGTTGCATTCAATATATTTGTTAAATAAGCATATTCTAGGTGTTCTTGTCACAAAAAGTAACTATGTGAGATGATAGGTATGTTAGCATACTTTAGTAACTATTTTACTGTCTATATGTATCTTATAATGTCATGTTGTAAACCTCAAATATACACACTAAAATTTATTTGGAAAAACTGAAGCCAATAATTTAGTTTAAAACCATTATTGTTTTATAGCAAATTTAAGCAATTGGCAGAAGTGAGTGCTGAGTCTCTCTGGAGCAAGTCACTTACAAGAAGACTGTAAAGTATTCTCTTAGATAAAGACCTAAAAAGGATGAGCTCGCAATAAAAATAAAAAGAAAATATGAGGAAGTGCAAACAGGAAAACTGACAGCAGTGCAAAACCTGCACATTTTTAATATTTTGAAGTTGCTAGACCAAAATATTGGTAGTATATATGATATGTTCAAGTAACTAAAAGAAACAACTGAAAATATTTGCAAGAACAGACTATTAAAGTGTCTGAACACATTTCAATAAAGACTTGATTGAAACCTCTAGCTGTGAAAAGTGTGAACATTGAGATAAAAATTCAATAGATATGTTTTACTGGGCTAAAGAGAGAATTAGCAAACTTAAATAGAAACCATAAGCTTTGTCTAAATGTTGTCCAAAAAGAAAAAGTGATGGGAAATATGGAAAAGTGTTAAAGGTATAATGGATACATCAAGATTTAATTTATATCTTACCTAAACCAGAAATGAAGAGAGGTTACATGAAACAATGAGCAAATACTATGGTAATATGTGATTAATCTAACTAAACATTGATCATATAAACCACAATTAAAATAATGCATTGCATGATAAAAAAATAGAACAAAATATTTGACAATATTCAATAGATTAGAAAATGGTCATTGTATTTTAAGTATAGGGAAGCTAAGTGGATTTCTTGGATAATAGTAAATATGTTACCAAATATTAGAATTTAAGAAATACACATCTTAAAAACTTCTTGAATTACTATATACAAAAGTAAAATAAATTGTGCAATAGTAGTAGCAAAGAAATAGAATGAGAAAAAGTAATATATTTTAAAATGACCAACTATTAAAAGACAGAATGCAGACATGATAGGTCTCATAAAAATTACAAAATAACAAGGTATAAATGCTTTGTTTAAAAAAACTGAGTAAATTAAAAATGAATTCAGCTATATATTATTTGCAATACTCATGTCTGTATATATGTATACAGAAAGGTTGAAAATAAAAAAGATAAAAAGAAAATACTAAAAGAAATACAATTTATCTATATTAAGATCAGAAAGAAAGCTTTAAAGCAAGAATAATAATTTCCACTGTTAAAGAGGATTACTTTTAATAATAAAAACTTCAAATTTCTAGGAAGATATAACAAATTTCTATGCACCTAATAACATATCATCAAAATGTATAAGTCAAACCACTGAAAACCAAGAGGAACAGTCAAATCCACAAATCACAATGGAGATTTTGATGTAACTTTCTCAGAAATTGATAGATTAAGTAAATAAAAATTAAGCGTAGATTTAAATATCAGAATAACATAAAGTTTTTGCAAATAAAGTGATAGAATAGGAGTATCTTAGATTCTATCCAGTGTACAATACATATCTCATTTGAACATTCATATAATATTTAGAAAAACTTTCTACTTAGTGAGTTCCATAGCAAGTCACAAAAAATTTCAGAGAATTGACCTCTTACAGACCATGTCCTCTGACCATAACTAATAATTATGATTGTAGTAAAAAACATAACTTTTTAAACTTCATCTGTATCATATTAAGAAACATGTTTTTAAATAACTCATAAATCAAAATGAAATATTAATTAAAATTTAAAAAATTAGATTCAGTGATAATAAAACTATACAATAGTCAAATTTGTAGTATCTGGCTAAATAGTATTTAAAGAGGCATTTATAGTGTGTACATTAGAATTAAAGAAATTGTATAAATGAATTTACTAAACATCTAACATTGAAAGTTAGTAAAGAACAATATAATATGCCCAAAGGAAGGAGAGGGAAGAAGATAATACAGATCAGAGTGAGAAGCTAATGTAATAGGAAATACACAAAATATAGAATCTGTAAAGTAAAAAGTGAAAAAAGTTACCTGAAAATATTAAGTATTGAAGTGAATATAGTACTATGATTAGAGTACTCATGTACTGCAGGTGCAAGTGTAACTTGGTACAACAACTTTGGAATACAATTAGGCATATATACTATCGTTGAAGATTAACATACTTTACAACCCAAGAGTTCTAGTACTAGTTTTTTTAATATATATATAATACAGAAACTATGGAGACTGTGCACCTGGAAATAGATGCAGAAATCTTCATAGATGTACTCTCTGGAATAAAAATATATTATTTTTTTTAAAAGGTATGCACAACACAAATGACATTAAAAGTAAAATGGCCAAATTATGGTATATTCCTACAATGAAGTCCTAAAAAGTAATAAAAATTAAATTATAGCTACATGCAGTAATACTGACATATCTTAGGAAAATAATATTGATATAAAAGAGAAACTCAGAAAATAAGTGCTATATTTTTTAAAATTTAAAAAACATGCAGGAATAAATAATATACTATTATAGATAAATAGGCGTATGGCAAAAGTATAAAGCAAAGCAAATAAATACAAATACAACTTCAGGATAGTTTTTTTTTTTTTTTCAGAGAAAATGAGAAAAAATAAAATTTTTTTCTGATGGAATCAGAAAGGGCCATGCATGCATCAAAGAAAATTTCTCTTCTGATATTGGGTTGTGAGTGTAGGAATGTCCATAGCTTTAGTACATTTATATCTTACAGATAATTTATAAACATTAGTTTTTTTCTACTTAACACTTAATAAAAATATTTTTTTAAATGAGTCCTACAGTTGGAAGATGAGACCTAAGGAGAAAAGATCCCCTCACTAGGGTAACTTGGACTGTTACACAACTGTGGGCAAGTTGTGGGCAGGCTAGACAACCTGAACTATAAAACCTGTTCACAAATAAGAAATTCGTAAAAATTTTAAAATGTGCTTTTTGAAATAGAAATGTTCTCTGTAAGAATCAAGCTCATAAAATCTTTACACGCCTATGAGCATTGTTTCAACCAGCCATTCCTTTCATCTACTCAGTTCTCTCCATGTCTGCACTGCAATTAGTCCAAGTTGCCATTCTTTCTTCTTTGGACCACTACAGTCATCTCTGAATGAGCTGCCCCACATTTGCCCAAGCTTCCTACGATCCATTTGTACTGCATAGTCAGATAATTTTTTCCTTCCAACAACAACAACAAAAATCCTGTTACCCTCAACTCTTCCGTAAACTCCTACTCAAATTGTGCTTTCAATGACTTGTCATTGCTTTCATCACAAACACAAATGCCTTAGCTGCATCTGCAAGGCTTGGCATGGTCTGGCCCAAGCTTCTGCCTCTTTCTTTTGCACGTAAAGGAAGACATACAAGCAATCACAAACATGAAAAAGTGTTCAACATCACTAATCATCAGAGAAATGCAAATTGAAACCACAATGAGATACCTTCTCATACCAGTCAGAATAGCTATTATTAAAAAGTCAAAAAACAACATACGCTGGAGAAGCTGCAGAGAAAAGAGAATGCTTATACTCTGCTGGTGGGAATGTAAATTAGTTCAGCTACTGTGGAAAGCAGTTAGAATATTTGTCAAAAAACTTAAAACAGAATTACCATTCAACCCAGCAATGCTTGCTGGGTGTATACTCAAATTAAAATAAATTATTCTAGCAAAGACACATGTGCTATACTCATTGCAGCACCATTCACAATAGCAAAGACATGGAAACAACATAGATGCCCTTCACCAATAGATTGACTAAAGAAACTGTGGTACGTATACATCATGGAATACAATGCAGCCAAAAGAAAGAATGAATTCATGTCCTTTTCAGCAACATGGATGAATCTGGAGGTCATTATCCCAAGTGAACTAATGCAGGAACAGAAATCAGAATATCACACATTCTAACTTATAAGTGGGAGCTAAATATTGAGTACAGCAGGACAACAATGGACACTGAGGTCTACTGAAGGGAGAAGGCTGGAAGGAGAGTGAAGGTTGGAAAAAGACAAAAAAAAAAAAACAAGATGAGAATAGGAAGAATTAATTTAGACTAGAGGGTTAAAAAGGAAAAACTACTATAAATCTTATATCATCAGGGGACATGAGGTGAAGTGGTATGGCAAAGAAAGAGAATAACTCTTAACAGTGGAAAACAAAAATAGAGTTAAATCTTGTGTTGTGATGAACTTGGAGAATCAAGTATTAATAGAAGAGGACCGGTAAAGAAATTAACAGGAATCTAAGGTCTGTCGTATTCTGTGCCATCCTGACATCTCTGTTTTCTTAAATAAACCCTCCTCTACATCCAGGTTATTGAGTGTGCACCAGTTGGGATTTGCTGGTTTCTCTCTTTTGCCTTTTTTCCTGCTGCACCTTTCTCCCAGAATGCTGTGCTATTCTCTCCTCCATTCATATCATGTATTTTATTCAAGACAGAGCTAAAGTTTCACCTCTCATAAGAAGCCCTCACTAATCATTTCTTACTCTAAAGTACTGTATATGTTCTAGTACTTAAGATTCCATTTAGCACTTAATTACTTGAAGTGATGTACCCAATTACCTAGGAGTCAGACATCTTCAGTTTCAACCATCCAGAGTAAAACAAGGAATTGGAAGCAATTTTTTCAAAAAAAACAAAAAAAAAACAGATGACTTGTAGAAAAAAAATAGCACTCTTTTAATCCATGCACGCATGAGTCAGTGTCACTTAAGGCTCTAAATGTACCGAGGAGCCTTCTGGTTTCCCCAGAACACACAGGAACACACATATGGTTCACGAACTCTACCCTACTCTACTCTCTCAATTCCTGTTACAAGGACAATCAAAATTCTGTTTTGTTTTCGCTTTCTGACAGCCTAACTTCCTACCCACTGTATTGGTCTGTTTTCATACTGCTATAAAGAACTGCCTGAGACTGAGTAATTTATAAAGAAAAGAGATTTAATTGACTCACGTGGCGGGGGAGGCCTCAGGAAACTTACAATCATGGTGGAAGCAAAACCAGGCATGTCTTACATGGCAGCAGGGTAAGAGAGAAAAGAGCAATGGGGGGAACTGCCAAACACTTTTTAAAACCATCAGATCTCCTGAGAACTAATTCATTATCATGAGAACAGCCTAGGGGGAAACTGCCCTCATGATCCAATTGCCTCCCACCAGGTTCCTCCGGAAACATGTGGGGATTAATAGGGATTGCAATTAGAGCTGAGATCTCTCTGGGGACATAGAGCCAAACCGTCAACCACTAAAAATCAGCTTTGAATCAACTCCTATGAAAAGGCCGTAATGTCAGGAAGCAAGTAGTAATAAGATCCACAATACCAATGTTGTTTTGGAGAGGAGACTTAGATGAGAGGCTGTATTAACTATATTTAGGACAATTTTTATTTGGGTAATTTTGAATGGAATTGCACTCATATTCTAGGCATTATTTGAATCTGCCTAGAAAATAAGTGGATTTGGAAGAACACTGAATCTTAAAGGAAAGGGAGAATCTGTGCAATATTATAGAATTAACATTAGCAGAACTTCATGACAGTAATATTCACACTGTACAGCTTACACCCTGCTATTAGATAAAGTTTTATTTTTCTAACTTAGTTGCCCAAACCTTCAAAGTTCAACAGGACTAGGGACTTATTTAGTGAGTTTTGGAAAAATTGTCCCAGGCCCTAGTAGAACAGGAAACATCTGATAAGTCAAAAGGCAAGCCCCATCTGCTGATTACTTCTGAGTTTTTTGTTGAGTAGTTGCCTCAAGGCTGTATTTCTCAATCTGTTTATTATTATTAATTATTATTATTACTGCCCCTTTAAGGAGCTTTTAAAAATCAGTGTGACAAGACAGATTATCTGGGCCAGATTATCTATGCAGTTACCATTACCACAGAGCAGTCTCAGTAATGGTCACTCCAGCCTATTAATTCAGCATGGGGTTCATCATATATATATATTTATCCTTTACCACATAAATAACTAAAAGGTGATAAAATCTTTTATCTTGATTTTTCCGAATAAAAAAGATCGACTATAAAAAAATATATATTTTTCCTGATCACTCACCCATCAAATTTTAATATCACAGGTATAGTCCGTATCTGTTTATATACTCTATATTTTATATATATATATATATGTTTTATTTGCAAAAAGAATTATTTTAGTGCAGTGTAAGACTAAGTACAAGTTTTAAACTAAAAACTAAATTAAAAGTCACAATGCTATTACATTTAACTTTTTAACTGTATTTGTTGACTTAACTTATTTAGTTACATAAATTACAGTGTTTCAAGATACACATTTAAGATACCAATTTATACAAAAATTTTTTTTTCTCTCTCTCTCTTTCTCTGTGGCTGCAGGCAAGTTTACTAGCTGAGTTGCAAAGCCCTGAACCAAGTCACTGACTGGTGTCCACCTGGGAAATTGCCCGCAGTAGCAAGGCAGGCTGCTGACTGGGGAGGAAAGCACTGGGCACCAGGAGGAAACAGGGGTAGAGGGGAAACTTGCTCTCTGCAGCTCACAGTGCTACCCCTGTCTGTTGTGCTGTAGGTCTAGATTTGGCCTGTAGGTCACACTTTGCAAGTCAGTAACCTAAATTATTAACTTGTAAGCAGTAAATAGATTAGGAGGCTAAAGTGTTATGTGAAATTGTTCCATTGCCCAAAATGTTACATCAGTGAGTAACATTATTATGCTGTACTATATTACTTTTTGTTTCCAATTAGCAGGGACATTTTTATTGTATCTGTTGATGGAAGTGTTTCTTTAGAAACAAAGTCCTCTAAACCAACAGAGACCAAGAATACAAAAATAGGAGGCAACCTTAGCAGGTATGTTATTACTGGGAGTGATGATATATCTACTCATGATTCCCAGATGTATTTATTTTGACTGTACCCTGTTCTATGGCAGAACACACCAATTCTGCAAGGGGTAATTTTGCAGATGGCAGTATAACTGAACCTACCATGGGTCATTTTATCATTCCGCTGAGCCAGTAATTTCTGAGAAATGGAGTAAGTTGTAGGATTACTGCAATTCAGAAACATTGTCACAGTTGTTATGTTTCTTTTGTGGTGAAATGAGTCACTTAAGTGGAAACAATGTTATGCAGACTATGAAAACAGTCACTATGGCAATTTGAAAGTCCATAGATGATGGTGCTAGCAAAAGAGTGTGTCAGCCATGGAAGACAAATCTATATCTGGAACATGTGTCTTTTGCTCTGAGGATATGTCTCTATCTCTACTATGAGGAAGATGAAGCAGATCTCATGTAATTTATGGGTTAAAGTAGGGGGACCAAGGAACAGCTGGTCCCTCCAGGGCATGATGATTACTAGCAACTAAACATTGGCTCCTGCTGTTGGTAGGTTGGGCATTTAGCAGTGGTGGTAGTTGTCTCACACTTGGTGAGGTAGACGCCCTGCTGTTAAGTCCCTGCATAAGCCTCTATCACCGCCTTCATGGACACTTTGTACATGGGTCCATTTGGCAAGTAGCAGGTGGCTGAGTAAAGAGAATGACTGACATTCACAAGCTGATTCATTTAATCCACCTAATGATTAATAGCCTCACAAAATTATACATGTTAATATTTATGTACCAAACATCATGGTGGTTTAATAAACAAATTCTTCCAGAAAATCACGAAGAACTAAAAATTTGTGCACAAAATTATAGTGTTAGATTTCAGTGTATTTTTTCAGAACTTAAACATCAGTAGATAAAATAAATTAAAACTGTATTTGAAGATTGAGTAAATGAGCTCAGTTTTTATTAATATAAATATACATATAGGTATATATGTGTTTGTACATATACTCAAGACATTTTCTATTATGTCAGAAAACACCAAACTAATCATATATTAGACTGAATCACATAAAATAGCCATTTTTATAGATCAAAGTAGTAAAACATTAATAATTAGAAAAGAAATTAAAGAAATGTAATAAAGGCTATAGACAGTAATCTATGAGACAAGCAAACAATAAAACCTCTCCTGCAAAAAAAAACTAATAATCAAAACTAAAATCACAAGTTTATTAAAAAATTTAAGAAAGGAGGGGACAACATAAAAATCTATGGCATCTACATAAACTAAACTCGGAAGAAATTGTATTGTTAAAATGTACAACAGCAAGTTTTAAAATCAATGTATGAAATGTTAAGATTAAGAAACTAGAAAAGTAGTAAATAACTTTAAAAAATAGAAGAAATGAATTATTCAAGATAAAATTTTAAATTTGATCTTAAAATCTTAAGATGAAAGAAAATACGGTAGTAGGGAAAGACAGAAGCAAGCACCATATATATATATATGCTTCTATATGTATATATATGCTTATATATGTGTGTGTGTGTATGTGTATATATATATAGAGACAAGCAAACACTGTGTGTGTGTGTATATATATATTTACATATAGAAATAAAATTGATTCTGGCATTGTGACCTTGAAATCTGTAACCTTGGTGAAGTTACTTAGTTATGATATCTTTTTACAGGTTCTTTAGTATCTTTTATATATATATATATATATATTTCTTCCTTTCCCCTCCCCATCTGTATTCCCTTCCTTCATTTCTCCTGTTACACTAACTAGGACCTCTGGTGAAATGTTGAATTTAAAAAGTGAAAGTACTTAACAACCTATCCCCTGTAGGCTGTAGGTTGTAGGTTTCCTATTCTATTTCTTTAATCACATTTAGCAAATTATCTTCATTACTAATTTGCTAATAGTTTTAATCATGAATTAATATTGAACTTTGCCAAATGCTTTCTCTGAACTGTTGAGATATGTTTTGTTTTGTTCTTTTTAGTCTGTTAATGTGGTGAATTATTTTGATTAATTTTGGATGTTAAACCTATCTTGTGTTTCTGGGATAAATACAACTTAGCAATTATATATTATTTTTAAAATATATTATTGGAATCACATTGTTAATATTTTGTTAAAGATACATCTACATTCATGAGAATGACACTTTGTCACTGTTTTGTGTGTAAGGCATCTCTCTTCTTTTCGTATCAGAGTAATATGGGCATCAAAAAACGTGTTGGGATACATTCCATCTCTTCTACTTTCTGGAAGAGTTTGTGTGACGCTGGTATTATTTCCTCTGCATGTGTTTGTAGAGTTCTCTGGTAAAGCCACCTGGACCTGGATTTTCCTTGGAGAAACATGTTAACCATGAATTCCATTTCCTTAATAAACGTAGAACTTTCAGGTAATCTATTTCTTTCTGTGTGAGCTTTGCTAATGTATGTACTGTAAAGAATTAGTTTCACTTAATTTATTGAATTTATTGGCATACAGTTGCATAATACTATTACTGTCTTTCTATTATCTACTGGATGTGCTCTGATGTTCTTTTTGATTTATATGATATTGTTTGTTAATTGGTGCTTTCTTTGTTTCTTGATAATTCTAGCTGGAGGCTTATCATTTTGTTGATATTAAAAACCACTTGTTGTTACACTGATTTTGTCCATTATTTTCTATTTTCTGTTTCATTGATTTCTGCTCTTGTCATCACCATTTCCTTCCTTATGTTTACTTCCAGTTTAGTATCCTCATTTTTTCTCTAACTTAAGATAGAAGATCAGAGTATTTATCTGAGATGTGTTTCCCTTTCTAATATATGCATTTAATGCTATAAAATTCTCTATTAGAATTTAGCTACACTACATAAATTTTGATATGTTGTGTGTTCATGTTCATTCATTACAGAATATTTTTGTTCTCTGACTAACTTGAATTTTGGGTCCATTTTCTATTTATAAGTATGTATTTGTGTATTTTCTAGACATCTTTCTAGTTTAATTCCAGTGTGCTCAGAGAATATGTGTTACATAATTTTATTTGTTAGTTATTGAGATTTCTTTGATGGCCCAGAAAATAGTCTATCTCAGTGACTATTATTATGAACACTTCAAAGGAATGTCTGTTCCACTGTTGTTGGATAGAAAGTCTTCTAAATGGGCCAGGCACGGTGGCTCATGTGTGTAATCCCAGCACTTTGGGAGGCCGAGGCAGGTGGATCACGAGGTCAGGAGATCGAGACCATCCTGGCTAACACAGTGAAACCCCGTCTCTACTAAAAATACAAAAAAAAAGTAGCCGGGCATGGTGGTGGGTGCCTGTAGTCCCAGCTACTCGGGAGGCTGAGGCAGGAGAATGGCGTGAACCTGGGAGTTGGAGCTTGCAGTGAGCCAAGATCACGCCACTGCACTCCAGACTGGGTGACAGAGCGAGACTCCATCTCAAAAAAAAAAAAAAAAGTTTTATAAATGTAGATTCATTCATGTTGATTAATAGTGTTATTTAGATTTTCTACATTTATTGTTTTTTTACTTAAATTAATTACCAAATGAGTTATGTTGAAATCCCCAGGTATAATTGTAGATGTGTCTATATCTCCTTTCATTTCTAGAAGTTTTTGTTTTATCTATTTTGAAGTACTGTTATTAAATGTGTGCACATTTAGAATTTTTTTCATTCTTGGCTTGACCTTCTCTTCATCATGTAACATCCCTGTTTAACCCTGCTTCTACTCTTTGTTCTAAAGTCTTCTTCATCTGATATTAATAAAGCCCCTCCAGATTTCTTCTGATCAGACTTGGATGGTACATCTTTTTTGAATTCTTTTACTTTCACACTATGTATATGTTTATATTAGGGTAGGTTTATTGTAGACCATTAGTAAGTGGGACTTACATGTTTATCAAGTCTGGCAATCTCTGCCTTTTAATAGACATGATGAGATCATTTACATTTAATGTAAATTTTATAGAATTGGATTTAAACCTATTGTTAGTCTATCATTTGTGAATTTGATCTAATTATTCTTTGTCTTTTTCTCTTTTTCTGCCTCCTTTTTGGATTATATTTGATTCCCTTTTATTTCATTTATAGACTAGTTATACTTCTTTGTTTTGTCTTTTTAATGGTTGCTTCAGAATTACAATATACTTTTATTTTCTTTTACATATTATGGTCTACCTGCAAATAATACTGTGTCAGTTTGCGTATAACATGAAGACCTTTTAATTACATTAAGTTTCATATTTCAAAGGGATTAAAAATATCCAAAATGCATTGTAAAATTTTATCAATTTTATAATTTTATAAAATTGATAAAATTTATAAAATATTATCAATTTTATAATTTTCAGGTTTTTTATTCCTTTGCATAGATTCAAATTTCCATATATAATAATTTTCTTTATGTTTGAAACATTTCTCTTAAAAGCAGTCCTTGTCTGTTGGCAATAAATTCTATTTTTGCTTTTCTAAATAATTATTTAAGTTTTTGAAATTTATTTTGGTTGGACCTAGAATTTTAGGTTAACAAATTTTATTTTCTTCTGTCAGTAATTTACAATGTTGCACCATTGTGTGTTGGGCGTTATATAAGTTTCTGAATACAAGTCTTCTGTCATTCTCTGTTCTACTATATAAAATATATATCTTTTCTGGATGCCTTCAATATTTTATTTTTATCTTTGGATTTCAGCAGTTTGGCTATGATATGTCTGCATGAGTTTCTATTTATATTTACTTCATTTAGAATTTTCTGAGCTTTTTCAATTTGTGGTTTGTTGTATTTTATTAGTTTTACAAAATTCTCATATATTATTCATTAGATATTTCTTCCATCATGTTTTCTCATTCTCTCTCCTTTTGGGACTCCATTTAAAAGTATGCTAGTTTGATATTGACCCATAGCTCCAACATGCTTTGTTCTTTTTATCCCATTCTATTTTTTAAATTTTCTGTTTGAGAAAATGCTATTGACTTATAATCAAGCTCACTGATTGTTTTCTGTATTGTAATCAGGTTGTAAATGAGCCCCTCAAAAAACTCCTCTTCTCTGTTATCATGGTTTTCCTTTCTAGAGGTTTCATTTGATTCTTTTTTTTTTTTTTTTTTGAGACGGAGTCTCGCTCTGTCGCCCAGGCTGGAGTGCAGTGGCCGGATCTCAGCTCACTGCAAGCTCCGCCTCCCGGGTTTACGCCATTCTCCTGCCTCAGCCTCCCGAGTAGCTGGGACTACAGGCGCCGCCACCTCGCCCGGCTAGTTTTTTGTATTTTTTTTTTTAGTAGAGACGGGGTTTCACTGTGTTAGCCAGGATGGTCTCGATCTCCTGACCTCGTGATCCACCCATCTCGGCCTCCCAAAGTGATTCTTAAAACTCCCTATCTGTTCATTTATGTATTTTACCTTTTCCACTAGATTCTTTAGCCTATTTATCATAATTACTTTGAAGTTCATTTTAGGTAGTTCCAATGTCTGGCCTATCTCTGGGTCTGATTCTATTGACTGTCTTATGTATTGAAAAATGGACCCTTCCTTCTTATTTTTGTATCAATCTTATGGTATTTGATTGAGTGACAGATATTATGTGTAACAAAACAGTCAAAAGGAGGAAATTGTATATATGTCCCAAATGGGTATGCCTCTTTAACTTTTAGGCCTTTAATGTGGGGGGTTAAGTAGATCCGGTCAGTAGTTTTAAACCAGGGTTGAGTTTTCTTGTTGCCATAATTACAATCAGTGTTTTATAGGCTTCAAATTCCCCCAATGGTGAATTGCTGATAGCTTATGCCTTGACTGAGATCAAGACTACCAGAGAATGGTTTTCAGTGTTGCTCCTCCATCTTCTGTGCCACTGAAGCAGATCCCTCCCAAGCTATCTCCATCCCTCTGCAGTAGATTGCTATTGCTTGTTATTTAGGACAATACTTTGTGTGTGAGCAGAGTAGAGTTCTTGATCCTTCTGCTCCAGTGTCAGCATTTGGCAGAAATTGTGCATCTAAATTTCATGGGCAGGGCAGTGTCAGTGTGTCGGGTTGCCCTTTTATTCTCTCTTTGACTGGGACTCTCTCTGTCTTCTCTCACCCAGGCTGGTGTGATCACAGCTCACTGCAGCCTTGACTTCCCAGGCTCAAGAGATCTTCCCATCTCAACCTCATGAGTATTTGGGACTACAGACATGTGCCACCAAGGGCAGCTAATTTTTTTTTTTGCTTTTCTTTTCTTTTCTTTTTTCTTTTTTTGTAGAGATGGGGTCTTGCCATGTTGCCCAGGCTGATCTTGAACTCCTGGGCTCAAGTGATCTGCCAAAGTGCTGAGACTACAGGTGTGAGCCACAGTGCCTGGCCTCCCTTTCTTAATGCAGGGTTTAGGTGCATTTGGTTTCCTGCTTTCACATTTTCCCATGGCAACCAAATTCTGCCTTATATCATTTGGAGTCTTTAGTGTGAACAAATATTTGAGAAGCTGATCTGATATGATATATTTACAATATCTAGTGTGAATGTATACAGGGACATATTTATGCTACCTATAGTAAATGGAAAAAAAAAAGAAAGAAAATGTGAGATCCCATCTCAAACAGTATAGATTTAAAACCTCTCACCTTGGTCTTAATACTATAAATTCTTGAGACTATGCTGATTAAGGTTAGCCTAAATGTTTGAAGTTTTCATGTTTCTGTATTGGACATTTGCTTGAACCACAGTCTGTCTGGAGACAGATCAGGAGCTTCAGATGCTCATGGTAGCTCAGAAGCACAGAGACTGATGTTTACGGAAGTAATGCATGCCGACAATTTGAGCTTAAAACTTACCAGTTTTTGCATTGTGAGATTCTAAGAGATTACCACAGAGTCTCTAGAGATGAAGCAGAGATTCTTCTACCCTATGTTCCCCATGATGAAGTCCAGTTTTTAATAAAATTAGATTCCAATTCTACTAAAATGAGTTTTTCTCTATGGATTCTATATCATACTTGATGTGGCATGTGGAAGGAAAAATGTTAAAATTTAAAAACTTTAAAGATTCTAACCTTATAAATTTTGAGATTACTCTGATAAATGGAGGAGGCAGTTTTCCAGAGACTGGAAAAGGAAAAGGCAGGCTGATGAGAGACCCAGACAAAACATTGAGAATTACAGGCAGATTTGGAAGAATTTGGGACTGTATCAGCTGATTTTTATTGAAAGCAAAAACATACCTAGCTGCTTTAAATGAGTTCAAGTTTCCAGGCACTGATGAATTTCATTTCAAAGTACAGAAAATACTTGTAGATATGATTATAAAATCAATGCTAGTCATTATATGGAGTTGTGGATCAAGAAAGAAGATTAAGAATATGAGAGATGAATGAGCTTTTAATTTTCAAAGTTCAAGAAAGCAGTAGATTCTGACTGGAAATAACATGGGTTTAACATAAATATTCAGTAAAATTTTACAATTGTTTATTAGGCATATGGCTAGTGAAAACTGGTAAAAGGAGTTCACTAAAAGCATTATGAATTTTCTAAGAACATGTCTTGTCAGCCAATTTAATTTTATTTCCTTTTAAACATAATGAAAACACAGTGTATTTCAAGGCATTAGACAAAGTCTCTCATGAATATATTTTAGACATGTGGAAATACATTGTGAAGTTGATTTATGATCTTGATTACAGGGTTCAGGTAACTGTCTTCAGCTCTGCCCTGTTTAATATTTCATCAACAACTTAATTGAAGATAAACGTGTCATGCTTAGCACATCTGGAGGCAGCAGAATTAGGAGAGTGGTTAACATGTTAAGTGGCAAAATCAGAGATCTAGAAGAACACGATAGCTAGAAATAACAAACTGAGATGGTATTTAAACAGAGTAACATAAAATCTTTCATTAAAATTTTAAAAAGTAAATGATATAGCCATAGACAAATTAACTTTGAGCCTACAAACTACTTATTTGCTTCTTTTTGTTTAGCATAAGCTTATACTGACAAGTAGGCTGGGAGCATTGCTTTTTTTTCTTTTCATTTTGCTTATTCCTCTAATAAGTCTGCCTATATTAAGGCATTGCTCTTTGGAAGGGAACAATGCTTGTGACAATGCACATTGGTGCTGGCTTGGCAGGAATCAGTGAGCCTGGTTTAGGTCAATTCAGTGACCCAGACTGTGGTTGGAAAAGGATTTTGGTAAAGGATTTACAAAATGAGGACATGCTTCCAGGTCCTGAGGTTCAATATTTTGAGTAAGGGTAAGCATAATCAGGGCCTCAGACCAAATCCAGCCCACCTATTTTTATATGACTGGTAAGCCAAGAATGGTTTTTATGTGTTTAAATGACTGAAAAAGAAGATCAAAAGAATAATAATATTTTATGACACTTGAAAATATTTGAAATTAAAATTTAAATGACTATAAATAAAGTCTTATTGGAATACAACCACCATATTTTGCCATTAATACATTAGGTCTTCTACTTCATTCTTAATGACCCTAGTGCATTCTTTTTGGTGCCGAAAATATATGATGAATCTCTTAGAGTACCTTTAAGCGTTTTGAAAATATTTTTGGAAACTTTTATAAACAGTGTCACTTGCAACAAACTTCACATGTTCATCAAAGTAACCAGGTGCAGAGAGAAACTTCCTGAGCCCTATTTCTTACAAACTTTAAAGCTTTATCGGGTATAATTAAACTCATTTCCACGTTTATACTTGGTTAACTCCTTCACCTTCTTCTTAAGAGGTCCTCCTTTGCCAACCTATTAAAATTGCAATCTACCCAAACATCCATTCTTGAATTCTATAGCACTTATTACCTTCTAATGTACTCTACTTTTTGTTATTTATTACACTTATTGTTTATTATGTTTCCCCTTCCACTTTGGTGAGACATTTGTCTGTTTTATTTATCAGGTATTGTAAAACCTGAAACAATGCTTGTGACACAGCAGTATTGAATAAATATCTGCTGGGTGAATAAAGAGAGCAAAATATTTTGCTAGAAATCCTCCGTTTTCCTGAAGTAAAATGTAATGGTGACATCATGATTATGAAGTCTATTTCAACTTAAAACCAGGCAGAAAATTTCTGATTATTCCTGTCACATGCTACATACTTCCTTAGAAAAGATTATTGTATGCATTCCCAGGTTTTAATTTAGCGGAGTCGCCACCAAAGCAATTATGCAGCTTTGTAATTAAGTAGGCAATGTATATGCTGGCTTTTGTGGCGAGCATAAATCACAGTTTACCAACTTAGCTGTGCAAGTCTCTTTTCATTTTTTATAACTGAAATTAATATTTCACCCCAAGCTACTATTTTACTAATCTAGTAGCAAACTGAACATCTGTCCTTTTAGAGACAGAACCAAGACATTGGTAGAGAGTGAGCTGAGGAACATTAGTTCTCCATCATAGATCTAGCAGATGCTATAGAGACCAACATCACCCATACCCACCTTTCCTTTTCAGGTTCAGTGGTTGTGCACTGGGACCTATGGCTCTATTGCAAGAATGTCTGTGACCGAAAGTACTGCTTAGGAAGGAGGATAGGCTTCTCTTTTATCTTCAGAACCATAGTCCTCTGTCTTGGTTCTACCTATCAAGCTGTGAAAATCTCTTTTTAATCTTTGGTCTTTGGGTTTTCTAGACATTCTATCTATGTCTTGAAATTCCTTTCTGCCTTTTAAATCATCTTTAAATGTTCTAAGTTCTCCTAAGAGCCTAGGCTTTCAGAAAGCAAAAACCAGAGAGACTTCCATGTTATTTTGATTTTGACTCTGTCATACAGTTTCTCATGGGCATGAACAGCTAGTGGCTTCTTTAAAGAAAAGGGGGAAAATGGGGGAAAATAAAAACAATGCTATCTCAAATTATACAAAACTTATTTTTGAAACTACCTCTACCCAGATGAAAATCAATGCCTCAGGGAGGTTATTAAATTCTCCTCTTCCTGGCTTTGCTAAGTGATTTTTGTGTCAAATAGGTGACCTCTCAGACAAATTGGGTAGGCATTAAAATATAATTTTGAACATTTCACTATTTTTTCAATCAAATAATTTTTAAAATACCTTCTTGCATTTTTAAAATGCTTCTTGCATGGTATTGATTATAGAGCCTTATTGATATACACAATCAGAGCCATGTTAAGAAGAAACAAAGCTTTATATGATTTAAGAGTAGCTTTAGTCTTAGATATTTTATGAAGAGGGGAAGGCAATTTAAAATGAAAACTGCTTCAGGTTTTAGGAAGAAATTTTTCTGTGCTGGAAATTACTACTTTGCCTAATTATTATTGAAAACATCTTTTAAGCATATATATATATGCTTAAAATACATATATATGCTTAAAATACACACTCATATATGTACATATATATATGTATATATGTATGTATTTCTCAGAAAACTTTCCTTTGAGCCATTTATTGCTAAGGATTCACTTCCTTCTTATTTGAAGTTACATAACCTTTTCAGGAAAGGCAAAACAACAACTTCCCCGCTTCTCTAGTGCTCATATCTAGCAATTCCTTTTGTAAAACATTTTTACTGTGGTAAAAATATATATATTACATAAAATTTGTGATTTTAACCATTTTAAGTATACAATTCAGTGGTTCTAAGTACATTCACAATTCTGTACAGCCATCATCATTATCTATTTCCAAAACTTTTTCTATCACCCCAAACAGGACACTGTGACTATTAAAAAACAACTCCTGCCAGCCCCTGGTAACTTCTTATTTGTTTTCTGTCTCTGTGAATTTGCCTATTTTAGATATTTCACGTAAGTTGAATCATGCAATATTTTGTCCTATTGGGACTGACCTATTTCACTTAGCATAATGTTTCCAAAGTTCATCTGTGTTGGAGCATGTATCAGAATGTCAATCCTTTTCATAGCTGAATAATATTCCACCATACATATATAACACATTTTGTTTATTTACTCATGTGCTAATGGACCCTTATTTACATCTTTTGGCTAACTGGAATAGTGCTGCAATGAACACTGACATACCAATATCTGTTTGAGTGCCTGCTTTCAATTATTTGAGGTATATACCTAGAAGTGGAATTGTCTGATCATATGTAATTCTATTTAACTTTTTGGTGAATTGCCAAACTGTTTTCCACAGTGGCTGCACTATTTTACATTTTCACCAGTAGTGTATGAGAGTACAAATTTCTTCACGTTCCTGCCAACACTTGTTATTTTCTTTTTTATTATTTTTATTACAGCCATCCTAGTAGGTGTAAAGTGAGATCTCATTGTGGTTTTGATTTGCGTTTGCCCAGTGACTAATGATGTTAAGTATCTTTCCATGTGCTTATTGGCTTTGCATATCTTCGTTGGAGAATTGTCTATTCAAGTACATTGCTCAATTTCCAAAAAAAGAAAAGACTTTATTATTAGAGCAGTTTTAGGTTCACAGCAAAATTGAAGGATGGTACAGGGATTTCACACATACCCCTTCCCCCACATATACATAGCATCTCCCAATATCAAAATTCTGTACCACAATGGAGTATTTCTTATAATTCATGAATCTATGTTGACACAAAATTATCACCCAAATTCCATAGTTTACATTAGGATTCTCTCTTGATATCATACATTCTGTGGACTTTAACAAATGTATAATGACATATACTCACCAATATAGATTCATGCAGAATAACTTAAGCACTGAAAATAGATCTGTCCCTCCACCCAACGACCACTGATACTTTTACTCTCTCCATTGATTTGCCTTTTCCAAAATGTCATATAGTTGAAATCATGCAATATGTAGCCTTTTTAGATTGACTTCTTTGACTTAGTAAGATGCATTTAAGTTTCCTACATGTTGTTTCATTGATAAATCACTTCTTTTTTTAATGCTGAATATTCCATTGTCTTAATGTCACAAAGTTTATTTATTCATTCACCTGCTAAGGAACATCTTGGTTGCTTCCAAGGTTTGGCAATTATAAACAAACCTCCTATAAGCATTCATGTGATAGTTTTTATGCAGATGTAAGTTTTCAATTAATCTGGATAAATACCAAGCAAGGCAATTTATGGATCATATGGAAAGAGTGTATTTAGTTTCTTTAAAACTAAATTGCCAAACTGTCTTACAACATGGCTGTACTATTTTGCATTCCTATTAGCAATGAAATAGAGTCCCTGTGGCTCCACATTCTTGCCAGTATTTGGTGGTGTTATTGTTTTGGATTTTGGCCATTCTGATAGATGTGTAGTGGTATCTCATAGTTTGCAATTCCCTAGTAACATACGTTGCTAAATATCTTTTCTTATGCTTTTTTGTCATCAACATAATTTCTTTGATGAAGAGCTTGTTCAGGTCTTTTGCCCCCTTTTAAGATGTGTTGTTTGTTTTCTTATTGTTGAGTTTTAAGAATTGTTTGTGTATTTCGGATACAGTTTCACATACATGGTTTGCAAATGTTTTCTTCCAGTCTGCAGCTTGTATTCTCATCCTCTTGACAGTGTCTTTCACAGCACAGAAGTTTGTTAATTTTAATAAAGTCCAGCTAATCAATTATTTATTTAATGGTTTGTGCCTTTGGTGTCATTGCCACACCCAAGGTCACTGAGGTTTTCTCCTGTGCTATCTTCAAGGAGTTTTACAGTTTTGCATTTTACATTTAGGTCTGTGATCCATGTTGAGTTAATTTTTGGGAAAGGTGTAAGGTGCATGTGGATATTCAGTTGTTCTAGGTTCATGTTTTGAAAAGACTTTGTTTGCTCCATTATATTGCCTTTGCTCCTTTGCTGAACATCAGACATTTATGTAGGTCTATTTCTTGGCTTTCCATTCTGTTATTGATGTATTTGTTCTTCCCCCAGTACCACACTATTGTGATTACTGCAGCTTTATAGTAAGTATTGAAGTCATATAGTGTTAGTCCTTCAACTTCTCCTTCAAATGGTGGCTACTCTAGGTCTTTTGCCTCTCCATATACTTTCGAAACAGTTTATCAATACACACAAAATAGCTTGCTGGAATTTTGACTGGGATTTCATTGTACCTATAGATCAAGTCGAGAAGAACTGACATTTTGATGATACTGAGTCTTCTTATCTATAAACGTGGACTATCTCTTCATTTATTTACTTCTTTGATCTGTTTTAATAGAGTTTTATAGTTTTCCTCATATAGATCTTTTGCATATTAGATTTATACCTAAGTATTTCACTTTGTAGGACACTAATGTAAATAGTATTTTGTTTTCAATTTCAAATTCCACATGTTCACTGCTGCTATATAGGAAAGTGATTAACTTTTGTACATTCACTTTGTATCTAGCAATCTCACTATAATTTCTTATAAGTTCCAAGCATTGTTTGTGTGGGTGTGTGTCAGTTCTTTTCAAATTTGTACACAATCATGTTTTCTGTGAACAAGATCATTTTATTTCTTCCTTTCCAATCAGTATGTCTTTTATTTTCCTTCTTGTTTTATTGCATCAATTCAGATTTTCAGTGTGATGTTGAAAGGAGGTTGTGAGAGAAGACATTCTTTATCTTGTTCCTGGTCTTAGAGAAAAAGCCTCTAGTTTCTCAGCATTACGTATAACATTAGCTGTAGGTTTTTTACAGTGTTCTTTATGAAGTTTAGGAAATTCCCTTCTATTCCCGGCTTGCTGGGAGTTTTTTTTTTTTTTTTTTTTTTAAGTTGTGAATTGATGTTAGATTTTGTCAAATGCTTTTTCTACATCCATTGATATGATAATGTGATTTTCTTCTTTAGCTTGCTGATATGATGAATTACATTTTTGAATTTAGAACCAGGCTTGCATACCTAGGATAGATCCACTTGGTCATGGTGTTTAGTTCCTTTTATACATTATTAGATTTGATTTACTACGACTTTGTTGAAGATTTTGACAGTGGTATTTATGAGAGATATTAGTCTGTAGTGGGTTTTGTTGTTTGGTTGGTTGGTTTTGTTTTTGTCTTTTAATGTCTTTGGCTGATTTTGCTCTGATTTAAATACCTTAGTCTGATCAGCCTCACAGAATGAATTAGAAAGAATTTCCTCTGCATTTTGAAGAGAAAAGATTACAGAGAATTTATATAATATTTTCCTTAACAATTTGATAGAATTTGCCAGTAAGGCTATTGGGGCTTGCTTCTTTCTGCTTTAGAGGGTTATTAACTATAGATTCAATTTTAAAAACAGACATGGAGCTATTTAAATTGTCTATTTCTTCTTGTGTGAGTTTTGGCCAATCATGTTTTTCAAGGAATTGGTACGTTTCATCTAGGTTATCAAATTTGTGGGCATAGAGTTGTTCATAATATTTATTATCCATTTAATGTTCATAAGATCTGTAGTGATTTCCTCTGTCACTTCTGATATTAATAATTTGTATGTTCTTTCTTTTTTTCTTAGTTATCCCAGTTAGAGGTTTATACATTTTATTGATCTTTCCAGAAAACTGGTTTTTGATTTTGTTGATCTTCTCTATTGATTTCCTATTTTCAATTTCATTGATTTCTACTGTAGCCTTTATTATTTATTTTCTTCTGTTTAATTTGGATTTTATTTTCTTCTCTTTTTCTGGTTTCCTAAGGTAGAGCTTAAATGATTAATTTTAGATATTTATTCTGTTCTAATAGATGTGTTGGATGCTATAAATTTCCCTCTAAGCACTGCTTTCACTGCAGCCCACACATTTTGATAAGTTTGATTTTCATTTTCATTTAATTCAAAATACTTTTAAATTTTTCTTGATATTTCTTCTTTGTTCCAAGTGTTGAAAGTGTGCTATTTGATCTCCAATCATTTGGGAATTTCTCAAATATCTTTCTATTGTTGACTTATAGTTTAATTCCATTGTTCTTTGAGAGCAGACATTGTATTATCTCTATTTTTTTAAATTTGTTAAGGTGTGTTTATGCATCAGAATGTACTCTCTCTTGGTAAATACTCTGAGTGAGTTTTAGAAGAATGTGTAATCAGCTGTTGTTGAATAATCAGTATATTGGTGTTGCTATTTAGTTCAACTATGTCATTATAGATTTTTTGGCTGCTGGATTTGTCCATTTCTAATAGAAGGGTGTTGAAGTCTTCAACAATAATTGTGGATTCATCTGCCTCTCCTTGAAATCCTATTAGTTTTTGCCTCCAATATTTTAATGCTCTGTTGTTAGGTGCATACACATTAAGGATTTTTATGTCTTCTCAAAGAATTGATCCCTTTATTACTATGTAATGCCCTTCTTTATCTCTGATAAATGCTCTTGCTCTGAGCCTTTGCCTCTAGACTATAAACTTCACACGTGCTTCTCAGTTTTTCCCTCCTTAAGGTGGGCTGGGATGAGTAGAATTGGCTGGAGTTGGGTATTTCCATTCTCCTACATGAGAGGCTGGAGAGGGCTCTAGTTGGGTATTTTTCTTGCCCCAGGTTGGTTAGGCGCTGAGAAAAACCTGATAGTTTATGCTTTGGTAAATAGTTTCTCTTGAGGGCAGGCCTTAAAAATAACAAAATGCTCTTATGTATTTCAAAATGGTTAATTTCCCATCCCTCTCCCAGTAGTATGAGGGAATTTTTCTTCAATCTTTCCTTTGAGAACCTGGTTGATCTCCTAGAGGTAAAAGTCACAAATATGTGTGGCCCCCTCTTATAATTGGGTCTCCCTGGAGTTTTTAAGTCTCTGACTTGTCCACACTTACCTCAAAGTAATTCGTTAATTGCAGTTTAGGTTTTCTTACTACTGTGGTAGTGGGCCCCTCAGAGGTTTCTACTTGTGCTCAGGTAACTTAGTGATTCTTTGTATTCACCTGTCAATTCATCCAATTTTGGGGCAGCGGTTTGCACTGTGACTTCACTTCTCTGACAGACCTATGAAGAGTTGTTGATATTTCATTTTGTTTAGCTTTACTTTTTGTTGAGATGAAAGGAAGACTTCCAAGCTTCTTTCAGGCTGAACCAGAAACCAAACTCTCCTTTGTTTATCTTTAAATTGGGTTTTCTATAAGATTTTCTGTTTCATCTAGGATCAGTTTAGGTGATCTATTTGTTTCTAGGAATAAAAATTCCTTTTTAAAAGGATGTGTGTTTTTTTGTGTAAGGCAGAGAGCTGAAGTTTACATCACTTTATTTCAGCTCATAAACTTTCACCTTGTACCTTATAATCATCCTATAGCTCTTCTTAAAACTGAAATGTTTAACTTTCTCGTTAGTTATCTGTGATTATTCATCTCAATCTTTAAAATAAATTCAATAAGCCTCTTACACAATCATCTATATCCTGTGACTAATTTTGCCTCATCAGTAGTGTTACAAAGGGCTGTGATGTGTAGTTAGCTGTTAAAGAACCAAATTTCTACCATCCTACCCCATCTGTCTCCTCTCTCCTCACTGTTCAATGGAAGCATATCAAGGTTTCTCTTGCAATAAGTCTATTCTAGCTGTGTAGGTGCTTTTATAACTGACTCACCCCTCAACTACCTGACAATGGTCACACTAATACATTTTTAAAGAGTATTCCACTTCTTAAAGGTGATAAGCTTTCAATATGTTAAAACAATGATCCTTTATAAATATCACTCTATGTATACAGCAATGTTTTACCAATATTAGCAGTGATACAGTAATAGGAAAATAAGCAGAATGTGGATGTCAGATCAATAGACCCAGCTCAGAATTTCAAGAGGCGCTTTATAATACTTGGTCATGTTCCTATATGATGATATCATGATGTAAGGATTTTTTCCAACCAAAATGACTATGTTGTGTGTATCACTATATACAACAGATAAATGGCTAACATACAAAAGAGAGGAAATATACCTGTCATGTAAAAAATGGTTTTAGTTTCTCTTTATCTCTTTTCTCTTTTTAAATAATGACAATGGTCACTGTTTCACAGATACAATTTGTGAGGAAAAACTTATAATTGAGATTAAAAGTTCAGTAAATGAAAGAAACATGAGAATTATGTTAGCACATTAAATTCTATGATAACACATTTTATGGTAAATAATTAGGCATCGGGGCAATTGTGAGCAGATGTCTTAAAACAACCAACGTCTCAACTAGCCTTTGGGCATGTGTGTAGACATTTGACTGTTGGTACCGGTTCTTCTGAGAATATTGTCTCTGGAAGCCTTCCCCAAGGAGTTTCTTTCCACTTTCATCTTTTCCTAAGCTGGTGATGGCTATAGCCCCAGCGGGCTTCTGTTTTGCTTTCAGGGCTCTATGACTATCACTGCCTCTAGTAGGAGACTCCCCAAGGAGCTTACAGCTACCTGCATCACCAGGTTCTCCAGAACTGAAGCTGTGCCATCTTCATTAAAGAATAAGCTCCTGTCTTGCCTTGAAATTTGGTTACTCATGCTGTGACTATAAAATATCATAAAATAAATCAAGATAAATCATGCTAATAAATATGAAAATTTTAAAAAATCTATAACTATTACTGAACTGCTATCTAAGTTATTCCCACACCAAATACAAAAGCTACTGCAGTTAATTCTAAGGCATAATAATTTCTACTTTATTCTGAAAAGGAGTATATCCATGCCGTCATTTTACTTTATTCCGAAAAGGAGTATATCCATGCTGTCATCATAGGCTAAGGACCATTTCCCCAAAAATTAGAAGAATGTTATGCTACTGGTAATTATGCTGCTTTCGTAAAACATTTCTCTGAAGATCCAAGAAGTAGGATTCCATCTGGAAAACTAGCAATTTCAAATTCAGTATTTTTGCTAATTGTTATGGTATAGGGCTTCCAGATATAATTTTAGGGATTCCAAAAAGCATTTTGCTAATGGTGAATTAGCTATGAACATTTTGGTTCAATATATGTTACAGAATCATGCCATCTTTATCTTTCACTCTTATAATTAGAGAAAAATACATTACTTAAAATATAGTTCTTAATTTAAGTAAGCAACATAAAAGTAAATATTTATGCAACAATAGATTAGAGCATGACTACTTATTTTATAGAAAAGAAACAAAACCTTAGTTTATATATGGGGCTGGTAAACTATCATCTGCAGACCACCTGTTTTTGCAAATAAAACTTTATTGGAACACAGTTCCAATAAAGTGCTAATAATTTCAAAGATACAAGCAATCAAGAGGAAGTGATGAAGCAGAGAGAGGTCCAAGACCTCCAGTGCAGCCTCCACACCCAGTACTTCATTCCTGAAACACCCATCCTAGCCCTTGTTCCTGATCCGCTCATTTACATTTTTCCTGTGGCTACTTTTCTGATACAAAGGCAGAGTTGAGTAGTTACAACAAAGATCATATGGCATGCAAAGCCTAATATATTTACTATGTGGAACTTAACAAAAAAGTTTGCCAATACCTGGCTTAGATTTTCAAACAGTGTTTTCAATGATAGGCATCTCTGATGAATTTGGGGGTTTTCTTAATAAAACTTTAGCTTACTCATGACTTTTTGTGAGTGTATCTGCTATTTGTAGGAGATCCACCCATACTTACAATGACTTTGAAAAGCCCCATAATTTTCTTTTAATGCAGAAAGTCATTGGTTAATGTTCTATTAAAGGATGAGAGGTGACACATAATTCTATCCTTTTTATATTAGGGACAGAATTGGTTGTCTATTAGCAGCAACCTATGTTTATATTAAGTAGCCAACCATGTTCGTATTTTGTACCAATGGATGGGGTATGGTGGGGCATGGGAACAAAGACTAAATTGACCTTTGGTTTTTAATACTTGTTCGTCAATATCTGCAACTTTTTTGCTGCTTATCTACAGAAAAAAAAAACACTACACTCACATAGTGCAATCCTCTATCTTTTCTGCAGTTGTACCCAGGTTGCTTAGTACTGTTAGAGAAAATGTGCGCATCATTGCAAATTGGAGACACTAGATACCCATGATCTAACCTCAGTCAAGCTTTCCTAAAATTCTTATTTATATGGTCATCTCCATTTCTCATTCCCATATATTTATTATATAACTTCATCATGATTCTTTCCTCATGAATTACTCTCAAAAGATTATCTTTACCTCTTCTTTTATCAAATGGCAACTTCCTCTATGTCCATCTCTTTCCCTCCAACATGCATTAATCTCTACATTCAGACTAATTATCTGCTTTTCTTTCATTTCAAGATGACACAGAGGATCACACTTTAAAATCAAGCTCATGTGAATCAGGGCTCTTATCCCTAGAAAACTTGCTAATAATTTCAAAGATACAAGCAATCAAGAGGAAGTGATGAAGCAGAGAGAGGTCCAAGACCTCCAGTGCAGCCTCCACACCCAGTACTTCATTCCTGAAACACCCATCCTAGCCCTTGTTCCTGATCCCACCCCAACTTTTCTTACTAACCACTCTTCGCCAGTGTAGATGATGCCTCTTCATTTGTTGCGACTCAATTTAGGTGCTGCTGCTTTTAGTAATCCTTCTCTGAATCCCTGTCTGGGCAGAGATGCTCAACCCATATGATTCCAGACACCCGTGCTTGACTGCATCATGGTGCTCTCCTCTCTATATTGTATTTGTTTTTCTATCTCCTCCCTGGATGGTAAGCAACTTGTAAGTAGAATTTTTTTTTTTTTCTGTATCTCCAACTATTAGCGTGGTGCCTGCACCAAATTAGGTGTTTAATAAATGCTTGTTAAAGAATAAAAAATATTAAGGATCTCTGCCCTCTGGTACGTTATAGGTTAGAATGGGAAAAGCCACAGGGAGAGAAGCGATATAAATACAGTGTAGCAAGGGTTTTAATAGATGAAAAAACAATAAGAAGATCGGGGAACCACTAACTCTGTCCCAGGTAGTCAAGGAGAATTTCATAAAGGCAGAGAAAAAATAAAGCTGCATTTTGAAGAGAGAATAGATTTTTTTCCAGGCAAAGACAAGAAGGAACGACGTGTGGGGTAGAGAGAACTCTACATCTGAAGTCATGATTATCATTCTGCAAAACTCAAATATAACGATGAAAATTAGGAACCTCATATGATAAATTATTCAAGTGTTATGCTTTTGTTTCATTATAGAAGGCATCTGGTATTTCAGTATTTACAAAGGAAGTGAATTTAGCCCAACATTTGTATTATTGGATGATGGAAGTATTTTTAAAATTAGTGCATAACTTGAATACATACTTTTTGGTGGCTCATTATGCAATGATTGTTACAGATGTACTGTGAATTATTGATTTAGAAAGCAACTGAGTTTTAAAACTGCTAAAACTAAACTAATAAGCATTTCTTTTGTATGATTCATGCATCTGAGTACACAAGCCAATTATTTATATTTGTTAGTTAAGCAATTATTGTTATTAATTGAATGTTCAAATAACAAGTGGAAGTTCTCCATCATTTGCCCTAACATTCAAGATGAACTTTAAGGTAATATTGAAATCTTAAGGTACTATTTTCATTGTGAAAATGGATAGGAAAGATACTTTTGTAAAATAAACCAATGACACATAAGCTGGTTTTAATGGTTAGTGCAATGTGCAACATCTGATAAACATATCAAAATCTTTAAAAATTACATGTAGTGAATTGTAATTTGCAACAAGAACTTCATTTCTCACTGGTTGTTGGTATTCTCGTTGTGATTTAATCTCATTACTGACCAAGTTTGGAGAATGAATGGACTAGGAGAAGGTATAGGAGATACACAGAGATTATGAAAGTTTCCTCTGTGCTTTGAGTATTTACCCAGACAATTGTTTGTGGGTTCCTAGGTCTCCAGAGGAAAAAAGGATGCAGTCCACAAGAACATTTACATACGAGGGAAACCAGGCCCTGCCCACAGAGGATTATATATGCTACATCCCTGGAGAAACTAAAGAGAAATGATATACAATGGAAATAGCGCAGAAGGGACAGAGAAGGAAGCTCTAGAAGAGTGATTCTTAACCTGTGCTGGTTGTATCCTTCTCCTACCCCCAGGAGGGGATATTTGACAATGTATGGAGACATTTTAATTGTCACAAGCAGAGGTTGCTACTGGCATTTGGTGAGTAGTGGCCAGGGATGCTTCCAAACATCTTATAATGCATAGGATCATCTTCACAATGAAGAATTATCCAGCCTAAAATGTCAAAGTAGTGCCAAGGTTAAGATACTGCACCATTACTGGCTGTAGTTGTTTTTATGTGAAGAAACAAAAGAAATATGGATAAGAAATTAAGTGGCACTCACTTTTAGGTTATAAATGCAAAATATAGTTTTATATGGTATGCAAAATGAAACATTTATTTGGCATATACAAAACAATATAAAGAAAAAATAAAAAATGTCACTCCACCATCCAGAGGAAACCATTATTAAATTTTTAAATTAATTTCTAGACGTTATTGTGCATTAGGTTAGAAGGACACTATTAATCAGATGGTAAATCTGCTGCATTTGGAAAAGGGCATGCTATCAAGGTAAATTGGTAGAAATAACACGAGAAAAATTGGTAAAATTAAAGAAGAAATGTACAGGTTAATGAGAACTTGTGAAGAGACAAACAAGGAGAGAGAAGCTCAGGAATCTATTTTGAATGAATTGCGTAGTGTTAAGTGTTTGCAGTGACACACACGCCCCACTTCCTATGATTCTAGCAATGGGACTAGTATCTTCTAATGTTGAATTGGAAAATAAAAACAAAACACTTGCAAATGAAGTAAATAGTAGAAGCAGACACCTTGATTGGCAGGAACAAGTATGTGTACTACGGTCAGAATATGATACCTTGGGGGAAAATTTTGCTCTATGTATAAATTGGTTTAACTAGACCTGCATAAAAGAGAACTTTTGTATATGATATGCGTTTGTTTCTTCCAGTGGTTTGTCTCAACCAATGCCAATCACCCTAACAATTAAAAATGCATACATCTTCATCTGTTCTCTACTTACTGACATTGTTGCACAGAAAACTTTGTATTAGGCAATGGCAGAACATTTTTTCTTGATGGCGTATGTCAACGGGTTTAGAATTAGAACAATTGTTAGTCACTCCAACAGATCCCTCCTGTTGCCCAAATCAATGAGAGGAACAACAGGAATAGTACAAGAGGTTAACAACATGTACTATGTAAACACACACGTGTTATAATTATGTTATGTAAAAACTTGGGGTCATAAAGCATAGAGATTTAGTAGTCTATTTTTTCATTTGGCATATGACATGAGCATCTTCTCATTTTATTGGACTTCTAGACATAATTTTAACTTCTACACATAGAGAATTCATCACATGGCTCCACCATAATTTACTAATCCTATTGTTGAACATGTAAGCTGCTTATAACTCTTCTCTGTTTTAAAATACCGCACATCAAGCATCATTATACAATAGTTTTTTAAATGAAATATATTTAGAAATAAATGTTGGGTGTATAATCAATTCATTAGACTTTTTGCTATTAATAGCTTTATTGAAGTATAATTTACATATCATACAATTTACTCATTTTATACATATAATTCAATGATTCTTAATGTGTTTACAGAGCTGTGCAACCACTACTACGATCTAATTTTAGAATATTTTTGTCACTCCAAAAAAAGTCTTGTACCCATTTACAATCACCCCCTTTCCCTAAGCAAACACTGATTTACTTTCTGTCTCTGTAGATTTGCCTTTTTTGGACTTTTCATATAAATGGAATTATGGAGTATATGTTCTTTTTTTTTTTTTTTTTTTTTTTGAGGCGGAGTCTCGCTCTGTCGCCCGGACTGGAGTGCAGTGGCCAGATCTCAGCTCACTGCAAGCTCCGCCTCCCGGGTTTACGCCATTCTCCTGCCTCAGCCTCCCGAGTAGCTGGGACTACAGGCGCCCGCCACCTCGCCCGGCTAGTTTTTGTATTTTTAGTAGAGACGGGGTTTCACCGTGTTAGCCAGGATGGTCTTGATCTCCTGACCTCGTGATCCGCCCATCTCGGCCTCCCAAAGTGCTGGGATTACAGGCTTGAGCCACCGCGCCCGGCCGTATATGTTCTTTACTGTCTGACTTCTTTCACCAAGCATAGTGCATCTGAGATTTATCAATGTTGTGACATGCATCAGTACTTCATTCCACATTGGACTTTTAAAGCTATCAATCACCTATTATGAGCATGCATGATTTAGGTAATTTGATTTAGAAACTTCTTTTTTTTCTTCCTCCTTTTAGGTTCAACGGGGACGTGTGCAGGTTTGTTACATGGGTAAATTGCGTGTTGCAGGAGTTTGATACGCAGATAATTTTGTCACCCAGGTGATTGGCATAATACCCATTAGGTAGCTTTTCAGTCTTCATCCTCTTCCCACCTACAAACTCAATAGCCCCTGGTATCTATTGCTCCCTTCACTGTGTCCATGTGTTCTCAATGTTTAGCTCCCATGTATACATTCTGATGTGTCTCCCTGTCTGGTGAGCCGGGTTGATGGCAGATCTTGGCTGAGTATCCACATGCCTCTTACACACCAGGATGTGAAGTTAATGACCCTTATTTTAATATTTGTATGCAGGTTAGGGCCTAAAAATTTCCCTGTTCTTTTCAGTTGGAAAACACATGATTTCTTCTTGCATTCCATTTTTTCTAGACGAGTATTTCAGTCATAAGATTATCCTGTTAACTCTAATAATGATTGATCAAAAGACAAAATATATATGTCTGACTTGAACTTTTAACCTAAGTAATGATACTTTGCTGGTGATTAGCCATGGATTTGATTTATCATGGTAAGAGAGACACAAATATATTTTTAAAACAGGAAGTCATGTTTTAAAAATCCAATAATCCAGAGTACTTAAACTTAGTAGAGGATAGTTTACTAAAACCTCATAAACAAGAGTAGGGAAACAATAGAATGGCCCAGGATATATTCTAAAATATCTGAGGGGAAGGGATGTTTTTTGGAAATGTTATTAAATGTCAAATTGTTCTAAAAATAAAAGCTAAGAATATAGATAACTACGGTAGAGTGTGGTAAGCAGCATGATGACCCCCAAATGTGTGTACATCCTGATCCAAAATGAACTTGGCAGATGTGATTAAGGATCTCGAGATGGAGAGATTATCCTGGGCTGTCTAGGTAAACTCATATAATCACAAATGTCCTTACAAGGGAAAGAACAAGATATGAGAGTAAGAAAAGGAGATGTGACAATGGAGGCAGACATCAGAGTTATTCAGAACCATGGGCCAAAGAGTGCAGGAGGACACTTGGACTCCTGTAGCTGGAAAAGGCAAGGAATGGATTATTCCCAGGAATCTCGAGAAGAAACACAGGCTTGATTACTCCCTAATTCTGGCCAAGTTCAACCGCTTTGGGTTTCTGACCTTCAGAACTATAAAAGCATGTATTTATTTCATTTTAAGCCACTAAATTTTCAGTAATTTGTTATAACAGCAGTAGGAAACTAACATATAGAGGCCTATGATAAGGGGAGAGGGAGAGGACTCTGACCAGCATTCAGGGGGAAATGCAAGGGAGAGGAATGCCAGGAAATCCTGAGCAAACCCAGCTTCTGGAAGACATGCTGGGAGCAGGCCTCCAGCAACAGTATCCAGGCTGGGGCCTGGCTTGTCCTCAAAAAGCTCTGAAATTCGAGCATCACACATCTTTCTGCTCTCCCTTCCCGCAACACACAAATGACTCCAAAATGACTAATTCCAGTTTACCTTCAAGATGGGGCTTAACTAAAATATAACTTAAGTGCCCCTTTGTCTTATGTTTTTACTTTGCCTTTGTATGTGAGATTGAAATTGATATTATTAGGCAGATCTAGTTTTGAACAATGCTTTTCCTACTTTCTAGCCATGCCGTGGTAAGCAAGTGACATAACATATTTACAATTTAATTTCCTCATCTAAAATTGAGGAAATATTCGTATCTACCTCATGGAGTTGCTAAGGAGATCAAATGAAGCAAAATGTTGGTGTTTAGACAGACATTGAAAACAGTAGCCATTATTTTTATCACCACCACCCCCATTATTATCGTTTAAAATCACTTAGTACCTGACACATAGTAAATGCTGTATGTGTTGCTAATATAAATAAAAACAAATTAGGGGTCAGGTAGGGCCTGGAAATTGATGACCCTGTAAAACAAACTCTGTGGATGTCACAGAATTGCTGATGGTTGGCTCCACTTATTTGCAAATTTGCTGTGAAAATAAAACTACACGCAGAGGTATTTCATCCTGCTCAGCAGGGCAGCCTCTTACTTTACCAGCTTTAAATAAAGTGAGATTACTTCAAATATACTTCTAGAGCATACTTAATGGAATTAACAATAATTTGCTATTTTTTCCCTGTCTGTATGATCATATAGTTGTAATTACAGGAAAAGTTTAAGAAAAACCCTTGATTTGTTCCATAAACAAAAATTATATCTGTGAATAGCCTTATTTTCCCACTAAAATATCCCTGCATTTTCCCATGTTACTTATGTTTTATTTTTTACTACATGTAGTCTTATAACAGATCATGTGTTAAGACTTTATTTAACTCATTTGCCACAGTGGGATGTATCTTCAGTGTCAAGTGTGCAATTAAAAAGATTTTTTTTCACAATGACTATGTACAAAAAAGATGGACAGTGTCAGTACGTTTTCCAGAGTAAATGTATTGCTCTAATCACTTAACTTGATGAAAAGAGCCAGTGTCTGCTTCCTCAGGAAAGTTCATAATGCATCCCTCATGTTTGATTATCTGTGTGGCTCCCTCTCATTCCTTTCAAATATTATCTTCTCAGGAGACCTTATTATCCAACAACAACTTTATTTAACTATCGACTGTCCCTTTTTCAGCATTCATTCCCTTTACTCTTCATTGTATCTTTCTCAGAAACACAATCTCTGCCACAATATATATTTTATTTATTTATTTATTTTCTGTCTTATCTGTCTCTCTGTATATTTCATGAGGGAATGATTTTTGCATATTTTGTTTACTTCTGTGTCACCAGCTCTTACAACAGTGCTAGGCAAATTGCAGGCATTCAGCAAATATTTATCGAGTTAATTAATTAGCTGTGCTTTGTGTCTTGCTTCTCCAGTTCTCTAGTCCCAACAGGTTGAAGTAAAACTGCAAAAATAGTCAAAATCTCATTTAAGGTATTTACTGCAATTTGTGGGAGGGTATAAGAGATAGCTTGGTGGCTGTTGTCAGGACGTAACCCTTGTCCTCACAGAAATGGTGACAGATTGCTAGGCTTCAATCAGGGAATTAAGGGATGACGATTATTTCTGGACTCGGAAGCTCAGGTGTAAGAGAATTTGAAATGAATTAGATCTGTATAAACCATCATATATCCCCTTAGACCATTAGGCCTTATAGATCATTAATTAGACCATTATCCCCATAGGCCATTCTGTCTGATCTATGTGGCAGGCAGAGGAGGAGCCCAGGTGATAAAGCAGCCAGGCATGGAGACCAGTGCCTTCCTCATGGGCACACGGAGGATTCAGCTACCCAATAAGGAGTTGCTTTCTTTCTTACCACCACTGCATGAAAATGGACTAGTGACAAATTACTTAATTTTGAAGTGGTTTGAGCAATGGTGGCTACTATAGTACAGAGAGTGATAGACCTGACCTGTCAGAATGCAAAGCACATTTAGGCGCTTATACAACCTGAATGAGAACATGTCTAATGACTCACGGTGCCCTGGCTTCAATTCCAAGCGGCAATGCCCCTATTTTAGGAAGATTTCCCTTGCTGGAGTAGAGCCCTCTTCTGGTTCTTATCCGATTACCCTGGATTGAGAATTAACAAGGCATTATTTCCTAATTTGTTAGGGCTTAAACTCTTAGAGTGACCTTTTACTCTGTTTCAATTAGGATTGTAGAAGAAATTCAACCACACTGGTTTAACTAAATATTTTCTTTTCCTGTCATGTAAAATGGAGTTCAGAGATAGCTATACAATGTTATCAAGATTCTGTCTCTTTCTGCATCCCCTGTGTGTGGCATTCATCCCTTTGTTTACTAGATGGTTGCTACAACTCTAGACATCATGTCTATGTCCTTTTCCCATGTTAAAGGAAGTGGGTGGGGGGGAAAGACAAAAGGGAGATGCTAGCCGAGACTGTCTTCTTTTAATCAGGAAAATAACCATTTCCCATTAGATTTCTGCTTACATCTCATTGGATAAACTGGACCACATGGCACTCCTACAGGCAAGGGAATATGAGAAGTATTTTTGACTGAAATCACTGTGACCCTCAGCAGAATCAGAATGTTCAGTTAGCATAGAAAAACAAAGGGAGTCAATATTAGTTAAGCATTTAATATTAGTTAAGCAATATTCATTAATATTAGTTAAGCAGAGTGTGCCATAAACTATTACCGCTTTCTTGCCTCCACACCCGCTTGCTTTTTCTTCCTCTCAGCCACCTTCCTCCACAGTTTCCATGCCACTGTGCCATCCTTATTGACATCCGTGCCATCTCCTGCATATACAGAACATAAGGCACTCACCACATAGTGATCCCTGCTCTCCTTTAACACTGCCACCCCAGATTCCCCTTCCCAAAGGAACACTCTGCAACCTTCCCTCACTCAGAAGCTTTCATTTATAAAACTTAGGTCTGGTTGGGCGCGGTGGCTCATGCCTGTAATCCCAACATTTTGGGAGGCCAAGGCAGGCGGATCACAAGGTCAGAAGATCGAGACCATCCTGGCTAACACGGTGAAACCCCGTCTCTATTAAAAATACAAAAAACTAGCTGGGCGTGGTGGTGGGCACCTGTAGTCCCAGCTATTCGGGAAGCTGAGGCAGGAGAATGGCATGAACCTAGGAGGCGGAGCTTGCAGTGAGTCGAGATTGCCCTACTGCACTCCAGTCTGGGCAATAGAGCAAGACTCTATCTCAAAAAAAAAAAAAAAAAAAGCCCTTAGTCTTCTGTTCAAGACATAACCTCAACTACTCTAGATGATGCAAGCTCATCCTCCAAGCCAGTCTGCAATGCTTGTTTTTCTCAAATACTCACAGGGGGCCAGGTACGGTGGCTCATGCCTGTAATTCCAGCACTTTGGGAGGCCAAGGTGGGAGGATCACCTGAGGTTGGGAGTTCGAGATCAGCCTGACCAACATGGAGAAACCCCGTCTCTACTAAAAATACAAAAAAATTAACTGGGCTTGGTGGTGCATGCCTGTAATCCCAGCTACTCGGGAGGCTGAGGCAGGAGAATTGCTGGAACCCCGGAGGCAGAGATTGCGGTGAGCCGAGATTGCGCCATTGCACATCAGCCTGGGCAACAAGAGAGAAACTCTGTCTCAAAAACAAACAAACAAACAAAAACAACTCATTGGGTTTTCCACACTTACAGAGTGTGGAATTATGTTCCCTTTTTTTCGTTTTTTTTGAGACGGAGTCTCGCTCTGTCGCCCAGGCTGGAGTTCAGTGGCGCAATCTCGGCTCACTGCAAGTTCCGCCTCCCGGGTTCACGCCGTTCTCCTGCCTCAGCCTCCCAAGTAACTGGGACTACAGGTACCCACCACCACGACCGGCTAATATTTTTTTTTTTTTTGTATTTTTTAGTAGAGATAGGGTTTCACCATGTTGGCCAGAATGGTCTCGAGCTCTTGACCTCGTGATCCACCCACCTCGGCCTCCCAAAGTGCTGGGATTACAGGCGTGAGCCACCGCACCCGCCTATGCTCCCTTCTTGAGGGTGAAGTTCCCACATAAATTATTTGGAATTCTTCTGCATAGAATGTTTGTTTTACTCCCCCATTTATTTATTCAGTCATGTATTTTATCAGTATGAATCATGGCTATTTTATTTTATACTTTGGGTTTTAATTCTGTAATGCACTGAATGTTTTTGTCTCCCCAGAATTCTTTTGTTGAAGTCCTAACCCCAATGTGGTGGTGTTTGGAGGTGGGGCCTTTGGGAGTAATTTGGTTTGAATGAGGTTATGAGGTGGGGTTCCAGGATGGGCTTAGCGTCCTTATAAGAAGAGGAAGAGACAGCAGAGCTCCCTCTCTCTCCGCCAGGTGAGGACACAGTGAGAAGCCAGGGCAAGCTGATAAGACGTCTCTTCCCACAGGGATTATTCAAGACTCCTTTCCTTGTTTATCTATAAGATTTTGCTCTGGTAGGGAGAAACATGGTTCCCATGTACTTTCATCTCGTGACACAGTTGTTCAATTCCATTATCATAACTGTTAACCTGCACTCCCACAGGTAGTAACTTTATCAACTAAGAATGTTTCTTCTTACATTTTGAAAGTTATTTACGATCTGGCCACTGCACTCCAGCCTGGGCGACAGAGCAAGACTCCGCCTCAAAAAAAAAAAAAAAAAAAAAAAAAAAGAAAGTTATTTACACCAGTACCTTTTACACTACTGTCTTCAGTGAAGTTGTTTCATACATGGATAATATGCTTAGATTTTCTTATCACAATCTGCATTCTTTCCTGTGACCTTCTGTCAACCTTCTAAATATATTTTTAATTAGCATGCATTAAGATTCACTCTGTATTGTGCAGCTCTATGGGTTATGGCAAATATATTATGCTATGTCTTCACCATTACAGAACAATTCAGAATAGTTTCACTACATTAAAAGTGTTCCTATGTTTCATCTATTCAATCCTCCTTCCTGCTGGCAATCACTGATCTTGTACTCTCTCTGTAGCTTTGCCATTAACAGAATGTCATAATTATAATCATATAATATGTAGCCTTTATGGAACAGCATTTTTTCCTTAGCAATATGTGTTTAAAGTTCATTCACGTGTTTGTGGCTTGATAGCTCACTCCATTTTATTGCTGACTAGTATTTCATTGCTTGAATGTACTGATGTTTGATTATGCATTCACTTATTAAAGGATATTTTGATGGTTTCTAGTTTTTGGTGATTACGTGTAAAGCTGTATATTTGCATGCAGATTTTTATGTGGTTACGTTTTCAACTGAATTGGTTAAATACCTAGAAGAGCAATTGCTGGATTGTATGTTTAGCTTTGTAGGAAACTGTCAAAACTGTCTTCTAAAGTGGTTGCACCATTTCGTATTTCCACTAGCAATGAAGTAGAATTACTGTTTCTCAGCATTCTTGACTGCATTTTCAGTTGGTTTGTTTGTTTTATCCCATTTTAGCCTTCCTAATAGCTGTGTAGTGTATCTCACAGTTTTAATACACAATTCCCTAATAGTAAGTTATGTTTGTCATACTTTTTTTTGTCATCAGTAGATCTTTTTTTAGTGAGATGTCTGTTCAAATCAAATATTTTGCCCATTTTCATTTGGGTTGATTTTGTTCTTATTATTTGAGTTTTAAGAGTTTTTTTGCATGCTTTGGATACAAGTCCAATATGATTAGATATGTATCTTGCAAATATGTGGATATCAATCCAATAAAATTAGATATATGTATTTGTAAATATTTTCTTCCAGACTGTGGCTTGTATTTTCATTCTCTGAGCAGTGTTTTTTCACAAAGAAGAAGTTTTTTATTTAAACATGCGTAACTTCATTCTTTATTTTATCATCATGCTTTTGATGTTAACCAAAAACTCATCGTTAAGCCCAAAGTCACTAAGATTTTTCTAATGTATTATTCTATAAGTTGCATAGTTTTTCACTGTATATGTAGATCTATGATTTACCTTTAGTTAATATCTGTAAAAAGTGTAAAATTGATGTCTAGATTCATAATTTTTGCATATGAATGCCCAATTCTTCAGCACTAGCTGTTTAAAGAACTGCTTTTGTCTCCATTGAATTGTCTTTGCTCCTTTGTCAAAGATTGGCTGACTGTAATTGTGTGGGTCTGTTTCTGGGCTCTGTATTCTGTTCCTTTGAACTATGTTTCTATGATTTTGCTAATAACACACTGTCTTGATTACTGGAGCTTTGTTGTAAGTCTTGAAGTCTGGCTGTGGAGTCCTACAACTGTGTTCTTCTTGGCTTTTATTATTATTATTAAGTATACTTTAAGTTCTAAGGTACATGCAGGTTCAGAGTGAACAGGCAACCTACAGAATGGGAGAAAATTTTTGCAATCTATCCATCTGACAAAGGGTTAATATCCAGGATCTACAAAGAACTTAAACAAATTTACAAGAAAAAAGCAACCCCATCAAAAAGTGGACAAAGGATATGAACAGACAATTCTCAAAAGAAGACATTTATGCAGCCAACGGACATATGAAAAAATACTCATCATCATTGGTCATTAGAGAAATGCAAATCAAAACCACAATGAGATACCACCTCACTCCAGTTAGAATGGTGATCATTAAAAAGTTAGGAAACAACAGATGCTGAAGAGGATGTGGAGAAATAGGAACACTTTTACACTGTTGGTGGGAGTGTAAATTAGTTCTACCATTGTGGAAGACAGTGTGGCGATTTCTCAAGGATCCAGAACTAGAAATACCGTTTGACCCAGCAATCCCATTACTGGGCATATACCCAAAGAATGATAAATCATGCTACTATAAAGACACATGCACACGTATGTTTATTGCGGCAGTATTCACAATAGCAAAGACTTGGTACCAACCCAAATGTCCGTCAATAATAGACTGGATAAAGCAAATGTGGCACATATACACCATGGAATACTATGCAGCCATAAAAAAGGATGAGTTCATGTCCTTTTAAGGGACATGGATGAAGCTGGAAACCAACATTCTTGGCTTTTTTTTTTTTTTCAAACTATTTTTGGTTTTTGCCTTTCCATATAAACTTTAGAATCAGTTTGTGGGTATTTATGGAATAGGTTGTGAGATATTGATTAAAACTGAGTTAAACCTACAGATAAATTTGGGAAGAATCAGCATATTAACAGTCCTGAGCCTTCCTACCAATGAATATGAACTATGTCTCTGTTTGTTAATATTTAGATCTTATTTGCTTTATTTCATTGGTGTTTTGTAGTTTTCTGTATACAGATCCTATACATATTTTTCACATTTATACCTAAGCACTTCTCTTTTTGGGGGTGCTATTTTAATTTTTTAAATCTCAAATTTCAATCTTTTTTGCTAATGTATATGAAAGCAATTCAATTCTGCAAACTTACTATAATCTCTAGTTAATTCTAGGAGTTTTTTTTTGTCTTCTTCTTTGAGGCTCTCTGCTTAGATAATCATTTGTAAACAAGGAAAGTTTCATTTCTTACTCTCAAATATATTTACATTTTATAACCTATTTCACTGGCTAGGACTTCCAGTATGATCTAAAATAGAAATAGTAACAGGGATATCCTTGCCTTGTTCCTGATCATAGGGAGAAGGGAAATGCCCTGCTTCCCGCAATTAAGTATCATGTTAGCTGTAGATTTTTTAAAGATGTTTTTTAATCAAGTTGAGGAAGTTTTCCTATGTTCCTAGTTTCCTGAGAGTTTTTAATCATGGCAATTTTAAAAGCCTGACTTATCAATACTTTTTTCATGAATCATTCTTTGATATTATCAAACATGTAAAATATTTTTTCTACATCTATTGATATGTTTATGTTATTTTTTCTTCTTTACTCTGTTGATATGGCAGATTCTATTATCTGATTTTTGAATATCGATTTGGCTTACATACCACTTGGCATAATTATTTTGTACATTATTGGATTTGATTTACTACGATTTTCCTGAGGATATTTACATCTGTGTACAAAAGAGACAGTGGTGTGTAGTTTCTTTTGTTTCTTTCCTTCTTTTTTTTTTAATGTCTTTCTCTGGTTTTGGTATTAGGGTAATGAAAGCTTAGTTAAGTAAGTTTAGAATTATTACCTTGGCTTCTATTTTCTGGAATACATTGTGAAGAATTGATATCATATCTTCTTTAAGTGAAGTAGAATTCAACAGTGAAACTATTTAAGTCTAGTGCTTTCTTTTTTAGACTATTAATTATGTATTAAATTTATTTAATAGATATGGGCCCATTTATATGCTCTACTTTTCCTTATGTAAGTTTTGGCAGTTTATGACTTTCAAATAATTGGTCCATTTCCTTTAAATCATCAAATGTGTGAGCATAGGATTGTTTATGTTTATTCATTATCCTTTTAATGATCATGGGCTCAGTAGTGATGACTGCTTTTTCATTTCTTATGTTAGCAATTTCTCTCTCACCAATTTTTGAATAGCCTGGATAGCAGTTTATCCATTTTACTGATCTTTTCAAAAACACCAGTTTTTGAGCTCATTGATTTTCTCTGGTGTTTTCCATATCATTGATTTTTGCTTTAATTTTTATTTCTTTTGTTCTGCTTGCTTTAAGCTTAAATTATGCTTCCTTCTCTGGTGTAATAAAATGGAAACTTAGATGATTAATTTTAGCTCTGTATTTTTTCCTAATATATGCACTTAATGATAAAAATTTTCCTCTAAACACTTCTTTGCTGTATCGCTCAATTTCTAATATGCTGTTTTTTTATTTGGTTTAAAATATTTCTTAATTTATCTTGAGAGTTCTTAGACTCATGTTATTTAGAAATGTTATTAAATATCCAAATATCTGAGTATTTTCCAGCTGTCTGTTATTGATTTCTTATTTACTTCTATCATCTTCTGAAAACATTTTTCATATTATTTCTATTCACTTAAAATTTTTAGGGTATGTTTTATGCCCCAGAATATGATTCATCTTAGTCTGTCTTCTACATGAGCTTGAGGAGAATTTGTATTCTGCTGTTGCTGGAAGAAGTAGTCTATAAATGCCAATTTGATCAAGTTGATTGATAAGTACTCTTAAGGTCAACTATATCTTTACTGGCATTCCAACTCCTTGATCTATCAATTACTGAAGGAAGGGCATTGAAGCCTCTAACTATAGTAGTGCATTGGTCTATTTCTCCTTGAAATTATATCTGTTTTTTTCTCATGTATTTTGATATTCTGATATTAGGTTCATACAGGCTAAAAAATATTATGTCTTCTTGGACACTTGATCTCTTTATCATTATGTTATGCTAATTTTTCCCTGCTAATTTTTCTTGTTCTGAAGTATACTTTGAAATTGATATAGGTGCTCCCACTGTCTTTTGATTAGTAATAGCATGGTGTATCTTTCTCAGTGAAGAATATCAGTGGTAGTTTTTTAATTGGTAGATAAAATTGCATGTATTTATTGTGTACAACATGAGATTTTGAAATATATTTATATAGTGGAATAGTTAAATCTAGCTAATTAACAAATGTATTACCTTAAACAGTTATCTTTTTTGTGTGTGTGAGAACACGTAATATCTACTCTTTTTGCATTTTTCAAGAATACAGTATATCATCATTCCCTAAAGTCACCATGCTGTATAATAGAACTCTTGAACTTATTCCTCATACCCAAATGTAATTATATATTCTTTGAACAACATCTTCCCATCTTTCCCTCCTCTCTAACTATCCCAGCCTCTAATATCCCCACCCCAATCTAATCTCGAATGAGATCTCGAATTGTAATCCTCACGTGTGGAGGGAGGTAAATGGTGGGAGCTGACTGGATCATGGGAGTGGTTTCCCAATGCTGTTCTTGTGATAGAGAGGGAGTTCTTATGAGATGTGATGATTTAAAAGTGGCAATTTCCCCTTTCTCTCTCTCTCTCTCTCTCTCTCTGTCTCTCCTGCCGCCATATAAGAAGTACCTTGTGTCCCCTTCACCTTCCACCATGATTGCAAATTTCCTGAGGCCTCTCCAGCCATGTGGAGCTGTGAGTCAATTAAACTTAATTTCTTTATAAATTACTCAGCATCAGGTAGTATCTTTATAGCCATGTGAAAATGGACGAATGTACCACCATCCTACTCTCTACTTTTATGAGATGAACATTTTTAGGCTCCATTATTTGTGCCTGGCCTATTTCACTTAACATAATATCTTCCGGGTTTTTCCATGTTATCACAAATGACAAATTTTGTTCTTTTTTATGGCTGAATTATATTTGTGCAAATATACCATGTAATTTTTATCCATCTGTTCATTCAATGATGGACACTTGAGTTTATCTCCTGTCTTTTGTGAATACCATTGGAATAACCATGAGAGTGCATATATCTTTTTGACATACTGATTTCATATCCTATGGATATTTACTCAGTAATGGGATTGCTGGATCATGTGGAGTATTATTTTTAATATTTTGAGAAAGCTCCATACTTTTTTCTATAATGGTAATAATCATATGCATTCCTGCTAGCAGTATGCAAGGGTTCCCATTTCTCCATATCCTTGCCAACACTCATTATTTTTGTATTTTTGATAATAGCCATTATAACAGAAGTGAGGTGATACTTCATTGTGATTTTGATTTGCATTTCCCAGGTTATTACTGATAAACAGTTTTTCATATACCTGTTGGCCATTTGTATACCTTATTTTGAAAAATGTTCATTCAGGTTTTTACTCATTTTTACATTGGATTATTTATTTTCTTGCTATTGAGTTGAGTTCCCTAGACAGCAATACATAGCTACAATATGATGATATGTTACAAAAGTGGTTTTGTCATGTGAATATCATAGAGTGTACTTACACAAATGTAGACGGTATAGCCTATTGCTCTTAGGTTACAAACCTGTATGGCATGTTATTGTACTGAATACTATGGGCAATTGTAGTACAATGGTAAGTATTTGTGTATCTAAACATAAAAAGTATAGTAATAATATGGTATTATAATCTTATGGGACAATGGTTTGTTGCTGACAGAAACATTGTTATGTAGTACATGACTGATATTTTGTGTATTAATTCCTCACCGGATGTATAGTTTGCAAATATTTTCTCCTATTCTATAAGTTGTCTCCTTACTCTGTTGATTGTTTCCTTTATTGTGCAGAAGATTTTTAGTTTGATGTAGTCCCATTTGTCTATTTTTACTTTTATTGTCTGTGCTTGTGAGGCCATATCTAAAAAACCACTGTCCAGACCAATGTCATAGAACTTCTCACCTACAATTTCTTCCAGTAGTTTCATAGTTTTGGGTTTTATACTGAAGTTTTTAATCCACTTGAGTCAATTTTTGTATGTGGTAAGATATAACGATCTGATTTCTTTTCTTTTCTTTTTTTTTTTTGCAAAAGGATACCCAGTTTTCTGAAAACAATTTATTGAAGAGATTTTCTTTTGATCATTATGTATTTTTAGCATCTTTGTCAAAAATCAGTTGGTTGTTAATGCCTGGATTTATTTCTGGGCCTCTTTATTCTGTTCCATTGGGTGATATGTCTGTTTTAATGCTAGTACAATGATATTTTGTTTAATATAGTTTTGTAGTATATTTTGAAATCAGGAAGTGTGATGCTTCCAGTGGTGCTTTTTTTGCGCAAGATTACTTTGGCTATTCATGGTCTGTTGTGGATCCATGCAAATGTTTGGATTTTTTTTTTTTCTGTTTCTGTGAAGAATGTCATTGGTATTTTGATAGGAATTGAACTGAATCTTTATGTTGTTTTGGATAACATGAACATTTTTACAATATTTATTCTTTCAATCCATAAAGACAGGTTAACTTTTCATTTGTGCTTACTTCAATTTTTTGATTAATGTTTTATAGTTTTCAGGGCAGAGTTTTTTTCCCTTTTTTTCAGTTTTAAGTTGTTGCCCAAGAGCTCACAGTATACATTCACCATTAATCCAAGCACCTGTTTAAATAACATTCTACCACTTCATTTGCATTGCATACCTCTTAATAGAGTATTCCCAATTTCTTTTTCCCATGCCTTATAACATTTTTATCATTTATTTCACTTATCTATAAGATATAATAACACAACCATTACTATTATTGTTTCTTTAAACTGTTATCATTTAGGTCAACTAAAAATAATAAAAATAAAAGATTTTATTTTACCTTTGTTTATTCCTTCTCTTATCTTTTTTTTTAAATGCAGATCCAAGTTTCTGACTTCTATGGATTTCCTTCTTCTTGAAGAATGTTTTTTTTTAAACATATCTTACAGAACATGCCTATGGAAATGAATTTCCTCAATGTTTCTCTGAGAGAGTCTTAATTTCTCCTTCACTTTTGAAGGATAGTCTTGCTAGATATAGAATCCTATGTTGGTAGCATTTTTTCTTTTAACACTTTAAGAATTTCATTACACTTTCTTCTTGCTTGCATGTTTTCTGAGAATTTCACTGTAATTCTCATCCTTGTTTGCTTTTGGTTTTCTATAGTCTGAATATGATAAACCAAATAATAGTTTCTTGTCATTATTTACTCTTCTTAGTGTTTTCTGAGCCTCCTGGATCTGTGGTTTGATGTTTGTCATTCATTTTTGTAAAGTTCTCAGCCATTTTTCCTTAAATATGTCTTCTGCCTGGCTCTTTCTTCTCCTTCTAATATTTATATGCATATTACAACTTCTGAAATTGTTCCACAGTGTGTATTCTGATTATCGTTACTGTTACAGTGTCTTTGATATCTATCATTTTTTATATTATTTTAGAGTTTATATATATTTAGAGTTTTCATCTCTGTGCTTATGCTACCCACTTGTTCTTGCATGTTGTCTACCTTTTCCATTAGACCCCTTAACATATAAATCATAAGTATTTTCAATTTCCTATTGATAATTCCAAAGTCTGTGTTTATATCTAGGTCTGGTTCTACTGCTGGCTTTGTCTTTTCTGAATATGCTCTTTTTTGCCTTTTGGCACACTTTGTGACTTCTTATTTAAAAAATCGCTTCTTATTCTCTTCAATAGGAATTGAAGAGAAATGCCTGTAGTGTGAGGTTTTGGTTGATCTGGCTAGGAGTTGGCTGTGTTTACTGTTTGCTGTGGCTGTAGTAGCCAGAAGCTTTAAATTCCTCTAGGATTTTCATTTTTATTTTCTTTTGGGCTTCCCTGGAACACTTCCTTAAATAGTATTTGTGCTTTGCAGTTATAATCCAGTCTTATTTTGTTGGAACTCTGTTGCTTTGGTGATAAATTACAGAGGAAGGGGGGTACCTTATAATATTTTGATTAAATCTCAGTTTTTCATTAGGCCTTTCTGCCTAGAATGTGACATTCACAGTGTTTCCTAACTTTTCTTCTCCCTGTAGAAGAGAGATTGCAAGACTAAAGGTTTCTAAAGTTGAATAAATACCCTTCTCCTTAGGTGTAATAAGGCTATGGTAAAGTCTTCTCCCTAGAGAGTAACTCTTTGCAATGAAGAAAACTCTGGGTTTATTGCAAAAAATTAATTTCCCTCTCCCCCTTATTAGAGCCACAGGAGTGTCTTTGTTTTGTTTTGTTTGTTTTTGTTTTTTTGGCTCTGAGAACCTGGTGGGGTTCCTCAAATTAAAATAGATGAAACGTGGGGCTCCTCCTAAGACAGCAGCCTCCAGAAGTTCCCCATTCTCACACTAGAACACAATCAGCCCCCAGCAATTAGTCAAAATTACCATTAAAGTTTTCCTACCAGTTACTGGCCCCAGTGGTTCTGCTCCCAATAGGCTGATCTCAGCTGTGATTTTCTGTGTTCACTTGTATCTTGAGATTTCAGGGTAGTAGTTTGCTTTGCAACCTCAGTTCTCTAATGGATCTAAGAAAAGTCATTAATTTTCTGTTGGTTCTCTTTGGTTCTTATTGTGAAGATGGCAGTGACAGCTTCCAAGCTCTTTTCATGTCAAACTGAATCTAGAAACCCCCATATAGTTTTTCATCTTTCCATTGATTGCCACTATACATTATCTGTCCAGTGACATCATAGGTTCCCAATACATATTGATCAAATCTAGCCAGGCACTATTGATTACTGTAGCATGTAAAGTATAAGCAGCACCATGATGTAATACCTCAGTTTCTCCTCCTGAACAAATGCGGTCAAGACAGGGCATTGTTTCTATTTTCATTGGATCAGGTCAACTTGGCCTTTGTCAACATTATCGCACTTATTAACATTTGATATTCAACATATGATTCTGCTTGATTGAGTTCTATGTGAGAATGATCAAGGAGAAAAGGGAAAAATGATCTCTACTTGGTATTAAAATATGAATTTCCTTATAGTTCCTAGAAAATGTTTGGATCACAACAGGGAAGATTTATTTCCTTGTCTGGGAAAAACAAGACTATTCTATTATTACAAATATAAGAAAGAAAAAAGGAACTGTAAGGCAGTTCCTTTCTGGGAAACATTGATATTTGAGTAAATTATACTATAATTTTCACTTGCTGAGTCCAAAAACATTACCAGAAAATGATATTTAGGCTTTTGTAGTCCGGGCACATAGTTAGAGAATTTTTCTTGATACAAGTAAATATTCCACAAAATATATTTTTATAAGTTAAGTATGATACAGGTTGAGGAGATACATTTATCCTAAAAATATCAATGATAGATTCTAATATTCCAATAGTTAAGTCTTAGAAAATAGTGGTATTACTTGTAATTAAAGTTAATAAGTAGAAAAATATTCAAATTTGAGGCATAGAGTGAGAATTAAAGGAAGAGGGAGGAAGGAAAGAAAACAAGGAGAGAGTGATCACATATGGAAGTAAAAAGAAGAGAAGCTCTAATAGTTTGGGTGGGTTTTGGAAAATTGTGGATCATAGAGTAAAGATTCAAAAATATAAGCTTTCAAAAACAGGAGCTTTAGTCTGGAACATACGAGTATGCTAAGGTCACCTGGACACAGGATTCACTTGAAAGCTGGAGGCAATTCCAGATTATTTCTCATGACTCAGGGAGTAAGTAGAAGTCAAAGGCTTAGGAGGGGCTCTAAGCTAAGCCAGACAAATAGGACTGCTGAGGCAAATATAGGAGGCCAGGGCTGGCTGTGGTGGCTCATGCCTGTAGTCCCAGCACTTTGGGAGGCCAAAGCAGAAGGATCACTTGAGGCCAGGAATTCAAGACCAACCTGAGCAATATAGTGAGACCTTATATCTATAAAAACATAAAGAATTAGCCCCCAACACATGCCTATAGTTCCAGCTACTCAGGCGGCTGAGGCAGGAAGATGGCTTGAGCCCAGGAGTTCAAGGCAGCAGTGAGACACACCCATGCCACTGCACTCCAGACTGAGCAATACAGCAAGACCCCATCCCAAGACAGGGCAGGGGGAAGTACAGGAAGCCCTGGAACAGAAGAAGCCATAATTAAACTCAACTTTGCCTCTGAAATATTGTTTTCCTTCCTTTTCCTGAGTGTGGCCAGCCAGCTTGCGAAGGCTAGCCAACTTCATCTGCCATTGCAAAAACTCAAGAGATTGGTGCCAAGCCTCATAAACAATAAAAGGGAAATGAATGACTATGAAAATAATGTAAGGATCATAGTAAAATCTGATGAGTCAATCATAGGAATTGTGAATCAAAGAGAAGTATAGTAATATCTGACTTCAGAAATTGTCAGTTCAGCCAAAGAGGGCAACAACTATGAATAAAAAACTGATACATTATCCGAATATAGCCCATTATTTGATAAATGTATAAGCCCGTGTTGCTACTTGCTGTCTCAATCTACTTCACTAAACATATGACACGATTTATAAATCTGTATGTTGGTCCACACACTTCTGCTGCTCAAACTACTGGTTGTGAGGGATAGAGCAATCTGTTCAATGCAATCGGAATATGTCAGCCCTGCCTTTAACTCTTCTGTGACTTCCCTTCCCCTTCTTATTAGGGCCAGAATTCGTTGTTACCTGCAAGCTTTTACATGACCTGGCATTAACTACTCTGTAGTCTGATCACACACTCATGATTCTTTATGGAAGTGATATTCCATAGAACTCTCTGCAATGATGGAAATGTTCAATAGCTTTAATGTCCAATACAGTAACCAATTATCACATGTGACTATTTTAGTTAAAATTAAAAAGTTAGTTTCTCAGTTGCAATAACCAGATTTCAAGCACTCAGTAACCATATGTACTAGTGGCTATTGTACAATGAAGACTGTATTGGCTATTGCATCAATGCAGAATGGTCTACTTGACAGTGGTCCTTTAGATAGATTAACCTTGCTTCAGTTATTCAAATACCCCAAAATTCTTCTCACATGAAAGCCTTTCCAGATGCCTTCTCTCTCCTTACCTCTTTGCCTAGCTATTTCCTATTCATTTAGGAAGAGGTTTTAGAACCCAAAGGTTATATTCCTGTGGATTACCTCCCCTTCACAGTACTTTTAATAATTTTAATTAATTATTGATTAATTCCTTCTCACTGCATTGTAATCTTTATTATGACAGAGACTATGTCTGTACACCCATTTCTAGTACATCTGACAATTAATTAATGGTCATTAAGGGTTTATTTAGTAAAAGAATAAATAAATGGATAGAAAATAGATGACCATATAGGATTGAGGATATTTTTCTTAAGAAAATGTTTAAATAAGAGAGTTGGGAAAAAATTAGTTTTGGTAAGAAGCTTAATATTAGTTTATTATTAGACATTTTATCTTTGAGATGATGGTGGGCCTGCGTATTTAGCCATTGGAAATGTTGAACTGAATGCTGGGACATAAAATTGGTCTGGAAAGGTAAAAGTCACTTGCCTAAATACAAGAGTTGAAGGCCTGGGAGTGAGTGAAATCTATGCAATAGTATAGTTAGAGACCAGGTGACAAAATGTGTTCCACCCACCAGATGGGGAGAGAGAAGAGAGAAATCATTAAATAAACCAAGGAAGGGTCAGTCAGTGAGACTAAAGTGCTCCCAAACCATCTAACATCATGGAAACCAAGGAAGGAGAGTGTTGCCAACAGGGTCATGTGATAGGCCCAGTCCAATCAGAAAAATTTGTCATTTAATATCCTGCTAGAGAAATAAAAGGTTAACCAGGGTTGGACATAGGTGCAGTCAACATTGTAGAAGAGAAAAATAGTGCTATGGTTTGAATGTAGTTTCCTCTCCAAAATTCATGTTGAAACCTAATCACCAAGGTGATGGTATTGGAAGGTGGTTGAGTCATGAGGGAACCTCCCTCATGAATAGATTAAGGCCTTATAAAAAAGGCTTGCAGGAATGGGTTCACTGTCTGCCATTCTTCTGCTATGTGAGAACAGATGTCACCCCATCTTTCTCTTCCACCTTCTCCCATGTGAGGATGCAGCAAGAAGGCCCTTACCAGACACCTTGACCTTCGACTTTGAGCCTCCAGAACTGTGAGAAATAAATTTATAATGTTTATAAATTACCCAGTCTATGGTATTTTGTTACAGCAGCTCAAACAGACTAAGACAGGTAGCAAAGTAGCCTATGAATGAAGGCTTAATCTAAGCAGGAGATCCTGGAGCCCAGGTTGGTTAGCTGTCATTCAATTCACACAGGCAGGAGTAGATGGGCTTCCTGGGATGGAGGATTTGGTGATCACAGACAGTGATTTGAATAAATGTGCTAAAGGCATTGAGAAGTGCGATGTATGTTTTACAGGTCAGGTTCTCCAAGAAACAGACTGTAAGACTCTGATATTTGTGCGTAGGAAGTATTTATTATAAAGTGTTCTTGGGATCAACACCTGGGAGGAAACAAGGGAAGCAGGACTGACCAAAACAAAAGACTAGACTGTGATGAAGGGAATTATAACAGTGTCTTCAGCCAATCCTATAAGGAGCTCTGAAACTGAGAGGGCCCTTCAGAAATGTCACTATCCTTTCTTTCTTTAAATTATATAGATGGGGCAAATCCTTATTTTTTAGATTTGTATAGATGAGCAATTAGCCATTTCCACAACTGCCACCCCTTCAACCTTCTTGCTTATTATAACTGTATCTGTCTGACCTCTATAATTTTGGCATCCTGTCATCCTCACTTCTGTCAGGGAGCCTAGTCCTGTAACAGCATCTCTTAATATCACTTCTGGCATAGAGAGGGCAGCCACCATTGAGATTTTAAAGGTGCTGGTGCCTGTTCCACAAGCTTATTCCTCATTGCTTTGGTAAATGGAGTGTACTCCAGGCTCTTGTTCAGAAGATATTTGGCTGTTAGTTTTTTTGGCCTTCTATCGTAAATCCACTCTAGCATGCTCCTTTCTCTGATGTTTTTGATCCCGTCTCCCACTGTCTGTCCCAGAAGTTCTGGCATTTCTAATTCACTTAATGTGGTCTGACACTTTTCCTTGTTTCCAAGAGCAATCCCAGGAATGTGTCAGCACTGTCTCCCAGAATCCTTGTGAGGATGTGCATCCTGTATCATGAGGAAGTGCTTCTATATCCACATTGATAAACATTGCACTATCCAACTTTATTTCCAGTCTATCTTGATCTAGCACATTCAGGGTCCAGGACCGTAAGTACTTCTCAACTCCTGCTGATACGTGTTGGCAAGGTCCTATCATTCCTTGAGAGTCTAGTCCCTGTTCTCTGTGAACAAGCTCAGCACTACTCTAGCTGGGTTATATTATGACTTAACCATAGTTACTATTGGTCAGGTGGTCAGAAAGAAAGATGAGGTAATATCTTATGAGAATACTGAATCTGTCTTCAGATGAGGACCCCTAGCCTTTAACACAAAGGAATGAGCTACTTTGGCTCAGAGAGTTCAAGGTAATCTGGGTATTTAATCTTTCTGAATGCATAGACTTACATATTCTTATCCCATGTCTCAAGGTTCCAAGCTTTCTCAATTCAGCTCTGATCTTGGTGGAGCAGGGTTGCTGAAGTTGAGCATTAAACCAGCTAAAATGTTTTATTACTATTAGAATTAAGACCTGGGTCTGAATCTCATCTTTTTTTCTGTTTTCCAGCTGCAGGAGATGAGGCTCTTTTTTACATGCTGCTATCTTCATCTGTTTTGTGCTGCTGTAACAAAATAACTGAGACTGGATAATTTATAAAGAACAGAAACATATTTTCTCATAGTTCTGGAGGGTTGGAAGTCCAAGATCAAGGTGCTTATAGGTTTGGTTGCCTGGCGAGGGCTGGTTTCTGCTTTTAAGATGGTGCGTCCTACAGAGGAGAGGAATGTTGTGTCTTTAGAGGGCAAAAGGTGGAAGGGGAAGGACAAGCTAACTGAATGTTAGATGTAGCTTCTTTTCTATGAACTTTGATCCCATTAACAAGGACAAATTCCTCATGACTAATCACCTCGTAAAGGCCCACCTCTTAATACTATCACACTGACAACACCTGAATTTTGGAAAGAACACATTCAAACTATATCAGCCACCAAGGAGGCCCTTGACTTTTACACCTAGACCATTATTGGTGATTAATCACCCTAAGGCACTCAATGTCTTTTTCCAATGCATCAGTGAAACCTAACAGCAACCATCCAATTCCATAGTCTTCATAGTTATACTTCTCCCGTGTCTCTCAAAATGCCTGGATTATTGCACTCATAAGTGAAGTCCTGTTTGTTGGTGTTCCATCCTAGCTCACTACCAATACAAATTCTAGCAATTGCATTATTGCTAAATGTCAGGGGCTATACATATTCTACCTACAATTAGTGATAGGTTCTTCATGGTCAGCTGGCCAGCAGGTGATTCAGCTCCACAATTACATTTTTGAGTCTACTTTATTGAACCAGTTATGGTAGAAACTGTTGAAGTTCAGGTTCCCAGGGAAACATTATGAAACTCTATGATTAGCATGCAGGAGGTTTACTGTGGTATACTTTAGACAACACCTGTGAGGGCAAAAGAAAGTATGAATTGGGCAGGAAGAAAATTTAGCTGCTGCACACCTGCAACTGTAAACTCCACCAATTGAATGGGGACCTCTAAGGTTAAGATGCCCTCCTCCTTATACCAAATGAAAAGCCTGATTATTTGTAATTTTGCAATATTAGCCAGTCGTTGAACAAGAGCACTTCTTCTCAGAAGGGTATATAAGGCCAGAGTGCTTTCTTAGTCTCAGAACACAGCTGTGTTTTGTGATCAGCCAAACTAGTGGCCTCAGTGGTGATATGTACTTCAGTTCTGAAGGAGGATCTCAATGAAATATGACAACATCCACTACAGTATAGATTCCACTGGAAAAATCAGAAGGTACTGCATGTAAGATTTCTGAAGTACAGTCAACTGAAAAATATAAGGTTAAGTCTGTGGATTGAGGAAAACATGTAGAAAGTTAAGTCTTGGAGGAAATGGCGATAATACGTTGCCATGGATATCAGAATTCCCAAAGACTTCATGAGACTAGTGATTTCATGACTATGATTTTGTAATTCTATTATGCTCATCCATATCTTGTAGTAGGATCATTATTTTTATACTATACTCACTGCATATATTGTACTATAACAGAGAAGGGATAAAATATATAACTTAAACATTATACAGATGAAATGTATTTTGATGTAGAATGAAATGATGTGTTATTTTCAACATCATCTACATGGAATGTGCCTACCTATCAGCAGACACAGGCCAACTTGTGAATCGGTACCTGTGGCCAAGGTAATACTATACACTATGGTGAGAAAAAGAAAGTTCACAGCATGGCTTAGGCAACTAAGTCCCAATCCTGAAACTGAGGTCAACCCCCAAAGCCACACATTTATAGGGGTAAAATAGATGTAGATGCGAGCACTATTTGATGTAAATAAGAAATAAGATAAATGGCAACATTTTAAGCTTTTATTTTGAAATATTTATAGACCCACAGAAGACTGCAAAAATAGTAGAGTCCAATGTACTATCACTAAGCTTCCCTCAATGGTGACATTTTATATAACTGTAGTAGAATATTAAAACCTGGAGGGAATTAACTTTGGTACAGTTCTGTTAACCAGACCCATTCTGTTTTATTTATTTATTTATTTAGAGATAGAGTCTCACTCTGTCTTTTAGGCTGGAGTACAGTGGTGTGATCTTGGCTCATTGCAACCTCCGCCTCCCAGGTTCAAGTGATTCTCCTACCTCAGCCTCCTGAGTAGCTGGGATTACAGGTGCCTGCCACCACACCCAACTATTTTTTGTATTTTAGTAGAGATAGGGTTTCGTCATGTTGTCCCGGCTGGTCTTGAACTCCTGACCTCAGGTGATCCGCCTGCCTCGGCCTCCCATAGTGCTGGGATTACAGGTGTGAGCCATGGTGCTCAGCCCCATTTGCAGTATTTTTAAAACATAGATTCATATATGTATGAGGGTGAGGTGAAAGGGTGTAGTTCTAGCAATTATATCTCATGTATAGATTCAGGTAATCACTACCTGCTGTTTTATCAGCATAAAGAAACCAGCTAATGCTCATGCTTTACATCTATATTCACATCCATTATATTACCTCATCTCTATCCCCTAGCAAACACTAATCTATTCTCCACCTCTATAATTGTATCAATTAGAGAATGTTATATAAGTGAAAATATATAGTATGTGACTTATTGCTTTTTTCACTCCACAGAATTATCTTAAGATCCATCTGAGCTGTTGCATGTATTAACAGTTCATTACTTTTTTATTGCTTAGTAACATTCCATAGGTATGCCAGTCCCAGGATTTCTTTAACCATTTACCCACAGAAGGACATTTGGTTTGTTTCCATTTATTTGCTATTACTAATACATCTGCTATAACACATATGTATATAGCTTTTTGTGTGAACATATGTTTTCATTTCTCTGGGAGCAGTGCTCATTAATGTGACTGCTGGGATCATATAGTAAGTTCAAGTTTAATTCTGTAAGAAACAACCAAACAATTCTCTAAAGTGGCTATAACATTTTACATTTCCACCAGCAATATATGAGAGACTTATTTTCTCTTCATCCTTGACAGTATTTGCTATTATCGCTATTTAAATTTTAGTTCTAATAGGTTTGTAGTGTTATCTCATTGTGGATTTAATTTGCATTTTCCTAATGACTAATGATGTCAATAAATAATCAAGTTTTTTCTTCTTTTTCTTTTTTTCTTTTCTCAAGCCTATGGTCAACCAGGAGATAAATGATCAGCTTTGATTCAAATAAATTGGCTAGGTTAATATTTCTGATTTTCCTGAACATACCTTTTCATTATATGATACTCTTATTTCATAAAATCATTCTTAAACTCTGTTAAATACTGACTGCCATATATTGTTTACTACCTTTTTGTACTTTAGAATGTTGGAGATTTCTAGATCCTTAAAGATTACTGGTGAAATCTGTAATTTTACATAGTAGGAAACTGAGGCCTAGGAATATTAAGTAATTTATTCAAGATCACGCCATCAGAGCTGGAACCAGAATCCGGACAACCAGTCTCTTGGTTCAGCACTGTTTTTTGATACCACTGTGTCTTGTGAAACTGTATGTGTGTACCCACAGATGTATGTGTGGTTGATGAATGGTTTTAGGTTTAATACTTTTTTAGCACCCTAGCCTTCCAGTACCATTAATTGGAAGAATAAAAAAAACACATATCATTATTTAAACTTATACAACATTGCAAGTTCTATCTAGCTGGACCTCTGGGGACATATAAAGTTAAGGGAGTGGGGATAGGGTGACCAGGGATAAATAAGGGTAGATGCAAAATTCAGTCAGTAGAAAAGTGAGCAGAGCTTTGAACTGCTCAATTTTGAAGATGGAGAGAAATACAGAGAAGTAAATCTAGAGAAAAGAGAATACGTTTAGAAATGGATACTCCCATGAGGTAATAAACTGGGAAAAATTTAACTGCTTGATAGCTTTTCCTTGAACTAAAATAAGGTCAATTTAACTGCTCGACAGCTTTTCCTTGAAATAAAACAAGGTCACATATAGCATTTAATTTAAATTTCTTCCCTTATATTTTATAATTTGCTTTGGTTCCTGCTATATTTTTGATAAAGTCTGATATATTCACTGCAATGGTCCAGATGTTTGTGTGCCCCCAAAATGTATAGGTTGAAACCCAATCCCCAGTGTGGTCATGTGAAGAGGCGAAGTCTTCAGGAAGTATGTCATCAAGACAGAGGCCTCATGAATGGGCTTGGTGCCCTTATAAAAGAGGCACGAGGGAGCTTGTTTGCTCCTTCTGTCATGTGGGAATGCGACAAGACGAGACCTTCAGTGAACCAGAAGATGATTCTCACTGGACAACAATTCTCCTGTCACCTTGATCTTGGACTTCTCAGTCTTCAGAACTGTCGGAAATGAATTTCTGTTGTTTATAAGCTACCCAGTCTATAATATTTTGTTATTGCAACCCAAATGGACTAAGATACTCATCTTGATAAAGTCTGAGATACACTCCTAACTCTCTGTGGAGATGGTAGATGGAAATAAGAGTCAAGACCAGGTGAAAATGGCCTTATCTTTCTTACCCCATTCACTATAATGGTTCTGAAGCACCATCAACCAGGATGCTGACGGTCTGTAACCTCCAAGTTCCAGCTGACCTTGAGGAAATTGTGCAACTGGCCATGGCAGAGAGAAGAGAAAGATGGCCAGAGAAGTAGCAGGAAGCAGGCAGTCCAACTGAGAGAATACATGAGACACAGCACACTCTGCTTGCTTCCCTCTTCAAAAATACTAGAAGGAGATAACCACACGAATGGGGAGAAATAGGATTTTATATCACTAAAGAAGGAATTATGTAATATTGGCTGAATATGAAGGTAAGTAAAACTCAAATCAGACTCAAACGGAAAAAAAAATAAGGTATCAGTGGATTGTAGGTATCCAATTTATCAAGGAGCTGTAGAAAGTAATGGTACTTGTAGTCAATAAAGGGAGATTTGAATTGGGGACTTTTGGACATGGTACAGTTTATACCAGAGTCTAGGGAATGGCTATGAAAATGGATGCTGAATGAAGTAGATTTGAGAAAACTGAGATATGCAGAGATCAAGGTATTAGACGGATCATCTATGGGCATGTTGAATATATTTCCCATGAGAGCAGAAGAGCAGATCTTGGGGTGAAAAGGAAGACTGTGAACTAAAGTCTTTGGTAAATGAGATCAAGGCATGGTAGAACAATTCTGGAAAGGAGAAAGGGTTGTACGCAACAGAGTAGAACACATTGTACAAATTGGAAGGAGAATAATAATCTGAAAGCTGCACTTGAGGGACCAAGGAAAATACTTGGTCTAGCTCCTGATGCTGTGAAACAGAAGATGAAGGACAATGATCTACACCAGTCATGCTAATATAATAGAACCCCAAAGGATATTAATAATGCATACCTATTGTTAGAAGAAAAAATATGATAATGCATCTAGAACATTTAACACAGGCCAGGAACATTTAATAGGCTCAGTACATGTTATTACTTTTATGCAAAAGCTGGGAATATTTAAAGGAAATATAACTGTTTCCATTTTACAGCTAAGAAAATTCAAACTCAGGGAGATTAAGTGACTTGCTCAAGTCTGTAGGCCTGATTAGTGCCTGAATAAGGAGCCAAATCCCTGTAGTCTTCTATCAGATTTTCTCTTTGCCTGCAGGGGCTGTGTCACTATGGATAGAAAGGAGTTTTGTCTAGGACTTCTTTGTGTGGGGTTGGATTCCCCATCTCAAAGTAGAGAGTGGAAAAGAGGAAAATAGTCAAAAAAATCTTCGCAGGAAATAGTCTCAGGGTTTCAATTAGAGCATTCTAGGAAAGAGTGTAAATCTGATTTTTAAGTATCTCTGTTTAAATCAAATATTATTTTAGTAAAAATATAATTAATAAAGATTAAATCTAGTAATTGTGTTTTACAACTTATTAAAAAACTAGTGCTTATGAAATAATCTAGCCTTAGAAATTATTACCCAAATCCATTTTCCACTTAGGAAAATGAATGATTTTAGCTTTTCAGATGGTAAAGGTAACATTTCTTTTAAAGTCAATTTAATATGTCATACTCTCAAGCAGAGATCCATCAAAATTAGAGAAGAATCTTACTCAAAAGCTGGACTAGGGAGAATGAGCTCAAGACTTTGGCACTTCAGCTGGGCTCAGTGGCTCACCCTGTAATCCCAGTACTTTAAGAGGCCAAGGTGGAAGGATGCCCTGAGGCCAGGAGTTTGAGACGAGCCTCTGTGACATAGCAAGACCCCATCTCAATACATACAAACATACATATATACATGCATAACAAATCTTTGACACTTCAGTCCATCCAGCATTAGCTTGCAGAAGACATTCTCAGAAAAATAAAGCCAATAAATTGTTAACATATCTAAAATGAAGACTCTTTATATCAGATAAAATCAAAATAACTCACAAGAAATTACTGAATGCAAAAAAGGAAATTGGAAGAGAATAGAATGTGGAGAAATTATTCTAAAACATTGCCAATTAAACATGTTAAGTTTGACTAATATGGAAGGTGATCATCCTCAGAAGAATGCAAAGAGGCCGTGAATTCTGATTTTGAATGAGGAGATAAGTATTGAAGAAAAATACCTCAAACTAAAAATAGCTAAGAATGTTAATCCTTGGAGGAAGTATATCCATGGCTGGTATGACCAACCAGAAAAGAACAGAATTATGTCCCTTCTTCTAGGTCCAAGGACAAAAACATTCCCACACATTGAATTCCTCATGAAATAAATGACAATAGTGGAACCTTACCAAAAATCAGATTAAAATAGGTATTTGGCTGAATTTGAGCCAAAATATGATATGATATCTAGTTTCAGCCAAATATGTTCAGTGAAATCTCTTGAGAGCCAAATGTTCTTTGAAGCCAAAAGACTATATTTTTGCAAATTACTATAACTGTATATAAATAGAGTGGCAATATAATCTATCATACAAACTAGGACACTTTAAGTGAAAGGAGGTGCTGCTGATAATTGATGCCAGTACAACAGGGGCAAACTCAGATGGTCCTGGACAAATCAAGACATATGATTACCTTATATATTAAGCATTTTATTGTGTAATATATTATGGTGGTGCTCACAAAAGAGTGCTGAAAAAACATAGGTAGACATGATGATAACTTAAGTCAAAACTCTAGGATTTGAGTTCATTGGTTAGCCAAGACTCCATCTCATTAGGTATTGAAGATATTCCAAAATAATTTATTTCAAAACTTTCTAGAAATTAAAAACAATTATAGCTTGTGTGTACAAAATCTTCAAACCACAAATCTGTTACTGGCTTATTTTTTGGAGTAGTAATTAATTGGTACCTTGTTTTTAGTTCTTATGTGAACGAGCATGTGTGAACAAATTTCTACTGATTATACATTAATGGAATCTTCACCTTTCCCATTATCAAGAGAGCTACAAAGGCCCTGTTAGTCTTCAGGCCAATCTTTGATAGAATTTTCAAAAGGAAAAGAAACATTGCTTTTTTAAATTTTAGGGAAAAAATGGCCAGAGAAATCAATTAACAAATTAAATTCAAACATATTTCTCCTTTTGAAAGTTTTGCTGCTGCTGATGATAGTAATGATGATGATGACAAAATGATGATGAAAGGCTCTTGATGTCCCTACCTTACCACCTGTTCCTTCTCTCAACACACACCCAAATTCCCCATCTCACTATATGGAACCACCACCCACTGACTTACTGCTCAGACCAAACAAGGAATCATAATTGATCTTCTCTTCATACACTCCATGCCTCATCACTCAACAGATCTCCAGGCTCTATTTGCAAAGCACATCTTGCATGTGTCCACTTTTCTCCATTCATATCACACTACACCAGCCCAAGCCACTTTAACTTCTAAACAGAATTCCTGTTTTTGCACTCCTTTGCTGCCACAGTTTTCCTGCGACCCACAGAAGGAAAAATCTTTTCAAAAATGCGAAGCATATCGTTTAACTTCTTACTTAAGCTCTTCACTGCCTTCCCAATGTACAAGAATAAAATTTCACTCTTTGACCTGGCTGACCAGGCCCTTTGTGAGCTCATCTCCTGCCATTTTCTCCTCCCTTCGCAATGGTCCTGCCTCACTGGCCTACTTTCTGTTCCTCCAGAACACTGCTGTTTCCTGACTCAGGGCTTTGTCTTTAGCTTTCCTCTGCTTGCAACACTCTGTGTTGAGCTCTTCTTAGGCTAGTTCCTTTTTATCCTTCAAATCTCTGCTCTACAGGACCCCTTCTTAAGATTTCCATGGCTATGTATTTTACCTATTTTCCCAACGGTTAGGCTTTATTATATCTGGCAAGTTTTTTCTAGAGTAATTATTATACACTAATTGTTCTTGTGTGTATATTTATTTATGCTTATTTTCTCCAATTTTATTGTCAGCATCTAGAGCAAGGGTCAACAAACTTTTTCTATAAAGAGGCAGGTATTTTAGGTTCTGTGAGACATATGGCTTCTGTTGCATCTGCTCAATTCTATCCCTATGGCATGAAAGCAGCTATCGACAATACATAAAATAATTGGTGTGTCTGTGCTCCAATAAAACATTATTTACAAAAAATAAAATAAAATAAAACCACAGTCATTGGGCTGAATTTGGCTCATGGGCTATAGTTTGTCAATCCTCTGTAGGGCCCTTATATGTTTTTTTCCCTACCGTATCCTCAGCACCTCACACAAAGCAGGTGTTAGGAAATACCGAAAGAATGAATGAATGAAGTTCCTTCTCTTTTCCAGGCACTATATACATATTCACAACTTTTCATCCCTAGTAAACCCCTGGAAGCTAATCATTTTTATTTCCATGTTATAGAAGAGTAAAATAAGGCTCAGAAAAGTTTATGAATTCATCAAAACCTACATAGTTATTGCATTAGTTTCTTAGGTCTGCCGTTGCGAAGTACCCCACACTGTGTGGCTTAAAACAACAGAAATGTATCCTCTCACAGTTGCTGAGGATAGGAGTCGAAAATCAAAATGTCAGCAGGATCATGCTCTCTCCAGAGTCTCCAGGGGAGAATGATTCCTTGCCCCTTCTAGCTTCTGGTGGCTCCCGCCATTCCTAGGCTTGTGACGACATAACTCCATTCTCTGCCTGTGTCTCCACATGGCCTTCTTTCCTCAGTGTCTCTCTGTGTCTTCATACGTGGTCTTCCCTGTGTGTCTGTGTGTTCTTTCCATTTATAAGACGCCATTCATTGGGTTCAGCACCCATCCTAATCCAATATGACTGCATTTTAACTATTTTCAATCTGTAGGGTCACGTTCTGTGTTTCTGGATGAACATGATTTTGTAGGCAGAATAGTATTCACTCTGCTACGACTATAAAATGGTAGTGTGAGGATTTGAACTTAACACCATTTCAATAATTTTTCATTCTGAAGTAATAACCTCAGCTATTAAGTTAAATTAACAGTTAACAGTCGTGTCAAACATTAGAGTTATTTTGAGAACAGATGATGTGAGAGCATCAGTGGAAAGGAGAGCTAAATACCTTTTAGGAGTTTTGTGTATGTCATAGTTTCTGACTAATATCCTAAATATAATGTTACTGTTGAATTTAAGGGCATTTGATACATATTTTATTACTAGAAATTTAAGATATGTTTCTACAGATATCATTGATTGAACAAGGAGAATCACATCCAAAGTTTCCGTTTCTTTGATTAACATCTTTGCATACCAGGCCTGTAACTCAGGGTTTTTCCCAAAGCTTGTCTAAAGCATGTTTCCTCCATCAGGGAAGAACATAATTCTATGGTCTAATCCATTTGGGAAACGCCCACCCAAACCAGGTAAGATAGATTTCTTTATTGCAGTAAATACTTGCTTGTTAGCATTGTTTTTATTTATTAGGGTGTCCTGTGGATTTCTAAGAGAGAGGTATTATGAACATTTTTCCACATTGATTGAGCATTTTCAGAAACTAATCTGTGCTACACACTTTGGCACACCTACTTTGGGTATTTGCTCACTTATCTAAGTGCAGGTAAGTTCTCTTTTTCTGGAGGTAAATCTGTGAAGACACGTCTCTTGGGTTTTAGAAATTGGTTCTGAACCCCTCTGTAATGGATGATATTCCTAATAGAAGAGGAGACACTGTTGGGTTGCACCAAGGCTCTACTAATTTACTCATTTACTCATTCATTTATGCACTCACTTATTTCTCAAAGACACATGGGGCCCAGGGAAATAACTATAAAAATGATTGAGAAATAGATTTCTCTTCATTAAGTTATCCAGATAATAGACATCAATCATTATTTCTCACAGTAATTTTAATGAATGGAAACCACATATTATGGACTGAATTGTATCCCTCTCAAATTCATATGTCCGAGTCCTATCCTCAATTACCTTAGCATGTGACTGTATTTGGAGATAGTGTTCACATTAAAGATATAATTAAGGTTAAATAAAGAAGGGTCCCTAATCCAATAAATCTAGTGCCCTTATAAGTAGAGGGAGAGACACCGGGGATGCATGTTCACAGATAAAAGGCCATGTGAGGACACAGCAAGAAGGTGACCAGAACAAGCCTAAGTAAGAGAGAGGCCTTGGGACAAATCAAACCTGTTGACACCTAGATCTTGGATTTCTAGCCTCCAGAACTGGGAGAGAATAATAATTTCTGTTATTTAAGCCACCTGGTCTGTGGTATTTTGTAATGACAATTGGAGCAAATTAAGGCACTGCTATTAATTGTTCATTAGGTCCTTGCCTTCAAGAGCTTTCCTCAGCTAGTTCTAATGTCTACTGAAGCTTTATAATTCCTTTATTTGTATTTTAGAATAATATTATTAGAACCAACTAGATTGTAAACCTCTTGAGAATAAGGCATTTGTCCATTGTATCACTGCATTTCCTCACTGACTCACAGAAAAGCATCTGGTAGAATAAATATATCATCTATATTTCTACTTCCCTCTGTATATTAATAATTGAGGGATGACCTAATACATCTCTTAGAAAGAGCAAGAAATAAGAAAAAGAGAACTACAAAGTGTTAAGCCCATAGTTAAGATGCTTCACGTCTTCTTACTTAATACTTTTCTTCTACTGTGAGATAAATACCTTTATCCCCATTTTGCAGGTGAAGAAACAGAGTTCAGAGAGGTTAAGTGATTTGCCCAAGATCATAAAACCATAAAATGTCATCAATTGTTTAATTATAGGAAAGAGGAAATCTGGCTATACAGCAGAACTTATGAAAAACAACTAAAACTTTTAGTGGACTACATGTTTATTTCAGTGACATCCTTATAAGTGATATGGCCATCAAAAAGTTAGAGCAATGTTAAGTTATGCAAATAAAAATAATTGGGTTATTGCAAGTAATAATAACTGCGTTATTGGACATTCACTAAGTGTCAGGCACTGTTCTTGGTTACACATATTCTTGATACATATTCTGGAAGGCTAGTGGAAAAAAATGTGTTCAAAGGCAGATGATCAGTCTTTAAAATGAGGCTATACTGGTTGGATAAACTGTGAAGATTTACTCTGGAGAAGATTGAAAAGAACATGATAGCTGTGTCAAATATTTGAAAGGTTTTCAGTAAGAAGAGGGAGTTAGATGTAGCAATGGAATTCAGAGGAAGTGAATCTACCACTACTGAAAGTATTAAAATAGATGTGTCCACGTAGAAGCAACTCCTGCATTTTATGGGAAATCAACTAAAGTCTTAAGTTCCTTAAACTTGAAGATTTTAAGATTAATAAGTATCATCATTCTAGTCATCTTCTTCTCCATTAACAAAGTTAGGCTTGGAGGAAAAAACATGAGTGCTGACTTCCTTCTGGAGCTATTCTGAACAGCGAAATAAACTATCATCAAGGTGAACAGACAACCTAAAGAATAAGAGAAAATTTTTGCAATCCGTCCTCCTGACAAAGGTCAAATATATCCAGAATCTACAAGGAACTTAAATAAATTTACAAGAAAAACAACAAACAACCCCATTAAAAAGTGGGCAAAGGACATGAATAGACACTTCTCAAAAGAAGACATGTATTCAGGCAACAAACATATGAAACAAAGCTCAACATCACTTATCATTAAATAAATGCAAATCAAAATCCCACTGAGATACCATTCATGCCAGTCAGAATGGCTATCATTAAAAGTCAAGAAACAACAAATGCTGGTGAGGCTGTGAAGAAATAGAAACACTTTTCCACTGTTGGTGGGAATGCAAATTAGTTCAGCCATTGTGGAAGACAGTATGGCGAGTCCTCAAAGACCTAGAACCAGAAATACCATTTGACCCAGCAATCCCATCACTGGATATATGCCCAAAGGAATATAAATCATTATACTGTAAAGATACATGCACATGTATGCTCACTGCAGCACTATTCACAATAGCAAATACATGGAATCAACCCAAATGCCTGTCAATGATAGACTGGATAAAGAAAATGTAGTATGTATACACCATGGAACACTATTCAGCCATAAAAAAGAATGAGATCATGTCCTTTACAGGGACATGGATGGAGCTGGAAGCCATTGTTTTCAGCAAACTAACACAGGAACAGAAAATCAAACACCAAGTTCCCACTTATAAATGAGAGCTGAACAATGAGAACACCCGGACACAGGGAGAGGAACAACACACACTGGGGCCTGTGGTGGAGCGCAGGGAGAGCATCAGGACAAATAGCTAATGCACGTGAGGCTTAATACCCAGGTGATGGGTTGATAGGTGCAGCAAACCACCATGACACATGTTTACCTAGGTAACAAACCTCCACATCCAGCACATGTACTCCAGAACTTTAAATTAAATTAAGTTAAAAAAAAAAAAGCCTAGGAGAAAAATATATCAATTATCTCATCATCATTGCTCAGGAGTCTTGACTAGGAAATTGTTGTTCAATGTGAACCCTTTTCTATATTGATTCTTTTATAATTATATCAAGAAAATTCAGTCTCCAGGTTTCAAAGCTGATAGCATTACCTATTTTGAAAGGATTGCCTATTTATTTTTGCCTTTATCAGCAAGAGAAGCTCATCCTTAATGCCTATCATTGGGCTAGGCATTAGCAGAAGCTTCTTAAATACAATAGGATATGGTTGAGTGTTTTTCTTATCTGGGATCAGTGTTTCTTGAGAAGTAGCTACAGAGATACTCTGAACTACATGTGAGTGAGTACGATGATAGTGAGCATCATTAGAGGAATTAGAGTAGATAACCCATGTGCAAGCACCAGAGAGCAGTTATGTGATGTGATGGGGCTACCTAGAGCCAAAAATGACAAATGAAAGAGTTACCGTGTTGTGGGGCATCTTGATACACTGCAGAACAGTCCTAGTGAGGACGAGTCAAGAAAGACACTGCATTGATGAGTACAGTGTACCCAGAAAATCTAGGCTGTTGGAGGATGTGTGTGTCTGTGTGTGTGTGTATCAAAAGCATCCAAAAAAATCACATTGTTGTGGCTGTGAACACTTAACTAGTAAATAAGAAAGACACGGTGGCAGGGAGGAAAAAGAAAATGTATCCACAGGGTGTTCCATTCTGCCGTTCAGAACATTGTGGTTGCTCAAATAATATTAATGCTCTATGATGAAGATGGTAGCGAGGATGATGATGATTAATGCAACCCATGCAAAATAGGGCTGGGGAGGATGACACAGGCGAGGGACCAGAAGAGGGAGGATGACTCATGGGTGAGGGGTACCCGGGGATAGAGCGAGGTGCTGTGCACGTTGGCGGGTGTGAGGGGAGCGGCTGGGGCACGCGTGGCTCGGACTCGGGGAGTGGGCGGGTGGGTGCCCGTGGGCGGAGCGGCTCCGGGACTGAGTGGCTGGCAGCTATGTCTGCGAGAGCAACGGCATCACCCTGGATGGAAGCCTCCGAGACTCCGCCTAACTGACACCCAAACTCTCCCTCTCCCTCCCGCAGCCCCAAACTGGAGGCAGCAGAGCCTGGGAGCAGCCTCCGCGGCGGCAGCGGCCGCCACAGCCCCAGCCCCAGCCCCAGCCCCGCCCCCGCCCCGCGCCCCGCCTGAGACGCCCGGATCGGCGGAGCCTGGCGCGAGCCCTCACCCCCTCGCCGCGCCCGCCGCGCCTCCGCCTGCCCGCCCCCGCCGGCCGAGGCTGGGCTGCGGGAGGCGGCCGGGCGGCCCCGAGTCTCGCTAGGGCGACCAAAACAAAGGCAGCATCCGGGGCTGGGTGGATGCAAACAACCATGAAAGACTGGGTTCTCGCTCTCCCCGGCTCTGCTGCTGCTGCTGCCGCCGCCGCCGCTGCTCCTCCTCCTCCTGCCGCCGCCGCGAGGGCTCCGCTGTGAGGGGAAAGCAGGGGCGCAGCTGCTGGGCGTGCATCCGAAAGGTGAGAGCCAGAGAGCGAGCGGAGGGGGCGGGCAGGCCACGAAAATGTCCTCGGCCGTGGGGCCCCGCGGTCCTCGCCCACCCACGGTGCCTCCCCCCATGCAAGAGCTGCCCGACCTGAGCCACCTGACCGAGGAGGAGAGGAACATTATCATGGCAGTGATGGACCGGCAGAAGGAAGAGGAGGAAAAAGAAGAAGCCATGCTCAAGTAAGCCAGCCCCAGCCGCGCCATCCGTGCCTCCGTGCCTCCATCCGTCCATTCACCACTCACTCCCCTAGTCCTCGCGGCTGAGTGTGGGGAAGGGGCGGCCAGGGTGCTGGGTGCGGACGGAGGCGCCCGCCAGGGGCGCGGGGCTTGAGCAGGGAAGAGGTCAGGGGACTAGAGGAGGGAGGGGATATGCCACAAATCCAGGAACCCAAAGACAGGGGGAGGATGGCTTCAGACTGGGGTGCAGAGGAGGGATGGGTGGACGGGGGCCACGCTCGTGGTGGGAAGTGCAGAAGCTGAGAGGTGCTGATCCCACCCAAGTGGAAGGTCCCTGGGCTGGGAGCAGGTTAGGGGGCAGGGGATGAGTAGAAACAAGGGGAGGCAGGATGAAGAGGTGCTGAGGACAGCTCCTCTTCTTTTCTTGGAGTTGTTTAGCTGGTCGGGGTTACCCCAGTGAAGGGTGCCTATATTTATATAATAAAAATGCTTATTTTTAGTGTTAATTTGAGTAATCATTCATCTCACAGATCAAGGTTGGGTCTTTTTCTGGGCAGTTGCCATCTTTGGTAACCTGCCTCTCCAGCTTCTCTTTAACCTTTTATTCAGAGTCTTCTACACACAGCATACCTGTGTGAAGACGGATTCTCTTCCCCATATGTAATGCCATTGGCAATACAAAGTTTTTAATCATGGGAGAAGCTGACAGGGGGACTCTGGCCTGAATAACATAGAGGTCCCTCTTTACTGCTTTCCAAGAGACCTCTGGGGCCTGTTCAGTTCCTGGAGGAAACAGTCCAATAAGGCATTGGAAATTTGCACTCCTCCTCACTTCTTTAGAGCTCATCAACCCTTCAAGGGATCTCTGTCTGATGCCCCATTTTCCTGGGGATAGGGAGAAGATGGGGCTCCTTGCTGGTGGTGCAGGAGTGTGTGACACTGTCTGTGCTGCTACTTGCCTCAGACAAAACTGCTTACAAGGGACTGGCAGAGAGATGGGGCTTTCCTTGCTTAGCATCACCCATAGAGTGGAGCAGAAGGAGGCTTCAACCCTGCCTTCTCTTGGGAAGTCTTCATGTATTCAGGAAAGTTTTCACTCTGAAGCAGGGGAATTTAGGGGCCCTGACTGTGAGTGACTCCTTGGTATCCCCTGCTTAGGCTGGAAGGTGTATCTGGGGTCAGGGGATTGGCATGAAGAGCCAAAGGGAACCTGTTGCATCTGGAGTTAGCTGATAGCAGAAGAGGGGTGGGGAGGGAGCAGGTGTGAAACCCAGACACAGAGCACATTCAGCATGGCCTCTCCCTCACCCCCTAGAAGTGCCTCCTGGAGAGAAGACGCTGCCGAGGAGGAAGATTTCTTCCGCTTCCCCTCAGTGCAGCAGTGCCTCATAGGAGAGGAATGGAGGGAGGTTGCATTCACAGACTGATGGTTCCCCAACCAGGGCAACTGACACTCAGATATGGGAGGGGGATATTGAGGGAGAGATGTGGCTGTTAGGTCACAGCAAAATAGTAGAAATCCAGTCATTTCTGTCCTTTCATTGTAGATTCAGAAAAGGGCCATTAACTCCGAAGGCCAGAGCTGGCCTGGTTCTATAAAGAGCAGCAGGTTTCTGAATTCCCTGCTCCTTCTCATCCAAAAACCAAATACTTTAAGCCTGCTGGCTTGAGGGAGGCAGAACCCTCGTTAATCTGCTGCCTGTCCCTAGTGGAAGAATGACGTCCCTGGTGCTGCAGGCTTCCCCTCTTCTGAGACTGGAAGTAATGGATGGTGTCTAATGGTGCTGCTGTCTGTCTGTCTGGTTGTCAGTCCATCTGTCCTCACTGGTTGCAGCCCCTGCCACCTGTCCTGAACACCTTTTCTGCTTGTCAGGATTTACAGGTTTGCTGCTGTTCCTTTTGCTGTTTGCTGCAGACAGCAGGTGGATGGAGGCCTCCAGTAGCTAGTGGAAAATATGGGCTGCTGCTTTCCAGAGTCCGGATAGGAAGGGGAAGGCACAGTGCAAGTAGTGGCCATCACACCTCTTCATTGGCTGTCTCAAGCATGGTGGAGAGTGAGGGATTTTAAGTGGGAGTGGGTGAGTTTTAGGACAGAATTCCAAATCTGCTAACTGCCAAAGGACAGCAATTATAGATTGTATGGGCTTATGTGGGCAAATACAAATTAGGAGCACTGTCCAACTGCTCATGTCTAACACATCTTTTCCACTGCTTTTCCTGTGACTGCTTTCTACTGGCTTGCATATATTGTTCCTTTATTGCATGGATTCACAAAATATCACAGTATGTGATAGTGTTATACAACAGCTCTCTGTAATCCTGGACCTCTGTATTAACTTTATCAGTCAGCCTCCTCTGCTAATGTCTTGGCCTTTTGTTCAGTGACAGATTGGTGAGTGTTTTGGAATCCCAGTTTGCTGCCATGTAAGCATGTCATATTGTCTACAATTAGTGGAGAAGTGCTGTACTTTTTTTTCATAGGGGACACTTTATGTCTTAAAAACTGGGGATAATGGGAACTATTCAGATGACACATATATATGAGGACATAATGACACATAGTCATAGATGGTTGCCTTTTTAAAACTTTGTGTTAAAATAGATTGGAAAACAGGATTCTTTTAACAGGGCTTTAAAATATTGTTACATCAGAGAAAAGTTTTTGTGGTAATTATTGGTGATCATAATCACATATCTGAGAAATTACTTTCACAAAAGGCACTACAAAGCTTAAGTTCTGGCAATACAGCAATTAGACTTAAAATTCACTTGTGTTATCAGTACAGAACTATCTCCGTAATCTACCTACTGTGCATGCTGTCTCTCTTCACAATGTATAAAAATAGGCACCGAGAGAAAATAGAAAATGATGGATAAATCTGTGAAACCAACATTATAAAATATCAATTAAAATGTATTTGTAAGTTTCACCAGCCTTGATTGTAAATTACTAGTTGAATTTGGTTTTGAGAATGTCTTTAAATATGTATAAATGGAAAAAAAAATCAAGCTACTTTCAAGTCAAGATTTTAGAAAAATTTTATTTGAAATTGAAAGTACTTTATCATAAAAAGATTTCATTTTGTTGGTAAAGTACACTAATTTTAAGTTCCATGGCCATATAACTAGAAATAGTTGACTCCCACAAATTATGTTTAATGATTGACTTAATTATCTGCAAATTAGAGGTCTTTTCTTAATAGTGTTTTGGATGTGAGTGTGTACATGCATATGTACACACATGTGTATTCTGAAGGCTTTCTGAAACCTAACTTTCTCAATGAATACTCCTTCAAGTAACTGTTACTGGACATCATGAGCCAATATATTGCATAGGCTGAAAACTGCATTATCTGGGACCTAAATCAGAGAAGATCTCATTAGATCTAGAATCTTACTCCTTTTTGTACAAAAGAAAAAAAAAAGCTTCATAGAGAAAGCAGCTACTGAATAGTAAGAGAAGAGAAAAATGTAGAGAGTTCAGGTGATGATTTGAGGATGAGAATTGAGTACCATATTGGAATATAATGTAAATAGATAACATTTATTGAACATTAACCCCACACTAGCTCTTATTCTAAGTTATTTAATCTAATGCCAAATAGTTAAACTGTGCTCAAGTTTATTATAAGTATACATACTTGGATTCTCACAATAGCCTGTGCAGAAGGTAAACCAAATAATATAATTCTCACATCCTCACACTACACTCAGAGAAGTTCAGTAATATCCTAAACTGACTCACATAAACATAGTCCAATCAGGATTCAAAATCAGACCTTTTAGTCTAAATCCAAGTATTTTCCTGTACACTACACTGTCTTCCTACCAAGAAGAAGCGTCTATTTCATTTATCTTTTCTTTAAATGAATTTATAGTCTTTTCTCAGTTGCAGAGAAGTGGCTTGGCAAAAGATTAGGCTGATTCAGATCAACTGCTTCAGATCATAACAGAGCCTGGGCTTCACCTATACTCTTTCATAGAGTGCTAGAAGATAATGAAAAGCGTCACAGTATAGTGGAAAGACCATTAACTTTGTATCCAAGTGTTTTTAGGTTCTAGTTCTAGTTCTGCCACTTACTGTGCAAACGTGGACAAGTAAATTAAATTGAGATTGTATGAAGTTTCATTTTTTCCTACAAATCCTTAAATCCATGGTATGAATTGACTTATAAAGAGTATTGACTTTGGGCTTCTCCTTCTCTTATTAACAGGTAACCTAGCATTTGCTTTCTAATCATCCATAATTACTACTTTTTTCCTGCAAAGGAGACAGAAAGTAGAATGAGGAGAATTCCTATAACTTCAGGTTTCCTCCTCCTTTTACTTACTTTACACAAATACAATATTGTGGCCTGAAATATATCCATAAGGCTCATTATGAGAGATCCCAGTTATCAACTGGGAAAAGAAGAAAAGTGGAAGGAAAATCTGGGAAGCCTTGAGGCTTTGAGGATAGGATTCCCATGTATTATGGTTTGCAAAGATTTTAATACCTTACACCCCCAACTATGAAAAAGGCATTATTTAAGTAAATAGATTACTAAATTAGAAGGAGAATATGGAAACCAGTGTGGGCTGGATGTGCTACTGCTCACTTGACTAATAGGAGCATAATGTCTTTGGAATGTTATTTGCTCAACTTTTTAAAAGAGGAGAACAATTTGTGTAAGCTTGTGCAGTGAGCTTCCTGGAAAGATATCAAATATGAATTCCTAAAATCATATTATTATGCTCCCATACCTGTAATAAGCAGATGGATGAGGTTGCAGTACCATGGATTATAAAGTCCATTGTATTGCATTTCATTTGTCCTCATGGACTGTTTTCTACTTTTATACATTTGGTCCTGTGACATGAGTTGGGTATTTTAGAGCTGGTCCTGAGAGTCGATGTAAATTTGCCCGAGGCACATGACAGCTAGCATAATGAATCCAGAACCCATGTACACTGACCTCTAACCTTTAATGTTCTTTTAAGTCTTTAAAAAAGTGCATTGAGTGGTGGGTATTATGTTTCCTTCATCTATTGGGAAGAAGACTAACATTTATTGTGTGTCTTCTACATGTTATGCATTTGGCTGGATGCTTTATGAATTTTACTCACCGAGACTCACCTCTTGATGAGAAGTCTAGCCTGTGAGTATTTATTAGTTTTCCAGTATTAGTGAAATTTCCCAGAACTAGCTCGGTACCTTCCTGACCCTTTGGTCAGGACATTTGATTCTGGAGTCCAGAGAACAAAACTTAAAGGAGTGAAAGAGGAGCTTCATGTGACTAGTAACATGTTCCACCCTTTTCTGAGGGTGGGCTCTCCAGAACTGTCTGGCTTCCCCAGTTCTGGCCCGTGGTGACTCTCTGACCTCATTTGTACCTGGAGTTTTCCTTATCTGCTTGCTGTTTTGCCCACAGGGTTCCCTAATACCATAGCATTTTCCCACCATTCCACCTAACCATGAGTTACCTTTGTTTGCCACTATTGTTCTGAATTTTACTTATTGAATAGACTATTTCTAACAAAGTGTTATATGATATTTAATTCAACAAGATCCTCATTTCAGGTATTAAAATTGGGTCAAGCATTAGGCTATTGGGGTAGAATAAAGGCGAATCCTCTGCTTACAGCCCAATGTTGGCTGAGTTCCTATCATTTTATAATTGCCATAGTCAGAAAAAGAGGTGAGTGTTGGATAGTTGGGTAGAACACTGAACTAGATTCTGGTCTTAACATGAGTTTTTATAGGTGTGAACATTGTCAGGATAATCCATCCAAGCATCAGATTTTATATGTAAAGTGGAATTTATAATGGCAGTCCTTCTAATTTGTGAAGCTTTAAAATGATAGTGGAGGCATTGTATCCTCCAAATTGCTGTTTCCAAGAAAGGAGCCGTTATTATTCTTATTCATTAAAACTGTAGAAGAATACCAAGATTATATCTTCCGGTCGTCTTTGAAGGTACTGGGGGGCTTGAGAAGATGAGCTCTTGGAGAACAGCCCATCTATCCTTTCATTCTAGCAATGCAGTGTTGCCAGGGTTGCAGCTCCCAGCATAAGAATATGACAAGGTGTTAAAAGGTAAAATGAGTTCAGGGCTTGGTCTGAGACTATATTTACCTTCTTTCTTTTCTTTTTTTTACCTCTCATTAAATAGTTTGTATGTGTTTTTAGCACAAAAAGGAATGTGGGCAAAATTATAAAGTTTGAAAGATCTAAAAGGCAATCGTAATTCAAAAACGAGAAGAGAAGAGAAATTAGCTTGGGGTAATTTCCTCATCTTTTACAGAAAAAAATCTGGAGAAATAAATGATAATTTTAGTGTCACTGGGTTTAATAGATTATTCATTTTCAGAATTAGCTGAATAAGGGGTTGTATATTTGTCAGGTAGTTTTCTTTCATGTAAACATACCAGTTTACCATTGAGTGATGTAATAAATTGCATGTATTTAAGAACTTTTTAAGATTCTTTATTGGATGACTTAGGTTTTCTGTATTTATATTCTGACATGCTTACATTGAGTTCATATACACTTATTTTGACTAGGTTACTTTTGTGTGGAAAGCAAGAGGGAGATATTCAGCAGAATTGATTTTAGATGTTTCTGCTTCTGTTGCAATATTGTGAAAACTTCCTGTTCATACGAATGCTTACTTAAAGGCAAAATAGAGCTGTTTAAAAGGAAGGTGACTGTACATTTTGATTTTCCTTTATCTCTTTATACCAATTTCCTGCTATAATTATGTGTAGTAACCTCTTCTCTCAATTTTGAGTTTCAGCCCGGATGATAAATTATATTGTCTTCCTCTTTTTAAATCTTGCTTTCTCTGCCCCAAATTCTTCATTTGTAACTTCAGAAAATCAAGCAATTAACAGTCTTAAAATATATCTCACCAATAAGTAATGCAAGCGAGTGGTAGATATAAAATCTTGATCATTGTTTGGTAAATGGGGAACACTGTTTCTGAGAGTGAGATATCAGCCGGGCGCAGTGGCTCAAGCCCGTAATCCCAACACTTTGGGAGGCTGAAGCAGGTGGATCACTTGAGCTCAGGAGTTTGAGACTAGCCCAGCCAACATGGTAAAACTGTCTCTACTAAAAATACAAAAAATTAGCCAGCTATGGTGGAGTGCACCTGTAATCCCAGGTACTCAGGAGGCTGAGGCAGAATCGCTTGAAACCAGGAGGCAGAGGCTGCAGTGAGCTGAGATCCTGCCACTGCAGTCTAGCCTGGGCAACAGAGTGAGACTCTGTCTAAAAAAAAGAAAAAAAAAAAAGGGAAATAAGGTATTATCTTTTATGGAATCTCAACAGAATGATACTTTTTATGGCAAAGCTGAATTTAAAATTTCAAAACATTTTTCAAATAATAGTGGTTATGAATTGCAGCTTCATACAGGACTCTTTTTATGAGAATCCTCCTTTGAGCCTTGCAAAGAGCAGCCTGCAGTTTAGCGAAGACATCTTTAATGTGTGAGAATTTATTTAAATAGATTTTGGGTTGTAATATTTTGATATTCTTCTGAGTTTAGATGGCAAAATAAGGTAATGTTACAGAAAGTAATTTCATGTTATTTGTAGTATTTTGATAATTCCTCTGATGTTTAGATAGTAAAATAAGGTAATGTTATAGAAAGTAATGGCATGTGATTTGTAAGTAATCAATGCACTTAATTATAATATTAGCTATTTTAAAGAAGCATAATGAATGAAAGATATTTTATGTAATACAGAAAATAATACCATACTAATTATTGATACATTATTTAGTATTTGTTTGTATTACCCATCATTATGCCAGGTAATTTAATTATGGTCTGGAAGATGCTAGTATATTTACATAGAAAATGTATGTGAATTGAAAACCAATTAAGATATCTGTACTGTCATATAAACGTCTTACACTACTTAGCTTCTTTTAATGGACTCTCATGCATAATATACACACTCACAAGTAGAAACTAAGGTAGTAATATTGATGGAGTTTTCTTGCTGTATTTGCTAGACTTTGCATCATCTATTTGATTAGTTCACAACTTACATACCTACATATGGCTTTCTGTACTTAAAGCAGTATTGCTTAATATTTGAAGACTATTCTTAATCTCAAGAATATATTTTAAAGTTGTAAGTTATTGGTGCACAAGCATTGTGTGCCACATTATTGTTTTTGTTGTTTAAACACAGCTTTTTACAAATGTAGCAAGAAACTCTTTGAGGCTGGGTGCGGTGGCTCATGCCTGTAATCCCAGCACTTTGTGGGGCTGAGGAGGGCGGATTATCTGAGGTCAGGAGTTTCATACTAGACTGGCCACATGGCGAAACCTCGTCTCTACTAAAACTAAAAAATTTAGCCGGCATGGTGATGCATGCCTGTAATCCCAGCTACTTGGGAGGCTGAGGCAGGAGAATCTCTTGAACCCAGGAGGCAGAGATTGCAGTGAGCGGAGATTGCACCTCTGCACTCCAGCCTGGGTGACAGAGCGAGACTCCCTCTCAAAAAAAAAAAAAAAAAGAAAAGAAACTCTTTGATAGGATGTCTAGCTGTTTTGTTTTCAATTATGTGGTTTTTATTCTGGAAAAAGCAGGCAGATTGTATATGAAGTACCTAGGGTATGTAAAAATCAATGTATTGGGTTTCTTTAACTACATGGCAGTATATATCCACATTTAGAGGTTCTATCGAGGTCAGAAAGATTACTTAGTGTGTTGGTAGAAAGAGACGAAAACAAAAGTAAAGTAACCAAATGGCTTTTCCTTTTATATTTCACACAGCTTAGCAGATTTATCTTCCTTGGCTATCTCTGTATTGCAATATATTGGAGCTTAAGTCTTCTTTCCTAACCCCTTTTTTTCTGGGAAAAAATGAAGACGTTTTACATCCTAGTATCTGAAATAAAGGGATATTGAAATGAACAGTCTCATTTATTTTAGATATTAAAATTTTGGTAAGATCCAAAATCCTAAAGAGATTCTACTTTTATATTATTCATGATCATGACAATTTTCATAAAATGTAATTTTGAAAAATAAAATACAGTAAAATCTTCTTATACTGAGAATGGATATTTCAATTTACAACTGTCTATGTACCCTAGGTCAAATCTAGCCACTTAATATATAGCAACCTGGAGTAAAAACTTGATGCTATTCTGAAAAAGATATTATGGTCTAAGTATCATGCCAGACACAAGCATTAGAAAAGGATTTTATGGTATTTAGAGCTCCAAAAGCCTAAGCTCTAGCGGTCACTATTGGGTGCAGCTATGACTGATAATCAGTCAAGGGGCTATCTGGTCCCTAACTTCCATAAATGCAGCATAGTTAAAGGCTGTAGGAGGTCCACATGCAATATACCAGGCCACAAGAAGATAAACATGGTACTAGGCCACAAGAAGCAGATACTTTTGCTGGTAAGATTGTGCAAATTTTAAAAAATATGACATACGCACTTTGGGAAAAGACTAAATACTCAAGAACACAAAATAGTGCAAATTGAGTGGTGGTTATGATAAGAGGTGAAGAAACTTTTGAAGCTCCCTCTTGCCCTTGCTTCTATAATTCCATATCCTTTTGATTTGCCTTCAGTGTTTCTAAAGGCTTCTATTTTATCTTCTCTCGAAGCTCAAATGTTGGCATTCTCATGGGGTCCTATTCTCCATATTCTCCCATTTTATATGCAGTTCCTTGTGAATCTCCAACAATGGCTCCAATCATATATATGTCGATGATCCCCAGATATATATTACTGCATTAGAATTTTCTACTAAATTCTAGATTCATGTCCTTAACCACCTGTTCAGTTTCTCTACCTGAGTGTCCTGTAGGCACTTCAACTTTATTGTATCCTGTTATAAATTTCTTGACTTTCTGCCTGAAAGCAGTGTCTCTGTATTTCTTGTCTGTGTAAGTAGCATCACCACTGCAACTCCTCATTTCAACCATCATCAAATCCTACAGATTTAATCTTTTGGAATATTTTAAATGTCTATCTTATTTTCCAATCCCATTGTCATTACCTTAATGTAGGCTCTCTTCAGTACTTATCTGGATGCCTGAAGGAACCTCCTGATTCATTTTTCTACTAATCAGAATTCCTCCAATCTGATCTGATCTCCACATTGCTGCCAGATAAATATTTCTAAAATTTGTCCTATCATGTCTCTCCCATAAAACCTGCTTGCTTTCAGAGTAAAGTTTAAACTTCGTAATCTGGATCCTACTTGCTATTTCTGTTCTCTGGTCCGTGAATACATCCCTGCCATAGTCTTGCTGAACTAGTTCTGAAGGGTAATTGCTACTTCACAACATGGTGACCCAACTCATACTTTTCTCTCCATCAGAAATGTCCTTTTAAATCTAAGTTTTACCTAGCCTTTTTAATTAGCTCAAGTGACACCTTATCTGTTATATCTTCCCAGACTTTCCAAATAGATTTTGGTATTTGTCTTAACCTCTTTTGATTGTTTTATTTGATTTTTGTCATAACCTCTTTCTCTTAACGGTTTCCTCTCAGTACAGCATAAATTCTGGAAAGGAGGATCATTCTGATTTGAATCCCTCATATAAGCATATTGCCTGGCATAGAATAGGTGACCATTTTTTTAAAACTGTGCATATGGATGAATGAATGAATAGATTCAGGGAATATGGACTGGAGGAGTCACCCAGGGCTGCTAAGGGTATAAGCAGGAGGGTAGAGTGGGATGGTTATTCTAACCACGGGAATTCAGTCAGCACATTTCGAAAACAAGCAGTGAGTTGAGTGCTTTTGGTTATTGAGAGAAACAGGTTGACTAGAGCTTATGAGGAAAATATATTGGACACTAGACATTATAAGATAAAATTAATGTATAATTTTTGATGGCCTGTTGTATCTTGATTTATCATTCTTAGGTTTTTGAAAGATGGCATTCTTAAAGTATTTGAATATAAGGAGGATGTAAATAATATGTTTTAAAAAGTAATCCTCTGGACAGACATGCTTAATGGAAACATTTTCTTGAAACAAAACATCACTAACTTCCATGACAATGTATCACATAGTACTGTTAGTTTTCTGATTTGATATTTAGAACTAGATCAGTAGTGTTTCCAGAAAGCATTCTACTGATTATATTTTTTAATGAAAGGATACCTCAGTTAGGTCATCTTCTAGACTTGAAGGCAGGTATCTTATATTAATCATCTTTTCATTTTCATTGCCTAATTCTGTAACCCATACATAATGGGCCTCCAGCAAGTGCTGTGGAACTAAGTTGTATAGCCTGTGTGCCCAGGACACAACAGCACTGACTTTTGCATTTCAGAATTAGGCTGAGTTGAGGTGTGAGGGGGAACTCAGTGTCTATGTCATCCAACACTGGTAAACTCTCAGCTCAGCTGCAAATACCTGTACCTAGAGCAGCATCACTAATACATATCAGATGCCTCAGAACCTTTCTGAACATAGTGCTCCAGGCCATCAATTAATAAGAGTTGGCAGGAAAGATGGCAATAAACATGTAAGCCACTGAGGATTTATTTCTACTCTAAGAAAAGAAAACTGAGGCCAGAGACTCAGGATTTCTTTTTTAATTAGTGAGAGAGCTAGGGATAGGACTCCAGGTCTTCTGTGTCCTGGTACAGTGGTTTTTTCCACCGTCACCCTTTTGACACTTGGTTTCCTTTTAACTACCAGCACATTCGAACATTTAATTTTTTTTCATTTCTGTTTTTATTTGCTTGCTCTTTAAGATACTATTTGTTATAGAAAACTCCATGAGAACTTATAATTACTTTGTTCATTTTGAATTTGGTTTTATTAAGTAAATAATATATAAGTAAATTATTGCCAGGTTATATAAGTACATTGGTGCCAGGGACTAAGAAATATTTTATTTAAAGATTCCTTTGGAATCATATTTGTTGAAATTTTATTTAAGCTATATCAACATTTCTTAATTGTGATAATTTTATTTTTAATTTTAAATTTTTCCCTGAAAAGTACATTTTTACTAGCAGTAATTTATTTATGATTCCAAATAACTTTTCCTATTATGCTTTTGAATTATGTATATATTAAAATAATTTTTTTTTTTTTTTTTACTTTTAAAAGCCAGTTGATTTTTGCTCACAATGAAGAAGAGCTTTCTTTGGTTCCTCTTCACTTGGAGGTTTGACTTCAATTAGACTGTGGGTCAATAATTCAAGGAAAGTTAGTGGGATGAGGCATGAATGACTACTCACATATATATCTAAGAACTTGTATTTATACACACACACACACACACACACACACACACATATATACTCTCATCTCACCTGTGCCTCCATACATATAATCTCTCACACCCACGTTCCTAAAGTCTTGAAACATTCTTCCTATAAAGTCTTAAGGAAGTTAATTCTATCTAATTTACCAGAATTTGTATATTTGTATGATCTAGACATGCCTTGCAGTACCTTCTGCACCCACAGCTCTTTCTATGGATTTTATGCCAGTGGCTATTCTGGAAGAAGCAGCCCTACATCCGTATGATCCCAACATGGCTATAGCTAACTGGACTAATGGTGGACAGTTGACCCAAGACCAGGTGATTTATTGACTGGTCAAATACTAGTGGGAGTGTCTTTCAAAATTTTAAATAGAAAATAATCAGAGGGCCAAAGAAAATGAATGATCCACATTCGTTTGTTCTTGAAGCAAAAATGGATTGAGCACTACTCATGATATCCTAGGTGTGGTACTAGAATTAATAGCCTTTTGTAGAATAATCATCCATGTAAAATTAAAATCTATGATAAAGACAGTATAGAACATTGTGTAATATTTTGATAAAACAATGCCTATCAGGAATGTTGACTAAGATCAGGTTATCCAGTTGTGCTTCCCATGGAAATGACAAGTGAGGGCTGAGCTAACATCTGAGAATGAATAGGAGTTAAGCAGGCAAATGGGGTGAAGTACCCTCTAAAAGGAAAGAATGAGAGCCACTGATGGAAGGGGGAGTGGTGAGCCTGAAGGACTGGAAGGGAAGTCAGTCTTGTGGAAGAGGAAAAAGTCTGCAAAAGGCAGGAGGAGTGTGTTTTGAGAAGAATTTGGAGAGGTAGGCAGAAACTGGACATAGTAGGGTCGACTAGGTCATGTTATAGAGTTTTTTCTTTATTTTAAGAGCCAAAGGGTTTTGAAGAGAGATATGATATAATCTTATTAGAATTTTTAAAAGATCATTCTGGCTGAAGTATCAAGAATAGATTAGATGAAGTCCGGGGCCATGTATGTGTAGAGACCAGCTGGGAGGCTATTGTAGAAGTCCAGGTGGCAGATGTTAGAAGCAAAAACTTTGGTGGTGATGGCAAAATGTTAATATTTGAGAGAGATTTGGGAAGCAAAAGCCACAACTGTTGTTATTGTTGTTTTAATTGATTGAATATGGGTTGATGTCAGACTTGTGCCACCAAGTTTTGGGAGTATCTGGAGTGATAGAGGAAGGATCCCAAATTTAGTCCTGGTTATTTGGCTTTGTGGTAACTTTGAGAAATCCAAGAGAGATATTAAGTAGGTTAAAGGTCAGGAACTCAGAAGAGAGTGTGGGTTAGAAATGTAAATTTATGAGTCATGTGTACACAGATCGCCATGAAGCTGTGAGTGAGGCTGAGTGATTAAATTCAGACAAGAAGAAAGTCTAAGGATAAGCTTTAATGAAGTTCACTTTTAAAAATTGATAGAGGACAATAGCCCTGCAAAAGCATTAAAGAAGAAATGGCCAGAGATATAGGATAAAAACCAGGAGAGCCTTGTTTTATCAAATCAAAAGGAAGAGAGTATTTTGAGGAGGCTAAGGCACACTCACTATGATAGCTAAAATTAAATGAACAAACAAAGAATACTGGAATCACCTAATGTTGATGAAGATAATGAACAACTAAAAGTCTTATGCATTGTTTGTGGGCATGATAGAGCCACTTTAGAAAACTCTGGCAGTTTCTTAAAGAGTTTAGCGTGCATCTACACTATGACATAGGAATTCCATTCCTAGATATTCGTATAAGAAAAATGAGAACATACACTCACAAAAAGACTTATATGAGAATGTTCATAGCAACCTTATTGTTAATGGCCCTAAAATGGAAATAGCTCAGATGTCCATCAGCAGAATGAATTTAAAAGCTGTGAAATACACAGTGAAAAATTTACTATTCCACAATAAACAGGAATAAAACATCGATACATAAACAACATGGATAAATCTCAAAAACATTATGGTAGATAGGAAAAGCCAGACACAAGTCAGGTAGCCTGCATGATTGATTCCATTCATATGAAGCTCCAGAATAGGGAAAACTAATCTATGGTGGTGGATATCAGATTGGTAGGCTCCTCTATGGTGGCAAGGGTGAAGGACTGGCTGGAAAGGGGCAGGAGGTGACTTTCTGGAGGGATGTAAATATCTTAAATATTGATAGAGGTGTGTATTACACATATGTATGCATTTGTCAAAACTGGCCAAACTGTTTACTTACCATGTGTGCATTTCACTGTATTTAAATTTTACGTGAATCATTTTTTTTCAAAAAGGGAATTCTGCAGAGACATCAAATAGGATGAGAACTAAGAGCTATTGTATTCAGAAACAAGGGGATCACTGGTAACTTCAGGAAAAACTTTTTCTGTAAATGTATGGGCCCACAGCTAGATTGGAATGGGTAGGGTGGGAGAAAGATGAATAAAAACATAGTTGTGACATGTAAACCTTTCAAGGAGCTTGGCTAAGAAGGGGAAAGAAGCATGAGAAGATAGCTAGAAGAGAATGAGGAGTTCACTTTGGGTTTCTTTAAGATAGAATTTAAATGGATAAAGTTAAGAATGTTTAGAAATCAAAGAAGGAGAGAATGCAGTGGAGGAGGTGGTTTGAATAAAAGGGAGAGTGTATTTTATGACTGGAAAGAAAAGATGAGGGACCTTCTGGCTGTTTCTATTTTTTTCTGTAAGTAGGAGTTGGTTCATCTCTTGAGAGTGAGGGGAGTTTGAGATTTGAGGATAAAGAAAAATGTCTGAAATAGGTGAGCTGGGGAGCAAGAGTGTGGGTTTATCAGCAAGACAATTGATTACTGATTTACAGATGAAGCGATGCTGGGTCATGTACAAGATGAGTCAACAGAAAGGGAGAGACTGACAAAAACACTCAGGTGAGAGAGGCTTTTGGGCCCATGGGACACCAAGAGAAGAGTCTTTGATTTGACCTCTCAAGCTGAATCATTGTGAAGCCTGGGTCAACAATTCCCTATGTATGTGATCTTTCTTTTTTTTCTTCAACTGTTATTTTAAGTTCTGGAGTACACGTGCAGGATATGCAGATTTGTTATAGGTAATTGGTGGTTTGCTGCACTCAGATCAACCAACCTCCTAGATGTTAAACTCAGCATACTTTTTCTTCCTGATGCTCTCCCTCCCCCGCCCCCCTGACAGTCCCCAGTGTGTGTTGTTTCTCTCCATGTGTCCATGTTTTCTCATTGTTCAGCTCCCACTTATAAGTGAAAACATGTGGTATTCGGTTTTCTGTTCCTGTGTTAGTTTGCTGAGGATAATGACTTCCAGCTCCATCCATTTCCCTGCAAAGGACAGGATTTCATTCCTTTTTATGACTGCATAGTATTCTGTGGTGTATATGTTTCACATTTCCTTTATCCAGTCTATCACTGGTGGCCACTTGGGTTGATTCCATGTATTTGCTATTGTGAATAGTGCTGCAATGAACATACATGTGCATGTATTGCATGTATCTTTGTAATATAATGATTTATATTCCTTTGGGCATATAACCAGTGATGGGATTGCTGGGTCAAGTGCTATTTCTGAGTCTAGATCTTTGAGGAATTGCCACACTGTCTTCCACAATGGTTGAACTAATTTACATTCCCACCAACAGTGTAGAAGCAGTCCTTTTTTTCCGCAACACCACCAGCATCTGTTGTTTCTTGACTTTTCAATAATCACCATCCTGACCGGCATGAGGTGGTATGTCACTGTGGTTTTGATTTCTGTTTCTCTAATGATTGGCGATGTTGAGCTTTTTCTTCATATGTTGGTTGACCACATGAATGTCTTCTTTGAAAGTGTCTGTTCATGTCCTTTGCCCCCTTTTTAATGGGGTTCTGTAAAACTCAAAACTATAAAAACCCTAGAAGAAAATCTAGGCAATACCATTCAGGACATGGGCACAGGCAAAAATTTCATGACCAAAACATCAAAAGCAATTGCAACGAAAGTAAAAATTGACAAGTGGGATCTAATTAAACTAAAGAACTTCTGCATAGCAAAAGGAACTATGATCAGAGTGAACAGACAGCCTACAGAATGGGAGGATATTTTTGCAATCTATCAGTCTGACGAAGGTCTAATATCTAGAGTCTACAAGGAATGTAAACAAATTTACAGGAAAAAAATAATCGCTATGTAATCTTAAACTGACTTCGTTTGAGTAGGTTTCTATTTCTCCCAAACAAAAGATCCCTGATAAGAACTTTGTAGTGTGTTTTTTTTCTACACAGAATTAGACTAAGTCTGCATTCATATTAAGTCTGCACTAGAAATAGACTAAGTTTTGAGTTTCCATGTTGAGACAAAAAGGATATTTCCATTTCAATAATTAAGATATCTGTTTTTATACATGTATGTGTACACGCATGTACATATACACAAATGCATATGCAGTCTCCATAAATTGGCATTCTGCCGACAAGGTAAATTATCCTTCCTCTTTTTCACATGCATTTTCATCTAGTCAGTTTATGTTTTTGTCCTTTCACCTGGGATGACCTTGTTTATTTTAACTTGAAAGGTTTGGAAGACACAGAATAAAGAATGGCATTATTTCCTTCAGATCTTTTACCATGAGGGACAGTCTGATACCCACAGTGTGATAGGGAAAGCTCTGACCACACTAGTTTGACTTGTTTCCCATTTCATGGTTGCAGAGGAATTTGGATTTGTTTTAGGCCAGGCCCCTCAGAAGCAGACTCTGAGATGGAGATTATTATGCAAGAAGCTTATTAGGAAGTACTTTCAGGATTAACACCTGTGTGGGAAGGGAAGTCAACAGGTTGGAAAGTAGGAGAAAGTGGACTATAATACAAATACAGTAAGGCCTCAATGAGTCCCTTGGGAGTTCTGAGACTAGCTGGAATCTCCTGCTTTGACCAGTCACTGGATTCAGGCTGCCTGGGGAAGAAGATCTAGCTTTAGGAGAGGTGGCTGGCTTCAGCAGAGGGCGATTTCAAAGGAAAGTCTGACAGCTAAGAGCATCCTGACATCTGGAGGAGTAAGACCCCATCCTGGCAACGGACATCTGGGCAGCTTAGTGCAGCATCCACTCACTGATTTTAGCTGAAAATTCAAATAACAAGTTTGGGAAAGCTAATATTTCTTAACTACCTAAACATTAAAGGAATTCACAGGTGAAATATCAAGTCAACCAGTAAGACGATGAGAAACCTAAGACTTATCGACAAAATGGAATATATAAGTCAACTGGTAAGACTGTCCAGATTGTGGGCCTCTTTTGGGGATTTACAACATCATCCAAATCTTAAATTGCAAGTCTATCTATAGAACACTTGCAAATGCCTGTGAGGCAATGAATAAGAGTTGTGGAGGGTAGTGACTTCACTGAGGACATTTAATTTGAAAGGTTTGCTCTCATGAAATCTTTAGCTCTATAAGATTTCATTTCACTAATTTTGTGTAAATAAGACAATGTAGCAGGAATCTTATACAGTATTGAAGATATGCAATAATGGGATTTTACTTCAGTGACCTAAGTTATAGGGCAACTATGGCATATGGTCTTTGGAAAATTCCCTCCTCCCATTGAAGCCATTGTTCCAAAAACAGTCCTTACCTCTTCCTTTGGTGTGGGTGCCTTCTGTTAGCACTAAACTCTGACGACTCTTTTTTTATGTGGGAAAACAGAGTGGCACATTTTAGAAGATCTACTCAGTAATTTAGTCCAAATATCTCCGCTAAATTAGAAGTGTGTTTTTGTTAGAAAAATTAACACAAACAGCTTTCACATCTTAGTAACCTAGCGTGATAGAACTTTCTCACTAGCATAGTTCAATGTGGATCAGGTGGCTCTCTTCTATCTTGAAGCAGTGATCCCTGAAACACATGGCCACAGCTGGGGAAGAGAGGGATAGAGCAGGTAGAATTAACATACATTATTATTGCCATTGGCCAGGACCAGGCAACTGCAGGAGATGATAGGAAATATAGGAGAGCACATGGGATATTTGGTGAGCACTAATTTCAGAAATTTAAGTTAGAATAATTTAGTAAATTAATATTTTATTAATTAAGCTACCTATTTCCAAAAATGGAACTAGTTTACTTTCCTTGATTTAAAAAAAAAAAATTAACTTGTTGAAGACAGAAACAAACTGGGATGCATGGGATTTGAGTGAGAAGAGTGTTAGCCTCCAGATTAGTGGTTTCCACACTGTGTCTGGTGCAGTTATCCCAGAGTGTTGGGGAATAATGTTGACTGGACAAGAAGGCAGCAGGGCAGGCTCCAGTTGTCTTGGCTCTACACACTACTGCTTGATTGCCAGCTCTTTGTTTTTATCTGTTTTGTATTTTGTGATTTGGGGGAAAAATTAGTTCTGCTGCAAAAAGAAATATCTGGTAACTACTCATCTATTCTATCGCCCTCCTGTTAAAGCTATGGGGTTTTACACAACCATCTAACCAATATTTTGGGGCTGTAGGGACAAAGTCTCTGTCCTCCTTATGCCTGTACTCCAGTGTGTCCCAGAAAGGTCCACTGATTTCCCAACATCAGAATAAGATCTAGAGCCCATTTTTCTAACTTTCAGTCCTGCCTGAAATGACAGTGAGATTGTCAACTGAGAATATTCTGAAAATTTTGGCATGGAAATGGCTATCTAGGGAGTGTCTAAAGGAATGGCTTCTATCTTGGGAAAGGGACACAAACCTCCTAACAGTTATTTTAAGTCTAATATGTGGACCTTGTTTGGGCTTCCCTTCTTTCTCATTTATAACATTTAGTGGTAAACAAATTCTCCTCTCAGAGTACGGTATGTTTGTTTTACAGCAAAGTGTCATCATCAGCAAATAACATTGCACCAACAGCAAAAGTGCTCACATGTGCACGCCTTGTTATTCTTACTCTGACTCCGTGCAGTTGATGTGACAGTTATTGATACTATCCCTACTTTACAGAAAATGAAACAGAGAAAAAATAATTTAAATGAAGGTTACACAGCACAAATAGTAAATGTTCCACAGAACTGGGAAACAAAGTTAACCATTATTACAACTTGATACTAAAATGCAGGTAATAAGTGAGAATTTAAACTCTTACCACTAGTAGTAGTAATAATTATTATGGGATGCATGGAGGGGAGTGCCTGAGTGTGTGGATTTCTAAATCAGTGAGGCCTGGGTTTGAATCCTCAGCGCCGCCACTTACTATATGGTCCTGATAGGTCATTTAAACCCCTCCCAGTTGTCTTATTTGTGAAACGGGGATGGGTGGGAGGAGCAAATAAGATAACAGTGGTAATATAGTAAGAATACACTTAGCACAGCTTATCACACATGGGCAGCATTAACAACTTTTGGCTATAATGATTATTTTATAACAGTGTGAATTCAAATGGTATTACACACTCAGTATTCACATCTCTTTGAGTATAAGGATAGGTGCATCTACACTGTGTGAGCACTGTTCCAGCTCAGAAGTACAGTACTTGCTGTGTTGATGCTATATAAAGGAATTTTGAATCACAATTGGAGCTTTGGTTCTTACATTGTGGTAAGCCAGAAGACTATTATTCATTGTAGTGATTTTAGCACAGTGCAGTTACCTGAGCTTTGGGAACACACGTAAGTTGGGGGCTTTCTTTTGAACTAGGGTAGTAAACCTTCTTTTAGCAGCACTTTGGAATAGATTTACCCTGCATTATGCTTACAGATTTAATTCTTCACATTTGTTGTTTTACTAAGGCAACATTTTGGCTTACCCCTTCAGTTTATAATCTCATATGAATGCATGGGGATTTACATACATTATTCATATGGTCTGTCTTCAGTGGAAAAAAATACCCTATCTTGAGTTTTTAGCATGGAGAAATACCTCCAACTAGGAAAACTCACTGTGTAAGAATACCTTACTTAAACAATTAACAGATTTTTCACCCTTCATCAATGGCATTCCTGAGTAAATATTTAAAATAAATGCTGTAAAAATATCTAAAATGCTCTTTAAAAATGTTGCTTGAATGTAGGTCTAATGTGGACTTACAGCACAGAACAGTTGACATAATGCTGATATTTTCACACAAAATTAGAAGTGATAGTTTAAAAATTTTCTAATATTTTAAAAATACAGACATCACAGCTCTACACCTTTGCTGAGATCAAAGGTATAATAAAAATACTCAAAAAGTAATCCAATATGTAATAAAAATTTCTAACTATCAATACCAAGTTCTAGCTCACAGCGTGTATACATACTTCCATAATACCACTTACATGTCAAATTATCTACATTTAACTCATGAGAAAATCAAGTGCATGAAACAAAGACCTATGTTTTGTTGGTGAAACTCTAGTCAGTTGGATATATTTTCCATAGCATTTAATGAAAATTTTCTAAAAGATAAAATCCTTCCAGAATTTTATTTATACTTAAGCTGGCAATGACTTTAAAAGGATTTGTGTAACTCTGAGAATTAGTCCTTAATTATTTTTCCTTCAAATTTGAAAGCAAGAGGCTTTTGCCTTTATTATAGCAGGCATTGCTAAACCTTTCACACCACATGGCATGAAAAGTGGGCAGTGTGTTTCTATTTACCTTTTTGGACTCTTGGTTCAAGACCAAGCCTGGTCCTGGGCCCCTGCCTCTGCCCTGACCCCGAAGAGGCAACTCCTTGGCTTTTAGTTTCTGTTTTTATTTCTTTAGGGAAGAACTGATGGATAACTTGGGAGAAATTTAGTCACTTTATCTTCTTTTTTCCCCTTCTTTGCTCTCTCCTCCTTCTCATTACAGGAGACAGAAATATGAGAGCCCCAGAGGGGAATTTTCCCAGAAGACAGAAATGAGGCATCTGCTGGTCTATAATGCCAGTCATTTCCAGAGAGGAGTGATTTTTCTTGTCTGGCCCTTAGGGCTGTCTCCTGCTGGGTGAACCTAGCCCTTTGTGCCATCTGCCTCAGGGATACTGAGAGGGAGACCTGGAGAGGAGTGGTAGAGATAGGAGGTGGACACTACTTAATTTGAGCCTCCTCTACATGACTGCTCCGCTCCTTCTTAGAGAGTCTTCCTGTCAGGGTGCAGTCACCTTCTCTAACTTTAAATGGGTGGCTGCATATAAGTATCTAATTTACTCATAGGCTCTGAGGTGTTAACAGGCAAAACAGTAACTCTGGATGAGGCAGAAAGCACATTTAGAAAGGAAGAGGATGCTGCGTTGGCAGCACAGTCATTGGTAAAGTTTGAGCACCCCCTGTTATTTTCCCTTCAGCATGATGTTGCAATATGTTTTGTTCAAGCCTAAATGAACCTTTTCATCTGGTAATTAACATTTTTACAGTGTTTCTCCTACCACCATATATTTTTGTTTAGAAAATTAAGACCCAAGCCAAAGTCAATGAGTAATATGTTTGTTTTGCAAACAGTATATATTTAAACCTGTAAGAGATGATTAGAGAAAATTAACAATAATTTAATCTCAACTTCCTTGATTTCCTCATATATCAATATTTAGATTCTACTGTATTTCTTTTTATTTTTATTTTATTTTATCCTATTTTATTTTATGTTTTTGAGGCAGAGTCTCACTTTGTCGCTTAGGCTGGTGTGCAGTGGCACAATCTTGACTCACTGGAAACTCTGCCTCCCAGGTTGAAGGGATCCTCTTGCCTCAGCCTCTGGAGCAGCTGGGACTACAGGCATCCACCACCATGCTCAGTTAATTTTCTTTTTTTTTTTTTGTATTTTTAGTAGAGATGGGGTTTCACCAGGTTGGCCAGGCTGGTCTCAAACTCTTGACCTCAAGTAATCTATCTGCCTCGGCCTTCCAAAGTGCTGGGAAGTGCCCAGCCCTTCCAAAGTGGCCAGCTTGCTGTTTGTTTCGTACTTAAGTTTAAATATGTTGATGAAATAGCCTTTTTCTAACATTAAGTGATAGATACCACTGAGTGTGTTTAGTGGCGTACCTTTCATGACATGCATTTTGACATATACGAAGAGTTGACTCTGTGAATTCTGTGGGGCAAACTGACATCCAAATCACAAGTTAGCTGAGGAATTCCTGGATTCTAATCTTGATTCCACTGTCTCTTATCTAACCCTCTAGGGTCTCTGAGTTTTCAAGAATGTTTCATTCATTTTAATTAATTACTTAATTAAATAATGTTTTCACTCTGGCTTGCATTAGAAAATACAGAGGTGCACTAAAACTAACAATAATTATGTGATTCTGTAACTTACTGCCAAGCCTATTAAACTCTCAGGAAGCTCTATTTTTTATGTATATGTCAGAGATAGTTTTCAATTTATCTGAAGTGGTTTGTAATTATTGGTAAAGCTAATAATAGAATTTATACTGTTTGGATCAGAAAAAAAATTAAAGTAGACTCTGCCTTTTATTGAATACAGTTTGGATTCTAAAAAGTGCTTGCTGGCACAACAATCTGCATATTGTTGGTATGATCCTGTCTGCCCTCCTCTCATAGAACACAAAAAAGCAGCCCGGATGAGGAGTCAACTTACCTCTTTCTAAACGCTAATTATTTGCTGTAAGTTAAATGGTCGGAGGATGTCAGCATGACTGTCTAGGTCTTTGTTTAAAGATCTAAAAGGCAGAAGGGAAAAGTTAACTTAGGTATGGCAAATAACTCTTCAGTAGTAAGGACCTCTGGAAGGCTATGAAAATCAGAAAGAGAGAGAGAGGTACTTATCTGCACACATTCTTCTCCTGGTCAGGAGAAATTTAAAAATGACTACCCATTTAACTAATGTCTATTAGATAAGCAGACAACCTCAGGTTTAAGTAGAAATACAAAAATTCTGCATTTAAAAAATATATTATTTTTAGGAATAAAGATCACAAAGGTAAAACAAAGGTTTCAGTGTATTTGTCTGACCCTGGAAGCTTTGGAACACAGCGGAATATTGTGCATTCTTGGACTGGACATATTTTGGTCAATATGCTGACTATGGAGTCCCTGGGCTGAAAAGAGGATCTGGCCCAGGCAGTGGTAGCCAGTTAATATACAATGTCCAGTCCATGTGTACACACTGGGCCATATTATGAATACCGTCCAAATTTTATGACTTGAACATATTATTTCCTGCTCACTCTCTAGGTCTTATCAAAGCACCTACTCCCTTCACTCTGTTCTGTATCCCTAGTTATCCAGGATTTATTTTAGAGACACTTCATATATGTTTTGTGGTGATGTGTAGCACACATAATGTTGTTCGTGGAGAACCTTGCATACATACTGTGTGCCTCTGGTAGAGTGCACACACAGAGAACAAAGGAAGCTGCGTGGGGTAATTTCTAAGTGAGTTTGGATATTCCAAGGAAAGCATGTAAAAGGTGCCCTCTGATAATTTGAGCATTTACCCTGAGCCAAAGTTTAATTAATTTTTCACTGTCTTTTGGTCTAGTAGACAGTGGAGAAGAACTTGGGGAGAGTTGGCAGCTCTGGAGGATGAGATGATCAATCTGGCTCCAACAGGAAGATTAGATTGGAGAAAGATAAAGGGATATCAGGGTGATTAAAGCTGTGCCAGGGTGAAGGTTATAGAGGAATCGAATCTAATTTAGGCATTAGGTTCTAAAGGTAGAACAGTATAGAAGGAGCCACTTGAGTATTGTTGAAAACCTCTTTGGAAGAAGCCATATTGAAGACAAACATCACACTTATATCCCACACAGGCAGTTTGCCCTTCGACATTTGAATGATGCAGTTCTGTTGAGCTCCAGATTCCATTGTTGGCTTATGTTTCAAGGGCCATGTTGCATTAAAAAATGTGTCCATGTGTCATTGAACTCATTGAATACCATAGTCTTACTCAACTTGGAGAGGTCATCTGTGGATGAGAGCCACACAGGAACTGAGTTTGCCCCTTGAGTAGAAGATCTTTAGGCTCATTTAGGGTAAATACTTATGGAGATAATTAGAATGGTGAATGGACTTCTGCCCACTATTTAAAACAATTTTCTTATCTATCTTTCTGTCTCATGCATAAGGTTAAATTCTCATAAGTTAGATGTTTGTATGATGCAGATGGATTGTCCTTGTGGTCACTTGGCAATAGTAAAGGAAAGAAGCTTCCCTTAGATCCCCATACTCTGGCCCTTGGTGGATTTAGCACTGGAAATATAAACATTTATTTAAATAAAGTATTTCTCTTTTCTCCATGGATCACCTCTATGGAAATAGGCTACTGTTGTTCTCACAAAATCTCATTCACCAAAGCTTTGAATATGCAAAAGTTCTGAGATCATTGCTTCTTTAACACATATCTGTCTAAAGGTGAAGTACTGAAGGGTGCTTATTTGTTAAAAATCTGTTGGTGCTTTCAAAGTGTAAGACATTGGCCCTAATGAGTCAGTATATAGCAAGAAACACATATTTCAGGTCTTGAAGGGATTTCCACTTTTGGCCTTGCTATTTTTTACGTTTGATATTTCTTAAATTTGACCTCCCTTTACTTTGGTTGAAGACCCCTGGGAGTGAACTCCTATCAATGGTACTTTTCCTGAAAGAAGGAAATGCTCTCCCCTCACCAATGTCAAAACTTTTGTATTCAATTTCAAAAACATGTTCTGAAATTTTTACTGCTCTTCTATGGATATAAAATTTTTATTAAACCTTCAGGTTCATATCTTGAAACTAGTCAGCTGAGTCAAGAGAAGAATTTGGAATTAGATATAGAAGAAAACTGAAGATGAAGAAGTTAGCTTAAAATGTGGGACTTAACCCTGTCTCTTCTGTGGTCTACAAACCTACATCAGAAGGAAATACACGTTTCAAAGAGGCAAAGACAATTCTCTTGTTTTAGATAACACATTTTTCAGTTAGTCATAATTTGTTTTGTTATTGAAACATTTGAAAACAAATCTCTGATACCCAAATTAATTATTTCTCACCATTCCTCCCTTCCCCGGGCTATTTATTTCTTGCTTTGTTGTGTCTCCAATAAAGCAAACATAAAATACTGATGTAAAATGTTACAGTAGAATTTATATAATCTGCCTTGTTATTGCTGTTGTGTATTATAACTGCTATTAAATTATAATGGTTTATTTATAAAGCCTGAGTGCCTTTAATGACTTTTTTTGTATGATTACATATTTATTTAAAATGTCATAGCGTTGTTATTAAGGATAGTTCCATAATCTTCTCAAAGCAGTGACTTGTTGCAATGACCAGGAACATCTTAAATGGTAAAGAAGGTGTTCAAGAGGTCCCGATGAAACATTTGGCAAATATTAGACCTTAGAAATGAACACAAGCTTAAACATTTAATTTAATTGAACAAATATTTATTGAGTAAGTATTATGTGTCAGGTACTGAATCATATTGCCCAATAGAAAAATCTATTAGCAAAATAAATAGAATTTAAAGGAGAAAAGTATTTTCTGTCTACTGTGAACCCAGTGGCATGCGAAAGAAGGATTTGATTTTTCAGTATTATTTTGCAAACAAAAGACAAATACCTTTATTTCAAAATTCTAAGTAAAAACAAATGTGAAAAATGAGCTTCATGCAAGCTTCTTAAATTTCACACACCATCCTTTGTTCTGAAAACAATTGAATGTAATCAGGTATGGTTTGAACTTTTTAAGGGAAATGGACTCAGACTCTCTTTTTCTTTATTCAACCAAAAACACCTTTGATCAAATTACTAAATCTGGTATGTATGTGCTAATGCCTTAATATAGCCCAAAGTTTCTATAGTGTCTGTTTTTATTAAAAGATGTATACTTATTTGAAATATGTGAAATATTTTATCATTAAAAATTAGTAATATAATTGTATATGGTAAAATACTTAAATATGGGTCTTATTAAAAAATGTTCCAGGGAGATAATTAGGCTTGGCACTTCCATCCATAGACAAATAGATGAATTGATGTGATGCAAAAAGGAGGGGCTTGAAGGGACAGTTACTTGGTAGAGCACCAAATGTATTTTGACAGACACTAAATGCTTTCTGTAGACAATAATGTTGTTTTGGGAAAATCAGTTTGTCTTTTTATAAGTTTTGCAATCTACTTGAATGTGCTTGAAGAATATATTTTATATTTCTCCTGCTCCCGCCCTATCTCTTTGTCTATACTGGGAATTCCATAATGTAACACCCTTAAATAGAAAACAGTTACATCTAATCCTATTTAAAATGGTTGCTAAGGGACTATTCATAGGAGCTTAGAAATGACTCAAGATCTCCCTTTAAGGAGTAAAGGAGGAAAAGTAAAGAAAAGAACACTTCTAGGAAGAATTTTAACATATGGCTTTGTGTCATGTGGTTTCTGGTATGTAGGATGTAGGAATCATTTCTCAATCTGTGAGTTCCAGGCCTTCCATTGAGCCCTGAACCTAATGCCAGCACACTTCTCTCTCCTCAACTCCAGAGGACATCCCTGGGCAAATGGGGTTACACAGCTGGGGTTAGGGTAAGAGGGGCACTTCCTTTCTCTACAACTCAGGTATGGTAGAAAGTGACCTTATGATAGCTAAAAAGTATCTATAGCACTACTAACCAACTCCTTCAGAAGAAGAGCCAAAGTAGTCACTGGGGTGTGGTGGGGAATAAGGATAGCTGACCAGCTATACTCCACTCTTTACTGCCCATTTTAGGAAAGGCAGAGTCCTATTTCATTGTGCTCTGAATGTATGACTTCTCCTTTTCCTGTTTCAGGATGAATGTGCAATATATAGTTTTCTCTTCATCTATGAGAGTGACTTGTATATTACTTTTTGAATAGGAAAATATGATCCTGGGGTTTGCCATATACCAGGCAGATTATGCTTCTACTATAAACAATGTTTTCTCTCTCTCTCTTTTTTTTTCTTTGGCCAGTTGCAAATATTCATAAGCTTATAAGATAAAACTTAAAATGCCAAACCAGATATTCCTTCTGACAAACAGGAAGTTAGAGATTTATTTTTCCACAAAAAAATTTAAGAGTGGATACAAGGACTTCTTTAAAATATGGCCACAGATTTTAGGGCAAATAACACAGTCAGAAATTTCTAATTCTAACTAAAAAAAAGGTTAGAGTGAAGTAGTTCTCAAAACTAAAAGTAGAATTAGGGTGTGATTAAATATCTAATTTTAATGATAAGTGCCTCAAATTATTCCTAGATGTTTACGTTAAGAGTAATTTAGATATGTTAGAATTTATATTTAGAGTAATTCAGATATGTTTATATACCTATGTTAGCCAATACTTATTGATTATAAAACACAGATTTCTTGTTCTATAAAACCACTGAATCGGGAAATCATTGTAGTCTGCATCTCACTTTGCCAAAAAGCTTTGAGATCTATCTGAGGCACCATAATTTTATTTGTTTCTCTTTCTAAAGTTGACTCTTTAGGGACAAATGGCCTCTGATTACAAGCTTCTCAAATCCAAACAAATCAAATGTTAAGAAACAAAACATGCTACAAATTTAGGGCCTCTTCTGCTGGTTTTAGGTTACATGAGGGTCAGAGTCATCCTAAGTTAACAAACTTTGTGTTTCCTGCATCACTATCAGAGTACCTTAAGTACAGTGGGCACTAAGCAAATATTTGAATGAGTTTAAGTATATAAGCAAATGTACTACTTTGATTTAATCCTATTTGAGGAGCTTGTTTTTTTATAATGATGACATCAATTTCCACATGGCGAAAGTATCCCTAAATTTTGCATACAGACCCAAGGCCTTCTATTCTTTTTTTTTTTTTTTTATTATACTTTAAGTTCTAGGGTACATGTGCATGACGTTATATCATGTATAACTCCCCAATGCAATCCCTCCCTCCTCCCCCCTCCCCATGATAGGCCCCAGTGTGTGATGTTCCCCTTCCCGAGTCCAAGTGATCTCATTGTTCAGTTCCCACCTATGAGTGAGAACATGCGGTGTTTGGTTTTCTCTTCTTGTGATAGTTTGCTAAGAATGATGGATTCCGGCTGCATCCATGTCCCTACAAAGGACGCAAACTCATCCTTTTTTATGGCTGCATAGTATTCCATGGTGTATATGTGCCACATTTTCTTAATCCAGTCTGTCACAGATGGACATTTGGGTTGATTCCAAGTCTTTGCTATTGTGAATAGTGCCGCAATAAACATACGTGTGCATGTGTCTTTGTAGTAGAGTAATTTATAATCCTTTGGGTATATACCCAGTAGTGGGATGGCTGGGTCATATGGTACATCTAGTTCTAGATCCTTGAGGAATCGCCATACTGTTTTCCATAATGGTTGAACTAGTTTACAATCCCACCAACAGTGTAAAAGTGTTCCTATTTCTCCACATCCTCTCCAGCACCTGTTGTTTCCTGACTTCTTAATGATTGCCATTCTAACTGGTGTGAGATGGTATCTCATTGTGGTTTTGATTTGCATTTCTCTGATGGCGAGTGATGATGAGCATTTTTTCATGTGTCTGTTGGCTGTATGGATGTCTTCTTTTGAGAAATGTCTGTTCATATCCTTTCCCCACTTTTTGATGGGGTTGTTTGTTTTTTTCTTGTATTCTTGTTTGTGGGTATTATTCAGTGTTTTCCTGTCTGTCTAAATCCTGTCCACCGATATATTGACAACTTTTCTATTTACAGTTATGCTGACTAATGATATGTATGTATATGTTTTCTTTCTTTTCCAGATTACTCTTTATCCTTCCCCAATTCTGTCACTTATACTTTTCACTTTTATCTCCACTTTCCAACTATGGTCAGGCTGATCCAGAAGAAATCAGTCTAGTGACATATGAGATAATCTGCCTTTCTTTAAATAATAGTTCTGAATGTAAAAGGCCAGCATTGTGGAATGTGTTTGCTCTGTGTAGGTGGTCCAAGCTATTTTCCAATTGTTCACATGCCTTTTTTCCACACACCTGTGAGTCTTTTTCACTCGAGAACACCTAGTATCCCTTGCTCCACAAACTCTGGTTCTTCTCCCTCATGTATAACAACAGTATGGCTACTAAGAATGTCAGGGAGATAGCGGAGCTTAGGCAAGTCACTTAGCTTCTCTGTGACTCAGTTTTGTCTTCTCACAGGATTGTTTGGAGAATTGCATGAGTTAATATTTATAAAGCATTTAAAATAGTGACAGACACATAGTGAGCACTTGTATTAGTCTGTTCTCACACTGCCAATAAAGACATACCCAAGGCTGGGTAATTTATAAAGGAAAGAGGTTTAATGGACTCACAATTCCATATGGCTGGGAAGGCCTCACAATCATGGCAGAAGGCAAAGGAGGGGCAAAGTCACATCTTATATGGCAGCAGTTGGGTGTCTGCAGAGGACCTCCCCTTTGTAAAACCATCAGATTTCATGAGACTTATTCATTGTCATGAGATCAGCCAGGGAAAGACCCTCCCCCATGATTCAATTACCTCCCACCGGGCCCCTCCCACAACACATGGGAATTGTGGGAGCTACAATTCAAGATGAGATTTGGGTGGGGACACAGCCAAACCATATCAGCACTCTCAAATTCTTTGGTAAATAAAATGGGCATGGAGGAAAATTAGTGGTGAGAAAAATGGCAATATTTAGAAAGCAGAATAGGAATTTCTCACTTCCAATGTGAAGAGTTGAAGAGTTTTGTGGGTTAGTGCTTGGAAAAGCTGGAATGAGCTCCCTGGATAGGTTCTCAACTCAATAGTCAAGTTGTTTCTAGCAAAAGCTAACTAGAGTAACTGGAATTCAAAAAGATCATTTCATTGATTAGAGTGTTTGTAGGCTGTTTCCAAGGTTACAGAGCATTTTCTCACAGACTCCGTAGCTGAACCCATTGTCCTACTAAGCAGTAATAAAATTTTACTTTTCTCTATCTCTTCTAAAAATGTACTGCCTGCTCTCCTTCCAGTGGTTAATGAGTCACCTGAACCAACTGGTATTTGTATTCTAAGAACTCACCCTATCTTTGAGTAATTCTAAGCTGATTTTTAAATTATTCTTATAAAATTATTATTGCTCTGGATTTCTGAGTATATAATTAATTTTCTAATCTGGAGATCATTCCTTTCTAGAATTATAGTGAACCAGGAATACTTTTTGAAAGATGCCTTGAGAATTCAAAAGGGATATTGCTCAGTTAGCAAATTTTATCTTAAAGACTTGATTCATAGGTAGACTTGCAGGCTCACACTGAGCCCGTTTATTCTAACTTGTCTAGGTTGTGATGTAATTAAGTAAGTTAGTTAATTAGTTAGTTATTGCCAGTTAGTATGGGAAGTGGGACAACCAGAGGCTTTATTTCTTCATTTAATATTTATTAACTGAGTGCCTGTGCTTCAGAGGATGTTACAGTAATGACAGCCAATGATCCTACCCTCACAGAGCTTACATTCTAGGAACTAAATGTAGTATTGTGCAATTGGAGGTGTTTATATTCAAGTGTTTGAGGAAAGACTTACATTATCATTCTGCTGCCTACTGTGTGACCATGACAGATTTTTAACCTTTCTGTGCTTGTTTGTATGTAAAGTGGCAATAATAAAATTACTTACTTCATAGGGTTGTTTTAAGATTAAATGAGTTAAATACACATAAAGGGCTTAAAACAGTGCCTGTGACATAAGGACTATATAAACACTGGCTATTACCATTAATTAGTTATATAACATTATATGAAGTAAGTGTATAAAGTGGGGCAGAATAAGGGGATAGAGAAAAATAGGAGCTGCTGTTTTAGGTAAGATAGTCAGGAAATCTTTCCCTAAGAATGGGATAATTTGAGCCAAAACCTGAATGAAACAGATAAATGAACAGTGCTAACATCTGGTGGAGAAGAATTCCAGGCATAGGGAGCAAGTAGTGAAAATGGCATGAGGTAGCGGAGTGCTTACATGTTGAGAGTAGTGTGTAAGTCTGTGTGATGGAAGTTCAGTGAGCCAGGAGAAAGGATTAAGCTAAGAGACTGAAGAAGAGGGAAGAAGGTCACCTAGGGCGTGGTGGAACAAAATTTTCAGCAAGGGATTATAAATTCTAAATAATGAAAAGCAAGGAGAGGCTGAATCAGGGTAGTGACAGGATTCTGTTTGAAGAATATACTGTGAGGAGACCAGCGTGGACCTTAGGAGACCATTCAGTAGTCTATTTCAGATATTCAGGTGAGAGATGGTTATAGCTTGAACCAACTATAGCAGTAATGAGGATGGGTTGGTGAGTAGTGATTGAGTACAAAACATATTTCCAAAGTGAAGTGAAAAGATTTTCTTACAGATTTGATTGAGTGTTAGTAGAACAAAGGAGTCTAAAATGTTTCCACTTTGGGGCCTGGGAATCTGGATGACTGAGATATCATTTGCTGTGATGGTGTTCACTTGGAGAGGAGGTCCAATTGACGGGTGGTATTTTGGAATGTGAAAACTTTGAGATGATGATTAGGTATGCAGTTGGAGATACTGAGTAGGTAGTCGAATATTCAAATTGGGGAGTTTAGGGAAGTATTTGGGGCTGAGGATATAAATTTGGAGTGGTCAGATTGTAGATGTTTTAGGAAGCCACAGAACTTGAATTAGATCACCAAGACTAAAGGAGATGAAGAAGACAGGAGAGGTGAAGATTGAGCTGTGGGAGTGCTAATTATTAGATGGAGAGAAGAGGATTCAGAGCCAGTAGAGGAGATAGAGAGAGGTGATCAATGAGATAAAAGATGACCAGGAAAGTGTAGAGTTCTGGTAGCCAAATGGAGAATCATTTTTAAGAAGGGTAGAATGAAATAATCCTGCCAGATGCTTCTGAGGAAGGGAGTAAAGATGAAGCTTGACAGTTGCCTGCTGAATTAGACACTGTGGAGGTCACTTGCACCCTTGTCAAGAGCAAGATCCTTAGAATGGTGAAGACAAAAACATAATTGGAGTGGATTCAAGAAAGAATGTGAGATCGCAAGGATGGGCAATTCTTTAAAAGAGTTTTGATATAGAGGGGACAGAAGTATGGGGATAATTTGATGGGGTCATGAGGTTAAGTTTTTCTTTTAAAGGAGAAATATCACAGTGTATGTGCTGTTGAGAACAGGCCAATTAAGAGTTTAAAAGAAAAATCTTGATGGTGTACAGGAGAAAGGGAATAATTATGGGATCAAAGTCCTTGCATGAGCCACTGGGGATGAGCTTGAACAGAAAAGAGGAAGAATAGACTATAGAGCCAGGACAGTTCATGCATTGAAACTGATAAGAGGTAAATTAAATGGATACAGACCAGGAAGGTAGTAGATGTTAGAGTGAAAGGCGTTTGCTTGGCATTAGCATCCTTCTGTCTGACTAAGGCCAGAGAGAAGGCTGAGTAAGAAAGAGAGAAGGCCCTAGTCAGATAGAAGAATGCTAATGCCAAGCAAATGCCTTTCACTCTTAGGCAGCAAAGATTAAAGCAAGACTTAAAGGTGTACCTTAAGTTTTTTTTAACAAAAGAATAACATAGTTAGATGTGGGTTTCAGGAAGATAAATTATGCATCCCAGTGTCCATTACTGGAGGAGGAAGAGTTTAGGGAAAAGAGTCAAGTTAGGAGGTATTAAAATAGCACAGGCAAAGGACACTTTATATTTGTTTTATAACTTTTAAGTGCCCACTATGGTTGATGCTACTAGTGATAGTGTCAGTGGGGAGAGATAGGTGGGAAAAATTAATGAAACTAATAGAGATTCAGTCAATAAGTGTGGACAACTGATTGGATCTGATATTGAGGAAAAGATAAATGGGGGTCAGGAAAATGGCAAAATTTTGACCACGGCTAACCCGGGAGAGCATGGTGTCATAAATGTAAACACAGGACACAGGAAGGAAGAAAAAACAATTATGGGTGGGAAGATTATCAGTTCAGTTTTGGCATATTGAGTTTGAAATGCCAGCTAGTATCTAGGTAAAGTTGTCTAGTAGGTAATTTAAAATTTAAGACTGGCACTTGGGAGTCATCAGGATACTGCTGACAGTAAAAGTCATGAGACTGGATAAGAAAGCCATGGAAAGGGTGAGTGGAAGAGAGAATTAAATAGTGTCAGTGATGCAACTTCATAGCCTATTTACATTATGGAAGGAGAATGACGAGGAGTAGCTAGAGATTGAGGTAGATGCTGGGTGGCGAGAGCCAACTAAAGAGTAAGCCCAGAAGACTGTAATGTTACTGAATCTAAGAGAAAAATAAAAATGTTTTAAAGAATGAAAGGGCTGTTCAATGGTATCAGAAAATCCAAAGAGGTTAAGGACAAGAACTCAAAATAGGTTGTTGGATTTTGATCCTTCACAATTGATGGATGATAGCCAAACAACATAAGTAACAACAAGCACCACAACTCTGACTTCAACTCCAAGCTGCAGCTCTGACTATGACCAACACAACAACAATATTTTGCCACCAGGGGAAGAAACAGACAATAAAAACACCATAAACATGAGAATATACTCAAATTTACTGCTGTCTGGGGCCAGTTAGTATAAGATTCAAAGAATGCAACTCATTTCAACAAACCCTAAAGGAATCAGTAAATTATGGTTTAGTGTAATTGATGCTTATAATGTTGAAACATGAGTCTTTAAGAGAAGATTAATTCACATTAGAAATTCTTGGTTTAAAAATCAGTTGCACTAAAATGCAATGTAGTATCCTGAATTGGATTCTGGAACTGTGAAAGGACATTAGTAGAAAAACTGGTGAAATCCAAATAAAGTCTGTAGTTTAGTTAATAGTCATATACCACAGTCGATTTCATAGTACAGTGTGTCTGGTAATATATAACATTAAGGGACACAGGGTGAAGGGTTGTCTAAACTGTCTTTACTATCTTTATAACTTTTTCATAAACCTAAAATTATTATGAAATAAGATGTTTAATTTTTAAAAATGACCAAAATAAAATCCATTGACACGTATAATGTAGACAGATTTTCTACCCAAATAATTAAATGAATAAACTCTTGGTGCTTATGTAGGTAAAATTTAATTAATGGGTATTCTATTTTTAAGAATTAACTCATTCCATCAATGTTTTCATACAAATGAGGTATTATGTTCTGAGACTAAATAACAATATGAATAAATTTTCCTGTAAGTCATCTGCTTTCTCCAGTTGACTTTTAGATCTATAGCTTAACTAGCCAGCATTAAACGAGCCTATTTACACAACGAAATGAACTGCAGTTCTGCTTTTGTATTTGGTCTTTCCTCACAAAAAATAGTCAATCATATTCCTTCCTAAGAACAAGAAAGAGAAAGGTACCATTGTTTATTAAACAAACCGACAAATAAGTTGTTGTAATATTTTTTAAAAGTACTTATTACTTATTTGCCCTTCCTGAGACATACATCAGATAATTTTAGTGGCTAATTATTTGCACATGTAATTCATATTAACAATAAGCAAAGCCATTCTTCTCGATGTCCTGGATAGGAGGACATCTGTGCAGCTGAGGCAGACATGCCTCTCCCTGGTCTCAATGAAGTCAGTGAAGTTGTTAACTAAAGCTCTGGTCGTCAATACGAACCATTATTTAGCTACTTTCTTGTCAAAGGGAAGCTAAAGTTCCAAACTCCTATTTTCCAATGCAAGTATTAAACTTTACAGACAATTGTTCTGAGCATAGTGATTCACAAATACAGACTTGATTTGGCCTCTTGCACAATGATATTTACTGAATTGCATTTTGGCCTTACAGGAAGTTTGCCTACCGAATTAGCAAGCATTAAAACAAATTTGCTTATGAAAAAGGGATGACAAGTTTTTGAAGGCTTTTTTCATAAGTAGTGAATCATTCAAAATCTAAACTTTGTATATATATCATACTTCCTCTAGTGGGAACCACAAGTGTAAAAAAAAAAAAAAGTCATTTAATACAGATAGCAACCATAAAGAAACCTATTTTTGTCTTTATTACGCAAATGCAGTTGAGGAAACTTGCCACCACATCTTGAGGTATTTCCTTTATGAGAATTTCTGATGACATTTCTCTCTGGTTTCTTTACCAGCACTTATCCCAAGCAATTGTTCTGGTTGTCATTTTGTGGATATTGTAAATTTTTGTTTTGGTTGCCAAGAAAACCAGAACTAAATTCGCATCTTACCTTTAACCACTATATAGGATCCAGTGGCATACATATGTATCCTCACCCAACTTTGGTCTATTTCCTACTTTTATTTCCACATAGTTCCACTTCTCACATATACATAATGCTATTTACACATTTCTTAGTTCTTCCTCAAGTCATTTTTCAGTGTGCTTATATTTTTTATATATATATTATATATATCATAATACTTATCATTTTAAGCGTTTGTAAAGTGTACAATTCGATGGCATTAATACACTCACAATGTTATGTGATCATCATCAGTATCTATACTCAACTATATCTTGATCCTCAAGAAAAACCCAGTACCCAGTAAACAATAACTTGCTCTTCCCCTCTCCTCTCATCTCCTGTTAACTCTATTATACTTTCTGTCTCTATGAATTTGCCTATTTTAGGTAACTCATATAAATGCACTCATGCAATATTTGTCTTTCTGTGTGTGGCGTATTTTTGAGTCAGGTCAATCGATTGAGCCCTGGAGGTTTAGGCTGCGGTGAGACATGACCATATCACTGCACTCCAGCCTGGACGATAGAGCGAGATCCTGTCTCAAAAACAAAACAAAACAAAACAAAAACCAGAATAATGTTTTCAAGGTCCATCTATTTTCTAGCATACATCAAAGTTTCATTTCTTTTATTGCTGAATAATATTCTCCCAAAATCCTTTTTGAATGAAGTAAGGGATATGTAAAAAAGGAGGAGGAAGATGAGAAAGAGAAGAAAGAGGAGGAGGAGAAGGAAAGCTGGTATAGTTTATTCCTATGAGAGGAGTATTAGGTTATGTGTTAGCAGAAATGGAGTAGGATGTTAGTAGATGTTAGCGGAAATGGATATTGCTGCCTGCTAATTATGGCCTTGGAAAAGTCATCTTATTTTCTCAGCAGTAATTTCTTGTGTTCAATAGGAGCAGTGACCAGACTCCATGGAGGAATACATAAAATAAAATATGGGAATATGCCTAAGATGTACATGTTCCATAAAAACAATAGCTTGAAAAAATATTGGTGTTTAATTGGCTGGCACCCAAGATCTGCCCGTGGGCTAACTTGTGAGATAAGTTAAATTGAGATTTAGGACTTTTCTCCTGTTCACTGTCAGGGCCTCTCTCTCCTCCCTCAACTTCCATCCTACTCTCCCAGATCTCAAGGCACTCATGTTTCATTTGTAATGTTCTACAGTTTTCACAGATAGGATTCTATATTTAAAACAGTTTCTAAACAGTTCCCAACTTCTTTAGAGTTCAACTCCTAATTAACCTTAATAGGCTAGCATGTGATAAATTCATGAGGGGCATTAATGTTTAATAACAAGCAAAAAATCATGCAGTGCTCTTTGTTTGATTGAAAGGTGTTAGAATTCTAGTTTAGAATTTCTGATCCTACAACTGTCTTATGTGGTGAGGATTTTCCTCAGGATACAAGGTGGTTAGATGGGGGCACTGTCTTTCTCAGTCTCCTTAAGCCATATTAAATGGAAAGGGGCATGCGTCACTGTCATCTCCACCCTGTGGTAAGGACACCCCTGTCGATAATGGTTACAGGAAAAGTTCCACACCTCAACATGCTGCCTAATACTATACCTCTTTTTGTGACTTCTTTTTTTTTTTTTTTTTTTTTTGAGTTGGAGTTTTGCTCTTGTTGTCCAGGCTGGAGTGCAATGGCGTGATCTCAGCTCACTGTAACCATAGCCTCCCAGGTTCAAGCGATTCTCCTGCCTGAGCCTCCCAAGTAGCTGGGATTACAGGCATGTGCCACCATGCCCGGCTAATTTTGTATTTTTAGTAGAGACAGGGTTTCTCCATGTTGATCAGGCTGGTCTTAAACTGCTGACCTCAGGCGATCCACCTACCTCAACCTCCCAAAGTGCTGGGATTACAGGCATGAGCCACTGTGCCTGGCCTTTGTGACTCCTTAAAATGGCATTTGAGGAATCACATTACCTAGATATATTTTGATGCTTTTTCTGCTTAGAAAAGAGGGACTGATTCTACTCTTGTTTTGGTAATTAGCTAATCGTGTGTATACATTTTCCCTGAAAGATCTTACTAAACTATCTTTCCTTGCCATTGTATTCTTTTTTGCCTCACTTTCTGCTAAATTGTTTGTTTGATTGTGGTTTTGTCTTATTAGGCACTTGCATGTTTCATACTTGAAGTAGTTTTATTTTACTATTGGATAAATTCTACCATCTAAATATCTGGTAATTGGGACCTAGGTTAGAGCTTACAATATGATGAAGAATACAAAACACATATAAACAGGAATTATAGGGGTAAGGCTGATGGGAAAAATAATTGCTAAAGGGAAGTTAATTAGGTATAAATGCAATTGAGAACAATGATTTAATAGACAATTGGTGTTCTACTAAGTTGGAATATCAATTTGATGTGGTATATAAAATTTGACTAGTTAGATGAAATTTTTAACCACAATGTTGGTTGATATTACACATTATAATGTCATAGAGCAGAATTTGTGGGAAATGCAAAGGTGCAAAATGGTCCAGCTGTTTAAGTTAATGACTGGATTACTGCATATTCTAATTTGAATAAATAAAGACAAATTTAGTCATTAAAATAAAATTAGGACTTTGTTAAAACTTTCAAAGCTAAGGATTGGCTTTAGTCTGAGTGATTATGTCTTTGGACAACCATTGTTGTTGTCTTACCAACTACATTATTTTACAGATATTGTTCCTGTGAACTTTTCTATAAGAAATGTTCTTACTGAAATATACATAAAGAAAAGTTAACATATCATAAATAGACAACTTGATACATTTTCGTAAAGTGAATACATCCTTGTAACCACCGAGCATATCGAAAAACAGAACATTTCTGCTTGCTCCCCATTTCAACTGTTACTCTCAAAAGTCAATACACTCTTTTGTGTTGTTGTTGAGACCGAGTCTTGCTCTATCACCAGGCTGGAGTTCAGGGGTTTCACCATGTCGGCCAGGATGGTCTCGATCTCTTGACCTCGTGATCCACTTGCATCAGCCTCCCAAAGTGCTGGGATTACCGGTGTAGGCCACTGCGCCCGGCCCTTCTTGTGCTTTTTAAAATATCAACCAAAGATTATATTATATGTTTAATCTGTTAGAGAATTGGTAAAGTGCTCAATTAATTCAGTAAATGTAGATATGAACTTTGAATTGCTAAAATAAAAATATTTTTCTCCTCTAGAAAACTTTCCCATGTTTAACTATAAAAAAGTCTTCCATCTCAGGTCACATGAATAATGACACAGATTTGAAGACCCAATATTTTCAAGTATGAAATAATATCACACAAAAATACTGCAAAAAAGTCATCTGTATAAAGCTGATGTAATTTTTAAGTGTCCACATAGATCTCTGCTCAGCATTGTACAAACAAACCCAAACCTGTCTCTCATTTCTTCAGTATAATCAGAGACCAAATATGGCTTTTACTTACTTTGGGGATATAGTTGATACCCATCAATTAAGTTAATGGGTAAACCTATTATAGAATTCAAGATATAACAGCAGCCCAAACATTTCTAAGTGTTTAACGTCTAAGTTAACACCAGCCTTGTAACTTTTGTATTAGTCATGATGTGAATTTTAACTACATAGGTATGTTTCATGGTCATTTTACAAAATCAGGATATAATATTTGTTAAATATTATAGACCAGCAGAGATAATAGGCATTGTGCTGGGTGTAGAATAGAAGGATGAATAGGTGTTATTAAATTGATTTCAAATATTAGAAAACAGAGTGAAGCTTATACACCCAACAAATGGCAAACCAAGCTATATCCTGAGTCTGTTTGGATCCAGAGTCAGTGTTCTTTTCACTTTGCCATATTGCCATTCCAAAGTACTGCCATTCCAAAGTGAACTTTATCTGAACTGATTAGAGATACAGAAAGAAGGCAGAAAATATTTTAAAAGAAATGAATGGCAATTAATAATTTATCCACATGTGTATTCACTCTAAGATAGGAAAATGGGGAGAATACAAGAATCTTTCTCAATACCTGTGTACCACTCTACTCTCTTCAGCAACCTTCTGTTTTAAATTAACAGAACATGGCTACTTAAATATAAACTTAACAGAGTTAGTCTGAAGGATGAAGACATTCAGAGTATTTAGACCTGACTGATTCACAATTTTCTTGCTTGTTACTGCACAATGTTGTGCAATGGTTTGTAAAATTATTACAGGTAACTGCATAACATAATAAACTCAAATAGTGTTGAATATGTATAAGTGTATCCTGTGATGAATAAAAAAAGTCACAGAGAGTTAGAATTGAAAGGCTAGTCTTGGGTGAGTAAAGGCAGATGTTATTAATTGACTAATTAGACAAAATTCATTGAAATTCTCAAGGGCGTACAGTATGAAATACGAGACTGTGAATTTGACTGTGTGGAAATATGTTAGGATTATTTTTGATTACATAGTAGGGAAATATGTTATTGAATGGTACTGAAACTTACTGTTTAATTTATAGGGAAATCTATACTCCTTAACATTCTGGCTACATACCAAGTAATGGTTAGCTCTTCTTTTTTGAACTTTATCATTACTTTGAAAAAGGAGGACTGTATTAGCATCACTATCCTAAAACCGCATATGTTAAAAAAAAATTAAAGATCAATTTATAATATTTGAAAAATAAAATTAAATTGCCAAGGGGGCAGAAAGCTTTTATAAATCGCCACTTGCTAATTTTATTTTTGAAACTACACAATCTTTTACAGAATTCTACAGTTATTTTATGGTTGAAATCATGGAAGAGTCTTTGTATTTTTCATAAGCTAGAAAGTTAGTATGCTGTGCAGAAATTGCAGAAAACAGAATCTTACATTTTTCAAATAATAGAATGCATGCTCATTTTTTAAACAGCTGAGCAATATGGTAGTGTATTAATGAAAAGACAAACTCTTTGCCCTGCCCCAATCACATTCTGCAGAAAAGTATGTGATGATTCCAGACATTCATTCTTTGCATATATAAACAAATTTATAAGTATTTATATGTACATCTTTATATACACATATAGATACGACAGATAATTTCATTAATCTCTTTTGCAATCTGATTTTTAAAAGATTTAACAATATTTCCCGATCATCCTTTTATTCAGACTATGTGGAATGACATTATTATTTTAAATGTTACTGTATTCCTGTAACAATGTTTATTTAACCAATTATTTATTGATAGTTTTTCCTTGTCATTATTTGAAATAATGCTCAAAGTCCATCTTTCTACATATATCCTCTAAACTGATTAAATTTGAATTTATTTTTGCCAACTTTTATCTGATTATCCTATGGAAGGTATATTAAAATCAATATTAATTACTGAGTTATGGAAAATTTTAGTTTGTACATGTTCTTTTCTATAAGAATAACAGTTATATCTTTATATTGTTTACTAATCTATCATTTTGACTAAAAATTAGCTAATACTTTTTTTTTTCATCAAGTCCTTGAATTTCTAGAGAGCACTGCATACAGCTGTGTTTCTCAATCTTGACTGCACATTGTATTTTTAAAATCTTGATTCCCAGGCTGCAGCAATTGAATTTGAATCTCCAGGGGTGGAACCTGGGCTTAGTACAGTAGTCCAGATGATTTTAACATGCAGCCAGTGTTGAAAATCATTGACTCAGAGTAGCTTATTTTGAATGAGATGTTTCCTGGAGAAAAATAGAGAGGAAGCAAGACAAATTTTAATAAATCTCAAAAGAAAAATTTTACCAAGTTAATGTGTCATCAAGAATTTACTGTATGTGGAAAACATGCTCACATAGTGCTCTTTTTTGGTAAGAGACTGAAAGGCTTCATTTTCAGGTGGAATTTGGTCAGTGAAAGTAAAGAGAGAAATGGCAGCATCTTGCTGTTGGTCCTATTGCGTGCCATAATAGCTTGTGGGCACCTCTCCTTAGCACTTGTCTGGGTTGCATTGTCTATTTTCTGTTTTCTTTTTTTGCATCATTGTTTAATTCCTGTTTTTCTTGCCTGGTAGAGGGTACTCTCCATGAGAGCAGAGCAGTCTGTTTCAATTCATGCTGTGTTCCTAGGGTCAGGTATAGAGTCGACACAGTTGGTGATTGGTCAGTATTGGCTCCATGAGTTAATGACTAACACTTTGGTAATTCAAAGCAAGGTAGAAGGTAATTAGAGAATAGAGGTGACAGCGTGGGAGCAGATAGCCTTTATTTTGCATTGCTGAAAACTCTTATATGCCACATTTAGAACAAAGTACATTTTATTTGGAGAAGTCAAATGGGGGAAAGTGTGAGAAAATGATAATAAAGAAAATTATTGGAGAGAAAAAAGACTATTTAAGAAGTTAGTGAGCACATTTTTTAGTAAGGGAGAAAATCAGTATATACTATTCTGAAAAACCTGTCTTGTATTTAGGAAGGGAATTATTCAAAGAGGACTTGGTTTCCATAAAGTCCATTTTAATCAGAGAAGATTTGGAATGGAATGAAGATAGAATATAAAAGATCTGGGTCAGTTCAGCACTAGAGGGAGGTTTTGAAAACCCTAAATTATAAAAAAATTGTCTAAAAGTTCAGTTGAGACTGCAAAAGATACGAAAGTTATCATGTTTAACATGTAATATTAAAATTAATGGGACTGGCATCACATGAGAAAGAATAAGAATGATCCTAATGTGCTCCAAGACTCTGTAAAACTTGGTGTGAAATATCGTATTCCAATTGCCGAAAAAAACAAAACAAAATAAAACAAAACAGTATTTCAGTCTAGTTTTGAAAACTTTTATTTGTATATTTGAGGAAATAATGAGTAATATTTTAATGGTCAATGACATTATGCAGATGATGACAAATATTGTCAGATTAAGATAGACTTGGTTTTATCGTGTAAATCCTGAAAAGTCCCAAGTGAGTGGGAATAAAGGTGTGAATACATGAAAATATATATGTGTAAAAAAGAAAATAAACTAGGTGGCCTATTGAAATGTTTATGGTTCATTATTTTGTCGTATTCTCATTTCTACCAATACTATTTCTCACTCTGTGCCTGCTGAGAAAAGCACAGAAGAGTATTGTAATAATGCTAAATAGTGGCATTAAGAAAAATTCTAATTACCATTTAGAGACATATTTCAAGACTAAATATGATATCTTCCATCTTAATTTATTTTAGAATATTTTAAAAATTAACATAACAAACATGATAAACAATAAGGTTATTATAATAAACCTGAAATTCAGTAAAACTTGGTATCATTTTTGTTATGCTAGTCTTTCAGATTTTAGAAGGTCTGAATATTTCATAGAATCAGAATTCTGTTGCTGATGGAAAGACCCTAGAGATTAGTCAGTCTCTTACCTTGTTTTATAGATGAAAACTGAAGCCCAACGGTAGTTACTTTGAAGGCTATGAGCCATGATCAGAATCCAGGCTCCTTTAATTTATTTTCTGTCACTCTTCTGTATAATGTTTTACTGGATTTTTAGTGAATCAGGTCCAAGTTTGCGTCCTCTATGGTTTCCCTTTTCTTTTACAAACTCAAAATTCCTTTTCATAACAAAAATCAAAACTATCTACTCTCTATGCTCTGAAGCTTGCCTGAAGATTTACAAATGGAAATAATGTTAGCACAGCCCAAATGTGAAGATACCTGGTATAAGTGTTTAGATTTTATTAAGGTAAAGGTCAGGACTAGAAAAGTCAGAATGGATTAAAAGCAGAACCAGTGTAAGCACAAAGACCAGCATCCACTCAATATGCAAAGCAGAGATTGGCCTCATATTGACCCTTTTATATTATGAAGCCACTAAAAATAGAAATAAATCCTGATATAACTAAATACATATTATTGACACTAGTGTTTTTGACACTTGGAATAGATTTTTGTATTCATAGTGTCATGTATTCCTGTATAACTGCTATTTAAAATACCAAATTCAACTACATTGACCCTTAAGGAACTTAATGCTTTCCAGTTCAAAAATAATGAGCCCTAAATAATTTCATCAAATTATTTTGCATTTAAAGCGGTCATGTAAGACCTCAGGAGAAATACTTGCTTAATGTCATATATTTAAATACAGGGCATTTACATCCAAACTCTAATTTACATATGCTTATGAAATATAAAAGAGAACAGCAAGAAAATCTGACAGTAATACAAGATTTGACCCAAAGAAACACAACCTTATTTTCAACGAGTAGGCTCTACCGTGTATCGAGGAATTTAAAAATAGCCATTTGCAGACATATTAAATTATCTGTCATCTAATAATAATAATAACGACAAATTCATCATTAGTGACTAGTGAGTGTCTTTCAAGAAAACATAGCTTGACTTTCAAATGTTCTACAACAGGTCACGAATTTTTTCTTTTAAGAGACAAGGTCTTTTGAAAAGTGTCTGTTCATGTCCTTTGCCCACAGTTTTGTGGAGTTCTTTGGGTTTTTTTTTTTTTCTTGTAAATTTGTTTAAGTTCTTTATAGACCCTGGATATTAGACCCTTGTTGGATGCATAGTTTGCAGAAATTTTCTCCCATTCTGTAGTTTGTCTGTTTATTCTATTGATAGTTTCTTTTGCTGTGAAGAATCTCTTTAGTTTTTTGTTAGATCCCATTTGTCAATTTTTGCTTGTGTTGTAAATGCTTTTGGCATCTTTGTCATGAAATCTTTGCCTATGCCTATGTCCTGGAATGGTATATATGCGGTCAGCAATCGTATAAAAAAAACTTTAACATCACTGATCATTAGAGAAATGCAAATCAAAACCACAATGAGATACCATCTTACACCAGTCAGAATGGCTATTATTAAGAAGTCCAAAAATAGCAGATGCAGGCAAGGTTGTGGAGAAAAATGAATGCTTATACACTGTTGGTGGAAGTGTAAATTAGTTCAATCATTGTGGAAGACAGCGTGGCAATTCCTCAAAGACCTAAAGACAGAAATACCATTTGACTCAGCAACCCCATTACTGTGTATATACCCAAAGGAATATAAATCGTACTATTATAAAGACACATGCACACTTATATTCACAATAGCAAAGACATGGAATCGACTTAAATGCCCATCAATGATAGACTGGATAAAGAAAATATGGTGCATATAACCACGGAATACTATGCAGCCATAAAAAAGAATGAGATTGTGTTATTTGCAGGGAGATGGGTGGAGCTGGAGGCCGTTGTTCTTAGCAAACTAAGGCATGAGCAGAAAACTAAATCGTGCATGTTCTCACTTATAAGTAGGAGCTAAATTATGAGAATACATGAACAGATAGAGGGGAACAACACACAATGGGGCTTTTCAGAAGGTAGAGGGTGGGAGGAGGGAGGAGATCAGGAAAAATAACTAATGGATACTAGACTTAAAATCCAGGGATGAAATAATCTGTAAAACAAACACCCATGACACAAATTTACCTGTGTAACAAACCTACATTTGTACCCCTGAACTTAAAATAAAAATTAAAAAAAAAAGAGAGATGGGGTTTTACTGTGCACTATGTTGCTCAGGCTGGTCTCTAACTCCCGGGCTTAAGCAATCTTCCTCCCTTAGCCTCCGGAGCAGCTGGAACTACAGGCTTGTGACACCATGCCTTGCTGTATTTTTAAGTTAGAATATCCCATAATAAAATTTTGTGGAGTGAGATTGGGAAGTATGTTAATTTGAGGAAAGAAACTTTATAAAAGTGACATGTTTGGAAAAAAAAATTTAAAAAAGAGGAGCAAAAGGAATATAAATTTAAAATTCTTCATTGGGCTCCTAATATTTCTTTTTGAAATAAAATTTATTGAGCACGTACTTTTATGTGCAAGGTGCTGTTCTAGGTTTTAAAGGATATAACAGTGACCCAAATGAACAATACTCCATCCCCTCAAGGAATTTGCATTCTAGTGATTTGTACTTCTCATTATCAAAGGCATGTCATCCAGTGCTTCAGATATGTATAAAGAATGTGAGAGTGGGGAGTAAGGTGGAAGATTAAAGAGAAAGAGCATAGAACAGGAAGCAGTGAAGGGCAGAAAAATTGTGAAAGAGAAGTAGATTAATTTCTGGGGCTATGTCTATTGTGAAAAGTCCTCTGACTCCACTTCTACCTGCGGTATCCTCTCATGTACCTAGTAGGTTTGCCTGTTTTCACCTCGGCATTCATCATCCCACTTTTTTTCCTGTGTGTTTTCTTGTCTTTCTCCCCAGTTGACTCTGATCTGCTGAGTCATTGATCTTTATATCACAGAGTCAACCCTGGTGCCTGGCACACAGTAGATGCTCTAATCTATATTATTTGTTCAACAAATAGTAATTGCAATTATCTGACAAAGTATTCAGTTATTTTGGAGAAACACGCATCTCTGTATTTGACCATCTGCATTACATTGGAAACGGAAATGGACTTTTTTATTGATACATAATTTCCTTTTGAATTTTTTAAGACCAAAATACCAGTGGCAGAAAGAAGAAATGCTATGAGGCAGAGGATTTTAGCTGCCCTACTTCCCTCAAATAAATGTCTATCAGCTCTTCCTCAATCACACACACACACACACACACACACACACACACACACACACATGCAAATTGTATTGAAATAAAATATGAAATTAGTTTCAAAAGAGTTTCGTAGGACTTTCTTCCAATCAGATTTCCATTCTAACACAGTCATTCCAGAACCGATACCATGCAATTACTATCCATTGGAAATAATTTCAAATCTTAGGAACACTTTAATGTATCTTTTAATTATTTAATAATTTTATAAAAACACAATATGCAAAACAAAAGTCCAACCTGAACCTCTTACTTTGTGGGCCTTACTGGACTAAGGGAAATCCATAACTTTGATGATTGCAGGTAAAAGTATACTTGAATTAGTGCCTGGAGAACTCTCCCACCTCCTCAAGTTTCCATGGCAAGTACAGTTTTAAGTTCTCTCTCAACTCTGTGCAGAAGATCCGGGATGTGGGAGTAAAAGGGTGAGCATCAGTGTGTGCTTAGTTCAGTTAAAATTAAATTCCCAGAGTTCCCTAGAGCACTTTTATATCAACTTGACCCAGCATTACCTCTGGTATTTGCTTCAGCAAATCATTTAAAACACATAACTGTTGTCTTTGTTTTCAAGTTTATAGTCAGAGTGGTTTGAAAACTCTTGGCGCCTAACATAAAAGCCAGAAATAAATATGGAACATATTAACACTGAATATAGGTTGTGATGAATCACAGTTTGCCAGCTTTCAAGTATTACAATTATCTACCTAAAAATACCCTACTGTACTCAGTCACCCTCCCTAGCTGTTTACCCTGCTCGTCACTGTAGCTTCTAATGCTGTTATACGTTTGTTTTTAAGTTGTAATTTTAGCAGCCCTCAATATTTTATACTTAACAGTTATCTTTGAATTACCATATGTTTATCTTTTGAGATAAATACAGTGGTTCAGTAATCACACTAATTGTAGGTGGGCATTGCTAGCATTACTGAGATTTATAGATTAGTCATTGTGGGAAGGAAAGGGAATCGATATTAGTGGGATTATATTAGTGCTGGCTAATTGAAGAGGAAAAAAAGTTAATGCAGACTTTGATCTTGGACTGAGTCTCCTAAGAATAACTCTCAAATGACACCAAATTCCTGCTGTTTAATATTAAATATCTGAAACACATCTGTGCATTTTATTAGCACACTTGTGTGATTATTGGAGAGCTCTGCCATTATTATGTTTATTTATAAATGCCCTGAATTGTATTTGTAGAAAAACCACCTCTTCTTCCAGAATTAATGTGTATTTGTGTTCATGTGTGCATGTATGTTTGCCTGTAACAATAGAGGTGAGATAAAATTCAGAATTAAAACCCTAAAATTGAACTGTTTTTAACATTGAGACCAGTGATAAAGTAAGCAAGTTGAATAAAAAGACAAATTAAGTAAGTGCAGTTTGAATGAGAAAAAAAAGTGTATACAAAGAGAAAGCATCATCCTAAAGTAGCCAGATGGATTGGTTTCCTTGGAGCTTTTCTTGCAGTTCTGAGTGAGACAAAAATTAACCTAAAGAATTAACCCTTTTCTCTTACTTCTCAGATACTAAGTTAGGTATTATATTGGAAACTCTTGAATTCAAACAGAGACGAAAAGTCAATACTTTATCAAGTCATATGGATTGATGAGGCAAAAGGATTTCCTTTTCACCAACCCCATCTTATTCTGTAAGCAAGACAAGATAATTTGTGTATCAATTAATAGTATGTCAGACACAATCTTACCTGATTTAAGTGTTATGAATAATTTTTCTGATGCCATATATTTTCACATGTGTTGTTTTCATTTTGATGAGAAAAAAATGAAAAATTTTTAATCACATATTCTGTTAAAAAATATTTTAAAAAGCGTAGCGTTTTCTTAGGCAAATATGGTTTGGTGTAGATGTGGTAGCTGGGCAAATTAAAGTAACAAAATAGCTTGTTCTTGCTTGTATAAATATTTTCCCTCTGGCCTGTTTGCTTTTTGCCTCTCTTCCTATTTATTGCTGTGTCTATCCTGTCTGGACTCAGACCCATTCTGATATAGCCTTAAAAATGTGTACAAATATGAGTTGTAACTGAGGGCTGCAGGAACTGGCTGGACTTTCTCCTGTCCTGTCAAAGCCATGACTAAAAGTTTAAAGTAGATTCTGTGAACACAATTTCAAAATCTCCCTCTCGTGATTTCTGCTGTTCTCTCTAAAATATTATGGACATAGAAATTTTCCTGAAGTAATCTTTCACTGGGAGCACCAAAGAATCAAAACTGAAAGTATGAACTACTGAAAAATTACTCATGGCTGTTTATGCTGGAAGCTGACCAGGTAACTTCTCCAGTTCACATCTCAGAAAGAAAATACTGAGAAATCCCAGTGACTATCCTTTGGGCGCTGATAGAACAGTTTTAAGCTTGAAGAAAAGGAAGTTGTGAGGAATAGTTATGAGGGACTGATGACTGTAAAGTACAAGTAAAAGGGTTCTGCACCTATGGATTAATTAGCCAGTTGCCTCCCTACACCACCTAAAGCAAAAATAATCAACAAAAAGCTCAATAAAGTGCCCACACAAAGCAGAATGTTAGTTCAGTTCTTCACTTTGGAAATAGTCATTTAGAACAATGAACAGTATTATCTTGAGAAAGAAAATAGAGCTTCCTCTATGGAACCTGCCCTAGATTTCTGTGTTTTTTGTATTGGAATTAAGTACACAGCTAGCTGAGTTTAGAGAATGATCTGGTAGATGAGAGAAGTTTTGGAAGATTGTTTTTGGCTTTGGGGTATGAAATGCCTTCTGGTGACTACTCTTCTATCCAGGGCTGCATCCATTTTGTAAAACTGATTCTGAATAGGAAGCCCTGTAAAGCCCACTTTTGCTAAAGAAGATTGTGTGTACAGTAGAATTAGAAGTTACTCCCAATGTTCTTTTACAGTTCTCTTAACCATCAGCTGAACAGTGGTGTGGTCAAATGGCTCACAGTCAGGGAAGACTAAAGTATTAGCTTTCTATCACTGTCCAGTTCTGCTGTTGAACTCTGGGAATCTGGAGGAGTTTGAGAAGAGGTATCACTCTCTGGCTTACCTCTTGGGTCTCACCAGCTGATAGTCGGTGCTTTCCTGTTAGCCAGTGTAACTATTGGCTTTTCTGCCTCAACTTACCCATGTAGGCTTAACAGAGACAAGAACTTTTCAAAGACAAACTAATGGGGACCAGTGTCTTAGTCCATTTTCTGCTATTATGCCAGAAAGCCACAGAACAGGTAATTTATAAAGAATAGAAATGTATTTGGCTCACAGTTCTGTAGATGGAAATTTTTAAAATTTAATTAATTTTTTGAGGTAGAGTCTTACTCTGTCACCCAGGCTGGAGTGCACTGGTGCAATCATAGCTCACTGTGACCTCAACCTCCCAGGCTCAAGCGATTCTCCCACCTTAGAATCCTGAGTAACTGAAACCACAGGTGCATGCCCAGCTAATTTTTGTACTTTTGTAGAGACAGGGTTTTGCGACGTTTTCCAGGCTGGTTTCAAACTCCTGGGCTCAAGCAGTCTGCCTTCCTCGGCCTCCCAAAGTGCTGGGATTACAGTGATGAACCACCACACCTGGCCAGAGGTGGGAATTTTAAGATTAGGGGCCACAACTGGTGAGGCTTTTTTTGCTGCATCATAACATGGCAGAAGGCATCACATGGCGAGAGAGGGTGAAAGTACATGAGACAGAGAGGGAAAATGGGGACCGAACTCCTGTGATAATGGCATCAGTCCATTCACGAGGACAGAGCCTAATAACCTCATCACCTCTTGAACGTCCCACCTCTTAATGCTGTTTCAGTGTCAGTTATATTTCAACATAAATTATGAAGAGGACATTTAAACCGTAGAATTCTACCCTGGGTCCCCAAAACTCATGTCCTTCTCAGACACAAAATACATTCATTCCATCCCATTAGCCCCTAGAATCTTAATTTATTCTAGCTTCAACTCTAAAGCCCAAAGTCCAGAGTCTCATCTGAATAAAATAGGGGTGAGACTCAAGGCATGATTCGTCCTGAGGCAAATTCCCTCTAGCTGTGAAATCAGACATGTTTTCTACTTCCAAAATACAATGGTGAGACAGCCACAGGATAAACATTCTCATTCATAAACATTCTCATTCCAAAAGGGAGATACAGGCAAGAATAAAGGGGTAACTGGTCCCAAGTAAGTCCAAAACCCAAAAGGGTAAACAAAATTTAATCTTAAAGCTGGAGAATAATCTCCTTTGACTCCATGTCCCACATCCAGGTCACACTGAGGGGTAGGTTGGAGTTGCACCTGCAGCCTTCCCATGCTAGAGTTGCGCCTGCAGCCTTCCCATGCTAGAGTTGCGCCTGCAGTCTTCCCATGCTAGAGTTGCGCCTGCAGCCTTCCCATGCTAGAGTTGCATGCTGGTGGTGGATATACTGTTCTAGGGTCTCTGAAGTGGCCTTGCTTTCGTGCCTCTACTAAACATTGCCCTTGTGGGGACTCTGTGGCAGCTCTGACTTCACATGTCCATTTGGCATTGCGCTAGTAGGGGCTCACTGTCATGGCCCCACCCCACAATAGTTTCTGTCTGTGACATTCTTTGAAATCTATGTAGAGAACACTATGCCTACACAACTGTTGTATTCTGCATGCCTGAAAAATTAGCACCACATGGATACTATTCATGTTCATGGTTTGTATCTTCCAGAGTGGCAGGTCAAACCATACCTGGACATGCATGAACTGTGGCTGGAGTGGCCACAGAGCACTGTGCCAGAATTCAGGGAGCAGAAACCTGAGGTGGCTCTGGGGAGTGAACATGGTGGGTACACTGGACCCACCACCTAAAACATTTCTGCCTTCCTACAGCTCTGGACCTGTGATGGGAGGGGAAACCTTCAATGTCTCTGAAATGCTTTTAGGGTCTTTCTTCTATTGTCTTTTGAAGACATAGTACCTGGCTTCCTTTTATCTATACTTATCTCTATATCAAACAGTCCTTTGATCACACCCTTGGTTTGCTTTCCTGAGAAACATCTTTTCACTCTTTACATGGTCAGGCTGTGAATTTTCCAAATCTTTTCATTCTACTTCCTTTTAAGTTATAAATTCTGTCTTTAAGTCATTTCTTTCCTCTCACATTTCACTGTATGTAGTTAAAAGAAACCACCCAGCAGCCTGAATGCTGAATGTTTTGCTGTTTAGGCATTTCTTCTACCAGATATCCTAATTTATCTCTCTTAAATTATGCACTCCATAAATTCCTAGGATGCGGACACAACTGTGCCAAATTCTTTTCAACTATATAACAAAGATGGCCTTTACTCCAGTTTCCGGTATCTTGTTCCTTAGTACCATCTGAGATGTCATAAGAATGGTCTTTACTTTCCATGTTTCTATCGACATTCTGGTCACTCAAGTAATCTTTTTAAGAAGTTCTAGACTTTCCCTACAACTCTCGTCTTCTGAGCTCTAACCAGGATCAATCTTTATGCTCTACTCCTGGTAGTACAGGCTTTTGGTAGCCCACTTCTCCAGTTTCTTCCAATCTGTACACATGACTCTGTTCCAAAGCTGCTTCCGCATTTTCAGATATTTGTTATAGCAACAAGTCCACTTCCAGTACCAATTTTCTCTTTTACTCTGTTTTCTGCAGCGATAACAGAGTATCACAGACTAGATAATTTATAAAAAATAGAGGTATATTTGCCTCACAATTCTGGAGGCTGGGAATTTCAAGATGGAGGGGCTGTATCTGGTTAAGGGCCTTCCTGCTGCATCATGACACTGTGGAAGGCAACAAATGGCAGAGAAGGTGAGAGTGCAAGAGGCAAAGAGGGATAAAGGGGACCGAACTCCATTATAATTGATCTAATTTATTCATGAGGGCAGAGCTTTCATGACCTAATAACTGCTTAAATGTTCCACCTCTTAATACTGTTACAATGGCAGTTAAGTTACAATATGAGTTTTGGAGGAGACAGTCAAACAGTGGTTAATATTACTAACTCTAATTTGGCCTTCTGAGATAAATAACACAATTTGAAATAACCATATAGTGGTAAATGGAGCTACTGGGCCTAGAGTTAAATACCCGCTCTGTTACTAAGTATCTGTGTGAACTTAGGCAAATTAATAAAGTTATCTGATTTTTAATTTCCTTATCTGAATGATGGTAATCACCATATTCACCTCACTGTGTTGCTATGAACATTAAATGAGACCATTGTCATGAAGGATGGTGTCTGTCCCTTAATAACTACTCAAGTTATAATAATCATTCTTACGAGGAATTAAGATGTGTTTGGGGCTACGGAATGGCATTATAACTGGGATTCTGGAATTCTTTCTTCTAATCACATCCATATTTCTGTTCTTGCTCTTTTCACAAGCATTACTATAGTAGCATATATCCAAAGATGAAACAGAATATTACTGTACTATCAGCTGGCAGAATTTTTCGATACCTCACTGGAAATTTGGGAAAACACAGGGTTCAGACTTGGAGTCCAGCAAAAATCTAAACTCCCTGCAAAAATGTAAACCTTAGGATATTACTATATCAGTATGGTTGCATGGATGGAAGAGTGAAGAAGAATGCTGAACTACCCAATCTCATGGAATGGGTCAAAGAGAGTGCTTTTAAAAGCACAGTAAACTTGCCCACAAATAGAATGTGGTCTGTCAAAGAAAAATGTACTGTGCAGAGTTAAATGGGCAAGGAAGACTTTATTCAAGACTATTGCAATAAGGGTTAAAACTATTGCAATAGGGGAGAGAGATTGAACTGAATTCTGCTAAAACAAAATGCAGAAAGATTTTCAAGTGCTAGGGTGAACTCATGGAAAAGTAATGGAAGATTTGGGGAGGCAGGTTGGCCAATGGGATTAGGGCATCTGTGTTTGCTAATTGGCACTTAATGGAAGTTAGGTTTCCCCATTCCCACAGAGAAGGGAGTTAGGGGCACTATCTTCTGTGAAGATTATATTTCAAAAGGATGGCTTCCAGGTCCTTGACAAAAGACATTTTAGGGTTGTGAAAGTGGCAAGAGGCTCAGAAGATTTATGTCTCCAAAGGGCTGAGAAAGAGTTTATAATTGCAAGTTTTTTCTTTTTAAAGTAAATGCTTTGAGAAATGGGAAGTCAGGGTCTCATAGTCAGCAAGAAACTTGTAGTCAAGTTGAAAACTTTAAGGCTGACTTGTTCGGGTCTATGATTTTTGACAATACAATTCCTCTTTCTTTATATCGTGATGTATCAATGTAGTTTTTTTTTCACCAGGGTATATTTAGTTCAGTACTTTACTCACTGAATAAACCTGTGTAATCGTCCATTTATTCTTTTTATAAGTAGATATGTTTTTCTAATTATAAAAATAAATTTTATTGTATAAAAGTATTGTGCCTAAACTAAGAGAGAGAAAATAAAATTTACCACTACTTAAAGATAATTACTCTTTGCATTCTGTTGAATTTATCTACCCCATCTTTTGCTAGTTACACACATTTGTTTTATAAAAGTGGCAATCATAATTGTAATATCCATTATCACCTGCTTTTCTACATAGAAGTATGTTATAAATATTGTTCTGTTATTGTTTCACATTCCATGTTTTATTTACATTTTTTTACTTGTCCCTCATTTTTGATGACTAGCAATTTGGTTTTATTTTTGGCTGTGGTCTAATATGCAGGGTTTTCTTCCCCCTCCTATGCCATCTTCCAAGTTCCCTCATCCTTTCTTCTGTTTCTTGCTGCATAGAAGTCAGCCCTTTCCTCCACAATATCTCCAGCTAGTGGAACTAGCCTTTTGCTCCATATTATGTCTCCTTTGAATCCACTTGTCGCATTCCTACTTACTGCTTCTCTGCCCAGATTCTTCTGAGTAAAACTTGGGTTGAACTGTCTGCTTGGTTTTAGTGGGACATTATCTTTCAGAACTCGCACATTATAGCTTTTGACCGGGTGCTACAACAATCCAGGGCAAGCCTAGGCTTCCTGATCTGGAATAGGGAGTCCAGTTTCATAGAGGAAATTAACAGTCACTTCCCATCAGTACTCTTCTAATTTGATGCCAGTTTTACAAGACTGTGTTTTCTGCCAGTTGACAGCTTGCCTTTGAAAGAACAAATCCTTGGTAAATGTATGTGTAGGCACTGATTGATCAAGCTATCTTCTTTCCCTTTCTTTCTGGGTTTTCTGGTGCCATGCTTTAGAATGTTCAGGAGTGACAGTATATACCACCATGGTGCCAGAGTGGAGACTGAGAGCACTTTCTTTTATTCTGCAGATCTTCATGTAATTCCTTGTCATGGCCTTAAACACAGCAAATGGCAATCATTGACTCTGTGTAAGGCCAGTATAGGTAACTCCATAACTGCTAAAACTGAGTCAGGCAACTAATTCTATGTTCATTGCTGTGCTATTAATGTAACAATTAAAAATTAACCGCTTAACTTCTCCCTTGACCAGACTCCATAGAGAGGAGTCATTTAGGTTGTAAATGACACCTAAAATTGATCACTCTAAATTTAGTTAAAAATTTTTAGTAGAGGTCATTTTCCTTGGTTTATATAGCTATCATACATATATTCTGGCAATTGGAATTTCTTATTTGGATGTCAAAATAGTCAAACATGTATAGTAAAATACTTTGTTATTTTTCTGCAGCATATTTTATGTATGTTATATATTATGGTTACAGTTTTATGCTACATTTAATTGTAACATTTGTTAAGCAACACAGAGATACAGGTAGCTCTTCTAGATTCCTGGAGGGTTTTTTGTTTGTTTTTTTAAAAATGTATAATCTGTTACTATATTATCAGAAGTTACCTGGTATTTTATAAAGAGATATCAAAAGTGACAAAAAATTACCTTTGAATCAAGAATAAAAAAAGAAAATCACATATAAAAATTAGATGCTTATAAACTATAGTTTTTTCTGAATCTCTGAATATTTATGTTTATCCATGGACAATTTATCTAAACATGCACTAATTTTGAGCACTACTTTTAAGTGACAAATGTGTACAAATATTAAATGTAAATTTATATAAATATTAAAACTAACCATAAGTATTTAACGACTTGTGCTTTAAAAAGGGAAAATGAGTACTAAAAGGGAAAGATGTGTTTTAGATAAGATGTAAGTCAAAATATATTATAACTAGTATTTTAAAGAGTCAAGATACTGTACAATTTATTTGAATATGTTCTCACATACCATGGTTACTGCTGAAATAGTACTGGCATGTCTTTATGAAAAGAAACAAAAAATATTTTTACCTACCACTGATTTGTAAATAATTAATTTTCATTTGTAGCTTGAGCTATTTTTAGGTGACATTGTATCCTCAAATTTTAACTATAATTTTCTAATTTGGTTACCGTATTTTCTGACTATGCTTAGCTATTTGAAACCCATTATATTGGTGACCAATCAGAACACGATTCCTTTGGGAACAATTTGTTGATTTCTGTTAATTTTAAGGTTGTCTAGGAGGGATGACTTTATATATAATTTCCCACTGGATTATCCCAAACACTTTTTGCCCAAAGACTCATCATTCTGAGAGGAGTTAGAGTTTGTGATTTCTGTGAAAAAATATTTAACATGGATGAGGAACCAGTCACTCTTTGAGAAGGACAAACTTTCCTCTTTAATTTGTTGAATTTTTACCTGTGCTTAAATTTAGCACTGCTTTAATAATCAGTAATTCTAATGATGCAGTGATTCTGTACACATCAAAGGACTGGCTGTTAGCATGAATGCAGCATAATGCAAGCTGGTTACTTAAGGGCAGTTAAACTTTGTTCAGCATGTACCATATCATATAGGCAATAAGCATTTTTTTCCTTTCAAAAGCAGCAGTTAATTATTATAAATGTCAAAATTGTAGCTGTCGTAGTTGTTTTGCTTCCAAATCATTTCAGCATATCAGCTTCCTGATGGCGTATTTGAACCCTAATGTTATGATCCATTCTTTGAGTGGAAGCCCTCACATATAAAATTGCCGATCCAAAGTCTTTAATGGCTTCAGTCTACTAAGTGATAGGAACTTACAGACTGGTAAACTTAAGTTATTTTAATATTATTCAACAGATACAAATTGTTTAGTTAGAAAGTTTAATGTGTAATATAGGAAATCAAATTCCTTTAAAACTTCTTAATTAAGCATTTTTACTTAATTTTCTTGGAACATATCATAGCTACATAAAATATAATGCCTAAAATAGTTGATGCCTGTCAAACTCTTTAAACATTACATCTATTACTTGGTAAAATCTTATTATGGTTGTTAATATAAAATCTAAGATAAATTAGGTATTATTTGCATCTTTACAATGTGTCTTATTACAAAAATTAACTGAGATATTTAGTATTTAAAAATAGGCTACATACATGTATGTGATTCTGTATTGCTTAAGACTTGTAAGTGAATGCTGTGTGCATATTTTTGAGAAGATTGATAGAAAATAGATGTATAAGCATAGAATTCTGTAGAGAAGAAGAGGCACCTCTTCCCCTTGTGCTTGTAGCCTCCTACCTGGGGGCACAGTGTTAGGAGTGGAGGGACAAGCCAGCACTTGTCAGGGCATAACATGCAACCATTCTGGGAAGCTTTGCTTAACTCTGATGTGAGAGAGGGATTGAAGGCTATGTTGAGGAAGATGGAGTAATATTAGAAAATGTGGAGTTGGTGTGAAATGGGTGTTAGAGAGAAGAGAAAGGGAAGTTACCATCCTGGTGTGAGGCAGAAGAGTAGTGAGACCATTGAGAAGTGAGAGAAAATAATGGAAAATATAAGGCTGGAGAATTTTTATGAAAAACAAGCTAAAGATTTTGTAACATTATCAATAAAATCCATCCGTAACATTGGCGTGTGGACTTTATCTCATGTGATCTACATAGAAATCATGTGAGATGTCGGCCTAAGAATACTCAGCTAAAATACTACAATGTTTGCACTGGCATTCAGATCAGACATTGATCTTTATCTGGATTATAGAAAAAACTCTTTTTTGACAATGTGCCACTGACTTTCAGTGACTTATTTAGACATTGGGTTGTTATCTTAAAGGTAGTCACAAGGGTCTAGATAGAAACAGAGGTGGTAAAGGGAAGGGTCCTGCAGATTTGGCCCCATACAGAGAAGTATAACATCTATGTTTTCCTGAGTATACTATGTGCAAACTTTCAAGACCTCTATCTAAATTATTCCTGTACTAGTAGGGTTCTAGTAGGAAAGAGATGACATGGAAAAAGTGGTAATTTGGACAGAGTTTAATAAAAAGACTAACTACAAAAATTTGGGCAGCATTTAGGACAAGCAGCAAAAGATGGTGAAGTAATTCAAAGCCAGTAACAGCGTAGGACTGTGCCTTCCCAGTCCTGAAAGAATGAGGAGAAAGAATACTGAAAGCCAGGGAGACAGCTATGGGGAAAAAAAGAGATATGGAGGGTTGCATCTCTCAGTAAAGGGACATAGCACTGGAGGGACATACACATGGATATGATCTAAAAGGCGGGGTGTTGTGGAGATAAATACCTCATCCAGCTCACTCTCCACCTTCTGGTTTGCCTGTGTGTCCCTTTCATTGGCAAGACCACTCCAGAGCTAGAGGGAAGGAGTTCTATCCACACAGTACAAATAAGTAAGCCTCCCAGGCCTCAGAGCAGTGAATACATGAACACAATAGAGACCATATATGACAAGCCCATAGCTAACATCATACTCACCAGTGAAAAGTTGAAACCTGTTTTCCTAAGATCAGAAACAAGACAAGGATGCCCACTCACACTACTTCTATTCAACATAATACTGGATGCCCTAGCCAGAGCAATAAAAGGTATCCAAATTGGAAAGGAAGAAGTTAAATTGTCTTTGTTTGCAGATGATGTAATTTTTTTTTTTTTTGGAGATGGAGTTTTGCTCTTGTCGCCCAGGCTGGAGTGCAGTGGCCCGATCTCGGCTCACTGCAACCGCCGCCTCCCGGGTTCAAGTGATTCTCCTGCCTCAGACTCCCAAGTAGCTGGGATTATAGGCACCTGCCACTATGCTCAGCTAATTTTTGTATTTTTTAGTACAGACGGGGTTTCAGAAAACCTTAAATATTCCACGAAAAAACTGTTTGAACTGATGAATGGAGTAAAGTTACCTGATACAAAAGCAAAATCCAAAAGAAAAATCAATGAAATAATCTGATCTACACTTGCTTCAAAAAATTAAAGTACTAAAAATAAATTTAACCAAGAAGGTGAAAGAGGTATACACTTAAAATTATAAAGCATTAATCTATGAAATTGAAGAAGACACAAATAAATGGAAAGATACCTGTGTTCATGGATTAGAAGAGTTAATATTTTTTAATGTCTGTACTACCCAAAATGATTTACAGATTCAGTGCAATCCCTATCAAAATTCCAATGACATTTTTAAAATAAATAGAAAAATACAATCCTAAAATCTATATGAAATCACAAAAGACCCCAACTAGCCAAAGCAATCTTGAGCAAGAAGAACAAAGGCAGGGCCATCACACTATCTAATTCGAAAATTTACCACAAAAGTGTAGTAATCAAAACAGCATAGTGCTGGCATAAAAACAAACATGTAGACCAATGGAACAGAATAAAGAACATGGAAATAAATTCATGCATTTATGATCAATTTGTCTTTGACAAAGATGCCAAGAACACACAGTGGGGAAGGGACAGTTTCTTGAATAAATGGTACTGGGAAACCTAGATATCCATGTGAAGAAGAAAGAAATTAAACCCTCATTTCACATCATATACATAAATCAACTCAAAATGAATTAAACACTTAAATGTAAAACCTGAAACTCTAAAACTATTACAAGAAAACTTACAGGAAAAGCTCTGTGACATTGGCCTGGGAAAATAATTTTGGGGTATGACCCCAAAAGTGTAGGCAACGAAAGCAAAAAAAATAGACAAGTGGGATTATATCAAGCTGAAAAGCTTCTGCCCAGCCAAGAGAACAATCAACAGAATGAAGAGACAACCTAGGGTTTTAGAGAACATATTTGCAAAATGTACATCTGATAAAAGGTTAGTATCCAAAATATAAAAGGAACTCAAATAGCAACTCAACACCAAAACAACTCAATAGCAAAAAGACAACCTGATTCAAAAATGGACAAAAGACCTAAACAAATGTTTTTCAAAAGAAGACATACTACTGGCCGTCAGATATGTGAAAGAAATCCTCAACATCAGTAATCCTCAGAGAAATGCAAAGTAAAACCACAATGAGATATCACTTTACACCGTTAAAATGGCTAATATAAAAAAGATGAATGGTAACAAGTGTTGGCAAGGATATAGAGAAAAGGGAATGCTTTTTAAATGTTGATAGGAATGTAAATTAATACAGTCATTATGAACAACATATGGAGATTCCTCAAAAGATTAAAAATAGACCTATCATGTCATCCAGCAATGCCACCATTGGATATATATATCCAAAAAACATGAAATCAGTTTGGTGAAGATATATATGTACTCCCAGGTTCACTGAAGCATTATTCACAATAGCCAAGATATAGAATCAACCTGTGTCCATGAACAGATCAATGGATAAAGAAAAGGTAGTATATATACATAATAGAATACTGCTCACCCTTGAAAAAGAAAATCCTGCCATTTTTGACAACATAGATCAACCTGGAGAACATTATGCTAATTAAAATAAGCCAGGCACAAAAAGACAAATACCACGTGATTTCACTTATATGTGGAGTGTAAAAGTCAAACTCAGAAACAAAGAATGAAATGGTGGTTATCAGAGGCTGGGGGTGAGTGAGAGGATTGGGGAGATGTTGGTCAAACGACATAAAATTTTATTTAGATAGAAGCAATAAGTGTAAGAGATTTATATTACATCATGGTGGCTACCGTTAATAACAATATATTGTATAATTGAATATTGATAAAAGTAGGTTTTAAATGTTCTTGCCACAAGAAAACAATAAGTATTTTAGGATAGGCATATAATTTAGCCATTGCATAGTGTGTACATATATCAAATATGTTACAAACCATAAACATGTACAATTTATACTTGTCAATTAAAAAATAAAATTAACAAAATACAAACATATACATACACATATATATTATATATGAATGTACTCTATATATCATAGTAGATATGTTTGTACAGGCACTCTAAATTTCTTAGTAGGCAGGCATTATATTTCATAACTAGTTTTAGCTTAACAAGTACCTAGCACACTAATCTCTCATTAAATTCTTATTAAATAATTATAACTGAATATATTTAAGATGGATAAATGAATGTGTTCAAGATACTAAAGTAATGGATTAATTTCATAAGACATCAATTGAAATCAATATTATTAGCAAAGAGTCACAGTTTGTGTATCTAATATTCATTTAGTTCATTTCTCCAGCATCCATCAAATAGGCCTCATACCTATTACTGAATGCTGAGGATATCAAATGAGCTAATCATTAGTGTTGTTCATCAGATATTTTTGGTTTTCCTTCTTCTTTGCACTTGCTAGGATTATGCTTCTCCAATCTCTTAAATTAGGCATGGTGATGCAACTTACTTTGACCAACAAAATGTGAAAATAAGTAACCTTGAATATTTCTTAATAGAAGCACTTAGGAGGCAGTGTTCAGTTTGCCACCTTTCTCTTCCTTTTGCTCTGGCAATTTATGATGACGCTAATCATAAAACCTTCTTGAATGTGAACAGTATAGAATAGAGCCCCTGCCTACCTGACATGGCACATGCTACATGGCTTTCTGATGATACACGATTTATCCTCTGTAAATAGAGACAATAAGACCAACCTCATAAGGATGCTGTGAAGATTTAATGCTCTTAACAAGTGATTGGCACATAATAAGTGTGCAAAACATGATTTTTATAATTATTACTAGTAATACTACATAGGCCACAATAATTTCACTGATGGAGAGAATAATAGGTTGGGCAGTGGGGATGGGCACAGCTAACCTAGAGGAGAAGTCAGGAAAGAACACTACGGGCTGAAGTGACCTGCGAACTCCTCTGGGCTGTCAGAACAGGGATGCCCTGGGGATGTGAAAGATTCTGTAATGCTGACCTTTCCAATTCACATCCCCTTATGTTTTCAGTCTTTAAAGATTAAGGAGTATCTAAGTTTACTCATCAAACCTATAAATAGAGTGAGGGCATAAGCTAATTCAGGCCTGCAAAGCAGAGGCCTGCAAAGCAGAGGCAAGGGACAATTAGCAGGGCTTCAAGTACAACCATCATATGTAAAGGCTGCCTTGTCCCTGGTGATTAAAGTACATTTCAAACTCTGCTGAATACATTTTTGTATTATGAGAATTGGTCCATCTAAGTGCTTATGGGTGTATTTTTATGCCTTTCAATGCAATATCCTAGTGCGGATTTGGGATATATTGGAATAGGAATGAAAGAATGGACATGACTTGCAACTCTGATCTCAGTACCCTATATTAGGATGTATACTCTTTTGGGGACATCATCTCCTAAATTCCTGGTTCTGGGCATAGCAAGTTAACAAGAAAGGTCCTCTAAATTATATGATTATCTTTTTATCTTCTTTCTCCAAACATGGGGAGAGAAAAGAGTGAGAGAGAACAACTCTGTGCTCTATTCGCCATGCATCATTAAATGCATTTTTTGTAAGCAACCACCAGTTGTCTTCTACACACTGAGGTAGGCTATGACTGAGGCTATAGACTGCCTCAGATAATGTTTCAAATTTGTCACTTGTTTTGTGGGCAAAGTCACCCCTCTAAACTTCAGTTTTCTCATCTGAAAATGAAGAATAATAAGTATACCCTCTTCACAGAGATACAGGAAAAATGAAATGAGCTAGCCATGCTCATAATCTCTGTAAATGTTAAACTTACTTAACTCAAAGGGCTGTGAGTTGTCAAGTCATCATGTGGTATTACATACAGTGTTTAATTATAAGATTTCCATTTAAGAGTTAAGGACAGAGTAAATGGAATTCTCTTACACTGCTGACAAAAATCTAAAATGGTATAGCCACTTTGGAGAACAGTTTGACAGTTTCTTGTAAATTAACATACACTTGCCATATGACCCAGCAGTTCCACTCCTAGGTGTTTACTAGGGAGAAATGAAACTTATTTTTATTTATTTTTTATTTTTTATTTTTATTTTTATTTTTTATTTTTTCTGAGATGGAGTCTCGCTGTCACCCAGGCTGGAGTGCTGTGGCCAGATCTCAGCTCACTGCAAGCTCCGCCTCCTGGGTTCACGCCATTCTCCTGCCTCAGCCTCCCGGGTAGCTGGGACTACAGGCACCGCCACCTCGCCCGGCTAGTTTTTTGTATTTTATTTTATTTTTTTAGTAGAGATGGGGTTTCACCGTGTTAGCCAGGATGGTCTCGATCTCCTGACCTCGTGATCCGCCCGTCTCGGCCTCCCAAAGTGCTGGGATTACAGGCTTGAGCCACCGCGAGAAATGAAAATTATATGCCTTCACAAAGACATGGCTTCAATATTCATAACAGGTTTATTCATAATGGACAAAAGCTAGACACAATAAAATGGCCATCACCTGGTAAATGAATAAACAAGTCATGGTAAATCCATAAGGTGGAGCACCAGTCACAAATAAAAAGGAACCAACTACTGATACATGCAAGCACAAACAAATCTCAAAAAATTATGCTAAGTGAAAGAAGTCAGACAAAAATTACATATTAGATTATTTCATTTACTTAACATTCTAGAAAGGGCAACATAGAGATAAAACAGACATCATTGATTATCATGGGGTATAATAAGGAAAGGGGAAGGAGGTTGACTAGAAGAGATAGTAGAGAACTCTTTTGGGTGATAGAAGTGTTCTTATTTTTACTATGGTTGTGGCTACAGGACTGTGTATATTTGCTAAAGCACCTCTAACCGTACACTTAAAATGGGTGAATTTTATTGTATGTAGATTATATCTTAATCTGAAAAAAAAAGCAGTTATAATAGAAAACTAGGTAGTAAGAACACCAGAAACTAGTCAAGAATTGCAACCCAGAAAATAATTCCAGAAAGGAGAAAGCCAGAACTTGGATATTGAGTGTTCAGCCTCCCTGTTCACGGTAGTAGACACTGGACATTTGAGCCTATCATTAGGATTTGGTGATAGCAAACTAAGTCAAGATGTGAATTAAAAGAACAGCCTTTAGGACACCTTCAGTTGCAAGGTTATTAGAATAATTTTGGAAGTTCCTTCTCTAATTTCTGTATGTGTGTCTGAGAACTAAGATTTGTCCAAACATTTCAAGATCTGTTTTTAAAATAGCTTGTTTCCCTCCAGAAAGGTTTTTTCCCTATTGAGACAGCTTCTACCTTTACAGCTAGTTTTGAAGTATTATAATCTGATGCATTTTTATCCAAAGTGATGAAATAACATGACTTTCTTTCTTTATTTTTTTTAAAAAAAGGGGAAACTCAAAAGGAAGAATGCCTGAAGCAAGGCTTTTGTGCATGCTTGTTTTTCTTATTTACATATTTTATTGGGTTACCTTGACAAAGAAAGCCAGCATTTTAAGATATTATAACATTTTAAATGAAAAGACATATACTGTTAAATAGCTGTAAATCTTGGCATTTAAATTTGTTCTTAAAATCAGCATGCAAAAATCAAATACACTAATGATCAGTCCACAGTTGCAAGATTGGACTTACAGTCTTACATGATAAATCAAGATAAGCACATATGAAGGTTAAGATGTTGTTTTTATACTTTTTTTCCCTTTTCTCATCTATGAGGGACTGTTCAGATTACGTTTCCTTTGGTGGATGGATAACATGGTGAATGAAGACATGTTTTCTTTAATTATTTTTCTGCCTAAGGCTTGTATCAACTTCAACTTGGTTAGCTCTTTATTTCAGGAGGTTTTGTTTTGTCTTTTTCTTGTTTTCAGAATCACCCGATGCTGACAACATTGCATCACTGTATTCATAATGACGACATTCACTCAAGTGCATTCTTACATTCAACCAAACATTTTGGAATGCCTTTCTAATGTAACATTTCAAGTAGGGTAAAAGACCATTTTTTCATTTTTCTTTTTCTTTTTTTTTATTTGTGACGGAGTCTCCACTCTGTCACCCAGGCAGGAGTGCAGTGATGCAGTCATGGCTCACTGCAGCCTCGACCTTCTGGGCTCAAAGGATCCTCCTGCCTCAGCCTCCTGAGTAGCTAGGACCACAGTGGTACACCACCACACTCAGCTATTTTTCTTTTTTTTTTTTTTAAATAGAGGCAGGGTCTTTCTGTGTTGCCCAGGCTGGTCTCGAACTGTTGGGCTCAAGCCATCCCCCGCCTCAGTCTCCCAAAGTGCTGGGATTACAGGCATGAGCCACCATGCTTGGTCTATTTACCTAAAATTTTCTACTCAGTCATGTGATAAACCAAGCCTTGAACTCAAGTCTTCTGACACCTTGCCCTGTTGCCCTACCACACTTGCCTTTCTTTATAAGACAATATCCCTGCTCCCTAGTAAGATGGAAATTGGACAATTGAATGTGGATGTGACGTTGTCATGCTTTCTTCACCCAGGTCTCATGGAATGAAGTCAGATGGAGTGTTAAGAGTCCAAATTGGTGGCCCTATGACAGTTCTATCATGGACAGGCCTGACCCTGACTTACAATGTGTAATGTACAGTGTTATGTACTCTTATGTGGAGTTGGTGGGAATCCTACCTGGATTATTTATGGAACCCTAGGAAAAGCCTTGTGAATCTCCAGTTTACCTCCCACTGCCCCCACTTCCCACCATCACTCTATGCCAAAATTCTCTAGTAACTCTATTATTTGGGTGAATGTATCAAAGTGACCCGCTAAATATAGTCATTATCTATATTGAAAGAAAAGTTCCAGTATGTTTCTTCATTTGTTTAGCAAATATATATTGAGCACCTATTATGTGCCAGACAATTTCCTGGGAACTAGAGATATAGTAATGAATGAAACAAAGTCCTGTCACAGAGACTGTAATCATTCTCATTGATACTACTAAAAATTCCCTTCTGAAATCGGGAAATTTGTGAGGCCCTTGGGAATCTATATTGAATGAGGTAGGTAGTTGATGGAAGAAGGTGGTGTCTCCTCAGACAGTAGGCCTAGGGCAGGTTCCTACTACGAAATACCAGGAAAACTGGAAGTTGGGGCATCCTGAGAATATGCTAGGAAGTTTGTACCTTCTGCAATGGGAGGAAATTGATTTGTTTTTTCTAAGACCACCAGATCGGGCGCAAAGGAACCAGCGACTAGGCAAGGGTAGGAGCAAAACTGCAAGTTTATTTTGGTCACCTAAGGTGTGGGGAAGAGGTCTGTCGGCCTCCGGCAAAGAAGGCCGACAGAGTCCCCCCGTGGGGCTCTCAGCGTTCCTGGAGTCCTGACATCCCCACAGGAGTAAAGGACTGAGGAAGGCTGCACGTGGCGTCCCTCCCGAGCGGCTTTTCTAGGAGTGGGAGGGCAATAGGCGGGGCACGGGCGTGTCGGGGGGCGTTCCGCAGGTGCGACCAGGTAAATCTTGGTCTCTTCAGATTGACGTCACCTGGCGCATGCCCAGTTGGTCTGCACCTTCCCGGGCGTCGGCTGCATTTTCGCGCGCGCGGGAAAAGTTGGGGGGATGAAGAACCCGGAAGTGCGCCATCTTGCCTCCGTTCATCCAAACAGTCCAACCTTTTATTGGTAATAGTGATAAAGGGGCGCCGTGGTCTGTCTGGCTACTTCCTGCTGTTAAGGGGCGTCGTTAAGGTCGGGGCCCATGGTTGGCATTTGGACGTACGGATGAAGAATAAAATAAGGCACAGTATTAGTATAGGAACGAGGTATGGAAGCATTTGTCGGAATATGAGCAAAACCCAGAAGGAAGGTCCTGGCAAGGTTGGGGTGTTAAGGTTTTGTATCTCAGTTTTTTATTTTATTGAGGGTTTTGAATGTTAGTGTCTACTAGGCCTGACTTGCTAACATAATAGCAGCACTCTTCTCCAAGGAAGAGACAAGTGCCTCCTTTTTCAGCTGTAAGCAAGTCTAGGGCTCGCCTGTTTTGGGCAGCTACTTAGGCTATTGAGGTAGTTCGGCGCTGCAGGGAGGCCAGGCTTTCAGCTGATTCCAATAACTAGAGGGAGGAAAACAGCTGTTTTTTACGGGGGTGGCGTAGTGGCATGGAAAGTTGCTGGAAAAGCTCTGCTACTTCTGCCTGGCTGTATAAAGTTAGACTGGGGACCAAGGACACGGGGACATAGAGGGATCAGTTAATGGCTGTATGGTTAAGAGTTTTAGAGAGAGATCAGTTGCACGAGAAATAGCCTTCAATGGGGGCTGTTTGGCCTCCATTGGGTGCCGTATGATTACCTCAGGATGAATTTGGAGTTGAATAACGGAAAGGAAGGATTGGGCAGTTTGGATGAGAAATAGCCTTCAATGGGGGCTGTTTGGCCTCCATTGGGTGCCTGAGTATGATTACCTCAGGATGAATTTGGAGTTGAATAACGGAAAGGAAGGATTGGGCAGTTTGGACGAGAAATAGCCTTCAATGGGGGCTGTGTGGCCTCCATTGGGTGCCTGAGCATGATTACCTCAGGATGAATTTGGAGTTGAATAACGGAAAGGAAGGATTGGGCAGTTTGGATTTCTGGTATAGTGGCGCCTGGAGTGTAAGTGAATTGTGGGATGTTTGACCAGTGTGTTGAAGGCCATGGGCAGGGGGCTGCCACTAGGTGGGGGCCTTCTAAAGCCTCACAGAGGAAGCAGTGGGAGAGTGGTTATATTCACAGTGTAGGTTAAGTCTAGCCTTGGCAGATAAGTGCGAGCCATGAGAAAGGGGTCTCTATTGTGTGGAGAGAAGTTTGATAGCCTTAAGGAAGGCAACTGGCAGAGCTATGTACTACTGAGTGTGTTCGGCTGTCTTGTGGCCAAGTTTCAGTGATGAGAAAAAAATTGCCATACAGTAGGCGGACTAGCAAAGGTCTGAGTGTATGAGTGAAACAGCAATATAAGTATAAAATGAGACTTCATTTTCCGTGTAGTCACGGAGTGTCCCTTGCCACTGGAGATGTTCAATGAAGGTTAGGAGATGGGAGAACCACTGCTCTGGACTATTGTCTGGAGGTAGATATGGGTCTGGGGTTATGTATTGAAAGTCTGATAGGTTATGTAGAAGATGGTGAGAAAGCGAGCTAAGCGCCAGGGGTCAGGGAGCATGAACTAGTTAAGAAAGTTTTGTAAGTTTGAGGCGAGTGGGGGAAAGTTGAACTGATGTCCACTGATTGTTCCCGGTGGGGGCCCTCTTTAGCTGGGAATGAGGAACGAGTGTGCAGAGTAGTTGTTGGCCAGGCAGCAATTAAGGAGTGGAGTTTTTAGTGGGGTGGATGGCTTTCCGCTTACTCCTACTATAGAGATATCGGATGGAAGGCTAGGTCCAGAGAAGGACGGCAAAACAGAATAGGTAGCCTCGCTGTTGATTAAAAAATTGATTGTCTTACCCGCTACCAGGAGAGTTACCCGCGGCTCGGCGAGGGTGATGGGGGTCCCCGAGTCTCGGCACCTTCAGTTGTCGTTGTCGTCCAGATGTAGGAGCTGGAAGGAGCTCCCAGGATCCTGGGAAAGGGGGTCACGTGGAGACGCAGCACCTGTTCTCAGGGTGGGGCAATCAGACTTCCAGTGTCCTCCCTGCTGGCAAGCAGGGCAGGGGGTTGCTGGTGGACGAGGCTTAGGACATTCATTGGCCCAATGTCCTGATGCCTTGCTCTTATAGCAAGGCTGCGTTGGGGCTCGGGGACCTTGCGGACACCTATTGGCATAGTGTCCCGCCTTGCCGCACTTATAGCAGGCTCCTTTCGTAGCCTTGGAGTCTGCGGAGTGTGTACTCTCTGGTCTGGGGTTACAATTGGGCCGTAAAGCCGCTGCTAGGAGTTGGGCCTTCTGTTTGAGGCGTGCTTGCCGTCTCCTCTCTGGAGTTATAGACCTTAAAGGCTAATTTAACCAGATCTTGTATTGGTGCCTGAGGACCATCCTCTGCCTTTTGAAGTTTCTTACGAATGTCAGGAGCTGATTGAGAAATGAAATAAGACGCCAAAATGGTGGCCCCTGTGGGGGAGGCCGGATCTAACCGGGTATATTGGGTTAGAACCTCAGTCAGCCTATTTAAGAATGCGGCTGGATTTTCTTCTGGATTTTGTATAATTTCTTTTAATTTGTTAAAATTTACAGTTTTGTTTGAGGCTGTTTGCATACCAGCCAACAAACACTGAACCATTATGTCTCGCCTACGGCGCCCAGGCTGGTTTGCTTGGTAGTTCCAGTCTGGGTCTGCCGAGGGTACTGCTTGCTCCCCTAGTGGGATGGTGGCATCAGTTAAATGTAGTTGGTTGGCGTGCTGCCTGGCGGCCGCTACGATGCGCTCTTGCTCCTCAGGGTTTAGGGTGGAGGTTAGGATAACCTGGAGGTCATGCCAAGTTAAGTCATAAGCCTGACAAAGATATCTAAATTCCTTTATGTAAACGGTGGGATTAGCTGAGAAATCCCCTAAACGCTTTTCAATTTTGGAAAGATCGGCCAATGAAAAAGGGACATGTACTCTGACTACCCCCTCCGCCCCAGCCACCTCTCGCAAAGGCGCTAACACTGTAGGAGGGTGTGGGGCAGGAGTGGAGGCATCAGCAGGGCACTTAGAGCGGGTGTGTGCAGAGACAGGAGACTCAAGACAGCCAGTTGGGTGCCCCGAAGGAAGCACGGGACTGAGTGGATTACTAGTAGGTAAGGAAGAGGAAGGAGGAGTCCGGGCGGAGAGAGGAGAAGTATAGGGCGGAAGTGAGGGAAACCCTAGATCCTCCGGCTGAACAGAAAGGAATGAAGACTCCTCTTTTTCGGGTTCCTGTGAGCCGGCGTCCTTGGCTAGCATAACTTGGGCCGAAGAGCACCGGCTACACAGGTCGGGACGAGAGCGTAAGGCCCAAAAGCCTTGTATGTACGTAATTTCAGACCACTTGCCTAGCCACTGGCAGAAATTGCTGAGGTCGATCACGCCACAGTGGAAAGGAAAATTAACCGCTTCCTCCTAAGGTCTTGTTCAAGCTGTAAGGTTTTTAAATTGGCTAGGAGGCACCCCAAGGGGGTGCTCTTTGGAAATTTGGACTGGGGGTTTCCCATTTGTTTCCTCTTTACCGACACAATGGACCCAATGGACATGGGAATGGATCCCTGCCTGGCTTCAAAGCGTCCTTTGGAACCAGCAGAGACAGACGAGAGGCTCTTGAAGCCTAAGTGGAGATTACCTTCAGGCGGACGTCTCCGTCCTGAATGGGTCTCCCGAGCCACTTGGTGGCTCCAAATGGACCCCGGACCTGCGCAGGATTTCTGGCCGAGGGAGGTAAAGAGGAGACAAGGGCACTTACCCCAGAGAGGCCGTGAGAGTGAGGGAAGCGGGTCTCAGGTCCTGGTCCGTCTGCGGCGTGGAGCGAGGAGGAGGAGGAGGCTCCCCAGGCCCTGGGGGCCCCGAGGAGGGGTCTCCTCCCGGGTTCGGCACCAACTGATTTGTTTTTTCTAAGACCGCCAGATCGGGCGCAAAGGAACCAGCGACTAGGCAAGGGTAGGAGCAAAACTGCAAGTTTATTTTGGTCACCTAAGGTGTGGGGAAGAGGTCTGTCGGCCTCCGGCAAAGAAGGCCGACAGAGTCCCCCCGTGGGGCTCTCGGACGGCGTTCCTGGAGTCCTGACATCCCCACAGGAGTAAAGGACTGAGGAAGGCCGCACCTGGCGTCCCTCCCGAGCGGCTTTTCTAGGAGTGGGAGGGCAATAGGCGGGGCACGGGCGTGTCGGGGGGCGTTCCGCAGGTGCGACCAGGTAAATCTTGGTCTCTTCAGATTGACGTCACCTGGCGCATGCCCAGTTGGTCTGCACCTTCCCGGGCGTCGGCTGCATTTTCGCGCGCGCCGGAAAAGTTGGGGGGATGAAGAACCCCGAAGTGCGCCATCTTGCCTCCGTTCATCCAAACAGAAATGTCTTTTTTGAAATCGTGTAGCTGGATATCCCCACAGGACTAAGTAATGATTCTGGAGTAGAGAGGAGAAATATGAATCTCAGGGCACAGCATTTATTTCTTGGGTGGTCTGTGGGACAGCTGGAGGGTCCCTGCTGATCTCAGCTGGTCTTACTCATGCTTCCTCAGGTTGGCTGGGTGGAAGTCACCTGTTCTAGGCTTGGCAAGGCCGGGCCTTCAAGCTGCAGATTGGGCGCAGGTTTGTTTCGTGTGTTTCAGGTTTGTCTCACGGTAATGGCAGTCAAGAAGGCAAGCTCCAATGCAGAAGCACATTTTTTTTTTCTTTTTTTCATTTTATTTTTTGAGACAGAGTCTCACTTTGTCACTAAGGCTGGACTGCAGGGGTGTGATCTCAGCTCACTTCAACCTTTGCCTCCTGGGTTCAAGGGATTATCCTTCCTCAGCCTCCCAAAGGAGCTGTAATTAACAGATGCATGCCACCACATCCAGCTAATGTTTTGTATTTTTAGTAGAGACTGGTTTTCCGTATGTAGCCAGGCTGGTCTTGAACTCCTGACCTCAAGCCATCCACCCACGTTAACTTCCCAAAGTTCTGGAATTACAGGTGTGAGCCACCTCGCCTGGTCAAGGAGCACATCTTAAGCCCTTTCTTGTGTTATTTGCTAACATCCCATTGTCCAAGGCAAGTCACGTGGCAAGGCCCAGTTCACATGGCAGGGCCCAGTTCACATGGCAGGAAATAAATACACCTTGGCTACTGTGAGGTTAAAGCAAATGGCATAGCTAAACTTGGTAACAAAGAAGTGGGACAGTGGGTTGGAGGTAAAAATGAGTATTTTTGAACAATACTTGAAACAGAGGGGGAAAAGGCATTAAGAGTAGAGAAGTAGATCCATTGATGTAAATTGTTTTTGAAAGCGTGTTAACATTCTGACTTATTTGTCATTATTTTTCCATTATTTCATATCCTCCCATTACCACTGTACTTTTCCCTTTCAGAATTAGTTTCTTTCCTAAATATAAAAACATACTTACCTATTAGAATAACAGTACATTGAAATAGCTTAATTTAGTGACTTCCAGCTGACTCTCCAGGATTCTCAAACCACTTAGGACTGAGTTTTCAATGAGGAAGAAAGCCAAAGCAAATGCACCTGCTCTTCTGTTGCGACCACTGAGTTGCAGCAGCTCTAATAAGTACATGAGAATTACAGCTCTGAGACTATTTTCATCCTTCTCCCCAGCCAAAGAGACTGAATTAAAGGAGTGTTGCTTTTTACCTTTAGAGTTTTAAACTATCTATGCCTATAGAAGAGTTAGAGAGGGTTAGAACATAGTGATGGACAATTTCCACTTATTTATCTAATTTTTAAAGCAGTAGGAGTAGATGAGACTTTCATGGTTTTTTTTTTGCCTTTTTAGGTATGTTTTTAATTAAAATAATTTTTAAAGCCTTTGGTATGAGATGTTGCTGTTAGAAACTGCAGCTAATGCCCAGGATTTGTTAGAAAATAAATGTCCTTTTCCTTACCATAAGATATATGATATAAGACTTATTTTGGTTCTACATAGAATGTAGATAAAGCCTTTCAAAATATCAATTTTAGGATTTTCCCAGCAATAAATGTTAATATAATCTTAAGTAATATTTTTTGAGAAATGTTGAATGCAAATTTGCCTTTCAAATAATCTACATAACAGGTAATGCTTTTTAGTATACAATACCATGGTTTGGACTTTTCCTGAACTCTGCTTTAAAGCTCCTTTAAGATTTTCATGTATATGAAACAATTCATCTTGATGCAAAATTTTCCTACATAAACCTATTTCTTAGCTTTAACTATATTTACATTTATCCTTCTGATTCCAACATGGTATAAAGAAGTAAATTATTTTCTTTGAAAAAGTGTATTAATTATTTGACTTCCATAGTTGTTTATTAGAATGATTGCTTTCCAAAGCACATTAAATTATATTCTACTGGTATGAAGGATGACATATCCTTAAATTAGTAGAATTTTGACTTTTTCGAGTCTATTAGTAATTTTTTTCTTTTATTTTTTACTTTTTTATTGAAATATAACTTATAAAATAAAATGCACAGGTCTGAAGTGCCTAGTCTGATTAGTGTTCACATTTGTATGAACTGTGTTACCACAATCCAAACCAAGCTATAAAATATCACAATACCACCCCTCAGTGTGCACAGACACACACACACACACGCATGCACACACACCTAGAGGCAACCACTTTCTGATTCTTGTCATCATTGATTACTTTTTGCCTATTCTTAGACTTTATAAAAATTGAATTATATAGTAAGAACTCTTGTGTCTGGCTTCTTTGCTCTAAAAGTATTTGAAATACATCCATATCATTGCATATGTTAAAATATATTTTATTCCATGAATATGCCATTTTTTTTTCAGTTAGTTATTCTATTGATGGACACCTGGATTATCACTAATTTTAAGCTATTATGAATAAGACTGCTATGGACATTCTATGGACTTTTTTGTGTGTGTGTGAGACAGAGTCTCATTGTGTCACCCAGGCTGGAGTGCAGTGGCGTGATCTCAGCTCACTGCAACCTCTGCCTCCCAGGTTCAAGCAATTCTCCTGCCTCAGCCTCCTGAGTAGCTGGGTTTACAGGCACCAGCCACCATGCTTGGCTAACTTGTATTTTTAGTAGAAACGGGGTTTCACCATATTGGCCAGGCTGGTCTTGAACTCCTGACCTCAGGTGATCCTCCCATCTCAGCCTCCCAAAGTGCTGGGATTACAGGCATGAGCCACCATGCTCAACCTATGAACATTCTGGTACAAATCATTTTGTAGACCTATATTTTTATTTCTCTTGGGTAAATATTGAGAAATCAATTCCTAAGTCATAAGATAGGTTGCTTTTATAGTAATTCTTTATGTATTCTGGATTCAAGTCCTATCTATATACATATATGTAATGTACATATATATGTACATAGGTACCTAATTATAAATAATTTATATTTAAGATATGTAATGCAAATATTTCCTCTGTGTCTAGGAGTGCATATTTATAATTTTAATAGTGTCTTTTGGGGAAAATTATTAGGATTCTGGTAAAGTTTAGTATTTAAATTTTTACTGTTAAGAAAAGATCAGTAATTCTTAAGTACTTTGTGTCAAAACCCAAATATTACTTCTAAAGTAAGGGGGTTATTTTGAGTTACATAGCAGCAAACTATGGGTGATTTGAATTGATAAAGACAGTGTCACATTTACTGTTTCTTGCCAATGTTTTAATTGGCTAATTTACTACTGTAAGAGGAAAAGGGAGAAAAGTTTTTCAATAAGGTAATTATGTAGTTTTAGAGACAATGTCTCACACAATTTCTCTATAGGTAAAAGAAGATATAGTTATTTGCCTAAAAAATACATATATGAAATGTATGTATAAACAGTAAAAATGTTTAATTTGTAATATTTCCACTCTACTGTTAGCATGATATATGTAGTCTTCTTACTGCAAGGATTAAATTTTCCCACATATCTAATTTAGGAAATACAGAAGTACTTTAGGATTTTAAGATTGTTGTATTGTTAGATTTTAATCCTTCTCTTTCTTTCTGTCTTTCTTTCCACAATTCTATTTTTCTTCTCTCGACAGGATTTCACATAAGGCATTAATATAATATAAATTGAAACTTACAGCCAAGAAAAAATTGATATTATAAACATGTTTGCTATGTAAACAGAGTTATTATAGTAAACTTTAAGTTTTGCTCTGAGCTTCCTTTGATCCCCAACCAAAACAAATCATGATAAACATTTGCAATCTAAGAAGAATATCATTTTTCTTGGTGTTAGATTTTGAAAAATAATAATGTGGAGTTTATTAGAATGGAATCAAATTGATGTAATAGTCAGCGACTTCACCACTATTTTACAGTAAAGACAGAAACCGACTTCATGCAGCTATTTCTTGTATCGACCTCTCATAAAAGATGAAGGCATAACATTAAAATGCAGTTCAGGGAAAGCTCTTTTATGATGGACTATGATAATGTGGTCCAAGTTATGGAGTCCTCTTGTGGTTTAGCTTCCTCTAAGGAAAGGACTCATTTCATCTAGTTGAGTGAATGAATGGCTCATTCTTCAACAGCAGTTCCCAAACACCTGCCTGAACACACTAGAGTCACCCAGGAGAGCTAATAATATGAAAATTTCTGAGCCCAAATCCCACCTCTGTAGGTCCAAGCTGGGACCCAAAGAAGTCTTCCCTTTAAAAGCTTCTTTAGATATTTCTGATGGATAGCCAGGTTTGGAAGCCATTCATAGATAATTTTCCCTGAATTTCATTTCTGTCAGTTGGTCTTTTCATATGGCCTGGTTATTAGAGAGGGTTGTAAAATCTGCGTTTGTATCGGACCTGGAGTAAAAATATTGCACAACAAAGGGAGTCAACTTTTAAGAAAGTTATTAACCAAAAACTTCTCTAGAGTAGTTAGGTCTCTGGAATATATGCTTAGTGAGAGATAGTTGATGGACTGGTGAAAAACAGAAGTGAAGAGAGGATAAAGGGGAAACAGGACCACTAAATTTAAATATATGCAGAGATGTTCTTTTAGAAAAGCAACAAACTTACTCTATGCAGCTTTTCAAGAGCAAAGTTATAGGAGTGATGTATGAAAGTTACATAAAGGCAGATTTCAGTAAGCATTTTAAAAATAATATTCCAATAGTAAGGAATTTTTAACATTAGAGTTAGATATGCCAAGGCTGATGAATTCTCTGTAGTTTTAGGTTTGCCTACAGTAGAAGCATGAATGCTAATGAACAAGTTAATGGCTTTGACAAAAGTGGTGACAGATTTCAGTCTTAGAGTTTGAAACACTCTGATGTTTTTCTATATACATGAATCTATAAATAAGTACATGCAAAGTAAATGCCAGGGTTAATTAGAACTCTGGAAGTGACACTGAAGAGCAAGGTGAATATTAGTTATACGTGATAATATAATTAAAATTATTTTACAACCCTCAAGAACACTAAATGACGCGACAGTGTATATATATATTAAAAGTATAATAAACTAAAATTTTATTATATAAAATAAATATATTTTATATTTAACATTTTAGGGTAAAAAGAGTCAGCCTTTATTATATTATTAATTCAAGATTCCTATGCTTGATCTTGTTATTTTTATCTATATTTGGATATAATTACATTTTAATTAAAAATTAATTTAAGCAACTTCAAGGAAATAAAATGGTTTAGTAATAAAGTAAGAGCTCAGCTTGTGAATCTGATGCTGTGGCAACTTACACAGGGCAGAGCTGTGTAAAGGCTTTATCAAGATGTTGTTATTTAACCTGCTTACCACATAGAGTTGCTGTGAGGAACAAATGAGTTAATGCATACAAAGAGCTTAAACAAGTCCCTATCATAAGTGCTCAATAAATGTAAGTTATTATTATTGCTACTCTTGATGAATAGAATGACTTGTTTTTGGTTGGTGATCATAACATTTGTCATGGTACGTGGCACAGAGCAGGTTTCCTGTATTAGTTCATTGATTACATTCAATCACTATGTAAAGATTCAATGTCGTAATCATCAGGGTTTCCCAGTGAAGCTGTGGAGCACACTAGCATTTCATGTATTTCCAATGTAGACATTTCTTGAATGTTTTCCCAGTAGTTGGACTGTTGCTATTAAACAAATTCTCTTATGCTTATATAAGAACGCATGTTTCCTGAAGAAGTTGGTGGTGGATAAATGAGAGTACATAGCCTGAACTTATTTCTAGAGTTCATTAGATTTGAGTTTTGAAAGGACTAAAAATTAAAGGAACGGGAGAAGGGGTCAGGTAATTTGAGCTAAAAAAAGTAGAATATGGAAGGGAGATCAAAGTGACAAAATGATGTAAAAATGTGACGTAGATTTATCTGACTTAGGTAATAAACTATATTAGGAATTATGAATTTTTGGTAGATACAGATTTACTACATGACAGGTAATGGGAGGTGAAGTCTTGAAATGACAATTCAGAAATAATTAGCTCAGGTGAGGCCACAAAAATGACAGCCCTATCAGGTCAAGGAGGAAAGCAGATGTCTTGGAGCATGTTCACCTTTGTCAGTGAGGAGTAAGAAATCCTATTTGCTAGATTAACTTTTCAAATGCCGTACTATTCATCCATATTTTCCTAAATGTTTGCTCATATGTCCATCAGTTTGGATGAAGGGGATGAAAAAGTTATTTACAAGATTTATTTGCTTTTCTCACTCTACATGCAAAAGACAGAGAAAGAAGCAATCATATTCCAGTATTAAAGTTGCCATGTAAGTGTCAAATTGATTTGGTTTCCTTTTTTTTTTTTTGGTCATATTTTAGGAAAAAGAGGCCCATGACCTCTTGACAAAATAAAGTAATATTCATTCACAATGGAAAATGAAAGGTGTATATTTCTCATATGGCACTTAAATATTTTTCCAAAAGTAAAAGCCCATGTAATAACACATTTTCATATCTAATTAGCTCCAGTTTTCTCTAACTTTGTAGGCAGGTGAATCAGTTGAAAAAATAGTTACAATTAATTGAAAGTAGTGCCTGAAATGGTTCATTAATACTTTTCCAAGTTTCATTTTCCCATTTTATTTTAGCTATTTAAAATCCACTTAAATCCCACCAAGGAAGAACCATTGTGGGACCTCTCAGTAGATATGTATTTAGCTATTGGGCTCCCAGATGAGGGAGGAAAATTAATGCTTTGTGGAGAAAAGACATACTTAGATACATAGAAGTACCTAAAAAACATTATTCAAAGAGCTGTGGTTTTGTGATACAAATAGAAAACAGAAAACTCTTAGTTGTAAAATAGCTCTGGCAATTATCCTTACAAATGGCATCAATTTCTCCCTCTGCTACCAAATTTCATTTTTTTATCCTGAACATTTAAAGTGTGGACAACCATTATCTGATAACTCTTACTCTTTTACAACATTGCAGTAGGCAAGGGGATGTGAATTAAAGACTAATGCTTACAACTTGAAATATTCTATGGTAATTTTGTGGCTCCTGCTACAGCTTGAGTGACAATGAAATAATTTATTTGCTCAACACAAAATACTTCACAGATATCAGGTAATTTTGAAATGATGAACTGTGCTTCTAAGAAGAAACTATGGTATTTCACAAATAAATTTTGTAATTTGGGTGGCATTACCCTTTTTTTAACTCACAAAGCACGAGTGATAATATATGATATGTGACTATGTGACATGACCAAAAGCATGTGGGATTCGGAGCATGGTTCCAGGCCCACTTTAGGCGCCAGAAATCTTAGCTGGTGTTATTAACTGTTGTTTTCCTGTCTTCTTGTTATTTGCTTTTCATATCTAAATAGGTTTACATTTCTTGACATTCATCTTGTTTTGCTGAAGTGATTTTTCAAGTTAATTAAGACCATTTTTAGTTATTTGCCTGTCTTTGAGAAAGTTAATATACCTGTTTAAGTTGATCTTATTGCCTACTGAACAGTCTCTCACCCTCTCTCAATGAAGTTAGTGATTGTTTCTTACGATGGAGAGACTACACACAGCCTGGCTTGGGACAAAGCCAGCAGGTGAGACTAGTGGTTTTCAATTGGGCTATAAGACGTAAATTAGCTGTGAGGGATGTTGGAATTCTTTACTAGTAGAAATGGAAATACTAAAAGCTATGGACAATTTCATCTTTAAGATAACCTATGTTAGTTCCAAGATTATTCCTGTAATACTGTCATTCTCACTTTTTGATCAATATGTTTTCTTTAGTGGAAAGGAAAATGACTGGGACTTTTGTTTATACAACTGAAGCCCATGATGATGTTTCACACAGAAGCACCTTCTGTCATGGGTCATGGAACAAAACAGGCTGAATCTATGGATCCAGATTATGTTTCCCACCTTGCTGGAGATATTAGACGTCCTTGTAGTTTTTCTCATGTCCTCTCTAATTACTGCAGATTGTCATTCCCAAATTAGTTTTCTTTTTTTAAAAAAACTCACTCTAAATCTAAAAGACTAACCCTTCTAAGCAGGCTTCAGATGTGTTTACCTAAATATTCAAGTAGACATGGGTTAGTGAGAAAGAAAAAAAGAGAGTTAGCTAGAGTTAGAAGCCTGGCAGAGTCTGCCCCACCCAGGCCTGCCCAACAGTGCTTCTGGTAGAGAAGCTGAGTACTCAAGAAAAAATGAAAAAAAAATTTTTTTTTTACATCCAACAAGCCAAAGAGGAAATTGCCAATTTCTTTCTGCAGAAGACATAGTGACCCCACTAAATAGTGAAAACATAACTATTAGTGAATGATAGGTGGGAAGAGAGAGTCCTCTCAGATGTCTCCCCTCTTCCCCACCTCTAGTACAGGTACAGGTGGGAAAGAAGTATCCAGCCAAAGTTTCTGCCTCTAGGAACTGAGTTGGAAATACATGAAGGGATAGAGAAATAATTTTCATTCTCTAAACCTTTCCAAAATGAATCTAATGCAGCATTGTCCTGCATGGATCTTTCTGGGAGAAAATGGAGATGGCCATTATGGTCAAATGAAAGGTGACATTTTGAGAAATAATTTCCTATGTGTTTATTTCATGTAATCCCTGTTTACCTCCTCAGCAACTTTGTTTCCTCACTAAACTCTTCTCTTCTTCTCTCCCTCTTCCCCTTCCTTACCCTACCACTTGCTTCCACTTCCCCTTCTCTCTTCTCTTTCTGTATCTTTAACTTCTCCCTTTCCCATGGGTAATTACTTACCTAGAATTATACCCGTAAGTAAAAAAAGACCATCTTCCCTTCATTATACCCTCTTTTCTCAGTTTGGCTTTCATCTGTGCTTGTAGCAATTATCTTCATTCTCTCTTTATTTTCACATCAACCTACTTCTCAGCCCACTGCAGTTCCACTTGAGCTTCACCTCGTTCTCCTTCTGGAGAGTTCAAAGCATGATTTCAGACCTCATCTTATTTGATACCTACTTCTGATACACTGACTATTGCTTCCACTTCTGGAAATTCCTTACTTCTCGGTGGATAGGTTTTGTTTTGTTCTGTTATCATATGGAATGAACAGGTTTTCCTTTGCAGGTTTAGTGGCAGGAAATTTCTGGCATTCTAAGTTTTTCTAAAGTTATGTTGGATTTGCAGGCAGCACATGGTTTTTGGAGAAAGAATACAGGTTAGTAAGTAGAAAAAAAAACAAATAGGAGAATGAATATGTAGGTAATTGGTAGCAGATATAAATCCATAAGTAAGTAAAGTAAGTATAACATTTTAAGAATTGCTGGATGGAGAAATAAACTGAGTGTGTTAACAGAAAATAATAGCTTGAGTAAAAAGAGGTTAATGGGACATGTTGCCAAAATATTGGAAACAATATGAGAAACTTATAGAATCAAGCCAGTTTGTATTCTGGAGATCTAAAGGATGATAACGGGTGGATTTCAATGATTAAGAAGACCAGAGACTTGACTTCTTACCTATTATTTTCTTTTCTTATCAGTCTTTGAAAAATTTGATTTCCAAAACTTAAAATCTCCCATTAATCTCTGTAGTGAATCTTTAGTTTGTTATCACCTTTATTTTAGAATCCTAGCCTTTTCATATTGTTTTGTGAATAATTTCCTGGTCTCTTCAGGGGAAGGTCAACATTTCTCATCACTAACTGTGAAAAATGGCCAGCTGGTTTCTCTTGTCTTATAATTAGGAACCTACTTCACCTATCTGCTATACCTTTTGAAAGTAAAAACTACTCATAAACTCCTGAATCTTCCCTGAGTGCACCCTGGTGGTGTAACAGGACCTGATGGTTTGCGATTAGTATATCTAGCTTTTTGAAATGTCAACATTCACTTTTCCCTTCTGGTGTAGAATTTTCACTGTTCCATTTTCATCTTATGGGTAACAGTCATCGTGCTCATTTGTTCACTGATAATTGACATGAATATACAAATTTCTATATAAAATGAGTTTTAAAATAATATTCTTCAGCTTTTCCTCTTTTAGGATTTGTGAATGGAAATGAGGTCACTTTTAAAGACCTTCTTTAAAATATATATTTGAAGATTTTTCATCAATTGCGTTCTACTTGTCTTGCAAATGAATCTTTTGTCTTTTCACCTTTCTTTTTTTTTTTTTTATTATAGAAACCCTTTCTCTATGTACCAGATAATTTGTCTTGAATTTCACATTTTGCAGTATTCCAGTTTTGCCATTGATCTTAAGGTCACTTTACCCTTCTAGTTTAGCCAGCTCAATATTCTGATGTCACCATTGTTCTGCTGTTATGTAATATTTCATGAATATGATCTGGTAATACTAGAATATTGTTTAAAGGACACTGAATCATGTAGGATGATTTGAATACTTTCAGAAATATACCTATATCAGGAAATCAATGATATCGAAACATGTCTGAGGATGCTGGACTCTGTAACTTCATAGTTGATGTTTATCAGTTTCCATTCATCTTTTAAGTATTAAAGACAGATGGCTGCCTGGAATGGTGGAAAGCATGTTAGTTTTAATACCAAACCAACCTTGATTAAAAGCCTGACTTCTTACGGTATCAACATTTGCCATTTATCATTGGAAAAATAATTTAATCTCGTAGATGCGTAGTTTCTTCATCAGCCAAGTAGGAGAATCATATCCCCCGGCAGGGTGGTATGAAGAATACGTGAGATATGCTGTGGGTATTTTGGTACATGATAGGTATCAACTAAATGGAAGTTCTTCTTATTTTCCTACCCTCTTCAGAAAAAATCAGAAAAAAAGGATGAATTTTCTCTCTTTACTATTAAGAAATTTCCCCATATATAATTACTTTAGTGTTTTATTTGATAAAATATTGGTACACCAGATGTTAAATAGTATTTCACTGGTTCAAAGCAGTAATTGTATATTAAAGAGTCCTTTCCACTACATAAGTCATATTCTATGAAATACTCTTTTTCTTGTTCAGAAAGAGAGTGAACCATACTCAAACCATATGAACACAAATTTAGTGAAGTTAGTCAAATCATAAAACTTGTTGGTCATTTATATTTTATAAATATTGTATAGAAACTTGCTATGACAAAAACTATTACCTAGACTCTGTTTTAAATCACTGTATTTTACCATATTAAATTAGTTACTCAAGATTGAAATCCATAGATTTTCATTCTTTGTATCTTCTTTATTCATTGTACAAATACGTGATGAGTTGCTATCACATGTAAGACACTGTTCTAGGCTCTTGGTATATGTCAATGATCCAAACAGAAAAAGATCTCTGATCTTGAGAAGTTCATATTTCAGCAGTAGGAGACAGTACATCTCAGAAAGTAGTAGAGCAACGTGAAGCGTGCATGGAAATACCTGGATGTGGTGAGGGGAGCAGATTGTAGTAGTAAGTAGAATAATTAGAGTAGGAACCATCAAAAACTTGACAATTGAGCAAAGACTTTAAAGAAGTGAGGGGTTTAGTCATACCAGTATTGGGAAGAGCTATCCAGACAGAAGGAAAGGTTGGTGCAGAAATCTCAAGGCAGGAAAGGTAGATGCAGGGAGTAGTGCTGGGAGTTCTGATGCTATGCTAAGGACTCAGGCACTTCCTTGTGAGTAAAATAGGGAACTATTGGGTAAAGGTGGCAGTACCTAATTTATATTTCAAAAGAATCACTTTGGCTGTTGTGTTGAGAATAGACTCCAGGAGGAGAACAATAGTAAATGCTGGGTGACCAGTTAAAAATCTATGATGAGAATTCAAATGAAAGACAATATTGGCTCAGGACAGGGTGACAATAGTGGAGGGGCTGATAAGTGGTCAATTTCTGCACAAATTTAGAAAATACATCCAGTCTGGTAGATAGGACACAGGATGTGAGCGAAAACAAAAAATCTAGTCTAAAGTTTTTCACCTAAACAGCTGGAGAAACGTAGTTATGATCAGCCAAGGTGGAGATGGCTGCCGGAGGATCAAGTTTGGGGGAAAAAAAGATGAAAAGTTCTATTTTGGAAATGCTGATTTTGAGAGGTCTATTAAATACCCAAGTACAAATGTCAGGAGGCAGTTAGATGTCTGACTGGAGCTAAGAAAAGAGAATCAGGCAGGAAATAGGAATTTTGCATGGATTTGGGGTACTTTATGGTTAATGTCATGTTGATGAATGGCATGAAGCACTGAATGGGGAGTGTAGAAGGAAAGGTGGCCAGCTACAGAGTCCCTGAAGTCTCTTCTTGTCTGTTTCTAGGTACTTTTAATCAGTGATCAGCAAATCAGAAAATTGTATATTTGAAAAACATTTCATTTTGTCAATCTTACATTATCTTAACTGCTCCTAAGGTCTCTTAGGACCAATGTGGACTACTACAATAACACTTGGGAAGTAGACACAAACACATGTATTTCCCCAACACTGTTTGGAGATAATTGTCTCCATTTATTATAGGAAAATTCAAAAACCATAACATTGAGAACAGAAATGTAAACGTGCTATAGTCTACTATTGGGCCGCTTCCTGCACAGTAACTAGTTTCCTGACATTAGTCATGAAAGAGAAAACCATTTAAAGTTCAAATTCAGATAAAGTTTAACATAAAATAGTGGTGTTTTTTTGGGAGGGAGGGTAGAGGGTAGTGATTGCAGGCACCAAAATGGAAAGTCAAAAGAGAGAAGGTAATTATGTAAATTGTGTTTCTTGAAGGCATTTAGAATTTTTAATTCACATACTCTAAGTATCTGAAAGCACATTTAGTTCCTGTTTGGAGAGATGAAAGCCTTGCCATAGCTTCATCTGCAGGCTTGTGGCAATGTTAGTCTCTCCCGTGTGTACGTGCACTGAAGAGTGGAAGTGGCTGAGTGGGCAGTTGGCAACCATTCATCGCATTGATTGCAGCCATTCATAAAACCCAGCAGCGCTGAGGGTGGAGTCAGGAGGAGCATTCCCCTGAGGCGGTTGCAGAATGTCTTATTTGCATAAATCTTCAGTGATGCTTCAGTGATGAGGAAATGCTCACATTCAGTTAGAAGACTGTGGAAGAGCCCCAATCTGATAAAACTGAGTCATTAAAGACTTTGCAAAGAATAAGAGGTCAAACCCTTTGAATTCCTAGTCCCTCCATCCGTGGTAATTCTGGGAAGTCAGCGTTGTGGCAGCGTTTGTGGTCTCCTTATGTCTGGCTGAAGGAGTGAATTACACACGGAGACAAACACCTTAAAAGCTGCAACATACTGAAATATCATTGTTGTGTTTCTTAAAGTATGGGGGGTTTATATTATTATACCGAGTCTAATGCATAGGAGATAGTGGAAATTGCTGAGGTTACACAGTTTCCATATGTTACAACTGTCAAAACTGTTAAGGTTTTATCCCTCCAAACTGGTGCAATTTAATTATAATTTTAAAGAAATGGTAATCTACACAAGCAAAAATCTTGTGAGTATACTTCTGATGTGTCTTACTCTGAGTGTAGGGTACTTTCTTCCTTTTCTTTCTTATATCTAGAAAAAATTTCAGCTAAATAAAAGTCAAATTAGAAAATGCAGGAATATCTATTGCTATGATTTAGAAGCCCCCGAAATTGGGTAAATAATTAGCAACCTGAAACAATTAGTTTCCTCCCTTTAAAACACAGATTCAGTAGCTAGCTGCTTTGCTCTAGTCTTGAATATTTGTCCTGTGGCCAGGATATATCCTATTATGGAAAATGTGTTGTTTTCCTGTTTTATTCAAATTAATTCTAAATATGTTGCTTTTGAATACTAATGTGTTTATTTTTATTATTCAATAAAACTTTAAAGTTCAAAACATTGAATGAAATTTTTATCAGAAAGATTCTATAACATACATAGACAGAAACAGTATATCAACTTGTAATTTTAAACCAAAACCACTGGGACTTGAAATTAGACAAGAATTTTCTTACAAAGATAGGGCCCTTTTTAAATTGTTATTTTATTTTATTTTATTTTTTTGTTTGAGATGGAGTCTCGCTGTGTAGCCCAGGCTGGAGTGCAGTGGCACAATCTCAGCTCATTGCAACCTCTGCCTCCCGGGTTCAAGCAGTTCTCCTGCCGCTGCCTTCTGAGTAGCTGGGACTGCAGGCATGCACCACACACCCAGCTAAATTTTGTATTTTTTTAGTAAAGATGGGGTTTCACCATGTTGGCCAGCCTGGTCTCAAACTCCTGACCTCAACTGATCCACTGGCCTTAGCCTTCCAAAGTGATGTATTACAGGCGTGAGCCACCATGCCCAGCAGGTAGGGCCTTTTAGTCAGAAAAAAAAAAAAAAAGTTTGCTTACAAACCTACCTTTAATGTTGCTTAATACCTTATATTTGTTAGAAAATAGTTACTTCAGCACATATTTTAAAAAAACTATTAAGTAGTAGATTTGTTTTCTTTGAGAGCTTTGTCTGAATACCTATGACTTGAGGGGAAAAAAATAGATGAATTAAGATTTCTCATAGATTTAATTCTTTAGCATTTTTCCAAGTTGGTGATATTTCAGATATTTTCACAAATCAGTGCGTGTAGATTAAAAACGCTGCGGCCGGGCGCGGTGACTCCCGCCTGTAATCCCAGCACTTTGGGAGGCCGAGGCGGGTGGATCACGAGGTTAGGAGACCGAGACATCCTGGCTAGCACAGTGAAACATCGTCTCTACTAAAAATACAAAAAATTAACCAGGCCTGGTGGTGGGCGCCTGTAGTCTCAGCTACTGAGGAGGCTGAGGCAGGAGAATGACCCGGAACCCGGGAGGCGGAGTTTGCAGTGAGTGGAGATCATGCCACTGCACTCCAGCGCCTAGGCAACAGAGTGAGACTCCGTCTCAAAAAAAAAAAAAAAAAAAAAAAAAAAAAGCATATGTGAGAATTGCTAAAGATTTTCGAATGCTATAAAGTTTAACTTGCTGGACTTTTTAGCTTGTGTAAGTTTGATTAAAATTTCAGAGCTCAGAAATCCTAGGACATTACACTTCCCTAGCAACTGCCTTCCTGAATGTTTTAAAGGCTGATGCATGATTGGCCTTCTTTCACGACACTGGGGAAAGAACACAAGGCTTTGTGGTTCCTGTGGATGTCGTTGACTCACATCTCTTGACCAATTCATTAAAAGTTTAGCATCAACTCTTGATGAACACCACTTTTTAAAATTTTTATCCCAAAGGGAAGGTGTGTTGAGGCTTTGAAATGGCACCGTTTTCTTTTCTTGTCACGTTACATATTGATTTGGAAGTCTTACTGACCTTGTTTGGAATGAGCAGTGTGTGTGTGCACGTTTCTGTGCGTTGTGTCCATGTTTTCCTGTATCATTTCTTTCAGAAGTGGAGAAATTTGCCATGCAGCTTTAAGCTCTGGGAAAAGAGTTTATCTACCACTGCTTCACCAGCGATCCACTTCTGGAATAACATGACTGGCCTTAAATATGAGCAGGGTAGTCAAATCTCCAAGAAGCCTCCATGAAAGCTCTTAAGAACCAGATTCATATTTGAAGCCTTCTGGATCCTAAGGGGCATTCCATTTAGCAAAGACTAAGATGTGAGGTCTAAGTTTTATAACCAAGCCTTCTCTATTCAAAGCTATGTTTATTTTAAAGCTTTTGAGGAGAAGGAATATCTGAGCCATCCATGTTCATCCTCAGAGGGAGGTGTTTTCTGATTTCTGCCAATAAATGTCACCAGTGCTCTGTAAGCCCTGTTTACATGAAAGTAGGAATATCTCTTCCTGCTGCCCTTTGGAGCTTTGTTATATTGTCTACCATCTACATTTATTTTGTGATGGATGACTTATGGCACAAAGACATTTAATTACTTTGTTTCACATTTTGGAGTATCCTTTCTTATTTTACACACACATACACACACACACACACACTTTATATATGAACCTTGTCTTTGATCTCTTCCTCCCTCTTAGCATGAGGAAATTTTGAACAAGGGGGATGCCTTGAGGCCTCTCAGATCTTTTTGCACGAACAAAGACCTGTGTGGTGATTCGTGGTATGAAACAAAAGTCCGTATTTTTTAGTAAAATAGCAAAAGCCACAGAATATCCTGCTCAAAATTTAACATATCAACGCAACAGCTGTTCCTATTTTTAAGCTTTCAGACATCTTCATATGGTCACGCCAAAGCTTTCAGTAGCTTTTCTGCTATGGGAAAAGCTGCTGACAATCATGTTATTGATGCTAAAAGGAAAGTCAAATACAGAGGCTAGCACAGATTTTATTTGGGTATAATTGAGCTTTTGGAAGCCTGTGTCAAAGATTTCCAACTCCAAAGGCTTTGCTGGGGCCCCCAGGTTAATATTGAAGGGGCTTGCAAAGACTTTCCCTTAGATTGTTTTTCACTACCGTGTTTAATTTCTAGATATGTTCTACCCTTTTTATAATTAATAGTGCGTTGTGCTGTCTATCATGCGCCCAGGTGTGTTGTCAGGGACATGGCGAAGCCTGCTGCCTGCAAAACACCAAGAAATGCTGAAAACCAGCCCCACCAACCTTCACCGTGAGTATGGCATTGGTTTTATTGACTGAAAATGTCGTCTCTTATGCAGATCATGGTTACAGATTTATTCACATTGCATGTGAGAGTAGATACTGTGGCTGCTCTTGTATATGTAATAAAAAGGCTACTGTTGAATTAGATGCAATTAGCTGAGCTCTGGATTCAATATTTGTGTTAAGTGATGTTTCTAATACCATATTGAAAGGATTAAACTAGTTGGAGGAAAGGGACAGTTTTCTTAGGGCTCTAAAGTGACAGCAGTTCTTTTCTTGTTTGTTTGATTGTTTTAGATTTGGAATGCATATGAGCTGGAACGTAATACCTCAGGGAAGTAGGGAGGCAAGGTACAGACAGGCTGCCAAGTAGGGGCTAGTGTGTTTAAGGGAAATGCATAGATAGTCCATTATCTGACCTTCAAGATATATTATTTAAAGGTAACTGACACTTTTTAAAAGTGCATTGTCAGCTGGGCGCAGTGGCTCATGCCTGTAATCCCAGCACTTTGGGAGGCCAAGGTGGGTGGATCACCTGAGGTGTGGAGTTTGGGACCAGCCTGGCCAACGTGGTGACCCATCTGTACTAAAAACACAAAAATTAGCTGGGCGAGGTGGTGGCCATCTCTAATCTCACCTACTTGGGAGGCTGAGGCAGGAGAATCATCTGAACCTGTGAGGCGGAGATTGCAGTAACCTGAGATCCTGCCATTGCACTCCAGCCTGGGCGACAGAGTGAGACCCTGTCTCAAAACAAAAACAAAAACAAAAACAAAAACCAAAGTGGATTGTCCATCTAGTTTCATTTTTATTATTGAATTCTTAAGTGTAGATCCTAATGATTAGTTAAATGACCAACCAAAAGAGTCTCATTCACATTTGAAACTCAGAGTTGACTGATTTGATTTTTTCTCTACTCCCTGCTTTACCCTTAATTTGGTCATTGAAATGCCTATATTTTGTATATTACATACAGTAACATATCACTTAAAATGATTTGTGTTTTAGGATATGAAATGTGGTAAAATTCAGGAGGTTTAATAGGTGTTATAAGTTTTACCCCAATAAGTATACTTGAATATCATCTTCTACATTTAATCAGTATTCTCCAAGGAATAAAAACAGGTTTGAATTAGCAATAGTAAAAATGATTGATAATTACATATTAAAAAGTACAAACTTAGAAGAAGTACTTTAAATGATGTTGTCATTTTTCTGTTTTCTATAGATATTCTGACTGTATATAAAACCATTTTTGTATGATGAAACTTTTTGGATAATTCATAGAAAACTTACATCCCCAGTTTTCATCTTATATTCTAGGAATTAGAAAACATTTCAGGTATTTTAGAATTGAAGTTCTTTGAGGAATTAACGTTGATTTTAAAATCTCTTTATATTCCACACATCGAGGTTTCATTTTAATTGGTCTCACCTATTCCCAAAGTTCATTTTAAATTAGACATTATTGAATATGAACTAGCATTTGCCATCCTCCAAAAGAAGACATTAGATAATTTTTCTCTTATTTTGTTTTCACTTTCCACAGACTTACAGCTGTGGGAATCTGTTGTCACTTTAATTGCACCTAGTGGAAACTTCCCTGTGGCTCTTTGAGTTTAGTGGCCAAGAAGAAGCAACTGTAGATTCTTTGGATCCTGGTTTTTGGCAATCTCTTTGCTCACTCAATTCTTTTCTGTTTAAAACAATGAACCTCTCTGTCGGTGACTTGAAGAATTTAAAGTTTACTTTCATTCCTTATAATAGCTGATTCACTGTGGAGAGTAATGTTTGTGAATGGAACTCTCCGTAGCCACATAAATCCCTTTTTAGGTTAACATGGAAAGGACAAAAATAAATTGGAAGGGGATAATTGAGGACAGGCTTTAGCTTATAGATCAGTATTTTACAATTTGTAATGTGTGATTTTCAGTGGGTCTGGAAATCAATAGAGGCTAGTGACCAGACCTCTAAATATTTAAAAAAAAATAAAAGATAATAGAAAATCTAGGAGTGCCTCCCAGGTTAGTATTTTAGGACAGAACTTAGATTTCTCTATATGGTAACTGGTCAAAATACAAAATTTAATAAACAGTGCAGTTAGTTATGAGGATTGCATTAATGGATTTTAATTAGGAGAATGGCATAAGCAGATTTGCTTTATCAGTAGATGTATATATATAGATAATATGTATTAATTGCTTTGGGAGAAGTAGGGAAAAGGGACTATGAATGTGAAATGGGCAAAACTAGAGACAAGTAAATCAATTAACAAACTATTGCAATAGGTCAGGGAGAGATAATAAGGTCTTAACTTAGAGGAAGGAGTAATAGAGGTTATGGGAAGGAGACATTTCAAGAGCTAAGTGAGAAGTAAAATGGCCAATGTTTGATTGCCAATTGAATATGGGTTGTAAGGAAAGAGTTTAGGGGGATTACCATATTAATGACTTGGGTGACTAAGAGCCATTACCAAGAAGTTGAATTAAAATTGTAAACCAAAACTAGGCATAGATGGTGTATTAGTCTGTTTTCATGCTGCTGATAAAGACGTACCCAAGACTGGGCATTTTACAAAAGAAAGAAGTTTATTGGACTTACAGTTCCACGTGGCTGGGGAGGTCTCACAATCATGCTGGAAGGTGAAAGGCACATCTCACCTGGCAGCAGAGAAGAGAAGAGCTTGTGCAGGGAAACTCCCTCTTATATTACCATCAGATCTCATGAAACTTATTCACTGTCATGAGAACAGCATGGGAAAGACCTGTCCCCATGATTCAGTTACCTCCCACTGGGTCCCTCCCCCAATACATGGGAATTCAAAATGAGATTTGGGTTGGGAACACACCCAAACCATATCAGATGGACAGTGGTGAGTTCAGATTTTCATATAGTGATTTTGTAATACCTGTAAGCTATCCAAGCATATATATCTAACAAGAGGTTGACTCTGTGAACCTTTAGCACTCAGTTAACTGAGGAAATAGATGACATCACCAAAGATTACATAGAAAAAAAAATAAGAGTGAACCCAAGGTAAAAGCAATGCTTAAGGAAAGGGTAAATTATGAGGCCAACTCAGTCAAGAAGTAATAGTTAAAGAATCATAAGAACCAGAAGCCAAGGTAGTACAGGGATTCAAGGGGAATGCCCAACAGTGTTAAATGCAGCAGAAAATCAAGAAATAAGGGATGAAAGGTGTGCTTTGGTTTTGGTCACATAGAGGCCATTGGTGGCATTTACCATAGCATTTTCAACATATAAGTGAGTGGAAATGGTGTGTTTCTGTAGGCTTGAGGAGGAAATGAGAAGTCAGGAAAAGGGGAGGGTAAATGTACATGACTTTTTCTAAAAGTTTAACTGAGTAGGGAAAAAGAAATAGAGAGACTGGTAGAGAGGAAGCAGGGTGATAGTACTCATATCACTTGGTATATTCTTTTTTTTTTTTTTTTTGAGGCGGAGTCTCGCTCTGTCGCCCGGACTGGAGTGCAGTGGCCGGATCTCAGCTCACTGCAAGCTCCGCCTCCCGGGTTTACGCCATTCTCCTGCCTCAGCCTCCCGAGTAGCTGGGACTACAGGCGCCCGCCACCTCGCCCGGCTAGTTTTTGTATTTTTAGTAGAGACGGGGTTTCACCGTATTAGCCAGGATGGTCTCGATCTCCTGACCTCATGATCCACCCATCTCGGCCTCCCAAAGTGCTGGGGTTACAGGCTTGAGCCACCGCGCCCGGCCATCACTTGGTATATTCTATCATGCAAGTCTAGATTGATGGATACACATGTCAATATACTTTATATTTTTGATAACTATGTATATAAACTATCCAAGTGTTCCTTTTAAGTTATTATTAAAATGTCACTCAGTCATATTTTAAGCATGCCACCTGAGTTGTCATCATTTAATTGAAGTAATAAATATATCAAAATATTACTGGAGTTCAACAAATTGAGTCATATGCCTGCTATTCCTTGGGTATAAGATAGAAAAATGAGATATATAAATGAGATAGAATCTTTTTCTTAAGAGTTTCTTCTCAAGTTGGGGGAGGAGAGGATAGTTAGATAAATAAATTATAATACTGAATAATAAATACAATACTAAAAATGTGTTTAAAAAGATAAAATGATTTGTTCTGTTTGGGCTTGATGTGGTCAGGGAAGGATTTACAGAGCCTGCAGCAATAATAAGGCTTTTTTTTTTTTATTGAGACGGAGTCTCGCTCTGCCACCCAGGCTGGAGTGCAGTGGTGCGATCTCGGCTCGCTGCAACCTCTGCCTCCCGGGTTGAAGCGATTCTTCTGCCTCTCAAGTAGCTGGGATTACAGGCATGCACCACCACACCCAGCTACTTTTTGTGTTTTTAGTAGAGACAGGGTTTCACCATGTTGGTCAGGATGGTCTTGAACTCCTTAACTCGTGATCCGCCCTTCTCGGCCTCCCAAAGTGCTGGGATTACAGGCGTGAGCTGCTGTGCCTGGCCAGTAATATGGATTTTAAAGACTGAATAGTTTAGTAGGTATGCAGATTTGAGGTACAGTCTTCCAGAAGCAGAAAACAATTACCCTGAGACCCAGAACATCAGGTTGTGCTGGGTAATTTAAACCATATACTGACTGCTGGAATCTCTATGCATTGTATTTTTCTCTACTTTAGTCTTGAGGTCTCTCTTGAGAGTTGCTATAAACTCTAGCCCTGTGTCAGTGGGGCTCCAGCAGGGTGGTCATGGATGTTCACAGTGTGCTTTTCATGGAATAGTTCTTCATCTTTGTGGACAACCTAATGCTGAAGTGCCTCACCCATGATCAAATGCCCCTCTTAAAGGAAATTTGTTCATAATGGCAGACACCCCTGTGGCTCTTAATGAGCTGTGTCCACTTTATTTCTACCAAGATGTCAGGAGAGTTGTGTAGGAGAGCCCTGGCTAGGAGGAGAGTTAGGTTCAGGTGTGTCAGTCAAGTGAGACACAGAGAAGGCAACACAGTAAAACACGTGAAATAACAGAAGCAGTGTGTCACTGACAGATCGTAGCGAGAAGGGGTGGCCATGCCTCCAAGGGCCAACAGGAAGCTGGGAGCTGTCTGAGAAATGCACGTGCAACTAGCTGGTGGGGAGCAAGAAAGAGAGAGTGAGGGACTCATAGGCCAGAGCCTTTCCTGGTGTCCAGACTGTTACCCACGCAGGTTTACCTCATGGAGTTCTAACTGGTGAGTGTAGAGCAAGCAGAGACTAGCTCAGTGGAGTCATGCTGTACTGAGGGGTGGTCCCTGTGGCATATCTGGGGAGGTGTTGGGGGTCAGTGGGCAAGTCACATAGCTGTAACTAGCTGTCCCATGGGAAGCTGTCACCAGGAGTCAGTTGTATGAGGTAGATCTGGATTGATCATCTTAAGGAACAGTGAGGAGCCAGAGAACTGGCAGCTGGGCCAGTGGTGGCTAAGCTCTGCTTCTGGTATGAGAACCTTCAATTTATATTTAAAATGGATGCCAAGGTAACATAAAATTATAAGAATTCAGTGCAGTGTGTGTGTATGTGTGTATGTGGTTTCCTGGGTGGGTGGGAATTTGTGTGTGTGGGTGCATATGGGTATACCTGTGTTAAAGAGAGAGAAAGATCAGAGGCAGGAAGTGCTGCATCAGGAGAATAGGACAGTTATCTAATTTGGAGAAAATAAACAACTCGTGCCTTAGCTTTGGTTTTACTTTTAATACTGCTTTTTATTTTGAAATTTAATGTAAAATAATGGGGTTTTGGTGTTTTTCAGACTTATTATGGATTTAAAAAGTCCAAGAAACACTTGGCTACTCTTCAGTCTCAGGCACATATGTTAGGGAGACTAGGTAGAAGAGGCAGGAGGTAGAGAAGATTTGAGAAAATTTCACATGTGGTATAATTAGAGTATAGTGATTCATTAGATGTGATAGGAAAGCAAAGGAGGCAAGATAACTCATTTTAGCTCAGGAGATTAAATGGATGTGATAAAATCAAGAAGAGAGCTAATTTATGCACTAAGGCAGGTTTACACACAGCATTAGATTTGAGTATTAGTAGCCAAGGAAATCTCCAGTTGGAACACTCAGAAAACAGTTGGCTATTCTGTTTCAAACTCAGGAGAGACTTAGAAAAGAAACACCAATTTGTAAGCAATTACCTTATAACATTAACCATTAAAACAAGTGAAATAGCATTGGGAGGAGGTGTAGAGATAAAAGGAAGGAATATAAACGGGTGATGGGTGAACCAGGTTCTCACAAATCTCCACCTAAAGAACTTACTCATGTAACCAAATACCACCTGTATCCCAATATCTTATGGAAAATTTTTTTTTAAACGCCAGACACCAGTGATGCTGAGACATAAGTGTTATGTCATTGTTTAGCATAGAGTAGGTGATAAACATCATGTTATTAAAAATTATGTCAATATATAAACATTTCATATATGCAAAAAAAAGTCTATAGTGGGTATAAGCAGTACTTAAATGAGGATTGGAGGACTTAAGAAAATTATGCAATGTCATGCAAAAACTTTCCATATTTTAGCACTAAAAATCCCATGTTCTGAGAACTTCTGTTAGACCTAGGCAGACTGAATGGTTGGTCACCCTAGAACTAATAAAGTTAGAATTTGAAGGTAAAAATCCAGAAAGAAAATATGATAGCTAAGGAAAAACTATGCTTAGCCAAATAATGTTTGTGTTTCTGTGGAAGGTAACATTATTAGGAGTAAATTGAATCATGGTACACGAATCAGGAAATTCTGCTTTTTTGTTTTGTTTTTCGTTTTTGCCGGCGATTACCTGTTTTTAAAAAATTGAGATACAATGCACATACCATACAATTCACCTTTTTAAAGAGTACAGTTTAGTGGTTTTCAAAAAGCTGTGCAGCCATCATCATTATGTAATTCAGGAATGTTTTCATCACACTGAAAAAGAAATTTCATACCTTTTAGCTTTCATTACCCCATTCTCCTCAAAATACAGCCTCTGAAACCATTACTTTCTGTATTTATGAGTGTGCCTACTCTGGACATTCCCTATAAAAGGAATCATATATGTGTCTGCTTATATCTGGCTTTTTTCATTTAGCATAATGTTTTCTAGACTCTGAGTATGTATCTGTACTTTATCCCTTTTATTGCCCAGTGATTGTATCAATATATCAGGTTTTGTTTATTCATCCATCAGTTAATGGACATTTGGATTGTTTCTACTTTTGACTATTATTAATAATATTGCTATTAGCATTTAGGTACACGTTTTTGGGGGTATGGGTGTTCTCAATTCTCTTGAGTATATAACTAGCAATAAAATTGCTGGGTCATACGGTAACTGTACATTTAACTTTTTGAGAACCTGCTAAGCTGTATTTCAAAGTAGTTGCATTATTTTACATTCCTATCAATAAGAGAATTCCAATTTCCCTAAATTCTTGTTAACACTTGTTATTGTCTGTCTTTTATATTATGGACGTCCCAGTGGGTGTAAAGTAGTGTCTTACTGTGGTTTTCATTTGTGTTTCCCTAGTAAATAATTACACTGATGAACTTTTCATGGGCTTATTGGCTATTTCTATATCTTCTTTGGAGAAATATCTATCAAAATATTTTCTTCAGTTTTAAGGATAAAATTGGGTTTTCTCTAAAGATGATCTATCTATCAAAATATGAGTTATTTGTCTTTTTTATTGTTGAGTTATAGGTGTTCTTTACGTGTAATGGCTAGAAGATCTTTGTCACATAAATGATTTGCAAAATTGTCTCCCATTTAGTGAATAGTCTTTTCATTTTCTTGATAGTACTTTTGAAGCACAAGTTTTTTATTTTGATGAAGTCTAATTGATCTATTTTTTTCTTTGGTTATTTGTGGTTTTGGTCTTGTATCCAGGAAATCATTCTCATATCCAGTGTCATTAAGATTTACCCCCATGTTTTCTTCTGAGAGTTTTATACTTTTAGATCTTACATTTAGGTCTTTGATTCATTTTGAGATAGTTTTTATATACGATGTGTGTGTTTTTATACGTGTGTGTGTATACTTTTCCCATAGCATGTTAGGAAGTATATATGTTTATGCTTGAAAATATGATTTCTCATTTATAATCACATATCTCATATTGCAGTTATGTCTTACATCAGTTAATAGATTAAACAAAAGTGTGAATGGGTCTCTGATATTGTGAATAGCTGGATAAAAGCTCTTGTCATTATTTCTCTAGGACTTTAAGCTCTGCATACTAGATGTGATCTTCCAGCTGTGTGATCTAATGTTCACAACTCTGTGTCTTCCTACAGTAGTGGATGGCAGAAATGTCAGGGACAACACAGAAGAATGAATAATCCACTTGGAGACTGTTACCACCTCAGACACACCCCCATCATGAATATAATTTCTCCCAATGTCTCAGAAAGACCCTATAAACATTGAAAACTAGCCCACCTTTCTCTGTTTTCAGAGCTGTTGCCCCTTTGCTGCTGCTGAACCATGTGGTCTTTCCTTCACTGTTAAAACAGCTTTGGCTGAGAAGGTAGCGTTAAAAGGAAGAGATATGAATTTCTTCAACTGGTGGAAGAGTGTGCAGTACAGGAAACAATTCATTGCTTTTATGCCATGAATTGGCCTGTTTATTCTCTCTTCAACAAATATTTAGTTTGTACTGTGTGCATAACATATTGCCAGGCACTGGATATTATCATGAACAAAGCAGAGTCTTTGTCCTTATAAAGCTTGGGGTATGGGAGGAGACAATCTAAACAGCAAACAAAAATAGATGATAAAACCCTTTACTTTTAACAAAGGCCTAACCTGAATGCAGTGAAAGAGAACTACACTGGGAAAGCTATTTAGAAAGTATGCTCAAGGAAGGCTCTAAGAGGAGGTGGCATTTAAAAAGAGACTTGAAAGGTGAGAAATCAGCCTTGTAAAGAGCCAGGAAAAGGGAATTCCAGGCAGAAAAGATGATGGTATGTGAAGTGGTCCTTATGTGGAAAACAGAGTATCATGTTTAGGGAGGTAAAGAAGCTCAGAGAAAGCAAGTAAGGAGAAAGAGCAATGGCTGAGACAAGCAAGGGTTCCATCCTAGAGCTCTTGCAGGTCTTTGGCTTTTATCTAAGACCTCTATTGAGAAACCCTTAAAGCACTTCAAAGAAGGGGGAATCATGATCCAGTGTTGTGTAGCAAATGGGTTGTAAGGAAGTAAGATAACTTTTAGGAGACAGTTGTGGCAGTTGCGGCAAAATATAATGGTGGTCTGGATTCTACTGGTGGCAGCTGAGATGAAGCATGTGGAATTTGGCCACATGCCAAAAGTCATGAAGTTTTGAAAGCAATGAGGGAGAAGAGAGAAGAGGAGCTTCTGTGCACTAAGGGGAGGAGGCTCCAATCGTATGTGTAATCTCTAATGTGCTTAAGAGGATCACTGTTCTTTGAATGCAGAATGCATATGTACTTATTTTCTCATTAAATCCTAAGCATCCTACTATGGATGCAATTATATCTTAAATGGCATCTATTATTGAATACTTTAGAAATCTCGCTTGTATTACTTTAGGTATACTTATATAACACTTGAAATATTGAAGGCAAAAATTATGAAAAGTCAAATTGAATAAAAATGGAAACATTGCTAGATTTTTCCACTTATTTAAACTTATTTAAAGTTTGTTTATTGTGATTTTTTTTTTTACTCTGATATTCTTTTGGGACAGAAGATTTAATAATTTTGAAGGTGTTTGGATACCCGTGAAGAAATTGATTTTTAAAATATATGCTAGATACAAATATTGCACCTTTTAAAAATATATCTCATTTACTGAGTAAAATTCAGTCAAGAAGAAAAAGAATATGTTATCAAATGCAAAGGATCTTTTAGTCATATATTTCATCATGAATGAAGTTATTTTTCAGAGACAGGCCTTCTCTGTACTAGTTTTAGCCATGTTTATAACAAAATTGCATTGAGTTTTAATTTCTTGCTTGGTTAAAAGTTATTTTCACATAAAATAAGAGATATTTAATGTCACAGGCTGTAGTTGTATTACCACCTGCAGTAGGGATCAATATCAATTTTCTATTGATATTAGAAAAAAGATCCAACTAGGAAAAAAACGTTTTTGCCTTTTAGAATAAAGACAGTAGAGCCAGTAATTTGAAAATAGAGAATTCTAGGAACACTGACATTTCCAATTCATGGTTATAATTAGGAAGTGACAGAATTTTAAAAAGTTGTGAGGCTTTTATAGTCTTCATTCTTTTTATATGATTTGCTGGCTTATGCAAATCATTCTATGCCAATTCACAAAGTCTTACAAAGCCCCTTGTTCTGCCATAGCTATTTTAATGATAATATTTTGTTTTTCTCTTTCTGAATGCTCAGAGAAGATGGTGCCCTCTTCAATTTCTTGGCTATTAAAAGCATTTAGTTCTGGAAGAGTAGAACTTAAGTAGTTCTACAGTGTATGTATGTGTGTGTATGTGTGTGTAACTAAGGTCGTGCAAACCCAAGCAGACTTTTGATTGAGTTTATTTAACGGCAGCTTTACATTAAGCCACATGATGTGGCAACAACCGAGATCTGATGATGCTTGTACTTGGCCTGCATATGGAAGACAAAACATGAACTATATTAGTGGCTTGCCCCAGGGTCACCCAGCAGGACAAGGGAAGATAACTGGATTCTAGACCTGAAAATCCATGAAATTTTAGACATATACTTGTGAGCATTGTGTATTCCATAAAGTACTATATAAATATTGTTCATATATTCTACTCAAGTATCAGTGAAAAATCTCTACTTTATTCATTTATTTCATTAATTTAACAAATATTTACCAAGATCTTATAGTGTACTTGACACAATTTGAGAATAAATTTTCTGGTCAATCCTCTCAAAATATAGGTTGTATCTTTATCTCTGTGTGTTTCTTATTGAGGGAAATGATGTAAAAAGGCATAGAATCACTTTTTAGAAGGTTATATTCCATGACACACTACCCCATTACGTATCAAATGCTCCTTACTATGCATGAGTAGGGAAGCCAGGAAACATGTATTTGGAAAATTTTCCTAAGAGATTTTGGCATACTCTCTTGATTTAGAATCACTGATATGTACCACTAATATGCTCAGTAAAAATGAAGATCAGATGGGATGGGTGATAATTTTTTAAGTCAAAATTAATGTATCACTGAATTGGACCTCTCTTTCAAAACTCATGTACAGATGTTGCAAGGATAAATAAATATTGGCAATATTATTATTAGAAAGTTGCTGTGCCTCAGGGCTCAGCCTGGTTACTCTGTGAATCACCGGTATTTCTTCTGCTCTTCTACAGAGTCATTTGTCCAGGATGAGAACGGTCTGCCTGTGCCAAGAAAACAGTTGGTTGTTGTGAAAGAAACAGGAAGCTTATAGGCAAAGAAGGCAAAATATAATGGTGGTGTGGACTCTACTGGTGGCAACTGAGATCAGTACCCACTGGCTACTGCACTAGTGTTAGAAGGAATATATTAAGTAAAAGAAAAAGATGATACCTAGGACCTTGGGCAAAGCATGCAGTGAATTAATGTGTATTTAGTGAAAAATGATAATGGTGAATAAATGAATGCACTCATCTATTATACATATAACAAATCTTAAACATTATGAATGTGGGTAAAAGTTCAGGAGTCAGAATGAATTAGCCAGGCAAGGGGGACATTGAAAATATAGTCTGATATGAAAAGTGTATTTGGCCAGTGAAACCTGTGAAAGGCAGTTGAGGCCAGTTTATGAATGTCCTTGAAGTCCATCTTTGATAAACAGATTTTACTCTGAAGGGAGATGTGAAAGTATCTGAACATGGAGCTATCCAGTTGAAAGGAAAGTTTCAGGATAATGAATTTGTCGGGAATATGCATGATGGATGAGCGTATGGCATTCCTGAAGACAAAAGGACCAATTAGTAGATGATTAAAATAGATGAGACATGGCTAATAATAGTAGGAATAATGGCAATGACTCCAGAAAAAATGGATGAGAAAGACATCTGAAAGAAGAAACTGGTATGCCTTAATGACAAGTGGATGTAGTTATGAAAGGGACAAGGAAGAGATAAGACAAAAATTTTTTGAGATTTGGGGACTGGGAATTACCAAAGGAAAGTTAATAAAAAATAAGGATAGAAAAGGCAAGTACTTTCAGGGAATTACATTCCCTAAAGTATGCATTTCTTTTCTGATTCCTTAGAGAAATTCACAGAAAAGAAGATTCTGCGGCACAATAGAGTCATTCCATATGGGAACATCAAAAAGAAAAAGAGCACACGTCTAAATTTTCAAAACTTCTCACCGGTCTAAGTTCTGCATAAGATTAAAGCAGAAGAGTGTCTAATTTTAGCTTTTTGCTGATTTTCTATCAACTCTGGTAACAATAACTGCAATTATATGCTATTCTGTTTTAGGCACTTTGTGTGCATTTAACCCTCATGAAACTTTATTAAGTATTATTACTGTCTCCATTTTACATATGAGGAAACTGAGGCACATAAAAGAAAATTATTTGCTCATTTGCATTTACCCACTAATAATCACGTTCATTTACCCACTAACTTCTGGTTATTCATTTTAACTATTCAGATCAGGATTCACTGGCAGCATTCTTCTTGCTCAATCTACTGGGGCTAGAAGACAAGAATACCGTAGGATTCTTAATTCAAATAATTCATTCTAGTATGGTAGGCATGATATATAATCAGTGAGTAGGTCACGCTCTTTGTGGTATTTACCCACATTAGAAAAAATTCATGGAAAAGATGAAAGTTGACAGAGAATGTACAAAATTACAATTGGTAATGTTTTTCATCTAAGTTTATTTACAAACCATGAAGGCTCTTCTTTATTTTGCTTGCAGAAAGGGGGTTTAATCTCTAATCCTGCAATACTTTTAAAGAGCACTAGTCATTTGGCAGTAAGTCGTGTGCTGTCTTGGGATATGTTTTCTCTGGTAGCCTTAGTTTATTATTATTTTTTAAATCATTTACTTTTTCATTTCCTTTGTCTTGTTTTCCCACCTGCAGTGTTCACCTCTTGAAGAAAGAGACTGTATTGAGGGGAAGTCATTGGTGTACTATAATGCATACTACTAAGCTATGCCATTGGAACTTGATATAAATTGCTTTTTTGTTGTTGTTTGAACTATGATTTGATTTGAATACTGAATGCCAATTGACAAATGATTTCAAGATGGATTATATTATCTCCCTTATTGATAATGGCAAACTGAGCCATTGAATTATGGAGTAGAGGATATGGAGGATCAGGGAGGAGAATAAAGGCATCCGTCATTTTATCACTTTGATTTTTCTAACTCTGCATTTCCATGCAATTCCAGGGAGCCATTTCCACCTTCTATTATCCTTTGAAGCATTAAAAGTGTTAAAATACTCAGAATGGTCTTTTGCAGTGTTATTTTACTATGAGGCCTTGTTACTTAGTATGCTACCTCAGCTGATAGTCTTTGGATACATTTATGAGAAATGTTCAGGCTTGGAAAATGTGTGACTTTGAGTTCTATTTCAGTGTGTGTGTGACTGTAGATATTAACACAAAACTTAAAGTTTTTGCCTCTCTACAGTGCATGCTACTTTACACAAAAGGGTGCTCAAATATTATGTTGTTTGTTCCAAGTTAAAATGGAACTGAGCTCAGTATTTCCTTCCACATCACACCCCAACAAACCCAAGCACAATCACAGTCATGCATCTGTCTTCACCTTCTCTCATCTATTTATGACATTTCATTTCTCACAGTCACGCAGATGGGAAACCCCTGAGTCATCTTCAGCTCCCCACTTCCTTGTGTGCTCCCTAAGTGTAATCAGCCACTATGTCCTGTCAGGTCTAATTCTGAATCTCTGAATCGTCTCACATCTGTTCCTTCTGTCAGTTCTCACTCCCATCCTCATATTTCAGGCTCTCCTTTTTGCATGGAGTTGGATACCCGTTGGCCTTTTGTCTTCTATTCCTTTGCTAGTCTAATTCATCCCACCCAGCTTTGCTCAGAGCAGCTGCCCTCTCTGAAGGCCTTTAGGCCTGCACAGCGCCTGTCTTCTCTTTGACAGTACCGTCTCTGGTCTCAATGTTTTACAAAACCACATTATTCCCTACTCATTGAAGATGTCCTTCCCTTCTATTTCCACCCTGAGCTTTTGCCACTACTTGTTTCAATATCTCACCCACTCCTCCTTTTCCACCAATGATAATCCTGCCTGTGGCTCAAGTCTCTGCTCCAAAACAATTTCCTCCAAAACCTACTTGGCCACCCCCCTCACCAAAAGATTTTCTTCCCTGAGCTTTGGTTATATCTGTCTTACCTAGAGCACACATCATGTTCTACCTCTTATTTGTGTGTTTCTTGGATCTGCTGTAAGTTTATGGGCTCTCTTTTAGTTCTCTATTATTTTCCTAATTGTTGTAAAAAAGGGTCAATAGGTTCTTAAGTGGGATTGGATATCAGAATGAAACCACCAAGAGCGTGCTCATGCTCTCACTCTCGTACTGGGTCTCTCTTTCTATTTCTCATTTAAATATTAAGTTTAGAGTTTAAGTTATACAGGGAAAGGCCCAGTCAGTATTATATAATCAGAACAAAAGAGCTTTTTTATTATTGACATAAACTTGAAATTTTTCTTTTCTTTCAACATTGGCATAGGGACTGTGACTTTTTTCTTTTGAGAATTGTCAGATTGTACAGCCATCCTAAGTAAATTCTCAGTTAAAAGTAAGTAAGTCATCAGATGTGGTTACCAGAAGAGTGATGTTGTAGAATACACAACAAGAAAAATGATTACTTGCCATCTTCTTTGTGTTTTCTTTCCAGACTGTCCTGAATGCTTTGATATGGAGCACAGGTACAGATTTATGTTTTTTTCTGCACAGATTTTATGTCTACTAATTACACAAAACTTGGGGAAAATAAATTGTGGATAAATTTTAAGTACAAATATGAAGAAGCTACTTACATAGCAAACCATCTTGTATATTTAAAAGACATTCTTTCTTAAATTCCATTTTTATCATATTACTGTCTGATTCAAAAATGTATGTTGGTTTGCTGTTGCCTATCATGTTAAGCCTAAATTCCAGTGTCTGGATTTCATGGCATTTCTCTATCTTTGTTAATGTACATTATGTTTATCATAGGTTTCCACATGCTTTCAGTAACATTCTGTGACTTGTGAAATATGTTGATTTTTACTTACTGATTGATTTGTTTATAATCAATTGTAAGTATAGTTGATTGTTTTGACAGCTGTAACCAGAATGCATTAGACACAAGGAAACTGTGTCTAATGAACATTGGATTTCTCTAATATGTTTATATCAACCTGAGAAGAATGCAAAAAGGCTTAAAAAACATCTCTCTATTCTGAAATGCTAAATAATTCTTAGATGAAATAGAAGGAGGCACAGAAAGGGAAATGGGAAGTAAAGGTTGTGGACATGCCTAGAGGGACTCAAAGCTAATGTTAAGAGGATGATCTTGGAAGGAAAAGAAAAAAAAAAAACTGTACTGCTGGAGCTATACTATGACAAATAGGGCTGTGTCTCTACCTTTTACAGAAGCAGCTTTACCTTTTACAGAAGCAGCAAATGCACAATCTTATAAAAAAATGTAGAAACCACAGTGATACTAAGATTTTTATCTGGCAATTTATAATTTACAAGCCCTCAACACATTAAACCTTAGGTAATTTTTTTCCCAGAGAAGAAGACATTATTATATTATACTTTGTGCTTTGAGAAAATTAATTCTCAGGCTAGTTACCAGTAAATGATGGAGCTATTACTCAGACCTCTGATTCCAGGTGCTCTTTTTATTTCATTGTGTAGAAACAAGCAGAACACTGTAAGTTGAGTCCTGTAAGTTGAGATTGTAAACCTTCATATCTATGTATCCATCTATCTATATATGTATGTATATACATATCTATCTATTTATCTATTATCTTTGTATCTATCATCATTATTGCCTGTCCATCTATCTGTCTATAAGCTGATGAGGGTGGTATAAAAGGAAGGTCCAACATCCTCCCCTTCACTATCCCTTAGCACTCCTACACTCTCCATCCTTCACACAAACACTTTGTACTCCACCAATACAGATTGTAGTTCACCAGCACACAGTAATGTACATGAGACAGCCCATACTAGCTTGGGAGAGTCAACTGTTAAATATTCAAAAAGTTTGCAATGTGGTTTAAATAGGGCTATTATTAAAACTGAATTATGATAGGACATGATGGCTCATGCTTGTAATCCCAACTCTTTGAGAGGCCATGGCAAGAGAATTGCTTGACCCCAGAAATTTGAGACTAGCCTGGACAACATAGTGAGATCTCTGTCTCCAAAAAAATTAAAAAGTAAAACATTAGCAGGCATGGTGGTGTGTGCCTGTAGTCCCAGCTACTCGGGAGGCTGTGGTGGGAGGGTCACTTGAGCCCAGGAGTTTGAGGTTATAGTGGGTTATGATTACACCACTGCACTGCAGCCTGAGTAACAGAGTGACACCCTGTCTAAAGTAAAATAAAATAAAATAAGATAAGACAAATTATATTAAAATAAAGGTAAATGCTCAACTCACCAACTTCCTAATTATATTGATACACGTCACTGTCTATGCTCTTGAGTTATGCATATCCATTATATATTATATCTTCATGGTGGAAATATTACACTACACATCTTTTACCAATTCCATGTTAAAGTGACATCCTATTTAAAGTTTGAAATATGTCTTGGGTGGGAGTATGTACACCATGGAAATTGACAAACCCTATAATTCAGTAATTGGTATTTTTTTTTCTTTTCTGTTTTTATTTATTTAGTTTTGAGAAACAATTTGTTAAACATTTATCAGCACGCCACTGCAAACACAGTGTGTTGAGTCTCTCCTTCTTGCCTTTGTAAGTGTTCTTTCCTCTGCCTAGAGTGCCCCTCACTCTGTCTGAGACATACATGTATATGTATGGACACACACACACCAGTAAACTTCTTTTAATCACTTTAACTGGTGTCATTTCTTTCCAAAGTCTGCCTATGCCTCCCAGGCAAGGTTAGTCTCTCTACTTTGTAGTAGTTCTATAGTTTGAATATCTTTACTTTAACATATGTCATTATTTATTACACTTAGAATTGCTAGATTTAGCAAATAAAAATACCAAACCCTCAGTTAAATTTAAATTTCAGATACAGTTAATTTTTTTTTTTATAAAAGTATGTCTTATTCAATACTTGGCCATACGGATACTGAAACATTATTTGTTGTACATCAGAAATTCAAACTTCACTGGATGTCAGGAAACCATAAGAACATTAAAAAAATGAAACAAAACAAAACCCAAAATTCTTATGGTGTCCATAATGTATAGCACAAGAATGCTCATAATAGGAAGCTTGTTTTAGTAATATCTATACCGTGACTTTTTCTTATTCCTCGAATCTGACTGAATCACTTGTAAATGTTTCTGGTGGATGAAATCAGGAAAATGGAGGTGGCGGAATTAGGAGAACCAGATAGAAGGCTAAGGCAATAGGCCCGATGAGTGATGGCAATGTGTGATCAAGAAACTGATGATGCCTTGTGGTGGGGAGGAGAGCATGGATTATGAATAAGAATCTAATGCAAAAACAACTAGACATCATCACTGGATATTGATGTTGAATAAGGGGAAAATAGAAATAACCCTGAAGTTTCTTATTTGACCAGTGGAGTTGATGGCACCATTAACTGAGAGAGAAACAAATGATGTGAAGTTGATAAGAAGCAGTAGAAATAATTGAGGGATTCCATTTGGGATATTCTAAGTTGGATGTGTTGTGACTGGGCATGATATGAAAAATATTTATCCACCAGTGCAATGTGGTCATTACCAAATAGAATGAATATCAATCAACTGGAATGGGCAATAGCCCAAGGGTCCTGCTGTGTGACAGTGCTTTCGACTCAGTAAAAAAGTCCAATAGGGAATCATAACTAAGGGTCTGAAACTCTGGGCAGAATTTGTGTCTGAAAATTGTGGGGTTCCTGAGTTAAGGTGACACTGTGCTCAGGGAGTGGATGGTAGCATTTACAGAGTATTTGGAGAAGAGGATAAATGATGGAGCCATAGAGAATATTAATATTTACAGGACGTACAGAAGAAGTAAAAATAGTCAAAGAGAAAAATGCAGAGTGGTTAGATTTTGTATATGGTAGAGGTGATGGATTATCTTGCTTTCACATCAAACTCCTCCACATTTTTTTTGATAGAGCAATTGTTATGTTATAACTGATATTGTATAAACCTAGGGGCTTCTGTAAAATGTCATCTTGGTTCAGGCTACTATTTAAAAATGCTTTTGACTAGGTACCTTTAAAAGCAGACATTTGTTTCTCATAGTTCTGGAGGCTGAAAGTCTGAGATCAGAGTGCCAGAATTGATTAAGTTCTGTTGAGGACCCTCTTCTTGGTTTACAGGCGGCTGTCTTCATACGGTGTCCTCACAGGCAGAGAGCAGAGATAGACGAAGCAAACTCTCTTGTGTCTCCTCTTGTACGGGGCACTAATACCACATATGAGGGCTCTGCCTCATGACTTAACTTTCAAAGTTCCCACTTCCAAATACCATCCCACTGGGGATTAGACTACAACATATGAATTTTGGGAAGGTACAAACGTTCAGTCCACAACAAATACCAAACACCATAGATACCTAGAGGCTTGACTTTTTGTGCTATAATAAGACTACACTTGGCTGGACCTAATGGTTGATGAGAGATACACAATATCATTATCATTCCAGAACGGTCAGCTAGGATGGAAAACAAAGATATGTAGACTGGGAGGAAGGTGAACTTATTAGTCAAGGGTTTGAGGTTGATTGGCTGAGCAGCCTTTCTGGTTTCATTTTGTGAGAAGAGAAGAAAGGGCTGGGAATAGAGAGTTGCCTGTGGTGTGTCATTGATTGTGTCCTTAGAGGGCTTTTGCTGTTGTCATATTTCTCAAACTTGATAATAGGAGCAATTTTGAGTTGATGAGAAAGCATTTGCATTTGAACAGTGAGTGTTGTTCTAGTTCTGTTACTCAAGGAGTTTCTAAGGAAAGTAAGACTGCCAAAGTCCATATGGTCTGGAAAAGAACACCATGCTCAAATATGTGTGGGTCAGTAGACTGCTGGAGTTTTTTTTCCTCTTCCAGTTCTGAAAGGATGCTTAATCATTTGTCCCATTATTGCAAATGTCACAATAATAATTATAAATGGTTCTTTGTTTCCTATAGCAGCAAATCTAAATTCTTTCAGTTGACATCAAGATTCATGCTAGCCTGTTTTCAGTAACCAATTTCTCATATCTAATTGCCCCAAAATTATACCACCAGCTTTACTGAGTCTGAATCCTGATTGCCACATGGTCTCATCTTGTTGTTTCCTATTGCCATTTCCTCGTCTATCTTATTCTTTTCATTCAAAATTCCATCCAGTTTTTACTTTGCCTATCCAAGTTCTTTGGGGTCCATGAGAACTAAATTCAGAATCCGAAATTCTTTACTTAGGAATTAAAAAAAACAAAAACTAAAACCAAAACAAAAAACTATGTATACTCATTGAGCTAGTAATCCCATTTCTGGGAATATTTCAAGCAGAAATCAGATGTCAGTATGTAATAATATATATACAAAAAGTATTTATTTACTGTGATAAATTGGAAAAACATGAATGTCTACCCATAGGAAAATGAATAAATTACGGTATTGCCCTCCTGTGAAATTCTTGTTATTCTTTGGAGCTTCTGAAAAGAATTCAACATCTTCAACTAACCAGTGGGTGAACTGAGAGAGTTGTTGGAATAATTAATTAAGCTGTACAATTGTGACTGGCCCATAGCAAACTGTAATACAAAGTAACCATTATTACAACTATTGGTAACATTTTTTTTTATTAGAAAACACAGGAACAGGATATTTTTAAGTGAATAAAGTAATTTGTATGTTACCATCTACATGTGGGGGCCATTTGTTAATACAACATCATATATACATGCCTAAGTGGGACTGATTCAGATTATTAAACAATTATTAAACAACTTGTAAGGAAAATGCACAGCTTAATAAAAGGTACCCTAGCTCTGAGCAGCTGGATTGCCAACACCAGTTTGTAGCTAGCTCTTTAAAAATCCAACACCAAAGACTATTGTATAAACAATGGAAGAAGTATGGAAGTATATGCACACCATTGTCAATAGTGGTGCATTATACACATGGGAAGGGAGAGGAGGAGATCATTCTACTAGAATACTGCTCTTGCCTGAATTGCTACAATAAGCATATATTACTTTCTAATTAAACTGACTCAAATTAAAAATAATGCCTTTTTAGTACAGTGACTAGCACATAACAGGTGCTCAATATTTGCTAACTGTTATTGTCATTATAGGCAGTCATTATTACTGCCTCAAGTTCCATAAACTCCAGAAATCTTCACTAACAGCATCTACCCTATCCTTCGGAACGGAACACTGATATGTGCAGCTTATTTACAAAGCACTTAATTTCATGGGTAAGGCTTCACTCACCAGGGGGTTGCCTACATTGAAGTTTTGTTTTGCTCTAAGGGCATAATTTTATTTAAGATGAATTCACATTTTATACTTAATTTGTCTCATCCCAAAGCATGAGAAAAATTACAATTGCAATTAATTACAAACAAAATATTGGCAAACAGTTGCAATCAATTTATTCCAAATGGGTAAGAATGTATGTGCTACAGGTTCTTGATTACATTTGGTGGTAATCATTGATCGATTCATTAATGCAGTAGATACAGATTGAGCATCTGCTACATACCAGGTACCATGCTAGGAACCAGAAATACAACAGTGAGTTAGAAAGATAAGGCCCTTCCTGTCATGGAATAGGAGCTATTCTGCTGTCAAACTCAAAATAAGACCCACAGTCTTTGCTGTGCCCTGCATGACCTGGCCTGAGCCTGCTCCTCCCACCCCTTCTCAGGCCACACTAACCATTGCTCAAAGTGTTCCAGGGACACGTTGCTTCTGATCTCAGAGCATGCTGTCCATCCTGTCAGGGACACCCACATTCCAGCTTTTCCCAGACTTTGTCTCCTCACTTTTCAGCCCCTAGGTCTCTCATGGAAGCCATCTCTGATTTCTGTATTAAAGTAGGCCCCTCTGCTATTCTCTACCATTGATTGCCCCTATTCATTTAATTCCTACCTCCTATCACAACCTCTATATATTTATTTATATATTTACAAATATATATTTACAGAGTTTTATTTGAATGTCACCCAGAATTACATAAACTACACAAACTCCAGAAATGTTCCATAAACTCCAGAAATCTTCACTAACAACATCTCCCCTATCGTTTGGAAAAAAACACTGATATGTGCTTATTTTTTTGGATACAGATTCTGGTTCAGTCGCCTAGGCTGGAGCACAGTGGCGCCATCTTGGCGCACTGCAAGCTCCGCCTCCCAGGTTCACGCCATTCTCCTGCCTCAGCCTCCCAAGTCGCTAGGGCTACAGGCGCCCGCCACTACACCCAGCTAGTTTTTTGTATTGTTAGTATAGACGGGGTTTCACCGTGTTAGCCAGGATGGTCTTGTTCTCCTGACCTCGTGATCCGCCCATCTCGGGCCTCCCAAAGTGCTGAGATTACAGACGTGAGCCACCGGGCCAGGCCATGCGCAGCTTATTTACAACGCACTTAATTGCAGGGTGAGGCTTCACTCACTACAGGGTTACCTGCATTGAAGTTTTGTTTTGCTCCAAGGGCATAATTTTATTTAAGATAAGGTCACATTTTATACTTAATTTGTTTCATTAAACAAATTGAATTAAAGATAATTAAATACATTTAATGAAGCCTGGTAAGACTGTGGTCAGCTATTATAAATAAGTGATATTATTCGATAATGCCACTATCAAACTTGGAATAAAACCTGCAGTCTCAACTGTGCCCTGCATGACCTGGCCTAAGCCTGCTTCTCCAGCCTCAGGAGGCCCAGAGGGGCCTAATTTAATAAAGAAATCAGAGATGGCTTCCAAGTGAGACCTGGGGGCTGAAAAGTGAGGAGAAGCAGTCTGGGAAAAGCTGGGACATGGGTGTCCCTGACAGGATGGGCAGTAAGCTCCAAGATCAGAAGGAACGTGTCCCTGGAACACTCTGGGTGAGGGTTAGTGTGGCCTGGGGTGAAGCTGGAGGAGCCCGGGTGGTGCAGGACTTGGTAGAGACTGCGGGTTTCATTTCGAGTTTGATAGTAGTATTCTCACATAATATCATCTATTGATAATAGCAGACCACAGTCTTATAAGGCTTCATAAAATGTATTTTAAAACAAGATAACAGAATGCTGTCACATCTAAGAAGGCATATATAACAATGCTCTAAAATATATTTATGTACGTTAGATTTTGGTCTCAAACTATATTTAAGGAAACAAAATGAATACAGAAAGATCAATGGGTTTTTTATAAGTTCAAAATTACCAGCCTCAGTTATATACTATTTATTTTATCTAGGACTTGCTTCACTAAGCCATACCGAAAGGAATGTAGCAACCACTTTATTTTTATAAATGCCTTCCTTTAAATTGCAGACTTTATTTTTGAAATTGCCTCTGGACTATATGAATCACTTGTCATTTTAATTAAGAAAAAACTTTAGGTTTTTAACAGCATTTTATGTCGATTTCCCCAGAACATCTGAATATGTCTTTTAAAAATGCCTAATTCTATACTGTTTACTTTATCATTTACTTGGCCATATTCTTTTTTAGTAGCACATCCTAAAACCCAGATTCTTTCAGTATTTTTAGGTCATACAAACGACTATGTTTAACAGATATTCCCCAAATTAAGTGTAGTTTATTTAGTATTCATTTAGTCATTGAACACAAGCACATACTGTGTACAAACCACTAGGTTAAATATTATGACAGATATCAGACCAGATTCCTGCCTTCAAGGATATTCAGTTTCATAGCAGAGTTTCAGTCTAGTGCTCAAATGAAATGCAGAGTCCTTTATATGTTACATTAACAGGGGAGAAATAAAGTACTGTAGTTTAGAGACATCATATATCTAGTGGGAGGTACAAATGCATTGTTACGGGAACTTATTTAAAAAATTAGGCAAAGCACGGTGGCTCACACCTGTAATCCCAGCACTTTGGGAGGCCAAGGCGGGTAGATCACAAGGTCAGGAGATCGAGACCATCCTGGCTAACACAGTAAAACCCCATCTCTACTAAAAATACAAACAATTAGCCGGGCATGGTGGTGAGCACCTGTACTTCCCAGCTACTTGGGAGGCTGAGGCAGGAGAATGGCGTGAACCCAGGGGGCAGAACTTGCAGTGAGCCCAGATGGTGGCACTGCACTCCAGCCTGGGCAACTGAGTGAGACTCCATCTCAAAAAAAAAAAAAAAATTTACTTGTATGTTAATATGTTAACCCTTAAAATTATATAAAATAGACCAGGTGTGATGGCTTACACCTGCAATCCCAGCACTTTGGGAGGCTGAGGCAGGTGGATTACCTGAGATCAGGAGTTCGAGACCAGCTTGGCCAACATGGCGAAACCCCATCTCTAATAAAAATACAAAAAGTTAGCCAGGCGTAGTGGTTGGTGCCTGTAATCCCAGCTACTCGGGAGGCTGAGGCAGGAGAATTGCTTTAACGGGGAGGCAAAGGTTTCGGGGAGGCAAAGGTTTCAGTGAGGCAAGATCACAGCACTGCACTCCAGTCTCGGCAATAAGAGTGAAACTCCGTCAAAAAAAGAAAGAGAGAGAGAGAGAGAGAGAGAGAGAGAGAGAGAGAAATTATAGAAAATAGAGAAGTCAGGATTTTAGAGCTGAAAGAGATTGAAGGGATCATCTAATCCAGTTCCCTTGCTAAACATGTAATGCCACTGAAGTTCAGAGAGGTCAGATTAGAATATCCTGCCCAATGGTACACAGGGAGTTTGGGTGGGGTTTTCCTGACTGTCAGAGGTACTTGCTTCCACTGCAGTGGTATCATTGGTGCCAATTTGCACCAGGAATGTCATGCATGACAGCCAAGGCTTATCCGGAGAACATAGTTTAATCTTTTTTCCTTTTCTTTATTTTCTTCTTTTTCTTATTCTTCTTCTTCTCCTCCTCCTCTTTCTCCTTCCCCTCTCCCTCCTCCTCCTTTTCTTCTTCTTCTCCTTTTTTTTTTTTTTTGAGACACGGTTTTACTCTGTTGCCCAGTAGGGAGTGCAGTGGCATGATCACAGCTCATGGCTTACTGCAGCCTCAACCTCCTGGGCTCAAGTGATCCTCCCATCTCAGTGTCCCAGGTAGCTGGGACTACAGGCACACACCACCACACTTGGCTAAGTTTTTGTATCTTTTGTAGAGACGGGGTTTCGCCATGTTTCCTAGACTTATCTGGAACTCCTAGACTCCAGCGGTCCACTGGTCTTGGCCTTCCAAAGTACAGGGATTACGGGTGTGAGCCACCACGTCTGGCCTTTGTCTTTTATATTTTCAAATATCACATTTCATTTTCAAAGGACTGCTAATTGGAATTTAAATGAGCAAGTGCACTTTAATCAGGTTCTTTTTATCTAAACACACAGAAGACTGTTAAGGAGAAATTGGATTTAATAAAATCAGTTGAGATGTTGATTAGTTATAGGAAAAGCTGCTTCTTGATGTTCAGATAGTTATAACACCAGAATGATCTGTTAAGAGAGGTTTTTAAGACTCAGTCCCCATCATTTTAAAAGGTAGAAAAGAAGAACGTTTTGCCTACAGGTCCCAGACAGTAACTGGCCACAAGGTCTCTTAAGGCCCCTCTGTTCTGTGACTTTATTTAAATTTTCTTTTGATTTGTTTTCAACACTGTGTAGAGAGGGAAAGCTCCAGGTGGAATCTGCTGATTTCTGTTTGTTCTCTTGCCCAAAGTTCATGACATGCAAAGCAGAAACACAAACAGGAACATTGCTATTTTGGTGTGATTGGCATTTTGACTTGCCATATTTTTGGTGTGATTGGCATCTTAAGTTGGCCTGTTTTTTAAATGGGAAGACTTCCTTGGTAGAAATTAATCATGGAAAGGTCTCTGTTTCTTATTCCTGTCTTTGGTACATTAAGGACAAAACAACGAGAAATCTGAGGACAAAGCAACAACAAACCAGGTGAACATGTCCCCTTGCAGCATACAAACAGTGACAGCTCTGTGTGAGTTTCAAGTTGAACCTACATCAACCATTTTTATTCTTTTCTAGGTTTATAGTTATTTTCAAATTGCGAAGTTTATAGAGTTTGGTATATAGGGGATTCAATCTAGATTTCATATAGTGGGAGGGGGATATTTCCTTACGATTTTAAAAACTGGAGTTCCTTCTGAAATTATGGCTTAGGTACGCACACAATATATTTTTATTTATATTAAATGATCACAAATTGAAGATTTTTGTATTATCGGTTAAATGAACAATGTTTAAGCAATTTTGATAGTCAATATTCTCACTGTGATTTTTGAAATGCTTTATTTTCTAAAAATATATCCGTGTGTGACTACAATTCAAGAGCATTATACTCTAAAGTCAGTGAGAGTGGAGAATGATCAGTGATGGTTATAGTTTGTTTGATCAAGACAGCTCATGGGAGATGGTAATGGGAATTCCCCTAGCTACTTTTGTTTATTTTTATCTCCCTTGTCATTTTCAATATGGAGGATTTATTTGGGTAATTTAATGTTATTACTTTAAAATTGATCTTCAGAAAGATAAAGCAAAAATCATTTGGGGTTTGGCAAAACATTTTATTAGAAAAGAAGAGAACATATTTTCAGCAAATACATATTGTAGAAACCCTCTTGGCTTCTTTACCTTACCATATGTTGATAGGCCGGCTGTTGTTCAAATAATGCAGTGAAACTACTGGATAATTGTTGTTGGAAGGATAAATGTGCCAACAAAAAGTACCTGCCCTCAAGAAGCATAGAACATAAGACACAGCATGGTATTGGTATAAGGCATTTTAAAAGCACTATTTAGACAAGTCATTTTGATAATATAATGGGGACATTTTGTCGTGTCTTAAATATAGTTTTTTAATTGCCCAATGAGTCTCAATCTATTCCTGAGCCTTATCCAAATGGTATTTTTCTATTTAGCTGCCTCAGAATGCTTCACCTTGTCATCATAACTACCCGAAAGAATGTGTCAATCTCACCAGCTATTCTTTTGAATAAAGGAAAATAAACTGAAGTGGCAGTCCGGTTTTGCTAGTGGAACGAAGATTGTATATTACACATATTAAAAAGATGCGTTATAATTTATCCCTTAAATTATGTTTGTTGACTTGCATGCTTCTTTCTCTAAAGCTGAACCATCATACTAAGTGCCTGGGGAAGGAGAGGGCGGGTATATTGCCCAGAACACAAAGGCCATTGTTCTGCTTTTGCATCCCAAAGCCAACTCTTTTGTTCTAGTCTTCAGAAAAGAAATTATTTTGAAATATTGCCTTTATTAGAAAGAAATAGATGTTATGAATTATGTGAGATCTATTAACATATCAAGAAGTAGGCTAGGATCACAGAATTCTTCATAGTATAGATCTAATACTCTTTCTATCATGAAGGGTGAACCATGTTTCTCTGGGAAGAAAAGACATGTGATGTAGGGGAGGTCCATTGAGCCACTCCTCAGGAATTATTTATAAAAAGCAGAGAAAATGAAGCAGAACTTTGAAAGCTGAGCTTATGTCTAAAATGCACTGTTCAAAACTAAAAGGAAATTAATTTAGAAATGACTGTTTCCAAATTGAATTTCCAAATGTTAAGCTAGTTCCTCAACCATTTCTGCCTCAGACTATATTTTCTTTGTACTCTCGAGGATAAGTAAATTGTAAATCACTATCCCCTTTTACAGTGATGCAGTATGAACTGAGGCAAGCTGTTCTGTCTCCGGTTTTTGATTATTTTAATCTGTAATACGCTGTGTGTGTGTGTGTGTATGTGTGTGTGTGTGTGTTTGTGTCTGGGTCTGTCTGCTTATTTGTGTTTGTGTGTCGGTGTTTACTGGATGTGTTCTAGATGATCTTTTTTGTATTAGTTTTCTTGGGCTGCCATAACAAAAGATCATAGACCCAGTGGCTTAAACAACAGAAATGTACTTTCTCACAGTTCTGGAGGTTGGAAGTCCAACATCAGTTTCTTCTGGGTTTTCTGGTAAGAGCTCTGTTACTGGCTTATAGAAGGCAGTCATCTTATTATGTCCTCACCTGGCCTTCCCTTGGTGCCTTGCTGCATGCGAAAGAAGAGAGCTTGAGCTCTCTGGTATCTATCTAGTCACATATTTTTTTAGACAGTCTCGCTTTGTCGCTCAGGCTGGAGTGCAGTGGCGCGATCTTGGCGCACTGCAACCTCGGCCTCCCCAGTTCAAGCGATTCTCCTTCCTCAGCCTCCAGAGTAACTGGGACTACCACCATGTGAGTGCCACCATGCCTGGCTAATTTTTGTTATTTTAATAGAGATGAGATTTCATCGTGTGGGCCAGGCTGGTCTCAAACTCCTAATCTCCGTGATCCGCCCACCTCCCAAAGTGTTGGGATTACAGGCATGAGCCACCACACCTGGACATCTATTCTTATAAGGATGCCAATCCTGTCAGACCAAGGCATTATTTAACCTTAATTTAATCATCTCTTCCTTAGAGGCGCCATCTGCCAAGTATGGCCACACAGGAGGTTAGGACTTCAATATACAAAATTTGGAGAGCCTCAAACATTTAGTCTGTAACACCTTCAAGCCTAAAATTTTGTATTCAACATATACCATGACGTTAAGTCAATCCCATTTTTATATAATCAAATTGGCTATAAATAGCATCTATGTCTAAGTTCAAAACCTTATTAAAACCTTGCCTCCCTACTAATGCTAAGTGTTTGAGTTTTATACTTTTACACTCTATACTTTCACTATTATGTTTTTCACATTTATAACTAGGAGAATCAAACTTACAATGGCTTAAGGAAAGAGAATTTAATGGAGAGATTCGGGGGTACATCAAGACCTAAAGTTCTCTTTCCTAATTTGTACTTTATTCCTTTCTCTTTCAACGGACATTTTCTCTGCACTATTTATAAAGGCCGAAGAAAATGACAAGCTCATCCATGAGCTTACATTACCTCCCAGCCATAGTGCCTGTGATCACTTCACTGATATCTGTTGTCTTTGTACAGAGGGACTGTGAAGGTACAGACCAGGGGTTCTGCCTGACACAGCCTCTGCATAGATAGAAGTGACAAAAACAAGGCAACACAACCTTGGAGACCCATCATGCTGCTGGAGGAGCATTTCTTAGGGAAAAAAAGGAGTCTTACTGCAAAGGTACTTTATACTCTGCCCGTTAAAATTGCGCTGGATTTGATTAATGATACAAGTTTCAAATTAATAATGAGATTAATTTGTAGATTTTATAATTGATAGGTAATAACTAATCAGATGTAGTAACTGCTCTATAATCATAAAGTGTGCATATGGAATGACAGATCAATTTTCATCAGTGTGGTCTTACTGAAATTGATAAATCACTTTTTCCTTAAAGCAATACCAACATTTTGTCTGAAATATTTCTTAATGACTACTCTGCACAGAGTGTGTAATATGAAGTAAATTAATTACTTTTGAAGAAAGGCAAAGTTAACTTTCATATAATTTTAGAATAGAGATAAAATAAACTTTTTCATATTAATGCAGATTGGGACTACCTGCCCCTAAAATGATTAAACCTTGGCATAAGTTTTCAAATTTAGCTTCATTTTAGACTAATAAGAAATAGAAATAAATATATTTATAAACTGGATGATACCTATATGCAGCAAGGTTTCTTTGAATACAGTATCGAAATTCCTGGTTGTAGAAAGCAAGCCAGCTAGTATTCAAAAGGAATGCAAAAGCCATAAAATAAAATAGCCATTTGCAATATTTAATGAAGTGTGAACAAAGCTCATGTGCTTTAAATGGTTGTCCCTTTCATTAATTTCTTCTCTAAAACCTAAACAATTAGGCTGAAATGTTAGAAATCATCACAAAATGTAAATAGCACTTTGGGGAATGAGGTGTTTTGAAGGAGGTGTTATTGCATAAGAACTGCAAACATGAAAATAATTTTATCTCATCACAGCAAGTTAGATGTGTGTTCTATATAGAATGGTAAAAAGAGGAAAAGGAAATTTTAATGCAATTATAGGCAACAGGAACCATTACAAATATGCATGTTCTTGTAAGAGAAGCTGGCTAATCAGGCTCCTATTTTAGAATCTTATAGTTTTTAAAATACTAAATGAAATTGATAGGAAAGCAATTAAGTACAACATATCCAGGTGACTTTTTAAAACCTATCTCTGTGGTTACTACTATGCCACTCTATTTTAGAGAAAAACAGGTAAATTAGCTTGCTCTTCTTACAAACTTTTAATGGTGGAATAGTATGAAAATGTTTAAGAATTGAAGGAAGTTGTCCAGCATGAACAAATGCTGGACATTTGTTCACATCCAGCATTACTAGTAAAAAATATTGGCATCTAAAATGTTTAATGATTACTGACAAAGATTAGAAAAGCTTCTCTCAGGATGGGATCTGTGGGTCTCCTGCCACCGCCTCCTCCCTTTCAATATGGTATTATGCTTAGAATGTTTCTCAGCACTTTATTATTTAGAAACATTTACCTACTTTATGTAGATTTTCAATATTTTTGCTTCTAAAATTTAGAATATTTATTGTAATCGTCCTCAGTGGTCGACTCACTTATTTACTGCTTTTCTGGACATGTGCATGGGTGGCTGTCCCCGCCATTCTTCAGTTTCCTGTTTCCCTTTTTTGGAAGGAGCTTTCCTGGTGCCTTTATCTAGAGCAGCGCTAGATCAGCACTGGTTCTTGCACCTCTTCCCTGTGCTGTGCTATTACTCCTTATGTTGCTCATCACTACCTTCACTGAGTTGTGAATCTGTTTGTTTATGGCATGTCTCCTCCATTAGAATGTAAACTCCAAGAGAGCAGGGAACTTTAATCTCTTTTCCACTCCCTGTTCAATATTTAGAATAATGCCTAGTAAATGGTTGTTGCTCAATAAATCTTTGCTGAATAAAAGGCTAAATTAGTAAATCCATATCATTGATTTGAAATTGCACATTTTTCATATGTCTATCTGTATGTTGATAGTTTTTAGAGTCTCTTTTTCTTTACATCTATTTTTGAATGCTATATTGTGTTCATTAGTATTGCTTTAAAATACACTTTCATACCTTAAAAAGCAAAGAGCAAAGAGCTCCTCGTTTCCTTGCCATTTCCAATACATTCTGACTGCTCTATATTTATTTTTCCAGGATGAGCTTTAGAATAAATCTGTCAGATTCCAATGAATCTCTCATTCATTAGACTAAATTTATAAATGAATTTGCCTCTTTTAATATTGTCTTCTAATTCCAGATCAAGAGTAGCGTTACCCTTTTTCTCATTTATTTTTATGTCTATCAGATTAGTTCTGTAGTTTTCTATGTAGGTCTTTTGCAATTCAAGTTAGGATATTGTTATGATGTTTCTTTCTACTTTTTAATATGACCCCTTTTACAATATTTTTCCCTGACTATAGAAATATCTTTATTTTAAAATAGATTACAAATGATCACCTAATCAAAATCTAATTTAAATACATAATTTTATTTCTGTTTGTTATTCTTTCAAGATAGACAGTCATACCAAATGTTGGTAACCTTACTTTCTCTTTTCAAATTTTTAGATTTTTAATTTTATATCCGTATTGAAATACATTGGAAAGGACTCCCAGAACAATACTAAATACTAATGATGACGATGATCCTTGTTTTGTTCCTGACTTGAATGAGAATGCTACTAGTGTTACCAATACACATAGCATACATAGTCCTGGCTATTAGTTGGTGGGATGGACAAAAAATACAGAGATTCAGTCAAAGATAAGGATATGAAATGAGTATCTTTTGTTCTACGAATTATGTATTCTGTGCTATCTTTGTTAAGTTTTCCTTTCAGAATTCTGTTGATTCTGCAAAATAAATTGACAAGAATCCTAACCTTGGATGGTTTTAATAGTATATAAACATTGACGGCTTAAAATTTGGTCTCAATCTGGCATTTTGAGGTAAGAAGGGGTAATTCTTTGCTAATTAAAATTGTCTGCCTTTAATAATATTTAATGCACACCTCTTTTAAATTAAACGTTGATGTTTACTAGTGTGGCATTAAGCAGGCAGGACAATTACCTGTATTTTCTAATTACTTTTTGTTAGTTGTGGGGTAAGATGTCTTTAGTGAAGTATTTTTGTCTTCTGTAGTCAGCACATATTTCCAGCCTATCTCTCTCATAATTGGATGTTGATTTTTTTCATAATTTCTTCCAGTTCCTGTGTCATTTAACTGTTCTGAAGGATAGTTGAATGTCAAATTCCACCTTCTTATTACACTTTAGATTGAAATACTCTCTAACAGGTAGTTCTCAAAATTTAAGGTATTAATCTGTTGTTCATTATTTTTAGCATTGATGAACTTTTCTTCTCTAATTGGTTCATTTTATTCATTTTAATCAGTTTCTGAGAATGGATCAAATGAGGGAAAAAGAACAATGTAAACTTTCAATTTACCCTATCCTTCTTGGATATCAGTATATGATATGATATATTAATAACATAAATCTTGTATGATATCAATAAATCTTATAAATCAAGTGGAAAAACATATCCTGATTCATAAGTGATACAGAGAGTTCTTGGGATATAGTATAAAATAACAACCCAAATTTTCTCCTGTAGGTAATTTATTTTTTATCACCTGAGCTCAAGATATGGCAAAATTTCAAGTTACGTAAATATATTCCTCAAGCATATCTAGCAGATTTATAACACTGTCTTTGGAAAATAAATGACTAATAAGTTTATCACCTCTGAGACTTAGTATAGTGATTGCTACTACATTCTTTCATTTTCTGTTTCTCTTCTCTACAATCTTTTCTACAACCCATAATCACACTTAAATAATCTTACCATTTGCAAATAAACAAGTGGATGAGCCTTTCCCTAATGCATCTACCCCACTTCTCCTGCTGTTCTATCTTCCTTATCTTTTCTATCACACCTCATCAAAGGGAGGGCTGCTTCTAAAGCCTTAAAGTTTGACTGCTGCTCTTGCCACTGCATTCAAGACTGCCCCCTCTAGCCACAAATACATTTCCAGTTACCAAATCTAACTGTTTTATGTTTATTGTCATGAGACTTCCTCAGCTTTGGACATTTTCCAGTGTTTATAGTCCTATCTTTTATGAAATTCTCTCTTATCATTACTTTTACAACTATTAACTTTCCCACATCCTCCTCAATAATCCTTCCCTCAAAGTCTTTTTCTATCAAGCCTCTTCTGCCCTCTTCTCAAATGTTTTTTTTACTACTATTATGTTGCACATGTAGAGATACATTATGTTGTACATTCTGTCAACTAAATAATGCTGTCTTCGTAGTCTGCGGTCATCCTAAATTTAAAACACCTGTGCAAAATTCATATTCTCTGCTTCTAGTCACTGTTTCTCAATTCAATTAAGGTCAGCAATTTCACTCATTATCTGAAGCTGAAAATATCAGAATTACCTAAAGGAGGAAACTTGATCTTCTTAGCATACTACATATGACCCTCTAGAGCCTGACCACACACTACATTTCCAGGCATTCTGTTGCCCCAGCCTCACTGCACATTCTCATCATGCTCTTCCGGTCTTCATCCTCGTGCATTCTTACACATTGATATATTTTACTTTGTTCTTCTCTTGTCCTGAAATGCATTTCCATTCTTCCATATATGAAAAAAATTACTTAAACATTAGATTGCAGTTCACATATAATCTCATCCTCATAATTGGCATTTTGTTCTCTATGATCCACCGTTCTTGGACATGTTACCATTTCAGAACTAATTATATTACTATTTATTGTTACTGATACCTTTTTCCCTCTTCTTTCTACTCACCGCCCTGCCCCATATACCCCTGAATGTGCTCTTTGTTAGGGAAGGAATAATATCTAATGTGATCGTATTATGTAAACAACAAAGTTTTGCTAAATAATAAGCATAAAGAAGGATGGGAGAAAGGCAAACATTTATTCCTATAGGTTACTATAGACTAAAACTTTGACTAATCTAATACTGATTTTGATTGTATATTGTATCAAACCCCACATATTATAGTTGTCTACAGCAGTATAAATAGTTTTCTAGGGCTAAATTTTAATGAATTTGTATTCCTTGAGGTTTCCTGACTATCAGTAACCAGGGACATCCATCTAATATTTTGGATAGCGGAAAGATCTTATTCTGCTTAAAATGTGGAACAGAACATTCCACAAGGTAAATAAGTGAATGAATGATGAGGATGAGGATATGGAAATCCTTGAAAGAGCTTAAAATGTTCATTTTATCTTCATATCTCTATAATGTAAGCTGTTCAAATGACTTTAAAAAGTCATTAAGTCAAAACTAAGGACATGGTAGGGTAGAAGTTTGTTAAAGTTTGCCACTGTGTTGGTAAGAAAGCCAAAGATGAGAGATCTCACACTCCATTTTCTGGCTCTCACCAGTCCATCTTGCTGTTAAATGCATGCTGAGTTATTACTTATAAAAAAGTTACAAATGGCAGTAGGTTAAGAACATAAAGGAAAAAAATGTCAAAAAATAGGAAGTATCAGAACGTTTTTAAAAGTTGCTTGAACTCTGTCCTGGGAGCAGCTGTCACTAAGACTCCAACAGGAGGAAAAGATGTTATTAGCAAAAAAATTACAAAGTTCTAAAATGTATAGCATATGAAAGGTAATGTAGCAGCCGAGGCACCATTATTGTCACACTTGGCCAACAATACCCCAGAAGTCTGGAAAGGGGAAAAAAAGGTTCAAAATAGCATCCTAAAGATAAAATGTTTAAAAATACCTCAGTGGGACTGGAGAGAATAAAAGACCAAAGTTGCATGGGGTGGGAGTGTGCAGACACTGCCACAGTGCTCCTATAAGTACATCATCCCAGGCAGGGAAGCATGCGTGGTAGCCTGAGGAGGGGGCAGTGACAAAGCTGGATTTCACTGAGCAAAGGCAGAAAGCTTGTGCATTCAGAAACAAGATCACTAGTGATGCCTGTGGAACCCACAAAGCTGTGTGAACAGGGAACTCAGGGCAGGATCAGGCAGGATGTAACAAAAATAGGACTGGGTAGGATGAGTGATGAGTAGATGAAGTTGAAAATCAGAAGTACAGGAAAAAAATAGAACTCACCTGGAGTGCTGTTTACCCTTTCATCCAATGAAAGAAAATGGCTAAATCCCATATCAGAAATCCCATAAAGGAATAAAGACTCAGTGGAGTAATTGTCCTTTTACATAGCAGGACCTGTGTGTCTGAAGCTTCTAGTCTCCTTACTTCTGTCTCTATCTCCTACACCAGTGGGGTCACAGATATGCTTTCTAGCCTCTAATGAAACATCCATTTTTATCTTTTCTCCACAGGGTCAGCTTACAGGGTGGCCAGATTATAAGAGAATTACCACAACTCAATGGCTGAAGTAGGGGAGAGAGGAGGGAGGACTCAAAATAACTCTTAAGGTGATTATGGGGGTGACTATGAGAGGTTGGGTATAGAGGGAATGATCTCATCGACACTCTGATGTGCTTAGAGATCTCGTCATTGTCAGATCTTATGGCCCTTTTCTTGCCTAAGTTCTCCTTAATATTTCTGTAACACTTGACACCCTTACCTAAACTTTTCCTTCCTGAAATGCTCTCCTTTTCTGTATTTCTTGGTATCAGATTTGAAGTTCCATAGGGCAGTGATCATGACTGTCTTATTCCCCATAGCACTTCACAGAATGCCTTCCTGCTTGCCTGAGTGGATGAATACATGAACGAACGAATGGCTGAATGACAGTTCAGCCGTCTTCCTCACTATTCCTTTCTATTTTTACTGACACCTAATTTTCAGCTTACTAAAGTTATCAGATTTAGCAAGTAATGGGTTTCTGAAAAACAAAAATAATAAAATTATCAGATACACAGTTTTGCTTGCAGAGGTGTGTGTGTGTGTGTGTGTGTGTGGTCTGTGTGTCTGTGTGTGTGATAAGAATTTACCTAGACTCTCTGCCTAAATTACCCCTGCTATATGACTGTCCCAAGTGTATGTCTCCAACAAAAGTGGTCAAGTCACCTGCTGAATATAGCTATGTACTTTTAATTAACTGTTCACAATGGTTGTTCTTTTTCTTTAATTCAATTTTAAGCAATTTGAGGAATGAGGCTAGAGATCATCTTTCTTTTCTTTACCCCTTAGGAACTAATACAGAGCTGATCAGTAAGTATTTGCTGATTAATCATTTGCTGGGAAACAGGTTACTTACTTTAGCTTAAAAATTATTTACAGTTTGAGAAAATTGTATTTGCTTTCCCTTAAATTCAGGCAAGTAAGTAGATTAGAACCATAATCAGGTTCCAGGAAATACACTGACTTGCCTCTATTACAGTACTTCTGGAATTCACGGTCCTGTTGTGCTGGTAAAGAAGGCTGTTTTTAACAATATTTACTTATTCAACTAAAAAAACATGCTGGATGGCTATTCTGAGCTTAATACTAGAGATAAAGTAAGGAATTCGATAATTTGATCTCTCCTGACATGGGACATGTAGATTAGTGGGAGGCAAAATATAGTTCAGAAAACAAGTAAATGAGATATTTATGAAATCGTAGTTCTATCAATGTAACACAAGATATAGTAAATGGAAAGACTGATGTCTTAGTAAATTCAGGCCGATATGGCAAATTATGATAGACTGGTTGGCTACTAAACTACAGAAATTTATTTTTCATGGTTTTGGAGGGTGGAAGTCCAAGATAATGGTGACAGCATGGTTGGGTTCTGGAAGTGAGGGCTTGCTTCCTGGTTTACAGATGGCCTTCTTGCTTTGCTCTCAAGTGGTGGAGAGCAGAGAGAGGAAGCAAACTCTCTTGTGTACATTCTTATCATGGCACCAATTCCATTCATAAGGGCTCCACCCTCATGACTTAATTACCTCCCAGGGGTTCCACCTCATAATACTATCATATTGGGGATTAATATTTCCACATATGAATGTTGCAGGGGACACAAACATTCATTCCATTGCAACTTATTTAGGGTTTTCAAGAAGCACCTATTTAGGAAGATAACATTAAAGTTGAGACTTGAAGGATTCATAACTAGTCATTAAAAACAAATAACAGAAGTGGAGCTTGTGGGGAAAAAAAGCAACGTGGGCATATGTTTTGAGGCATTGAAGAGAACTTGATGCATGGTGGGACCTGAGAGGACCTGAGAGTGCTCAAAAGGAATGGTGCCACAAGGTGAGGGTGGAGAGATGTACACAGCAAAGTTATAATGAAGCTGCTTGGCATTGGTAAAGAATTTAGATTGGATTTGGAATGTGATGTGAAGCCTTTGAGACCTTTAAGTAAGAGAATCACATGACTTAAATTATGTCTTAGCAAAGACCACTCTGTTATATTTCTGGTATTGTGGGCTCAGGCGATAAATCAGAGGTGTTTGGATTAACTTGTATGTAGAGAGCATTCATTTTGTGAAAGTATACATTCCAGGGTTATTTGGTCTTAGGGCATGTTTTGCAAAGGCATCACTGTATTTGGAATCAAGACATCTGTGTTTAAATTATGCCTCTCACTATGTCTATGTAGGTGACACTGTGCAAACCACTACTTTCGTTTTTGTTTTCTTAAACATTGCTAGGGTGGATTTTATCACAATGACTCTTAAAGTCCCTTCAAGCACTATAACTATATAAATCTATTCATGTATTTGTGTGCCAATCACACATATATTGTGCCAAGTAGACCTATTTAGAGAATGCCCAGGAAATAACCCCAATATTGCCTAGGCCTATCTGGAGATAGCTAACAAATCTCTGAACACTGGTCTTTGCCCATGAAAAGAACAGCAATATAATTTATAAATATTATGTCATAATAAGTACAGGATTTATAATTAAGAATTTTTTTACTCTAATTCTGATTATTCTGACCTTTTATTCACCAACCATCTTTTAAATGTCCAGTGTATATGTTAACTGTGCTAAATGCCATGGCTATGTAGATAGTATAAGACAAAATATGTGACCCTTACAAGTATCTAGAGATATGAAAAACACTGACCTGTGAACATATGATGATAATATACTGTGATTGTTATGTGAAAATATGGACTGAGTGTCCTGAGAATCCAGAAGAGAGGCAAGCAGTTTGCCTAAGGAGACAGTAATGACATTTATAAGGCTAGGTCTGTCATTTTACTTATTGGCTCAATTTATCCTTCATTTCAAATGCTAGATTTAGGAAAAGCTTAAACTCGGTAGTCTTCTTTTAAAATAACATCTTTACTGATATATAATCTACATACTATAAAATTCACTGTATTAAAGTGTGCAATTCACTGGTTTTAGTTTATTCACAGAGTTATGCAACCTTCACCACTATGTAATTGCAGAGCATTTTCATCACCCCAAAAAGAAAATCCATACTTATTCGCAATTGTTCCCCATATATTTTATACCTAATCCTTGGTAACCACAAATCTACTTCCCATCTCTATAGATTTGCTGAACCTAGACATGTCACATGCATGGAATCACACAATATATAGTCTTTTATGTCTGACTTCTTTTCACTTAGTGTATTAGTCCATTCTCACACTGCTAATAAAGACATACTCGAGACTGGGTAACTTATAAAGCAAAGAAGTTTAATTGACTTACAGTTCAGCGTGGCTGGGGAGGCTTCAGGACACTTATAATCATGGTGGAAAGGGAAGCAAACATGTCCTTCTTCACATAACAGGAAGAGAAGTGAGTGGCAAGCAAAAGGGGAAGCCCCTTATGAAACCATCAGATCTTGTGAGAACTTACTCACTATTAGGGGAATAGCATGGCGGAAACCACCCCCATGATTCAGTTATCTCCATCTGCTCCCTCCCATGACACGTGTGGATTATGGGAAGTACAATTCAAGATGAGATTGGGGTGGGGACACAGCCAAACCATATCATTTAGCATAATCTTTCAAGGTTCATCCTTGTTGTTGCATGGAGCACATACCAGTATTTCATTCTTTTTTATTGCTGGATAATATTCCATTGTATGGATATACCACTTTTATTTATCCAGTCATCAGTTGTTGGACATTTGGGTTATTTCCACTTCTTGGCTATCATAAATAATGTTGCTATGAACATTCATGTACAGGTTTTTGTGTAGGCATTTGTTTTCAATTTTTTTGACATATAAATAGTCATGTGGTAACTCTATGTTTAACATTTTGTGGAACGTACAAACTATTTTCCAAAGTGGCTGCATCATTTTATAAACCCACAGGCTATGAATGAGGTTTCTAGTTTCTCCACATCCTTGCCTTGTCATTATCAGTCATCTTGATTTTAGCTATCTTAGTGGGTATGAAGTGATATCTCATTGTGGTTTTATTTGCAAATCGCTAATGAATAATAAGGTCAAGCATCCTTTCATGTATTTATTGGCCGTGATATATCTTCTTTGGAGAAATACCTAATCAAATTCTCTGTAACTGATGTAACAGAACATGCTGCCATCTCTTTCTGTTAGTGTTTATTCCCTATTTTTATCCCTGCTCTATCTTAATATTTACATATTTTGGTTCAATTATTAATACATAAATTTCATTTTAATGGGAGCACATTAAGGCTAAAATATATTGCCAGTGAAAACAGTGGTAGTAATAATTTGCTTTTTTGTAAATAGCACAAATGCCATTATGGTGATTTGGTAAAAACTACACTTTGCTTCTTGAGATGGTATACAGTACCTCTGTAGATGTGATTCTTTCCATTTTACCAATTGGATATGAAAGAGCCAAATTCTTTTGTTTTAAATAAAAAATAATATGCACAATGGAGAACTGATATTAAAAATAAAGTAAGGTAAAAACTTAGCATGGTGGATATACACAGTGCATCACAATGTTGGCATGTGTTTATTTAAAAATATTTCAGAGCATTTATTATGTATCAGAAACTGTTCTTGATTCTTGAGATACAGTAGTGAATAAGAAAGATAAATTCTAGTAAGGAAGAGTCATGATAAATAGATGCAGTTTAATTTTCAAAAATATTTAAGGAGAAAATTTTCAAAATAAAAGAGAATGGGGCAGGGAGTGTTGCCACAACGTATTGCAATAATGTGACATTTCAGTAACAACCTGAAAGAATTGTGTGTGAGCCATTCTGGGCAGAAGGACATGCAAGTGCAATATCCACAAAATGGAACTGTGCCTGGATCACCGGGGAGCCATGTGTGCTCACAGCAGAATCAAGGCCAAAGAGGTTTCAAATGGCAGATCTTTATCAGCCAATGGAGGCACTTTGGATTCTACTTTGTGTGAAGTAGGGAGACACGTGAAAAGTTTGGCCTGAGAAGTGACATGATCTGAGGTATATTTGAACCATATCACTATAGCTGCTGGGCTAAACATAACCCATAAGAGTACAGTCTAGAAACAAGGATATTACTTGAGGGCTATTGAAGTAATATAGATGAGAGGCAATAACTTTGCTAAGCGTAGTAGCAGCCTACGTATTAAGTATTAGTTGAATTCTAGATATATTTTGGAGGTAGAATTGAAAGGATTTTCAGAGTAGAATTGAAGAATTTTCAGAGTAGAATTGAAAGGATTCCAATAAAAATGGAGTGTAAGAAAAAAGAGTCAAGAATAATTAAGTTTTTTTGGTCTCAACAAACATAAAAATGGAGTTTCCATTTACTGAGTTGGGGAAGACTTTTAAAGAAACAGATTTACGTGTTTGTGTGTGTGTGTGTGTGTGTGTTGGTAGGGATGGGGGTTGAAATATCAATAGCTTGATTTTAGACAATATAAATCTGAGGTGCCTATTAGACGTCATAGATGGATATATAGAATAGGCATTTGTATACACAAATCTAGAGTTTAGGAAGATGTCTGAGCTGGATACATATACTGAAATTTATCAGGATACAGATGTCATTTAAAGCCATGGGCTGGGAAGATAACCAAGGATGAGAGCATTGGGAGAAAACAGCAATGATCCCAGGTATGAGCCAGGGGGATTTCTCCATTTAGAGGCTGGAGAGAAAGGCAGAAAACCCAGAGAATGTAGTAACCTGGAAGCCAGTCAAAGTGTCTCAAGGAAGACAGTGAGCAGATTAAGATTGAGACTTGGCCATTTGGTTCAGCAATATAGAAATCATTGTTTGATTAAGCAGATATTCTCCTGAAGAATGTAAAATTTATAATTTCAATAAATTATGTGCCATATTGTAGACCATAGTGCTCAACATTTTAATAGATGTTAGAAAAGATGCTGAGTTGGAATGCACAGTCATAGCCATTAGGGAAGAAGGCCTCCACTGGCTTTTTAGATGACCTGCTTGATTAGATAAGAAATTGACTAAGAGGCAGTAGTGTGATTCCTGCCCTGTGTTGATGTATCATGAAGTTCTTGTAAGACAAGTGTAAACCTTATGACTTTCACTATATTTTCATACTGAAAAATCCTTATGTGGTATTACTTCGCGTTTGAGGTATGGTAACTCCAAACCCATTGGATGAAAATATTTATATGAATTTTGAATGAAATCAGATTTGTAGGTGTTTGTACATGTATATTTGTGCTGTCAATATAGTATAATTGGCTTTCAAGTTTAGAAGTTTATTTAGGCACTAAACTGTTGTTATATCTGAGATCCCTTTATAGATTGCAGTCAACACAAACCTTGGTCAGCAAATGAGGTCACTAATATTTACTGTGTTCACTTGCCAGTGCTCAAGTGAGGATCAAATAAGAAAATTAAAAGGAGAAAATCATGTGACATTGTCACGTTATGAATAACATGTGACAATCTTTTCTTATATATAAAAACCTTTGCAGGTGTTATAGTGATCACTATAGTAAAACCCTTTTACATTTTCTATTTGAGGGAATTTGTGATAGAGATAATGCAAAACACAGACTAATCAAAATGTGAATTTATATTTTGGATTTTTGTAATGTAATTTGAATGGCTATAGACTTAACATTCTGGAAAATTATTTCATCTTGATAATCGGACTAAAGGAACTAGGAAATTATTTACATATATTTTCCTTTTCCCGTACTTCTTGGTTTCTGTGCTGAATCTGGACTCTATGGGAATGTGGGTCCTATGTCTTTGGAGGGGGATGAGAGTGATGGCATTTTATCAGATTAGTTTGAAGTCTGGTTAATTGTAGTTTTTTTCCCCACATAGGCATGTGAATTTACATATATTACCCAGATGCTTGGTCCTAATGTGGTGTTCACCATTGTCTTGTAAGATCCTTGAGGATTGGGGGCATGTCTTGTTTGCCAAGCTATACCAGATATTCTATAACTCTGAGAACTGATATAAGAACACCCCAAAGAGCTTAGGCTTCAGAGGCAGAAAACTGCGGTTCAAATCCTGCTCTATCACTTCCACAGCAAGTCACTCAACCTCTCGGAGTCTGTTTTCTTATTTAAAAATAACAATAATTACACTTACTTGGAATAACATATCAAAGTTAGTTCTACATATAGTCAGTTCTTACTCTTCTTAATATAGCAGTCAATTCATATTAATTAATAATTGCTACTAATACTATAATGATAACATTCTATGATGCAAGTTTGTCCTACCTTCTTTTGAGGTACTGGAGACAATAAAGTGTCTGCATTGCAAAATCCTTTTCAAATAGTTTGCACAGTAGCCAAAGTAAACCTTTAAAATCACGTAGTTTTTCCTGCTTAAAGCCTATTGGTGTTATGTTTGTGAAAACATCTTCAATTGTTTGGAAAGCCATGATCTAAACTCAAGCCCTTGACCCACTCCGCCTCTTTGCACCATGCACCAGCAGCCCTTGCCTTCCTTCTGCTGTCTTGTTGTGCCAAAGTCTTTCGTGCCTCAGAGTCTTCACTACCTGCTAGGGGTCTTCTCACTCTCCTTCCTTCGTTCCATCTATTGGTCAATTCCCGCTCTTCTTTTATGTCTCCGTTTACAGTGCACTTGGTATCTCAATGGTGTTTGATGGTTTGTGGCTGGAGAAGTCAGAAATGTTGGACTAATCTTCCCATGAAATTCACAAAGAACAGTAACACATGGCAAAGAACTACTGTCTCTTTAGTGGGCTAGTGCTGGGAATTCACAAAGAGTACTTTGGTGAAGCAAGTTGGAGAACATGGCTTAGACTGGCTAAAAGAGTGCAAGAAAGATGCCCAGACCCCAACAAGGAATCTGACTCAATTTACCCATATTTTTAAATGTAGGCATTCTTTTCTGAAACTAAAACCTGTTAGAATACTACCACTATTTTAATATGCTATCGCTGAGCACCTGCTATATGTGATATTGTACTGATTATTGTATCTGTTTTCTTTTAATTATAAGATATTCCAGATCCATTTTCTGACTAAAGTTGTAGTGAATGTGATAGAATAGATGATTCAGGCACTCTAATTTGGCTACATTCATAAAAACGTGCCCATAAATAGATAAAAGTTAATGATCTTGCCCCATATTTCATCATAAAGAGTTGGCTCGTAAAGTCCTTTTCTTGCTTACCTTGACTGTTGATGTACTGATTGAGAAGTTCATTGTCTCGTTTGTGATTCTTCCAGATGTGATGCTTGATATTTTCTATATGCGAGTTAGCCATCTACACCCAGGCATAGCCTGGATACAGTATTAAAATAGGTAATTAAAAAGATGGATGCCAAGCAAGAAAAAAAAAAAAGAGTTGGCTCATTTTAGATTGAAATTGTCTCTTAATTCTCCCTCGAGGAAGGCATTCTATGTGAAATTATAATTTTTTAAAACAATAATCTTAATAAATTTGTTTCTTTGATTGAAATTAAAGAATTCACATGTTTATATTGAAAGAACTTGTTGTTTCATGCAAATATGCTAGAAGCTTTCAAACTGCTGTTATAGGGCTTTGGGTATTGAAGCTGACAGATGTTGATGAACAGTACGTGCCAGTGATATACTCAATTTGGTATACAACAACTCTTTTTAAACATTTATCAAATCTATACTATTTTCCATATGCTTGGAGATTACAAAGGTAAATATAATGCAGTCCCTGTCCTTGAGGTCCTTATCAAGATGAATAAATAATTGTAGCAGCATGTAGTAAGTTATGTGTAAAACTTAAGCCCAGTATACCTAGTGCACAAAGAAAGAACACAGTGTCAGTTGGGGTTATATTTGTCTGATAGTAATAATAACAACAGAATACCCCAAATAACAAGATCAAAATTTACTTTTCTCTCAGGTCCAGCAAGAATATAGTAGGAAGTGTGTGGTGCCTCACCAGGTCCAGAGCTCAGGCTTCTCTCCTGTCCTGTTACTCCCCTGTTTGTGGCTTTCATTCCCAAGCTCTCTCATGGTCCAGAGTGGCTGCTGGTATACAGTTAGGTCTGCATGGAGCCATCAGAAAGCAAGAAGGGGAGAATATAGAACTCACCCTCACCTTTGAGGAATAAGTCCCAGAAGTTGTACGTAGTACATTGGCGCATATCCCATTGACTAAAAAGTGGCCCCATGGCCATACCTCCATATACTGAGAGTTTGGAAATACAATTTTTCTTCCAAGCAGTTTTATCCTCAAGTAGAATGATAGGCTATCTTGCTATGAAAGAGAGAAAGAATGGATGTTAGGGGACAACTAACTATAACAAAATCCCACCCAGCTAGGAATGAAAGTGAAAAGAACTATCAAGTGTTAACAATAAAATAATAACATTAGTGTGTGATGTTTTCACTTTAAGCTATATTATTTTTAAAAAAACATTTACAGAAAATTTATAGTTTAATTGAAAACTCACCGTAACAAACTTGCGGCCATTGACAGCAAAACGTTTAAGTTGTTTACACATAAAGGTGGAGCGTGCTGCAGGGGTATCTTAGCAGTTCTCCCAACAAGATGGAGTCCCCTGTTTCCCTTGTTCAAACTTGGGCATTATCATTATTATTTTCCCCAAATTATTACATGTAAATGCTTATGTGAAAGTGCAAAAGCTCCTTATAGAGAGTAGGTGATTTACCTTTCTAACATATTCTAATACATCAGGTACATTTGTATTACATATTTGTTGCAGTATAGAAGAAAAAGTGTTCAATACCTTCGTGTATTGTTGTTAACTTCAGACAAAATACGTAAGCTCATTAAGCTCATTAATCATTAATTAGGCAATTAGTGTCCTAAATGCTTTACATTATGCAGAAAACCTTGGTGAATTGTTAAGTATGTTTAAGAAGATTTTAGTCATGCTTGATGAAATTGGTTCAAGATTTTCGGATAGGCTTTAAGTTCTTTATTATTTTTTTCCCATTTAAAATATTGAAACACAGACTCTCACTATCTGAAAATTTACTATCAAACCCATTTTCTGGAACATATTAGGTACAAATAAAGAGGAATGCCTCTAATGAATGAATTCTAAAGCAGGAGGATGCAGTGGGGAGGAGACTGACTAGAAAGACAGAGACTTTTTTCAGAATGTATTCTTAATGTAATATGAATATTGAAAGATGATTTTTATAACTGACATTAAACACACACATCCAGATACACATAAATGTAGAGATTTGGTTCCTTTCATTCCCTTACCTTTGACTGCTTACTCGTGCATGAGTTCTCCATCTATGGAAAGAGTTGAGAATTGCAGGCTTTTTTTAAGGAACAACTCTGTTTGGAGTGATTTTTGAATTATTTTGCTTTCTACAGAGAAATTCAACAAAGGAAAAAAATAGTCATTTAATCTTAACTGGGAAGCTTTTCAATATGATTTAAATTATCCAAATCATGCAAAAGACTCATTTACATTCTGAAAGAGCAAGAAAAATATTGTTAAACGTTTGATTTGACAGCTAACATATACATTTTATGTCTAATTTATGATATAGAATGGTGTCATACTTACATGTTTTAAATAAATAGCACAGTAGCTTTCTAATGTAATCAAAGTTTTAAACACACTTGATAATTTTAAATAATTCATATATAACTCCAATAACTTAAATTGTTACAGTATTTTGTAGTTGTAGGTTTTTTTTATTATTTTAAAGTATCTAAAATTCACTCTCAAGAAATCTAGATTTACATTGTTTCCTGTAGAAAAATGTGATCTTATTTGATAAAACATTTTTCCTAGTCAATGTTTTAAAAAATAGAGAAAGAAAACCTTTCAGTAATTATTACATTATTTGAGATATGGGAGACATAGGTTTGTGATCTTTTTTAATCTGTAAGCGTTTTTCATCCCTATGCTATTTGTGGCTAAGTCAAGAATTTCATTGATTTGGATTAGACAGAACTGTTACATAGTATCGTTATACTATGCAGGTATCTTGTTTGTGTAGAATATTGAAAGCAAATTTATTTCATGCTGAATTTATAGAGATATTTACTTCATAGAGATATTTACTTCATAGAAATAGTACTCTTAGAGATATTTAAATAAATACACTTTAAATGTTCTAAATAGTATTTAATAAGAATCTAGTATTAAGCACATAATATGTTTCAGACACTATACTGAAAACTTTATGTAAGCTGACATGTGAAAGGTTGACTCTTCAAAGATCATGTCCATCTAGGAGATGAGAAGACTGTGTCTTAATGAGGTGAAACTGCAAAGCTTTAGGGTCTCAATAACTTATCACAAAAATCAGTCTATAAAACATGATTTTAATGTACTAATTAGCTTTAAAGGAAATCTACAGGTGAACTTATGAAGCAAAGTTCCTTTACTTGCATCTCAAGCATTTCTCTTACATCTCTCTTTCTGCCTACAGGTTTTTAATTTTATTTTCTTAACTCTTTCTTCCTTCTTGGCTTCTTTGTTCCTCATTGTAACATATGCCCAACTTCTTCTGATTCCTAGGATTTCTCTACAAATTCTCATTTTTACTCTTATTGTAGTTTTCTCTAGCAAGATGCACTCCTACTTCTGAATCTAATAGACTTTGACTTTATCAAAATTTACACATCATCTCTTAGTCTTAGTTTCTTCATTTGTGAAATGGAGATGCCAATCCTGACCTCATAGGGTTATTATGAAGATTAAATGAAATAATGAATGTAAAATGTTTGACATATACAGGCACTCAAATAATATTTGTTATTTGTATTAAAATTTGGCTCCCAGGATTTCACCTAATATCATTGTCAATATCTTTAGTCAGCAATGGGTTCTTTAAATTTTCTCAGTTTTCAGGGATCTGTAGATCATCTCCACTTGATGATCACTAGGCTACAAATAATATCTCCACCAGTTTTCAACTTAATAAAACCAAAATAACTTAAAGTCAAATGAAATACTTACAAAGCCTACTCTGTAACAAGCAACATATTGGGCACTGTCCCATATATTATCAATTTCAGTCTCATAGTACTTTCCTATTTTTCTGAATAGAGTGGTAATAAATTGAAATTTAGAACAACTGACTTGTCCAATGTCACATAAATAATATATAGTAGAGTAGAGTACAGAGTTGAACTCAGGTTTCTTAAAATATGATTTTATTTATTTATTTTTATTATTTTATTTTATTTTATTTTTTGAGGCAGAGTCTCTTTGTTGCCCAGCATGGAGTGCAATGGCACTATCTCGGCTCACTGCAACCTCCACCTCCTGGATTGAAGCGATTCTCCAGCTTCAGCCTCCTGAGTAGCTGGGACTACAGGCTTCTGCCACCATGTTTGTATTTTTTGTATTTTGTATTTTTGTATTTTTGTTTGCTAATGTTTGTATTTTTAGTAGAAACAGGGTTTCACCATATTGGCCAGGCTGGTCTCAAACTTCTGACCTCAAGAGATTTGCCTGTCTCAGCCTCCCAAGTTCTGGGATTACAGACATGAGCCACCACACCTGGCCAAAATCTGCGTTCTTTTTTTTGCCCCGTGCTCTTTGTATTTGTTTTAGACTTTTACAGACATTTGCTTCTTTGAGTTTGATTTTTCCCAAGCATCCTTCTTTGTGATGGTAAGTAGGGCAGCTTTGCACTCACAAGTAGTGTGAAGACGTGAAGGGATTTACTCATTTAGGTGGAAGAGCTGAAATTTAAAAACAGGTTAATCTACTTCAGTGTGCTACCTCTACTGCTTCTCTAAAATGAAGCTAGTAGTTTGCAAAATATTTGTATACCTCTAGATAATAGTCTAACTATAATGTGATAGAAGTACTATACCACACACTATTATTATACCTAAAATGGAATGTGTGTCAATACTGCACACATAGTGCACACAGTTGCACTAAATATTTTCCAGAATAATATTTTGTCTAGTAGAACTCCCAGTTGAGTTGATGGCTAGGACCTTTTTGTATTAGTTATCTATTGCTTCACTCTCATAAATTACCCCTAAATGTAGTATCTTCAAACAACTATAATCGTCTCTTATATCTCATGGCTTCTATAGGTCAGGAATTTGAGAAAATTTTTCTGAGTGTTTCAGGCTTGGATTCTTTCTTGAGGTTGCAGTCAGATGTCAGCTGATGCTGCATTCAACTAAAGACTTGACTAGTGCTGGAAGATTCGCTTCCAAAGTGATTCACTGATATGACTGGCAACTTGGCTAGAAAAGGTCATCCTTCTACAGATGAATCTCTCCATGGAGCCACTTGTGTATCCTCACAAGATGGCAGCTAACCTCCTCTAGAGCAAGAAACCCAAGAAATCAAGGCAGACGCTGCATGTCTTTATGACCTAGACTTAGAAATCACATACTGTCACTTCCTTCATATTTTATTAGCCTTACAGACCAGCCCTGCTTCAATGCGGAGAAGGCCTAGATAGAGCCCAAATATTACAAGTGTGGATTATCAGTGGCTATCTTGGAGGTTGGCTACCACATTTCAAGAAAAACAGCAACATTTTATTATTTGTTGAGCATAGAGAGGCAGTGTGTTGGGTCTGAAAGAGCACAGGTGTTGAATCTGATAGCTCCACCTTCCACCTCAGATTTATCACATACCAGCTGGTGGCCTATAGTATATTATTATCTAAATTCCCTTTTACAGAACTTTGGTGATTCTTTACTGTCAATTGAACAATGTATAAACACTAGCCTGGCATTGTAGACTCAAAAATTCTGTCCCTAATGTATTCTTCTCCCCCGCCCCGGCCTTTTATTTATTTATTTATTTTCAAACTATTCTTTTTGACTAGGGAAGAATTTACCATTTTGGAGTCCATTTGGGTTTTTTGAACTGTTCAAACCTCACGAATTATGTAAAATAACGTATATAGGAATATGTCCTTTGTTTCTAGAGAAATTTGCTCAGATTTTCTACCACTCCTTCCTTCTAGGAACAACTTAAATGAAAACTTATATGTGAAAACTTTAATCAACAGATAGAAAGATCATTTCCACCATCACCTCACACAACCCCTCAAAAAATTAAATATTTTGTTTTCAGTATGTAGTGGCACTTTTTGTATACTTCCTTGTATCATCATTTTTTAAGTTCATTTATTATCTCCTCAAAAAACTTCTAAACCCTTGAGGGCAAAAGTCATTTCTAAATTACTTTTGATTCTTCCAAGACTTTTGATTTTCTAGTTCAGATAAAACGTGTTCATATTAGAAAATTTGGAATGTATAGAAAATGAGATGGGAAAATCATTTTCATCCATCATCTGCAGTTTAAGCTCTAAATTCAAGGAGAGAAATGAAGAACAATACATTAACGAATTTTAATCACATGTGCATATAAATATGAATGATTTTAAATGTACTAATATATTCATATTGGTCAAATTATTTGGACAGGCAAGATTTTTTTTATTGTATAATGTGACTCCTTAATTTTCTATGTATTCTAAGATCAAATTGGCATTCTTCTGGTTTATTGGCAGCTATGCAAACTCTCTTACATCAGAAATAGATGAACCCAGAACCTGAGCCCAGGAGGCCTTGTGGCTCATTAGCCTGGAAGACTGTAATTGCCAAATAGGTCATGTGACCCTGTGGCTGGGGCAAACAATTTTTTGCCTCTCTGAAGGGGCAACCACAAGAATGAGCTATACAAAATGATCAATTTGACAACATCTCTACCACCAAAACTCTTAAAAATTAATATGACACATATAACAGGTACTTCTTGGGAATGCCCTCAGAGAATGTAAATAGTATATATCAAAGCAGATTTTTTATTTGCTGATAACAATCTAATATAAATATTCCCTTTTTACATGACCTGTAGTCCTATCTCCCTATCAAGTTCTTGGAAATGAAATAAAGGAATACTCCACACTTAGAAATGTACACTTGCCTCTCTCTTCATTAAACAAAAAAAGCCCTAAGAAATGTCCTTGGTCTCAGCCTCTTTCATAGATAGCTTCTTACCATCATAAAGTTATCACATGAGACTATATCCCATGCCTTAATTAATCCAATAACAACAGTTTCAATTTTTATGGGTTTTTTATGGGAGTATAGGAGAAATTAGAAACTCAAGGATTATCAGGTTTACTTTGCATGATTTAGATTTTGAATACTTATCAATAGATGTTCATGGTAGCATCAATAATAATAGTCTTGATTGTTGTCTTTTGCTATGCTGTTGAGGCATTAAGTATATTGGAGACATCTGTTTTCATTTCCATGTGTATTTGTTTTTGCTCAGTAACAACAGTGTGCAAAATTACTTATCTTTAGAATTCAGATTAAAGGAAAGCTTAATCAAATTGATATGTACCAGGTTGTATAGGCTATAGAATTGTTATTAAATGGAGGGAAACATATTCTGAATTCTGACTGGATGTGTTAAGTACAATGATTATTTGATTTAGCCAAGCAGTCAACAATAACTGGTATTATCTAGTCATGCAATATTAATTTAGTAAAAAGAATCATGTAGCCCTGTGTAATTCTTAAGCTTTTGGTCATAGTATTTCTAATATAACATTTCTAAAAAAGTATCTCATAAGAAATAAATATTTAGATATGTTTGTTAAACTAGTAAATATATTGACCTAAGAAGTCTATGTAATTATTTGGTTACTATAACTTAACTATGTAGATATTTCTTGTAAATATTTTATTTTTAATATCTGTAACAACCTAAAAATTTGAAAATATATTTGCGGTGTGGAATTTCACATGTAATTTGGAAATCTACAATCTGCCAGATAGGCCAACAATGGAAGCTGAGTAATGTTTGACAGTCTTGTTCTAAATCAATATCATTTTCAACATGATGGAAAATGAAATGCTTCCTTTTTCAGCTTCTGCATTATCACATTGGTGATGAGTCAACACACCTTTCTACCAAATTCCCTGCTAAAAAGACAAACGAAAGCATGGATGTCTTTCAGTTATTTTAGTTGAATTTCCTTAGATTAAAATAGGATATTTCTTAAAATATTTTAGAGACTAAAAGTGCTCAGAAGTATTCAGAATATACATTTCTTTTACCAAACATACAGACTCTTAAAATCATCTGGATGCTAAAAGAAAAGTCTGTGTAAAAATGGAGATTCAATAAACATACATGTATTGTGCACCTTCTGTGTGCTCATCTTTCCTTTATATTCTGCAGAAGCAGTTGGACACTGGCTTTACTTATAGCCAGAAATGTGCCATAGTGGTTCTGAAGAAAGTGGATAATCAAGGTGTTAGACTTTTGTCTTCTCATATCTGACATTAAAGTTTTTATTGAAGTTTAAAGAGTTTGGTAACCACAGTTCATGTAAAAAGGGAATATGGAAAAGAGTTTTGCTTGGAAACTCTTTAAGCTTCAATAAACAAAATTCAAGATGAATTTTTGCTTTATTATCTTCTATGGTGTGGCTTGATCCTGCCACCTCTCTTTCTGCATTTTATGTACAAAAGTCTCAATAAAACTATTGAGATTTTTGGTCAAATGCAGCAAACATTTGGATCAAATGCAGAAAAATTACTTTGTGATTTTTATAAGTTAGATAAATAGCTCTCCATGTAATTTTCATGTTAAGTTATAAATAATAGTTTCTATATACTATAGGCTGAATGTGTCTCCTCACAAATATATGTGTTGAAACTTCATTGCTAGTGTAAGAGGTTGGACCTTTAGGAGGTGATTAAATCATGAGGAATTAGGGCCATTACAAAAGAGGTTGAATGGAGATGCCTTGCCCCTCTGCCATGTGAGGACACAGCAAGAAGGTGACATCCAGAAGGAACAGAGCCCTCACCAGACACTGAATTTGTTGGCATCATGATATTGGACTTCCCAGCCTCTAGGACTGTGAGAAATACAGTTCTGTTGTTATCCAGTCTAGAATATTTTGTTATGGAAGCCTGAACAGGCTAAGACTTACTACAAGGTAGCACCAAAATCTTTGAAGTAGTGAATGAAGGTGGGAGATGGAGGAATATCAAAACATCTGTCCCATATGTTCAAACACTCTAGCTCCTGGCATTTTATTATCTCCAAAATTAAGACATTAAGCAATTCCAAAGATGTAGCTAATGTAAGTTACTGCTGTTATATTTGTTGAGTGATGTCATACTTAGGCAAAGCAGGTAGATACATCAATTAACATTGTCACATAAAAAAAGAACATGTGAGTGAATGGGAACTAGAAATGGTATATTTCAAAGAAGGGACAAGATGCATAGAGAGAACAATCTAGATATGATTTGGCCTCAAGAAGTCGCATGCAAGTAAGCACCCGAGATGCCAAAGGAAGACTAAAGGAAATCAATGTCAAAAGTTTATTCAGGGCCAGACCATGTCATAGGTATGAATGTTCTTTAATTTCAAGATACGGGCCAGTGCTTTTCAATCTTTAATGAACATACAAATCACCTTAGGGTTTTAGCTAAAATGCAGATTTTGATTCATTAGCATGTGGTGGTGCCCAAGATTCTCAAGATTCTGCATATCTAACAGGCTTCAGGTAATGTGATGCTGTGGGTCTTTGGACTACATTTTGATGTGGCTATTGGTTGCTAAAATTATTTTACTTGATTCAGAGAGACTTTTCCCTCTATCAGTTACTATAGAGACTTTATCTATAATTTTAGCAGAATATACTTTTGACCTTTTATTTTTACTTAAGCTATTGTACTGTTAGCACTATCATAATGGATGTTTGAAATTAATGTATTAAAACATAATGGAATCTAGTTGTGTTATGTTAATATGTATAATTGCAATGACATTTTTCCATAGTTTTTTGCATTAATTTGCCATGTCATAGACCATGATTTATTTCTATGATTATAAAATAATATGAATTTTAAAAGATACACTGTACAATTACATTTTAATTATAATAAATTTGAGATTTAGTTTTTAAATGGAATTTTTAATGTTATATTCACTTTTCCAAGATCTTAAATGATGTAAAGAAATCTTTGAATTCAAAATCCATGTGATCTGTTTAAACAACACAATTATGCCATGTAAATAGAAAGGCAAAATTTAAGAAACATTACTTTCAATTGCTAACTTTTATTTCCATTCTATTTTCACCAAAATAGATCACAGATCAAAGAAAGATTTAGTTCAAACTCTGTTTGTCTTACTGTTCTATTGTTAGGAAAGACGGCGCACAAAGTAAAGAGCACAGAAGCTATTGAAATATACTTTCTGTGGATTTCTAGCTTTGGTTCTATTATTTGTCTACCATCCCTTTCTAACAAATCTCATGTGAAGGCTTTGAGGTCTTCTTGTTAGAATAAAAACAAATAAGTAAAATAAATACAACACATGGCATGACAGTTTTTAACATTATGTCTTGTGATTATGAAACTTTCTTTTGCAAACCTTTACTTTACCTGTGATCACTTCTATGCGACAAAAGATTACACAGATGGTCATAAATAGCAATAAGAACAAACTATAAGATGACAGCTTGAAGCTACATTAAAAGAAGTGCTAAAAGAAGAGATATCACCTCTGATTTTCTGTCTGAGGGAAGTGTGGGGATTTTAGTTCCACCACTTCCTGTATATATTTAGCCGTATATAAATGATTAAACAATACTTCTGTCAGAGCCCCTACCCCATTCTTTATATCTCAACTCATCCACCCAAGAAATCATTTTCATTTATAGCTTAGAATAGCAGTTTATACTTGAGTATAATTTGCTAGTGATTCCAAATAAGGAAGTGTTATTCTTGCAACTGGGATTAAAAATATAGAAAATGTTTCTCAATATAGGAAAGTAATTATAGAACTCAGATTCTCTTGAATTGATGTAAACTAAAATCTGGGGGAAATAGTTGGATAGGAAAAAATTTCATATGGGTAAACACTCAGGAAGCAATAAAACAAACCTAGGGCATTATGGTCCAGCTTCTGAAGTATGTGGTTGTTAATGCCAGGCAGAGGTAAAAGCTTCTCTGAATGTCAATATGATTCATTTGTGGTGAAATCCTGAAATCCTTACATTTCAACATCTATTTATTTCTATTTAGTTCTTTATTATTTATTACTCAAATACCTATTACTTGAACATTTATTAGATTCACAGCAATATATGCTGTGTTATTAAGGGTGAGAAAAAGCAGATGAGAAGAGAAAGACTTTGCCTTTGAAGCTGTAATAATAGAGATGGAAATAATAGGCATACATAAAATTATTCGAATGCATAAGCAAATGTTTGATAATATAATGTAAAGTATTGGCTTTAAGAGAAAACAATGAGGAATATATTCAAGGAAGTCTTCTTGTAGATGGTCATACTGGAGACTAATGATGCATGTATATCAGGGGAAAGGAAGGAATGCAGGGTCTAGAGAACATAAGCAAAGTTGTGTAAGAGAGCGTGAGAGGTGTGTGTGTGTGTGTGTGTGTGTGTAGGGGTGTGTGTTTGTGGGGAGGTATATGTGCATGGAAATGTGTGCATGTGTTAGGGTATTTCCGTGTGGCCTTAGAAACAACAGATCACCCATAATTAAACAGAAAGAATGGAATGTATGAGAGGACTAAAAATACAGCAAGAACTGATTCGTTGTCAGAAGTACTGTCTTCCTCAGTTGTTTCATGTGTGAATTTCCAGACTCCTCAAATAGACTTTAGCTTCCTGGAGCTCTCTCTGTGGTACTCACATTATACTGATACATATGGGTTTAGAATTTGGCTTGTCCTAGAGTACTGGGCTCTTTCATTTTAGCTGGAAATGAATGGTATCTGGGAGAGAAGATGGGATACCCCTGGCACATCATGGATTTATATTTATTCATGAGGGTTTGTTTAAGAGTCTGTATAAATCCTCTGTAAATAAAAATGCTCTATCACATTTCAATCAGATTTCACCCCCATTCCTTAAGAAGAAATGTAGAATTTTAAAAAATAAAATGTGTAAAATAAATTCATAATGGGAAGCAGACCATGAAGGAGTGGTATCTGAATGAAAGATCTTGTATGTAAAATTCTATGATCTATATGTCTGATTATTTCTATCCTCTATCTTACATGACCACTTATGCATTTATTCAGAAGGATCTATGTGCCCTTATGAGTGACACAACTCCTATTCTCAAATAGCATTTGCCTTATAGGAGAAAACAGACATGTGGACACCTAACTCAATCTAATAAGACACTGGCTATGTGGGAGCACTGAAAGGTATATAAAAAATACCATGGAGTTCTAAAGAAGAAATAACTAGCCAGGCCTGCAGCGATTTGTGCAGATGGGGTGACAAAAGACTGAGAAAGATTTGCAGAGGAGAAACACTGGAATTGGGTCCTAAAAGATAAGTAGACATTTTTCAGGAAGTCAAGAAGAAAATGAACATTCCAGGCTTGCCTGACCCTCCCATTTCTTTGTAACTCCCATTTCTTTGTAACTGGCTGTTGCTTTTTCCAGAATTCATCTTTGTATCTCTTTGTTCACCTTAGATCTACAGTTTAAAAAACAAAATCACGGCTGCGTAATTACCTTCTGTTCACTAACCATCCAAATTAAAGCCCTTTTGACAAGTTGTATGTTACAGTATGCTAACCTTAGTGGCAGTGTGGGGTTATATGTGGGCATCTTGCCCTTATTCCACCAAATAAGCTCCTGCCTATTGCTTGCCCTACCCTGGGCATGTAATTGTTTCATGTTAATTACCTAATTAACAATCATTTACATCTATACTTATCACATCATGTGCCTCTTTTCAAAAACAAGTTTCACTGGTCATCTCTTATCTCCAAAATTGCCATTTTTTTTTTTTTTTTTTTCTTGAGACCATGTTTTGCTCGTCATCCAGGCTGGAGTGCAAAGGTGCAATCTCGGCTCACTGCTACCTCTGCCTCCCAGGTTCAAGCGATTCTCCTGCCTCAGCCTCCCGAGTAGCGGAATTATAGGCGTGTGCCACCACGCCTGGCTAATTTTTGTATTTTTAGTAGAGACGGGGTTTTACCACATTGGCCGGGCTGGTCTTGAACTCCTGACCTTAGGTGATCCACCCACCTCAGGCTCCCAAAGTGCTGGGATTACAGGTGTAAGCTAACATGCCCGGCTATATTCTTTATTTTGTTGTTGTTTTGCATAAACATTCCTTTCTACTAGTATAACAGTGATTAAAGAAAAATCATTAGGAAATTAAATGACAACAACTCTGAGAGGGTTAGTTTATAGAAATTTTTGTTTTAATATTTCACTACCCATAGCCTGTTTGAATATTAACCAGTATTACAATTTAGTCTTTTTCTATATAAATGATAATTTGATGTTGGATAGGCACAGATGTCTACAAAATGAGGAGAATTAAATGATACCTTAGACTAGCATTTCTCACATGCAAGCTCAGTGGTTCGTAAGTTCTAATTGTTTTATTTTGGTTTTCTGTTTTCACCTCAAATGAGTGATTCATTTACTAGTAAAATTACCAGAAAATATTACAAGTACCCAGTAAAATTTAAATTTCTGGTAAACAGTGAATGATTTTTATTATGTCCCTAAAACTTTTAGTATGGTACATACTTATCCATTATATAGGGATGTCCCTCAGTAGGACATACTGAAAAGTTATTCTATGTTTATCCAAAATTCAAATTTAACTGGTGTCCTCTATATTTATTTGCTAAATCTGTCAATCCCACTTATTAATAATAGAAAGCACATTTCTCTTTGTGAGGATGATTCACGAATACAAGATATTTCCATGGTACGAGACCTGAGTTTTTGGAATCAGTATTTCTCAGACTGGGCAACTATGGAAATGTGTTTTGCAGCTCTCAGGAATTATGTTTTCCTGGAACAGGTGTGGTACTCCATACGCTGGCTTTTAAAACTCTCTTATTAAAGTGGCAAACTGTAAAATTATGTAATTGCTTCCTCATTATCTGAGTTATTATCAAGCAGATAGAACAAATATCAAGAGGCAACAGAATTCTAGGAATTTGGAGTTGCAAGAAATATTAAATGTCACTTTGTCTAAGTAATTTATATTATTGCTAAGAAACTGAGCCACAGCTTCTGTTAAGTGACTTATTAACGAGTTAAGTTAATAAGCTGAGACTGATCCCAAGTCTTCCAGCTCTCAGTCTGATGTTATACAGGTATGTAAATATGAAAATGTGTGCTCATATTTACGTATGAGCTTAATTGCATAATTAAGATGCATAATTGTTTGGTTATTTAAATGAACGAATTAATTGAATACAAGAACTTTGAAACGCTTCTGTTTGGACATTATAAACCATAATAACAATCTCCAATAGCACTAATTGTTTACTATACTCAACTAGTTATCCATTGCCAGTTGCTAACAGCCGGGAGCCATACTGCTTAGTTTAAATCCTTGCTGCACCACCAACTTGCTATGTTACTTTGGGCAAGTAACTTCTTTGTTCCTCAATGTCTTTATCTATAAAAAGGTATTATGGTAATGATAGCTACATCAAAGACTGTAGTAACAAATTATGAAGATCTCTGTAAAGAATTTCTAGCAATGCCTCAAATTGATAAGGGTCTAATAAGAATTACCTATTATTATCTTGTTATTCTTCTTGGTGTTATTAATATATCAGATACCTACAAATGGTGAGACTGATTATTTCCCAACCTTTATCAGAGTATATGTGATTAAGAATGTGATAAAAAGCTGTAATTTAGATATAGATTTTTAGTACTTTTATGGAAGACTCAAAGGCATAACATTCAATGCTTTGTGAGGTTGGTGCTTTAATGTTTTTAAAGCGCATTAGACCCCCCTCTTTTAATTTACCAATCAAGACAAATATCCAAGTGACATGTCTGACATTCAACCCCTATTTCTCCTCTCATCTTTTTAAGATTAGTTAGAAAAATGTGCCCACAGTAGAAAATTATTATTTGAATTTGTGTGTTTGTGCCATCCTTTCAGTGACTCAAGAAAACCAATCATGTTAAGCCTCAGGTTGCCTTAGTGACTTCCCAAGAGGCTCAGTTGTTCACTCATGGGAAGAAGAGAAAGAGTGGCTTCCCCCTTTAGTTCTGTTAATTCCAATTAGGGATTTATAACCAGTAAGGTTTGGGATATGTTTCCAAATTTAGTGGCTGTAGTGTGTTAAATTCTGGAAGAGCCATAGGGGAAACTGATATATTTATCTCAGTAATACTTTTGGGCAAAAAAGACCAAGTAATACTTTTGAATAGAAAGGTCTTTAAAAAAAAAAAGTAATACTTTACCTGTTTTAAATTTGACTAAACAAGTAGGTAGCTGTTGTATTGCTATTTGGTGGATTCAAATCCATTATAATACTCTAAGGCACAGAAGAGCTGCATTTTTTTTCCGTGAAATACTCAAATTCATAAAATTCTGCTAACAGTTTATGGCAACATGATCCAGATCAATTTCCTTTATGTTGGTCTCTTAGCATGACTGTGGCAAAGAGTGAATCATTGTGTGTTCCTACTCCTCTGTGAGACCTAGAGAGACCTATTACTTGTTCTTTTAAGAGCTGGAATTTAGTTGAGGAGTTTCATAATTTCCAAAAGCTGTAGATAAGGAGAAGTGAAATGTAATACAGAAAGGCAAGACTCTCCTGGTTTGCAGTAATGTTGGGAATATCTACTGTGGAAATTCGTACCCATTCATTTCTCCACAGACCTGTTTGTATGTTTCTTCATGCATCCCTGCACTTACCTATTCATTCATTCATGCCCAAGAACTATGCAAGGTATAGGAGATACAAAGATAAGTAAGTATAGTACCTGTACCCAAAGTTGCTGTTGGAAATTTATACCAAAGCCTACAAAGTAAACAGATCTACTTCCAGCCTCAGCTCTATAAGTCTGGCTCTAAAATAAATCTAATAAAATCCTGGAAAATATTTTCACTTAATAACTGAGCTTTGAAGCAAATTATAATCTCCATATTAGCAGTAACCACATATTTAAAACTATATTCTCACTGTGCATGACATATAGTAGATAAATAGTTGTTTAAAGAGTGGAGTAATAACTAGATATATTCTTCAAAAAGCTGTGTGCTTTTTAGGTTCAAACAAACTGAAGCCATCTAAAGTAGAGAGCTGTTTAAGTTGTCATGCCTATAAAGAGTTGTTCTCAAGCTAGAAATGAAAGGGGGCAACATGGGAAATTTTAATGCTGTAGTGGAAGTTATAACCTCCACTTTGCTTTTAGATCAATTAGTAAATATTAGCCTGAACTTTCTCGTGGCAACCAGAATCTCTAAGTAAGTATCACATTCATACCAGAAACAACAGCTGTGATTTGTACATATTAAAATGATGAAGTTCTTTCCAGGTCTCAGGCCCAGAACCCTTTGCCATCACCCTTTGCCATCATAAAATCCTTAGTGAACTGAGTTATGTATATTTACTTCCTTATACCAAAGGCAGTTTGGAGGTTGGGGGTGGGGGTGGCAGGCAGCATTCTATTTTGGCATGTGGCTGAGGTGACGGGAGGATTTTAGCAGCTCGTGGGTGGGTGTTCAGGGAGCAGGTGGCATTGGGAGAAGGAAGTGACTGTCAGGATTTAGTGGCATTTGGGGGCGTGTATAGGCAGGCATTAAAAAAAAAAAAAAGAGTTGGATATTCTAAAAACACTTTGGTATTCTCATAATGGGAAATGTAATCCAGGGCTTTTGCTGTTCCAAGGCACGGCATTTTAGTTTGTCACCCTGTGCAGTTTTAGGAAAAAAGCCCAAAGGGTTAAAGTTAAATAAGAGCAGTAACGAATGCACATAGTGTGTTAACAAAATACGAATGATCCTTTGAGGTTTTAGTTTTTTTTAAAACAGCTTTGTTGATGTGCAATAGAGATATCAAATAAAACTACATATATTTAATATGTACAAGTTGATGAGTTTGGACATATGTGTAGACCACAACACCATCATTACAATCAAGATAGTAAACATATCCATCAGTTGCAAAAGTTTTCTTGTGCCCCTTTGGGTTTTTTGTTCTTTTTTTTGGTGTTTGTTTGTTTGTTTGTTTTAAGGCAGTGCTTTTGCTGGTCAATAGTAGCCTTTTTAATGTTCTTACTTTATCAGAGAGCAAACAGTTTTCACCTCACTGTTCCTATTTTCTGTCGATTTGAGAGACATCAACTGCCTCAAATGAAATGAAGCTGTTTCTGTGTATCAATTAGAACCGTATCAACAACTGATTACCTTTAACATATGGTGTCATGTGGCATATATGTCCTGAACTGCATCTCGAGTTGCTCATCTCTTAAGAAATCTGGGCACTCTGACGTGTACAATGAAAGCGTTTCTTCAGTTATTGATCTAATCATTATGATCCCAGCTTCTTTGGAGATATGGGGAGAATCAGTTTTGATTTAGTTCTCTGTTGAATAAACAAGCAAAACATATATATATATATATTCCATATATAACTTCCCCATCCCCAGTTTTTCAAGGACACTATTGAAGTCTTCAGTAAAAAAGGCTAAACAACAGAGATATGAAAAACTCAGGTATATTAACCACAATGATGTTACAAAGATATTTCTAGAAATGAATAACAAGTCTCTTTTTTAAGTAGGCTTTTGATAATCTGTGGTAATTTGTAAACACTGTCACATCAGAGCCGTAAAAAAGACAGTATTCAAAATCTTTGGGAAAATAGTTTTTCATAATTCAGTGTAATGTTTAAAGATAAGAATACCCTTCAAATGCTCATGTCACTTTAAAGACGTGTTAGGGCTTAAACACCTTAAATGTAGAAATTCAAATAGAAACTGATGTATTAGGCCTTAACTGCTGAACCTTTATAAGCTCATACTGAAATGGGAAATAGGGAGTTTTAAAACAAGTGTTTACTTAACCATTTATTAAAGGTTATGAAGGGGAAAGAATCAAGGTCAGTTATGCAGCAAATCAATGGTTGTGTGGTGAAAGCGGCGTCAGTAACAGATAGCCCCAGCTGCATATTTTGTTCCTCACAGGAAGAGTGTTCAGGCTGCAAGTACATTGGAAATAACAAGGGTATCTCTTGCTGTTCAGGGCTTTGCAAGAACCTGCTGGGAATGAAGTATCCAGGGCTCTTATGTAGTTTGTGTTGGGATTTCTATAAGTTACCATAATGAGGTATTTTCCTATTACCCTGAACCGGCTGGGCTATGAGAGTCTGCTTGTGCAATGATTGTTTTAAAGTATCTCCTTCTTAGGTGTCTCCTAATATATTTACAGTTTATAACTTGAAAAAATACTTCTTTTAATTAGCAGTGATAATCTGAAAAAAATTAAAATAGGATTTCACTGACAATTCAACATGAAAATGACCTTATTTGACTTTTCCTAACAGTTTTCAAGTGGTTTTTTGAATGCTCTTTTGTTTGTATTCATTTCTCCTCCAGAAACTGCCATTCATTAAGTGCTTTCCAAAACAAGAAATACCAGTATTTTTCATAATTACCGGTGTGAATTAGCAACATACCTGTTTCAAATAATGTTGATTGCCAAATATTATAGCATATTGTCATCATTGGTGTCAAATATAGAAACCAATTTAATGATTCTTATATATTTTTGGCAATGAAAAGCAAAAAATATGAGGCATGTTTCTCTTAATTTTACAAATACGGAGAGAAAATGTTAATTTTTTTCTGAAGCAGATCTTCCTTTGTACCTGACATTCATTTTGACAGTATGAAGAACCTGTAAATGGATCGATCAAAGTGTGTTGACATTTTAGTGGGTTTTAAAGGATTCTTGGTATTCAGGCAAGGCTGATGGCTTCATCTGCAGATGAGCCATATTGTTAAAATATTGAAACACTTCCTTACTGCTCAGAAAAAGGTGCCCTTCATTAAATGCCTCCAGAGTACCTCTGCCTCCCAAGCACCAAGACCCTCTGTGATCCAACATCTAAGGGAGTTTTGGGACAATATATTTTTTATATTGGACAGTCTATCTGGTTCTGTGATTTGGGTGGAGTTATTAGTTTGCATATAAAAATGTAGATTCAGAAATATTCATGGGTTATTATTATTTTAAAACCCCAAAGGAAGTTTTAACCCAATGTGTATTGTATCAGAGAGACTTATCTAATACAAGTACAATGATTCAAAGCATTCCCTGTATTTAAAAAAAAAAAACTGGTATAATTAATATGGCATTCTTTGGTGGGCAGGCTTAATAAGGAAGGAGAAAGAAATACTGGATCGTACTAATTATTACAATGTTTGTCTTAACATTGTTTTCACTTTTTTTGCATAACTAGAGGCTATAAGTCAGAACCGATAACTTAAACTCACAGAGACTGCGAATTAGCATTGTTCACAGCACATAGGTTTAGCTACTAACACACAAAAAATTTTTAAATAATTATTTTGCTCCTGTTAGACTCTATGATGTGGGATAGAAGGTACATAACACCTAGGGACCTTAACTTTCTCATCTGCAAAATGCAGAGTAGAACTAGGTTCTTTCTCCAGTTCTATAATTTGTATTCTTAGGTCCCATTTTCCCTTATGCATGATAATTCCACTGGAAGACTAGTGAAGATAGACCCTGGTGTCCAGTTACAGTTTCTAGCCATCTGTTATTTGGAGCTAAGTGAGAGCAATAACAGGACTTAATGAATAGTAGTCACAGACTTTCCTAGGCAGCATGACAATAATGTGATGTTTGAAAATGCCTGTCTAGATTTTGAATTCTAGCATATAGGGCAATACTTTTATTTTACAGATGAGAAACACTATGCCCTGAGAGTTAAGCCTGAAGTCAAGTTAGACAATTTCTGAACTGGAATTTAGGACTTGGGCAAGTATATTTGGGGGACATAAGTAACATTTTGAAAGTTAGACCTGTACTCTTTCATATATTATAATTACTATTATATAAAATATGTAAGTACTTTTAGGATGAGATGTCTCAGCAAACTACAGAATCTATGATTAAAAGAATATTAGTGCCATACAGTAGCACCTAATGACTAAACAAACTTGGAAAGCTAAAATAAATCTAATAAATAGTAGATTGTTAGGTAAAAGACCATTTTATTGTTTCACTTTACTTTTGTTTACTCATAATTTTTCTAAAATTCCTTTAAATTTTAACTTTAATTTTATAAATTCCTTTCAGATGTTCAAAAGATATAATTTATTTTATTAATAATAATATGGTTTAAAAAATATTTGGTGTGTCTCTACAACCCTACAACCCCCCAAAAGCCTATTTGTTATCCGGCGATCATTTCAGATGTTTTCTTTTTAAATTGTCCTGCTCACCTTATAGACAATACAAATTGACCTTTAGTATTTGTTTTTAGAATATAATGACTGACTTCATGCTTATATATGTTTGTGTGCTTATATGTGTATGTGTGAGTACACATGGGAATACACATTAAGTAGCTCCACATGGGCTTTATGCACATAATTATTCAATTTTGAAAAAATAAACAAACTGAAGTTCTTTCTGTCTATCTGTCCATCTGACTGGAATCACACTTATTGAGAAGACAGAGCATTGCATTCTGACCATGGAGAAAACACTGAATACCTGGCTATACCTGCTAAAGTCAGCCAATGCCAACAAATTTTGTAGATTTCTTTTTCATTTTTAGATAATAAAGAGAGATTTTAAAAAGGCTTTATAAGAAGGTTGTACAATGTGAAATCCTAAAAAGTTGTCTGGATATGGTATCAAAAGTAATAGTTTTTATCTTGATGACTTAAGATGAAGGGAGGATGCTTTTCTATTAAAAAGCAGAGAAATGAGATCAAACTCTTTGCTTAGGTTATATATCAATTTTAGGGCTTGATGAAACTTTACATGTGTATGAAATCTGTTTTACTAATACATTTCAAATTATACTGCTGCTATTTCTCTCTCTTGTCTAATAAGATGTGGCCTCGCTCCCTCTTCCCTGCAAGTGAAATCTCCTTCCACACATCTAAGCCTTCACTGAACAAAAAAATAGCTATATCATATGCATGAGTTATCAGCGAGCATGGACCCTAGCATTGATGTATATTTATTACTGAGCACATATTCAGTGCCGTGCAGGCACAAAATGTATATCTTCCTTGTATGTCATCGTTGAATCTTCACAATAACCCTATAGGGTAGTTCCTTTTCTTATTTTATTTAACAGTTAAGGAAACTGAGACTTAATAAGGTAAAGTAATTCGCCTATGTAAACAAAACTGATAAATGACAGAGCAAGGATTCACACCAAGACTGACCTAACCCCAGACTTCAACTCTAAACCATTATGTTATCCTACTTCTCCCCATGATAGGAAAATTTTACTTATAACATTTGTGTCTGAGAAGCCCAAGTCTTGCTTTGTACTATATTTTTGTCTTCTTATAGTTAAATATTTATTGATATCACAAAAACATCTTTTCTAAATGATCATACTTTAAGATAACATACAATATTGCTATTAGTTTCACCACAAATTTACTAAACTTTCAACCCAGATCAGATAGTACAGAAAGCTGAAGTGTCTTGTATTAGTAGTAGAAAGAGGTCTCTGCTGCACACTTGCTACAGTTGGGAGAAGAAACCCTGCTGATCAGGAGCTGCCCTCTTTTGGAGAAAGGCTGTGGCAACATACTTTTACGGAAGTATTATTCCGATAGCTGTGCCTTAAGATCTCACAAGTTTCTACTGTTACTTACGAAGATTTTTTTAAGACACTGGATAAATAAAAGACAGTTATAAAAATTACTCCCAAGTGTATTTCCATGTTTAGTTAGGTCTTAAATTATATGTAACATTCTATGTCAATGAGTGTTCTTGAACCACATTATATTTAATATTTGGAGAATATTTCCCTGTATACATGTGCCATAATTTATTTTTAAAATTATTTACCCACATCCTACATAGTGTGTCTCCAGTTTTTCCAAATTACTAACAATGCTATATAACACTTGTACTTTCTCTGCATGCTGCATTTTGTTTCTAAGTTTTTCCTCTGTTGAGGTTAACATACTGTGCTTAGGATTTACAAATAAATAATCTATTCTATCTCTAGGAGTATTTCTAATGGAGTTGCCTTTCCCTTTCACATTATAAATGCTCTTAACGGGCAGACCATGATAAAAACTTAAAAATGGGTCCCCAGAATTTCCCCAAATGATGTTTGAATAAGATGTAAAATGACCACCCACAATACTTGACCAAATAAGTATTCTGTGAAATTAGTCAGTGGAAAAAGCAATATCCTTTTACTACTCAAAATGCTCAAAAGAAATATAATTTTAACAATCAGAAATCACCCAAGAGCTAGCTTCAGACACTTGAATTGGATATGAAAATGAATTCCAACTTCTACTTTGCTTTTTTAGCTCTTACACTACACCCACTTGGTACTAATTATAATTTTTGCCATGTTTCAATTTATCTTAGACTCTGTGCTGTATAATGCCATAGTCATAGAACTTGCACACACACACACACACGCACACACGCCTGCAAGATCACTTACATCACTGACACTGTGAATGCAAATAAGAAATTCCTGAAAAGGCAAGTTCCGCCCTGCCAAAACTATCATTCTTATGAAATAAGAAAGAGAAAAGGTATGATAAAGAAAGAAAAATGTTTATAGTTGTCATTTTTATCTTTCTGCCTTAAAATCTAGGAAGAAAATCTTTTAAAAGAAAATCAAACAATTATTCTTTATGTTTTGTATGCACTGTATGATACTAGTGGAAAGTTCCTGATGACTTGTGAGTGTGAGAAAGGAGGTCAAAAGTAGAACAACGTTAAAATTGGATGTTATGGCACAATGAAATTTTATGGCTAAATCATTCATTGACTTTTTATCTTCTTAAGGATATGTTCTGTTGAGAACATTTGGTTAAACTTTAAAAGTCCGAGTCTGTTCCTTTGAGAATATTAATTTCACAGTAAAATTGTCAAATATAATCTGATGCTTTTAGTAAATGCTAATGTAGTATTAACTAGATTTTTTCCCCTTTTCTGCCTGACTTAGTACAATCTTACTTTATTTACTGATGTAATTATTAATTCTACTCATAGCTTAAATAAAAAGTAACTCTGAAGAAGCATTGAATCAAAAATTTTAATGAATAAAATTTCGAAGTGTTTATTATAATTTGTATATACATTAATGAAGAAAAAATTAATGAATTACATAAAAGAAAAGTAAAATTACCCATGATTAACCCAATAATCCCTGTGTGTATATTTTGGTACATATAGTCCAGATATGTACACACTGTTTTGCTTTGCCAGCTTTTTCTTTTTACCTAATGATGTAATTAACATCTTAATATGTTATTAATATTTTATTAAAACATTTATTAAAAACTGGTGTATATTTTTGTGAGAAGTCAGTAAATGTTTAAAAATAAATAGATTTTTTAATTAAGTGTGGAGACCTTTTCAAAGATGCTAAAGTAATTCAATAAACATTGCTGAAACAACTGGATATCCATCTACAAAAGAAAACAACAAAAAAATTTAGACCTGTACCTCACACCATATATAAAAATTAACTCAAAATGGATTATAAACCTAAGTATCAGAGCTAAAACTAGAAAACTATTAAAATAAAATATAAGAGAAAATATTTTTGTTTGTTAATTGGGTAAACATTTCTTGGAATGGCCACAAAAGCATAAAACATAAAAGGAAAAAATTGATACATTGTATTTCATCAAAATTAAAACTTCTGTTCCTTGAAAGATGCTGTTCAGAAAATGACTGAAAACCAGACTTAAAGAAAAAGTTTATAAAGCACATTTTTAATAAAAAATATATACTAACTAAAGACATATAACTAAATAGTGAGACAGCAGACAACTCCCTGATAATGGGCAAAATATTTGAACAAATCCTTCACCAAAGATGTAAAATGGCAAATTAGCATATGAAAAGATTTGCAACATCTTTAGTTACCAGAGAAATACTAATCAAAACCACAGCGACATACCCTTCATACCCACTAGAGTGACTAAAATTAAAAACACAAACATTAACAAGTGCGGACAAAATCTTGGTGTAGTTGAGATTAAAATAGGTTAATGTTGGGAGCATAAAATGGAAAGCTACTTTGGAAAGCAGTTTGGCAATTCCTTAAGTTAAATATATGTTTAATATATTTCCCAGCAATCAAACCCCAATTTAGCCAAGAGGAAGAAAAATTCACATCCGCACACAGATATATATTCCAGTGTTCATAGCAGTTTTATTCATAATAGCCACAATCTGTAAACAACTCAAATGTCTTGGCTGGTGAATGAATACACAAATTATGGTATATCTATACTACTCCTATTAAGCAACAAAAAGGAACAAACCATTGATACATAAAACAACACTGATGAATCTCAGAAACATCATGCTAAGTAAAAGAAGTCAGACTCAAAAGTCTACATTCTGTAGGATTCTATTCATATAAAATGCTAAGAAAAGCAAAAATGATAAGGTCAGAAAACAGTAACTGGGGGAGAGAGTGGGAATTGACTGCAAAGGGATATAAGGGTACTCATAAAGATGATAATAATATTTTATATCTTTATTGTCAAAATGCACCAAACTGTACACTAAAATATGATGAGTCATATTACATTACTTTATATTTTATTTAATTAACCTGACTTACAAAAACTAAAAGACAGAGGAACACTAGATCCCTCTTAGAGATTCACCAAACATATTAATTATCTTAAAAACTCTAAGACCTGAAGAAAACAATTTTTATTTCACTTTAGTAGGCTGGGAAATCCATAATATTTAATCTCATGGATAAAATATATTCTAAGTTATTTGAAATGCTTTCAGCATTTTGTAATTATTTAAAAAGCTACAGAGCTATTTTATTAAAATTATTAGAATAAATTATAAAAGTTTAATGCTTTGGTTATATATTGACAAATGTCTTCCTGAAAGGCTGTGCCAATTTTCATGACAGTGACTATTTCCACAGATGCACAGGACATTTTATGTTTTTAAATCTTTTCCAGCTTTATAAGTAATAAGTGGTTCTTTTTTATTATTTTCATTTGTTTTTTTTTACTATTAATAGTAAATATAAATATTTTCCAGTTTATTGGCCATTTATAATGTTTTCATTTTGAATTTTTTATATATATTCTTTATTCTTTCTCCTCCCTTAATTTTTTTTTTGTATTATTTAGTGGTATATAAGGTTTTTTTTAAATTGAAACCCTTTAATTTAAGATGTTATATTAAATTTCAGTATTATTATTTTTGAAATACATTTATTTTTAATGTTTTGATAATAGAAATTTTCCCTTATAGTGTATATGTCTTTGGAATAATGTTAAAGACATAATTTTCTTTTAAAAAATTATCACTGCTAATATAAAAGCAATGTATAATATTTTGCTTCACGGATAAGTGGTTTAGTAATTGGACTGATAGTGACTGATTCAGCACTCATATGTCTCTTTTGAATTCTTGTTGTTGAGCTCCTGGGACCAGCCTGTGATGGTATTAACCTTAGTATCAGGTTGTCTATTTACATAACCCTCTGGTCGGTTCAGAAAGTGCTGCCCGGTGCTGTTCTCATATCCATCATTGTGTGTGTGAGAAAAATGGTTGGGAGGGGAGTGAGATAGGGTAGAGATTTTATTGTTGGGGGAAGGTGTTGACATGGAAGAACTTTGACCATGTTTAGATGCTAGAGTCAATAATTCCCGAAACGTTTGAAAATAGTATTCCTGAGAATATTGCAGGGGTCCACATCCAAACACGTTTAGAGGGATTAGCTTTGATTAGAAGAAAACTATTGCCTACTAGGCCACACAGAAGGATGGGAACAGGGAAAGGGATATTTGCAAACAAGATGTGGGAGGACTTTGAGGTGAATCTTACCCAATTACCCATATCATTTCTATGGAACAGGGCAAGGTTGTTTGCTACAAATTGGGGGTTCAGGGCAGGTACCAGTTATTCATTTGAAAATTTGTACTGAGAATTGGAATTTTAAAATTCATTTTTGAAAACAAGGAATTCCAGAAGAGTATTTCTTACTTTTGTAAGAAATATTTGCCTTAAATATTTGTTTCAGGCCAATAGATCATATAAAATATATGTCTGAGACTATTTTAACAACTTCTGCTCCCATATTTATACTTCTCTGTTCTTTTAACTATAAGCTATAGTGTTATATAAAAAATTACAATAATACAAATAAATTACCCCCAAAGAATGCTTTTTGTTTTGTATTTAGGAAATAAAATTTGAAGTCATATGACACAGGAAAGTAAATAATATTTATTAAATAAATTACTCAAATGCCTTTTTCGCTGTAGGATATATGATATATGTTTGACCAAAACAAAGTCTGTTTTAATGTTATATAGCCTAAAATGAAATGTTTTGTAATTTACAGTGTCCTATGTAAAGAAACAATAGATATTTTTTAAAGCAACTTCAGTTTTCTAGTTTTAGCTCCTCATTGCTTTTTTTGTGTGACCCTCCAACTTGCAGATTGATTTTCTATTTGTGCTCCTGTTGCAGTTTTGAGATTCTTTGAATAAGCTCATCAGACATAAACTACTTAGTAGAGCTTTATTTCTGAGAAGCACCATTGTGACACTCAACAATTCCAAATTAACTCCCAATGCAAACCATGGAATTTTCAGCTTCTCCATTTCTTTGAAGGCCTGATAAATACTGCAGAGGAGGGATTCTGGGCTGAAGTAATTCTAGAAATGATGATCACATTAGACATTGCTGAGCTACCTTATTTTAATTTTCACCAGCCTTAAGCAGTTTATTAATCTGCCTGAACTAAACACCTTGTAATCTCAAAGCTAAAGATTTGAGCATAATATGTGAAAGAAAGAAGTTTAATGGAACAGAAAAACAGCTTTTAAAACATGTACCTACTAGATCTATAAACTGTGGGGGCTAGTTTGCAGCTATTTTGGCCTCACTGGCAATCTGGAATGGAATAAATTAGAGGACATACAAATAATCTAAATTCCCTGCTTTGATAAAATTTACATTAGGCCACTAAAAGAAGCAAGAAGTTAGTATCAATTACATGATTGAATTAGGTTACTTTTAACATTGTCTTCCCAATCAGAAAGTCTTTGTTAATTCTATTCTCTTTATGTGGTTTGTGATTGAATATGTCAGTTGGATACCACTTGGGACTATTCACCAAAATCTTTGGGTTTTTTGGGCAGTTTGTTTGTATTTGCTTTCTACTTCTGTTATTCCAGTTAATAAGCAAGTAGTAATGGATTCAAACCCATCACTTCTACTAGCAAAATAACTTACACATTCAACAATTATTTGCTGAGTGCTTGGCACTTTTCTATGTATTTGGAACACAAACTGAACAAAGCAAACAAAATCCCACTCTCATGAAGCTACATTTTATTGGAGAGAGACAGAAAATAAACAAAATACAATGTTTTTAAGTAGGAATGGTGGACAATGGAGCACAAAATAAGTATTTAAAAAATCTTCATGTGGCAAATGTAATAAGAGCTATTTTGACTCATAGTCCAAAAAGCTAGCCCTGAACCAGAGCTCTTTCATCCAAAGCAAGAGGATTTCCCACTAAAACATTTAAACATCATCAGCTTCATGGGTGTCTCAGTGCTTGCTTTCTTCCAACAAAGTTTCTTTGCTGGGGCTTAGCCAGGATGGCCTGTGTCCTTTTTGGCTAACACCGTAGCCTTCTCCTGAGTCCTGAGCCCAAAGCACAGTATTCTTTAAAGCTGACAATAATGTGTTTTCATTCATCAGTGACTTTCAGAAAAATGTGGACTAAAAGTTGCCTTCTCAAGAGCTGTGTGATAACATCTATAGGATATAGAAAACAAAATAAAATAGAAAAAAAGTTTGAGAAAGGACAAACCCGAATCTGTAGCAGTGGGTAATACTACCATAATGAAGGATCTGGGCCTGGTGGATGAGGTGTTCCATCAAGAGCCTGCTAGGAAATAGGTTAAATGTAAAAATGTTAATAAAAACAGTATTCTCCTATCAAAGTTATTTTTTTTTTTTTTTTTTTTTTTTTGAGACGGAGTCTCGCTCTGTCGCCCGGGCTGGAGTGCAGTGGTCGGATCTCAGCTCACTGCAAGCTCCGCCTCCCGGGTTTACGCCATTCTCCTGCCTCAGCCTCCGGAGTAGCTGGGACTACAGGCGCCGGCCACCTCGCCCGGCTATATTTTTGTATTTTTTTTTTTTAGTAGAGACGGGGTTTCACCGTGTTAGCCAGGATGGTCTCGATCTCCTGACCTCGTGATCCGCCCGTCTCGGCCTCCCAAAGTGCTGGGATTACAGGCTTGAGCCACCGCGCCCGGACCAAAGTTATTTTCTTACCTTTAAAATTTAATCATGAAAATAGATTGAGACCAGAGAGTAAATTCATTTTTAATGTCTGAGATTAAGCTCAAATTCCCACTGGAGTTAAAATATTGAGGAAGGGGCTGACTGCAGTCTGTATAAGCCCTACCATGTGTTGACTTTTCACCCTTGACCTGCTGTCCCTATCCTGCCCTCGTGGTGGGCATGATCCAGGGCGTTGGCAGGTGAGACAGGGAAGAAAAGTAAGGATGCAGGCAAAGATTGCACAAAGCTGGGAGGCTGGACATAGGGGAGAAGGTGGAGTGCTGCTGATGCAGAGGACTCCGAGTGTGGCTAAAATGCAGGACCACCGGGGCTGAGCTCAGAGGAGACCAAGCCTACACTGATTCAGGAGGACACAGGGCCAGAGACCAAGATCAGGAGCCAAGTTCAGGGGATCCAGAGTCAAAATAAGAGACTGAGGAAACAAAAGTGTCTGAATCCTGGCAGCCTGGGCCCCAAAAAGGACTCAAGAACTGGGAAAATTCTGCCTTGCCCTGTTGTGGGGAAACAAGTTTTTTTTTTCCTTATGTGTTTACTAACTGGGTTGGAATTAACTTCCAGAGTTCAGAGCCCCTTTCTGGGAACTCACCCCCTCTTACAATTTAGCAGGAGGGCAGAGATGACTGAGAACTTTTTACTACAGAAGCATCCATCACAAGCTGCAACATCTGATTATACTTTATTTCAGATATGGTCAAATTCAATAGCAGTAAGATAGTGAGCATTCTAATAACATTAAGTGTAGCATCAGGAAGTGACAAAGTGGGAGGATTAAGTGTCATTGCTTAACTTAAGCAACAAAGGAAGAACAGTTTCCCAAATTGCTTAGGTTTGCATAATACAGAGATACAAGGTAAGGTCACAAACAATATAAAAGAAAATAAGTTCTTACTTCACTCTCAACCCTTAAAAAGACTTTGGGTATAATTTTTGCATTGTAGACATATGGCTTTTGTTTGGGGAAAAAATATTAAGGATAATGTGGGAGAAAATATTAAAGGATAATTAAGGAAGAAGAAGTGCAGTAATACTTCTTAGTGCTTCCGTTATTGATCCTTGTCACCTATTTTTAGCATTTTATTCTAATATTTTCACAGTTTTTGTTTTGCAGAAAAAGCACTTATTTTATATTATAAACTCCGCATTGAGTAAGTATGTATTACTCTTGTGAAAATTCTCTTTTTAAGTGTAAAATTGAAGAAGCAATGATGAAGGCATGGTCAGAGAAATTAAAGAGAATAGGATGACTCTGCTTCCCAAAACTTAGAGAATTACTTAGGGAAAAGTAAAAATGATTTTTAAGAGGCTAAAATGTTAAATATCGATAAAGAGTTTGCACCTGACCCCCCTCCCCGCCCCCACCATTGGTTCTGCTGAGAGATGGATCTGGGCTGAGTGGAGGATGATCCTGAGCACAGATTTGTGTAGTGTTCTTGACCGTGGCAAAGATTGTAATATCTACTTTTTAAGAAAATGTTTTGATTGAGAACTCTCAACTTAGAAGGACTAGACGTCAAATTATTTCTATTTTTTTCAGTGAAGACTACCTCCTGAGGATTCTCCTGCTGTGATTCTCCTGCTATGAATTCATCTCTCTAAAAGTATTCTCCATCCAATTCTGTCACTTTTCAGTCACTTTCATTTAGTAAGAATAAACTGGTGTCAGGAGTGAGTTATCCACCCTCTTTAATATTTCAGTCTCACATTGATCCCAGGTTCCTTCGTTCTACACCTTGCTCTCTCCCTTCTCTCCTCAGTATATGTCACTGTGGCCCATACCTGTGGTGGAGGGTGTGGGCTTTAGGGTGTGAGCATGTCTTCTCCCCTTAGACACTTGCCTCCCTCTTCCTGCCCTGTCCTCCTACTGCTAGGGCTTGGAGCTGGGAGGGGAGAAGACAGTCCTCCTGTGGCATGCAGGGTGTGTCTGGCCTTCCTTGGGGAGTCCTCACTGCTTCTCTGATTCACACTGAACAGCCCTCAGTTCCCTCTGTGGGATGAATATCCAAATGCCTGTCTTCCCATAAGGTTTATGTGGTAGACTTTTAGAAGGCTCTATGGGAACCTGCACAGTGCTCCAGTGTGGGACATCTTCCTTTCTATCTTTCCTTGCCAAATGGTGAGAATGCAGTCTGCTAGCACTCTTCATATTGCTCCTTTTTCCAGTTCCAATGGCATCAGACATACCTTTGAGACAAGAAGTAATCACCAGTTCCCAAGTCACAGAATTATCAGTGTGAATCAAGTGTGAATTACCAAATTTCACACTTGAAAAAAGGAAGTGTGAAATTGAAGAGAGAGTGAAGAGAGAGTCACCATTATGTCAGTTCAGTACATCTTCCCAAAGATAATTTCTTTTTTCCTCCTACCCTTTTCGTTATCTCACTCTTGACAAAGGCCAGAGACTGCTTTGTCTTCTTTTGCCTTTGAGGGTATGAAAAATAGGGCCCACTTTGAACTTGGCCCTATAAATTTTAGGGGTTTCTTTCTCAACTTTTCTTTTTCAAGGTACCATCTTTGCAATAATCTCATTCTGCTTCGTGAAGGGTAGGGAGAGAAGGACTTTACATTATCCTTCTAGTAATACTAAAAGTTTACTATGTGTTTGGAGGTATTTCCTAACTCATTTGAAACTGAGGCCCAGAAACCTTTGTCTTGTCTGTTCAAGGTCACGCAGCTAGTAAATGGCAGAGCCAGAATTTAAATCTGAGTAGTCTAGCGAGAAAGGCTGAGTTCTAACCACTTCCTCTTGAGGCTTGTAAGATGTAATGCCTAGTCTTGGCTTGTGAAAGCCTAATCCTAAAACAGTAGGGTGTGGCTCTTAGAGGACACACCTGAGAATATTCCTTTTACGAGTGAGAATTCCAAGTCTTAATGCTGTGAAGCCTCATTAAAGCTTGGTATCAGCTACAAGACAGTAAATCACTGACCCCAGAGATGGTAAGATCCCAGTAAATTTGCTTTCTGTCTAAATAAAAAGCTTATTAAAACAAATGATAATTATTTTAGTGTGCTCTCCTTCTGTGGTCTAATTAACCACAAAAGTGGTTAATCTTGCAAAGTATTATATAATTTAGTGCCCATTTAGCTGTTTTTTTTAATTTAGTACACCCAAACATAAACAGTAGCAGATTTATTAGATGACCACAGCAGTTTTAAAAAATGATGCTCACAGATTAGTGGTAGATTCAAGCAAGGTGGAAACAAATGAATAATTTTATGCACTCTTCATAATATATTATGCTTTGTAAAAATTTCACAATCGATGGTAAATCTCAGAAATATAAAGCTATTTGTTGTAAAGATAATGGTGTACATAGTTTAGTTTCAAGTGGTTAAAACTGTGTTGATGTCCTTTGGAATACAGTTGCACTTTCTCAAATGAAATGTTGATTCTGTCTCCTTCAAGATGAGAGTGTAGTCCTCACAATGTTATAGAGGGATCTGAAGCTCCTCCAGCTTCCTTGGTTACCAGTTAAAGGACCTGCTGCCTCTGTAGCACATGTATGTAATAGGATATTTTCCATTGTAAGTTCAGGGAACTCCATCTAGGTTGCTTAAGGGATACTGCAGTATCTTGTGGAATTCCAGGAGGAATGATGTAGAAGGAACAGAGTAATAGTGAGAAATAGGGGCAAGAATACTCAGAGAAACCCTGGAAACTTTCACTTCCACTTTATCTCTGCAGGTGTACTTCCTTGGTTGACCACTCATTGACCTGCTTTCACTCTTTTTCATCTATTAAAATTAGAAAATATTCATCATCTACATTTCTTTTTTTTTTTTTTTTTTTCTTTTTTTTATTATACTTTAAGTTCTAGGGTACATGTGCATGACGTTATATCATGTATAACTCCCCAATGCAATCCCTCCCTCCTCCCCCCTCCCCATGATAGGCCCCAGTGTGTGATGTTCCCCTTCCCGAGTCCAAGTGATCTCATTGTTCAGTTCCCACCTATGAGTGAGAACATGCGGTGTTTGGTTTTTCTTCTTGTGATAGTTTGCTAAGAATGATGGTTTCCAGCTGCATCCATGTCCCTACAAAGGATGCAAACTCATCCTTTTTGATGGCTGCATAGTATTCCATGGTGTATATGTGCCACATTTTCTTAATCCAGTCTGTCACAGATGGACATTTGGGTTGATTCCAAGTCTTTGCTATTGTGAATAGTGCCGCAATAAACATACGTGTGCATGTGCCTTTGTAGTAGAGTAATTTATAATCCTTTGGGTATATACCCAGTAGTGGGATGGCTGGGTCATATGGTACATCTAGTTCTAGATCCTTGAGGAATCGCCATACTGTTTTCCATAATGGTTGAACTAGTTTACAATCCCACCAACAGTGTAAAAGTGTTCCTATTTCTCCACATCCTCTCCAACACCTGTTGTTTCCTGACTTCTTAATGATTGCCATTCTAACTGGTGTGAGATGGTATCTCATTGTAGTTTTGATTTGCATTTCTCTGATGGCGAGTGATGATGAGCATTTTTTCATGTGTCTGTTGGCTGTATGGATGTCTTCTTTTGAGAAATGTCTGTTCATATCCTTTCCCCACTTTTTGATGGGGTTGTTTTTTTTTTTCTTGTATATTTGTTTGAGTTCTTTGTAGATTCTGGATATTAGCCCTTTGTCAGATGAGTAGGTTGCAAAAATTTTTTCCCATTCTGTAGGTTGCCTGTTCACTCTGATGGTAGTTTCTTTAGCTGTGCAAAAGCTCTTTAGTTTAATTAGATCCCATGTGTCAATTTTTGCTTTTGCTGCCGTTGCTTTTGGTGTTTTAGACATGAAGTCCTTGCCCATGCCTATGTCCTGAATGGTACTACCTAGATTTTCTTCTAGGGTTCTTATGGTATTAGGTCTAACATTAAGTCTCTAATCCATCTTGAATTAATTTTCGTATAAGGGGTAAGGAAAGGATCCAGTTTCAGCTTTCTACTTATGGCTAGCCAATTTTCCCAGCACCATTTATTAATAGGGAATCCTTTCCCCATTTCTTGTTTCTCTCAGGTTTGTCAAAGATCAGGGCTGTAGATGTGTGGTATTATTTCTGAGGACTCTGTTCTGTTCCATTGGTCTATATCTCTGTTGTGGTACCAGTACCATGCTGTTTTGGTTACTGTAGCCTTGTAGTATAGTTTGAAGTCAGGTAGCGTGACGCCTCCAGCTTTGTCCTTTTGACTTAGGATTGTCTTGGCAATGCGGGCTCTTTTTTGGTTCCATATGAACTTTAAAGCAGTTTTTTCCAATTCTGTGAAGAAACTCATTGGTAGCTTGATGGGGATGGCATTGAATCTATAAATCACCTTGGGCAGTATGGTCATTTTCACGATATTGATTCTTCCTATCCATGAGCATGGTATGTTCTTCCATTTGTTTGTGTCCTCTTTGATTTCACTGAGCAGTGGTTTGTAGTTCTCCTTGAAGAGGTCCTTTACATCCCTTGTAAGCTGGATTCCTAGGTATTTTATTCTTTGAAGCAATTGTGAATGGAAGTTCATTCCTGATTTGGCTCTCTGCTTGTCTGTTACTGGTGTATAAGAATGCTTGTGATTTTTGCACATTAATTTTGTATCCTGAGACTTTGCTGAAGTTGCTTATCAGCTTAAGGAGATTTTGGGCTGAGACAATGGGGTTTTCTAAATATACAATCATGTCATCTGCAAACAGGGACAATTTGACTTCTTCTTTTCCTAACTGGATACCCTTGATTTCTTTCTCTTGCCTGATTGCCCTAGCCAGAACTTCCAATACTATGTTGAATAGGAGTGGTGAGAGAGGGCATCCCTGTCTTGTGCCAGTTTTCAAAGGGAATTTTTCCAGTTTTTGCCCATTCAGTATGATATTAGCTGTGGGTTTGTCATAAATAGCTCTTTTATTTTGAGGTACGTTCCATCAATACAAATTTATTGAGCGTTTTTAGCATGAAGGGCTGTTGAATTTTGTCAAAAGCCTTTTCTGCATCTATTGAGATAATTATGTGGTTCTTGTCTTTGGTTCTGTTTATATGCTGGATTACGTTTATTGATTTGCGAATGTTGAACCAGCCTTGCATCCCAGGGATGAAGCCCACTTGATCATGGTGGATAAGCTTTTTGATGTGCTGCTGAATCCGGTTTGCCAGTATTTTATTGAGGATTTTTGCATCGATGTTCATCAGGGATATTGGTCTAAAATTCTCTTTTTTTGTTGTGTCTCTGCCAGGCTTTGGTATCAGGATGATGTTGGCCTCATAAAAAGAGTTAGGGAGGATTCCCTCTTTTTCTATTGATTGAAATAGTTTCAGAAGGAATGGTACCAGCTCCTCCTTGTACCTCTGGTAGAATTCAGCTGTGAATCCATCTGGTCCTGGACTTTTTTTGGTGGGTAGGCTATTAATTGTTGCCTCAATTTCAGAGCCTGCTATTGGTCTATTCAGGGATTCAACTTCTTCCTGGTTTAGTCTTGGGAGAGTGTAAGTGTCCAGGAAGTTATCCATTTCTTCTAGATTTTCTAGTTGATTTGCGTAGAGGCATTTATAGTATTCTCTGATGGTGTTTGTATTTCTGTGGGGTCGGTGGTGATATCCCCTTTATCATTTTTTATTGCGTCTATTTGATTCTTCTCTCTTTTCTTCTTTATTAGTCTAGCTAGCGGTCTGTCAATTTTGTTGATCTTTTCAAAAAACCAACTCCTGGATTCATTGATTTTTTGGAGGGTTTTTTGTGTCTCTATCTCCTTCAGTTCTGCTCTGATCTTAGTTATTTCTTGCCTTCTGCTAGCTTTTGAATGTGTTTGCTCTTGCCTCTCTAGTTCTTTTAATTGTGATGTTAGAGTGTCAATTTTAGATCTCTCCTGCTTTCTCTTGTGGGCATTTAGTGCTATAAATTTCCCTCTACACACTGCTTTAAATGTGTCCCAGAGATTCTGGTATGTTGTATCTTTGTTCTCATTGGTTTCAAAGAACATCTTTATTTCTGCTTTCATTTCGTTATGTACCCAGTAGTCATTCAGGAGCAGGTTGTTCAGTTTCCATGTAGTTGAGCGGTTTGATTGAGTTTCTTAGTCCTGAGTTCTAGTTTGATTGCACTGTGGTCTGAGAGACAGTTTGTTATAATTTCAGTTCTTGTACATTTGCTGAGGAGTGCTTTACTTCCAATTATGTGGTCAATTTTGGAATAAGTGCGATGTGGTGCTGAGAAGAATGTATATTTGTTGATTTGGGGTGGAGAGTTCTATAGATGTCTATTAGGTCCGCTTGTTGCAGAGATGAGTTCAATTCCTGGATATCCTTGTTAACTTTCTGTCTCGTTGATCTGTCTAATGTTGACAGTGGAGTGTTGAAGTCTCCCATTATTATTGTATGGGAGTCTAAGTCTCTTTGTAGGTCTCTAAGGACTTGCTTTATGAATCTGGGTGCTCCTGTATTGGGTGCATAGATATTTAGGAGAGTTAGCTCTTCCTGTTGAATTGATCCCTTTACCATTATGTAATGGCCTTCTTTGTCTCTTTTGATCTTTGATGGTTTAAAGTCTGTTTTATCAGAGACTAGGATTGCAACCCTGCTTTTTTTGTTCTCCATTTGCTTGGTAGATCTTCCTCCATCCCTTTATTTTGAGCCTATGTATGTCTCTGCATGTGAGATGGGTCTCTGAATACAGCAGACTGATGGGTCTTGACTCTTTATCCAGTTTGCCAGTCTGTGTCTTTTAATTGGAGCATTTAGTCCATTGACATTTAAGGTTATATTGTTATGTGTGAACTTGATCCTGTCATTATGATATTAACTGGTTATTTTGCTCGTTAGTTGATGCAGTTTCTTCCTAGCCTCGATGGTCTTTACATTTTGGCATGTTTTTGCAATGGCTGGTACGGTTGTTCCTTTCCATGTTTAGGGCTTCCTTCAGGGTCTCTTGTAAGGCAGGCCTGGTGGTGACAAAATCTCTAAGCATTTGCTTATCTGTAAAGGATTTTATTTCTCCTTCACTGATGAAGCTTAGTTTGGCTGGATATGAAATTCTCGGTTGAAAATTCTTTTCTTTAAGAACGTTGAATATTGGCCCCCACTCTCTTCTGGCTTGTAGAGTTTCTGCCGAGAGGTCTGCTGTTATTCTGATGGGCTTCCCTTTGTGGGTAACCCGACCTTTCTCTCTGGCTGCCCTTAAGATTTTTTCCTTCATTTCAACTTTGGTGAATCTGGCAATTATGTGTCTTGGAGTTGCTCTTCTGGAGGAGTATCTTTGTGGCGTTCTCTGTATTTCCTGAATTTGAATGTTGGCCTGCCCTACTAGGTTGGGGAAGTTCTCCTGGATGATATCCTGAAGAGTGTTTTCCAACTTGGTTCCATTTTCCCCCTCACTTTCAGGCACCCCAATCAGACGTAGATTTGGTCTTTTTACATAATCCCATACTTCTTGCAGGCTTTGTTCATTTCTTTTTCTTCTTTTTCTTTTGGTTTTCTCTTCGCTTCATTTCATTCATTTGATCCTCAATCGCTGATACTCTTTCCTCCAGTTGATCGAGTCGGTTACCGAAGCTTGTGCATTTGTCACGTATTTCTCGTGTCATGGTTTTCATCTCTGTCATTTCGTTTATGATCTTCTCTGCATTAATTAGTCTAGCTGTCAATTCTTCCACTTTTTTTTCAAGATTTTTAGTTTCTTTGCGCTGGGTACGTAATTCCTCCTTTAGCTCTGAGAGGTTTGATGGACTGAAGCCTTCTTCTCTCATCTCGTCAAAGTCATTCTCTGACCAGCTTTGATCCGTTGCTGGCGATGGGCTGCGCTCCTTTGCAGGGGGAGATGCGCTCTTATTTTTTGAATTTCCAGCTTTTCTGCCCTGCTTCTTCCCCATCTTTGTGGTTTTATCTGTCTCTGGACTTTGATGATGGTGAGTACTGATGGGGTTTTGGTATAGGTGTCCTTCCTGTTTGATCGTTTTCCGTCTGACAGTCAGAAGGACTGTCTGTTGGTCTGTTAGAGATTGCTTGAGGTCCACTCCAGACCCTGTTTGCCTGGGTATAGCGCAGAGGTTGGCGAAGATAGAATATTGCTGAACAGCGAGTGTACCTGTCTGATTCTTTCTTTGGAAGTTTCCTCTCAGGGGTGACGCCACCCTGTGAGGTGTGGGGTATCAGACTGCCCCTAGTGGGGGATGTCTCCAGCTAGGCTACTCAGGGGTCAGGGACCCACCTGAGCAGGCAGTCTGTCCGTTCTCAGATCTCAACCTCCGCGTTAGGAGATCCACGGCTCTCCCCAAAGCTGTCAGACAGAGTCGTTCGGGTCTGCAGCGGCCCCGCTCTTTCCCCTAATGGACTGCAGCTGTGCGCTGTCCGCAGCGGTAGCGTCTACAGAGACAGGCAGGCTTCCTTGAGCTGCTGTGAGCTCCACCCAGTTCGAGCTTCCCAGCGGCTTTGTTTACCTACTTAAGCCTCAGCAATGGCGGGCGCCCCTCCCCCAGCCTCGCTGCTGCCTTGCGGATAGATCGCCGCAGACGGCTGTGTTAGCAGTGAGGGAGGCTCCGTGGGCGTGGGACCCTCCCGGCCAGGTGTGGGATATATTCTCCTGGTGTGCCTGTTTCCTTAAAGCGCAGTATTGGGGTGGGAGTTACCCGATTTTCCAGGTGTTGTGTGTCTCAGTTCCCCTGGCTAGGAAAAGGGATTTCCTTCCCCCTTGCGCTTCCAGGTGAGGCGATGCCTCGCCCTGCTTCAGCTCACGCTGGTCAGGCTGCAGCAGCTGACCCGCACCAATTGTCCGGCACTCCCTAGAGAGATGACCCCAGTACCTCAGTTGAAAATGCAGAAATCACCGGTCCTCTGTGTCGCTCGCGCTGGGAGTTGGAGACTGGAGCTGTTCCTATTCGGCCATCTTGCTCCGCCCCCCTCATCATCTACATTTCTTTGAAGTGTAAGCATGGTGGACTGTAAATATCATGGACTTTGAAATTGGACTGACCTAGATTTCGTATTTCGGTTTTGCCACTTGCATATGTTGGGCAAATCATTGAATCTGAATTTCCTTATGTGTAAAAATAATATGAGATTTACTGAGGTTTAATGAGAACTAAATGAGATGCCATAGGTAAAGCATCTGTATTTTTTGTCTATGTGTTTGTTGTTCTCTTCCTTGTTGATTTGGTTGTTGCTTGGCTAATAATATAGCACAAACATAATCATACCATACAAGACACTTTGTTTGATCGTGTGTTTGTCAATTTACACTTTTAGTATGAAAAGGGAAAGCACAAAAGTTGTATTCACATGCTGGTGGGGAATTTGCTTCTGAGTGAGAGGGTCCCTGCAGTTACACTAGTTCTACCATGTTGGACCACAGGGTTAATCTTATTTAACCTATTTACTAGCTGGATAGACAGGAAGAGCTGAATGATAGCCTAATACTTCCTGAAGTGAACCTTCCAAGTTTAATTATGTCCCAGAACCCAGGCTGTTTCTATAAGCATTTCTCTCAGGATCTATCCCAAAGTCTAACTAGCCTTGGCATATGACTGACTCCTGTCTCTAAAGTGTCCCCAGTCCCTTTGTTTCTCACCATGACCAGACTCTTTGAACTGTATTTCTTTCCTCCCCATGTCTCATACGTACATTCTGATAACTGTAGCTCATGTAGAAATGTTTGCACCATAGTCTCCTTCCATCTGATTTTTTAGATGGCATATTTATGTTGCCTATTTAATTTCTTTCTGTGTTTCTCAAATTTCTGGGAAAGAAAACAGAGAATCAGTAGACCCTTGGCTTTGGTGGAGAATTATCTGTTGGATTTACTCTTTGTGAGTGACCCGGTCAGCCCTGTTCCTGTAGTGGTTTGTTACTTTGTAGAAACAGATTTGGATTGTTTCCACCGTGAGTTAAGATAGACAGGAGTAAAGATTACACAGAATGCTTGCCATCTACCTAGAGTGTTTTTGGCATCTCCTTGAAAATTCATGGACTGTACTCATAAAGATATATGCAGTTATTCTCCCCAAGTGAGGTGCATTTCATTCCTTTGTGAAGAATGTTACTGGAAATGAAGCCTATTTTAATGACTGGTGTTGGAATAGAAAAGAACACAAAGAAGTCAAGGAAATAATGCTTTTGAATCAGGAAATAAATTCATGTTTATGAAACTTAAGAGTAGAATATCAGATTTGGCAGTAATTAATATATGTGACATGAATAAGTTTACAATACTCTGTAAATACAATCAAGCAATAATGATTCATAAAACTGTTTCACAGAGTATTGAAACCAGTCCCCAGATTTTATTTTATTATTTTTATTTTACTTTAAGTTCAGGATACAAATGTAGAACGTGTAGGTTTGTTACATAAGTATACGTGTGCCATGGTGGTGGACCTATCAACCCGTCATCTAGGCTTTAAGCCCTGCATGCATTAGCTATTTGTCCTAATGTTCTCCCTCCCTCACCCACCACCCCCAGACTGGCCCTAGTATGTGTTTCCCTCCTTGTGTCCATTTGTTCTCATTGTTCAAGTCCCACTTATGAGTGAGAGCATGTGGTGTTTGGTCTCCTGTTCCTATGTTAGTTTGCTGAGGTTGATGGCTTCCATTTTCATCCATGTCCCTGCAAATGACATGATCTCATTAGTTTTTATGGCTGCACAGTATTCCATGGTGTATATGTACCACATTTTCTTTATCCAGTCTATCATTAGTAGGCAGTTAGGTTGGTTCCATGTCTTTGCTATTGTAAATAGTGCTACAATAAACATACATGTGCGTGTGTCTTTATAGTAGAATGATTTATATTCCTTTGGGTATATACCCAGTAATGGAATTGCTGGGTCAAATGGTATTTCTGGTTCTTGATCCTTGAGGAATTGCCACACTGTCTTCCACAATGGTTGAACTAATTTACATTCCCACCAACAGTGTAAAAGCGTTCCTATTTCTCCACAGCTTCACCCACATCTATTGTTTCTTGACTTTTTAATAATCGACATTCTGACTGCCATGAGATAGTATCTCATTGTGGTTTTGATTTGCAGTTCTCTAGTGATCAGTGATGTTCAGTTTTTATTCATATGTTTGTTGGCCGCATAAATGTCTTCTTCTGAGAAGTGTCTTTGCATATTCTTTGCCCACTTTTGATGGGTTGTTTGTTTTTTTTCTTGCAAATTTGTTTAAGTTCCTTATAGATTCTGGATATTAGACCTTTGTCAGATGGGTAGATTGCAAAAATTTTCTCCCATTCTGTAGGTTGCCTGTTCACTCTAATGGTAATTCTTTTGCTGTGCAGAAGTTCTTTAATTTAATTATATCCCATTTGCCAACTTTCGCTTTTGTTGCAATTGCTTTTGATGTTTCATCGTGAAGTCTTTGCCCATGCTTATGTCCTGAATGGTATTCCTTAGGTTTTCTTCTAAGATTTTTATTGTTTTGAGTTTTACGCTTAAGTCTTTAATCCATCTTGAGTTAATTTTTGTATACGGTGTAATGTCCCTCTATTATTTGCATCATGAAATAATAGAGGGACATTTGAGAACTGGGGAGTTCACAGAGGTCTTGGGATTTGGACTTTGTGACTGTCAAGAAACTGCTTTTTATTTCTTTTTAAAATAAGAATAACAGTGGCATTTCATGAACACCTGCTACATTCAGAGCACACTCCTGGGTGTTCCTTATTTATTATTATATTTATTTCTCACAAGTACACAAGGGAGATCTTAATTTTCCTTTAAAGATAAATAAACTGATTCAAAGGGGTAAATTTTCATGTCGAAAGTCACACAGTTTGTATTTCCATGAGTAACCCAAAGACATTTTCAAAAATACTGTAAACAGGTAGAGTTTGACTTCTTCTCTTCCTATTTACATGCTTTTTATATTTTTCTCTTGTCTTATTGCTCTGGCTAGGATTTCCAGCACTGTGTTGAATAGGAGTGGTGAGAGTGGGCATTCTTGTCTTGCTCTGGTGTTCAATGGGATAGCCTCCAGCTTTTGTCCATTCAGTATGATATTGGCCATGGGTTTTTCATAGATGGCTCTTATTATTTTTACATCATTAATTATTAGAGAAATCAAAATCAAAATCATAATGTGATATCATCTCACTTCAATCAGATTGGCTATTAAGTCAAAAAATAACAGATGCTGGTAAGGTTGTGGAGAAAAGAGAATGCTTATTAACTACTGGTGGAAATGTAAATTAGTTTATCCATTGTGAAAAGCAGTTTGGTTATTTCCCAAATAACTTAAAACAGAATTAACATTTGACCCAGGAATCCCATTATTGGGTATATGCCCAAAGGAATATAAGTTGTTCTACCATAAAGACACATTCCTGCCTGTGTTCATCACAGCACTATTCACAATAGGAAAGATATGAAATCAACCTAAATGCCCATCTATAGTAAACTGGATAAAGAAAAGGTGGTATATATGCACCGTGGAATACTATGAAGGCATGAAAAAAGAATGAGATCATGCCCTTTTCAGCAACATGGATGGAGCTGGAGGCCATTGTACTAAGCAATCTAACACAGGAACAGAAAACTAAATACCATATTTTCTCCCTTACAAGTGGGAGTTAAACACTGAGTACATATGGACACAAAGAAGAGAATGATAGACACCAGAGCCTACTTGACAGTGGAGGGTGGGAGGCAGTGAGGATCAAAAAAAGCTGCTTATCAGGTACTATGCTTATTACCTGGTTGACAAAATAATCTGTATACCAACCACCCATGACATGTGGTTTGCATGTCTAACAAACCTGTACATGTACCCTGAGCCTAAAATAAAAGTTAAAACATAAATTTAAAAATGTAAATTATAGAAGTTTAAAAAATAACTATAAAAGAATGCCTTATGCATTATTATGCATAACTGAAATTGTTACTCTGATTTTTCTCCTCCAAACTGGAAAGATAGTAGACTTTTTTCCTTTCATATTTTCATATTTTGACTTCGGCATATGAATTCTCTTGCCTAAAAGCTTAATTCTACCATGCCAGCCCTATGAGTGCTGCATTTGGCCTCTAATCACAAATATGACCATTATCTTTTAAATAGGTAGTTGTCTTAGAATATTTGTTTTAGTTCTTAATTTCAATATTCATTTAGCACTTCTACATTTACAAAGGAAGTTGAAGTTGCTTGTAAGTTAAACATAATAGAAAATAAGAAAATTAAGGTTAAATAAGTAAATAGATTACCTAAACTATACAGAGTAGATATTAAAGAATACCTAAGAGAAGCTCATTTGTACACCTAGATTCTAACATTATTCTCAGTTTTGTGGCAACTAAAACAAGGAAAATACGTATTACAATCTACATTACTTTTCTAACACAAAGTAATCTGCAGATACTTTTCTGAAGCTATGCTTAAGAAGAGCCTATCAGAGGGTAGAGGGTGGTAGGAGGGAAAGGAAAAATAACTAATGGATACTTGGCTTAATACCTGGGTGATGAAATAGTCTGTACGGCAAACCCCCATGACACAAGTTTACCTGTGTAACAAACCTGCACATGTACCCCAAACTTAAAGTAAAGTTAAAAATAATTCAAACTCACATATTCAGGTGTGGCTCTCCAAACTGGCGTATTTCATTTGGTGCTGAGATAACACTGTCTGAATTCACTGCTTTCTGGACATCCAACCATATAGCCAATACATACTCCAAATACAGGAGAAGGGATACTACCATGCCAGCAAAATTGTGGCATATGTTGTCTAACTAAAAGAGAATCATTAGCAGTGTTTGGATGCAACAAATTCAGGCTCGGATTCTTTGACATGGCTGTCATGGGGATAACCTTCTCTACTAATTAAAGGTTCTGTTGTTATTATAATTATTGTCCAAACCAGTACACTTTTGACAAAAAAATACCAACAGAAACTATCCCAGGCAAACTGGGATGAAGGTAACCCTAGTAAAAGTGATCATTTGTTTAGATACCAGCCAGAATAAAAATTGTTAAAGCTGTTGGAGAACATATTTATATATTCACCCATGTAGAGGCTTCCCTACTTAATATAGGTGCAGTTGCATAGGTGCTTAGAAATCAGAATTGCTTTACAAAATATTCCAACAATATCATGGATTTATAAGGTACTTACTTGATTCCCCTGAAGGTGGATACAAAGTTGTTAGGGAAACCAACTGGTCCTCTTAAAGCAAAATAAATCAAACCCTGATCTTGTAAATTTTATATAGAGAAAAGACTTCACAGCATGACTTTCTGACCTTGACCTTTATTCCTAGAACTTACCTTACTTTTTGGAATTTCTCACTCATCACCATTAAAACCCCCAGACTCGCCTTAGAGAGGTTCTGTAAAGACACATTTTCTGTGATTCTTCTTTTCAGAGATGACACCCATCTTTATAATTTAAACAAAATTTTATGAAAGGCTCCAAGATTATAAATAGAAATACCCAGAAACTGATAAGCGTCTTGATTACGTGGTTTGATTACAAAATGCTCTACCCATCTTCATTTTGGAAGCCCCTCTGGGGTTGCACTGCCTGCCGGATTCTCAGTGTATCTCCACCTGATTGAGTCTGTCTTTTATCTCCCATCCCTGTAGGACCCCTTTCATGTGTGTTTGTGCTCCTAGAGGTTCATGCAGAGGAGAGGGTGGCCCAGAAATTTGTGTTTTCTCTCTTCCTGCTTTGGGTTCTCACCTAGGTTCTGGTTCCTCCCCAAAGACCTTTTCCTTGAATTATTGACAGCAGGTCTGTGCACCCATTCAGAGGAGTCCTCCTTCATCTTATTTCTTGCCGAGGACATCCCAAATTCTATGAGCACACCTTATTAAAAAACTTCACATAAACATGAGAAATACAAAGTTTCCTGAAAAATGCTTTGCTTCACATAATTCACAGAAGCAGTGCACTTGGTCTGAAAATATTTATTAAAGTAGTACCAGACAACCTCTTGATCTGTATAATAAGTATTGAAAATATTTGCATTATTAAAACTAGCTGTGGAAGAAAACAGCCTCCTCACTGGGTGTTTAAAGTACTACAATAGAGCTATTAATTACTCATTTTAACATATTAATAGTGGTAATAAAAGGAACCTCCATTCAGAACTATGTATCTACTATCTGTACTATCTTCTTATTTCTACCTTTAAATTCATGATTATCATTGGGAACTACTATATGGTATATATGCAGAATATAACAATGACATGGTTCTATTAGATTTTTCATACAAAATGTATATGTTTCATGAGTTCATATAACTATGACATGTTTCTGCTAGGTATTTTGTTTTATTTTTAATTTTTTTGAGACAGATTCTTGCTCTGTTGCCCACGCTGCAGTACAGTGCTACAATCACAACTCACTGCAGTCTTGATCTCTGGGGCTCAAGCAATCCTCCCTCCTCTGCCTCCTGAGTAACTTGAAACCCCAGGTTTCTGCTATCATGCCCTGCTAATTTTTTAAACTTTTTGTTGAGACGGGGTTTTGCCATGTTGCCTAGGCTGGTCTTGAACTCCTGGGCTCAAGCCATCCGCCCCCCTTGGCATCCCAAAGTGGTGGAATTACAGGTGTGAGCCACCATGTCTGGCCCTCTACCAGGTATTTTAAATACCTTCTAAATCATATTGATTTAGACTTGTTAACTACTTTGTATTAAAATTCAATTTATTGATTGATGAAGGTATAAGAAGGATTAGTTAAACATAATAATGCCATTATACAATTTGATGCCTTATTAATTTATGTCAAAATCATTCTAATGTACTTATAGTGGTGGTCCTGTTGAAAACTGATAGCCCATGAACTGAATTCGTCTTTCAGTCATCAATCAATGAATCAATCAATTAAATGTGAATTATTTTAAATGTATGAATTAGAAAATTTCACATCAAAATCTGGATTTGCAGTTTTTCTAGAATAACTCAAATATTTGGTAGAATTGGATATGCCAGATTTCATATGAGCTAGAACTGAGTAGGTCCTCAATGAAGCTGCTTTTTATTTTTATTTTTTGAGACAGAGTTTTGCTCTTTCCTGAGTAGCTAGAATTACAGACATGCGCCCCCACAGCTAGCTAATTTGGATTTTTTTTTTTTTTTGTAAGTAGAGACAGGGTTTCTCCATGTTGGTCAGGCTGTTCTCAAACTCCCGACCTCAGATGATCCACCCGTCTCGCCTCCCAAAGTGCTGGGATTACAGGCGTGAGCCACCATACCCAGCCTGAAGTTGCTTTTTATGGAATCTTCCTGACCTTCATAAGCACTTGAATTTGCAGCCCCTGATCTAAACACTTGCTATTTCAGTGCATCCCACACTCTGCCTCCAGATTAAACTTCCATCTGCATTACAGTAAGTGTGCCTCTCTACCACTTTTAATAAACTTCCTCAGCTCCTCACTGACTCTGTGACCTGACCTCCAAGGCCTTCCTGTTCTGCCATCTACCTGTTTTTGTTCTGCCTTACTTTCTGCTCTCCACCACTAGGTACTATTGTTCTGATCAAGTAGGGCTACTTGTTACCAGATCACAGCTTGTGCATTTATACCTCTTCTCTTTCTTATGCATTTTCTTCTCTCTCAAATTCCTTCCCATCTGTAATTGTGTATGAATATCAAAGCCATTTTTTTAGGTCCTCTAAGCCTGGTTCAGCATCTCAGTTGTATCTTCCCTGAATAGCGAAGATGGTAGTAGTTCTTCCCTCTTTTAGACTCATAACACTGATTTTTCTGACTTTCAAATTACTGAGTGCGTAGTCTTTTATATTGAAATTATGTGCAACCAAGGCTTTTTTCAAGTACTGGATAGGGTCTAAATCTTGTTCACTTTGAATTCCACATGTACTTAACACATTTCCTTATATTTATTTGCCACTCAATAATTATTTGCTGAATGAGAAAATTTTCTTCTTTTTCTTTTTTCCAGTGTACTCTATGTAAGTAACATCTTCTGAGACACAGATATTGATATTAATATTTGTATTTCAATTAGGTAAATGATAGATGTGTTTATTTAAAATATTGACTTTTGTGAGGTATGTGATTATTTGGAACTCTAGGGCCTTATATATAATCAAATATTTGACTTTCTTAATCTTTTTTTTTCCATAATTACCGTGATACAGCTTGGTTCTTAATAGCTCAGACTTACTAAAATAATTCAGAAGGAATTATGAAATACCTGCACTATATCTTTGTTGACATTATAATACTATTATATACAAACTATAAGAAAAACTGTTAATTCAAAATTATAATGTGGTGTTAAATATTAGGTTAACTGGATTACATGTGAAGCTTAACTGGAAATATTGCGGCATGACACCAACAAAATTTAATATCCTTTTAGTTGCACAGTTAGTCTGGTCATTGCTCAATGTTACTAACTCAAAAACATGTGCTTACATTTAGATTATGTTGAATAGTAACTATGGGTTGACAGTCTGTTTGTTTCCATGGATGGACTGGTCCGCTTTGCACTCACTCAGCTGCTGTGTATTACCGGCTTTCTGACTTCTGATCCTCTTCTGGCTTTTCTTCTGTTTCTTGTCAAAGTGTAGGTTTAGATAAGGTGGTGGTGGTAGATGGAGAGGCCTGGAGTTCACCTTTGGTTCCCGAACCCTCCTCTAGTTTTCCACTAAGCTTGTTTCAGCATCTCCGAGAAAATAGCTGACTGTAAAATGAAAAGAGCCGCCAAAGTTGCTCAATGTATTACATGCATAAAGTTCAAGTAAAAGTATTTTTCCTTTTAATATTTGAAATATGTTACCAGTAATTCTAGAAAAGATTTATAACACAATAACATTTTTATTTTTCCCCTAGGGGGAATCTTTAATTGTTTTTAAGGCAGAAACAATTGCAGTCTCATAAATATATTCATGGCAGTGTTCATAAATATAATTATTCAGCACAGCTATGTCAGCAAGAACTACGGGGATAACGTGCTTGACCTTTACTCACAGTAGAAAATAAACCATTTTATGTTGACACTTTAAATCTCTCAGGGGACTATTGCGACAGAGGAATATAGCCTGCAATGAATAGCATTTAAACTTATGTAGTATCTATCTAACAGGGAACTTTGAAAATGTTTTCAAATTCATTATTAGATTTAGGGTTTTTTTTTCTATTTATTTCTTAATATTTTATATTTTATTTAAAAGGAGTAATGAGGCAACTTAGTATGACAATTCTGTCCTTGTGACATAACCATAAACTGACCATTTCCAAATAGTAGTTCAACTTATTTGATCTATATTATTTTTTTCAATTATCTGTGTTTATGTGTACAAACTACTTGGATCTTATGGCTTTTTTTATACCACTTTCTCCATTCTTCCCTCCTTCTTTCCCTCCCTGTCTCACTTCCTTTCCAAACCTTTGTTAAGTACTGACTATATGGAGAATGGTTTGCTAGTTATCAGAAGGGTTAAAAACAGCAGAAAGCTCAATGTTTTTTCTAAAGAATCTCAAAACCTAATTGGAAAAATACATTTTAGTTAAGCAGACTCTGAGATAATAGTTCAAGTTCAAGTAGTTTATTTGGGAGGTAGAGGAGCTACCTGTAGGAGAATGGTAAAGTGAGAAGACAGGTATAATGATTTCCTAGGGCTGCCTTAACAAAGTACCAAAAACTGGGGGGCTTATAGCAAGAGAAATGTATTGCTGCACAGTGCTGGAGGCCAGACATCAGAATCTGGGGATTAGCAGGGACATGCTCCCTTTGGAGGCACTAGGGACAGAACGGTTCCATGCCACTTCCGTAGCTCCTGGTAGTGTCAGGTGTCCCTTGGCTTGTAGAGGCATCACTACAACCGCCATCTTCACAAGGCGCATCATCTTTCCTCTGGACTTGTCTGTCTCTGTGGCCGATTTTCCCCTTTTCATAAGCCCTAATGGATTAGGGCTTTCTCTAATAATCTCATTTTAATTTAATTACTTTATAAGGACTCTGTTTCCAAATAGTCACATTCAGAGGTACTTAGGATTGGGACTCTAGGACTCCAGCATATCTTTTTTTGGGAGGACATAATTCCACCCATAACAGGTACGATAAGGAAGATGAAGAGTGAACTTAATTCCAGGAAAACAACACCTAGGAACAGGCTGAAAATACAAGTCTCAGAGTTGTCACACTAAAAGGGACAAAGGAGCAGGAGTATATATTTACAAACTCCTATCAGTCATGGGAGAGGAAGTATTAATTCCCCCTTACCTTATTTCTGCTCTGTACTTGAGGCAAAGCAGGCTCCAGTGCTCAGAGAAAGCCCTGAGGCACAGAAAGGCGAGTGATGGGAGCTGGGGGACTATGACTTCCCAGTGAAACAGAGGAAGGGAACGTGGGAGGGACACCAACGGCATCTGTGACAATGCCTAAAACAATAAGTGTAAAATAACACAACCCAAACTCGACTAGGGAGATACCAAGCGAGTTAAAATCTGGAGTAGCAGATGTTAACCAGAGCGGGACTTTGGGCATACCTTCAAACCCTGAAGGAACTGGTGAATGTTGTCCACTAGTGAGAGACCGACCAAGGAAGCCACAACACTCAAGGACTGGATAAAGTAGGAAGCAATCCATGTGGAATAGATCAGAGGAGGGACCCTCCAACTACAGTGGTGGCTCATTCTAGGCAGGTGATTCACATTTACTTCTAGGTGAAATTTCACATTTCTTAACATGGTTCTTAATGATGTGGCCACTGCATGTTTCTTAAATCTCATCTCTGTATTACTCTGTATTCGTTTTATCTGTGAAAACTGAAGTTGCCATCAATTTGCTAGGGCTGCTGTAACAAAGTACCACAGACTGGATGGCTTCTGGAAGCAAGAAGTCTGGGATTGAGGTGTGGCTGTGTTGGTTCCTTCTGAGGCCTCGTTGGCTTGTAGATCACTGTCTTTTCCCTATGTTCTCACATCATCTTCCCTCGTTACCTCTTTACTTGTCTGTCCCAACCTCCTTTTATAAGGAGTCTAGTCATATTAAATTAGTCTAATGAAATTACTTGGGCGGGCATGGTGACTCACACATGTAATTCCAGTACTTTGGGAGGCCGAGGTGGGCGGATCACCTGAGGTCAGCAGTTCGAGACCACCCTGGCCAACATGGTGAAACTCTGTCTCTACTAAAAACACAAAAATTAGCTGGGCATAGTGGCAGGCACCTGTAATCCCAGCAACTCGGGAGGCTGAGGCAGGAGAATTGCTTGAACCCAGGAGGCAGAGATTGTAGTGAGCTGAGATCGCGCCATTGCCCTCCAGCCTAGGCAACGAGAGCAAAACTCTATCCGGGAGAGAGAGAGAGAGAGAGAGAGAGAAGAAAAGGAAGGGGAGGGGAGAGGAGGGGAGGGGAGGGGAAGGGAGGAGAGGAGGGGAGGAGAGAGGAGAGGAGAGGAGGGGAGGGGAGAGGAGAGGAGACGAGAGGAGAGGAGAGAGGAGAGGAGAGAGGGGAGGGGAGGGGAGGAGAGGAGGGGAGGGGGGAGGAGAGGAGAGGGAGGAGAGGAGGGGAGGGGAGGGGAGAGGAGAGGAGAGGAGGGGAGGGGAGAGGAGAGGAGAGGAGAGGAATTACATTTTGAGGTACTGGGGGTTAGGACTTCAGCATATAAATTGTTGAGGGGGCATGATTTATCCCATAACACTCTGCCCTCTGGGAGGGAGGGAGGGAAGGAACCAAGAAATTCATAAAGGGAAGAAGATGCAAGGCTGTGACAATGTGGTTCCAGCACAGCTGGGTGCGTCATCTTGATCAAGCGATTTAACCTCACTGGACTTCATCTGGTAAATAAAAGAGCTAGACTTTGTTTTTCATCTCTATGATGATGAAGTTTAAAAAAAAAGTTGTTTTTCAGCAGCTGAGAGTGGATTTAAGATGTGCTCAGGGCAGGCTGGGCTCTGAAGGACCACCCTAGGAGTCTCTTGTATAAATACAGGTGTGGGGTTCTGTTTGAAAGAAAGCTAAAATGATGAATTTTGTTTGGGGTTATGGTTTGGACATTCAACGCCTGCATTATGTTCCTGTTTTTTCTAGTGTATGCCTTTGCTGGCATGTGTTTGCTGTAGCATAGGCGTGGTGTATACTACAGTCACCTCTTTAAAATATTGTTATTCATTTTCAGTATATAATAGAGAGCAATAGTATGAAGGTTATTTATTTGAAGTCCTGTTTAAAATATCTGTTTATGTTGTTAATCTAAATTGTGGAGATATGATTAGTTTTTAATTATCTGTGATTAGAGAACGTGTCCTGGTGAAAGGTGCAGGGAAGTCTTTCATGGATTAACATGGAGCAAAAAGAGAGCCATTTGGAGCTGAACAGGTCTTAGGCCAAACCCAAGCCTGAGAGTGATTTTGTGGTGCCTAATGGATACCAAATTCTTGTCAAGGCTCCTCTCTCATCTGCAGTTGTGTTACCAGTAACTTGACAGAAGAAGGAATTATTTTTATGAGAAGTTGAATCACAGTATCCCATTGAGATCTACTGAAGACATGTATGAAAGAATAATAACACTGCCTAATTTTACTAATAGAAATTGCAAAAGGTTTGTCAAAAACCTTTTGTCCTTTTAAATGTTAAAATTTTTTAAATTATTAATGTTTTTAACTTTAATTTTTATAATTTTTATCTTTTTGTTGTTTATTCCTCTCCTAGGAAAAAAGAGACAAAGGACACTTGGAATTCTAAGTACATGTAAAAATAATAGAAATAATAGAATAATGACAATAATAATGTTAAACTTTTATTGATCTCTTACTCAATGCCAGGTGCTTTATCAAAGGTTTTGTCTTTATTTATCTCAGTTGATACTCATATGAGGAATATTCGATTATCATGTCCATTTTACAGGTGAAAGCTTCCATAAGGCACAGAAAGGTTCTGTGACTTGCCCTTGACTGCATAATGGTAAATGATGGAGCTGAGATTCACATTCAGGCTAGCTGACTCAAGAAATTATGCTTTTAACCAGATATGCTATATTTATAGAAGTTGATAATAATCGCTTGCAGAATAGGAATCAGAAATAATGTTCAGAGAGAAACAACAGAATGAAAAGCCGAAAAAGAAAAGGAATGTTGGATGTGGATATTCCAACTGAATTTATATTGTTTTGGGAATACTCCAAGATTAAGTACAGGAACACATGCCTTTTCAATTCAATTGAACTTTTTCTCAGGGGTAGTTATATATATGCAGGTAAAGACCATGGAGGAACTCAGATTAAATGAAGTATGTGGACAACCTCCTTTCTTGAGATATTTAAGTGCGTTTGAGATAAACACAAGTTGGTAAATGATTCATGATCTTCTTACATATTTACAGATTTCAATAATCCCTTTAAATATGTAGTTAGCCAAGATAAAAATATTTAGAGTTTTCAGTTTTCTTCGTTGCTTTCCAGGTACATCCTTGGCAGATTGAACCTATTATGTGACTTGATAAAATATTTCCTTACATTTCACTGACTGAAAAACTGGAATCTTCTTTTTGAGGTCATTCAGTATTATAATTAATGCTATTATTGGATCGCAGTCAATTTCCAAGTTTGTTTTGTCATCATACATTTTCAGATTTTTGCTACTGACTGCAGTTGGATTTATCTCCTCAGCCAACCCAAATATTAGTCCACCTATTTATAAAGAAACTGGATCCTTTTCCTCTTTTGTTTTCTTTATAACCCTTCCCTGTGCTCAAAAGCAAATTATTTCGTTTCTTCAAGCCTGTTTTTTCTTCTGTAAAACTGAGATAATAATAGTTCTTACATCTTAGAACAATATGAGCATTAAACAAGACTTACATGTGTATCTTTACCCCAAACCACTTTCCCGAGGGCCCGATACTTATAAATAACTGATTATTCAACATCTTCATTCACATATCTAGTAGGCTTCTCAAACCTAGCTTAATCTAGATGCTACTCTTGATTTTTCTCCCTCAAATACACTCCTCCCCTGACTTTGTAATCTTCATAATTTACCTGATTGCTGGAGTCAAAAACTTAGGAGTCACCCTTAAAACTTCTCTTTCATTCATACCTTCTAGCTGATACGTTAGTAAATTCTGTGAGCTCCACCTTCAAAATAAGACCTGAATCTGACCATTTTCAGTACCTCCCTTGCTATCACCCTAGACCATCCTCCACTTCATACTACAGATACGATTTGCTCTGGTAAACCCCATCTTCTTCACCAGAGCAATTCATACCTGCTCTTTCTACCCACTACTCTTGACTATGGATTCCTCCTACCCCCAGAAGCAGCCAGAGTGATCCTGTACATCTTTCAGTGAGATCATGTCTCTCCCCTGATTAAAATACTCCAGCCAGGTTTCATCCCACTAAACATAAAATGTATGCAATTTGTCATTGATGATAGGACCCTACAGCATCTGCCCCCCGACGGCCATGTATTCAGTTTCTCCTACATTGCTCATGCTGAGGCTGCCCCACTCACCTTCCTGCTGTTACTTAGTTACTTCAAGCTTGTTCCTCCTTCAGTGCCTTTGTACTTGCTGTTCCCTCTACCTAGAATATTCTCCCTTAGATATTTGCATGACCTGTTGCCTCACCTTATTTGCGTCTCTATTCAAATACACTTGCTCATGGAGGGGCTGGGTCAGGCCTTTTTAGGATAATTTATCTAAAACTGCCCTCCCACATGCCTAGTTACTCTTCAGCCTCTTACTTAGTGATCATGGGATCTATTTTTTGTTGTGTGATGTCTTTATTTGTTTATGTGCTCTCTCCCCATCTAGAACATATACCCCTTGAGTTCAGGATCTTTGTCTTACTCAACATAATATCCCTAGTGCCTGCAGTAGCACCTGGCGCATGACAAATTTGCAGTATAGATTTGTCAAAATAAGAATCAATGAATAAAAGGCACTTAACATATATTGCCTGGAGCATACCGAGTACTATACTCTTTTCCAATGATACACATTAGAAAATCAGAGCCTGTTATATTCTTCATTAATGTGGATCGGGTACTGTAAAAAATCTATTTATATATTCCTCATAAATTATGTGAGGGCAATGTTTCCATTTTACAAATGGAATAACTGAGAGCTTAGAAAAATGGCTAACTTTCCCAGAATCACCTTATCTTAGAAGTTCATGCTTGACCCAAACTGTTCAGGAATCATACGATAGAAGGTGATTTAAATGAAAGGATAGCACTCTTTTGATCAGAAGATTTGGCTGATGTCACTGCTGGGCCAGTGCCTCTTCTTTTTCATGCGTGGAAGAAGATAAAAACATCCCACAGGGCAGGGGACCAATTTTTTTGGTCCATGGTAACGAGTACACTAGAAAATGTTCTAATATCCAGTGATATTATGCCTCACAAACCCCTGCCATGAAACGAGCCTCAATTCTTTTTTTCTGTCAAGCTTTGTAGCTTTTTATTATTATTATTGATTTCCAGCTTACATAGTATGGGTAATTATTATGCAAAACAATTTGAAACCGTTTTTTTTTTTTTTTTTTTTTGTCCACTAAAAGGAATCATGCTTAAGTGCTTATAGATAAAATATGTTCTTTACTTTTACACACCAATTGCAGGTCGGCTCAGTTGTCCTCAAAGGCACAAAACAAGTGAGGAAGAGAAAGCAGATAGCAATAAAGCTGGGAGAAGTGGAGGAGTAGGGGGAATAAATGAGAGAGAAACAGTTCAAAGCTATGAGAAGATTGAATGGAGATGACCAGAATTGCAACAGTATCATCAGTGATGAACAAGAAGTGGCAATGCCTGGTAAGAATTTATAAGGTGCCATGAGCCGATGGGACTGCTGAAAGGAACTGAACTGAAGCAAGCAGAGGAAGAAGAAAGCTCCAGAAATAACAAACAGAGGGAGTAATCTATACGAGATGGCGAGGTGTTTGGGAGTAATACAATTAAAGTACACTGGACATACAGTGGAGGCTAAGAATGGTTGTAACAGCTTAAGGAAGTGAATGTAATATTGTCATATGGGGGAAGCATGACTTTAGTGCTTTACTGAGTTGGGGGAAAAATGGGAAGCTGGACCTGATTTTCCCTGCTACTGATTTTACTGCTGTAGGAGATACCAGTGGCACCTAGGTGCTTTCCTGCTGTTAACGCTGCTATAGTATTAGAATAGCAGCAGCTTCTGTTGTGGCAGTGCAAAAGGAAAAGGTAGCTGAAGGCCCTGAACAGTCAAGGAGCTAACAAACTGTAGCTCACTGTCCAGCTTCTCTAATAGAAGTCTCCGGTGGTTTGTTGAGCCTGTAAGGGCAAATTCAGCAATGCTTGTGATAAATATCAGATTGAAATTATTTCAGGAAGCTTTAGCTCTGCAAGTTAGTGTTGTGGCAAAGGTAAATGAAAAATATATGTCTCAGGATTTTCAAAAATGATGCAGTTGTTTCTATTTCTTTTGAATGTGAAGTCAATGCTTTGTTTCCTGAGTACCTGCATTAATATTACTCACCCTGTGATCTACATGTTGCTGCTCAAAACCTTTATTCTTGATGCTTCTGAGAGATAAAGCTCTCTCTTTTGTTCTTACAGTATCTTTGAGCATAGGCCAATTATATGATTTTTGTTTTTTCCTAGTAAATTGAGGCTTCAGATTGAAAAGTTCATCTTAGATCATCACTACAGTAATCAAGACCTCTCCTATCCATGCAAGCATTCTTGGTTTTGTTTTCTGGTCCATGCTTAACTTAATTTGATTTATTTGTATGTGTTGGGATGAGGTAGAGGTGCAGACACAGTGTTCAGAATAACTATATGAATTGTTGCTCCCAGGAAAACATGTATGACACTTAAATTATGTTATCAATAGTTTCAACGGAAATTTTAATTTGACACACTTGTTTTGCTTATCATACCTTCCCAATTTTTCCTTTAATACCTTGCATATTATTCTCGTATGTTAATGTATTTAATTAACATACTTGAGTAACAAATATTCTATATGCTAGGTAAGATTCTAGGAACTAATAATACAATGATGAGCAAGATAGTATGTAAAAATTAGCACACAGACAATTCTTGGATCATTTTATAAAAGAAGTAGTTTGAAATCTGTCATTTAAAAATATGTAAAATGGAAAATCATATGAATTATTTTTATTCATATTTCATATTTCATTTTATTCATATAATCATATGAAATATTACATTTATGAACACATATTGATTTCTGATTATGAATAATACAATGATATTAACCCAAAGGAGCTTATGGTCAACTAGTGGAAAGGCATTATAATAAATGATTTCAACAAAATATCATTATATGATGAAGTCTGTTAGGGCAAGTACTGTTGCCTGTGTTGCTCACCATTATATTCTCAGTACTTAGTCACAAAAACAATAAAGATATTCTTCAAAAGAAATTCAGAATTTTGAATTTCTTATTCCTTTTTTTAGACAGAGTTTCGCTCTTGTTGCCCAGGCTGGAGTGCAATGGTGCGATCTCAGCTCACCGCAACCTCTGCCTCCTGGGTTCAAGTAATTTTCCTGCCTCAACCTCCCTAGTAGCTGGGATTACAGGCACATGTCACCACACCTGGCTAATTTTGTATTTTTAGTAGACACAGGGTTTCTCCATGTTGGTCAGGCTGGTCTCGAACTCCCGACCTCAGGTGATCCGCCCGCCTTGGCCTCCCAAAGTGCTGGGATTACAGACGTGAGCCACTGTACCCAGCCTGAATTTCTTATTCTTAGCAACAACTTTAAAATCAGGTTTTAAAACCTGTGCTGTACCTAAGAGACATCCAGGGAGTGTTTTCAGAATATACATTCCCGAGCCACTCTCCTGAACCACTGAAAAAAATGTTGTGGGGGATAGAGCCTCAACTTCACATTTTAAAATTTCTTTGGTCAATTTTATTGCTAAGCCCTCGTTATGAAGGAATAACCTGGAGGGAGGTTTTTGTGCATGTCAGGGAGCTTTGACAAAGGCCCTCACATTCACATCACTTTTAGATTAGGAGTCAGCAAACCATAGTTTGGCCTGTGGGCCAAATCCCTCCTCCCACCTGTTTTTGTATAGCCTGTGAGGTATGAATGACTTCTACATTTTTAAATGGTTGAAGAAAATCAATAGAATAATACTTTGTAACATGAAAATTACATGAAATTTAAATTTCAATGGGTACAAATAAGTTTTATTAGAACACAGATGTCCTCAGGAAAAGTTTGCCTATGGTGATGAGAACAGAATATACATTACATTTCATAAGATATAGATCTAGGAGAAATAGACTCAGCACAGTGGCTCGTGCCTGTAATCACAGCACTTTGGGAGGTGAGGCAGAAGAATCACGTGAGGCCAGAAGTTCGAGATCAGCCTGGGCAACATAGTGAGACCCCTCTCTCTCCAAAAAAATTTAACAAATTGACTGGGTGTAGTCATTCATGCCTGTAGTCCCAGCTGCTTGGGAGGTTGAGGTGGGAAGATAGCTTGAGCCCGGGAGTTCAGGCAGCAGTGAGCCCTGATCACAAGTACCACTGCACTCCAGTCTGGGTGACAGAGTGAGACCTTATCTTTAAAAAACAAACAAAGAAAACTTGGAGAAACAGTAAGTTAGATAAGATAGTCACAGTCTAAAAGTATTTTGTCCTTATAGAGGTATGGGCTAGATCTAGCAAGATAAAATTCAACAGGTAAGACAGTAAGGTCCTGTATGTTGGCCTAAATAAAACAACCATGCAATTAGAGCAATTTAGCTTTTGGAAGTGTAAAAATGACATTGGAGTTTTAGTTGACATTAAGTTCAAATAGGTGTCAGTTGTGTGATTATGACCAAGAAAAATCTAATGTGATATGGACCTATAAATAGAAGTATAGAATGTAAAATAAGGAATAGAAAGACTACACCTAAATAATTGATTCCAGTTTGAGATGTCCTACTTTCATAATGGAATAGATATCTGAAGCATTTTCATGGGGGAACTATTAGGGTGGTGAAGGGCTAAAAAATCATGCCAAATAGTAAATGACTTAGCCTGAGGAAAAGAAGACTCAGGAAAGGACATAACAGATAGCAGTCTTCAAATATTTGGATTAATGTCATGTGGAAAAGGGGTTAGGTTTATTCTGAATAAGCCAAAAGGGTAATGCCAATTATGGAGATAGGGCAGACATGTTAAGCTCAATATGAAAAATATACTAATTATTGTAAATATGGAATTACTTGCCTCACAAGGTGATTCCCTTATCTCTCTTGAAGGTGTGGGCAGAGTCTGGAAGAACTCTGGGTCAGGATGATGCTGAAGGGATTTGAGGATCAGAAGGAAATTTAGAGTAAATTACACCTAAAATCTCTTTCTACATGAAGTGTCTCAGAGAATAATTCTGTTGTATTATGCATATATTTTAATATTCATTGAGCATTCACTATTTGCAGTGTATTTTTTAAATAATTGTGAAGGATACAAAGACAATCCAAGATATGGCTTCCAGGAGACAAAGGAATTTTGCAAACAAGACAGAGCCACATAAAACATCAGAAGGAATGGTACATAAACTGAAATTCTATAGTCATTCAAAGAAGGTGGGATCAGTGAAGACCTCCAGAAGGAAGTGAGCTCCGAAAGGAGCTTTGAAGATTGGTTTGAATTTGAATATGTGGTGGTAAGGCACAGGGGTTCTAGGTAATGAAACAAGCAGGAACAAATATCAGTTAGGGAAGCAGATATGTATGATGGGGAAGAAAACTGTTTGCTAAAACAACATTCATTCATTATTCATTCAACACTTAAGGAGCACCTTGGGAAACCACAATGCAAAGCAAGGTGTGAAGGGGGTTACAAAGATGAACAAAAAAAGATTCCTGCCCTCAAGCAGCTCCCAGCCCAGTAAAATGAAAACCAATGTCAACACCTCCCCTCTATAGTAACTTAACTCTTGGGTGACTCAGCCATAAGATAAGTTACTGGAAATTTCTTGGACTATATTCCTGCAGCTTAAAAAGCTCATCAACAGTTCATTCAACAAATATTTATTGAACTTCTGAATTGTTCTATCTCCTTGGGATATATCAGTGAGCAAAATAGAGCCCTCATGCCAACCAGTATGCAAGCCAAACATATATTTTTGTTATTCCCTGGTTCTCCAAGAAAAATAAAACAATATTTATTGTTTTACAAATTTTGAGAGAGCAAAATCAATAGAGAAATACCTTTTGGGGCTTTCAGAAGGGTATTTCGAGCCCTGGCGGTGGAGCAAATGGCGTGAGTTACTCAGCGGTATCTCTTTAAACCTGTGCTCCTTTCTTGAGCAGCATTTGTATTTTTGTCATCTATGCCATTTTTAAGGGGTTTTGTTTTTGTTTTTTACCACCTGCAAAATTTAAACTGGAAATTTCATCCTTTGTGTCTTAGCTCTTGTCACTCTAAACATCTCTTGTGTGAATTCATATTGGCTCTTCATACAAATAAAATGCAAATCATATCCTTGCCAGAGCTAAACACTTATCTCAACGAAATCAGAACAAATACTTGAAGGTTAAAACTGAGACTCACTGCTAGCAGAATAAAGAGAAAAACACTGAATACAACATGAATTTTCCACTGAGATGAATTCAAAATGCGAGCCAAAAATTCAGTAAAGATAAAAAACTTCTCATGCCAAATGATGGGTTTCACTCTTGATAGATATCAGACTTCTATCTCCACCATTTTTCTTTTACATGAAACTTAACACTGAGCATCTGATTGCTTCTCACTATTGAAAAATGCCATATTAAATTTCACAAAGGGAAGCATGTTAACTTTGGTGTCCAGGTCAAATGACTATTCAAAAGGAGTGGCTTTTCTGGTCAATCAAACACAACCATGTATTCTACTCACTGATGAGTCAGTGGCCTGGATTTTGTTCGGTTCTGCCTTTATCTATGTAATTACTTCCCTGGTCCATGGTTTCCTCATTTGTTAACTCTATGAGGCTATGAATATCACTATAGGGTAGGTCATTGCTTTGCCCCTTTAAGTACATATCAGTTTATTATATTACATTTTTTAAAGTATTCTCCTTAATGTGTCCAAGAACTTAAAATGACAGTATGTATGCTTACATTAAAATTTTATTTAATATTTTGATAGCATTTTAAACATAATTGGTTGCCTTTATTATTCTATGTATTTTCTGATATATACTTAAAAATATTAATCTGAGAAGGGATCCATAAACTGCCAAAGAAGTCCATAACACAAAATTGGTCTGGAACCCTTAAGTCTCATATATTTCTGGTGAGGGAGTAGGGCACATTCCCTGACCCACTCTCCATTTGCCCCTTACTACCTCAAGAGAGGTAGTACTCTAACTAGATATGCTAATAAATGAAATAAGATACCCACAAAGCAACATTCATTTACATAATAGATTGTATTATATGGTATTCATAGTTATTTTTTGTGTTCTTGGTATATTTTTATTTTGTTTGAAATCTAGGCAAAACCAGAAATACTAAAATTTAGATTTGACTTATTGAAAATCATATTAGAGGTCAAGCACAGTGGCTCATGCCTGTAATCCCAGCACTTAGGGAGTCTGAGGTGGGTGGATCACTTGAGTACAGGAGTTCGCGACCAGCCTGGGCAATATGACAAAACCCCATCTCTACAAAATATACAGAAAATTACCTGGACATGGTGGCCCACACCTGTAGTCCCACCTACTCAGGAGGCTGAGGTGGGAGAATTACCTGAGCCTGAGAAGTCGAGGCTGCAGTGATCCGTTATTGTGCCACTGCATTCCAGCCTGGGCGTGGGAGTGAGATCCTGCCTCCAAAGGGGAAAAAAATATATCATATTAGAGTGAAACATTGTGTCCATTAGCAGGGCAGTATCTTGAAGATTATTGAGCTAAGGTAATTGAAGTATGTGTATTGTTTCTGCAGTTTAGACAGCTGCTACTATAAACAGTACTTTCCAAGGGTGTAAGCTGATTTCTGGATTTAATTAACATAAGCAAATATCCATCACTGAATTCATAAACATGAAGTCTGTGGATTAATTAATGGAAACTGTGTAATTGTAGTTATCCTTTTAGGTATTTCTTATTTCTTTTTAACTAAAAAAAATTAAGAAATCAAGTCTCACAGTGTTACCAAGGTTGATCTCAAATTCTTGAGCTCAAGGGATAGTCCTGCTCATCCCCGAGGTAGCTGGGAAGACAGATGGGAGCCACTGTGCCTGGCTTCACTCTTTTGTTTTGAGACAGGGTCTTGCTCTGTCACCCAGGATGGAGTGCAGTGGTGCAATCACAGCTCACTGCAGCCTCAACCTTCTGGGCTCAAGCAATCTTCCCACCTCAGACTCCCAAGTAGCTAGGACCATATACCACCACACCTTAACTAACTGAAAAAAAAATTGTAGAGATAGGGTCTTACTGGTTTTTCCAGGCTGGTCTCGAACTCCTGGGCTCAAGAGATCCTCCTGCCTCAACCTCACAAATTGCTGAGATCACAAGCATGAGCCACTGTACCCAGCCTCTTTCAGTATTTTCTGACAGGAAAGGGGGAAGTTATCCTTCTAATGATAAATTCCATTATTCAGAAATCATCTTAAGAAGAAGCCTATAATAATCATTTGGAAGAGGTGTTACTTTATATCATATTCTGGTCGTGGTAAACTTCATTTTTCACTTCTACATGGACTATCATGTAAAGAGCTTTAATCCTGGCATCCGTGCTTAATGAAGTTTAAAAAGGTTATTATTCTGTTTAAGATTAGAAAGATGAAAACAGAATGTTTACCAGCCCACCTGTAATCCTCATCAGTTCACTAGAAATCCCTTCTATGTGTCTCTAAATAACACAAAAGTTCAAACATTACAAGTCTATATCTGTTTTATAGCTCTAAATAAGATTTTTTAAATTAAATAGTAAGAATTGTTTTTATAGAATTCTTCCATGAAGGCTATTCTTTTAGACTAGACCTTTAACATGTTCATCCAGCTAGGGGAAAAAAGAAACACAAAAATTCTCTATGAGTAAATACGCAAGTATGTGACCTGTTTGTTCATGTGTGAACTACATTTATTGTAAATATTCACTGGCAAGCTTGAAGACTTTTAAAATTATTATTCCTATGAATTTAACCTTATTAATCATTATGACTTGAGAAGATTTTACGTTACATTAATTGTGGCTGCTATTTATCCAGACACTGTGCTAAGTCCTTTACTTGTTTTATTTCATTGAGATCTCACAACAATGCTATGGAATAAACAATATTATTATTCCCATTTTACTGACAAGGAAACTCAGTATATTAGCTTAGGCTTCCATTACAAAATATCATCGGCTGAGTGGCTTAAAGTCCATGATAAAGGTGCCCATTAATTTTGTTCCCTGTCAAGGGCCATCTTTTTGGCTTGCAGATGGCCCGCTTCACACTGTGCTCTCACATGGTGGAGAGAGGGAGAGGGTTCTGGTTTCTCTTCCAAGTATTATACGGACACTCATCCCACCTTGAGAGCCCCGCCCACATGGCCTCATCTCCACCTAATTACCTTCCAAAGGCCCCACCTCCAAATATGACCCCTACACTGAGGGGTAGGGTTTTAACATGTAAATTCTGGGGAACACAGATATTCAGTCCATAACACTGAGGGTTAAAGGAGGTAGAGTAATTTGCTTAGTGTTACAGAGCTAGTAAGTAGTTACAAATGAAGTGCACTCCAGAGACTTCCAGGGATGATGCTATCCTGGGAAATAATTTTCTGCGCTAAAATAATATTTTACATTGGTGTGAGGGCTTAAAAAAAATCCTCAGCTTGACTTTTCCTTACTACCTCCAGCATAAGCACTCTTTCAAAGAACCATGTGGCTTGACTCTCTCCTGGACTGCCTTGCTTATGGTCTGGTTTCCCTGGGAAAAATAAAGGGATTCTTTCAATTCTCTGTCTCATCATACAAATTTGTCAATAAAAATCCTTTAGTGGCCTCCCATTCCACTTAGAAGAAAATAAAAAATTCCTTCCATGGTTCTCAAGGCATTCGTGACTTCATGTAACTGACCTTATCTCCAATCCCCACTCCACTCTGCCTTGTTTGCCCTGACCCAAGCTCTTTCCTGTCCAGCCTTTGCACTGGCTGCTCCATCTACCTGGAATCCTCTTCCCTACACAGGCGGAAGGCATGTTTCTTCTCATCCTTCAGGATCCCACTCCTCTCTCAGGCTTCCCTGACAATCCTGTCTATGTAGCCATGCCCTACCCCTAGCCAGGGGCGTGTCTGTATGTTTCCCTCTTTTATTCGTCTTCCTAGCTGTTAAAGCTACCTGTTATTTCTCTATGTTCTTTTGTTAATGTGATTTAACAGTTACCTCTCTTAGTTACATACAAGTTTTCTGTGAACAAGGACTTAGTTTTGTTCATGTTTATATCACCTGGTATGCAGTAGATGCTCAATTATTATGTGTTGAATTTATGAATGTGTCACTCTTAAGAGAGAGAAAGAATCCCAGTTCAGAAGTGCTAAGGGGCTATGTCCAAAGTTGTCCAGGATGTAAGAGACAAAACCACAACTCACACTTAGGTCTTCTTACTTTACTGGACTTTCCATTCCTCTCTCCTACCCTTTTCTGTAGAAACAGAATGAGGGGCAAATCATACTCCTCTGACAGTTGAAAGTGGTGAAAGAGAACTGAGATCTACTAAGCATTAAAGCTGTGTCAGATATTACACCAACATTCTCTAAAGTCCTAAGAGGTACAGTTACTACCCTCAATTTACAGATGAGGGAAACAAAGCTTATATGGACTAATTCACTTATTCATGACCACTCAGCAAATCACTGGCAGAGCCTTTGTTTCAACCCTGGCTTGTATCTGGTAATAATGCCCTTACTCAGAGGATGCTGACCATGGACATTCAATGAAACACTTTTCTGGACTTTCATTAACTCAGAAATCAAAGAAAAGGGATAGCTTCACCTTAGATGATAGTGAAATTTTCTAAAATTTATAACACAATCCCCCCTTGCCTCATGCCTCTACGCTTTTGTTTACTATGATGGTATTTAAAGCTAAAACAAAACCCAGAAATCTTTGGGTTTTGAAAGCAATCTGTTAAAAACTATAATAATCCACGTATCCTTAGACTTGAGAGCATTTCTAAATGAAGCTTGCAATCTGATCATTTGGTGATGTTTGGATTATGTGGTTATAGTAGGATTTAAAATGCCTTGTCACACCGATACTATAGAAAGGTGGGCAGCAGGATGCACACAGTGACAAATTAGCGGTGCTCTTAGCCAGGCCATTTAAATTATTTTTAGGCAGGAGACATACTGTACACACCAGGTTTTAGATGCAAGTAATTAATATGAAATGTTACCTCACTCTTTGCCTGTAGTTAGTCTGAGCTCTCCTTACTTCTGTCTCTTTCCTTCCAGTTCTATTCCCTAGTACTTCATGTATTATCTTCCTTGCAAGTTCCCTTTTTCTGTGAAATTGTTTCTTGTTATATTGGCAAGGATACCTATCCTCACTAAACTGGTGGTGGCTGCAGCAGCCATGCCCAGAGCTTACTATGCAGAGGCTAGTGCCTATATCTGGAGTTGAGACAGGTTGCTATACCACACCTATCTTTAGTTCACTACCTGTTTGCTCCATTAGGCAGAAGCTTTCTCCTGGACTTACGAGAAGCAAAAGCAAACACAAACAAACAAAAACAATGCTCCTTTATTTAAAGGGGCATTTTCTCAGCATCGGAACCAATTATACATGCCTATTTTCCATATCTAAATTTATAGCAATGCACAATGAAAACTCATATTAAATTGAAGACCTTGAGGGTCTGCTGTATCCTGGATCGTCTAACAAAGTTTTTTTAAAATATATTTATATGTGTATATATATCTGTAAACGCATACACACAGATACACATACACACCCAAACACTGTACATACTAAACATTTAACATATTTGAGGAAGTTAACTTCGTCACATCACAGTTCACGTTTGTGTAACTTCCTAAGAAAAGGTGAAATCTACTACAAAACAAACAGAAAAAGATGATTTAAAAAGCCCTTAAGAGTTGGAGCTGTTTTTATTCCTTCATAGAGCTGCATTTTAATAACCATTTGATATAACCTCTACCTTGATTTGTACATGGACTAAAAAGGTATGACCACTGGGGCTTGGCACCGAAGCAAGAAGAAACAAAAAAGGGTTGAAGGAACACGACTTACATAAGATTTCCAGACGTGAGACTACTGTGTATTCAGATTCCCTACACAATGTTAATAGCACATATAAAATAACTAAAATTTCTGGGAACTTGAAAGCTGTTTGATGTATCAAGCAGGGTCTACCTTCACGTTACAGTGATTGCCAGGTTTTACATGCTGAGTAGTTGTCAGGTGGGTACTTCATTCATGATGCCAATAGAGTGTCAAGTAAACATGGATTTTCTATGAGATAATATATTATCGTACTTCTGCATCCTCTTCCAATTATGAGACACAGTTTTCTTTGATGTCACTCAGGCTCAGAAAGTTGAACACCCTTCACTTGGTGTGATTTGGCAATAATTGTCTTTGATGCTGAGAAAACATGCACAGTATGAAATAGAAAAATGCAGCTGGGTGAGGTGGGTCATGCCCGTAATCCCAGCATTTTGGGAGGCCAAGGCAGGAGGATCAGTTGAACCCAGAAGTTGGAGACCAGCCTGGGTAACATAGTGAGACCCTGTCCCTACAAAACATTTAAAAATTAGCCAGGCATGGTGGGGCGTGCCTATAGTCCCAGCTACTTGGGAGGCTGACATGGGGGGATTGCCTGAGCCAGGCGATTGAGGCTACAGTGAGCTGTGATTGTGTCACTGCACTACAGCCTGCATGACAGAGACTCTGTCTCAAAATTCAATCAATCAATAAAATAAAATAGAAAAATGCAACCTGATAATCGTGTTTTAAAAAACAAAATAGGGGCTGGGCACGGTGGCTCACTCCTGTAATGCCAATACTTTGGGAGGCTGAGGCAGGAGGATCACTTGAGGTCAGGAGTTCAAGACCAGCCTGGCCAACATGATGAAATCCTTCCTTAACTAACAAAGAAAACAAAAAATACAGAAATTAGCCAGGTATGGTGGCAGGTGCCTGTAATCCCAGCTACTTGGGAGGCTGAGGCAGGAGAATCGCTGGAACCCGGGTGGCAGAGATTGCAGTGAGCCGAGATCATGCCACTGCATTCCAGCCTGAGTGACACAGCACGACTCCATCTCAAAACTAAAATAAAATACAAAACAAAATATATAACGGTCATGAACACAAAATATGTTTGCCTACACAGACTCTGGGAGAATTAAAGCAAGGTAGAAGGAAGATATATCTGAGCACTCCCCACCTCCACTATCAGAGCTATGGTCCAGACTTCTATTGTTTGTAAACTGGATTATTGCCAGGCCTCCTGACTGGAGTCTCAGCTTTCCTCCTTGCTGTCTTCTATTACAAACATAGGAGCCAGAGGGAGCACATGAAAATGTAAGTCCAGGTATCTGATTCCTCCGCTCAGACTCTTCCAGTGGCTTCCTATTCACCCAGAGTAAAAGCCAAATCCCTATGACGGTGAAGAAAGCTCACATAACCTGTGTACCCTCTTCCTCCTCTGCCTTTGCTCAGTCCTTCCCCACCACAGGGGCCCACCTGCTTTGCCTCAGCCTCACCAGGTGAGCTCCCACTTCAGGCCTTTCACACTTGCTGCATCCTCCACCAAGCCCCGCTCTCTATAATGTGCTCCCTCACCTCCTTCAGTTCTTTGCTCAAATTTCACCTTTTGGTGAAGCCTTTTGTAACTGCCTTACTTAAACTTTAAAAGCAGGGAAATCAGTAGTAACAAAATGTTACTTAGCATTCGAAGTCTGCAGATGATAATATAATATGAATTTCGCTCTAAATAGCTACAATATTTTCAATATGCTAAGTTTAACCGTAAGAAGGGCAAAGGGCAGTAAAACTTAAAGAGTCAAGGGACAAGTAGATTTCTCCTTAGAATCACAGGGTTTCTTTCCTGGGCTACTCCACTGAATAGCTTTCAGTTCAATTGAACTCTAAATGTTTACCAATTGCCTGTTCTAAGGGACCTGATGCAGGGGTTAGTGAATTGGATAAGAAAGTATGAAACCCAGATTTTAAGGTTAAGATGATTCATCAGAGGGGATTACTCAAATACTCAAAAGAAATGACCAAAAATATATAAAGTAGGGTCTTGCTCATAAGTGAAGTATAGCAAAGTGTTTTCATTTTGACCGATTGCTACAAAATCAATAGAACTGTTGACTTGGAATTAGATTGTGCTTAATTTGATTGTGTCATGACAGTGACAAAAACTGCAAGATTTTCTGTCCAGGGTTCTGACACAGTCTATTGAATTAAATGTGGTTCAAATTCAAAGTACCTTGTTATTATTCACAGTGTTTCATAGATGGTGCAATATTAGGAAAGGTAAAATAACTGCTCCTAGCTTTGTGTGCACTGTGTTTAGTGAAAGCATTATGACACATTTTTTTTTAGTATCTAAATATACCATACCATAAAATGGTAAGTTTTAAAAATGGACTTGATTATTACCAAGCAGTGGTTGGTGAAGGTAGAAGAAGTTGTCTGGAGTTGATTAAACAATGGTAAGGGTTCTGGGTTACATGAAACAGATATAGAGTACATCTGTATTTGTATGAATTAAAAATTCTTCTGATATTCTCTGGAGTTTTATATTCTCATTAGCAGTAATATTTGAATTATTTGTTTTATGATCTCTCATGGATATAAAAGAACTTAAGTTATTTATAACACCTGTTATATTATTTAGATGATAGTTAGGTTTTATATGCATATTAACAATGTATTTTAATTAAATGATGAAAACAGATGTCATCATTAGCAAATGTAATGGGAAGAAAATTACATCTTGTCACTTACCTTGAAATGCACTCCAGAATGCATTAGAAAATACTGTACCTAATAATGGTTGGCTAATTCAGTACACTGTGCAAGTAAAATTCAGGAAGCTTGTATTCCTCTGCATTTAAAAGTGAAAAAGAGGAAGTCTTTTTGGAATAAACTTTTTATTACTAAGCTATTCAACTTCAGCTTTACAAATAGAATATTTGATGGCAATGCTTTCAAGAATTTGGACTCAATCTATATATTTTATGTCATAATTCTAGATCCTATTTATGTATTTCAATCCATTGAATAATGTTACACTTCACAGGACCATAATAGAAGTTTTATCTGATTTTTGTTCACTATTTTCTCTATACATTATAAAGTAGCTAATATTTTACTGAGTACTTACTATTGTCTCCACCTCCCTAAGTACTTTGCACATACATATTAGCCATTTTAATCCTCACAACAACCCCACAGTAGGTGGACATTATTATACTCATTTTACAGAGGAAGAGGTGGAGTCTTTGCATGTTAAATAACTTGCCAGGTCAGAAGCTAATAAGAGGGAGAGCCCAGGAGAGTTTTGAACCCAGGAAATTTGGCCCTAGAACCACTGGGCTCTGTTTTTTTCTCAAGTATTGGCACACATGGAGATTAAATCTAAAACCAAGAAATATGCTTGTGCACTCACTTCTTGGGGTCAAGAAGCAAGTCATATACTTTCCCTCTACACTCAGAGTAAGAGCAGTATATCTTCATTATCCCGTCACTAGGGATAAGTGGGTGTTCAGAACCTCTGAACAGACAAGACAGAAATGTCACAGGTGGCCACATAGAGACCCTGGTAACCAGATGGGTGAGCACAAACTTTATCAACAGAAGAATTTATCCAAGAAGATGAAGTCATTAGATGTTCTGGAAATTAGGCGACATTGCACTTCTCATTTATTCCCTTGTGGCTCTGTGATTTCTGAGAAACAAAGCAGCTTGAAGAGCTTTATAGGACCATTGAGGTTTTAAAGGAATTATTCTGATCAAATATTAAAAATGTAAGGTAATACTTTGTCAAAGTAACATTGAAAGCCCCTCTCCCTTAACTAACACATGCCTGAACATAGTTTATCATCTAAAAGAAGAAAAGGCAACAAAATGTGGTTAGCTCACTAATAGGAAGGATACATTTGATGTTTGTAAATTTATCAGACATTAAACATGAAAAGGAAAACAAGTCTTTCACATTAAAATTTTTCTGTATATCATTCATTCACCAAGTATTTCAGAACATTGGAAATATTTGTGATTCAGGCAATTTACATTTTTCAGTGCAGTGATAATACTAATGATAATATTCTTTTTATAAATATCAGATTTTTAGAATCTCCTTTCTTTTTTTTTTTTGTTTGTTGTGAATCAGCAATGACCATAAAAATGCCAAAAAAATTTTCAGACAAAATTACACGTGTTCCACCAGTGGTTGTATCTTCTGGAGTTTCCACAAAACAGATTTTACTTGTGGGTTCATTTTTCACTCTGACTTCCATCTTACAAGATGACCTTTTTTCCCCTCACTAGTGGTCTATTGATAGATCATCCAAGCCACTCATACTAATCCCCATCTGCCAGGAAATCCTGCCAGTCATCACTGCCTCCCAAAGTTATCAGCTAAGTGTACTCAGAAACTTAAAAGCAAAGTACTCTGTTTCCCTCATGTATTATCTATGTCTACGTATAATAATAATAGCTAATATTTATTGAGCTTTTACCACAAGCTAGACACGGTGCTAAGCACTTTACATTGATTATCTCAATTAACCCTCCCAACAATCTTATAAAGTTGCTATTATTATCACCAGTTCATAAATGAGGAGACTGAGGAACAGAGTTTAAATAACTTCTTCATGGTCATGAAGCTAGGAAGTAGAACTAGATTTGATCCTGACCATGCCAGGCTCACACTTATGCCTGAACTATTATATTTAATTCCTTCCAAAAAGTGTCCCGTTGTATAATGTCATTGGGTTGGTTTTTTCCCTCCTTGTAGTAACATAACAAAGCAATTCTGGTGAAGATAGTCAACAATACAGCAAAGGCAATGTTTACAGTGTGTTGTGCATTACAGAAGATGCAAGCATGAATTGGTTACCTAACACTTTGGTTTGCTCATATGTGCAGACACCACTGTCTTCTAAATTGCCAACACATGGCATTTGCTCTTTATGCATTAGGTAGGTTGGCATGATCATGTGACACATTCTGGAAAAGTTTGCATGGAGTATGATTAGACCTATTTAATATCAGTTGATTACATACTGTTATATAGATAATCCCAATATTACCTATTAAGATTATTTCCTTAAAACTTACCTTCATTCCTTTTAAAAATTATATTCCTAATTCATATCCTACTTTATGATTTCTCATAATTTTACTTGATTTTCTTCTCTTGAGTTGTACTGTGAATGAGATAACTTGTTTGCCAAAATATTAAAATGACCCTTTCTTGAACCAGGTTTTCAGTTTCAGACCTCTGATATATCTCTAATATTAGAAAGCAGTAATATTGTTCCATAATATCTAGAAACAGTGTTTCTAGGACCTAGCATATGAACCTCCCACACATGCAGCACCTCACAGCATTCAGGAACACAGTGAAAGTATTTATTGGGAGATGGAGTGCAGCAGAAAACTTAAATCTATGCTAGTGGGCCTCCATGTCCTCAGATGTCTTCATTTAATGCTTACTCAGGAGTGGCCTCCTATGGTAAATTGAAAATGGAATTAAAAATAAATGCTTGACTGAAGTAATAGACTATACAACACAAATAGCTAATCATCAGTTATGCTCTTATTTTTCGTAAGTGTCATCTCTCAGTGCTTTCAGAACACTGTGGGATGCTGATTGGATGAACTTCATTTTTAACAATGCTAATGGAGGACCGTAAAAACTACCAACAATAGAAAAATATACAAAAACCCTTAATATATAATATTTTAAAAGGTTATGTAGAATGATAGTCCTCCACAAAAGAGCAGAAGTTGCAACATTTTATAAATTTTTCTTTTGTTCTTTTTCAGCCACCTCTGAAAACACATTTTCCTAGTAACTCAGATCTCCTGCTGATTGTACTAATTTTTTTTAAACACGTAAGATGTTTTAAAAAGTAGTTTAAATAACTATGACAGAATTGAACGCAAAAATAAAAAGCTTTAGTGCCATCTGCTGGATATTTGCAATAAGAAAAAAGTATACTCATTTTAAACTAAAGACCAAACATGTTTTTAAGATACAAACTGATAATTTGTTGAACTGTAGTAATTTTCAAAAATTACTCAATAACATCTGGGGTAAATTTCTGAATTACTGAGGTATTTAGAATATTGCCTCTGAAGTAACCTATGTTTAAGCCTGTGTACAAAACACTATGATGCTTTTTAAAACTCACAGATGTGCACATTTCTTTGAGTCATAAAATTGTAAGTTTTAAACAATGATGATGATCAGGTTAAATATGTGTATATACCATAATATTAAATTATTCAGCATATTTCCAGAGGGGTAGTGCCCCAGATTTAGAATTTATGCTTAAAATTTCATTGGGATGATTATTTTTATGAAGTGAGATGACAGATCTGTGAAAAAATTGCCTTCATCTTCAAGTTTATTCTTAATGTTTGCAGTCTCTGCCACATGGTGGTCTCTGGATAATTTGCACCAGAACTACTAAAAAAGCTTCTTCCTGGAATTTATCCCAAACCTACTGAATCAGAAGCTCTGTAGGTTTGTCTAAAAATTTGCATTTTAACAAGCCCTTTAGATAATTCTGATGCATATTAAGTTTGAGGATACCAAGGAAACCCCTCTTACAAAGCAATAACTTTCCATTCCTTTAGCCATAATTAAAATTAGCATTCTGAAAATAGAATGGTGTAGTGGAAAGTTTGAAATAGAGGACCTAATTATCACCAACCATTTTACTAGCCTTATGTAAGGCACATAAAGAATGTCCCTAAATGTTCCCATTTATAAAATGAGGAAATTGTACCCTCTAATCTTCAGAGTTTCTCCTGTGTCTGTATTTTCCCAAATATTTTCATTTTACACTGGGTTTTGGAATCCTTCCTTTATCTTGTCTCACTCTAAGAAAAGTGTTTAAACGATGTCATAATTATGAACCCCAAGTCCTGGCAAAGAAGAAAACCGTGGTTTTAAGCTTGTACCACTAGATTTCTTAAATTTCAGCAGTGATTCACAAAAAGAGTTGAAGCAGACAACAAAGGCAAATGGTAGAATAATACATAGTTCTTCCAAAAGAGAGCCTGTATGCGCATATCTAGAATAGCATATTATATCCTTACAGCTGGTGTTAAGTGAAAAATTCACCTAAGTAAATTTATATTAGTAAAGTATTGATAAGTTTTGATGATACTTGGTAAGGGTTCAAGCTATGAAAGGAAGTTCAAAGCTGAAGGAAAAATACACTGCTGTAAAAGCGATTTCATCTGAGTTACATACGTTTGCAATTGCAATTGCTTCCTTTTGCAGGATACTATGCATATGCCTGACACCTGTAAACAACTTGTATTTATAATAATAATATCAGGTAATAAAATAATTGAAACTCAAGTCCTTCTTATGCTACTTTCTTTGTACTCCCGGAGCTTTAAGGAGTGTGGGTTGTGCAACAGACCTCAAAATATGTTTGTTGAATTGACGTTTGGAAGATTCTACTGTGTTTGACAAATAGCTAGAAAGTTTAATTTTATTGTAGTGTAAGATGTATGAGAAAATGTATGTGAGAGATCCTAATAGATAAGAAAGTGGGGGCCTTGTACCACAGGATGAGAAATTGAACTACCTCAGAGATGATATTTAATCAGTAGATTGACATGATTGGTTCCGTTTATTAGGAAGATCATTCAGGCAGTATGAAAGATGCACTAGAATGACGGAATCCATCGGCAGGAAGCCTAGTTAGAAAGCTAATGAAATAATCCGAGCTAAGAATAATGAGGGCCTTCATTCACAGGGGATAGATTTGTGCTGTTCATTAAATCACTACGGAAAGAAGGAGGTTTTTTGTTTGTTAGATTGTATATGTACCTTGTATCTCAGTCCAAGTTTTACATTGATTTACTGTCCCTGCAGCTTTTTAACCACATAAAATGAACTAGACAGACACGCGTACATATATCCACAAAGTTTGCAGAAAAAAAATGGGATTAAAAATTTAAAAATTACAAACTTTTTTTCTCAACATTAGATCTATGAAGTTCAAGACACTTTTATAAACCTTGATACCAGCCATTTAGTTTATCCTTAAAGAACTGAGAGTCCTGGGGATTTTACCATGCCAATGCAGTCTTTTTTACAACATTAACTGAAGAAAAATGAGTGCCCTTCACAGACATTTTAAGATTAGGAAACAGAAGGAAATTAGAAGAATTCAATTTAGGACTGTAAGGTAGATGCCTAATGATTGCCTATCAAAACTCTGGCAGAATTGCCCTTGTTTGATGAGAGGAATGAGCAAGAACATTGTCATGGTGGAGAAGGACTCTCAGATGGCCCTTCCCTGGGACTTTTTCTACTAAAGATTGGCTAACTTTATCAAAACACTGTCATAATAAGCAGATGTCATCATTCCTTGGCCCCCCAGAAAGTGAGCAAGCAAAATGGCTTGAGCATCCCAAGAAACTGTTGCTATGACATTTGCTTTTGACTGGTCTGCTTTTACTTTGACTGGACCACTTCCACCTGTTGAAGGCCATTCTTTTGATTGTGCTTTGTTTTCAGGATCATACTGGTAAAGCCATGTTTCATCTACTGTTAGAATTCTTCAAATAAATGCTTTAGCATATTTATCCTGTTTTAAAATTTCCATTGAAAGCTCTGCTCTTCTCTGCAGCTGATCTGGGTGCAATGGTTTTGGCACCCATCAAATGGAAAGTTTGGTCAACTTTAATTTTCCAGTCAAAAATGTGTAAGCTGAACCAGTTGAGATGTCTATGGTGCTGATGGTGCTGGCTACTATTTCTGCTGTTAATTGCCAGTACCCTTCAATTAGGGTATGAACAAAATGATTTTTTTCCTCACAAATTGATGTCTGTGGTCTGCTACTGCAGGCTTCATCTTCAGCATCATCTCATTCCTTCTAAAAATGAGTTATCCATTTGTAAACTGATGATTTATTTGGAACATTGTCCCATAAATTTCTCATAAAGCATCAGTGATTTCACCATTCTTCTGCCCAAACTTCACTTGAATTAATTTTTATTTATTTTATTTTATTTTGTTTTATTTTATTTTATTTTTTTTTTGAGATGGAGCCTCACTCTTGTCCCCCAGGCTGGAGTGAAATGGCACTATCTTGGCTCACTGCAACCTTTGCCTCCCAGGTTCAAGTGATTCTCCTGCCTCAGCCTTCTGAGTCGCTGGGACTACAGGCACCTGCCACCATACCCGGCTGATTTTTTGTAATTTTTAGTAGAGATGGTGTTTCACCATGTTGGCCAGGCTCCAGGCTGGTCTCGAACTCCTGACCTCGGGTGATCCACCTGCCTCGGCCTCCCAAAGTGCTGGGATTACAGACGTGAGCCACCGTGCCCAGTCACTTGAAATTTCATGTTTGTTCTTGCTTCAATTTTAGAGGAATTCGTGTTGCTCTCATAGGAGCTCTTTTCAAACTTATGTTTTATCCTTCTTAGTGCCTTGAACTATTAATAGATACTTTTCAGACATGTTATAACAAGTTAGTACAAGTTCATTTTGGTACAAGAAACTTTTGGAATCTATACATAGCTTTTTAGTAATACTCATTTTCTATGAACTTTTTGAAGACCCCTCATATAAGTTATTTGCTTGGGGAACTGAATCTATTTTTTAAAATTTCCCAGTGGTGGCGAAATGCTTTCCATAGTAATGTGTACTTAGTGTATGATGAAGAAAAACAGAGGGAGGGAGAGGGGAGAAAAGAGAGGGAAGGAGAGGTGAGGGGGGCAGAAGGAAAGGAGGGAAGGAGAGTGAGGGGAGAGAGATAAAATGGAAAATGAATGGGAAAGGGAGATCTTAGATATTGTTCACCCATGGTACAGTGAAAGGCATTAAGCAATTTGACATAGATTAGAGGTTTGTAGCTGAAGTGGAAGACTGACCCTCACAATATATATTTCAAAATCATTTTAGGAAGTCTTATGAAAAAACTAGAAATCTGAAACTGAATTACATAGACTCTCCTGCAGGTAGAATCCCTGATGTAATTTAGGTTCCATCAGTCGAATGTGCTTGCATGAGATTTGAATGGAAACTGAATTAGATGCAGAGCCGTAACAACATACTGGGCATGATATTCCTGGGATCTCCTGATGTGGCCCTGGTGGTGGCTTCTAGATCAGAATACCTTAGCAGAGGTGGTAGGACAGTAGCACCAGCCATTTGGACAGTGGCTTTCTGATTTCTGCAGCTTTCTGATTGAGCAGCTTTGGTATTTTTGTTTTGTTTTGTTTTTTGTATTCGACAGGGTCTCACCCTGTCACCCAGGCTGGAGTGCAATGGCATGATCATGGCTCACTGTAGCCTCGACCTCTGAGGCTGAAACAATCCTCCCACGTCAGCCTCCTAAGTAGCTGGGTCTACAGACATGCACCACCATGCCTGCCTAATATATTTTTAAATTTTTTAAATAGAGATTGGGTCTAGCTTTGTTGTCCAAGCATTTCTCAAATTCCTAGGCTCAAGTGATTCTCCCTCCTTGGCCTCTCAAAGTGCTGGAATTACAGGCATGTGCCACTGTGCTTGGCCTGATGGTGGAACTTTGAGTAGCTAGCTTGTGATCTTGTTTTGAAGGGCATTCCAAGAGACCAATCCAAGACACCACAACCATCCCTCTTCCAACTGTTTTGTAGCAGAAAACCCCATTATTTAACATTTTGGTCAAAAAAGACTGTGCTGTTTGTTATTTTCTACTCAACTCTGACACAAGAAGCCACTATTTGCAACCATCATTAAAAAAAAATAGTGACCCTTGAAATTTTATGAAATTTTACAGCTCCTCTATTATGGAGTGAAATCAAAAAGGCAGTTTCACTAAAAGGGGGACAGTTGTGTTGTCGGGACAAGAAAGAGTTTTTTAACTGTACAACTATATGACTTACTGTCCTTCTTTGACACTGGTACATGCTGTCATAAACTGCTAATTTATATTTATGTATAACTTACTTTCTAAATCGATTATTCATGTGAATTTATGTTCAACAGTATAGTGTGATGTCAAAATGTGTATAAGCAAGCCTCCAACCTACTAGACTAGAAAAACATTGAATTTCAGACATTATTAGGGCTCCCTCTTGGACAACCCCATGTTTTTTGGAGTTTCTTAATCAGGCCGTCATTCTCAGAACAACTCTCCTGCCTTTAATATCCATGCTACTAACTTCATAAGGCCTTGGTGGTGCCCATGTGCTAAGGCTGACGAAGGGAACACATGATGGATGGTACTGATCTGTTTTCTGTGCCAAGGGTGACAAGGGATACAGAGGCCATGCTTATTGTTTTCAGCACCCATGCCCTTCCGCCATTGTATACACATCCTAAAGCAATCCTCCATTTGGGAGTACTGCATGCAAACTATCCTGGTCTCTGCCCTGCTTTTATCTCAGAGAAAGCCCTCACCTGCTCTCAGAACCTGCCACTTGGAGTTTTAAAACTTTAAAATGATAGCTTCCATCCTTTCCTCCTCTGGAAAAATCCAGTTCTATTTGCCTAGACCTCATAAAAGAAAGCCAGGAAGAAAGATAGAAGTTTCTCTAGATTCTCATTTCTTTGGGAATGGGAGAAGAAAAAATTCAAAACAGAAAAATGTGAATTGCTGCGCTAATTAGAAAGATTTCTCTACATTCCACTATTACCATTTACTTGTTCAACAAATATTTATTAATTTGTACAAATGTCATCAATAATTGCTAGTTTAAATTATTTATTTTTCATTGATTGCATGATATTTAGCTTTTGAGACATTTACAGAATGGTATTTAGTTTTTTAGGCATTCATCTTTGTTTCTTTCAAAATATATACTATTAATCACCCAAACAACTTGTTTATAAATTGAATTTTAGAGTTTCTTGAATTGAATGTACAATTATTAAAATAATGCAACAATTATTATATAGTAAAACAATGAAAAAAATCATATCCTGGGAGAAAGTTTCAATATCACTGCTTTTCTTTTGATAGCATTGTGTATTTTATAATACTCTCCATTTTCCATATGGATAATTTAAATCTGTGATTTGCGATTATATATTTTGTCAACCTCACTAGGCAATAAGAATATATTGTTAACTCTAAAATTGAAGTGTACAAATAAATTTCACAAAAAGCTTTTACATTTGCAGTCCCACATTTACTGTAAGACCATATAATAAAATATGTATTTCCATTTATTATTCATAATAGAACACTGTCACAAATTTGATATAGATTAAAGCATTAAAACATCAGATACAAAAAATAAATATGCTGTTTATGGTTTCACTACCAGTATCTTGCTTCCAAAGGCATATTTTATTATGAGGACAGCATCTTGACAGCATGAGATATCAGCGTAACGTAAGGGGAATATGAATTGAGAAAAGGGCATTAAGGTTGTATTTTAAGAGAACAATTTAATAGAGTAGTGCAGGTTATGGAGTAGGTAGATTTTAAGGACGTGGGAGTGAGGAATTCCCTCCCTCCCTCCCTTCCTCCCTCCCTTCCTCCCTCCCTTCCTTCCTCCCTTCCTTCCTTCTTTCTTTGCTTCCTTCCTTCCTTCCATAGTGTCTGCAGGTAAAATAAGGAGCATCCCAGGAAATAAGTTGGAGAAGTTGACGGGGACCTAAGTTGGGCTTTTTCTTCCGGAGCAGAATAAGGGAATCTTATCTGTAAGTAAAGGAAAAAACCCAGAAAGAAAAAATATTTGAATATTAAGAGAGTTATAGGCTGAGAAAAAGCAAGCTCTTTCTTCTCTCATTATACTCCCTACTGGGATGTCTATACCAGTAGTTTAAACAAGGAGTGCTGCTGAAATGAAAAAGGAATTTCTAAATTTCTAAAGCACATGAGAGGAAGGCATAGATGGGTAAAGTTCACCAAGGACCAGCATTCAGAAGGATGTGATTCCTCGTAGAGTTTGGAGTGATGACTGTGTGAATGGCCTCATGAGCTTTGGGAGGAAGCACTTGGTGAAAAGCTGCCCCAGGTCACTTAGGTATGTCCCTCTGGGAGAAGAACACTGTCCCCTGGTGGCTGTCTTCCTTAGGACCTACTCCAAGATCCCCCATGGAGAAAGTGAGAAGCTAGAGATCTCACTGTCATACCTTAGTGGAGAAGTCTCATCCAACCAGCTTATTTGCCATGACCAACTAGAAAAGGAACAGTTGCTGCCTACCCACCTGTCACAGCCAGGAGACCTTCAATTCTATGTAGCCCTGATTTGTTATTCAATGCTATTCGATAAGCTAGAAATGAATCTTTTTCTTTCTAATATTAAATTGTCCATACATACAAAACAGTATTATAAAACATATATGTAAGGTATAAACAAAAAGTAAAACCTACATCATGTAACTCCTCCTCCACCAGCTTAAGAAATAAAACGATTTTAAGGCCGGGCGCGGTGGCTCAAGCCTGTAATCCCAGCACTTTGGGAGGCCGAGACGGGCGGATCACGAGGTCAGGAGATCGAGACCATCCTGGCTAACATGGTGAAACCCCGTCTCTACTAAAAAATACAAAAAACTAGCCGGGCGACATGGCGGGCGCCTGTAGTCCCAGCTGCTTGGGAGGCTGAGGCAGGAGAATGGCGTAAACCCAGGAGGCGGAGCTTGCAGTGAGCTGAGACCCGCCACTGCACTCCAGCCTGGGCGGCAGAGCGAGACTCCGTCTCAAAAAAAAAAAAAAAAAAAAAAAAAAAAAAAAAAAAAGAAATAAAACGATTTTAGTACTTTTGAAGCCTAGAGTTGGGAAAAGTTTAGATATGTGTTAAGCATATATATATATATATGTGTGTGTGTGTGTATATATATATAAAAGCATGTGTATGTATACTATATACATATACACACACACAGAGAACTCAAGATTAACAAGTGAGTTTAATCTACTGTATAGATAAACATATGTTATATGCAATTAAGCTTATAATTGTCATGTAAAAAATAAAATGAATACTTTTTAATAGAAGTTTACACTCTGTAGTAATGCTTTTAAATTTAAGTTCTATACCAGTTTTTGTTTGTTTGCTTTTCTGTTTGTTTTTCTTAATAATTCCCTGGGATCTCTTTTTTCTATCCTTTTATTTCAAACATTCTGTGCCTTTATGTTTTGGGTATATCGCTTCAGAACTTCATTTAGTTGGATTTTTAAAATCTAATGTGATGATCTTTGTCTTTTGATGATGCTTCTTGTAATGTATAACACTTGTGATTCCTCATGTGTTAGATTTTTTTTTACCATCTCATACTGTCATAATTAATTGTTCTGCTTTGTTTATGTTTATGTATTTATTTATTTTAATTCTTATCTTCTTTGGGTTGACTTTTTTCTCATTCCATATTTTGTCCGCTACTGGTTTAGATAACATGCATTCTATTTCAATTATTTTTGGTGAATACCTAACTAAAATTTTATTTTCAATCACTTGTACAAGAGTTAAAACTGAAGTTCTTGGTCACAAAACCTCAGTACACGTTTGTAGGCATCTGCTTCAGAGATATGTTACTTTTCTGAATTACTACTTCTCTTTCATTTTTGTCCTTTGAGAATTTTGCGTTCTTTCTCTCCAGCTCAAATGTACATTAAAAGTTATATTTTAAAATATTACACCCAGAATTTTCAATGTTTTGTGAAGTAGGGTGTATTAGGATATTTTGTCCTCAATATGAACTTGTTTGTAAATTGTATGTTTTTTTTCCTCAAAACAGACTAAGAAAAATAATACGTATATGTATACATTTTTCATTCAGCAAATATGAGTGTGTACTGGCTGCTACTAAGGAACTATATGTCTGAACTGTTTGCTAAACTGTGGATTTCTAATATTGTGTACTGTTTGATAGAAGAGAGGTGTTAAGTACAGAAATAGCAATAAAACATAGTAAAAATATTAAATGGTCTATAAGTGACCCAGATGAAATGCTATGAGATTGTAATAGCGTAAGGTTTTCTCTCAGTGGTCAGTGCCCTGCATGTATACATTGTACAAAGATTTCCTGAAACAAGTTCCCTTTTGATTGGGTCATATAAAATTCCTTTATGTTTGAATTTAAAAACACACAGAGGCTTTGGTTTTCAAGCCATTATATCTTAGCATAAAGCACATACTAATCTGGAATTGACAAACTGCTCTATGGGCAAAACCTGGACTACTATCTATTTTTGTAAATAAAGTTTCACTGGAGCATATTTACATTCATTCATTTACATACTATCTGTGGCTACTTTCCTGCTACAGCAGAAATGAGCAGTTGCAAAAGAAACTACGTGACCCTCAAAGTCTAAAATATTTACAATCTGCCTTTTTTTCCGAAAAGTTTGCCAACACCCGTACTCCATCATGTTCTATATTTCAGAATAAGTTTATAGGGAAACTTTCCTTAGCCTAGTTTTCGCCTTCTCATTTATATTTACTTAAATAGATTTGATTTGGTAGTTCTCACAATAAATATTTATTTATGTACTCCGTCTATGCTTAGAGTTTCCTTGGTTAGAAATATTTCCTTGCTCCCATTCCTTAGTTATTATTATTATTATTATTATTATTATTTTAATTTTTTTAAATTTTTTTGATGGAGTCTTGCTCTGTCGCCCAGGCTGGAGCGCAGTGGCACGATCTCGGCTCACTGCAAGCTCAACCTCCCAGGTTCACGCCATTCTCCTGCCTCAGCCTCCCGAGAGTAGCTGGGACTACAGGCGCCCGCCACCACGCCCAGCTAAATTTTGTATTTTTAGTAGAGATGGGGTTTCACCATGTTAGTCAGGATGGTCTCAATCTCCTGACCTCGTGATCCGCCCGCCTCAGCCTCCCAAAGTGCTGGGATTACAGACATAAGCCACTGCGTCCGGCCCTTCCTTAAAACTATTTTCTTTAGTGGAAGAAGTAAGATTGTCAGTGCAATTTTGCATGATAACTTTTGAAATAACAAATGCCCACACTTGTTTTCTACTAACTTGACCCTAGTTTTTATACTTAAAATATAAAAACATCAACATATCAAATAACTCTTCAGTAAATTGACCAGGTATTCTTGCATTCATTAAATGAAATAACACATATATTCCTTTATAGAGTGAAATTAGCTGGCCTTTAAATTGGGAAATATTTCAGATCCTAAACTACACTGTTATGTGCTGGTGCTTGTATGTTTGCTTTAATTATTGGAATTAAATAGAAAAGGTGTCAGCTGGCAAAGCTGCAAAGAGATTTGAGAATGTTTAAAGTAATCACAGAAGTTCTGCTTAAGAATTATTAAGGTTAAAAAGAAAATATAATGAAGTCTCAATACCTCAAACACTGCAGTACCTGGACCTAACTTATTTGATTCCATTTCCAGGGAGTATCAGTTCCTCATAGTTATCTTAGATTGAGAACATCAGACTAACTGCCTGAATTAACAAAAGCATCTGTGTGCTCTGTGTTCTAGGGAATACTCAAATCCGGAAAACTAGCTCAGATACCCAGATGAATTTGAGCAGGAGTCCCTCTTTTGGCGAAATAGCCAATAACTATTGGCTAGGCTCAGGACAACTCTCAGTTCTCAATTTCAAAACCAAGACATCCTTCCACTGGGGGATTCACTGGATGTTCTTGTGTTCTATTCAGAACAGCAAACAGTTCTATTTATAGAGATTTAAGATTAGAATTTGAACTGATGGTGATGGGAGGAGACTTTAATCACATTAAATGTGAACATTCCAATGGGGAGTTTCCCTAGACAACTTTAGCTGTCCCCACAGATAGTAGTTAATCAGAAGTGGTTGCTAGGAAGCTTCATACATATTACCTGGTTAAAATAATGAAAAATTGGACTATGTAAAAATCTGCATGTCTACAAGGTAAGATTTAGAACTTTTAGTGTGAACTGGAAGAACTAGGAACTCAAATATGATGCAAAAGCTAACATTCTGTGTAATGTATTAAATTAGATACTTGATGCCAAATAGGTAAGTAGCCTCCAGGAATGGGGGCAAAGAAATCTATTTTGTAGAAGATAGATTGCCCAGCAACATAGTCTAAAACAATATTTTTCAAAGTATGCATCATGTTCAAATACTGCGTCATGGAATCAATTCACTGAGACAAACTTATTTTTGAATTATATTCAGTATTAAAGTTAGAATAGGATAGAAAATATTGGAGTACATCATATGTATTTAGGCTAAATATTTTGTGTAATTTTTGTTTCAGTTATATGCACACATGCCTGTAGTTGTAAAGTGTTGAGCTCTCAGTTGAAATATTTTGAAAAATCTGAAAGAAACAGAGGCAGGGAATAGATACACAAATTTCACTGCTGGAGATAAACAGTGCTTATGTAGATTCTACATACACATAGTTCAGTGCTAATGAGCAAAACTGGGATTACGGAATCATGCTAATATATATCCTACCTTTGGAGGTAAGGTTAGTGGGGAAAATAGCTTTGTATGTTTTGCTTTAGTTCAAATAGCTATGCTTCCTTTTTGTTAGGAAAAATTCCTTGTTTTGTTTGTTCTGGTTTTGTCTTCCACCATTTACTTAGTTTGCTACCATTTTCTCTTTTGCCTAGGAGATTGCATCAACAGTTTGAAAGCTATAAGGAACAAGTGAGAAAAATAGGGGAAGAAGCACGGCGTTACCAGGGCGAGCACAAAGACGATGCTCCAACTTGTGGAATCTGTCATAAAACAAAGTTTGCTGATGGGTGCGGTCATCTCTGCTCCTATTGTCGCACTAAGTTCTGTGCACGCTGCGGAGGCCGCGTGTCTCTACGGTCAAACAACGTGAGTATTCCATGAACATAAGGGGCGTTGTGAATGTGGATAAAAACTATTGTGCCTTCCAAACATGAGAACACATGCATCTTAGAAAGCAGACATGTGCATAAACATACACATTAAAATGAACCTCCCTCATTTTGTTCATGTCCTTAATAAGGTAGTGGAATACTGATGAAAATAATTCCTAAAAAGAACTTACTTTGTCTGTGTTTCTTAACAAATGATTCCAATTCAAAACCAACAGATTACCTGTGAGAATGCATTTAGTTTTTGAAAAATGAAGTTAATGTGGATTTAATGTTATCATGAATTATAAAACTCTTGAAAGTTATAACCAATTCTTTTTAAAAAGTTAATTACTTTTGATTTCTGTAACATTAGTGTTCAGATTGAATGCACGTAAAATGCAAAATAACTGGATGTCATATATTAAGCAATGATTAGCGTCTATGAGAGTAAATTCAGATTTACTGACATGTTAAAGAAATATAGCATCAAGCTTATCTCATGGAAATTATTTAGATATTTAAAGACTATTGAGATTTGCACTTCTCGTTTTCTTCTCTATAAGATATATTCTCACCTGATGATGTTTCCTTATTTGGCTTAAAAAAGAGCTACTCCTCTTATACCAGTACTTTAAATAAATGTACTTTTTGAAGCATTAAGATGCTAATATGGTAGGAACCAATATTATTATTTATGAAATACTAGAATAATTCTAATAAATATTTAGTTTAGAATATATTTTAATGGTATACTTTATCATATTCTCTAAAATAGTACAGTGTAATTATTTATAGGGAAATCTGAGTTTTCCTTAATAGAGATCTGCAGCTTAATGTAGAACAGTTACAAGTATGTAGCTAATGAATTCCCAGTGTTTCTGTAAAGAATTTGTCATATTATCTAATTATTAATAGATTATAATATAATACAAGGTCATGTTTAAAAATAACATGAAATCTTTAAGCCCTCTTGATATTTCTCTAATTTGCACATTACAGTTAAAGTTAAAACAAACCTCCCAATAAACATTATATTCTTTAGTAGTCTGGTTGAGTTATAAGTCAGATATTCTAAAATTTATTCCAGTGGACTTAAGACACTGAGTATGATCTATCTATCTATCTATCTATCTATCTATCTATCTATCTATATCTATATCTATCTATATATATATTTTTCCCCTTGAGACAGAGTCTTGCTCTGTCACCCAGGCTGGAGTACAGTGGTACTCGGCTCACTGTAAACTCCACCTCCCGGATTCAAGTGATTCTCCCACCTCAGCCTCCCGAGTAGCTGGGATTACAGATGCCTGCCACCACACCTGGCTAATTTTTGTATTTTTAGTAGACACAGAGTTTCACCATGTTGACCAGGCTGGTTTCGAACTCCTGACCTCAGGTGATGCGCCTGTCTCGGCCCCCCAAAGGGCTGGGATTACAGGTGTGAGCCATTGTGCCTGGCTGATCGATATATCTTATACTTTAAGATGAGACTGTTACTATCTCTGTGGCTTTAGGAAGATAATGAACTTCTCTGAACAATTTCTTTACTATGAAAAGTAGATAGTAATATTTACCTTGTATGGTTGTTATGAAATTTTAATAAAAATAATTAAACTCTAGATCTTTATGATATGTATATTTAATCTTTCTTTAGGGTCCCATTCTTATGACTGCATAAGTTTTATTTTCCTCTCCTAATAGTGATTTGTTATAAGCCATCCTCATATGCCACCTTACAGGCTGTCTAAAATAAGCTTAGGTAGTAAGATTGTATCTGGCACATAGAAAGTATGTAAGATCTATTTGTTAACTTCCCCTTCTATAGTGCTCTTTAATACACTATTTTGAAATACATTCTTTCAGGTAAAACTTGGAGGCAACATCAGAATATTTAAAAACCCATGTGGTAAGGACACTGTTCAGTCTGAAAAGATGCTGGCAGTGAACAATGAGGTGCAGATCAGCTGAGTGCTAGTGCTGGCTAAGCACCCACAACTCTTAAATGCTTTTAACTTCCCATTATAAGTTGAGACAAGTCAATAGCAACACAGTTAATGATTGATATATTAAAGTCATCGGGTCTTAAAAAGGAGAGGGTGTTTAAAGAAAATTGAGCTAGGAGGTACTTACGCTTTGGAGAGGACACTCAGGCCTAGTGTAGTTCATCTTTACTAAACCCAACCAATCTTCGAAAAAATATTTAAAGGAACAAAATAAAAGAAAGCACACATCTTAAGATATTTCAGTTGGAACGCAAGACAAAAACATTGTATAAAGTTGTTTTTTTCTATAACATAAATGTTGAAATGTGTAGCACAAATAAATATTGCCGGTGGAATAGTTTATAGTCAAAATGGTTAGCATATTTCTCTTCCCATTTTTGTTTATTATAAACATTTATCATTCTTAGATTTTTCCAAGTTATGACTCTCAATATTTTAACAATAATTTGACAAAATTATTCATACAATTTTATGCATTTTAATAAAATATTTTTCAATAATAGGTAGACTACATGTGGTAGTGAATTAACCTTCTTTATGAAGAATATTTTAAATCTAGATTTACTAATCCAAGTTCTAAAATTTTAGGAAATTATTCTGCCTAACTCATATCTAACGTATAGCAGGACCATTAATATGGGCATTTTCAATGAAGGATTGAACAATGACTAATTTTTAGGGAGAGTAAACGTTTACTTTTCAAAATTGTTGTGCTTTAGTACTTTGAAGAAACACATAATTGTTTTCTTAAAGCCAATTTATTAATACATGGCTCAATTTTGTTTTTCTCTTCTTTTTCTTCTTTCTCTACTCTGCTTCCTTGGATGCTTTCCCAAAGGAGGACAAAGTGGTTAGAATCCGTACTTTCTTTTCTAATATTTGTTCTTGTATTGTTGTGAACTTTATTAAGTGAATGTTGCACCTAGTGTTGTGAATAACTATATTTCACAAAGAAATTATATACTAAGAAGAGCTCATTTCCAGTTCTCATGAAAAAAAATGAACATTTAAGATTATTACAGAGTTTGATATCAATAGATGAAGTCTGGATAGTTTGAGTTCATGATGACAGTGAAATTTTAATATAATTTATATCACAGCAAGCTCATTTATCTGCTTAACTCTGAGTTTTGATGATTATTCCAACTACTTTCAGAAACAATAAATTCTAATGGGCTCTACCTTTTTCAACATGCAAAGGCAGGTGATTTGAAACTTTATTGTGGAAGAACGGAAAGCACTTAGTAGAGGGAATGGATCAAATGCAAGTAAAGAGGCCAAAGTATAATTATTTTTCTATAGAACACAAGTAGCAGAGTTGTCATATTGAACCACATTTTGCCTTTTTCTTCTCTCCTGTGCATATGAATAACTTGTTAGGAGAGTAAAAGGTCACTTTTAACTCTTATCAGCTGTAGAAACCACAGAGGCTGTTTGTGCCTGGGAAGATAGGCTCCAAGTAGGATCTTCAGTCAGCCTTTCCTTGGTATACATACTATACACCTTCATTTGGTGTAAATTACAACTTCCTCACAGCTCATTAATCTACAAATATGAGACTGAGACAATGAGTATTTCAGGTTCAATATATCAACTGAGCTGCCTTTGTTCAAAAATTGTATAGCTTATATGATACAATGCAGTGCCTAATTAGCAAGCATGACATTAAATTGAACATTAATCTGTGTTTTTAAACTTATGCTAGTATATGCTCATCAATTTTTTCTATGAGAAAGAAATAGAGTTGAAAAATTATATAGGGTAATCTATTTTTGCTATTTATTTTTGCCTGTACCACTGATTGTATGTGGGATAATTTTAGGGGATATTATTATAATGCCAATTTTATCAATATTATTACTTTGGATGAGTCCACAGTCGAAACGTGGGTAATTTTAAGTTCCTTTTAAAGAGTAAACGTGTAAGTAAATAATGCTGGCATTTAGGCAGATTTGGTGATGGAATTTAAACTGCTCTCCTGTAGGGCTGGCCAAACTCACTACCCCGTTGACAGCACTTCCCATAATGGTAGGTTATTTGTGCTTGTTATGATTATAGTGTAATGAGAATACAGGTGGGTTTTGTAGACTCAGACTAAAAATAGAGTGGAAAGACCTGTAAAATATAATCACCTTCAATTATTTTCTTCACTTTGGTTAGAATACATATATCTATCACTTTATTTCTAAGTACTCTGTCATAATTTCTTTAAAACCATTTTAGCCTATTGAAGGAGTTCAATGAATGGCCTTTCTAGCCAAGGGAAACTGAAGCCACATTTTGTCTTAGCCATGTTAAAGAGAATAACTGACTATTAAATGAAATATTTCATTGCCAGTTCTTTCCCTATTCCTCTGATCTCTTTTATTTTTTGGAAGAGAAATCATAATTTACATGTGTGTGTGTTGGTATGGGTGGAAAGAGAAGAGAGATAAGGGTGAATAAAACTTTTCTAAAGGTAATCTTCATCTTGATCAATATAATAATAATAAATTCTACTTGATCTGTTAAATTGGTGAAGAGCTGTGATTAAAATAAAGGAGTATGTGATATGAAGTCCTAAGAATAGCTAATTTATAAATATTTCCTTTGTTAAGTCCAGCAAAACTATTGTCATATTTTCCATATCAGCAATATTTTATTTTAAAACTTCATCCTCAGCCTAAATCATGTCTAATAATAACTTGGAAGATTTTGTGTTTACTTGTAAAGAAAATTGCTGTCATAAAGAATGACTTTGTAATGGGCGTATATAATAGTTGATAAAAGAAAATGATGTTGTCAAGTACATACTCTCATTGGCAAAATTATGACTATATTTTTTACTTCATTAAAATCCCTCCTTGAAGCCTAAATATATAGCAATACTGTAAAATTTCCCATAGCCTGTTTAAACTACTTTTATCTTTGTTTTACTATTTGGTGGCAGAGGATTGAATTTAGATAGCTCTCTTGATAATATTTAACACTTTGCTGCTGCTAAGCCAACTGAATTGAATCCTGCAAATTTAATTCCTTTGGGATTTCCCATAAATTTTCATCATTATTTTTTGTAGTAGGGACGATTGGTTGATGACTATAGCAACTAAAATGAACTTGCTATGTTTCTAGTTAATCTATATTTTCAGAAAGAAAGTGTCAGGTTTTATAAGTTAAGATTATTCTACAATAAATGTTAGCATTACTCTGAAAAATAGCACCTTCCTATTTTCTTATTCTTTCAAAATATGAAAGCTGAACATACCTACCTTTTAAGTATCACATATACAAAATAATTTTTATATCAAAGTAATAACAAGGCACTAAATTGACAAAGTTACAATTTTTCAACTAGTTTTTCATAACTATCCATTGATGTTTAAGACATCATACTAAATGATATGTTGGTAAATAAATATGCTTTTATAGAAAGACTTCTAAAAGGTGGGAATTGGCTTGGATGGGACAGGATGTTGGCTTGAATGGTACAGTGCCAACTGAATTTGAAGCTGGCTGTATTATAAGGTGATGATGTCTGTGGGATGGTTGATTCTTAACAGCTTAAAAAACATTACTCTCAAAGACTCAACTCTTTAAATACCAAAGTGATGATTTGTTTTTTCTCTGGCTAGCATTAAAGCAACCAAGAATAATAACCATTTTAAAAATGATTTGCATGATTGCATTAAATATTTATTCTTATTGTGAAAAGTCTTCTCAGAGTTATCCATATTTAGCTCTTGGCATGATGAAGCATATGATTCTAATTTACAACCTTCAATCTTTTGAAAAAGTTATTGTAAGAGTTTGCCTGGACCCACTTTTATGTTTTCTTCTTTTCATCTGGAAGTTTTGATAGATTTCTCTGACAAAAGTTCTCTTTGAAATTCTTCCCAGAAAAATAACATAAGTCTATATAGAAAGTTTATAAATATAGATAAATATATCAATAAGAAAAGTTTAGAATACATCAAGAAAACTTTCATTTGGCAGTTTGGGTGATTAGATGTCACAAGTTGTCTAGTTTTGCTGAGCTTATCCTAGAGAGGAATGAAACATCACATTGCAGAAACTTTTATGGAAGATAATTCAGAAAGCTGTGAATTTTTTATTACAAATCTATTTTTGAAATTTGCTCGCCTGTTTTTGAGATTTGCTAGCCTGTTTTAATATCTTGCATTCAGCATTACTATTCTTTAAACTTCATATGATTATTGCATATTGTGTATTATTGCATATTATCAAAGTCCTGGTTAGTCTTGGTTTTGTACCTTCCTGAATCATCTTTTAGTACAGTTATAACATCTGTTTCAATAAATTATAATTTTTCAAATCAATATTAAATAAGGATTCATAGTAGGACTATGGGAGCTGGTCAAGGGTATATAGAAAAGTAGCCTTTTCTAGTGTAAGGGAAGGGCTATGGTAGAAACAGCTTCCACAAAGCTAAGGACTATGGACAAAATTCTTGATATTTTGGTGAACATACATTGTCAAATCTTATGTTTATGTATCTAGGAGTGGAATTACTGGGTCACATGAAAACTCTATGTTTATCCTTTTGCGAAACTGCCAAATTTTCCCCAAGCAGCTGCATAGCAGTAAATGGGGGTTTCGATTTCTCCACGTTTGTCAATGTTTGTTACTGTCTTTTTGATTAGGAGCCATCATACTGCATGGAAATGAAGTAGTATCTCATTATGGTTATCATAAAACTTTTTTTAGCCAAAATTATCAAACTTGTTTGATATCTCCAATGATTTGGTTTGTGTGAACTTTTGTTAATACATAAAAATGCTTCTAGGTTACTAATTTCTTGAGAATGAAATTTTTAAAGACATAGTCAAAGTATTAGAAATTCAGTTTTTTCTTCTCTGGGGATTTTTATTTCTCTAAATTAGAATTATATAGGTACTTATTAATATGTATAAGTCAATCTGAACAGGAACTCTGAAATTTAAGGTAACTTGGAATTTAATATCTGTCTGTCTGGACTAACTATCCCTAGGATGAAAAGTAAGAGATTTTTATGACCAGTTGAAATGACTACTTTTTAAGCTCACAAAGAGAACTAGCAGTTTCAGTTTTACCTCTCAGCCGTAGGTCCAAGATTAACAGTGAAACTTAAGTGCCTACTTTAAAGGGCTATTCTTTCATGGTGCATAATATATTTTCTTTAGTGAGTTTTCAGTAGCATTCAAACAGAGGCACATAAATACTGACAACCAGATTTTCTGTCATCTGCCACCCAACTTTCAATATACGCCTCATACCTGCCATCCAACAGATTTCATGGGCAGGGAGCCCCTGACCACTCCACTGCAGTTACCTATAATGGAGCTTCTGAACCATAGAGCTGGAAGTGGGGATAAGAAATGTTGGTAGCTGCTCCCTCTGGGACTGATACTGTAGTCTTTGAGAACTGGGGAGAGAGAGAGGGCCCATGTACTTGGCTGTACCTACCAAGAATACAATTTTCATCTTGCTGAGCATGGAGCAGAGAAGAAAGGAAGCTGGTTGTGGCTCAAGTCTCTTGGTGTTCTTATAAAAATTTAGTAGAGTTTCTTGAATAAATGTTTCTGCATTTGCTGTATACACTTCAGACAATTTTCAGATACTGTAAATGGCTGTTTTATAAAAAAAAATAATAATTTTTATTCGTTATAGTTGTTTTGCTGGGAAGAAGGATCTGCAGAGGTCCTTACATTACCAGTCTAGAGCTACACAAATAGACCCTTCATAGTTCTGTGTTAATTCATCCATGCACTTATTTATTTATTGAATTATTTGTTTTTGAGAAAGGTTCTCACTCTATCACGCAGACTAGAGTGCCGTGGCACAATCACAGCTCATGGCAAACTAAACGTCCCAGGCTCAAACCATCTTTTCACCACAGCCTTCTGGACAGCTAGGACCACAGGTGTGCCTGGCTAATTTAAAAAAAAATTTTTTTTTAAGTTTTATAGTTATAGGGACTTCCTATGTTGCCCATGCTGGTCTCAAACTCCTAGGCTCAAGTGATCCTCTTGCTTTGGCCTCCCAAAGTACTGGAATTACAAGTGTTAGCCACCACATCAGCCTTTTTATTCACTTTTTTATTCATTTATTTATTCATTTGTTGGCTTACTGTCATCAGTAGTCTTATATATAATTATTCTTATTTCAAAATTACTATCTCATTATTTTCAATAAATGCATTTTACATGGTAATTCATGCTAAGATGCTCTCTTTCTGTTCATTTTAATATAAGTTATTTGTATTCAAGAAAATTCAATTGCATTTCATCACGAAGCTTACTTTTGTTTAACCAAGTAGCCACTAATATTAATTATTGTAATTAAGAGTAAAGTCTATTCCTTGGGTTACATGAACTCATTCATTTATTCATTCATTCAGGGACTTTTAATTCAATTTTATTAAGACTACATTAGGTTAAATGGTTAATACACAACATAGATAAACACTTTCTTTTGCAAGTTTATTATTTAATAAATTCAGCTTAAAATGTGTATCTATATACATATGTATACTTATAGTATAACTATAATGCTATATTGATGCATAATAATTTTATGGAATGTTGTATTAAAGAATAAATAGAATTCCCTCAAATTTCCCCTTAGTGTTCGGGATGACAACTATCTAGTAATTCAGCCAACACCCCACCAAACCTTTTAGTGCCAAAAGCATCTTGTGCCAATTGGCTTTTAAGCCACAAATCTACTAGACCATGACTATTACTCATATTCTATTTATTAAAGCAGTTTTGAAGATTTTTTCAAATTTGGGAAAATATGTTCTAAATTTATTAGTTTTGCAGTTACTTTAAAAACTTTAAAAATATGTTCTAAATCTTGTAATCATAACTTGAAATTAGATATGTAGATCTTTAAAAATCCTTGTTTTTATTTATGGCCTTACTAAGGCATTTAACAAATACATTTATTCATTGGCCAATTTATTTTGTTTTTGTATGTATATGTATATATGTAATAGTTTTTTCATGCACAAACTTCAACAGCAAATGTTTTGTTTTCAGAAAGTAATCTATTTGAATCACTTTATAATTGCAGCAAAATAATTTTGTGCATTTAATTTATGAACATCTTTATTATAAAAGACTTAATTTTTATAAAAATCATTCAAGTGTTTTCATTGACCAATAAAGTGCTGTTACAGCAAATTATATGGGAAAGAGTAGAAAACTAAATCTTTCATGGAGAAAATAATATGCCTCGTGACTCTTCAACTACTTCTATGGAATTTGAAAATGTCCATGTCTTTTAAACTACATAGAAACAGAAGACCAACAGTGTCAGTCATTGAGCCAATGTGCAGTTATGTTTTTCAACACAAGCTAAAACAGGAATGACAATCACAAGGAGAAGATGCACTTGACGGACAGTATCAGAGAAGTTTCTAGGTAGGGCAGTAAGTCAAGCCTCAGATCAGTAGTTGAGATTTTTCTTGTTTTGTTTGTTGCTGTTTTTATTGTTTGTTTGTTTGTTTATTTTAATTTTAGACATGGTTAAAACTTGTATTACGGCCGGGCACGGTGCCTAACACCTGTAATCCCAGCACTTTGGGAGGCCAAGGTGGGCGGATCACAGGGTTAGGAGATGGAGACCATCCTGGCTAACATGGTGAAACCCCGTCTCTACTGAAAATACAAAAATTAGCTGGGCATGGCAGGCACCTGTAGTCCCAGCTGCTGGGGAGGCTGAGGCAGGAGAATGGTGTGAACCCGGGAGGTGGAGCTTGCAGTGAGCCTAGATTGCACCACTACACACGAGCCTGGGCAACAGAGTGAGACTCCACCTCAAAAATAAATAAATAAATAAAAATAAAACTTGTATTACTTTTTACAATGACTTTGTTAAATTATGTGTCAGACTAGTGTATGATTGTTCCCCATAAAAAATATATCCCTCTACATACTGCTTTAAATGTGTCCCAGAGATTCTGGTATGTTGTGTCTTCGTTCTCATTGGTTTCAAAGATCGTCTTTATTTCTGCCTTCATTTTGTTATGTACCCAGTAGTCATTCAGGTGCAGGTTGTTCATTTTCCATGTAGTTGAGCAATTTTGAGTGAGTTTCTTAATCCTGAGTTCTACTTTGATTGCACTGTGATCTGAGAGACAGTTTGTTATAATTTCTGTTCTTTTACATTTGTTGAGGAGTGCTTTACTTCCAACTATGCGGTCAATTTTGGAATAAGTGTGATGTGGTGCTTAGAAGGATATATATTCTGTTGATTTGGGGTGGAGAGTTCTGTATGTCTATTAGGTCCACTTGGTGCAGAGCTGAGTTCAATTCCTGGATATCCTTGTTAACTTTCTGTCTCGTTGATCTGTCTAATGTTGACAGTGGGGTGTTAAAGTCTCCCATTATTGTTGTGTGGGAGTCTAAGTCTCTTTGTAAGTCTCTAAGGATTTGCTTTATGAGCCTGGGTGCTCCTGTATTGGGTGCATATATATTTAGGATAGTTAACTCTTCTTGTTGAGTTGATCCCTTTACCGTTATGTAATGGCCTTCTTTGTCTCTTTTGATCTTTGATGGTTTAAAGTCTGTTTTATCAGAGACTAGGATTGCAACCCCTGCCTTTTTTTGTTTTCCATTTGCTTGGTAGATCTTCCTCCATCCCTTTATTTTGAGCCTATGTGTGTCTCTGCACGTGAGATGGGTCTCCTGAATAAAGCACACTGATGGGTCTTGACTCTTTATCCAATTTGCCAGTCTGTGTCTTTTAATTGGAGCATTTCGTCCATTTACATTTAAGGGTAATATTTTTATGTGTGAATTTGATCCTGTCATTATGATGTTAGCTGGTTATTTTTCTCGTTAGTTGATGCAGTTTCTTCCTAGCATCGATGGTCTTTACATTTTGTCATGCTTTTGCAGTGGCTGGTACCTGTTGTTCCTTTCCATGTTTAGTGCTTCCTTCAGGAGCTCTTGTAGGGCAGGCCTGGTGGTGACAAAATCTCTCAGCATTTGCTTGTCTGTAAAGGATTCTATTTATCCTTCACTTAAGAAACTTAGGTTGGCTGGATATGAAATTCTGGGTTGAAAATTCTTTTCTTTAAGAATGTTGAATATTGGCCCCCACTCTCTTCTGGCTTATAGAGTTTCTCCTGAGTGATCCGCTGTTAGTCTGACATAGTGTTGGAAGTTCTGGCCAGGGCAATCAGGCAGGGAAAAGAAATAAAGGTATTCAGTTAGGAAAAGAGGAAGTCAAATTGTCCCTTTTTGCAGACGACATGATTGTATATTTAGAATACCCCGTCATCTCAGCCCAAAATCTCCTTAAGCTGATAAGCAACTTATGGAACCAAAAAAGAGCCTGCATTGCCAAGACAATCCTAAGCCAAAAGAACAAAGCTGGAGGCATATGCTACCTGACTTCAAACTATATTATAAGGCTACAGTAACCGAAACAGGATGGTACTGGTACCAAAACAGAGATATATACCAATGGAACAGAAAAGAGCCCTCAGAAATAACACCACACATCTACAACCATCTGATCTTTGACAAAACTGACAAAAACAAGAAATGGGGAAAGGATTCCCTATTTAATAAATGGTGCTGGGAAAACTGGCTGGCCATAATTAAATGAGAGAAGAAAGAGGTTCATTTCAATTCTGACATATTATATGTGTATTAAATGTTAATAGTGTAACTGCAGTAAATCATTCTTAGAAACTAACGTTTATTAGGCATGTCTTTCTGAAACACTAGATTGATCACAAGGCCTAATTCCTGTGGTGTTTATATCAGAGATTCCACAACAGCCTTAGCATTCGCTCGTATCAGCCCAGTTCCATTCTGTTTTTGTTTGTTTGTTTGTTTTTGGTTTTGTTTTGTTTTTTTCAGACAGGGTCTCACTCTGTTGCAGGGCTCACTGCAGCCTTGACTTCCCTGGGCTCAGGCTGTCATCCTACCTCAACCTTCTCTAACTGGGACTGAAGTGAATCTCCTGTAGCTGAGACTGACGTGGCTGAGACCATCTTGGCTTCCTGCAGCTGGGACTACAGGTGCCCACCACCACACTTGGCTAATTTTGTGCTTGTGTGTGTGGAGACTGGGGTTTTACCATGCTGCCCAGGCTGGTTTGGAATTTGTGGGCTCAAGTGATCCTCCTGCCTCTGCCTCCCAAAGCACTAGGATTACAGTTGTGAGCCACTGGGCCTTGCCCAGTTCCATTGTTTTTAATTGTTATTCCTTGACCACATCATCACCGCTGAACTATTTTAAGAAACAAAACAATACTGTCACCTAACTTAGTATTTCATTTCTATTATGTACCAGGATCATATGTTCCCTTATTTTTTATTTAAAGTTCTCTCTTTTCATGGAGATTGAAGCAACAAAAGACTATCCTCCTGTCCTCACTGTGGGTTAACTACAAGTAAATGTATCTCATTTTTCCCTATCTATATTTGATCCGATTTTTCCTCTATCTTTGAAATTTTAAAACTAAAGTTTCAGTTTTTAGTGAAGAGTAAAAGTTGTGATCTTAAGATTAATTCGTGTATATGGTGTATAAAAGGTAATAGGGAGTGTCTAAAATAAAGAAATTGTATATTAGCACTTCTTATGTTTCCACCTCAAAACTATTCTTTAAAAAGCAAAGTAATTTTGATGAGTCTGTTTTGGGTGTCTTTAATGTTTCTTTGTATTCAAGATAAAAGAAAAAAATGTTTAAAGACATGGATATTTGGCAGTGTCTTATTAAAGTTGCTTGGTTCTTTGTGTGTTCTTTTGATCTGTAGGCATGCCTTTCTTTAGCCTTGATCATTGTTTCTCACCTATCTACTTTGACCTCTCCTTTCTATTACCCAATGTATGTTGAATTTTCTGTACCTACCTTCTCATACTTTTTCTCATCATCTTCACCACCTTCCATTAGTAATATTTTTCAAACTCTCAAAGCTATGCTTACATGATTATTCATCCAGGTAAATTTGAATGATCTGAAAACAAAATTTTGTGATATCACGTTGTCCTGTTTTCATGGAAAAAATGTCTTCTCATAACCCCTTACAAATATGAATTGCAGTTTTCTTTTTAATGTAATTTTCCCAAATTCTTATAATACTATATAATATGGCTGTTTCTGAGAGAAACATTTGCTCTGATTCCTCAGTAAAGTTCCAGTTTTTCAAGTTTTCATCCATTGGTTCGTTTTTGGAATTTTATATTGATCTTCTTCTAAATTTTAGTTTTAGATAAAGAGGAGAGTTTTACTTTTCTATGAGTCCCATCTGTCCATTTCTTGAAAAGTCTATGAATGATGCAACAAGTAGGATGCCAGGCAGCAGGGAGTTCAGGGCAGGGTTTCTGGGAGAGGTGTCTCTCTGGGCCACTCCCACTCTAGCATTCCTAGTCTGCATTCCTTTGGTAGCGTCCTCAGTACTGTTCAGGGGATTCAGATTTCTTTCCCTCCAACTGTCCCATGGATCATACTTGTCTCCAGCCTCTGGAGGTGCCTCTGAACTTCCAAGTATCTATAACAGAGTTCTAATTGTCCTAGTAAATAGTGAGACCACCAAAGAGGCTTCAGCCTGGTAGCCAAATGTATTAGCAGATGTTTAATAAGCATCTCAAATTTAACATGTAAAACCCAATCCCTGCTTTAGCTCTCCAAACCTACTTATTTCGGCCTTCTTCACTGCAGTAAATGACTTATACATCATTAAAGTTAACAAAACTAAAAACTTTGGAATCCTCCTGGCCTTTCTTCCCTCTGCATCCAATTCATCAGGAATTTGGCTCTGTCTTCAAAATATATCCACAATGCAACCTCCTCTTACCACCTCCACTTTCGTCAAACTGGTGCAAGACACCTTCTAGTCTAGTTTATTGCATTGAACCCCTAATTGGCCTTTCCTCCTCAACACCTCATCCTCCACCCCACTCCCAAAGACAAATCTGAGTGAGAATAATTGTTTGAATGTGTAAACCAGACCATGCCATGTACATCTATGCTCAGAACCCTCCAGTGGCTTCCCGTCTCATCCAAAGTGAAAGCAAAGACACCTACAATTATACCCAACACCCTGCATCATCTGTACTCCACACATACACACATCATCTCCTGTCACTGTCCTACCTACCTGCTACCTTCCGCTCACTGTGTTCTTCCTGGTCCTAGTGCATACTAAACAAAACCCTGCCCCAGGCTCCTAGCATAACTCTTTTTTTCCTGGAACATTATTCCCACTTCTCACTCCCAAACTCTCTTCAGGTCTCTGTTCAAACACTACCTTATCAAAGAGGCCCACTGTAATTACTCCATATAAAATTATAGCCACAGCCCAACCATAGAACATCCTTTCTTTTTACCATGTTTGATTTTTCTCCATAGTACTTCACCCTGTGAAATACATATCTATCTATTTCTTTGTTCATTGCCAGTTCTGTAGAAAAGGGGGACCTTAACTTTGTAGTATTCTCAGTGCCAGCAACCTTGCCTGGCACAGGTAGGCACTCGAAATATGTGATGAATGTTGAGAAGTGTTTGACTTCTGAGTTTGTAGAGTCAGCTTCATGTTACTGGGGCATAGTATTACCTCTCAATTGGCACAATCCCTCTAGCTTGAGAATCCCAACAGGCAAAGCCCTGCTGTACCTGGTATGCTATATTTGCCATGGAAAGGTAATGAAATAAATGAAATTTGCAGCCACAGGGCAGTGTGCAGAGTCGTGGTATAGTTATTAAAGGCTTTTTCTGCCCTTACCCACTGCACCTCCCGTTTGGTCTGTCCTTACTCTAGGATCATGTGTCATTTAATTTAGGGATCTCTGGGGAAAACCTGTTTACTTCAAAGGTTTCCCTTCATCTGTCTTGGATCGTGGATTGACCATTGTTTTACTAGGCTTGATTCTTGTCTCCATAACTTCGAAAATTTTCTCAAGGTTTCTACTTTATTAATGATATCCATCCTTGTGTCATGGAAGATGTCTAGATTTTATTCTTATTTTTATACTTACATAGCATTTGAAAGATTAGGAAATTGTGTTTTTGAACTGAAACTCTGTTGAGTAATTTTGATAAATTTGAACTTTCGGAAAAATAATGGAAGGCCTTGAATAGAGTAGTAGCCCTCTGCCAATTGAATAACTTCTAGCTTTTATGTTTACATTCTGCATGATTAATTTTTAAACTTTCTTTTGAATTCTAGAATAAGCAGCAAAAAATAATTAAAAATTACTTTTTTGGTAAACATATTCAAATATTACTTTAGTACTTTTATTTTGTTTCCTATAAACCCCAAGTGTTTTTTCCTCTTTAATTCTTAATATTTTCAACTCTCACTGGGCTGACCACGCATTAGTGAAATTCAATGACTTTATATCCTAGTGACTGCAATGGGAAAGTACACACCAAAAATGCAAATGATAATGAAATATCAGAGAAAAATATAGAATTCTCAATTAGTGGTTGGTCCTATGCAATAAATGCTGTATGCAAGTCACTTTTTAATCATTTCACTCTTTGCCCTAAAACACACTAAAAGACACAATGTAATCTATAGTATATTCATTTTTTAATAATAGAACTGTTTGATGAACTGTAATTATGTCAAACATCAAATGAACATTGAGTAATTATTCTCTAATGCATCTTGAAATTATTTTAAAGAGAAAAACGTTTCAATTATATAAACTCATTGTTGAACTGTAGCTACTTTGTCATTGGTGAAGTAAGATATTGTGATGATAAGAGAAAATGAGGAAATTAGAATTTAACACAATGTAGTAAATGTAAGTAAGTAAAAAAATACTTTTATAATTTGTTTTTAAATTTGTGTATTATTTTAAATGTATAAAGAGTAGTTTCTAATATGTATTATTTCATGGAATTTTATTCACACTAGAGTCATATTAGTTATTACAGGCAAAATTCTTTATAGGTGTATAGGAAAAATTAGGCCATAGAAGTTTAGTGATTTTCTATACATCATAAAGTTGACAGCATGTGGTTGAAAATCCAGGGCACTTATGTCAGAGCTCCTGACTTTTAAATAAGATCATTTGATTAATTTATGTCAAGACAAATTCTTGTTATAAAAATTTTATGCTTATATATTTTAAAGGAAATACCAAAAATTTTTTTGTTAATTCCTTCACTTTGCTGTTTGCCTGGGTGACATGAGCCATGCTTAATTTCCATGGTGCTTGTGCTCAGCGTTTATAGTGCTGCAAGTATAGTAAACACGCAGTGAACTTTGAATGAATGAGTGAATGAATGGCACTTCTCTGTACCTTTTTTTCTTTAATTAAGTTGTTTTGAAACTCCAGTGTTTGAAACTATAAAACTTAATTTTGTATTTTAGGATATCTGTTTCCTAAAATAAAATCATTAGAACTGTACTTAGCTATTGTTGTGGAGCTGTCTCATCAAACCTATAATCTCTGGCTTTGAATTCTCTATTCAGATTTTATGGTATGAGAGGGATGTTTGGTCTTCTTCCTCACACAAAGTTCTAGAAGATACTTGAGTTGAGCAGAATAAAAAGAGGCTCCCACAAGCTCTTTTGTTTGACCATGTCCAAATATAAATTACCTACTGAACACTGCATATATGATAAGTGGAAACAGGTAGATTTTAATGTTTTGGACCATTCACTCAAATCTTTCAAGTAATCCAGTTGCTGTTTCATGAATGCTTCTTAATCTTACACTTCTTGGTCAGTGATTTATTATTAATTGGAATGTATTACTTAAATTTATACCTTTGATTGGCATATGAGTTTGATTACAGACATTGAATTTTCTTAGACATACCTAAAATAGCACATTTTTAACAAAGCACAGTATTATTAGAAACTGATTTCATCCATTACTTTAATTCACATGTTTATTAGAAAGAGCATCTATTTAGAATTCTGTGACCTAAATACATAATGTATATAGTATTTTTGCTCTCCTTCTTATGTCAATCAAATGTACAGTGTCAAGTTGATGAATTTACAAAGCGATTAAATTCGTTACCTATATTTGAGATTGCCTTTATCTAGGTTTATCAATACTCTGTAAGAATTTCTTCCCCCTTAGACTTTTGGTTAGTGCATTAGAAAGAATTTGAGTAAATAAAAATTCTAAAATAGTATTATTCCATAATAAGTTACTGTATGTTTTTGTGATTTTTAGAGGCTTTTGCCCGTGTTATTTTTGCTTTTTAATTTCAGGAAGCTAAAACTTTGTAACAAATTGTACCATGAGAATTGGATATAGCAAATAACTAATGTCCTACATCTCTCTCAACTGTAGGGTTAATATTATTTAATGTAGTGTATATATGGAAAAATCACAGCTGAAGGTTCATTTGTATCCTTTAGGTCTTTTTTTCATATCTTTTATTTCTTATATTTAGATGGTTTCATTCGAACCCAACTTTTTTTTTGTTTGCATTCACAGAAACTTTCAAAAATATCTTTAAAATATTTCATTCAAAATTGTGATACAGATGTAAATGTACCTTTTTACACATATTTTAGAACTAGAGACTATGGCTAGCAGGAATAATTCTTACTGACAGAATATAAATATGTAATTACTGTATATTTTTGTTTAGGAATAGTATACATCTTTTCTATTCCTGCTTGATGTATTTCTTGTGACATTGCTGAAATGACCAGTGAGGCAGTCTAGACTAGAGTGAGAAGCACTGCAATGAATGCTAGAGAATCTGAATTTAGTCACAGTCTAACCTGTCTTCTAAGTATTGGCAACTCACTTGAAGTATCTCTGCCTCAACTCTTATACAGAAAAAATAGGCAGTACCCAACACTAGTTCTCTTACTGCTTGGCTTAGACCATGGGGATCTTTATTAGGTTGGTAACAAGAGTCATCAAGATGTGTCAGTACAGATGTTGGAGGAAGGGATGTTGTCACATCAGAAACTAATTCTGAGTGGGAGTCAAGGTGTACAAAAAGGAGATGAAAGAGAGCTAGCCCAGAGACCACTGTTAGAATCCAAGAAAACTGGAAGTAGACTGAAGACAGTTTTACTGTGTAGTGTTTCATATAAATGTAACACAGGATGCAGTTCCACAAATTTATACTCATACGATTTACTCTTTCAAATCCCCACTTACTTACATTTAGGCAATTATTTAATCTTCTTAATTTGCCTACTTTATAGAGGTCTGCAGACTTTTTCCATAAAGGACAAAAAAGTAAATATCTTAGGCTTTATGAGCTTTACAGTCTCAGTTACAACTATTCACATTTCTCTTTATGCCTATATATAGTCATAGATAAACAAATAGATGTGGCCATGATCCAATAAATTACATATGGAAACTGAAATTTTATGTAATTTTTATGTGTCATGAAATATCAATTTTTAAATTTCTTCTCTCACCATTAAAAATATAATAGTTATTAATTTGCAAAACATTACCATTGAAAATATTACCAATTGTGGAGGCAGACATTTTTGGACTAATATTTATTGAACACATAATATTGTTACAGTATTCTCAGTTGTAAGTGTGTGTGTATCATAATTCATGTGTTTTTATTTAATCATCACGACAGCCTTATTAATATCTTCATATGACAGATGAGAAAATTGAGTCACAGCACAATTGCTCCAGGTCATGTTTGATTTGCTCTATGCTTCTCTTGGAGAATTCCGTTCCTCATATCTGGTCACTTTAAACTCTAAGCCAGTGCATACACATCTTCTGAGGGGCTTGTTTAAAGGCAGATTTGTTGGTGTCACTCTCAGAAATTTTAATTCAGTAAGTTTGGAATGGGGCTAAAAAATCTGCATTTCTAATAATCTTTCTCTTAGTTCCTGAGCCATACAAAATGGATGGCAGGCAGAATTTGGCCTGTAGGTCATAAGTTTCTGACCCTCTTTAGTACAATAGCTCTTTCTTCTGATCAGTACTGTCAATCAGTCCTAAGTGGAACAAAAGAAGCAGTAAGAATGTTCTGTAAGCATCTGTTAAGTCCATTTGTTCTCTGGTATAGTTTAAGTCTGTTGTTTCTATGTTGACTTTCTCTCTTGATCTGTCTAGTCCTGTCAGTAGAATATTACAGCCTCTCACTATTATCGTTCTCATCAGCACATATAACATTCTCCCAGACAGACAAAAACAAGTCTAAATAAATTTAAGAAAATCGAAATCATATCAAGTATCTTCTCAGACAACAGTGGAATAAAACTGGAAATCAACTCTAAAAGGAACCCTCAAAACTACAGAAATACATGGAAATTAAATAATATACTCTTGAAAATTATTTTTAGGTTAACAATGAAATGAAGATGCAAGTTAAAAAATTCTTTGAAATGAATGGTAGTAGTAACACAACTTATCAAAACCTCTGGGATTCGGCAAAAGCAATGTTAAGAGGAAAGTTCATAGTGTTAAATGCCTACATCAAAAAGTCTAAAATAGCTCAAATAGACAAACTAATGTCACATCTGAAGGAACTAGAGAAACAAGAGTAAACTCAACCTGAACCTAACAGAAGAAAAGAAATAACAAAGATCAGAGCAAAACTAAATGAAATTGAAATAAAATAATACAAAAGAGAAATGAAACTAAAAATCAGTTATTTAAAAAGATATACAAAATCAACAGATCACTGGTGAGATTAATCAACAAAAGAAGAAAGAAGATCCGAATATGCTCAATTAGAAACAAAACTGGAGATATTATGACTGATACCACAAAAATACGAAAGATCATTCAAAGCTACTATAAAAACCTTTATGCACACAAACTAGAAAATCTAGAAGAGATGGATACATTCCTGGAAATATACAACACTTCTAGATTAAATCAGGAAGACACAGAAACACAGAACAGATCAATAACAAGATTTGGTATTTGCCATTATGGGAGGCTTTATCCACTGATTCCCCCTATTTTATTTTATTTTTTTTCAGTAATTAAAGAAAATGCCAATAAGTAAAAGTCCAGGGCCAGATGGATTCACAGCTGAATTCTATCACTCAAAGAATTGGTACCAATATTATTGAAACTATTCCAAAAAATATAGAAAGATGGAATCCTCCCTAAATCATTCTATGAAGCCAATATTACCCTAATACCAAAACCATGAAAGGACATAACAAAGAAAGGAAACTACAGACTGATATTCCTGATGAACATGGAATAGATGCAAAAATCTCCAACAAAATACTAGCTAACTAAACCCAACAGCATATCAAAAAGATAATACATCATGATCAAATGGGTTTCATACCAGGTATGCAGGGATGTTTTCACATAAGCAAGTTGATAAATGTGATACATCATATAAACAGAAGTAAAACAAAAATCATATGATTACCTCAATAGATGGAGAAAAAGTATTTGACAAAATCCAGCATCCCTTTACTATAAAAACTCTCAACAAAATAGTCATAAAAGGGACCTACTTCAAAGTAATAAAAGCCATATATGATAGACCCACAGCAAACATACTAAATGGGGAAAAGTTGAAAGCATTTCCCCTGAGAACTGAAACAAGACAAGGATACCCACTTTTACCACTTCCATTCAGCATAGTACTGGAAGTCCTGGCCAGACCAATCAGACAAGAAAAAGAAATAAAAGACATTCAAATTGGGAAAGAGGAAGTCAAACAGTTGCTGTTCACTACTGATATGATTGTATACCTAAAAAACCTTAAAGACTCATCCATAAAGTGCCTAGATCTTATAAACGAATTCAGTAAAGTCTCAGGGTACAAAATCAATGTACACAAATCAGTAACACTGCTACACACCAACGACTGAGCTGAGAATCAAATCAAGACCTCAGTCCCTTTCACAATAGCTGCAAAAAATTTATAAATACTTAGGAATATACTTAACTGAGCAGTTGAAAAACCTGTACAAGGAAAAGTGCAAAGTGCTGCTAAAAAATAATAGATGACACAAGAAAACGGAAATACATCCCATGCTCATGGATGAGTAGAATCAATATTGTGAAAATGACCATAGAACCCAAAGCAATCTACATATTTAGGACAATTCCCATCAAAATACCATCATCATTCTTCACAGAACTAGAAAATATAATTCTAAAATTTATATGGAACCAAAAAAGAGCCTGAATAGCCAAAGCAACACTTAGAAAAGAGAACAAATCTGGAGGCATCACATTACCCAACTTCAAATTATACTACAAGGCTATAGTTACCAAAACAGCATGGTACTGGTATAAAAATAGGCACCTAGACCAGTGGAACATAATAGAGAACCAAGACATAAAGCCAAATACTTACAGCCAACTGATCTTTAACAAAGCATACAAGAACAAAAATTGGGGAAAGGAACACCGTATTCAATAAACAGTGCTGGGAAAATTGACAAGCCACATGTAGAAGAATGAAACTGGATCTTCACCTCTTACCTTAAACAAAAATCAGCTCGAGATGAATCGAGACTTCAATCTAATACCTGAAACCATAAATATTCTGGAAGATAACATTGGAAAAACTCTTCTAGACATTAGCTTAGGAAAAAAATTCATGACTAAGACCCTAAAAGCAAATGCAACAAAAACAGTAATAAATAAAATGGGACCTAATTAAACTGAAAAACTTCTGCACACCAAAAGAAATAATCAGCAGAGGAAGCAGACAACCCACAAAATGGGAGAAGAGCTTCACAAACTATGCATTCAACAAAGGACTAATATCCTGAATCTACAAGGAACGCAAACAAATCAACACGAAAAAAAAAATAATTCCATCAAAAAGTGGGCAAAGAACACAAATAGACAATTCTCAAAAGAAGATATACAAGTGGCAAACAAATATATGAAAAAATGCACAACACCACTGATTATCAGGAAAATGTAAATTAAAACCACAATGAGATACCACCTGCAAGAATGGCTATAATTAAAAAGTAAAAAAAAAAAAAAGGCCGGGCGCGGTGGCTCAAGCCTGTAATCCCAGCACTTTGGGAGGCCGAGACGGGCGGATCACGAGGTCAGTAGATCGAGACCATCCTGGCTAATACGGTGAAACCCCGTCTCTACTAAAAAATACAAAAAACTAGCCGGGCGACGAGGCGGGCGCCTGTAGTCCCAGCTACTCGGGAGGCTGAGACAGGAGAATGGCGTGAACCCGGGAGGCGGAGCTTGCAGTGAGCTGAGAGCCGGCCACTGCACTCCAGCCTGGGCGGCAGAGCAAGACTCCGTCTCAAAAAAAAAAAAAAAAAAAAAAAGATGGTGACCTGGATGTGGTGAAAAGGGAGCACTGCTACACTGCTGGTAAGAAGGTAAACTAGTACAACAACTATGGAATACAGTCTGGAGATTCCTTAAACAATTAAAAGCTGAACCACCATATGATTCAGCAGTCCCACTACTGGGTATCTAGCCAAAGGAAAAAAGTCATTATGTGAAAAAGGTATATGCACATGCATAATTTTGAGAATGAAGATCCAAAGTTCCTTCTCAAAGCTTCTGTGTATTCATGTTTTATAAATTTGCTTATATCAGAGAAGAAACACCCATCCCAATGCGTATTTCCCCACTACCAGAGGATTTTTCCATATATTTTGGTGCGTAGAGATGGTATTATTGATGTTATATTTTATATTTGTCTCTTTTCAGCAAAAGAAAAGTATCAGGTAGTTTTTAATTTGAGAGCTTGAATTTACTTCACCAACTATAGCTGCATTCTTCTTTCTCATGGACTAATACCAGTACATGCTGTGAAGGTTTCTTTTTTTTTTTTCCCCCTCCTTGTGTGTTTTGTGTCACTTGTGTATATTCTACTGAAATGTATTCTGTTTTCCAACTTTTAGGGATATAAACTGTGCAGTGTACATAAAGTTATTTAAATTATCTTAATTGATTTTCATTAACTTAATTATGTCTTAAGAGTTTATTTTGTGAGGCCAGCCAGGCATTCAGTCTCATTAATCATTGAAATTTAGTCCTCCAATTCTCCCAGGACCTCAGAGACGTACCTTATATAAACACTATCAAAGCACTGTAAAGGACCTTCCAGTCATCAAGTCTACACTGGCTACTACAGACACTCTCCACAGGTTCTATGCCCTACTTGATGCATGGCTATCTTTGATGAAGCTGAGTCCCTGTTCCTCTGGTCCAGCTTTTGGGGGAAATATAATTAAAAATAAAATCTTCTTCCAACCCAGAAATCTTCTTCATGAAGGTAGTGGAGAAAGAAAACACTTTTTGGTTGAATAAGCATTAAGCCAAAATGTGATGCCTATCACAGGCAATCTGCTGAGATTGCAGAGACAGAAATAAATCTCACCCTTACATACAACCAAGTAGATATAACCCATTCCATACATGTTCTCAAGATTAAAAATAACTAGTCCTTTAGTAAGACTTGGCAGTAGCATTTAGCGCACATAGTTTGCCCTAAATTGGTAATTTGGCTGAATTGGTAACTATCTATGTTAGGAAATTGGCTTTGTCCAAAGGGAAAACAAGCTTCTCCTATTCTTATGACAAGAGGTTGTTTGGCAACATGGAGCAAGGTGCCTGCTGAAGTTAGATCCCTACACTTCCACACAAACCTAAAGAGGGGCGCTATCTTCCTGGATGATTGCATTTCAAACAGATGGCTCCAGGTCCTTAAAAAAGACAATACTGGGTCATAAAGCTGGCAAAAGGCTTATTTAACCTTAAAAAAAGATGCACATACATTTCAAAGGACAGAGAAAATTTAAATTAAATGCTCCGAGGAAACCAGAGAAGGAGGGAGTACTTCCACTTACTTTTAAGAAAGAAAACTGTCTCCTCCTCTCCTCTCCACTTCCTTCTCCTCCCCGCCTGCTTCTTGTCGCTTAAAAAAAAAAAAAAAAAATTGCCCCCTTTAAAAAAAAATGTATTTGCCCTTACGGAGCTTCCCTATACCCAGAACACAGCCATCCTCTTAAAGGTGTTACCACATTCCCAGTACATTACCAGCTAACCATGAGTGAGTCTCTGCTGTCCCCTCTGCTGCCAGCCTGCAGTTTCTTCAAGACTGGGGAATCTTCCAGAATTTCTCTCTTAAAATTCACAATGTGTTTTCTATTGTACAGAAAAAATAAGAAGTCCCTGAGACAAATAAATCAAGAATATTCTGTCTGATTTGAATGTGACTTTAAAAATCCAGGAACAACAAACAAAGATTAATATCTTAAATTACTTTCCACCACACCACCATCATTACTTTTACTCCTTAAATATGTTTGAAATAAACCAAACTGACCAGATTTTATTAAATACAACATTTTTTTTGTGGAAATATTTCTTCTTTCTGTAGCCTTAGTACCATATACATCATTGAGGTGTTAATTTCCTTTGTGAGAATAATACTCATCTTTAATATTCCCACATTGCATACAGTAATTCCAGATCATTTTATGACATTAAATCAACTCATTAGAATCTGTAACATAGCATAATTATTGTTCCCATTTCATTACTGCCTTTAACAAATTTTACATCTGTTTCCTCCACATTTGAATTTTTTCCTTCAAAATTGTTTTTAATATGCTCTGTTAGCTCTTCTGGATTCCAGGAAGCCTGTGTCTTTTAATTTGTCTTGCCCTAAAATTATATTTGAAAATTTAAACTGGTGGCAAGTTTACATGTGGTTAAAGAACCATTTATATTGATCTATCCTTATGAAATACTATCTGTGAAGCATCATAATATTCCATAATTACCTCAGCAGCATAAAAATCTGTGTGTCGAATGGTATATACATTTCACTTTATAGAGAATTAATAATTTTCACTGGGTATAAGAGGTAGCCATGTTTAGGGTGATGAGATTAGTGACACACGAGGTGTTGGATCATTTTGGTCTGAGTTGCAGTCCTGTCACCCGAAAAAAAGAAAAATCACAGCTTATCTAGATTTTTTTCTTACTTATAAAAATGAGAATAATATTATTACCCAATACATACTTCTCAGAGCTATTGAGCAGATAAAAATAGTAAGAAATTTGTAATATCAGATTATATTTTATTAGTATAAGGGTTTTCTAATTTATGTTTTCTTGCATATGATTTGGATTCTAAGTAAAACAGAAAGATCTAAATGAGCCTTAATCAGTACTGCTCATTTAATGCAGATGGGACCCTTTGTGATTTACTTCTCTTAAAATGTATTACACCAGAGAAAAGTGCTAAAAAAAAAAAAAAAAAAAAAAGGGACAGTTCAGCTTTGTTGGCTTGTAATCTTTGCAGTAAAATGGTAACTGCATCCAACCGTTACTTTAGGGCTGCCTGACCAAATAGTCTCGAGAAACACACATGAATTTTAGTAAACAAAAGTGGCCTGGAAGGTCATGGTGCAAAACTAGATCATCTGTTACTTATGATTTCTGTTCAACTATTGTGATGTATGACTTTTCTATGATTCCTCCTTTACAAGTTTTCTTTTCTACCTACATTATTTCAGGATACTATCATTTTCAGTCTTGTAAAATAAATAGAATTAAAACCAGTTCAATAAGTTGATTTTAGTTAGAAATTTCAACCGATTTTGTTTCACTTACTCTGGAAAAATATATTTATTTACTTTATCTTGCTGGCTATTTTGAAGTTGAAATTATTGTTTTCTCTGAATGCACCAATTATTTGTGGGAGCCCAAACTCTCTGACAAGATGATTATTATTCTTATTAAATAATAAGAAACCTTATTATTTAATATGTTGAATATTTACTTTTATGTGGTGTAAGCCATTCCCAGCTACTTTTTTTCTGAACGTATTATTTTGTATACCCACCTTATTTTTCAGAGAAAATCATTTTTTACCTTATTCATATATTCATTTCTTTGCTGTGAGGTTTTAATATTTTTAGGTCAAAATTTAACAGTGCAATTGCTGTGCCATTAAGCATAAATTGTGTATATTCTGCTTCTGTTTTTAAAATATAATATCAAGGTAGGAACCGATTATGAAAGTAGGTCATAATGATGGATAATCTCCTTAGAGACATGTGTTTTGGGGATATTGTGCTGCTTGATCCACTAAATTCTATTATGGTAGCAGCAAGATGATAATGTTATTGTACATTTTTTAGTTTAGTCCTTTTATTGTTTTAGTTATTACCTTTCTTCCAAAACACATTGTTTTTAAATATATTTTGAAATACATATATGAGAGACATTTATGTTGCAGGAAAATATTAAGTACCACAACTATTTGGGGAGTTTATAAAAAGTAAAAGTATTGACATTTTGATATGCCTTGAGGAAAATACACTAAGGCACTGAAAAATAATATTTATAAGGCCATAGTAAGAGATACAAAGGCCAGGCATTTCTTTGCAAAAATGAAGAAATTGGCAATATATTTTTCAAAAAGCCTTGAGAGACTCCCCCAAACAGAAAATATTCTATGTTGTTATTTCAAAGAAACTCAACACTTCAGAAAGTACAAAGTTAAAAATGAGAGGCAAAGAAGGAACTAGGAATTTTCAATTTGGTTTCCCAGGCATTGATTAATTTCCTATGGTGTTCTTAATACATCTTTTTGACTTGGTTCCTTCCTTTCTAATGGAGAAAGTACCATCTCCTACATCTGTTGATATTTCAAATTTTGATTGTAAAGGAGAAATTCATTAATCTTCATTCTTCAACATTAAGGAAGTTAGAATTCTCCTATACTGAGCATAGTGGAAAGTGGACCTGTTTCTCTCTAAAGATAAAGTAGGAGTATGATGACCTAACAACTGTGACTAAATTATCATTATTGACAATTAGTGTCAATAATATCATAGAGTTAATTCATAAAACATCACTTGAAAATATCACCAATTGTTGAGGCAGACATTTTTGGACTAATATTTATTGAGTACATAATATTATTGTAGTGTTCTTAGTTGCATATGTGTATGTCATATATCTATATATTTTTATTTAATTGTTAATGTAAACTTATTACTATCTCCATGTGACACATGAGAATATTAAATCATAGCACAATTGCTCCAGGTCATGCTTGACTTGCTGCATGCTTCAGTTGGAGAATGGTATTACTCAAATATGGTCACTTTAAACTCTAGGCCAGTGCACAGATCTCTTAAGAGGCTCATTTAAATGTAGATTTCTTGGGCCTACACCAAACATCTTATACTCTCATATTACATCCTAAACATAAAATGTGGTTTAGTAATGAAGTAATATCTCATTTATCCAAAACTCAGCTGTCTATCAACTTCACCTTTCTTGTCTGAAAAACACATTTTTGGACTAATATTTATTGAGCACATAATATTAAAACAATGTTATTTGTTGTATACGTGTGTAAAATATCTGTATGTTTTTTATTGTCAAGACAATCCTATTACTATCTTCTTGTGACAAATGAGAAAATTGAGTCACAGCACACTTGCTCCAGGCCATGCTTGACCTGCTCCATGCGTCACTTTGAGAATGCTGTCTAAAAAACAGACAGGCAACAGGAAATAAGCAAAAAGATAATGTGGAACTTCACAAGTAATTTGATCATGTCAAATCCATGCCATTAATTCATAAGAGAACTTAGTGTACTCATAGTTTATTCATAGCTCTGTCTCTTTTTCTCTCTCTCTCTTTTTTTTTTTTTTTTCTGAGACAAGTCTCACTCTGTTCCCCAGGCTGGAATACAGTGGCTCAATCATTCATAGCTCTTAAAATCTAGGTTTTGTTGCTAGCCTTCAAGTTTGTAAAATGCGTTAGAAAAAAAGAAAGGCTGCTCCAATTTAGCAGATATGATGGGTGAGAAGAATCTTACAACTTCAGAGGATAGTCAAAAGTGGAAAAACAGACACAAGAATTCAAAAACTTAGCAGTCTGGATCTATGACATGCACAGTCCAGCTGGCTTGCACGTATCAGTTGGACTTGACTATTTACAGTTCTCCTTCACTGTGGCATGAGCAAATAAATCCGCTTCTTCCAGTGATGGCTATAGAGAGAGAGAAGAGTATGTAGAGTCAAATATATTCCCTTTGGAGTAGTTTCAAATCTCATCTCATCTACTCACTGACTGTAGATGACACCAAGTTTTCTGCAACTAAGTTTTTTGTTTGTTTGTTTTTGGTCTATGAGGCAGTCATAGCAACAACCTCCCTAGATAGAGTAAATAATGCAGGTGGGAAAATTCCCTATCAGGATACCTAGCACATAGAAATCCAAGTCTTTCCTTTGTCATCTTCCAGAAGCATGGAAGATAGTTACAGAGGGTGGGATATGGTGTCAGGCAGCTGTGGACTCAGATCCTGGCTGCATAGTTATTAGCTGGATAACTTTAGGAAAATGATTTCAACTCTCAGTGCCTCGGTTTTTTCATTTGCAAAGTGGAGTTAGTAATGCCTATTTTTCTGGGTTAATGTAAGAATGATCAATAATATAGACACAGCACCTTTAATATATTAGGCCTTCAATAAATGATAGTAATTATTATATTCCTAATTTTCAATGTTTTCTTTTAAAGACAATACTGCAGATGTGTTATACATTTTGGAAAGATTTTGTATCCTAAATCATAAACCATTAGTATTTCAATATAATTTATTCATCATGTTCCTGGTTGTTTATAGGTTAATGTTTAAGCCTTACCTTCATAGAGAAAAAATACATACTTTATTATTATGAATATTTATTGTGATATATATTTATATTTATAAACATATGTTTATATGTGGATTTTCATTTTTCCTACATTCTCAGCATTACACACAGCTTTATATCTTTACTCTTACAACATTAGCTTGTGTAGATTTATTTTGGGATGAGAATTTCAGATTTTAATACACTTTAATATTGATGTTATTACTGTTTAGGAAAATAACAGAAAAACACAGTTAGGATTCTGAACTTAGAAGTGTAAAAGAATTAAAATCGGCTGGGCACAGTGGCTCATGCCTGTAATCCCAGCTACTCGGGAGGCTGAGGCAGGAGAATCGCTTGAACCTGGGAGGCGGAGGATGCGGTGAGCCGAGATCTCCAACCTGGGCAACAAGAGTAAATCTCCGTCTCACCAAAAAAAAAAAAAAAAGAAAAAAAAGAATTAAAACCTGGCTTCTCTACTCGAGTTTGGTAACTTAGGATGATCTATGAAACTTCACTGAGCCTCAGTTTCTTATTCATAGAGGCAATAATATTCCCTACTTAGTATTTGGGGATTATTACTAGCATTTATAATGTGTTTAACATGATACACATTATAAATTCCTAAGATGAAGTAATCTAGTCTATTTTTCATTTGACTGTCACATTTGATAGTCATAGTAATAAAATTTGACTACTTCGTTTTCAATAATTAGGTTCTAAAAAAGAAATAAAAATACCTTCTCCCTAGTCGCAAGGACAACACAGTTAATAGATAGACAAGCATAAACAAATGAATACCAGTAAGGGTCACAGATGTTTTAGATGTTTTGAATAAGGTAAATGGGAGAAAGAAAGGGAGTGATTAATTCAACCTGGAGAAATCAAGGCTTTCCAGAATGTGACATTCAGTTTGAGTACATTTAGCTCAAGCACAAAATTTTCGTTAAATGATAATAATAAATATATAATTCATAAGACTGGATCAAGATACTGAATAGAACACACATATAAACACCTCACCACCCACCCAAAATTCATTTAAATAACAAGGAAAATTTTTAGATACAGACAAATTCAGAACAAAGTTAAATGTAAGAAAAGATGTTGTTAGCAGACCATAACTTTTTAGATACTCCTCAAAGACAGAAAACCCAAAAGAATTAATTAATAAAAGCAAACCACATATCAGCTCAAAACACAAGCAATAGAAAATTATTAAAAAGATAAAAGCTGGAGAGTTTATTATGTTTAATGATAGGCAATATAAATATTAAAAGAAGAGGAAACTGTCAGTGCAATTAGTCAAAAATATCATGCATGCTGTCATGGACATTTGAGTTCACCTCACCTCCCAGCACTACTCCTTATATATCCACTTAAAGAAAAAATGCTGCAGCTAACACTCTAACGCTTGAGAACTTGTAGTCAATACTCTAAGGAAATTTAGCTACTTATTTGAGGAAGATGCTTAGTATGGGCATCGGTGTCTGAGAATGGATGCTTAGTGTGGGTGTCAGGGTATGAAGGAATCAGAGAGCCTGAAGTAACTTGATATCCAAAACTGACTTGGAAAGGAGAAGTAAAAAAGTTAAAGCAGCTACATCACAGGGAAATTCACTAGGATATTCTTCAATCAGAGAATGGCCAACTTTGTTTCAATAAGTGAAAAACTGAGAAATGTTTTTATGGGTTTAGGTAGCAGTGGGTGGTCACTGCCATTCTGCACATGTGTAATATGCCTGAGTGATAAAACAAAGCCAGTCGGTCAAGGTACCTACCCATTTACACCAAACCCACAGTGACCCCATCTGTTTAGAAGATGGGGACCCTTGGCCGGGCGCGGTGGCTCAAGCCTGTAATCCAGCACTTTGGGAGGCCGAGACGGGCGAATCACGAGGTCAGGAGATCGAGACCCATCCTGGCTAATACGGTGAAACCCCGTCTCTACTTAAAAATAAAAAAACTAGCCGGGCGACGAGGCGGGCGCCTGTAGTCCCAGCTACTCGGGATAGGCGGCAGGAGAATGGCGTAAACCGGGAGGCGGAGCTTGCGTGAGCTGAGATCCGGCCACTGCACTCCAGTCTGGTGGCAGAGCAAGACTCCGTCTCAAAAAAAAAAAAAAAAAAAAAAAAAAAAAAAAAAAAAAGAAGATGGGGACCCTTAGAAAATAACCTATTACCTGCATAATGGCAGAAGAAATTCACTCCAGAATGAACAAAGATGATTCCATGAAATTTGAAATAACAAAGATTTGCATACACCAAATAAAAACAGTCTGCTGAGGAAAGGGGCAATGAGAGGATAAGAATGATTTAGGAATTAAAATAGATTTGCAATAATTGTTTTTAAAAGTCAGTTTAACTGGTAAATAGAGCAGACAGAGCTAAGGACGGAATCAGTAATCTATAAGATAAATATATGATATTTTCACTGGTTTAAGAAAAACAAATAGTTAGAATGTTAGAAGAGTTAGTCAAAGATACTTAGCCAAGGAAGTCTAACTTCAACTAATAGGAGTTCCAGAAGATGAAAAAAGAAAATAATCAAGAACATAAATACAAAAATGGAGGAAAATATTCCCAAATTGTTAAGTATAATTGTTGAAAAAGTACTTATACAAATATGCATCTTGGTGGAATTTTATTACTTTTAGTATAAACAGAAGAATCCTAAAATAATTCAAGAAGAAAATGAAGAAAATGTGGCACATATACACCATGGAATACTATGCAGCCATAAAAAAGGATGAGTTTGTGTCCTTTGTAGGGACATGGATGCAGCTGGAACCATCATTTTCAGCAAACTATTGCAAGAACAGAAAACCAAACACCACATGTTCTCTCTCATAGGCGGGAATTGAACAATGAGATCACTTGGACTCAGGAAGGGGAACATCACACACCGGGGCCTATTATGGGGAGGAGGGAGGCGGGAGGGATGGCAATGGGAGTTATACCTGATGTAAATGACGAGTTGATGGGTGCTGACGAGTTGATGAGTGCAGCACACCAACATGGCACAGGTATATACATGTAACAAACCTGCACATTGTGCACATGTACCCTAGAACTTAAAGTATAATAATAATAAATAAATAAATAAATAAGAAAATGAAAAGGTTTACTTACAAAGAAATGAGAAACATTGCATTCTGATTTATCTTTAACAAAACGTTAGATGTTAATTAAGCAATATATTCACTGTTCTGAAACAAACATAAATTTTTGAAATCTAGAATTCTGTATCTAACTAGTTGTGAGGGCAAAGTTAACAAATTTTTGGACATAGAAACATTCAGAAAGCTTATCTTTTACATACTGTTTCTAAAATAATCACTGCAACATTTAGTGCAACCAAATGATCAAATAATGTTTACTTTTGGAAGATAAGGATGGTTTAACACCAAGAAATCTAACAACATAACTCAGTGTATCAAACAAGTAAAGAAGAAAATTATATAATTAAATCAATAAATGCTTGAAAAATGTTTGGTAAAATTGACAGTGAGTTCTAATGAAACACTAGCTTTAAATATAATAAAGCCTCCTAAATATGAATAGGAACATTTACCAAAAGTTAACAACAGTTATTATTTTTACAGGTGAAACACTAAAACTATATCAATAAAAATCAAGACATGGGACACTAACTGATTATCATTTAACATAGTCTTGGATGTTTTAGTTAATGTAAGACAATAAAATAAAATAACTAGAATAAAAGTGGAGAGAAAGAAGTAAAGATGTATCTTTTTGCTGACTGTAAAATTGTATACCATAATAAAAATTAATGAGAAATTTAGTGAGGTGGCTAAATGTAACATAAATTTGAAAAATCCCTTATGTATATCCCATAATTTATTCATCATTGTTGTTGTTTTAAGGATTTTTAAGAACAACATCACAGTTTTCCTTGTGCATACATTCTTAATAACATTTTATATTCTAAGAATGAATTCCAAAAAAAGGTTATTTTCAAACTGCTTTCCAAAAATGTTTTAGCAATTCAGTAATATTTGAAAGTATACATTTCTCACATAGCACCAATAATAAATATTAATACTTTTCTTCAAATCCTGTGAACATGATACATATAAATTAGCATTTTATTATTAATTTAATTATTTGCATTTCTTTGATTTGTTAAGCTTATGCATTATTTCATGTGTTTTGAGACATTTAATTTTTATTTTTCTGAGAATTATTTGCTCATAACCTTTGCTCATTTTTCTATTGAATCATATTTTTCTTGTCCATTTGTAAACACTCTTTGTATATTAAATATATTAGCATTTTAGCTATTAAATGCATTTTAAATATGTATATATTTTCCAATCTGATATTATTTGTTTACTTTATAGCTTTCTTGTTTTGTTCTTCTGTCCTAAAATTAAGATGAAAAGTTGTCTGCAAAAATTAACTCTATACAATCTTAATGCAAAGATCATATGTGAGTCTGTGTGTATGTGTATGTATATGTGTATAGAAGGTTCAAAAAGGTAGACTTTCCTCCTTTTAACTTTTAGGGATATCTATGATACATTTTTATTTTAAAAAGCAAGTTGCTAGAAATGTGTATACATCTTTTTCTTTAAACAATTGATATATACAAATGAAACTTATTATTTTGAAATGTACAATTTAATGTTTCTTAGTAACTTTCAGTGTTTCTTGGTAATGTTACAGAGTAATGCAATCATCACCACAAATCAGTTTTAGAACATTTTAATCTCCCCAATAAAATCCCTTAAGCCCATTTACAATTAAACCTCATTCCTGTCCCCAGCTCAGGCAAAAACTAATCTACTTTTTATCTCTATAAATCTGCTTTTTCTGGACTTTTCAAATAAATGAAAGTCAAATAATTTTATATATGTGTAAAGATGTTTGTATATGTTTGTATGAATAGGAGAAAGCTGAGAAGGCATACACATCTGGCTGTTGACATTGGTTAAAATCAGAGAAGTGGGATGAGAACAAGGGAGGCAAAACAAAAACAACCAAATAGACACTCTTAAATAAAAAATAATTCAACAAAAAAATATGAAAAGTAAATTTGCATAAGATATATTACAAAAAATGAAGAAACATATTTTAAAAATGAACTGTAACGAGCAATGAAAAATCATTTTCACTATCAGATTGACAAAAATTCATAAGACTAATAACACCTAGTGTTGTTGGGGGTTTTGAGAAGTGGTCACTATCATATGTTGCTGGTGGAAGTGTAAGTTACTACTGCTTGTTGTGAAGGGCAATTTGTTAGCCTCCATGAACATTTAAAAGGAGTTTGCCATGAACAATTCTACTTTTATATTTTTAAATTCTACAGAAAACACAGATGAGCAGTGCTGTATTTTATAATAACTTAATTAAAATCCCTATAAACACAAACATAAATGCATATGTGTCTATATGTATATATATGTAGATACACACTCATACGTATACATAGAGAGAGATACATACCTCTCCCTGTGTGTCTGTGTGTGTGTGTATGTGTGTATCGAGTGTTGGAAGAATACATATGAAAAGAGCCTGGCCTTTTCTAGGACCTAAAATGTCCTGTTAGAGCTGTAGGGCTCCTCGTCTTCACCACACCTCTCCCAACTTGATCTCATCCTCTCATATAATCCCTTCCAAACACAATGGTCACTTTGCTATTCATGAGCACACCAAGTAAGGCCTTGACATTTTCAGCTTCCTATTCCTAGAATGACTTCCTTTATCAGTCTGGCCCAAGGTTTGTGCCTCTCTTCACTTGGCATCTCATTGGAGAGCCCCTTTCTAAAATCTCCTTCTTAAAAAGCATTCCCCACCCACCTCTCCTACCCTGCACTGGCCCTTTGTGCTAATTTACATTTCATATAGCACTACCTAACATAGTATATACTGTCAGTGTATCTGCTTCTTCCCACTATATTATAAGCTTTGTGATCATGGAGACTTGCTTCCCTAGGGTCTGATTAGTACCTGGCATATAATAGACACTAAATAATATGTATTAAATGTTATGTGGATGAACTAAATTATAATAGATTTGGTATGAAGGGTAAGTTTCAGATGTCAGTTCTTAATCTATATAGTTCTTTATTTTTAATATTTTTTCAAAAGAATACATTTCCCTACTGTGTACATTGTTGTTTTATTAAGTTATTTAAAAATCACAGATCAAATGCAAATCAGTCTCTCATCTTTCCAAATTAATCCAGGAGGCATGTTTTTAGTTACATTCTTCCAAATTACCTAAACAAATTCTAGCTTAAAATTAATTAAAGCCTTAATTTTACATAAGAGGCTTGAAGGTTGATTTAAGATATTACATGAACAGTCATGGAAGAAACAGCAAGTTAATTTCTTTGTATTTAACTTTGTGGGCTAACTGTAGCATTGATCCAGACAGGGAACAGGTTTCCTTATTTCTGCTACTCTAACCGAAAAATGTTCCTCATTCTTGTGGACATCTGAGCTCCAACTAAGTGGAGCTATCTTGGTTTAGAAAACTATTCTGATCAGTAATCTATAAAACACTGATTTATTTTATTGTGACCTTTTTTATTTAAAAAAATCACTTAAACTGCCAACCTTTCTAAATAACTTTTTTCTTCACTTTAATACTTTTAAATGTATAATTATCAGCAAGGAACACTATTATTTTAATTTCCGTATAATCCTATCTGCCAAGTAGTAACAGAATTAAAAATCAGAAATTATGTGAGTAACATAATTAAACAGAAGCTACAGTCTATATAAGGAAGATATCAAGATATTGAATCATTCCAAGGTATTTCAGTACATTTAGAATTTTAAATATTCTTTAATATTTTCCCTGGCAGAATTTACAAAGCGTCAGGAAGAGAAAATGTCCCTGTCATACAGTATGATAGATAATGGTGAAATATTTCCACTTGGCGTGATTACTATATTTAAAACTTAATGCCTTGCACCCTTTATGATAGTTATTTGTATTTTGTCTGAGTTTATGAGAAAAAGCACCTTGATTTCTCCAACAAGAAAGCAGAGCCCTGTAATGTGTGTCAGGGCTGTAAGACCTCTAACATCCCAGAGTTTTTGAGATCAAAAAAGAAGACATTTAGATTGCATTTCCCACATTGGATTATCAAGGATTACAGACCATTTTAGTTCATATTAGTATTTCTGTCCTTAAAAGACATCAACATTTATATAATATACACTCAAATATAACTGTTTTCCTGTTGTCATATTGATGTAAAGATACTTTTTAGCAAAAGTACATAGTTTTCCTAAGGGTTTGGGGTTGAGAAAACTAAGTTGGGAACAAGTCTCCAAGGAGGGAGGAATTTATTTCTTAAGATGATGATGTTTTTTATCCTTCTGCAGGATGGCAGGAAAAGCTTGGTAATTTACCCAATTGATGAGTAGTAGGTTATATATATCTGTATTTTAAGGTGGGTATGACTTCCAATATTTGATAGACATTTCTGCATATCTTCTAGGAGTAGATAATGTTTTCACTAATAGTTTAACAAACTATTTGAAACAAATCTATAAAGTTAGCCATCTAATAACACAGTTGTGGAGTTTAAAGATTCATTGAGAAGCCGTATGGTCTATGAATATATGGGAAGGATAATAAAAGCATCAGTAACATAGTGCCAGACAGTTGAGCATGAAGGCCATCAGCGTGCTGTTACTAGAAAATAGCTCCAGTGGAACTTTTTTTTTTTTTTTTTTTTTTTTTGAGGCAGAGTCTCGCTCTGTCGCCCAGGCTGGAGTGCAGTGGCGCGATCTCGGCTCACTGCAAGCTCCGCCTCCCGGGTTCACACCATTCTCCTGCCTCAGCCTCCTGAGTAGCTGGGACTACAGGCGCCCGCCACCGCGCCCGGCTAATTTTTGTATTTTTGGTAGAGACGGGGTTTCACCATGGTCTCGATCTCCTGACCTTGTGATCCGCCCGCCTCGGCCTCCCAAAGTGCTGGGATTACAGGCTTGAGCCACCGCGCCCGGCCCAGTGGAACTTTTAATGCTATTAATTTTCCAAATTCCCTCCTCTTCCTCAAAAAAGATTTAAATGTACTTCTAGGTTTTGGGTATTTAAGTCAAATGACTAGTAAATCTGATAACCCATTATTGTGACACTTGGTAAATTAGAGGCCGCAATTTGAGGCAACGCTCTCATTAAAGTTACATTTTCCCTAAAAGTAATAGTGTTGAATGGTGTCCAGCATGCTTAGTACTCAAAAGGATAAAACTTGCCTTCAAATGAAAGAAAATAAGGAGGGTATTAATTAATTTTCCTCATATTTTGACATTTTATAAAGTTATTTAAATTTTACCACACAATTTAAATAACCCATGATACAGTAAATACTAAAATTTTAAAGTTTTAAATAAGTGTTTAAGCATAGTGAAAAAAATCTTTGGTGTTGTATTTTTAAAATGTGTTTTTCAGAGTTTCATGGTAAGTCACTAGACTTGGATTAAAGCATTTGGATCTCACCTCAGCTGAGCTGATAGTAAAATTTATCACTGTGGACAAGTTATCTAAATGTACTTTCCTTTCCTAGAAAGTGATAGGTATTGAATTAGGTGGCCTATTATCTTCCTTCAAGTTCTAACATTTTTGTAATAAAAATAGTTATAATTTGTGTTCTTTGATAAAATATTTTATATTATGCTTTTAAGACATCTATTAAAAGTGACATTCTGCATTTGTCTTAGTTATTAGTGGGTCTTTTAAATGTTATATAATGTCCTATAAGAGATCACTGTTTTTAAATTTGTACACTAAGTACATGACTGAAAATTAATTTAATCTGGCTCCTGTAAATATCAAGCCATTTAATATTTTATCTCTTCTGGCAGAAAAAAAATCATTGGGTTAACCATTATTATCCTCCCTTTATAGGAGAAAAGTAAATTGACCTACTATATTTACAAAGCAGGTATGCCTAACTCCAAAGACTATGATTTTCCCCCCTACAGTGCCATTTTAAATGAAAACACATTATGTATTCCTTGGAACAAAATAGTGGTATATTGTTGTTATTTTAAGGTGTTATTCTGACAGAAAGTAGTAGAACATTGTTTTATGTATTTTAAGAGGTTAGATGGTAAATTCCTTGTCTATGATATGACCTCTTTCTATTTCCTGAAAAAAAGTAGACAATTATTCATATATTGCTTTTAAAATCTATCAGAGCCACCCCAGATCATCAATAAAAGATAGCTCTTTTATGAGTGGTCACAGACTGATCTCAGTGTGAAATCACTGTCAAATAACATTTTCCATTGTGTATATAGAAATGAGGTTACCACCAGCTTAAAATTAAGCAGGAATCATCTTGCAATGACAGTTGTTTCTGCTTTGTTATAATATCATTTCCATGGAAACTAAACAGAGCACCATAAAGGAAGGATTACATTAGCAGGTATGAAATAAACAGCAGGAGGACACTTACAAAAACTTTATAAAAACTTGAAGATAGATGACATTTTTAATAAACATTGCAACCAGCAATAATACATATGGACTTAGGAAGGGAATAACAATTTTACCAAGTCTACGAAGTACATGGTGAAAACTCTTCTAATACTAATTTATTAGAAGTAGAGAAATTTATGCAAACAGCTTTCTCCATGGGACAGTTTTATTTAAGTAGGCTATTTTTGGAAATTCTTTGATCACCATGGTAGTTGTGATCAAAGAATCATGATGTTGTGATGTATTGGTGTAGTGGACAAAATTATGTCCAGAATACAGTGTTCATGGGGGTTGGTGTGCCTGTTTTCTTTTATTTTTAATTGAAAGCTGTTTCCATTTGTTTCTAACATGTAGGCTAGTGATAAAATTCTCTTAAATGTGATACTTATCTCAACACTATGAGCAGAAAGATATATAATTTCTTTTTAAGTATATACCTAGTCTTGGTTTCTGAGAGGAAGAAACACATTTTCGATGACTGGGATGTGGATTTTGCCTTATTTCTATTTCAATTTAAGCTATATCAAAATAGGATATTGTTAAAGTGCATAGTTTTGGAGAAAAGACAGTCAGTTTAAATTACTTAATGGGAGCTGGTCATCATAAAGGGAGTCCAAAGCAAAATACTGGGTTCACAATGTCTCAACCTATGGCCTTGGTATTTGGGAAAAAATGGTCAATTCCAGAAAGTAGATCTTGGTTGAGGTCGGGATGAAGTCAAGCGGCTGTCAGCAATGGAATGTGGAAATGTGTGCAGTATTTCACAACTTCTGTGATTATGGGCTATGGCACTGAAGGCAGAGTGGAAGGTTCTACATTGAAATCTTGGTGATGAACCAGCCTTCCTTCTGTCATGCTGTGTTGGTGTTTAGTTGATGTTTAGTGCTGACTATGAAGATCAAACTCCAGTTTGAGCAGAGGATGGCTCCAGACAATGCCAAAGGGGATACAATTAATTTCTAAACACAGTTAATACTTTCTACATTATCATATTTTCACATCTATTCTTTTAGAAGCATTGCACTTCAACAAATGACACATTACTGGATAAAGCACCATTTCTTGAATGAAAACTCTGAGCCATCTATAGTTTTTGGAAATTAAAGGATAGCATATGTATCCTGGAATTGGTGAGTAAGAGCATAGGGAAAAGTAAAGAAAGGTAAGGTTGGCAATAATAGCAAGTAAATATGTCCTGGACCACAGTATTTTAGGTGGATAAAATTATTGCATGAAATTCATGGCTTTCAGTTCTTCCACTATAGCAGTGAATGCAGGCCAGTATTACTAAAGCAGCATGTCATTATTTAAACCAATTTAAGATACAGTCACAACAAAAATGAAAACTGTTCATTATGCATCTATTAATTGTTATTCAAGCAGTTGGCCATTAACAAAACAGTGTACTTTAAGGCCGTATTCATTTTTACTGAAGATTACTTCTTGCCAGTGCATCAATGGTTCCGAATTTCAGAAAAGCAGCTAATATGCACCTGTCAGAGAATAAATAAGGAGTAACATCTACTTAACTTCCTGAATAGAGCAAGAGTTTGAGATGGAAGCTTTAAAGAATGTGTTTCCCATCTTTATGGAATATCAGTGATGCAGTATTTTTCTTGGTCACTTTGCCCACTGGGGACCTCCATGAAGAGACATGTATCAAAATGTAGACATTTATCGAAATGAAAGTAGAGGGTAAAGACAGCTCACAAAATCCCGAGGCTGCTGACATGACCAGATAATTTGTGACTATAGTTGTGCCTGCTAAGATTTGGGTACATGGGGCTTGGCTTTGGTTCGCTCCCATGGTCTTCCTTTCCCCCCAAAAAAGAAGCCTCCAGGTTATGGGCACCCCATTTGCCCCCAGCACCTGGCTAGATTTGCAGGATAATTGCCCAGAATTAGAATATTGATCTGGTTTTTTATATTACCCATCCCTTTTATTTCTTTGAGCTGCAGCTGGAGATCACTGGTTGGTTCACAAGAATGAGGGTTAGTCTAAAATGCAGACAAAAACTTAAAAACAACTAATGAGACTAGAATGCAGTGAGAAGTATATGAAAAGCTTTTTGTTTGTTTGTTTGTTTGTTTATTTTTTGAGATGGAGTTTCATTCTTGTCACACAGGCTAGAGTGCGGTGGCGTGATCTCGGTTCACTGCAACCTCTGCCTCCCGTATTCAAGTGATTCTCCTGCCTCAGCCTCCTGAGTAGCATGATTTTTCTCTCTCCAGTTCTTATTTGTGTTAAAAACAAATCATAATAGAACTGAGTTGTTTGTAAAATAAACTTTAGTCTTATACTTAGCCTGATTATTTACATAAAGTGCAACAAAAGTAATTATGTTTCCCATAGGGTTTTTAAAATTGGCTTTGATGGAACTCTGTTTCATAAGGAATCTCAGATAAGACCTTTTAAAGCCAAGGCCAGCCATGGGTTTGCACCTTCAAATACCTATGGGTTGGGTAAATTCCTCTCTTCTTGACGTCCCCAAGATAACTTGGGCTCCTAGGCCTGTTAGAAAGTGACATTTTTGGCCGGATGTGGCAGCTCATGCCTATAATCCCAGCACTTTGGGAGGCCAAGGCAGGCGGATCACAAGGCCAACAGATCCAGTCCATCCTGGCCAGCATGGCGAAACCCTGTCTTTACTAAAAATACGAAAATTAGCTGGGCGTGGTGGCATGTGCCTGTAGTCCCAACTACTCGGGAGGCTGAGGCAGGAGAATGATTTGAACCTGGGAAGCAGAGATTGCAGTGAGACCAGATCACGCCACTGCATTCCAGCCTGGTAAAAGAGTGAGACTCCATCTCAAAAACAAACAAACAAAAAAAAAACAAAACAAAAAAAGGAAGTTACATTCTTTACTGACCACAGGTTAGGAACTGGGTGTAAAAACTGTGTAGGCAAGTTATGAGGCCAGGCCAGTTTTCCCAAGGGACTTCCATTGGCTCTGCAAGTTAAGCTTGATTCCTTAAAGGGGAGCCCACCTTTCCAGTTAAAGCCTTGGCAGAAACAAACAAACAACAACAAACGAAAAACAGTTTCTCCAATTGCATCCTGTTGCAAGAGAAAACAGATTCTTACTGAGCTTATGCAAATAGCTATATTGTCACAAGTTAGGAATACTCACGAATCATTTCCAAATTGTGGAGAAACCAGGCAGAGAGAAACAAATATGCTGGAAATTTTGTTCACAGAAGTATACCTTACTCAATTGTTAAAAGCTGTAAATAGCTCAAAATAGAAATTTTCTGGACTCTGAAGAACAAAGGATCAGCAACATTTTAAGCAAAAAATAAAAAATGATTGCTTCAGTCCTTTATTAGTTTAGTTCATTCAGTTAATTCTTGTTCTGCATGACATTCATGAGTCCTGAACATTTTTCTTCTATTCTAATGTCACAATATCTACAGTTATCAGAAACCTGCACTTTATGACTTGTCAAAGTCCTATAGCTGATTATAAATCATCTTTAGAAGGGGGTTATAAGAAGACAACAATTGTTTGTGAATGACAAAATGTCTTAGGGTAGTCACAGTCAAAAACATCATTGACAAAAAAAGTTAGTGATTTCTGTGGTTTACCATAACTTAACATAATAACACTAATTATGATTCATGGCATATACTCAGACATTAGAATTTTAGAATCTCATATAATTTTGTAACATATATTATTACTCACTAAAACATAACCTGAAGAAGATTAAACATTATTTTTATTTTGATAATCCCATATAACTAAACATGTCAGATAATCTTGTTTACCTCTCTTTTGGATGCTTCAAGGGTCCTCTGTTAGCATCCAAAAGTTAGGGGTTAGAAAAGACAATATTGAGGCTGAAATTTGATTTGGGGAAACCTAGCCTATCAAATATGTTAAAGATTTAAAACAGTTGATATTATGAAATAGAATTCCAGATTAACATAAGTCATTTATTTAGCCAAAATGATGACTCAAATATTTTTAAAAAGGCAAAATCTTTACTCATCAAGAGGGAAGACTTAGCTTTCCAAACAATCTGTCACTTTTCTTTCCCTTCTTTCTTCAGTAGTTTATTTGCAAGGCAAACAAAAATGTTTCATTATCCTTTTATGTTACATGAAAACCTTGTTCAAGAGGTAGAAAGCTCAATTTCATCCTTGCATTACTCTACCATTAAGGTCAAGCCCATATTTTAAATAAAACCATGTAGATAAATGTTAACCAGTTTGACCATGAGGTAAAATTTTTATAAACCTTTTATAACCCTTTACAAACTTTTGTTAAAGAGCAGGTTTGTGCCTGAAGAAAACCCTGGTGTGCTTTTATTTCAATGTTCAATTTACCAAATTGAAAAACCAATTAATGAATGACCTTTTGAATTTAGTCAATATGTTCACACACCGAATTTCTTTTACAAGATTAATTTTTACAAACCTTCTACACCTTGTTCAAACCTTTAGATTTATTTAATTTAAAACAATCCTTTAACCCTCTATCCTAGATAAAAATTTACATTCCCATGCCTTCTTATAATCTTTTACTAAAAACACATTTTACTTTCCTTACATACATATCATGTAAATCTATTTTAAGTAGTCTCAATTACATGTTATAATGGTAATTTTTAGCCATTTTAAATTTTGATGTAAAACCTGGTAAGTTATTTTAATTATGTACTAGGTGTAGATAAGTTCTGACTCTTTCCAGCATAGTCAGGGGCGTAGTTAACTCCATTATGTCCCCAGACCTTACCAACTGTAAAGCAGGCAAGTCAAACAATTTTCAAAAACCAAAGAAGCAGTTTATGACTTTAAAGCATTTAGCAAACCTAATATCTGACCTGCATAATTTAGACCACATGTCTACATTTTGAAGACATTTTTACTTTAAATAATCTTTAAAGCTATCTTTATTTCTGAAAGATTAAAGTTGTGTGAACTAAAAGGCATTACAGCTTTAATTTTTCCTTAAAAAATATTTGATATATGCATTTATTTTTCTTAGCCAATTAATTAGAGCTCTTTTACATAAACATCACACACATAACACATATATAACTACACAGAGAGACAGAAGAAGATCAAGTAGTTGTAAGATTTTTCATTGGGCAGTTTCTTAATTGGATTACTGGCCTCAGGGTGGAGCCCTTGAAGAAACAGGGCTAGGAAAGCATGCAGTTTCTAGGGCCTTATAAGCAGGCATAACTGAAAGACATAAACAAATTCTGAGAAGGCTCTATTTGCTTTTAATTCCTGGGGGTTCCATGAGGAAAACAGAGATTTTTTCCAACACAGGGTCAGCGGTACCTCCTCTATTTCCCAAGGAGTCCCAGGCTATGAAAAGTTATTCTAGGGCCTCTCATTTGTGTGTTCATTAAGAGTGGAGAAAAAGTAATTTCATTGACTGAGAAGAAAAGAAACTTTTTCTGGCAAAACAAGATCCACAAAGAGAAAAGACACAAGGCCTTTTAAATTTACCTATAGCTTGGATATCCACTTTTAATTAAGCTGACTTTTAACCATAGTGCTCTGTTTTTAAAAAAGTCCTTTTAAATATTGTATTACCTGACCTTAGCCACAGTATATGACCAATACTTCTGGCTTTTGAACTCACAGAGGGACAGAAAATACAGTGATTTTTTTACCATTCCTGCAACCATTTTGCATAGAGAGTGGCCAGAAGTCCAAATGGTTAGAAATTTTATGTTTTTGCCAGCATCTCAGGCTTCTGGGTTCCATTCCCCTATGCTATGGAGCCCTATTGACCCTGAAGTCCTGCGATGGGGAAACAGACAAAGAGGTTATCTTCATACTGTAAAAGCCCCTCCTCAAGAAATTGCTCAGTTAAATTTGTAATTTCTTCCCAGTTCATTTTTAAGCCAAACAGTTTAAGGTTTCAGAAAATTAAACTTTTTCCAGTTTGGGGTGTGCATCCGAGGGGTGTGTCCTGTGCTACAGGGACACAATTTACCATCTGGGAAGAGAGGACAAAGGAGAAAAATGAAAAAGAAAGCATTTCTTTTCCAAAGAGTCCCAATGATTTGGGATGCACTCAAGAGAAGTACAGCCTGAAGATGTTTGGTTAATCATCTGGAAAAAGGGGGAAAAGGCATCCCTTTGTTCCTTTCTCATTCTAGAAAAATCTGGGGTACAAGAGGAGGAGAAAAAAAGATGTCCCCAGTTTTTCTTCCATTCTTATATCCTCGAGTCCTGGTGACCTTGGCAAGTGCCACCTGTGGGTGCCAGTGTGACCTTCACCATATAGCAGGAAGGCCTAGTGGGTTGGATTATCTGCTCTCACATATGCACTGGCCTATACTCCCTGCTGTCAGTAACCTTGAGTTCCCTAGACCTCATCTATGCCATAGATATGAGCATGACCTCCTTCCATGAAGTGGTGAGCCTAATCAGCAGAAATTAATCATGCTCACCTACACTGTGCCCTAGACTTGTGCTGTCACTAACCTTTGGGTTTTCTGAGACATGTTTTACTTCTTTTTTTTTTTTTTTTTTTCCTTTTCTTTTCTAGGGCTTCAACCCAAAGCTTGGGATTGAGTTTGGGACAAAAGGTGCCTTAGTAGGGTACATGGACTCATTAAATGAAGTCCAAGGTGACCCTCATGTTTACAGTCAGTGACAAGTGGGGGTAGTTGAGGCTGCTTCTCTGTTGCTTCCCTATCATAAGCAGAATGCTAAGGTGAAGTTGTGGAACAAGGGCCTCCTCAAATAAGGGAGAGAAAAGGAGTCCCAGGAATTGGGAACCTGCCCTAGTAAGATGCCCCCCCAAAGAAAAAAAATCAGCCATGTAGAAAAGCTCCCTTTATTCACAGAACTTTGTGAACTCCTGGCATGGTGGAGGAAAGAAAAAAACAGCTTAAGTGCAGAGGAAAGGTGGGTGCCTGTGGGAAAAAGCCTCTTGTTCTATGGAAATGGATTCCTTCAACGGGGGGGAAAAAAAAAACCTTTAATTGCTGCGTCTTCCCTGCTTCTAAGAATAGACAGAAACTGCCTATCTCATGACTGGGCCAAGTGCCCATTCTACCCAGTAATATATCTGTAGTTTGCAACAGCACCTTTAACATTATTAAAGAAGAGATAGCAGCCATCACAATCCATGAAAGAAAGGAAAAAAGTGCCATCAAAAAGTCTGGGCATCTTGGCTAACACCCTAACATCCCCTCCAGTTGGGGACTGGAGCTGGTCTAGGGACATTACAATGAGGTGTGGCCTTGTCCAGATGCTTTCAGTTACCTCAGGACCTTATTCTAATCCCACGTGACAGCTAGACCTCCATGAAGGGAAACAAAGTGAAGATCCCTTACCCCTGAGAGTGATGGGGGTGAGAGGTGGTGGCAGGGCCATGCCCTCATCCTGTCTTCTCTAGCCATGCCATTCACTTTTAACTGGCTAATTGGAGGTACAGTGCTTATCTGCCTTCAGAAAAAAGTCTGAGGACAAAAAGTCTTGGGAAAAAAGTTAAGAATCACATGCCCACATTCACTCACCCTCTGACAATCCTGGATGAGCCCCTAGGAATGATGCAGGATTTTTCTTCTTCAGTTTGCTAGCTGGGGGCTTCCACAGCCAGTGACATCCTTGTTCAAGCCTTGCTTGGTCCTAGGCCTGCTGCAGGATGTGTCTCATTCACTCGGCCCACTCGGCCACACCTGCCTTGCGCAACCAGCCTGGATTCTGTGCTCACCAGGGGTCCGTTCTCAGCCTGTGACTGAACATGCCCTAGCCTGCCTGTTTTACAGCTCATACTCATGGTCAGTGTTTCCCAAGTTCTTTTTCTGCATGCAAGAAGAATGAGGTTACACTGACAATCGAAAGGTGAGGAGGGTGGAGAGGAATTTTATTTCATGACAGAACAGCTTTCAGCAGAGAGGGGATGTGAGGGTGGTCCCCCATCTGAAGTCGGGTGGTTTCTCTCAATGTGGCTGGGCCTGGGGCTTTTATGGACTCAGAATGGGGAGGGCATGCTGATTGGTTTGTGAGTATGCAAAAAAAGGCTAAAAAAAGTCCAGTCAAAAGTGGACATGACAGTGTAAAAAAACCAGTTATGGAAGGGTAGGTATATATAAAATATGTGAAGGCTGAGGATCAATTGGAAGAAAGCAACAAATGGGAAGAGAGGTTCTCAATTTGGTCTGTGGATTTCACTTGTATTTTGACTTCCAGACTTTAAACTGTCTTTTGGCTTGAAGGTGAGGTTTCACCAGGGACCCACCCCTATCTGTTTAGGATTTGTCTGCCTCCTGCCACTATTATCAGGACATGTGATGTTGAAGACATTGAAATATGGGTTGTGAAGACTTTTTCTTATATTTGTGAGGAAAAATATTCGAGAATATTTGACCCCATTGTCCTCATTAATCATAGATACAGGTTATTGTGCAGAAATCTCTCAAGCTAGTATAGCCAGAAATGTGTCACCTTATATGTGATCTAATGTCACAAATTAGTTTTGTAGGAACTGAAATAAACGAATGTGCAATAGTAATTGCTGTTCCTTTTGTTTGCTCATTACTATTCACATGTCTCATTCCCCTAAGTCTGACTTTTTGTTTTCCTTTCCATTCTACTTTTCAGGGTTCCCTTCATGCTCTTTTCCTCAAATTAAGGACATCTGCTCTAAGATGAAGGGCCACAGGTTCCAGATTATATTGTTGCAATTTGATGTCTTTTTCTGCTTTTTAACCTTGAGGAATGTAATAATTGCAGACAGAATTATTGTTATATTTGGTTTAGATGGACCATGGTGACAGTCATAAATGCATTTGAAATAATTTTTGGTTAGGGTTTCTGAAAGCAATTAACAAAGTTGGAAAGACATATATTCTATTTTAATGGAAACTGTAACCAGCTGAATCAGGATTAAAGTCTAGAGATGTGATATCTGAGTCTTAAAATTATAAAGAAGAAATCTTGAGAGGTTTTCTGATTTTTCTATAGCTTCCTCATTACAGCCTACTCAAATTAGTGAACTAAAAATACTCTGATAGGGAAGAAAAACTTGCAGTCCTTATTTTCTGAGCCGTATTTGGCATCTTGTATTGTCAATAAGTTCTTCCTCATATCAGATGCTAATCCTTGCCAATACAGTAGGGGCTGGCTCTTATCACTAATTCTTTGTTCTTCTTAACCAAAAAAAAGGAGTATCATATCTCTCTCTCTCTCTGTCTCTCTCTTTTCCTGAAATATGTCATTGCATATAGGGCAGGACATTTTACTTTAAGAAAGGATAGCATGGTGTGTTAGTTTTTGTGTTGTTATAATGAAATACCTGAGGCTAGGTCATTTGTAAGGAAAAGAAGTTTAATTGGCTCACAGTTCTGCAGGATGGACAGGAAGTGTGGTCAGTATCCACTTCTGGTGAGGGCCTCAGGAAATTCCAAACATGGTAGAAGGCAAAGAAGGAGCCAGTGTAGCACATGGCCAGATTGGGAACAAAGAGAGATGGAAGAGGTGCCACACTCTTTTAAAAGAGCTGTCCCATGAACTCATAAGGAGGACTCACTGATTACCATGAGAATGGCACCAAGGCATTACTAAGGGATTCTCCCCCACGATCCAAACATCTATCAGGCCCCACCTCAAATATTAGGGATTACATATCACTATGAGATTTGGAGGGAACAAACATCCAAACTATGTCACATGGGTTGGATGCAAAATACTCATTTTTAAATGCCATATTTCATTTTCTTAACCAACATTTTTATAGCACTTACTATGTGCTACGCATATTCCAAGCACTTCACAAATGCTAATTTAACTCTTACAACACTCCTATGGGAGAGGTACTATCACTAATGCCTATTGTACAGACAAGAAAACTGAAGCAGAGAACAGTTGAGTAGCTTGTCTAGGATCACGACTGGTTAAGTGTCAGAGGTGACTCTTAGCCACTATGCTATGCAGCTCTTTGTGAAATCATCTGTCTGCTTTTCTGACATCTTTAAGGCATTTTTTATGGTTCTGTTCTCCAACTGTATCACCAACTTTGGATTTATACTACAGATTTTCCCAGTGTTCTTGTGCAGTGTATATCTACAATGTATATGCATGTGCTTGTAAATATGTGCTTGCATGTATTTGATATTATCACAGCACTTCGGGAGATTCTGGCACAAGTGAAACCTTACATTAGGAGGAAAGAATATATTATATATTCCCCTTATGTCCTCCAATAAACCTCATAATGAATTGCATGTGAGACCATGGACAGTTTATGACACTTCTGAATCAATTCACTTATATTCAAAATAAGAGAGTTGGACTAGTTGATTTTTTTCATCTTTAAATTCTAGACCTGAATCAGGAATTTCTAAAGCAACCAGTAAGGAGATTTTTTTTTTCTTCTTCAGTATAGAGCAAACCCTTGACATTTGAAAGAACTACTTTCTATTTTGGTCAAATATTTTAAACCTTTAATAAGCCTAAGACTTTAAAAAATCTCTAAGTTTGTAAGAACCACAATAATATATCATTTTCTAGTATAAAATAACTAAAATGTTTACATGGCCATGTTCTAATCTCTATTAGCTCTAAAAATACTGAAGTAAATAATCTATAGATTTTTTTACAATAAATGATGCAATGAAATCAAAATGGACATTACTGCATTATATAATAATCAGATAAAACTACCCTCAGTATACTTGCAGTGAAACAAAATTTGTGTTCTTACTGCACCAAGGGAGAATATTCCAGAGGAACTTTAGAAAACATTTGGAGGAGGGGCTATGGAAGAAGACCTAATTTGATTGGGTCTGCCCGTTCATACTGGTATCTTCTTAAATATTTTGAAAAATCTGATGAGTATAACAAACAGCTGCATTTATTTGTTTCTTTGTCTAGGTGGTTGTAATGCTATATAAACTCTTTTTATAGTTTAAAATGCTAAAAAAATGTACAAAATATTGAAATGTATAAGGCATGAAAAAAATAGAACTTCTTTGCATGCTAACTAGGTATAAAAATGCAGAAGGAGATACTATTGAGAACATAACTCTTACCTAATGAAGGAACATAATTTTTATCTTGAATATGCAAATAATTATACTACTTCATAATGTCTCTGCTTAGCAGAGTGCTTGATTCCTGGAAAGAGAAAACACACACACACACACACAAGCACGCACGCATACAGACAGGATATATGGAATAACTGTATATGAAATAGCTATAAATTTGCATGCTAGAATAATTACTTGTGGAAAAAGTTATGTGTTTTACAGACAGCAAAGTCTTTCCATTTTATCTTTTGCTTGAGTTTTTTGGCTCCTTCTATGAAGGACTATGTTGCTATTCTTGCAGACAACTGACTGATAGGTGGATGTATTGATTGTGTAATTATAAAATACATAGCATTAGTTATGCCTAGGACATATGATGTTTGATAAAAGAAAAGGAAAAAGATTCACCTGTCAAGGAATTGCAGTTTATTAGAGATTAAAATAATGACCAAAATAGCAAAATATCTAAAGACCAATGTAAAGGCAAAAATGTGTCAAAACATAATATGAGAAGTTAACAAATCAGAACAACCTGTTGAATTGAATGAGTAATATCAGCAAGATGAGAGACTAGACTCTTTCTATCATCATGCCCCTGTGCAAGTATCAACTTTGACAGCTACCCACAGATAAGAGTACATTTGTGAGAATCTAGGAGTTCACTGAAGTTCCAGCACATCATCAAAGCAAGAAATTTAAGAATAGAAACATCAAAGAGGATAAGAAGAACAGTTTCACTTCTTGTATCCCACTTTCCTCAAGGTGGCACAGCTCAGCTCTAAGAGAGACTTTTAGCCCACTAGTCATCCCATGGGGAAAAATGACAACATAGTGTTTGAACTCCTGACTCCTTCTGGTGTGCAGGATGCTGCCCTAGAGGCATACTTCTTTCTTGCCTCACCCAGATTACTGAGGTAATCATCATAGCCGAATGGTTGAGAGAGTCTGAGAGCAGGAAGAGAGGCTATGGGCTCTACTTACCACTCCATGGATTCTATCAGGAAGCCTGACAATGAACTGCTCTCATGTTGACACCCCTTAACCCTCTCATGGGCGCCCCAAGAATCTTGCTGCTGACACTAAAAATAAGCATCTTGCTTAGAGAGCTAGCTCACCAGGAAACCATTTTCTCCTAGGCCTCCAGGCCTGTGGTGGGACGGGCTGCTGTGAAGGCCTCTAACATGCCCTGGAGACATTTTTCTCATTGTCTTGGGGATTAATCCTTTTCTATCATATTGTCAGGCTGCACATTTTTCAAACTTTTATGCTCTGCTTCCCTTATAAAATTGAACATCTTTAACAGCATCCAAGTTGCCTCTGGAATGCTTTGCTGCTTATAAATTTCTTCCCCCAGATACCTTAAATCATCTCTCTGAGCCCTCCAAACTGTTCCAGCCTCTGCCTGTTACCTAGTTCCAAAGCTGCTTCCACATTTTCAGATATCTTTTCAGCAACACCCCATTCTCGGTACCAATTTACTGTATTAGTCCATTTTCACGCTGCTAATAAAAACATACCCAAGACTGGGCAATTTACAAAAGAAGGAGGTTTAATTGGACTTACAGTTCCACGTGGCTGGGGAAGCCCCACAATCATGGTGGAAGGCAAGGAGCAGCAAATCATGTCTTATATGGATGGCAGCAGGCAAAGAGGGTGGGTGCTTGTGCAGGTGAACTCCAATTTTTTAAAGCCATCAGATCTAGTGAGGCTCATTCACTATCACGAGAACAGCTCAGGAAAGATCTGCCCCCATAATTCAATCACCTCCCACCAGGTTCCTCCCGTGACATGTGGGAATTATGGGAGTTACAACTCAAGATGAGATTTGGGTGGGGACACAGAGCCAAACCGTATCACTGGCCCACAGGTATATCAGTAGGGGCTCAACATCACTAATCATCAGGGAAATGCAAACCACAACCACCATGAGATATCACCTCACACCTATTATCAAAATGTTAGAAGATAACAAGTGTTGGTGAGGATGTGGAGAAAAAGTAACCCTTATACACTGTTGGTAGGAATATAAATTGACATAGCCACTATGGAAAACAGTATGGAGTTCCCTCAGAAAATTATAAATAGAACTACTATATGATCCAGCAATCCCACTTCTGGGTATACATCAAGAGCAAATGAAATCAATACTTTGAAGAGATATCTGCACTTCCATGTTCATTGTGGTGTTATTCACAATAACCAAGAAGTGGCAACAACCTAAATGTGCATTCACAGATGAATGAAGAAAATATGATAAAAACATACAATGTAATATTATTCGGCCTTAAAAAAGAAGGAATTCCTATTATTTGTGACAACCTGGATGAAACTGGAGGATATCATGTTGAGTGAAATAAGCTAGACACAGAAAGAAAAATACTACTTATCACTTGTATATGGAATCTGAATAAGTTGAACTCATAGAAACCAGAAGAATGGTTGCTAGGATGAAGGAAATGGAGAGAAGTAAGTAAAAGGGTACTATCTTTGAATTATGATCAATAGGTCTGGCTGCCTAAAATACAGCATGTTGACTGTACTGAATAATAGTGTATTGTATACTTGAAATCTGATAAGAGAATAGATCTTAAGTGTTCTACCTCCCCACACAGGCAGAGAAAAGATAACTACTACTTGAGGTAATGGATATGTTGATTACCTTGATTGTGGTAATCATTTTACAATGTTTATGTACAATGTTTGCATATCTCAAATATATATAATTTTATTTGTCAATTACAGTTCAATAAAGCTGAGAAAAAATGCAAATGGATTAATTAGAAAATTCTTACAAATGCGAAAGCATTTATCCACATGTAGTTAAACATTTTATTAATTGACATTTACGGAAAGAGTTAAATTACATGAATATAAGACTACCAGATAATCCAACATGTAATCATGTATGGGTATCTTATACTAATTTCTTTTAGAGCAGATGATAGTCATCTACCTAAATAATATAAAAATAACTGCGATTGGTCTAGTAGCACTGATACTTAAAAAAGCAATCTGTCGGCCGGGCACGGTGGCTCAAGGGCCGGACACGGTGGCTCAAGCCTGTAATCCCAGCACTTTGGGAGGCCGAGACGGGCGGATCACAAGGTCAGGAGATCGAGACCATCCTGGCAAATACGGTGAAACCCCGTCTCTACTAAAAAATACAAAAAAACTAGCCGGGCGAGGTGGCGGGCGCCTGTAGTCCCAGCTACTCGGGAGGCTGAGGCAGGAGAATGGCGTGAACCTGGGAGGCGGAGCTTGCAGTGAGCTGAGATCCGGCCACCGCACTCCAGCCTGGACGACAGAGCCAGACTCCGTCTCAAAAAAAAAAAAAATCTGTCTGTACTTAGGAATGCTGGAATAAAAAACAGTATAAGTTTCTTAAATTTTTCTCTTTCAAGATTGTTTTGGTTCTTCATCTTCAGAATGTTCATGATAATTTTAAACTCTCTTTATACAATTATCGAAAACCTTTTTGGGATTTATGTGTCAGGTGTGTGGGAGGCAGACTGCATCAAATATATAGAGCATTTGTAGAACAACATATTTACACTTGTCATTCTGTAGTTAACAAGCACAGCTCTTTTTATATGTGTCAGTGGGATCAAATTTTGTCCAACTCTTCTATATCCTTGCTGTTTTTATTCTGTATGTTCTGTCACAGATGTGTTTGTCTCCCACTATATGTGTGATTTGCCTATTTTTTAATTTGAGTTTATATAGGTTGAAACTATGTTGCTACTGCATATGAAATTAGAGTTGTGTGTCTTTTCGGTGAAATAATTTTTCATCATAATTAAATGTTCCTTTTCATCTCTAGTAAGGTTTACTGCATCAAGTCTACTTTGTGTGATGGCTATATTATCGTTATTATAACCATACTAGCTTTCTTCTATTTAGTGTTTGTATAGTATTTCTTTTACTCTATCTTTCTGAATCCTTAAGCTATAGTAGTTTTTCTTCTAATTAGCAAATCACTGGCTTAGGTTGTGTACAAAGTCCATTGTGATGATTGTTTAAATGGGAAGATTTAATTTTCTTACATACTGTAGGTGGTACTGTATTTGTATTGAAATTTGACATCTTCCTTTATATTTCCCATTTCCCATTTTATTACCTTCTTTTGGATTAGTTTTATTATCATTCTATCTTTTCATTATCTTGCCAGTAATACACTCTTTTGCTATTATTTTGTTATTCATAAAATCTTATGTTATTAATGCTTTGTATATACTAACATATTTACCACAATATAAGAACCTCATTCCACATTAACATAGTTTATCCCCACAAATATTATATGTTAGTATTGTGTGATTTATTCTGACAACTATTTTAAGTTATGCTTGTTTATCATCAATATTCATTTATATTTACCAACTGTTGCTGTTTATTCTTTCCTGTATTTTTACGAGGCTTCACTGTGTTAGCCAGTATGGTCTTGATCTCCTGACCTCGTGATCTGCCCACCTCAGCCTCCCAAAATGCTGGGATTACAGGCGTGAGCCTCCGTGCCTGGCCCTAAACTAATTTATTAGTCTCAATAGTGTTTTGTAGATTTTTTTAGGATTTCCTACATATACTATCATAACTTCTGCCAAGATAGATTTACTTTTTCATTTTTAATCTTTACTTATTTGTATTGATTGATTATATTTGTTATGATCTCTATTACAATGGTGTATAGAGGTTTAAAAAGTATATATATTTGCCTTGTTCCTGATCTTAAGTAGAGAACATTTGCCTTCTATCCTTGCATGTACTGTTAGTGGTATGTTTTTTGATGAGTACTTTATCATACTGAGGAATTATTCTGAAATCTTTTTTATGTCTAGTTTGCTGAGCATTTTTCTCATTAAAAGTGTTGGATTTTGTCAAGTACTTTTTCTTAAATATGTATTTATACACATATACACATATATTTTATAATATAAAATATATATTTATTTTGCATATATGTGTATATATATATTTTGCATTGCCAGGATAAATCTCACTTTGTAATAATGTTTTTATGTGGTTATATAGTACTGTATTAAGTTTGATAATTTTTTTCTTAAATGTTTTTGCTTCCCTGTTTGAGAGACATTGGTTTTTAATTTTTAATCATTTTCAAAAGTTTGTTGTGTCAGGACTTTAGTATTAAGGCTAAGCTGATCTGATACAGTGAGTTCAGAAGTGAGCATGGTTCTCCTCACTCTTTTTAAATATTAAACTTCATGTAAGATTGATATCATTTGCTCTTTAAATATGTTTTAAGGAATTTGCCAGTGAAGATATTTTGTTCTGGCATTTTCATTATAAATGGGCTTTCAATTATTAACTCAACTTCTTTAATAGCTAAAGGACTATTCAGGTTTTCTATTTCTTTTTTGTGTCAGTTGTAGTTCGAGTTTTTTAGAAATTTCTCTATTCATGTTACTGAATTTATTGACATACAGTTGTTCATAATATTCTCTTATTTATATTTTTAATAATTCTAGGCTCTGTAGTGCTGTCCTTTCTTTAGGTAATTATATTTTCTGTTATTTTTCTTGACCAGTGCTGTGGGATGTTTATCAATTTTATTAATCCCTTCAGCGAGCAAATTTCTGGGTACATTGATTTTCTCTAGGTTTTATTGGTTTTCAGTTTAGATTTCATTTATTTTCACTCTAATATTTATTATTTTCCTCTTTATGTGATTTTTGGCAATTTAAAATTTGAAAGATCTGGAAATGGTATGGATAATTTATTGCAGGAGCAATAAAAAAGGCAAAAACATCAATTAGGATATTAGTTATGGTAATACTTGCTGTTAGAGATGATGGCCCAAATAAGGCAGTACAATGGGGATAGACATGAGGTAATAAATTTGAGTCATTTTGCTCCAGAATCAGAATTAAGAAGACTTGATGAAGGATTGGGGAGAGGGTGTTAGCAGTGGCAAATCCTTATGGGTGTGCAGCAACCTCAATTCTTGCCTTCTTAGATGAAAGAATTTGACTGAAGGGCATAAGGCAGATGAAGAGACTAAGGCAAGTTTTATAGCAAGAGTGAAAGTTTATTTAAAAGCGTTGGAGCAGAAATGAAAGGAAAGTATACTTGGAAGAGGATCAAGCAAGTGACTTGTGAGATCGAATGCACGGTTTGACGTTTGGACTGGGGTTTTATATGTTGGCATACTTCTAAGGTCTTGCGTCCCTTCTTTCCTGATTATTTGTTTGAGGTGAGCTGTCCACATGTGCAGTGGCATGCTAACACTTGGGAGAGGAGCATGCACAGTGTGTTTACTGGAATTATATGCAATGCTCACTTGAGTTTTTCTTCCTTTACCAGTCTAGCATTCCTAGAGGAAGGTCATATACCAGTTAAACTCTGTCATTTTGTCTCATAGTGCACGTGCTTGAGCCCACTCACCCAACTCCTGAGATCTTACTGGGAAGCTGCTGATCACTAGTTTCAGGGTTTTTTTTTTTTTTTTTTTTTTTTTTTAATTGGGAGACTGCCTTTTCCTGGCACCGGCTGAGATCAATTATTATTTTAGAGAGACAATTAACAACTTTGCCCGACCATCACCTGATAGTCGCCTGACATTCCTGGTGGTGGCGGGGAGCCCTCTCCTGCCCTGTTCATGTCTGTCTACTGTAACAAGGGTAGGCTAAGATCAATTTTTGATCAACATATCAGATTACTCTACAGATGGTGGTACTGTTAACTAAAACAAGAAGTACTGGACAAGAAAGTTTTTGAGAAGCATAATCATTTCTGTTTTGTATATTTTAAGTTTGAGGCTCCTGTGTAACATTTAAGTGGCCATATATAGTAAATAAGAAGATAAATGGATTTGGATATTTGTAAGGGTGTCTGAGCTAGAAATTATGATTTTAGAATCAGCAGTTTATAGTGCAAGCTATTCTTTTTGGGTACAAGATAAAATTGATATACTTGATATACTATTGATATTTTTATCTTATTTTAATTTCTACTTCTGCATGTTTTATAATGCAAATGCAGTATTATTCTAATAGGCATGCATAATGCATTAAACAAATATTTATTGTATAAGCCTTCTCAAAAATATTTTTTCAGAGGGCTTGAGATCAAAATGTTTGGAAAACTTCACATCTTTCATGAAACCTATTTAAGTAACAAATATAGAAGAGCAAGAATTGAGCCCTGTGTAACATCAACATTTAATAAAAGAGTAAAGAAGGAAGATTTTAGCCAGGAATATGAGGTGATACAAATAGGAAGAAGACCAGAAAAGAAAATTGTCACTGATTTTTAGAAATCAAAAATGAGGGGTGGTTAGGAATTCCAAATACTCAAAGAGCTTATTAAGAGGAGAGTTAAAAAGTTGCGCTAAGTAGAATTGGCACTATGGAAGGGATCACTAATGTCCTTGGAGGAAAAGTGTTATTGTAGGGATGAGTCAGATTTCAAGATGGTGGGAATAAATGGGGTGTGAGAAAGTTGAGAGGCTATGAGTTTAGGTTACTTTAACAAGTGGCTTGGTTTTAAGGAGGATAATGAAAAAAGTGACGAGAAAGAGGAGGCTCAAATTGTTATTACTGGAAGAAAAGTCTTGATTATTTTGTGTACTTTTGTGGTTATATGCCAAGAGGAAAGGAGTAGTAGAGAAGATGAGATTGAAGACTAAGGAAAATAAAGGAGTCAATGATAAGCGAGGTCCTCAATCAGCAGAAAATGAAATTCAGTGCATGAGTCTATGCATTTACTTTTGATGAATGGAGGACCTGAGATAAGACAGGGAAATAAGAATTGCTGCATATTCAGGTGCTATCATAACACAAAAATTATCAGTTGGATGCAAAATACATTTCAGTCTTGTGTATCAGAGGTAACACCTCCAACAAAGTAACACAAAAAGATAAACTAAAGGAATGAGAGAACACATCTGGTAAAGACGAGCTAAAAGAGAGCAAAAATTGCAGTAATAGAATTCAAGTCACAAATATTCCATAATTGATTCCCTATATTTTATTCTCAATCAACAACCAAAGAGATCCTATTAAAAGCCAAATTATATCTGGGCATGGTGGCACATACCTGTAATTGCAGCACTTTCGGAGGCCAAGGCGGACAGATTGCTTGAGCTCAGGAGTTCAAGACCAGCCTGGGCAACATGATGAAAGCCTGTCTCTACCAAAAAACACAAACAAACAAACAAACAAACAAAAAACCCCACAAAAATTAGCTGAGCGTGGTGGTGCCTGCTTGTAGTCTCAGCTACTTGGGAGGCAGAGGCGGGTGGATCACCTAAGCCAAGGAGGTTGAGGCTGCAGTGAGCTGTGATGGTGCCACTGCACTCCAGCCTATGTGACAGAGTGAGACCCTGTCTCAAAAACAAAAGATATATGAGATGACTACTCTGCTCAGAATCTTCCAATGGCTCCTCATTACTCATCATAAAAGTCAAAGTCATTGCTATAGTCCACAAAGACCTACTGGGTCTGACTCCTTACTCTACTGAACACATCTTATACGACCTGAACCTTCACTTACTCGACTCTACCTGTGCTTTGAAACCACCAGGTATAAGCTCCACAAAGTCTTTTTTATTTGTTGCTTTTACAGCCTGAGATGCTTTCCTCCAGATACCTGCATAGCTTACTCTTACTCAAATATCACTTTCTCAGTGAAGTTTTCTTTGACTAGCCAATTTTATATTGTATTCTACCACCACTCGGAGTGCCCAGTGCCTTTTTCTTTTGCATTTATTCCTCAGTACTTATCACCATCTATAATACCACATATGTTTACCATTATGGGTTTTTTGTGGTTTTTTTTTTTGTCTTTTTTTTGAGTCAGAGTCTTACACTGTTGCCCAGACTGGCATGCAGTGATGTGATCTTGGCTCACTGCAACCTCCATCTCCCAGGTTCAAGCGATGCTCCTGCCTCAGCCTCCTGAGTAGCTGGGATTACAGGTGCCCACCACCACGCCTGGCTAATTTTTTGTATTTTTAGTAGAGATAGGGTTTCCCTATGTTGGCCAGGCTGGTCTCAAACTCCTGACCTCATGGTCCACTAGCCTCAGCCTCCCAAAGTGCTGGGATGAGCCACAGTGCCCGGCCTACCATTATTGTTTTGTTTCTGTCTGTCTTTTTTCACTAGAACATAAACTCCTTGAGGAGAATTTTTGTCTATTTTTTTTCAGTGCTGGATCCCTAGCACCTAAAACAGTGCCTAACACATAACAGGCACCTAAAATATTTGTTGAAATGAAAAATATGTACTGAGTGTAGCACTTTATATTGCAAAATAAAATAATATTTATTTACCTGTAGTTTGAAGACACATCAGCAATAAATGTATGATGCTAATAAAAATACTATTGAATATTTACTATGTGTCAAACATGGTTTTGTATAACTCAGTCCTAACATAGAGTCTATGAAATCATTATTATTATTTTCCCTGCTTTATAACTGACAATACTGAAGCACAGAGAGATGATATAATCTGTCCTAGGTGGGATAATGAGAACGTCAGCAAATAAGGATGCAGGCCCATATATTCTACTTCCAAGGGCTGCTCCTTAACCATGATTCAGTATTCATTGCTACCTCTTACCTGCCATTACCTACACAGAATCAAGGTCATAAAAATTTTAGTCATTTACAGAAACAAGAGAAGTGAGTGACAGACCATTAGATAGTGTGTAAAATCAACTTTAAAATGTAGAGACTTTAAATAATATAATTCATATTATTGAATTTATATATAATACATATACATACATATATAATATATACAATAAATTTATATTTATATATATAATACATATATGTATATATATACATACACACACACCTCCATGGGAAGAAATAATTTTCTTACTGACATTGTATGAATCTGATAGTTGCCCCGAACCTTTTTGATAATGATAAAATAACCATTATAATGCTGATAATGCTTGCTTTCTATATTTCAGGAACTATGCTAAGCAATTTAGATGTATTATCTCATTTAATTCTCAAAACAACTCAGTGAGATAAAAACTATTATTACCCCCTGTCTATAGATGATGGCAATGAATCTTTGGGAGGCTTTGCAGGTTAGCTTGAGTGAATTGCAAGTAAGTGGATTGACAGATGGACCTGAGATGAGAACCTAGGCAGTTTAACTCTAGAGATCACTGTTCTTTGCAGGTTAATAGTGAAATGAAGTATCCTTCAGTAAACATGTTGAGACGGTTATCTATGAAAAGAAATCAGTGTAGTTCCCTAACTCTTGTTATACCTCAAAATAGATTCTGAGAGATCAAGAAAGACAATGTAAAATGTTCAACCATATAAATAGTCAATGAAAATAAAAGCGAATATTTATAAAAAGCACTTTCTGAGCTAAAGTACAACAGAAGGATTGCAAAGGAAGAGAATAACAGATGATATAAAATGAAAACTATCTTTATGATAACAGAAAGAAACCAATATGGCAAGTAACAAAATTTTAAAAAAAAAGCTGTATCAAGGAGTTAATAAATCAATTAAAAATGGTAAGAAATACTATGAATTTAATTGATAAATACACAAAAACCTGATTGGTTTGCATGCTAACAAACATGGAAAACATTCTAAACAAAATGTTTACCTTAATGGTACAACTTAAATGAATAAAAAATGATAAAGTAATCAATAAATGGTAAATGATCCAAAAAATTTATTTTTAATCATGTTATGAATATGTTAAAAGATAAATGTATAACTATATGTAATACCACATATAACTATGTAACTGTGTATCTGTGGATAAAAGATGAAATAGAGGCTTATAATAAAGAGCAAAAGTCTTTTGACTATTCTTCCCCAACTTTTTCTATTCATGAGAGACAAGGCACTATTAAGCATTTATATTTGGACTAATCAACTCTTCACAGCTCATACAGTATTGCAATGACATATAAAAATAAAGGAAGATACTGAAGCACAGAGATGTCATTTGGACACTCCTCTGTCCTTCCACCCAGAATCTCTATTTTGTTTCTTCTATGGTTAAGTTCTGCAGCTTAACACAGTTATTAGGCTGGGCGCGGTGGCGCAAGCCTGTAATCCCAGCACTTTGGGAGGCTGAGACGGGCGGATCACGAGGTCAGGAGATCGAGACCATCCTGGCTAACACGGTGAAACCCCGTCTCTACTAAAAAATACAAAAAAACTAGCCGGGCGAGGTGGCGGGCGCCTGTAGTCCCAGCTACTCCGGAGGCTGAGGCAGGAGAATGGCGTAAACCCGGGAGGCGGAGCTTGCAGTGAGCTGAGATCCGGCCACTGCACTCCAGCCCGGGCGACAGAGCGAGACTCTGTCTCAAAAAAAAAAAAAAAAAAAACAGTTATTATTAACCATAGAGCCAAGCAGTGAATTTAGATTATGCTTCATATTCTGTGGGTTGGATATCATGACCACTGTCCTACTTGATGGGAAATGTTCTTAGCTTCAAATACAAATGGGTCCTCCCTTTAGCTAATTCCTTTATCCTATGAAGTTTTTGTTTCATTTGTTTTGTGTTCAAAATTGCACTATGCATTTGATCAATTTGCCTTTTGTGTTGTTGCTGTTGTCTTCTGATTTATTTAATTTTTGCTCCCAGAATCCTCATTCTAGAGTCTCCATCCTCCTGCTCGAAATTTCTCTCTAGGGTTTCAAAGAGGGCTCTTCATCCTGGGACGTCCCTTAACACTTGCTCTTCTGTGAAAACCATTTGCTTCCTGAATTTCCTCTTTCTTGGTAGACTTTGTTTTGCTAACAAGGATATGTGAGTGGTAAATTTTCCAAGTTCTTCCAAATTCTGAAAATTTCTTAAACTGTCTTATACTTGATTGATGGTTTACCTATATATAAAATTTCAGGACCCATATCATTTTCTCAAAGACTATTGACAGTATTTCTCCCTTGTCTTCAAACATCCAGTATTGCTGATGGGAATTCTGACACCATTCTATTTCCTATTCCTTTCTCTAGGACCCAACCTTTTCTTTCTGGAAACTTTTAGTATATTTTCTTTAGCTTTGTTATGTGGAAATTTCATAATGATTTTTATCTTGGTAGTTTCTTTTTCCATTCATTGTATTAATATGCAATGACTTGTCCATTCTGGGAATTTGTCTTCTATTATTTTTGCAACTTTATTCCCCTCCATATTTTGTTCTTTTTTTCTAAAACCCTTAATTTATCTCATGTTTTTTATTTCATGTGTTTTATCTCTCTAACATTTTATCTCATGTGTTTTATCTCTTGGTTTTTCATACATCCTTTCTTTTAAATTATTGGGAGAACCCACTCCCGATGGTTACGTGGGTTATTTTCTATTTCCTAGGTGTCTTGGCTGGTTTGAGAAATAAAGGAAAAGAGTACGAGAGAGAAATTTAAAGCTAGGGGTTCGGGGGAGACATCACGTGTCAGCAGGATCCGTGATGTTTCCTGAGCCGTAAGCAAGTTTTTATTAGTGATTTTCAAAAGGGGAGGGAGTGCATGAATAGGGTGCGGGTCACAGAGATCACATACTTCACAGGGTAATAAAATATCGCAAAGCAAGTGGAGGCAGGGTGATATCACAGGACCACAGGATGGGGCGAAATTAAAATTGCTAATGAAGTTTCAGGCATGCATTGTCATTGATAACATCTTATCAGGAAACAGGGTTTGGGAGCAGACAACCTGTCTGACCAAAATTTATTAGGTGGAAATTTTCCTCCTCCTAATAAGCCTGGGAGTGCTATAGGAGACCGGGGCTTATTTCATCAGTTCGGCTTCGACAATAAAAGATGGCATGCCTTAAGGGGGCCCTCTATAAACCTACCCTCAGGGTGCATTCTCTTTCTCAGGGATGTTCCTTGCTGAGAAAAAGAATTCAGCGATATTTCTCCTATTTGCTTTTGAAAGAGGAGAAATACGGTTCTGTTCCATCCGGCTCACCGGCGGCCAGAAGTCTTATTTCTGGTGTTCCCTGAACATTGCTGTTTTCCTGTTCTTTTTTCAAGATGCCCAGATTTCATATTGTTCAAACGCACATGCTCTACAATTTGTGCAGTTGATGCAATCATCACAGGGTCCTGAGGCGACATACATCCTCCTCAGTTTACAAAGAATATGACACCATTAAGAGATTAAAGACAAGACAGGCATAGGAAATCACAGGGGTATTGATTGGGGAAGTGATAAGTGTCCATGAAATCTTCACAATTTATGTTCAGAGATTGCACTAAAGATAGGCATAAGAAATTATGAAAGTATTAATTTGGGGGACTAATAAATGTCCATGAAATCTTCACAATTTATGTTCTTCTGCCGTGGCTTCAGCTGGTCCCTACGTTAGGGGTCCCTGACTTCCCGCTACATTAAATCCTTCTTTTATTGAGATAATTTTATCATTAATTTTAAAAGCTCTTTTAATTTTGACATCTGAACACTAATTAGAGGTTATTTTTAGGTTTCTTTAAGATATTTCCTGGAATTATCTCTTACTCTTCTAACATTAATTCTTCTCTATGTTGATTTTAGCCTTTCTCTTTAATGTTATAGTTTTTATTTTAACAGTTTAGTGTTCCTTGATTAGCCATATATAGGGGAATAAACAAAAACGAGGCATGAGAATGGATGATTGGGGTGTGTGTTTGTGTATGCATATGTGGGAGGTGTTTTTGAGTGAACAACTGGAGAACCAGCCATTAGGATAGAGAAAATCTACCTGACAGAATGCGAAAGGCTCTTTGCAGGTCAGCAACACCTGTCTGTTTCAGATTTGTGGGAAAGTAGTCATTCTGCATATGGAAAATAAACTTTAAAAAAAAAGACAAATGGTCATCTGTTTTAATTCTATTTCTCACTTCTCTCCTGCCATAGTATCTACCATCTAACCAAGATCTTCTCGTGGGTTCTGCAGAGGAGATCAGCTCCATTCTTGGTTATGGCCCTCCTCCATCTGTGATTTGAGCTACAGCTTCCTCCATTTTGTTTCACTTACTACTCTTTTCCATGTATACACTTAGCAGCTTCTAGAAATTCATTGTTATCTCCCTTCCTTGAGGTTCCTTTTTGGTGTGTGGCTTATGATTCTGTTATCTAAATGAATCTCACTATATTATTTCAAATTTGAAACATTTGTAAGAGTACAGGGTTAGGGGCATTATTAAGTCTTTAGACCTTAAAGTGCAGAATTGATATTGTCACTTCTGGGTTACAATTTAGCACCCCTTAAGCTATTTTGCAAATTATACAGCGAGCCCCAACTATTACCACACAGTGATTATAGGAGAGGAGTTTTAAATATGTTCTAAAATTTTACCAAATAATTTGATTTTTTCCAATGTATCCTAAAAAAAGACCATAAATATGAAAAAAAGTTTGATCAACACACTTTTCACTGCAGAGTTCAGTGTTAATGTGAAAGGTTATAAGCAGTTTAAGGGCTAGGTAAGTGATATTCCATCTCTATAGAATATTTTGTAGATATTAAAATGCTTTAGAAAAGTTTAGAATCACTATAGCACAAGTAGAAATACTTGTGCTATAATATTAAATATATAAATAGGATATAAAGTTACAGTGGAATCTCAGTTATTTTAAATTTGCATAGAAAATTATATTAAAATGCTAATAGTAAGACAGTGGTATTGGAAGTGATTTACTCATTAAAAAGAAACATTCTATATCATATTTTTGTCTTTCATAAAACCACATATTTTATGAACTTCCAAAGGGAAATAAATTTATGAAATAGCAATAACAACAAAAAAAGACTGAGAACATACCCACATACCCCCACCCATTCCCACCCACATACACATTCACATTACCAGAACCAAAAGGAACTCATTCTCATTTATTCTGACATCTACTGTTTTTTACCATCTCATCTACTTTTGTCAACGAAGTTGAAATATTGCCTTGATAATTTTGTCCCTAGTTTCTGCTAGAGTGAGTGCTTACTGAATAGAGAAAGTAAGGAAAATGAGTAAAAGTATTCAGAAAATGCAGCAACTATAATTGAGTATCTCATCTTCTTTTTCATGTTTTTCAAAATGGTAGCATAATAATTTTTAAAAACATCCTATATTAGTTGAAAATCAATCTTAACATTTATCTATAAAAATATCAAATGAAAATTGAATCACAATCTCTTTTTTTAAACCTTCATGCTTATATTTATTCTTTATGTTATAATACTAAATACCTCAGATGGATTCTTATAAGGAAGACATTTGTGTTAATATAAGAATTCTGGGTTGGGTGCAGTGGCTCACGCCTGTTATTCCGGCACTTTGGGAGGCTGAGGAGGGTGGATCACCTGAGGTCAGGAATTTGAGACCAGCCTGGCCAACATGGTGAAACCCTGTCTCTACTAAAAATACAAAAATTAGCTGGGCATGGTGGTGGACACCTGCAATCAGCTACTCGGTAGGCTGGGGCAGGAGAATCGCTTGAACTGGGAGGTGGAGGTTGCAATGAGATGAGATCATGACACTGCACTGCAGCTTGGGCAACAGGAGTGAAACTCCATCCCCCCCCAAAAAAAAAAATTATACTGGACCTCGTCATGAATCACCTTAGTAATATCATCAAGAATAAATCAAGAAATACATGTCTTTTGTTCTGTGTGTCCAGCTCTGTAAATATTTCAATATTTCTTCCACTCGAATACCTTTTTAGTTTTTCTGCCAAACTTGTGGTTTTATCTATGGAATTTTCTGTATATGTATAGCAGAAAGTGTTGCAATTTTTATTTCTCTGGGTAAAAAATTCCTGTGGGTTTTATAAAATAGTTTAGTGTACTGCTTAAGAATTAAGAGGAAAAGACAATTAAAAATGCAGTTACAGCAAAAAGTCAGAATACAATTTTCAGTCCTTCATATTTTCTGATATGTGGCATGGTATTTCAAAAGTCATGTAACTTCACAATAGTATTTGAATCAAGTTTGTATGTGATTGCTTAAAATCTGTAAATTGTTAAGATCAGTTATTGCACAGGCCTACTTTAGATTAGTTTGGAACATATCCCAGGGTATTTAATCAGGGTATAATCCTTCATAGTGCAATTTCTAAAAGATGTGTTTGTGTGCTTTAAATAAATAGCATTTTTTTGTAGACAAAGTTGCATCTTAAACTCTTTCTTAAAAAAAATTTTCTTAAAAATGTCTCCCTACTGCACTCTTGTATTATCTATAGCTTCAGGCAAATATAATACTAATACTGACTTCAAAAAATGTATTGTAGAGGTCTGCAATGTTTGGTATTAACTGTGCTGATGTATGACAATATTCTATTGTAATCTTATATATTTTTCTTTATAACTCATATGAGCAATTTATTTTTTATTTGTAAAATTTGTGGTATGATTAATTTTTAGAACTGCAAATAGACTGGGAGGTGATATTTTAATAAAAATAAATATTTTAACATTGTTATGGTTAATTTTAGTTTCAGTTCGGAGGATGGATTGACTACACTTATAGTTAATTTAAAAATACAAATTTAAAAATATTGTGGTATCACGGAAATAAGACAAAGGAAAAGTTTGGAATTATACAATATTTTAGTAAATGTTAAAAATAGAAAAAAACTATTGAAGCATCACAGACTTAAATGAATACACAGTATTTTAAGAATATTATTTAAAATGCCTATGCTGTTTTGACAAAGTCACTAATGTAACCTTTTGAATAAACAGGAAGTGAAATTAAATTGTAAAATTCAACTTAATAATAATAAATTGTGTTTCTTTTAATTGATCTGGTAGCAATTCTGCACATATTCAAAATCTGGAACACACTCAAATCTGGCAGTTAGTTCTCATTGACCCATTTTTTGTAATGTTTACAAATGTGAAGCAATCAAAATAAGATTGTGATAATGATTTCTAGAAAATATTCAGATGTAAAATGAAGAGTATCCTTTACCCTTCTATCAGTATTATTGTGCTCCTTTCTGCTTCTTTATTTGGCTTTATTCAATTTTAGAAACTTTGTAATTGTAAATTTGTGTTTTCTGAATGGTTTTTTAAAAACTGCATATTTATCCTAAGTATACCTTGATATTTCTGTAGTGAAGAACTTACTTTATTTTATTTCTTATTATTAATTTTGAGATAGAGTGTCACTCTATCACCCAGGCTGGAGAACAGTGGTGGGATCTCGGCTTACTGCAACCTCTGCCTTCTGGGTTCAAGTGATTCTCCTGCCTAAGCCTCCCGAGTAGCTGGGATTACAGGCATGCACCACTACACCCGGCTAGTTTTTGTATTTTTAGTAGAGACGAGATTTCACCATGTTGGCCTGGCTGGTCTCAAACTCTTGACCTCAGGTGATCTGCTCCCCTCAGCCTCCCAAAGTGCTGGGATTGCAGGTGTCAGCCACCACACCTGGCTGAAAAGAACCTACTTTAAATGATGTGTAATAAGTTGCTTATTATTAGTCTAAGAAATATTTATTTGATGTAAAATAGTCAAAATTTCATACCAATCTTCATGAATTACATGATTTCAAACTTATCACGGTCTTGTCAGCTAAAGAGACAAAAAAAAAAAAAAAACCTTTCTGCCACACACATGCCCCCTGTCCCCACTCAGGGTTCTGGGCAGAAGAGACTCAGTGTCACTGACTGTTCATGAAGGTCCTGGCCCTGGAGTATTACACCTTTTAATGTTATCCTTGGTATGTCCACGTTCAAACAGTCAGGACTTCTGAGGGACCATCTCAGTAATAGATTTTGTAACATATACCCTTATTTGGCTAGCACTTAAATTCAAGTTGCTTTCCATAAACCCCTTATTTTGATATAGGCTTATGCAATGAATTGTTCATCTTGTTTGACATCTTGGTAGATGAGAATTCCATAATACTGGTTATAATGCTTTGTGTAGATGTTATACCTAACTGCTTTTTTGAACCTAGTACACTTCATTTTGTGACTGGGAGTCTAAATAAATCAATTAACCTTCATGAATTTTAAATTTTTTATAGCAATTATTTCTCCTCAGTCTTAATTTTTCCTATATTATAATTCATTTGAGTTTTCTCACCTGGAAAGCAGTTCTTAATTCATCTGCAGTATTTTCCTTTTAAAAAAAGTATTACTTTTTTCCTGTCTTTTTCTTATTTTAGCTTCATCTAATTCTATGGCTATAGTTACAGCTTTTCCTTATTTATCTGAATATTTTCAGCAGTTCATTTTCTTCATTTTACCTACGAAACAATGCTTCTTTTACTATTTTCTGTTGCTTCTCAATTAACATATCTACGATTTATTCATCCTGATACAATATTTTTGAGTCCTTGTTGATTGAGTCAGTATTTGTGAAAAGGAAGCCTAGAGTTTGGTAATTAGCTTTTCCTGTGGAGGTAGTTCCTGAAGTACATACAAACACAAAACACCTGAAGTGCCTTTGGAGCCATGCAACTGAGGCAGCGATGTAAAATCACAGCACAAAGAAACAGAGGTACTGAGGATATTTGAAAAGATGGCTCACGGGGCTCTTAGCACCTATCTTTGCCCCGTGACAGCTAGTCATTGCTGCTATTATTATTTTTTATTACGATAATCGTCCTCATTATTACATTCATTTTAAAGGTCATCAAATGGAGAACAGATATATAGGTTTAAGTGGTGCTACATCTTATAATTTATCAGTGGATATATTGCTAAATGATGGTTCCCAAATAGCTCTCCTTGGGAAACATTACCTTGGAGTGGTCACATATGAATAAACTCAGAGTCACATTTATTGCTTTAGTAAATATGTGCATGGAAAATTATATTTTATAGCATAAATAAGCTTAAGGTTAGTTTATTGCTAAGAAACTAGAGAAAATATACAGATTGACCTTTTTTGTGGGCCTACTTTTTTGTTTCTTCTATATGAATATTTTTAATATTGCCTTTAATTGTGGGTGATTTTTGAAAAGACAGACTTTTTAAAAATACTTGCAAGTACTGAGGTTTATGTATATACCTATTGATTCTGTAGTTCCGGGTAACATTTTTCTTTTTTCTTTTATTTCATGGTAACATTTTTCTAATCAGTTAACTACCTTGCTTAGAACATTTTTGCTAACACTCCAGAGTCAATTATAAAAATATGACAGATATATGGTAAAAGGAAACACAGAATCATCAAATTAGAAATGCTGAGAAAAAAACTCTATTCTGGCTGCCCAGAGGCTCTCTAGTCTCAAGACAAGTCCCTGTCTAGGCATTCATATATTTGACTGTGACTTGTGGGAGGACCATTTTCTCAAGAAATTTGCAAGGATAAATATGAAAATGAATACTGTTCTTTTTTCCTTAAATATATTTTAAGATACTGAAAAATTATTTCCAAGAGGGCATAAAAATTTATATTGTTCTTTCTTCTTCAAATAGGTTATGTGGGTATGCAATTTATGTCGAAAGCAACAAGAAATCTTAACCAAATCTGGGGCATGGTTCTTTGGAAGCGGCCCTCAACAGACAAGTCAGGATGGAACCCTGAGTGATACAGCTACAGGTGCTGGCTCTGAGGTACCAAGAGAAAAGAAAGCACGACTCCAAGAGCGATCCCGGTCTCAGACACCCTTGAGCACAGCAGCTGCCTCCTCCCAGGACACTGCTCCTCCCAGCGCACCACCAGACAGGAGCAAAGGGGCTGAGCCCTCACAGCAAGCCTTGGGGCCTGAACAGAAGCAGGCTTCATCCAGGTCTAGAAGTGAACCTCCTAGAGAGAGGTAATAGTTCTTTCACCCTGTAAGCAAAAGGCAAGATTTTGGTAGGAGAGCAAACCCGTCTTCAAGAATTTAACTTCTATTAATGGAAGGAATATGTGGAAGTACTAATTCTCAGATCCCACATGGAAAAACAACAGGCCTGAGGGGTGTTGTCTATCTCTAGAATGTACTCCTTAGGAGACCTTTGTTGAAAGCGTTTCTTTCATATCAAGCACAGATGTAAACACGAACTAAGTCACCCAGTTGAGCTACCAACTTCCAACAGTGAACTCAGAACAGCTCTTAGATCATGTTTCATTTATAAACCTAGCCCTTTAATTAAAAGTGTGCTCTGAGAGGATGTGATGGGGGAATCTGACCTATCGGAAAGTATGTGGACACATCAGAGAAGCCTTCTTTAAGGACATTTCTTTTATGCTGAGCTCTAAAGAGTGACTTTGGAATTAACCACGAGAAGGGTAGGATGGGTGCTCCAGGTATCTTGCACAGGCACATGGCCTGAAGGAACAAGCCCAAGGTGAGGGCCTCCTAAAGGATAGCTGCTGGCTACAGTGCAAGTAGCAGAGAGAATGTTGGGGAGAAAAGGCTGGTGAGGTAGTGAAGGGACAGGTTACATCCGATAGCTTTTATTGTAGGTGAAAGGGAAACCACTGAATATTTAAACAGAGACTAATATGATCAGATTATTTACTTTGATTGATTCATTCAAAAATGTATTCATGGGCAAACATGAAGCTAAGCACTGGGAAAAAGTGTTGACAAGGAAGACAGGCTCACGAGGCTCATGGTTTGGGGGCCAGGACCTAGACTGGGCTTGTTGTTTTTATATGTGTAACCATTACTTGGAGAAAGGAGGCTCCAAGGAAAGCTTTTGAACCTCTTTTCAAGCAAACCCCATACAGTAAAAGATCAAGGACCTCAAAGTTAAACAGGTCTGGATTCTAGTCCTGGCTCTGCCACAATAGTCAGTAAAAACTCACTTGCAGGGTTGTGGCAGGTATTAAAAGAGAACATGTGTTCTTCCCAAGCTGGCACATGGTAGACTTTCAGTGAATGTAGCTATTATTCAAGCCAGCAGTCATTGTGTATTTACTACAGATAAACACTGTGCCAGGAACCAGAGGGTAGAAAGATGATTAGAACATACATGGTTGCTTTTCTGACAAATCCTAGGGAAGAGACCACACACTATCCTAGGGAAGACAGACACCTAGGCAATTAACCAGGATGCTAATTTGATCAAAGCTAGGCAATATGTATAGTATTTTGAGAGCCCTAGGAAAGAGGAAATGACTTCTGAATTAAGTTTTATAAGATACTCAGGAGTTGCAGGGGAGCTACACAGCATATAAGAGGGCAGTACAAGAGAATGAGTGTAACTAAGCTATTTGGAGAAAGGATAGAAAGGACACCAGAGATATCTCGGGGAAGGTAGAATTAATAGCATTTGGTGACAAATTGTTGTGGGAGAAGAAGAGACAAAAATACTGAAGATGCAGGTTGGAACTGGTTGGAAGATGATATCTTTAAATAAGATAGAGAATTTGGAGCTGTAAAGTTTCTAAAGAAAAAGAGTTCTGTTTTTGACATATAGTGAACAACTACAAAAATTTCAAGAACGAGGGCTGAATAGAGACTTTTTGTTCTGACTTTTTAGTTAAAATTTGAAGAAGACTGATAGGGAGGAATACTTTTACTAATGATACAAATTCATAGGAAAGCAATGAGGAATTGGGAGGTACGGGAGCAGGAAGAGAGGTGGCCGGTGTAAAGAGCTGGCCAACTTCAGGGAGAAGCAAGATTGAAAGAAACACTCTGTTTATTTGTTTTAAATTACTGAAGAATTCTTGACCATATTTTGTACACTGTCAAGGAGTTAGAAACAGAAAATTAAAGGTAGAGATGAGAAAAAGTATAATTAGTAGAACAAAGAATCAGAGACACTGGAGAACTCCTTCCATTTGCACGACACTCTACCCTTTCATAAAACATCTTCACAGATGGTGTCTCTCTAATCCTCACATGAACCCTGCAAGGTATTTATCAACATTTCAAGAAAAGTAAATTGATTCAATGTAAACTTCTAACAAGAACAACTACGCTTCAGTGAGCTGTTAAATGTAGTACAATCATCACACTCTTATGAAAACTGTATTTGGTAATAATTAGTATGTGTTCCCATTAGATCCCTTACATTGTAAAATTCCAACTCCTTTACAGTTCCACCTTCAGATCCAAATCCCTATAACTAATTATTGTAACTGAAATGATTTAAGACTGGAATGAGAAGAAAACGTTTTTTATGTCTATAAGTTTATAAATTGCTCTCCTTGACGTTTCTTTGTATACCATAGAAAGAAGACCCCAGGGCTTTCCGAGCAGAATGGCAAAGGAGCCCTTAAGAGTGAGCGGAAACGCGTGCCAAAGACCTCAGCGCAGCCGGGGGAGGGGGCCGTCGAAGAACGGGAACGTAAAGAAAGGCGGGAAAGCCGAAGGCTTGAGAAAGGGCGATCACAGGATTACCCAGACACGCCGGAAAAAAAGGATGAGGGCAAAGTGGCGGATGAGGAAAAGCAAAGAAAGGAGGAGGAATATCAGACCAGGTACCGCAGCGACCCGAACCTGGCTCGGTACCCGGTGAAACCGCCGCCTGAGGAGCAGCAGATGCGCATGCACGCCCGGGTGTCCCGCGCGAGGCACGAGCGGCGCCACAGCGACGTGGCGCTCCCGCGCACCGAGGCGGGCGCGGCGCTGCCAGAGGGCAAGGTCGGCAAACGCGCGCCGGCGGCGGCCAGGGCCTCGCCGCCGGACTCGCCGCGGGCCTATTCGGCTGAGAGGACTGCGGAGACCAGGGCGCCGGGCGCCAAGCAGCTAACGAACCACAGCCCACCGGCGCCCAGGCATGGGCCGGTTCCCGCAGAAGCCACGGAGCTCAAAGCCCAGGAGCCCCTCAGGAAGCAGAGCCGCCTGGACCCCAGCTCGGCGGTCCTCATGCGGAAGGCCAAGCGCGAGAAAGTGGAGACCATGCTGCGGAACGACTCTCTGAGCTCAGACCAGTCCGAGTCGGTGCGGCCGTCCCCGCCCAAGCCGCACCGGTCCAAGAGGGGCGGAAAGAAGCGGCAGATGTCGGTGAGCAGCTCTGAGGAGGAGGGCGTGTCGACGCCGGAGTACACCAGCTGCGAGGACGTGGAACTGGAGAGCGAGAGCGTCAGCGAGAAAGGTAAGGGGGCGGCGCCGGCCGTGCGGGGACATCAGCCAAGTGCAGAGGCGCGTGTGCTTGGCGAGGTGCTGGGTTCCGCAGTGAGGCTGGGAATGCTCCCAGATAAGATAGCCTTACCGCCAGTCTTATGTTTATTAATTTAATTTTATTGATTGCTTTGTGGGATTTTAAAACACAAGCTCCAAATTTAGGCTGCAAAAGTTCTTGGTGATTTTGTGTCCTGTCATTCTGGTAAATTTGGTATGCAGTCTAATATTTTTAAGATATTATTTTAGAGTAGATTTATTATTCTGTGAAAAACAATTTGTTTGCTAGAAAATGAAAATTATGCCTTATAAAGAAAGTAGATATTTTTAAAAATCACATCAGTTATGTAATACTCCAGTTGCAAAGGTAGGGTTTTTTTTTCAAACTTCAAATTAATCTTTCTCACAATTTGTGAACAGATTACAGCCTATTCTTGAACAACACGGATTTGAACTGCATGAGCCCACTTAGACGTGGATGGTTTTTCAATAAATTTTTTGAGAATTGCAGCAATTTAAAAAATTTGTGGACGCACCAGGTAGCCTGGAAATACTTTAAGAAAATAAGAAAAAGTTAGGTATATGAGGAATGCATACAATATATATAGATAATAGTCTGTTTTATCATTTACTACCATGAAATATACATGAATCTATTATAAAAAGTTAAAATTAATAAAAACTTACACACTTATAGACTATACATGGTGCCATTTGCAGTGGAAAGAAATGTAAACATGTGAACATGCGGTGTTAAATCATAGCTGCACGAAGTTAACTGTAGTGCATACTGTATTACTGTAATAATTTCTTAGCCTCTTCCAGTGAGCGTTACTGTTGCGCGCACCACTTTAAAATGCTCTGTGATGCTTATCATCTCCCTGTGAGCAGTTTCTTTCTCCAGTAAATTGCGTGATATCTTGTGGTTCTCACATAGTTTTTGTGATGTTTAGTGTGATACCATTAACCTTGAGTAATACCGTGAGACCCATACAGAGTGTCATTAGTGACACTAGAAGTGCTCCCAAGAAGCAACGTTATAACATTAGGAAAAAGGTGAATTGCTTGATGTGTACCGCAGATTGAGGTCTGCAGCTGCAGTTGCCCACCATTTCAAGATAAATTCATCCAGTGTAAGAACCACTGTTGAAAAAGAAATTTGTGACACTGTTGCTGCAGCTACGCCAGCAGGAGCAAAACCCTTGCACTTTTTGTGAAAAACTTTGATCTCGCCTTAAAAATGCAGCTTTTCTGTGGGTGCAGGATTGCTATAAGAAATGTGTATCTATAGACGCTAATATTAAGAAAAAGCAAAGTCATTATATGACAAGGCAGAAGGATAGTGAAGGACCTACAGCTAGAGAATGTAATGCCGGAAAAGGATGGCTTGATCATTTAAGGAAGAGGTTTGGCTTTCAAAAAATATCAAAAGTAGAAGCAGCTTCTGTGGACCAGCAGAGATGAGTTCTAGATGCCATTGAGAAGATTACCAAGGAGCAAGTATATGTGCCTGAACAAGGTTTTAATGCAAAGTGCTTTATTCTGGAAAAAAAAAAAAAAAAGTGCCATAAAGGACATTTAGTAGTAAGGAAGAGAAGCAAGCACTAGTATTTGAGGCAGGAAGGGATAGGCTAGCTGTACTGTTTTGTGCAAATGCAGTAAGGGTTGCCTCTGTGTATAACGTTGTTAACACCCTGAGTGTTGAAGGGAAAAAATAAACACCAAATGCCAGCCTTTTTGTTGTACAAGAAGGCCTAGACAAGAGTTCTTTTCCTGGACTAGATACATGGATGTTTTGTCCCTGGAGTCAGGAAGTACATTGCTAGTAAAGGGACCGTCTTTTAAAGTTATTTTTATATTGAACAATGCCCCTAGCTACCCAGAACCCCATGAGTTCAACACGAAAGGTGTTGAAGTGGTCTACTTGCCTCCAAACACAAAAATTCCAGTTTGGCTTCTGGACCTTAAAGGCTGATTTCACATAATACTGTATGGACAAGATTGTAACGCTATGGAAGAGAACCCCAATACATAGAATATCATGAAAATCTGGAAGGATTACACCATTGAAGATGCCATCGTTGTTATAGAAAAAAAAAATGAAAGCCGTCAGACTCAAAACAATTCATTCCTTCTAGAGAAAACTGTATCAGATGTTGTGCATGACTTCATAGGCAAATCAAGGAAATCATGAAAGAGATTGTGGATATGATGAAGAAAAAAGGTATGGAGTGAAAGGTTTCTAAATATAGATTCCAGAGTTAATAGACACCACACCAGAGGGATTAGCAGAAGGTAACTTGATAGATGAGTGCTTCTTAACCAATGACAGACAGTGAGGAAGAAGATGTAAAAGAAGCAGTGCTGGAAAACAGGTTGACATTAGACAATCTGGTAGAGGTTCCGGTTATTCAAGACTCCTTTTGACTTCTTTTACCACATGGATCCTTCTATGATAGAGACAATGACACTAAAGCAAATGGTGGAGAAAATGTTGGTACCATACAGAAACATTTTTAGAGAAACAAAAAAGCAAAAATGTCAGTCAGAAATTACCGTGCATTGCCATAAAGTTACACTAGGTGTGCCTGCCTCTTTTGCTTCCCCTCCCATCTCCTCCACTTCTGCCTCTGACATCCAGAGACAGCAAGGCTCTTTCTCCTCCTCCTCCTCGATGTGAAGATGACGAGGATGAAGACCTTTACGATGAAAAAGTTTTTGATGATCCACTTTTACTTAATGACTAGTAAATATATTTTCTCTTCGTTATGATTTCCTTAATAACTTTCCTATCACTTACTTTATTGTAAGAATAGAGTATATGATACGTGTAACATACAACATTTGTGTTAATTGACTGTTTAGTCTCAATTAAACGGTCAACAGTAGGCTGTTAGTAGTTAAGATTTTCTGGAGTCAAAAGTTTTACTCAGATTTCTGACTACTTAGGGGTCAAACCCTAACCCCTGTGTTATTCAAGCATCAACTGTACTTCACAAGTATTGTATCAAGCAAGGTGTTATGTATGCGTGTTCTGGGTAGTAACTTTGAGGTAAAAAGTTCTTACTCTAAAACTTGTGGGAATATTGTATAATAGTCTGAATTTTCACTGTATAATACTGTAGCCCCATGTAACTATTTAAATTAAATAAAATGACCTTAAAACTCCCCTTTTTCTGAAGAACTAGCCAAAACGCCTGGTGCTCAAGAATGATTATCACAAAAAGTTCCATTAGATAGTGCTTATATAGAAAATGTTGCAATGTAATATTAAAATTATGTGCTTATTTTGAAGATTCTCCTCATTTTGCTTCTGTTCACTCAGATTTAAAGTGGCCACAGTCCTAAATTTAATGGTGCTGGTCATTATCCTTGTAGAAGTGTTGGAGTCTTTTAGTGTTTGTTAATGTTTTTGTATTTAGGGGGACTGTTTGCAGTTTTTGGCTTTCTTTATAATTGCCAAATTGCATAATAAATTATATACAAAATATTATAATTTAATTTAAGAATTACTTCACTTCCTTATTCTATGTCAAAACTGCATGTATATGTGTACCCCCCCATATATATGTATCAATACAATCTTCTACTACATATAGGAACAATTAAGAAAGTTCATTCTGGCTAGGCGCAGTGACTCTCGCCTGTAATTCCAGGACTTCGGGAGGCCAAGGTGGGCAGATTGCCTGAGCACAGGAGTTCAAGACCAGCCTGGCCAACACGGTGAAACCCCATCTCTACTAAAATACAAAAAATTAGGTGGATGTGGTGGTGTGTGCCTGTAGGCTACTTGGGAGGCTGACACAGGATAATTGCTTGAACCCATGAGGTGGCAGTTGTGGTAAGCCAAGATTGTGCCACTGCACTCCAGCCTGGGTGACAGAGCAAGACTCCATCAAGAGAGAAAGAGAGGAAGAGAGGAAGGAAGGGAGGGAGGGAGGGAAAGCTCATTCTGTTATTGTTGCTGCAACCCAATTTAAAATAGTATATTTGGAATGTAATATATGTATATGGGATCAGTCTGCTCACCTTCCAATGACTTCTCTTTATAAGTTGCATATTATTTATGGGCTTGTAAAAAGTCAGATGGCGAGTAGACTCTCTTGACTGCCTTTTGTGCCTTAATATTGTTTTATGAGCACATATTTTTTCCCTGAAGTAATAAAGTAGGTGTTAAATAATAAAAATGTAGATATACTTAATTTGTGTCCAGATATCCTTTTTTTTTTTTTTTTTTTTTGAGACAGTCTGGCTCTGTCACCAGGCTGGAGTGCAGTGATGTGATCTTGGCTCATTGCAACCTCTGCCTCCCTGCAACCTCCATTTCCCGAGTTCAGGTGATTCTCCTGCCTCTGCTTCCCAAGTATTTGGGACTATAGGTGCGTGCCATCACACCCAGCTAATTTTTGTATCTTTAGTAGAGGCGGGGTTTCACCATGTTGGCCAGGATGATCTCGATCTCCTGACCTCATGATCTGCCCACCTCGGCCTCCCAAAGTGCTGGGATTACAGGTGGGAGCCATTGCACAGGGCCCAGAAATCTCTTGATGGAGATTGATATGTGTATGAGGGTTCTCTAGAGGGACAGAACTATAGGATAGATGTATATATAAAGGGGAGTTTATTAAGAAGTATTGACTCACACGGTCACAAGGTGAGGTCTTACCATAGGCTGACTGCAAGCTAAAGAGCAAGGAAGCCAGTCTGAGCCCCAAAGCTGAAGAACTTGGAGTCTGATGTTGGAGGGCAGGAAGCATCTCACACAGATGGAAGACTGAAAGGTTAAGCCAGTCTAGCCTTTTCATGTTCTTCTCCCTGCTTTTATTCTGACCGTGCTGGGAGCTGATAAGATTGTTCCTGCCCAGATTGAGTGTGGGTCTGCGTTTAACAGTCCACTGACTCAAATGTTAATTTCCTTTGGCAACACCCTCACAGACACACCCAGGAACAATACTTTGCATCCTTCAATCCAATCAAGTTGACAGTATTAACCATCACAAGTCCACCGCTTGTCAACTTGAACTCATACACATCTCCTGAAATCATACATAATCTTCAAATAAAGACAATAATAAGGTCATAATTATGCCTAACATAATACAACTATCCTTTGTACAACCAGAAAGTACCAGTCCCCAACCCAAATGCTATTACATGAAGTTAACAACACTTAAATGCTGATATGAAGTCAATAAATCTTGTGTCGCATGATAAAGGAAAAAGGAAATAAGATGAAGATATTTTCTTAGTACAAGTGTATACATGCACAAATATGTTCTTAAAATAAGGAGGAAATAGTCGTGACAATTACAGTTCTTGTTTCTGCACATGGTCACGTGGCACAGTTCTTGTTTCTGCACATGGTCACGTGGCCACAGCTGGAATTGATGACTACCTACTTCTACTACCCATTCTTTATTTCCTTTGCCTTCAGCAAGCACCTCAGCAGTTTGTGTTTTTTTTACCTGGTAGAGGCACCCAAACCTTCATTCCTGAAGGGTTTGGGCCATTTGTAGTCCTGCCTGGATTGTGCTGTTGTAGTTTTCCATTTACCTCAATCACAGGGCATGGTAATACTAAGAGATACCCTAAGAGATCTCCTGTATTTCATGTATACTCTTCCTTACCTCCGTTGTGGAGTAGTAGACTGATTTCATCTTGATAGTCCAGGTCATTCACCCAGGCCAACACTGCAGTTCCCTTCTTGGCCTGTTGACTTAAAGGTGGGAGGATCCCAAAGTGGCCAGGTGGCAATATTAACTTACAGTTTAATGAAATCATTGTGTCTCCTAGTGACAGGTTCCTTTCTTTGGAACTAAGACCTTTAGACCAGCAGAGCTTAATGTTGTGGGAACAGGAAGCAAAACTTTTGCTAGTGGGTTTCTAGGGATGATGGTGAGTGGTGCTACTTCCACTTCCACCTCTTGATACCTGAACCTGTGAATCCTGGCTATGGGAGAAAGAGTACCATATATTAGGATGCTGATTCAGAGCATACACAGCCCTCTGGAGAACTTTTCCCCAGCCCTGCAAAGTATTGTCACCTAGTTGGTGTTGTCATTGTGACTTCAAAAGGCCATTCCACTGTTCTGTCAATCCAGCTGCTTCAGGATGGTGGGTAACATGGTAAGACCAGTGAATTTCATGAGCATGAGCCCACTGCTGCACTTCTTTAGCCATAAAGTGAGTGCCTTCATCAGAGGCAATGCTGTGTGGAATACCATGACGGTGGATAAGGCATTCCAAAAGTCCATGGATGATAGTCTTGGCAGAAGCGTTGCATGCAGGATAGGCAAGCCCATATCTGGAGTAAGTGTCTGTTCCAGTGAGGACAAACCACTGCCCTTTCCATGATGGAAGAGGTCAAGTGTAATCAACCTGCCACCAAATAGCTGGCTGATCACCCCAAAGAATGGTGCCATATTAAGGGCTCAGTGTTGGTCTCTGCTGGTGGCAAATTGGGCACTCAGCAGAGGCCATAGCCAGGTCAGCCTTGTGAGTGGAAGTCCATGTTGCTGAACCCTTGCATAACCTCTATTCCTGCCACCGTGGCCACTTTGTTCATGGGCCCATTGAGCGATGGCAGGGGTGGCTGGGGAAAGAGGCTGTGTGTTGTCCACAGAACAAGTCATCCTATCCACTTGATCATTAAAATCCTACTCTGTGGAGGTCACCCATTGGTGAAAACTCATATGGGATACGGAGTTTTTGACCACTCACAGAGGTCCATCCACATACCTCTTCCCCAGATTTCTTTTTCACCATTTTTCCAGTCATGCTTCTTCCAAGTCCCTGACCATCCAGCCAAACCATTGGCCACAGCCTGTGAATCAGTATGTGATCACACATCTGGCCATTACTCCTTCCATGCAGAGTGCACAATCAGGTACACTGGTCAAAGTTCTGCCCATTGGGAAGATTTCCCTTAACTGCTGTCCTTCAGGGATGTCCTAGAAAGGGGGTATAGAGGGACCGGGGGTGCTGGCTCATGCCTGTAATCCTAGCACTTTGCAAGGCCAAGGCAGGCGGATCACCTGAGGTCAAGAATTCAAGACCAGCCTGACGAACATGGAGAAACCCCATCTCTACTAAAAATACAAAATTAACTGTGCATGGTGGTGCATGCCTATAATCCCAGCTACTCGGGAGGCTGAGGCAGGAGAATCATTTGAACCCGGGAGGCAGAGGTTGCTGTGAGCCCAAATCATGCCATTGCACTCCAGCCTTGGCAACAAGAGTAAAACTCTGTTTCAAAAAATACATAAATAAATAAAAACTAAAAAAGAAAGGGGCTGTAGGGGCTGTAGTGCTGCAGCTGTCCACTTTCAGGTGGTGCCTGCATATGGTGCAGAACCATCTGTGAACCAGGCCCTAGTCTCCTCTTCCTCTGTCAACTGATTGTAGGAAACTCCCAATGAGACCATCAGTGCACACTGTGGGAGAGAAGGCAGGCTGGCAGGAGTGGAGATGATGGGCATGGGCATTTGAGCCACTTCCTCATGAAACTTACTGGTGCCTTCAGGACCTGCTTGAGCCCGAACACATATATACCACTTCTATTTGATGATGGAATGCTGCTGTGCACGCCCCAGTTTATGGCTAGGTGGGTCAGAAAGTACCCATTTCATGATAGGCAGTTCAGGTTGCATGGTAACTTGACCCATGGTCAAACATTCAGTTTCCACTAAAGCCCAGTAACAGGTCAAGAGCTCTCTCTCAAAAGGAGAGTAGTTATCTGCAGAAGATGGCAGGTCCTTTCTCCAAAATCCTAGAAGCTTTTGCTGTGATTCACCTATGGGTGCCTGCCAAAGGCTCCAAAGAGCATCTCTGTCTGCCACTGACACCTCAGGCACCACTGGATCTGCTGGGTTATATGGACCAAGTGGCAGAGCAGCTTGCACAGCAATCTGGACCTGTTGTAGAGTCTTCTCCTACTCTGGACCCCACTGAAAACTAGCAGCCTTTTGGGTCACTTGATTGATGGGCCAGAGTAACACACGCAAATGTTGAATGTGTTACCTCCAAAATCCAAATAGGCCCAGTAGGTGTTATGCTGCTTTCTTTGTTGTGGAAGGGGCCAAATGCAGCAACTTATCCTTTACCTTCCTTAGAGGGAGTATCTCGACAATCCCCACACCACTGGACCCCTAGAAATTTTACTGAGGTGGAAGGTCCCTGAATTTTAGTCGAATTTATTTCCTATCCTCTGGCACACAAATGTTTCATCAGTAAGTCCAGTGTGTTTGCTACTTCATGCTCACAGGATCCAATCAGCGTAATGTCATCGATGTAATGGAGCAGTGTGATACCTTGTGAAAGGGAAAAGCAATCAAGCTCTCTCAGAACAGGATTATGACACAAGGCCAGAGAGTTGATATACCCCTGAGGTAGAATAGTAAAGGTATATTGCTGACCTTGCCAGCTGAAGGCAAATTGCTTTTGGTGGGCTTTACGGACAAGAATGGAGAAAAAAAGGATTTGCCATATCATTGGCTGCATACCAAGTATCAGGAGATGTGTTAATTTGTTCAAGCGATTAAACCACATGTGGTATAGCAGCTGCAGTTGGAGTCACCACCACTTGGTTAAGCTTATGATAATTCGCTGTCATTCTCCAAGATCCATCTGTCTTCTGCACAGGCCAAACAGGAGAGTTGAACAGGAATGTGGTGGGAATCACTACCCCTGCATTTTTCAAGTCCTCGATGATGGCACTAATCTCTTCAGTCACTCCAGGGATGTGATATTGATTTTGATTTACTATTTTTCTACGTAGAGGCAGCTCTAGTGGCTTCCATTTGGCCTTTCCCACCATAGTAGCCCTCACCCTACCAGTCACGGAGCCAATATGGGGGTTCTGACAGCTGCTAAGTATGTCTATGCCAATTATGCATTCTGGTACTGGGGAAATGGCCACAGGATGTGTCCGGGGACCCACTGCACCCACTGTAAGTTGGACTTGAGCTAAAACTCCAATAATTACCTGACCTCCATGAGCCCCTGCTTAAACTGGAGGACCACAATGACGTGTTGTGTTCCCTGGAATCAGTGTCAGCTCAGAGCCAGTGTCCAGTAGTTCCTGAAATGTCTGATCATTTTTTCCTTCCTCCAGTGCACAGTTACCCTGGTAAAAGGCTGGAGGTCTCCTTGGGGAAGGATGGGAGAAAGAGTAAGAGCATAAATTTGTCGATAATGTGGTGGGGTCCTTTCTCAAGAGGACCCAACTTCCCCTTCATTCAATGGGTTCTGGGTCTATAAACTGTCTCAGGTCTGGAAGTTGATTGAGGGGCCATGATTCTCTGTTTTAATAATTCAAATTAGTCTTTTGTCCACTCAACCTGGAAGTTTTCTGCTTATACAAATTAAGTAATAATGCATTAGGCATCCTATCAGTTTCACTTCTAGGAACACTGTGATTAATTAGCCAATGCCAGAGATCTACATGAGTCAGACTATTCTGATTGCTGCTTTGCCTCTGCTGTCCATTATGGTAGCTATGCCTACCTTGTCTTTGACAGTTGAGTGCTACCCTTGGCTCCTGCCATCTGAGTATCTAGTTACTCCAATTGCATTCACATTTTGTAGTTGAATGACCACAGTTCCCAGTGTCAGATTTGGCATACAGAGAAGAGCAGTCACAGGGCTCTTCAAAGATACAAGTGCTGCCCTCACAAATCTGTTTCTGAAAGTATTGGTCAAGGGTATATTTTCTGGACCCAAACAGAGGTGTTGGGGGATGGGTCCTGAGGAAAATCAGCATTGTCTTGCCTGGCAGCTGTCTCAGGGGAGGCAGACCATCACTCCTGCCTCAGGCAACACAGGGTTTATTTCCCCAGACAAAGGTGGAAAGGCTGATGTCAGCATGGGTCAGGAGGGGATGTTGCCACTACTGGGATGGGGAAGCTGTTTCTTCTGGCAAAAAAGACTCATCAGAGTTTACAACCTCAGTGCCCTCAGCTTTGTCAGGGTCCTCCCACATGTCCCCATTCCATGTTGCAGGGTCCCATTCTTTTCCAATCAATCTCTCACTTTAAAAGTAGACACGTGGCAAGGCTGTGTGTATATACGCCTTTTGTTGCAGGTTAGCCACTCACATGACAAGAACTTGTGTCTGATTTTCCACGGTTTCATCTCTTTCTGTACAGGAGAAAAGACTCTCACTCAGGGCAATGTGAGAAGATTTGAGGCTTAGCATCTGCTTAGTTTATCATTTTCTTTTATCACTTTGCCCAATGAACTTAGGAGCAACCATCCAACTTCATTATATTCCTTGGTTCTCCACATATGGTCAAAGGTATTATGTATAGAGTCACTAAGCTCCTTGCCTGTCAAAGCAGTGAATCAGGAGTGCCAAATGCATTTATTTTGCTTAACTCTCTAAACAGTTCACGCCAAGGACTATCAGTGTTGTCCATACTATTAGAAGTAGAGTCCTTAGCATTTGAGGGTCTAATCCAAACCCCAAAACCAACAAAATAACTCCATCCTTAATATTCTGTTCCTCTAATATTCTGTACCATTCCTGGTACCAAATCTGTATTAGTTAGGGTTCTCTAGAGGCACAGAACTAATAGGATACATGTGTATATAAAGGGGAGTTTATTAAGGAGTATTGATTCACACAGTCACAAGGTGAGGTCCTACAATAGGCCATCTGCAAGCTGAAGAGCAAGGAAGCCAGTCTGAGTCCCAAAGCTGAAGAACTTGGAGTCTGATGTTGGAGGACCAGAAGCATCCCACACAGATGGAAGGCTGAAAGGCTAAGCCAATCTAGTCTTTTCATGTTCTTCTAACTTCTTTTATTCTGGCTGTGCTGGCAGCTTCTGAGGTTATGCCCATGCAGATTGAAGGTGGTCTGCCTTTCCCAGTCCACTGACTCAAATGTTAATTTCCTTTGGCAGTACCCTTACAGACACACCCAGAATAATGCTTTGCATCCTTCAATCCAATAAAGTTAACACTCAGTATTAACCATCACAATATGTATATTTTCCCATTCCTTAAAGGGCTCTTGACCAGTTTTTTATTGAACATGTGTTATAAATCACAGTGAGCATGCAATTAGACATAATTAAATTCTAAAATTATTTACAATAACAACAGATGATGAAAGAAACCTGACTAGTGGCATGGGTAGTTGGAGGGATGGAGCTTGTCTGATGCGAGGAGCTTATTGCCTCACCATGCTGTTTCCTCTCCTTGGGAATTTATAGTTTGGAGGCTTTGGTTACCATTTGGGTTTTACACATCTCTGAAGTTAGTGTTAAACTTGTGCATCTGGGAACACAAGGATACCAGATACTCATTTATCTGATAAAGACAACCTGGTTCCTCTTAACATAAATAATCTCATTCTCAAACAATGAGTAGCTGAATAAGACTGAGGACCCTTAATAACAGAAGTGACTTTTACCCTTAAATATAGAGAGAGTGTTAGGGGACCAAGTGTAGATTGTGAGTAATATGAATAATTGCCTATTAAGTTTGGGTACCTGACAATCATTGGGGAATCAGGAACTCTTATAAAAATAAATTGTGTGAATATACCTTGATTAAAGTGGTCATCCTACTCTAATATTTTAACCAATTTCAACCTTTACAAAATGAAACATTATAAAGAGCAACACCTTTTATCACTGTAGCATAGACATTTTCTTATTTCAAACTTAATTAGAAATGTTGCCACCTGTAATAGTTATTACAAAACTATTGTTTTGTTGCCACCTGTTATTAAATAAAGTTATTAATAACTTTATTAGCAAACCCCACCATTGCCTACTAAGGGTGATTTTGGGAACCAGCCATGATAATCTCCAGCACCCTGTGACACTGCACAAGTTACTTAACTTCCATAAATCTCCATTTTCTTATTAGCACAATTGAAATAGAAGTATCTACCTCATAAGGTGATTGAGTGGTTTGGATGAGATAATGCATCTATAATAGGATGCTAAATTAACATTCTTCATATCTTTATTTTGCCTGTGGTACTAAACCATATATGTTTATTATCATAATGATTGTGAGATAATTATCAATATCTACAATATACAAAGAAACGGGAAAAGAAATAGTTTTATATCTTATGAGCCCTAATAGAGTGAGAAGGCAAAGGATGATCTGGGAAGAAATTTTTTTTTTGACTAATTCAAGTTTTATTGATATTTAGTTTAAATGACTATTGAAAATCTAACACTTTGTGCAAGATGTGTTCTATAGGAATACACTTAACCAAGGAGGTGAAAGATCTCTGCAAGGAGAACTACAAAACACTGATGAAAGAAATCAATGACACAAACAAATGGAAAAACATTTCATGCTCATGGAGCCAATCAGTGTAGTTAAAATGACCATAACCATCCAAAGCAATCTACAAATTCAGTGCAATTCCTATGAAATTACCAATGTCATTCTTCACAGAATTAGATTTGTTAAAAGAGAATAGTTTGTCATGTTTTGAATTTCAGGTGGGGAAAGATTATCCTAATGGAATAAAATTTAAAAAGACAATTTATCAGTTACACATATAAGTTTAACATTTAACACAGTACCTGGCATGTGGTAACTACTTAATATATGTGTACTATTATTTTCATAGATATTTACTATTATTTGTATTTTATGCTGAGTTGGTTCTTATGTTTGTTAAAAATATGTATTTCACATTTTCTGTGTATTTACTGAGGTTAAAAAAAGATAAATATGCTCCCTACTCTCATGGAGTTTATATTCTATTGGGAAAAATAAACAATAAGGAATAATTACACAATAAGATACGAGTTGATAAATGCCTTAAAGGGACATTTCTCTTTGATGTATTGATGTAATTTTCCTGTGTATTCTGCTGTCTCACAAAACCAAAAGATAACTTGGTCAAAATGGCATCTGAAAGCTAACACAGGCTTTATAGTCAATATAATCTTTTAAATGTAGTTTAATTCCTTTGAATACACATATGCATAGCGCACACACACACACACACACACAGTGATTAACAATGAGCTCTATCTAGTGGGATTATCTAAAAATTGAGGTTAACAGCCAGGTTTTACAAGTAATTGCCATTCATACTGCTATTGCCAGGTGAGAAAAATTGGGCATCTCTTGTCTTTTAGCTTATAAAGATTAACTAATATAAATCTCTCTAAATGGAAGAAAAAGAAAGTGAACTAAATCCTGCTTATAAAATAACAGTTAAATTTAAATGAAATATGTATTATAATTCATTGAGAGAAGATCTACTGAAGATTTATACCTGTGAGGAATAGAGTAAAGAGGCCTAAGAATAAGCAAAGAAACAAAGGTGCTGTCTTGATCCAAGGGAAAGCCACTTATACTTAAGGAACTTAATGTATAAATCCTAAGGCAGGGAGTTGGAAGAAGAGCCTGGCGTAGGATAACAGGATTTCCTTCCTTCTTTACCTTCCCCTTGCTGACTTTCAGTAAACTGAGAAAGTACAACACTAATCATGCCTTTGAGTTTCTACAGTGCTTTGTGAATGGCTTCAGATGTCAACCTATATAACAAGGGACAGTTGATTGGTTTATAACTGTTACTGCTAGGCAGTGTTTAGCAGTCTTTTGAGGAGCATAAGGTTTCTGGATTAGTCTAAGAAATGATACCTGCAAGAATATCAAACAATGATGAGTAGCTGAATAAGACTGAGGACCCTTAATAACAGATGTGACTTTTACCCCTAAATATAGAGATAGTGTTAGGGGACCAAGTGTAGATTGTGGGTAATATGAATAATTGCCTGTTAAGTTTGGGTACCTGACAATCGTTGGGGAATCAGGAACTCTTATAAAAATAATATGATACATCCTTTAAATGTAGCTTATGCAATGGTTTATATGGTTACTTAGTTCTTTAAACGTACTGGGATTATCCTCTTTGGGCTTCAGCAGTACAATATCTACTGCTCACATAGTGCTTATAATTTTGACTAGACGTGTATTAGTTCATTCTCATACTGCTATAAAGAACTGCCTAAGACTGGGTAATTTATAAAGAGGTTTAATTGACTCATAGTTCTGCCTAGCTGAGGCCTCAAGAAACTTAAAATCATAATGGAAGGGGAAGAGGCATGTCTTACATGATGGCAAGTGAGAGAGAGCGAGAGTGTGAAGGAGGAACTGTCAGATACTTATAAAACCATCAGATCTTGTGAGAACTCACTGTTATGAGAACAGCATGGGGGACACTGCCCCCATGATCCATCACCTCCCACCGGGTCTGTCTGTTGATACATGGGGATCATGGGGATTACAGTTCAAGATGAGATTTGTGGGGGACACAAAGCCTAACCATATCAAGCAGTTATTGGTTTATGTATATTTCCTGGGAGCAAAGAATTCATTTAGTTTTCTTCTCATAGTCCTAGTATTTTTTCTTGTAACATTAAGAGGGTTTGCAATTCAAAAATTTGGCTATTATTTATTTATTCATGTATTAATTTGTTTAATAAATATCTGCAAAGAACCTACTGCATTATGAGTGCACTATTCTAGCTAGTCAATTAAAAATGCCATGAATGCAAGGACCATGGCTATTTCCTTATCTATCCCTCTCTCTCTCTCCTCTCTCTCTCTCTCTCTCTCTCTCTCTCTGTGGACTTTATAGAGAGACAGGATGCTTCAAAACAAAATCAGGCTCTGTGGTAAGAATTTAGCTACACATATTTTAAAAGTTGTAACCTTAAAACAATTACAACTTAACCCATTTCCCGTTTGCCCTAAAAGTACTGTGGTGGCAGCCAGCTGCACTTTTTTTTTTTTCCTAAAAGGGAAATGGGTTAAAAGGAGCTTTCTTTTCAAATGGCTGTCAAATCTCAGCATTTGTTTCTCTTACTCCATGGGAGTCCCATAAAATACTCATAAAAGTGATGAGGAAAGGTGAACTATGGGTAAATGAGATGTTTATAGAAGATGGAGAGGGGAATATAGCCTGCTTTTCCACATAAGAGCTTGCCAAGTAGGCATGAGGGTGTGGTGGTGGAGTAGAGAGCTATTTTCCATAAAGCATCTTGTGAAGACTTCAGGCCCAGAGACATCAGATTCAATGGAGCTGAAGTGAGAGGGGGAACTTCAGGTTGGCACGTTCATTCGGTATTTGTTGACACACTCTTTTACTACACTCTTCTTACCATTCCCTCTTCCTCTTTATTGCCTTGCACACAATAAAGGCCCAACATTTAAATCCCGGGTAAACATCAAGAAGCAATTCAGCAAACTGCTTAAGCAAAAATCAGATACTGGGAGTACGTGCCTCTCCATTGTGGAATCCCCATCCATACCGTCCTGAAGTTGAGCTTCACACCTCGTTCATCCTAAAGTGAAAGGTATCCATTCACATACTCTATTCACAAATGTCAGAGATACACTTAGTATCTGCTAAAGCAGCCTAGCTAAAATGATCTACGTGGAAACACTCACCAGCCACACAGGAAAATCCACCAACTGGTTGCCCATTTTAAATATGAATGAACAACAAAACCCAAGAGATAGCAAGAGATAGAAAGAACCAAGATAAACTAAGAACCAAGATAAAGACCAAGATAAACCGAGGCACATTGACCCTGGAAATAAGAGATAATTCAAGAGAAGAAGAATGCTTAAAAAACAAACAGAGGCCGGGCACGGTGGCTCAAGCCTGTAATCCCAGCACTTTGGGAGGCCGAGACGGGTGGATCACGAGGTCAGGAGATCGAGACCATCCTGGCTAACACTGTGAAACCCCATCTCTACTAAAAAAAATACAAAAAACTAGCCGGGCGAGGTGGTGGGCGCCCGTAGTCCCAGCTGCTCCGGAGGCTGAGGCAGGAGAATGGCGTAAACCCGGGAGGCGGAGGTTGCAGTGAGCTGAGATCCGGCCACTGCACTCCAGCCTGGGCGACAGAGCGAGACTCCGTCTCAAAAAAAAAAACAGAACAAAATGCCACACATGTTGGTCAAGTTTAGTATAATACGTCCTGAAATATCTAACCTCCACCCATGGGGAAGTTTGTTCATCCAAACACACAAATATTCTGTGTAAAATACTATTTTAAATATTAAAGTTATTAACAGAGCTCACGATAAAGAGAAAGCTCTGGGTACCACAATTCAGAGCATTGAAGTGCTTGGACAAAGGTGGCTGGACAAAATACAAGATTATATGACCAAACTCAGTATCACACACTTGCCTACAGGTATGGTATCTGGACAATTCTCCAAGCCAGGAAATAAAATAACCTGATCTTAGGCATTAAAACAAAACCTGAAGTAAAAATGATGAATTTTGAAACTACAAAGAGGCAAACATTAAACTTACCTATGAGGAAGCCCATACAGCCATGGGGATGCCCAAAGATAAGTACAAAGATGGTAATTGTGAAATATAAGAGGAACTCCAACACCATTAAAGATGCCAAGGAAAAGGGGAAAAATGTATAAGCTTTTGGAGGTTAAAAAATAAACCAGGTCATATACAAGAAAGAGTTAACTGCCTTTATAGTTCTTATCAGCAATGATGAACTACAGACTGAACATAGACTACAGTTGATGAATGCCTTCAAAATTTTGAGATTTCTCTAAAAACAAAATAGAACAACCGTATAATCCAGTAGTTGCACTACTGGTATTTATCCAAAGGAAATCAGAATATCAAAGGGATACCTGCACTCGCGTGTTTATTGAAGCACTATTCACAATAGCAAAGATACTGAATCAAACTAAGTGTCCATCAGTGCCTGAATGGTTAAAGAAAATGTGTGTATACACAATGAAATACTATTCGCCCGTATGAAAGAATGAAATCCTCTTATTTGCAGTAACATGGATGGAACTGGAGGATATTATGAAATAATAATCATCTTCTGCAGTAACATGGATGAAACTGGAGGCTAAGTGGAATAAGTCAGGCAAAGAAAGCAAACATCACATACTCTCACTCATATGTGGGAGCTAATAGAATTGATTTCATGAAGGTAGACAGTAGAGTGATAGTCACCAGACATGGGGAAGGGTGTGTTGAGGGGAGAGGGATGGAAGAGAGAGGTTGGTCAATGGGTACAGACATACAGTTAGATAGAAAGAATAAGATCTAACGTTTGATAGTAGATAAGTATAATATAGTTAACAGCAATGTATTTCGTATTTCAAAATAGCTAGAAGAGAGTACTTAGAATTTTCCCAACATATGGAAACAATAAATACGTAAGATAATGGATATCTTAAACACCCTGACTTGGTCATTACATATGCTATGCATGTAACAAAATGTTACATGTACCCCGTAATTATGTGCAAATATTATATGTTAATAAAAGTAAAATACACAGAAACAATTATGAGCAAAGTAATTTTGAAACCACAATTCTGTGTTCATCTAAACTATCAACTTCAAAGTTCTCAGAAAACCCCCTTTTTATTCTCGTTCTGAGAATGTTATTTAAGGATATATGCACCCAAGAAAACTGAATAATAATCATGTAGTCAAGACAAATAATAAACAAGAAATAGTAGAACTAACCCAGAAATTCAATGCAAGGAAGTCCCCGAATGACATGTGCAAAAAGAAGTTCATTCAAATTAAAACTGGAGGTCATTTCCAGGAGGCTCCAATAAGAATATCTGTATTAAGAAGAATATCATGGATTCCAAGAAATATCCAATGACTAATGAATGAGTTACGTGACATCATAGACTTGGTAAAGAAAGGCTGTGCCTTCTTTCAACAATAAAATTGGGCAATTAAAAATTGATTTAAAAAGTAAACTTTAAAAAAATCCTTGTCCAAATGTGAAGCAAGATAAAATATGATGTAATTTAAGTGACTGATACAGCCAGTTGGGCTATAAACTTAACTACATTTTTGTCTGAGTGTCTGACAGTGCATCTATAGAAAAGGAAATTTAACCTTTGCACATTATTGCCTTTTTCTTGGTTCTGGAGTATTTAGATGTAATGATATTGTAAAAGCTGCTTATTGGTTTTCAATTTTTAGAATAAACCCTTTTCTACATTGAATACTTAAAAATGTCTACACAATTGAATATGAATATTGTGTCTGCCTCAAAATAAAGGTAAAACTGACAGATATGGGAGCTGAAGCACTCTGAAGAGGGCAGAGGTGGAGGGATAGGCAGGACTATGAATAGTCTATGTAAAATGTTCGAGTTAAAAGATTCTGTTCAGATTTTAGGATGAGAAATAGAAGATTAAGTATGTTTAAATATAGAATTGTAGAAAGATAAAACTGTTGTCTTCTGAAATCAAAATGATGTAAATAAAGTGAGCATCTCGTCTTTAATCAGTTTTAACAATAGGTAATATTTTAAAATTAGAAACTAGTAGATAATATTACAAATAAAGCAGTCAACATATAGAGACAAATTATTTTAAAATTAGGATGTTTTCCACTAGAACAACTAAGAGAATACTTAAAAATAAGTTTGGGAAGTAGAATTGATACTGTGGGAAGAAGGGATATGAGGAGAAACAATTGCTATAGCTATGCATGGGAAGCCCTTATTTATTTTCATTTTTATCATATGCATGCATTAATTTGATATTGTTTCAAATAAGAAAATAAAAAGTTATTTTAATATTCCTTTTATTAAATTGCACATAACCAATTTTGGTGTCTTCTAGGGCCTGCCATAATTGGTATTTTATCAATCAGAACATCAAAAAGCAGTGGGTTCACATGGAACCGTAAAAGCCTTGACTTCTCTTTTTATACGTTTCTCTTTCCTTTCTCTTCATATATTAATTTTTCATTGAGCTTCCACTATATGACAGGCACTTACCAGGTTTGGGGAATGTACTGATTGAGCATAGTCCCTGACCTCAGTGGCCCTCTCAAACGAGTCCACCTGATTTATTTTGTGTTTGTCCCTTTTATCTACATCTACCCTAGCCCCTTTCCCACACAAGGTGAGGAACACACTTTCAGAGACCTCTACCTCCACTTCTTAACAGTCAACGAAATGCTTTCTTCTTTAATTATTCTAACAGAGGAAAGAAATTGCCATAGGGAAGCCTTTGGACAGTTGGATAGGTTGACATTTAGCACTAATGCGCAACAGTTTTACCTGGCTTGACTTTTTTTGGTCTTATGAAGGATAGAGATGAGAATAGGCGTAAAACAGAAGAGAGACTACTGTCTGCCATTGATGAGGGAAGGATAAACAATTCTCCCTCTTAACTACTGAAAGAGAGACATATGACTTGGGGCATTAGATGCTTCAATTTAATGCCTTAGAGAGAGAATGTCTGAGAACTAATTTCTTCTTACTGTGGATATGGAATGGACATTAGCTGTTTTAATCATCTGTGCAATTTAAATCTTGATAAGAGATTGAAAGAACACTTTGTGTGTGTGTGTGTGTGTATGTGTGTGTGTGTGTGTGTGTGTGTGGTCTGAGCTAACATACTAATTTCTAATTTCTAAGAATATGCATTAAGAAAAATTTGGAAATCATGGTGAGAGGCTAGATTTTCAGCTTCAATTTCTGCCTAATATATAAACGACCAAAAAAAAAGTCTCCTTGATTCTAAAACAGGAGTTATGACTAAACATAAGTTCTATAAAAAGGAAAGAAATTAAGTCGGTAAATCTAACATGATTATACCCAATAATATTTCTTCTAAATTAGTCCATGGCTAGAAATATTAGTCATTTAGTTGCATTTGAAAGAAATTTCTATTCTTGAATCAGGAGAAACTAAATTAACATCAGGGCTACATTTTCAAAAATAATCATACAAATTTTACATGTAATATATGCTTACAACTTTAATATAGAACTTTTAAAAAGATGTGTAACTACAGGTCATTTTAAGGGGAAACATTTATGCTTCAAAGTTCATTTAGAAAAAGATTTGATATTGAAGATTTCAGTATCACCTGTTTTATCTCAGTAAGTTGTTCTTCGGTATCCTTTCAAAATGCAGAATCATACTGCAGTGTTTTTGACCCATTTTATCCAGTGAATGAGAAAGCTGTCCTTACTTTTGGTTCAATATAACAGAATAATAGAAATCTCAGACCTGAAAGAGGGTTCAGAAGCAAACAAAAATCTCTCCTTTCACGCAGTGTTGATCAGAGAAGGCAACATGGGTGTTGAGATCTGCTGGATTTCCTGCCCTTGAAGTCCTTTATTCTTTGCAGATGGGAGAACTTGAAATTCATCTTGTTTCCAGCTTCAGCCAGACCCTCTGAGGACAAGCATTTACTCAGTCCTTCTACTTGTTCTGTTTGCAGTCTGGGCTCAACCCTAGCAATCTAACTTTTAACGGATTCCTGAGACGAGGTTCCAGAGTTGTGCCTTATTTTGGTTATTAGATCCATTTCCCTAGATCTTGTGGCTGAATCTGATTCTGTTGCCCAAGTCTTTAGAACTGAAGATTTGCTTGCCCTCACTAATCCCTGTCCAGGAGTTAGATAGAAGCCAGATCCCTAGATACTGACTGATGTCACCTACTGTATTGGAAATTCAGATATTACCTTCCATTTCATTATTATTTATACCTTGTGGGGCATTTCTGATTCTTACTGCTATTCTAGGTTTATTATGTGTAGCCATTTTCTTTGTATGTCTTGTTTTAACTACTGAGCTGAACTTGTGCAATTGAGTCTTTTTTAAAGCACATGTTTCATCCCAAAGGGCAGATCTAATTTTAATTCCAGTAAATGCTTCTGAGGCTGCTGTGTACCACATGAGGTAATAATTGTATTAGTTTCCAAGAGTAACCATAACAAGATACTGCAGACTGGGTGTCCTAAACAACAGGAATTTATTTTCTCATAGTTCTGGAGGCTGGAAGCCTGAGATCAGGGTGTTGGCAGGGTTGGTTGCTTTGGAGGAACATGGGGAAGGATCTGTTCCAGACCTTTCTCCCTGGTTTTTCCCTGTGTCTTCACGTGATCTTCCCTCATGTTGTGTCCAAATTTCCTCTTCTTGTGAGGACACCAGTCATATTGGATTAGGAACCTCCCTAATGGCCTCATTTGGTTTAAATGCATCTTTAAAGACTCTATCTCCAAATGTAGTTACAGTCTGAGGTAATAGGGGTTAGGACATCAATAAATGAGTTTGGAGGGGGACATAATTCAACTCAATGATAATATTCATAGGAGGAAAGAGACAAAGGCCTGTAGATGTTTGTGTACATACATGATAAATACTGATTTTAGCATTTGTCTCCATTGTTGTCTGTGAAAAACATATGATCATGAAGAACCTTGTTGAGTAGTTACTTTATGAAGAAGGTTTAATATCCCAGATCATGAGGACATAAATAAGTTTTAGGCATAGCCAGAGACTAATAACCCAGGACATGTTACTTAACTCCCTCCCTAAGCCTCAAGTTTAATCATTTTAGAACCTGGAAATAATAATCGCGTATACTGCATGAAGTAGTTGTAAAGATTAAATGAGATTATGTATGGCTTTGTGTGCCTTGTACCTGATACATATCAAGCACTCCATAAATATTTCTTTTTTCTTTTTCTTTTTTTGAGATGGAGTCTCACTCCGTCACCAGGCTGGAGTGCAGTGGTGCGATCTCGACTCACTGCAAGCTCCGTCTTCTGGGTTCACGCCACTCTCCTGCCTCAGCCTCCCAAGTAGCTGGGACTACAGGCACCTGCCATCATGCTCAGCTAATTTTTTTGTATTTTTAGTAGAGATGGGGTTTCACCATGTTAGCCAGAATGGTCTCAATCTCCTGACGTTGTGATCTGCCTGCCGTGGACTCCCAAAGGGCTGGGATTACAGGCGTGAGCCACTGCGCCCAGCCCCATAAATGTTATTTCTATGGCAGCAAATAGGATACATAGATAATAGATTTTACAAGAGCGAGGAGGGAAGCTTGAATGCCAACCTTTAATATTAGAGCAGGGGTATATTTTGGGCAGAAATAACCAATGTGTCATTCTAGTGAGGGAGACTGGCATGAATAAAGAAAGACAAGCATACACACTGTTATAGGAAGAATCAGCTTATAGACCTGTAGAGAGAAAAGAGCCCAGAGGTTACAGGTTGAGGGAACAGTTTATCCTAGTTCTGTCAAGAACTGGGTTACCTTGGGCAACAGGAGAGGGTTGGATTAGATCAGTGACCCTAAAATTTTTATGTACTTATAAAATTATCTGAGGAGCATTTAAAAATATGTGCGGGGGCAGCACCAAAAACTAATCTAATTTAGTCATTGTGGAGCAGTGCCCCAAATTTATTTTAATGTGTAATTGAATACGTTCAGTGCACATTGCAATCACTTGAGGGAGGAGATTTTTGAAAAACCTGCCGCTATTCAGGTCCCAAGCCCAGAGATTTTGATTTTAGTGTTCTGGGTCGGGGCCAGAGTATTATTATTGGCAAATCTCAAAACTGACCCTTCATAAATTATGAAGTGCTAGTCCTCCCATGAGAATTTTTATTTTGTATCATAAGATGAGCTTCCAATAAAAAGTTGCATATTAATTTGATGAGCCCCCAATAAAAAGTTGCATATTAATTTGAAGACACATTTGACTTGGAAAGTATCCAAAATGATTTAACTTATGTTTGGGGGGTAAAATACGGAGTTATATGTTTCCAGGTATATTTTGGAACTCTAATCCAGGAATTCACTTTCTGACTGACTAGCAGGTGTGAATTCTGCCTGGGATAGCTCTGTAGTGCTTGGGAGAGATTGAGGAACAGAAGAGTGACTTTGCATGTATTTCAAACAGAAACTGAAAGTCCTGTCTACTTTGAGATAATAAATGGGAAAGTACTGCTCAGAGTCTTGAGGATCATACAAAGGTAGTAATTGTAACTGTCCTAACACTGTCATTCCAGTCGGTGTGGTGGTGAAACTCCTATAGATTAGGTTATCATTATATACAGAATGAAATCCAAAAAGTTCAGCCAAGCCCTTCAATCTTCACAGTGTAGCCCTAACGTGTCTTCACACAATCCCCTCTAGAACTCTGTTCTTCCTGACTGATTAGCATTTATTTCCTGTATTTCACACTTACCATACACTTTTCCATCTCCATTATTTGGCAGTGTTCTGCCTTTTTAAAATGTCCTCTATCTCTAGCTGTGATTTAAAACTAAAATCAAATTTCACCTTCTCCTCAGTCGTTCTCTTGGAGTACTCAATTTTATTCTTAAGGTTTGCATGTGCTTTCCCAAGGGAAATTAATTATAAGCATAAATGGAGAAATCATCTTTCTACATTTATATACTGTTTTATAGTTACTGAAGTGATAGTTTACAGTTACATACATGGAATTATAGTTGTTGGATTAAGTTGTACACTGTTGAATCTTTTTAATTTGTAGAAGTAATTAGAAAGGAAGAAACTAATAAATTTTATAATTGCATAGAGAGAAAAGATGTATATCAAAGTACTACTGAGGATGATTGGGTTTGAAAAAGGGTAATTTTTCTTGTCTTCTAATTCTTGGTATATCTGTTAAGTTTATTGATTTAATGGCCATGCATTTGGGAAAAATTACTTAGGTCAATAGGTACCTTTTCATTGGATGACAGGACATTATTTACTTTGTTTCTTGTGTAATTACGGAAACTTCTAATTACAGAGAAGTAATTACTTCTGTGTTCTCAGGATTCTGTTTCTTTAATTATTTTCGTAATTTGTACATTAATTTTTGAACTACAAACAGGTAACTGTAATATTCCTACCATTAGACATTAACTTAGTGTGTATTTTAATGAAAGAAAAAAGTATGCACAGAAAAACTACATGAGTTATTGAGAGAATTGCTATTTGATTTAAGAAAGAAATAAAGCAACATCATTAACATCAATAATAATAGTGAAAAACGAAACAGATGAGGAAGCTCAGACTGACAACTAAGTGATCAGAAGGAAAGAAGCTGAAATTTTAATTGTCATAATCCCCAGAAGGAATAGGAGCTCTAAATTAGGTGTAGGGGCTGCCAAGACATCCTTTCTTTGGGAAACCATGAGTTAGGTTAGAAATTAAGGACTTTGGGGAAACTGAGTTGAATTGAGCATGAGATTGTGTATTTCACAGTTAATGGGGGAGCTAGAATAGTGATTGGAGTAGCTCAAACTCAACCAAGCCTGGTGTTTGGAATTGAAATCATGTAAGAACTTGTCTGTAACCCAAATAATGAGTCAACTTGTCAAATTTATTTAATAGCTGCAATCATTAACTCTAACTGACTTATTTATGTTTAGTTTATAAAATGTGATTGAATCACAGAGTATCTTGTCATAATAAATACTTTATGATAGATATGGGCAAATATTTTTTATGATAACAAACTCTATAATATAAAAATTGAAAGTCAGCTTAGTTTACAACAGATACTGGTTAAAAGGCAGTGCTTATAGGAATATTGTGTAGCCATGAAAATCTTGTTATATATTGTTATATTTAATGACATAAAAATATATTTGTGATACTTGAGGGAAAGGGATTGCTAACTATATGTATACTATATGGTATGTTTCTGAAAAAATGATTACATATATGCACAGAGAACTAACAGGATATATATCAAAATGAGTATACTTATATTTTTTCTGTTGTCTTTTTTTGTTGTTTTGTTTTGTATTTTTAAACCCCTACCATAGACATATTCTCTTATATTTGTATTTGCTCAGGTTTTCTATTTACCATTCATTCCTTGGCTTTGTTTTTTTACCTTTCATGCATTCTTTTTTTTATTTTTTTTATTTTTTGAGACGGAGTCGCGCTCTGTTGCCCAGGCTGGAGTGCAGTGGCACGATCTTGGCTCACCGCAAGCTCCGCCTCCCGGGTTCATGCCATTCTCCTGCCTCAGCCTCCCCAGTAGCTGGGACTACAGGCGCCCGCCACCGCGCCAGGCTAATTTTTTGTATTTTTAGTAGAGACAGGGTTTCACTGTGGTCTCGATCGCCTGACCTTATGATCCGCCCGCCTCGGCCTCCCAAAGTGCTGGGATTACAGGCGTGAGCCACCGCGCCCGGCCCATGCATTCTTAAAGATAGATCAAGTTGTTTTCCATGTCTCTTCATTTCTTTTAGAGTTTAAGGCATTATGCATTTCATTTCTATCCTTTAATGCAAACCTTAACTTTTCAATGAAGTACTTTATTTTAGAACTTTTTAGTAAAATCTAAAATTAAATCATATGTCTATGAAAGAAGACTTTAGCATGTTTTCACTTTTCTCAAAAATTTACTGTCTTTATTCTATCCTCTGTGATACGATTTGGAATTTCAGTTCAACTTGTGTTTCAATATTCACATAAATAGATATCAGTGTTACTATAGTTAATACTTAATTGCCAACATGTTTAAATGATTTCATTGTTCTTGGTTACTTCTCATTTTCCCTTTTCTGCTTTGTTGTTCTTCTTGTAAGGGCATGTCCTTTGTTAGTTTTTTCAGTGAGAGTCTGGGGGTAGTAAGATGCCATTAGTTTGTTATCATTTCTTGAATGGTATTCTAGTTGGGTATATAGCATAGACTTTTTTCTTCCATAGTTTCCAGTACCTTGATCCCAAGTCACAGGATATATGGCACATTGCAAGTGGCAACCCTGGGAGAGATTGATTGGGGTTTCTTTTAGCCTAATTAATGGGAGGAGCTTTAGGCATGGACTGACTTCTCTCCTGGCAGGGCAGGACATTGCAGCTCCAGTAGCCTCTACCCACCTGCAGTGCCTTTCAGTGGGCTGGGTGGCTTCAGCCACTCTCACCACTTTCCTTTTTTTTTTTTTTTTGAGACGGAGTTTCGCTCTGTCACCCAGGCTGGAGTGCAGTGGCCGGATCTCAGCTCACTGCAAGCTCCGCCTCCCGGGTTTACGCCATTCTCCTGCCTCAGCCTCCCAGGTAGCTGGGACTACAGGCGCCCGCCACCTTGCCCAGCTAGTTTTTTGTATTTTTTAGTAGAGACGGGGTTTCACAGTGTTAGCCAGGATGATCTCGATCTCCTGACCTCGTGATCTACCCGTCTCGGCCTCCCAAAGTGCTGGGATTTCAGGCTTGAGCCACCGCGCCCGGCCACCACTTTGCTTTTTAAAGATCCCAGCTCTACATTTGTCTTATTTATGTTTTGTAGTATGACTATTTTTTGGAATAAATATTGTTTTAGAGGTAGAAGACTATATGTGTATTTATATCTTGACACAAAGTTCATAAATATTTTCAAGAAAAAATTTTGAAAATTATTTGAGAGAAGAATAAACAAGCAAGCAGTAGTCTGGTCCTGTAGGCAAGGTATAACCCAGAGAAAGTACTGGCCTTTATGTGATTTGGTTGGAAAATCAGCTGAGGTAGAATTTAGGGAGCCTTCTGTTCTGGAAAACCACTGGTTTTGATTTGTTTTGTTTAATTCCTAATAGATTTTCAAAATACTTCTCACATAGAGAGGACAACAGGTGGATACATATAAATAGAAAAGTAGAATGATGTGCAGAAATAATGGAGGGAGACATACACTTCTGTGTAGCATTTAATTACTTAGCTTATACATCATGTAAATGATTTTGACTCTACTTGACTGTGTGCTTTCTTTAATAACTTGGTATTTTAAGTCTCATCATAATTTGTGTAACATTTCTACTTAGCTTGTTTAATTTGTTGATTTTTTTTTTAGTGAAGAAATAGCTGATGTCCATGACCATACCTAGGAAGCAACTAGGTATGTAGGCAATAGGATAATAAAGAAGGCACTATTACTTCAGATAGCATTACTTGAATTGTAGTTCTGTGAAGACAAATAAATATATCCATTTAATGGCATTTGAACTGACAAATCAGATTTAAAACTGTCAACATATCAAAGGGAAAAAGCTAACTAGGACATCACTTGAAATTACTTCCAGTTTACAGTAACATGGCTGTCGAGGCTAAAGAAATTAAAAGTAGGCAAAACAAAAAAACAAATAAACAAAATTCTCCCCAAAACCCCCAGATTCCACTGAGAAAACCTATAAATGTTGCATAAAGATAACATTTTTTAAGGCATAGCTGAATTTGTGTGAAAGAGAAATCTCCAACCTCCAAGTGCCAGAAATGAAATGAGAAAATTAGATCTGTAAGTATGTGAAGTGATACTTCAGCAATATGCCTGGATAAATCAAGACTTATAATGGTGGGGGGCTTGCATTTTTAAACCACACAGGGGCATGAGAATGTTTCCCTCCCAAGAAGCAGGAAATTGCAACTTTTTAACCTCTTTTTTAACTTTGCATCTTTGTACAAGACCAGGACACTCAGAGTGCTTTCTCCATAATGAAAGGATGAATGTAAAACTTGACACAGCTCAGGTAAATGAGTAATCTTATTTCTGTCTGAACCTTGGGTGAAAACAAAAACATACAATAAGTCTGTTGTAATAAATTGAAATCTCATTCTGCTCATCTGTTCATTAAGTGGGTTTTATAGACTGAATTTATATTGCCTACATTGTAATATAATCCCACACCAAGAAAATAACATTAAATTTGGTCCTTGGTCAGTGATACCTCATTCTATAATACCTTTCCCATCTAGTTTTAAGCTCAAAACTTTTCCATTCCTGTAGGATCAATTATTAAAGTTACAAAGAACAGGCAGATGCTCAGAAATGGTGCTCAGAGAACTAAAATGTTGGCTTTGTAAATTGGAATCCTTTTTCTTCTGACATGTTTTTCGTCTTTTACAGAGCAATACAGTAATGACTAAAACATTTGTGCCCATCTTAAGACTGAAATTGTCAGCTTGTGATTATCCTTTAAATATCTCATCACCATGAAAAGCACTCAAAAGATCTCCTGTAGGTAATGTGTAAGATCAGTCAGAAGGTAAAAATTAGAGGAGAGACATTCCATGGTAGTAGGTGAATCAGGTTTATTAATTAGGCACACTACAAACTTACCTTTTATATCTTTCTTGATCTTCCTGTCCTACCCAAACATCGTGTCTCCAAATCTCCTAAAAATATTATCTCTGAAAAATTCCCTTCTCAACCCTGGGTCACATCCTGGCACTGTCTGACATTTTGACATGTTTGCTATTCTGATCCCTTTTATTCCATATGCAGTAATTGCCTCAGTTTCTCCATATGGTTAGGCCAGGGTCTGGAAGCTGTAGGGCTCCTTAGCTTAGAAAACATCACAAATCAAAGCAAATGATACAGACCAGTTGTCATTGAAGATCTCTTTTAAACATGCTTGTCCTGTAACACACTGTAAAACAAAGAATAGAATTCACTGGGTGCTCATATTCATTTATATTATAAGTAGCATCATTACTACACTTTGAAAACAATAATTTCCATACCTGTAACTTAATTTGAATTTGAATTTCAGAGCAATTTGGGATCCAGAGCCCCCTTGATAGTGTCAAATACTTGGAGTCTTTTTTAACCTTTTACATTTTTCCACTTAGGCATTTTATAACCAGAGTTGCTTCTAATGTCCAAACCACCCTTGTGGATAGCCTGTAAATAGTGATATAAGAGGAATTGAAGCCTTATAACTCAGGAAATTGTAATTATGAAAGAGGTTCTCAATCCTGGAAGAAATTGAACTGAATATGTTAATTTCCCAAATCCTAATATTTTAAGAATTCTTATGTCTTCAAAACTAATTTTGCCTTCTATCTTGTTATTGTTACTCCACAAATTGTATCTTGAATATTGATTTATTTTGTGTTTAGCTATATGCAATTGGAGTTTACTGGGCTGTGTCAGTTGGACTTTGTCTTGAAATATTTTAAGTTTCAGCAAAAGAAATAAACATATACCGGGCGCAGTGGCTCATGCCTGTAAGGCCAGCACTTTGGGAGGCCAAGGCGGGTGGATCACGAGGTCAGGAGATCAAGACCATCCTGGCTAACACGATGAAACCCCGTCTCTACTAAAAATACGAAAAATTAGCCGAGTGTGGTGGCGGGTGCCTGTAGTCCCAGCTACTCGGGACGCTGAGGCAGAAGAATAGCATGAACCCGGGAGGCAGAGCTTGCAGTGAGGGGAGATCCCGCCACTACGCTGCAGTCTGGGCAACAGAGCAAGACTCTGTCTAAAAAGAAAGAAAGAAAGAAAAAGAGAGAGAGAGAGGGAGAGAAAGGAAGAAAGGAAGAAAGAAAGGAAAAGAAAGGGAAAGAAAGGAAAAAAGAAAGAGACGGAGGGAGGGAGGGAAAGAAAGAAAGAAAACTAAAAACATTTGCCTCCATTTGATTATGTAGCGTTTAATAAATGAAACTTTGGTACAGAAGCTGTCCATCAGGGTCAGGAAAGGGATAGCTGAGCTGATAATTTGTGGTAGCAGAATCACAGATATCACAGTGACAGAACACGACATGAGTCCCTTTTATTACAGAAACTACCCAAAGGAACAACATGGTCCTGAACATCAACTCTTAATCTATAAAATGAGATCCAATACTTCTCTCTCATTCTTGTTCCTTAGGATAGCTTAACAAAAATCAGAATACTCAGTATTAATAATGCAAGCATTTTTCCAACTATTTCTGCAAAATAACAGGCTTAGTAAATGTTGCCAAAAATATTGTTTATGCTCAAATAAGTTTAGCCAGTGCTAACTTTAGCTGAAAGTGTCCTCAATGCAGGACTTCTGACCACCTTTTCTGGTAATGTGCCTTGTTACTTTTCTAGAAAAGACTAGAATATGCAGTGTGTCCTGAATACATGTGATTGGGGCCCTTTTATTTTAAACCATCTGCTAACATCTCTGTAAACCGGTGTTGTGAGATTATGGCATGGCAGAGCTATACTAGATTCTCACGGAGGACGTTAGCCAATAGCATAATGTATGTTTTACTTAGTGCAGATTTATTTGCTTCAATCGCAAACTGCCAAGAACACAGCCTTGAACCAGATGTTAGGTGAGAGCCCCCAGATTTAAGGGAGTGGTAAACTAAAGTGATATTAACTTTGATTATTATTGCTTTTGTTGAATTCAAATTCTGGTGTTGTCACTGACTTAGTATGTCATTTATCATACCTAAGCCTCGGTTTCCTCATCTGTAACATGGGAATAATAATAGCATTTAAACGTTTAAGGCACAGACCTGTTCTATATATTTTTTCTTTTTACTCCAGTGCTTAGTATAGTTGATATTCCAAATTTTTGTTAGATGAAAGAAGTTTTGAATGCATGCATGTAGGGATCAGTGAAAATTGGAAGAAATAACAGAATGAAAGAGTATGTAAGACTGACTCTCCCTTGAAGACCTAAAGGGAAATACTAAACAATAAAAAGATTAATGTGCATTGGGTTTAGTCAGTGAAAACCTCTCAGAGGAGGTATCGTGAACCTGAACATAATTTTATGCCATAACCTTTCAGAAATATTACATTCTACTGCTGGTTATAAAGATTAAGAATCTTGGTATTACTAAAAGGATCTAGAGTTTCCACATGTACAGATTAAAAGACAATATATTTACCCTCTTCTGTTCAGAGTTTGTCCTGCTATTGATTCTTAAGTGCCAGTACATTAATACAATATAGCAGGGCTCACACAGCAGATTTAGACAGTCAACTCAGTAGTAATGTGTTAGTTCTACCTGGGCAGTCTTCATTCTGTAGTCCATAAAGAATGAGATGCTAGATTTACATCCTATCAACAGTAAATTATGTAGACATCCTTATTTTTTAAAATGATTGGTATATTTGTTTATATGGAAGTATACGTTTTTTACAAGGTATAATTGTGAGCGACAGATGATATTACATAAGTGAGTCAGCTATAGATGAGTAGAGATGTTTTTCAGCTTTTGAAAGTACTTTGGAAGAGTTTGGAAATAATATATACATTTTTTGTATAGTACTTCAGTACTGTCCCTAATACACTGGTGGTGTACAGAACTTAGAAAATCAATACATTATTGATTATTACTTCAAAGGATACTTATAGGAGATTTGTGATTTGAAAATCAGATTTATTTTGCGTATGGAATTAATACGACTATGGAGGAATAAAAAGGAATTTCTAAGATATTATATGTGATTAATATTTCAACATTAAAAATATTGGCATTTGATTGAAATAGGTTCTTATCTGTACTTTCTGGCTGTATATTACTACCAAAGTTTAATTTGAAAATGAAAGTTTGGTGAAGTAGAAGCCTTAGGTTAGTGACTTAGGAATTTCATTTCCAGGATAAACCAGTCTTGGTAATACTCCATGTCTGTTTCTCTACATGGTTGATTCTCTTGTTAATGCTATCCATCTTTGTTACCTCTCAGATTCATTTTGAAGCACATGAATATTATTTAGGAAGTATGAAATATATGTAAATGCAAGGTGATTGTGTTATTTTTGCTATTTACAACATTTTCTGTATTGAAATCCAAAACATTAATAATTACCTGCAGGAATATATGCTTAAATTAAAATTACATGTGAAATTTTTAGTTTGTTTGTTTTAGTGAAAAGACTACAGTTAAGGTAGATAAATATGTATTTTTTTTCCATAAAGTAGGAATATGCATCTCATTTATCAGAAGGTACAGCTCTTCATATTTCAGAAATGTGTATTAGTTTTGTACCATGTCACATATAATAGGAATCTATATATAATATATTCACATATATATGTATTTGAATCTGATAGAAAAATAAATAGGAAAAGAGGACCTACCTTAAAAAGTTTATGTAATAAGAGGTAAGTATTATATAAAGAATATATAATAGTTAAAAATACAGCCTAAGTTCAAATATTTCAAGAAGAAACAAAAAAAGTGTTTTTCTTCATAAATCAAAGATATAATAATAAGTGCTCCCATTTAATTAATTTTAATAGTACTGAACAAAAGCAGAAGAGTTATGTTAAGAAATCGTTCTATGGGCCAATGACCATTTCATTGTCATAAAAATCCTTTATTTAGCCTTCTCCACAAATAAGCTCACAGCAGGACAAAGGACACTAGTTAGAGTAATTTGGGCGATAAGTAAACAGAAGGAATGGCTAGGAGCATAGTGTCATCTGGCAGAGAGCTTATTTCCTGAATCCTGTGGATCTGGTTAAAACCCAACAGAGATGCCAATATGCTTCTCCTCAGTAAATGCTACCAGTCCCCACACCACCAGGCCCACCGAAGCTTGTCTACAGTATTTTATCCAAGCAATCCTTTGGGTAACTGCACAGTGCCTGCAGTGACCTGAGTCAGTCATGCAAGGAGACTTTCTTGTTCTCACATCAATGTTTTATTTCAGTTTCCATTTTCTGCTGGTCCTGTTGTTCAATGATATAAGCAGAGTGATGAAGGAGGCACTTCACACTCTTCTTAGGTAAGATCTTGAGCAGCAGAGAGTGGTTTAAACAGCAAGGCTTAAATCTCTCAAGCTGGATTTATTTGCAAGGTTGCTGTCATGTGCGCACCTGGAATTCATGTCTCTTCAGAAGGGTGGGAAGAAGTAAGGTCTGTTGATTCCGAAGAGAGAACAATTGAAGCTCGACGAGGAGTTGCTGGTAAGAAATAGATAATGGTAATCCCACTTTATTTTTGTCCCAGTTGTACCCAGATCTCTATTTAACACTCCTTCTGTATCTATTTTCCAGTCAAAATATTTCTATTCTCTATGTGTCAGGTGTACAGTGTTCTTAATTGAATAAAGTTTCCAGTTACCAACTTTATCTTTAATCTGTTTCTCTGAAATGAGATTGTAGGGTTTATAATATAACCCTAAAGATTTTAAGATGATTAATTATATTTATGATTTATTCCTGTGTAATTGCCACATCAAGAAAGATTTGAAGATGAGAAGATCAATGTCCTGTGAAAATAATAAAAAAAAAAAATAGCAGGTTACTTAATTGTGCTTGGGTTTTCTTTTCTGTCAATGTGTTCCATGCTTTACTATCTCATACAAAGAATGAGAGATACATGACAAATTGCAGTCATCATTAGTGGAATGTCAATTCAAAAATAGGAAGTTTGTATCACTTTTTAAAAATAATGGTTCCTGGGTTCTTGTGAAAGAACCAAAACCTTTCCACAAATGCAGGCCTTGACCTAAACTACAATAGCACAAGGTCAAATGGAATATATGAAGCAAGCTCAAAATTGCAATTGATATTAGGTTTTATGTATTCTCTCCCAAGGGAAATCAGTTTTCTGGTCTTTGAGATAGCTGTGGAATCACAACTAAGTATGAGGCTGTGAAATATATAACCCAGAAAAAGGATATATATATGACTCAAGATGGAAGAGTGGTAGAAATATTTTTAATGAGTAAATATTGTTAACATAAATTTTGGAATTTAAAAAATGAAAATAGAAAGATTTTTTCCTACTTTTACCTAGACAGTGGCTCCAGTGAATAACACTTGTTACTATGCATGAAAGCTCATAGTATGTGGTACCCAGAAATGAGAGAGGATATTTTAGAGTGAGGTCAACATTAATCTCTTCTAATATTGATTCTCTGCTTTGATTCTGCAATTTTGAAAGCCATGAATATCATTTTGATTAATAAACCCTGTTTGGGTTTATTAAGTATTTTCTGTTAGAAATGCAATTTGTTATCAAACCCTCTTTGGTCTATTAGGTATTTTCTGTTAGAAATGCAATTTTTTACTATTTGATAAATTTTCTTGTATCAATGCACTTTAGGGAATTCAAGGTAATTATACTAAATTAATAAAAATTCATGAGATGGAATGAGGGACAAATATTAGATTAATGACATTTAAAATGATTTTATAATTTGAAATAAGCCCATACTGGATAATAAACAAAAGAAACAGGAATAGAGAAATAAATATTTTTTTAAATCTCACAACTCAAGCACAACAATAGACACATGCAGTGTATTGAAATGTTTTATTTCAGTTGACAAGCCTACATCGGCTTATATGATTCATGCATTTTTTTAGGGGGGGAGATGGAATCTTTCTGTCACCCAAGCTAGTGTGCAATGGCACGATCTTGGCTCACTGCAACCTCTGCTTCCTGGGTTTAAGCGATTCTCCTGCCTCATCCTCCCGAGTAACTGGGATTACAGGCACCTGCCACCACACTCAGCTAATTTTTTGCATTTTTAGTAGAGGTGGGGTTTCACCATATTGGCCAGGCTGGTTTCAAACTCCTGACTTCAGGTGATCCACCTGCCTCAACCTCCCAAAGTGCTGATATTATAGGCATGAGCCACCGTGCCCAGCCTGATTCATGCATTCTTAAATTCTAGTCAAAGTAAAGTATATGGTAGTGATTTCAACCAGACAAAAATGAGTATATTGGTTGTTGAAAGTTTTGACTCGTTTTCTATTGATTCTCTTCTGTATACTTGCTGGGCCAGCAGGTCTACCTCTAGACCATGCCATCTGTATGTCTTCTTAATGACCATATCATAATGGAAGCAACTCAAGTTCAGCAGGTATAAGACTTCAGCCCCATTAGCTGCTCCGGAAAATCCTCACCACCTCCAAACATGGGAAATAGAAGTTTATCATTACAGGGCCCCGCTGCACCACCACCAAGTCACGAGTACTTGCACAAAAACTGACATAACTTTGAAGTAATTCAACAAAATAATTGCAGGAACTCCTAACTACCGTGGTGTAGTGAAAAGCTCATACGTGGCTTTCAAAACAGACAAAGCCAACTTCAAATTCCAGCTCTGCTGCTTATAAATCATGTGACTTTGGGCAAGTTAATTAGCTTTTCTAAATCCCATCTCTAATATGGGATAAGTATTACTGATTTTTCCATATGCCTATGAGAAATAAATTAACTAAATAAAATTAATAGACAGTATAATATTTGGCACTTAATAAGCATTCAATTAATGTTTATTTCCCTTTTGCTTTTCCCAATAATAACTTGGTCAGATTTTGATTACAGCCAGCTTTAACCATAGGTGGAAGTTTGAGAAAAGAAAAAAAAAAGAAAAAATGTATTCTGAATGAGACCATAAATATTTTCTTTTAAGAGAGAAAAATTGTTCAAATTAGTGATTTCATTTAAGGCTGATATTTTGCAGTTGTTTTGGTAATGAGATGATCCATGGTTCAATTTTAATTTTTTTCTCATGAGATAATTATTTTTGACAAGTACATGTAATTTAAGTAAACACAGTGCCATTTGTTTTAAATAAATGAAAGATGTTCCTCATTTTCTCTCTGTTATCATTTGACCATTTCATTTTCTAAAACAAACTAGAAGCAGTCCACCTTGATTTTTCAGCAAATAACCCCTAGATGATTAGAGAAGTATGTCATTATTCATTGCTGTTTCTGTAATCTGAATGTTATACTACATTAAAAATGTAATTGAGATAGTAACAATTTCAAATCAATTAATTTTGTTGTTGCTGTTGTTCTGTGACACAAAATATGGGTGAAGTAAAATGTAGGTGACCCAATGAGAGGATAATTATTCTGTGTCTCAGAAAAAAATCTATTGTATTGTGAATTATGCATCTACAGTCATCAAAAATATGCATCTTTAAAAATATCAGAAATACGAGCCACCTTCTCCTGTCCCCAACTCCCTGGCAAAACCTATTTGGGGTTGTCCTTTTGCCCTCTGGAGATGAGCCACCATTAGCACTAGGCTGGCAGTACCAGATCAGCCTAAAGAAGCGCTTTTGCCTGTGTTCCCAACAATCAATTGTATACTCTTGGTTTATGCTTTCTGGTGCCAGTTGTTGTCATTGAGCTGAGTAAGATTCCTCAGTTAGGGAAACTGCAGAGGAAATGATCTGTTACACAGGGCTTGGCAGGACCATTGCCAGTGATTGATAATGGAACCAAATCATTTCAGGTGAGTTTTCTGTGGTCTGATGGTCAGGCCCAAGCTCAACCTTGTCATCTTAACCCATAGGTATTGCAGTGAGTGTCAGTGGATACAAGATGAGCTCTTGAACATTTGCCTGAGTCTTTTCTTCTGTGTTAGCTTTAAGGACCACAGCGTTTCATCTCTCTGGCTGCAGGGAGGTAGCAGCTTCTGTGCATTGTTTTAGGAAATGGTTAATTGCAGAGCCAAAAGAGCTTTAGTGTATGCTACTCTGGGAGCCACTTTAGTGTAGCACAGAGCACTATAGATTAATGCTGTAATCAATGAGAATCTGTACACTGCAGAGATCTGTTTTGATGACAGCAGCACTTATGGCCTTGTTTAGTGTCACTGTTGTATAATGTTGGACACTGCAGGCTTTTTTGACTTTGATTTAGAATGCAAGGACCACAGGGAATTTTATTTAAAATTTTTTATTTTATTTTGGTGGATTTTTTAAATTATGTTGTGCATTTGCTGCCATTGCTAGCTGAAATTTAATGATTTGATGCCAGTGGCATTTAGTTAACCACTCCGATGCTACTGTTATGTTTGCTGGGTTTCTGCAGTTTCTACTACTTCATACGTTGCACTCAGAGCACAGGTAAACTAAATTATATTAATCTATGGATAAATGTAAAGTTAATTGAATTTATTGTTTAATTATCCAAGAGTAAGATATTAAAATGTTTCATTTAGAGTCTATCAGTAGAGAATAAGGATGTTTTGCTTTATTTAAATATGTTATTTTAGGATGCTATAATGATTACTTGTATTACATGAAGTTATTTTTATGTTTTAAATGTTTATCTGGAGTGCACATTAAATTATATACATTTTGGTATTACATTTAAGTCTTAACTTGAGATATATATAATATACAATTAATTCAGAAGGTATACATTTTTCTTCTCTGATGGATCAAAGATTTACTTTCCCTATTTAGTGACTTTCACTAAAATTAGAAAACGTCAGAGCTTAATCTTTTTGAAAATACAAAGATTTAAGTATATATAGATTGTTCTTTTCAAGTGTTTAGAAAAAAGTCTGACAAGGTTTGGTTTCTCCTAATTGGCAGTCCTGATTATAGAACACATTCATGGAAAAGTCTGTGTTTAGTCTGTGGACTAAAGGGAAAACTGTTCAGATGAGGGGAAGAGAGAGCCCAAGACACAAAGAAGGAAAGAGAAGTGTAGTCTTTTGCATCAGAGATCTAGGTGTGCGACCTTGGGTTAAAAGTAACTAGTGACTAACCCCTTCTGACCCTTGTTTCCCTTCTGCCAGTTTGGAAAAAGACTCTCCTGTTATTCTCTGTAGGAATGGCAAAACATTCTTTTGAGTGTTCAAGATCATCTATTGATGATTTTCATGTAGAAAAAAGACACAATTATTAAATGTTTAAAGGTATGCAGTTTTCCTAATACAGGGGGTAAATACAGCTTTTGTTTTGTTTTGTTTTGTTTTTTTCTGTTTTTATTTGTATTGTTTTAGCTGCCAAGGCTTTTTAAAAAAAATTTATTTATTTATTTATTTATTTATTTATTTATTTATTTATTTTTTGAGATATACCTCTTTTAAATTAAGGTGGTGAATTTATTGGCTTCATTGTAACTATTTTGCCAAATAGGCATTGAGTAAGTTTGAGGTGTCCTGAGGGCACCTGCTGTTAAGACTACAGTCCTTGGGAGAGGAAATAGGCATCACAGTTGTGCTGCAGCCTGATGAGGACCTGGATCCTGAGAGGCACTGGAGCTCTCTGAAAGTTGGCCAGGGACAAGGGCTCTCCTCACTGCTCCCTTGCTCCTTCTCAGGTTCAGTGTGTATTGCTGAGGGCAGCTGAAGAGAGCTCCTGCCTTCTTTTCTCAGCAAATGTTTTTCAAGAGGTCCATTTTCTGCTGAAGGCAAGCTCAAAATCCAAAGGGTCAGAGGCAACTGGAAAAGCAGTAACCACCTTCCACTTGCAAAAATATGAATCGGATTGCTGCCTACCAAATAGTAGTTGAAGTTTGTGAGTCTAGACTAATTACATACATTCTTTAGTGAGAATGGAAGGATTTTATTGTAAATTGAACAGTGTGCTTGCAGAGTAGCTAATCATTGCCAGTTTATAATGATCATGAATCTTGTGTTCATATTTATACTTGCTGGTTCTTCTTAATAATAGACACCCACCATTATGAGAGGAAGGCTAAGGCAATGATGGTTCATGCTCCCACACATATGTACATGAGAGACAAAAGAAAAAGAAAAAACAATGTGATTGATGTATGTGTCTACTTCTGAGGAACCAGTCTGAATTATAGTCTCTACACATATATTTATGAGGGCAATAACTTTATTAGAAAAGTGATTATCCATTCCATAGAAATTTATCTGCTCAAGTCTCAACTTTCTGATTTTACTGGGTGCTGCTATTTATTTATTAGTGCATAGTTAGGAAGATCTTCAAGGAGAATAAGATATTTTCATTTTGAAGTATTACCTGCGAATGTTCCTGGCAAGAGTTCTGTTAGAGAAATGAAGAAGACATTTGGAAAACAAAAACAAAAATTAATCTCAATGAACAGCAAATATATATTGTCCTCTGTCCTTCTCCAGGTCATCTGTAAACACTTTTAATAAGTAAAACAAATGCTTGCCATTCTCAATTTTCTAAGGCTAGGGAGATTGGGAAGAAGCATGTCAATTTATAAAAGAAGATAAATTAATGAAAGAATTCATGATTATTTTATACTATGATAATAGTCAAGAAAACTTTTAAATACTTATCATCAGGCCTGTAAGTTGTAGGCTAATGAAATGGTTTTAGATTTTATATAACCTGCTTCAAGTAGGCCAATCTTTTGTCTTTAAGAAGGGAATCGTCAGAATCATATTATGAGTTGGTCAATTACTTGCAGAAATGTAACCAAAAATCTTGATTGCATAGTTAATTTAAATAAGTTTTAGAGAAGATTTTATGTGACTTCTATGAATCTTGAATGTCTGGGAAATAAATTCTTATCATGATGAACTGTAAACATTGAACAAATTTCAAAACGGACTTCAGAAAGGGGAGCGTATTGATATAATGGCTGGTGAATTTTAACAAACGTATTTGAGTACTATAACATCTGTCATATATTTTAGGCTTATAAATAGCTTTGAGGGTTTTTGTTGTTGTTGTTACAAGAGGATGTTAGCCCTGCAATGTCTGTTGTTTTTCTCTGTAGAGAATGCTTAGCCCTTGAAACTTGTTCTTCTGAGTACGTTCAAATTGCAACAACATTTTTATCCACTTAAATTTTTTTTTTTACTTTTATTTCAGGATTATGTTCTGTAATCACTTATTTAGATGGTATAAAGTTTGTTATATTTTCTATATTTTCCTATTTGGCACATATCTTTGAAATTAAGGTATTCATCAGAGAACTGTTAGTATGTTTGTGTGTAATATTTCTCTTGCCTATTCTATATTACAGGCTTTTAAAAAATATAGTTCATTAGAGTCTTGATAAGTCATGAAAGCGCTTTTTGAGGTGAATTCCCTTGCTCTCTATATGTACTCACAAAGCTCATTTTCTCTGAGTATGGTTTTTGATTTCCTAAGTGCCTGGCTTAAATAGTGATCTTAATGAAAGCATACTGCTGAGGCTAGGCACCTGCAAGAGAGGATAATTCTGGGAGCTAAAGGTAAAGCAGCAAGTCCATATCATACTACCCTACTCAGAGTCACTGATTCCTTTAGTCCTTTAACCATTTGTTCTTAATTTGGAGAGAGATCAGAGGCCTTTGAGAAATAAAGAAAGCAATGGACTCGGGGGAAAAAATACTTTTGCACGCAAAATTTTACTTAGAATTTAAAAGAGTGCGTGGATCCCCTAAATATAATTATGGACCATGTAAAAGGACTTGCATAACTCAGGTTTATAATCCTTTCCTTAAAAGTCACAACAAAAAAAGTACTTGACATTCAGTGGTAGAAAAAGTCCTGCCTACACAAAGGTACACCACTTCTCCCTATGGTTAGTGAATAAGCCCAAGACCAGCTTCAAATTGCTCTTGCTAAAAAAAAAAAGAAAGAAACCTTAGTTACTATTTGCTGTTTTCATGGGCTCTGCCATTTTATGTCATAAACAAATGCACCCAAAGCTTAAATCTCCAAAAGATAAATATGTGATGATTAGACCCATCATTGACATTAGCAAAGACATCAGGAATGACTGCAAGTTCATTGAGCGTATTTCCGTTTAGAATGGCTTGACAGAGACTAGGTTTCTTATGACAATAGGCTTCTTTGACAAATATGTTGTGATTTCCTGATTTCAGAAGCTAGTTTTATTTTAGGCAGACATTTAGTTATAGAGTTCTCTATGTAAGGTTTGTTATTATGAGATTTTACTGTAATCAGAGCTAGTCAATTAAGGCATAAAAGTGATGGAAAAATTAAGCACAGAATAAGGGGCTCTAAAACATCTATTTAATCTGAAAGACTCTTTGAGTATTGGTAAGAAACATGTGGTTTGTAATGAGAATAATCTTTCTGAAGTTTTTGCTTGAAGCTGTACCCCTTTGAGTTTGCTATATAGAGTCTTTAAATGTAATAGCTTTATTCTCCACAGATTTCCTGGGTGGTTTAACAAAACTAAATTGCAATGGATACAGTTTGCATACTTGTGAACTAAGTGCACATCCATATGTGTGATCTAAAATGTGATACAGTGATAATTATGTTAGAGATTATGGTAGGCCCAAAGATCTGGGGTGTGTGTGTGTGTATGTGTGTGTGTGTGAGATTTTTTTTTTTCTCATTGAAACTATTAGTACATCACTTTGAAAAACACATAGAACCATAGAGCTTCTTGGTAATAATTTAAATTATAAAGGCCAGATGTTGTTTTTCAGTGTTTTTAGTCCCTTTCAACTGTAAATAATGCAAAATGGCTAGCCTAGGGTAGTAATGAGTTTCTCATTTGAAAACTAAGCCATTAGAATACAGTTGCAACAATTATCACAAATTCTTTACAAATATATTTCAAATGTGAATAATAAACATTTTATTTATAAGGTAAATTCTACTTATGGTCTTCCCAGTTAAAAAGAAACTGAGGTTGAGTTTAGGAGGTGCTATTGACTGGCTCCTTTATTTTAAAATGGAGACCAGCCTTTAATTTTATTTATAGTATACCTGTATATAACATAATGTCTTGTTTTATAAAAGATAAAATTAAGCTATGATTTTTTTCTTCATATTGGGATTATTATTATTACTATAATTTGGTTTTTCTCATGGATTCTGTATATCTCCAGCTCAATCCTACTGTGATCAGTAAGATTTTAGCTAGCATTTAGGTTGGTTTGTATAGAAATTAGGTGAAATAGAATGATGCTATGTTGTTAAGATTGGTGACATTATTAGGTCAATCTTAAATGTGCACATTTTTATTGAGAGAACTGGGTTAAAGATATTTACTGTCTTTGTGAATGATGTCACCTTATATCTCAATTGGGAACGTTTTGTTATGGATTTATAAAAAATTATAAAGTATGAAAAATTGACTTTTTTTTTTTTTTTTTTTTTTTTTTTTTTTGTTGAGACGGAGTCTCGCTCTGTCGCCCAGGCTGGAGTGCAGTGCCGGATCTCAGCTCACTGCAAGCTCCGCCTCCCGGGTTTACGCCATTCTCCTGCCTCAGCCTCCGAGAAGCTGGGACTACAGGCGCCCGCCACCTCGCCCGGCTAGTTTTTTTTGTATTTTTAGTAGAGACGGGGTTTCACTGTGTTCGCCAGGATGGTCTCGATCTCCTGACCTCGTGATCCGCCCGTCTCGGCCTCCCAAAGTGCTGGGATTACAGGCTAGAGCCACCGCGCCCGGCCAAAAATTGACTTTTTAACATTACTAAAATAATATTCCATTTAATTTTTTATAAATGTAATCTTTCAAGTGGTAATTTTAATTTTCAGATTTAGTGTTATTGAATAGTTTATCAGTGCTAATGGTTTGCAATTTTATTTTTTTGACCTAATAGCTCTTAATTTCACAATTTAATTTGTAATGCCCAGACCCACGATGACCCGAAAGCAACCACCAGAGTCCAGAGACAAAGCCAAGCAGCAGGGATCGCTTTATTTCGAGTTCGAACTCGGTTCCCTCCAGCTAGGTATCAGATCCTAGGGAGAGACCCCGAGCTCGGTGTTCAGCCGTCTTTTATAGTCAGACACAAACAAGTTACAGCAAGTTACAGAGTCACTGGGGGTTTTTACAGTTGTAGGTTTACAATTGGCTGACATTTAAAGTTAAACATTAGTCAGTTGTTCATTGGTTCCCGCCCTTTGACCAAACCACAAACGGCCGCTTGCCCTGCTAGGGACTTTCCAGATAACCTTGTTGTTTTAGCATTAAGGGGAGTTTCCTGACTTTTCTGACCTCTGATATTCAGTATTTTTCCACTCCTCAAATTCAGTTACATAATTCTCTAAAAATATAGTTTTGTTCACTTGATTTGCTCTTACTTGAAAGACATTGATTTAAGAATCTTTAAAAGACAATTCAGCTACTCTGTGTGGGGAATATTATGCAAAGAGCACTTGATCTTTTCTGTTTTTTTGTACTGCATTCAAAATATATCAGGAAATAGAACATGCAAAGGGATAAGAGTTATTTACAGTGCATTTAATCTTTAAATTAAATTTATGATTAATTTGAAGCAATATTTAATAAACAGTTGCTGTTTCTGCTTTTTGTTGTGTTGATGAATAATGACTTAATTGTAAAAACTTAGCTTAGATCCCTTATTATTGACAGCTGAGTTTTTCGATGTGCCAAATATTTGCCAACCAGCTTATTGTTATGATTATTGCTATTTGTTTACATTGTTTTAATTAAAATTTATCTCAGAATTATAATTTACCAGCCTTTTTTTTTTAATTAGGAAGGCTATAAAGGGATTTCATTCTTGTTTTTATAAAAATTTACATGCTATAATGTCTTTAGTTGTTGCTTAATGGATATTGTTTTAACATCAATGTTTTGCCCTTTAATCCAGTTGTGTTCATATATAACTGTTCATGCACTCTTTAACACAGTTATGTTCATAGAGCTACACACAGTATCACAGCGTTGAGGGCACATAGACTCTTAGCTGATTTGTTTGTTTTTGTGTATTTATTGTTGGTTTCTTTAGGTTTCCCTGTCCCCTTTCTTGTGAATAATCGTTGTTGTCAATGTGCTTGTTTGAACAAACCATTTTCCCATTTACAGTGTGCATCTTTAATGGTTTTGTGGGGTCGAATACCAAAGAAACTCTTGTATTATTGTGGCTATAAAGTTATGAGTGAGGGCCTAGTGTTTTTTTCTAGGAATTAAGTCTAGGAGCTCAGATTTTGTTCTGTTGCTTTTTGCCAGATGAGAAGACCTTTTCACTTACTTCCCATTCTTTGGCAGGACTCTCAAATAAATTAAGATAACTTGCTATTTACTGTAAACTAATACCTGCACATCAGTTCCATTTTGTTGTTTTCTGTTGAATCAAAGTTATTTTGAGTTTAATGGAGGGAAAACTGCATTTTAATGAAAATAGAGTTACAATAAACATACTAAATTATGTTGTGTACGTATTCATTTAATCTGATTTTAATTGCTATGTTAATGTCATTTTAAAGCCTATTTTAATATCATAAGTGATTTACAACAGTGGCAAAAATGTAAAAATGTAGCCATGTGAAATAAATTTAAAATACATAGAAAAGATCAGTAAGGGAAAATAAGGGTAGAAAATTAGGCTGCATATTTAATCACAAATATCCCAACACAAAAAAGTGTCATTCATTACAAATACACAACATCTTTAACATAAAAAAAAGCCAGTTGCAGCAGGCGTGGTGGCTCACACCTGTAATCCGAGCACTTTGGGAGGCCAAGGTGGGCAGATCACGAGGTCAGGAAATCAAGACCATCCTGGCTAACACAGTGAAACCCTGTCTCTACTGAAAATACAAAAAATTAGCCAGGCATGATGGTGGACGCCTGTAGTTCCAGCTACTTGAGTAGCTGAGGCAGGTGAATGGCATGAACGTGGGAGGTGGAGGTTGCGGTGAGCCGCGATCACGCCACTACACTCCAGCCTGGGTGACAGAGTGAGACTCCATCTCAAAAAAAAAAAAAAAAAAAAGCCAGTTGCATAAATGCAATTATTCGTGATACTAACACCAAAAGAAAGTTTCTTTTCTGTTATTTCATAGAGGAGATTATCAGCAGGAGCAGAAGCAGCATGATCCACATAATACCAGAATCATCACCACCATGATCCATATAGTAAACACCCTGATATAGTAATGATAAAGAACAATACAATAAAAGGAACGGTAGGGGCAGCGAGGGGAGAGGGACTGTCTAGAAATGTAGTGTGTTCCAGGTGCATGGTTGTTTGATGGTGTGAATTAATTCATAGTTTTGTTTTAGAAAATATAAGTTGATTTACCACATAGCCCTCACAGAGACTTCTGTATATATTGTTGCTTTGTGTTAAACATTTCAGAAATTTGTAGGGCAGTATCTTCAAGGATATACTTTCTAAAGTGTACTTGTGGGTAGTTCCGTGCAGCTAGTGATTGTGAAGTCATGTATTTAAACAACCAGGCAAGCTGGGAATTGGATTCTCTTGCACCTGTGACAAAGCCAAGAAACCAGTGTTGAGCAATTTTAGTCTAGGTCAGTGAGGCTTACTTACTTTTTAAAGTAACAGTTCTAACATGAAGATATTTTAAAATAATTATGCTGGAAATATAGATTTAGAACTATTTATTCAGTCAAATATTTAGGACGCCTGGAAGATAATTTCTTTCTTGAGTCAGTAAGTTAATCTTTGACCAACATTAACTTAGTTTGCTTTTTTTTTTTTTTTTTTTGAGGCGGAGTCTCGCTCTGTCGCCCGGGCTGGAGTACAGTGGCCAGATCTCAGCTCACTGCAAGCTCTGCCTCCCGGGTTTACGCCATTCTCCTGCCTCAGCCTCCCAAGTAGCTGGGACTACAGGTGCCCGCCACCTCGCCCGGCTAGCTTTTTTTGTATTTTTTAGTAGAGACGGGATTTCACCAGGTTAGCCAGAATGGTCTCGATCTCCTGACCTTGTGATCTGCCCGTCTCGGCCTCCCAAAGTGCTAGGATTACAGGCTGCTTTTTAATAAAAATTGTATGTACAATCCATATGGATTTGTTGATATTGCTTCTTTTGCTCAATTTTTTGTGGTTTATCTTATTTATTTACTTCTGTCACATGGAGTTGGAGTACAGTTGAAAAAAACGTGACTTTATAAAGCTTGACCCCTTTTGCATTGAGTCAGAGATTTAGACCAGTGACTGCAGTGTTTTGCAATCTCATTTCCTATGGCTGTAATTTTGGAGTTTTATGAATATGGCTATCTAGAAGTTTTCTCAAAAACAATGCTGAGGCATAAAATAAAATGTTCTCCAAACTTCTATGCCTGGTGATTTTCCACTGCCAGTCAAAGAATTTCCAACTTAAAAATAAAGTCCTTTAATTTATCTATAAATTATTTGTTTGCATAGCCAAAATAAAAACAAGGACAAACAAACCAAAAAATAAGTAGAATAAAATAGAAAAGAAAGGCAAAAACAAACTATTCATAGTCACTCAAGGGATCTCTGGTGTCAAAACTTGTTTATATTACCCACTATTTGCTACAGTATAAACTTTTCTACTTTTTTTGTAGATTAATAGTATATTTTAAAATAAGAAGTATCAGTCCCACATAAGTATTTCTATTTTGTTCTGTGTACCCTTAAAATTCATCTTTATTATCATTTTACTATTTTCATTTATATCACTAAAAGCATATATCCATCTTTACATTTTTATTTCCTTGTCTTTGGAATATAGAGGCAGGTAAAAATTGATTTGACATTCAGAATATTATTTCAACTTAATGCTGTTTTGCTAGTGTTGCCTGGGTCTGGATAAGGACTAACATTTTCCTTTATCAAAGATATTTATATGTAGAGTTTGTTCTTGTAATGTCACTGCTGTGAACTTGCCCAGCACAACAATTTCTTAAACCTGTGGTTAACATCCAGTCCCCAAACAATGAAAACAAATAAACCCCAATTTTTTCCACAGGGTATCCTGGCTGGTTATTCCGCGACTTTGCACTTGACAACCTGTTCTCCCACGTGAATGGAATACTCAGTGTCAATGTGGAATCCTGGTCAGTTGGAAAGTTGCAGTAAAATATTTCCCTCCGTTGTACAGCACTTCCCAAATTCTTATTTATGAAGAGTCATTGTGTTGAAAAAAACAAGTATCCCTAAGATTGTCAATTTTGTGATTTGTTATCCAGGTTACCTTACTATTCGATATTTAGATTCTGGGGGAGAAATTTCTCAGTTATTAGGCCTCAGGTCATATTTACACATGAAATTTATTCTTCTCCAAACTGTTATGTGTGGAAAGCATTTTGGCCGTTATCAATGACCTTGGAGACTTTTATTCAGATACATTTTCCTTGTCATTTAATACAGATAATACAGTATGGTCTAGATTTCTTGAAGACCATGACCACATCCTTATTTTATAATCCTAAGGCACAAAGTTGTGTGAGCATGCATGTGTGTGTATGTGTTTGTGTGTTTGTTGTCCAAGTTTTCTGGAATTTTAATTTATAAAATTTATCTAAGGCCTTATAGCACCAGGCCAATGTAGAGGTAAGAAAGATGGCATTGAACATCATGGTGTTTTGGGAATGTTTCTGGACCCCAAAACTTCATGTTATCTCAAAATCTAAATTTATATAAATGTACATAACTTTTAAAACTAGGAAGAATTAATCCAATGACTGATACTTACTATCTCCAATTTCTTTTAATTTCTCAATACCGATTACCCTTTTCAAAGCAAACCCACAATGTTTTCTGTGTTTTCTCAAAGCTCCATTATCTACAGTAACCGTATTTCATGTTTAAACTTACAATAGTTATTTTCTTACTACCATCAATCCTATTATTGTTTAGATAATTTTTTAAGGAATATAAACCCAAAAAATGAATTACAGAAAGTTAGGAAGCTTACAACCTATTAGAAAATAAATATTAAAATATATTTTACGACTAATGTCTACTAAATAATTTTTAAGGTATAATGCAAGCTGGCTTCAAGGAAACATTGTTAGGGATATCTTGAATAATCTGGCCAGTTAATAAGTTTTACAAACAACAGGACTTCATCATTTTTCTAAGCCCATTTCAAAGCATATTTTGCAAAGATTACAGATATTACGTATATTTTGGTTGCGATCACTAATTAACTGTAAGTCTGATCTCTAACACCATGATTTCATATTCTTCATCTTAAGTGTGTAATGAGACATTAAGCTCTATTTCTAAACTCCTTTATAATTCACAATACTGACATATCTCAGTTAATCCTCATAAAGTGCTTATGAGGGGAAAGGCACTATTCTTATTTTGTAAAAGAGGACAAGGTTAATAGAGATGAGGAGATATTATCAAAGAATGCACCTAATCTGGCAGATTTAGGATTAGTCACAAGTCTCCAACTCTGAGTGCAAAGTTCTTTTTACTGCATAATCGCTGATTTTATAAGTGTTATATGAATATGATTATAAATATTAGCATAAAATAATGTTGATGGAGAAATTAAAACTTAATGAAGTTTTGTGATTACTCAAGATTTCAAATAAACTGGGTAGAAAAATACATTTTTCTTAGTTTGTACATGCTATTAGAATTGACAGAAATGCTTGTAATTATAAAAATGCAAACTGTTTTTAGTATACATTTTTATACTCTGACAATGTGGATTTCTGTGGTGCTCTATACTTATAAAGCAGTTTCGTGCACATGATCTCATTCTACCCTCAGAAGAAAGAGGGGTTCTATGAGAGTTATATTCTGAGTTGAATGACTGAGCTTATGATTCAGCCAGAAATTTTGATTCTGAGTTCCATATAACTGCTTTGTAGAGTCGTGTCATTGTGGTGTCTGCATCCCAAAAATTTGCTCTCAAATTAACGAACAATACATACAACCAGAAAGAATACTGCCTCTACCACATATGTTAATAAAGTTGCCCTTTCCCTGGACCAGCTACTGAGTTTCCTTGCCTGTGTCCCAAAATTGTAAAACATAAGGATGGCACCGCATGGCTTCAAGCAAATATTTATTCACTCTTTGGAGTAGTTCAACTCTGGAGGTTTCACTGAGTGTGAATAATTTCTGAATACAAACATCTTTGTCACACCAATAACTTAATAATCGATACATTTACATAAATCAACTCAATAATACTTAAGTTTACCTGAATTATCAAAGTTACATATCAGAGAGAAAGACACAGGGATGTTCTTGGGTTTAGGATGGAAGCAGAGTGCAATTATGAACAAAGCGGAACTTTAAAAGGGAAATATTTTTCTTTTTTGAAAAAGCACTTCATTGAGGTATATTTGACATAGAAAAAGCTGTGCATGTTTATTGTATACAACTTAATGAGTTTGGAGAGAAATATCCACTCCTAAAACTAGCATCACATTCTATGCCATAAACATATCCATCACCTCCAAAACTTCCACCCTCTTTATTATTTTCTTTTTTGTAATAAGAATACTTAAAGTTAAGATTTACCTTCTTAGCAAACTTTTAAGTATGACACACAGTATTGTTAACTCTAGACACAATTCTATACAGTAGATCTCTAGGGTTTATTCATCTTATATTACTAAAACTTTGTACCTTTTGACTTATACCTCCCCATTTCCCCTGTTCCCCATCTGCTAGCTACCGCCACTCTATTCTCTGTTTCCATGAGTTTGACTATTTTAGATTCCTCATATACTATACTTATACTCCTCATTATATTCCTTGTATAACACTGTCCTCCTTATCTGGCTTACGTAGCACAGGGTTCTCAAGTTTCATGCATGTTGTCAAAAATGGCAAGATTTCCTTCTTTTTCAAGGCTTAGTAATACTATGTTGTATGTTTATACCACATTTTCTTTATTCATTTGTCCGTGGACATTGTTTCAACCTCTTGGCTATAGTGAATAGTGCTGCAGTGAACATGGGAATGCAGATATATCTTTGAGATTCTAATCTCAATTCCTTTGGATAAGAAGTGGTATTGCTAGACCATATGGTAGTTCTATTTTTAATTTTTTGAGGAACGTTTATACTGTTTTCCATAGTGACTGTACTGATTACATTCCCATCAGCCATGTAGAAAGGTTCCAAAATTTCTCCACATTCTCATCAACACTGATTTCTTTTTATATTTTTATAATAGGCCATCCTAACAGGTATGAGATGCTATCTCATTGTGGTTTTGATTTGTATTTCTTTGATTGTAATTTATGTTGAGTATCTTTGGTGGTAAACATAGCTGCCATCCAAAGTGAAATTTCTAAGATGCATTTAGAAAACAAGAGCACTAATGAACTCCTAATGGCTAGAGATAATATGCAACTCTCCCAAGGATTTATACCTTTTTTTTGGTCCTAGAACCAAAACCAGAAATTTGATTTTAAGTTACTTAAAATTGTTAAAGGCGTTCTTGCTGAAGCCTCGTGATCTGGAGAGGCCTCCTAGCCCTACTTTAGGCCTTGAGCTCAAGGGACAAAAATCTGTATTACCTAATTTTATGCAGTGTTTGCCTTCAGATATGTTTAGGGAGTGAATATTGGCCTGAATTTAGAATAAAATTAACAAAAAGTATTTGAGGACCAGTATTTTCACTATGCTAGGAACTTTGACAATAATTCAATCATGAATGACAGTAATTCAATTGTGAAAGATAATTTATATAAATTTTACAACAGTACGTATAGATTTATTTATAAAATACATTTTAATATTTTATAGATTGTATGATTAATGATTTAATTTAACAAGTGTATCTTCTCATTTTATTGTAATGCCTAGATAATAAGCACTATTAAATAATATTTGTTTCTTATCCCTGACCTCTAGTTAGGTGAAATTAGACTTTCTAGGACTTTGCTGTATAGCAAATTACTGCTTATATATTCCAAAGTTAGCTCCTCTATTATATATAATCTAGGGGAAGTGGAAGCATACTTTTCCATTGTAGGCATGGAACCATCTTAAATAGACTTCTGAAATATGAAGAAACATTTCAAAGTGGTATTTTTAGTATATTAATCCAGAGTTAAGAGTTTATCTTAGTTCTTAGACTTCAGATTTTAACTCTTGTCTATGAGAAGACTGTTTCCCAAGTGAATATCCCTGTAAAATATTAAAATGTGTGTATTTTTAATATCACAGTGTAACTAAAACAATATTTAACTCGTGTGTGCTGACCATGGTATGTGTCCATGTGTCAATTCTTACCTTGTCTCAACTTAAAAACCTGTTCTTGGAACTCAGTTGGCTTTTTGTGTATGCAGTGCGTAAAAACATTTAATAAACATATTTTGTTCAATGTTTCGTTTAGTTCCAACTCACATCCTGCTATAGAGAACTCAAAAAAGTAAAAGATGAAAATATTTTAAGAGGTTCAGCAAATACCTGGAAGGATAATTCTGAATCTTGGTCTGTGAAATTTACTTTTTTTTTTTTTAATGGAAATCTATTCTATTAATATCTAGGAAGAATAATCTCTTTTTGAAGGTGACCACAAATATGTATTTGAAATGGCTATTCATTACTGTGAGTTGCTGTGAGCCAATCTTAGAATTGGTTTGAATTCCATCTTTTATTATTATTCATTATAATGATATTAAAAATACGCTGCATATTACTTCTAGAGATAGTCAGGAAGTTCAAATTTTCTAATACTTCAAGGCTTTGGGACAGATAAGGTTTCCTTTACTACGTGCACATTCACTTGGTCAAGTAGAGCTGTCATGTAAATTGCTAAATAGATATTTAATATTTGAAATTAGAGGAATGAAATTAAAGTAAAACTTACTTTTACTAAGTATATTAACATACACGTGCTCAATCGTGCATGTGTATTATTTTGAAGGGATTTTTGTTTAATTGGCATTGATTGATCTTATTGAAATCCATTGTACTTTAACACTAGACATCATAAGATACACAATTCTAAATTATAGAGATAGAGATACATGTTTATGCCTTGTTACATACTCTAATAATAATGACCTGGGTTTAGAAAACACTAGTTCTCTTTATAGAAAATTCATGTGTAATTTAGCTGACTTTTATTTCTGCCTTGATAGTTGTGTGTTTATTAAGTTTGATAACCTACTTTTCACAAGGTATAGTATAAAAAATTTTAAATCCTTCACAAAAAAATGATTTTCAAAATTACAACACTTCATTGAACTTGGCTAGTTATGAACTTGAGACATTTCCATAGACACAAGCAGCTGACATATTTCCTGATTCTAAATTAATGGTAATAGTGAATTAGTTCCTTGGGGATTCCATTGGCTGTTAGGACCAAGGTGCTTTTGTATTGACTCCACAAGCAAATACCGTGAATTTACCATTTTGCAGCTATGCCACCTGGCAGTCAATATCTTTAATCAACTATTACAAAAATAATCAAGGAAAATGTTTTGTGTTAATGAAATACTAGATTCTGAATATTTTAGGAACATGTTTTGTTGAGTGTTGCTTATTCCATTAATGATAGTGAAATCTGAGTTATAAAGACCAATTAAGAGTGCTTAGAAGTTCAGTAATATCTTTCAAACAGTAATTACAGGGATAGAAGAAACAAATGTAGTTTACAACTAAGTATTTAGATTTTAGATTTTATTTTTTATAAGTCTTTAAGCAAAAATGTTATATTTTAATTGGTAATGATAAAAAGTATTAGAAGCCATTCAGAATATGAAGGAGGTGTAATTTTATACTAATATATATACAAATATTATATGCTAAAATAATGAATGTGTTTTTTACATTTACATTTGTTGGCAATATTTAGTAGATAGCTACAAAACTATGTATGACCAAATTTGGAAAAAGCAAAATTTGTTAAGCTGCAATATCTGTAGCATCCATTTTATTACAGGATACTGTAAGAGTCCTGGCTGCTCACTGGAATCGTCTGACAGACTATGTGTAATATTTATCCAGTACCAAACCAATTAAATTAGATTCTCCATTCAACATCATTATTCTACAAAGCTTCTACTATATCGTAGAATAGCACTGCTTGATAGCACTGTTTTCATAATAAAGTGTGTTGAGTATCACCATTGAATCTTACCCAGAAACATCAGCTTTTGGTCCTTTGCCTGTAAGGAACAATTTTTTGCAGATTGAGTATTCACCATATATATATACACACACATATATATATATATATAATATGGTGGTTCAACTCCATGTTTCACTCATATTAGATTTATAATATTAATAGATTCACTTAGGATAATATGAGTGAGACAAGGGGTTGAACCACCATATGAGAAATTGGGGCATGAACTAGAGAAGAATCCTGAGGAGTAGTTTTCAAGACCTAAGTCAGGTTATTGAGGGACACAATGACTTTTGTTTTCTTGAAGTGTTTAGGATGATTTTTTGTCTTTTTTTTAAACTTCAAAGACTTCTTAAAGTAGCTTTTAATTTAATGATCAATTTTTCTTTTTGGGGGAAATATAATTGTCTTTCTCTGCAAATATCTCAGTGTTTCTGTTAATTTATCACAGAATTTCAAGATGAGTCAGCATTCAGGAAGTCATTAGGCATTTTTACTAAGTTCCTGAAATTATAGGATAGAGTTTTGCAAATTGCAATAATTACCTTTTGAATAATAACATTGGTGGTAGTAGTAATTTCAATTTTATTAATTTTCTGTACACTTATATGTGTTTCCAGACTGATTTATGAGAGAAAAAGGTAGTCATTCATTGTATGAAGTGCATTTGTAGCATACATTCATTCCAGTGATTCAAGTCACAACCTTTGCAACACAGGTGTGCATCATTCTGCAATGTACATGCTCAAGCTTATGATATTATAACCCTTTACTTTATAGATTGAAGAAGTAAAGCTTAAAGTGATACACTCTTCTCTTTAACACCATTACACTTTTCATTCTTTTTTCTATTGCACAGGTGATTTGGATTATTATTGGTTGGATCCCGCCACGTGGCACAGCCGGGAGACATCACCTATTAGTTCGGTAAGTTTTCTGGGAAGTGTGTTTGAAGTTTAGGGAATGTGTGTGCTCGTTCATTGTCCTTTGTCTGAATGTGATATCTGCTCCATTATTCATTTGGTAAGGGCAAGTATTGATTTCATTTAAGATAGTACAGTTTTGAAGAAAAAAGCAGTTATTACTGAATAATTATAACAAATTTTAAATTAAGTAAAAAACGATTATTAAATAATGACTGTAAGAAAGATTGAGATGTTTGGTTATGGATATTAACATTAACAAGTCAACATACAGAATCAGTTTCCTTTATATAAGCAGATATATTTTTAAATTTCAATTAATTCCATTTTAGAACCATTTAAAAATGTATACTTATTTGCCAACCACTTTAAGCAACTTTTAGTATAAATTTCTGCTACAAATGAAATATAATTATAAACCAAGGATGGAGTCCACTGAAATTTCCTCTAGAGTGTCTTTTAACTGAGGAAATTTTATCATGCTACAACCAATAATTTGTGTCTATAGGAAAGAAAGCAAGTTGTTTACTTTTTAAAAGTTTAATAGGCCTTTTCGAGCAGTTTTAAGTTTACAGGAAATTTGAGGAGAAAGTACAGAATTCCCATATACTTCCTTATTCCACCCCTTTCCACCTGTTTACCTGGTTATTAACATCTTGCATTAGTGTGGTCCATTTGTTACAACTGGTGAGCAAATATTGATGTATTATTATTGACCAAAGTCCATAGTGTACATTAGGTTCATACTTCATGTTATACATTCTGTGGGTTTTAACACATTTATAATGTCATGTATCCACCATTACAGTATCACACCGAATGGTTTCACTGCTCTAAAAATCCCTGGCACCACTTATTGATCCCTCTCTCCTTTCTTCCCCACTGAGTCCTTGACAGCCACTGATCTTTTTACTGTCTCTGTAGTTTTTCCTTTTCCAGAATGTCCCATGGTTAGAATCATACAATTTATAGCCTGTTCAGATTTGCTTCTTTCACCTAGCAATATGCATTTAACGTTCTTCCATTTTGTGGCTTGGTAATGCTTTTTGGTTTGTTTGTACCACTGAATAATATTTTTGTCTGGATATGCCCAGTTTCTTTATCAATTCCTTAGGATTTAAAAATATTTTTAGGTTGATATTATAAATGAAAATATTTTTCAATAATGATTTCTAAGTTACTCTGCCAGTTGTTCCTATTATTTCTCTTATATTTTATTTTTTAATTGACACATAATAATTGTACATATTTATGCAGTACATAGTGATGTTTCAGGACATATAATGTATAGTGATCAGATCAGGGTAATTAGCATATCCATCCCCTCAAACATTTATCATTTCTTTGTGTTGGGAACATTCAATGTCCTCCTCCTAGCTTTTAGAAACTATATATTATTAACTATAGTCATCCTGTAGTGCTATAGAACACCAGAATTTATTCCTCATATATAGCTGTAATTGTATATTCTTTAACAAATCTCTCCCTATCCTTCCCGTCTCCCTGCCTTTCCAGCCTCTATTATCCTCTATTTTACTTTGTACTACTACGACTTGAACTTTTTTTAGCTTCCACATGTGAGTGAGAACATGCAGTGTTTAACTTTCATGCAGGAACTAACATGTTCCTGGCTCATTTCACTTAACATAATGTTCTGCAGTTCTATCCCATGTTACCTCTAATGACAAGAGTTCATTCTTTTTATAGCTGAATGCATTCCATTCTGTATATATTACTTTTTAAACTTGTTTATGTTTTAACAGCATCCTGTAACGTGGCAGCCATCTAAAGAGGGGGACCGATTAATTGGACGTGTTATTCTTAACAAGAGAACAACCATGCCCAAAGAATCAGGTGCATTGCTGGGTCTGAAAGTAAGTATGCTGGTTTAAAATGTTTCTTAAAGGGTGAATTACACTATGGTCTGCATTCATCAGAGTTTCTGGCAATGATTTTTAAATGTAATTTTAATATTTTATATAATTTTATTGATATAGCATATAGATGTGTTAGGAAAATTGAATAAAATTTAGGGAAACTAATGTATTTTTTTCTGACTATAAAGTTCAGTATGATTTCTTGCATTAAGATTTAAATGGAAAGTAGCATAGATAATGTGGACTTTTATTGTAACTTGAGCAGCAACATAAACATCATTAAAGGGATCACTTTCTAATTACAATAACTTTGTAAGAATTTTTTAAATTAATGTACGTAATAGTGCTCTCTTGTTGATTATTACCATTAATTACTCCTGTGTGAAATAATTCTGATTATGTCCACTAATGAGTGTGCCACTAAAGAATTGTGGATGAATCTCAACTTTTGGTGATATTCTCTTCATTTTAAATTATATATATTTGAGCCCCTGCATTGGAAGAACTTAAACATAGATTTTAAAATATTCTATAATAAAACTCAGACTTTGATAGTCTTATGGGCATAGATACATATTTCAGATGAGATGGTCAGCTGCAGAGATGCATTTAGGCTATTAGGCTTTGCACAATGGTAAATTGCTTCCCCAAAATGTCATTTTCTTGGCTTGAATCTAGTCTTTATGGTCATAGACCTACATTTTACTACAGATATACAAAAGAGATCAAGATCTGATCAAGATCTGATATTGACAATGGGATATTGTCTTCATATAGAAATAATAATTCAAATGGTACACATGAATTTGAATGATAAAGAAAAATGTACTTTAATGTAAACTGTCAAACACTTGCTGTTTGATACTAAGTGGGGAAGACCTGGCACCTGTCTTCTAAGTATATGCATTATTTATGGTGCCCTTTTATTGTTAGGTCACTTTAAGACAGGGCTGTTTAATCTTTTAGCTTCCCTGAGCAACATTGGAAGAAGAAAAATTGTCTTGGGTCACACATAAAGTACATCAACACTAACAGTAGCTGATGAGCTGAAAAAAAAAAACCTCATAATGTTTTAAGGAAGTTTACAAGTTTGTATTGGACCACATTCAAAGCCATCCTGGGCCGCTTGTGGCCCACTGACAGCAGGTTGGACAAGCTTGCTTTTAAGAAATCAGTACAGACTAGGTGCAGTGGCTCATGCCTTTAATCTCAATACTTTGAGAGGCAAAGGTGAGAGGGTCACTTAAGCCCAGGAGTTTGGGACCAGCCTGGTCAACATAGTGAGACCCCTTCTCTACAAAATTAAAATTAAAAAATTAGCTGACTGTAGTGCCTGCATATGCCTGTAGTCCCAGCTATTTGGGAGCCTGAGGTGGGAGCATCACTTGAACCTGAGAGTTCATGGCTGTAGCCATCTATGATCATGTCAGCGCACTCCTCTGTGGGTGATAGAGTGAGGCCTTGTCTCAAAAAAAAAAGAGAGAGAAGAAAGAGAAAGAGAGAGAGAGAAAGAAAGAAAGAGAGAGAGAGGAAGGAAGGAAGGGAAGGAGGGAAGGGGAGGGGAAGGGGGAGGGGAAGGGGGAGGGGAAGGGGGAGGGGAAGGGGGAGGGGAGGGGAGAGAAAGAAATCTGTACATGAAAAGAAAGAAAGAAATCAGTACACAAACTTCCTTAGGACACATAGTCATCTCAAATATGAGATGTTTTCTTTTCAAAACTGTTCTCCCAGCTATTTAATCAAAAATGTAAGTGAAGCGCTGGTGGCTCACACCTGTGATCTCAACACTTTGGGAGACCAAGGCAGGAGGACCACTTGAGCCCAGGAGTTCAAGATCAGCCTGGGCAACATAGCAAGACCTTGTCTCTACAAATAATTTTTAAAATTAGCTGGGCGTGGTGGTGCATGCCTGTGGTCTAGGCTACTTGGTAGGCAGAATTTGAAGGATCTCTTGAGCCTGGGAGGTCGAGGCTGCAGTGCTGTGATCATGCCACTGCACTCCAGCCTGGGTGACAGAGCAAGATCCCATCTCAAAAAAAAAAAAAAAATATGTTTCACTTCATTAATGTTTCTACATGCAATTTCAAGTACATCATAAAAGAATGTAGGATTAATTCTTCAAACTAATAAGCTTATGTTTTGGTGTGAGTCTTGGAAACTTATAAATTTGTAATTATCCAGGTTGTTGGAGGAAAAATGACTGACTTAGGACGACTTGGTGCTTTCATCACCAAAGTAAAGAAGGGTAGCCTAGCAGATGTAGTTGGACACCTAAGAGCAGGTAAAGTTTCTTCTTTTAATATTTAAACAGTGTTTTCTCCATACATGAACATGAGTTGATGGTTTTCAATTTGGGGTTAGTTTTATACATACATACATACATATATGTATGTATGTATGTATCAATGAAGTCACTAAATTTTAATGCATGAATACAAATATTTTTCCTGATATGAATATTTACCAATTGCAATAGTAAGTAACTCTACATCAGCAGCAATCTGGAGAGTAAGGGTAGGAATCTTCTTTATTTATATAAAAATAAAAAGATGTAAAATATAGAAGAATTACTCATTTTTGTAGATGACATCATAATATTGCTACAAAACTTGAAATCTAAAACAATTTATCTTTGTGAAAAAAAATTTATATCACTATATAGTTATTTAGTTTATATTTTAAGCTACAGTAATTGCCAAATTTTTCAGAGCGGCCCTAAAACACTTATTCAGGAGCAGTGTTTTTAGTAAAACATAATCATTATAACATTTCTTACACAGATTGTATAATAAAATATTAGTTAATTTAAAAGTGACATATACTGTACTCATGCAGATGTGCTGCCTCTTGGTATTTAGAAATTGATTTTTGTTGCCCTATAACTGAACATGGCACAATGGAATTATTTAATATATGTTAATGTATCATATATTAAATAGTAACACATTTTAAAATCTGTTTTTGGTAAATTGTTAACTTTTCATTTTTGTTAAAATCACATTAAAATATTTCTTCCAGTTGACTTTACTGCAGAGCTTAGTAGAAATATTTTTGTTAGATGGCTGTTTATGTATTTGCCAGACAACTGTAAAGGAAACACAGTTGGCTGAGCTGTAGAATTAAAGATTAATAACCCATAACACAGACTACATTTCCAGGTGATATTCTTAACTTTTAAACTTTAAGTTAGTGATTCTTGAAAACTTTGGCAAAATATTATAGGGCTCTTAAAGGACTTTTCAGTGTGTTTGTTTACCAGGATATCAGTTCAAAATCATTTTAGTTTTTTTTTTAATTTGACAAGGACTTGCTGTGCAGGTGTATAGGAAGAAAACTCCATACAGATGGATTTTTCTCCATCTGCTATATGACTTTGAATATGTATAAAAATATGTTACACTGTTATTTCTTATGAAGTACCAGTTATGATTCAGTAGGAAAATAGCTCATTCAGGGTTGACTGTGTCAGTAAACTGAGTATGTGTTTGTCTAATGACTCAAAAATAAGCCTCAGGAAGTCTGAGAATCCCTTGTTGGGTAATGTAAGATAACTTTAACTACAGAAACCTGAGTTTGCAGACCACATTATGAACATTATATACACATTATAAACACATTACTATGTTTTAATAGGAAGTTACTTAGGAAGTAAAAGAAGAGGGGTGTTCTATATAAAATATCTGTTAATGATTCATTTCATTTGTTTAACACTCTTATGAGCCAAAAGCCCGAGAAACTTAAATCTGAAATGTTAAAAGGTCAACTTAACTATAAAGCAGACAAGTGTACTTTTCATTCTAAGCAATTTATGTATTTGAAGAAAGTAAAGTGATTTTACAGACTCAATCATATATCCTATTTGATTTACATTATAATTTAGGAACTGACTAAATATTTGCATATTTGCAAATAGAATTATTTGCATATAAACATCTTTAGCCTATAAAACTACCGTGCAGTTTTTTTAAAATCAATGTGACTTTTATTTAACATTTGCAATCTTGCTTTAATCTTGCAATATCTTTATCTAGTACTGCCCCGCTTCAAGTCTGTGCACTGTACTGCTACTTCTTTTAACCTTGTAAAATACAAAAATGACACTGACACTCTCTTTATTATGAAGATCCTTCAGTGTTTCCTAGTTATCATTTGTTCAAGTCAAAGCTCTGTAGCCTTGTCCTCTACTAACACTTTCAGCTGTCCGGGATGTTGGTCCACCTGTAGGTTCCTGTCAGGCTGTTTCCCACCTAGAAGACATGGTCAATGACTCTTGTCTACCTAGTTTTCTACTCCTCCTGTTGAAGGCCTTTCCATTCTTCACAATTCATCTGAAGTTGCCTTAATTCTAAAGTGGTTCCTAATATCTCACCTGGAACAATAGCTAATTACTATGTTCCTGGCACCACTTGACTCTATTTCTGGTCCTCAAATGAACTTCTATTGTTGCATATAAAATATTTTATTAAAGGTATTTGTTTCTGTATCATTTATTCATGACCAAATTTAAAGACTGATAAAATGTCATTTTCATCTTTCTGCCGTCATTGTCTACATCCCTGCTTGATTATCCACACATAAATTATGTAAAAAAAAAAAAAAAGCATTCTGGCTTAGGAATTATTAATCTATAAATAAATAAGCATATATATTAAGTTAATTTGGTATTAAAAGTTATGTGTCCAGGTTGCTGCTTATGAAAAGGAGAATTTTAAAATGCAGTACTTTTGCAAACTGCTGGTTGCAACTTATTATTGGGTAGTAAAATCAATTTAATCGTTTGCACCTACCACTTTAAAAAATTGAAGTAGAACATAATAGAATAGAAAAATCAGGGTAAGTATTGTTTTACAAATTTTTTAGTGTATATATATGTATGTACTCATATAATATGAATATATATATACACACACACACATATATAGTGTTTATATTTTATGTGTACAGGACCATGATGTCAACTTTGTTTCTTTTCTTGGCCAAAAAATTTTGAAAGCACTCTTGATATATTGTAAATTTGTAATTATCATTTTTCTTTTTTTACAGTGAAGTATGTTCATTGCCTATTTGAAAAGCTTTTCTAGGTAACAGCTTAGGGCAGTCTATTAGAATTGGTGGCCAGGCACCGTGACTCACACCTGTAATCCCAGCACTTTGGAAGGCTGAGGCGGATGCATCACCTGAGTTCAGGAGATCTGGCCAGCCTGGCCAACATGGTGAAACACTGTCTCTACTAAAAATACAAAACTTAGTGGGCATGGTGGTGCATGCTTGTAATCCTAGCTACTCAGGAGGCTGAGGCAGGAGGAGTGCTTGAACCTGGGAGGTGGAGGTTGCAGTGAGCCGAATCACGCCACTGCACTCCAGCCTGGGCAACAAGAGTGAAACTGTGTCTCAAAAAAAAAAAAAAGAAAGAAAGAAAGAATTGGTGATTACCCTAGTATCTTACCAAACCAAAGCAGCATCATGTACTTTTCACATATTTGCTTTTTACTCTTCAGTGAGCAAACAACTGGAAAATATAATTACTTTAAAGTAATACTAGCAAAGCAATTTTCCTACTTTTATTTAAAAAATTCTAGCTACACATTGAAAAGATTTTATGCTTATACTTGGCTGTAAAATGTATACTGATGATATTGACCCAGTATGTCAACACAGATTTACTTTGCTCATAAAATGTTCTAGATATTGAGAACAACAAAATAAGCATAAACATCAACAAATTAAGACACCTCAGTGCATCACTGAGGTTGGAATATTTCAGCTGAGACTACCATTTTGAATTGAAGGGTCTAAGGCAGAGAACCATTTAGTACTTACAACTTCTTAAATATTTATGAAAATAAATACTTTTTTTTTCACGTGACCTATGGTGTGAAAACCCTAGTTAAAATAACAACTGTAAGTTGTTAGCCTGTATTTTTTAATGCAACATCTTTTAGCTCCCCTTGATTAACCTTAGAATATTTAACAAACTGCTACGTACTATATTAATGTTTTGTTACTTTAAAGTGTTTTCTACTTGTACTTTAATGTTCACAATATAGATTATGTATAGTATATATGTGTTTTGAACATCTGGAAGTGGGTTAACTGTCATGCAACAGTTTTACATCTGCTTGCTTTGTAATTTTGCCATAGCTACCTGCGTTAACTGATGGGTGTGAATTCAAATCCTTTCATGCATTTTTATTCTGTTGTGCATCTGGTGAAGACATTGAAGCATGACTTGTAATTGGGAAATTCATGCTAACAAATATTAATTGCTCTTTCTTCCAAAAATAAAACAGGATTTATGCACAGTTTAATAAGAATCTTTCAAAAATAGAGCCGCCTACATTTATTATATGGAGGGCATGCTGCTAATTATGATTTTTTAATGTTTCCAAATAGGCTGTGCTAATTCCATCCCATAGCATGAGATTATTTTTATATGATTTCTGGTATATCTCAAAAGACAAAGGTAGTTTTGTATTGTACTGTTTCCAGTCACCAGTAATATTCTGGGGGAAAAAAAGAAAAACAAAGAAAAGAAAAAGTGTTTAGAAGAACCATTTAGCTGACATTATATGGCAATCAATTTGCTTTTGAAAGCAGAGCCTAGACAATTAAACTATTTGTATATGTTTTGCATTTCTTTGTTAAAAAAGAGAAAAGATACGAAAAATAAACAGAATATATAAGGTAAAAAAATACCCTTTTTTTTAAATTCAAGGGGATGAAGTTCTAGAATGGAATGGTAAACCCCTGCCGGGAGCTACAAATGAAGAAGTTTACAACATTATTTTAGAATCAAAATCAGAACCTCAAGTTGAAATTATTGTTTCAAGGCCTATTGGGTAAGGCTAAAAAAACTTACTTCTTAAGTTTAGTAAATTACATGTATTAGTAGGGTTTTAAAAAGAATTTTATACATTCATACAGTACATGTTAACATGGATAGTTTTTTCATCAATTATGGGCATACATTTTTAGATCATTAAAAATTTCTTAATTTTTTAACTGGAATACTGAGTTTACTTCACTACATTTTAGAAGCTCCACACTTTAATAATTGTAATATCAAAAAATATCAATATGTACTTTTTGCAAGTGAAATATAAAGTAAAATTTTCTTTTAATGGCAGATATATTTAAGTAATTCTAATTTAATAAGTAGTATTTCCTTTAAGAGAGACATTAACAAACTCCTTGTGTTATTTAAAATATTAATGATTTCATATGTCTACATGAACTTTTTATTATTCTACTAAATAATAGAATATTTTTTTCTGTCTCTTTACCCATGAGTAATTTCAACTTTTATTTAAAATCAAGCGAGAAGTATTAAATATTTTAACATTTTAATTGGTCATAATATTTTTAAAACCTCAATTTTCTGTACAATTTAATTATCTATAGCCAGTGGGATATTTTCTATGTATGTATATAGATTTCCCCATATCATTACCTTTTTTTGGCAAACCCACATGGTCTAAAATAAATATTCATTTTGCCAGTCTGTAATTTTTAAAGACATTTTGAACTGTTTTATTATACTTGGCTTAATGTTTAAATGTATTCTTGGAAATGATTCTTTTTTTCCCTGTTCTCCAAAATATAATACAGCCATTACTTCAAGGCTTTTTATGTTGAAAAAGTGCTAACCTTTAATTTGTATTGGCCTCTCGAATATATGTCAATGCAAAACATACAAGAAGATATAATTATCATAATTCTCAAAGAATGAAAATGTATGATCATATATCAAATAATATTAATATATAAAACTCTAAAATAAAGGCAAGCTTTTAACCAATTTTAACTGGTGATTATTAAGAGTGAACACTGAAGACATTTGCAAAAGTGTTGTACATTTCCATGTAGACTTTTAAAATAACAATACTACGATTTATGCTAGTTTTACATGACGTATGTTCTAGTGCTGAGGTAAATATAAGGCTGGAAAAGAGGTAAGTAAATTGGAAAATGAATCAAAAGTATGAAAGCTAAAGTTTAGAATCAAGCATTGTGCACTTGCCAAATACTTTCAAATATATAGTGGTTTAAAAGTAAACAACTAACACAGAACTGATTCATGGTGACTTAAAAAAGTAACAGACAATTAAAGTAGACTGGAATAACACTATTTTTACTTTTTATGAAAATTAATTAAGAAGTAATCATCTGCACAACCAAATTCTAAACACATTATAGATTATAGAATTGAAAGGAATATGGAATACAAAAATTATAATTTATAGATTATAGAAGTCAAAGGATGTGGAATACAAAGATTATAATTGAATCAGAATCAAAGGTGATACCAACTTTCTAATAAATACGTTATTAGAATCCTAGAAAAATAATTTTAGCTACTTCTTTTTTTTTTTTTTTTTTTTTTAAAGACATGGTCTTGCTCTGTTACCCAGGCTGGAGAGCTGTGTTTTAATAATAATATTTAATGTAGTTCTGTTTAGCAACTATAATTAAAGGAAAAAGAAAATATTTATTCATAATTTAGTGTCATAGTGATTTCAGGAATCATTCTAAATATAACTTGCAAGCACATTGATCAGTACACACTAAGAGGCATCAGCCATCTTGAGGTATTGACGTTTTTTGTGAACCCACCAAATACAGTATCTTTGACCTTTATGCTTTTAATTGTTCCCTAACTGGTAGATAGAACTAATAAAGAATTCCACTGGATATGTAAACATCCAGTGGAAATTTATGCCTGAAAATATTACTGAAGCAATTAGCATGAATAAATTTTAACTAAAAGTCACTTTGACATATTTTCAACAACTTTGCCACCATTCTTTTTTCACAGACATGTAAATTCCAAAGTTTATACCTGGCTTGAGAGTTTCAAATTCTGATTCCATAATGGACTATGAGGCTGATTTTTTAAGAAGTCATACTATCTAAAAATTGACTGTTCCTTGATTTTTTTACAATTTACTTTTATTTGCTTGCATTAATTTAGAAGAAAGTAGCAGAATATAGTTTTTTGTGTGTTTTAGGTATTATAAATTAGTCTCTTAATTATAAATTCATTCAAATGATTTTATCTGAATGTATAGTCATACAAAATATATAATAAAATTTATAAAATATACAACATAGGCCGAATTGTCATTTTTAAGAAGTATAAATTATAGTTGGTTATGAGAATTACTTTGCACAAAATAGTCAAAATGACAACTCCAGAGAACAAACAGGGAAAACTCTTTTTGTTTTCATTCCCCCAAAAAGTGAAAGAAAAAAGTGAAGTTAGGTCATAAGGTAAGTGGTTAGAAATTCTTAAAAATTATGCCGATAATGTTGTTGGGACTAGCTAACTCCAGTCTGCTTTAATATGTCATGTTAATACTTGCATATTGTTAATCTTCTTAAATTGATATTAAAACATCTTTGGAAAATGAGAAGTAATATAATCCCATGCAGTATAATACCTAAGCCAAGGTGATCTAGGGTTCTTAAGGGCACAGTGGGTAATGGATTAAGTTGAGACTATAGTACATATATTTCTTCAGAGTAATTTGTCAATGTGGCAGGAATGGGTGATCTCACAAGTCACTTTCTAACCATATAGTAAATAGCCATATATTTAGCTAACTTCAGTATAGAGATATGGATCTCTATAAAGGGTATATATGTGTATATGTATTATATATTCACATATATAAAATAATTTGGCTTTTCTGTTGCAAGCTTGAATCATTTTTACTTTCCAAAGCAACTCATCCTTTTCATTTAACTTTGCCCATGATATTCACCATACCTTTTTTTATTGAGATGTTCCCATCCCTTTCACTCAGTAAACTCTTTCAGATGTGTTTGTAAAGCATATTACTGATTTGTAAAATTTGTGTCATTTTGATTTCCTAGAATTGAAGGAAAGTATTACCTTTAACATTTTTTATTTCCAAACCTGCTGTTTTGGTAGTAAAAATATTGTGGTGATTTTAACCACAATATTAGTCTGATTGTTGTCATGTTAAAGTATTTTGCTCTTAAATATATAAAAACTTTTTTATTGCAGTTTTTTTTGTGTGTGTGGTGTTTGACATTCATGCACATTAGTAGTTGCCTTAATAGTAACTCCTATTCATTTCCACACCTGTAAAGACCCAGCAGGATTTTTCACATCACATAAAATGGGCTGTGATTGCCTCAGGCAGGGTCATTTAGCTAATGGGATTTTCACCATATCCTGTTTCTTTTAGTGACATTCCCCGGATTCCTGAGAGCTCCCACCCTCCGCTGGAGTCCAGTGAGTATAAGGTTTCTTTGTTATTATAAAAGTATTGAACTAATTGAAAGTAAAGATTTCTAATTTTCTTTAGTTATTTGATATAATGAATTAGGATTCATATACTAAGGATGTATCCATTGGTACTAGATGTTGGCAATGATGCCAATAACTGGAAATCCAAAGAAGTTCTACTTTAAGATTTTTCTTCCTCTACCTTTTTGTGTGGTTTAAAAAAAAAAAAATCTTTACTGGGAATACCCTTCAGCATCATAACAGTCAGGACCCTTACAGAGCTTAATATATCAGGAATAGTTCTATTTACATAAACATTTATTGTGATACTGGATTATTCAGTTTGATTGCTAAGCAGCTCAGTCTCAAGAGCAGCCTAGTGAAGAAACTAGGTAGGCACTTTAACAAGTAATTGTATTACCAAATAACTGTCTTGCTCATCCCTGTGAAGAGACCACCAAACAGGCTTTGTGTGAGCAATAAGGCTCATTGAATCACCTGGGTGCAGGCGGGCTGAGTCCGAAAAGAGAGTCAGCGAAGGGACATAAGGGTGGGGCCGTTTTATAGGATTTGGGTAAAGGAAAATTCCAGTCAAAGTGGGGTTGTTCTCTGGCGGACGGGAGTGGGAGTCACAAGGTGCTCAGTGGGGGAGTTTTTTGAATCAGGATGAGCCAGGAAAAGGAATTTCACAAGGTAATGTCATCAATTAAGGCAAGGACCTACCATTTTCACTTCTTTTGTGGTGGAATGTTATCAGTTAGGGCAGGGGCAGGGCATTTTCACTTCTTTTGTGATTCTTCAGTACTTCAGGCCATCTGGGTGTATATACGTGCAAGTCACAGGGGATGTGATGGCTTGGCTTAGGCCCAGAGGCCTGACAATAACAAAGTGTGTGGATTGTGTTTGGAAATGAATGGGTAGAGTAAACTTTACTACATAATGGGTCAAGGGATTGTGAAACCAGAGGGTTGAAAGAGTTATCTGTATGGGAATTAAAGTCATTTCTGTGTGAGAGAAGATGATATTGTGTGCAATAAAGTATAGACAATTAAGTTTTCAGTGATAATGCAGAAGTGACCCAAATATTTTCTTTTCCATGGATGGGAATTAAGTTAATACTTGGACTTGATTCCCCAGGTGTTCTTACAGAACCCAGGTTATAGAAGTAGAGAATAAAAGGTGATTTAGGGGGAAACCAGTGATAGAGATTAGAAGGGAGAAGAAAATATGAAAGTAGGATAAACAAGGAAACAGACACTAGGCTAGGTTATCATCTAAAATGCATACCATCATGTTCTGCTAGAGGTGTACCCAGTTTTGGCTTTGAGCTTTCTGGTGACCAATACAAAGAGGAAGTGGGACTAATTGCATAATTTATATTATTGATACGATTAAAAAATACACTGATTGCCACAATATTACAAACAAGCATTATTAGAAATAACAACGTTCCTGTTGTGAGACTCAAGGAAATGTATTTTAAATATATCTGGGAAAATACACACAGTAACAATTTTATAGAGCTGTTTTCTTATCACTAACAGTTTTTGGAGGGCACAAAATATGACATGAGAATTAATTTGTAGTTACAGAAAAAAATGTGTGGATTGCACATACTCAGGCAATGCTTCATAAACAGTATTTCTCAATGAAGCATTGGCTAAGTTTGAATGGTGATGAGTTCAAGGTTATAATTTCTGGATCAATAGCCTTCTATAAACACTCTATATTGCTCTATGTGTCAGGGTATACTTGAACAGTGAAGAACTCCACCAAGTGGCAGAGAGGAGACCCAACCTCCTCCGTGTGAAGTTGAAGCAAATCACTAGTCGTGAATTACTTGAAGTAGCATTTTCAGAGGTTCAAGATACTCATTTATAAGATCAAAACTAAGATAGATGGTATATCTGATTTTAAAACAATGACGAAATGTGGTCTAGATGTGGTTCATAAATTATATTATGTATGCATTCGTTTTAATTTCTGAGTAAGAACATTAGGCAAGATAATTAGTGTTAACAGGCACTATCTTCCTTATCGCTGAAGCAGACCTTTACCCATATGTGAAGTCATACAAGAGTCTGTGCAATACCATGCACTCCAGAAATGTAGATCAGTTCTTTCCAATTGAAATAAGCAAAACACTTCGTTATATCATTCTTAATATTTCTTAAATAGACAATTAACTGAAGATAAAATCTACCCCATTAAAAGTAGGTTCTGTTATCAGTGGTAGTAATTATGGTTTTATGCAAATAAGGATGCATTTAACATTTTATTAAAAATATTTTTTCAACACTTACAAATATTACTTTTTTTTCTTATTTTAGGTTCAAGTTCCTTTGAATCTCAGAAGATGGAAAGGCCTTCCATTTCTGTTATTTCTCCAACAAGTCCTGGAGCTCTAAAAGATGCCCCACAAGTCTTACCAGGGCAACTTTCTGTATGTATTTTTTGTACATGTTGGAGACTGTTAGTATTTGCATACACTGTCTGAGTCTGCCTTTAAATATGTTCCCCTTTCCTTGAAGCCTGCAATACATAGTCATTTAACACCATAATCTACTTCATTAGTTTTTCATGCATTTTTTAATTATTCCTTTATTCACATATTTTTCAGAAATACTTACTGAGTGCTTGCAATGTGCCAGATACTCTGAAGGTTAATTGATGAATGGTAACATAAGTAAATATTCATACTTTTGGTGTGCTATGTAAAAGTTTCTAAGGTAAACAATTGTTTACACATAATATTAGGAGTTGATGCCTCATTTATGTAAGAACCTTATGAGCCTAGAGCCTGAAGAGCCTAAATTGGGAATATTATTTTTAACTTCCTAAGGCATTTGGCAAAACTCTTCGTTGCCACTGAAAGCTCTCTGAAAAAGCTACCATTTTCTCACTATTACCTTATTATGTGACCTGGGGAAACCTGGAGTGAAGAAACTAGGGTTAAGTATAATGAAGAGCCATATATTTGTAGATTATGATGGAAAATGTTATGTTGATATTATAATTTAAGGACTTCAGACTATTTGTTTCAAATTGTTATACAGAAAATGACCTTTTGCTCCTCTGATAATGTGTGGATTTCTGTGGTCTGCCTTTGTGGTTTTCTCTTGGTTTTAATGAAACAGAGAAGATATATATAAGCTTATTGCTCTAGGGCTTTTATGGTTTTAACTTTTATTTTTAGTATATTGAATATCTTTGTAATTCTCTTTGGGTTTATCTGCCCTGCCATCTTTTTCTTCAGTGTATGTGTAAATCTCTCATATTCTCCACATATTTTAAAAGAGGATGGAAACCTATTCTGGTTCTGTGAAAACCACATCTTAGGTATCAATTGGGAATCAGACAGATCCAGGTTTGAATTCTTAATCTATTCCTTACCATGAAAAGCTAATCCTATGTTAAATTAGTTTATTTTGTTATGATGACTCTCAGATATGTTCTAACATATACCCATTAACAGCATATGCTTACTCAAACATAAAATGAAAAGTAACTTCTAAATTAAAGGAAAAAAATTAAAGGTGATGACATTGTTAAAGTGTCATCACCACTGCCAGGGCAGATACTGTAATGACTGATAAAATCCAATTCTTGTGAGTTTGACAGGATTTTAGTATGTTACTTTCCCAGTATTCTTTGGTCTACTGTCATGAGATCTTGGTTAATAGAAATATCATTTGGCCTTCTTGTAGTTTGAAGATATCGTTTGTGTATTGTATCCTTTGTTTTTTCTTCCTTCTCTCATGAAAAATAACATGTGATAGGTTAATTCTAAAAATTAAATGAAGGCTTGGTGCAGTGGCTCAGGCCTTTAATCCCAGCACTTTGAGAGGCTGAAGAGTTCAAGACCAGCCTGGGTAAACATAGCAAGATCCCCAATTCTACAAAAAATTTTAAAAAATGGCCAGACATGATGGTGCACACCTGTAGTTCCAGCTACATGGGAGGCTGAACTGGGAGGATTGCTGGTTCCAGGAGTTTGAGGCTGTGTAGTGAGCTATGATCATGCCACTGCATTCCAGCCTGTGACAGAGTGAGACCATGTCTCCAAAAAATAAAAAAAAAGTGAGAAAAAATACCAGGAAATACTTAGCAGTGCCTGTATAAAATAGGCCCACAGTAAATATGTTTTATGATCTCTTCTAATTCTTTGTATGTCTTATTCCTAATATCCAAACTCTTTTTTTTATTTTAACTACCTGTGACACCAGAAAAAGCATTTAGTCATGCTATAATCATTTAGACACGTATAATCCTCAAACTCTTATTTTTAACATTTAAGAACAATAGTAATGATTTTATATCTCCCTCTTCCCTTAGTTTTTTGGAAAAATTATTATTAGTTTTATTTTATAAAATGATATGTGAGAGTATACAGTAACACTGAAGACTTGCCAGTTGTAAGTTATGTTTAAAGTACTCAAAGAGCAAAGTAAAGTTCTGTGTGTTTATGCTTTCAAATTGGTATGTTTTTAGAAATATCTGTTTTGCATTATATTGTAATTCAAAATTTCCTCCTTTAAATATAACTTTAATTTTGTTTTACGTAAAATTTTAATGCGTCATGATTTTTACAAATAATTCCTTTCCTCATTGCTTCTAGGTGAAACTGTGGTATGATAAAGTGGGACACCAGCTGATTGTAAATGTTCTGCAAGCAACAGATCTACCTGCTAGAGTAGATGGGCGTCCTCGAAATCCCTATGTAAAAATGTATTTTCTTCCAGATAGAAGGTAGTGAATAATTTTAGAAAAAGAGAAAAATCCTAAAATCTATACTAATAGAAAAGGTAGAATTTTCTCTTTTGGGATATTTTTTAAAAACATAATAGCTAATTCTTTCTAAGGAGATAAAAGTACATTATCTCTGAAAAAGGAAGTCCCTCAAGCCTTGTGTTGGAAATACTTGAAAATAATCTGCCAATTAAAAAAAAATCTATTACCTTGTTTATAGACATATTAGTCTTTGATAGCGACACATCATTTAGAATTATAGCGACACATTAGAACCTTTGTATATGTCCCTATAATTACAAGTACTGCTTATATTGTAATTGAAGTTAGAATATTACTAAACTCTATTATCTTTTTATAGACTTTCAATGAGTTTTAAGTTAAAAATAATACAAATATCAATGGCAGTTTTACATATAACTACAGGAGATGGCAGCATATACTTGCTTTTTCATTTACAAAACATACTTATTTTTCAGTGATAAAAGTAAAAGGAGGACCAAAACAGTAAAGAAAATACTAGAACCAAAATGGAATCAAACTTTTGTCTATTCACATGTACATCGTAGAGATTTTAGAGAACGAATGTTAGAAATAACTGTGTGGGACCAACCCAGAGTGCAAGAAGAAGAAAGTGAATTTCTTGGAGAGGTGATGTATATTTTAAAAACTCAAGTCAAATAGTTAATAAAGTTTTGTGATATTTATTACGATTGCTATTACATTATGTTTTGATAAAGGTACTTGATTTAATTTGAGAATTACCCTCTCAGATCCTCATAGAATTGGAGACAGCGCTTTTAGACGATGAACCGCATTGGTATAAACTTCAGACACATGATGAGTCTTCACTACCTCTGCCTCAGCCATCACCTTTCATGCCAAGGCGACATATTCATGGAGAAAGCTCTAGCAAAAAGCTACAAAGTAGGTTAAGGTTGTTTTAGTTGCCACAAAGTAATTATGCTGTAATGATCTAATTAGTGATTAATAATTCAAGATGTTTTTGTTTTTTAAATGTTTTATTAGAGATCAAAATATTGGAAAATTGTTCATTTTTATGAAGAATCTTGGCAAAACTGTTTCTACATTTTCACAATGAAAATAATATAGCATAGCAGAGTAATTCCAGAGCTGAAAGCCAAAAACCTCTGAATTAATATTCTTGCACAGGGCCAATTGAGCTGTTGATTATTGACTGATGGAATAATTTCAGTCATCATTGGTGGGTTGCTACATGTGAGGTCTTAATAACTTTATAGTTCATAGATTTTTTTTTTTTTTTCTCAAGAGAGTCTTACTCTGTTGCCCAGGCTGGAGTGTGTTGGCATGATCTTGGCTCACTGCAACCTCCGCCTCCCAGGTTTAAGCAATTGTCCTGCCTCAGCCACCAGAGTAGCTAGGATTACAGACGCGCACCACCACGTCCGTCTAGTTTATTTTTGTGTATTTAGTAGAAACGGGGTTTCACCATGTTGGCCAAGCCTGGTCTTGAACTCCTGACCTCATGATCCACCCCACTCGGCCTCCCAGAGTGCTGGAATTGCAGACGAGAGCCACCATGCCCAGCCAGTTCATAAATATTTTAATAGTTTTTCATAAGAAATATTGTTTAAAATATTAGAAGGTATGTTTGTTACGATTCATCTAGTGATTGGGAAAAGCTACTTTTTTCTGTACTTATCGAGTAATTTTGGAGTCATAGCTACATTTCTAAGTTAACAACTGAAAAACGCCTCATTTTGGTAATCTGGAACTAAATTATTTTTCTCACGTAATTAAATATTTCGTGTTGTTGTTTCCCTGATTAGTAATTTCCTCAAAGTCAATGTTTAGTGAAGTATAATGACTAACTTGGGGAGCTAAACATAAATATTTTATAAAGGGCCCTGATGTTTTTTCATAAAACAGGATGAATAGAGCTCCAGCCAAGAAATGTCTCTGAACCTTTCCACTCAGCCCTATCCTCTCTGAACTGCAGAGGAAAGCACTTCATTGTGTAGGAAATAATGTACTGTATATACTGTGCTGCAGGCTTTTAGTATAATGTTTTAATTAAAGAATTAATCTGAAAATCTTATTCGGTAAAGTCCCCTTGTTTCTATATGTCTTCGGTGTAATGAGGAGAAAATACTGATAAAATGTTATCCTTAGAGAACAAGCATTTCTTTTAAAATTAGCTCAATGTGTACTGTGTTAGTCTTCATAAGTTTTCAATAGTAATGTAATTTACTTTTTTAAAAAAGTTTGACAATGTCCTTTACATTTCATAAACCAACCAGACACAGAGGTATCTGTTTGCCTTACTGTTGTGCAGGATCTCAGCGAATCAGTGATAGTGACATCTCAGATTATGAGGTTGATGATGGTATTGGCGTAGTTCCTCCAGGTGCGTGAGTGAAGAGCATGGCCCTGCTTCACTGTGCTGGTTTGCTTGTTTTCTCTGTCAGCTTCCAGACCTCTTTAGGATACTAAACTGAAGATTTGTGTCACAGAGAAATCAGTATTATATTATTCCATGGTGACTTACATTTCAAATTATTATTATTATTTTATTTTATTTTATTTTATTTTTAGACGGAGTCTCACTCTGTCACCCAGGCTGGAGTGCAGTGGCCTGATTTCGGTTCACTGCAAGCTCTGCCTCCCGGGTTCATGCCATTCTCCTGCCTCAGCCTCCCTTGTAGCTGGGACTACAGGCGCCCGCCACCACACCCAGCTAATTTTTTGTATTTTTAGTAGAGACGGGGTTTCACTATGTTAGTCAGGATGGTCTCGATCTCCTGACCTCGTGATCTGCCCGCTTTGGCCTCCCAAAGTGCTGGGATTACAGGCGTGAGCCACCGTGCCTGGCCACATTTCAAATTATTAAGAAAGTTTTAAATGTAGTAGTCTCTGCTAATTAGCATTCCCACTTATTTTAGTGAGATTCTTCCATAGAAACATGGCTAACTAGGTGAAACAAATCATTATTTCACAATGCTCTGAGCATAAGTGAAAATATGAATTTTATCTTGAAAAGATGGGGTTATTAAATAAAAATTCCATTGTTCTATGTTTTATATTGCATTTCTATGATTTTCCTTCCACCATTTCTGAACATAATGTAGCCTTCCATGGAATATACTGAGAAAAGTGCATGGCCAGGTTTAAAATTGCATGTGTGGCCTGGCTATAACTTTTAAAGCTTTTGTGATGTATTCCCCACTGATTGTACCTAGAATATGTGTATATGTTTTAAAACAGTAATATGTTTAAGAAAGATGAAGTATTCATTTGAAGTGAACATCTTTTCATCATTGTATAAGTTAGTAAGACTTTTGTGATGTTGTACATTTTAAATGTTTCTCATCTGACTTTTGTCAGAGAAGTGTGTAAAATCAAGTGATGAAGACTTACTTTCTTGGCACTAATTCTATACTTTTTAAAAATTTACTAATGAGAGGAGAAGTAAATATTCAAATAAGAAGAAATGAAAGAGACAGTCTTAAAATGTGTAAATATGAATTTTAAAGGCAGTTTTCAAAGACAATATTGAAATGTGTGCCCTTCATTTATGTAATTTCTCAGATGGTAGTGTACTTAATTTGAGGGCAATAGTTTTGCTCAAATTGATAAATTCTACCATACTAACTTCACAGTTTGGAGAGATGCATACAGCTTTATTAAAACTGGGAGAAAATTATGGAGAGTTCTCTAAAATCAAGTTTCATTTGTTCCCTATAATTCAGAGACAATATAGTTTGTATGTAGGTATGTATGTATTTAAGACAGAGTCTCACTCTGTCGCTAGGCTGGAGTGTAATGGCACGATCTTGGCTCACTGAGACCTCCATCTCCCAGGTTCAGGTGATATTCCTGCCTCAGCCTCCCCAGTAGCTGGGACTACAGGCATGCACCACCATGTCCAGCTAATTTTTATATTTTTAGTAGAGACTGGATTTCACCATGTTGGCCAGGATGGTCTCGAGCTCTTGACCTCGTGATCTGCCCACCTCGGCCTCCCAAAGTGCTGGGATTACAGGTGTGAGCCACCATGCGCAGCCAAAAATGTAGTATTTAATCACTGTGTGAAAGTAGAAAATATTGTTAAAATAATAAATCTAGTGCTGTGAAAATCTATATACTTATATATTAATCTTTAATGTCAATGTATTAGTGAGAGATTTAGATCATACTGAAGAGCATTTCATTTTTGCTTTCTGTTTTTATTTCTTAGAAGGCCATAATAATTACACACATTCTTAACAAAAAAGTTCACACAAAATGTAACATCATATTAGTTTGTCATTAAATTGAAAGAGTAAAGTGATTATACATTTAAATTAATTTGGGATATTCAAATAGGAATTAGATTATTCCTGGTGGAAAAATCATCACCTCTAACAAGAATCTTTACTATTAATCAGCCTTAATGTTGTCATTACCAGTTTATCTAAATAAAATTTACTTCGGTGAGTGGTTCCCAATTTTTGTTCACCTGAAATTTCATATTTTTTGTTATGAGACAGGACAGTGAATGAAATAAATGGCCAATAAAATAAATGCTCACACAAATGATGAGTTTCTTCTTCTTTCTCTGAGAGAGCAACATGGATAACATCTTGTGAGAAGTCAAAGTGAGTTATGGAATCCACCAGAGATGGGATTAGTGCTTAAGTACCAACAAGGAGCACTGAATTCTAAATATACCTATATTCCATACTGAAATATACCATGTCCCTCAAAGTGTTTGCCAACATGCGTAATCTCTGTTATACAGAAGCAGTATTTTTCAAATAATATTTTTCATTTTTATTTAGCATTTTAAAATGTAATGAGTCAAACTTTAATAGAATGTGACTAGTAACTTATAAAACCGATAAGTAATATTTTATGTTTCAAAGATCTCCTCATAAATTAAAGGAGATCATGTAATTCATTAATATTTTCAGATACTCTCTTCATTGATCGATTGTGATTATGTGGTAGTATCTGTATGGCAAATATAACTAGTCACATAGTAATATGCAATACGTTTTAAGTGAAGAGGAAAGATGAGTCAGTAAAATAAGGACAAGAAGCTAAAATAAAGTGAGGTGATAAATTAGCACAGTGCATTCCTATGTACTTTTAAATGTTGGCTACAAATTTGCTTCTGTATTTCCTAGCATCTAATATGAAGAAAAAATTTGTTTAGATATGGAAGTCGTCTTCTATATATGTTTAATGTACTCAAGGAAGTTCCTGGTTGTATATTATCTAGAGAAGCTCAAAAGCTCTATACAAAATGTTCTACTACAGCCGAAACTTAAACTTCCTAATGCCTTGGCTTTTCTAGAACACGAAATTCTCTGTTTTTGTTTCATATGCTTACTATCTTTTTCCAGTTAGGGAAATATAGCAGGTTTTAGGCAGTTGAGACTGCCAGAGCCACATTTTATTAACTTTGTAGTTATAGCCTTATTGTTATTTAAAGTAAATAATTTTAGCTGATTAAGAAGAATAAAAATGACCATATACAGAATGCCCTCATCTGAGGTGAGGAATCTAGCAACTTCAACCAGAAAATGAGAAAAAAGAATCTCTAATCTCTAACTCTGAGTCAACTAAAACATTGGGATTACCACAAAATAGTTTCATCCTAGCCGGGCACGGTGGCTCATGCCTGTAATCCCAGTACTTTGGGAGGCCAAGGTGGGCAGATCACAAGGTCAGGAGTTCCAGACCAGCCTGACCAATATGGTGAAACCCCGTCTCTACTAAAAATACAAAAATTAGCTGGGCCTGGTGGCGCACACCTATAATCCCATCTATTTGGGAGGCTGAGGCAGGAGCATCACTTGAACACGGGAGGCAGAGATTGCAGTGAGCCAAGATCATCCAGCCTGGGTGGACAGCGAGATTCCGTCTGGGGAAAAAAAAAAAAGTTTGATCCCAGTCATGGTTCTGAAGATAAAGTGCATGTTGTCAACAATAAATTAAACATCATGTGAAGAAAATAAAATTTTTTGTAAAAACCAACTATAAATTTAAAAAGCAAAGAACTCTTTCTTTGTAAATTGCAAGGAACTATAAATGCATATTTATTTGAGATCACTTACTATAGAGTCAAATATTAAAACTTTGAATATTATAGCGTATGTTATATTCAAAATGACTTTGAGTCACCAAAATAGTACACATTGTCTTCAGTGTACTTTCTCTTTATGAATTCAGAACTTTCTAAGTTACATTGAAAGTTGTTAATATATTAAAAGTTTTAAGATTTCACTTGTTTCCTTAAAGTCCCTTCTTAATAGGATAAAAGAGACATTAATTGCTATATAAACACAAAGAATCCAAGAAACAAATTAATTATATATCTTTAACAGCAAGATGCCAAAATTCTCTAAAATTTATTCTGTAATAATTAATTTAACAAAATCGATTTATATACCTTGAATATGCACTTAAATCTCGAAATAGGGCTCATAAGTCAATATTGGCCTTCCAAAATTATTGTATAATTGATACCAAATGGTAACTAAAAATGTTTAAGTAATTCAGACTATGGATTAATTGTCTTTGAAAAACAGTCACTGTTTTTTTTACAATGAGCTATGTATTAATAGTGTATGCACTACATGTTAACTTGGTGGGTCTCTTTCTAGCCTTAATATTATAATTTCTAATCTTAAAATTACAATATAATATTACATCTGAATAACAGACTTTTTACACAAAGTAGCTTAGTTGGTATTTTGATAAGATAAAAAATTAAAGTATTTGAAATTATAAATTATACCATTTATGATTATTAAACATATGTTTTTACAGAGTGACAAAATGGTTGTATTTATTTGGTCTGAATATTGTCAGAGTAAGTGTAATGAAATGTTTGAAGTCCCTTAAAATTAGGCATAAGAGCATGGATTCACAGTATATAAACTGCTAGGGACTATTAGCCTGCCTTTAATCATGATGTTTCGTAACATATTTTTGAGATAATGTGAGAGTTACTAAGTAAAAAATGAGCAACAGTTTTAGCTTCCCAGTTAAATTTAATGTATTTATGGTTTATGTATGTTTTATGTAGTTGCAAATATAGTTTTTTGTTTTTACTTTGGCCACATAATTTTTTAATTTTCCTTATGATAATGAAAGACAGTGACCCTTGTGAAAAAATTTTAAACTCTAAACTCTTATTTTGGTTTTGAGATTACTGTTTTATCTTAACCAAATCAGAGACAATATAAACCTTAACTTCAGGGGAAAAGTAGCTGTTATAATTAATTTCAAATTGCAATATGTTAACTATATTATCTTAATTATGCTAATTAAAATAATTATGGAGTAGTTTCAGATGTGTAAGGCAGATTTGGTGATTGGTTCTTTAGAAGGGTTCATTTTCTCTACATTATTGTGATTGTCATCTTCAGTCATATGCTACATTTGAAAATTGCAGTATTATTTGTGGTTTCACAATCAGTATAATGGTATACTTAATCAGTATAATGGTGGAGATCTACTCTTCTTTGTTAATTAAAACTGAAATAATATATTTGTTTTCTTATTAAAGAGACCATTTGCAATCCAACTAAAGTAATTTATCCTCTACAATAAAAATTGAAACGAATAATTTATTTAAATTTATTTAAATTTATTAAATATATTTCTAAGCATTGACTTGTATATTAACTATAGTTTCCTGTCAAGCGCTTCATTTGTGTTACTAAGTCACGAACTCATTCATTATTTACATTGAAACAGTATCCCAACTCATCATAATGTCTGAGGCATCAACTGTCATATTCGTATTAGTATCTCCATGGTACCTTTGAGCCAACTGTAACCTGTTTCAGTGCATGTATATGTTACACTCTATGTAGGTATACTTAACTGATTACATGACATGTATTCTTCATAGATCAATGGCTGCTTTAGTATAATTTTATATTTCTGTGTTAATGTTTGCATTACAGAAGAATACTGACTAAATGTTCTCTGTGTGTACTCTTGCCAGTAGGCTATAGGTCTAGTGCTAGAGAAAGTAAATCTACAACATTAACTGTGCCAGAACAGCAAAGAACAACTCATCATCGCTCACGTTCAGTATCTCCTCATCGCGGCAATGATCAGGGAAAGCCGCGTTCACGTTTACCAAATGTGCCATTACAGAGGTAGGCTTTGAAATGGCCTCAGTGTCCGTGACAGTATATTTTTATTATAATGCAGTGTAAATTGCTGTAAAACTAACTGAAATGAAAAAATAGTTTGGTCAAATTATTTTTTTCAGAATTAACTGTAGGCAGAATGCTTTTTTATTCTTTATCCAACCTTTATGGCAGTCCGTTTTAATCTGAATAAATTTCCCAGGGAGTAGAAATCGTTTGTGTCCCAGGAATAGTTTTTTTTTTTTTGAGACGGAGTCTGGCTCTGTCGCCCAGGCTGGAGTGCGGTGGCCGGATCTCAGCTCACTGCAAGCTCCGCCTCCCGGGTTTACGCCATTCTCCTGCCTCAGCCTCCCGAGTAGCTGGGACTACAGGCGCCCGCCACCTCACCCGGCTAGTTTTTTGTATTTTTTATTAGAGACGGGGGTTTCACAATATTAGCCAGGATGGTCTCGATCTCCTGACCTCGTGATCCGCCCGTCTCGGCCTCCCAAAGTGCTGGGATTACAGGCTTGAGCCACCGCGCCCGGCCTTGGAATAGTTTTTGAATAATTGGCTTGTATTCTGTTTGCTAGTTTTCTTTCTTGTTAGAAAAAAAAATTGTAGCAAATCAGAATTGTGGAGAGAAGTGGCAAAGAGGATAAGGTTAAGAGACAGAATGGATTTGGAAGAGATTTAGGATTGTCTCTTTGAAGCATTTTAAATGATTGGAAATATAAATAAAGCATATAATGTACTGCTCTACTTCATTTTACTCTGATACACACTCCTGAAATTGTAGTTAATTATGCCGATGAAAATTGTTTTTTGGTAGAAGTGTGAAAGAAGATTGGAAAAATGCAGCCACAGGCAAAAACTCGTAGAAAATAAATACTCTTAACTCATTGATAAAATAGGTTTTGATTATGACACAAATACTTTTCAGTGTTTATTTGCATATTACTGTCAGTTCCTTCACTTTAGTCTGTCTGCCTGTTTTGGGAAGATGAAACAATTTGACACATAGAATTTTGTAATCATTTTAGGAGTTTAGATGAAATTCATCCAACAAGAAGGTCACGTTCTCCAACCAGACACCATGATGCCTCCCGAAGTCCAGTTGATCATAGAGCCAGAGATGTGGATAGTCAGTATTTATCAGAACAAGACAGGTATTTGTCAAAATTATGATCTCAATGTTATGAATTTTTGTTCTGTTTTAATATATACAGATATTGTGGCATAGCACATTAGAGAGTAAAAGTATTTATCACTCAAAAATGAACTTCTCTCAAGCAACAGCTGTTAAGATATTCTAAAATGCAACTCTAGGAAATATTTGGCTAATATTATATTGTTATAATTATCCAATTTCTTTTACAAAATCAGAATTTATGCTTAGACAGCTTTAAAGGTACAGCTTGTTGACTTAGATGTTGACCTAAATTATAGAAGGGAGCCTGCATAGGCAGATTTCAAATACTTTATTTATTGTGGATCACAATACTTGAGGTATTAGTAATCATAAAAATTATGTTATTTATGTAATTTAAAACTGTGGATACATGTCATTTGAAAGTTAATTTCAGAGTTTCTATGAGAACTTCAATAATAATGTTTCTGTTATATACCTCTTTTTATAAAATCTCTTTCTAGAAAATGTCTAGAATACAAAATACTGAGATGGATTCTTATGGGGATATGTACTTAGATTTAATTCTGCATTTGTGAACTAATGTTTCATGGAAACAGTTACTATAAGTCTACATTATGAATCTGTTGCTTTGCATGCCCACAGACTTTCTTCTTGAAGTAACCATATACCTGTACATTTAGCCTGATTATAAGCTCAGGATCTGATTTAAGGTTTTATAATACCCACCTTGTTGAATATTCTCTTCTGGCTTTTTAAAATGGAGAAACTTTCAGTAGGAGTAGGGTCATGATAGTGGTGCTAAATGATTTTTTCACCATGGAGTCAAGGACACAGAACCCAAGTAGAACTTTTTAACCTACCTAATTGCCATCCTATTGTGGAAAGTAGCATTGTGACCTTCAAGAATGGAGTCACAATAGGTACCAGGATGAAGAGCTGCTCTGAGGAATAGAATTCCAGACATCTCAGCTTGAGTTGAATGAGGGCTGTTTTATCAACATTCATTTGGGCCACCATGAGTTTAGGTGAGGGGGGAAAACACAGGGCTACTTGACCAGGGCAGTCAATATTGTGAAATTAATTTGGATATAGATAAAGTATTAATTTTAAAATAAAAATTCTAATCAATTATATTGTTAGTTGGGTAATAAGAAACATAATATAGTATTACATTTTCAGTGGCTATAAAAGCCAAGAAAACTACCATGCTTTAATTTGTTACAAAGATACAAAAATGTTCGGAGTTCCCATTGGTATCAGGCCAAATTTATAGTATTAAAAAAATACTCAGTTGTCTATAATTGGAAACAGATTCCTATATCTTATTTGAGGAATATTTAATTTTGTTTTGTTTTAATATCCTATAAAATCATTTTGAAATATAATGGCAAATCAGCAACAGCTAGGACTTCAATCATAATATTTGTACTTTATTGTTTAAAATTTTTAAATGCTTTCATGTTTATTTTTGTTTAACCTCTCAAGCAAATATGCTAGTGCAGACAATCTGGTTTCTTCCCTTTTCATGTTTTCATTGGCATACCATTGGCATAACCCATGTCTCATAATTTATCTGTTTCACTCACCACCCATCCTGTCTGTGCAGTGAGCTTCTTATGCTGCCCAGAGCAAAACGAGGACGAAGTGCAGAATGCCTACATACTACCAGGTAAATACAGGGATTTGGTAATGGTGATTGTGTGTGATGACTCTCTTTCCATTCTATTATTCTTCCGTCTCTCCCTTAGTGGTATTATTACAAGCAGGTCAAATAAATTTCCCAAGTATTCCAAATTTGTTTTGTTTTATATTGAGGTTATGGAAGACGTTCCAAATATATTTCAGTTCTGATTCAGGCAGACTACTTTGCTATCTCAACATTCAAAAATCCAGAGACCAATGGGCCTCTCTGGGACTGTTTTAATTCCTAAAACTGAGGAACCAGTTTCTGCAATTAAAATTCTGAATGCTCACTGTGAGTGCCCCCAACCTTCCCACACGTATTCCTGTCTAGTCACAAGAGGTCTAATCTGTGTATGGCAGTGTCATTGTTTCATAATTGTGAATTTGCTCTGTTTTAGTCTTTTTTTATTTCCTTTTAGAATTTATTGTTGTTTATATTCTGTTTGCTTTTGATAAAATCCTTAACAGTTCATTTTTAATGGCTGAGCTTCAGCTTCTTTCCTGATGAAAAATGAAGGTGTTCAACCTGATCTTAACTATCCTAACCCACTAGTTGTCAGAAATGCTGCAGTACAAACTTCCCACAAAGTCATATACCAATATGAATACCTCTTTAGAAGCGACAAAATATATACTTTTTGCTTCTAAATTGGAACTTAGAGCCTGATGCTTTATGTTAATCTCATTACATCTTTAATTTCATATCCAAAGTACAACTTCTTACAGATTACTCATGGAGCATATTCTATAAATACTTAATGTATATTTGAAATGAATATAGAAGTTAAGGAAGTAGTAAGTCAGTGAAACAAACTTAACACATAATAACCAAACTCAAATATTTTAGCCAATGAAAAGTAAGAGGAAAGAGAAGGAAAGAGGTATAACCGCAGTACTTGCGATGCAAAGACGAATGCATGATTTATGATGTCTGTGTGTAATATGTAGTTCTGCCCAATATTGCAAACAAAATTGGGCTAATAAAATTTGTTTGAACTTTTTACAGTCTAAAATTATACTACTGATAACTGCTGCCATGTTTGCTTGAAGTACCACAGGAAAAAATCGAGGAAATTATTAGTTCTGTTTGCTGAGAAAAAAATGTAAAATCATGCATATTGTAAACCTACTGAAAGTCAAAGCATAAACTATCCAAGTTTATTTTGACTTGTTCTTCTTAACAAACAATTTCATAACAAGAATGCTTTATTTACTAATTCTGAAAGTTTTCTCACAGTCCTGTTGATGTGACTAAAGCTGCAAAAGAAAAAAAAAACATGCACACAAAACAAACACAAAAAAAATCATTACATTTTAAGCTACCTAGTATGTGCTTGGCACTCAGTGTGTGAATATTTCTAGGATACTCACACCAGTAGTCTAAATATAATAACTAAAGGTATTTTTTCTTTCCCTTATTTTGTACTTGTAAAATATTATATACTTATATAATATTATATAATAGCTGCATCATTTTATACAATCGTATCCTTAAGATTGGTGCTTTGCTAATAATTCTGAGCTCTGCAAGTCCTATTTAATAGACTCTGTATGTTGACTTTGCATTTCCTGATTTAAGCAAATAATCATATTTGTATGTATACAATTTAAAAATAGATGAGTATTCGGTGAGGCAGATCACATCCTGTAGACAGGTACTACAACAATAAGATAGGAAGCGGAAGCTGAGCTAGTGAAATATGTCGGAGCAAAACGTATGTCACCAGTGTCTTTTCTCCTTCCTGTCTTTCATTCTGTAATGTGTAATGCTAAAAGTATGGAGATAGAGACAATATGAGTTCAAAAATATGTGCGTGTATGTATATATAATCTCTTCTATGTTTATATTCATGTATTTATAAAAACATTTAATTTATACCTGAATAAAAACGAATGTCAAAATGTGTAAATATAAATAACCACAGCTTTACATGGATATATCAATAATATAATTTGGTTTCACATAAACTATGGACATTTATTATTTATATAACTATCCATGGCTAAAATCTAAAGCTTTCAAAATACATCATACCATGTTCACTTAGGACTTTTAAAAATAAAATCTGAGGATTTACTATCTCCAGTAAACATAGGGAAAATAACACTTATTTAATAACAAGCACAGTGTTAAATATTTAATGTACTTTATGTCAATTTCCTGACAGTAATTATATGTTATGAATATTATTATCCTGATTTTAGAGATGAGGAAAAAAGCTAAGAAAGTTTATTTGACGACTAATAGAGCAAGAATTCAAAATCAGATCTATTTGATATCTTCTGCTTAACTAGTTTTTCCAAAAATATGGAAACTTGTCCTATGAGATGTTTCACCAATAAAAGTTTTTGTGAGTCAAATACATTTTGGAAATTTTGCAAATGAAAGTGTCTACCTTGAAATTTAATACACACAGCATATTAAAGTCATGTTCTAAAGAAATCTGTATGTTTAATTTCTTTTCTCCCAAATTATTTAATTGGCCAACCTTTTTTAGTAAAATGTGTCTCGAGAAAGTGGTAGTATAGAGAAAATGCTGTAGTTGCCTTACTGTATCCTACTGTGTCCTAAATATTGTATACGTGTTATCACACACCCCTGTTAAGTGGATGTTATTTCTCACATTTTGTGGATGTAGAAACAGGCTTGGAGACTTAAACGAATTATCCAGGTCACAGCCAATAAGTGGCAAGGCCGAGACAGGAACTTGAACATTCAGACTATAAATTTTGTGTTATTTTCTAGCTGTTTCCCATTCTGTGTTGGTCCCATTCTTGAAAAAAAAAAAATCACTTTTGAAGCAATGCTTAGAAAAGTTTTATGGCAACTTATTACTAAAGATAATTGCCTGAGGTTAGGAGTTGAAAAGAAGACTCCACTGTCTAGAAAGGAGGCTAAATCCTTAGTTTCAGTAAAATTTGTCCTCAACTTGTACTTAATAAGGAGGAAGCTGCAGCGGGCAAATCACTTGAGGTCAGGAGTTTGAGACCAGCCTGGCCAACATGGTGAAACCCCATCTCTACTAAAAAAAAGAAAACAAAACCAAAAACACAAAAATTAGGTGGGCATGGTGGCAGGCGCTTGTAATCCCAGCTATTTGGGAGGCTGAGAGAGGAGATTTGCTTGAACCCAGGAGGCAGAGGTTGCAGTGAGCCAAGATCACACCATTGCACTCCAGCCTAGACAACAAGAGCGAGACTCTGTCTCAGAAAAGAAAAGAAAAGAAAGTGGCGTTTTAGTTCATTTTTTAACTGAAGCTTTATGGGATTTCCTTTGATTTGATCATTAATATAAACATGATTAAACCAGTGAGGTGTTTGATGTTTAGGAAGTCTTTGATAAATGTTTATTCCCTTCCCTCTTGGTTGTGCTTTACTGCTAGCTGAAGTAGATGATAGATTTTTATAATTAGTAATTAAATTTATAGAATGTTATTAAATTATCAAAAAATAGATGGCTTGAACTAGTTTGTCCTTCATGGCATAGACAGTCCAGAAACCCTCACAGATTTTAAAGGAATCAGGTGCTGTTGGGTCAATTTTCTGCCAATTCAAAATCTGTATTCTGGTTTGCATCTAATGCCTACCTTACCGTACTTCCAAAGGTAAATTTCCTGTGGTTGGGTCTGGATCGAGACAGAAGCTGATAAGTAGAAAGAACTTGCTCCTCTGCAATCACTTATTGGCTTTTTGCTGTTTTCTTTTTTTGCTGCTGTCTGGTACTATAACCAGCTGTGTCCCTGGAATGCTAGTCAACACTTTGTTTTATTTTAGAACATTAACTCTTTTAGTCATATTGTAACTCCAAAATTATATAAATTAGTTGATTTTTACTTTTAGCTATGAGTTGTTTACTTCCATAGAAGTAGGCATAATACTAAATCAGAGATTAAGTAGCACATTTAACTGTTGATCAATAATTCCTAGAGTTTGGTCAGCAGGTATTTTTCTAATTCAGATAATTAAATAATGAGTATTTTATGAAGTCAAGTGTCTATGATTTCATATTTTAATAATTGTAGTCTTCCCTTCAAATAGTTATTGTGGTTCTTTTGAGAAAAAATTGACAAAAGATTTATCTATATAGCTTTATAGGCCTCCTACTTTCTGAATATCTTAATAAAATTGGTTTCATATAATTTTTCTGTTTCCTGCGTGTTTGTGTTGCTACGTTCCAGACATCTTGTTAGGCACTATAAAACATTACCTCCCAAGATGCCTTTATTACAGAGCAGTTCTCACTGGAATATTTACAGGTAAGAGCCATAACAGTGAGTCCCACCCAGTTATAAAGTAATTCCTAATCCCTTACCTACTAAAAATAGAAAATTCACATTCTAATAAAACATTAAATAGAAAATATTTACATTCCAATAAAATATTCTTTTGAAATAATTATACAGTGAGAAACATTAATGATATCTAAAATCGTTTTAACTATAAAACTTACTACTAGAATAGTTCTCTAAATGAAATCTACTAACTCAAATGTCAGAAGTCTAGTTGCTTTGTCATTTGTATATTGTACTTGTTGATTTTAATTATAATTTATTTTTGTGTAATTTTAATTTGTGAAGCTCAGTTCTGCCTGCACATACTAAGACCAAATCAGTGACTAGACAGGACATTTCCCTTCATCATGAATGCTTTAACTCAAGAGTATTGAGATTTACTGATGAAATACTGGTTAGGTAAGAACATATGGAAGTGATATCTTCCATTTCCCTTGTCTATTGTTGTGAACCAAAAAAGTTGAGTTGTAAAATTATTTCTCCTCTGATGTCCTTCATTTTGTTTTGGTGTGGCATCTGTTCTTGGTAATGAAATTCTAGGCATTTTGTTTTATTGCTTTCTGTATCCAGTTTTTTTCATAAGTAGGTGTGATTTAGTCTCATTTTTCAGTCTGAGACACTTCTAAAAATTATGCAAAGCAATTTAAGCATAATCTTTGTTTAGCTTCATTTTCTAAACAAAATTTTACACTGTCATTCTGTCAACTCTCTCACACCCTTATGAACTGAATCCCAGTGATTCTACATTTTGTGTAAAGGGGACATTATTTTATGCTTTACTCTCTAACATGGTCTTCCTTTCTTTGTTTTCTCTGTCTTTCTCTTCTACCACTGGATGCAATGCACTGGCACTAGTGAACTGCAGCCCTTTCTTGACAGGGCTAGGAGTGCTAGTACCAACTGCTTGAGACCAGATACTAGTTTGCATTCACCAGAACGAGAAAGGTATAAAATACAGACTTTCTTAATTTCTTATCATTTGTACTAGTGATTTTTTTCCAATCACTTTGTTTTGTTTCATGACAGCCTCACAGGTTTATTCATTCATGTTCACTTTGCTAATTGTCTACATTTCCCCCTCCCTTATTATACATGTCTATGTAGAGATATGCGTATGTGGATAAACCCAAGGGTACACATACACATATTTCTATGAATGTTGTTGCAAATGGTGTGATGTAATTTGTAACTGCTTCTGGCTGCTGCTTTTCCCCTTTTGTTGCTGTTCAGTCGTTTTATTGACTATTCAGGAAGCCTTCAGTATGCTGATAATGTTATAGGGTCCAGTGAATTATCCGAAGGGGAGGATCACTTTCCTTTTAGTACTACTGATAAATAGTATTTATAGGTTTAACAACAATCTTCTGTAAACTCATAACAGGAATTCTTTTTAAATAGAATACTTCCTTTGTATATCTACATTCATTTTTAATCAATCTACTCTTCGATATAATGTTTTACGTTAAATTATACTTTGACAACAAAAATAATGTTATTTATAGATTTCCTGATGCCTAACAAAAAGAAATACATATATACGTACACAGACAATTTTGCTTAAAACTTTAATGAATTCTGATTTCAATTCAAATATATTCATTGATGATGTGTTACACTGTCTCTTAGCTGTAAGCATCTAATTTTTCCATTGTGATGGAACTATTTTAATAGACTTAGTTATAATTGATAGTCTTGTTTATAATTGCTATTTCTTTTTAATTAGAGGTCATTCAGAAGACATTTGCCTACTACCTCTTTACAAATCCTGAAGAAAAATATTTAGTTGTGCTAATGTAACCCACTTCTCCTTCTTAGTAGGCTACTCAAAGCTTTTCGTTAGGTATCTTTCTAATCTGAGTCTATTCATGTATTCGTAAGATATTTATTTCTGGAATTGAACAACAGGTACAGGTGTGTATATACCTTGTTTTAGCATCTTAAGAATTTACTTTTAAATTGTGTATTCTTTTATATTTGTAAAATGTGTAATAGAAAAAAGTGAAATTTAATTTGTCTTGTATCCCTTTTGTGATATAAATTTTAGTTGAAATGACTATAGAGTCTTCTAAAATCATAATTGGAATAGTTTTATCATTCTCTTTAGTCAAATATAACCCCTCCCCCAAATAATTTCAAGAGTAACAAGAAAATTTTAAAATATGTTTAGTTATTATTTTCTTACATGTTTCTGGTTAGTAGTAAAACAAGGATAGAAATTCTCAAGTCAGTGGAATCTTCTGACCATAGCAGCCTGACATTTTCAATATTATCCATATCAGTGCCATCTGATAGAAACATAACACAAGCTGATACTTTAATATTTCCTAGTCGCCATACTAAAAAGATTAAATTAATTTTAATTTTTTAACCCAGCATATTCGAAAAATAATTTTCACATGTCATTATTATACAAACTGTTAGATATTTTGCACTCCCTTTTTTCAGCATAATAAGTCATAGATACTAAAGATGGTTTGTACTTGCAGCACATCCCACTTTGGACTAACCACATTACCATGCTCAATGGCTTCATGTGGCTTGTGGCTTCTGTACTGGACAGTGCAGGTCTATTCTTATGGTGAACCTATCTAGCATGTGTTCTCTTGTGACACTGAAGCCACAGAGTTTATAAATCTCTGTGTTGGTAAATTTAAAACAGGTCAACCAGTAGATAAATAATCTAGGGTCAGTTGTTGCACAAGTTGTTGTAAAGTCCAAGTGAGTGTATTTACCTTGATTAGAAGAAGAAAAAATATCATTGAAAACATATATTCACTCTACATATTGAATAAAAAGGAATTTTTCATTTAAAAACTCAATGAAACAAGTCTTGGTATTATCAATGATCCTAAGTTTATTGGGATCACTTTGTTGCCTAGAGGAACAGCAATTTTATGTAATGTAAAATAAACAACAATTATTTTATGTAATGTAAAATAAAACTTAGATAAGGTTTCATCAAATAATTACAGAAGCTGTAGATGCTTATTGGTTTGGAGGATAGAGACTACATGTACCCTTTGTGAGCATGCCTATAAAGCAGCTTTGAAGCAGAAGATAACAATATCAAGAGTGGTGACTTTGTTATCTTTGGAGAATGCATCTAAAGCCCCCAGACAGTATGCGGAGAGTAGGAGAAGGGAGTCTTAGAGGGTTTTGAGGATACTTAATTTCTCTAATTTACCACAGGGATTATTGTATTAATGCCTAATATATACATAGTAGATAAAATGTTAGAGCAAATGTTTTAAAAAGTTAATTTTATATTCTTAAGAGATGAACATTATTTCTACAAATTTGTGAACTATGTATGGTCAAGCAATTTGATTATTCTAACCCATTTTGATTAACATTTACTTGCCTTTATACCAACTTAACTCCTAACCTTTAATACAAGTTTTCTGTTAAGATAAAGGGTAAAATTGTCAAAGCACACCCAGTACTCAATATAATACTTTTCTAATGATTCAGAAGATAAAAGAGCAGCATTCTTTTCCTGAAGGAGTTGAAAACCATCATCTACACCTATCTTTTCTCCCTTGTTACATGGTTTGGCCTATTTTAACAGATGACTTTTGAATAATGCATGTAAAAAGCATTATTCGTGCCATCTGATAGAAACCGTTTTAGTTTAGGAGCACCTCCATTTCATGTTCTGTTGATTACACAAATGGAAAACATACTTATGGGTAACCATAATTCAGTGAATTATTCCAATTCAGTTATGCTTCTTAAATCAATATATTTGAGGTTTATTTGCAATAAGAAATAATTTATCATTTATATCTTCCCATTTCCCTTGCTTCCCTGGATTGGCAAGGAGTGAGTTACAGGCCTGCTATTAACCTTTGTTTTTCTAGGTTTTCAAACAAATTACTACTTACATGTTCAGAAGCAGTGATTTTTAGAGCCACTAGAGAAAACTTACTTTTCTTGGATGGTTTATCTTCTTCCTTGACCTTTCAGAGCAATCGTATCCTTGATGAAGGCTTATGAAAAGGTAGTTTATACTTACTGCCTGCATTTTTTACCTTCCAGTAATTCCTGCAATCTGACGTCTACTCATTCCTAGTGCTCTGTAGCTGTGCTGAAATTCTTCTGTGGTTTACATTGGCTCCCTAGTTGTTCAGCAGCATCTTGCAACATTTTACGTTGCCCGCCCTGTCACTTGAATCTCTCCTCCATTAAGTACCTCTACAGATTTTCTTAAACCTCTGTTATGATGTCTCCTTTGAAGGCTTGTCTTACTCTCCTGTCCCATAAAGATAGGTATTTCCCTAGCTCCACCTCCAGTTTTCCTCTTTTGCCCTACCCATACTGTCCTGTTCCTTAAATTTTATTTCTATAAAAGGTTCCCACTCCAATATATGTGAAGACAACCCTCTACTGTGATTGACCAGGCCTAAATTTCTAAATGGTGATGTCTAAATCAACTTCATTATCCCCACTTCAGTCCCTTTACAGCAAAATGCTTCCTCTTTCTAAATGTTCCTCTCATTTTATGGTTTTGACATATAACCAGCCACATAATCTGGAACTACTTCTCTTCCTGCTCCGTCACAAATTCAGTCACAGTAAATTCAATCAATTCCTTTGGAACAGGTCCCTCACCTTGAATATATTGATAGATAGCCCTTCTCCAATTCCAGTGACACTCCTGCTCCCATTAATTTTCTTAAGTTCTAATAGTCTTTGTTAACTTATATCTCATTTGCTTTCTATTAAAATTAAAATATTATTCTTTGTGGTCTGCCTAACTATTCTGCTCATTGTTCAAAAATATAGGTTAAATACCATATCTTTGTAAAACCCTTCTTAACCTCCTCCCCTGTTCTCAGTCCCCGCATCAACATGCACGCATACTTCCCTTTCTTTTGCCAGTCAGAATTATTTACTACCTTTTCTGGGCCCACCTAATTTTATATACTTCTATTAAAATACATTGTATCTTACTTAGTACTGTAGTATGTTTGTGTCTTCTACTATATTGTGCTGTTCTTCCACGATATCACCGTATAGTGGAAGAAACACACACTAGGCTTAAGGAAAAGGAAGTTCTTGGCTAAAAATCAACAGCTGTACATTGAATTGAAATAGATATCATAGGTCTCGTTTCAGAGTATAACTATCTATTAATTAAAATAAGTTTAGTTTAAAACAATATTGGGGAAAAAATCAAGGACTGAAGTGAATAATGAGAACAGACATAAAAATACATATGTGTATAATCAGTTATCTCATTTGCTTTGGTTTTTAATATTTTCTAATTGAGGGCAGGGATAATATGCTATTTCTCTTTTCCATCTTTAGTGACAACATGATATATTTCTTACTTGGTAAATGTTTCATTTGGGGAGTTTAGGGGCTTAAAAAACACCTTCTACTTTTCACTTCAACTTTGGATTGAGCTGTAAGTTAGACCCAGGTACTAGAAAGATGGGAGATTTAATTTTCACTATAAGTACTTTGAACAAATTGAAAGCTGGGGCTTTGAGTCTGCAAGATGGCTAATAACTAATCCCAGAATCAGCCAGATTCACTGAGCCACACAAACTTCTGCTACAGGGTCAGGCCTCAGATCTCATCACTGCTTTACGTCTGTTAGTTGTGCTGTTTGCAGGCATCATAATTTGGAAAAAGGAATCCGGAAAGGGCTAAGTTTCCTGTGCCCGATTCTTTACCATGGTCACCCATCATATAAGCCACTCTTTCTTCCTTGGGGTGCAATGAGGAAAAGCTTACTTGAATGAATTTCCCTCATAATGGAAACATGAGACTTAAGGGAAAGGAGGTTCCTACCTAAAAATCAATAGTTATATATTGAATTGAAATATGTATCATAGATCTTGTTTCAAAGTATAAGTATTGGATGGGTGCGGTGGCTACTCCTGTAATCCCAGCACTTTGGGAGGCTGAGGTGGGCGAATCACTAGGTCAGGAGTTTGAGACCAGCCTGACCAACATGGTGAAACCCCGTCTCTACTAAAAATAAGAAAGGAGCCGGGCATGGCAGTATGTGCCTGTAATCCCAGCTACTAGGAAGGGTGAGGCAGGAGAATCGCTTGAACCTAGGGAGCAGAGGTTGCAGTGAGCTGAGATCATGCCACTACACTCCAGCCTGGGTGACAGAGCAAGACTCCATCTCAACGAAAAAATATATATATATATATGTGTGTGTGTGTGTGTGTATATATATATGTACATATATAAGTGAAATTTAGTTTAAAATAGGAGAAAATTTTAAGGACTAAAATGATTAATGAAAACAATAAAATATATGTGTATAATCAGTTATCTCATTTGGTTTCTAATGTTATAATACCTCATATTTTTAATTTGTGCTATTTATGGAATTAATGATTTATGTTTTTATATAATACCTTTTTTAGATAAGCTTCTTAGCCATGTTCTGCCAAGAGATATGCATCATTAAAAGATGTGTCTGTATGCAAGTATAGGTATTAATAGCACATTTAAACACACATATACATTTGTTTTGAAGTTTATCAGTGCCTGGGGGAGAGGGAAGAGCTCCAACATAAGTATCATTTAATTGCTTTCTGAGGCCTATCAATTCTCAATCCCTTTATATCAATAGCACTCTTTATTTCTTGGTTAAGGTTCTCATTATTCCTTATCCCCCAAGCCAATAGCCTTATATCATTATTTACTTAAATATTCACAAATATTTATTTATTCTGTGCTATGCATAATGGATGCAGTTGTCAAAAAAAAAAAAATCCTCACTATTTCCTTCTGCAGGGAGTTCACAGCCTGTTTATTCAGTCCTATAGCCTTCAGAGTGATCTTTCTTCTTTTCTTCTGATCACAGTGAAAGGAGTGGGCTTCCAAGAAATAGATGTTCCTCAATTAATGAATTTAGAATACCTGATACTAAAGTACTAATAATTTCCTAAAGTAACTAAGCAGTGAACTTTTAGGTAGGCTGGTTTGGAAATACAAATCAAGAAAGGACTGGTTTAGTTCAACTTTATGATTAAAATCTCCAACATAGCCTGCCATATTAGCTTGTAAAATGAAAATAGAAATGAAAGTTGAAGCTATGTATATTTCTCAATAACCAGAGTTGGGAAGAGAGATAAAGATTCTAAGCTTGGTCATTCCTTGTAATAGGAAAAAAATAGAAACAGCACCTATTATAGAAAGCATATAAAATATGCTAGTATATTTAAAACTTAGAAAGATGTGTTATTAAAACTCAAGTGACATCTGTTCTTAGGACGAAAACTTCTATGTAAATTGATCCTGCTCTCGTTGTATCCACTGTATGTGGGAAAAAGCAAACAGATTTATTCTGTTGGCACTACATATCAGCATATTCAGAAGGACTTTAAATATACAAATATACATGTATTAAGCCAAATATTTGTTTAAAATTACCTTTTAATCGCTTGCATTCACAATTGCTTGTTTCTAAATGTACATCTTTCTCCTTCACAGCTTTCACTGCATGTTTCATAATTAAGTCATTTTTACTTGCTTTTTCTTTACTTTTGTGTTTAAATAAGCACAAGGACTGGAATTTTACCCTAGGAAGCAAGGTTACTCATAATTCTGTCAAGTTAATATTATTACTTCACAGAAAAATACTAAGTCTATATTTGTGTTTTCAAATAACACCAAAAGTTTTAATACAATGGAGTATATACTTTAATGTAGAAAATGCTGTCATTGTAATTGTTTTCCAATTATTTTACAAATATTTCTTTATTTTATCTATAGAACAAAAGCCAGTACAGTGGAAAAGAAACTTTTTAAAACATTCAGATTAGATTGACCAATCCTTGAAATAATTTTTAAAAATTAAATAATTTAAAATTAATGCAAAATGTTATTTTATAAATATTTACCACCTTTAAGAGTATGTTCCACACATTTTTATCTTCTGCTCAAAATTTGCTATTCGATATCTTCACTTGCTTCATGGCTTCTTCAAAGCCTGACTTGAATCATGCCAAGTTTGTCTATTTAAGATTGATTAAACAAAGGCTTCCAGAGGATTTCAGAATTGAGTATATCCTGAGTGACAAAAACCCTTTGCTATGTTTGGCTGGATGGTCTAAAATATCCAAGTTGTATCTGGTAAGTTTTCAGAAAGAAAACTTTCTTTTTGAAATGTTAGGACTAAATTCCTTTGGAGAGTTATAAAGTCTTATACCTAAATGAGTCCTTTAAGACTATCCACTTATGGCCGGGCGCGGTGGCTCAAGCCTGTAATCCCAGCACTTTGGGAGGCCGAGACGGGCGGATCACGAGGTCAGGAGATCGAGACCATCCTGGCTAATACGGTGAAACCCCGTCTCTACTAAGAAAAATACAAAAAACTAGCCGGGCGACGAGGCGGGCGCCTGTAGTCCCAGCTACTCGGGAGGCTGAGACAGGAGAATGGCGTGAACCCGGGAGGCGGAGCTTGCAGTGAGCTGAGAAGCCGGCCACTGCACTCCAGCCTGGGCGGCAGAGCAAGACTCCGTCTCAAAAAAAAAAAAAAAAATTAAGACTATCCACTTATTCCTTCTTTCATACAAGAAAGCCAATATCTATAGAAAAATGTCCTGTTAGAATTTTCATATATAATAAATAAAAAAATTTAATTCTGACCCATTCAATGTCTTATTTCCTCAGTTTTAACTAGATGTTTGAAATCTGTGGCTGTACACAGACAGAATCTAAAGGTAACTTAACAAAGTAATGAACCAGTTTTCTAACTTGTGTTTACTGTTAATCACAAGAAAAGTATTATTGTAAATGCTGAGCTGAAAAGCATCCATTTAATTGACATACTTTTGCAAATAAAAACCAGTGAAACTAAAAAAATTAATGCTAATTTATCATTTCATATGTCTATGTTCTTCGCTTTTGTTTATCAGTATCGTTTACTTACAGCTTTTAAAGTTCAGTAATTAGCCCTGTGGTTTTTGACAAGACAATTTAAGAATTCACTGGTAGCTTTCCCATGAATTATTTCTTCATATCACTGTTTCAACATTAAAGAACATTTTTATTTCTTCTACTTAACTGTGTTCCTGCTTTGTATTAAATTCACACATCCCCACCTTTGCAACTCTACCCAGTAATTTCAGAGCCTGGTATCACAAAATCATTGGTACCTTATTAAACCTATTTATTCAAACGTAAGCCAGATTCCTGAAGATGCATCTTTAAGAACTTAAAGTTACATTAATACGTATATATTTATAGATTAAATATGCACATAGAAGTACATTTTGGAAGAACAAAACTACACTTACTAGGCAGATTCCAAACGTCTCCTGAATAAATTGTTTCTTTATTCACTTGTAAGATTACAGGTTTTAATGTTCTTAAAGTATTGTAACTTATCTTTCCAAGGCTTATAAAAGTGAAAATTAAATTATGGAGCAAAGAATCTACACTTTGCCTTTATGGGGTGCTTTTCCAGTCCTGTTGTTCCATGTATTCTTTTATTTTAGGAGTTACTAAATGTCCTGTTTTTTCCTGTCTTGTTCACTGGGCAAACAGGGGTAGATGGTCCCCCTCCCTAGATAGGAGACGACCTCCTAGTCCCAGGATTCAAATCCAGCATGCGTCTCCGGAGAATGACAGGTACTAGTCAACTCCTCCTCACAGACAAGTGGCTTCTAGAAGCTTATAGGCCACCAACTGAAGGATAACCAAGAGAAGTGTTGAATGTGCTGTGCTTTATTCCAGAAGCCAGAGCCAGATATGTTGGATGTAGCCAACTCTAGTAAAGCACCTCAGAATATTTACTGAAATGAGGATAGCATACAAATGACAGAGTTTAAACACAGTGAAGTCAGGATCCATTGAAAGAATGTTCTGTTTTGAAGGGCATTTGATTGTGTTTTGAATTTCTGGAAACAAATTTAAATACTGTTTTTGTTGACAAGTAAATAAATAAAAATTCTCAGGTGCTTTAGATTATACTAAAATCTGTCACAGAGCCTATTGTTTGTTATATTGGTTGATGGTTTTATCTCAGTTGTCTTGTTTTGCTGCTGTGTACACTCGTTAACAATGAAGTTTAGGCTTTGATTATATTAAGAAATGTCTGTTTTATAAAGTAAAATACCTGCTTTTTATATATATTATAAATATTGTATTGTTAAACACAATATTGTCCAGGGCTAAGGGGTCAGTACACAAGGTAGGTTTTTAAAAATAGCATCAGTGCTTTGAATCCACTTTATGCTGATATGTCAGAAGTGCCACAACATATATTTTCCATTACTTTGTTCTTCTCAGTTTGAAGTTGACCCAGTTTTCCTATTTTATGGTGTTTATATATATAGGCTTTATCTTTAAATGTGTTTTCCTGACTGGTCACAAAGGTTTTTGGATGTTTGAGATGCTTCTCTTCTGGTTCAAGCAGAAATTCAGCCAACACATTGGTAATATTTATTCAGCAGATAAGTAGATGTGGTATCTCAGAAGCAGCACGACTAGTCATGTAAACATACAGTTTTTTTTTTAGTGTGTGTATGTATGGCAGAGTAATTTAAGCCCTAGGTAAGCGCGATACAATTTATTTTCTGTATTTGTAAGCAATCAAGATATCCTCAGGATTTTAGCTTGAAAGAAAAAGGAAACATTGTCACCAAGAAAAAAATTAAGGTTGTTTTACGGATATTGGAAAATACTACAAACTGATATTTTATGAAGGTTTCAGGAACGTTTTAGCATCTTTTAATCTCTAAGATACTTGCCTCAATGTGATTTATACTTACGTATTTGGAAACTAAATGTAATTCTTTCTGCTACTATCTGATTTCTAGGATAGAAATTCTGGTACTAGAAAAACTAGTAACCAATCTAAAAAGTGTTACAAATGTAGAGTCTTCTCAAAAAAGAATATAAAATAATTGTGTAAATAAAATAAAAATTTATATCTATATTGCTACTCATTTATTCAATAAATACTTATTGTACCCCTACTATGCACCCTATTCTAATGACTAGGTCACAACAGTGATTAAGACAGACAAAGTCCTGGCCATCATGGAACTTAGAATTTTCTTTTAGAAAAGATAATTCTGTGCCAGGCATAGTAGCTCACACCTGTAATCCCAGCACTTTGAGGTGCCAAGGCTAAGTGGGGAGGATTACTTGAGCCCAGAAGTTTGAGACCAGCCTGGGCACCATAGTAAGACTGCATCTCTGCAAACAGTTTCAGAATTAGCTGAGTGTGGTGGCACGTGCCTGTAGTCCCAGCTACTCAGGAGGGTGAGGTGGGCACACAATCTGTGAGCCCAGGAGGTCAAGGTTATAGTGAGCCATGGTCATACCACTGCATTCCAGCCTGGGCAACAGAGTGAGACCCTGTCTGCCTCCCATCCCCAAGAAAATAAAAAAAGAAAAGATAATTCTAGAAAACCTTTGTATGTATTCCAAAACAAATAAAATAGTAGATTTCATCTTCTGTATTGACTGAGTATAGGAAAATTAAACATGATGATCTTTGTAATGAATATAAATGTAAGTTTATCTGGGCATTGATTAAGCAAAATGGAAATTCAAATAATACTTTCAGTTCTTACATACATGAGATGTTATTAGCTTAATTTAGTGGTATATGAATTATTCCATTTGATTGTCTAGATTATAACTATAAGAGTAGATTTTGGGAGCAGAAATGATCCTTTTAGATAAGATTATTCAAATAAATTCTTACTAAATACATAATTTTGAGTACATATTTTGCTTTTGTATGATGACGTATTTATAGATAAGTCCTATGTTCAACCAAAATAAATACATTTTATATGTCTTGATACTATTATTTATTACTGTAGAGAATAGAAAATTATTACAATACAATTGTATTAAAATATAAGATGAATATGTACTTACAAAATGAGAGATAAATTATGTCAACTAATGTTACATTCATAGGTTACCCGGTCAACCACTTGGCAAATCATAATGAACAGTGGCATTTCATTTCTCATCAGCTCTGATTTTACTCATTCAGAAGTTTCTGCCAATTTCTAAATGAAGTAAATATGACATGAGATTTGGATATAGTGAATGTTCATAAGAATTTAGGCATTAGGTGACTTTTATCATTGGACACTGGTAGCCAGGAAAATATTCTAAAGTTAATAACAATTTATACAATTCAGTTTTGGATATCTTCTATCAGGGCCATAGTTGATTATTTTGAAAATAACATTGTAATGCAGAACGTAAATTATTCCTTAAGAGAGTTCTCCAGTACATTCAAATAAACTGAAAGCATTTAGTTGCCCTCTTGTTTCCCACAGCATATATGTGTACACAAACACATAATGTTTAGTGAACTATTTCTCCATAATTTAATTTTAGTAGTAAGCATTCTCAGTTTTATCTCAAGTGATACCATAGATTTATTTGGAATTAACAAGAAGGTAGGTTTATCTAAGAATATTTTCTAGAAATTGAGGAAATTTAAAACATTGATGAAGAAAAAGTACATGAATTTGGAATCCCAGGGCATATTTCTGATATTAAAATTGTAGTGAAAATTTTCTTGTAGTTTTATTTCTAAAACTGTTGACCCTTAAAAAAAATCGTTCCAATAACAAAGCATCTCCTTATAAATAACATTATTTTAATACATGAAAATACTAATGAATCTCTATATATGTAATTATATGAGTTTTAATTAAACTTAGATTGAGTTGTAGCTTGAAATTAACCAAAATGTGTGAGTAGCCATTTAGAAAAATATATTTTCATATGGCCCTGAAGCATCAGAGTTCTGAGTTTAGTGCTTACAGTTTAATCAATCATCTTTAAGAATGAAAGGCTAGTGTAAGTTATTATTGAATAAAACTTTAAACTATTTTGGTAAATGTTTTATTCAAGAAAATGCAATATTTTCATTGGGTCCATTTTGAGGTATATTTTAACATGTCACTGACTTTAACAAATAGCTGGAGTTACTATCTTCAACATTTTGATTGAGAATGGTATATATATGTGTTTGTGTATATATGTGTGTGTGTGTGTTTGTATATATAGCACATTAAGACAGTATAAGCCATCTAAGTAGTCAGCCGTATGTATACACACATATATGTATATACACACATATATATGTATATATGATTTTTAACGGTACAATTTAGTAGTGCTTAACTCAAATACCAAAAATATTTGGTAAAATAATCTTATTTCCAGAACTTTAAATTTTTCAGTTAAGTAAAGCATCCCACTATATTTAATTACTGAGTTGTTCTGCTAAAGTGGCTCTAATTTCTTTTGCAGATAACCAAATTTGTGTGGTTTCCTATGCCTATTAGTTGGTAGCAGCTACTTGTCTCTAAGAATCCTCAACCAAAATTGTCAAGTGGTTTCTTTTGATTTAAAATGAATTAATCTTATTCCTCCTTTGAAAATATTCTGGGACAAACAAGTCACAAACTTTTTCACTTCCAGGATTCATGGCAGTTGCCACATATTTTCAGAGTTAGTGAAGAACCACTTATAAATAAATTCAGTACATTACCTTATTTCTTTTTGCTCTATAACATCCTTTATTATCTGTGCTTTTCAAAAATACTCTTTGAATGAATGAACAAAGTGTATCCATGAACTAAAATATGGTGAGTCTATTTAATAGCTACAGTCATATACATAAACATCAATAATATACAGGAAGGTAAATGTATCTTAATTGCATGCATCCATTTTCACTGCATAGGAACATCTCTTATTTAGGTTGATTCTATTCCAATTTAATTTTTCCTTCCCAAACTTAATGAGTAAATAGGGTGATAGAGATTTGCATTGCACATTAAGACAGTATAAGCCATCTAAGTAGCCAAAATATGGACAGATATATTCTTATGATACAAGTGTTAACTCTAATTAAATGAAAACATTATGTAGTAGACTTTTGCTACAGTATTTCCAAAGCAAAACAAAAGTCTACTACATAATGTTAATTTCATCCTTAAATAAAATTTTAGTATTAATTTTGTCATTTAATAAAATTTTAATGCCTTCAGAAAAGCTTTATTTACCAATGTCTTTAGGGAGTTACCCTTACTGAAATTAGATATTGAAAAGGAAAATAAAACACATAAATTTTTAACAATTATCTCTGTTTTTCATCAGTTCATTTTATAAATCTTCACACTAAATTAATAGAGAGGAAATAATCACTGAAAATGGAACTTCAAAAGAATTGAGGTTTAAGTAGAAACATCCCATTTTCTGATTTTTACTCTTGCTTTGATTTAATAATAAAATAATTGCTCTTATACCTTACATTTGAATGTACTTTTATAGCTTTAAAAAAATTTCTTTAGTACACTGTGAACTAGAAAGCATAAGGCCAAAAATCACATAAAAATTCAGTTGTGAATAAAGGGAGAAAAACTCAAGATTTCTGATTCTTGCATGTGTAAACCAAGTAAATATTCTTTATGAATAATACTGTAAAGATAAAAAATTTATACCAGAACAAGAAAGCATGTTTAGACTTAAAAAATGTCTAATGACTATAAACATAATGAAAACACTGAAACAGTCTTGTCTTGTTCACTCGTGCCCAGGGATCTCTCAGGTAAACATCTAATCATTCAAAGTGAACATGTGGCAGAGTCAGCAGATAACTTAAGTACTTAGGGGTGTGAGGTGTGATGGTGTTATCCTCATCAACTTATTAAGGTCTGTCATAGCTCGAATAAGACACATAAACTTTTATGGACTAACTTTCTTCATCTCTAAACTTAACTGGTTATACATGGGATAGTGGAATTTTAATGTCTATAGGACAATTAAAATTACTATGGATTGTTCTAGCCTTTCCTATTTTACATCTCTCAATCCAATTTATTCTAAGAAATGGCTGTGTTAAAATATACAATATTTTGGCTATAATTTAGGATTGAAAATAGAAAATAACATTAGAATTTTCTATCTTATTCTCTGCTCCTTTACAGGAAATTATTGCAATTAAGTGCATATCATTTTAACTCAATTTGCATATTCTTTTAAGGGGTTAGAAGAATTGTAAAGACATATCCTTTGTAGTTTTCTTTAGGAGAATCTTTAATGAAAGTAAATTTCATTGATATTTGAAGAGAAAAAAGGGGCATCCTCAATAAGAGGGTTAAAAATGAAAATAAAAATTAAAAAGTTAGATTATGAGCCTTTGCATGAATATTTGTTATCCAGTTATAGACCACTGGCTCTGAGTTTTATATTTTTATAGATGAGTAAGAAAAGTCTTTGCCTTCAAGAAACAAATATTTAAAGCAATATTTTAATAGCACCACTTGCTAATTCCAAGTAATGCAAAAAACAGTCAATTCTAATTCTATGTAATACTACAAAAACTACAAATACTACAATCTAAGTACTACTGAAATATTTAAAATTAGCAAAACCTGTGCAGTGGTAGTGGTATTATGGCCACTCTTTAGGTAAAAGAAAACTAAAGCATGGAGACATTAAGTAACTTCACCAAAATCGCCTGACTAGCCAGAAACAGAGCTGAGATTACACCCAGTCTGACTCTAGAATTAATTATTTTAGCCAGAGATACAACATAATTACTGCTGTTCAGGTTATGGACTCTCAGTTCACCTCCTGGCTAGATGTTGAATGACCATGTAAGCTAGAACAAAGTAATCTCTAACTCTCAATTTTCTTATTCCTAAAAAGGATAAAAGAGTAGTACCTACTTCTGAATTGGAAAGAAGATATAAGATAATGCAGATAAAGTGAACATGCTAGCACAGAGAAAGCTCTCAGTAAATGTTGTATATTAGTAATATCATCATCACTGTTTTAACAATCATTGATTACTGAGATAATCTAATATATGAATCCATTACATTTTAGGAGATGAAAAGAGGAGGAGGAGTTTGAAAGTTTCACAGAGGAAATGAAATATCAATTGGGTCTAGAAATTAATAGAAGTTGCCAGGGATCAGAAGAAAAGCAGGCTATTTCAAAAAGATGCCTATAACCCTTTGATTGTACAGAAGTCTTATTCAAGGGCCCACCAGATTCTACACGATTTCTCTGTCTTCTCCTATAAAATTTTTCATCTGAATCACCTCTCTTGACCCCTGCCTCCTTATTATATCTTATTATTTCTTCCCTTTTCCTGAGGTGCTTTTTCTCTAACAATATACATGGCTATCTCTTTCACTTTATGTCTTTGCCAAAATGTCACCATTTAAATAAGTCCTTTCCAACCACCCTACTTAAAATTGCAATCTGCCCCTGCCCGTAAACTCCCACCTTTTTACCCTGGTTTACTTTTGTTGTTGGCATGTGTCACCTTTTCCCATACTATATAATGTACTTGTTTGAGCTACTTTTTGTTGTTTATTTTTTGTCTTGTATCAACAAAATGTACATTTCTTGAAGGTAGAGATAATTGTGGTTTTTTTCCACAGACATATTCCAACCACCTAGAACAGTGCCTAGTACATATACATGCACAAGTATTTGTTGGATGAATGAATGAATGATTGGAAATCTTAATGACAGTACATTTTGTGGGTCTTCCTGAATCTCTCCGCTCTCATCTGCTCTACTTGTGCTGAAGATGAGAAAAGGAGTATTTGATCTTCCAGTCAGTTGCCCAAGCACTGTGGGGACCAAGCATAAATTTCCCATAACTATATTTTTATTTCGAGCTCCAATACCTCCTGAGCCTGCAGATCTAATTACCAATCCTCTCTTCTCCCCTTACTTCTCATTCTCCCACTATGCTTATGCCTTCTTCCCTGTGCTTCAGGAACAAGATTCCATTCCCAACAACATCTCCCATTGATTTCAGCCATGAAATCAATCGTGAAGTCTCTGCCCGCCTACCACCCATGATCCCCTCTCCTGACCGTAGAAGCAATCAGGTAAATAAGGACCTTAATGTCAGAGAGAGAGAGTCATTTGTTAGTGATTTCCCGGCACCTGATTTCATGGTTTCGTTTCTTCATTCCAGAACAAAGATACACCCATAAGGCGTGTGTCAGAATCTATCTCTTCCACTCTCTTTGCTGTATAGTATATAACAGAAACAGCTTAGGAGCCAGATAGACTTAGATTTTAATCCTAGCTTTGCCACTTTCTAACTGAGTAGCCTTTCCCTAAGCCTGTTTCTTCATCTACAAAATGGAAATGACACATTCTTAAAGGATTTTCATGGAGTTAAAATACCTTCATACCCCCGTCAGTGCCTGCCATAGTTATCCCTCAATATATTGAGTACCCTCTTTTCTAACTGGTAAGGGAATATGATGTCTCCTTCCTCTATTTCTTCCTTTTTTATCTTAGAAGTGGGATGTCAGATTAACACGAGTCTGAAAACACACAGCGGAAACCCTGAATTGAAGGGGCAAGAGAGTGTGAACACAATTTCTGGCGAAAGTGGAAGAGATTGGGAGAGATGAGCAGTCTCAGAACTCTGTAACAGCCTGTGAAGGCTTGTACCTTGATATGTGTTCCTAGTGCCTAGCAGAACTTGGTATATAGTAGGTACTTAATTAGGATGTCACACATTAATAAGTAAAGACAATATTTGTCTCAACATTGTTGGGGGAAAGGGATATCAGTAAAGAAAAATAAGCTTAATTTGTAGATAATATTAAATACACATTCTTAGGGTTTCACTCTTTTGTAATAAGTGTGAGCTTCTTGACCACAATATTTTACATTGCTTAAATATATGGTACTTCAGACATTTTAGGCTAATTAGACATATGTAAGCTGCCGTAGAGAAGCAAACTTTTTATAGAAAAATTATTTCTGTGGGAAAAATGCATTTCAAATGTTCAATGCACATATGTACTTTTAAACAGTAGAATAAACTGGGGACTGTGGTTTGCAATGTGATTAAAATGCTATGTGCTTTAAAAATACTATATAGTTTACACAAGCATCTATGAAAAATTTTTAAATGAATTTAATAGTTTATATAAATACTTTCATTTATGTAAAACATCTTTAACTATAGCATTTTTCTTCTCTTTTCTTCACAATTTGTGGGGAACAGAACGAAAAAATCTTTGTAGCACCAAGTTTCAACTTGTGAAAGTGGAGGGCATTTCACCCCTTTGAAGCCTTTCAGCACCTAAACTATTACCATCATCACATTTGTCATTATTACGTTTCATCATTGTATTTGTTTGGTCATCAGCAGAGGCTAAGTTGCTCAGTAGGGATTCATATTGTAGACATACTTGTCTAGACTAATGAAATGTCAGCTTCTCGCATCTTCTGTTGGGCAACTTGTGTCTTCCACTTGGCACCAATTCTGGTTTTCATTTTATTTATTCATTCATCATTCATTCGTTTATTTATTTTTGAAAAGTACTGACTGACAAAATCATTTAGGTAATATAGTTGCCATTTTTCATGTCTATTGCGTTTATCATTGTATGATGTTAATGTAGCTTTATTCATCATATATTTTGTGTTTAACATTTCATTCCACAGGCACTCCAGAAAGTCTGAAAGATCTAGCATCCAAAAACAGACTAGGAAAAGCACTACCTCTGATGCAGAAAGGTAGGCTTGGTGTTGTGGTGTGCTGACATCTTCCATTTTATGAGTATATTTAGGGGTGCTGTCACTCATTTTACATGATCAGTTCTTAAACACAATTGTGATGTTTAAAGGCATTCATGTAACTAAACCTACCCCTAAATGGAAATGATCTCATTGAAGAAGAGAAGGATAATTTCAAGGCATTTCTTAAATCTTAGGGTTTAAAAAATAATTATGTATTTCTCTTAGTGATCATTCTGATTACTAATAAGGATTAAATCCATACTCATTCCTATATACATATTAGAACATTAATATTTTGTTTCTGATATCATTTTAAATATTACCAATGAATGTAGTGCCTGGAATATGCAAATTATTGACTGTCTTATTTATCTAAATAATGCCATCTTTTAAAAAAATCACTTTTCTACAAATTTATATTCTAATATTCTACTGGTATATTATAACCAAGGATATACATTGAGTTAGTGTAAAAATTATAAGAGATTGCTAACCTTTTGTTTGCAATTTGTCCAATTCCACAAAGGTTTTAAGTATTTTTAGGTACAACATATTGACACTTTTTGTTGTTAACATGGTATAAAAAGACCTAAGAATTGCAACTAACATATATTCATTCACCCATTCATTTATCCAACAATGATTGAGAGCATGTAAAGGGACACAGATGTAAATAAATGAGTGTATTCAAGTATCATAGTTTTCATATAGAGGTATGCACAGGTACAGTATGAACATAAGGAAAGGTGTGGGGTAAGGATGTAATTAGGAAATGCTTCATAAACAGATGTCCCTTGAGCTAAATCCAAATACATAAAAGTATGTGTGAAGAGTGGAGTATTCTAAGAGGGGACAACGTGAGAAAACACTGAGATTGGAAATATTTTCTTGAGTTTGGGGAAATGATACCAGTTTTGGGATGGAGAACAGGATTCAGTGGATAGAAAAGAGGCCTGAAAATAAAATCAGAGAAATTCTGAGAGGTTAAATGAGTGACATCACTATGCCATGTTAATACCATGCTAAAGAATTTCAACTTCTTTATTGATCTGAGAGCCACAGATGTACTTTAAACATGGGAGGCAGAAGATCTGTTTTGAGTTCCAGAATTATAGATCACTTTGATTTTTGGAAGGTGGACCAAAGGACCTAGGGGTAGATGCAAGGCATCAGCCAGGCTATCCCAATAGGCCTAGTAGAGATAGAATTTGTACAATTCAGTGATTCATTCATTTAACAGATATGTACCAACTATGTGCTAAGTTCAAGTAATAAAATAACAAGTAGCAAAAGAGAAAAGCTTTCCAGAGGATATTAACACTTGAGTTGAGATCTGAAAAATGAGTAGGTGTGAGACATATCAATGGATATGGTAGGTAAAAGGGAGATGAAATTTACTTCTGGACAGTGGTCTGTGGAGATATGACTATTTAGGGAACTTGATTTACAATGGAGTAAGGATACAGGGGACTCACGAAAAGTGTTGAGTAGTAAAAGGAGTTGGACTTTGAGGAAGGAAATTGATCGATAGCCTTTGATGAAACCATGTTTGATTTTCACGTTCTTTAATCCCAGCTCAATTAACTGCAATTTCTTTACCATCATTGTAAATAACTATGATTTCTTAGATAAATTTTCAATCTTCAACCATCATTTTCAGCCCCTCTACAGAATTTCAATTATTTTGATATGACTAAACCTTTTCCTTGAAGTTGTATTCTTTTAATTCTATTCAGTATTCTTTCATTCATTTTTTAAAAGTACTAGTTGAAACTGGGCATGGTAGCTCACACTTGTAATCCCAGCACTTTGGGAGGCCAAGGCAGACAAATCACCTGAGGTTGGGAGTTTGAGACCAACCTGGAGAAACCCCATCTCTACTAAAAATACAAAAGTAGCTGGACATCGTGGTGCATGCCTGTAATCCCAGCTACTCAGGAGGCTGAGGCAGGAGAATTGCTTGAACCTGGGAGGCGGAGGTTGCAGTGAGCTGAGATTGTGTCATTGCATTCCAGCCTGGGCAACAAGAGCAAAACTCCGTCTCAAAAAAAAAAAAAAAAAAAAATTGCTGGCCGGGTGCAATGGCTCAAGCCTGTAATCCCAGCACTTTGGGAGGCCGAGACGGGCGGATCACGAGGTCAGGAGATCGAGACCATCCTGGCTAACACGGTGAAACCCCGTCTCTACTAAAAAAATATAAAAAAAACTAGCCGGGCGAGGTGGCGGGCACCTGTAGTCCCAGCTACTCGGGAGGCTGAGGCAGGAGAATAGCGTAAACCCGGGAGGCGGAGCTTGCAGTGAGCTGAGATCCGGCCACTGTGCTCCAGCCTGGACGACAGAGCGAGACTCTGTCTCAAAAAAAAAAAAAAAAATTGCTAGTTGAGTGACTACTGTGTGTAGTTATATATTAAGGATATATTAGTGAACAAGTTTTTTGGCAATAGTATATACTATTTTAGAAAATGATAGATGATGTCAGAGTCAACTGGAGGTGCTTAACTCCAGATTAGTGATATTGAAGCATCTGCCTTTGCAACTCTGAAAGTAATCTGCGAATAAACACAAATCCTCCAATCAGAATAGCAAGGATTTGATAGACTTTTATTTTCAAATGTATGGCACTTACGAATTATATTCCTAGTACTCTTGCCTTTCCTTTGCTTATAGTTTAAAGTAGAAAGCTGTAACCTTTTAGATGTGCTTGATTATAATTAAAGCTTTTCATTGATTTTTATTAGAGTGTAAGCTACATGCCTAGTTTCTGTGTGAATTGTTGAATAGCAAGTTACCAGAGAAGAACTGTCCTGGGTTTTCTAATTTATGTTAGCTGTGAATAAGAGCTATCAAGAAGATACCTTGAATTTACGTCTAGCTACACGTGAACCGAAGACACAGTATAAATGCTTTGGACACTGACTCCTGGCCTTTGAGAGTTGATAACTTCCCAAAAGGAGTCATACTACACAGTTTTGCATTGGTTTCTGGCAAAATTTGCTGTTTAATGATCATAATTTTAAAGGCCTTTTATTGCCCTCAACAAACGTAACCTCATGACAGATAGCCTTGTAAGAATATATTTCGAAAGAGATGATGACCAGCTGTGGTTAGGAGACAAGTAGAACTGATTTATATCTTTTGTGCCAAGCCACTTAAGCATCATATTTTCTTGGGAAGCTTCTTGATAAGATAAAAGTCTAGCTTTTCATCTTCATGTGAATTCACCCATGAGAACTGCTGCCCATCATTTCTGCATTCCATTCTAGTGACTTTTCTTCTTGTGGAAACTACACTCTACATTCTAACTGGGGGATGCTTTATTTCTTTATTGGGACTACTATTTAGAATTGCTTACATAGGCATTTTATGGTGTGTTCTTGCAAAAGAGCCTGTGCAGGCCTGTAAGGGACCAGCACAGTAGGAGCCACTTTGAAAATTTGACCTTAAATACCACATACATGTCCATCCTTTAACAAGTTGTTTAAAAACAAAAACAAAAAACAAAACCATATTTTTTTTTTAGGTTTTGGTAGAAGCAATTTACTGCAAGTCCATTTGCAGCAACAAAAATGTCTGACTAAAGATTCAAATTTTTATTGAGAAGTGTGTTTTACTTAAGTGTAAATCAAAACTCTAGTCTTAGGCCGGGCGCGGTGGCTCAAGCCTGTAATCCCAGCACTTTGGGAGGCCGAGACGGGCGGATCACGAGGTCAGGAGATCGAGACCATCCTGGCTAATACGGTGAAACCCTGTCTCTACTTAAAAATACAAAAAACTAGCCGGGCGACGAGGCGGGCGCCTGTAGTCCCAGCTACTCGGGAGGCTGAGGCAGGAGAATGGCGTAAACCCGGGAGGCGGAGCTTGCAGTGAGCTGAGATCCGGCCACTGCACTACAGCCTGGGTGGCAGAGCAAGACTCCGTCTCAAAAAAAAAAAAAAAAAAAAAAAAAAAACTCTAGTCTTAGATGAAGGAGCGTAGGCATGGATTGAACTCAGTGGTAAATGTTTAGATACCTATTTGGAGATGAACTAGAGTCAGGCATACATAAGTTTGAATTAAACCTCTTTTTTTTTTTTTTTGAGAGTCTCGCTCTGTTGTCCCGGCTGGAGTGCAGTGACACGATCTCGGCTCACTGCAACCTCTGCCTCCCAGGTGCAAGTGATTCTCCTGCCTCAGCCTCCTGAGTAGCTGGATTACAGGCGCACACTACCATGCCCAGCTAATTTTTGTATTTTTAGTAGAGACGGGGTTTCACCATGTTGGTCAGGCTGCTCTTGAACTCCTGACCTGGTGATCCGCCTGCCTCAGCCTCCCATAGTGCTGGGATTACAAGCGTGAGCAACCATACGCAGCCACAAACCTCATGTTTTAAAAATGAAGAGATACAGATATACATATTAGAGTGGTAGTTGTTAAATACCATTGTTGATATATTTTGATTCCACAAACTCTCAAACACAGTTCTGTTAAGTCCTGCCAAATAATTTGATACTTGGACATATGATTTGTGTTATAAGATTCATGGCACATCCTGAGATGTGAAATTACCATTTTTTTTCTCATGATACACAAACAATCCTATCTCTCTAGACAGAAAAGAGAGCAAGCACTGGAGCTGGACAGACCTGTGTGGATCCTGCCTCTACCACATTTTAGCTGTTTATCTTTCTCCGAGTCACTCTATGACCCTCAGTCATAAAATCAAATAAAAATAAAATAAAATAGTAATAATAACACTTCCTAGTGTGTGAGAATACAAAAAGGTACATAGGTTTATACTTGTGTGTGTACACATGTAGATACATGTATGCATGAATACATGCATGCCTGCATATGCGTGCAAACACTTTCAGTTCCTGTCATGAATAGATGACCCTATACTGATACTCAGTAAGGAACAGCTGTTACTGTTATGTTATTTATCCATCCTACACTCCCTGTTTCATTCTCTAACAGGTTGTTCTAAATCTCTGTCATTCTTCTTAACATCCTTACATTCTTAGCACATCCCATTTCACTGAAAAGATCAGGGCACAACAGCCTGGATTCTTTCAACTTTACATCCTGTACCTCAGAATATCTTGATTAATTGTCCTTTCCTCTTGCCTAAAAACAAACTATACTTGGTTCTAGTATCTCTCCTCTGCAAAACCTTGCTCTTCTCTCTGCAAGCTCTGCATTTTTCCTCTCCCCAGCTTCCCCTTCATAATTCATCATTGCTACCACATTCCTTTCTTCCTCTGGCAAAGTGGCTTTCTGTGCTTCTCCTTTGGTCTGTGATCTCATGCTTGTTACAGAGTGGCTGGGGGCAGGAACTCTTTCATTATTGAGGGACTTTTCATGTCAAAGAAAAAAGCATATCTTGTGCTAAACGATTAACCTCAAACATTACAGGCTGTTTTCAGACACTGCAAGCCTTGTGGTTCAGGAGATGGAACACTATATGTGGTTGAGCTGTGAATGTTCACCCAGGAAGCCATTTATTTGCTCCTGAGATTGCTTTTTATACTTTTGCCATTTAGTTTGATGTCACAGAAAGTTCACCTAAATTATTTACATTTCAAGTCACATTTGAGCTTTTCTTTTAGTGCTTGTGAATTGCTTTAAGGAATGGGGCAAGATTTAAGTGAAATTGTAATATCCATGACATTTCTCAGTAATAAGGTGAAAACTGTGTAATTCCATTTGCAAGCCACATTTAGAAAGTGTATCTTGAACAAGGATTGAAGTTTATTGTCATGATAATGGCTTTCAAAGAGTAATAGATAAAACTCTCGTCACTGGAAAGGACTTGATGATGTACTCTATCCCATAGAAATTAATTCTATATAGTTGAGTTAATGTGGATAGTCAATTTAGAATAAACAGTTTTAATATATAGAACACTATGAGTTACTTTTTATTTTAATTTGGAAATTGAGGAAACAGCCCAGGTTTCAGGGTTTGAATTATAGTATGATAAAGCACTAATTGATAGCTTAAGAAAGTAAAATACACCTTTATTAAAGATCTAAGCTGAACATCTTTTTGTTATCTTCAACCTGACATTTTCCCGTTTTGTTGTTCTTAAATGAATAAATACTCAGAATCAAAATCATTATAAAAATAATTTTACTTAAAAGGAAAAGAAAAATTACCAATCTGAATAGAAGTTGAATGACACTCCTTTATGTGCTTTTGGTGATAAATATGTATTCTTTATTCTCACACATTTTTAGTCACTAAGTGAATTTTACAGTATTGCTTTAAAAGGGATAAGGTATCATTTTATTTCTGTCAAAATAATACATGCTAGGTATTTTAATCATGCATTTTGTTTAAAATATATACCAAAATCAATGAAAAAAGCCAAAGCATGCATTTATAAAAATAAGTATATATATAAACATCGTTTTTTAATTTTTAATTCATTAATTGGCTTTACAATAATTTTAAACACCATAGTAATATAATCGTCAAAATATGGATACATACATTTTCAGATATTGTTATATCTGAGAGAACATGTTTTTATCCATATTTAAGCCATTTATATTTAATCAGATGTATAATTAATGAAGCATTCTCCATCTTATATTGTTTTAATTTTTTTGTCTACTTAGATTAACCTCAAAAGGCAGCCTTCTTCTGTTATTTTTGGCATAGTCTTGCTTATTACAGAGTAAAATTATGAAGATTGTAAAAATATAGAGGCCTACAGTGTTTCTTCTTGAAGGCAAGCACTTGAAGCTTCTCTGTATTCATCATCCTAATTACAGTCACTCATTCAAGCAACATACTTTATTGAGCTCTTGCTCTCTATGCAGCTATGTTGTAGGCACTCGAGATAGAGTTCTATAAAACAAACAAAACAAAGCAAAAAGCAAACAAAAAAACAGAGACAGGAATCTCTGCCCTTGGTGGAACATACAAGAGGTTTATTACATTAGAGCAACACCAATTAGCCTTTTAAAACCACATGGCATTCACATTTGCAATAATAACTTGTCAGTTTGATTTGAATTCCATTTCAATAATTGCGTGATGGGTTCTCTTCTTTGAAATTACTGTCATGTATGAGTAACCAGGTTTTCCTTGGACAAATGTGTTGGTATCAAAGTTAATGTGAACCTGCTGACTGAAGATCTTTTTTGGCCCTAATGTTTTAGGGTTCTCCCAACATGTCTTTCTAGAAGGGGACACGCAGCCCCAAGAACAACTGATCAGCCAGTCATTAGGGGAAAACATCCTGCTCGCTCAAGGTCGAGTGAGCACTCTAGTGTCAGAACACTGTGTTCTATGCACCACCTTGTCCCTGGAGGGTCGGCGCCACCTTCTCCGCTTCTGACAAGGTCGCTATTCAGTGTCCCCCTCAGCATTCATGTCCTGCCTCCGGGTGTTGGTGTGGTGTTGTACCTTCCTGAGCACTCGAAGCTTTCACTCATTTTGACACCATAACTTTTAATCCTTTCTTTGTGACACTTAAATCTCTCCCACATCCTCTTTTACTTGCATCTATCTTCACTGTGCTGGTGGTATTCTATAGTTTCTGCCAATTAGCTCTCATTGAAAATTAAATTTGGCTGTGTTATGTCCTTTCATCTGTTTGTGGCATATTCATATATAATTTTTTTAATTATGTGAAATTTTTATGATAAGTTACCTGGAATTAAATGTGTGCTTACTTTAGAAAGCATAAGAGGAAATTTTAAGAATCTTTTATATGTGTTCATTAAAGTGTTAAAATGTGTTAAAGTTCTTTAGTTTGAAAAGTGTTTAAATGCCAACAGATGGAAGTCCGCATAATCCTGGGCAGTAGTAATACATCTGCTCACTTCTCAAATTTTTATTTGTAATTTTAATGTTAGCACCAGTGTATTTCATAACATGTGTCCAGGATTATTTTAAGTATCTTTCAAATTTGTTCCTATTTAGAAATAAAGTACAAGTGAGTGGTAATTTATAAAAGTCTGCAGCTAGAATTCTTATCAGTTATAAATAATTCTGTAGTCTAGATCAACTTAACAGTAGCAGTTTAGGCAACAGCCTTTCTTACCTCACTTATCCATGTTGTTAGGATCAGAGGCTGTAATTAGATATATTTGGTTCAGTAATGCCGAAACTGAATAACTTGCCCAGGTAGAACAACTTAATAGAAAGTTAATGAAAATAAGTGAATTGGATTCTGCTCAGTTTAAGAATTCATTATGTAGAACTGTGTGTGGTGCACATTGCCCTATCTCATTTAACCCTTTTTTGTAGTATTCCATTTATACATATCATAAAAAGTGTTTGATTCTGCTCCCATTGGCCCAGTGAGGGGGGTTATGTCTAATTTAATAGTAACAGAAAGGAGGAAAGATTTTTGTCAGACCACGTTGGAATTTCATTATTTCATGCCCACTTTGCTTTTTGCCTGCAGAATGCACCGACAGAGAAGTCCAACACAATCTCCTCCAGCAGACACATCGTTCAGCAGTCGTAGGGGAAGACAGCTCCCACAAGTGCCAGTGAGAAGCGGCAGTATAGAACAAGGTATCCGATAAAGAGAGATCATTGTCCAAAAATCTTGGATTTGAGAACCACCTCTATTTATACCCCTTTTATTAAATGAATGGTATTTTGATTATATATAGTTTGCTGAATCCTAAAAATTTAATTTTCTTACAGTCTTTATCCCCAACACCTAGTGACAGTGGTTCATGGCATGCACACAATTTTTGCTGAGTGAGTTTTGCTGGATGAATGAATTTTAGATGATCATTTAACAGAAGGGATGGAGGCCTAGAAACATCTTATTCCAAAGGGACAAAGGAAGAAAATAAAATTCTAAAATTGCAGTACAATATGGCATTTTGTGTATTAAAAGAATATTTTACCTTTAAAAATATGTTTTAAAAATTAAACTTAATCATTCTGAATCCTTTACTATTTTTTTCGTTTAACTTGATTAGCAGTAGCCTATATTTTAATATGTTTGATGATAAAAAAATGACAAAACACATGTTTTAGTGTCTTCAGCAATTCATATTGCTTAAAGATTTTCTTATTTTATGCATATATTATTGCTTCATTTTCTGAGCAACAAAGAGAGAGAGAGAGAGAGAATGTATACAGTCTGATTTTAGTAGAAACTAAATTCTCTAAACTACCTGAGCTAGATGTTTTAGACACTAGGTTAAAGTAGTATTCTTCCTGTGACCCAAAGTGCTATCACATATCTTAGTAGGTGAAATGATTTGTATCATTATTTTTTATCACATATTTTTAATCAGGGATTTGGTAAGCAATTTACTAAAATAATTTCTACTTTGGGATTGTAATATAAATGTAATAGAATTATTTTTAAGATATTTATTAAAAACCTTCATCCCTGTGAAACAACTGAAAGGTTAACACTTTGATTATTTTTTTCAGCAGTGTTATTGTTGCTGATGGAAAACTTGCATTTCATTTTATATTGAGGGTACGGGGTACTTGTTTTTCTCACTTAACTGAAGTGCTTTACTGAATGTATCACAGAAATGTTAAAGATCTCAGAAGGTAAATGCATTGTTTCAAAGACTGATGTGGCATAGATTGCCATGCAGAATACTTGATTATAGGAAAATTAGTGTAGATTTTTAAAGGTATCAACTTATTAATAGAGTAACACTGGTGTGATAAACTTTTGAGTTTATATTTTTGAAAATACATTCTATTGATACTCCATGCTTTAGTTTTCAGGGTTGCTAAAAGGGTTTTCATTTAGTGAACCATGAAAATACGATGCATTGTGAAACTCTGACTTTCTTTTTTAAAATAGCAGTTAATTCATTGGAATTATTAATTGACATGTTTAACATTTTTCCTCTCCTCTCTGGGAACATTTTAAAATTATTCATAATTAATCTGGCAATAACCCAGATGAAATTGTTTTAACATTTATTTTTTAAAACAAAAGTTGGTGTTTATTTAACGTATCTATTCATGAGCTCCTGTTGCACAACTGAAAGAACTACAAATGTGGGTGTTTAGTTACAAAGTCGGTGTTACCGATCATATTTTACTAAAGATTGATATTCTAAAACTCGTGTGCTCCTAAAATTCTTTGCATTTCCTCCAGTTGCAAATAAAACATTTTATGAGTTCAAAAGCATATAAGGGTACTACATATAACTCTCCTGTAGTGAGATTGTGGTTACATTATTTCATTATTTCTGTATAAATAAGAATTGCTTCCACAAAATCAGTTGTATTGTACGTTGGATTTTGGTTTTTTTAAAAAAGCTCATGTTCTATTGTTAATATCAATGTTACTGTTTATGATATTTGTATTCACAGTCTTTCAGAGAAATCATCAATTTGTAAGGATTGAATTAAGGTGGGAAGAAGGGAATGACTACATTGGTGGAGTTATTTTGATATTTAATATGACAAATACACTAATAAACATTTTGGTTATTTGAGTTTCCTGAAATATATGATCTTTAGAGTTATATACGTATAGCTTTTTAAAAATGTGACAACAAACATGTATTTTATATATATATAAATGTCCTATAAATAAAAGAGACTTGGTGTTTTTTTTATGATATAAATACGTGCTTTGGGACTTTTGGTAAATGATCATACTGTCTGCCATCATCTTTTTATGATTCTATTTCAAAATGAACAGTTCACATGACAGCTTTGTTTGTCCTAAAATATGTTTATAAAAGTAAATTTTAATTTGATGTATGAGTTAGATAGGATTTAGCATGTTCTATTTAAGATTGATTTTATTGTTGTTCTTAAGGCTATAGAATTATGTCATTTTATTCTTTCGATATTGTTTGTTAAACTTTAGTTCCATCTCCCATGAAAATTAATGCTGACCACAGTCTATTACAATTGATTAAGCCCCTACTGCACTTAACTTCCTTCCCATTTTTTCTTTATTTTTAACAAAGGGTGGTTTTCTGTTTAGAAAATAATTTGATAAACAGCTGATTGGTAAGAACAAATATTTCAAATGGTTTAGATTACTAGATACTGATACTCCTTCTTGAGGCACTTATAAAATAATTTTATTCATACACAGTTTCTGGGTACAGGTATCTACGTTACTGATTTTGGAATGTATGCTGGGACAATTTGACTGTTTCACTGAAAGTATGTTTTTTTTGTTTTTTTTTGTAAATCAAATATACTACTCTCTATTTATACCATAAAGGCAGTATCTCTTAAAGGCTAACATATCATTTGAAAAGACATGTTTACTCAATTTTTGAAAAGGTGTTTTAAAGTTTATTTTAAAAATTGAGAGTGCTAGCCTGTTTGCTACATAGAGCCTGATTATGTTAAAGTAGATTTAGGGGAAAAACAAAGAGGTGATCACAATACAGATTTTTGAGGTAGAGTACTTGAAAAAGTAGCCTTATAATTTAAGTAACTCTAATGGTATGTGATAATTGAAAGCAAAGACTTCCACAACGTTTTTCTGGTTATATTTCAACACGATATCCCAGCATATCCCTTATGTATAATAAGGCTGAAGACAGCTTATTTGGTTGTGTAAAAATGGATTTCTGAAACCAACCAGTAACTTTTTTTGTGCTCAACTGGATCTTTTAAAGAAGTATTTAGAGATCATTCACAAACTAACAGTAAATGATGTGTTAGTTATGTTTTATATCTTCCATTATTATATCACCTACCTAAAACTCCAATGATATTCCTCCTCAAGAATATAGAAACAGGCCATTAGTCCTCTGTAAATAGTACAAAACAAAGAGGTGGATATAAAGCCTTATAAAATGTCTAAGAAGTATAGTCTCTACAAAACAACTAATTTTACTTTGGTGTATTGTAATGTAATTAATTTGAGAAGAAAGAAAGGATTACTTAAATTAGAATTTTCTTTAATGTGGAAAGTGTTACAGAATAGTTTCCATGGTGCAAACAAAGTGTAAAAATGGAATTCATTTTTTATTTATCAGATAAAAAAAAAATTTCATTTTGTCATATGAGCCTTTATCATATGAACTTTCATTTTTGAAATGATAAAAATTTTTGTTATGAAAATTAAGTATGCTTTTAAATACTTTTCCAACAAAAATCACAATGGATTTGAAATGTTTTAATAAAATTGGTACTGAAATTTTATACAGCTCTTAAAAGGAAAGAAAAAATAATACAGAATATATTTTTCAAATGCCAAACATGCTAATTTCCCAAAGTTTTTGTTTCATTTTAAATCTTTAAATTGCTGTATTCATTCTTTCTTTGATTAATTTTAGTACCATATTTGGGAACTCATGATTTTTCATTGCGATTTATCATGTCACATTATATGTTATGCATTTTAATTATTCATGCCATTGTGTTAATTCACATTTCCATGTCTAACTATAAATTTGCTGATTTCTTTCTTTTGTTTCCATCATTATGTGCATTTAATTCATTGAAGAACAAGAAAAATATAACTCTTCCACAAAAGGTAAATATAAACATAACTTTTTAACCATTTAATATTGTTACTTTTAAAAATAATAATATACAAGAGTTATATAACTGTATTTATTGAAATAATGAGCAAAATTAACAGGTAGCTATTTTCCTGAAATGACTTTGTAGTGTATTTGATATTAATTATTTCATTTTCTATGTTTACATCAAATAGATTACTTTAAAATTAATGTTTTTTAAAAAAAATTATTTAAAATTAATTTTTTTTTTTAATTTATCTACACTGACAACTAGAAAACAACTCTCCTTGGAAAATGACATTTTCTTTGTTTCTGTTTATTTGCATTCCCCTGCTCTCATCGATAAAAGATTTAATTCTTCTATTTAGAGTGATACCTGGTAAAAGTAGAAAATCTCTGGATTTTACTTTCCAGATAGCAGTAACCTTAGTCAATGTTCTAGCTCTGGCTGCAGTCATACATCCAAGAAGCTGCTGCCTAAATGTTACTTTGGTTTGCCTCAATACTGTTAAAATACCCATTAATTTTATCTTTCTGAGAGTCATAGGAGAGGAAAACCATTCAGCATTTTTGGTCTTTGGTCTTTGCACTTGAATTTCAAATAGATTGCAGGATTCCCCCGACAGTCATATGCTGCCCACACCATTTTCTGTTCAGAGTTGCTGTTGGCCTGATGATTAACTATTTGAACATACGTTTTCAGCTTAATGTGATAAAGTTAATTATATTTAATAATTATGTAATTCTGTATAATTTAATAAAAGTACATTTTCTCAATATTTGAAAGTGGACTAACAATTGAATTAATTTGTTGTCCATAGTAACGACAAATTAACACAAAGCTAGTTCTGAAAATAACATCATTCCTATTTTATGAATAAGGAAACAAGTTCAGAGAGATTATGACATTTGCCCAAACTGCTCTTCAGTAGTAGACTACAAACCCAGATCTTTTTACTTTTGACCTTTTCCACTACATGTTGGTGTATCCTATTTTAGTAAGTACAAATCCCAAATATATTATTTCTCATTCTTAGTGTATCTAGTTATGCATTATGTATCTCTCAGTATTACAAAGAGAACATTTTCAATTACATATTTAATCTGTATTTATAAAAATGTATTTAACAATATTTATATTCAGGCACTATACATATATATTATTCTGGCATAGTGTCTGATATGTTAGGCAATACATATATTAATTAAAAATTTAAAAATTCAATGAGATCAAGATGTTTTGGCCATAGATTTTGCATAGATTTCTAGCCATCCTGCATTTTTACGTCAGATATTGGAAGCACAACATTAGATTCAGTAGTACAAGAATGACCAATGTAATTTTGCTTAAGTGCAGAAGAATGTAGTTGGATTTGCAAGATAAATTTTAGTGTGCTAAAAGTATTAAATTCATATTAGAAATGGCCATGACCTAATTCCTTTATCCAAAAGAAAGAAAAATATAATAATTCTTCATTTAGAGCTCTTTCCATATATATTACTAGAAAAAGCTGTACCTAGCTAAATAAAACAAAACAAAATCCATAAGTATAACCTAAAGTCTGCATGAAATATGCACATTTAGGGCCTCTCTGCAGAGCATGTCAATTTATGTTTTTATACCGTCAGTGTGTCCTGGCTGAGAGGTGTCATCACCTCTCCAAGCATTCCTTGGAAACAGGATATAGAAATGCCTCACAGAATAGACCACATTTTTAGAAACAGCCAAAGAAGCACATCCCAAAATGCATTCAGCAAGGTATAGGTCAGAAAAAGGATGCTGCGCCTCTCTTTAGGGATTTAAGATGACACAGTTTAGCCACTGAACATGGCTCTCAAAACCTCAAAAGGATACAAGCAAGCTCAAGGAATTTCATTAAAATCATATTTTAAGCTCACATAAACCAAAAGAAAGCAAAAGTTCACAGCATAGAAATCCCACTTCTGTGAGCTGAAGTTTATCTTTGCTGGGATCTCTCTTATTAGAGAATTCAGGTTATTGTGAGTAAATCCCGGATAAATGAAGACCAATACACAAGATAAGGGGTTCATTAGTCACGGTTTTTTTTGATTAACTATGGATGAACTTGTAGGACCACCAGTGGTTCCAGTTTGTCAGGCACTGAGAGTTTTCCCAAGATGCAAGACTTTCAGTGCTAAAACTGGGACACCTCTAAGCAAACAAGGATGGTTGGTTACCCTATAGGGAACCAGTCTATTAATTTTCCAGCATATGTTTGTAAAGTCACATAAAGAGAAGTGTGAAATACTGAAAACATTACTAATGGTAGATAGGCTATATTGAACACTTACTATATGTCAGTGACTCTACTAAAAGTGTTACATATTTATCTCATTATATTTTCACAACCACCTGAGATCTATTAGTATGCTTATTTTCCCGCTGAAAAGTTAAAAGTTAGATTAAAAACTTGGCCCCTTATCAGTCAATATTTCATTTTATAAATGATAGAATAGAAAACGAGACAGAAATCCCTCTCCAGGGAACTTGTTCTCATCCGCTTTGCTCTGTAGGCTCTTCAACATTCAGACAGCATTTACTGAGTACCTGCTTTACATGCATCACCACATAATTATAGTAACACAATATACAACTGCAAGGAATGTTTTTTTCACCCCATTTTATTAAAATAGAGGGAAAGAGGTTAAGTTGAATGCCAAAGGTAACCAAGCTGCTGTGAGGCAAAACCAGATTTTAAATCCACAGCCCATGTTCTGTGCCCCACACAATGTTCCTGTAACAATCACCACTCAACACTGGGATTTTGGAGAGGCCCACTTAGTTTTTCCTCCCTTTCCTTATTGATTCAGTTTTGCATCTCTCAGTTAAACCTTCTACATTTGGCCTGCTCCTCCAATTGCTATACAGATAACAAATCCTTTGGCTTGAAAGTTAACAAAGTTAACAAAGATAACACATCCTTTGGCTTGAAAAGTTAACCAAGGAACTATAAATGTTCATAGTACTTTGTTTATGTTTTAACTCCCTCTTTTATGTTGACAGATTAAAGACCATATCATTTTAGTCTTCACAAACTGCTTTATAGGCCTATTTTAAATTATTCATTCTAAAAGTAAGCCAATTTTTCCCTCTCTGCTACATTTCTTGGACAGTTTTAAAGAGCCCATGAATGTAGTTTGGGGGCATCGAAATAATGATATAAGAAGATCAAAACTGAACCAGAAATTAAATGACTTCAAGGTGAGAAAAAATGTTATTGTCATAATAAATTTATGATTTATATGCCTTTAGATAGAATTTTTAAAATGCATTAAGTTCTTGGCTCTTGGGAGCAATTTTGAATCATAACAAAACACATCATATTATCTTTTCTACAAATATTAATTTCCTTTATCATAATGGTGTGTAATTTATACACATGGAGAATGAAAGGCAATTAAAGTAAGTAAATTATTTATAGGAACAAAAGAAATAGCATTTTGGTCCTTTTTGCTTTTCTATTTCACTAATAAAATATGTAATGATTACTGTAACTAGATCTTAGAGATTGTAACTAGATCATTAGGATTGTCTCTAGTCAACTATATTTTTAACTACCAGGTTTCTTTAATAAGTTCTCAAATAAGTTAACTGTGCTTTCCTTCTTTAAATGTCAGTAAGAACAGTTTGAATGCTAAGTTATGCAAACTATATTTTCCGTGAAAGTTATGAGCATTAACTTTAGTGGAATTCAAGTAAAGAAGTGAAAAATATTAATTTTAGTAATTTTTTGTACAGTTGTATAAATAAAAAGCACATTTCAATAGCGTGCTGTGGTTGTGAAACACTCTAAAGAACAAATTATGTACTCTTTTTAAAATAAGTAAACCAATTTTTGCATTTTTCAGAATCAGCTTTCTTTTAACTGTCATTAAGTAGCAAAGGTCTCAGTTTTATTTACATTTTTATTATTAATGGTAGATGCATATTGGGCCAGGTGAATCATTTTCTGTTATTATGTGTTAAGATTTTGAAAATACAAGTTTCTTAATATTCCTGGGCATTGCTTCTCCTGAACACTTATTATGAATCTTTAAGAATATTTATTCATAATATTTAGAGCTCCATTAGGAAAAGTAATTTATCCATTTCTTTTTTTTTGCACAATCTCATAAGTATATTGTCATTCTAGCCTTCTCTTTAAACTTCAGGAACCCAGAGGGTTAAGCATATTGATTAGAAAAATTCAGAAGTAATGCTTTTGACCCTGTTTTCCCATTTGGTGATTCAGATGTGTTTATTTATAGTATCACAGGCTTTTAAAGCTTCAAAGGCTTTAACACATATTAACCAAGACGCAACTTGGAAGAGAGACCTAATTGAGGGAGAACGGATGTCTAACCATGAACGGGCTCTTTGATGTATTTTCTCTGAAGTTGTGTATGTTCCCCAAATATTGTAAAACACAAGAAAAGACTTTCAAAAATCAAATTTGAATTTAGCAGAATTATGCCAATCAAGTCTTTCAGGATAGATTCTGTATCCATTAGTATTATTGGAGTAATGAGAAATTATGGCTAAATATTTCAGATATCACTTGGTATAAACAACATGACTTCCTCTGTGATTGGTTTTGTTATCCCCAAAGAAGGCTTAATTACACAGGTTGCTTTTTGTAAAAATTGTATTTGAAGTGCATCTTATGAGAGATAGTGTTCACTCTCAAAACCTAAACATGCTTTTAAAAGCTGTTTAACTTTGTGTAACCCTAAAGGACAAGGTATATAACAAATTCTTTTATAAGAGCCTGACTTTCTTACTTGTCAATGACTAGTATTTTCAGTGACACTCTGGGAATTGGCAGTTTTTACATTGAGAAATTATGTCTGGAGTTGGACATCCTGAGCTTCGTTTTAGATAGTTCAATGGGCATAAGTACGCTAAAACAGGAGATGGTCTTGTAGTTTTGGCTGCAGTGAGACTTGAGTGATTATATATACAAATTGCCTCTTTCGCCAATGCCAATGTTCAATTTCACTTATCTAAGCATAGGAACTTTGCTTTAAAAGTCCATAAGGCAATGTGGTATTTTCACTTATGTGTTATTCACTTATTGCATTTTCTGTTTCTCATGCTGGTAGATGTATGTTTTATTGGTAGATGATGGGTAGATGTTTATTGGTAGATGCTGGGTAGATATTCTTTTATTGTTTACATTATTATAGCATAATCCTTAACATCCAAGAGAATTATATAAGACAAAAAGGGAGACTACTTGGAACATTTTTACACTTACAAGTTGAAAGGAGTCATTTTATTCCAAGAAAATGTGCCCAAACTAGGGCATTTCTATGTAGTCAAAATATTTTAAACATTTAATCTTTATTTATAGTATATATATGTATATGTGTCAAAATGTGGAAGTTGGATATGCATTACATCAAAGTTTCTCACTATGTTTGCATGACTCCAGAAATAAGGATCAACATGAAAATAAAACATTGCAGTTGGCCCACAGCATCCATGGTGTGGATCCACAATGGTGGCTTCAACCAACCATGAATCAAAAATCTTTCAGGGAAAACATGATTGGTTGCATCTGTACTGAATATGTACAGACTATTTTTTTCTTGTCATTATTCTATAAACAATACAGTATAACAGATTTTTGAGATGTTTTTAAGTCATAAGCCATTTAATAGTATGAAAGGGATAGATTTAGAAAAATGCATATAGGCACTATTTGCATGACATTTTCCTTGTATTAACTCTTATAAGTAACCTAGAGATGAAAGTATATGAGATGGGGTGCTTAGGTAATATACAAATACTATGCCATTTTATATAAGAAACTTGAGTATCCGTGAATTTTGGTACATGTGGTGGGGGGTTCCTGGAATCAATCCTGAACAGATATTTTTTAAATTGGGAAAAGAACATGATAGAAAATAGTGGTGTAAAATACAACTGGTGATTTTTTTTTTCTCATAACACCTATAGTAAATTGGCAAATTTTAAAATGCTGGAAATTAGGTAATAAAGCAAGAGACAAAGTCATTGAGATTCCTAATTTTTGCAAATAAGAAAAAATAAATATTTTAACAATACCCTATTGAAATACTATAGAATCATAGACTACAAATGTTGAAGGGTTCTCTGAGCAGTCTCTTCTTTTTACAGATAAAAACTCTGTAATGGAGGGATATATCAGGAATTGATCAAAGGAACATTGAGGAACTGATGAATGGTGATGGATCTAGGACTGTAATCTATGCCTAGTAATTCCCATTCCTAGGTTCTTACTGTTTTGCCACATTTATTCCAGGTATATGCAGAATGCTTGTCCACAAACAATTCCTGTTTCTCTGAAGTCTAAAAATACTGTGAGCGGAGACTAGTATTGTATTTTTGAATTTTCAAATAAACCATCTTTCTTGATATATTTTAAGACATAGTTTATACATTAAATATTTGAGATCTGATCTTCCTATTAAGTCTTGGTATAGTCTATACTGATTCAATTAGCTAAACGTTTTTCATCTTTTCTTGTTAATCTCAGCTTTTTTATTTTCGCTGCAGTCAATAACTGAGACATAGGAGGTGTGTCATTTATATTCTTCAGTCTACCTGACAACTTCCAAATAAGCGATCATTTATCACTGCTCTTCCTGAGAGATTACTAGAACAAGAATGGGACTGCACTATCATGGAACTCTCATTGTGTTGCTATGCAGCGAATAAGCAGAGATGCTAATTTTTTCATTCATAAAATATGATAGCACAGATAGCACATCTTAGTTAACTAGACAGGCTTAAATATCCTGTCCAGATGTTATAATGTGTCAACTTTGATACATATATGAGCTGAACTTGTTAAAAAATAATTTTTACATTAATATTTTAATATTATAAAAGTTCTACTTATTTCTGTCCTTTTACAGTCATATTTCATCTAATGCTTAAAAATATTAGGTTTACCAGTGTATTAATATAAATTATTTTTTGGCTATAAACACAAACATTTGAAATTTCAAATTCATTTTAATTTCAAGGAGCATAGAGAGAAATGTGAAAGATTTAAGGAATTTTGAGATCCAAATTTATTTTTATATAAATTAAATTTATAAATAATATTTTAAATATATTAATGCAAGTTTAAATTATAATGGTCCTAAATTACATATAACTATAAAATTTACAGTATTTTAAAGCAAATTACAAATATGTGATAAGTCAAAGAGGTTTCCTAGAAAATTACATTATCTCTTTGAAGGATGTTATATTATAGAAAATTTTAAATGATGGATTAGGGAAGATTTATTAAAGATCTTTGAGGGTATTTTTAGAGTAATAGGCCTTTTAATAATACGAAAGGGACAGATCTAGGAAAATGCATATAGGACAAACAAGATTATCGAATGATTTTAGTTTCTTCATAGATTTGTTAAAGATCATTCATTGATAACACTCAATTAGGAATCCTTAGCAAAGAATGTGAAAAGAGAAGTAGTTATTTTAATATCTTTATTTTTAATACTAATACTTTCCATTTGAAAATTGTGATAATTACAGTACTTTGTAAATTATATTTGCTTTTCTTATCTTGCATACTCCAATCAGATTCTTTCTTATTGAGCTTTAGAAGGCAAGAAATTATTTCACAAATATGGTTTTCATTTAACTCTTAAAAATAAGTTTCAGTTTTATACTTTCTTAATTTTAACATTGAATTGATTTGTGACATACATAGATTAATTATTTTAAAAAGCCACAGTTTGGAAAGAACAATGTATATAAAGTTGGAATAAATAAAATGGATCTTATTCAATATATACATTTTTGTAAACTAATATGTGCTTTTTGAAAGTACCATTTTTTAAAACATAAGACACAATTCAGTTTGTACCTTATAGTGAAATATTTCAACCCTTCAAACCCATTTTTATAAAATTGCAATATTACATCTGAGGAACTAGGATACATACATTTTGATATATAATCACAAAATCTATAATTAATGCTGAAATATAGTCTATAGTAAATATCCTTATCTTTTGACTTTATTATACATAAGCTAAATTTTCATTACAAAACTAAATGAAATTGCATGGTAATTATATTTCTTGTAAGAAATGAGAGGCATTATTTAGCTCTTGATTATGTGGCATTTATTAAATTTTTAAAAATAAAAATCCCATAGCCTCCCAGTTTTAAATGTTCTATAAAGAAATAGCAACTGGCATTTTAATTATTTAGTTAGTTTACAATACTGTTAACATTCAGAATGTTCCTAAAATGTGAATGTAATGCTAGGATTTGTGGGATAATTGGAAAATATTTTATTTACTATTTTAGTTTTGCTCTTGGGTTTAAAATTGTTAAAATAATATAAAAATTTTAATGATAGTAGTCTTTTTTAAAGGAAGATATTTTAACTGAGTTAGTTAATTTTACTTATACTAAGACACTAGAAAGACAATCACCTTTCAATTAACTTTTTTTTTTTTTTTTTTTTTTTTTTTTTTTTTTTTTTTTTGAGGCGGAGTCTCGCTCTCTTGCCCGGACTGGAGTGCAGTGGCCGAATCTCAGCTCACTGCAAGCTCCGCCTCCCGGGTTTACGCCATTCTCCTGCCTCAGCCTCCCGAGTAGCTGGGACTACAGGCGCCCGCCATCTCGCCCGGCTAGTTTTTGTATTTTTAGTAGAGACGGGGTTTCACCGTGTTAGCCAGGAAGGTCTCGATCTCCTGACCTCGCGATCCGCCCGTCTCGGCCTCCCAAAGTGCTGGGATTACAGGCTTGAGCCACCGCGCCCGGCCTCAATTAACTTTTAATCATTACCACTATTCTCCACATAAATCATATAACTTATTGGAATCATGCCTTCTGGTTCAAATTTGTGGTAATTATCTTATTTTATAAATGCATCTTAATATTTGGCTCAACACATCTGTAATCCAGAAATAATGTCATTTTATTCTAGATATATAGTTGAAAAATAAAAATGGAAATCATGTAAGATCTTTAGCAAAGTTAAAGAATCTCCACATTTACACTGAAGGTTTTTCAGTGATTATGAAAAAACTTTTACTAAAGCACAATAACTTGTATAAACAGTTATTTCAGAATATGCACTAAGGCACATGTCACTGGGAAATAATGAAAAGTACTACAAAAATGTGTGTGATATTATGTAATTATCTGGCTTTTTGCTAAGAGTAAATAATTGTAAGCTATTGGCATTTTGGTTTTGTTGCTGGAATCCGAGAGCAAGCGGTGAGGATAGCATAGCAACTACATCTTCGATGGAGAGTCAAGGGAGTCTACTCATTATTTTGAATAATAATGTTAATTTGGAGATTTTTTTTTTACTTTCACAGATTAAATAAGGTCAGTTTTAACTTCATTGGGAGTAAATATATAGTAATGATTTGAGGGAGGTAAATGAAATAATTTAGAACCATTTTTAGATTCATTTTAGTTATGTTACCACTGTCTTTTTATGATTTAGTTTTACATTTTGCAAATAAAGATTTAAGTGCAGCCATAGTATAAGCTAAGTAATCCTATTAATGTTTAGAGAAATGAAGTTTTGTCCTAGCAAGATTCAGTCCGTAGATCTGTGTCAGACTGCTCCTGGCCAGTAGCTATTGGGATATAATTATCAGTGTCTAAGTAACCATCTACCCTGAAAATTACATGGCACTAAAAGGTTGCAAAGCCGTGGGCTAATCATTGTCAACATAGTTTTAAATGAAGTTAATATCATTTTATGAGAATAGTTAAGCTAACACCATTTAAGTCTGTTTTTATTGCAAATTGAGATTGTTTTGAGTTGCTTTAAGCTTTAATTATAGAGCAGAACTAAATTTGCAGTCCATTTGACTTACTCAAAACTCAAAGCAAAGTAATGAATTTCTGAATCACATTTCTCAAGCTCTCCAATGAACTATCCTGTAATGGTAACAATAGTCACCATTTATTATCTCTGAAGTCAACATTATTAAAGCAGGGGTGTATCATTACTTAGTCTGCATAACTAAGGGTTGTTAGGGATTTGAGATTGGTTATCTACTGAATTGAAACAAAGTGAAACATTTTGTAATTTAGTGCTAAAAGTATGATTAAAACACTTAGCCACAAATTCCAAATTTTATTCTCTCTTGGGCTATTGGTCTGCACTTGAACACAATAAAAGTTACAGATTGATTTCTTTTTTTAAAGTGTGTGTTGGCGTTTTATAATCAAGGATGGTAGGCCACATTTAGTCACTGCAATGAAAAAAATTGTCAGCAAATGCCTTTATGAACTCCTTGTAAGAGATAAAATCGGCCGGGCGCGGTGGCTCAAGCCTGTAATCCCAGCACTTTGGGAGGCCGAGACGGGCGGATCACGAGGTCAGGAGATCGAGACCATCCTGGCTAACACGGTGAAACCCCGTCTCTACTAAAAAAAATACAAAAAACTAGCCGGGCGTGGTGGTGGGCGCCTGTAGTCCCAGCTACTCCGGAGGCTGAGGCAGGAGAATGGCGTGAACCCGGGAGGCGGAGCTTGCAGTGAGCTGAGATCCGGCCACTGCACTCCAGCCCGGGCGGCAGAGCAAGACTCCGTCTCAAAAAAAAAAAAAAAAAGAGATAAAATGAGTAGCCAAGTCAATCAGACATGTCAACATTTCCATTAGCTTGTAAACCATTAGTCTCTTGGCAAAAGCTTCCAGTACATCAGTCACCAATAAACAATTTTCCATACACATACACGCGCGTGCACTCACACACACACAGCCCTACAACTTAAAAATCTGAACACTTGTTGCAGAAGTTGAGTTGTCTGGGAAGTTGGCAAATGTTGTATAAAGTAAACACAGGTCTCATACAACATAAGTATACGCTTTTGAATCGTTTACCCTACACATGACTGTACCTTAGCTGTTTCTTTCTCCTTCATTTGTAAAAATGCAAAATTTAAAGGCAAGGTTTTGAAGTGATGTTGCTGATGGTAGATTCTAACTTAGAACAATTCATACTTTATCAAAGGCTGCAATTCTTGCCCTCCTCTGCTACTTAGGAGGTTGATAAAAGCTTAAAAGCATTCTTTACATATTATAAATTAAAGGGCTAAAAGTCATGTATTCATTATCAAACTTACAAATTTCATGTGTGTGGTCCAGATATAGCCGTAAGAAATAGCGAGCTAATCTTTTAGTAAATCCGTTTTAAGGACTGACAAAGTCATGAGAAGCCACTGACAGAAATTAACGATTTATAAGAATGCCTCAGTGAAGTAGATACTTATTAAAACAATTTTTAGGTGACTGCTGTTAGCCGAGGGTGTTAAGTGGGTGTGTGCATGCATGTAAGCATGTGCATATATGTGTGATGTTTTAAGTATGCATTACTTGTTTTCTCTATATATGTACATGCAACAAACAGTTGTTTAAATTGAAAACATTTTTACAATTAAATTTGGTTTCATAATCATTTATGAAGGAAATTGAAAATATGTCATATAAAATCAAGAAATAGAGTGTATTTTGTTACTAACATTTACATTCCCCGTTCTGTGTAATTTGAATCATGTTCATCTTTAGATTAACAGTTGCTAGTACTGTGTATTCTGCATTTTGTTTAATTTATTAATCATGTGTTATTTCTAAATTTTATTTTATTGAAGTCATTTCAAAGGCATTGAAATCTTAAACCATTCAGTTCCTGAAAGGTTCTTCATGTGTTTTAATAGGCTTCCATTATGTGTTTTTGCAGCAAGCTTAGTAGTGGAGGAGCGAACAAGACAGATGAAAATGAAAGTGCATCGATTTAAGCAGACAACAGGGTCTGGTTCTAGTCAAGAACTTGATCGCGAGCAATATTCCAAGGTAAAATTAGTAGTATCCAACAAATAGTTTCCCTTTTAAAAATGTGTAGTGTCTGTACCAGGCAGGATTAGAAAGCACCGAATTATATAAGAAAAGGTATCATTTGGGCTGAGCACGGTAGCTCACGCCTATAATCCCAGCACTTTGGAAGGCCAAGGTGGGCACATCACCTAAGGTCAGAAGTTCAAGACCAGCCTGGCCAACATGGTTAAACCCCGTCTCTACTGAAAAATACAAAAATTAGCCAGGCGTGGTGGTGTGCGCCTGTAATCACAGCTACTTGGGAGGCTGAGGCAGGAGAATCCCTTGAACCTGGAAGGCGGAAGTTGCAGTGAGCTGAGATCACACCACTGCACACCAGCCTGGGTGACAGAGCGAGACTGCATCTAAAAAATAAAATAAAATAAAATAAGAAAAGGTATCATTAAATGATAGTCCGGCATCATAATTTCTACCAAAGCCGGAAAAAAAACCCTCTTTCCTCTTGATATTTTCATATGATATAACTTCATTGAAATATTAACTTAGATTTGATTTTTTTCTAAAAATATATAAATATTTGATATTAAAATCACTTGATGATTGATTAGCATTAGTCAAATTGACATAAATAAGCAAGATATATGAAGCCATTTTGTTGCTTGAACATCATTTAAATATTGCATTTAAGATATTAAGGTATATATTTATAGTCTTAAATACAACTTTGGATTGATATATGACTATTGATATTTGTGAATGATAAAAATTATGTAATATGAGATTTCTTATTGCTCTACCTTTAGTAAGAAAAGTAACTGATTTCAAACTTCTAGAAACTGAAATTTACACAGTTTTAAGTGCCAATAAGCATTTAATTTTTATTTCAATAATATTTTCTAAGGAAACACTAAGGAGTTTATAAACTGCTAATATCTGATAATTTTAAATAAAATAGCATAGATTTTTGTTCTTTATAAAGTAATTTCAAATATATTATCTGGCTTATTTAAAAGCCTTTTTTCTTTATAGAATACTACAAAAGTAGCAGCAGCCATTATAGGTCGACCTTTGTTGTAATTTAATATCACCAAACTCTTTTGGAAGTAATAAGCTATTAGAAATCAAAAGTAAATAAAACTACACTAAATTAATATTATTAGCTTGAAATATGGACCTAGAAAAACCTACTTATTTTTAAGCAGTGGAAGTGGTTCATTATCTTTCCAGATATTCTGTGACTAAAAAAAAAAAAAAAAAGAAAAGAGGTAGCTACAAAATACGATTTGTCACCAGGACTGCCATAGAGGCATGTGTGTTTGATACAGTCTGTCACTTTATGTGTTAGGTTAGATGCAGAAGGGCTTCCAAATGATACAGTGCGGAGGGTCACTGTGATTGGTGATGCCCAACTCCCTAAGAGTCTTACCAAAAAAATAGCAAGCAAAGTGACTTGATGTCCCATAGTATTGGCTATTTCAGCTCTGTACAGATTTATCTTCTCTGCAACTTGTTATTTATGGTATTATCACCTAATCAGCCTATTTATCTGTCTTCATAGATATCATCATTGTTTTTGTTTTCTTACTACAAATGCAGTGAGAATTAGAAGGCAGGGTAATTTGGGGTTTTGTTTTCCCTCTACAGTTGGATGCAGTTATTTGAAAGTTTCTTTAAACTGGAAATGCTCCTTTTAAGCTGACAGTTTTTATCAGTTTCTTAGCTTTATTTCAAAAGATTAGGTCAAATAGAACAGCAAGGAGAGGTAGAGCCAGTATAGGAAACAAGAAAAGAGGCAAGTAAAGAATCAGGGTAAGATACTGAAAGCCTTTCTGGATCATCCTGAGCTGGGACTCTAATCATTAATTAGTCGATCCAAAAAATCAACAAAATGAAGTACTCAGAAGTCTAAACCCCCACTAATAGTCATAGTAAACCAAAGGTAGGTAGGTGTATCTCGTTTGGCAGACTCCAAATTCTCTGACTCATAACATTAAAAACTTGAAAATACCTCAAAATCTACTCCAGCTCACTTATTTACCAAATTTATGAAAACTGGGGCTCAGAAGCAAAGAGGTAATTTATTAAAATTTGTATTAAAATTAGTAGAGCCTCTCCGTATAGTGAAGAGGCCTGGAACAATGGATTTGGGACTTAGGGAATGACTTTGTTCTACTTATATCATTGAAATGAACACATTACTCTAGGTTCTCATGTGGCTTTCAATTTACATAAAAATTAAATTAGCATATTCTGTCTTTCCTCCCTCCTTTGCACAGGCACCCTTTTTCCTTTCCCCTCTCTTATTGTATTTGAATATTTTAAAACCTGTTACTTTCAGATATAGTACTATGACTCTTACTGAATAGATACTACTATGTTAAATAAAATTATAATAGCTAAATATGAGATCAAAGATATGGTAGCTTTAAAAACTTGTAAGAATATAGGATAGGAAATTATATAAGATAAAATAAATGATTAGCCTTTTCTTATATGTCAAGTAGAAGATAAAATACTCTCCACATCTCTAATATTTATATTATATACTAACACAATAGAATTTTTTGTTTTCAGTAGCCATTTTTGTTAATTCAAACCTTTTGCATATACTTGAGAAATTATCTTTTTCATTTTTATTATTTTACATCAAATATTTTATAACTATTTTACAAAGATCTATTTTTATGGCTATAATTAAGAGCCAGTATTGGCACAAATTTTATATTGATTAAATTTTGAACTTTATTCTTTTACTGACTCTTTTTTAGTATCTTAATCCATTTGACATTTTGGATGAAGCTACAAGCCTTAATTGAAATTTATGCCAAGCAGAAGTTAGTTAACTATTCTCAAAATACTTTTAATCAACCACTAGTAGAGCTGGACTTTTTTCAGGGCAAAACATTGTCAGACAGCTGTAATTCCTGAGATGCTTCTTGAAACCTAGTACCTCTTTTAGAAGATTAAATGACCCTAACATCCATCCTGAGTAAGGAATTAGCACTAACTTTGCTTTTGAAAAAGCACCACAATGCTGCTTAGGTATCCTTGAAATGTGTCACCATTCTATTTCTTGTATTGGTGTTATACAGAGTTACATGCCTTAATGATGAAGTGAAATTCATAATAAGAGGTGAATTCACATTTAGGCATTCACAATTTAAAGAATGTTTATGTTTCTGTAACCCAGGAACAGCAAGCAAGAGTGATGTGATGGGTTTTGTAGGTAGCTGAAGAGTGTTTATTACTACTTACTTCTAAGAATAGCAGTATTTTATTATTTCTCTGACATCAATGAGTTATTTTCCCTCTGTATGATCGGTATAAATTCCTCCTGAGGAATTATGTTCTTCAAAATATATTTTATGTATTTGCATTAAAATATTAAAGCATTACATTTGAAATTTAACAGATCATGCCTGATGAAATTCAAAGTGATTAAAATGTTAACATATTAAATAGTTAAAAGTGAATATAAAAGTACTTCACTTTCTTCAAATAATGTGATTAAAACTGTGATATCATATCAGAATGATAGATTGTTCTTTATCTCAATGTAGAACAATTTATTATGGCATAATTTTTGAAATCCCTTTTTGTCCACTTTCTGGAATAACCAAGGTCTGTATACAAAAAGGCTGAAGAAAAGGTGGCTTAAGTAAAGCCCTCTTTTGGCTTATTTCCAACTAAAAATACTTTAGTTGGAAAAATATTTTCATATACATTCACATACCTATATGCTTTAGTGTACACTGCTTAATATTGTCAAATATCAAATAAGGGGAGCATTTGCTCTGGGTGTCAGCACAATACTGACACCCAGAACAGAGAATACTTTATATTCTGTCATGGGCAAGGTATCATTCCAATACATTTGGAAACTATAATTACATAGCATCTCTCTTTTAGCACAGCGTTTCAGAAAACCAACAATATAGAAGTTGTGTTTGTAATGCAGCAACAGTGTTAAATTCAGATTTTACTCTGTAAACATAATTGAGTTTTTAGCACATACACCTGTAAATTGAAAACAGATCTGATTAAAATGAATTGTGTCAGTCAGAATCATGTTATTAAATGTAACTGAATTTGCTGGTAAACCATATTGTCACATTGCTTTCAGTACATTATCTTAAATCACATTAATTTTAGATCAAACATGAAATCATATAAATATAGCTCAGTTTAGATACAATAACATATATGAATTTCCTTTAAATTCTAATTTGGCATATGACCTTGAGAGATAAATCACACAGTTACGAAAAATCCTTGGGAAAAATAATTGTATATATATCCTATATATTGGGAATTATTTTCATGTCTGATATGAAATTCTTTTACCAACACATACACATGAGAGGCAAAGAAATGAAACTCACATTTAGGGAGGCCAAGGCGGGTGGATTGCCTGAGCTCAGGAGTTTAAGATCAGCCTGGGTAACACGGTAAAACCCTATCTCTACTAAAATACAAAAAACTAGCCAGGCGTGGCAGCCTGTGCCTGTAGTCCCAACTACTTGGGAGGCTGAGTCAGGAGAATTGCTTGAATCTAGGAGGCAGAGGTTGGAGTGAGCCAAGATCACGTCACTGCACTCCACCCTGGGCAACAGATGGAGAATGTGTCTCCAAAAACAAAAACAAAACTCACATTTAAATGTTTCAATCCTAAACTACTCTCATATAAGAAATTATTGAATAAACATGAGACCTTTCTCTAGGATAATTTTTTAAGTGTTATTGTCTAATCTTCTTTTTAGTACATATAGATCCACGTTGTAGCATCAGTTAATTTACTATGTTTTGGCAAGATAGTTCAAATTCATTAAAATTCCTCTGACATGGAACATCACAAAGGATAGATGACTTTTTCTACAGATTTAATAGACATTTGATATTTTCATACTTTATTTCTTATAAATCTAAAATTAATTGCTTGCGAAGAAACAAACACCCATATGTTATTTTGTTTTACAGAAGAAGTTATAGTATCTTACCTTCCAGTATCTAAGAGAACTACTTACATTTTAGGTATCTTTCAGTTATTTATAGTTGTGTTACCTATTTATTACAATTATAACATGTATAAAAATAATATGTAATACATAAGCTATTCACTGTGTGATTCATCACAATAAGACAGTGAAGTAGAAATAAGAGTAGATTAACTGCTTTGACAGCTTTACGTATTTTAATCTTTTACTTGATTCCTAAAATTTTAGGCAATGAATATCAGAGACAAATTTAAAGACATCTTTGAATATAAGATATAACGTACAATGAAATTTAATAGGGATCCAGTATTCTAATTTTGATACTAAGTTAGGTTAAATCTGAAACCATCTAATGAAGCCGTAGTAGAAAGGTAAAAACCAGTCACTACCTCTTTACTCAGTTTGTATCAGCCCTTGTTTTTGAAAAGTTATATATTTTTAAGAAATGTTAAACACTATAATGTCTTACCAAGTATTTAACTAAATTGACTAGTTTCAGAAAGTATCAAAAAGTATATACAGATGGAACCAGTCTATACAGGTCAAGTATCCCTTACTCAAAATGCATGGGACCAGAGGTGTTTGATATTTTGGATTTTGTTTTCATATTTTGGTATATTTTTACCATATACATTGTATATTTTCCAGTTGAGCATCCTAATCTGAAAAGCCAAAATGTTCCAGTGAACATTTCTTTTGCACATCATGTCGGTGCTCAAAAAGATTTTGGAGCACTTCAGATTTTGAATTTTTTGATTAGGAATGCTCAGCCTGTGCTTTGACTAGAGTAGAAGGTGAATAAAATGGACAAGAATGAAAATGAAAACAAAAAAGAGAAGCACATGTACTAGAAAACAATGAATATACACTTTTGAGGTTCTAAGTATATACAAATAATTTAATGAATTTTCTAATCAAGCATTTAATGATTGTGTTTAATTTATATTTCAGTCTTCCTAAGCCATCTCTTACCACTCAAAGGATAATGTTTTTATGTTGGAAATCATATATTAGCATTTGGATTATTTTAGATTCTACACCTACTTTTATGAAGGCACACCTTTATTTGGTGTGGGCTAAGTAGTCATTCATCTCACCATCTATGTCTTTTCCATGGTCTAATGATGGAGCTCACACTTTCTTGTTTTTAATCTTTAGTATAACATACATAAAGATCAGTACAGAAGCTGTGATAACGTCTCTGCCAAATCATCAGATAGTGATGTCAGTGATGTTTCCGCCATTTCCCGAACCAGCAGTGCCTCACGCCTCAGCAGCACAAGCTTTATGTCAGAGCAATCTGAGCGCCCCAGGGGTAGAATCAGGTGAGTTGGCAATACTGTTTATATAAGCTGGATCTTTATCTGTGGTATAAAAATACAACTAGCTTCCTGAATATTTTTTCTATAATACAGTTTAGGTCACAGTGGGTTAAGTATTGATCGACTACTATGTAGTATTGCCAACAGAATGTTTAGTATCGACTACTATCAGATACAGCTTATAACCCTAGTCGTAATTTTAGAGATCACCCTGAGTCACATTTGTAGTAGTTTCCTCTAATATGATTAAATTATCTTCCTTTAGTCCAACATCAGAAAGTGTATTCTGTAAAGGGACAGATAGTAAATATTTCAGGCTTTGCAGGACAGTCTTTGTTTCAATTACTCAACAATGTCATTATAGTATAACAGCTATACAAATAAATCAACATGGGTGTGTGTGTGTATATGGGTGTATGTGGGGTTGTAGTGGATGTGGTAACAAAATATACATCCCTAGTTATGTTACATGAATTGTAAGGTATTTGCATCAATTTTGTTTAAGTCACCAGTAGTGCTTTTGTGTTCTTCAAAGACAAATACCCTGCCGAAAGGGAAAAGACCCCAGACATCCAAGTACTATCTAAACTAAAGCAGATTGATTATGGACAAAGCATATTTCATATTAGTTCTTTACTAGTTTTCAGAAGTCAAAGTTTCATATAGTTATAGTTGTGTAACCTAAATATGTATTACAATTGAAGGAATTGTGGGGTTGATGAGAGGTCCAATAAATATAATTGTTAAAAATAGGAACAAACACTTCCAGTACTCTGAAACTCTGATGTTAGTGCACATTTTGGTGATGTATAATGAATTGTATTTTGAAGATTCTCTCTTGTTTGTTGAAGCAAATTAAAAGTAATCATCCTGCTGTTATTTAACAATTTCATACTCTGATAATCTAACATGAGCAATTTCAACTGATAAAGATATTAGTAGAAAATGTTTTATCTTTACTTTTGGTGTTCTCAGCATTTGATTCTGAAAGAATGTACAGTTCTTTAAAGTTTAAGGAAGAATTATAAGAGCTCAAGAACGTAGCCATATTAAGCTGTTTAAGATCAAGGGGTAAGAAGTATTCTTGTAGATTCCTTTTTATTAAATTCTTAATAAGATAGAATGTTTTAAAAACTATTGAATTACTAAAGAATGTAATAAATAGGACCTAACCAAGGACTTTTTTTTTACCTTTAAAAAAAGTAATTTTTTACCTTTTTAAGTAATTTTTGTTTATATTCACTGTAGAGCCAAGCACCTTGAGCCCTATGCTTTAAAGTATTACTAGTGAATAGAATTTGTATTACTAAGCAATTGCATAGAATAACTTGTGAGTTCATTTTCACTCTCCTAAAATTTCAGAAGTAGAATTCTTCAGAAATTTATCTTCCTATAAAATTTGGCTATGTGATTTCTTTTAGAAAGAATAGGGAAACAATGTCAAGAGACTGATTTTATACAAGAAAAATGGGGGAATCTACATGTTAGTAGTGTATTGGAACCGGTGTTACTTTGTGGGGAACACGGCAACTCAGCAAATCAGCATGGACTGTAACTATATCATGACAAGAAGCAAAGGATAGAGGATTTTTTTCCTTCATTGCTTCATATGAATTTTCATATTTAGTGGAGATGGTGGGAAGAGGGGTGGACCTGAAAAGAATACAAAGAAACTTCTTAGTGGTAAATCTGTTTTCTCTAAGGACTCTTTTGTTTTCAGCTTCCTTTCCCTTCTTTGTAGTTTAAAACCCATGTAAACTGAGAGTTTATTTTATGTAAGTGGATTATGTAAATTTAAGCACTACAGCTAATAGTTAAACAAATTTAACCTTAAGCTAACATGAAGAGCTACTTTTCTAGTAATCTCATACTGTATGTCAGTGATTTGTCATATGCGGTACATATTTGATCTTAGAATAATTAGGAAGAATAGAGAGAAAAAATAATATGTGACACGTCTTCTGACATTCGTAGACTATCCCTTCATATGCTTTCTTCTGTCTACATATTCTCATAGGCACACATGCAGCAGTACACACACACACACACACACGGAGTTATTTTGCTTCCGTCGTCAATCCCGTGGTAAAAACCTGAGAGAGGATAGTTTGGAATGACAAAGAATAAAATGACATCAGCATAAAAGCATCAAAATCCTGTGAACAAGCCTTGCAGGCTCTTCTGATGTAAATGTTCCCTGCCCTTATAGGTAACACTATGAGGAATAATTTTTCTTAATATATTACTGTTTCTTATTTATTTTTTAGCAACTAACAGTTGCATAATTTTTATAGTTCTGTTTACTCAGGTTCATGGTTAAAAGATGAACAAAGCTAATGAATTATGATAGAATATATTTACATGTAAGTTGTAATAATAAGCAGCAAAGTTTTTAGTTCCTATCATGTAGAAGGACTTTATTATCTTTTTAAAAGACAAACAAACAAAAAAAAACATTGTCAATTCCTGTTATCTTCCCCCCACCAAGACCATGTAGGGTCCAGTCTACTCCCTAACCTTTTTCCCAAAAAAGGTGCTACCTCCTTCCCAGACAGATGACAGAGGGCAGGACTTCAGGCTGGATCTACCATTAGGCTCTCCCTCCCCCAGCCTGGAGCACGGGAGGGGAGATGACACCTGGTGATGGATGGGTGGTGGACTGAGAAGAGGAGACATGAAAGGGGTATTCCAGACTCAGCCCTGCTCCTCCAGCCTTGCCTCTGGTATAGGGGAAACAGAGGCGTGACTGACCAGGATCAGGGTCATGCCCAGCTGGGCCACAACCATGCGTGGGGTAGTCCAGTAAATACTGTGGACGCTCAGCAAGACTGCTGCCTGGTGGTTTGAGTCTGCTGTGGTCACAGACACCCTCCTGGCCTTGGCTCCCTATCAACAAGCTGGGGTGGGAGATGGAGAGAGGAGGAGCCCCTGCCTTAGGAGCCTCATGGGCTGCACCAGGAGAGCAACCAGCCTGGGGCAGGAGCCACCAGGTCCCAAAGGTGACTGACCCAAATGTCATAGATGCTTTTGTTGGGTGGCACCTCCTGGAAGAGGACATCTAGATCCCAGAGCAGTCCTGGGGGTCCTCAGGTTTCAGAGGCCACCCCCCAGTAGGCGGGGCCAGTTGATACTGGACACTGGGGGCAGTAGGTGGGTGATGGTGCCAAGGGCATTACCACATTGGGAGTGTAGATAGGCAAGTAGGAGGTGAGCAGCTGCCCCTAGAGGGAGGCCCTGTGTCCTCCAATGGACAGCCACCCAGGAACTGAGGTGTCCTGCAGTAAGTGGAGAGACCAGGCCATAGGCTCTGTGGAGAAGGTTGAGGGCCCCATGGCTCCCTGCTGGGAAGCCTCCCCCTCCATTCTTATGGGGCTGGGAAGGGGGCAGAGGGGCCACAGAGGCCTCTCAGAAGAGGGCAGGGGTGGGGTGGACACCACCTCCTCCCCACTGCTCCCCGTGCCTGAAGGAGCTGGGCTGCTCTGTGGCACTAGACCCGACCAGGGTGCCTCCTCCCCAGAGTCCCCTAGAAGGGACTTGATGCTGAAGCCTTCACTGGGTGGCAACAGGGGACTGGGCGCACCTTGCAGCAAGTAGGGCCCCAGGTCCTTGGTGAAGGCTCCGCGTGCACCCCATTTCTGCCAGCACCTACACAGGGCTGTGTTCTGCCGCCATAGCCACTCTGCTGGGATCAGGCTTATGTCGACCGCCCAGAAGTTCCCCTTGGCCTTGGGGCTTTGCAGGGTCCACAACTATACATTTAGTAAAATTTGGCATTTTATCTCAGTAGGCATAATAATCAGTAAGCATATACTGAAAGGAATATTATTCTATTTATTTGAGGATTTTAAAACAATGTAGGTTAAATTATTTGATATTTTAAGTTGTGATAGCAAATATAGAAGTTAATATCTTCTGGAATATCAATCTTGATATTACAGTTATGTTTGAAAAGTGTTATAGAAAATAATTTCAAATGCCCCCTATTTCACAATATTTCTTCAATTCAGTAAGGGAAGACAGGATAAAATTCAAAAGTAATCCTTGGATTTTTGTGATAGCATATGAAAAGTACTTAACTACAAAATTGCTTGCTATTTTAATAGCTAAAATCAATGAAACTTTTATTTTATATGCTCACTAATTATTATGCCTACTAACATCAGATGTAATCAAGAGTGAACAACAGGGATTATTATTATTATTTTATTTCTTTTATTTTAGCTATCCACACTTAGTTTTGCCTGCCTGTCTGTTGTACTATGGAAAAACAAAGTTTATTGAGATCTACGAAAATACTAAAAAAGAGAAGAAAATATTTTGGAAATTAGATGACAAGGAAAGATGAATCTGAACACAGTGAAAAATACTAAATATATGAGAAAAAATCTATTTTAGTTTTTTTTCTAGTGTTTCGTTTCATAACATTTTGATAGTTCAAGGTTGATGAGACATTCCCACTACTCTTTCCTGTAAATAGATGAAAGCTGGACAGAAAGAATGTGACATGTACCCTTTAAAAAGACTCTAGATATATGGCAAATATATTAATAAATTACTGTATTATACTTACTAACATATCATATGACTGAATCAATCACTGTGCCATATATATAAATGGGCATTGTTATATTCATAGTGGCATTGTTATATTCATACCATAATCAAAATACTGCTTGAGCTATGAATACATGTAACCCAAAAGTCTTGATAATAGCCAAATACATAACTTTTGGGACAGGTAACTTTTCCTGGTTAGGTTCTTCCTTCCAAACCATTTAAGGCTGCAGTTTGAAGTAAGCATTACTGGTACAGTTTGAGACAGCTGCAGAATGCTTTGTTTTTACCTTTATACTCTGTGAGTTTATTATAGATTTACTAACATATGTTTAATCAAATTCTGGGAAGTTCAGTGACATGTAAGGTGAATTTTACTGTATAATAGACAATGACAATGGTCAGTTATAATAAAGTTTTCAAAATTTAATACAAACCAATAATATCAAGATGGGGTTATATTTGTAGATATGACCCTGCACAATTAGATCTTAGAGACTGTTACCTTAGAGAAAATAACGACATATTGTTTATGGCGTTTTAAAAGCACATTGTGCAACATCTCATTATTTGTAGAAATCTAATTTCCTGTAGCTTTATTTTCTTTCTTAGACTAAATTAGATTATTTTTGTAACATATTGAAGTCTTCTTAAGCTAATCATTTTGCCATTGGATAGCTAATACGGCATTGAACATCATTAGTATAACTGGTCTTTGTAGTAATTACAACATGTCAAAAAAAAAAAAAGATCAAATAAGTTGCCCTTGAGGAAGACCTCATGTGCTATAAATGTGTGTTTATATGTTTATGTTTGCATATTAGAAAACCAAATGCTTATTATGAGCCTAGCAATGTTATGTCAATTGGTAACTAATTGTTTTAATGGTCCCCAGGCATGAACTCTGGTTATCAACATTAAATACCCTCTCTTTGGGCAAGTATTCATATTTCTACAACAATTAATATATTTGGAATATATACAATATCCTTTAGTACTCCAAATCAGTGCTTCCCAAATATCTACTTGATGTGTCACTTTCATAAGTTTTTCCATAGCATCTATATTATTACATTTTAATGTAAAAAATTGTTATTTATTAAGTATCCTTTATAAGTAGACCAGGTATTCTGATAGGTGACTTATATGCAGTATCGTTACTGCTAAAGAGCCTTGTCATGTAATTGCTAGTAATCTCATTTCACAGATAAAGGTAAAGCAGCCTGTTGAGTTCACATGACCAGTAAGTGGTAGAGACAGAATGGAGAAGCTGCTAGCCTAGCTCAAAAACACTCTCCTCCATTTAACCTGAACTTTTTTTGTAATTCGTAATGCAATATTTAAGATACACAAAATGTATGAATAATAATAAAAGCTTAGGTAACTACCGCCAAGCTTAAAAAATCAAATATTACCATTGTATCTGAATCTCATTTTACCTTTCCAAATCAGTCACTTTGTATTTTAGGCCCAGTCTTTCACTGATCTAAATGCTGCTCTGTCCTTTGTCAAGACTTTACAAACACTAAGTCTGTTTCTAGCCTGCATTTCTTTGGTGTATCTAATGTCTATTCCTGTACTAAAACCACTCTGTCATAATTCATACAGCTTATTGATATAACTAATAATACATACCATAGTAGTGCAAATTTGCCTGTTTTATTCTTATTCTTTCTTTTTTTTTTATCATACTTTAAGTTCTAGGGTACATGTGCATAACGTGCAGGTTTGTTACATATGTATACTTGTGCCATGTTGGTGTGCTGCACCCATCAACTCGTCAGCACCCATCAATTCATCATTTATATCAGGTATAACTCCCAATGCAATCCGTCCCCCCTCCCCCCTCCCCATGATGGGACCTGGTGTGTGATGTTCCCCTTCCCGAGTCCAAGTGATCTCATTGTTCAGTTCCCACCTATGAGTGAGAACGTGCGGTGTTTGGTTTTCTGTTCTTGTGATAGTTTGCTAAGAATGATGGTTTCCAGCTGCATCCATGTCCCTACAAAGGACGCAAACTCATCCTTTTTTATGGCTGCATAGTATTTCATGGTGTATATGTGCCACATTTTCTTAATCCAGTCTGTCACAGATGGACATTTGGGTTGATTCCAAGTCTTTGCTATTGTGAATAGTGCCGCAATAAACATACGTGTGCATGTGTCTTTATAGCAGCATGATTTATAATCCTTTGGGTATATACCCAGTAGTGGGATGGCTGGGTCATATGGTACATCTAGTTCTAGATCCTTGAGGAATTGCCATACTGTTTTCCATAATGGTTGAACTAGTAGTTTACAATCCCACCAACAGTGTAAAAGTGTTCCTATTTCTCCACATCCTCTCCAGCACCTGTTGTTGCCTGACTTTGTAATGATTGCCATTCGAACTGGTGTGAGATGGTATCTCATTGTGGTTTTGATTTGCATTTCTCTGATGGCCAGTGATGATGAGCATTTTTTCATGTATCTGTTGGCTGTATGAATGTCTTCTTTTGAGAAATGTCTGTTCATATCCTTTGCCCACTTTTTGATGGGGTTGTTTGTTTTTTTCTTGTAAATTTGTTTGAGTTCTTTGTAGATTCTGGATATTAGCCCTTTGTCAGATGAGTAGATTGGAAAAATTTTCTCCCATTCTGTAGGTTGCCTGTTCACTCTGATGGTAGTTTCTTTTGCTGTGCAGAAGCTCTTTAGTTTAATGAGATCCCATTTGTCAATTTTGGCTTTTGCTGCCGTTGCTTTTGGTGTTTTAGACATGAAGTCCTTGCCCATGCCTATGTCCTGAATGGTACTACCTAGGTTTTCTTCTAGGGTTTTTATGGTATTAGGTCTAACATTTAAGTCTCTAATCCATCTTGAATTAATTTTCGTATAAGGGTAAGGAAAGGATCCAGTTTCAGCTTTCTACTTATGGCTAGCCAATTTTCCCAGCACCATTTATTAAATAGGGAATCCTTCCCCATTTCTGTTTCTCTCAGGTTTGTCAAAGATCAGATGGCTGTAGATGTGTGGTATTATTTCAGAGGACTCTGTTCTGTTCCATTGGTCTATATCTCTGTTTTGGTACCAGTACCATGCTGTTTTGGTTACTGTGGCCTTGTAGTATAGTTTGAAGTCAGGTAGCGTGATGCCTCCAGCTTTGTTCTTTTGACTTAGGATTGTCTTGGCAATGCGGGCTCTTTTTTGGTTCCATATGAACTTTAAAGCCGGTTTTTCCAGTTCTGTGAAGAAACTCATTGGTAGCATGATGGGGATGGCATTGAATCTATAAATAACCTTGGGCAGTATGGCCATTTTCACGATATTGATTCTTCCTATCCGTGAGCATGGTATGTTCTTCCATTTGTTAGTGTCCTCTTTTATTTCACTGAGCAGTGGTTTGTAGTTCTCCTTGAAGAGGTCCTTTACATCCCTTGTAAGTTGGATTCCTAGGTATTTTATTCTCTTTGAAGCAATTGTGAATGGAAGTTCATTCATGATTTGGCTCTCTGTTTGTCTGTTGCTGGTGTATAAGAATGCTTGTGATTTTTGCACATTGATTTTGTATCCTGAGACTTTGCTGAAGTTGCTTATCAGCTTAAGGAGATTTTGGGCTGAGACAATGGGGTTTTCTAAATATACAATCATGTCATCTGCAAACAGGGACAATTTGACTTCTTCTTTTCCTAACTGGACCCTTGATTTCTTTCTCTTGCCTGATTGCCCTAGCCAGAACTTCCAACACTATGTTGAATAGGAGTGGTGAGAGAGGGCATCCCTGTCTTGTGCCAGTTTTCAAAGGGAATGTTTCCAGTTTTTGCCCATTCAGTATGATATAGGCTGTGGGTTTGTCATAAATAGCTCTTATTATTTTGAGATACGTTCCATCAATACCAAATTTATTGAGCGTTTTTAGCATGAAGGGCTGTTGAATTTTGTCAAAAGCCGTTTCTGCATCTATTGAGATAATCATGTGGTTCTCGTCTTTGGTTCTGTTTATATGCTGGATTACGTTTATTGATTTGCGAATGTTGAACCAGCCTTGCATCCCAGGGATGAAGCCCACTTGATCATGGTGGATAAGCTTTTTGATGTGCTGCTGAATCCAGTTTGCCAGTATTTTATTGAGGATTTTTGCATCGATGTTCATCAGGGATATTGGTCTAAAATTTTCTTCTTTTGTTGTGTCTCTGCCAGGCTTTGGTATCAGGATGATGTTGGCCTCATAAAATGAGTTAGGGAGGATTCCCTCTTTTTCTATTGATTGGAATAGTTTCAGAAGGAATGGTACCAGCTCCTCTTTGTAGCTCTGGTAGAATTCAGCTGTGAATCCATCTGGTCCTGGACTGTTTTTGGTTGGTAGGCTTTTAATTATTGCCTCAATTTCAGAGCCTGCTATTGGTCTATTCAGGGATTCAACTTCTTCCTGGTTTAGTCTTGGAAGAGTGTAAGTGTCCAGGAAATTATCCATTTCTTCTAGATTTTCTAGTTGATTTGCATAGAGGTGTTTATAGTATTCTCTGATGGTAGTTTGTATTTCTGTGGGGTCCGTGGTGATATCCCCTTTATCATTTTTATTGCGTCTATTTGATTCTTCTCTCTTTTCTTCTTTGTTAGTCTTGCTAGCGGTCTGTCAATTTTGTTGATTTTTTCAAAAACCAACTCCTGGATTCATTGATTTTTTGGAGGGTTTTTGTGTCTTTATCTCCTTCAGTTCTGCTCTGATCTTAGTTATTTCTTGCCTTCTGCTAGCTTTTGAATGTGTTTGCTCTTGCTTCTCCAGTTCTTTTAATGTGATGTTAGAGTGTCAATTTTATATCTTTCCAGCTTTCTCTTGTGGGCATTTAGTGCTATAAATTTCCCTCTACACACTGCTTTAAATGTGTCCCAGAGATTCTGGTATGTTGTATCTTTGTTCTCATTGGTTTCAAAGAATATCTTTATTTCTGCCTTCATTTCGTTATGTACCCAGTAGTCATTCAGGAGCAGGTTGTTCAGTTTCCATGTAGTTGAGCGGTTTTGATTGAGTTTCTTAGTCCTGAGTTCCAGTTTGATTGCACTGTGGTCTGAGAGATAGTTTGTTTTAATTTCTGTTCTTTTACATTTGCTAAGGAGTGCTTTACTTCCAATTATGTGGTCAATTTTGGAATAAGTGCGATGTGGTGCTGAGAAGAATGTATATTCTGTTGATTTGGGGTGGAGAGTTCTATAGATGTCTATTAGGACCGCTTGGTGCAGAGATGAGTTCAATTCCTGGATATCCTTGTTAACTTTCTGTCTCGTTGATCTGTCTAATGTTGACAGTGGAGTGTTGAAGTCTCCCATTATTATTGTATGGGAGTCTAAGTCTCTTTGTAAGTCTCTAAGGACTTGCTTTATGAATTTGGGTGCTCCTGTATTGGGTGCATATATATTTAGGAGAGTTAGCTCTTCCTGTTGAATTGATCCCTTTACCATTATGTAATGGCCTTCTTTGTCTCTTTTGATCTTTGATGGTTTAAAGTCTATTTTATCAGAGACTAGGATTGCAACCCCTGCTTTTTTTTGTTCTCCATTTGCTTGGTAGATCTTCCTCCATCCCTTTATTTTGAGCCTATGTATGTCTCTGCATGTGAGATGGGTCTCCTGAATACAGCAGACTGATGGGTCTTGACTCTTTATCCAGTTTGCCAGTCTGTGTCTTTTCATTGGAGCATTTAGTCCATTAACATTTAAGGTTAATACTGTTATGTGTGAACTTGATCCTGCCATTATGATATTAACTGGTTATTTTGCTCGTTATTTGATGCAGTTTCTTCCTAGCCTCGATGGTCTTTACATTTTGGCATGTTTTTGCAATGGTTGGTACCGGTTGTTTCTTTCCATGTTTAGGGCTTCCTTCAGGGTCTCTTGTAAGGCAGGCCTGGTGGTGACAAAATCTCTAAGCATTTGCTTATCTGTAAAGGATTTTATTTCTACTTCACTGCTGAAACTTAGTTTGGCTGGATACAAAATTCTGGGTTGAAAATTCTTTTCTTTAAGAATGTTGAATATTGGCCCCCACTCTCTTCTGGCTTGTAGAGTTTCTGCCGAGAGGTTTGCTGTTAGTCTGATGGGCTTCCCTTTGTGGGTAACCCGACCTTTCTGTCTGGCTGCCCTTAAGATTTTTTCCTTCATTTCAACTTTGGTGAATCTGGCAATTATGTGTCTTGGAGTTGCTCTGCTCGAGGAGTATCTTTGTGGTGTTCTCTGTATTTCCTGAATTTGAATGTTGGCCTGCCCTACTAGGTTGGGGAAGTTCTCCTGGATGATATCCTGAAGAGTGTTTTCCAACTTGGTTCCATTTTCCCCCTCACTTTCAGGCACCCCAATCAGACATAGATTTGGTCTTTTTACATAATCCCGTACTTCTTGCAGGCTTTGTTCGTTTCTTTTTCTTCTTTTTTCTTTTGGTTTCTCTTCTCGCTTCATTTCATTCATTTGATCCTCAATCGCTGATACTCTTTCTTCCAGTTGATCGAGTTGGTTACTGAAGCTTGTGGATTTGTCACGTATTTCTCGTGTCATGGTTTTCATCTCTGTCATTTCATTTATGACCTTCTCTGCATTAATTAGTCTAGCTCTCAATTCTTCCACTCTTTTTTCAAGATTTTTAGTTTCTTTCCACTGGGTACGTAATTCCTCCTTTAGCTCTGAGAAGTTTGATGGACTGAAGCCTTCTTCTCTCATTTCGTCAAAGTCATTCTCCGACCAGCTTTGATCCATTGCTGGCGATGAGCTGCGCTCCTTTGCAGTGTGAGATGCGCTCTTATTTTTTGAATTTCCAGCTTTTCTGCCCTGCTTCTTCCCCATCTTTGTGGTTTTATCTGCCTCTGGTCTTTGATGATGGTGACGTACTGATGGGGTTTTGGTATAGGTGTTCTTCCTGTTTGATAGTTTTCCTTCTAATAGTCAGGACCCTCAGCTGTAGGTCTGTTGGAGATTGCTTGAGGTCCACTCCAGACCCTGTTTGTCTGGGTATCAGCAGCAGAGGTTGCAGAAGATAGAATATTGCTGAACAGTGAGTGTACCTGTCTGATTCTTTCTTTGGAAGCTTCCTCTCGGGGGTGTACTCCACCCTGTGAGGTGTGGGGTGTCAGACTGCCCCTAGTGGGGGATGTCTCCCAGTTAGGCTACTCAGGGGTCAGGGACCCACTTGAGCAGGCAGTCTGTCCGTTCTCAGATCTCAACCTCCGTTTTGGGAGATCCATTGCTCTCTTCAAAGCTGTCAGACAGAGTCATTCAGGTCTGCACAGGCCTCTGCTGCTTCCCCTGTTGTTTTTTTAGCTGTGCCCTGTCCCTAGAGGTGGAGTCTACAGAGACAGGCAGGTTTCCTTGAGCTGCTGTGAGCTCCACCCAGTTCGAGCTTCCCAGCAGCTTTGTTTACCTACTTAAGCCTCAGCAATGGCGGGCACCCCTCCCCCAGCCTCGCTGCTGCCTTGCGGTTAGATCGCAGACTGCTGTGCTAGCAATGAGGGAGGCTCCGTGGCCGTGGGACCCTCCTGGCCAGGTGTGGGTATAATCTCCTGGTGTGCCCGTTTGCTTAAAGCGCAGTATTGGGGTGGGAATTACCCGATTTTCCAGGTGTTGTGTGTCTCAGTTCGCCTGGCTAGGAAAAGGGATTCCCTTCCCCCTTGCGCTTCCCAGGTGAGGCAGTGCCTCGCCCTGCTTCAGCTCTGGCTGGTCGGGCTGCAGCAGCTGACCAGCACCGATTGTCCGGCACTCCCCAGTGAGATGACCCTAGTACCTCAATTGAAAATGCAGAAATCACCGGTCTTCTGTGTCGCTCGCGCCGGGAGTTGGAGACTGGAGCTGTTCCTATTCGGCCCTTTTTTTTTTTTTTTGAGAAAGGGGTCTTGTTCTGTCACCCAAGCTGGAGTACAGTGGCACAATCACAGCTCATTGCAGCCTCCACCTCCTGGCTCAATTAATCCTCCCACCTCAGCCTCCCAAGTAACAGGGACTACAGGTGCATGCCACCACACCTGGCTAATTTTTCTTTTTTTTTTTTTCTGGTAGAGATAGGGTTTTGTCATGTTGCCTAGGCTGGTCTTGAACACCTGGGCTCAAGCAATCCACATACCTCAGCTTCTGAAAGTATTGGAATTACAAGTGTGAGCTACCATGCCCAGCCTTATTCTTGTTCATTAGCAGGAGTGTCATGGCTGTTTTTGTCCTTTGTTCTTACATATTGATTTTAGAATAAGTGTATCAAGTTCCACAGAATAAATCCTTAGTTTGGAACTATATTAAATGTATAAATTGATTTATGGGTAATCAGAATCTTTAGAAGATTGCGCCTTCCAACACCATATATCTCAATTGATTTTTTTAATGTCTCTCAGTGAAACTTTACATTTTTCTCAATAAAGTTTATGCATAGCTGTTGTAGATATAATTATACATACCATATATTTTTGATGTCATGATTGGCATCTTTTTTTATATTTTCTGCATGTTGCTTTTATAAGAATGAAATTCATTGTTCCATTTTTTCTAATACTGTATTATTATAAATAAGTTTAACTTTCCTTCCCTTGAAATGTGGCTTTATCTTTATCTCACCAATTTTGGTTTGTAATATATTCATTTTTTATGTAATTTTAAGTATATTTAAATTTCATCACATTTTAGTTTCCTTTTTATTTATTAATTATTTAGAAGTAAGTCTTTAAATTTCCAAAAGTATAGAGTTTTTTTTGTTTCTAACTTAACTGCCTTAATGGCATTGTGGTCAGAGTGTGTTTTGTTTGATATTGATTATTGAAGTTTTTGAAGTTTGATCTGTCACCTACTTTTTGGGTCATTTTTGTATATATTACACATGTGGTTGAGAAGAATGTATATCTCTAAATCTTCAGTTAGAGTTATCTATATATCCAATACATGAAGCTTATTATCCAAACCATTCAGAACTTCAGTTGTTTTACTACTCTTTTGCCTATTTGATTTGGTATTTACTGAAAATGCTCAGTCAGATTCTATGAAGAGGAGTTGTCAACTTTTTTTTTATTCTCTTCTTCTTATATGAGAGACTTAATTAGGTTCAAGTTCAGAATTTCTTTTGTCTTTCTGGCGATTTAACCTTTTATTATTATGTAATAAATCTCTTTATTCCTATAATATTATTTTCTTTTAAAGTCAGTTTTCCTACATGATAACGCAAGCTATTTGCAGTTAGTGTTCAATCTAACTATTCACTGTTCACATCTTTTTGTGTCAACTTTTCTATGACCAATGTGTTATACTCGTGTAAACAGAAAATAGCTAGACTTAATTTTTTTCTAACCACACAATCTCTATAATTTAATTTGGCTAGCTTATCAATTTGCATTTATTTTGATTTCTTATAGACTTGGAATTACTTCTATATCGGTGTATGCTTTTAATTTTTCTTATTCTATTTTTTCTCTTTCCTGATTGTTTTTTAATTGAATTATTTTTCTTTCATTTCCCCCCTCCATTACACTGGAAATCATGCAGTTTCTGTGATTTTTACTGACTAGTTTCTGAAGTTTATAAATTGTGTTAAGTAGTCAATTTGAAGTTAATAATTACCTCTACTTCCTCCTAAGAAAAAAAATGACTGTCATATGCTTAGCTGTGCTACTGTCCCTCCCGCATTTGCATATTCTTGTACAAAGTTTTAATTATAGATTGATTCATTTTCCCCTTATTGCATGTTATTTTTTTAAATGTCTTATAGTAAACCATATGCATTCTAGTTTCTTTGCTAATCATTTTTCATGCATCTTAGACCTTCATTCTGGATCATTCTCCTCTCTGAGAAAAGTACATTAGAAAGCCACCAGTGAGGTTCTGTGAGAGCTTAGACTGAGATGCACATTTTTCCTTGTTGTTCTTTAAAAGTCTTGGCTCATGAGGATTTCTGTTCTAACTCCTCACTAGCTCTGCAATATTTCCAAAGACATTCATCATTCACTTTCCAACCTGTTTTAGTTCTCGTTTGGTTTTTGGCTAAGGAGATAATGCCTTTCTTTCTTGTGACCTCACATTTGTATTTTAACAGGCATTTGTTGTAATTTTCCCATCATAATGAATAGGCATTTGGAAGTGAAAGGATTTTTTGGAATCAGAATATATCATCTACCATACTGCCAGAAATAGTTCGTATTTGGTGTGTTACCATTTAAAAAAAAAATTTTTTTTACATTTGCTCACTTGAAAAGGATAATATTTTAAAATAATTAATAAATAAGAAAAAACATGTAGGTGTGAAAAGCAAGAAGGATCATGGCCCTAGAGACTTTATCCCAGGTTAGATGGCAAATGCCAAGGCAGAGCAAACAGAGTTGGATCTTGAATTGGAAGTAATATCTAAGGGGCTTAAAAAAAATAACAATGAGGAACATAGAAGGAGATGGTGAAGGGAGCCAAGAACTGTAAAACTTTCGGGAAAGAAGAGAGCACCAGCAGAGAGACAGGACCATTTCAGTCATGAGGTGGAATGGAAGCGGGGAATGAAGAACTAATGTGGGAGGTAAAGGTAGATACAGCTCAAACTAAGAAAGAGATTCTGGGCCGGGCGCGGTGGCTCAAGCCTGTAATCCCAGCACTTTGGGAGGCCGAGACGGGCGGATCACGAGGTCAGGAGATCGAGACCATCCTGGCTAATACGGTGAAACCCTGTCTCTACTTAAAAATACAAAAAACTAGCCGGGCGACGAGGCGGGCGCCTGTAGTCCCAGCTACTCGGGAGGCTGAGGCAGGAGAATGGCGTAAACCCGGGAGGCGGAGCTTGCAGTGAGCTGAGATCCAGCCACTGCACTCCAGCCTGGGTGGCAGAGCAAGACTCCGTCTCAAAAAAATAAATAAATAAATAAATAAATAAAAAAAAAGAAAGAGATTCTGAAGTCTCAGAGGATAATTGAATATAAGGAAGAGGAATGAAATGAGTCTGAAGTTAAGGGAGTGGTTAGTGATTGCTGAATAAAGAGCATCTTGTGCTCAGAGTTCCCATGCCAGGACAATGTGAATTCTACCAAGCCTGCCCTTAAAGACTGCTTTTGACTCAGATGTGAATCTTTGGTTCCGTCAGCTATGGCTCAGTACTTTTACTCACCAATATTGAGAGCTTCATTCAACAAGTGTACAACTTCTTTAGACCTTGATTTTTTTTTCCGCTTATTTGTACATTTATCCATTTACTTATTCACCAGTCATTTATTGGGTACGTCTTATATGCAGGTGCTGTATACTATCTGCTATAAAACAAAACACACATGATTCCTAGATCTATGTTTTTAGTGGATTTTCATACAAATGTAATAATAATATTAAATGTATATTCGTCTGAAAAATGTGAATCATACCTGCCACTCCTACCTTACAGGACTGTTTGAGAATAAAACGAAATAGTGTATATCAGAATACTTTGAAAATATAGCATTGTGCTTTATAACTCAGTTACTGCATACATGGTATGAAGTATTAGATTAATTACTTTATACTTTTAAAAGTCATCTTTGATGGCTTTTACATAATGTTTTAGATGGCTAAAACATAATATAGTGCAACAGCATTTAAAATTTGAATTTTGATTACTAATATTTAACTTATCCACTTCACGGTGCTTCATGGTGAGCTGGATGAATTTAACTGTTGGATTTGACACTTGAAGAGCTCAGTTTTATTAGAGTGGTTTTCAGAGTTATGCCCATGGACTGTTGGTGTTTTGATGAACCTTATTGTCTCCAAGAGTTGCCTGATAGACAGGAGAAAACTGTCCAAGGAGCAGGAGGAAAACTAAACAGGCAGGAGAATTCCTAGACTGCAGGACTTCAGCAACTTCAGCTAAAGCAGTTCTACCGGTATTTGTTTAATACAACAGAAGTTTGTGAAGTAGTTTATTTTTAAAAAGGAAGCTAGGCACTGCTGCTTTAAAAACATATTGTAAACCAAAATATATGGCACAGTAAATTCTAGTGCTCTTACTTCCAAGGAGAAAATTAAAATATGAGATGTGGTTCTACTTCTCTAGTTATTACCTATTTTTAAAATTCAGATAGTACCATAATTTGGCTGAAGGATTATGCAATGTGTAGTGAGACTTCAGTATAATGCACTAAGAAAAAACAAATATCAAAGAAAAAGAGAACTAGTAGATTGTTCTATATTGGTCTTAGTTGGTCTGTTTTTCTACTATATATTATGTTTACTATACACTTGGTATATGAGATAGATTAAATACTTGTTATTGTTTTTTAGCATTTTAGCTTTAAATAACATATAGATTGTCCAAAGAAATATATATTTTTCCAAGCTCATTACTTCAGCTTGTACAGTTAATAGACTTTATACTACTCTTTTTATACTACTCTTGATATCTGTTCAATTTAAAGCAATGTAGGAAAAATTTTAAAGTATATTTTTACTTTATCTTTTTTATTCATTTAGAAAATCATTTAAAGCTTTATTTCTTTACTCGTTTTAACATATGATTACCTTGATTTCAGCTGGACTATCCTAAAGCACAGACATGATAACCGAGTGTGGATTGATTGGTATTTGCTAACTGTATACATACTACTTATGCAGCGTAATGAATAAAGAGAGCATAGACCTTAATGTATCCCCAAGATGACATACATGCTGTTTTCTTGTAATTAGTGGAAATATTTTCAAAGTTTTCTGAATCATCTGAAATAATTAGTTGTATTATTTGTTACTTTGTAAATTACAACAGATACATCAAGGCAGCATTTGTGCGTATTCATTAATTTTATGACTTTATTATTTGTGACTCATTTATATAGTTTTATGGTCCATGCATGATGTAAGTAATTGTTTTCTCATGTTTTGGTATTCACTGAGTATGTATATCAGCTTTTGTTTAAATATGTATTTGTTTTTGTATGTGTTGCATTTACAATAGAAATACATGAGCATATATATTTTTAACTGGTTACTTGTAAAATAACATTTCTTAGAACAAGTGTGAGAACATTATTGGCTGTTTAGTATTTGAACAGAATAATTACATGCTTTTTACGCCATTATCCACCCAGTTCTCAAGTCGAAAAACTGGAAGCCACCCAGATTTTTACCTCTCCCCAGTCCTCCTCCTAATTCAATGTTTCTCAATCTTTTTTATTATCACTCCCCTAAGGAATCTTTTAGATATTCCTTTCCTAATTGCCCTCCCCATGTGAAATTTTAATACTACAGACATACTATTTATATACTGCAAGCCTTTGGAGGACCACTAACCTATTATCTTAAGATTTTTTTTGTTCCCTCTACCTTCAAGAATCAGTTATCCCCTTCTGGGGACAGTATCACTCCCAGTGGGAATGCATGTTCAAATGAGTCATCAAGGCCTACTCATTTTACTTCTCAAAGAGACCTCATGATCACAGATTTAAAGTTACAGAGAACAGATGTGTTTACTCACCTCAATTTTATAAGAAGACTAAAAAGACTAAAAACTCCATCTAACGTGAAACTAGGATTTAACCACATCTGTAAACTATAAGCTATAGAAAGCAGTTTTCAAATTCAGTGAAATCTGGACCAAAATGAGAGGAAATGCCAAAAGTAGATGCTTACTTATTCAGCTATTGAACAGAATGTAAAGCTCTCTAAAATAAATACCACAGCTTTAAAAGACCCAACGAAAAATTCCCTTCTAGAACATGTAGGAGCTAGGGGAAGTTTTTGCCCTGGAGCACCTTGAAACAGTATTTTGTACCTCAGAATAGCAGACTACATGAACTCAGAAGAGGACCATCACAGGTCTGCCATTCTGTGGCAGAAGCAGGGTATTGAGGGACTGTATATAGGAATCAATGTGGCAAAAGCTATTCAGTGTAATTTACAAATAAATTGCTATAGCGTGATTTTAACATATGTCTTCATTATGAAACCCCATGAAGATTTTGATAACAACATAACTGGTCTACTTCTACCATTCAAAAATAAGCAATAATATGACATGGTCACAGTTCCCCAGGCATGACAGTATAGTTTATATCAGACTAACTTCTCCACATATAAAACTATAAAAGCTAAACAAGAACAAACAATGAACAACAACAGCAAAAACTATTGGAAGGCATTTGAGAGCAACAAAGCAGGCAGAAATTTGAGTAGTTTCAATTTTTGAAAGGAGGGGAAAACACAAGGTAAGTGGTAAATTCATCCTAGTTTCCTCTGAGGTTACTTTCCAATTTGGTGACATGGGATAATAGAGCCTTAAGCAGAGAGCAGTGTTCTTACTTACTAGGCTGAGAAAATAAATTTCACAATTCAGGAACTGACAGAGAAACTGGAAATTGTGAGGGCGGAAAGCTTCAAATTTTGCCGTAGATTTCCCTCATACGTTGACCAATGAGCTGTCTATGCACAGGGAAGGTTCCAGGAAAGCAGACAAAAAGCAGCAGCTGGAAGGCCAAAGAGCCAAGCACAAATTCCAGCAGCTGCCAGTGCTAGGGAGATGGATTGGACTTCAAGTTCCCATAGGTAGATGGGTGTGACAAACACCTTTGGTTCTTTTACGTATCTCAGAAGGGCCAAACTCTAGAAATAAGCATTACACTCTGTGAGTAAAAGCAAATCTTTAAACCGAAACTGTGCAAGAACAAGATGAAATGTTTCTGTCAAATGAGAATTTTACCTATTTTGGAGGAAAATAATATCATCCAGAGCCTCCACAGGGTTTCATCCACTGCGTTTTACATCTGATTAAAATGTATGAGTCATGTTTAACAACAACAAAAAAGGACTACCTGGCTAAACACTAACAAGAGTTACCAAATGGAGCCTTTAAAATATCTGTGATTAATATGTTAAAGAAATCAAAGGAGGATGGATTATTTAGCAGAGACCTGGAATCCATTTTTAAAAATTAAATTATAATTTAAAAAATTTTTTAAATGTAATAGGTGAGTTTAATGACATGTGAGAAACAGTAAAACCAAGGATTAGTGAACTAATTAGTAGCAAGTATATGAGTTGATGCACAGAGAGAAGAGAGAGAGAGAAATTGGAGGAGAACGTAAACAAGTGGAACCTGATGAAAAATTCGAATGTATATAGAGTCCCAGAAGGAGAGGAAATGACAGAGCAATGCTTGAATACTGAAATACAGACCGATAATTTTCCAGGACTGATAAAAGACATCAACTTACAAATCTGAAATCTTTACATACCCTATAATATATGTAAGAGAGAAAAAAATCAGCATTATTGTAATCAAAGTACAGAAAACTAAAGAAAAACATTTCTTAAAAGAATCTCAGGGGAAAAAAGACATAGTATCTTTGGAGAGCAAAGATATGACTAGCTGAAATTTCAGCAGATATTATGAGACCCCAAATTTGGTGGAATGGCCAGAAGAAAGTTTGCTGAAAGGAAAAAATAAAAATGTCCAACCTGCAATTTTATGTTTAGTAAATATTACCCAGAATTGTCTTTCAGGAAATAAATGAGTACATGGATGGATGGATAGATAGATAGATAGATAGATAGATAGATAGATAGATAAGAGAATTCATCACGAGGCGACCAGCACTACAAAAAATACTAATGGGAGTTCATGTGGAAGAAAAGTATCTCCAGTTGGAAGCACTAGCCTTGAGGAAGAATGAAGAACATTGGAAAGAGTTAATAATGATAAAAACAACATCTTATGATAGTTAAAACTTATGTAGAAGTGAAAAATACATAAAATACCTAAGTGAAAGGTGGGAGGGGAGTAAATGGAAGTAAGTTATTGTACAAATCTTGCATTATTTTGAAATTGGTTAAAATGTATAACTTGAGGATTTAAGTAAATCAAAGTGCTTATTTTAATCTTTAGGGTAGTCACTAATAGCATAATAGAAGAATGAACAACTCAGATGCTAATAGTTGAGAAAATGTGGAATAATAAAAATACCTAATTAGACAAAAAGGAGAAGTAAAACAACAAACAGATGGGATGACTACAAATAAACAGAAAGTGGTGGACTGAACTATATCTGTATCAATAATTGCATCAAAGTAAATGGGCTCAATAAAAATTACCAATATCATAGAATGAAAAGGGACAATAATACATATTATACAGATATATAAATGATAGCATAAACAACTTATGCTGGCTGGTAAGTTTTTCGATTCAGATCACAGTGAGCAAACTATGGCCAGCAGGCTAAATCTGGCCCACTGCCTATTATTGTGAATAAAGGTTTACTGGAACACATCTATGCCCATTTCCTAATATATTGTCCATGGCTGTTTTCCCACCACAACAATTCAGTGGTTGCAACAGAGTCGGGTAGTTGTAACAGAGTCAGTATGAAATATTTACTGTCTGGCCCTTTACAAAATAAATTTTCCTAACCCTGACTTACAGGAAATATACAAATTTTCTGAAAAGTACAACTTACTAAAAATGACATAAGAATAAACTAAAAATCTGAAGAGTTCTATATTTAGTTTCTTAAATGATTCTGTAATTGTTTTCAACCTTTTCACGAAGAAATATCCTGACCCAGGTAAATCCTGATAAATAATTACAAATATTTAAAGAATAAATACTCTGTCTTACACAATTTTTTCCTAAGGAACATTTTGAAACTCGATGATGCCAGCCTTTCCTTGATACATTTGGTAAGGACATTACAAGATAGAAAAAATAGGCCAAAACCCCTCATTAAAATAGAGAGACCCCAAACAAAATTTTAGCAAATTGAATCCAGATAGAGGGAGGGATGGTAAATGATGGATGAATTTATGGATCATTATTTACAGTTTATATGATTATGCATATAGGAAATATATAAAATATTTTCATGACAAACTTAGCTAAAAACAATTATAGTCAATTTACATATATTCAATCCACTAAAAGGACCTAGAAGTCTATATAAAAAACAATTTTTATATGTCTATTTTATATGTATGTTTTATATGTATAAAAAGGAATTTTCTTTTATACATATAAAAAGGAATTTTATTTTTATGTACTAGCAACAACCTTAGGAAATAAAATTTACAAAATGCCATCAATGTAATGTAGTCAGAAATATAAAATACCTAGAAATAAATCTAAGACCTAGGAATAAACTAACGAAATGTGCATAAGCCCTCAACACTAAAGACTACTTATAGCTTCACATAAAACTGAACACATGTGTGTGAGTGGGAATGAGATTTAATAAAAATTACAGGGATCATTACTTCTTAAGGTCCAGCTTACTTGAAGAGATTGAATATAAATAGTGATCTAGCTTGAGTTCATTTTTCAGTTCTGATTCTTATTATCAAAATGATCTACCAGACACCTTTAGGAGGTATTTAATGCCACCTTGATTATTAATCACCAGTCCCTGTGTTATGACCACTGAAAATTATAGGATGGATGCCTAGAGATGGCTTCTTAATATTGATCAACAATATTGATCTACTGTTTGTGGTTAGTAACTTGTGTATTGATCCAGATGTAAGTGTAGGGCTCATATAATTTTTGTTATTTAACTTTTTTTTTTTTTTTTTTTGAGACGGAGTCTTGCTCTGTCACCCAGGCTGGAGCGCAGTGGCCGGATCTCAGCTCACTGCAAGCTCCGCCTCCCGGGTTCACGCCATTCTCCTGCCTCAGCCTCCCGAGTAGCTGGGACTACAGGCGCTCGCCACCTCGCCCGGCTAGTTTTTTGTATTTTTTTTTTTTTTAAGTAGAGACGGGGTTTCACTGTGTTAGCCAGGATGGTCTCCATCTCCTGACCTCGTGATCCGCCCGTCTCGGCCTCCCAAAGTGCTGGGATTACAGGCTTGAGCCACCGCGCCCGGCCGTTATTTAACTTTTAACATTTTTGTAAACAGCATTGTGAACTTATATGCATTATTATTATTTATACTACTTGTTCCTCCTTAAGGCTTACAATAGAATTGTGGTAGACTTCTAGGTTCTTTTAGTGGATTGAATATATGTAAATTGATTGTAACTGTTTTTAAGCTAAGCTTGTCATGAAGAGTGGGAACTATCCTGACATAGCCCCTCATGTCTTCTGAAAACATTCTTGCTTTCTGAAAGAAGGTATTGTAGGACTTCTATTTTTTATCGTCTTCCAAAACGTTGTGTCAGCCTCCTTACATTGTAATAATGAGCCAAAGTCTGGCAAATGAAGGTGCAGATTTGATTGTCTTACATCACCCATCACTTCTGTATCTATAAGTAAAGTCTATGTTTGAGAAAGTAAGCTTCTGATGTTTTAATGTTATTTTATTGTTATTTTAAAAAATTATTGTTTAAATTCGTTTGTCTGTTACCATAACTTAATTGATTTTATCCACATTACTTGTTTGTATTTTACCATCTATACAGTCAGTGCATATTCTACAATTGATGACATGTCATTGTTTAATTAGCATTTTTCTTTCTTAAGAGAGAGACTCCATACCCCCATTCCAGAGTTACTTGGTCTGGTAGGCAGAACAATGTGCCCCCAACAAATCCTAATCCTCAGAAAAATGGAGAATTGGGGTGTCAGATGGAATTAAGGTTGCTGTCATCTGACTTTAAAGAAGGGAGCTTATGCAAGGTTATCCAGTGGGTCCAGTGTAGTCACAAGAGTACTTATAAGTGAAAAAAGGAGGGAGCAGAGTCAGTCAAAGACAGATATATGACAACAGAGGCAGAGATCACAGTGATTCCACCTGAGAAAGATGCAACCAGCCATTGTTCCCTTTGACGACGGAGGAAGGAGCCATCAGATCAGATATTGGGGCAGCCTATATAAACTAGAAAAGGCAAAGAAACAAATTCTCCCCTAGAGCCTCCAGATGGAACATAACCCTGCTGACATCTTGATTTTAGGCCTTCTGACCTCCAGAACTGAAAGATAATAAATTTATGTTGTTTTAAGCCACCAAAAAAAATTACATAAAATTATGATATGTCTTAATACTGATGGCATCTTTGATTTGGCTGAATGTGTATAGATACTTTATCACCTTTTCCATTTAATGCTTAATTATTTCATACCAAATCATATGTGTAATTTATAATGTGGACCAAAGTGTTATTACTACCAGATCTCATTTTCCGTACCTATCAGTATGAGGTCCCCAAAATTCATTTCTTTTTATGGTTGATAATATTTTGTTATGTGGATTTAACACATTTTGTTTCTCTATTCATCAGTTGATGGGCATTTGTTTTGTTTCCATTTTTTGACTTTTGCTAATAATTTTCATATGAATAGTTCGTATATGTTTGTGTGGATATATGTTTTCAATTCTCTTGAGTATGTACTTAGGAATGGAATTACTGGATCATACGGTAACTCTAGCTTACCTGTATTTAAAGTGCCATCATATTTTCTGAAGCAGCTACATCACTTTACATCCCCATCAGCAATGTTGAGGGCTTTAGTTTCTCCTAATTCTAGTCAACCTTTGTTATTGTCTATTTTTTATTATAGCCATCCTAGTACATTTAAAGTAGAATATCATTATGGTTTTCATAAACCTGCTGTTAAGCCAAAATTATTAAACAACTATGCTATCTTCAAGAATTCACTTTGATTCTGCTGAGTTAGCAATTTTTTGAAAAGGGATTTTTCTTAAAAGGATAGCATTTTTAAAGTATTAGGGGTTCAGTTTCTTTCTTCTCTGGGGATTAATTCTCTGTGCTAGAGTTATTTAAGTACTTACTTGTACAGATCAATCAGAACAGAAGTTCTATCAAATTTAAAATACCATTCTACTATAAAGACACATGCACATGTATGTTTATTACAGCAGTATTCACAATAGCAAAGATTTGGAACCAACCCAAATGCCAATCAGTGATAGACTGGATAAAGAAAATGTGGCACATATACACCATGGAATACTATGGAGCCATAAAAAAGGGTGAGTTCATGTCCTTTGCAGGGACATGGATGAAGCTGGAAATCATCATTCTCAGCAAACTAACACAGGAACAGAAAATAAAACACCATATGTTCTTACTCATAAGTGGGAGTTGAACAGTGAGAACACAGGGAGGGGAACATCACACACCAAGGCCTGTTGAGAGGTGAGGGGCTAGGGGATGGATAGCATTAGGAGAAATACCTAATGTAGATGATGGGTTGATGGGTGCAGCAAACCGCCATGGCACGTATATACCTGTGTAACAAACCTTCATATTCTGTACATGTATCTCAGAACCTAAAGTGTCATTTAAAAAGCCCCCCCAAAAATCTTATGTACCCCATAAATATATATACCTAGTATGTACCCATGAAATTGAAAATTAAAACATTTTTTTAAAACAGAAGTATAAAAATAAAATACCTTGAGATCTAGTATTTGCTACTTGAACAACTATCCCTATGGTATACACAAAGTGAGAAATTTTTTTGTCACCAATTGAAAAGATTATTTTTTAGCAAACAGAACTAGCAGATTCAGTGTTACCACTCAGCTATAGGGCTAAAATTAACATAATAACCTAAGCCTAGACTTTAAAGGGTTTTTCTTCTTTCAGTGTGCACAATATATTTCTTGAGTGATGTGAGTTTTTAGTAGCATACAACAAAAAAATACACGCAAAAAGTCTACCAAACTAGATTTTCTGTTATCTGCCACCCAGCTTTCAATGTATTCCTGACATTGAAATCTGTTGGCCAGCCATCTGACAGATTTCACCCATAGGTAAATTCCCTATTGTTACTGCCACTAGTTGAGAAAGTATTATTAGTCATAAGCAATGCAGAATCAGAGCCAGTCTTGCCAAGAACCAGAACCAGAAAGAAACAAAACAAAACAAAATCAAAACATGCATAGAACCAGAGTCAGAAAAAAGAAAACAGAAAGAAGACTGTGCTGTTGCCTCTTGAGGTTAAATCTAGAAGCCAGGAAAAGGCACCCCTGGGCTTATAGAGCCCATGAAATGCCCTGCTTGGACAACACAGCTAATTGGCTTAAGTAGGGAGTTCATTTAAGTGTCTTTGGTGGAACTTCCAGTACTATCAGAATGTAATTCTCCAAATTAAATCAATAATCACCAGAAAAATAGCAAATATTGGAGTTTTAATTAATTAGTGAGAAAACCAACAGTATAACAAGCTGTTTCCAAAGATGATCCAAGAAACCCTTGTAATTTTATATATACACATATAGTTATTGGGGAAAAATGGAATACTAAAATTAGATTACTAAGTTAGATTCAGAACTGGATAATGTATTCTAAGTCAATGAAACTATGACTTACTGGTTATCCTCGCTAGGGCCAGATAGTAATCATTTGCCCTTTATTAGTTTTTTTTTTTCAAATTAACATCTAACTTTACAAAGAATATAAAATATTTGGACTATAATTATAAGTAAATACTAAGTCAAAATTTTATACTTCTGTAGACAGTCAAATGACCCTTAGGTGCTCTTGTTAGCCAGTGCACAAGCATGTTAGGGAATGCTCAAGAAAAGTGGCCAAGAAACCAATTTGGTTGGTTGGTTGGTTGGTTGGGCTTGTCTTACTTCCAAGATTGGATATTTTGTTCTTACTCTGAGCAGTTGGGTAGATGGTGCCTATGATGTGATATGGAAGACTGGAGAGGGAGTAGGTGTTTTGAGGAGTTGAACACTTTATGTTTGAGAGCCTTATTAGATATATCCAAGCAGATATGTCAGTTGACAGCTAGATATATAAATCTGGAATCCAGGGTTGAGTACAAGGTGCAGGAAAATAATTGGGATCTGCAACATATAGATAGATACTACATAAAGCTTGGAACCAGGTGAGACGTCTGTGGAGTTCGTTTCATGTGGAAGAATATAAGCCAAAGGGCTGGACATTGAGGAGCTCTTGCATTTAGTGATAAAAGAGGATCAAGGTCCTGCCAGTGAGGCACAAGTTTGGAAAATCCATTAGAATAAAGTATTTCAAGACAAGGGAATCAAATTCTTTGACAAATGCATGACATATTGAGAGGTCAAAAGGATTAGGACTGATGAAGTGACAGGATTTTGCTATGTGGAGTTATTGGCGACTGATAAGAGACGGTTTTAGTGAAATGTTGGGGACAAAGCCTGATTCAAATTTGTTCAGAAAAAGGAGGAGAGGATATATAAATAACTACTTCAGATTTTTCAGCAAAAAGTCTACAGGAAGAGGGGGGATCAAAAAGAAAGGAATTTTGTTTGATTTTTAAAGATTTTTAAAGATGGGTTATATCACAGTATATTTCTATACTGATCACTTTTTTTCCACTTCCTACTCATAAATCAATTCATTCAGCAATGGAAGGGGGACTGTAGCAGTTTTAGTGGTGCATAAAGTGCTTGCTGTTATAAAATATCAGAATCTTAATATAACCAGTACAAAATATGAAACCAAGGACCAGGAGACAACAGTCATGAAGCTAGAGAGAGTGAATAGCTTTATAAAGCAGAAAACCATAAGATGTGTCTTAAAGGATTCAGATATGTTTAAGTGATAGGAATAATTTTTCAAGAAACAGAAGCAGAACAAATGGAAGTTAAGAAATGGGGCAGTAGAAAGCACATTTGTGCTGTAATCTTCAGATTGATTAGATTAATCTGACTGATTAGATCCTCTGAACTGCCTCAATTAAAAGAAATGAAAATACCTTAAATGTTTTTTCATTGAATATTATATTATAGACTGTTTAGGAATCTACACATGTCCTCATAAAAGAATGCTTTTGAGCATCTAGACATATATTTTTTTGAGAAAAAAGCACCTCATATTTTATTCACCCAATCATTTTTCGTATAACTTAACCCCCTCCCAATGATAACACTTGTTATACATGTTTTTCTATGTTTTCCAGAACTTTTGTCAAAACTGTAGAATATTTCACTGCTAAAATTGGATATCCATGAAATAAACTTTTGACTCTTCCCAGCTCATCTTAAATTTTAATAATAAAATATGATAGCAGAGATTTCCCTATACTCTTAAACTTCTTCATAAAGTAAAGAACATTGCCCAGAATTTCACAATGGTATTTTTTTGTAGACTGATATTAGAGATAGAAATTTCAAGCTATAATAGAATTCCATCTTTATGGAAATAATGGGAAGAAAAAAGGGTACATGTTAATTCATACTTTCCTTTAAAGGTTAAAAAAAATCATCAGAAGAGAAGTTTTCAGTAACCATTGTGGAGAGTGTGCTAAAAAGATTGATGAGAGATGAGAAACCACTGCTTTCTCTGGTGTAGGCATTTGACTGAGCATGGACATTGTAACTATGAAATTGACCAAATCCTGACATTTCTGTAGATTCTCCAGCAGAATTCTGCAAGTAAAATAGTAAAGACAAGCAGATAGAGTAGCCTTAAGGATGGGTGGCATATTTAGCTAATGCATTCAAATATGTTGGTGAAGACACAGAAGAAATTGACCATAATATTTATCAGGAAAGAAAGTCTGCTGGAGTTGGGAATATAAATCCCACAGGAATCAGTTTGGGACAGATCATATATAATAATACTCTCATTTATGTCTCAAAAAATGTGCGTAAAATGCATAGCAAAATTATCAGATTTGCAAATGACTTTTAAAACTTTAGGTAATGAAAAACTGACTAGAATGCGTTGAAAGAATAAGAATCATTTATTATTATCAGAATTTCGATGTGGACAAGTTCAAGTAATGCAACTAAGTATTGAAAATTACAAATTGTCCTCATCAATAGAGGTCTCAATATTCAATTCACAATCCATGAAGGATCCTAAGGACCAGTCTTACCTCTTTTCCATAGCTTATAAACTCTCCTTCCTGATCTTACTCTCCCACCTTTCTGAATTCACCTCATACCAATTTCTCTCTCATTATATATATGACAACAGACTTGTTACATAATCCCAAGACTTTCTGTTTTACAATTTATAATCATATTAGGATTTATTCTGACTAACATATTAAATGTCCTCACTGTTAAAGATGCTATATCAGCTAGTGTGTATTTTGTAGTTCAAAACAAGAAGTAGAAAATGAAGAAGATCAAAATGGTAATAAGGGTCATATAATTAGTTTTTGCAAATGTTTTGAGGAAACAAAATTAAGAGGGTCATTTTAGATGTATCAAACCAGGTTTTTATTAGACAAAAATGTAGTGGTCTAGATGGATAATAAAGCTGCATATGCATTGTAATTTAAAAGGTTGTAAGAATCCTAACATCCATGCCCCCTGCCTGCTTGCCCTGCCTCTCCTCAACTCTCAGACATAGTTTACTTTGGCTAATAGAAAGGAGTTTTTCCCAGCTAACTTCTATGCTGCATAAAATAATTAACAATAATATATTCTTTGGGGAGAAAATGAATCTCTTCAGATAAACTTGTACAAGCCGGTAACATAGACAAGTTTTGATAGGAAAGGAAAAAAAAAAGAAATCAGCCTACCTCATGCGAGTGTGAGGCACTGAAAGAAGGAAATGAGGTGAAGAAGTTTGTGTGGAGAAGTGGAGCATGAGGGCACACAGGAGGAGAGGAAACTAATCCAAAAGTATTTTTTGTTGTTTTTGTTTTAGTTTTTGCTTTCTTTGCAGTCTTACTTAGACTCATTAAGCAAGATGTGTTAGTTATAATCCCAAAGGGAAATTAGAACAAATGCTCTTCATTTCTTAAGCCTCGTTATGTGGCACATTTAAAGAGTGTACATTTTAAAAAATATTTTTCTCTCTGCAATGTATATGAACTTTTCTTAATAATTGAAATATTTTAGTTTTTCTCTGGTAACATAGTAACTATACTATTTACAAAATTGGTCAGTAACATTCTTCTCCCCATGTATGGCATTTGTTGCACTTATTTTTATAATCTTTAAAAAGTTTATAAATTATTCCATGTTGAAATGGCATTGTTTTAAGCCATGTCTAGTAATAAATATTTTGCGGGTGGTGGTGTGATACTAAACTATTTGTAGGTGTAGAACCACTACTCATCTGCATTTTTCCCCTAAAAATATGTCTGGATTATTTCAAAATAAATTAGATTTAGCATTTCAGTGATGCTGACCTGTAATTTATGGATGCATATATGTTTTTACTTTGTAAATATAGTTCATTTACCCCCAAAATGCAAGGCAGACGGATGGGGACTTCAGGAAGAGTCATCATGAAGAGCACCAGTGTGAGTGGAGAGATGTACATACTGGAGCATAATGACGGCAGCCAGTCAGACACAGCTGTTGGTACAGTTGGAGCAGGTGGAAAGAAACGGAGATCCAGCCTTAGTGCCAAAGTGGTTGCCATAGTGTCTCGAAGGAGTAGAAGCACATCTCAGCTTAGTCAAACAGGTGAGTGATGTGAATTCAACCTAAACAACTCAATTCTTTATGGAGAGAAAAAGTTGATTTTCATACTATGGCTTGTGATGGAATTGTGGCATGTATTTGGTTCTTCTTTGAAAAGAAAATTTATTTTTATGTCTCTGAAAATCTGCTAAATTTATGGGTTTACTTTTTCTGTACAGCTGTCTTCACAAGGTATCACTTTTAAATCTAAAGTGGACAGATTTTTTAATTTAAAAAATTAAGGTCATATTTGCAAACATGCAAGGAAATGCAAAGAAGTATTAAACATCCAAATTTATTTACATGCAACAAAAGCAACAGGGTTCTCTTTTTCAAAATGTTCCATAATTCAATTATTTATTTTTGGCTACATCTATACTTTTTATAGAAAAGAAGGTCAGTTGTGCAACTTGACATATACTCTTCAAGGTACTGTATAAATATAATAATTGAACTGTACTTGTTATAGTTTCAATATCAGTAAAAACCCAGCAGTGATTTTTACTTTAGAAAAATGGGTCAGTGGTTTTATACAAAGAATAATGTTTTAATACGAATATGTGTTTCAGATATTTTCTGCTGCTTATAAATTTAAAAGCATAATGCCCTAAAGGTATATATTTAAAAAGCAAATACAAAAGGGAGGGTGGCTATTTTTGTATTGTAAGATATAACAAAACACTGCTTAAAATTACATAAAATTGGTCAGACAGGTTAGACTATTCATTACTATGCTCAATATTATGTAAAATCAACGGTAAGTGAAATATTGATGCGATTTAAATAGTCAGCAACTGTTTTTCCTCTTAAAACCAACATTGGTTCCATTTTCTATTCCTTAATAGCAAGAACCTTATCACAAAATTTACTTATACCAAAAAGCTTTTCACAAAATCCTTTTTATGTCTCACTCATCATTCTGGAAATTACCTATTTTAAATTATTCATTCTACTGGATATATTGGCAAATAAATTAGAAGTAGGAAATTTGAGTCATGTCTTAAAATTACAGGATTAGAATGAACCTAAAATAGATAGCATCCCTGTGATGGATCTGCATCTTTGCTCTTCCAGTCAGATGAGCTGTTCTATCTGTTATGGAGAATTATTTGTCTTCTTTAGAGTCAGGTTCCTTTACAGTAAGTATAAGAGGCATTTTTCGTTTGTATTGTTTCTTTTGTTTAATTTTTTTATCGTGGTGCTTCCTGGTTTTTGGTGTGTATGTGTGTGTGTGTGTGTGTGTGTTTATACTTTAAGCTCTGGGATACATGCGCAGAAAGTGCAGTTTTGTTACATAGGTATACATGTGCCGTGGTGGTTTGCTGCACCCATCAACTCGACATCTACATTAGATATTTCTCCTAATGCTATCCCTCCCCTAGGCCCCCACCCGCTGACAGGCCATGGTGTGTGATGTTCCCTTCCCTGTGTCCATGTGTTCTCATTGTTTAAGTCCCACTTATGAGTGAGAACATTTGGTGTTTGGTTTTCTGTTCTTGTGTTAGTTTGCTGAGAATGATGGTTTCCAGCTTCATCCATGTCCCTGCAAAGGACATGAACTTATCCTTTTTTATGGCTGCATAGTATTCCATGGTGTATGTATGCATAGTATTCCATGGTGCCACATTTTCTTTACCTGGTCTATCATTGATGGGAATTTGGGTTGGTTCCAAGTCTTTGCTATTGTGAACGGTATTGGAATAAACATGTGTGCATGTGTCTTTATAGTAGAATTATTTATAATCCTTTGGGTATACACCCAGTAATGGGATTGCTGGGTCAAATGGTATTTCTGGTTCTAGATGCTTGAGGAATCACCACACTGTCTTCCACAATGGTTGAACTAATTTACATTCCCACCAACAGTATGAAAGTGTTGCTATTTCTCCACATCCTCTCCAGCATCTGTTGTTTCCTGACTTTATAATGATTGCCATTCTAACTTGCTTGAGATGGTATCTCATTGTGGTTTTGATTTGCATTTCTCTAATGACCAGTGATGATGAGCTTTTTTCCATATGTTTGTTGGCCACATAAATGTCTTCTTTTGAAAAGCGTCTGTTCATATCCTTTGCCCATTTTTTTGATGGGGTTGTCTTTTCTTGTAAATTTGTTTAAGTTCTTTGTAGATTCTGGATATCAGCCCTTTGTCAGATGGATAGATTTTTATTGGTTTTGAAGTAATTATTTACAGCATGAGGTGGCGGAGAAGGTTTTGACCACCAGATTTCAAAATACTTAGATGAAATGGAAACATTATTTGATGTCCTTGAAGGAAACCAGTGCTTCCTATGTGAGAGATTGTAAGTTTGAGAGTTAGTTTTTCTTCTTCCCTCAACTTTCCAGTCTGTCTTTTTCTCTCTTTTTCTCTTTCTTCTCCCTCTTTACGCTCTTTTCCTCTCTAGCTAGCTAGTACCCTATCATTCATTACTTGAGCATAGTTTTCTTATGAAACACAACAGTAATTTTGCATAAAAACTATTCTTGTGGCTCATCTTTGTATTAATAGGTAATGGGTTCAAATTATTGCCATTAAAACACTTAGTCTCTTTGCTTTTTTCATTTGTGTTTTATCTCAGTTATGGTCAGATGTTGACATCAAGTAATATCTTCCTTCCCAGAAGTTGTGTTGTTAATAACTTCATGGAATATCCTCTTTTCAGAGATTAGATTGCAATGTACAGGTGCAAAAAGGAAATGGGATTATGAAGCCAAGATACCAAAATATGTAGTTCTGTTCCAAAGTGACTCAATGAATGAACTTTGACTTCTCTCTACAACTCAGTTTTTTTATATAATGATGGGTTGAATGGGATGTTCTCCTGTGGACTTTCTATGTGTAAAATTTTATGCTTCTCTTTCTACATAATAATTTTACCTTTCATTTGATAGCCTATCCTTAGGTTTCAATCTTCTTGATCTTTCTAAAGCAAGTGACAAATGTTGATAACCCTCAGTTATCACCCCTCTTTGTTTTAGTGCATAACCTGATATTTCTCTTTCTTAGGACTTCCACTAATGATTTTCCCCATTAATTTAATTGTGTTTCATCTCTCCTACAGAGATTTAACAAAATTCAGAATTATTCTAAGAAAGGTTCGTTTTTATTGCTTCAGCTTCTGCATTGACCATGAGATCTGAATTTCTGGATTCCTATTCCCGCATGAAATATTACTTAATTTTAATCTCCCATAAGAAAGCCCATCTTAGATGTCTCTCTTTAAACAAGTTCGGATTCTCTTAATTTTCAGCCCTTTCTTTCAATATAGATAGAAAGGGTATGAAGTAGTAAAGAATGGCAAATGTTAAGAAAATGTTCCCGAGCCAGAAATATTTTGGAACTGAATGAAGCTCTAGGTAAACTGCAGGTTGGGTTTTAAAATGTAAAGTTTTTCATCTCTGCTGGTTTTAGTGGCTCAGCCTGTGTAATGTAAGGAATTGTCCCCTCACTCATATACTAACTGTATAATATTCCGTACAATATCCTGTATCTTCTCCTCACTTGAAAATGAAAACATTATTGGGAAGGTTCTACAAAACTGTGCAAAGTCATTTCTAAATACACTTTTGAAATTATACTAATCAGTTTCATAAGAATGATAAGTATTCATGTATCCAAGTGGATAAAAATAATATATCTACACTTCTAGAGCTTTTTCCATGCTCTCTTAAGTTATGTTTGTATGAGTGTATACAGTTTCGCTCCTTCATTGGTCACAAGAAACTTATGAAATGTTTTTGTTCCCATTTTAAAGTTGAAGACACTAAGACTTAGAGGGATTGGGTAATTTTCCCAAGGTCTCATAACTGATTGGGCCTGAATTTAAACCCAGGCGACCTGGTGCCAAAGCCCATGCTTTTAACCACTTTGCAAAGAGAGAGAGAGAGAGAACAAGCACATTTGAGATTTTGAAATAAGTTGAAGCATTTGTTGAGCATCTTTGTGGTTAGTATATGCTAGGCATCATGCCAGGCACTGGGATAAGAGCTAGGGATAAAGGGATGGCGTACTGTTCCTGCTCTCAAGGATATCACAGTATCGTAGAGCAAATCACATATGAATATTTCAGCTCAGAAAAGACAATTATATTAAATACAAGTGTCAGAGTAGTAGAACAGAAGCACAGGAAAGGACGAGACTCATTCCGAGAGGCTTTCTTGAAGAAGTAAAGCCTGAGCATAAAAACACAAATAAATCAGGATGAGTACACAAGGAAGGACTTTGCACAACAGAGGGAAGGAGTACATTGATTAAATGTTGAAAATGATGCCTTGTTTCCTGGGATATGAAAAAGGAATCTGTGTGAAACTTAAAACTATATGAAATGTTTCTCTAATTCCCATGGATACCTCATCTCAGGACAGATCTCAAATCAAATAAGCTTCGTACAACTGAGACTATGATTTCTAATAGAACTTTTAGCTCTTATGAAGAAAACATCTGTAAATGTAAAATATCAGCTTTATAAACTAGAAATTACTCAATTTACTTTAACTTGTACTATTGGGTAACTATCTGCAGTACTATCCCAGGCACAGTGGGTGTTTTAAAAATAGAAGTATCATTTACAGTGGAAGGAAATCACACCTGAAATACACACGAACCAACGAACAAAATGAAAAAATGTAAAGTAAAATGCCAGAAATAATAAAATCTAGTTCTATTTATATATGTTATCAAAGGTAGTGGGGAGAAAAATGGGTCAAGGATCTAAGTCCCTAGGATGAGGGCACATGCAGAATTGGTAGATGATTTGTTCTAACCATTTAGTAAAATTATGTATTATATCATTAACAGCTGAGCATACTTTGTTAGAGTAATATCTTTTCTCCAAATACTGACAAGATGTTGATGTTTATATTCTAACTATGGAAAATATTACAGGACTCTTTCACAATTTTCAAACAGTTGTCAATTATGATGTAGTATGAATGTATTAAAAATCACTTCTATGCTTCTTTAGTAATAAGTATTCTGTACCTTTCCAATATTTTTCCACTATCAAAGTTTATTTCTCCCCTGTGCAGATCCTTTCCTTCAAAACCCTATTCAAGACCCTCTAACTCCATATGCTGTCCCCATTATTTCAACAGTTTGTTTTTCTGAGTTCCTAAATTGAGCTCTCTGACTTCACTGTCAACTTGCTGCCCATTCCACTCTCCATTTTGTCATTCATTTCAGCTCCCTCTCTCTAACCATCTCTATCTTAATTCCCCTTCACAATTAGATTTGCACACAGTTCTTGTCATGGGTGGGAAAGGCTAGAACAGGAGATACTCTGGGGTGGAGCCCAAGGGAATAGAGCTAGAAGGTACACAATGGGTTAGAATGACGCTGCCTTCACCATCCCTAAAGTCTGTTCATATGCACGGTGCTGGGGCTGGCAAGATGGATAAATAGAGGTAACTCTTAGGAACTTTTCTTCAGGGAGCTTAGCATTAGAAAGGAAAGAGATCAAATGTAGCAGTTCTCTTTTCTTTGATTCTACCAACATTTATTAGCACTTTTCATGTACCAGACTCTGTAATTGAGGGAGTAGTAGGAGTAAGAGGTGTGTGTGATGTGTGTGTTCATGCATGTTTCTGAACAAAGGAATCTGATCATTTTTCCGAGTGAAGAGTGGATATAACACCTCTAGATGGAGAGATTGAAAGATATGATACAAATAATTTTAATTGTGCAAAGTTCCAGAGAACAGAGGCGATAATTCAAGAACACAAGTTTATTCTCGGAGACAGAGAAGGTTGATTTTGTTTCCCTGAGTATGATAGAAAAGAGGAAATGGCTGAAATACAAAGGAATATTGCAGTGAGAATATTGAAAGCTGAAGGAGCTTGAGTCAGAGGCTCCTTGATCTTCTCAGTGCAAATGAGGTATTAACAAATGGAGAGAGTGAGGATATAGGGTGAGCTATGTTGGAAGAAATTAATTGATATGATTAAAATCCTGCTGAGCAGCACTTACCCAGCTAAGTTTGGATAATGCAAGTCATCTGGAAAATAACTTTAAAAAAACATTTATCAGGGGTCAAGGCCTCCCTTGCAGGTATCTGGTTCACATTAGCTGTTCTTTTGTCCTTCAAGATTGTCATCCCCTGCCTTTGTGCATCTCCAGTGTCCTTGCCAAGGTGTCTGAAATCACCATAAGATTCTTTGAGAATATATTGCCACATTCTTTAAGACTTTGAGAAAATATCTGGTTAAGTCTAGATTCTTAAGCCCATTTTAGTGATTCACCTGTCTTGGGCTGCTATTTACTGTTTAGTCTGACTTTCTAGCATGCGTATTATCATTCTTATTGGAGAAAATTGAAGCTCTGCTCTTTCATTCTTATCTGTTAATATTGTGTCTTCCCAAGAAATGAGAAAATCTTACTCTTTTCTTCTTCTTCTCTTCTTCTTCTTCTTCTTCTTCTTCTTCTTCTTCCTCTTCTTCCTCTTCCTCTTCTTCTTCCTCTTCTTCCTTCTTCTTCCTTCTTCTTCCTTCTTCTTCCTTCTTCTTCCTTTCTTCTTCTTCTTCTTCTTCTTCTCTTCTTCTTCTTCTTCTTCTTCTCTTCTTCTTCTTCTTTCTTCTTCTTCTTCTTCTTCTTCTTCTTCTTCTTCTTCTTCTTCCTTCTTCTTCTTCTTCTTCTTCTTCTTCTTCTTCTTCTTCTTCTTCTGTTTTTTTTTCTTTTTTTGTGGTCTTGAACTCCTGGCCTCAAGTGATCTTCCTGCCTCAGCCTCCCAAAGTCCTGGGATTACTGGCATGAGCCACCTCACCCGGCTCACTTTTTCTTAATATGGCTCTAAATGGCTTTTTTTTTTTTTTTTTTTTGCCTTGACAATTTATTTCTAGGAAATTAAATAATTCTTTCATTCTAATCAAGGGAATGAAGGACTTCAGGAGGTCCATAGTGGAGTTCAAAACTATATGGAGTTCACTATTCTACAAGATTATACAGACAATAAATATAAATATTCTAAGGTGTTTTAGGTAGATTTATAGATGTTAGATTTCACAATGGGTTAATAAGTGTTTATGAATTTCCAAGGCATATCACTAACTTCTCAAGATGAAATCATACATAGAAACTATCGAAATTTTCCTTGTTCTACTGTCAAGAAATGAATAATATACACTGAAATAACTGTAACTCACATCTAAAGGGATAGTGCTTGAATAAGCTAATTTACAATGAGTTCAAGGTATTATTTTAAAATTCTTATTGTCTTTAGACAATAATTATGCCAATAAATATGCAAAATATTAAATCTCCTTCTGTTAATTTTTTCCAGTTTTATTACCCAAAAGTTACACAGGTAATGCAAGTCATGAAATAAATCAATAGAGAACCTTTCTGGATAGCATACTTTATTTACCTTGGGAAAATGGATGATACTTGCCTTAGGACTTATTTTTCTCCTTCTAACCAATACAGTTTACCAAAATATTCTCTGTATTTTAAATCTGGTATGGCTTTGTGAAGACTCTCTGCCTTTTCTCCTAGAAAAATAATGTTATGGCTGCAGGGAAGGAAGGCTAAGGTAGTGTCTTTGAACATTCTAAGAAATGTTTTCTTGGCTCTGCTGGTTATTAACAATATAAGCCAAAAATTCTTACAAAGGATGTTGGCCCTTCCAAAGTTTCAGAAACTGAAAGCTACTGTGGATCAAAATATTGCCGAAATCTAAATTCCTTATTCATGCCTTATTGCCTCATTTACTTGATTCATTTAATGGCACAATAAAAACATTCCAAAGAACGTAATGTTTCATGTTCTTTGTTTCCTGAACACAAAATCATGGTGCCAGAAATGATTCTCAAGTCGGCAAAACCATCAAATGAATGTAAGCATGGATTCTTTTATTTACTGTTGCTGTCTGCCTTAGGAATTCACTACTGTTAATAGAGATTCAATTCAGCTAAAGTAACTCATCTTCTGAAGAGATGCCCTAATAAGGATTAGTATTTTCAAACATACTCCAGCTGGTCTATGTTTGTTCTTTTCCTTGCTCTGAAATATAAATTTTGAGTTTGGCTAAGATGTAGATATACTTTTAGGTTGGCTTGGCAGAAAAAAGTTATTGATTTCAGTGGAATTAATTTTTATAATTAATTTGTATTTCAGGATTTGGAAGAGGAAAGGAAACTAAATTTATTAAGTGCCTTCAAAACACAACACTTAGCACTAAAATAATTACACATGGTGATATTTTTCACTATACTAAGATAATTGTTAAGCATGAGATCAGTTTCAGAATAGGTGTCACAAAACATTTCAGGCAGCTAAAGATGTAACAAGAAATGTGTCTGATTGTTTTTAAGATGACTAATTTTAATATATCCTTATTTAATTCAGAGTGTTTTTTTAAAATAGAAAGTTTTGTGGATTTATTTTACTAATGATTTTCACATTTTAAGTACAGAAAGGCAAAAAGTAGATATATAAAACTCCTGTGGTATCACCACTAATTGCAAAGTCAGTGTGAAAATGATAGTTTATTATTGGATAATCATTCTATGCATTTGTATTATTAATATTGATAAAACCATTAGCAATAATAGTTGTGATTTACTGAGCAATTACTACATGCCAGCCAGTGTTTTAATTTTTTTTTTTTTTTTTTGAGACGGAGTCTGGCTCTGTTGCCCAGGCTGGAGTGCAGTGGCCGGATCTCAGCTCACTGCAAGCTCTGCCTCCCAGGTTCATGCCATTCTCCTGCCTCAGCCTCCCGAGTGTTTAATTTTTTATGTGTGTTAATTCCTTCAATTCACAAAAAACAACCATGAAATACTATTATTATTCCCATTTTACAGGTTCCATGACATGTCTGAGGCATCACAACTCTTAACACTTGAAGTAGAGCTTATGTTCTTAACCACTTTACTATAATCCCATTCCAACTGTATGTACACACAGAGAGAAGCCTTTTTGATATAGATTTTTTAAACAACCATAGCTTTATAATATTTAATTTTGTTCTATAATATTGCCTTTTTCACTTTAAAAAAATGTGTATTTAAGACCGCTTAGTACACCATCATGGGATGCTTGTACTAGGGTGGAACTGGAAGGAGCTTAGAATTATGTCTTAGAATAAACAGTCTTTTGTGTCTGAGCATTTGGGCAATAGGGAGGAGAGGAATATTAGAGATAAGGGTACGTGATGTTGCCATTTACTAAGAGGTTGATTGTGGGAAAGGACCACATTTGCCAATTCTGGCCATGTTGAGCTTGGGACTATCATTGGAAATGTGTTTTAGGCAATTTGAGGATCAACAACATAGAACTGGCAATTGAAATTAATGAAGTTATTTAGGAAAGAAGTATAAAATACAAATAAAGAGGATCTAGAAGAGACTCCTGCAGAAAACAAAAAGGTAAAGGTCCTTTTTTAGCTGCCAGTTTCACAACTCGAATATGGAAGCATAAATGGTACCTACCTCAGAAGACTGTTGTGAAGATTAAATAAATTTTTTAAACAGTTTAGCAAAGTAGCTGACACATGGCAAGGGATCAGTAATAATAGCAGTTTTAATAATTCTAGGGAACCAAATACAAGGGTAAGTAGATAAAGAAAAGGTATCAGTAACATCGTTCATGAATGGTAGTCAGGGGCAGATTAATCCAGCTAATATTTTTATCTGTTCATTACGTGTAATTAATAGAATACAAGAATAGAATCTTAATATCTAACGCTTGAGTTCTTCTAAGTCGGTATTTCTCAAAGTTCCTCCAGTCAAATCCACTTTGAGGATCTGGTGAAATCTGTCAGTCCTAGCCTCAGTAAATTGCACTTGTTCACTTACACCACCGTGTAAACAAACATGAAAGATGTTTATGAACTCCCAGAAGTATGTTCATCCCAAATTAGGCATAATCTGCCAGACAGAAATACAAGTTTTCTATTTGCCAGTTCCCTCCCCTCTGCTCTGTTACTCAGCCTTCACTCTGTTAGGTTAGAGGTCACCAAAGTCTGGCTTAGAGCCTGGTTTTTAGGGCCCATGTGAGAATAAATATTTTTATGTTTTTTAAGTGGTTGAAAAAAATGAGAATAATATTTTGTGATATGTGAAAAGTCTGAGAAATCGAATTTTTATGTTCATAAGCAGTTTTATTGAAATACATCCATGTTCATTCATTTACATGTTATCTGTGGCTACTTGCATGCTACAAAGTCAGAGACTGCTTAATCCACAAAGTTAAAAATATTTACTGTCTAGTCCTTTAAGGAGAACATTTTTTAAGGTCTGCTCTAAGCCAGCAACTTAGTGCCTGCAATGCAGAAGAAGATATTAGTAAACAATAATCATTTCTTTTTTTTTTTTTTTTTTTTTTTTTGAGACGGAGTCTTGCTCTGCCACCCAGGCTGGAGTGCAGTGGCCGGATCTCAGCTCACTGCAAGCTCCGCCTCCTGGGTTTACGCCATTCTCCTGCCTCAGCCTCCCGAGTAGCTGGGACTACAGGTGCCCGCCTCGTCGCCCGGCTAGTTTTTTGTATTTTTTTAAGTAGAGACAGGGTTTCACCGTATTAGCCAGGATGGTCTCGATCTCCTGACCTCGTGATCCGCCCGTCTCGGCCTCCCAAAGTGCTGGGATTACAGGCTTGAGCCACCGCGCCCGGCCAACAATAATCATTTCTATCATTGTTCTCTGCTTCTCAGAGTCAGGAGTTAATTTACCCTACTTCCATGACTTTGTTTTTTTCCATATACCTGTCATGTTTACATTTATACCATATATCTGTTGATATCTCTTGTTAGACACAGTGATTCTCAGAATGAAGACTTATGCCCCCATAGTTAAGGCTCTTTATATCTTCAACTTTGCACTAAAATTGATACCTGGCTTAGCTGTTTACATAAAGTAGTAAAAGCACATCACTCAACCCTAATTTTCCCAGTTGGGGCTCAAGGACCATGTCTGTGATTTCAGTGATTGTATCCCAGTATATAGCACAAAGCCTGTACCACATACAGAGAAGTTTTCTAGAATGAAAGAAACTTTTGGAAGAGTTTTCTGTATTCCCTCTCTTTCTGCACTGCAATCTGAATTCTGTTTATTCAATTTCCCCAAACCGTCCTTAGTAGATCACAGAAAGTTTATAGATAGGAACTTATTTTAGTAATTTAACTTATGGTGTAGGCCACAGGTATTGTGCACATGTGAAACCAATGTGATGTATGTAACAAAAATATTAGTAAAAAATGTCCACTTTTATTTGACATGAGCAAATGATTCTTATTTGTGTTCCATCTCTCAAATGTGTAACTTCATTTCTTTCTGTGCTTCAGACCTGTCTTCCTGGGGTTCACGAACACAAAGCATCTTTCTTTGTGCCTCTGCAAGTGCTTTACCCAGAAAATTCTTAATCTTTCAGTTTGTCTGTCAAAATCTTTCTCTTCATTCAAGCCCTACCCAAATTTCAACTTCCTACCAGGACCAAAAGTAATTTTCTTAAGTCTCATAAGACTTTTGGGGAGTTCTCATGTGGTACTGTTTACATCTGTAGAATTCATGTCACAAGATGAACTCCGAAGTAACTCAAGGGTAATGACCATGCAACAAGTTTTTTCTGGTCTTTCACAACAGTGCATTTAATGCAGAAGAATCTTGATAAACATCTGTTAGACAGGTGAATATGATGTTTGCTCAGTCAAAGCATAAGGCTCAGATGGTAATTGATCACATCATGGTATAATATTTCATTTAACATTGTGACAAGCAAACTTCTTAGTGGGTAAATTTTTCTTCTATGTTTGGTTTGTTATTCCTAGGAAATAAAATCATCTTTTTTAAGTTGTAACAAGTACAGCTGACTCTTAATGCGGTTTGAACTTCGCAGGCCCGCTTATTCACAATTTTTTTTGTCAACCAAATGCAAAGCCAAAATAAAGTATCCATGAGAATTATTATAGAAACCTGCATACGTGGAGGGATAGCTTTGATTTTGGTATACATAGTGGTCATCCTGGAGTCAATCCCCAACGTTTACTGTCGATGACTGTAGAAGTGATTTGTCTATTACTTTGCAACCTCCCTTTTCCTTTCTTTCTCTTCTTTGCTTATTATATCACTTCAAAAACACCTGAACATTGCTCTTGATACATTTAACCAGTTAATTCTACCTTATTGTTTTTAAATATTAACTCTTTTATAAGCAAGAATAAATAATTATCATTTTAAGATTTTGATTTTTTTAATAGATTCAGAGGGTAAATTTGCAGGTTTGTTACATGGGTAAATTGCATAATGGTGAGGTTTGGGCTTCTAGTGTACCCATCACCCAAACAGTAAACACTGTACCCTATAGGTCCTTTTTTTCAGCACTCACTCCCTTTACTGCCCTCTCCCCCTTTTGGAACCAGAATTGGTGCTGATTTAACTATTTTACCATTACAGTAAATGTCAAATAAAGTAATATTTTATTAGAAAATCATTGAAAGATAAAAATGTACATTTATGAGGAATAATAGTGATTGATAAAGATATTAATTACATGGTGGTCATCCTGGAGTCAATCCCCAGCGTTTACTGTCGATGACTGTAGAAGTGATTTGTCAACATTCTTTTACATCATTTATAAAAGGTTTTTTAACCTTATGAAAATACTTAAGTATTTAAGCAAAAATACCCAGATTGTTTGGAAATCTTCTTTTGTGGGGCATAGGGCCAGAGGAGGCTTGTGAATAAAGGATCTGCTGTAACTGATTTTCAGGTAAGCTAGTGAATTCTTACTTGGGAAACAAACCTCTGATATTGAGCCAGTACATTGTGATACTCATTCCAAAATCATTTATACTGTAAAGATTCTTTTCTTACAACCAAAGAATGTGGTACACACAATGGTTAGTCATAGTTTTAGTGAAGCTTAACAGACTTTATGTTCTAGGTCTACAAGGAGGTAAAAAACATTCTGTATTCCAGATTCAAAGTCAGTGCCATAGCATGTTTTTGTAAATGGAAATACCATACTTATTTTCTCTTATTTGAAACTATGAAGATTCTGGCAAGTAATCAAATAGTAAATAATTATACTACACTTAGGAAAGTTTCAACTGAAAAAGATTAAAACTTATTTGTAATAACTAAAGTTACATTTATAAATAGGCATATAGTTGCATTGAAACACTGCTATATCTAGTGATGTAATTATGTAAAAGTATATTAATTGGGAAACATAAAAAATTAATTAACACATATTAATATTTTTATCACTCTGAATTTGAAACTGTAAGAATGAATCTTTGACCTGTCTACCGGCATTATTGAAACTGAAGATGGATGTAAATCCTCTAATGAGGAAGGGTTCTTTAAAGGAAAGGGTATTGATTAGAAACCTACCGGAAAGGGTTGATTAGAAACCCACAGGAAAAATAAAGCCAAAACAAAGTTAATCATCTTTAGGTCATTTAACCTGCTGCTGAAAATGCTAGTTCCTGCTTATAGTTTCTACCTTGATAAATATACTCAACCTATTGTTCAATTGTTTTTAAAAAGGAAAAAAAAACCAGAAGAGTCATTTTAAGAAATTATATACAATTTATGGAGATTTATAATTAGTGTAAGATTCTGTGATCTTCTGCTAATCAAAGAAGAAAACATACTAGTTGTCATAGGTATTGGAGACTTATTGAGAAGATTGTTGTAAACAGCAAGGAAAATAGTACGAAAAAATTACCTTTGAAGTAAAAATTTATTCTCAATTCTGTTCTCTGGCTTTCTATAATACTTAATAATTCCATCTTCTCATGGATCATTCTTTATTGTCTCTTTCAAAGCACAGCTTGAAAAGTATATTTTTGTGGGAAAAAATATTTAATAAATCACATAATTAATTTTAAAAATCTAATTTTTATACACAGAAAAAAGGAAGGAAAAAAGGCTAAATTCAGATATTTTGATGTTGCAGTAAATGTGTTGACCATGATAATAAAGCATATTTTTTCCAGAGCTGCTTGAATTTGCTCTAAGTGCAATTGTAAGCATTGACTTTAATTTCTAAGAGTTTTGTGGCTTCAGTGATGAGTCCCTTGGTGCCTAAATCAAAGTGGCTCTATAATAAGTGAGCTCTGTTGGCTCCTTTCTGCTGATGGCACTGGAGGCAACAGCATGTCTTCCAGAGGCCTCTGCCTGTGCTTTTCTCTTCTCTTCATATTCAGCATGTCCTAGATTCACTGGCCCAGATAGCACAATAGCAGGCAGCTTTTTACTCTGTAAATGGCTTAGTGACATTATTTAAAGTAATGCCAGTTGTCTATTCTTTTGTTCTGCTTTTATATTTTCATAGTTGTCACTCACTGCATACCCTTTGGCTGAAGCATTTGAGAAGAGCCTATGCCCTTTAGAACTTGGCACTGAGCACTGTTTATGGTACATAAGAAGTAAAAGCATTTTTCTTGCCCTGGAGTTATTTACAAGCTCATTTACTAAGTAGTGTATCAACAGGCAAAGAGAGATCCTCTCTTTATGGAACTTCAGCTTTTACAAAGCCCTTTAATGCTCACCAGCTCATGAGTGCAAAATTATTGAAAGCTTTTAAAATAAAAGACTGATTAGATTGGGAAAGATTAGGAATGTATTAACTAAGGAAGGCTTCCTGAAGAAAATGACATTTAAAGTAAAATATAAATATCTGCTTTTTATTCCTCAAAGTTTCCATAAATTTTAATATGTTCTTAATAATTCACTTTCTTCTCATCTAAAACAAAATTGTGAGAATTAAATACAATTTTAAAGGAGCATAAATATTTCATATTTTATATACATGGCATATGAAATGTAATTTTTTAGAGAATCTGTTTTTAGTAACATATCATATTGCATTTATCTTATTTATTCTTAGTTGTATCCTACTCACCTCCCCAAGATGTAAAAAAAAAAAAAAAAGGCCATTAGTTCTGTTTTAAGCTTTACCTTTGTTTCCACCATTAAATCTTCAAGTCAGCACTGCCTGAAACCAGCAATCATTTTCCACTGAACTTAAATGGCTACTATTTTTGTTTTCACTCATCATTGACAGTCAGGTTTAGGTGATGCCAAACATTTATTTCATTCATTCCACAGATAATGATCAAGTGGCAAATAATTACTAATAAGAATGGCTAAAAGTTGTTCAGCCCATGTTATGTAACTGGTCCTTTGTAAGGCTTATAATGTGTAGTGTCATGTTTAACCCTGTCAGCAACCCTATGACATTGATACGAGAGACTGTGACACAGAACTCTGAATATTGGCTGGATTCTTCAAGGAAAACACAGAAGCTGACAGAAGTTAAGTCACTTAACCATTGTCACGCAGCTAGTAAGTGGCAAAGAAATAATTAGAATTTTAGTCTGTGCCTGTAGCCTCAGTGCTTAACCACTATACCATATGGCTTCAATATGTTTAAAGTGCCATTACATACTAGTTAAATGTATAACTGTCTGTAAATATCCAGAATCTCCAGTGTCAGTGGTGAGCATTTTGTCATTTATAACCAGAAAAGTATTTAATTTGGACTTCATTTTTTTACAAGGAGAAAATTATAACGTGTATCTGTATAATTTTATACCCTAAGACTAAGCTGAAGCACACCACTATTTTTTCATCTTCAGTGATATGCCTCACTTTATTAGTCCCATTTACTCATCAGGAAACTGAAACATAGAGAGGCATGTAACATGCCTGAGTTCACATCTTAAGGGCAGAGCTGGAATTTGAATCCAGCAGTTGCGCTACAGAGTCTATGCTCTAAATGGGGTATGTCATTGAAGTTGGCCAAGGAGGTGGCACTGTCAGTGAGCCTTCTGACTCTGCAACCATTTTATGTACAACCATGCCAGCTTCTAGATAGACTATGCTAAACTGTTCAGAATGCTTCTGTATACTTACAAGAAAACTGGATTCATTTGTTCTGCTTATTTAGCTAATTCACTCATCCACAGGGATAAGCCTAATTGTAGATATTAATAAAGGCTGGGTTTATCAGGTACATACACTGAGTCGTACTGGCAAAATTCTAGCACTTTGAAACAGGTACCATTATTATCATCATTTTATTTAAATAAGGAACCTAAAGCTCAGAAAGATTAATTTGCCAAGGATCACATAGCTAATAACTGCTACACACAGCATTTGTATGGTAGAATTTATTCTTAGCCATCATACTATTATATCATCCCCAAGTAATTTGATATATTAGGTAACAGAATTCTAGTTTCTATACAGCTTTACCCTAAATGTATAAAGGCTCACATTTAGTAAAATTATATTTTTTGTTAATTTAATAATTTGAGGCAGATGCTTGTGGCAGGTTATCAACTCTCCTCTGTGCAGTGGTTCAGGTGCCCAGGTTCTTTACATGTTATGCATTTTTGTCATTCAAATCCATATTGCAAAAGTATGAAAGGGAAATGGAGAACATCTATCTGACTCCTAAAAGTCTTGTTCTAGAAGCATCACATGTCATTTATATTAATGCTCTATTAATGACAGTGAATCACATGACCAAGCCTAGATGCTAGGGATGGGTGCTGAGAAATACAATCCGTGACTTAGCAACCACTTACTATGAATTGTTTACCTGGAAAGGGGAGAAACCACTAACTGACTCTCACACACACAACTTGAAAAGACTTTCATTATAAATAATGAAATCATTTGAGAGTTTACGTTGTTTTTTTTTTTTTTTAAGATGCAGTTTCAATCTTGTTGCCCAGACTGGTGTGTAACAGTGCAATCTCAGCTCATTGCAACCTCCACCTCCCTGGTTCAAGCAATTCTCCTGCCTCCTAAGTAGCTGGGATTACAGGCGACCAGCACCACGCCCGGCTAGTTTTTGTATTTTTAGTAGAGATGGGGTTTCACCGTGTTGGTCAGGCTGATCTCAAACTCCTGACCTCAGGTGATCCACCAGCCTCAGTCTCCCAAAGTGCTGGGATTACAGGTGTGAACCACTGCGCCCGGCTGAGTTTAAATTTTTTTCCAAAGTAGAGTCTGAAAATACTGGTGCTTTCTTATGTTACTGTAAAAATTATGCACTGCCAATGTAATTTGAGAGCCCCTTTATCCCAGTTTCAAAACCTGTCAGAATCCAAAACTGACCCCACAATTTTTATTCATTCATCAGTTTTAAAATTTCCTGGCCTCTTTTGACTCTTAGAGTCCAGATTCCCCTGTTCAGTACAACATAGACTGCATAAAGTTTTAGCCATTTCCTTGCTTTGTAAAAAAAAAAAAAAAAAACCTTGTATGAACAAACTTTATGAGTTTAATAGACTTTGATGAGGCAACTATTGGTCATGGGGTGACTGGAGGAAAGGTGATTGGGAAGTGGTCATGTCACAAAGCACACATTATTTTGCTCTTTTTCTTTCTCTCTCTTCTGTCTCACCTCTGGTCCTCAGTTACTACTCCTGGCTTGTTTATGTCTACAAATAACAGACATTTACATTTATATATCATTTACTCTTCCAGGTTGTTTTATCAACACTATTTAATCTTCGAAACAGGGCTATGGAATAGGTTCTGCTAACATTTTTCCTGTATACAGTAAGGAAACTAAGGTATAAAGATTAAGTCACTGGGGATTGGCAGAGCTAGTATTAAAACCCAGGCTTTGGCCAGGCACTGTGGCTCATGCCTGTAATCCCAGCAATTTGGGAGGCCAAGGAGGGTGGATCACCTGAGGTCAGGAGTTAGAGACCATCCTGGCCAACAGAGCAAAACACCGTCTCTACTGAAAATAACAAAAATTAGCCGGACGTGGTGGCACATGCCTGCAATCCCAGCTACTAGGTAGACTGAGGCAGGAGGATCACTTGAACCTGGGAGGCAGAGGTTGCAGTGAGCTGAGACTCCACTCCAGCCTGGGCAACAGAGCTAGACTCTGTCTCAATAAGTAAGTAAATAAACAAACAAATAAAACCCAGGCTTTGTGCCTACATATTCTGTCTTCTTAGCTACTCCGGGACAGTTTTCTCACTATGGAAAATTCTAGCCTTAATTAAGAACTCTATTTTATTAAATTTACTTCTGACACTAAGCCAATTTTTTAAAAATGTTTGTATACACATAAAAGGTATATATGTTTATGGGATATATGAGATAACCAGTTTTTAACCTACTCATGTATTTGCTGTAGTTAAAATAATTGTAATGATTACATAGCACGTCTTTAACAAAAAAAAAAAGTAAAATGTGTAATATAACCTAAACTTTGGAATTGCATACATTTTGTGTCTTAGATGCTCTATGTGCTATGCCCAGTGTTACTTTTTAAGTGAGAGAGTTGCTATTGATTGATTTAACTATAGGAGACTTGATTTATTTGTAATTTTTCCTAGTACTCTTTTGCTATGTAGAATATAAAGATTTTGATGGATATATTCAGTTTTATTCACCTTATATTTGTAAACCCATAGAACATCTACGTAGCCATATCTCAGTGTAGTTGGCAGACCTCTTTAGTGCTTTAGACCTTTTGGGGGCTTGTTAACGTAAGTCTAGGTCAAGAAGTAAGTCTAAACATCACCTGAGGTCTGCCCTGTTGCTGCTTTATACATAAAACCCAACTGCCAGTGTTGGATTTTACTTTTTTTAATTCATTTTTTGTGCTCAGTGGCATGTTTACATATTAAACATGTGAGGAATGTTCATAGACCTATATAGCCAAATTGGTGTGGAAAGAACTGTTATGTGTTGTAATAGTGCACTGAAAATGCTATCAACCAGTAAGGTAGACAATATCTTAGAAAGGAGAATGAATACTTTCATTTTGTATACTTAGCTAAAACTTTATTTTCTGTTTTTAAACAACAGTTGTGTCACTTAATAATTTTTGACAAAATGAAAATATGGGTTAAAGGGACATACAGCTATTTTCTAGTCAATTCATAGTTGATTTTATATTGTCTCTAAACTTCATCGTTCAGTACTTACATAAAAATCCCTGTGTTACAATTTATCATACCCTTTAAAAAAAGTTTATTTAGAGGATTTACTTGTATTACAACTAAATCTTAACTTCTCAAAAGAAGAAAATATATGTATTTATATACTGTTATTAGAGCAAAAGTAACCTGGAAAATAATAGCATTACAATATATTTGGGGTTATAAAGATTTTTAAATTATTAAAAGTATTGTTTCTTGATTGTTCCTTTTTTCGTTATATCCAAAAGGCTAATTGTGTTATTCTTCTTTTGCATGCATGAAGATGGGTGAAAACACCTTTATAACAAGCAGTTGATTTTTTACACTGAAAAATTGTGCAGCAGTTATGTTATCAGGTTAGAGACTGCCACTTTGAGATGTTGGATATTTCCATCTCCTATTCTGCATGATATTTTAATAAACATACATGTCTCCCATCTAGTTTCCCAGTGGTTTATTGCTTCGTTAAATGAATCATTGAGCTCTCTGTGAAGTCTTCTGTCATGTCTAATTCTGTACCCATCATTTATAACCATCTTTCCTTCCTCCCCCAACAATAACAAAAAAAACATAATGAGCATAATATCAGATTTGCTGATAAAACACACTTTTGATATTTCTGTGATTACACATAATGACTCCCACTGTTGATTCTCCAAAGATTCTGTTGTTGCGTTCTAGATACTTATTTGGCTTAGATACCTCAAAAAGTACAAAGAATATTGTATATCATCATTGACATAATTCTTCCACATAATCTGGAAGGTGATTCCAGTCTAATATATTAAGCTTTCCTATGATACCCCAAACATAGGTTAACATCATATATCCAGTCAGTTGACATAACAATCTCTAAATTATGTCCACTTTATGCTGACAACTGACCTTAATGGTGTCTTCAGAACATAATTATGTCCTATCTTTGGAATGTATGAACTAAAAATTACTTTAACTCCAAATCACTAAGCTTCAAGAAGACTTGAAACTCTATGGCTTGCTTTTTGGAATTTGGAAATGTACTGCCAAGGTAAGTTTAAAAAAAAAAAAATGTTCTGTGTTTCTTACACTCTTCCACTTGAAGGCCTCTAATGGCAAAGGAAAGTAGTGTATATCTCCAGAAAGACAGAGCATAGCCTCAAACAGCAGCTAAAAGAGGAATATTCTTTTAAGTCTTCAATTTTATCTAAAAAATCATGAGACATGGCCTGGCACAGTGGCTCGCACGCCTGTAATACCTGCACTTTGGGAGTCCAAGGCAGGTGGATCACCTGAGTCAGGAGTTCAAGACCAGTCTGGCTAACATGATGAAACCCTATCTCTACTAAAAATACAAAAAATTAGCCAGATATGGTGGCAGGCACCTGTAATCCCAGCTACTCAGGAGGCTGAGGCAGGAGAATCACTTGAACCCCAGAGGCAGAGGTTGCAGTGAGCCAAGATCGCACCACTACACTCCAGCCTGGGCGACAAGAGCAAAACTCTGTCTCAATAATAATAATAATAATAATAATAATATGAGACTTTAGCCTTCTGTTTATCATATACTAATGTTTACTATAAAATTTTTCCAAAATATTTCAGTATAAAAGAGTATTCTTCTCTAAATTCTACATTTATCTTTGAGCTTCAAATATCCTCTGAAGCACTGCTTAATTCCTCCTATGAACATAATTCAGAATTTTAAAGCCAGGCATACATACCTGTGGGTGAACAGCAAAGATTTTTTTTTGAAACTGTAGGATCTGTGACTGTAGGATAAAGCACAGCTGAATACCACAGATATCAAACTTCTTTTTACCTAGCACCAAAATTTGTCTGAACTATTCAGTAATTTGTATTGAGTTTAGCCCGTGGGCCAAAGACTAAAGATTATTTTCCATGGAGCCTCTAGAGAAAATGATTCCCTTTAACCTTCCAGGTTTGGGGTTGCTTTGATGTTTAATCCTCAACTAGGTTCAGTTGGAGGGTGAGTGGGACCAGCACTTTGGGCTGAAATGTTCTCATAGCAGCCCAAGGGCATCCTGCTGTCACCCCTCTTCACTTAGATGAAGGATCAGTTCTGCTGCTGAGTGGTGCACATACATGAACTGCACCAGTCTCACATGCTGGGTATAGGAGTATTTTATGGGTAGAATATCCTAAGGTATAACCAATAGACTTAGGGGATTGTTGTGTATGTGTGTTTACTTGTATTAGAATATGTACCATACTGAGGATCAACAGACCTGGATTTCACGTGCCTCTCTGCCGGAGGCTAGCTGTATGACTTTGACAATTTTCTTTTCACCTTTTCAGCCAGTTTTCTTTGCAGCAGGATCATAAGATTGGATTCTACAGGGTCTCTAATACTTCCAAGCTCTACAGTCTATGATTCTGTAAATTGTTTTTCACAACAGTGACTTTAATCAAATCCTTCTTTGGTTTTTACATGTATGTGGTATTCAACATTTAGCACTTCTGTAAGCTTGGAACCAAACTTGCTCATAACCATATCTCAGTCATAATTCCACTTTTCTGAAATTTTCTGAAATTTGCATTATTGGTAATTGACAATGCTAAAAGTATCACCTAACTTTTTAATTTTTTCTAACTATGAAAATATATTGGGTCTGGTTATTCATAGAGATTGAGACATCAAAAAATAGCAGTTTTGGAGTGATGCTCAACATCTTTACATTTCACTTTTATGCAATTGTAACTTTCACACATTATACATTGATTTCAAACACAATCAATGGTCCCTGTTAGGAAGCAGTTCGTTTTCAACAGTATCACCACCTTGTCTGTACAGCACAGTAGAGTCCCAAAACAATTACTGGATTTATATAATTATATGAAATTGTTTTTTCCCTTTTGCTGCTCATAGAAGTGAGCAAAGAACAGAAAGAAAAAAAGGTGCTGATAGATTAGAAGCATAGGTATTGTAAAATATAATCCAACAAAACACAATTAAAGACTATGACCAAGAATCAAGGTAAATAATGAAAGTGTTAGAGAAATCTTTACAATTCTGTTTTGAGGATCATTATTTCTGAAACATTTCAGTGAGTATTTTTCTCTTTTTCACTGAGTACTTTTCTCTTTTTTTTTTTTTTTTTTTTTTACTATTTTTCTAATACAAAGTAAAGTTCTCATTTCAATGAGAACTGGAACAAACATTTTGAAGTGGCTGCTGAGATTCCAGAATTACTGGATAGCAAAGACTGCTTTGATAAATTCAAGAGAATTTGTGTTTGCAAAATAGTACACTTACCAGAGATTACATGGGGACAGAGAAATAAGACATTTGTTTAAAAATTGTTCCTGAGATATGAACAAAGAAAGGGAGGAGTTAAGTTTGTCAAGGAAGAGCATGGGTTTTGAAATACTTATATTCTATTGAAAGGAAGATTTTAAGATAAAAAGATGAGAGAATCTAATCTAATAGCGCCTGGTCTATTGATTGAAGGCAGGAGGGATCACATCCAGCAAGAGGAAAGACATCTTTTGCATTGTTACAGGAGAGAAAGAGGGAAAGAATAGATGTGGGAAGTTTAGTGGTGCAGTGATCTCACCCATCAGGCTCCAGCTAACTACCTAGGTGCTACCTAAGTCCACAGGTAGGTCTTCCCATAATACACTGACTGTTGTTGGGGCATAACAGAGCCTTAGCCATGAATATCAGATCAGATGAGACATCTTAAACCTCAAAGAGGCCACCTAAGGGTCATTCTTTAATCTCCCATTTATTGTGTTCTCTAGGCTTCATCGTCACTTTTAACTTACATCATTAGAAAGCAGTGTTCTGTGGTGAGCAAGTATATGCAAACCCACCCCCAAAGGCCAACAGAGCTGAAAGGCCAAAGAAAGAGGCTAACAAATACAGTTTATCAGAAAGAATTATTAACTAGCAACTTACAAACAGAAGTGATATCTCAGGTGGCTGCAAGACGGTGGATCCTTGCACCAACCTCCAGAAAGAATTCTTCATATAGCAAACTTTTAATGTGCTGATCACATCTTCAGACTTTCTTACCAAATGACCACTGGGGAGATTAGATAAACATCTTCATGATTATCTATGCTGCGGGCATTGTTTAAAGATGTTACTGAGAACACCTTTAAATGTGGGGGTCAAACATCGATTATTATGGTGGCTTCACTTCAAGATAGAATCACTCTTGCAATGCAACAGGCTGTTTCCCTACAAGCAATTTGCTTTCGTTTTGTTTTGTTTTGTTTTATCCAGAGACTGACCTTTCCAAATATCACAAAGCCAGTTAGGCACATCTTCAATGACCTGCCTTAATATTGACCATTTCACACTATAATATAAATAGCAAAGCTCATTAAATTAACATATAGCACCCATAGAGTCATCGAAACCTCCCTAGTACCAGAAAATTAATTGACTACTATATTTTGATGTGCATTTCTTTTAACTAATGTGTAAAATAGCAAGGGTTCCTTTCCAGTTGACAATTTCCCTTCAAGGGTCATGTGAGAGAAGTAACACAACACATAAATCATAAAGTGCATCCCAAGGTTGAGTTTCAAAATACGTTATTATGTTTTAAATTGCTTTCTTCCCATGAGCAGATATCTAAAGAATTGTTGTCCAAAATCATGAAAACGACCCAATATATAAAATACTTGTTTTACCCAACTTTCTGACAGCATCATGTACTCTTTTAACTACAGAGACCTTAAGATAGAGACTTATTATGCAATAGTTTTCATAGATTTCTAACACAAGTTGTATAAAAATTATCAGGTAGGTCTGTTTGCCTTAATTGGGGTGACTGGACTAAAATAGAAAAATTTACAAGTCAGAGTTTTGTTCACCCTCCAAATTCAAATTTTATAGCCATCTCAAACTGCCAAGCAGAGACTAGTTTCTGCTAACTCACTGAGTGACTCTTACATTTCATCCCGTTCTCACCATATCTTGAAAAGCAGGAAGTAGCATCTAGCTTTTGTAGTATTTTGATTTGCATCCAATAATAGACTATAAACACCCTGTGAATAATCATAGTTAATGCTAATTACAAGTTTCTATTTTCATAAGATTAATCTGTTCTATTTATCACATACCTTCTGACCAGAGCACTGTGTCTTTTTGTACAATAGTCTTCCTGTTAGCATCTGCTTTCAAACATATATGGAAATGTTATTACTCAGAATCCTTATTTGTGAGAAAATGCCAAAGGGTCTACAGTACACTGTTATTCAGTGGATAAATCTATCATTTCCATTCCTCCCAGCAAACTGAGCAATTTCCACTTTACTTAAAAAGAAACTTAAACAACTTACCAAAAGTTGTATCAGTGCTAGCATTTGGATTTAAATCTAGATTTGCACTGAGTCTTAATAAAAGGAAATATATATCTACATGTATATGTGTGTATATGCATACTATATTTATATATTAATATAGTCTATGCTATATATATGTATACTGTAGATATTTTTACTATATATATAAAAAACCATGGATACAGTCCAGCTATCTAAATAAGATAGGAATAAAGACAGCGTTTTACTTGTGCATAGTTCTTTAATACTTAATAAATATTTGACTAAATGTATTCTAATTACAAACAACTCTAGGTGGGAACATAATAATGGGTACAGTGGATATGTTTTCTAGCCTTAGAAATCCTCTGTTTAAGTGGCAGGTTTTTTTTAAAAAGCTATTTGGAAACCACATTATTCTCAGAATTTGGATCATGAGATCTTTTTATAAATATTGGAGAACTTTAGGGAGACTCCTTTTTGTAAAGTGATAACTTTTTGAGTAATCTTCTGTAGTAACTGGGTATTACTTTTATTTATTTATTTATTTATTTATTTATTTATTTATTTATTTTGAGACACAGTCTCACTCTGTTGCCCAGGCTGGAGTGCAGTGGCACAACTCAGCTCACTGCAAGCTCCATCTCCAGTTCAAGCAATACTCCTGCCTCAGCCTCCCAAGTAGCTGGGATTACAGGCACGTGTCACTATGCCCTGCTATTTTTTGTATTTTTAGTAGAGACAGGGTTTCACCATGTTGGCCGGTCTGGTCTCAAACTCCTGACCTCAAGAGATCCACCCACCTCGGCCTCCCAAAGTGCTGGGATTACAGGTATGAGCAACCGCACCCGGCTGGTATTACTTTCTTATTGCTGCTATAATAAATTAACAAAAATCACAAATTTTATATCTTATTTCAGAGGTCAGAAGTCTAAAATGGGTCAAAGTATTTTCAAGTATTTCAACTATTTTCAAAGTATATCAATAACACAGTCAAGACTGTGTTATGAGCTTGGTGCAAAAGTAATTGCGTTTTTTTCAATTATCACCCTTAATTAAGAGTAATGATAAATACCGCAATTGCTTTTACACAAAACTATTACTTCTGGAGGCTGTAAGAGAGAACTTATTTTCTTGCCTCCCTAACCTCTAGTGGCTGCCCACATTCCTTGACTTCTTTTTTCTATCATCAAAGCCAGCAGTGGCTAAGGAAGTCTTTCTCACATCATTTCTGCCTCCCACTTCCTTTTATAAAGACTCTTGTGATTATATTGCCTTCACTCAGATAATCCAGGATAACTTTAACTGTTTGGCAAGCTTAATTCCATCTGCGAGCACAAGTTCCCATTGCTATATAACATAGCATACCATGTTCATAGGTTGTAAACATTAGGACATGAACATCTTTGGAGGACCATTAATTGTATTGTATTGTATTGTAATTTTTGGCCCAAATTAATGGTTTTATTTCCATCTTTAATTCTAGCAGAGGATTCCAAAGCAGACTGATACCCATGGATATAGTTTAAATGTAACAAAGAGTTGTACTATATATACTGAGAAAGGGAAAGGGATTTTTGTTTTCATACCAATCTTTTCCTAGGTCGCAGTTTCTGAATAGTAGAAACTAAACATACTGTTTTCTTACTAATTTAATTTAGGATGAAGTAGTACAAGTTTTCTAATCAACCACTTAAGTTTTCTTTAAGGAGAAAACATAAAGAAATTTTAAAATGAGTATTACCATATTTATTAGTGGACTGGCTCCGTGGTTCCCTTGCTCCAAGTGTGGACATCAGGATATGGAGGAGCATTATTTTACTTACCAGAGACAGATTTAGGTTTTACAGGGTCTGAATTTTGTGGAAAGCCCTCTTTAAGAAAATGAAGAAACAAAATTATGAATACGTAATTAGACACTAAAATTTATACTTATGTATAATGAGGGGGGAAGACAACAAAATACAAACTTTAAAAAAAGCAAACTGCATCTCATTTAATCCCAACTAATTTTATCCCCAATTGTCTAATATACCCACATAGTAGATTATGATAAAATGCTTCATTCAGCAGTTCTATATTTTTTGACTAAATTAAAAATAAATAGGTAGAACTCTTGTCAACATTTTGTCTTCAAAGTTTGATTTCTAACCATCTCTTCATCTTTATTCATTTATTTATGTCATTTTCTCTATTAGTTCAGTTATTCAATTCCATGTGTTCTGGGAGATGTAGCACAAAGAATATGGCATTTGGGGCCAGAAGACCTTGGATCAAGTCCCTCCTCATTCATTCATTCAAAATATATTTATTAAAAATCTGGTACATGCCAGGCACTATGCTGGGCTTAGAGAATACAGTAATAAGCAGGACAGACACGGTCCTTACCCTCATGGATCTTATAATGTAACAAGAAGACAGAAACAGGATGGTCATCTCAAGTCCATTAAATGTTATGAAGGGGTGTAGGGCCCTGTGAGTGTCCTACATGGGGACTTAACCTAGACTGGTGGCAATGAAGTCTGCTACTCCAGGACCTGAGGGATGAGGAAGGGTGAGCAAGGCAGAAGGGAGTAGTGCAGAGGAAAGAAGAGGACCACATACAAAAGGAATATTATAGATAATGACCTGTGATGGAAAAGGTGAAACTAATTTTAAGGAAGTAAAAAAATGTCACAACAGTAGAGTTAAGGGAGAAAGAGAAAAAGTGGCTCAGAAACATTCTTAAGAGCAAGTTAGGGCCAACTCCAGTAAGACTTTGTGACCGTGTTTACAATTTTGGTTTCATCTAAAGTGCAGTAGAATGCTGTTGAAGGGTTTTGAGCAAAGATGATGCATAATTTGGTTCGCAGATTTAAAGCTTTTCCTGTTTGCTTTGGAGAATGGAGTTGGGGCAAGAGGAAATGGCAAGAGTGGATGTAAGAAAATGAGGATGAAGATAAATATTTGGAGTTGAAATATAAAGACAAGTTAATTAGCTTCTAAAAAGGATTCCGATATGCACGCCTTTTCATTGACAATGACTCTTTTTTTGAAAATATTATTTATTAAGCACTACTGAAGACATGCAAAAAAGATTGAAAGCATACCTCATTGGCTGTTTGTGTGCTGAGATTCATTTGGCCTGTTTCTTTAACCAGGGATTTGCATTTTATTTCAAATTGTATAATGAAAACAGTTTCCCTAAATATGGGCATTTCAGGCGTCAACCAACTGGTAAAGGGCATAATTGGGGTATTAGAAAGCTCCTTCTCAAATCACACCAGGCTTTCTTTAATTGATTTTAAAGACTATTTGATTTAGTACTTGGTGGTAGTGTGGGGGAGGCAGGGCAACTTCATCCCACACAGCTTCCCGTTCCTGTGGACTTAAACATTCCAAGACTACTGATCCTAGAGGAACCGTGCCTTCCTCACCAGATTCCATGGAACATGAGGTGTCTAGAGATGCATCACCTGGCATCCACTCCTCCACTCTGGGCCTTTCCTTTTGCCTTTTCGTGCTTGGCAATAGGCCAAGCCCTCTCTTCTACTTCTATTAAAATAATTATATTCTGGCTTGTCTGTTTTTCTGCTGTAATATTGCCAGTGACATCATCACTTGTTTTCTTTGTAGTTTTTGCGTATCTTTATCCAGCTTTTTACACTCTTTTGTAAAAGCTTACTGCCCCGACTGATACTTTATAATGAGGAAATGTATCACTGGGATACATTTCTCTGTTGATCATGATCTAATTACACCTTTAAAAATAGTCAAGATGGATAGCCATATAAAAATTATTCCATAGAGCATGAGTATCTGAAGGAGACTGTACTCTGTGTGCAGTCCCCACATGCTACCTGTGTAATGTGAGTCATTTATAATCTATGGCAAAGAAAAGTTATGTCATTCTAATCTTTATAAAATACTAATCAATTGACTAATTAATGAAAAATTCTCTTTTTCAAATATTGGCTAAACCACATAGCCCTCCAGCCTTACAAAGTAGAGTAAACTTCTCTTTGGCAACTGTGTTGGTCAGGCTCCCCTGAAAACAGACCCTGAAACAAAGATTTGAGTGCAAGTAGTTTATTTGAGAGGTGATCCCAGGGAAGCACGAGTATTGATTGTGGGGAAATGAGACAGGGAAAGGAAGTCAAAATGTGGTGTTTAATTTTCAGATTTCTGCTGTAGGCAATTGGGGTTTTATGGGAGACTATGAGAAGTGTTTCCTCTGAGCGTGAGGAAACTGTAGGATTTATCCAACATCTCTCACTTGTCCTTGGCTATGGGACTGCTTGCAGAGTCTTTGACTTCTTCAGGCCTGCTTTCCTTATGTTCACAGCTGACTACACAATTGGAAGAAACCCTCAGCAGAGGGTTGGAGGTGCTCCCAGTAAGACAGCATCCTTGCATACAGAACAGTGAATGTCAAGGGGGCATAGCCAGGAAACCAACAGCATCTGCTCGTGTCGCCTTCTACCCCAGGTCTCCACCTAATTATGTGGTTTGGTCTTCACACAGAGGTGCCCAGCCAGTGAGGGCCTCTAAGGCACAAAAGTGCTCTGTGCCCAAACACAAGTTCTATGAGGTTATTTCTATTTCTAATTTGTTCAGATTTGCAGTATGTGCTTGAGGAGGCCATTCTTTCACCTCCTTTCTCTGTGCCTTCTCTTCTCTGCTGGGGTCTTCTGGCAGGATTTTAGCACTGTTTATATTCCACCTTTGTTCAGAGCACCCTACCATGGCATTCCACATGGATATGGCAGCCTTCTATAAACCCAGATAAATACTCCAAGTTCTGAGAGGCAGATATGTTGTTTACCAAGGTACCAGTAGGCTAAACTTTTGAGTTACATAGACTTCATCCCTTGCCATTTCAATTTTAGTAACAGTCCTGTCAAAATTCCAAAATATCACTTGCAGTTTTGAGGCAGGTTTAATTTAACTTGTATTGCTCTACCACTTATATGTCTATTGACTATATAATTTAGCATCCAAACTGGAATATCTTTGTGAGTAAAAGAGGGACACCATTAGTAATATGCTAAAACAGGCATAAACCAGGATTATCCTGGTTAACCATGAAAAATGATCACTCTTGCTGACTTTTACCCTTCATGCTGTTGACACAGCCCTGGAGGGAAAAAGAGGAAAAACAGAACACTCTAGACTCTAATGTTTTTAATTCCTTAGTGCCATTATGGAGGTGAGGAGGAGCCACACAGAAATATGCTCTTGTGGTACAATGATCCTGTTGTTTCCATATTCCCTCCGTGAACATGATGATATAAAAAGAGCTTAAAGAGCTTACACACGTTTGGAGAAGACAAGCCTTAGAATTTGCTTGTGTTTTGGGGGTTTTGTTTTTGCTTGTGGTGGTAGCTTTGCTGCTTACTACTTCCTAACTCTCTGAACTGAGGTTCAGAAAACATAGCAATACCAATACCAGAGAATTATGATGAGGGTTAATGGAAATGTGTGTAAACCTCTAAGCATAAGGCATAGTATGTAAAAAGTGCTCAACGAAAGTTGGAACCTTTTTTTTCTAAGCTTTTCCATTTCCAGCGTTCTAGTGTTTTTCTCCTGGCAGGAGGGCGGGACGTGAAACACAGGAAAACCAGCTGAAACCTATCAGTGTTTAATAAGTACATATTGCAAGTGAAAATTTTGATAGCTTAAGTGTATTAAATGTGTATTACAAGTGCCAAGTGAGTACAACACAAGAGATCGATATGGAACCTTCCCCTTAATTGTGTAAAAACCTTTTAAACAAACCTATCCTGGAAATCATGTATTAGCCCTGAGCTTTATTTCTCTGAGATTTCTTACCTAATTGGAGAAGCTATATTGTATTTAATAAAGTAAGTAACATATTTTCATTTCATTTGATTTAAATGTCTTTGTTACATAGTTTGTTTAAAATGTTGTGACTGTGGCAGTTTTCAAATTGTGGCCCTTTAGCAGTTTTCAAATTTAGAAGATGACAAATTTGCTTAGTGATGCTACACTTTATGGTTTTACAATAAGCTATAGAAAAACAGCACTGTTGACAGAAGTAATTTAATTATATTATGTATATGCATGAGAAAGAGAGGGAGTCGGGAGGGTGAGGGAGGAGGAGAGAGAATGAGAGAGAGACAGAGAAGACAGTTCACAGACAGCTCAGACAGATATTCCAGCCAGAGACCGCACAAGTTATTTAAACCAGGACAAAGCTTCTTTGGCGTTCAGTTTTCCCCAGAGAACAATTTAATGCTGATGCTTAATTTTTTCAAGATAAGCAAGGTAAGTCTATGTTCCATGTATGTATTTACTAAGTTATAAGGGGAGTTTGTTAATTTATCACTTTTCATAAAACCTAGTCTCAAAAGCCAAATTTCTGTATTTGTCTGAAGCTATCAGTGTTGTTTAACAGTTTTCAAAGGTAGTGTTATACTTCAGATTGCAAATAATTAAATGAAAATGAAAAAACATAAAAATTAGTATGCAGCGGATGAAATAATTAAAAAATGATGCTGCAACAGTAGATTTATTTATAGCATTGTAATATCCAAATATGATTAACTTTAAAGCTAGACTTACAGGATTTTAAAGCTGAATTTGAAGTTGAGCAGTCCTTAAACTCATTACTACCAAAACATTAATCTTAATGGTATCATAAAATTAAATTTTTCTTTAAATTAACTTTATTATTATTTAAAATTTGTCAGCTAAACTGTATATAATATAGCCCTTTTAGGTACAATTCAGTGCAAATATATGAGCATTTCTCTTGGAAATTGAGAAGTATATTTACTTTGCATTTTGAAATTATCAGTCACATTTTTCTATTTAGGCTTCCAAAATTTTGCCTTTTACTTTGTTATGTTCAGGCAAGGATCAGAGAATTGTCAGCTTTTAGATCCAAAGAAAACATATGTGTTAATAATTTGATGAAATTTCAAAAATGGATTTATTTTGTGCTTTCAGAAAATGTGTGGGTAGAAGTATAACCTGATAATTTATTTCTAGAATCATTTTCTTATTCACTGATATTCTGATGTCAAACAGCCTGGCTGAAATTGAAAGTGTACAGTTGTCACCACTAGAGTTTGAAAAGGACAGTCTTACATACATATATATTCAAAAACAGTGCTGTTCTCCAAAGACTAAACATATAATCTGTGCGATAATATCCATATTTATCAGTAACTTACTTTCTTGCTTCTTTCTAAAATAACTGTCAATCAAAATATGATGGAGAATACTTTTGCAAATGAAGGGCTTTATAGATTATCCAAGAAGAGTCTTCTACATGTTGCTTGTGTTTTATTTATATATTTTTGTTTTATATTCTGAGTAATACTTGTATTAAATTAATTCCTAATTTCAGTTTTATTTAGTAATTACCTTCAGAAGCAGGGCTTATCCATGGAATAATGGTATAAATATGCTTAGGATGGCTTTAATACATTTGTAATTTATATTTTTCCCTCCCATAATTCCAATTTAGTTTCATTCGTCTTGAAAGGAATCGTAACATCTGTTTGGTTTTATGCCATCATCGTGCTTAACTAACTGAGTAAAATGCCCTCTTATTTCTTATCTGTGCTTGTTATAATATTTATAGACAGCAAGAAATTATTTTTCTACCTAGGTATAAACTTGGTGTAAGACTAACAGTACAGAATCAGTGTTGTCTAATTTTTTTTTTCTTTTTTTTTTTTTTGAGACGGAGTCTTGCTCTGTTGCCCAGGCTGGAGTGCAGTGGCACATTCTCGGCTCACTGCAAGCTCCACCTTCTGAGTTCACACAATTCTCCTGCCTCAGCCTCCCAAGTAGCTGGGACTACAGGCACCCACCACCACGTCCAGATAATTTTTTTTGGTATGTTTAGTAGAGACAGGGTTTCACCGTGTTAGTATGGTCTCAATCTCCTGACCTAGTGATCCACCCGCCTCGGCCTCCACTTTGGGCTTCTTTGAAGATACATACACAGTTAATGTTATAAGTTTTAGTTACTAAAATTCAGTCACCAGCTCACTCAGTGAAGATGTGGTAAGCACCAGTCTTCACAAAGCACTCTGGCAGGAGTGTGTTGAGGGGAGAGATTTAGAAGCGTATACATTCAGATGACAAGTTAGATAAAAGGGAAAGATTTTATTTAAAGTTTATTGCATTAATCTGTTTTCATAGAGTAGTTCATGGTCAATTATTTATTTACAGGGAAATAATATAGGAGTTTAGAGAGCAGTATCACTACAGCTTAGGGTGGCCACACTTGGTTGTTGGGGGAGATGTTTTGAGGCAATCTTAAAGGATTGGTAGGGGAAACACAGGAAAGGACATCCCAAGTAAATGGGATAAGGAAAGGCTTGGAGGCAGAACATGTCAGCTCATGCAGAGGAAATAGTATGTAACCAGGTTGGTTGGAGCAGAGGTTTGCTGTCAGGGAGAAGGAAGAGGTAAATATGGCAAAGGTGGTGTGAACCTAGTATAGGAGCACAGTAAATGTTATGCTCGACTAGGGGAGAACCAGTAAAATTTGAACAAGAGATCAATATGCCATCTCTATGAAAATTAAGCTGTTATGGTTGTACCAAGCCAATTGAAATGATAAGAATCTCAATATGGGAAGGCCAATTGAAATAAGAAGGGAGGAATAGGTAGAGGAGATAAGGCAGTTAAGGTTAACAGTCATGTTTTGATAGTGAGAGGACAGCAGTGCCTTTACCAGAAATGGGAAATTCGTAGGAGGCCAGTTTGGGTCTGTATATCTCAGTCAGATTCTAACCAGTAAAGCAGAATCTGTAGGAGATGTATATTAAAAGATGTGTTACAAGAAACTGCCTTATATGACTGTGAGAAGTGGCTAGGCAAGTCTGAAATCTCTAGGGCAGGTCATGAGAGAAGCGTACACTAGAGCTCTCAGGCACTGGCTGAAGCTGTAGTCTGCAGGTAGATTTTCTCTATCAGGGAAGCCTCAACTTTGCTCTTAAGGGCTTTCCACTGATTGAACCAGGTGCACTCAAATTATCTGAAATAATCTCCCTTACTTAAAGTCAAGTGATGTATTCACAGCTACAAAATACCTTCACAACAACACCCAAATTTGCGTTTGATTGAAAAGCCAGATTAACTGGCAACTGTAGCCTAGCCAAGTTGACACACCAGAAAACCCCAAAGTGTTGTAAACACTAAGATGCTAGTAGGATTTCTAGGTGAAAAGCGTCCAGAAAGCTATTGGAAATTAAGATTTGCCACTCATGAAAGTTACGGAGATTAGAGATACCACCCTGGGACTTATCCACGTGAAGAGTTAAGGAGATCCTCAGAGAGTTAAGGAGTTCTCCGGAGAAGGCTGTAGAACGTCTGCATCAGAGATGAATTCTTGGAAGAAACCATTTTTGAGGGGCAGAAAAAAGAGTTAAAGACAAAGGGAAAAAAGATTAAAGAGCTAAGAAAAGAACTATAAGAGCATATAGTCATAGTTGTTCCTCTGTTTGCCATACTTTCTCCCTGGTTTTCCAAGATTTCAGGGGGGCAGGGAACACAACATTGGTTCCCCTGTTTTCCACCTGTATTTGGGGTCCTTGCTACCAACGTTTCGGACAGAATTTGCCCTGATAAGAGGCTAGTGGTTTTATTGTGAACTTTGAAAGTACGATTTAAGTAAGATTGTTAAAAGGGATTCCAGATCTCAGGTATTTCAAGACGCAGTAGATAATAATGAATTAGAGGTACAACTGTAACGATTACTTAGTGAAAAGACCACTCGGGACCTTTGCCCCCACAATCGTGAATGCCCTTTGCCTTTCTCATCTGTCTAGCAAGTTATATTTAACTTTCAAATTATAGTTCAAGTATCTCCTCCTCAGCAGGAAGTTCTTTAACTTACCCCAGGAGAGATGCTAACTTGATCCCCTGTCTCATCTCACTTAGGAATATTTTTTACTTCTGATCCTACTGAAATAGAATTGCTTATGTGGTTTCCTTTCTCTCCCACCAGGTTGTGTCTTTTAATTCTTAATCTACAGTGCTTATAACAATACCATTTAAGTGCTGCATATATATTTGGGAAGTGAAGGTATGAATATTTGTACATGTATGGATAGCATTTAGAAAGCAGACATAAATATAAGCAGCTTGTGAAAAAAGAAATTTGGGGAGTACTGGGGCTTAAAGAGTACAAATAAAGAGAATAAAGTAGAGAAGAAAAGGAAAGCAGGGAACTATGTGATAGGAATGCTGCAGAGGAGGAGGGATACCATTCTCTCAGTACAGAAAAGGAGGAGAGGTTTGATGTAGAGAAGGATGTAGTTGGGAGGAAGTATGAGAGAAATCTGCCTTCCCATGAAAGTTAAAGACAAATGGATATGAGAAAATGTGCCTTCTCCTAAAAATATGAGATTTTTTAATATGAAAAACTTGAAATTTTCAAATTATATTTGTCAACTCTGATCAAAAGCATTTAAAGTATTTATAACAATGAAAGCTGTTCCTTTTCTCTCATATCTCTATGTGTTTGTGTGTGTGTATGTGTGTGTGTGCTGTGTGTGCACATGTGTGGTTTGGAGGGTCTATTATGGGTGGTTCTTACACAAATTTATTTGATATTTCACCTGTGTGTGACATCCCCCCAGCCATATGCTATCATAGGATTAATTATAAGCACCAGTAAGTCAAAATATGTGTCCTTGAAAAAAACTCATGGATTATTACTCTGGTAAAATAACAGTACTCTCCTGGAGAAACATGATTTCTGCACATGCTAAGATGTGTAAGCAAACTGTCATCCTGTTTTTCTTTCTAGTAGAGCACTATTATGACAATTTTAATTAAGACTTGAAACTTTGTCCATATTTGAATTTTACAGTTTTATGTTTATTTGCAGTTTATGTTATGTTTATGTTTATGTAGTTGAAGTGTGAAGTATACCCTGAAAAGTTGACTAAATTCTCTCCCAAGGACACCAGAAAGGTGGAAGGAATCAGGAATCAATTGAACGCCAGAGTTAGGAAGAGAGAAATGTAATGTGTTAGGTCACGTCCTGAAGTGCTGGCCAGCATTCAAGAGGAGGTTAGGAGGCAATGGGCAGGACCCAATCAGTCACTGTGTAGATAGACAAGCCCCTTAGCCATAGTTCACCTGGTGCCTTTTAAGGTGAAAAGCTTTTGGTAACTTCGAGCTAGAACCCCTGAATTTGAGTTCTGATTCTGCCATTTACTGGCTATGATCTCAGCAAAATCATTTAACCTCTCTCATCCTTGGTTTCCTCATCAAAAAAACTGAAAATATTTATCAAAGTGGAATTATTTGTGAATGAATATAATTATTCTACTATGGGTTGCAGTCTAACTAGGAGACAGTCTAGATCATCTTGGGCTCACAGCAAGTCAGAATGTGGAGTATTAGAATAAAGGCAGCAATCTTAACAGCTGTTTCAAAACAAGAATCTAAAATACCTGGGCCGAAGATTCTGGGCCTGTGGTTCTAGAAGCCTGTTTGAAATTTCTGGATCAGAGTCAGACCTCATAATCTGTGTTGGACAAGCCATAAGTGTGTGTTGGTGAGAATGATGACTTTTCATATCAATATTATATTGTGTGTGGTTTCTTGAGAGGAAAATAAAAGGTAAAAACAGCTCATTCAAAAAATGAGATTGATGATACATATTTCCATGGTATTTAACCTTTACAAAATTACCTACCATTTCTCATCAAAATTGTTAATGTACTCCTGAGATAATTTTTTTTGCCATGCTTTCTAGGATTCCATCTTTTTAATATTTTAAAGTTTTTTTGTGTTTAATTTAGCAAATGGTAGGTGATACATTAAAATCTACAAAAATGCTCTGTTTTCCTCAGATTGATTTAGAACTTGACTGCTTATTTTCTTTCCAAAAAATGTGAACTTATTATATAGAGAAATACAGCCAAAATCAATTTACCAAGAATTTAGAGTAAACAGGGACATACAGTACTTTTCTCCCTTTTGTACCTTTGTAGGGGCAATTTGAAGGAGCATACTTAGGAATTAGGTTTGCAAACAAAATCTCCCTGTCTCTAAGAACATCAGAAAGAACTAAAAGTGATTTCTCTGGACTGTGTCTAATCTTCAGTGATTGGTTTGCTGTTCATTGTTGGGAAACTATATATGGCTGCCGCCAAGTTGCATGACCTGTTACATAACCATTTATTGAAGCAGGGAGATGCTAAAGTCACTGGAGGTTGGACTTGGCCTGTTAAGAGTGTGAACAAATGGAGTATAACAATGTGTGTTATTTCTGAAACAAACAATCCTGGGAATAAAGGACACAGTCCACTGCTTCCATAATAAGACAATTCTTCTTTAAACAATATTAAAATTAAAGTTTTATCTACAGTAAAGATCAAAGACTTAGAAGTGGAAAGATTAAGGCTCTAATTTTCATTGTGTTGGTAAGGAGCTAAGTAACCACAGGCTAAGGGTTTAACCTTACTGCACCTTGCATTCTTTGAGCAGACTTTGGATCCCATCATTTATTTTTAAGGTTTCAGTGCTAAGTTTCTGATCTGTTCTATTCTAAAATGGATCAAGTTAACCCACCTATAATTTGAATTTCAGAGTTTTCAGCTCAGTGCTTATTTTTAGTACTGCTTTAATATTGCATAAGCCAGTGTTTAATATTCTTACAAATGTACACCTGCTCTAATGAAAAAGTATCAGATTTGTTTTTACCTTGTGAATTACAGTGTTTTCCTTCTCAGGAAGATTTATCAATTCCACATTCATGGCCATGTTCATTCATTCCCACTTATTGAAGTGTAGCTGAACCAGAATCAAACATTTTTGTGTGTGATTAACACTGAACATACCTCCTACTCCTCAAACTATCAGGATTGTCATTTTTTATAGTCAACTTAGGACAATGCCTTGAGAGTAATAAGCAAACTGGAAAGAAGGCAGAAAGTAATTAATTCTGCTAAGGATGTCAAATTAGAGTCAGTAATATGTTCTCATTCTTATCTCTCATTTTGTTAACATTTTCATTCATTAAAGCTTAGACATCTGCTTGGGCACATTTGTTTTTCTCACACAGAATCATTAAATACTGTACTTAAAGTAATTTAGTCAATTCCTTAAGTTACAGTAATGCAGTTCTGAAGATTGGTAAAACTTACTCAACCAGATTTTTTCTTCACCAGTATACTTTTTATTGTATTGCATATTTCAAGTTCATGTTCATCTAATTTTTAAAAGATGAGTAGTAAAATGAAAACTAAAGACCTAGTTTTTTATTATTATTATTTATATATATATATATATATATATTTTTTTTTTTTTTTTTTTTGAGTTGAAGTATCTGTTGCCAGGCTGGAGTGCAGTGGCGGGATCTTGGCTCACAGCAACCTCCACCTCCCAGGTTCAAGTGCTTCTTCTGCCTCAGCCTCCCAAGTAGCTATGACTACAAGCCACCACACCTGGCTAATTTTTGTATTCTTAGTAGAGATGGGGTTTCAGTGTGATGGCCGGGATGGTCTCAATCTCTTGACCTTGTGATCTGCCTGCCTTGGCCTCCCATGGTAATGGGATTACAGGTGTGAGCCACCGCGCCCAGCCCTAAAGACTTAATGTTTTTAATACTTCATTGTACTGATTCTCACCACCAAACCATTTCTTTTTATTTCCTAAGAGTTTTCTTTTGGTCTTCAGATACGCAACTATGTTTTGTTATTTAGTACCTATTCTAACCTCAGTCAGTGGAAAAGCAGCCAGCAGCAGTTTCCCAAAACCCTTAGGAACACAGACTCAAATTAAGTTTTTATGCATAAGTTATATTCTTCCCAGTGATGGAATGATTCTTTATCGGTGTCGTACAACCTACCCTCAAATTACTACCAAGGCCTGTGTGGCCAGGCCTCAAATTAGCACAATTTACATTATTTGCCTATTTTCCCTCTTGTCGTATCCATACTTTGAGCTAGAGTAGATCTCAGCGCCAGTCTGAAATGAAGTAGTCAGAGTATTTGCTTTAAAACAGCGGTCGGCAACTTTTTTGGCACCAGGGACCAGTTTTGTGGAAGACAATGTTTCCATGGACCGGGGATAGAGGGAGAGGATGGTTTCAGGATGATTAAAGTACATTACTTTTATTGTGCCCTTTACTTCTATTATTATTACATTGCAATATGTAATGAAATAATTATACAACTCACCGTAGTGTAGAATCAGTGGGAGCCCTGAGCTTGTTTTCCTACAACTAGATGGTCCCATCTGGGGGTGATGGGAGACGGTGACAGATCATGAGGTATTAGATTCTCATAAAGAATGCACAACCTAGATCCCTCACATGCACAGTTCACAATAGGGTTCATTTTCTTATGAGAATCTAATGCCGCCTCTGAGCTGCCAGGAGGCGGAGCTCAGGCAGTAATGCAAACAATGGGGAGCAGCTGTAAATACAGATGAAGCTTTGCCCACCACTCACCTCCTGCTGTGCAGCCTGGTTCCTAACAGGGCACAGACTGGTACCAGTCCATGACCCAGAGGTTGGGGACCCCTGCTTTGAAAGGACTGGCCAGTCAGAATCACATTGTGCTGATGGCCACCCTCACTCTCATAATCTCTTTGCCTCATAAAGTTTAGCGTTTCTGATTTTCTCTTGGCCTTTCTCGCTAACTGATTTTTATCTCTCTTCTTACATTTTACAAAATTTCTCCTGAATTTACTAATAACTCATTCTATACCTAATAAATAATCTTGATACTTTTTTCTCCTCTAAAAACATTAATTACCTTTCTGATCACTCAGTAAATATATACCCTTTTTTTTTTAGTTTTCATTCCATTTCCTGTAGAATAAGAATGTCAGTTGGATGTTAGAAATTACACTGATGAACTAACTTGTACCAGCCACATGTAGCTGGTAATCATAAATCAAAATAAGCCTCCAATTATGATATAACTAAACAGAGTGAAACATTTCTAGATGATAATATTTGGGGAGAGTGCAGCTACCTTGAGTAGTTATTACTTTTCACAGTTGAATTTCCTTCTTCTACGATGACAGAATCTCCTAGAGTTGTATGCAAGTACCTCTGGAGGGAGTGGGGCAAGGTTTGGGTACACAAGGGGTACAGTAAGTTTGGATTGTTTTGTAACTAAGATATGGCCTGTAGGGGATCTCTGCAGTATTTGCTGGCTTGCTCCTTGGAAGCTTACTGTAAAAATGTTTGTAATCTTTGCCTACTGAATTATCTGCCAATAAAATTCCAAATTTCCCTTTTAATAAAATGGAAATGGAATCTTTGTAAGTTAGAAATGGTAAATATCTCTGACCAGCTTCTTGCCTTTTGGTTTTATAACTGCAAGAGAAAAGGGATGGTTTATGGTGCATCTGAATTTACTTTCTTCTAAAAATTATGAAGTTAGAAAAAAAAAAAAAGATGTGATTTCCAATAAGTTTTGGAGGGACTGACTCTAGTACCCCAGTTTTCTTTTAATATCTTCATAAATCAAATCGTTGTAAATAATGCTTTCACATTATATTAAAAATATGTAGAGAAATATTCACCTAATTAAGTGAGGATCGTAAACCAGTCATTACAATATGTGCTAGTATATCCTTATTTTATTCTGTGAAGTGTAAGTTTTGCTACCCTAAACCTCTGACTACTATGCTGTCATTTCACCTCAACTTCCATGAGGTATATTTTATCTGGGTCTATAGATTTCTGAGTCCCTGGTGTGTTAATGTGAAGATTATTCCCTGCAGAGACAGAAGTGAGGATTGAGTCTCCAGTAGAGCTGTTACTCTTCTACATCTGCTCCTTTTCTTGTGGACCCCCAAATCTTCTGAACTAAGGAGAGAAAAAACTCTATAAAATAGAGAAGAAAGGCTGGGCTCCGTGGCTCATGCCTGTAATCCCAGCACTTTGGAAGGCCGAGGCAGGCAGATATCAGGAGTTCAAGACCAGCCTGTGCAACATGGTGAAACCCCATCTCTACAAAAAACATACAACAATGAGCTGGGCATAGTGGTGCATGCCTGTAGTCCCAGCTACTTGGGAGACTGAGGTGGAAGGATGACTAGAGCCCAGGAGGCAGAAGTTGCAGTGAGCCAAAATAGCACCATTGCACTCCAGCCTGGGTGACAGAGACTGTCTCAAAAAAAAATAATAATAAAAATAAAAATAAAAAAGTGCTGCTCACGTAAGATTTCTTTGGGTTTTTAATCACAAAAAATTATCACAGGTTTTTCAGATCTGACAAAAACTCCAAACAAAATTACCCAACAGACTTGTTCTAATGATAATTCCTTCAAATGGATCAAAATAAAGGATTCGTTGTTTATGAAGCATGGGACAGTTTTATACCTGAGAGATCCTAGGCTTGCTGGAGGCCCTGAGCAATAAATGGAAGTACACATACATGTATGCCATTTAAAAGTTATAAACTAAACTAACAAAATGCTAAATAAAAGTTCTTTTAGTCTCCTTCCTTGACAAAAATATCTTTTTAGTGACCAAGGAGGCCACATTTCAGTATAATTCTCGGGCTTTCCAGGGTTCTGTGCTTGGGCTTGGCTTACGCCACCTCCTGCTGAAACCTGTCACCCACCTTCTTGTATTCCCAAACCTTGGCTCCGTCCTGTACCTTGAGGGTCCTTACACACACGTTCAAGCTCTGTCCACTGCCACTTGGACTTCAGGGTGTGCACGCTGCTGATACTATCCATCCTCAGGAGAGTAAACCCTAGAAAGACATCTGGGCTATCCCTGGGATTGGATTCAGGGTCATTTAGGCAGGAAATTCTAGGATCCTATGGATCTGAAGGTTAGTTCAGAAGGGAACATGGGCTCTGAGTGGGCATGGACTCTAGGTGGGCACATCCTCTTGGCCCCCTCTTGTTCTATGGGACAGGGAAGGCTCTATGCTATGTGAAGAGGTAAGATCAGAAGAGGGCAGAGCAAGACCCTTTAAAGCAAGAACAGAGTAGAGTTCCAAGCAGGGGTTTGAAGGGCAAGCTGAGACTATCTTTTCATAGTGTCTTGAATATAATATAGGCTTATGAACTGCCTGTATTGATTAACTAATTCACTGATTTCATCTTTGTGAATTTTTATTTTATATACAGACCTATATTCATCTTGTTTCTTAGGAAATCATGGCCAATCCTGATATGATAAATGTATACAACTAAAAGATGTAAAGGAATCAAAATTCCTCGTTACACAAACTTTGCCTTTAGGAGATTATCAAACATATTTTATTCTTTCCTTGTAACATTTAACTACTTCATGTGAACAATATTAATTTTGACTTCTCAGTAATGATCGTGTAAGTTCTTCTAAGTGTTTAGCTCCCCCGTCCTTACAAAAATATACTTGCACATGCTGTCTGCCTCTACATTGTAGATTGGGAAAATCATAAGCAGTCAAGAACAAATAAATACCTGCTCTGCTGTTCTTTCAAGCTACATTGAGTCCCCCAACAAGAAACTGCCCAATTACCCCTTATCACCCTACCATTTAGAGTACCTGATGCTGTGATTTTGAGTTTCAGTGTGGGGGCTTCTTTAGTGATAACTAATTACATATGCCACATCTTTCCTAGATCAATTGCACTTCTGTTTCAGGTTCTCTCAAGAATTGCTGCCTATCTCTTTAATTTGCCCTGCTGGGTCTCCCAGAAGGAATTTCACATATACCACATAGCTTGCATTCTAAATCAAACCATCCCAATTTTGATGAAAATCCATCTAATTCATTTTATGGAACGTGGTAAGAAGTACAGAGAATCTGTTTGACAGAATATAGAAAACACTTTTTCTTAATTTTCTTTGTGATCTAAAATCCTGTCTTCTGTCTATAACTTGTACAGTACAGTCATTGCCACACAATAATTAAGAACTTCATACATGCATGTTTATTTCAGAATGTTAAACTCTTAGAAAAGGACACCTCTGGGCAGGTGTGGGGGCTTAATGCCTGTAATCCCAGCACTCTGGGAGGTCAAGGTGGATGGATCACTTGAGGTCTGGAGTTCACGACCAGCCAGGCCAACACGGCAAAATTCTGTCTCTACAAAAAAAAAAAAAAAAAAAATTAGCCAGGCGTGGTGGCAGGTGCCTATAATCCCAGCTACTCAGGAGGCTAAGGTGGGAGAATCGCTTGAACCTGAGGGACGGAGGTTGCAGTGATTTGAGATCACACCACTTCACTCCAGCCTGGGTGACACAGTGAGACATCATCTCAAAAAATAAAAATTAAAAAAAGAGAAGAAAAAGAAAAGGACACCTCTATTTATTGTACCCTGTGGAGTGTCATGAGAGTATTTAATAAATGGCGTTTATTGCTAGAATCTGCCCCTCTAACCCAACATTCTCTGAGACTTTGTAGGAAAGAAAAATTTCCATTAACTCTCTTGTTAGAAGAGGAACTTTATTCTTCCAAACATGAAACTGTAGAGGACTAAAATGTTCTTTCTGAAGCTAAAGAACTAAGAGTATTATTTATTCTTCCTAAAACTACTTCTATTATTTTTAAAATCCACAGTAGATTTTATTTACAATATTATCTTCTGTGGTACATGATAGGGTGCTATAACGAGGCATCCACAGATACAGTGTTTAATCAAGACTCTTACATAATAGTACCAGTGGGCATCCCAATCTGGTCTGTTATGGTGACTGCTTCATGTCAGAGGACTAGGCTTCACCAGTTTCATCAAATTCTCCTATCCTAGACCCAAAGTAGTTGCTCTAGCTCCCACCATCATGTCCCCATGCCTTCAAGAGCAGAGGAGGGAAGGGAAATGTGGTCAGTCCTTAACTTAGAGGATGGGAAGTTTACCAGTAAAAAAAAAATGGTGAGAATGGATATTGGGGGCACATGTAATTATCTGTAACATTTTGCAGCTTAATTGTACTGCATTCTAAATAGCATTTGGAGTTAAATGTGAGGCCCAGAAAGAACATGTGCTTTGAATGGAACAAGGAGAACTGGCATCATTCTGCTTGAGGACGTAATCTGTGCAGAATACTTTGAGATCTTATTCTGTAACAACAGATGACTTTAAATAGGTACCAGGCACTTTCCTGAGTGCTTTACATGAATTATCTCATTTAATACTCAACCCTATGAGCTAGGTATTTTGATTCCCCCATTTCATAGATGAGGAAACTAAGGTGTAAAAAGGCTCAGTAGGCTGCCTGCAGGCACAGAACTAGTAAGTGGTAGAGCTGGTACTTGAATCCAGGCATTCTGACTCCAGAGTTGCCCCTCAAACCACTTCTGGTCCAGGTTCCATTTGGAATATTAGTCTGCCTGTTGAGATTGGATAGGAGGAAAGATTCCCCAAAACCTTGAGTTTAAATGAAAGTTTTTAAAAATATATGAAACAATGCAATAAAGCATTTGCTGCTTTCTGGGCTTCAGCCTGAAGTATTACTTTATCATTATAGTCAAGGTGATAGATAGTAAGCAGATATTCTTTTTTTTTTTTTTTTTTTCTGAGATGGAGTTTTGCTCTGTCGCCTAGGCTGGAGTGCAGTGGCACGATCTTGGCTCACTGCAAACTCCACTTCCCAGGTTCACGCTATTCTCCTGCCTCAGCCTCCCGAGTGGCTGGGACTACAGGCACCCGCCACCACACCCGGCTAATTTTTTTGTATTTTTAGTAGAGACAGGGTTTCACCGTGTTAGCCAGGATAGTCTCGATCTCCTGATCTCATGATCCGCCCACATCGGCCTCCCAAAGTGCTGGGATTACAGGCGTGAGCCACCGCGCCCGGCCAGTAAGGAGATAGTCTAGGTTTACACTTAGTAAATGAAAGGCAGCTTCATCTGAGATATTAACTTAGAACAAAGAAGAGTAAAGAAAACAAATACGAAGTAAATTTTTGCTACTACTGAGCAAATAAAATCTGAGCCTTTATCTTCCTATTGTCAGGAGTTGTTAATAAATGATTTCAGTATACCCATGTAATACTTCAGATGACCTTTTTTTTTTTTTTTTAATTGAGATGAGGTCTCACTGTGTTGTCCAGACTGGTCTTGAACTCCTGGACTCAAGCAATCCACCCACCTCGCATAAGCCACCATGCCTGGCCTTCAGACCACTTCTTATTTAAGGCAACCTGAAAACCAAGTCCATCCCAGCATTTGGGGCTTAATCTCATCCTCAGACAATTTAGGTGATTATTTATCCTCACATGCTTAAAGTATCTACATCATCACAATTATTAAATAACGTGATAAAATAATAAAATCCACTCCCTAGATGTATTTGTTTACTAGGGCTGCCATAACAAAATACCATAGACTGGATGGCTTAAAGAGCAGATATTTATTTTCTTAACATTCTAGAAGTCAGAAGTTCATGATCAGTGTGTCAGCAGGAATGGTTTCTTCTGAGGCTCTCTTCTTGGCTTGCTGTTGGCCACCGTTTTGTTGCATCTTCCTAGGGTGGCCCCTCTTGTGCAGGTGACCCCTGGTGTCTCTCTCTGAGGCCTGATCTCCCGCTCTTATAAAAACACCAGTCAAATTGGATTAGGGCCCACCTTAATAGCCTCATTCTAACTTAATCACTTCTTTAAAAGGCCCTTTCTACAACTACAGTCACATTCTGAGGTACAGTGGTTAGGGCTTCAACATGTTTTAGAGGGACATAATTTAGCTCCTAACACTAGAAATACTTTGGAAACACTGAAGCTGTGAAATCAAACAATTTACAAGAGTGAGAAGTTCAGCATTTGGATGTTTCCCCCTCTCTTATCTGGCTTTAGCCAAAATAAGAGGTGGTACAGATGGTATGTTTCAGTGAATACAAATTTCTTTACTTAAATATTTTTGGGCAGCCTTATTAAGTTTAATATGAAGATTATTTAAAACATTTGAAATGCCATGTTGAACTTGCTATTATTTATACTTTCAATAGCTTGACAAATGGAAAAATCAAAGTTATATTAGCTAACATTTTGCTGGAAGTATAAATGTGATTGAGTGAGCTAAGCAGATCTGACAGGCAAGGCTTTATAGTCAATCATAACAATACCAGGTTTTTAATGAAAGAATAGCTATTAGCCACGGAAGAGCTGAAAATAAAAATAAAGGTCAGTGTTCCAACAGATGAATCCTTTTCTGAAGTAGTATCTGTAAACAATTTAAAGTACATGGTAAAAAAGAAAACATTTTATATCTTTTGGGTTAGGGAAATGGAATAAAAGTGGATAAGTACATCACTAGGAAAGATTTGACATATTCTCTTGAAGGAAAACATCGTCAAAAGAGTGATTCCATCTATCTCACAAAAATACTCAGAATGAGTTTTTAATTTCTTGACCACTCTATTCTTTCATTAGAAATATCTTTGGAAAATGGGAAAATGGAAGGAAAATAGTGGAGTTTATGATTGATATGATTAACTAGGAGAATAAGTGAGAGAAAATGAGGAAAACAATAAAAGTCAAAGAACTCTCGTGACATTTTCTAAAAATAATTCTCCGACCTATGAAATTTTTACAAGTTGCACTTATCTGGCCTAGGATAAAATATATTCAAAAACCTTGATGCAACACAAAAGGAACATTTGTGTTTATTTGCTTAAGTACTAAAGAAAATGATGGCACTATTAGGGAAGACTAATAAAGATTTCCAACTACATGGTTACCACACATTGGAAGTATCTGACATCAACAAAGGAGAACTGCATATTTTCTTTTAAAGAATAATTGTTGGAGATATATGACAATACTACTATATTATATTGCGTGTAATACAAAGTATACACAATTTTATATGGGTAAAATTGGTATGAGGAAGACCAGGACCTTGAGATTATTAAGAACAGCATTAATAACAATACAACATCAGCTCAAATGATATGTCACTGTGCACCCTGAGAGCCTTAGATAAAAGGCCCTCCCAGTGTTTATTTCTTTGGCTTCATACCTCACTATCTTCACTCACCATTAAATTAACTCTGGTGATTCAGGAAATGTAGTTATCTCAAGGGGCCATACTCTGTCTCTTCAGGACCTTTCATTGTGCTGCTCTCCTGGCTTGAAATACAAGTACACAGTTCCCTTCCACCCTGCCTCCATCCTTCCTCCACCTCTGCACAGAGTTAAAATTTCCTGTGAAAATCTCTTGAAGAGCAATCTATAGTGTCTCCGTAAGTCCAATACTGTCTGCTTTTACACAGTTTGACTACATTGGTGCTGTTTTGTTTGAACACCAGATAAAGCCATTGGCTTGCTTTTAGGGAACCTTTTTTTAGAAATCTTCATAAACACCAGAATTATCTTGAGGAACTGAAACAAAGGGGAAGATTTGCATTTTTCAGCTCATGATCTCTCCAGGTTACATGCTCATTAAGTGGCATTGCAAGCTGTGATTCTCACTCACTGCTTGAATATTCTCTCCCCTTCTCTTCCTCTCTTCATATCATTGAATGTATATAAAATAAATACATAAAGTTTAATACATATAAAATAAACCCACTGCACAGCACTTGAGACTTTTACTTGTCTGTGTCTCCTTCTAGATCGTGAAATGGCTGATGGGCTTCTTTCCTTTTCACACTTAAATAGATAGTATCGGGGCACAAGTCACTAAGGAAATAGTTTGTTGAATAACTGAAGGACAAAATGAACGAAGTGTATTATACTAACCACAACAATTTTTTTTAAAAAACTGAATTTTCAAGTTCTCACTGCAGTTCCACAATAAAAAAAAGAAAAAAAAAACAACTGAATTTTGTCCAGGCGCAGTGGCTCATGCCTGTAATCCCAGCACTTTGGGAGGCCGAGATGGGAGAATCACTTGAGCCCAGGAATTTAAGGTAACAGTAAGCTGTGATCACACCACTGCACTCCAGTCTAGTGATGGCATAATCATAGCTTACTGTGATCTTGTTACTGAGACCTAGCAAGACCCTGTCTTTTAAAAAAAAATAATTAATTTTTACAAAATAACTGAATTTGTCACCACAAAAATAAAAAAATATTATTTCAGAATAACCAAAAAGGTTATACTTACTTGATACTTTGTTTTTGTGAGTTAACAAACCATTATTGCTTTTATTTTGGACCTAAATTGCTTAATCAATCAGGTGATACTCTTTTGTCGATTTTTCCAATTAATTGATGGAATTGGATAGTCCATCCAATTCCATCACAGACTGCTCTGGCCTCAGAGACTGCTTTGATTGGAAGATGATTTATCTGATGTTATCTATCTTTATACATCTCTCCAACCCATAATATTAAGCCTAACAATGTGTTTTTCCCTGTTCATCTAATTATTCCAATCTACATAGAAACAACTTCTACTACCATGCATCTTAAAGAAAAGGACAACCTCCCCTAATACTGTATGACTTTCCAAATACCACCTCTCAATCACAACAAACCTTTACAAAATAGTCATAGGAACTGTCTCTGTTTACTCACCTCTCATTCCCTCTCCTGACTGGCCACTCCTTTTAGGCACCTAACCCTACTGCTTCACTGAATCCACTCCTCTCAGTCAGTTATCTCCATGAAGCCAAGCACTGTGGTCACATCTATATTTTTTTCTTACTAAACCTCTTAAGTAGCAATCAACAACATATTATTTTTTTACTTCTTGACACACTTTCTTCTTCTGATTTCTGTACCATTGCACTTACTGCTTTTCCCCCACCTTAAGAGGTCCTCCTTTTCAACCTCCTTGACAGTCCTGATTTTCTTCTGGACTTCTAACTGTGAGAATATTCCAAACTCCATTCTCTTTGCTCTTTTTATCTGTATTTCCTCCCTAAGTTGTTACATTTAGCACCATAGATTTTAATTGTATCTGCATGTCAATATATTCTGTCTCTCTGTCTATCTTTCTAGCCTTGATCTGTTTCTCATGGTCCTAACTTATCAATACAGGTTTATTGTATTATTCTATTCTATTATTACTGTTGTATCTGAAGCACCTAGAACAATGCCGATATCATAGGTTCTTGGTGTTTAATGAGTATTTATTAGAATGAATTAATAAGTCAGTGGCTGTTTCTAAATATAACACATATCTCTAAATAAGAGAGAAAGAGTTCACATGTAAATATGACACCTTTTGGAATACTCTTTGAGAGAAAGTTTGCCCTTCCGGAACACGGGTGAAATATTTCCCCCAAACATTTTGGATTTTAGTAATTTTTCATGTGACTAGAGAATATTAAAATGTACTACTTGTCTAACCTTTTTTATTCTTAATAGAATACTTGAGATGGTATTCACAAATCAAAGGTTTAATGTCATAATTTGTAGTAGACTTCATGTCTTTAGAAGGTTAATGATTCTTCAGTGGATACAAATAATTAATAATGATGGCATTCCTAAAAGCATAAAAGCATTTTCTAATATTGTATATATTTTAATGGGCTATATTGACATTAAACATGTTACATAGATGTAACACATTTTTGTTATAATTATAGCATATGTACATAGATGCAGATAATTATACATTTGTGCTTGTATAGAATATATGTGCTTTTTAACAAACTTTTACAAATTAACTTGCAAAGCCGTATGTGAATGTATACATGAAAACACCTGTGTAGATAGACCATTGTTCTATTTGCAAAATAAATAAGACCAGACTTTACGCGTTTCTAAAATGTATAAAGAAATGATTACAGGACTAAGATTTAGAAAGACAGGTTTCTAATTCAGCTTTTGCTGCTAACTAGTGTGATGTTAAGCAAGTCATTATATCCACTAGAATGTAAGCCCCATTGGGACAGGGATTTTGTCTGTTGTGCTCATTGCTGTATTACCAGCATCTGGAAAAGACTGAACCCAGAGTAAGTGCTGAACTAATTTGTTGCATGAATTCTGTTTCTCCAGATTTACAGTTTCCACATCTATAAAACAATGTTTCATCTAATCCTCACATTCCAAATTAATATTGGGGCCCTTATGAATTTAAATAAGGCAAATTCCAAACTAGAACTGTTTATTGAGCTTCTGCCTGCGCCTTTATATTGCTTAGTCAATTGAAGCTCTTTTCATGAATATTTATTAATATGAATAAGACAACAGTTAGATGTCAGTTCATCTGCCATCTTCATTCAGCAGGACTAAAAGAAAAACTTGAATATTAAAAATATATTATTCAAATTCACAAAATCAAGTAAATATAAAAGAAAATTCAATAACTAGCCCCTCAAATGATGTTTTTTGAGCGTTTGTATCCTTTACACTGTGGAAGCTATTAAAGTTTAAAACGGCTGTAAGAATTTTGAGACACCCTGTAGATATACGCTTCTTTGAGAAAACTTGATATCTCAACAAAAATATACAAGTGAATAAAGATTATTTGCTTTTAAGGTTTTTCTTTTCATTCATCACCAAATATGTAATGAACAACAATCATGTGAAACCTGTGTTAGATAATGCAAGATAAATCAGTTATTGACAGTCTGCACTTCACCATCCTCTGGACTGCCAGCAACACACAGAGCCCGAGATCACTGGTGGCAAAGCCTCTGGGTTGGAGTCAACATCGACATTACAAAGACTGGAGAGGAAGCCTGGAGACCTGTGCACTACTTGAAAGACTGCAGCCCTCCCCTTCCCCTCTGCCACAGCTACCATTACTCACAGACTCCCCTGTCATGAGGACCAGTCCCTGCTGTGTACTGCTTCCCTCTTTCCTCATGGCTTGTGCCCTCACTTCCCCCTGCCCTGCTTAATCAGACCCTGGCTCCTTTTCAAAAATAACAATTCCTGCTCTACCTCGTCACTCTCTACCCCCTCATCCTGCCTAATTTTTTTCCCATAGCACTTATCAGCGATATCGTATCTTTGTTCACCGTCTTGTATATACATGTGAACTAGAATCTACACTCCTTTAAAGCAGGACATTTCTCATCCATCCATATATCCCCAGCACCTCGAGCACTATATGACACGTAATAGATGCTCCGTAAATATTTGTTGAATAGGTGAATGAACAAAAAGCAGAATGAACTAACACTCTAACCTGAACCTGCCATATTGTTGATCCTCTTAACTGTTTCTCCTCCAGTTTCCAGCAGCACCTCACCATTTAAAGTTTCTGTAATTTCTCTAGCCATGATCCTCGTTATTTTCAATAACTGGTGTTCTACCCAGATGTTATTATGTCATGCTGCCTTGGATAAACACTTGTAATTCATCTTGGCTCAATACTTTGGTAATATACCCCTGGGGCTTACCCCTGTCCTTCAAGTGAGATCTGGCCAGTATGTGGCCATGAATGGCCACTGCTCTACCACAGTGACATCACAAATGAATTACCTCTAGAAAGGAATCGGTATATAAATGAATAAATGGCAAAACTAAACTAAACAGCATTTACAATGGCCATAGATGAAGTCCCTGCCTTGGGTAAGTGTGCACGTTCCACAGTGACAAGTCAAGTGGACAAGACAGAGTCCAAAAAGGAGAAAAGCAGAGAATTCTTGAGCCATAGGTAGGTAAGTGGGAACATCCATATGACTGTTGGTAGGAGTATAAATCACTACAATGTTTCTCAAGGGGAATTTAGAAATAGCTATTTAAATTAAACAGATTCCTACCCTTTCAGTAGCATTTCAACTTCTAGTAATTCATTCTGTGGAAGCTCTTCTATAACCACTGGAAATATCCAATAGCCCATCAATAAAGGGATGGTTTAATGATGAACCACATAGTCATAAAATGGAATAGTGCAATCTTTAAAAAGAATAAATATATACCTGTTTGTGTTACATTATATTAAATGGAATGTGAAAATTGCACATTAGTATATGTGGTGTGATTTCACTATCAACAGTTTATACCCCTGTTTTAGATATGAAAAATAACAGTGAACAATACTCACAATGACCCTGCTGTCACAGAAATTAAATTCTAATTGGAAAACAGACCACAAACAGATAAACGTTTAATGGCAGATGAAGCACTGCTATGAAGAAAATTAAAGCACAGCAAAGGGATACTATACAAAGCCTCTCTGAGGAGACAGCCTCTCTTGAAGCAGAAATCTGAATAAGGAACAAGGCAAGAAAGTCAGGAGGGACAAACAGAAGCAGCATGCTTGCAGGCTTGAGGAAATGTAGGGAAGACAGTGTAACTGGAGAGCATTGGTCATATGGAATGAGGGACAGAAGATGAGATGTGAGGTGTCCAAGGACAAGAAGATATGGCATTTCCTGGGCCATGATAACAATTTTGGATTTTCATTTTATTTTGGTGATTAATCATTATAAGATCTTGAGCAGGGGAATGATATATTCAGATTTACATTTTTAAAGACTCACCATGGCTGTTATGTCAAGAATATTCTGAGGAGGAAAAGAATAGAAGCAGTGAGACCAGCTATATGGGTATGGCACTGCTGTTTTGAGTGATGACAGTGTCTGGACGTAGGGTAGGAGCTGCGGAGAGGAAGAAGAATGACCAGATTTGTGATGCATTTTGAAGGCAAAGCCAAGAGGATTCGCTGATGGATTGGATGTGAGGTGTGTTAGAGGAATCAAAGATGATTACAAGGATTTAGGCCTGATCAGCCAAGTGAATTGCAGTACCATTTACTGCGGGAGGAGGATTTAGTAGTAGGAGGTGGTAGTGTGGTGGGGGTGGGGAAGAGTTCTGTCTTGGATATGTTAATGTTGAAGTGCCTATTAGATATGTAAATGGAGCTACTAGCCAATTGAATTAATGACTTCAGCATTTAAGAGAATGGTTAAGACCTTGATGTATACTTGGGAGGCACAATGGCATGAATGACTTTGTTAGCTATGTTAAAGCTATGTTAGAGATTACCTAGGAAGTAAGTGTAGAAGAAAGCAAAAGGCCAGAGGCCTGAGATCTAGGGATCATCTATATCTAAAAATCTCAAAAGAGGAAAAATGCAGCAGAAGAGACTGGGAAGTAACAACCAATGTCAAAGAAGGAAAAATGGAGAGTGTGGATCACAGTAGCCAAGTGAAGCAACTTGTAGAGGTATAAAGAAAAAATAGTTCCCAAATTATTAACCATTGTCTTCCTTGAGTGGTGAACTTACAGGGGCATTCAATGTTTGCAATTTCTGTAACATTTAAATATTTTGTAATGTACATATATTGTCTTTGTAAGCAAAAATAGCAATAAAAAAGTTAAGAACAATAAAAAGTAAAAATTTTAATGAACATACTAAATGCATAGGAAGCATCAGCATTAAGTTCATATAGCATAACCTATTATATCTTTGATTAGACAATTTACAAAAGGAATCCAATGACCAAAAATGAGAGGGAAAAGATGCAGTGTTTCAAATGGCTTATGTAAGAGTGTATTTAGGTACCTGCTTTGTAAAGGTTTTATGAGGATTGAAAAGTTAATGTGTTTATATAGTAGTTATGTATGTAATTATGTATATAGAGCATTTTTCATATATTATTAATGGGTATTAAATGATACTATACAAAAACTAAAGCAAAAACCAGAAATGTTTATAGAATGTATAGATGGAATAAAGTCTAGCAGTTTTCCTAACCTATTGATACTGCTTATGCATGTAAGCAAGTAAATATTTTAGAATTTATTTCCATGCTATGAATAGAATGCTGGTTAGTGCATTTCAAAGTGGCTCAAGAAAATTCTTCTGAACTTATCAAGAACTGAAATGCAAATGCATGTAATACCCAGTGCAAATGGAGGTGTACACCCCAAAACTGCCAGTCAGAACTCATGTAGCTGAGTCAAAAGGCCATGAGATAGCTCAGTAGTCTTTGAATTAGGATAAAACCTGTTATACCTAACTCCGTAATCTATATGCCATCTCAAATGAGTATAAATATTATATATTGTAGGTTAAAGTGTTGCAAAAATCATCAATTAAAATACTAGGTTCTCTTTATGAGGATTGCTGATACGTGATAGTACAAAAACTGTGGTATCGTTCATACTGGGTTCCAAATGTACCTTCTCCTTAAAAGAATATGACTTGTCCTTTGAGACTATTCATACACATTTAGTGAATTCTGTATTAGGAGAAACCTATTAGATTGTTCACCATTATCTTTCCACATAACAGTTGGGTGCCAAATTCAGATTTTCATTGAAGTTGTCACCATCAATAATACAATGATTTCATTTTGGCTGATTGAGATTCAGGCAGTCACTGAAACTGTGGCCATGGTGTAGCATCCAGTGCTACTCCTCTTAGCCAAGCACACTTTGGCAAGGAGCCTGAATCAAGCAAAGTACTCCCTTAGGTTACTATTTTTCTGATTAAATTTGTAATTATGTGTAAAATTAACTATTATATTTGCAGGATCAATTGATATTCAGGGGGAAACTGTCTAGATAAAACTTAGAGTTTCTTTTACTCTCTCCTGTCAGAGTCGGGCCACAAAAAGTTAAAAAGTACCATCCAGAGAAGTACAGAAACAGGCATGGCAGCTGAAATGAGGAAGATGGTAAGGCAACCGAGCCGAGAGTCTACTGATGGCAGCATCAACAGTTACAGCTCTGAGGGCAAGTAAGTGCTGTCAGCACGTCTGCATGGCTGTGGAACCATGAATTGTGTACTAATCAGTAAAATAACAAAGCCACTGAGTGTTACTGTGCAGCTTCTCTATTTAACCAGAAGTTCAACCATCCATTTTAAACCACCCTAATGGCTTATAAGTAAGTACACATGGACACACCTCTACACCTGGTCATTCATACCTTTCAAAGGGTGAAGAAATTCTGAGTCCACATGAACAAATTCATTTCCTCCATCTAGGAAAGCCCAGAATAGTTCCTTACTGGATGTTTAGTGTAGAAATGCCACAGGTAATGGAGTCTTTCATAGGGGAAATTCATAGTCTGTCCCTGTCAGCAAAGTCTAAATTAAAATTTATAAGTAAGGAACTGATTTCCCATTTTCTTAATTTTCTCCAAGCTAATTTGGACCCTAACTTTTCTAAGTCTAACACTGTCATATATGTAAGTAACTTACATTTTCTTGTTTTTAAAACATTGCTGACTCATTTTTACCTTAGGAAATAATCCAGGATCTATCAGCTTCATTATTTTTCTGACTAAATGTTTTCGTTAATTCTGAGAAAGTAGAATACAATTTTTAAAAATTTACTGAGTTCGATTTTTTTTTTCTGACATTTCATATGGATCCTGCACAAAACCTGCTACTTCTTATGCTTGAGAATATTTCTGGTAAAACAATTTTTATTGAGGTAGTGGATCTTACAAATAAGTAGTTAATGTGTTGTTTTGGATTACATGGAGATGCACCACATATAAATTTTCCATAATCATTTGTTCATTACCATTCACATTACTCATATGCCAATCTAGTATTTCTTGTCTTTACTGGATTTTTTGTTTTGTTTAGAAAATTTAACAGAATTATGCCAAATTACTGTTTGTGATATTCCTTCCCATTCCTGAAACTAGTTGGTCTTTGTTTAGTTGGTCAAATGATTGGCTTGTTATGCATGTTTCCAGTAAGGAATATCTAAGAACAAAAATCATCAGGTATGAAAGTTATGGAGATAAACTTACTGACAAAATACCAGTATTGGATGAAGTAGCATAAAGTAATATACAAATGAGACTTGAACACATCATTTTCTGATACAAAAAAGTAACAAATAAAATTTGCCTCCATCATAAACCACTTAATCTCTTGGATTTATTTTCATGGTCCCTGGATGGGATTATAATCTGTGTCCCATTTAATTTCCTTAGTTAAGAGAAATAATAGATGTGAAAGCACAATGGAAAGAGTAAGTCTCTATAGAAATATGTTCATTCAAAAAATGCTTACTGAATGCCGATTACATAATGAGCATAGTTCTTATTACCCAATGATAACTACATCAGTCAACAAGAACAGCACAGGCACTATCCTTGTGCAGCTTACATCCTGGGGCTATCAGGAAGTCATATTATAGGAAGAAATACAGATTTTCTAATCAATTAATTTCAATTGGAACCAAATAAAAGTCTCAAATAATTTAAACATTTAATTGATTGAAAGATGAATTTAACCAGAATTGATTCAAAAATGAATCAATTAAATGTTTATAAATAAGAACTTGAACTATAACATTTATTCAAGAAATTATTGGCCACTTTAAAAAAATTTAGCATTAATGTTACCTAATGTTCATGAGCAAGCATCTGTGTGAAGTTTATGATATAAAAATTTGCATCTTATGTTTTTTCCTCAGCAACACATTTATATAGAGATTTGGAACTTGATATATTAAAAACTATAACTGAGCCCTCTTGAATAGAGCATTAGGTATCAAATTGAGAGTGTACACCTTTCCTCAATCAATGTTAAGCCTCATATGCTTGGCTCAAAGGCAATGCAAATAATCAATTAAAAAAACAGATTGTCTAAGTAATATTTATGCTTCATGATCATAATTAGTCAAATGGAAACTAGTGAAAAGAATTCTAGAAGATTTCATGGTTTTTCTTTCCTTTGGTTTTTATCCTTTTGCTGATAGTTTAATATTTCCTGGAGTGCGACTGGGAGCTGACAGTCAGTTCAGTGATTTTCTTGATGGATTGGGACCAGCCCAGCTTGTTGGCCGCCAAACCCTTGCCACCCCTGCAATGGGTAAGAATCATTTTTTTTCTACAGGAAAATTGATGTTTTGTGTTTGACAAAGTCATTTAAAGTATTTAAAATTGTGTAATAGCAATACAAGTGAGAAGCAACATTTTAGCTAGGGAGTTACTGTTTGCAAACAACTATTCTAATTTCAAGTATATTTTTCTAATTTGAGATATTATGTAAAAGGAAGTAAAATTAGCCATAAATATTTGAATTACCAGGAACCCTGATATAATAGATCTAAATGTAGGACAAGGGTGGCATTTCAGAGCATGGAAAAAAAAATAGATAGACTGTTCAATAAAGTATAGTAGCATAACTATTTACCTGTGTGAAAAAATTTACGGAATTCCCTCACCCTACACAACTTACCAAAAAAGTTAATATTTTAGACTTAACTATAAAAAAGAAAAGGGAAGGTGGAGAAAGATACTAAAAAGTACTGGAAAACACTTAAGTTAATCTTTCTGTAATCTTACAGTGGGAAAGAACTTCAGCAAAATGCATGAAAATAGATCAGCTTGAAGACACAATATAGTGGAATTTCGCAATACTGATGCTTGATAAAAAATCATAGAAGCTTCCTAAGAGGAAAAATAATTTTACAAAAAAACTATCAAAAATCAGATTCTCGCTGGGTGTGGTGGCTTACACCTGTAATCCCAGCACTTAGGGAGGCCGAGATGGGCAGATCACGAGTTCAGGATATCGAGACCATCCTGGTTAACACGGTGAAACCCCTTCTCTACTAAAAATACAAAAAAAATTAGTGGGGCGTGGTGGCGGGCACCTGTAATCCCAGCTACTCGGGAGGCTAAGGCAGGAGAATGGCGTGAACTCAGGAGGCGGAGCTTGCAGTGAGCCAAGATCGCGCCTCTGCACTCCAGCCTGGGTGACTGAGCAAGACTCCATCTCAAAAAAGAAAACAAAAAAAGAAAAAAAAATCAGATTCTTATTGGGCTCTTCATATTTTCATTGGATTCTTCAATATACTAGAAGCCAGAAGACTATTAGCATTACCTTCAGAATTCTGAGTAACAACAAATTTCCAACCTAGAATACAAAAGCCAGCCAAACTATCAAGTAATTTTGAGGCTAGAGTGGATACATACTCGGCCCCAAGCAAGGCCTCAAATCATTTTCCTCGTTGCTAACATTTCTCAGAAAGCTACTAGAAGATTTACTTTGACCAAATGAACTAAGCGAATTTTCAAAATTATGAACTAAAAGAAAAAAAAGAAATCAATAAATAAATGCTTCCTCACAAGATAAAGATGATTGGGATACCCAGAGTGATAGCAAAGGAAGAACTAACGGTAACTGCAGCAAGGTTTCAAAGCAGCATTCGAATTGGATCGTGTCAGATTTCATGAGATAAAATCTGTAGAATCTAATGGGTTTGATTTTTATGGAAAAGATGAACAACCAGGAGAGACTAAGATTTGAACTAATGAGGTCTACATAAAAATGTAAGCAAATACTTTATTGAAAGACACTAATTAAGTGTAGGGAAAAGGAAGATCTAAGAAATGAGAAGTGGTTATAATATTCTAGTTCACACAGTTATGCATAAGGTTACATAGTCGAAATAATATAAATATTAATATTGGGAGAATGGGATGACAGAAATTGTCACGTATGTAGTAGGGGTAGGAAGGCAGTGAAAGAGATCAAAATTGAAAGTCAATAATACTATCTAAAACTGCAGAAAGGATAATATAAGTATAGTGCTTAGAAATAATAAGGCAAATGCCAGAAAGTAAATCAGATAAAAATATTGAAAATTTTGGAAGCAATAAGTTTTAGAAGACAAGAAGTTGAGAGAGGGGTAGAAGTTAGTTATGTATAAACATAACAGGTTTTCTAGAACAGTTGGGGATATGTGTGTGATTTAAAAAGAAATCTTTAAGAAACATTAAAAGGACAAAAAGGGAACAAAAGACTTCTAGTAACTGTGGTCTGAAACAGAATTATAAAACTAATGAGAATGTCTAGAACAACAAAGTTGATCAACTGACCAAAGAATCCATGCCTGAGAAAATGGAAATGATTCAAATAAGTAGAAATAACTAAGTTTTCAGAGATAAAGTATCATATAATCCACAGGAAAAAAATGCCAAGAGGTTATTAAACAAAAAACAAGCATATATTTTTAAGAAAGAAAGTTAGAGAATGGAAAATATAATGACTTAAAATTTAAAACTCAGTGGATGAGCTAAATAGGATACTGAACAAAGCTTAAGATATAATTAAGGCGGAGCAAGATGGCCAAATAGGAACAGCTCCAGTCTCCAACTCCCAGCGCGAGTAACACAGAAGACCGGTGATTTCTGCATTTTCAACTGAGGTACTGGGGTCATCTCACTAGGGAGTGCCGGACAATCGGTGCTGGTCAGCTGCTGCAGCCTGACCAGCGTGAGCTGAAGCAGGGCGAGGCATCGCCTCACCTGGAAGCGCAAGGGGGAAGGAAATCCGTTTTCCTAGCCAGGGGAACTGAGACACATAACACCTGGAAAATCGCGTAACTCCCACCCCAATACTGCGCTTTAAGGAAACAGGCACACCAGGAGAATATATCCCACACCTGGCCGGGAGGGTCCCACGCCCACGGAGCCTCCCTCACTGCTAACACAGCCGTCTGCGGGGATCTATCCGCAAGGCAGCAGCGAGGCTGGGGGAGGGGCGCCCGCCATTGCTGAGGCTTAAGTAGGTAAACAAAGCCGCTGGGAAGCTCGAACTGGGTGGAGCTCACAGCAGCTCAAGGAAACCTGCCTGTCTCTGTAGACTCCACCTCTGGGGACAGCCCACAGCTGAGGTCCAATAGGGAAAGCAGCGGGGGCGGTGCAGAGGCGAACGACTCTGTCTGACAGCTTTGGGGAGAGCCATGGATCTCCCAACGCGGAGGTTGAGATCCGAGAACGGACAGACTGCCTGCTCAGGTGGGTCCCTGACCCCTGAGTAGCCTAGCTGGGAGACATCCCCCACTAGGGGCAGTCTGACACCCCACACCTCACAGGGTGGAGTCATCCCTGAGAGGAAACTTCCAAAGGAAGAATCAGACAGGTACACTCGCTGCTCAGCAATATTCTATCTTTGGCAACCTCTGCTGCTGATACCCAGGCAAACAGGGTCTGGAGTGGACCTCAAGCAATCTCCAACAGACCACAGACAGTCCTTCTGACTGTCAGACAGAAAACTATCAAACAGGAAGGACACCTATACCAAAACCCCATCAGTACGTCACCATCATCAAAGACCAGAGACAGATAAAACCACAAGATGGGGAAAAAGCAGGGCAGAAAAGCTGGAAATTCAAAAAATAAGAGCGCATCTCCCCCTGCAAAGGAGCGCAGCCCATCGCCAGCAACGGATCAAAGCTGGTCAGAGAATGACTTTGACGAGATGAGAGAAGAAGGCTTCAGTCCATCAAACTTCTCAGAGCTAAAGGAGGAATTACGTACCCAGCGCAAAGAAACTAAAAATCTTGAAAAAAAAGTGGAAGAATTGACAGCTAGACTAATTAATGCAGAGAAGATCATGAACGAAATGACAGAGATGAAAACCATGACACGAGAAATACGTGACAAATGCACAAGCTTCAGTAACCGACTCGATCAACTGGAAGAAAGAGTATCAGCGATTGAGGATCAAATGAATGAAATGAAGCGAGAAGAGAAACCAAAAGAAAAAAGAAGAAAAAGAAATGAACAAAGCCTGCAAGAAGTATGGGATTATGTAAAAAGACCAAATCTACGTCTGATTGGGGTGCCTGAAAGTGAGGGGAAAATGGAACCAAGTTGGAAAACACTCTTCAGGATATCATCCAGGAGAACTTCCCCAACCTAGTAGGGCAGGCCAACATTCAAATTCAGGAAATACAGAGAACGCCACAAAGATACTCCTCCAGAAGAGCAACTCCAAGACACATAATTGCCAGATTCACCAAAGTTGAAATGAAGGAAAAAATCTTAAGGGCAGCCAGAGAGAAGGTCGGGTTACCCACAAAGGGAAGCCCATCAGACTAACAGCAGATCTCTCGGCAGAAACTCTACAAGCCAGAAGAGAGTGGGGGCCAATATTCAACGTTCTTAAAGAAAAGAATTTTCAACCAGAATTTCATATCCAGCCAAACTAAGTTTCATCAGTGAAGGAGAAATAAAATCCTTTACAGATAAGCAAATGCTTAGAGATTTTGTCACCACCAGGCCTGCCTTACAAGAGACCCTGAAGGAAGCCCTAAACATGGAAAGGAACAACCGGTACCAGCCATTGCAAAAACATGCCAAAATGTAAAGACCATCGAAGCTAGGAAGAAACTGCATCAACTAATGAGCAAAATAACCAGTTAATATCATAATGACAGGATCAAGTTCACACATAACAATATTAACCTTAAATGTAAATGGACTAAATGCTCCAATTAAAAGACACAGACTGGCAAACTGGATAAAGAGTCAAGACCCATCAGTCTGCTGTATTCAGGAGACCCATCTCACATGCAGAGACATACATAGGCTCAAAATAAAGGGATGGAGAAAGATCTACCAAGCAAATGGAGAACAAAAAAAGCAGGGGTTGCAATCCTAGTCTCTGATAAAACAGACTTTAAACCATCAAAGATCAAAAGAGACAAAGAAGGCCATTACATAATGGTAAAGGGATCAATTCAACAGGAAGAGCTAACTCTCCTAAATATATATGCACCCAATACAGGAGCACCCAGATTCATAAAGCAAGTCCTTAGACCTACAAAGAGACTTAGACTCCCATACAATAATAATGGGAGATTTCAACACTCCACTGTCAACATTAGACAGATCAACGAGACAGAAAGTTAACAAGGATATCCAGGAATTGAACTCATCTCTGCACCAAGCGGACCTAATAGACATCTATAGAACTCTCCACCCCAAATCAACAGAATACACATTCTCTCAGCACCACATCGCACTTATTCCAAAATTGACCACATAATTGGAAGTAAAGCACTCCTCAGCAAATGTACAAGAACAGACATTATAACAAACTGTCTCTCAGACCACAGTGCAATCAAACTAGAACTCAGGACTAAGAAACTCAATCAAAACCGCTCAACTACATGGAAACTGAATAACCTGCTCCTGAATGACTACTGGGTACATAACGAAATGAAAGCAGAAATAAAGATGTTCTTTGAAACCAATGAGAACAAAGATACAACATACCAGAATCTCTGGGACACATTTAAAGCAGTGTGTAGAGGGAAATTTATAGCACTAAATGCCCACAAGAGAAAGCAGGAAAGATCTAAAATTGACACTTTAACATCACAATTAAAAGAACTAGAGAGGCAAGAGCAAACACATTCAAAAGCTAGCAGAAGGCAAGAAATAACTAAGATCAGAGCAGAACTGAAGGAGATAGAGTCACAAAAAACCCTCCAAAAAATCAATGAATCCAGGAGTTGGTTTTTTGAAAAGATCAACAAAATTGACAGACCGCTAGCAAGACTAATAAAGAAGAAAGAGAGAGGAATCAAATAGACGCAATAAAAAATGATAAAGGGGATATCACCACCAACCCCACAGAAATACAAACAACCATCAGAGAATACTATAAATGCCTCTACGCAAATCGACTAGAAAATCTAGAAGAAATGGATAATTTCCTGGACATTACACGCTCCCAAGACTGAACCAGGAAGAAGTTGAATCCCTGAATAGACCAATACAGGCTCTGAAATTGAGGCAACAATTAATAGCCTACCCACGAAAAAAAGTCCAGGACCAGATGGATTCACAGCTGAATTCTACCAGAGGTACAAGGAGGAGCTGGTACCATTCCTTCTGAAACTATTCCAATCAATAGAAAAAGAGGGAATCCTCCCTAACTCATTTTATGAGGCCAACATCATCCTGATACCAAAGCCTGGCAGAGACACAACAAAAAAAGAGAATTTTAGACCAATATCCCTGATGAACATCGATGCAAAAATTCTCAATAAAATACTGGCAAACCGGATTCAGCAGCACATCAAAAAGCTTATCCACCATGATCAAGTGGGCTTCATCCCTGGGATGCAAGGCTGGTTCAACATTCGCAAATCAATAAACGTAATCCAGCATATAAACAGAACCAAAGACAAGAACCACATGATTATCTCAATAGATGCAGAAAAGGCTTTTGACAAAATTCAACAGCCCTTTATGCTAAAAACGCTCAATAAATTCGGTATTGATGGAACGTACCTCAAAATAATAAGAGCTATTTACGACAAACCCACAGCTAATATCATACTGAATGGGCAAAAACTGGAAAAATTCCTTTGAAAACTGGCACAAGACAGGGATGCCCTCTCTCACCACTCCTATTCAACATAGTGTTGGAAGTCTGGCTAGGGCAATCAGGCAAGAGAAAGAAATCAAGGGTATCCAGTTAGGAAAAAAGAAGAAGTCAAATTGTCCCTGTTTGCAGATGTCATGATTGTATATTTAGAAAAACCCATCGTCTCAGCCCAAAATCTCCTTAAGCTGATAAGCAACTTCAGCAAAGTCTCAGGATACAAAATTAATGTGCAAAAATCACAAGCATTTTATACACCAGTAACAGACAAGCAGAGAGCCAAGTCAGGAATGAACTTCCATTCACAATTGCTTCAAAGAGAATAAAATACCTAGGAATCCAGCTTACAAGGGATGTAAAGGACCTCTTCAAGGAGAACTACAAACCACTGCTCAGTGAAATCAAAGAGGACACAAACAAATGGAAGAACATACCATGCTCATGGATAGGAAGAATCAATATCGTGAAAATGGCCATACTGCCCAAGGTTATTTATAGATTCAATGCCATCCCCATCAAGCTACCAATGAGTTTCTTCACAGAATTGGAAAAAACTGCTTTAAAGTTCATATGGAACCAAAAAGAGCCCGCATTGCCAAGACAATCCTAGGTCAAAAGGACAAAGCTGGAGGCGTCACGCTACCTGACTTCAAACTATACTACAAGGCTACAGTAACCAAAACAGCATGGTACTGGTACCACAACAGAGAAATAGACCAGTGGAACAGAACAGAGTCCTCAGAAATATACCACACATCTACAGCCATCTGATCTTTGACAAACCTGACAAAAACAAGAAATGGGGAAAGGATTCCCTATTTAATAAATGGTGCTGGGAAAATTGGCTAGCCACAAGTAGAAAGCTGAAACTGGATCCTTTCCTTACCCCTTATACGAAAATTAATTCAAGATGGATTAGAGACTTAAATGTTAGACCTAATACCATAAAAACCCTAGAAGAAAATCTAGGTAGTACCATTCAGGACATAGGCATGGGCAAGGACTTCATGTCTAAAACACCAAAAGCAACGGCAGCAAAAGCCAAAATTGACAAATGGGATCTCATTAAACTAAAGAGCTTTTGCACAGCAAAAGAAACTACCATCAGAGTGAACAGGCAACCTACAGAATGGGAGAAAATTTTTGCAACCTACTCATCTGACAAAGGCTAATATCCAGAATCTACAAAGAACTCAAACAAATATACAAGAAAAAAACAAACAACCCATCAAAAAGTGGGGAAAGGATATGAACAGACATTTCTCAAAAGAAGACATCCATACAGCCAACAGACACATGAAAAAATGCTCGTCATCACTCGCCATCAGAGAAATGCAAATCAAAACCACAATGAGATACCATCTCACACCAGTTAGAATGGCAATCATTAAGAAGTCAGGAAACAAGAGATGTTGGAGAGGATGTGGAGAAATAGGAACACTTTTACACTGTTGGTGGGATTGTAAACTAGTTCAACCATTATGGAAAACAGTATGGCGATTCCTCAAGGATCTAGAACTAGATGTACCATATGACCCAGCCATCCCACTACTGGGTATATACCCAAAGGATTATAAATTACTCTACTACAAAGACACATGCACACGTATGTTTATTGCGGCACTATTCACAATAGCAAAGACTTGGAATCAACCCAAATGTCCATCTGTGACAGACTGGATTAAGAAAATGTGGCACATACACCATGGAATACTATGCAGCCATCAAAAAGGATGAGTTTGCGTCCTTTGTAGGGACATGGATGCAGCTGGAAACCATCATTCTTAGCAAACTATCACAAGAAGAGAAAACCAAACACCGCATGTTCTCACTCATAGGGGGAACTGAACAATGAGATCACTTGGACTCGGGAAGGGGAACATCACACACTGGGGCCTATCATGGGGAGGGGGGAGGAGGGAGGGATTGCATTGGGGAGTTATACATGATATAAACGTTATGCACATGTACCCTAGAACTTAAAGTATAATAAAAAAAAAATAAAATAAAATAAAATAAAATAAATTAAAAAAAAAAAAAAAAAAAGATATAGTAAATACAAGGAGAACTATAGAATACCACCAATAACATGGCCTATTTAAATTAAAAAAAAAAAAACTTTTATAAGAGAGGAGAATTCGGGATGTAGGAAGAATAAACCAAAAAGTTCAAACTTACTCTAACAGGAACCTAAAAAGAGAATAGAGAGACAGTTTTTAGGGAAAAATAATGATGCCTGAGTGTTTAAGTAAAACATAAAACCTGAGAGTTTGAAAGAGCACATTGAGTGGCGAACTGAACAATCTGTACAAAACAAACAAACAAGGAAAATCTTTTTAATGCAATTTCAGGACATCATCTCAAGTCATGAGGAAGAGAAAGAAGATTACCTAAAATAAAAAACAAGATGGAGAATTTCATCAGAAAACTCAAATCTTTAAGAGCCCAATAGAAATTATAGAATTGAAAAATATAACTAAAGAATTCAATGGATGAGTTACCAGCAGTTTAGACAGAGTTGAGGAGATAATTGGTTAGTGGTTAACTGGAGGATAAAGCCTTAAGAAAGTGTCCAGAATTAATTGGACACACAAAATAATGGAAAACATGAATAAGAAGTTATAAGACCGAGCAGAAAAGTGAGGTCTAATATATGTCTAATTAGTCCCAGAATAGGGAAGGGAGGAGTATAGGCCAGACGCCTTTGAAAATATAATGTTTGAGTGAGAATTATTCAAATATTCCTAGCATTAAAAAAAAACAAATATTTAAGGTAACGACATCCCAATTACACTGACTTGATCATAACAAAGTATATGAATGTATTAAATTATCACATGTACCTAAAAAATACGTACATATATTATGTACATATTATGTATCAATAAATAAAAATGAAAATGGAAAACAGAGTGTAACAATAAAAGTATATATATAATGATTGATAGATTTTCAGAACTGAAAATAAATATAGTCATACTTTCCAGAGTCCCTCATGAACCCCAAGGAAAGCAAATTCAGCAATACTAAAAATAATATTATCACAACAAAATGGGATTTTTTTTTCATGAACACATGGTTGGTTTAATATATGAAAACTAATTAATATAGTTGATCACATTACTGTAATAAAAATAAAAAATGACCATCTTAAGTATGCAGAAAAAATGTTTGATAAAAATTCAGTTTTAATTTATGAGAAAAAATTATCAAACTGAAAATAGAGTGGAGTTTACTTATCTGTTAACATTTCTACAAAGCACACATGTGTATGTGTGTGTGTGTGTATGTGTGTATTTGCATATCAGATTGTCCAAATTGTTTAAATCTTTCAATATAAGTAGCAAACACGCTTAGAAATATGCATTCTCTTACACTGCTATTAGAAGTGTAATTTGGTGCAGTCACCAATTGGAATAATATGGCAGCATCTAGTAAAAATAAAAGTGTGGATGTGCTGTGACCCAGCAATACAACTTCGAATTACATATCCTCAAGAAGCTCTTTGCAGCATTTTTTTGTAGCAGCACCAAATAGGAAAACCAAGACCCCTAACTGGAGAGTAGATAAATATGACATTCATGTAATAGACTATTATAGAGAAATTAAAGGGAATGTTCTAGATCTCAACACATCAACTTGGATGGATATCTAAGAAAATGTAGTTAAGTGAAGAAAGAAAATTGCTGAATGATACCACTTATGCAAATGCGTAGGCTGGACGCCGTGGCTCACACCTGTAATCCCAGCACTTTGGGAGGCCGAGGCAGGCAGATCACCTGAGGTCAGGAGTTTGAGACCAGCCTGACCAACATGGTAAAACCCTGTCTCCACTAAAAATAAAAAAATAGCCAGGCAGGGTGGCGCATGCCTGTAGTCCCAGCTACTTGGGAGACTGAGGCAGGAGAATCACTTGAACCCAGAAGACGGAGGTTACAGTGAGCAAAGACTGCACCACTGCACTCCAACCTGGACGACAGAACAAGCCTCTGTCTCAAAAAAAAAAAAAAAAAAGCTTAACATTTGAAACTTTATTTGAGATGAACAGTTGTTAAAAAATATAACCTACCACAAAGAATTTAAGAGTAAGTAGAAAGCTGAAAAAACCTGAGTAGAACTATAACTGTCAGTATTTAACATTCTACTTACCAAAAAATGGGGAGAATACACGCAGGTGTTTTCATAGAGGAGCTCTAATAAATATGAGCTCGAGAGACATGAAAACTATGAAACAAATATTTTCATGAAATAAAAAGGAAGGGACTCATTCTAGTTGCTGATCTAATTTTGCATCAAACTATACATGGGCTACATAATGCTCCTTAATAATCAAAGAAATGCAAATTAAAATATCGTTTTAACCAGATTGGCAAAAATTAAGCATATTTTTGATACTGATATTAGACATATTGCTAATACCAGTATTAGTAAGGGTGGGAGGCAGGAAGAGTGATATTTCTGGTGGTAGTGCAAACCTTTCTGGAGGAGTTGGCAGAATGCATGGAATTTTTGGATGTCCATACTATTAGATATGAAAATTTAAAATATTGGAATTTTATGTTCAAAAAATAACTGATTCAAGAATATGTGCAAGAATTCTTATAAAACTGTTCATTATAACCCTATTTACTTACACTGCACCATAAAATAGTTTATGTAAATAACATTTATTTCCATCAATAGGAGTCTGATTTAATAGGTAATGACATATCTATGCAGTAGTCCATACAGTCAATAAAATGATGGTATATGATCATGATTGCTAATAGATAGATAGATAGATAGATAGGCAGATAGATTGATAGAAGTATGAGAATGCTAGGATATTCACCAAATATTAATGGTGGCTTTCTCTGGATAATGAAAATACATATGGTTACAATTTTTTAGTATATACTGGATGAAATAAGAGTAAGAAATCACATTAAGTACAAGAATTATAGAAATACTTCAGTGTTGTTATAGTCATTTATTAACTAATTTGCGAATCTCATAAGAGGGATTAATACCAGAAAAAATAAGAGAATCATTTCCAAATTTGATTTGGAGACCAAGAAAGAAAAGTGGATTGTGGAGTGAGGGGGTCTAAATATTAGTTTCTCAACCAAATCATGAAGATAAAAATCTGTAGTCTGTTATGGGCTCTCCTTTTTGTTTTAACTGCACTTAACTGCAAAGAAGCTGAAACACATCTTGCTTCCCCTCCATTTGCAGGTGATATACAAATTGGAATGGAGGACAAAAAGGGCCAATTAGAAGTTGAAGTTATTAGAGCACGAAGCCTCACACAAAAGCCTGGTTCCAAATCTACACCTGGTAAGGAGAAGTATTCCTGAATTTGGTGAAGGGGCTATTTAACTGGCAAACAAATAAAAACATTTGCTGTATTTGAATTTCACATGCTCTGTTTTGCGTCATCTGATTAATTTAAAAAGCAGTGTTTCTGTGTTCCTGGATGTTATTAAAATGGATTTGGGTTTTCCTTGCACAGTTATTCTTTCAGAAGGTGTTAGGAAGTATGTTATAATATTTTTTAAGGTTAGTTATGGTTGTTTCTTAGCTAGTGTCAATTATTTTCTTTCTGCACATTTAGAAAGGCAAAAGAAAAAAAGAATATAGTTCTAATCGTAAAAGGGGAACAATGAGCTTTAAGATATAAACCTGCATTGTAACCCAAGTAAGTCAAAGTCTTCAAATAACTTTGTATACGTTGAATCAAAATGAGGAAAATGGCAGTAATGGTAACATATAGATTTAAGGAATAGAATTTATGGAGCAATGAAATTTTTAAGTAATTTAAACAGTCGATGGGAAACTTTCAGTAAGCATCTCTAATTCTCTAATAGGGAATTCTCTAATTAAAAAAATAGTTGAATTTAAGGAATAATTCTTGTATGTTAATATAACTTTGTTTAGCTCCATATGTCAAAGTATATCTTTTGGAAAATGGGGCCTGTATAGCCAAGAAGAAGACAAGAATTGCACGAAAAACCCTTGATCCTTTGTATCAGCAGTCTCTGGTTTTTGATGAAAGTCCACAGGGTAAAGTTCTTCAGGTCAGTAATAGTTTGTTTGGCTTTTTACATTGATATGTTTGTATTATTCATGTATCAAAGAGATGGTAAAACACAAAGAGATAAATGTAGGATAATATTCTTGAGTAGAAAAAATTCGAATGGTTAGTTTATAATGTAAATAATTAATATTAAAAATATTTGGTGGATCTAATAGAGAACAATTTTGTTTTATCTCTCTCTCTTCTTTTCTTTTCTGTCTCTATCCTCTCCTTCTAGCTTTGCCCTGTTCCCGCCCCTCCTCACTCCTCACTAGATAGATAGGTATAAATAGATAGAGATATATCCTCACTAGATAGATAGATGAGAAATAGATAGAGATATATCAAACAAAACAACGCTAATAATAGCTGGTTGAGCATTGCTCTCTACCAAACATGGGATACAAAGAGGAAGAGGGAGAGAAGAGAATGAGTCCTGGTTGAATGCCGGATGCATTTCTAGGTGCTTATATGCATTATTTAAACGTTGTAACTAACATGTGCAATAATATCATTATCCCCATTTTAAAGATTATGTCTGAGATTCAAGAAGTAAAGTAATTTCACAAAGTTACTCAGTAAAGTTTAAAGGTGGGATTCACCACCAACTCTGTTTGTATAAAACAGGTGAATGAGTCCAGTTGGGAACCTTTACAGATGACTGAAGTATTAGAAAATACAACCTGGGACTAGGTGTAATGGAAGGCTTGTCTGACACCAATAGCCAATAGAAGTTGACCTAGATTGTGGTAGTTTTTAATGATCTAATTGAAATATTAATCATCTAAATTAAAATTGGCAGGCAAGTCCTCAAAAGGTACCAGCCCACAATTATTTTTTTGATCTACCCCTTCACTAAAAAGACCGTAATACAAAAGAAATCCAATGAGTACTCTCATTCTTTGTACATACTTTCTTGTACATACATTCCATGGTATACTGAGTTGGATTGCTCATCCTGCCCTCCTAAATTGCACAAATTTTAATTTTTATATTTTTATGGTCCTGCACATCGCTAATTAGATAGTAGTTACACAAGAAAGGTGTTGCATTCATATAAAAATAATCTTATGTATTTATTTCTTTAACATGGATTATGTAGATAATACTCCTCATTGACTAGGAACACACAATCCTTCATTCCATTAGACTAAAAATTATTGTGAAGTGTCTATAAGCATCTTAAGGTTAGTGTATCTTCTTATCTGTGCCTTCTCCTTGGTGGTAGTTGTATTCATTTCCTCTGCTTCACTGACTGGCCCACTTTTACAGCATAGTTGCTTTGAGCCCTTCAGATATGAAGCAGAGAGAAGTCCAGGTAATGTTGCATTTCTCTATCTCTGCAGGTGATTGTCTGGGGAGACTATGGCAGAATGGACCACAAATGCTTTATGGGTGTGGCTCAGATCTTGTTGGAAGAACTCGACCTGTCCAGCATGGTGATCGGATGGTACAAATTGTTCCCACCATCCTCACTGGTGGATCCCACACTCACTCCCCTCACCCGCCGGGCTTCCCAGTCATCTCTGGAAAGTTCAACTGGGCCTCCCTGTATTCGATCATAGTGAACTCATACCAGAGTCATTCCAATAAAACTCTACCTTTCAGGATAATAATCTGAAGCAGATATTTCATGATCAAAAGCATTGTTGGAGACAGACAATCAACTTGTGTTTTGCCTGTAGTAGTTTTTCAATAATATGTCCCAATTGTTATTTAAAACATGGCTTCATATGACAGAACAAGGCAATCTATCAAATTACAGGAAGAATCAACGTGCTGGTGAGAGTCACTGATGCTTCTAACAAATAGAAAAAGAGGAAACTTTAAATCTACGCATACACACACACACACACACACACACACCAAATTGAACAAACTGGAAACTCTCACTCTGTGAAAAGTTGTATTCTACACGTTTCTGCACAGACCACAAGCAGTGTTATTTCCCTGATGTTTGAATTGTTTTGTTCTTTTGTGTGTTTTGTTTATTTGTGTGGTGTTTGTTGGTTTTCGTTTCTTGAGGTTTTGTTTTGTTTTCACCACATCTGTTATTTCCACTAGTTTTTTTGGCTGTGTCATGACAGGCCTCATGATGCTAACAGAGACTCTTCCCTTCTTTTTTCCAAAAGCACCAAAAAAAGGGCTGAAGTCGTCTCTGTGGCATCTCCCCAAAGTGTTAAACAGCTACATAAGGTGAAGCCAAGGAAGGGTTTCACTAGCTTTCATTTTATAATTCTTTAAAGTCTTATGTGTGGAAACCCAAAAGACAAAAACTTATATTCCAAAATAAATAATCACAGAAGTACTTTTTTAATGAAGAGCCTATCTGTTTGCATTCTAGAAAATTAATTTATGGTTTCCATTGTTTTGCATGGAAGACTTTTAAAGAAGTCAATCTGCAACTAATGCTGGGGACTAAAACTAACTGCATAATTGTACTTTGAAAACACTCCTTGTATTGCCTTTTTCTTCCTGATATAAAAAAAAATGCTCATGTGTATAAACCATACTTTGACTTCCCAAAAATGGTGACTAGGAATGGATTTGAGCCTAAGACACTTTGAGCTACGCCCAGGCTTCTCAGCCATGCCTCAGTGTAGACACACCCATCTGCCCTGGAAAGAGCATGGTATGAGCTGTTCAGTATTCCACTGGAAATTCCAGTTGAAATATTCTGCACTAAACTAATGTTTTTATCGAATTTTAGTTTACATTTCTTTGAGATTGATGCAAGCACAAAGCTTGATTTTTTAATGCAAAGTATCTTACTTTGGGGGGAAAAATAAACAAAGTCAACTTTCAATTTGCATTTTCTTCATTTAGTTTTTCTTGGCCTTGAATTTCCCTTGTGACATTCTGTACATGTGCTACAAACTGCAGTCGCTGCAGGTGCATTGATACGTTCTCCCTCCTTTTATGAGTCACTCCACTTTTGTGATTACACAGATAGAGCAGCATGACTTGGAACTGTTCAAAGCTGCATGCACATTTTGTAAAAAAAATTTTAAAAAGAAAAGAAACAAAAGGTTATTTAATAATGTATGTTAGTTCCACATAGGCCAGCTTGTATGTTGCATGTACTTGTACAGTTTGCTTGTTAATTACTATACCGAAATAACCAAGAAATCTAAGCCATCCATTTTTGTTATAGACATTTTGCAGGTTTTAGCCAGACTCAGTCTCTGGGTCTGTGGTGAAATGTCTATAGATGGACTTTATTTTTTACCCTCCGGAAAACGTGATGTAGTATGGACCAAATTCCTTCTAATAAATATTTTGGTGTAGATTCCTACTGTGGGGCTGTAACACATGTAGACACTGTGTACACATTAGGTTTTAATTCATAGACATACTGCCTGCACCAAGTGAATTATGTATTATTATTTACACATGCCAGAATTATCTGCCCATCATTCCACAGGGCACAGATTGACCACTGCTCACCATGCTGAGCAGGAGGAACTGAAGCATTGGTGCACTTCTACTAGATTCCGTTCTGTCTTAGTGGCCAACAATCAACTGATTATAATTGGCTAGTATCTTTCTATTTTGACCACTTGTCTTAACACTCCCCTGTGCTTTTAAATGAAATTCCAACTCATGTATGTAAACATGTTTAATAAAATTTACTTTTCATGTCAGTCAGTAGCCATCTGTGTTCTATGTCTTGCCAGATTTCCATTGTGGGTTCTATGGTGCAAAATGGGAGCCAGACCATGGGAAGGGGAGGCTGGGGTTTGTTGTCTGCTGCGGGCATTTGACTTGACTTGTCAATGCACTATATTATGTCTTAATCAATGGCCCAAAGGATACTTTGCATCACATACAAGTTTTCACTTTGTCAGCCTGTCTAAGTGAGCACATGACTATACTTCTGAAAAGTGGCATTATTAAAAATAATAAATCTCAGTAAGAATCAAATGGAAGGTTGTTTTCTGCTGCTGTTTGAATGTGCTAATAAAAGAGACAACTCTGTTGTCCAGTTGCCAAATTATTTCAAGTTATGTGGCATATCAGAAAATTGATTCCTGCGTCTCTCGTCATAGTATATTTCTCTTTTACATCTTTTTCTTCTGCCCCCATGACTAATTTGTATAACTTTGGGTTAGAGGAGACCAATTTAACAAAAAATAAGGAATACATTTACTCTGAATTATCTTTAATAGGATCTTAGGTAATAAAAGTATCTTCAAATATAGATAGATGAATATCCAGAATAATATATTCAATGAGATATTACTAACTTTTTAGGTTATTTTATGATTTCTTCTTACCTAAAAGTGTGTTCATATATTTAATAATCATCGCCTCTCACAATACACTTGGTAAGCACTACTTTCATCTTGCATTGTAGTAAAATAACTTTTGTGATCTAGTCTGGTCTTTCTAAGAGCTCTTAATTTTTTATAGACCACACTGGCTTTGACTTGTAAAGCAGAGTAAACACAGTTACATCAACATCAAATTTGAGGCAATAAAGAGATTGGAGACATGAATGCATCAGTTATTTATAGTTTTTAAACAGTTGACTGAATTTTACCCTATTAAATCATACATTTGTTTGATCTACAAGACACAAGATTGTCTGTTAGCCTGGTCAGTAAGAGGCAAAAACAACTGATCAGTTCAGTTTAAAACAGTCAAGAGTAAAGCTGATTAATGTTCGTGCATTAAGATAGCTCAGAGCTGGGTGAGGCCAGGAGACAAGCCTGCCACTGAAACAGATGATGAGAGTGGGCTTCAGAATGATTGTCTAGACAGGAGAAGAGCAGTAATCTCGCTTCAAACCATATAAAGCTACCCAGTGTTGGGATTTCAGAGCCTGCAGTGATGGGAGGAAGGAACCTGAGGAAAGGCAATTTTGCTAAGTCTTCATAGTTTCTTGCTGACTCTGACAGTTTATTTCTTGAAATCCCAGCCCCATATATATCCCAGATAATATATTATCTGATTATACTTAACCAACATCATTAAGGATTTTGTTAAGTACTAGGTATTAAGTACTTAGAATATAAAGTAGCCCTGTGTTAAACTAGCTCCGTGTATTAAAAGAGATCATTTTATACATATATAAAGAAATAATTATGATAGCATACAGTAAATTATCAATGTCATTAAGTTCTTAGAAACTGTGACTTTAAGTGAAATGCCATATAAAGAACCCTTTTTTGTTCTCTGTCAATATTATCAAGGACCTGTTGTACATTGCTTCATCTAAAGTCAGTTTCCAAGAACAGGTGGTTAAGTTAGTCCAAGTTAGGACTTACAGTATTTGATTTGTATACAAAGGCTATGGGATTATATTTACTCCCTCACAGCAGTCCGAGGTAAGTATAGGACCCCTATTTCACATAGAAGGCTCTGCAGCTTAGACAAGCGAAGCAACAAGCTAAGGTCACACAGCTGGTGAGTGACCATACTGGGATGTGAACCAAAGTCTGACCAACTCAGGATCCTGCCATGCTAAGCACTCTCTGTCCTCTACTAACTGCTGACAGATATTAAAGAATGAAGAGTTCAAGAGGTGAGAAAAAATCCTAAGCTATTTCTCTGCAACGAGGTAGCTCCTAGCCAAGTTGGTCTCCTACAAGTTGCGTGAGTGACTCTGCCTTACGATGGGGGTGGGGGATAGGAAAAGGAGGCAGGTGGCCTCTTCTCCATTCCCTGAAACCTCTCTCTAACCCACTCTCTCTCCCAGCCCTCTCTCTCTCCCGTCCCCTGACCACTCACCATTTGCACTATCAAACTTCATGAACACATCATATGCAGCCTTCAGCAACAGTTTGAGTAAAGGAGATAGAACAAAGAATTATTCTTTAACTTTCCAAAAGTAGTTTTGTCTACCCTGCCTCCTCCAATTACCCCACCTGCTGCTCATTAATAACCCCAGTCTAGGTTGTCAAACCCAATAAAGCAGGGGTCACCCATCCCTGGGCCATGGACTGGTACTGGTCTGTGGCCTGTTAGGAACTGGGCCATACAGCCAGAGGTGAGCTAGGCAAGTGAGCTCTGCCTCCTGTCAGATTGGCAGCAGCAATAGATTCTCACAGGTGTGTGAACCCTATTATGAACTGTACATGTGAGGGGTCTAGGTTGCGTGCTTCTTATGAGAATCTAATGCCTGATGATCTGTCACCGTCTCCCATCACCCTTAGATGGGACCATCTAGTTGCAGGGCTTCACTGATTCTACATTATGATGAGTTATATAATTATTTTATTATATATTATAATGTAATAATAGAAATAAAGTGCACAAACTGTAATGCACTTGAATCATCCTGAAACCATTCTCCCCCTGGGTCTGTGGAAAAATTGTCTTCCACAAAAGCAGTCCCTGGTGCCAAAAAGATTGGTGATTGCTGCTCTATAACTCTTACCACAGAGCTCCTTTAATTAAAAGTGTATACTTATCACATACTTGGTGGTCAATTGGTTTTTGTAAATGTAAATGTATTCATTGGATTAAAAAACCCACAATTGCCCCATCATCCCAGCAAAATCTCCTTTGGATCATCTTGATCCATGCCTAATGCTGAACAAATATCTCTGACCAGAAAAATGAAATACATTGATGAACAGGCTTGTGTCAAGAGTCCAGCCCTGGATCTAGGGAATCCAGACAATTGCACCCAAACCACATAGAAAAGTTAGGGTAGTTCTCCCAAGGCAATATGGATGCTAGTAGAAGAAAGAGAATGCATCTGTCTTAGAGAAGGACATGATAGAAAAGTTGTGTCTGCTCTAGATGCATTTTTTCTTTCCTCTCAAGACCTAGGAAAGGTAGTATAAAAATTCTCAAGATTGGCCACACCCAACCACACTCACTCTGATGACACTCATCCTCTCTTCTCTTCCAAATTATGGAGCCACTCATCAAGACTCCAGACTAATATTTTGAGGAATATGGCATTATAATTATATCTGTAGCATGCAGGAAGACATACAGCTAACATAAAATACACTACAACATATCTGTTAAATGGAATAATAACACCTACCTCATACAGTTATTTTGAGGATGAAAGTAAATAGTAAATATTAAATTTGCAGAACAAAACCTGAATTCATAGTAAGTGGCTTAATAAATGTTAGCACCTATAAGCATTATGTATAAACCTAACTTTGTGAAGTCTAAGTTAACCTTGTGAAGACTTCATATGAGAACAAAACTCTTGGGCAAATCTGGCCTTCATTTCCTGCTAATTTATCTGGTCCACCACCACCGATAGAATGTCTCTTTCCAGTACTGGCAGATAAAAACAGAGGAAGATTTGTCCTCTGCTCAGGTGATAGGAGTGCTAATTTCAATAGCCCCTATCACATACGCTGTCTTCAGGCCATTCGGTGCATCTTCAGTAGGGCTGGTTGTTCCTTCTTTTTCTAGACCAACCTCTGCATTTAGTGAGCACCACCTCTTAGAAGCAGACAGAGCACTCTCTCTGACCCAGCCCAACAGAACAAGGCTAGCTTTAGAAAATGGTGCTTTCTCATCACCATTTTCAGTGCCATTTCCTGGATGATTTCATTAGTAAGTCTCACAATTTTTCTGTTCCAGAAATTCTCAGCCTCTCAAGGTTCTCTAACTGCCTTCTGCAATGTGAGGTTCCCAGCCTATTTACCTGCAAATCTGCTCCCATATCACTGAATTCTCCCCACTTTCTCCAGGAGCAGAGGAACTGAGTCGTTTCACTGAAATCACCACCTTTTTCTTTCTCCCTTTCTGTATACCCAGTCTAGGTCCTCTCGTCAGATGCTGGATCATCTCTTTCATCCTCCTTTGCATGTACTTTCATTCCATCACTCCTTTCCCTATTTATGTTCCACAAGACGTGACTGTGGCTTTTCTGATTATACATGTTATCTACTCATTCTTCTACATTTTCCAAGTTCTATCAAGACATAAAATCATCAGAAACCACACGCCTACATCACTGTAGCTTGTTCCTGCCATCATGTTCCCTCCACCCTAAATTCATGTTTTTTCCTAATGTTTTGCCTTTGGTTTTCATTGAGTGTTCATTAAAGATGCTTCTTGTGTTGGCTATGCATGTCTGTCAACTATTTTTCCAGTATGTCAGTGAATACTTTTTGCAAATATTTTTGTATGTTTGTTTTACATTTTATTATTTAGTGTCTGAAAAAAGAATTTTTGTTTCTAGTGGGTGGTTGTGCTTTCCTCTACTATAGAGTTCTTTCTTTAAGACAAATATACTATTCTTTATTTTTATTATAGAGCAGGCATCTTCAGTCTATTAAAAAGTATGGAATGGGATCAAGTGTAATTTTAGAGGCTTCTCATGTTTCTTTTTTTATTCCAACTTTTATTATAAGTTAAAGGGTACATGTGCAGGTTTATCACATGGGTAAACTGCATGACACTGAGGCTTGGGGTCTCAGCAATCTCATTACCCAGGCTGTAAACATAGCACCCAACACATGGCTTTTCAGTCCATGGCCCCTCCCTCCCCTCACTAGTGATCCCAGTGTCTATTGTTCCCATCTTTATGTTCATGTGTATTCAGTGTTTAGCTCCCACTTATAAGCGAGAACATGCAGTATTTGGTTTTCTGTTCTTACTTTAGGTCCCTTAGGATAATGGCTTCCAGCTCCATCCATATTGCTACAAAGAGCATGATTTCGTTCTGTTTTATGGCTGCATAGAATCCCATGGTGTATATGTACCACATTTTCTTTATCCAGTCCACTGCTGACGGGCACTTAGGTTGATTCCATTATCCTTGCTATTGTGAATAGTGCTGCAATGAACGTATGGGTGCATGTGTCTGTTTTGATAGAATGAATTCTTTCCCTTTGGGTATATACGGAGGAGTGGGGTTGCTTCTAACACAGGGCACTTAACTTTTCATATGCTTTGGTTCCCTTTGGTGCCTGGTGATACTTATAGACTCCTTCTCAGAATAATGATGTTAAACTCCTTTAAAAAATACATAGGAGGAAAATGAAGCCAATTATATTGAAAGAGTTAAAAACATTCTAACAACAAATTTGTGGTCTGGCGTGGTGGCTCACACCTGTAATCCCAACACTTAGGCAGGCTGAAGCAGGCGGATACTTGAGCCCAGGAGTTTAGAGACCAGCCTGGGCAATATGGCAAAAACCCATCTCTACAAAAAAAAAAAAAAAAAAAAAAAAAACAGCCAGGCACGATGGCCCACACCTGTAGTCCTAGCTACTTGGGAGGCTGAGGCTTGCAGATCAATTGAGCCTGGGAGGGAGAGGCTGCAGTGAGCCTTTGTCACACCACTGCACTCCAGTCTGAGTGACAGTGAGACCCTGTTTCAAAAATACAAAATAAAACAAAACAAAAATTTGTCATCCAGCAATACGTATGACTTCTTTACTGAGGTATTAAAAGAAATCTAGTGACAGGTCCAATCACTACAGTGTTTTTGAAGCTGTTATCAGCATAAATACTAGTTTATATTATGAATATGTGTGATTTTGTATTGACAGCAAGGTCACAGGTACTGCTATGCTATTGTGGTTTCTTACCTGCAGTGATAACTGAAAGAAATTTTAAATTTCAATTAGATAGTAGAAAAAAGTAAAGATGCATTTTTTTTTTTCTCTTTCAAGTTCACAGACTTCCTGAACTCCTGCCTGGGACTATTGCAGGAATAGTATCATAACCCATATACGAGCTTAATTTACCCTGTCTCTCCAGGACTTTGTAAAACAATTATACTCTCACATCAACGATAAAAGAATTCATCGCTAGTATATATTTTTTCTTTTTATGATTTATTCCAATAATGTTATTATGAAACGGCTTCTTGAAACTCTTTGTAAATCCCTTTGAAATAATTCAAGTTAAAAATAATGACATAAACAAGTAGTTCAGTATATGACACAGAGGCTGTACACAAACCAAGATGGTAGAATGAATGCACAACACAGAAACTGAGGACTCCACGTTCTTCCGGATCACTGCTTCTCAGTCTGTAAAAACTCAGTCTCCTTTTCATAAATCCCAAAGTTTCATGTCCAACTCCCAAAACAGCTACAGTTATAATGCTAAAGGGATCCATAGCTATTTCTTCAGTTGAGAATCAAAATAAAGTCTTATGTTTTTTTGTTGCCCCTAGCCAGGATTTTCTTGCATGCTAGCTTGTATTCTAAAAACAACACTTTTGTTTTGTGTGGCTTCTGCTTTTCTTTGGTCTAATTTCACCATCTGACATAGTTTGGACGTCCCCTCCAAATCTCATGTTGAGATGTAATCCCCAGTGTAGGAGGTGGGGCCTGCGGGGAGCTGCTTGCGTCATGGGGATGGATCCTTCCTGGCTTAGTGCTGTCCCCACCACAAAGAGTGAGTTCTCAGGAGATCTGGTCCTTTAAAAGTGTGGAGCACCTCCCCCCGCCCTCGCTCCTGTTTTCCCCATAAGAAGTGCCAGCTCCCACTTTGCCTCCCACCATGAGTAAAAGCTCCCTGAGGCCTCCCAAGAAGCAAGCAGATGCCTGCACCATGCTGCCTGTACAGTCTGCTGAACCATGAGCCAATTACATGTCCTTTCTGTATAAATTACCCAGTCTCGGGTATTTCTTTATAGCAGTGCAAGAATGATCTAACACAGTATTATACCAAAGAAGTTTGATTTCTCAACTATGTATACTAAGGTGGAGATTTCTACACTGGAAGTATTAATAATTGGGCTCAACAAAATTGCAAGTAACCAATATGAAGTGCTCTATGACACCCAAATTTAAAAAAATTTTTTTAAACTATTTGAAGGTTTTTTTTTCTAAATCATTGCAGCAGTAAATTTTAAAATCACAAATTAATTTTGACTTTATATATCCACCACCTTTATTTCTAGCAGTTGAGTCCCCTTTTCCTTGGGGATTTCTTATCCTTCTGAAAGCAGCTACAGGCTGAAGTCAAAGTATTTTCCAAGCTGTTCTTTTGTAAATGTGTAACCCCCTGATGACATAAAGCAAAGTGTGCATGTTGAGGTTGGAAGGTTGGAGATTTGAGAGCTAGAAGGGTAACAGAGGGGAAAATGTCTAGAAACAGTGGAAGGATAAAGGGCAACCTGGATCAGTGGGAATTCCTGTCTCATTCCATAGCAGAGCAATAGCTCATCAATGGTCAGGCTATATCCTAAAGCTGGAGAAACAGTGGTCAGTCATGGTTCAATTTCCCTTTTGTGCTCCAATGTTAGAACTAAATTTTTCAAAAATTTATAACAGGTCACCAAGTTAGAAAGGAAATGGTTTATGAGAGCTGGTTCCCGTACTGTAAAACAATTTCCACTTACTCTCCTCTCTCTCCCTGAATTTCATCATCTCCCAAGTGCTCCCAACCCCAGGCTCTCTGCTTTTTGATTCTTCTACTATGAAGAGGAGAAGGCAGGTCTTCCCCTGCATTCTCTGCCAAGGACTCACCCGCTGCTCACTCATCTGTGTTCTGCCACCACAACTTCATAGGCAGCTAAGATCAGTGGTCAAATTTTAATGTTACGACCGTTTACCTTGGGATCCTGTTAAAATACACATTCAATTTTAGAAGTCCAAGATGAGGCCTCAGAGAATGCATCTCTAACAAACTCCCAGGCAGGACCTATTATGTCGTTTAGGAGGTCTAGTACAAAATAAAAATGTGAAGCCCCTTATTCAAAAATTCTTAAGATTTTCAAGATAGCAACAGCAGAGTATGAAACCAAGAGCAGCCCTCCTGAGTGCAAGGCCTGTTGTGACTGCCCAGGACCCGGGCCTATGAAGCCGGCCCCACCTCCAAGTGATGCAGGGGTTGGAGGAGCTCACTTTGCACAGAAAGATTGCCCAGGCCTAGAAAGCAGAGCCTTGTGACTGGCCACACTGTCCACTGACCTTTCTATCTACAAAGTAAAACCAGCAAAACCACTCATGATTTTTCAGTCTAGATCTCTGATTCATCGATGAAAATTGATAAGTTGGTACCCCTAGAGTAATGCTCCAGAAATGCACTTCTTTTTCTTTAAAACACTCTTGATGAAAGCTTTCCAATTATAAAGAATTAAGAAACATTCTTTGCACCTTTCTTTAGACAATGATGGAAGAGGTAGAAGGCAGGACAAATGGAAAGGCCCCAGAACCTTCACTCTTGCTCTGAGCTTTGCTCTGTTTGACAGTTTTATCGGGGGTAGGGGAAGGGGGATGTTGATGCGGGTCAGTCAGGCAAATTCCACTTTTGTGAAAAGATAAATGGAGACTAAGAAAGATAGATTCTCTCTCTCTCTTTTTTTTTTTTTTTTTTAAGACAGTATCTCACTCTGTCACCCAAGCTGGAATGCAGTGGTGCAATCATGGCTCACTGAAGCCTCAAACTTCTGGGCTCAGCCTCAGCCTCCTCAGTAGCCAGGACAACAGGCATGCACCACCACACGTGGCTAATTTAAAAAAAATTTTAGAGATGGGGGTCTGACTATGTGGGCCAGCCTGGTCTCAAACTCCCGGCCTCAAGCAGTCTTCCTGTCTTGCCCTCCAAAAAGCTGGGATTACAGGTGTGAGGCACCACACCAGGCCTGATTCTTTTACTGTAATAGCAACCACAAACCAAATACAACTCTGAGCTACATAAATCCTCTTTCCTAGGAAATTAGGCTCTCAGAACCCTAGTTGTTGGAGAGTTAAACAAAGTTCCACCGCTTTAGGGTTGGATTGCCTCTCAGTTCCAAAGGTAACAGGAAGTCCAGTGTCAGGGTATCACCTGGCCTCCTGCAGTGCCAACCCTCCTCACCTTCCCACGCTGGACTCCTGCCTGTTAGCTACCATTAGGGCATCAGGAGGATAGGAGCTAGGAAAATAGGAAATTGAAAATAGTGTATCTAGTGGCATGTTCTCACCTCCTAGGAGACTGTGTAGTATTTGTGAATTTCCACTGCTTTATTAACAGGCAAACAGTAGTTGTATTACCTGGTTCTCCTCAAAATTTAGTTTCAAAAGAAATCTCTGCCACACTAGCATTTGGCTCAAAATTATGAACAAGGATTTCAGTCTGTAGGCAAGAGCCTCAACCCTGCCCTCTATTGGTGAGAGCTAGAACCGCATAAAATAAGCGGGTGTGGTACCGCACCTCACTCAGCCACAAGATGGCAGCAGTGCTTCGTGCAGTTCGGAGAAGACGCTGAACGCAGAGGATCTTTTGAGGGTCAATGCTGATGTGCTCGCCTTCAGTAGGGAAAATTTAACTAGGACTGACTAAACCTTAAGGTCAAGGACAAATCTCGTGGGGCAACTGCCTTTTATATAGTGTAAAAATATCTGGTTGAGAATACAGTATAAGTGTTTTATAATTATATGCCTACTCAAGTCTTTTTCATCTTTATCTCCATCAAGAATTAATCAAGAGGTTTTGTTTTGGTGAATAAATTCTGAGTTTTGACTCACCTCCCTTGAGATTATAGGTTCATTTTCAGTCCCCAGGTGTGTGTGGCCAAAGAATCTCTGTCGTTTCCACGTATGGAATAGGAAGTTGCCCTGTCCCTGGGACCAGTGCCACCACGCTCAAGCACAGCCACGCGCAGACGTGCCACGCCAAGGCCAAGTACCCAGGACAGGGGAGCAGAGAGGAGGCATGAGCAGCAGGTAGAGAAATTCTCCAGGCTGGGCCATGTGCCACCACCGGAAGGTGTGTAAGGGGCTGTGCAGTCTTTCCCGGGGCTGCCACAACAAAGTACCACAAAGCTTGTGGCTTAAAACGACAAGAACTTCTTTTTAAAACGACAAGAACTTACTTTACCGTTCTGGAGTCCAGAAATCTGAAATCAAGGTGCCAGCAGGGTCACACTCCCTCCAAAGGCCGCAGGTAAGAATGCTTCCTGCCACTCGCAGCTCCTGGGGCCTACCGGCACTCCTTGACTTGTGGCAGTAGAACTCCAGGCTCTACCTCCATCCTCACATGGCCTTCCCTGTTCTCCTCTCTTTTTTTGATCTCTTATAAGGACGTTTGTCATTAGACTTGGGGCCCACCCTAAGTCAGGGCCTTCTCATCTCAAGATCCTTACCTTAATTGTATCTGCAAAGACCTTTCTTCCAAATAAGATCACATTCAGATGTTCCGAGTGGACTTTGATTTTGGGATGGGGGTCATCATTCAACCCGCTGCAGGTGGGAGGCAGGTGATTCCTTGACATCATTCTAATTATTCTCACCATGATTATGGAACTTCATTCAATGTGGAGAAAAGCCAGCAAACATCAGGCAAGGCAGCAAAGTTCACTTGACTATGAATGTGGGAGTTTCCAGAGATGCATCATTGGCAAAGGCACCCCCTCTCCCCAGAGATGTCTCTTTGAACCTTTCTGTGGAATCTGTGAAGTAACTCCCTAGTAACTTGAACCCACTTGGATTTACAGCATTTCAAAGTGTGTGTGATTAATAACAACTTAATAACGACACTCTAATTTGTGTACAAATACCATAATAATAACAAAAATACTATAATACAAACATATTCTAATTCAATTAGTCTTTTGTGGGGAACAGGTATGAAGAATTGGATCTATAACCTCATAGTTAATGAAATTATATAGCTATATACCATTAGGCAGGAAAAAATTGGGATAATCCTACCTACCCCGCTTGCCTAAAAGAAATGTCTATCAAAGTGTTTTTAAATATATAAAACCCTCCAAGAATGAAGGGTGTGCTTTTCTTTCTCGTCCACTTCTGCAGCATGTGTGAATGTGTGTAAGGCATGTGTGAGTACGTGTAAACAATAAACACTGAACCTGATCCCGTGCGACTCAAAGTCCAATCCTCTGACCGGTAGCACCAGCAACAGCTGGGAGCTTGTCGGAAATACAGACCCTCAGGTCCCACTCCTAACTGACTGAATCAGACTCTGCTGTTTAACAAAATCCCCAAGTGATTCACAGAGATACTAAAGTTTGAGAAGCCCTGCTCTAAATAATCTCGTTTGGTAAGTTTTATTCACTAAAATGGAAGTCCTCAATATTTTTCTCATAATTAGTCTCCATAGGAACCATCAGGTGTGAGCAGTTGTTGGCACAGGGAGAGAAAGAAGCCACTTTTACCCTCCTTTGCTGACAATCCACCCTCCTTCCCCAGCAAGCCAGATTATGAACCTCAGTAGCAGTGCCTGACTTAGACATCAGTTGGGTTCAGCTCTTATGACTATGAAAAATCGATGGGGCTGCCCTGATTGAGGAAGAGTAATTACTGTGATCTTGACTCTGGCCTTTTAATGTGGCATTTTCCAAGACAACTGAAAGAGTAACTGCAGGGTGTGCCAGAAACACTGGTTTTAAAAAAAAACACACACACTCAAAGGAAAGGGAAAATATTAAAAGATAAGAAAGACAAAAGAGCCCATTGGAGAATTCTTTGATTTTTCTCACTCCTGATTCCTTATAGGAACAATGTGAATCATGGTAACGTTCATCTCAATCAGGAAGACCCCTGTTGTGAAAGCGTTCCACTTTGAGGTGCCCAGATGGAAGGTGCTTTACAAATAGAGAATGATGGCAGCTGGGCTGGCATTTGTGTGGTCTCTTACTATTTAAGAGCAGACAGTGCCTGACAGTGCTGCAGGTTTCGCTTGGTCCCACTGTGGGTTGGCGAGCATTCTGGCTGGGTCCTGGTTGCCAAGGAAACTGCTGCAGAAGAGATTGAGACTGTCTGGGTTCTTGGTTGATTGGTGGAGCTGAGAGCAGAATTTTATATAAGAAATATGTATTTTCAGTGACCAGAGCAAAAGTAAATAATGGCCTCTGGAAGGAATCACATCCATCTTCTCCAACAGAGTTCATTTAGATAGAAACTCTTAGCAATGAAGGAAGTAGCCTTCTCAGGAGCAATAAATAGGACTTAGAAATCTTCAGCTCAAACTTATGTGCTCTGTGGGGAGCCATTGCCTTAGCTGGGCACAGGAGTTTTAGCATCCTCTTTTAGGCAAACCTGGGAATGCAATGACTAGGTCAGCCTCAGACCACATCCTCACCATATGTTGGCACACCACTGATTAAGGACTACAGAGAATGCTGTCTTGCCGTCTTCTCTTGGAGAGGAGACAGGATTTGTATGTGGTATTTGTTGATCTTGCTCACTGCACATCTGTGAACGTTTCTTGACTGCCCTCCAGGTAGCACCAGCTGTTCCTCTGTGCTCCCATAGTACAATATTGAAGTCTTTATTATCACATTCTACTACAATTTAGGGTGGGGAGGGATCTACTCCTTTTACCAGTTAGGTAATTTCCTTAAAGTCAAAGATTATATTTATTGCTCTATTACAGGCACCTGGCACAGTATCTAACATAGCAGGTCCTCAATAATTATTTGAGCGAAATTCCCGCCCTTAGTGTAGGCTGAATGAAGGTTAAGCAGACACAACAATGGCTTTTTCAGAAAACCTCAGTGAAGCAGAAACAACACAATCATTATATGGAAGACTTACTAATTGCCAGTAGTTTATGTAGTTATTGCACCTAATTTTCATATTCCCACCAACGCTATAAGGTAGGTAGCATTGCCTACACTTACAGGAAAAGAGAGCGAACCCCAGAAAGGTTAAGTAAGTGACTTTGCAGGTATCACAACTAGTCAGTTACTGAGCCAGGTCTATCTGATTGCAAAGCAGTGTTCTTAGCCATCATGCCAGGCTATCTCAGAGCCTTCTAATGAATCATGTAGAGCTCTGCATATGGTGTTCCCCAGAGTCTGAAGGACACAAATCTCTTGCAATGATAGAACTATCCTTGGTGAAAAGGCATAAGGTAAGATAACAGGTTGGGTGGGATTCAGCTGGGACCTAAGACGTGTGCATAATGATAACGGCACAATAACAGAGAAAAGGTACTCTGGGGGTCAAATCCAAGCTCCAGAAATGACTAGCTTTGTAGCCTTTTACAAGGAATGAAAACATTTTGCTCTTCAGATCCCTCATCTCCAAATTGAGGCAAGTTAATATTATTTCCCTAAAAGGAAAAATTGTAAGAATTTTAAAATAATAATTGCAAATGTGCATAGTATAGTTCCCAACACATAATGCCTAATGAATTATCATCATCATCTCTATTATCAATACTATCATGCTCATTATAGGTGTTGTTTTCATTATATAATGTGTTTCACTTAAAAACCTAAGGAGCTGCCCAAATTTAAGCATAATTTGAATATCTTTGCAAAACCACCTCCTTTAAAAGGTTAAAGAAGCTGGAAAAGTGTTACCCAAGAGAAGAAATGATTCTGTCTGGTCAGTTGACTTTCTCTTCACAACCTGCCAACAATCCATTGTGAGATTTGCATAAGTCATTTGATGTCTTTGCCACAACTGTTAAAGAAGGTAGTAAAAGTGAAGGATTGTTTGAAAGCTACAAAGAACCATACAGAGGTTCTTACTCTCTGCTTGTCAACTAAAATTCACAAAAACATTTCAGTTTTTCTTCCCTGTTTAAGACAGGTTGGGATGCCTTTGAGTCTCCTTACCTATCCACACTCTCCCCACCCGCCCGCTGCCCATGGCCACTAGCTCGTCAGGGATAAAGAGAGGAGAGAAACGTGTATTCTTTCCATTAAACTCATGATTAAATAACATTTTAAGGATGAGGTCTGCACTTTCTATTTTTTGGTGGCTTTTCTAATTCTGTAAATAGGGTGACATGTCTTTATAGGTAGAAGACTCTCTACGGCCTGGAGAAGCTATCTATGAGTCATTTGACAGCCCAGGAGGACATGTTGTAGTTACTTCACAACCACCAGTTACTGGAGACCATGGTTAGAGCCAATCAGCAGGTGCTCTGAGGGGCGGGAGCCCCCTGATTGCCAATTTGTAGTATTTGCTGCCAAGGTTCTGTGTCCTCTTCAGATGAGCTTTCCCGGACCCTATTGTTTAACAGGTATATGTGGCAGTAACAGTTCTCCAGTTACTGTGGTTTTCAGCTGTCGTAAGACCATGGTCTTGTCAATGCCCCATCAGTGTTCATTTTAATTGGACACCTTGCTAACGTCCACAGAACACGATTTCTCCAGTCCAGGGATGGCCTACTTCCTCCTAACAGCTTCTTGGAAGCCACAGTTCCATGAAGGCTGTGAGATAATAAATTTGTGTTGTTTTCGTCCTCTAAATTTTTGGTAGTTTTATGCAACAATAGAAAATATTACAATAACTGACACTCACTCTCCAAAACTTTCAAGGTCGTGAAAGACAAGGAAAGATTGAAGGCCTGTCACAGATTAAAAGAGAACAAAGACAGCACTTTGGGAGGCCGAGACGGGCGGATCACGAGGTCAGGAGATCGAGACCATCCTGGCTAACACGGTGAAACCCCGTCTCTACTAAAAAATACAAAAAACTAGCCGGGCGAGGTGGCAGGCGCCTGTAGTCCCAGCTACTCGGGAGGCTGAGGCAGGAGAATGGCGTGAACCTGGGAGGCGGAGCTTGCAGTGAGCTGAGATCCGGCCACTGCACTCCAGCCCCAGCGACAGAGTGAGACTCCGTCTCAAAAAAAAAAAAAAACAGAGAGAGAACAAAGAGAAGTGATAACTAAAGGCAATGTAAGATCCTGAGTTGCACCTTTGGACAGAAAAATACATTAGTTATATAACTGGTGAAATGTAAATAAAGTGTGTAGTTTAATTTAAAGTAAAAGAAAGTCACAGTTCCAAAGCTTGTTAACTTTTATCGTATGATGTTTATCCAGCTGAATTTCCTTTCCTCCGGAATGTTCTGTAGCTGATGGGATCTGTGTAAATAGAGACACTTCAGCTCAAATATTCATTCATTTTAGTCAGTTAATGCAACCTCTACGTTTGCAGTTATCCAGTTATGAAGACGACAGCCCTGCTTAAGATTCTTGCTGCTTTCCATAGACAATTCCAGAAAGGCTGCAATTATAAGCAGTACAGTCTGAACGTGCTCAGCACACTCGGGCTGTCTAGCTTTGAACCAAACAGGCTTATCTTGGCTTACAAAAAGAAGGCATAAACAGACAGAAATGCAGTTAAAGCATTATATTTAGCATTGCATATGCTTAGGTCAAAATCAACCTTCCAAAATAGTAGTGCCAGAAATTCAGTTTAACTCCCGAAATGTGAGTGAATCCTAAAATGCTAAAGCCGGAAGGAACTACTCATTTTATAGAGGAAGTAACTAGGTCTAGACAGGTAAAATAACCTTTTAAGCTCCTTGTTGGTGACAGAGCCAGCACTAGCACCCATTTATCAGGAAGCCTAGTACCACCCCCACTAGAGTTTTAGAGACTCGTTTTTGTTTGTCCCTTAGAGTTAATAAATGGTTCAAACTGTTCACAGACATTATCTCATTTGATTGGCACACATGTTGTATTGATTTCTATATAAGGACCTAGTAAGTGAAACAGAAGAATCCTGAACCGTTTCACAATTTCCTCTTCTCTGCCTCTGGAGTTCACTCCTCAACTGGAAAGATCTCAATTTGAATCCATTTGTGTAATGTCAGAAGGCCAGAGTCACATATCCATGTGCACAGAGGTAGCTTTGCTCTCTTGTTTTTCCTCGATACAGACACAGGGATTCAGTGTAATCTGAGCAGGCTCAGGAGAATTATTCAGTGACAGATCCACAAAGGAAGCAAGACAAAAAAAGACAGCACATGGGAGAGATTAGTTTGGAAGTGACTCTGTTGCTTATTCCTGGCTTTTGTGGACGTTCAGAGGGATTAAGACAGAGTGAAGGAAGAATGACTAACACAGCCGCCTGCTCGCCTCAGAGGGTGCAGCTCCTGTAGGTCTCTGCATTGCAAGAGGAACAGAAGGCAGGTGTTCAGGGCAGCAGAATCCCTGGGGAGGAGCCCAGTCTGCAGAATTGCACATGCCTGGGCTGAGGGTGGTCAGGAGGCCTGGATCCCTACCTGGGCCCTGCCACAAGCTTGGCCAGGTCATTTACCCACTCAGAACAGCTCTCCTGACCTAGGACATGGGAGAGTTGAACCATATCAGGGTATTAAGCATCATGATTACTAATATTACTGCTATTATGATTATTATTATTATTATTTGCAAATAAGAAGATGAACATGAAAAAGATTTTTTAAATCCATGGACTGACTGGTGACTGAGTCGGTGAAAACACTCCCACTGCAGGCCCTGCCCTGCCTGGGTCCCTGGAGCAGCCCCTGCATGCTCTGTTGAGCACAGTCTGAAAGCAAAGAGCTGGTCTTTAAGAGCCTCTCATTTCTCACCTTACATTTTCGCTTCCATGTAAATTGAACCTTTGTGCCAAGTACCTTCTAACGCTTCACCAGGAGGGTGAAGGGAATGCAGATGCTTCACCTCATCCTGTGATCTCCAGACTCAACTGAACATCCCCGCCCAGATGGCACTGAAAAGAACCTCTGCCAACCCCACAACTAAGTGGTTGTGGGATCATGGCTGAAAAGTAGAACGTAAGAAGGATTATATGTATATATATATGTATACATACACACACACATATATGCACACACACCCCTATAAAATGAAATTTTTAAACAATCATTTTATAAAATGCTATTTATCTTAATCAATACAAGATAGGAGCTATAGGTAAACTGATGTAAAAGCCTTTTAAAATAAGAATGACAGCGAGTGGATCCATGTCTCTGTTTCATCTGTTGTCACTAAGCAACCCCAGGCCTTTCCTAGGCTCTGCATTTTCTGTTTGGACATTGTTAAGTGCTAGGCACTGGCATCTTGCCCTCTAATCATTTTATCTCTGGCCTCAATTTCTGTATCTAGTATAAAAAACAGTGTGCTCTGTATCATGATTCAATAAAACACAGATTTTTCTAGGTCGTTTAGGTGGAGTAGTAACAGGTCACCTTTTCCCCAACTCCCATTGATTTCTTTGGCTCTTGGTCTTTAAAATCACTTGAGTCTAATAATTTTTAGATGCAAATTATGAGCCTTTTCCCATGATATTCCATGTCAATCATTGCTGGGTACCTATCATGTTTGTTGTTTATCACCCAAAATGTATTTTTATTGCCTCCTAAGAGGTTTTACATAACAACCAACAACACTTTGTAATATATTTGCATTTTTTCCTGAAATGTCACGAGTAACATTGCCTTAAAATGATTCCAAATGCAAGAAGAGCTAAGTGTGAATTCCCTGTTGTTTTAGAATTTTGGCGGAGGCTCCAAAGCTGATAAGGAAGGGTGTTAATTATCTGCACAGTGCACAGTCTAAAAGGAGATGCCAGAGCAGCTAGGCAAACCTTGCTGAGGGGTAAGCCAAAACACAGTTTGGTCACCTTTAAACCAACACTCTTCATCTAGGGTATTTACAAACAAAGGAAATTGGCTGCGGGAAGATCGAGAGTTGAGATTTTTCTCTGGGGAGATTTCCAGAGTGCAGACTATCACCCTTTGAGGTAACAAAAGAGGGCTGCCCCCCATTGCCACCCCCACCCCCGCCGCAACAAGCTTAGTAAGAAAAGCACCTCAAGAGCCCCTTCTGAGGTGAGCAGGCACTTGCCAAGACTGAGGAGACTGACTACCTGTTCCCTAGGGATTTTTGCAAGCTGCAGCAACCTGAAGGCCCCACGGCCTCCCATTTCTTACTGATCACGTCACTGCTGGGTGTGGGCACATAAGGTCTAGAATCTGACCCTCCTCTGGTCAAGCGGGAAGGATGCAGGTAGACCACAGTTTACCTCAAGGCAGAGAAAATAAAGAGTGCCCCCTCAGTATGAGGAAGCATCACTCCCATTGTGGGTATCCCTTGAGCTGATGGATGCACTGAAAATCACTGGTCTTGAATTACATCGATACAGTTCTGCTCCAGAGGGTTTTCTTCCATAAGTGAGACATCTTTGGTGGAAAGATAATACAGGTATCCAGTTAGAGGAAATGGAGGTGGGCAGGGGGTGGTTATACATGGCCGATCAGGATTGAATTACTTCACATAAGAATTAGGGCTGCAGCAAGTCTCGAGTGGAAGGATTTAGAAAGTCAGTGTGAAACCATAAAAGTAAATGCCCCCAAAATCAGTATTTCAGTACCTCTCACAACCGTGAGGGCAACCACTGCTAGATAACAACTTTCTCATTTCCTTCCTTCTTTCCCCAGCTTTCAACACAACCCTGGAGCATTCAGATGCAACACAGAGATAAGAGGAATTGAGAAATTTGTGAAAATGGAAAAGAAACTGATCATCTGATCATGTGGCCCAATCTCTACTACAGGTTTTGAGCTTGAATTATGCTCATATTGGCAAAAAGAGAGAAGCTACACTTGCATGAGAAATTGAAGTTTTTATATTAGATTTATCTTCATCCTTTTTATGTTGCTATAACAGAATTCCTGAGACGGGTATTTACAAGAAAAGAGATTTCTTTAGCTCGTGATTCTGGCAACTGGAAAGTTCAAGATCAGGCAGCTGCATCTGGTGAGGGCCTCATGCTGCTTAAACTCATGGCAGAAAGCGGAAGGGGAGCTGGCATGTGCAAAGAGATGACATGGTGAGAGGAATGAAAAGATTGGAACTGAGGAAGCCAGACTCTTTTTAACAACTTGCTCTCGGGAAGTAATCCATTCCTGCAAGAGGAAGAACTCATTTGCCCCCACAGGAGACCATTAATCTACTCATAAAAGATCTGCCCAATAACCCAAACACCTCCCACTAGGCCCCACCTCCCAACGCTTCCACATTGGAGATCAAATTTCAGCATGATCTTTGGCAGAGAGAAACCAAATCATAGCAAGACTGGACTTGACTTTTTAAAAACTTGTAGAAATTTTTGAACATATGAAAATAGAATAGTATAATGAACATCCATGGTCCTTATCACCCAGCCTGAATGGTTATCATCTATTTATACACTACCCCAATATTCTACATATTAAAAAGTTGGAGCACAAGTGTACTTGACTATTTTAATACCTAAACGTGATAACTTCATTTTGATTTTAATCACTGGCAGCTTTCAGGCCCCACTCTTCTTCCTTCCCCTTGTACCTCACCTAGAAGCCAGTAAGAAAGTCTAGGATTCTCCCTCATGTGATTGTATGAATTCCATAGGTTTTCTGGTCTCTTTTAGATGATACAAACAGTCTTGTTTTTAGTGTTCTGTGGGTGCCCTGTTAGGGAAGGATCAATTCCCCGCTCAATATTAGTTTGGGTATCAGGACTGATGGTGTTATACATGCACTCGGAGAGTATGAGTATTACTCATATAATGAAACTCTAGGGAGAACATGGCGGTTATTCAAGCTCTTCTGGAATGGCTTGAGTCAAAAGCAGAGCAAGTACTTTGGGTTTTTATTACAGTTAGGGGATGGGGCCTGGGTGAGTTTCAGTAGCTCAGGAATTACCTCCCCTACCCATAGGCATCACCTCAGGGTATCCATGCTTCTTGTGCCTACACCCTTTCTTGGCTGGCTGAGTGTTCCAGCAGTGTAAGCGCAGAGAGATGAAAGCTTCTGCAGAGAGCAGTTTCTTCCAGCGGAACAGTGCTGTGCCAGAACACCAAGGCCAGCAGTGGCATGGCACTTTTCCCAGGATCAGCTCTCACTGGGAACACTGAATATACATTATAAATTATAGTTTTTCATAGATGATTTTCTAGGAAAATTTTATTCCCTATTTTCATGACTTGTTTCTCCCTAACAATGGATGCTAAAGGCTCTAATTGGAGAATTAATTCAGAAAATTACCCAGCACCAGTGTCAAAGGTCTAGCTCTCCCTTCTGGATATTCAGTTGGATAAACTCATCGCTTTCAACTTGAAAACTTTGGAATCAGCTCATAAACTGATAAACTATTCGGACCCTCCAAGGTTTTTAATGGAATACCATAAAATCTACCAGGGACAATTGCTTCATTTCTCTAGATTTTTTTCAGGAATGAGCTCAATGAACCAAAAAAAACAGCATAGATTCCAAATCTCTCAACCCTCAAAACAGTTTTCTTCTGGAATTTATCACTTTTTCAACTACTAAGTGAATGTTCCATTGTGGCAGGTTATAAACAGTGTGACATGCTGAAGCCAGCTTACAAGAGCTGTTGGCGTATGAGTCTTCCTGTGAGGCTTACATAGAACATTTGTAGTTATATCAGATTTTTTTATGATTATAAAAGGTTATTTTAAGCTAATAACAACAATAATCACATATAAAACCTTTACGTTTTTGCTTCCCCTGCATATTTTATGTTTTTATGTCATAATTCATATCTTTTTATATTGTTCCCCTAAAACTATTGTGGCTATGATTACTTTTAATTATTTTGTCTTTTGACCTTTATGTTAGAAATATAAGTGATTTACACACTACCATTACAGTATTAGAGTATTCTGATCTTGACTATATATTTGCCTTTACCATTGGGTTTTAACATTTCATATGTCTTCACGTTGTTAATTAGCACGCTTTCATTTCAACATGAAGAACAACCTTTATCATTTCTTGTAAGGTATGTCCAGTGGTAATGACCTCCTCAACATTTGTTTGCCTGGGCATGTCTTTAGCTCTTCATTTCTGAGTACAGCTTTGCCAGGCATAGTATTGTTTATTGGCATTATTTTTCTTCTGGCACTTTGAACATATCATCCCTACTCCCTCCTAGCTAGCAAAGTTTCTGTTGAGAAATTTCTTATAGGCTTATAAGGGTTTCCTTACATGTGACAAGTCTCTTGTCTATTGCTGTTTTCAAGAGTCTCTCTTTGTCTTTGACTTTTGACAAATTGACGATAATGGGCCTTGGAGTATTCCTTCTTTGTATTGATCTTGCTTGGGCTTCATTAATCTTTCATTAATCTTGTGTTGATCTTTTAGGCTTCATTAATACAAATATCCATATCCCTCCCAACTCACATCACCCATGGTGTGATTACCTACACTGCAGAAACTGGCAAATGTTACAGGCCTGGGATTTTTATTCCAAAAAATAGTTGTTAAAAACTTATCAGCACATCATGAGTTAGGGTAGAATGAGAGAAAGATAAGTAAAGAAAACAAATGAAACTCTGAAAATTTTATCTAAATATGGCAAATAGGTATAATTTGTAAAGATGAATGACTGGATTCTCATTTCTCTTTGCCTAGCTCTCACTTATCTCCTTGTTCTTCCCATATATAAGAACAAATTTATGCACTGCAATTTATCTTCCTAATTCCAGGTTTGATGCATTATATGAGGCAATATGGCATCTGATTTAAGAGCTTGGGCTCTGGATTCAGAATTCTGGCTCTGCCACTTTCTAATTATTTTACCATGAGTAATTTCATCAAGCTTGAAAATCTCAGTTTTCTTATCAGAAAATATGCATAAGAATAGCTCTTATTTTGTGGAGTTATCATGAGAAAAAAATAAAATAATTCCTGGCATATGGTGGGCACCCATTAAAGATTTGTTATGTAAAATGCTTGTAAAAGCATTTTGTCAATGTCTGGCATAAACCAAGTGCTTAATACATGTTAAATAACATAAAATGAATTTTGGTAGCCTAGAATTACCATCAGTATTAATTTATTTACTTTCTTAAAACTTTCCACATATATACCAGTCTCTCAAAATGGTATAAGTCAGGATCTGGTTTTGAAAATGTAACTAGTTACTCTCAGGTGAAATAATACACATTTATTTCTTCTCAAACAAAAGTCCATTCTCAAACAAGCTGGAGGAGGAAAAACTAGATTGAGGATGGCAGACAAAAGTCGGTGTACCCCCGTGTGACAGCTTGCAGATTGTGGGCATGCTATGACATATTCCCAAATAATATTCATCAGCCATTTCTTCCAGGCCTACTGCTTTATATATATTGACCATATCATCGCTGAATATGCTTATTGTAACATTCATTTATATATTCGAATTTTTAAATGTGTCTGAATAATATAACTACTTTAGCCCTTACGATGTTCACTTATCTTAGAGATTTAAAAAATCAATACAAAAAAAAAGATTTTACTAAAGAATATAGCTCAACTTAACATTGCATTTTTTTTTGTTTAAGTATCTGTGTATTTCTTTGAGTGCCTTTCTTATCTGGAATTAGGGATAGATTTATGCCTCCCTGTTAAATTCATTGGAGAGATTAATGGCAGCAATAACAGTTACAGGAAATAGAGACAATAACAACTATTTGCTTTGGCCAAAAAGAAGGAAAAATAGAAACATATTGCAAATTTAATGCACTGGTAGTCAGCTGTCAAAAGAAGCTATGCTTTCATATACCACTGAGTACCGAGCAGCTTACAAATCATATTTAGGGACAGGCAGAACTTTCATAAGGAAAAGTAACCAGAATTAATGGAAGTCCACACAGAATTCTTTTCTGCCGATTCTCCACCACTATGTCCACTTACCGTTTTCTTTTTAATTCCCTGAAAATTCATATGAATTCAAGTGTTGACAAATGAATTGCATGAGCAAAAAACAGCCCATTCTGCAGGGAAATTTCAATTAGTAAGTCCAGGTCATCTCCTCAGTATGTTCTTCCCTCCTTTTTAGCAAGCCTGTAGGAAACTGTGACTTAAGTAACAAGAACGTGCTGAACACATGCTCAGAATTTTCTTGGAGTGGACACTACAAAAGTCTGAAACATGATGCCTGGTCCCCAAAGTTCACAACCTACATAAAGAATAAAGATGTAGACAACACGCCATAGTACTAAGCAATGTTGCATTGTATAATCTTAAGAGCTAGTTACACCAATTCACCAATTAGTGAAATAATCCAGATGGGAGGGAAGTCATCAAGACACTAATCCATTACAATTGAGACGGGACTGAATTGGACTGTGGGGAAAGGCTAGTATTTCGAAATTCCAGGGAAATGGAGAACTTAGGAATTGGGACGGAGGCGAAAGTGCCTGCTGATGGGAAGGCCAGCAGGGCTCCTGGAAGGCACTAAGCACAAGTTACCGGATCTAAATCTAGTCCCGATTAGGGTGAGCATATTCTGCAGAATAGTCCATGTCTTTGTGGAGTTCATGTTTCATATCCTCTGTAGCTACCTAATCTCTGTTACTATTGAAATCCCAAAGTGTTGGCTTTTCTTATGACTTCTATGCACTTACTACAATCTGGTTATAATGCATTTAAATCATTTTAACTTCTACTAGGTACAGGTTTCCAACAGATAATGAATGAGCTAGAAATCTGCTCTAGTGAACTTGCTATATTAAAATGCACCAATATTTTTCTATTTACTAGCCAGATTGTGGGAAGATAAGTGATCAGAAATCTCATTTCACCTTTTATGTAATAGAGTAATGGTAAACATTATAATTGTTTAATTTTGATGTATTCAATTTTGATAAATGTAATCATGGAGAAAATAATGCCAGTCACATAACCACCAGCCCCTACTGAAATGTTCTTAAAGATGACAGTATATTCTGCCAAAACCAAACTCACAGTTAGTAAGTATTAAGATGCTAAATAACGGGAGTACATCTATACTGGACTCATAAAAACACTTTTCATCAACAAATCTAGCACATGATTTTCACAAGATAAATGTGACTTGGAGTTTTCATTTGCAGCAGGAACATTAAAATGGTGGTTATGATAACTCTGATAAAGCAGAAAACATCGGCCTAAGCCAAAAAAAAAAAAAAAAAAAAACCAACCAACCAACCAACAAAACAAACAAACAAAAAAACAAAAGCAAAGATAGTTGGCCAGGACAGAAAAATACCCAGGAAATTAAAAAATTAAATAAAAACAAAGTAAAATTTCACAGTTAAGTGAGTTTTTAAAATAGATTTAATACCACAAGCTTTGGGAAGACTTTATTTTACTCCGTCATCACTGTTTACTTAACAGATAGTCATTTAAAAAAAAAAAAGCAAAGGCTGGATGGGCATGGTGGCTCATGCCTATAATCCCAACTCTTTGGGAGACCAAGACAGGAAGACTGCTTGTGCCCAAGAGTTTGAGACCAGCCTGAGCAGCATAGTGAGACTCCATCTCTAGAAAAACTAAAAAAGAAAAAATAATATAAATTAGCTGGGCATGGTGGCACACACTGTAGTCCCAGCTACTCAAATAGCTGAGGTGGGAAGATCAGGTGAGCCCAGGAGGTCGAGGCTGCAGTGAGCTATGATTGTGCCACTGCACTCCAGCCTGGGAGACAGTGAGACCCTGGTGAAAGGAAGGAAGGAAGGAAGGAAGGAAGGAAGAAGGAAGGAAGGAAGGAAGGAGGGAAGGGAAGGAAGGAAGGAAAGGAAGGAAGGAAGGAAGGAAGGAAGGAAAGGGAAGGGAAGGGAAGGGAAGGGAAGGGGGAAGGAGGGAGAGAGGGAAGGAGGAGGGAGGGAAAGAGAGAGAGAAGAAAGAAAGAAAGAAAGAAAGAAAGAGAAAGAGAAATGTAGAAACCTAAGAGCATATTAAAGTGACAACATTTTAAAAGTTTTACAGCTGTACAAAATTTTGACAATTGCCAGGTTTACATTTTCATTCACCTCTGTTGAGCAAGTTCTGTTCCTTGACTCCTTAGCCACATGCTCACACTCACATGCACTCAGATCAACTCACCCAACTCATCTGTTCAATATCCTTGACAATCCTCTTGCAACATTTACACAACAGAAGTCAAGTCCAAACAACTATTATCATTGTTTTCAAATCATCTGTGGGATATTTGCATCTTATCCTTAGCCAATTCAGCAATGGTTACGAACAAGACCCGGTGACAGTGAAGATCTTCTGGTGTCGAGTCACTAAATCAGGGGGACTTGGCCATTGTGATTTAGACATCGCTGTTAGGTCTCCCATGTGTCCCTAAGCTGCCATCTCAGTACTCCTCACATCCCCCATGCTAATGCCACAGGCTCTTGCATTGTTGCTGTCTCCATGCTGACATGGACAGAGGTTTTCTTCTATCTGTTTCGTCAATCTTGTACCTCTAAATGAGGAAGGTCCCACTTTCAGTTTCAATTCAAACATCTCCGTCCTTCTGTTCTATTTCCATTCATGAGGTCATGATATGCTCTTCTCTCAGGGTGTACCTCATTATGGAAGCTGTCTGAGAGGCTTAAAAAAGCACCATGCTTCCTAAATGTTCTAATGGTCCCCTACATCCTATCATTCTCCCTCCCATGATGGTGCCTCCAGAAGCACCTGGTCTCCTTGGCCAGACATGACCCGAGAGTCTTCATCAAGGAGCTTCTGGTTTAATAGGATAATAGACTTACAAGCCAATATTTACACTGCAGCATTGTAAACACTTGCAGAAGTAAATAGGAGGTACTGTAGGAGCAGAGTAGAAGAGGGTGCTGACTGTGCCTAAGGGTGTCAGAAGAGCTGAGTGAGGTGATGAATCACAAAGGAAAGGAGGCACGTGAAACTAAACCGAGAGGGAGGCACGGACGGGCGAGGCTCAACTGCCTGAAGCACACCAAAGATCCCATAATCAAAGGAATGGGACTGGAATTCCTGCTACACACAAGGAAGTATTGGCAGATAACAGTAGGAAGGAAGAACCCAGATTGTGAAGGTCCTTTTGTGCTTAGCTATGGAAACTGGGTTTATTCACGAGGCGACGGAGTCTCTCTTAAATAATTTAAGAAGGGAAATAAAACCCACCTGTTATTTCAGAATGATAACTCCAATGGCAGTGTTAGAAAACTTTGGGTATAGTTCAGGATGTTTTGATTTCAAGCAGCAGGAACAAACGGACAAAATTTAACAAAGAAAAGGAATTTGTTGCAAAGTGTTATCTCATTTAGCTGAAGAAATTATTAAATAACTAAGATTACAGACAGAACCATGGGAGTTGCAGAAGTCATGGACAGTCTACCTAAAAAGATGTCATTAATGTATCTCAGTTCTACCAACTCTTGTCCCTCTATTCCAAGAATTAATAACTCCCATCTCCGGGAAAAAGAATCTGCTTTTCCCAGCTTGGATCAATCATTCATGTTCAGGTGATAGGTTAGCTAACCAAGACATGGCCATTAAGAGTTCTGTCTATTGGAATTGTTAATTACTTCTGTGAATCAAGCAGTCACTTACCAAAGAGCGTTAGAAAGCAATTGTTCTGTGCCAATATGGAACAGTCAAGATTTAGGGGAAACAGTATAGAAAATATGCTACATATATTTGTTAATCAGAAGCAACATAATGTGGTAAATAATTGGACATGTGAAGCAAATGAAGTAAACTAGAATGACTCTTGTAGCTTGGAGAATAGAGTAATGCCAATACGAGTCATCAAGATAGAAAACAAAGAAGGAAGAGAAGGTTTGGAGCGGGGAGAGATTAGTTCTGTTCCGGACCTTTTGTATTTGAGATGCCTGATGCCTGCACAACATACCTAGGAGGAGATACTCAGTGGAGACTTGAGATCTGATTTGGGAGTTCAAGAGACACACCATCCCTGGATGTCATTAGTGTGACTGCATCCCTGAAAGCCATGGATGTGGATGCTATCACCCAGGGAGACCATGTAGAGTAAGAGAAGAAGAAAACCCTGGAACTATAAGCAGTGACTCATGACATGAGGAGGACAAGTAAGAAAAAGGAGAAGGAGGTGTTATTATATCTGTTATTTAGAAAATTATTGGTGACTATGTGAGCAATAGGCTGGCATCGTGTGAGAGAGAGATAGTAGGATGGGACTGAACAAACCAGAGGTGAGAAAATAGAAATAGTGAGTATAGAATAGCATTATTCTTTGAAGAAGTTTGTCCAGAGAGAGAGAGTACATTATATTGCATTGTTTTGTTTTGTATCTGGTAACAAAAGCAATAGATAGTAAGTCTGGAAAAAATAGAAAATCATAAAAAAATGATGATTAAAATGCTTTAATAACAGCATAGAAGAAATTGACATGATTATATTTACTAGTGGGGGAATGCACATTTATTTAAGAATTGAAAAGATAAAAGAATTGATGACAAATCTTTAGAGAAACCAGGAGTGTTTTAAAATGATTAGTTTTAGAAGGAAAACACCTGTTCTTATGAAGGGGTAAATAAGGAAGAAGGAAGATGAGGGAGCATGTTAGTTTCTCTTCACTGGGAAGTAGGAGACAAGGCCATCTGCCAAGAAGGATGGGGTAAGGGACTTGAGTTGAAGTAGGTGTTGAGTTGAAAAGAGTGGTGGGATGTGGGAAAGTAATCTTTCCAAGAACAAGGAATTGAAAGACTCAGCTGACGTTGGAAAGCATACATTTGTACAAATTCCAATCTGAAAAGTTTTGAGACTTCTATTTAATCTTTAGCAGGCTTCCCAACTCTTCATGCAGGAAGAGAAAAGGTAGATGATTAATGCAGAAGTGTGGCTTCACATATCAGACAGGACAGAAACACAAGTAGACAAGACTTTGAGTCATTAAGACTTTTCGTCATTTCTACTGAAAGAATAGTAGAAATGATTTGACCATAGCATTTAAGCCGTAAAGGGAAGAAGAAAAGCTAGTAGAGAATTTATCAATTGTAATTAAAGAGAACAATCAAAGACCTAGAGATCTCAGCTAATTAAAGAGAAAATGTAATGGAAGTAACTGACCGAGTAGAGGAAGAGAAGGGTGTGGTTGTAGAGGAGAATAACATAGTTATCATTTCTAACTTGACAGAAATATTGATTGAAAACAAGATAAAGATACTTTGGTTTAAAATGATCATGAAACTGAGCTTCATCTACAGATGGGATGGTTTATTTCCTTTGGAAATTAAATTTCTCCAAGGTTATGGCAGGAGTTGCAAGAGAGAGGATAACAGCCAGTTGTTAAAATTGTCAAAGAGTGTGCATCAGTGACAGGAAGAATTGTGCATGATTACACTGTTTATGACCAGCAGGTGGTAGAGCTGTATGATATAATTCCAGAAATAATTATTTGATTTTTAAAGAAATGTGGGAAACCAAAAGTCCCAAATGGCAATTGAGAATAATATGAATGCCATTCGGAATGCTTTTAATTATTTAGGAGTGGGATTAGAAGAATACTGTTTAATTTAAGTGCCCTATTAATAAATATTATACACTCTTTTTTATAACTCATATGTTTCATTGTTAAAGTTATGTTCAATATGCGGATAATAGCACAATAAGTAAATAAAATAAATTTTTAAATTTAAATATAAGGCTAATGGAAGGCCTACTATTTTGTGAGGAACAGACCTATTTGGTGTTAGAACAGGGAGTCATCTTATTTGTCAATAGAAAAAGTATCTGCTAATTTAGTGCTAATATTTTATGTTCGTGATTAAAAAAAAATACTTAAAACCCCAGAAAAGTTGTCACCTAAGAATATTGCATATTTTCAAATGACCTGGGGTAAGAGGTGAAGGAGAAAGAATGAATGAAAGAAAAAGAAGGAAGCACGGAAAAAAGGAAAGGAAAGGAAAGGAAAGGAAAGGAAAGGAAAGGAAAGGAAAGGAAAGGAAAGGAAAGGAAAGGAAAGGAAAGGAAAGGAAAGGAAAGGAAAGGAAAGGAAAGGAAAGGAAAGGAAAGGATAACCTCTAGAAACTATTCAAAATAGCAGGTGGATTTTACATCCCCCAAGTCACTATTTCAGTTATTTGTCCCTTTTAACTGTTAAAAGGGACACTAGCCTATTAGAGGTCACAATGATTAAATGCCCATAGCAAAACAAACAGAAAAACAAAAAAACACTTTGCTGGCACGTTTGCAGTCAGAAAAGGTTAACTACTGTTTATATTTACAGATGATTATACTTTATAACAAAATGTTCAAAATATTAAAGAATTTATTGATAAATTATCAAAATATTAGAGTCACTTTTCAGGAAAAAAAATAGTGGAAAACAACACGCCAACATATTAAAAGAATATCTCTCCATGGTGGGATTACAGGTGCTCTTTTCAATAGCTTCCAAATTCTCTATAATGAACATCTATAAATAGTTTCTGGAGGCCATTCCTTTACTTATTTTCATTATTAACAACCTGTGATGCTAAATGGTCAATATTCCCTTTATAATTGGAATACAGAAATAAATACTTCTAAAATAAATATAAAAATAAAAGATGAATTATAATTGTAAAAAAATTGTTCCTGGGTCAGTATAATTGATAGGTTGATTCTGAAATAGCAGCCAGGGTCTACCCTAATCTCAAAGTGTCCATAATACATTTATGGGAAAGAAAAACACATACTTCAACAAAAATATCTATGAAATGATATGACTTTATTGTAAATATATGGGACTCTAAGTTTTATTTAAGCTTTAATTTTTCAATCCTTATTAAAATCTCTATAAACACTAATAAACATAAAATTTGCATGACCTGGTAATTATAAATTATCTTGATAAATCTAGTAAATAGATCTAGAAATTGCAGTCTTGATTTCTTTCAATACAATTTATCAGTTAGCTGCCAAAATAGGCATTAAGAGGAAAAAACTTTCATTCATTGATTTGTTAGTGCTAGGATTTTAGATGAATAGAATCTTCCTCGTCTTCTTCCTCCTCTTATCTTCATCCTGCCTAATGTGTACTGAGGATGATCTTTAGGTCAAACACTTCTCCAAGTATTTTAGATGTGTTAATTTATTTATCACCCACAATAAACCCAGGAGGTAAGTACTATTAGTACCCACAGTTGATACAAAAACTGAGCCAAAAAGAAGACTGGCATCTTGCCTGAGGTGTAACAGCCTGAATAGTGGACCAGGATTTGAATACAGGTAACCTGGCTGCACAGCCCAGCTTCAGCTCTCAATCACTGTGTTGTTTTAAGTATAATTTAGATTTTATTTTCCCATTGTAAGATAAATTATGTACCAGTTATAGAAGAATCATAAAAATGCAGGAAAGAGAATTTTTTTTTTTTTTTGAGACAGAGTCTAGCTCTGTCGCCCAGGCTGGAGTGCAGTGGCACGACCTCGGCTTACTACAACCTCTGCCTGCAAGGTTCAAGTGATTCTCCTGTTTCAGCCTCCCGAGTAGCTGGGATTGCAGGCATCTGCCACCTTGCCCAGCTAATTTTTATATTTTTAGTAGAGATGGGATGTCACTGTGTTGGCCAGGCTGGTCTCGAACTCCTGACCTCATGATCTGCCCGCCTCAGCTTCCCAAAGTGCTGGGATTACAAGTGTGAGCCACCGCACCCGGCCCATTTTTAATATTTGCATACTTTATTCAAATTTTTAAAATTGAGAGTATATAAAAAAGAGATTATGATACAGTCTTTAGTTCTCCCTGTCTCATTCAAGGCCTGATTTGTCCCCAGAACTAACACAACTTGCTTTTATCTCCCAGATCCCTGAACTCCTACAGTACTAAATGTATCACTTAATTTAGCACTTTCAAATTTTGTGATTTCAGTAATAAGGGTAAGCAGGCCAGCCGCAGTGGTTGTAATCCCAACACTTTGGGAGGCCGAGGCAGGCAAATCACCTGAGGTCAGGAGTTTGAGATCAGCCTGGCCAACATGGTGAAACCCTGTCTCTACTAAAAATACAAAAAATAGCCGAGTGTGGTGATGCACACTTGTAATTCTAGCTACTGGGGAGACTGAGGCAGGAGAATCACTCAAGCCTGGGAGGCAGAGGTTACAGTGAGCCTAGATCGCACATTTGCACTCTAGCCTGGGCCACAAAAGCAAAACTCTATCCAAGAAAAAGGGTAAGTGAATCTGTACTTTACAAAATACATACATACAACACGCGCACACAAATGCGCACACACACACACACACACACACACACACACACAATAGCAAGGCACTCTGTTCTTCTCACCAGTTGGTGAGAAAGAATGCCTCCCATCATAGGCTTTCAGCCCTTGGTTCTGCTATTATCTCTAAAAATCCTAGCCAGTCTAGGACTCCCTCTGAGTTGAAAAGGGCCTAGGTCCTCCAAAGGCTCAATTGAACACCTGCCCCTGAATTGCTAATCACCCACAGGATTAACTCATGAAAGAATTAACAACACGATCTTTTTTGAGAGAAGCCTGGACATGCCTTCCTTTCTGTCTAGAAATTAGTTACATTAAGACATCAGGAAAGAAAGAAACTCTACAGCTTTGACAGTCAGTACCAATGAGAACCTCAAGAACCTATTCATAGAATGGAATCACTCTTTCTAAGCGATTTGCTAAAATGCATTTTTCTGCCCTGGGCCACCAAAATATTAATCCTGTGTAGACATACTTTTAACAATTTGACATGAGAATTAATTGTCTTTTTCTCTTCAAAAAGAACAGAGTGCAGAGTACCTTGTCACTGTGAGCACGTACATGTGATTTTGTGGAGGAAAGTATGGATTTGCTATGCTTTTATCTTTAAAATAACTTTCAAAAGTAGTAAATTCTTATTGCCTGGCAGGTGCCGATTTTGTTTTTCCGTGTAATGGATATATAAAGGAAAACTGAAAAATGTTTTGAAAGCCTAGGCCAATCTAGATTAGAACAGAAGAACAGCATTTGATAGATAGCTTAAAAGATCAAGAAAGATGGTAGGAGGTACTCAACCTAACATGGACTTGGTTTATAGAGTTTTGGAGGAGAGAGAAGAGAAATTTCCCAGCAGCTTGTATGCCTGAATAAAGAATCAGAGAGACAGGGGGGAAGAGGCTTTAAAGTTACTTCCTCTGTGATATGAATGTAAACCCTTTTTGACACTGGTGTGAACCATTGCAGAAGAGATTTAAATTGCTTTTTAGTTTTCCTGCATTTCAGATTCGTGTCTCTTCGCCTGCAACAGCATGTTGAAATTGGCTAAAAGGCTGTCTGGCTTTGGGTGGGTGATAGCAAACTATCAACTGGGAAAACTCTTCCATTAATCCAAAACTCTAAACAGTAGAGAAGGTGCCATCCTACAGATAATGGCTATGAATGCATTTCTACTGAGAAGCAACTTACCAAACAGTAGTTTCACCAATTGTGGATTTTGTAGGTAGACACAACGGTGGAAAGGTCTTAAGCAGACAACAAATGTAACAGACAACACAGAGGTCTTATCCTGCCAGAAGAAAACAGAGTGCTTCAGTCCAGCTTCATCTGCAAATGAGTGTTACACTGAAGCTGAAGAATTACAATTAAAGAAGAAGACCAACAAACAGAAAACTAAAAGTCTGGGCAGGCTTTCTGGGAAATGAGCAGATTCTGTTTTGGTACAGTAAGTTCCACTCCTTAATTGTGTTTAATTAATCGTGAGTCTCTCCTGCTGTCCTGTTCGCATTTTCAATACTAACAGATAGTTTAAAAGTTCATGAAAAACAAATATTCTGAAAAAGTGCATGGATTTTAAAATTTTCCACCAAACTATACTTGTGCTTTTTATAACTTGCCTCAACAGCATCTAGTTTGAGCCACTAAGAAGGATAAGATATGAGTTTCAAAAGAGCCTCAATCAGAGCTACATGAACTCTACTAAAATTAAAGCAAGCATGAACATCAATTTATGGTAAAACTTGGGTGGAAGAATGATGAAATAAATAATGCTCTATGAAAGTTTATGGGGAAAATGTCCCAAATAAATCAGCAGTTTACAAATGAATAACTCATTTCAAGAGGGAATGAGATAATGTTGAAGATGAAGCTCACAGTGGCATACCATCCACATATACTTGCAAGGAAAAAATTGATCTTGTTTGTGTCCTAATTGAAAAGACCAACAATTAACAGCAGAAACAATAGCTCAACACCACAGGCATCTTAATCTGTTCAGCTTACACAATTCTGACCTAAAAATTAAAGCAGAGCAAACTTTCCATTTGCAAAGTGCCAAAAACGTTGTGCCCACTTGAGCTACAGAAAAAAGCAGAGTTTTCAATGGAAATTTAAAACAAGTAGCATCAATACCCTGAAGCATTTCTTTGAAGAATTGTAATAGGAGACAAACATGGCTTTACTAGTATGATCCTGAAGACAAGCACAATCAAAGCAATGGCTACGAAGAGGTGGAAGAGGTCCAGTCAAAGCAAAAGTGGATTAACCAAGAACAAAGGTCATGGCAGTTTTGGTGGATGCTGAAGGCATTTTGTGTGTTGACTTTCCAGGAGCTGGGGCAGGGGGGTGGTGCAAAAACAATAACATCTGCTTATTATGAGTGTGTTTTAAGGAAGTTTGCCAAGCTTTAGAAGAGAAACAGCTGGGAAAGCTTCACCAGAGAGTCTGCCTCCTCCATGACAATGCTCTTGCTCATTCCTTTCATCAAACAAGGGCAATTTTGTGAAAGTTTTGATGGAAAATCATTAGGCTTTCACCTTACAGTCTTGATTTAAATTCTTCTGACTTATTTTTGTTACCTAATATTTAACACGTCTTTAAAAGGCATCATTTTTCTTCAGTTACTAATGTAAAAAAAAAGTTGGCATTGACTTGGCTACATTCCTAACTCTCATTTCTTTAGGGATGGACTAAACAGCTAATATCATTTAGTCATTCTTGATATCATGGCTGATATCAAGACACTTTCAAAAGTGTCTTGAACTTGATGGGGCTTATGTTGAAAAACAAAGTTTGCAATTTTTGTCTTTTCATTCCATTTTTCCATGAATTTTTTGAAGTCCCCTCATATTTGGGTTGGTCCTTGTAAGAAGTAGTGTGCCATTTTTCTCTCATCTTTCTCAATGCTGAACATCTCAGGTCACAAGTGACTTTGTCAAGTGTCTTTCTTCCATGGCCCTGAGGTCTGCACTCAGTAACTCCTCAGTAAGTGACGTTTGTATTCTCCCATCCTTAACCCCTAACTCACCTCTGTGCTTGTCCATTTTCCCCATCACACAACCCCTGTCTAAAAGAAATCTGTGAATTTTCCCCATGAGAAAGCTAACAAAGTCCTAACCCCAAATGAAGAGTGGGTTCTTTCCTTCCTCCAAACAAGTTATATAAAATGCTTTTCTAAGCTTCACCAGTACGGTATACTTCTGTTTTGTTTGTTTGTTTGTTTGTTTCAGAAGATATATTATTCTGCTAAGAATCCTAGTGGAATCATCAGAGGTCACTACTACTAAGAAGAGCATTTTAACAAAAGACCCTTCCTCGAGGACCTCTGCACTTTCTGACAGAGTGAAAATTAAAAAAAAAAAATTCTCTAAAAAGGAGAAAATCAAATGAAAGTCATTCCAAAAGAGCACCATATGGTCCACAAGATGTGTGGGTATGGAAGACTCATGTGATGAGGGAAACACACAGATTCTGGAAATCAAAAATGAACCCCCACCCCCCACAAAGTAGGTCATCCCTCATAGCCAAATTCTGAGACCAAATTTCTCATCGCATACTTCTAATTTAGTTTACCTCTGTTGGCATAAGTGTGTTCATTTAAAAGTGAATTTCATTCTCACCTCAGCATGGCTCATATTTGTGGTATAGCTAAATGGCTTCATCTTGAGGGTGATGTTGTGCAGCATATGTTACTAAAGTATAGCATCATCTTCTGATTTGAAAAAAAAGAAATGTACATTTGAACTCACTTTGGAAGCATATGTACACAAAATTGCTCTCCTTTACAATAGCTAGCATTGTCATAAAAATTGAAAGTAGGTTCAGAAGTAGGAAAGAACTCACATGGCTTCCTTCAGGACAGGGTTTCTCAACCTTGGTACTATTGACATTTGGGGCTAGATAATTTTTAATAGATTTCACTTTTTAGAGCAGTATAAAATTCGAGCAGAAGGTACAGAGGAGTCCCATCTACCACTGTACCCAATAATTCCAATAATATTTTGTAGGGAGATGTCTTATGTGTTTTAAGGCATTTAGCAGCATCCCTGGCATCTTCCACTAGATGCCAATAGCATCTTGCAGTTGTGAGGACCAAAAATATCACCAGACCTTGTCAAATGTCTCCTGGTTAAAATCACCAGGCAAAATCACCCCTAGTTAAACATTATTCTTTCAGAGTTGGGCCTTACCCCTACAGGAAAGATAGAAGGTAGATTCTGTCTTTGAATTTATCAAGGAGCATGATTTTTAACCCTACTCTATAAAATAGTACAACATGGGTAGATGTTTTGTGAGTATTGATTTCTTCAGATAAAGCCACCATAAATTCATTATGTGTTTGAGAAAGATGAGACAGTTGGAGATAGGGTAGAAGAGATGTCAGGAGGAGGCCAGGAATGCTCCATAAGAAAGACATACACAGTGGTAAGCCAGGGTCTATCTCCAGCTCTGCATGTTCACAAGCTCAATATAGCTCAATAATTACCAGCTAATTGATCAGACTCGGAGTTTCAATTCACAGGAAAAAAACTCATGAGACATTATTAAATGGAACAACCATTGATAATTTGTAAATCTGCAATGAAAACATCATAAAAAGGATCGTAAAAAGGATCAAAATCCATATGAGCTTTACCTGCGCAATTTCCTCCAGTAGGTTAGGTTGCATGGAAACTAAATTGTCAGAGATTATGCTGTAAATACGAAATCAAAACAGGGAAAGTAGGACTTGTGATCCGATAGTTTAAAAGGCATCAGGCTGATTTACTCAGCCTGGTATACTCATCTCCATAGTGAGGCACTTCCCCCTTCAGCTCTGGAGAAAGTCATACCTGAATTAGTATTTCCACAAGTTAATGGGCGGAAAAAACATCCAAGAAGCTTGCTAAATTCAAATTTGTGGGCTCCATTCCCAGATATTCTGATTTACTAGGATGGAGGTGGGGCCGGTCATCAACATTTCTAACAAACATCCCAGGTGCTTGTGAAACGCAGACCTGCAGTCTCCTTTGTATCTGCCTTTTTCCCTTTGCTTCTGTAAGGTTCTGCTCGCTCTGGTTAACACAGTCTTTCTCTTGACATGTTAACACCTTCAGAAGTTGCAGTAAAGCCTGCCAGCCTGGAAAACTCCCTGTCTCTGTAGGTAATGCTGGAAATATTGGTATTGATTTCCACTCTATCAAAATGTCAGCATATCTCCCTTATTTCCTTACTGGGAATGAAGGAAGGCAGAAGGTAGAGACACCACAATGTCAGTCCCATGTGACACCTACAGGTAGTAAAAAGATGATTTTCTTAAATTATTGTTGAAATAGCAAACTTGAGGAAAGGTTGTTCCTCTCTTTTAAGCAGGCTATGACTTTTTGTTGTTGATTTTAGGTTATTGATTTTAGTGAAATTACCAAACCGGAGAGCAGAATATTACATACTAAGTAATAGGCACCCTGACTTGTCACCAACTCCCCCAATTAACTAAACTGAATGTCCTGTTCTTCATATCATAAGCCCATCTGTCCATCTATTCTATAAACATTTACTGAGTATTATTGGGATAGTTGTTATTTTTCAGGTTTTGAGATGTAAACTCTGCACTCTAGGGTGCATAGTTGTAGGATGGGGACTACAGAGGGAGTAGAGAAATAAATAAAGGACGCTCTGGGTGGAAGAAAAGAGAAATAACCTAACTCTAATAGGGTAAGTGTGGTCCGAGAGTGCAGGGAAGGCAGAAAGGCTTCTCTGAGTAGGTTACTCGTGGACCGTACAGAGGGGCTGAGGAGAAGCCCATCACACACAGGAAGGAAGAGATGACATTCAAAAACGATGAAATGTGAAGTGCAAAGACAGAGTACAGTGAGAGAGACTGGGGCTTCCTGAGATCTCTCAGTGACTTGTTTGGCTGAAATAGGAGGTGCATATGGAGATGTATCATGTCGGGAGGTAAGTAGGAGACACTCCATGAAGGGTCTTGTACAAAATGCTGAGGACTTTTGACTTGGTGAATTAGTGTAGAAATGAGTTCTTAGTTATTTTAAGCAAAAGAAAGGATATGAGTGGGTGTATGTTTAAGAGAGACCACCCTGTAACAAAGTGGTGGTTTCCTAGAGTCAGACACTCAAGAAGAGGCTGAAAGGTTGGCTTGAGAAAATATCATGAATAAGGATAAGGCACGGGGTTGTCTTGCCCAACATGAAACATAAAAGTTTTAAAACCTTCATCCTCTGAACAATCCATTTGCTTTAAGAACATTTTCTGGCAGTGCTCAGACTCTGTTGCACAGCAAAGAAAGATGATGATTGAATACACTCACCGTTGTCATGTATAATTTTTAGACCTTGGAAGTGACAGTTTGTACATTTGAACAAGAGGTGTGGGCGAAGAAAATAATGAGGAGGGAGGAAGGAGAAGTGTCAAATAGTATATGAAGAGCATATATTACATTTGAAGAGCATATTTGTAATGGTAGTTAGGAAGTGAAAAAAAGCTAGAGAGATGGGCTGTGATAGGATGTGATACCGAAGATTAACATATAAGCACCAGTGAGGGGTTGGGAGAAGGTGGGGATGGTTAACGGGCACGAAAAATAGAAATAATGAATAAGACTATCTGATAGCACAATAGAGTGGTCGTAGTAAATAATAATGTAATTATATATTTTAAAATAACCTAAAGAATGTAACTGGATTGTTTGTAACTCAAAGGATAAATGCTTGAGGGAATGGATACCCCATTCTTCATGATGTGCTTATTTCACATGGCATGCCTGTATCAAAACATCCCATATACCCCACAAATACATACAACTACTACTTACCCACAAAAATGTTAAATAATTTTAAAAATTAAAAAAATATATAAGAGGCAGAACAATCCTAGGTGATGAGTCAACATTGTATACAACTATTGCAGGAAATCCCTGCAATAGATGGCCTCTCAAGTATATTTGTAATCCACCACTCACACTCTTTCTCTTACTCCTGAAGCCACAGTGGGCAGGTGACAGACCCTATGTCCATGTTCATGACACTGTGTTCATGATACCGTAGACCAATTGGACCAATTTCTCATTTTAGGAATCTGACATAAAAATATCAACCATTCTGTTTTGCTTGAACTCTGGTGCTGTGGAGCATTATCATCTTTGACATGTGCCTGTTCAGCAGAAGAAAAAAAAATGATCGAGAGAGAGAGACAGAAAGCATGCAAATATGCAGAGAGAAACAGAAATGAGAACCTTTACGTCCATGAGGGAGAACTCTATTTTTCCCAATGGCTTTTCAGTTCTCGGTCCATTTCCTTGGGTGGTCTGCCTGTAATTTGTTTACCTGAGCTGGACTTCTGTGATATAATTCTTTAGGGAAGAAAGTTCACCCACACTCATAAATTAAGCACTTCAAATTTAAGTAACTTTATTCACTTATCAGCTTGGCTAAAGTGTTACCATTAAATAACAGCTTCCATGTGGAGGTAGAGAAAAAGTATTCTCATATTCATTTGGAAAATAATATATATAGGCACCATCTTTTTGAAGGGAAAATTGGCAACATCTGTAAACATTTCATATGTACATTCCTTTTGACATAGAGATTCCATGTTACATACTCTCAAATGTAAACAATTTTCTCAATGTACAGTTCTATCCATTGCAATATTTTTTGTAATATTAAAAAACTAGAAACATGTTATACATCCACAGAGACTAGCTAGTTACTTACATGATGATACACATACACAATGGAATACCTATACTACACAGTCCTCAAATAGAATGAAATATGTCTATATTTGCTAATATATAAATATTTCTAAGACATATTATTAAATGAAAAAGCAAGGCACCAAAGAGTGTGCATACTGTAATTCTGTTTGTGTACATTTTATAAGTGTATACTTATATATGCAGTTATACCCATGATATTTTCTGGATACACAACAAATTGGTTACAGTGATTAATTTGGGGAGAAGAACTTGAGTGACCTGTGAGATGAAGGAGAAAAGAAGCTTTTTTCTTTTTTCTTCTCAACTTTTCTTTCAGATTCAGTGGCTACATAGGCAAGGCTGTATTGTGTATGCTGAGGTTTGGGGTGTATGGTACCCATCATCCAGGTAGTGAGCACAGTACCCAATAGTAGTTTCTCAACGCTTGCCTTCCCTTTCCTCTCACCACCCTGGTATGGTCCCCAGTGTCTACTGTTCCCATCTTTAGGTCTGCGTGTACCCAGTGTTTAACTCCCCCTTATAAGTGAGAACATGCAGTATTTGGTGTTCTGTTTCTACATTAGTTCACTTAGGATAATGGCCTCCAGCTGCATTCATGTTACTGCAAATGACATAAGTTCATTCTTTTTATGGCTATGTAGCATTCCATGATATATATGTACCACATTTTCTTTATCTAGTTCACCATCAATGGGCACCTAGGTTGATTCCATGTCTTTGTTATTGTGAATAGTGCTACAATGAACATACAGGTGCATGTGTCTTTTTAGTAGAATGATTTATTTTCCTTGGATATATACCCAGTAATGAAATTCCTGGGTCAAATGGTAGTTCTATTCTTAGTTCTTTGAGAAATCTCCAAACTACTTTCCACAGTGGCAGAACTAATTTACATTCCCACCAACAGTGTATGAGTGTTCTGAGAAAAGAAACTTTTTTTCTTTTCAGTCTATGCCTCCTTTATATGCTATTCATTTTTTTAGTATGTCCATATGTTATGTTGGTTCAAAGAATAAAATAACTTGCTTTCAATAGCAGTTCTAATATGGGTCATTTATAGCAAGGCTACTCAAAGTACTGGTCCATGACAAACTCAGGTGTGTATGTCAGAATGTAAATCAACACATTGTTTCCTTCAGCAAACAGTCTCCCTATTAAAAAAAAAAAAAAAAAAAAAAAGTCAGCTGAACTAAACAGTGTGCTTGGTGATATAGTTGATCTACATTCCAGGGCAACCTCCTTATCCCTCACTGGCTAGCATCAAACAGTCCTCATGTGATTTTCAGACCACACTTTAAATAACAGTGATTTTATACTTTAATATGATTTTAAAACAAATTCTCACTTTCCCAAGTTTACTTGCATGTTAAGACTCATTCTTTGCTTTGGAGCATAACAAATTTCAAAAATATGGTAAAGTTATTTTCTTAAGCAGAATTATTTTCTTAATGTCCCTGGTTCATGTACGCACTCACGGGACCAGGCTGACAGTGGCTCTGTCATCTTTAACAAGTAGCACTGTGTTTCAATAGTGGCTTTAAGAGTAGCACTGTGTTTCAACAGTGGCAAGAACTAGGATACAGTCTCACCTAGATGCCAGGCTCCTGGGATAGTCCCTTGCTGGACAGCTCCTTCCTAGAAACAATTTCACACTATGGAAGGGAAATCATCCTTTGGCTAGCTCTGTCATAGCAGTCTTTTTTTTTTTTTTCTTTTTCTTTTTTTATTATACTTTAAGTTCTAGGGTACATGTGCACGTTGTGAACTTAAAGTATAATTATCTGTTCCAGAAATCAGATGCACTATTCCCAAATAAGCATTTTAATATAATAAGTGTTATAATTTTGATGATTAACTTTAAATATACTTTTTTTAATTGAAATTGTTCTCAATTTTTTTTTATACTTTAAGTTCTAGGGTACCTGTGCATAACGTGCAGGTTTGTTACATATGTATATTTGTGCCATGTTGGTGTGCTGCACCCATCAACTCGTGTGCACCCATCAACTAGTCATTTACATCAGGTATAACTCCCAATGCAATCCCTCCCCCCCGCCCTCCCCATAATAGGCCCCGGTGTGTGATGTTCCCCTTCCCGAGTCTATATATGGGTGAAATACCTTCCTTAACAAGCTATGAATGACAATCAATATAACATTTTCTAGAGTATATTTAACTTGAGAAAATAAGGCAACATGGTAACTAGCTGACGACATAATGTGATACAGTAACCTAATCTATTCTGGGGTCCACATATTTTTGATGGTCTCCTCAGCCTACTGCAAATAGCTCACCCACCCTAGTCAATCAACCCTGAAAATTTTGTTTAAATTCCATAACCCAAACTTTTGTCCATTGCCCCTAAATATCTGGGCTGATTAGGGAGACAAAAACCAGTTAGGGGTGGCGAAGGTGGCCACTTTGGCCATGTGCACGTGGAGAATAAAGGTCAATCAGTAAAGAGAAGATAATAAAGGTGACCCACAAAGGGAAGTAAGTGGAAATGAGTAATCATGCGGCCCAGAAGCAGTATTTACTGATAAAGTGCGATCTTCCTCTAGAAGGCTTTTCTGTTCTTGGTTCTATTTCACCAAGTTCTCCTTGTGTTCCTTATATCCTGATGACTAATTACCTCTTCGTTTTTTGTTTAATAAATTCATTTGAATATGTTTCTGTTATTCGCAAATAGCCGTAGGACAACTGTTTATCATTCATTCCTTCCAAATTTCTTGCTCATACAAATCAGGTGGTAAAGGAAAATCTTCATTAGGCCTATAGAATTCAGATGTCTACAACTTCTTTATTAGGGCCTCTAAGTCTACTTTTTGAGCAATTAATGCAGAGAGGGTCTGCTCCCATCTTTTGCTCATACAGATTTATCTCTTGCAAGAATAGATATGAGGCATGGAATAGTTGGCAATTTCGCTTTTAAAAATATATTTTCTGCTTTCTTATGTTTTTACCTCATGTAGCACTCGTAGTCTCAGTTTGTGCTTGCACCCCAACTTTGTACAAGATATACTGGACTCTAAAATGTGTGAAGTTACCTAACCTGCACTAAATTCTTCATCCTGTGGTTCTTCCCTGATTGTAAATTCACAATAAAAAGTCCTCCAAGTTTTTGTTTGAATGACAACCAAACTCATATTGCTGATTTTGACCCTGCAGTTGTAACACTAAACATGTTTCTTTCTTAGGCCCACATTTATAAGGAAATAAAATTGTTTGAAGATCAATAACTTTAATTAGCCATTGTCAAGAATCAATTCTTTTATACTAAAATGCTGAGAATATTTTTCTTTAACCTACTTGCCTCACCAGATGAATATTTTTCTTCTAGGTGGATTTATCAGAATACATGTATACTCATTCTAAAGATGTATCCAGTGATCATAAAGAACATCGGTCTCATGACTTTATAATATAGACAAACTCCCTGATATGGTCTGACTTCATGTCCCCACCCAAATCTCACCTTGAATTGTAATAATCCCCACGAGCCATGGGAGGACCCAGTGGGAGGTAATTAAATCATGTGGATTCAATTGAAAACAATTAGCGCAATTATCCTTACTCAGTCCCTTCTGACACTCCCTCTCTATTATACCTGCAGACCTGCAGCCACATGGTGATAGTTATGTGAATATCAAATTCGATTATTCTAACAAAGGCTTTAATTGGAGACTGTCATTTGCTCTCAATCTCATTCTAAGTGATACTGATTCTCTATTTCTAACTTTCTCCTCCAACAATGGTGGTCTTCTTAGATCTCTAGTCCTTTTATGTTATTGTTCTGTGTAATGGCCTGTTTTAAGAATTTCACATTTTTCTTCAAAAAATTAGCCAGGCGCGGTGGTGGACCCCTGTAGTCCCAGCTACTCGGGAAGCTGAGGCAGGAGAATGGCGTGAACCCGGGAGGCAGAGCTTGCAGTGAGCTGAGATCACGCCACTGCACTCCAGCCTGGGAGACAGTGAGACTCTGTCTCAGAAAAAAAATAAAAAGAATTTCACATTAGCAAATGTCTTATTGACAACTTAAATGTGGTGGTAATGTGCTTAATAATTAATTGCTTTCTATTTTATATACATATATTTTTAAAAACCCAACACACTATTTTTTAGATACATTCTCACTCTGTCACCCAAGCTGAAGTACAGTGGCATGATCATAGCTTACTGCAGCCTCTAATGTCTGGGCTCAAGCAACCTTCTTGTCTCAGCCTCCCAAGAAGCAGGGACTACAGGTGCTTTGCCACCATGCCTGGGTATTTTATTTTTATTTTTTTGTAGAGATTGTTCCTCACTTTGTCGCCCAGGCTGGTATCAAACTCCTGGTTTCAAGTAATCTTCCCACCTCAGCCTCCCATAGTGCTGGGATTACAGGCATGAGCCAACATGCCCAGCACTGACCATTTTGATTGGGTACATTTAGAGGATTTTAGCGGTATGTCAAGAGAGATTTGAGTTTGGAGTTCACTCTCCCAGAATTGTGCTAAATAAAAAAGCCCTTTTCACAATCCTGTTACTCTTCTGACCTCTTCTATTAACTTCTGGTCTTTTCTTGTTGTTTCAACTTCTGTGGGTCTTAGTTTCTTCATCTGAGGAATCAAGGATATTTGACTATCTAGTTCATAAAGTCACATCTAACTCCAAAATTCTCATTACCTTATTAGCAAATCAGTGTTTTCTCCTTGTTACATATATCTTTGGAAATCCCTCACAGAGAAATAATCAAGAATAGGTGCAAATATTTTCATTCATCATTAATTAATTTCTCAAAGCACCAGTTTTCACATAGATAAAAAGATTTTTTTAGACCAAGTTAGGACCCATGATGCCACTATACATATGACAGATTCTTGTTGCCATTTCAATTTAGGAATTATTTTTTGCTACAAATAAATTTGTATGTTTTCTGTTGTCAGAAACCAAAAACTCTAGAACCCCACTGTCACTCCCAGCTATACGAAAGCTTAAAGCCAAATCCATTGTCCAAATGTTGTAATATGCCTACTGCTATGGCTGAGGAAAGCATCTCTTTCCTTTCAGTTGGATTTTGTTCTCTATTATCCTCAAATGCCTTAATTGAAGAGTTTTAATTTGTAGGTATGAGCAAAATGCAAGACTTCAATTAACAGTACAATCTTGAATTCCATGCTGATACATTTGCAGGTTCTTGGTTACATATTAATTGAATAACTTGCAGTTGTTCACCTCCCAGTACATTAACAGAAGCCATGAGTTAACATTTATTCTCTCCATATGCATCTCTTTCCAAAGACTAAGGAGCTGTTCTGAGGTATTGGAGTATGAGAAGATGGTCTCATAGAACCCATCCATAGGGAGCCAAAGTGGAAAAACCATCCAGAAATGGTAGCAGTTTATGTAAAAACCACTTGCTCATGTGTGCTCAAATGGAACTGCTTTGCATAAGCAGATCCTTTAAGTTCCCCAGGCCTGCAGAGTCTCCATTATTCTTGTATCCCAGGGGATATCCTCAATGCTGAGAAATATGTTCTTATACTGAGAGCTGTAGCTGTTCAGTTCCTTTCTTTCTCAATGTCCTTCTTTCTTTCTTGACCCAATGATTATGATATTTTCTCATCAAGTCAAAGCAGCTACATACAAGGTTAATAGTGTCCAACATATGTAAGCAGAATTGTAACCACTTCTCTTTTGCACTATTACTCTCCTATATCCAGTATGAACTCAGCTGCTAAGGAGAACAAAACAAAATGTGATGGTAATTTTTGAGAGGCAACTGAAAAAACAGATTAGTCGATTTAATAAATTCAAGAATGTATTCAATTACTGAAATTTTTTCTTTCTGGTTGTGTAAGTCTTCATTAAGTACTAAAAAAGTAGAAATAGGATTTAATTTCATCTAAAGGAATTCAGTTTAACTTAGACTTCCAGTTAAGTTATAAAAGCCTCCAATGAAGATGTCAAGATATTAATCTGAATATTTCTTAAAAAGGAAATGAAATCTAAAAAGTTTTTAAACATGTATGTGCATTGCCTCTAGGCCCCACACGTTAGCCTCAACTTTGGAACTACAAATACTCTTTACTCAATCAGATTTTGAAAATACTTATATTCATTTATTTGTCTAGTTTCATTTGCTGTATTCCAGTTTTAGGAGAAAGAGGCACATTATAAAAAAAGATCATCTTGACACATTTCAGAGGAAATTCTGAACCTGCTACATATTCAGCTTACTGCACTATCACATCAAAAGATTTATTGAATGCTATTTAAAACAATGGTGTGGTTCCAGCTCAAGATGGCTGACTAGAAGCAGACAGTGTGCATTTCTCTCACATAGAGGAAATAAAGCACCAAGTAAGTATTAACATTAACTGGATTGTTTGAGAGATCATGCTGGGATTCACCAGGGAAGCAATGGGACCCATGGAGAGCAGAGAGGAGAGAAACTGGGTAGCTACTTGAGTCATTGATGTACAGTGCACGATCTGTACAACTCTCAGCTTCCCAATAGAACACTTCCCATAATCTAGTTCAGAAGAGCCTTTTTGGTTTCCATTTGTAGCTTTGATCAGCCCAGTCCTACTCAGTCTCAAGGGCTTAGAAAATTTTGTTTAACTAAAGAAACTCCTGATGTCTGTCAAAGTCACACAACAGATAATATTCACTATGAATTATAACTACTTTCTTTTACATTATCACTCTCCTATATCCAGATGAACTCAGTAGCTATGGAGGACAAAACAAAATGTGATGGCAATTTTTGAGAGGAAACTAAGGAAATAGGTCAATTATACTTTCATTCTATGAATCCAGTATCACCTTAATACCAAAATCAGGCAAGAACAAAACAAAAAAAGAAAACTGTAGGACAATATCCCTGGTTAATACAGATGAAAAAATTCTCAAAAAAAAAAAAAAACTAGCAAACTGACTCCAACAATGCATCAAAAAGGTAATTCACCATAAGCAAGTGGGCTTTAATCCAGGGATGCAAGGATTGTTCAACATATGCAATCGATAAATTTGATTCACCACATAAACAGAGTTAAGAACAAAAACTATATGATCGTCTCAATTGATGTAGAAAAATGACTCTATGAAATTCAACATTGCTTTATAAAAAAATCCTCAACAAACTAGGTATCAAAGGAACATACCTGAAAATAAGAAAAGTCATCTATGACAAACACACATCCGACATTATACTGAACGGGAAAAGGTTGAAATCATTTCTGCTAAGAACTGGAACAAGAAAAGGATGTCCGCTGTCACCATTCTAATTCAGCATAGTACTGGAAGTCCTATATCCAGAGCAGCCAGACAAGAGAAAGAAATAAAAGGCATCCAAATTGGAAAAGAAGAAGTCAGACTATCTCTGTTCACTGACAACATGACCACATACCTAGAAAACCCTAAAGACTCTTCTAGAAGTCTCCCAGAATTGATAAGCAACGTTGGTAGTCTCGGGATACAAAAACAATGTACAAAAATCAGTAGTATTTCTATATGTGAATCATGTTCAAGCTGAGAACAAAATTAATAACTCAATCACATTTACAATAGCTACAGTAAGATACCTAGGAATACATTTAACCAAGGAGGAGAAAGATCTCTACAAGGAGAACTATACTCTATTGGTGGGGATGTAAATTATTTCAGCCATGGTTTGGATATTTCTCAAACAATTTAAAACACAGCTACCATTTGACCCAGCAGTCACATTACTGGGTATCTCCCCAGAGGAAAATAAATAGTTTTATCAAAAAGACACCTGCACTCACATGCTTATTGGAGCACTATTCACAATAGCAAAGTCATGGAACCAACCTAAGTGTCCACCAACAGTTGACTGAATAAAGAAAACGTGAGAGAGATATATATATATATATACACACACACACACACACAAACACGTATATGTGTGTATATATATGTGTGTATGTGTGTGCATATATAGATGTGTACACTATGGAATATTATGCAGCCAATAAAAGAATGATATTATGTTCTTTGCAGCAACATGGAAGGAGCTGGAGGACATTATCCTAAGTGAGTTAACTCTGAAGCAGAAAATCAAATATTATATTTTTTACTTACAAGTGGGAGCTAAACAACATGTACAGTTGGACATAAAAATGGAGAGAATATTTGATCAACATGGGGATTGGGGGAAAATGGAGATAATAGACTATGGGGGCTCCAAAAGGGATGAGGTCTAGTGAGATAAGGATGAGAGCTGAAAAACTATCTGCTGGGTACAATGTTCAATATTCAGGTGATGGGTACTCTAGAACCCCAATCCCCTCTCTTTTGCATGTAATATCCATGTAACAAACAAGCACATGTATTCCCAAATTCTAAAGTTAAAACAGTAAAATGAAAAATCATGTTACATCATATGAGGATCTCACATCCCTACAAAACATTTAATTATCTCAGTTTCCTGTTCTTTTTCAGTCAGGAATAAGGAAAAAATACACTATTTAGAAATAATCTCAACAGTAAGAGTTAGGACAAAAAAGTTTTTAGTTCACTCCTGAGTTATATGCTACTTCTTTTTTTTTTTTTTTTTTTTGAGACGGAGTCTCGCTCTGTTGCCCGGGCTGGAGTGCACTGGCCAGATCTCAGCTCACTGCAAGCTCCGCCTCCCAGGTTCACGCCATTCTCCTGCCTCAGCCTCCCGAGTAGCTGGGACTACAGGCGCCTGCCACCTCGCCAGGCTAGTTTTTTGTATTTTTTAGTAGAGACGGGGTTTCACCGTGTTAGCCAGGATGGTCTCGATCTCCTGACCTTGTGATCCGCCCGTCTCGGCCTCCCAAAGTGCTGGGATTACAGGCTTGAGCCACCGCGCCCGGCCGTTATATGCTACTTCTAAGCTACTTTTCCTTAGCAAATAAAAAGCTCATGACTTTATGAGAATATATAAATGAGACCCACAACCTCTGATTTGAAACTAGTTTATGGAAAGTCTAAATTGAAAATGGGAACGTGAATTATTTCATTATATCTTCACGTTTATTTGAGGCTCTAATAGAAATGTTCCCCATAAGCAGATTTTGTACTGCCCCAAACCTGAATAGTGCCCAATCTTCCATACTCCAAAGGACTTCCTCAGCGTTGGGAAATTCATTTGCTTTCTCAGGAATTTCCTCCATCCACCCAGCAAACCAACAAACTGACTGCACAAAGACCAGCATTCAGCAGTCCATCTTACCTGAATTTGCATCCTCACTCTGAGTTTGCCCCTCCGTACTGCTTTGTCCTCGTAGTACTTATCATTGCCTGACATGATTTTAGTTATTTGTTGATTACCTCTTTTCCAAACAAGAATGCAAACTTCAGGGGTGACTGGATTTTTGACTGTTTTATCCATAGCTCTAACCACAGCACTTAGAACAGTACAGAATACATAGAATTCACTCAATAAATACTTTTTGATTATATATATTGATAAATAAACATTGGCAAATTCCACTAGTGAGGTGTTCTTCATTCTACTTTATTATACATCTAGGAGGAATAAGAATGCTAGCTGAAGTGATTCATTTTTTATGGCACTATGAGTTATTAAGTGAATGCCAGTGAACCCTTAGAAGTACTTTTTATTATTTAAAATATCCTGCTTTCGTAAGTATTTGATAATGCATCTCTTTTTGTTGTTGTTGTTGTTGTTGTTGTTTCCTAATCATTTGTCTAGGCACTAACTGAAAAATCTAAATTCTTAATATCAAAATTTAAATTCATCCAAATAAAATATTTTATTTCACTTATCTGACCAAACCAGAGACATCAGCAAAGCTATACTGTGAGTGTTAAATGAATTTTTTTTCCCTCATAGGACACTAAATAGCATTTTTATAAATTGCAAAGTTCTATTAAAAATTGGCAAAGTAAGGCCAGGCACGTTGGCTCACCCCTGTAATCCCAGCACTTTGGGAGACTGAGGTGGGCAGATCACAAGGACAGGAGTTCGAGACTAGCCCAGCCAACATGGTGAAACCCCATCTCTACTAAAAATACAAAAATTAGCTGGGCATGATGGTGGGCACCAGTAAGCCCAGCTACTTGGGAGGCTGATGCAGGAAAATCACTTGAACCAAGGAGGTGGAGGTTTCAGTGAGCCGAGATCACGCCACTGCCCTCCAAGTTGGGTAACAGAGCGAGATTCTATCTCAAAAAAAAAAAAAAAAAAAAAAAAAGGCAAAATAGAATCACTGGTTCTTATTTTTTAACTTCAAACTTTTAAAGTTTAATTTTATTTTTAATTTACACCTAATAATAGTACATATAGAGTACAGTATGATGTTTCAATACATGTATACATAGTAAATGACCAGATCAGGATAATTTACTTCTCCATCACTTCAAACATTTATCATTTCTTTGTTTTGGGAACATTAAAAAGTCTCTCTTCTAGTTATTTTGAAATATGCAATTACAATATTTTTGACTATAATCACCTTACTGTGCAATCGAAAACCAGAGCTTATTCCTTCTATCTGTAATTTTGTCTCTGTTGGCCATTTTTCTCCCCAGCGTTTGGTAATCAATATTCTACTCCATGCTTCTATAAGATAAGCTTTTTTAAATTTTGCAAATGAGTGAGATCATGCTGTGTTTGTCTTCCTGTGCCTGGCTTATTTCACTTAACATAATGTCCTCTAGGTTCATTCGTGCTGCCACAAATGACAAGATTTAATTCTTTTTTATGGCTAAGTATTATTTTATCCATTCATCTGTTGATTTAGGCTGATTCCATATCTTGGCTATTAATGAAGAGTGTTGCAATAAATATGGGAATCAATTTATCTCTTTGACATACTGATTTTATTTCCTTTGAATATATACTCAGTGGTAGGATTGCTGGATCATACAGTAATTATATTTTTAATATTTTGAGGAACTCCTGTAGTGTTTTTTATAATGGCTGTACTAATTTACATTCCCATCAACAATGTATGTGTTCCCATTTTTCCACATCCATGCCAGCATTTATTTTTTGTTTTTGTAGTAATAGCCACTCTGATAGGTGTGAGATGATAGCTCAATGTGGTTTTGAACTGCATTTCCCTGATTAGTGATGTTGAACATTTTTTCATATATCTATTGTCTATTTAAGTATTTTGCCCATTTTCAATGGGCTTATTTGTTTTTTTGCTAGTAAGTTGTTTGAGTTCCTTTTACATTCTGGATGTTAATCATTTGTCAGATGCATAGGTTGCAAATATTTTCTCCCATTCCGTATGTTGTTTCTTCACTGTGTTGATCATTTCCTTTGCTGTGCAAAAGGTTTTAATTTGTGATTCTCATTTTAACAGGTGTAATTAACATTCTTTCCTTAATTTATATTTATTTGAGATAAAATTTAATTTTATTCCATTTCATTCATCATGAATAAAACAATTTTATAGTGTAATGAATAAATATGCCTAAATAATATCTAAAACATAAATTATCAGTTTATTTAATGACAAAGCCAAAAAAAAACTCTGTAAACTTCTCTCAGATCAAAAAATATATTACCAGTATCTCAGAAATTCCTGTTTCTTCCCTGTCCTTCCCACCCCCAGTGGGATTCACCATTCTGAATTTTATTATAATCACTTTATTGATTTTTCTCTGAAGTATTACTATCACATTATAATTCCTAACCAATGTTGTTTGATGTTATCTATTTTTAAATTTTTATGAATGGAATCATGCATTCTGTTATCTCCTTTCCTCAATATTATACCACTAAAATTCATTAATGCTGTTGTGTGAATATGCAATTCATTCTGTTATTTATACAATGAAATCTATATTGTTTTTCTACTGTTCTACTGTTGATGGTTATTGATATTATTTCCAGGGTTTGTTTGTTACTAACAGTGCTGTTATGAATATTCTTGAATAGGTATGTTATACTTAAGCATGCATTTCTCTAGAATTTATGTCTGAGACTAAAATTGCTGATCATGAATTTCTAGTAATATAATTAACTCTTAAACATGTGTTCAGAATGGTTTTACCAATTCACACTTCCACCAACAATGGACATATACTCCCATTACATAGCACCGACCCCTAGGATTATAAGACTTCTTAAAGTTTGTCAATATACTAGGTGCATAGTAGTACCTCATTATGGAATTTTTTTACGCTTATCTGATGGCTAATCAGATTGGACATTTATTGGTCATTTGAATTTCCTCTTTTGTAACTTCTGTCTAGTTTTTTTTTCTTTGTTTTTAATTGATTCTGAGTCAATGTATTCTAGGTATACTAATAGCCAATTATACGTGTTGTATATATATATTTTATCTCTCTAGGTTGCTTTCACTTGTGTCTTGATGATCAGATATTCTTAAGTTTAATGAGGTTAAATTTATTAATCTTTTATTTAAGGTTAGTGGGGGTTTGTGTCCTATTTAAAAAATCATTCCCTACTCTTAGGTCATGAAGATAGCATCCTATATTATTTTGTAAAATCTTTATCGTTTCAATTTTTACACATAGATTTATGACATATTTACAATTTATTTTTAGGAATGATACAAAGTAGTAAGTCAAATTTTTTCACCACAAAATATGCTAAGTGTGTAAGATAATGCATATTTTAATTAACTTGATTTGGTCATTCCATAATATTTACATATTTCAAAGCATCATGTTATACATGATAAAAATAATTATTTACAACAAAATATTTTAATACCCTCTAGATGATTTAGCAGCATATTATAAGTTATGAAATGTATTATTTTCATTACCATTCCATTTGAAATATTGTGTAATCCATTATGATTTTCTCTTTGAGCCATATGCTATTTAGATGATTATTTCTTAATTTTCAAATATATTGCTATTTCCTGGTTTTATGGTTGTTTTCCATTCCTAACATAATTGCTTTGTGGTCAGAAAACAGAGCCTGTAATACTTTAATTCTTTAAATATATTGAGCCATGCTTTATGGCCAATATATGGGCAATTTTTATGAATATCAGTATGTACATGAAAAGAGTGAATTCTGCAGTTAGTTATATAAGTAAAAAAGACTTAAATAACAATATATCCTGATGCCATATAATACTATCAAAGCAAAAAAACTGAGTTACCTAAATAATTGGAACGCTCCCTCATTCTTCCTATGCTGTATATACTCCTAGAGTCTTTAAAGCAGTTGTTGGTGATGTGGAAAAGAAGGAGCAAATTGTGTCTGCACATAATTTTTTCACCTTGGTCAACTGAGCCTCTCAGTTGAGAGGCTCACAGCTATGTGGTATGTCCGTTTTTTCCCCCATGAACCAAGAGACAACATATTTTTAGAATTTCAAATGTCAATAAAAAGCATCGAAGGGTAATATATAAGATCACCATTTTGTTTAACTTTGGCATTCATTTATAGTTTAACACTATTGCAAATAGAGCGGGGTTCACTTTTCACCTTACAGCCTAACTAAGAATCTTTCACAGGAAAAATTGGGAAAATGAGACCCCTGCCTTCAAGAATGAATTTTCACTGAATTTACTATATAACTAAAAATGCATAAGACCAGTTCACACAACACTCATCGATATGCAGGCGGCACAAAAGGTAGTGATGTAACAAGCCTTTGAATCTTGTTTCATGTTGACCAAGTTTAGGCTGGACTCCCTGAAATCTATGTTTCCATTTTTTATTAAATGTTGTATTAGTTTAAATGAAAGGGCTAGAAAAATATCCAGTGAAGTTGGTGATAATAATTGAGATAATAATATTCTTATTCCTTCCCTTTACAGCTGTGTGACTTTGAACAAGGGACTTAACCCCTGTAGTTCTGTTTCTTCTTCTGTTAGACTGGAAAAATCATACCAACATTGCAAGGTTGCTATTGAGAGTTACATGTCAATATTCTTGTATGTGACTGTACAATATGCTTGGCACATTGTGTGCATACAATGCTTGAAGACTTTATATTCTATGATTATCAGGTTAGGATTAGCTTCTGGAGGAAGCCAAACCTGTAACACAAGGGAGGGACCCACTGATAATAGAAGACAAATGGATTGAGGCTTTTAAACACAGCCAAGTCTCTCCTTATGGCTCCTTCCCAAAAGCAACAACTTCCATTTAAATCTTTGAAAATACAACAAGATGAATTGCTTTTCAGATGACAGGGTCCACTCCAAGACACAAGTGGCTTTTACATAGAAAATAACTGGATAATCAAAACAATATCTAAAGCCTCCTGTCAGACATTATCCTTTTCTACTGTGATTCATTTTACTTCAGGTACAGACATCTTGGTGTCATTGAATGGTCTGGTTCGTTTTAGATGTCTTTTCATATGGAAAGGAAAATGATTTTTCAGGCTTTCTCAGATGGGAAAAGCAAAATTCAACTAATATATTTATGATTCTGTTTTGTTCAACTCAGTAAGTGTATTTTTTAAGCATTGTTCCAGAAAAGTAAAAATATGACTCTCTTTATCAGAAGGGTTTGAGAAGGGAGAACTTTCTGAATGCCATCAAATAATTCACTATGTTACTTAGTATCAGCCATTTATGTTTTCTACCATAGAAAAATTGATAGTAATAGTTTCTTCCTTAGGCAAAAAGACACAGAAAATACAAAGTTAATATAGTAATAATAATAGCCGATATTTATCACCACCTAGGAGTTATAAGCTAATCTCAGCCCTTCATATGTAATTAATAATGTTTAATCTGCCTAATAACCCTGTATGGAAGCTTCTAGAATTATCTCATTTTCAGATAAGGAAATGGAGGAACAAAGAAGTTAAATAGCTTACCTAAAGTCATGGGACTAGTAAGTGGTAGACTCAAACCCAAGCAGTCTATCTCAAATCCTTACAAATATACATTGCTGTATTTCCAGTGAAATGGCAGATATAGATTCCTATCCCCAATAACAGACATTTAATGAATCAACCAAGATGCAAAAAATTTAATGTAGGAATTATCCTACCAAAGGCTTTTCTTGTTTATTTTTTCAAGTAAGGTGTGTTCCTCATGTCTAAGGTAAATATAGGTATATGGTTGTCTTTCTCTTCTGACAAGAAAATCTGGTTCTTGGTACTCATCATGATATAAAGAGGGTATACTCCTTACAATTGTGCTGCAATAGCGCCAGTGCAGTTCATCCTTTGAGTTCTAAGGCTATATTTCATATGCCTTCTCATGAGATTTTTCTAGAAGTCTTGATTCAAAACGAATTGCCTACATGTCAACATTTCCCAGCCACATAGAATAACCACAAAGCCAGTTCCAGCTGTGCTTCCTAATATTCTTGCAGCAGCCTCACTCTCCCCTCCACAACACACATCTTGCTTTGGGGTTGTTTTCCTCGGCTAAGCACAAAGTGCAAACATTCGCAAGGAGCCTGCCAAGGCAGGAAAGAACTGAAATTGATGCTACCTCACTTAGTTTCTCTTTCTGTTCCATATCACATTCTGCTGTCAGAGTAATCTCTCTTGAGTATCAGGCAGTTTTATTGATTTCCATTTTTCTACCATAGAAAATGAACATATCACCTTCCTTCCAGGCTTCCTTTATCTGGTTTTTCCTTGACATCAAACCTTACCTTGACTTCTCCAGCCAGGATGGACTACTCCCTATCACAGTTTTAAGTCCCCTTTTCAGATGTTTTGCCTTATTTGCTTAATTTTTCAATAAATATTTCTAAAGCACCTACTATGTACCAGGTATAAAGCATGACACTTGTCAAGAATGTTTTCGTCTCTCAGTCTGTCATTTCTCACCCATATTTCAAACTTCCTATCCAGTGCATTCTTTCCATTAACATGGTGTAGACTTTTCCAGCACTCACTATTCTTTATCAATTTAATTCTGTCTCCTTAACGAGGCAGAAGTTGCTTACAGGCTTTAGACCTCTGTATACTTTGCAGCACTGAGTAGATGTTAAGCTAGCCAAAAATAGTTACTAGTAGAGGAACATCAATGAAATCCTAAATATTATTAGAACTGCAGTCCAACTAAGGTCTCCAACCTTTGCTTAGAAAGAGAAGATAAATTGTTAGGAAACTGATGAATAATTGTTGCTGTCTGTGCAGATGTAAGTGAGGAACATGGAGTCACTTTTGCTCTTTAAAAACGTGTGGTGTTGATATGTGTCTGAGGACAGCGGGGGTGGGATACATGCAGAGGAAAGGAATGTACTTTTATCTTACACAACCTGGTCCAAATCCCTTGGTTTTCTACCTTAGTATCCGCCTATTAGTACAAAACTTTTTTGACATATTGTGTTCCCATTTTTTCTGCATTTTCTAAGCACAATTTTGAGTGTTCTTTCTGTTAAAGCACAGAATTAACCCAGCTCTCTGACCCTTGCCTTATGCTTTGAGATGGTGCTTTCCTAGCACTATACTCGTAGTGTTTTCTTCATTGATTCTGCAATATCTCTAGCCATTTCCAATGTATTATCATACTGTAAATACTTTGGTGCACTCATTTAATCAAAAGCCCACTTTGTTCATTTTACTTTGTAATTCAATTCCCAGTGCGTCTTTTTCAGCACAATTGTTATGAATTTTCAATTTATTTTTATGTCTATTTTTATAGCTGCCACTTCTACAGTGTGGCAAGCTTTTTTCCTTAACTTTAAAAACATCATTTCTGAAAGAAAGCTGTTCTGAAATCTGGCTTTTTCAGTAAACTGAACACCCACGCGATGAAGATAGAATGGTGGAAGTTAGAGGTGGAAAAGATGCATAAGGTCATATCGCCTATTTTTTTAAGCCAAATAGAGAGATGTATGTGCAATAATGTTGAGTTTACATAATTTCCCATTTCAAGCTTAGAAAATCTTGTTGACCCCCCACCCCCACCCCATTATATGTTATCCTATCTATGGGTTTTGCTGGAGCCTTATGAGCTTTGGTAATAGTTCACATTTTCTTTGAAATCCATTTGTTTTGTACTGTAGAATGTGAGTCTGATTGATTCCAAATTAATTGTTGTCTTTTAAAGAATATTAATAACTTGCTTTTACCTACCTTTCATCTTTTCTGTTTTTAGTAGTATTCTCCTTATCTATTGCTTTCTACAAACCAACTCAAAACCTTAATAATTAAAATAACTTCAGTCATGTGTTATTATTTCTCATTGTTTGGCAGGGAAATGGGGCTTGTCTAGGCAATTCTTGTACAGGGTCACATGAGCAGCTGCACTCAGATGACAGTGGCTGCTAGAGTTATTTTACATGATTTTTCACACACACACACACACACACAGCTGTTTGATGGCACCTCAGCAGGAGTTTCCAGCTAGAACACCTGTCAGTGGCATCTTCAGGTGTTCTAGTCTTCCCTTGCAGCATAGTGACTGGATCCCAAAAGCAAGCATCCCAAAATAGAGGTGAAATCAGTATCTCCCTGTGTGACCCTAGCCTCCAAAGTTATACATCATTTTCACCCAGGAGTCACAAAGGACCACCCAAGTGTAGGCAGGGCAGGGACAGAGGTCGAGGGTGAGGAGTAGAGAAGGTATGAGGATGAGGGGAGTGGTAAGGTCACATTGTAAACCATGGGATGAGAGATATTGTTACTGCCAACTTAGGAAAATACAATCTTCCACAGTGGTTACATAATCAACTACTTATTATTTGCAATGGATAGAGAAAGATTTCAATTTAGATACCAGTTTCAACCTCTTTTCACACCAAACCATACATAGGTGCCACAAATAGACTAAGCAAAATGTACAGCTCTTCATTTTATTCATTTCATCTTAATGCTTCATGATCATTCCCTTCACATCAGATACAATTCAATGAAAATGAAGAGGATAAAAAGACTTGCTAATTCACAATCTGTGTACAATGGGCTCTAAACATATCCTTCAACAAGTCTGGGCTGTTTCTCTGCTAGCTATGTGAACCTAAGTGTCAGTTGACTTCCCTGGACTTCAGTGTGGTTAAATTATCTCAAAGTTCTCTTTGAGCTCTTATGTTCTAGAATTCTGACTCTTATATTTGCAGGTCTAAAATTCTATTTCCATTTGCTAAATAGAAATCATTAACAGTACTACCAGATAATTATTCTAATGAATGTGCATATGTTTATTTTTCTATTTTGAACCCCATGGAAAACCATGAAATCAATTCCCATCACATGCTCCTCATCACAAATAAGATAAAATAATTATGCTTCTGCTTGAAGTTGAGTGTATCCAAATTACACTTACTATTTTTCCTCTCCCTTTTATCCTAGAATAGTCCATCAAGCCTCAGAAGTTTTACCATGAAAATAATAATGCTGTTCAGACAATGTGTTCTCAATAGGCTTATTGGTAACTTCTTTCTTGATCAAACCTGAATCTCTGGTAACATGAAGAAATGAAAACATCTGGATTCTGTCAGAAGCATGGAGCTCACTTGGGAAACTGGCTGCTAGTGTATTGGATATTCACAGCACAGCACTACCACTGTGGTTTTATAAATAAACATGAAGCTCAAATCTCCAAAACAACCACTAAGGCCTCTAAACCAAACCACGTCTGTCTGGGCAGAGGCGGCAAAGCAGTGGTTAACATATGTCCCTAATGTCATTCATAAGTAATATTTAATTATTTGTTTCAGTCACTCTGAATGAAATATTTTGTTAATTATAAACAAAATCTCCTCTTTCTCTATCAATTTTTATTTTGAGAATTTAATTCATACTTTCCAGCATCTCCTAAGAGCTTTTCTCTATCGTCCCAATCAAGTGATCTCTCCTATTTTGCCGTAATCAACAAGATGATTTTTCTCCACTTCCACAATTTTCTCTCTCCCATTTATGACTTTGAAATCAGTATGTCTTTCCCCATTCTTTGGTACAATAAACAAGCCTCTCTAACAAGTTTTTCTGGTCTTACTCCCATTTCTAAATCCAAATTACAATCTTAGGTCAAATCCTCTGGGAATACCTCTGCTTTACAGGAATGGCTCCACTTACAAGTACATGGTACTGACACATACCAGACATTGGGGGAAAACTGCATATTTTCTCCATCTTAATTCATTCTCTTATAGTAGCACTAGCATCAGTCTTCACTATGCCTTCAAACTGACTTATGGGAGCCAAGTCAGGGAGCACTGAGGAGTTCTTTAGCCCCAAGACTCCAGAAGCTGCTAGTCAAGGCCAAGGGCACTGCTGGGACACTGCTGGAGTGCCACAGGAGCACCACAAGAATGCAGGCGCTCCTCCGTTGAACCACCATGACTCATGCACCTGAGGGAGCAAGCCAAAAGATTTGCTGACATTTCTCTCCATCCCCCATGCACAATATTTCTAACGGCAGCTTGAGTCTTAGGGGACAAAAGTGACCCACATTGAAAATGCTATGTTCGTCACAACCTGTCATCCAAATTAGCATTTGGAAAGTGGTTGGACCTAAAACTCTATCAGTGAATCTGCTTACTTAATGACCTCATCAAGAAATAACTGGCCAAGGAGAGGAGGAAAGGAATGAGGCTGCTCTAACTCCAGCAATATGCCACCTACTATAGAGGAAGGCCACCCACCAGAGCAGCCAAACGCTGCACAGCCTCCTTGCTGCAGAAGGCAATTTAGACACCCTTACACACCAGTAAAGCCCTAAAGCTGCTTTTTCCTTTGCTAGAAAATACTTATTGAGCAACCCATTTGGGAAAACACAGACTTTCTTCTCTTCTTACCTATCCCTTAAAGCAAAACTAGTATTTTCAACAAACAGAAAACAAGAGATTGAAAAATCCCATCCTGGCTAACATGGTGAAACCCCGTCTCTACTAAAAATACAAAAAAAAAAACTAGCCGGGCGTGGTGGCGGACGCCTGTAGTCCCAGCTACTCGGGAGGCTGAGGCAGGAGAATGGCGTGAACCCGGGAGGTGGAGCTTGCAGTGAGTTGAGATCTGGCCACTGCACTCTAGCCTGGGCGACAGAGCGAGACTCCATCTCAAAAAAAAAAAAAAAAAAAAAGAAAAATCATAAAAATCAGCATTGTTCTTATGCTTCTCTTCTCCCATCCCCCAGAACCACCCCTTTAAAAAATAAGCAATGAGACTACAATAGAGGTAACTGGATAAAAAATTTGTTCTCAAAATGATCCTGCCCCTGCACTCCAGCCTGGGTGACAGAACAAGAGATTGTCTATTTAAAAAAACAAAAACAAAAACAAAACAAAAAACAAAAAAAAGTGAAGAGAATATTCATAGTGTGTAAATATCCTGTCAAAAAGAAACATATATGGTTTCTCTAAGATGCATGGTTGACATAAAAATAAGGAAAGAAGATTAGAGGGAAGATACACACACAGTCTAAACTGATTCTAATTAAAATTAAAATTAAAGGCATAATGGAAGAGATGAATAGGTCTGGCTGATAGATTTCTTTATCTTATTATTAGGTGCCTAGTGGCAGAAAAAAAATGGAAATAAAAATGCATGTAGGAGCCTTGAAAAATAGTGATATTTTAGGTAATTGTGTCTTCTGATAGAAAACAAAACACTGCATGACAGTACGTTTGTCCTGGTTTGTGTGCATATGTGTATACGTGTAGGGGAAGTGAGTAGAGGGTTAGAATTTTTAAATAATTTAAAATTGAATTGAAATTCTAATGCATCTGATGGGACCAGAATTTCAAAAAACAAATATGGTGTTGCTGGTGGGGAACTAGGCTCTTGGCATCATCTGTGGTGGAAGTATATACTGTGCAGCCCACACTATCTCACCTATGTTGGGAACTAAACAGATGCTTGTTCTTCAAAAGTACAGGTCTAAACTTGAGGTCGCAGATGAGACTCATTCACAAACCTTTAGGTATGAAGGTAGAGTATACATACACATATCAGTAAATACACATACCACAAGTAGTCATTACGACACTCCTCTTCCTAGTACTAAGAACACTTTGTGCAAACTTTAAGATTAAGTAAAGTGTAATGTTTGCTTCCTAAATGTCAAAATTGCCAAAGTTTGTATTCTTGGATGAGTTGGTATATTTGTTTTTAAGCTTAAAACTAACAGATGTGTCAATAGTCTGTCTGACTATGGTAGATGGAAAGTTTCTTATATAAGCCAATTACACTGAAATAAGAATTCTGGTCCTTCAAAATTCAAATTTTATTGACTAAAACTTATTAAATAACTGTATGTTGTGGCATACATCTACAAAATAATTGCACATCAGTTTTTAAGACCCAAGTGTCATTTTTCCTGATAGCACAATGTCAGCCTCTTCAGAGCATCTAATAGCTAAAGGTTAGAGTCTCCAAAAGGAAGCTGGGCATAAAACCAAAACTAGTTTGGCAGCTTGCCATCCATATTCAGTGCCTTCCATCTTGCTTTTTACCTCCAGCTCCTATTGTCCATTCTCTTTGGCTGTAAACCTGCTTGCATATCCACAAACATTGTTGACTGACCATTGTGAGAACACCATTGTAAACATCAAAATAGTGTGTCTCAGAGTTTCCAAAGCTGCCAGTCTTTGTATTGTTAGAGTAATCTGGGTTATCTGAAGAGGTGTGAAGAATGGTGTGCTCTCCCACACTGTTTATCTTTCCCATCAGCTCAGATTTAGCTCCCTTGAAAAAAGTTTCTCCCTAATGTGATTCATTTTTCTCCAATGAAAATGTTTTTCTCCTCAGAGCCAGAAAGTCACTGCAATCTCCATTTCAGCAGAGGGCTTGCCCTCACCTATGCCTAACCAAAATAAAGTGACTCAACCTCCCCCACCCCCTGCACACATGAAAGATTGCAATCTTTTACCAAAAATTTAAAAAAAAAATAAACCTTTGAAGCAAAAAGGTGTTCAGTCTTTAGCTCTTGTACATAGAAAATAGCTGGAAGTTTTGTAATTGCAGGAGTTTTCTGCCAAGTTTCTACCCCACTGCCTCATAAAGTTTCTTGATCTAATTAAAACCACTTCAAGGTACCATGTACTTCTCTTCAGTGGTCTCTGATAACATATGATCTTGAATGAGGGCCTGACTTCTTCAATGATGACAATGGATTCTGGAATGATGGTTCCTTCCACACTCTAGAAATCATGACCCCTTGTTCTCATGTGATTTTCCATTGTCTTAGAGTCTAGAAGAAAATGGAGACATATATAAATGATGCCTTCAATTCCAAGGCAATCTGTAAATACCCATGGTTTTCTGAAGGAAGAAAAGCATAAAGAAAATTTTGAGTTTTGGGGAAGAATTATTGGAAGAGTTGAGCTTTGACTTGCACCTTGAAAGATGAATAGCATGTGGACAGGCAACTATGAAAGCGAAGGGTATTGCAAGTTGCCCTAACATAACCAAGTGGATCAAAGACATGGAGGAAATGGGGCAGCGGGTTAGTTTGTGGAAGAGTGACTTAATAATTGGGAAAGAATGGTAAGAAAAAACTACTGCAAAAATTAAAGGAGGTTAATTGGGGAAGTCAAATTATTGAGACACTTGAACAAGTGGCTAAGATGTTTGAACTTTATTTAAGTGATTGGATGTTGAATTTTTGGAGCAAATGAATAACATGATCAGACCTGAGTTTTAAGGAAAATATAAAAGCTATAAGCTTAAGAAATAATTGATAGCCTTATAGTAGAGAAATGGGAGTGAAGAAATTGATAATCATAGGCCAGGCGCGGTGGCTCAAGCCTGTAATCCCAGCACTTTGGGAGGCCGAGACGGGCGGATCACGAGGTCAGGAGATCGAGACCATCCTGGCTAACACGGTGAAACCCCCGTCTCTACTAAAAAAATACAAAAATCTAGCCGGGCGAGGTGGCGGGCGCCTGTAGTCCCAGCTACTCCGGAGGCTGAGGCAGGAGAATGGCGTGAACCCGGGAGGCGGAGCTTGCAGTGAGCTGAGATCCGGCCACTGCACTCCAGCCTGGGCGACAGAGCGAGACTCCGTCTCAAAAAAAAAAAAAAAGAAAAGAAAAGAAAAGAAAAGAAATTGATAATCATTTATTCCAATGTTGAAAGCAAGTGCAGATAGACACACAGTTTGTCTGCAATTGCCACATGACACCCAATGATAATGACTACAAATGGGCCATGAATACTCAGGAAATGTATATGCCTGCTTCGCTCCAATTTCTTTGCTTTTTTGGAATAGGGCAAAGATGAAGGTTGTGTTGTATGAATTATATAATGTTAAATAAACCCTGTCTAGAAAAAAACTCTCTTGGTTTATGGAGTCCATTTTCTCCAAATGGTTTTATTGTTTATATAACAATCATGAATCGTGCTTGTAGGATTCTGTATGGCCTTATTTTTTAGGTATTATCTTGAACCATATTGTGGCAGTTTTCAAAACTGTTATCCCTTATAATCTAGAAATATGCCTGTTGGCCATGAACTGTGATACCAGCTGAAAAATTGCAAGTGAAATGCATATTATTAGTCACAGGAACAATTAGGCTAATCATGCTGTAATCAAGCTATCAATCTTGTATTGAGCTGCTCAGTCTCCCTTATGGCTCCATGATATAGCTCAGTCAGAAGAGAGATGCCATCATTAAAATAAAGAATCCCTTCCCTTAAAATCAAAGTTTTGGAAGTGGGGATGCAGGAAAGTGGAAGTAGTTGATTTATTGACAAAGTTTTCCCTTCTTAATGAATTATTAGGATTTTACATAACTTTAGAAGTTTAATTCCAAAACCTCTGCACCATAATAAAGTCACTGGTTATAATCCATAAAAGTTCCCTGATGATTAATTCAAGCAATTGCACACAACATTTATATAGTGCAAGAGGTTGAAAGTATTAAAAGTCATTTCTTGATATTCTGCTGTTAATCCTCAGAGATTTATTGGTGATCTTCCAGTTTTTTCATAGCAAATGAACATTTTATCCATGTAGCTACAGTGTTACATCGCTAGTGTCATTGTGTAGCATAGCTTTTGTCTAATTAAAAAAACTTAAATGTATAGCAAGGGTCAACAAACTATAGCCCATGGGCCAAACTCGGTCTGCTGCCTATTTGTGTGAGCTCTACATGCTATGAATAATTTTTACATCTTTAAATGGTTGGGAAAATAGCAAAAGAAGAATAATATGTTGTGATAAGTGAAAACAATATGAAATCCAAATTTTGATTTCCATAAATAAAGTCTTATTGGAAACAGTCATGCTCATTCATTTACGTAGCTGCCTTTCAGTACAACACCAGAGCTGAGTAACTGGAACAGAGACCTGTGATCCACAAAGGTGAAAATATTCTCTATGTGGCCCGTTACAGAAAAAGTTTAGTGAACCCTGATTTATAGCATTCCTGGAACGTGAAACCAAGAGTCACTTTTTTAAAGCCAAACAATTTTTTAAAATTATATTTATCTAATAGAGAGCAAAAGTTTCCTTTAACAAGGTTTTGGTTTGGACAGTAATGCCAGAATTCTCACACGGGTACCTGAAAGTATGTGATTTTGAATTATGCAGAAAAATATGGGTGAGTAAGTAAAATAATACATGAAAGAACACAGTGTGGGCCTGAAATCCCTGCAAGGCTTGAGAAAATATACTGAGTTACAGAATGTGTGCCTGTTTGCGTTTCATTCTGGCAAGCGTATAAAACTGAACTATTTATAGCGAGTCAGGCAATGGATAAATGCATGTTAGCTAAAGAACTACCTTAGAAAATAAGGGGAACTGTTCTTTGCAGGAGAAAGGGGCAGAGAAAAGGCTACCTTAAATGAACCAGAATAGGAAAAATGTCAGAGAAAAAGAATATAATACATATTTGAAACATGGGAGAGTATGGCTAATGCCTCAGCCTGAAAATGCCTTGCTTTAACCGTGACGGATGACTTTAATGTCCCCCCCAGAGAACAAGGGGCACAGCCACAGTATGTTTACTGTGTTAGTCCTCCAATCTGGTACCTTACATCCATTCCAACACGCATGACTAGTGTTTCCAGTGACCCTTTCAAGGCATTCCTCTGACAAAACTATGATATTTCCATTCAGATGACAACTAATTGACAATCATAGCTCAATATACAGCCCCCCTGTGGTAATAAACAGAAGAGGAGGAAGAAGTATCTGATTTTATTTGCGATTCCCTACAGACCAAGAAAACAGAACCAATCTAAATGGTTTTAGGCTTCCATGGCAGCCTGAGATATTTACTGGCATCACAGTACAAATCGAATGAGCAAATAAAACTGCCACCGCTGTGAAAGGAGACGCAGAGCTCCCAGGGAGTCATCTGCAGTCTGCGACATGACGCAGAGCCTCACTTGGGCTCCCAGAGCCGTGCAGACCTACCAATTTGAGCATATTTTAATATACACCACTAGGATTCATATTTTCCCTTTTAAGTCAAAGGACTGGTTCTTTACATCAGGACTCAGCCCCCCAGATGTCTGTACAATGTCTCTGTGCAATACAGCTGGCATTACAGAATCAGAACACACAGCTTTTGGGGACAACTGTGGCTTTGAGGCCAGCGTCATATTTCCTCGGCATGGCCCTTGACTGTTTCACTACCTCAGCTTCGTGACTCTATCTGTTTTGATTGGATCACCTAATTTATTCCTTCAGTTCATTGAATTGGAGCAGCTGCACCAAGACTCACTCAGACTTTTCTAGCTATCTTGATACCTTCTTTGCATACAGCTTGTTATTTCCTGAGTATTGAAAAAAATAGTATTTTCCTTTTGATAAAACAAGTACATTGTTTTTAACAAACTGGATAGGTTTAATCTGATCAACGTGATTTTCACATTTACGCTTCCCCAGTGTTGAATCTAACATTATTGTGAGGGCTTACTCTAGTTTTCACAGTAGCTTCCAGTAATTGAACAACCAACATACTATAATTTAGCAATTCATTTCTAGTTGTTGATTAACTTTTCTTCAAGTGTAACACCTCAAAGTCCTAATTTTCCACTCACATGCTCAGTTAGATCTTTCACTGAAAGCTGTTGTTTCATTGTGTGAATGACTAACCATTTTAGCAATGTTAGAAAATTGACAATCACCACCTAAAATGTAATGAAGATGAGAAAGAAAGCAATAATAGGAGATGAAGTAAGTGCTAGAAGTTGGCAATCGATGAAAAGTACTGAGTTCATCATTTGTGTCTAACACAAAAGTAAAGTGTTAACAGCAAGTTCAGTGACGATTGAAGAAGATTCTGTATCTATTCGGAACATTATGAGAAATGTAAAAGTACAGAGTATTAGAAGGTATATCAATTTAATTTTAGAAACTTAACATAGAGATTTTAAAAAGTTAACCCTCATTCTATTGCATTGTAAACTCTAAAATAACACCTTAGCTAGAATCTACCATGTTAGCAAAATGCTCAATACTGTGTTGACGGCCAAGAATTAAAGTATCTCTCTGGAAAGAGGAAATACAAAATATTGAAAGAGAGTCATAAAAAAATCTCTTCAACTAATCAATCGAAAAGTAGCAGATGGGCCAGGCGTGCTGGCTCACGCCTGTAATCCCAGCACTTTGGGAGGCCGAAGCGGGCAGATCAGGAGGTCAGGAGATCAAGATCATCTTGGCTAACACAGTGAAACCCCATTTCTACTAAAAAAACAAAAAATTAGCTGGACGTGGTGGCGGGTGTCTGTAGTCCCAGTTACTTGGGGAGGCTGAGGCAGGAGAATGGCGTGAACTCGGGAGGCAGAGCTTGCAGTGAGCCGAGATCGCGCCACTGCACTCTAGCCTGGGCGACGGAGAGAGACTCTGTCTCAAAAAAAAGAAAAGAAAAGAAAAGTGGCAGGTGGTGCAAATGGGCAACTGTTTAGACAACTGTTATGCAATGTATAATGCATGCTAAGCAGGTATTTCAAAACTATCAGCTAACTTGCAAGTAATATCACACAGGATTTGGAATAAAGGGGAATATGTGGTTTTGGACAAGTCACTTAAATGCTTCAAATCTTGATTTTCTTAGTTTTAAAAGCAGGGATTGAAATACTGGTCCCCACAGAGTTTAAGGAAATGAGATAATTATATGCAAGATATTTAAATGCGATCAGTTTGTAAATTGGGAGGCAACTTATGAAATCTTACAAATTACACATGCAAGTGATTTTGGTTAGACAGGCTCTTTGTGCCTGATGCCAATGCTACTGATGTTAATGATAATTCTTTTTTCTTCAGCACCTGCTATATACCAGGCCCTCTGCTAAGGGCTTGTAGTACATTTTCTCTAATCTTTATGACAACCTTTAAAAGTTAGACATTGTTATTACTACTCTGTCTACAAAACACTCAGCTTCTATTTGTTAAACACGCACAGCTTCTTTACCCACTGGGTTGTAGATGAAGGCCTAAGTCCTAGAGTATCTTCTATTGATTCTTCAAAAACTGGCTTGAATGTCACGTGTAATCCCTAGACTGGGACTTTTCCACAACCCCAGGCTGGGCCTAGGACTCATTTTCTTGGATTCTTTAGTGACATTTCTTGTATTCTGTGAGAGTTCAGATAATAGAAAAAATAAACAAGGTAAGATACATAAGGACTTGGAGAAGGAAGAAGAAAGAGAAAAATCTGATTTTACAGATTTGACAAAAAAGAACTGCTTTAAGAGAAAGGAATTAAATATGAAATTAAAACCGCAGCCCTGGAGCTGAAAGATGTTAATGATGCTTGCTTATTAAGAGGAAAACATTGTCCTTTTAGAAATTTATCTCTTCCCTTTTGTGTTTGGTACCTGATTTAGAATACAGCGCTTCGCTGGATTCTTGGCAGTCATAATTTTATCATTTTCTCGGGGAAAGAGTCGTATTGATGAATGACAGTGGAGGGATACAGTGCCTCAGACAAACCAGTAGTGAGATTTCCCCCCTACTGTGGTGTGGAAGCAGGAATGAGGCGCAGAAGCAGGGCTGAGGCCACAGCTCCAGGCCCTGCTTTGCTCGCATGTGCTGATTTTGTTCCAGAGTGAAGCAGAAGCATATTGCGTTTGAGATTAGAACCCTCCCTTTTTATGAAGAATAATAAATTGTCAGTCTTCAAAGAGACACAATGAGAAGTGTGGAAAAAGTAATTTTGTGAATGGGAAAATGCTCTTATTCTCACGAAGATAAACTACAAGGAAATTTGTCAGGCACAGTTCTGTGAAGGCTAAATATTGCCATAACTGTTGTCAAGCCACCATTTCAGTAAGCAAGGCCCACGTTGGCATTCATAGATCTTAGCTTCTTTCACCTTTGTGTGCCCTTTTCTCCCCTTAAAAAGTTAAAAATTGTATTTTATAACTGTGTTGGTAAACAGATGTCTATATTGATATTATATATTGCCTTGAGGCCAGGAGTTTGAGGTTACAGTGAACTGTGATAGCTCCATTGCACTCCAACTTGGGCAACTGAGTGAGTGTATACATACACACACTACAACGTTGTAGCAACCAACAAAACATGTACAAGCATAAAAACAGATGCACAGACCAGTTATACAGAATAGAGAACCCAGAAATAAATCCATGCATTTGCAGCAAACTCATTAAGATGCTAAGAATAAAATTGGAGAAGGGACAGTGTCTTCGGGAAACAGCTGGGAAAATTGGATATGCAGAAGAATAAAACTAGACCCCTACCTTTCACCATATACAAAAATCAACTAAAAATAGGCTGGTTGGGGTGGCTCACACCTGTAAGGCCAGCACTTTGGGAGGCTGAGGTGGACAGATCACTTGAGGTCTGGAGTTCAAGATCAGCCAGACCAACATGGCAAACCCCAATCTCTACTTAAAAATACAAAAATTAGCTGGGCATGGTGGCACACGCCTATAATCCTAGCTCCTCAGGAGGCTGAAGCAAAGAATCGCTTGAACCCAGGAGGAGGCCGAGATCATGCCACTGCCCTCCAGCCTGGGTGACAGAGTGAGACTCGGTCTAAACTAAAAAAGAAAAAGGAAAAAAATCAACTAAAAATAGACTAAAGACTTGAGTGAATACCCAAAACTATAAACTACTAGAAGAAAACATGTGAGAAATGCTTCAGGACCATGATCTAGGCAAAGATTTCTTGAAGAAGGCCTCAAAGCATAGGCAACACTAACAAAAATTGACAAATGGGATTACATCAGGCCAAAAAGCTCTGCACAGCAAAGCAAACCATCAACAAAGTCAAGAGACAACCTGAACAATGGGAGAAAATATTGGCAAAGTATTTATCCAACAAGGGATTAATAACCAGAGTATCTAAGGAACTCAAAAAACTCACGAGCAGAAAAACAAATAATTCAATTTTTAAAATGAGCAAAATATTTAAATGGACATTTCTCAAAAGAAGGCATACAAATGGCCAGTAAGTATATGAAAAAATGCATATCACTAACAATCAGGGAAATGAAAATCAAAACCACAGTGAGATATTATGTTACCCTAGTTAAAATAGTTATTATCAAAAAGACAAAGTGGCAGAGATGCATGGATCTGAGAAAAGAGAATGCTTGGACACTGTTGGTGGGAATGCAAATTAGTACAACCACTATGGAGAACACTACGAGATTGCTTTAAAAAATAAAAATGGAACTACCACATAATCCAGCAATCCCATTGCTAGCTATATATTCAAAAGAAATTAAATCATTTTATAGAAGAGATGTCTGCACTCTCATCTTTACTGCAGTGCTACTCACAACAGCCAAACATGAAACCAACCTAAGTGTACATCAATGGATGAATGGGTAAAGAAAATGCAGCGTATATACCAAACAGAATATTATTCAGCCATCAAAAAGAATAAAACCCTGTTATTTGCAGCAACAGTAATTAAACTGGGAGACATTTGTTAAGTGAAATAAATCAGGCACAGAAAGATAAATACTACATGTTCTTACTCACATGTGGGAGCGAAAAATGTTGATTTCAAGGAGATAGTGAGTAGATTGATGGCTAGTTACCAGAGGCTGGGGAGAGTAGTTGGGAGGGAGGTATGAAGAGAAATTGATTAGTGGCTACAAAAATATAGTTAGATAGAAGAAATAATTTCTAGTGTTTGATGGCACTATAGGGCAACTAGAGCCAACAATAATTTATTTTACACTTTAAAACATCCAGATGATATTTGAAAGTGTTCGCAACATAAAGAAAGGATAAATGCTTGAGGTGATATCCCAATTATCAAAATTTCATCATTACACGTTGTGTTATTGGATCAAAATATCACACACACCACATAAATATATATAATTTGTATTCATAAAAACTAAAAAAAGAAAAAGTAGTGAACAATAAAGTATTAACTGTGCTTTTAGTATAATCACAAAATTATGCTACCATCACTACTATATAATTCCAGATCATTTTCAGAACCCCCAAATAAACGATTTATCCATTAGTAGTCACTCCCTATTCCCCCTTCACTCCCAGACCCTGGCAACCACTAAGTCTACTTTCTGTCTCTATGGGTTGCCCATTAAGCAGTTATCCCTAAAGCAATATAAATTTATCATTGTCTCCTGCCTTCCCGTGAAATATGCTACCCCTTCTCTTATACCTTCTCTTTGGGACAAAATCATATTCATCCCTAACGATTCATATTAGATTGCATCAATATCTTCCCTCTCCTGGAAAGATTAGTGACTGCTCTATCCTTGCATGCCTGACACATTTTATGCGTATCCCCTATGACATCTGTAACATTATGTTGTTACAGATATCTGTTGGCCCTTATTCAATGGTGAGTTCTTTGCTACAGATTTAAAATGTGGGGATAATTTGTTAAATTTTGTGTTTTTGTGTTCTCAGTATCCACTCCCACATTCAAGAATAAGATCTTTCAACTCCTTTGGAAAACTGTCTCTACCACTCAAATTGTTTGCCTCTCACAGACCTGGTCATCTAGGTATTTTCTGCTCACTTATGCTAGAGATGCAAAAATCATAATATCCTATAATTCTGACTTCTGTTATTAATATCCTGCTCTCCTGACTTCTATTATTTGTGCAAACTTTGGCCATGTGATCCAATCAGAGCCAATCATAAAAAATTGCTGGGATTTTTATATATGATTCTGGTAAAAAAAAAAAAAAAAAGAATTTCTTTCTTTCTTACCTAGGTCACATATTACAAGGATGTGACTTAATGGTCCCTGTTTGTAGAAAAGTCTGAGATAATGAGGCAAGGTTACAAAGAGAAGCTAAAATTAGAGATGGAGAGAAAAAAGAAATAATTCTGAAAGTATTACCTAAGTTCCAGAGAGAGAAATGTCTAAAGCCAGCTTACCCTCTGTTTTCACATCACAGGAGCCTCTAAGTTCCTTGAGTTGAATACACTACCATGCTAGTTAAATACACTATTTTCTTATTTATCTTTCCGTTACAAGTACTTACAGTGCCTGGCTTACACATAACAGATACTCAATAGATATACGGATAAAATAATAGGTGTAATTATTTTAATTTTAATTTTTATGGGTACATCAACAGATGAATGGATAAAGAAGATGTGGTATTTATACAGAGTGGAATACTATTCAGCCACAAACGATTGAGATCCTCTCATTTGCAACAGCATGGATGAAACTGGAAGTCATTATGCTAAGTGAAATTAGTCAGGCACAGAAAGACAAACAACGCATGTTCTCACTTATTTGTGGGATCTAAAAATCAAAATGATTGAACTCATGGAGATAGAGAATAAAGGATAGTTATTACATGCTGGGAAGGGTGAAGGGGATTGGGGAGAATGTCAGGATGATTAATAGGTTCAATAGGTGTATGTTAATACAGCAGTTGTTGTTAATCTTATAGCTTCTACGTGGTAGTTACATATGTCTTTCCAATCTCAAACCTCCAGCACCCAACAATTGATCCATTTCATTCGTTTTCCTTATATCCCCAAAACACAAGTATTTGGAGTCACCCCTGGAAGTGTAGCTAAACATGGTGGTTCTCCTAATAAGTTCACTATTATAAAAATTTTATAGGGATAAAAGTAGGCAAAAATTATGTGACTAGAGCCACTTTAATATTTGCAACCTATCTCATGTCTGATATCAATCTTATTCTTCTTTTTATCCATTCCTTGCACAATCCCCAACTTGAAAAGAAGTGTCGAGATATAAAGAGAAATCTTTGGAAAGACTTTCTATGGCACAATTCCCACCAGGGGCCTTGGATGCTATTGGAAGCCATATAGACAGAATGTTAGTCCCAAGTATAATCCTGACTCTTCTACCAACTTACTGTGTGACTTGTGCAGTTCATTTTGCTTATTCACTTGAAAAATTAAGGTTTTGGTCAGATGATTTATAAGATTTCTTCAATCTCTGGCATGTTATGATTTTGGGAGTCTATGCATTCGAAGGTGTTTCATCAAATTGAATTTCATTGTATGACAATTATAGGACCACAGTATTCCTTATGTTTTCAAATATGACTCAATATTGATGTTTAATTTTAAAATATCTAGTATATGCTCTGTTAACATATACCTCTAAAGGAGGATTACCATTAGTATATCTTAACTAAAATACATTTAACTGATATAAAGATACATATCTATGTGTAGGTCAAACACTTCCGTTGTGAGCTACCTTTCATTTTTGTGATTGAATTTAAAATATTGCTCAAATGGCTAAGAGTATTTATTTTGTACATTGTAGTAAATGAATGTTGACTAGAAACCTCCTTTTTCCTCAGAGGAAAATATCACTCAATAAATTGACAAGAATTTTTTTCTTGCAAATAAGGGATTAAAATGATACAGGCACACATCAGACTAGAAATCATAATATTAATATTTTCATTGTGCTCTGTAGATTTCAAGTTCCTCTCTCCACTGTTAATAGTACAATTGTGCCTTGAGAATTTCTTTCATTTCTAGGACCAGAACAATTTCCCCCTTCTTTTGATTATAATTGAAAGAGTGATTTATGAATATAGATATACAAACAAGAAAATACTTGTGCATGTGTAATGTCCTAAGCATTCTCTCATCAATCATTTATTTAATCTTCACACAATTCCTCTATACCGAAGCTCAGGAAAGTTAACAGGCTAATAAATGTAGAGCAAGATAAGAACTCCAGGTTTATCTGATTTAATTGTAGGTAACATATAATAAGATTCTAGAAAGAAATGTTAAAATTTTATTTCCTTATCATTGGGAAAGGTAAACAGTTTTTCTTATACACTTTACAGAACGTTTAAGAACAAATACCAGTTTCAGAATTGATTACAAGTAATAGCAGATACCATTTATCTAGTACTTACTGAGAGCCAAGCATTGTGTAAATTATTACATTATATGTGATCTAATTGAATTCTTGTATAATCCTTATGTAATAAGGATTATTACTGTCTTCATTTTAAGACTTGGAGGTTAAGTAATTTAATTTGCCCAACGTGCATACTTAGTAAGCAGGAAAGCTGGAATCTGAACTCAGGTCTCTCTGACTCAACCACTCAAGCTTAACGACTCCACTACAATGCCAGACTAGATTAAAAGGTGAGCTGAGTTTGATGCTGGACTTCCACTAACTCGCTGAAGTTACTTTTATAGCTGATTTAACTTCTCTTAGCCTCAATTTTCTCCTCTGTAAAATTAGGAGGTGGAACTAGAGCACTTTACAAATTTCTTTCTTTTTTGAACGTACTGAGTTTTCATGGTCTGAGGTACTTCTCAAATGTGCGAGAATCAAACTCTCAGACTTCTTCCACCTTGACTTTATTTTTCTTTAAAAAAATAAGACATGGTTAGAAATCTCTGAACTTGAGCCTCATGGTGAGTTTTGATTTAGGAAGTACCGTTGGTTTCACACAGTTTGTGAGATAAACATTTAGAGTTCCAGCCTCACTCTGCACAAGTTGACCTCCTGTGCACATTTAGGAATTAGTATGAGACACTATAATAGTTTCCGGGAATGGGAACTTTTAAAATGTCTAAAAAGCAGACTCAAAACAGCATAACCTATGTTAAACCCACAAAATCCTTCCCCATATATGAAAATTTGGACAGGAAGTCCAAGAGTCCCTACCTATTTTCAATGCTATTGGTTGGTGGTAGGTATCACAAACTGTACTGTTGTGTGGCTTCTTACAATTTCTTTTTGAAAATTATGAATTATATGAACAGGAGTATTGCATGTATATGAACAATGTGTACAATGTGTACACACCATTCATCTTAAGATGTAGAATATTAGCAATATCTTTGAATTCCCTTGTGTGCTTTCTCAGATCATATCCCCCTACCATCCTCCTGGGTTGACCTATAATATAACTTTTGTATTAATTATTCTGTCACTTTTCTGTAGAGTTTTGCCATTCATGTATATACCAACAATGTAGTGTTTAGTTTTGCCTATCTTCAAGCTGTATATAAATGGAATAATCATACTGTATGAATTCTTCTATGATTTCCTGTTTTTCATTTTCTGTTATTCCTTTAAGATTTATCCATATAGAGTGTATAACTGTTGGTATTGTGTCACTGATGAATAGTATGCCCTGGTATCAATATACCATAATTTATTTATCCATTCTAATGTTAATGCACTTGCAGATTATTTCTGGGTTTTTTGTGTGTTACAAATTATGAACATTCATTTGCCCCTGGTTACATATATGCAACAATTTCTCTAGCATTTATATGTAGGAGAGGGATTGCTGGATCTTAGTTAGCATAGGCACTTGTCAACTCTACTAAGCCAGATTGGTTTATCAATAGATTTTCAAAATAGTAACTAATCTATTAAAAATAGAGCATGAAAGAAGGCATAATCTTATTGCATTGTGAAACCTAGATTCCAGACTATAAATTAAGCATAATAAAGAATACTGTTCTCAGTTTGTATTAAATGACTTGGTATCAAGATATCTGTAAAGCCCAATGGAAGAACAGCATTAGGCTATGTTGTATGACTGAATTAAGGAGAAATGCTTAGTTCATAAGAACTATAGGAAAATCAGCATAGGGATGGATACACAAAGAGAGAAGAAGGTGGAAACAGGAGGCCACTCTGTTCCTAGAAAAATAATTGAGATGAGGTCTTATTTTTTCTGTTAATAAGTAGATATTTATGTTATTTCAGCCCCTAGAAGATGACCAACTCCCCTGTGAACTCTGTATCAATGCATGCAAGTTTACAAACCAGGAACACCAAAGAATCTATATTGACTTCGCCTCCCCTATCCTTCTCCCCATGCCTCAACCTTACTTCTCCCCATTTCACCCCACCATTTCTATCTGTTCCAGTTCAGCCATTATCAACTCTAGGAATAACTCCCTACTCATGCTTTTGATGAAACGGTATGGGAGTCATGGTGCAGAAGAAAAAACATCTCAATTTTTTACAATAATTGACATTCTGCGGAATATATTCTTAGAAATATAAAAGACAATACAGAGTTCTCATTTGTTTTATGAGTTTATACTTTTTTGCATTATGAAATCTCTTAGGAGTCATTACAAATGGCCCTCAAAAAATTGTTTGAATACCCCTGCTCAATAGTTGTTTCCAACCTGAAAGCCATGGACCTCAGTGGGCACTAACAACTATCTCAATTAGACAGTGACTCCATGTGTGCCAATAACATTTTCAGTGAGCTAAGTAAATGCACAGTACATCTCACACAGCTAACAGACAACAGCTATTTAGATGTATTTAGATTATATTGTGAAGAGTAAAGGAGAGATGTATTTGACATATAGGTCAATACTATGTGGTTTTTCTAACTTCTTAATCAATGAATATATAGATTTCAGTTACCACCAAGGAGGTAGGGGAGAGGAAATTTTGATATTAACATGGTTGGAACTTAAAAGTTTGGGAGCAACTACTGAATAACATACATCTGTACCTCAAACTATTTATATGTATATAATGTTATATATGTATAAGGCCGGGTGCAGTCCCTCACTCCTGTAATCCCAGCACTCTGGGAGGCTGAGGCGGGCGGATCACGAGGTCAGGAGATCGAGACCATCCTGGCTAACATGGTGAAACCCCGTCTCTACTAAAAATACAAAAAATTAGCTGGGCATGGTGGCAGGTGCCTGTAGTCCCAGCTACTCAGGAGGCTGAGATAGGAGAATGGCGTGAACCCAGGAGGCAGAACTTGCAGTGAGCCAAGATGGCACCACTGCACTCCAACTTGGGTGACAGGGAAAGACTCTGTCTCAAAAACAAAACAAAAAACAACAACAAAAAAACCAAAATGTTATATATGTATAGATATATATTTTTATATAGATATGTGTATATACATGTGTGTATATACACATGCATACACACACACACACACACACACTCTCTCTCTCTCTTTATAAATATCCTCACCAGCAGAAGGATGTGAAGTATTGGGAAAAAAAATTTCTGTAGAGATGCACCTTCCAGCTATATCTGAAAGAACACTTTAAATTATTAAACAGAATACTTAACATTTGTACTTTAACATCTTATTTGTAAACAAATAAATTAGAACACACCATTATTCAACAGGATTTCTCAGATTACCAAAAGAACATAGGGTCCCTTTTAGTTACATCTTTGTAAACATTGTAAATCACCACATTCTTAATAGGGAGAAGATCAGAAAGCTTAGTTGAGTAAATATGAATCAGAAAATAAAATAAAGCAAAAATGTAATACTAACAAGTATCTCTTCTTATTTATTGTCCAGGTTTTGAAAAATTACAGTTAAAAAAACTTTTCCAATTTAGTTTTGTTATTCATACACACAATTTCTTCCAGACTAGAAAGTAATTATTAGCAGCCCTGAACATACATGTGAGTGCATTTATTTTCTCTTCACTTGAGTAAAATTTCCTTGAGTGGAAGAGACTGATCTTTCATAAATAGCATCAAGATGACACCTTCTCCATACAACTCAATTTTATAATTGAATACTTCAAATGAAAATAAAAATAACCAGAATGATTCCTCATATGGCTAAAGCTCAGCGTAAGAATTTCTCTTGCTAACCCACCTCAGATAACTGTTATGGAAAATAACTGGCTTCTGACAAGGTTGTCATATATAAAACAAAATATAAATGACATTGTTTTCTTTTTTTTCTGTTTTTTTTATTTTCTTTTATTATTATACTTTAAGTTCTAGGGTACATGTGCATAATGTGCAGGTTTGTTACATATGTATACTTGTGCCATGCTGGTGCGCTGCACCCATCAACTCATCAGCACCCATCAATTCATCATTTATATCAGGTATAACTCCCAATGCAATCCCTCCTCCCTCCCCCCTCCCCATGATAGGCCCCGATGTGTGATGTTCCCCTTCTTGAGTCCAAGTGATCTCATTGTTCAGTTCCCACCTATGAGTGAGAACATGCGGTGCTTGGTTTTCTGTTCTTGTGATAGTTTGCTAAGAATGATGGTTTCCAGCTGCATCCATGTCCCTACAAAGGACACAAACTCATCCTTTTTTATGGCTGCATAATATTCCATGGTGTATATGTGCCACATTTTCTTAATCCAGTCTGTCACTGATGGACATTTGGGTTGATTCCAAGTCTTTGCTATTGTGAATAGTGCCGCAATAAACATACGTGTGCATGTGTCTTTATAGCAGCATGATTTATAATCCTTTGGGTATATACCCAGTAGTGGATGGCTGGGTCATATGGTACATCTAGTTCTAGATCCTTGAGGAATTGCCATACTGTTTTCCATAATGGTTGAACTAGTTTACAGTCCCACCAGCAGTGTAAAAGTGTTCCTATTTCTCCACATCCTCTCCAGCACCTGTTGTTGCCTGACTTTGTAATGATTGCCATTCTAACTGGTGTGAGATGGTATCTCATTGTGGTTTTGATTTGCATTTCTCTGATGGCCAGTGATGATGAGCATTTTTTCATGTGTCTGTTGGCTATATGAATGTCTTCTTTTGAGAAATGTCTGTTCATATCCTTTGCCCACTTTTTGATGGGGTTGTTTGCTTTTTTCTTGTAAATTTGTTTGAGTTCTTTGTAGATTCTGGATATTAGCCCTTTGTCTGATGAGTAGATTGCAAAAATTTTCTCCCATTCTGTAGGTTGCCTGTTCACTCTGATGGTAGTTTCTTTTGCTGTGCAGAAGCTCTTTAGTTTAATCATATCCCATTTGAATGACAGTGTTTTCATTATTGTTACTAATGAAAATATTGGTGTCTAAATATTTATGCTCTGGAAAAACATGAAATGAGAGCTTGACTGAATTTTTTAAAGTAGGGGACAAAAAATAAAACGTACTAATCACTGAAATCTATTTCTTTAGTTATGAAACAATTAACACCTAATGTTCTACGTAGGGTTTCATCTCCTCCCCTAGTGATGCTTAAGGGAGAAAGTTAAATTAGGGAAAAAAGTGAAGTAAATATACCAATGAGAATAATATATTTAATAAAATTTCTTAATTACGTGATCCGTGAGTTCCCTACTTGCCCCCTCCACCCCTATTTCATGTAAATAGTGTCTTGGCACCAGGAAAAGGTTAGATTAGAAATAACTCCCAGAATAGGTCCTGGCTGCCTCACTGAACTGAACAGCTCTTTGGTGTGAGTTGATGCTCAAGAAATTCTGTGCAGTACAGTTTATCCTTTGTATCTGTTTATTGGTGTGAAAATAGAGGTTCTACAGTATATAGACAGATGAACAACTGTTTGAGAACATTTACCTTTGTTACTCTTGAACACGATTTTTCTGTTTTCGCCCTTCAGTGGAAACTTTTCTCTTCCCTTATGGAAGTTAAATACTGCAGTGCAAGACAGACTAATGAGAGTTAGTGTTTGCCTCTTGTTGTTTGGAGAATGAGGGTGTCCTCAATGGAAGAATTAAAAGTCCCTACAAACCCCATCTGCTAATAAACAGGGGACATTTTCAAGGTCAGACTCCTTGTAGAAAGCTGGACCTTAATCTTAGTAGTAATTACCCCAGAGGAGTTCATCTGTTCAGAAAGATAATTTCCTTCAGAGCAGACAGTTCCCAGTTAGTAATCATTTCTCATTTTAAAAAGGCAATTGAAATCCATCTTTCCCTCCTAACACTTCCATATTGCTTCCACATTGCAACCAGATCCCCTTAGCTCCAGATATCGAGCTAGATTGAATTCAGTTGTAGTCCTTCATCTTCTAGATTAAATTCATTCTTCCCCCACCCAAAGCAAGAGGGTGCATCTTCTTCCATATTTAAATTTTGCTTATACTTTAAAAATATATCGTCGACTTATTCACTGTAAATTTGATTAGGTATAATGTATACCAAGACTGGCAATGCTTTACATCTATATTCTGAATGTGCATAAACAAGCATACATCAAACCATTCCTAATTCTCCTTGGTATTTGAGGTGTTTAGGTTGCAGTTCTGATGCCTTAAAGCAACCATGTAGAGTCATAGTAATTCATAATTCGCTTAAATACAACGTTGAATTGTAAATTCTTCAAGGCTAATATGTGAGAATAAGTTATTTGGTCCAGTTGAATGCATTGAAGTGGACAATTCTCTAATTAAAATTGATTCATATTGTACATAGCTATAACTCTCATGAGGTGAAAAAAACCCATTGTTTCTTGCGAAAATGATTTCCAAAGAAGTCATTCTTAAAATTAAAGAAATCTTCCAAACTGAGAATGAAGAAGCTGTAAGGAGCACCTTACAAGCATTAAAGATCTACTGACTTGAAGAATATTTTCATGTCTTCATGATATAAATTTAGTTCCATCTAGAAACTCTCAAATGCACCTACAGTAGCACTGTGAGGTGTGTGTAATAAAGAATCAATTCAAATAGAATCGCTCATTAAACAAAATAATTAAAAGAAATACGGTTCATATGGCTGAGAAAGTTGAAGGTGTGGATATAATTACAGACGTAGATCGGTGCAGAGGGCAGTAGATATTGTTAAGACTCTTCCTCTGAGTTGGTGCCTTATGTGAGTTTTCTTTCATGAAGCAATATGTCTGTAGCACCTGCAACCTCATATCCCTCCAATCTCAAGTCTAATAGAAAGAGGTCCTACCTCTGTCTCAATATTCCCATCTGAAACTTTCATTATGTCTGATTGGCTTTCACTGTGTCATTGTCAGCATCAATTACTGTGGTCAGGTGACTACAAGACTACAATGCACTGTTAGACGTGGGCCTTAGTTGCGTATTTCACCCTTAATGCTGGGGATGCAGGCCCACCGAGACTAAAGGGAAAAAGAATGGGGAAGAATGGAACCATAAACTAAAACTGAAGCCTTTTGCCAATTTCTGAGGACAGAAACCACAACGTTCACTACTTTACCTTCCTGGAACACATTACCACCAGCTCATCAGACATGGCTTCATGCAGTATTATGCCTTATATGTCAAGGATGTTTAAAAAGTTATAGATAGAGGTACACCTTTATAAATCTAATAAGCAATACTAATATAATAAATTGTTAATAAAATGATTGACTGTATTTAATTCAGTATTAGCCACTCCTTAAGTGTGTTCTTCATATTGCAATGCACAATCACTTGCAACTTTAATTCAGAATTCAAAATTTATTTTATTCGACTTGAATCAAAAATATTAGTATAATTTATAAGTTCATTTATGCAAGCAAAGTCATCAAACTCTTTCCTCCCTACCATGAGGGCATTATATGGTCCTACATTTAATTTCTTCTATTAAAGATACAAAAAATAAAAAGAGCAAGGATCAATTAAAAACAATATGCTTAGAGAAATAAATAAGAAGCATCCAAAATAAAGAGTAAGTGAAATTATCTCTCTCCACTGACAATATGATTCTATATCTACAAAACCCTAAAGATTCTGCCAAAAGCCCCCTAGAATTGATAAACAACTTTAGTTAAGTTTCAGGACACAAAATCAATGTAAAAAAATTAGTAGCATTTCTATACACCAGTGACATCCAGGCTGAAAGTCAAATCAAGAACACAAGGCTTTAAACAATAGCCACAAAGAAAAAGAAAAGAATTTTCAACCCAGAATTTCATATCCAGCCAAACTAAGTTTCATCAGTGAAGGAGAAATAAAATCCTTTACAGATAAGCAAATGCTTAGAGATTTTGTCACCACCAGGCCTGCCTTACAAGAGACCCTGAAGGAAGCCCTAAACATGGAAAGGAACAACCGGTACCAGCCATTGCAAAAACATGCCAAAATGTAAAGACCATCGAGGCTAGGAAGAAACTGCATCAACTAACGAGCAAAATAACCAGTTAATATCATAATGACAGGATCAAGTTCACACATAACAATATTAACCTTAAATGTAAATGGACTAAATGCTCCAATTCAAAGACACAGACTGGCAAACTGGATAAAGAGTCAAGACCCATCAGTCTACTGTATTCAGGAGACCCATCTCACATGCAGAGACATACATAGGCTCAAATAAAGGGATGGAGGAAGATCTACCAAGCAAATGGAGAACAAAAAAAAGCAGGGGTTGCAATCCTAGTCTCTGATAAAACAGACTTTAAACCATCAAAGAGCAAAAGAGACAAAGAAGGCCATTACATAATGGTAAAGGGATCAATTCAACAGGAAGAGCTAACTCTCCTAAATATATATGCACCCAATACAGGAGCACCCAGATTCATAAAGCAAGTCCTTAGAGACTTACACAGAACTTAGACTCCCATACAATAATAGTGAGAGACTTCAACACTCCACTGTCAACATTAGACAGATCAACGAGGCAGAAAGTTAACAAGGATATCCAGGAATTGAACTCATCACTGCACCAAGTGGACCTAATAGACATCTATAGAACTCTCCACCCCAAATCAACAGAATATACATTCTTCTCAGCACCACATCACACTTGTTCCAAAATTCACCACATAATTGGAAGTAAAGCACTCCTCAGCAAATGTAAAAGAACAGAAATTATAACAAACTGTCTCTCAGACCACAGTGCAATCAAACTAGAACTCAGGACTAAGAAACTCAATCCAAACCGCTCAACTACATGGAAACTGAACAACCTGCTCCTGAATGACTACTGGGTACATAACGAAATGAAAGCAGAAATAAAGATGTTCTTTGAAACCAATGAGAACAAGATACAACATACCAGAATCTCTGGGACACATTTAAAGCAGTGTGTAGAGGGAAATTATAGCACTAAATGCCCACAAGAGAAAGCTGGAAAGATCTAAAATGGACACTCTAACATCACAATTAAAAGAACTAGAGAGGCAAGAGCAAACACATTCAAAAGCTAGCAGAAGGCAAGAAATAACTAAGATCAGAGCAGAACTGAAGGAGATAGAGACACAAAAAACCCTCCAAAAAATCAATGAATCCAGGAGTTGGTTTTTTGAAAAGATCAACAAAATTGACAGATCGCTAGCTAGACTAATAAAGAAGAAAAGAGAGAGGAATCAAATAGACGCAATAAAAAATGATAAAGGGGATATCACCACCGACCCCACAGAAATACAAACAACCATCAGAGAATACTATAAATGCCTCTATGCAAGTCAACTAGAAAATCTAGAAGAAATGGATAATTTCCTGGACACTTACACTCTTCCAAGACTAAACCAGGAAGAAGTTGAATCCCTGAATAGACCGATAGCAGGCTCTGAAATTGAGGCAACAATTAATAGCCTACCCACCAAAAAAAGTCCAGGACCAGATGGATTCACAGCTGAATTCTACCAGAGGTACAAGGAGGAGCTGGTACCATTCCTTCTGAAACTATTCCAATCAATAGAAAAAGAGGGAATCCTCCCTAACTCATTTTATGAGGCCAACATCATCCTGATACCAAAGCCTGGCAGAGACACAACAAAAAAAGAGAATTTTAGACCAATATCCCTGATGAACATCGATGCAAAAATTCTCAATAAAATACTGGCAAACCGGATTCAGCAGCACATCAAAAAGCTTATCCACCATGATCAAGTGGGCTTCATCCCTGGGATGCAAGGCTGGTTCAACATTCGCAAATCAATAAATGTAATCCAGCATATAAACAGAACCAAAGACAAGAACCACATGATTATCTCAATAGATGCAGAAAAGGCTTTTGACAAAATTCAACAGCCCTTATGCTAAAAACGCTCAATAAATTCGGTATTGATGGAACGTACCTCAAAATAATAAGAGCTATTTATGACAAACCCACAGCTAATATCATACTGAATGGGCAAAAACTGGAAAAATTCCCTTTGAAAACTGGCACAAGACAGGGATGCCCTCTCTCACCACTCCTATTCAACATAGTGTTGGAAGTTCTGGCTAGGGCAATCAGGCAAGAGAAAGAAATCAAGGGTATCCAGTTAGGAAAAGAAGAAGTCAAATTGTCTCTGTTTGCAGAGGACATGATTGTATATTTGGAAAACCCCATTGTCTCAGCCCAAAATCTCCTTAAGCTGATAAGCAACTTCAGCAAAGTCTCAGGATACAAAATTAATGTGCAAAAATCACAAGCATTCTTATACACCAGTAACAGACAAACAGAGAGCCAAATCAGGAATGAACTTCCATTCACAATTGCTTCAAAGAGAATAAAATACCTAGGAATCCAGCTTACAAGGGGTGTAAAGGACCTCTTCAAGGAGAACTACAAACCACTGCTCAGTGAAATCAAAGAGGACACAAACAAATGGAAGAACATACCATGCTCATGGATAGGAAGAATCAATATCGTGAAAATGACCATACTGCCCAAGGTTATTTATAGATTCAATGCCATCCCCATCAAGCTACCAATGACTTTCTTCACAGAATTGGAAAAAACTGCTTTAAAGTTCATATGGAACCAAAAAAGAGCCCGCATTGCCAAGACAATCCTAAGTCAAAAGGACAAAGCTGGAGGCGTCACGCTACCTGACTTCAAACTATACTACAAGGCTACAGTAACCAAAACAGCATGGTACTGATACCACAACAGAGATATAGACCAATGGAACAGAACAGAGTCCTCAGAAATAATACCACACATCCACAGCCATCTGACCTTTGACAAACCTGAGAGAAACAAGAAATGGGGAAAGGATTCCCTATTTAATAAATGGTGCTGGGAAAATTGGCTAGCCATAAGTAGAAAGCTGAAACTGGATCCTTTCCTTACCCCTTATATGAAAATTAATTCAAGATGGATTAGAGACTTAAATGTTAGACCTAATACCATAAAAACCGTAGAAGAAAATCTAGGTAGTACCATTCAGGACATAGGCATGGGCAAGGACTTCATGTCTAAAACACCAAAAGCAATGGCAGCAAAAGCCAAAATTGACAAATGGGATCTAATTAAACTAAAGAGCTTTTGCACAGCAAAAGAAACTACCATCAGAGTGAACAGGCAACCTACAGAATGGGAAAAAATTTTTGCAACCTACTCATCTGACAAAGGGCTAATATCCAGAATCTACAAAGAACTCAAACAAATATACAAGAAAAAAACAAACAACCCCATCAAAAAGTGGGCAAAGGATATGAACAGACATTTCTCAAAAGAAGACATCCATACAGCCAACAGACACATGAAAAAATGCTCAACATCACTGGCCATCAGAGAAATGCAAATCAAAACCACAATGAGATACCATCTCACACCAGTTAGAATGGCAATCATTAAGAAGTCAGGAAACAACAGGTGTTGGAGAGGATGTGGAGAAATAGGAACACTTTTACACTGTTGGTGGGATTGTAAACTAGTTCAACCATTATGGAAATCAGTATGGCAATTCCTCAAGGATCTAGAACTAGATGTACCATATGACCCAGCCATCCCACTACTGGGTATATACCCAAAGGATTATAAATTACTCTACTACAAAGACACATGCACACGTATGTTATTGCGGCACTATTCACAATAGCAAAGACTTGGAATCAACCCAATGTCCATCTGTGACAGACTGGATTAAGAAAATGTGGCACATATACACCATGGAATACTATGCAGCCATCAAAAAGGATGAGTTTGCGTCCTTTGTAGGGACATGGATGCAGCTGGAAACCATCATTCTTAGCAAACTATCACAAGAACAGAAAACCAAGCACCGCATGTTCTCACTCATAGGTGGGAACTGAACAATGAGATCACTTGGACTCGGGAAGGGGAACACGACACACCGGGGCCTATCATGGGGAGGGGGCAGGAGGGAGGGATTGCATTGGGGAGTTATACATGATATAAACGTTATGCACATGTACCCTAGAACTTAAAGTATAATAAAAAAAAAAAAAAAGAAAATGAAATATCTAGGAATACACTTAACCAAGAAGGTAAAAGATTTCTCTGTAACAAGAACTACAAAACACTGCTGAAAGAAATCAGAAACAATACAAATAAATGGAAAAACATTCATGCTTGTGGATTGGAAAAATCAGTATCATTAAAATGGCCATACTGCCCAAAGCAATGTATAGATTCAATGCCATCCCTATCAAACTGCTAATGTCATTCTTCACAGAATTAGAACAAAAAAACTATTCTAAAATTTATATGGAACCAAAAAGGACCCAAGTAGCCAAAATAGTCTTAAGCAAAAAGAACAAGCCCAAAGGCATCACACTATCTGACTTTAAACTATATTATAACATTACAGTAACCAACATAGTATGGTGCTATTCATGTTATTCAGAAACAGACAGACAAATGGAATGGAATTGAAAACTCAGAAATAAAGCCACACACCTAGAGCTATCTGATCCTTGATGAGGCCAACAAAACAAGCAATGGGGTAAGGCCACTCTATTCAATAAATGATGCTAGGATAACTGGTTAGCCATACGCAGAAGAATGAAACTAGACCCTCACCTTTCACCACATACAAAAATTAACTCAAGAAAGATTAAGGATTTCAATATAAGTCCTCAAACTAGAAAAATCCCAGAAGAAAACCTAGGAAATACCCTTCTCCACATTGGTCTCGGCAAAGAATTTTTGGCTAAGTCTCCAAAAGCAATTGCAGCAAAAACAAATTGACAAACAGGGTTTAATTAAACTAGAGAGCTTCTGCACAGCAAAAGAAATTAACAGAGTAAACAGACAACCTACAGAATGGAAGAAAATATTAACAAACTGTGCATCTGAGAAAAGTCTGAGATCCAGAATCTATAAGAAACTTAAATCAACAAGCAAAAACAAATAGCCCCATTAAAAAATGGGCAAAGGACATGAGCAGACACCTCCCAAAAGAATGCATACAAGGTGTGGAGAAAAGGGAACTCTTGTACACTGTTGGTTGGAATGTAAAGTAGTTCAGCCACTGTGGAAAGCAGTTTGGAGATTTCTCAAAGAACATAAAACAGAGCTACCATTCAACCCAGCAATCCTACTACTAGGTATATACCCAAAGGAAAATAAATAATTGTACCAAAAAGACATATGCGTTCATATGTTCATTGTCACTCTATTCATAATAGCAAAGACATGAAATCAACCCAGATGCCCATCATGGTGGACTGGATTAAAAAAATGTGATACATATACGCCATGGAATACTATACAGCCATAAAAAAGAAATAAAATCATGTCATTTGCAGCAACATGGATACAGCTGGATGCCATAATCCTAAGTGAATTAACACAGGAACAGAAAACCAAATACCATATGTTCTGAATTATAAGTGGAAGCTAAACCCTGAGCACACATGGAAGTATACATGGAAATAATAGTCACTTGGGACTACTAGAAGGGGGGAAGGAGAAAGAGGGAAATGGATTGAAAACTACCTGTTGAGTACTATGCTCAATACTTGGGTGAAAGGATTCATACCCAAAACCCTCAGCATCACACCCGTGTAACAAACCTGCATATGTATCTCCTGTATCTAAAATAAAAGTTAAAAAAATGCTCTACAAAGAGTAGAGGATACAGGGGGAAAAGCATATTACTAGATAGAAACACTTCAAGTAGTATATAACAATACATTCATAGTTAATATATTAAGTACTAATTTTATGACTGAAAAGGACTGTAGAGATTATATCATCCTAAAACTTTCTAATAAAGATATTTTCTTGGTATGCTGTTCATCACCATTTCCTCCATAAAACATGACAGCCATAAAGACATATTCACATTACTGTATCTCTGTGAAATAGATTAATTTAGGCCTCATTCTGTAAAGAATTCTCTGCTTGTTCAAGCAGACACGACTGCATCTCAACTTCACTGATTCCTTCACAAGTCCTTCATTCATTCCAAGTGTCACTGACCACTCACCCCCTTATTCCTAGCACTGTGCTAGCTGCTGGTATACAGGGATGACCACATGCTTTTTCCAGTCCAGTAAGGCCAACATACATTAATCATGTTGTTACACAAATACATTCATTAGTACCAAATACTATTTGTTTTATAAAGGAAATTTTCAGTGTCCCTGTTCCATTGTCTCAGAGCCTGTCTGGCTCAATTGAAGGCTAAGGGAAGTTGCCTTTGAGCTGAGCATAAGAGAAGGATGAAAGTCTGGGCTACACGCATACACTGAAGACTTTGATAGTCTCTCATCTGGAACAGAGAGCAAAATCAGGGAATTATGAGGGGGCCAGGTCATGCAGCCTTGTAGACTGTAAGAATTTCAGTCTTCATCCGAAAGTCTATCTTAAAATCTAAATTAAAATATCCTTTAGCAAAAGGTGATATAATCAGGTTTGCATTTTAAAAAATCACTCTGGTCGACCTGAACAAACATGGAGACTAGTGTAAAAATGATGTGAGGACAGTTAGGAAGCTAATAGTTGATCAAGGTGAGAGAGGATGATATGATGATGGCTTGCTCTAGAGTGGCACTATTGGAGAGGAAATATCTGACAGACCTGACAGATTAAAATTTAAAATACGTAGTAGTTCTCACCAAGTTTTGAGAGTCATCAATGCCAGCAAGTTGTTTCTTTTTCTAGTGTACTTTCTGAGAGGCCCCTTAATCTGCTTCAGTCTTCCTACTGAGACTCAGTAAATACTGCCATTCTTTGACAGCCACATTCTTTTATTTATAATGATATATAAATACCTAAGGAACAATAGCGCTCACACCCTGTAGCTTTCTGGTTATTGCAAATATATTTTGGCTGTTAACCTAAATTTTCAATCCTGTAAATTCAAGTTTCTTTGTTCTTGACTGAACTCATAGATACTTTCAAAATGTAAAAAGATGCAACAATTTAGGGTCCCTCTGTGTTTGGAATTTTTCTGAATCATATCATAGTTTATAGATATCCACTTATAAAATCTTCACATTGACATGATTTGAAGTAGTTTACAAGTCAGTAAAGTTAGCTGATCTGACATAACATGCTATGTGGATATTTTTTCTGAAGAAAATGCTATGTCCTGAATTAAAAATTTAAATGTAGACTAAAATAATGCTGGACTGATTATGTACTTTGAAAATGTTTCTTTCTGCCTCTACTTTTATTCCCTGCTTCCTTCCGTACTGGTGTTCTCTACTCCCGTTGTAGGTGATTTTCCCTTATTCCAAATCAGTGATGCCCAAATCACTGATGCCACTTCTGAGCCTTTGACAGTCCCATCCAACTGTTCATATATCCATTAACAAATTTTTTGACAGTCTAATTCTATCTGAGCCCCTGTGAAATATCTCCATGGAGGGTCCTCCAATGACACAAATCTGTGTATCTGAAAATAAGTTAGCAGTCTGACTTCCCCATATCTATTTCTTACTTCTATTCACTATTTTGGTCAAGGTTAACCTTGAAAATATACTTATTTAGCTGGACAACCCATTGTTTTACTCTACGCCTACGTTGATGTCTTCCCGCCCTTACAATCCCATCAGAAGTCCTACTCTTCTTCCTCTTATGACTCTTGCACATTTATCCTTTTTCTACCTTCACTTCTAGGGTTTTTTTTTTTTTTTTTCTGCCTTCACTGTTAGGGTCTTAATTCACACCCTTGTCATCTCTAAGTTTACACTGGGTTTCTCTTCCTCTAATTGGGAGCCACTTGCCAATCCATCCTTCCAATCTAAGCCATCTTATCAGGAAGACTGACCAAATCATGATGCTTCTGTACCTGAAAATCTCAAGGAGGATGATTCCTCATTGCTTTCAGGATGAAGCATAGCACCTCAGTATGGCAAACAGAACTCTTAGGAATATGCTTTTTAACCCTTCAGCTATACCATACCACCCCCAACCCTCCACCCTCGGACTCTAGTTGCCAGTGACCTCTTGTCTACAGTTACATAAAGTGTTCACGACTATGCATTTGCTCTTCTTTCTGCCTCCCTCTACTGTGACTCTCCTCCTTGAAGATTCAGCTCTAATGTTATTTCTCTGCATAGGATTTCAAGTATCAAGCCCACGTGTACTCCTGCCATTACTCTTTGTTGATCTATGCCTAGGGACACTCAGATCAGCTTCCTGCAATCATTTGTTAATTTCTCATTCTCCCACTCACGTAAGCCTTCTGGAGCACAGATTATCTTTTTATCCCCTGAATCTACCGCAGAACATGATATATAATAAGTATTCCACAAACGTAATTATAATAGTTAAAAATGATTGATATTTAGTATGTGCTGTTTTATTAAGTGTAGGAGAAATATGCAACCACATACACACTCACACACTAAGAAGACCAAATTAAAGCTTGAGTTTAGAACATTAATAGGTCAATGCAAAAAAACTGTTTATGGGACTCCTCAAACGGAATTATTTTCAAGTATTTTTTACACAATCAAAAGTGTAAAAATACATTTTACGCCATAATTCTCCACCATCCAATCATGTATAATAATGGAAATAAATAAATATTTTACAAAAACAGTCCTCACTCTTCCTGCATATGAAGCCTTCTGATATTTTTCTACAACTATTTTATTTTTAGATGTTGGTTGAAACCACAAAAATTATTTTATAACTCATTTTGGGAAATACTGCTTTAGTATCTCTACCATATTTGTTTTTCATTCACACAATTTCTGTAAATAATTAAACCTGTACATGAAAATTAAATAAGCAATTTTGCTAATTTTTAGGGCTTCTCAAAACTCATCAATTTCCTAAATATGCTATTATCACTGCTAACTCCACCGTTATTTTCTTAATAATAATACATTTCTTATGACCATCTTTGACATATTTCACACAGATTGAAATCACTGGAAGCAGGCTGAGTGACCCTGAAGCAAGATTTGCAATCACTGAATTAGCCAATTCCCATTTGCAGTCTTTATGTCCAGTCTAGACATTGAATCCATATTTCCTACTGTAAAAGAGTTAAAACTCTCCAATGGTGCCCTATTTCTATTAGGTGTGCTTTCTTTATTTCTTTTTAAATAAAATAGTGTAAAATATGATTATGGGATTTTTTTGGAAATAAAGCTAGCAATAGGAATAAATTCAATAGATATATAAAGAATCATTCCAGAATTTTTTTTTTTTTCCTATTTCTGGACAACTCTATCACTGAGTAAATCACATGTAACTCTCCTATAACCATGGCGTTTGGAAAGGAAACTTGCCATGTTTCTTCCTTAATTTTAAGGAACACATATCTGCCGACTTTTATGTTGCCTCATGGAAAGTAACAAATATTACATGTCATATGTCAGCATTTCAGTGCCCAATAAGGAAGAAACTATTCATTGTTTCTCTAAATGAAAGAGCAAAAAATTCAGAAGGATAAAGAGATTTTGCCAATGTTTTGCTATAAAAACATTTATCTCTTAAAAAAAAAAATAACTGGTTACAGAACTATACCAGAAATAAGGATATTTATCATGATATATGCCTTCACAACTAAAGTTGTGAATATTTTAAATTGATATTTTGAAAAGCACACTTATATAAATAAGTGTTTTGTTTTTAAATAATTCATTTCTCAAAACAAGACTTAAGCTGTGATGAGAAATTTGTCAAAATTAAATTTCTATCCCTGCCCTCCTTCTAAGTATAGTAGCACAGCTGTCATGAATCCTAAATTTGAATACACAACTTGTATAAGTGGGACATAGAATGCCATTTCTCAAGTAGAATATGGGGTCCTCTTGACGTGTTTCAAGGCCATGAGTTTCCTTCCTACATTTAGTGGTGACACTAAAACTGAAAGCTTGGGAATAGTACATAGAAGAGGGAGGCTGTGAAATATCCTTATTTATATAGGTACTTTTCTAAATGTATTTGATGAATTAGAGAATTGTTTAAACAAGGAAATGTCCAAAGTATTTGTTGTAAATTTTCCATACTGTTTGATGGAGTAAAAAACAAACAAACAAACAGATAAGTAGGCTTTGCAGAGAAGGACAGCCCCGCACAGGATGGGGAGAACAAGCCAGGTGAGTAGCGTGTCCACACAGTCAGGGCTGCCAGGGGTGTGGAGTACTGCAGTGGCATCAGTCCAATGCAGGATGTCAGTGCTTAAAGTGAGGGTGATATGGAAGGTGATAGCTACAGTGGGGGACATAGGGGACTGCTCAGGGGACAGTGGTGATGATGGCCTGGCAAGTGGTGTCAGACCCCAGTAGAGCAAGAAGGATGTTGGTGCAATGAGACAAAGGGTAGCAGCAGGAATCAATGCTCAGTTACATACAGGGGGTCTGATCAAGTAAGAAAATAGATAACAAGAAAATAGGGGTGGGGCACAGTGTCTCACGCCTGTAATCTCAGCACTCTGGGAGGCCCAGGAAGGCAGATTACCTGAGGTCAGGAGTTCAAGACCAGCCTGGCCGACATGGTGAAACCTCGTCTCTGTCAAAAAATACAAAAATTAGCTGGATCTAGTGGCACGCGCCTATATTCCCAGCTTCTCAGGAGGCTAAGGCTGGAGAATGGCTTGAACCCGGGAGGCAAAGTTTGCTGTGAGCCGAGATTGCATCACTGCAATCCAGTGTAAGTGACAGAGCGAGACTCCATCTAAGAGAGAGAGAGAGAGAGAGAGAGAGACAGACAGACAGACAGAAAGAAAGAAAGAAAGAAGGAAGGAAGGAAGGAAGGAAGGAAGGAAGGAAGGAAGGAAGGAAGGAAGGAAAGAAAGAAAGAAAGAAAGAAAGAAAGAAAGAAAGAAAGAAAGAAAGAAAATAGGAAAAATAGGAGTTAGGTTTTTCAAGGTCAGAGAAGGGAGGGACAAACAGGGAACGGGGAAAAAAAAAACTAGGATGAATCTGTGGTACTGCATTGAAATTGGAAATGTTAAGTGTGAACTCATGTTTTTCAACATATTTAGATAGATATAGCAGTAACTCTAGAGTATAATATGTGTGTGTGTATAGTAGTTAGCGTTCTCCAGAGAAACAGAAGCAATAAGATTTATCAGTAAGAATTGGCTCATGTGATTATGGAGGATAACAAGTCCCAAGATCTGCAATCAGAAAGCCGGAGACTGAGGAAAACCAACAGTGCCATTCCAGTTCAAAGGCCAGAGGGCTTGAAATCCAAGAAGAGTTGATGTTTCACTTAGAGACTGAAGGCAGAAAAAACCCCAGCTTGTTAGCCATCAGGCAGGAAAACTTTCCTTTTACTTGTGGGAGGGTCAGCCTTTTGGTTCTATTCAGGCCTTCAACTGATTAGATGAGGCCCACCTACAGTGGGGGCAGGGGACAATCTGCTTTACTTGGTCTATAGATACAAATTTTACTGTCATCCAGAAACAGCCTCATGGACATGCTCAGAATAATGTCTGACCAAATATCTGGTTACCCCCTGTCCTAGTCAAGTTGACACCAAAAATGAACTATCACAGTGTGTGTTTGTGTGTCTATGTTTAAAATACCTAGCACCCAGATCTTCCTCACTAAATGCTATTCTCTCTTGAAAAAAAATTAAGACTCCTTGTTGAAATAGCTGAATCCAAGGCTGGGCAGGGAAAGTCCAAGATGAGTCTGGAACATTTTGTTATGCCATAAAAAGTGCTGAGAAAATAATGAGGACATGTCTAAAAGCATAGGAACCAGCTTAAAGGAGCTCCCACCGGCCAAATCCAGGACAACTTGAACATCAAAATAAATTATAACAACAACATCAATAAATTATAACATCAAATAAAATAAAGAATCCATGAGTCCGCACTCATGGGCTGAGTATGAGTTATAAGTTTATGAATATGTTAATTAATTAATTATAAGTTAATATGTTAGCTGTTAATGTAAGTATATTATATAAGCTAATATAAACTAATTAATTGAAAGTTCGATGAGAGATGGGAAATTTACATAATCCCAGAATACATCCCCACTATTCATTCATTCCAAAGGGAAAAGTCGTAGCTTTCCAGTGGAGAATCCTGGCAGGCACTACTTTAAACAAGTAATCAACATCAATAGTACCAGTAATAAGACAATTCTAATCAGGTGCTGGGTGATAAATGCAATGAGGAAAATGCAATATAACTTGTATGGTACTCCTACAAGAAGTATAATGCATATATGGAATTTAATTATGAGGAAACACACAAAAAACTGAAATTGAGGTACATTCTACAAAATAGCTGATCTTTTAATCTTCAAAAGTGTCAAGATCATGAAGTTAAGGAAAGATTGAGGATCTGTTCCAAATTAAAGGAGAATAAATATACATGGCAACTAAATGCAACATTTGATTCTGAACTGGATCCTTTTGCTATAAAGAATGTTATTTGAATAATTGATAAAATGTAAATGGAGTCTGAGGTTACATGAGAGTGATATAGTTATATTAATTTACTGATATTGATGGTTTACAGTAATGTAAGATAAAGTCTTCAGTTATAGGAAATACTCATAGGCCAGACGTGGTGGCTTACACCTGTAATCCCAGCACATTGGGAGGCTGAGGTGGGCAGATCACTTGAGGTCAGGAGTTTGAGACCAGCCTGGCCAACATGATGAAACACCGTCTCTACTAAAAATACAAATTAGCCGGGCGTGCTTCACGCCTGTAGTCCCAGCTACTCCAGAGGCCCGAGACAAAAGAATCGCTTGAACCTGGCAGGCAGAGGTTGCAGTGAGCCAAGATCATGCATGCTACTGCACTCCAGCTGGGGTGACAGAGTGAGACTCCATCTCAAAAAGAAAAGAAAAGAAAACTCATTAAAGTATTCGGGGTTGATGCGGCATCACATTATCCTCTTACTCAAACTCGGAGGAAAAAGTTCTTCATTCTCTTTCTGTAACTTTTCTCCATGTTTGAAATTGTTTCATAAATGTATTTGTGTAAACATATTACATTAGCAATCAGGAATATCCCTTGTTTCCTTTAGAATACAACTCTTTCACAATATTTCCTTAACTTTTATGTCTGTTTACTTTAGGATGGAGTGACAGCAATAACTATACATTTCATATTATACATTTCTATCATATTTTTTAATTAAGAAAAAATCTCAAGTTTGAATTTTTATTATGTAAAAACCTTATCACAGTAGCAGTACTTAAATATACCTAGTCATAGGGAGATCATTCCTGTATTTCCTTCTTGGATAACTCTCTCTTTTCAGAAACTTTCCCTATATGATAAACACTCCCTTAACACTTCAATAAAACTGCTTTAACCATTACTATCACTCATCTCTTTTTTTGGTATTTCACTGTGAGGACACTTATTAATTCTTTCTTGCTGTTTCATTAGATATTCTTAGACTTTGTCTCCTGGAAATTCTTATTTCACTTGACTCTGTGATAAGATTTTGTTATCTTCCTTTTACCTCTTTAGGAATCCCTTCTTAGTAGTATTCATAAATGTTTTTCCCTCTGATTGTCCCTAAAATATTGATGCTCCTCTGGGTTCTGTTCTCATGTCCCATCTCATCCTCCATTACACAACCTTCCTGAATCACCTGTTCAAAGTCTTGATCATCACCCATGTCCTGATGGTCTTCAATCTCTGTTGGATCCAGATATCACTCCCAAGCACAGACCTGAACAGTCTGCTGCATAAAAAAACATATACATACTTGTATCCCTTGGGTATATCAGAATAAGTAAGTACAAAACCAAATTCATCACCAAATCCCATCCTCTCTCAAGTTCCCTCCACCAGGCTTGGTGCTCTCTCTTATTCCTCTCTCAGTGAAGTGCATCACCATCAATCTAGAGGCGAAGCAGCAAACAAGATCTTTTTAAACTTTCTTATTATTTATCAAATCCATATATATACATATGTATTTCTCTCCCTCTCCCACTGCATTAGTGGGACCACAGTTCAGACCATAGTTATTTCTTCTCTGAATTATAGCCTCATAAGTGGGGCCCTGGACAGAAGTTTTGCTCCTCTGCAATTTTTCTTCATGATGATCGTATTAGTCAGGATTCTCTAGAGGGACAGAACTAATAGGATAGAAATATGTACCTATGGGAGTTTATTAAGGAGTATTAACTCACACGATCACAACGTCCCACAATAGACTCTCTGCAAGCTGAGAAGCAAGGAAGCCAATCCAAGTCCCAAAGTTGAAGAAACTGGAGTCCAATGTTCGAGGGCAGGAAGCATCCAGCATGGGAGAAAGATGTAGGCTGGGAGGCTAAGCCAGTCTAGTCTTTTCATGTTCTTCTGCTTGATTTTTACTCTTGCTCCAAATCCCTGACTCATGCTGCATTTTTGATATCTCTATGTAGCCTTACTTACTGTGGCTATTCTACCAAACAGAAACCTGTTGTATGTAAATGACTTACAAAGAAAATTTGGGGACTTGAGGTAAATTGTATTTCAGAACAGAAAACTATCTACTATTCAATAGCAGTTCTGAAAACTCACAGACTTTCCCCAGCAAGAAAGCTCTCATAGCCCTTCCTCTCCTTAGTCTCCAGCCTACCACTGTGGTGCTAGACCCCTACCTCCACCTACGGAGATATTTCTCCCAGAAAATTCCTACTTTTTCTTATTCTGAAATTTCCCTTGTATAACATTCTTCCTCCTAAATAAGTCTACATTTCTCACTTGCAAGGAAACCACTAATAAATTTTTCTAAACAAAAGAAATATTCACTCCCCTTGATAGAGGGGTAACTCTATTTGAATAGAGCAGAGTTATCATCTTCCTCATTTTAAATGAATGACTTCTGTCAATAATGCCTAAAATTACATTTAGTTTTAGGTTAAATACACAGCATGATTGACTCATTGAAACAGTTCAAGCTAAAACTTTCAAGTCTTTCACAAGAGTTACCTTTCAACTGCATCTCTCTCATTCTGTGTTTATTTAGTTGGAACTTTGACCAAAGTACAGACATTCATCCCTGTTAAGTTTCATCTTATTATATCTGGCCCATCATTGCAGCCTGTCGAGATCTTTTAAAATCTTGATTCTGGCATGAAATCTATTCACTATCCCTGCCAACTTCATGTCAAATGCAACTTGCTTAAGTACGTTCTCTATCCTTGTGTAAGCCACCAAAAATGGCTAATAGGCATGTGCAGTTTTGTTACAGGATTCCAAGAGCTAAAAAGAAGATAAAATCACCAAACTAGACATCTAAGGACAAACTTCTTTAGATTGAGAGTGAAGGTCTCATGTTCAGGCATGTGTCCCTCATTTATCTTGGTAACTTTTTTACTACTTATTTTGAGGGATGGGTTAAGGTGGTGAGGGAATGAGGCTTGAAATGGGCAGAATGTTTAAAAAAGATTTTAATGTGGTAGGACCAGAGCTAGGTTAAGGCTAGCAAGAGGTCAAATACAGAAAATTTAAGGAGTCAGCCACTCTCTGGGTCTTGCAGGAGAGTAGGGTGGCATTTGCAGACTCTGAGAATGAGTGCCACCTTAAATTCTGTACCAAATGCTTCTTGCTGTTCTCACGCTAGTCCATATCCCATAATGTGGAGGAGTGTTTAACTTATAGAAGCTGTCCTTGTCGGAGTTTATTCCTTCAACCTTAACTTGAGCTATCATGTTACCACCTTTCTCATTGCTGGTGAAAATCTATAGTTAATATTTCTAGCAATCTTTGAGCCATGCTTGAATTTATCCTCACTTCATTTCTCTAGCTATCCAAGATCAAAATTGCTGAGAAGAGTTCCAAGCACCAGAAATAATAAGAAATAGGTGAACCCCCCTTTTAAATTAAGAACATAGTCCAAAGATGTCATTTCTTTTATTTAATACATTTTGCAACCCTCTATGCTAGCCACTGTACTATTTTCTTTGCTCTGCCTTCTCCAGTTCCTTGCAGCTTGGTCCACCAATAACATCACCTCCAGGAAAGACAAGTTTAAAATCAATTCTGGCTTAGTTAAGAAGTGTTATTTGGATCCTTGTGGCAACTCCATGTTGTTCCATGAAATTAATTTGCTCTTGTCCAGACATGCTGAACCATATTTTCTGGTAGTCTATATGTCTACCCTGCATCTGAACCTCTGTTCCCCAGGACTGATGCCTCAGTGAGCATGTGGCCCAAACCATAATACTTCTCAATTTTTCTTTCCTCATGCTTATTGCTATTATACCAGCTGCTAGGTGCCTGAGGAGGTTGTATTCTGGGTTACGAAATTACGTGTTGCTTTGCCTTCACTGTTTTTATATAGCTGTTTACCTGGTTGAATACACACACATCCTACCTCATTTGCTTTTTAAATGGTAGGCATTTCATAGTTATTTGATGAATGGATGAGTGAACTAATGAGAATGAGCAATAGGAACTAGGTATCCAACACTCCAGAACCCACGATTTAATTAACTGAACTGTTAATTTACCTCACCTTGTGTAAACACTTGAGATCCAGGCAGATGGTTACTGTGATATCTGTGTGATATACAGTTACTCCTCATCAACCATAAGCATTGCCTTACTTAAGCGCTTCAGTTGGCAAAATTGTAATTAACAAGTCCAAAGACTAACAAATATAGGAGATTCAGAGAAAAGTAATAGAAGTGGTATCACGCATGCATGCATGTGTATATGTGTGCACCCACATACACACAGTAAATATACATTTTAAAGGGCAGCCCATCATAGAACAAGCCATATTATTTACCACTTTTTCTTGCTCTAATATCTCTGTTTTCATTGTTCAAAAAAAGGTAGCTAAGGTAGATTCTCAATAAACAAAAATAAATGATGTTAACTTTATGTAAGATTGTATCTCTTCTTAATATTTTAAAATTTAATCTACCTGGATTAAAATTTAATGGCTTTATTTTTGTTTTTGTTTCATTCCCTTGTGATGTTCTCACAAGTCCTAATTGCTCTTTCAGCAACGACATTACTAGACTTTACTAGACATTACAATAGGCATTAGGGATACAGCAGTGAAAACGTTCACATCCCTACCTTTATGGAGCTCATAAACTAGAGGGACAGAATTAACCTGCACTTAAGGAAACATTTGATTAAAAATACATTATACTACATCTTGAATCAAAGATCCCCTTTAACATTTTATGAACCCACTCTATTAGTCCATTCTTACACTGATACAAAGAAATACCCAAGACTGGGTAATTTATAAAAGAAAGTGGTTAACGTATTAATTTATTTATTTATTTACAGATGGCATCTCGCTCTGTCACCCAGGCTGGAGTACAGTGGGACAATCTCGGCTCACTGCAACCTCTGCCTCCTGGGTTCAAGCAGTTCTCCTGCTTCAGCCTCCCAAGTAGCTGAGACTACAGGTGTGTGCCACCACACCCAGATAATTATTTTTTTCTTTTGGTATTTTTGGTAGAGACAGGGTTTCATCATATTTGCCAGGCTGGTCTTGAACTCCTGACTTCAGATGATCCACCAGCCTCAGCCTCCCAAAGTGCTGGGATTACAGGTGTGAGCCACTGTGCCCAGCCAGAAAGACGTTTGTTGACTCAAAGTTCCACATTGTTGGGGAAGCCTCAGGAAACTTACAATCATGGCAGAAGGCTAAGGGGAAGCAAACACATCCTTCTTCACATGGTGGCGGGAGAGAGAAATGCAAGCTGGGAAAATGCCAGACGCTTATAAAACCATCAGATCTTGTGAAAACTCACTCACTGTCATGAGAACAGCATGGAGGAAACTGCCCCCATGATCCAATCATCTTCCACCAGGTCCCACCCTTAATACATGGGTGTTATGGGGATTACAATTTGAGATTACACTTGGTGGGGACATAGAGCCAAACCATATCACCCACTGTTTAGAAAAAGAAAAGGAGATGGGTAATCAAGAGATTAGAGATTTTAGCAAATGTATGGAATATATAAAAGAGGTTGAAAGTGATAAATTGTGAATAAGGTCAGAGGAAACCTCCAGCCAAGTGTATAGAAAGCCTTATAGTTTAAATTCACCTGTAATGACAATTGTAGGCAATACTTGGGACTGAAATATGCTAGATTAAATTGAGGGCAAAGTCAGACATGGGACTAAAAACAGGAGGGATAATAGAATGTCTGTATTTGGAACAGTTGACTACCCCCCACACATAGATCTTTCCAACCTCCAAGAAAAGCACACTGGAAAGCAGGCTTCTGTCCACCAAGCAGGAGGGGACTTTTCTAAAGAAGTTTAAGAGCCCTATAGAAAATAACTTATTCAAAGTTTCCCCAGAGTAAGAAACCTGAATGCAGAGTTTCCTTGGTCTCTTCCCATGCATTAATCTAAAGAAACGCTTGCCTATCAATGAGCACAGTCTACATATATAGAAATACCAAGATTTTTTTTGCCAGCTTTTTTTGTAAAAAAGTAATCAAGAGGCACTAAAAACCTTCAGAAATCCTTCAATATGACAGAGTGATCAAAGTAAACTAACATAGAAACTATTTTTAAAAAGAAAATTGCTGGGTGTGGTTGCTCACGCCTGGAATCCCAGCACTTTGGGAGGCCCAGGCGAGTGGATCATTTGAGGTCAGGAGTTCGAGACCAACCTGGCCAAAACAATAAAACCCTGTCTCTACCAAAAATACCAAAAAAAAAAAAAAAAAATATCGCTGGGTGTGGTGGCACATGCCTGTAATCCCAGCTACTTAGGTGACTGAGGCATGAGAATTCCTTGAACCTGGGAGGAGGAGGTTGCCGTAAGCCGAGATCGTGCCACTGCACTGTAGCCTAGGCGAGAGAGGGAGACTATATCTCAAAAAAAGAAAACAACAAAATATATCTAATTGTTATCTTCAGAGACCCATGAAGAAAATGTATCCACAAAACAAAAATAGGGGGCTACAAAAGGAACAACCAGATAATTCAAAGGAGCTCTTGCATATGAAATGTATTGCTACCAAAATGTACAGAAAAAAAAACCCACAAAGGAACTGAAGATGTAATAGAAAATATTAGAAGAATAGAAAAACAATTCAAGAGGTTCAAATGTCTAACTAACAGAATAGAATTTCTAAAGATCTACTATGTAAAAATAGATGAGAGAAATTATCAAATAACTAATTGAAGGTAAATCTCCAGGGTTAAAAGATTTGACTCTTTAAATCGAAAGAGGTTGCTGAATATCAACAACAATTAATTAAAATAGGTCACATCTGGATTCCTCAATTCTGAAATTTTGGAGCACAAATACATAGATAAGGGTTTTAAATCTTTTGAAAAGTAAAAGTCATGATATGTACAAAAGAGAGAATTCTAGGCATGAGGTTTTCCTATTTGTTTTATCTGCAACAGTGGATACTGGAAGATAATGAAAGTCATGGGAGTTGTGAGAGAGCATTATTTCTGGCTTACAGCTCTGTATGCAAAAGTTCTACCAAATGAGTCAATAGGATTAAAAGAAAACCAGACAAACAATGAATCAGGAAAACAATCTTCCCAAACTGGTAGGTGAAGGAAAATCTCCAGATGGCAGCTGTGCCTCAGGTCTTAAGAAGAACAAGGCAGAAAAGAACAGAAGGATAGAGGATGAGCATGTAGTTCTGTATGAAGTAATTAATATGTCCAATCATATGTAATGGTTAAATAAATCAAGGCCCATCCGCAGAGCCTGATAAATGTCTTACGAGACTATTTGTTGACACACCCATAATATCTTAAGTAATAAAAACAGTTTACAAGATAATAATTTGCCAGTAAGTATACTGAGTGTGTGTGTATATGTATGTGTGTGCATGTATACTATATATCTCTCTCTATATATATACACCTTTTAATACATAGAAACATTCTAGAGGATTGTATACTACAACTTAAATATTATTCATACTTTTCTCTGGAATTACAAGTGCTTTTTTGACACCTGAATTCCCCCTCCCCATGAACATATATTATTTTTATGATAAAGATACAAAAGACATATTTGGTGATGATGTTTGGTTTGCTTTTAAGTAGCCTACACATGCTGCCTCCACTTGCTCACTTTTTAAAATTTACTCCTAAACCCTCTGCAATCTATTTATATCCCCAAGTCTTCATAAAAATTACTCTCCACCGAGGTCACAAATGGTTTCCTAGTAGCAAAACCCATTGGATACCCTTCTCTCTTTATTATTCAGCCTTCCCATGCTATTTAATATTCTTAATTATTCTCCTCTTCCCAAATTCTCTCTTCTTTTGGCTTCCTTCACCCCAAACACTCTAGCTTCTTTCCCACCTCTCTGTATCCCTCCTCTTTTCTGGACTTCCCTCCTTTGTCCCACCTTTTAGTTGTTGGTGTTGCCAGCACTCTGCCCTTGACCTTTGGCTATTCACTTCACTCTTTTCCTGAGTTACTCCATACATTCCTATCTGCTGAACTACCATGTGTGTTCTGTTGACTCTGTCATCTGTATTTCGAGTTCAGATGTGTGGTCTCAAAGCCCAATGTCAAATCCCAACCATATATGTCCACTTGAATGTGTAAAACTGGATTTATTACATTCTTCCTTGCCGCCACCCTGACTCTTCTATATTTCCTGTCTCAGTTTTTCATACCGTTTCCCAAACAAAAACTCTCCATCTGAATTTCTCCCACTGATTCATTCTACATGAGGCCAGTGTAATAATGTCACCCTTGTTTCCCTTGCATTGGCTCCTTCTAATCATTTCTAATGCTATTGCTTTACTGTACTCTTGCTTACAGTGATGCACTAACTTCTGAGTACAGAAGTTATTCTGCACTCCCCTGGCTCCAGTCCTGACTCCTGTATACCTTCCCCCAACACCCCAACACTTATAAGGTTGCTAGAGTGACCTTCTTAAAATGCAAATATTCCCTAATGTTTCTCAATTGTCATAAAAAAATCTCATCTCATAAAAGGCTTTGTGGTTTGATCTTCCTCTTCAGTCGAGACTCATAATTTTTGTCATCTAGAGTCTGAATTTCTCTGTGAACACTTTGCTTCTAATAGAAAAGACCTTTTTTCCTATACGCCTTCTCCACTTGGTTCCTCTTACATCTCTTCCAGAATCAGCATGAGCACTTCCTCAGGACATCTTTCAGAATCTCTCCAAGTTATAATTTTGTTTATTTGTAAGTTCCTTCTATCAGAGTGTGAAGTTTTCATGGAAGAACCTACATTTTTATTTCTGTTAGATTGAATAGTATAGCATTATTCTTTTTAGGCTTAAAAATGGTCAGGTCATATAATAACAATTTCATGTAATTCAACTTGATGTGTTCCAGCACTTAACATAATACCTGGCACTTAATAAATGTTGGATAATGTGTTGTTGAAAGGACAAATAGAACTTACCAAAAAAGGCAGGATCAGGAGAGAAATTACTCTTGACACCTGGGTTTGAGATTTATCCACCCAATTTAGGAATAAAAAATAAAGGCTTCATTATTATAAGATTTAAAAATTAGTATTTTAAGATCAGAAATGAAACTGTTAGCATTTAAGTCAGTGAAGTATATTAAATTAATGATTCCAGCTATATAAATTGCTTTTGAAGCTCAATCACAAAATCACTCTAATCCAAGAAAAGAATCATTAGTTGGAAAATTGGACTCATTAAAAATTAAACAAAAAGTGTACCTAAGCTCTTAATATCTAAATTACAGACAACTTTTATTTTTTACATGATCCATACGAAGAGACCTATTTTATATTGGAAAGAGAAATAATTTGCTATTAAAAATTCAGTCTTCTGCCTCTCTGTGGTTAATTTTCAGCTAACAGTATGTGGTAAAATCGAATGCTTTTTTAGTCATTCTTGGTTTATATGGATGTTTAAAAGAAGGCTGCCCGCTGAATTGGGCATTAACAAACATTGATTGAACACAGTGAAATCGATTGGACCTTTTAGTGTTTTACATGTGTTTGTTTCCTACTAACTTTCGAATTTCTTGACTGATTTTGATCAAATTTCCTACACTACAGTTTTACATATCAAGATTAAGGCCAATGCTGAGAGAAATTTTAAGTATGCAAGGTTTGTCTTCAGAAAAGTCCTACCCTTCAGGTGAGACTAGAACATTTATTGTTTAGGTCACAAAGTGGATCTAATATGTCATAGATAGCCTTATATCCTTATCTTCTCCCTTTTCCTTCTGTAGGGTGTCCCTTTTCCTTCCATCATGGAATCAGATGCATTTCTAATAAGAAATGGAAAGATCTTACTTCCAATATAGGAAACATCAGCATCAATGATAAGAGAAAGACGTATTTATAGAAGCAGGAAGGCCTTCCCACTATCCCAGAAGCACTTCAATTTCCATCCTACCCTGTAAAATACAGCACGGAATTATTTGTGAAAACATAGGAAAGTAATTTAACCTCTTTAGAGCTTCTACTTTACCATCTGAAAATGTATTAAAATCCTACCTACCTTCAACATTTTGGTATTATGTAAGAAACTACATTTATATCCCATAACAGAGTGCCTGACATATAGTTAGTGCTTGATAACTGTTAGCTATTGACATTATATATCCCCCAAACAGATGAGGTCTAGCAAGCAGATGTCACAAAAAATTATGTCACAGGATGTCACAAAAAATTATGTAGGGTTGTCCTGTGTACTCTTCATGCAAATTGCCCCAGTGGTTACATCTTGCAAAACTCTAGTACAATATCAAATCAAGAAAACTGACATTGGTGCAATCTATAAAGTATATTTAGTTTTTGCCAGGTTTGCATGCATATGTGTATGTGTATGTGCACGTGTGTATAGGTCTATAGAATGTTTATTACATGCGTAGATTTGTGTAATCATCATGACAGTCAAGACACAGACTGTTTCACCTATGATGTTCTCTCATGCAGCCTCTCTCTAGCCATATCCACCTTCTTCAACCCTCCCTGACTACCCCCTCAACATACACAAGCATGAGTTTATACTCTATCTCTATTTAGTGATGTTATATCAATAAAATCACTCAGGCCTGGCGCGGTGGCTCATGCCTGTAATCCCAGCACTTTGGGAGACCGAGGCGGGCGGATTACAAGGTCAGGAGATGGAGACCATCCTGGCTATCATGGTGAAACCCCGTCTCCACTAAAAATAGAAAAACTGACTGGGCGCGGTGGCGCGCGCCTGTCGTCCCAGCTACTTAGGAGGCTGAGGCAGGAGAATCGCTTGAATCCAGGAGGCAGAGGTTGCAGTGAGCTGAGATTGTGCCACTGCACTCCAGCCTGGCGACAAGAGCAAGACTCAAAAAAAAAAAAAAAAAAGAAGAAAGAAAGAAAAGAAAAGAAAAAGAAAAGAAAATCACTCAGATTGGATTTTTACATGCAGTATGTTTCCCTTGAGATACATCCAACTTGTGTATGTAACACGGAGGTGACACCATTATTTTAACCATTTGTTAAGACAGTTGAGTTGTCTCAAGTTTTCAACTATTACAAACAAATGAAACTGCTATGAACATTAGTTTACAGGTCTTGTGTCAACATAACTTTTTTTTTATTTTGATTTTTTGAGACAGTCTTGCTCTGTCGCCCAGTCTGGAGTGCAGCGATCTCCACTCACTGCAAGCGCCACCTCCCGGGTTCATGCCATTCTCCTCTCAGACTCCCGAGTAGCTGGGACTACAGGCGCCCGCCACCACGCCCCGCTAATTTTCTTGTATTTTTAGTAGAGACGGAGTTTCACCGTGTTAGTCAAGATAGTCTCCATCTCCTGACCTTGTGATCCACCCGCCTCGGCCTCCCAAAGTGCTGGGATTACAGGCGTGAGCCACCATGCCCGGTCATACTTTTTGTTTCTCTGATATAAATGTTCAAGAGTGCAATTATTACATCATAACACATACTCATGTTTAGTTTTGTAAGGAACTGCCAAACTATTTTCCGAAGTAGCTGGGCCGTTTTCCTTTCCTACCAGCAATATATGAGCAATCAGTTTCTCTCCATCCTTGGCAAGATTTGGTATTATCTCTATATTTCGTTTTAGCCATTCTGATAGGTGAGCAATGAGATCTCATTGTGGTTTTATACACTTCAGTGTCTTCAGGGTCTGAAGTGATATTCCCTGTTTTACTCATGATACTGGTAACTTGTGTCTTGATTCTATTTTTATTTGTCTGTGTTGCTAGAGGCTTGATAATTGTATTATTCTTTTCAAAGAATTGACTTTCTGTTTTGTTGATTTATTCAATTGTTTTCTGCTTTTAATTTCTTGAAATTTTGCTCTAGTTCTATTATTTCCTCCTTATGCTTGCTCTTAGTTTATTTTGTCCTTTTTCTAGTTTCTAAATATGAGATGATTGATTTGAGACTTTTCTTTTTTTCTGATATAAGCATTTAGTTGTAGAAATTTTCTTCTCAGTGTTGCTTTAGTTACATCCCACAAATTTTGATATGTTGCTTTTTTCATTTTCATTCAATTTAATGTATTTGTTTCCTTTGGGACTTCCATTTTTTTGAGATGGAGTTTCACTTCGTCACCCAGATTGGAGTGCAGTGGCCCCATCTCGGCTCACTGCAACCTCCGCCTCCTGGGTTCAAGCGACTCTCCTGCCTCAGTCTCCTGAGTAGCTGGGATTACAGGTGCACGCCACCTCGCCCGGATAATTTTTGCATTTTTAGTAGAGACAGAGTTTTGCCATGTTGGCCAGGCTGGTCTTGAACTCCTGACCTCAGGTGATCCACCGGTTTCGGCCTCCCAAAGTGCTGGGATAACAGGCATGAGCCACTGTGCCCGGCCAGGACTTCCTTTTTGACCAACTAATTATTTAGAAATGCATTGCTTAGTTTTGAAGAGTTTAGAATTTTTTTCTGTAATATTTATGTTATGCATTGCTGTTTTGATTCCATTACCACCAGAGAACACATTCTGTATGATTTCAATTCTTTTAAATGAGGTGAAATTTGTTTTATAGATGCCAAATATATGATGTTTTGTGATGAATGTTTTATGAATTCTGGAAGAGATGTGAACTCTGCTGTTGTTGAATGAAGTGTTCTATAAATGCCAATTAGATTCTGTTGTTTGATGGTGTTGTTGACTTTATATGATTACTAATTTTCTCTGTATTTGTTCTATCAACTGTTGAAAAAAGGGCTGAAGTCTCTAATCATAATTGTGAATTTGTCTATTTTTCCTTTCAGTTCTATCATTTTTTGCTTCACATATTTTACAGCTCTGTTTTATGGTGTGTCCACTTTTAAAATTGCAATGTCTTTTTGGTAGATTGATTCCTTTATCACTAATGATTGTCTCTGTCCCTGGTCAACTCTTTGTTATGAAGTATACTTTATCTCATTTTAATATAGCCATTTCTGCTTTAATTGATGTTTGCATGATATATCTTTCTGTCCTTTTACTTTCAGTTTATCTGTATTGCTATATTTGAAGTTATTTGCTTGTAGACAACACATAGTTGTGGTTTTTAATCCACTCTGTCAATCTCCATCTTTTAACTGCTATACTTATATAATTTACATTTAATGTGATGATCAAAGTTTCAGTGCTTAAGCCTGGCATTTTGGTTTTTGTGCTCTTTTGTTATTTTTCTGTTTCTCTTTTTTCTTGACTTCTTGAGGGTTACTTTGAATATTCTTTAGAATTCCATTTTGATTTATCTTGCGCTTTTTTAAGTGTGTTTATTTGTATAGGTTTTTTTTAGTGGTTCTTGTAGGTAGTAGATTTTGTGTATATAATGAGTCACAGTCTATTGTTATTATCATTTTACCAGTTCAAGTAAAGAACAGAAACTTCATCTCCCCTTATTGTACCCCATTTATAATATATTTGTCTTAAGTATTTTCTCTATGTACTTTATAAACGTACAACATTACAGTTTTTCTTCAACCATCAAATACAATTTCCAAAAATTAAGAGGGAAAGGAAAGTCTATTTGATTTTGTGCTTTCTATTTTTCTTTGTTCTAAAATCTTTTTTTTTAATCATCTCTTCCTGTTTGGGAAAAATAAATAATTTCTCTTCCTGTTTAGGAAAATAAATCATTTAATCATCCTTTTAAATTAGGTCTGCTGGTAATAAATTCTCTTAGTTCTTATTCATCATAAAATGTCTTGATTTCCCCTTCATTCTCAAAGGTTTTTTTCACTGACTATAGAAATCTGGGCTAAAAACTTTTCCTTTGGCAATGGAAAAACATTGCTCCACTTTTTTCCAGCCTCATGGTTTCTGATGAGAATTTCACTGTCATTCCAATTATTTTCCCCTTGTTGAAAAGATTTTTTTTTCTCTCCTGGTGTTTTCTAAGATTTTTTTCTTTGTCTTTAGTTTCCAGAAATGTCATTATGATGTGTCTTGCCAAACAGTCCTTTGATTTTTCCTGTTTGACATTTTCTCCGCTTCTTGAGTCTACAGGTTTATGTCCTTTGCCAAATTTGGGGAAATTTTACCATTATTTGAATACTTTTTCAACCGCACCTCTCTTTCTTCTCTCCTTCTGGGACTCTGTTAGCATAAATCTTGCATTAGAGTTTCCACAAATCCCTAAGACTTTGTTTATTTTTTTCAGTCTATTTTATCTGTTTTTCAAGTTGAGTAATCTCCATTGTTTTATTACCATTGTCCTATGTTTAAGCTCAAGTTCTTCCCTCTGTCATCTTCTTTATACATAAGCCTATCCATTGACCTTCTAAGTTTCAGTTCTTATGTTTTTCAGTTCTAAAATTTCTAGTTCATTTCTTTATATATATTTTTTTCTCTTCATTAATTCTTTCTATTTGCAGAGTCTGTCTAATGATTTGCTGGTACTTTCCATTTTTTTCAATTGCTTCAAACCTATTGAAACATTTTCATAATGGCTGCTTTAAAATCTTTGTCATATAATTCCCACATCTATTTAATCTTGGCATTATCTGTGATTGTCTTTTCTCATTCAAGGCAAAATTTTTCTGTCTTTGTATGATAAGTCATTTAACATTATATCTGGACATTTTGGCTATTATGTTATGAGACTCTGGATCTTATTTAAATGATTTGTCTTAGCAGGCCTCCTCTGACATTGTGCCAGTAGGAAAAGAGGACACTACCTTATTACCGCCAGGTGGCAGTGAAAGTACAAGTCGTGCACTTAGCTGCAGTTGATGTCTTTTCCTAAAGGAATGTGGGAGTTTGGGCTCCACTCTCTTCCTCTACTGAAACCATTCTGACTTGGAGTGGGGATAATGTCTCAGTTTTGCTTTGGATATAACCTCCACTGACACTGTCAGGATGAGGTTGGGTCTTAGGGAGGGAGTAAAATTTCTCACTTCCCACTCCATCTTCACTGATTCAACCACAGTGATGGAGGGGGCAATATGTTGCAGCTTCACAATGGAAATTTTGTCTCCCCAGTCTTTCTTTGCTATCAGGGGTGTGGAGATAGTCAAAATTTTGTCCAGTGTTTTGCTAGTATAGGGAGAAATGTTATCGTCTAAAAGATTTTTTGTCTTACTAAGCTGTCCCTTTTCTTGTTATTTCACTTGAGAGATAAAGCCTTTCTTAGGGCTTTTTACTTGTTTATTTATTTGGTCCGGACCCGTTAGAGTTTCCAGGTGCCTGATTCTCCACCACACATTGAGGGATATGAAGCAAAAAGAAAATCCAGGGACATCACCACCATGTCATTCCTCAGGTCCCAAAGTGCCTAGTAGTTTGCCTTCTTTCCTCCACTTTTCAAATTCTTCCAATGTTTGTTCAATATATAATGTCTGAGTTATTAAGCTTCCTTAGCAGAGGCAATAGAAAGAATTGCATCTACTCCATCTCATTCCCAGGATAGACTGAATTTCTCTTGTTATGGTTTTAAATTGCATTTTCCTAATTGCTAGTGATGCAACACGTCTTTTTATGTACTTATTGGCTATCTATATATCCTCTTTGGTGAAACACCTAATCAGGTTGGTTGACAGTTTTGCCTTTTTTTTTTTTTTTTTTTTTGAGTTAGGGTCTTGTTCTGTCATCCAGGCTGGAGTGCAGTAGCATGATCATAGCTGACTGCTGCTTTGAACTCCTGGGCTCAAGCAATTCTCTCCCCTCAGTCTCCCAAGTAGCTGGGATGACAGGCATATGCCACCATGCCTGGCTAATTTTTTTATTTTTTGTACACAGGGTATTGCAGTGTTATGCAGGCTGATCTTGAACTCATAGCCTCAGGTGATCTTCCTACCTCGGCCTCCCAAAGTGCTGGGGTCACAAGCAGGAGCCATTCCACCCACCCTGATTTTCTAATTAGTTTATTTAGTTGTTTTCTTTTTCTTTTACTGTTGAGTTCAGATGGTCCTTTGTATTTTCTGGACACAAGTCTTTTGTCAGGTATATGGTTTGCAAATATTTTCTCTTAGTCTGTGGCTTGACTTTTCATTCTCTTAATAGAGCCTCAAGAGAAAAAGTTTTAAATATTGATGAAGGTAATTTCTTAACAGCTTTGAACACTCAGACTATTAAAAAGTTCTCCTACAAAAGTGCCTTAATTGAACGCATGGCAGAAAGAATTGTTAGAGATGTTTATAATGCCCTGAGAAGGCTCCGGATCATAAAATAATCATTAAGTGACCATTCCCCTAAAAGAGAGCATGGGCTCTGATATAGGTTTTCTGAGACATCTATTACTTACTAGCTGTGTGGCCTTAACAAATTACTTAACTTATTTGGATCTCAATTTTTCATCTCTGAAAAAGGAATGGTAATAGTAACAACTGTATCATTATTATGTCAGAATTTTAAAACATGTATTAATTTTTCCAGAGAACACTAAAATTATTTTTCAGAGCTGAAAACACAGCTGATTGAAATTTGGAAAGTAAATGGTTTTAAAATTTAAATTAATTCAGTAATTTTTCACTTTAAAGTTATTCCAATCTCCCCTCAGAATTGGGTATGCCACTCCATTGATTCAAGTTTTCTTTCACATTTTTTAGTAAATCATTTACTTTTTATAATACATGTTCCTTGTATTTTCATTAAATTTGATTTTAGGGATTTTATATTCTTTAGGTTTTCTAATAAATAAGGCCTGTCTCAAAAAGCTGATCATTTGTTCTAGTGAAAATGTAACACTGCCCTGTGAAATAAGTCTCCCTCTATAAGACACAATTCCCTAAGAGGAAGATGATTACTTGTTGTCTCCATTCTGTGCACTAGGATCTTGACTATAATAATGAGAAAAGATGCACCATTTCAGGTATCTACGTGCAATATATCCAGAAGTACTGTTTAACCTAAAAATACTTGAAGCCAATTAATGCCTTCAGACTATTTGAACTCTCTACTGTAAGGATTACTATATGCAATATGTTCTATATATGTACATGTAATAATCTTTTTTTGAATATATATTGGTTTTAGCTCTCTGTCTCTAAATCTTCCTCACTGAGAAACTAGTGATGACACTTAGTGTGGCTAAGAGGATAATCTCTCTGCTTGTCCTGACTATATTCTCTATTTTGTGTGTGGTAGGCTGTTCATTTCTAGGTTCACATTACAGTTTTAATCTTTGCATGTGCATTTGGCTCTATGCAAAGGATTGACTACATTACACAGCAATTATGACTACCTTGACAATCTGCCTTCTGCTTTTCTGCTTCTAATCTGCCTGGATTCTTTTGGTGTGGCTTCCCTCCTTTTCTTCTTGCAGTTGCTGCTCTAGGATGCTGTAACATTTTGGAGGACTGTTAGCACCAGCTTGAGGTTCAGCCAGGTACCTCCATTTTGTGATGTCATAAATCTTTCTCTGTGTTCCATTGAACATCCTCCCTTGAAATAATTGTTCATATAAACATTTAATTATTTTACATTCAAGATAGTGAGAGTGGGACTACACTGGCATTATTTACTGAAAAATCTATTAGAGAGTAATTACTGAATAATTATTAAACTATTTAATAATCAATCACTGAATGAGCTTTCTTTTCTCTACTGAAATAATAAGTAAATAATAAATACCATCTACTAACAAATAATAGGATTTCGCTTGAGGGTTGATATGTATAATTGTGAATTTTCTAGTAATCCATTTAAAAAGTAAAAAGAAACAGGAAAAAATAATTTTTAATATATGTTTTATTTACCCATTTTATGTTCCCAAGAAAGATAATAAAATTGGTCTCATTTGACCCCATTTGAGTAGAATATTTCATGCCAGGCCATTTAGCAAACAACTGTTTGTATACAAAAAATTTATCTCTGGGTCAGCTGCTACCATTCCAGTCCAGTATATACTATTTCTTTGGGTTCTACCAGTCACTGGGGAGGAAAGTTTATTTCATATTGCAGGATGTATGAATCAGTACTTGTTCTTTTTTATATCTAATGACGTTTTGCATTAAAATGGAGTAAAGCTCAGATGAAAGGGAAATAAATCCATGTGAATAATTGTGATTTGTCCATTACCTGGATTTCAGGGTTCCATTTTCCATCCTGAGGTAAAGAAAGAAATTGTTGGGGATAACTGTGATATCCACCCTAGCAATTGCTTTACTTTATTGCATCATAATGCTCCCAATGCATGGAGAAAGAAGGCACTGACAGATTTGAGAATATAATTGATTTTTATCTTTACTTTCTAGCAGAAACATATTTTTCACTATTTATTGCTTTTCATGATAACTCAAAGAAGGGATTTCTCAACACCAACACTCATGCTGTCATCATCCTAGAATTCTTTTGTTCTGTTGACTTGCTGGTGAATCCAGCATCTCTCTATGTGCCAAAGGTGAACAACAAAAACCGTATGCAGAATTCTCGAGAAGTAAATTTGCCTTACCAATCCAAAATCAAAGCAGCACATGGGAGTCACCATACATTTTTTTTTTCTTTTTTTCTTTTTTTTTTTTTTGAGACAGAGTCTTGCTCTGTTAGCCAGGCTGGAGTGCAGTGGCACGATCTCGGCTAACTGCAACCTCTGCCTCCTGGGTTCAAGTGATTCTTGTGTCTCAGACTCCTCAGTAGCTAGGATTACAGATGTGCGCTGCCATGCCAGGCTAATTTTTTTGTATTTTTATTAAAGACGGGGGTTTTACCATGTTGGTCAGGCTGGTCTCTAACTCCTGATCTCAGGTGATCCACCGGCCTCAGCCTCCCAAAGTCTTGAGATACAGGCGTGAGCCATGGCGCATGGCAGAAAACATCTCTAATTGTACTTCAAAAATTAAATTAGGATAAAAAGCTAATGTGTGCTATCAGATTAAAACAGATTTAGTTTGATGGAAGGGTTGTATATGTTATATATTTTATTTTAACTCAATTTACCTACAATAAACACTTCGATCAAGAAATATCAATCACAGCAATGCATCTGAGAATTTGTACTGCCATTGCTTGCTGGGCTTCCTATTCATGTTGGGTTGTTTTCCATGGGGTCCACAGAAAAGGAGGGTCCAGGTAAGTAACTATCATGCTTAAATATCAGTCATAGGGGCAGAGCAAGATGGCCGAATAGGAACAGCTCCAGTCTCCGGCTCCCAGTGCAAGCAACACAGAAGACAGGTGATTTCTGCATTTTCAACTGAGGTACTGGGTACATCTCACTAGGGAGTGCCGGACAATCGGTGCTGGTCAGCTGCTGCAGCCCGACCAGCGAGAGCTGAAGCAGGGCGAGGCATCACCTCACCTGGGAAGTGCAAGGGGGAAGGGAATCCCTTTTCCTAGCCAGGGGAACTGAGACACAAAACACCTGGAAAATCAGGTAACTCCCACCCCAATACTGCGCTGTACCAAGGGTCTTAGCAAACGGGCACACCAGGAGATTATATCCCACACCTGGCCGGGAGGGTCCCACGCCCACGGAGCCTCCCTCATTGCTGCTAGCACAGGAGTCTACCATCTAACTGCAAGATAGCAGCGAGGCTGGGGGAGGGGCGCCCGCCATTGCTGAGGCTTAAGTAGGTAAACAAAGACGCTGGGAAGCTGGAACTGGATGGAGCTCACAGCAGCTCAAGGAGGCCTGCCTGTCTCTGTAGACTCCACCTCTGGGGACAGGGCACAGCTAAACAACAACAACAACAACAACAACAACAAAAAAGCAGCAGAAACCTCTGCAGACACAAACGACTCTGTCTGACAGCTTTGAAGAGAGCAGTGGATCTCCCAACACGGAGGTTGAGATCTGAGAACTGACAGACTGCCTGCTCAAGTGGGTCCCTGATCCCTGAGTAGCCTAACTGGGAGACATCCCCCACTAGGGACAGACCGACACCCCACACCTCACACGGTGGAGTACACCTCTGAGAGGAAGCTTCCAAAGCAAGAATCAGACAGGTACACTCGCTGTTCAGCAATATTCTATCTTCTGCAGCCTCTGCTGCTGACACTCAGGCAAACAGGGTCTGGAGTGAACCTCAAGCAATCTCCAACAGACCTACAGCTGAGGGTCCTGACTGTTAGAAGGAAAACTAACAAACAGGAAGGACACCCACACCAAAACCCCATCAGTACGTCACTATCATCAAAGACCAGAAGCAGATAAAACCACAAAGATGGGGAAAAAGCAGGGCAGAAAAGCTGGAAATTCAAAAAATAAGAGCACATCTCCCCCTCCAAAGGAACGCAGCTCATCGCCAGCAACGGATCAAAGCTGGGCGGAGAATGACTTTGACGAGATGAGAGAAGAAGGCTTCAGTCCATCAAAATTCTCAGAGCTAAAGGAGGAATTACGTACCCAGCGCAAAGAAACTAAAAATCTTGAAAAAAGAGTGGAAGAATTGATAACTAGAATAATTAATGCAGAGAAGGCCATAAACGAAATGACAGAGATGAAAACCATGACACGAGAAATACGTGACAAATGCACAAGCTTCAGTAACCGACTCGATCAACTGGAAGAAAGAGTATCAGCGATTGAGGATCAAATGAATAAAATGAAGCAAGAAGAGAAACCTAAAGAAAAAAGAAGAAAAAGAAATGAACAAAGCCTGCAAGAAGTATGGGATTATGTAAAAAGACCAAATCTACGTCTGATTGGGGTGCCTGAAAGTGAGGGGGAAAATGGAACCAAGTTGGAAAACACTCTTCAGGATATCATCCAGGAGAACTTCCCAACCTAGTAGGGCAGGCCAACATTCAAATTCAGAAAATACAGAGAACGCCACAAAGATACTCCTCGAGAAGAGCAACTCCAAGACGCCTAATTGCCAGATTCACCAAAGTTGAAATGAAGGAAAAAATCTTAAGGGCAGTCAGAGAGAAAGGTTGGGTTACCCACAAAGGGAAGCCCATCAGAATAACAGCAGATCTCTCAGCAGAAACTCTACAAGCCAGAAGAGAGTGGGGGCCAATATTCAACATTCTTAAAGAAAAGAATTTTCAACCCAGAATTTCATATCCAGCCAAACTAAATTTCATAAGTGAAGTAGAAATAAAATCCTTTACAGATAGGCAAATGCTTAGAGATTTTGGCACCACCAGGCCTGCCTTACAAGAGACCCTGAAGGAAGCATTAAACATGGAAAGGAACAACCGGTACCAGCCATTGCAAAAACATGCCAAAATGTAAAGTTCATCGAGGCTAGGAAGAAACTGCATCATCTAATGAGCAAAATAACCAGTTAATATCATAATGGCAGGATCAAGTTCACACATAACAATATTAACCTTAAATGTCAATGGACTAAATGCTCCAATTCAAAGACACAGACTGGCAAACTGGATAAAGAGTCAAGACCCATCAGTCTGCTGTATTCAGGAGACCCATCTCACATGCAGAGACATACATAGGCTCAAAATAAAGGGATGGAGGAAGATCTACCAAGCAAATGGAGAACAAAAAAAAGCAGGGGTTGCAATCCTAGTCTCTGATAAAACAGACTTTAAACCATCAAAGATCAAAAGAGACAAAGAAGGCCATTACATAATGGTAAAGGGATCATTTCAACAGGAAGAGCTAACTATCTTAAATATATATGCACCCAATACAGGAGCACCCAGATTCATAAAGCAAGTCCTTAGAGACTTACACAGAGACTTAGACTCCCATACAATAATAATGGGAGACTTCAACACCCCACTGTCAACATTAGACAGATCAACGAGACAGAAAGTTAACAAGGATATCCAGGAATTGAACTCATCTCTGCAGCAAGCAGACGTAATAGACATCTACAGAACTCTCCACCCCAAATCAACAGAATATACATTCTTCTCAGCACCACATCGCACTTATTCCAAAATTGACCACATAATTGGAAGTAAAGCACTCCTCAGCAAATGTAAAAGAACAGAAATTATAACAAACTGTCTCTCAGACCACAGTGCAATCAAACTAGAACTCAGGACTAAGAAACTCAATCCAAACCGCTCAACTACATGGAAACTGAACAACCTGCTCCTGAATGACTACTGGGTACATAACGAAATGAAAGCAGAAATAAAGATCTTCTTTGAAACCAATGAGAACAAAGATACAACATACCAGAACCTCCGGGACACATTTAAAGCAGTGTGTAGAGGGAAATTTAATTAAATGCCCACAAGAGAAAGCTGGAAAGATCTAAAATTGACACTCTAACATCACAATTAAAAGAACTAGAGAAGCAAGCGCAAACACATTCAAAAGCTAGCAGAAGGCAAGAAATAACTAAGATCAGAGCAGAACTGAAGGAGATAGAGATACAAAAAACCCTCCAAAAAGTCAATGAATCCAGGAGTTGGTTTTTTGAAAAGATCAACAAAATTGACAGACCGCTAGCAAGACTAATAAAGAAGAAAAGAGAGAAGAATCAAATAGATGCAATAAAAAATGATAAAGGGGATATCACCACAAACTCCACACAAATACAAACTACCATCAGAGAATACTATAAACACCTCTACGCAAATCAACTAGAAAATCTAGAAGAAATGGATAATTTCCTGGACACTTACACTCTTCCAAGACTAAACCAGGAAGAAGCTGAATCCCTGAATAGACCAATAGCAGGCTCTGAAATTGAGGCAACAATCAATAGCCTACCCACCAAAAAATTCCAGGACCAGATGGATTCACAGCTGAATTCTACCAGAGGTACAAGGAGGAGCTGGTACCATTCCTTCTGAAACTATTCCAATCAATAGAAAAAGAGGGAATCCTCCCTAACTCATTTTATGAGGCCAACATCATCCTGATACCAAAGCCTGGCAGAGACACAACAAAAAAAGAGAATTTTAGACCCATATCCCTGATGAACATCGATGCAAAAATCCTCAATAGAATACTGGCAAACCGGATCCAGCAGCACAGCACATCAAAAAGCTTATCCACCATGATCAAGTGGGCTTCATCCCTGGGATGCAAGGCTGGTTCAACACATGCAAATCAATAAACGTAATCCAGCATATAAACAGAACCAAAGACGAAAACCACATGATTATCTCAATAGATGCAGAAAAGGCCTTTGACAAAATTCAACAGCCCTTCATGCTAAAAACGCTCAATAAATTCGGTATTGATGGAACGTATCTCAAAATAATAAGAGCTATTTATGACAACCCCACAGCCAATATCATATTGAATGGGCAAAAATTGGAAAAATTCCCTTTGAAAACTGGCACAAGACAGGGATGCCCTCTCTCACCACTCCTATTCAACATAGTCTTGGAAGTTCTGGCTAGGGCAATCAGGCAAGAGAAAGAAATAAAGGGTATTCAATTAGGAAAAGAAGAAGTCAAACTGTCCCTGTTTGCAGATGACATGATTGTATATTTAGAAAACCCCATTGTCTCAGCCCAAAATCTCCTTAAGCTGATAAGAAACTTCAGCAAAGTCTCAGGATACAAAATTAATGTGCAAAAATCACAAGCATTCTTATACACCAGTAACAGTGAAACAGAGAGCCAAATCAGGAATGAACTTCCATTCACAATTGCTTCAAAGAGAATAAAATACCTAGGAATCCAACTTACAAGGGATGTCAAGGACCTCTTCAAGGAGAACTACAAACCACTGCTCAGTGAAATCAAAGAGGACACAAACAAATGGAAGAACATACCATGCTCATGGATAGGAAGAATCAATATCGTGAAAATGGCCATACTGCCCAAGGTAATTTATAGATTCAATGCCATCCCCATAAGCTACCAATAAGTTTCTTCACAGAATTGGAAAAACTGCTTTAAAGTTCATATGGAACCTAAAAAGAGCCCGCATTGCCAAGACAATCTTAAGTCAAAAGAACAAAGCTGGAGGCATCACGCTACCTGACTTCAAACTATACTACAAGGCTACTGTAACCAAAACAGCATGGCACTGGTACCAAAAGAGAGATATAGACCAATGGGACAGAACAGAGCCCTCAGAAATAATACCACACATCTACAGCCATCTGATCTTTGACAAATCTGAGAAATACAAGAAATGGGGAAAGGATTCCCTATTTAATAAATGGTGCTGGGAAAATTGGCTAGCCATAAGTAGAAAGCTGAAACTGGATCCTTTCCTTACTCCTTATACGAAAATTAATTCAAGATGAATTAGAGACTTAAATGTTAGACCTAATACCATAAAAACCCTAGAAGAAAACCTAGGTAATACCATTCAGGACATAGGCATGGGCAAGCACTTCATGTCTAAAACACCAAAAGCAACGGCAACAAAAGCCAAAATTGACAAATGGGATCTAATTAAACTAAAGAGCTTCTGCACAGCAAAAGAAACTACCATCAGAGTGAATAGGCAACCTACAGAATGGGAGAAAATTTTTGCAATCTACTTATCAGACAAAGGGCTAATATCCAGAACCTACAAAGAACTCAAACAAATTTGCAAGAAAAAAACAAACAACCTCATCAAAAAGTGGGCAAAGGATATGAACAGACATTTCTCAAAAGAAGACATTCATACAGCCAACAGACACATGAAAAAATGCTCATCATCACTGGCCATCAGAGAAATGCAAATCAAAACCACAATGAGATACCATCTCACACCAGTTAGAATGGCAATCATTACAAAGTGAGGAAACAACAGGTGCTGGAGAAGATGTGGAGAAATAGGAACACTTTTACACTGTTGGTGGGATTGTAAACTAGTTCAACCATTATGGAAAACAGTATGGCGATTCCTCAAGGATCTAGAACTAGAAGTACCATATGACCCAGCCATCCCATTACTGGGTATATACCCAAAGGATTATAAATCATGCTGCTATAAAGACACATGCACACATATGTTTATTGCGGCACTATTCACAATAGCAAAGACTTGGAATCAACCCAAATGTCCATCAGTGACAGATTGGATTAAGAAAAGGTGGCACATATACACCATGGAATATTATGCAGCCATAAAAAAGGATGAGTTCGTGTCCTTTGTAGGGACATGGATGCAGCTGGAAACCATCATTCTCAGCAAACTATTGTGAGAACAGAAAACCAAACACCACATGTTCTCACTCATAGGTGGGAACTGAACAATGAGATCACTTGGACTCGGGAAGGGGAACATGACACACCGGGGCCTATCATGGGGAGGGGGGAGGGGAGAGGGATTGCATTGGGAGTTACACCTGATGTAAATGACGAGTTGTTTGGTGCTGACGAGTTGATGGGTGCAGCACACCAACATGGCACAAGTATACATATGTAACAAACCTGCACGTTATGCACATGTACCCTAGAACTTAGAGTATAATAATAATAAAATAGAAAAAAATAAATAAATAAATAAATATCAGTCATTTAAAAATGTTAATCAGATTAAGGTAATTGTAAAGGGATATGACTGCCAAATTATGAATTTTAAATTTCTTAAAAATATTTGGGTATTTATAATTAATTTGCTTATTTTAAAATAACATCATTTTTTAGAGAACAATAAAATGAATGAAAAGTATCCAGCAATATGATCTTATAATTGGCAGGATAAGTAGAATCATCCATCAGTATCTGTTGGGGATTCAGTTCAGGACACCCATAGATACCAAAATCTGAGGATGCTCAAGTTCCTTAAATGAAATGGCATGCCCAGTCCTCTTCCCCTGCGTGCTTCTCAGATCCCCAGAGGATGTACACCAATATTATATCCTTCAGTCAGGAAAGTGAGCAATCCTCAAGAGAAGCTAAACCACCCTAGAGAAAAGACCAACAAATCCAAACATTTCAGAATCCCCGCCATACTGTTTACTGGTCTATGATCCCATCCATACACAAAAACCTTATAACTAGCTCTCTTATATACAATCAAACATCTCAGTATTGCCAGATACTTCTTCGGTTGATAAACACACACACATGTGAACACACACACACACACGCATATATATGCCCAAACTGTTGGAGAGTAACTCAGCTAACACTGCCCCGCAGATATGATTCCCATTCTCTGATTCCCCTTCCTAATATCCTCAAGTTACCCATGATTTCACTACTTAGGTTTTGAATTTTTGGCTTTCTCTGGAATTTGTCAGTGTTTCTGAATATAAAACCACTACTCATCCCAATGCTTGTGAAGATGTATGCCTTTAGACCACCCATAAAACTCAACCCAGAATCACCTGTTTTTATCAGTGGAGGTAACAGCAACAAAGAGAGGGAAGGGGTGCCTTTAGTCATCCAGGGGCTCCTGAAGACAGATTATTATTGCACGATAATACAGAAAGTGGTGCTGGGGTCAGAATTAGGTAATCAGGAACATTCTCTTTTCTCTCTATAATCTATTATGGGTTATAATACGTTCTCTCTATAATCTATTTCAGATCATAATAGATTTTCTCTATAATCTATTCCCAAGGATATTTGGGCATAAAATACAGATAAAAAGAGAGCCTGAAATCTGAAAGAACTGAGACAGAACACAATCTGCAACTCCCTAAAGGAATATAGATCAAAAGAAATATGGAATTAGACTCCGTTTTTAATTAGAAACATCTTTAATCTGAATATGAACAGTCTTCCAGTCAGTAGCTGAGGTTGCAAATGGCAAAAGTGATTTGGGCCTGCAGCCTGCACACTGCTGCTGTTGTCCTCTCCTTACACAAGACTGGGCCTGTTTGGGACATTACCTTTTTCTAACCCAAACGTTGAAGTTGTCTTTTTCATTGTAGTTTCTGGAAAAAGTTACCGCAAACCTTCCTGGGTTGAGACCATCTCTGGCCGTTTGGAAAGAAATCTGAGAAAACTTTGATTTGTGGGTACCAATTACAGCTTGTCCATCTCACTGGTGTTCAGAGAAACTTGATTTATTTTCTTGTATTGAATGCACTTCATGTATTTCTAGTAAGACAACTTTCCGGAAAGTGAGATTTGTTACATTTTGGCTTTTGACAGGTTATAAATAAATCTCATAATGAATTAAAAAAAAAAAAAAAACAAACACTACTACCAACTACCAACAGTTAACAGGCCTGAGTGGAGCTGACTGAGAAGATGAGAAAACAGTGTCGTGGGGGTGCAACTACCCTGAGCCACCAAGTCCCCTAGGTGATCATCACCATTTCTGCCAAAAGCCTGGCTGCCTGCAGGAAGCATGAGGATCTGCACTTCGTGCTTTTTGGGGCCATAGCTTCCAAGCCAGTCCTGCACATCTGGAAGCCCATCCTGGGTGAGGGAGGGCTGTCCTGAGGCTGTGCTGCTGCACAGGGAATGCACACACTACAATTTGGTTCTGACAAGCAAGGTGGCAACCTCTAGCTCCCTCACCAACCAGCACACATGAGGCAAGGGCTGCAGTAATCAGCCACCAGAGAGCCGGGTGCATGTTCTGCTTGCTCAGAAGTTAGAGCTGTATCAGAGGCAGGTGTCCCACCTGAATGCCCGGAAGGAGTGTTTCTCACACTTCTGGGCCGGATGCCAGCACTGCCAGGGGAGGCTGCACACACTAGAAGGTAATCGACGCCAGCCATGACTGCTGTATCTTTTCCATGAGCAAGAAGATGAAGACCTTCTGGAGCACAGGGGAGTTTCTGAGATGCTCAGAGGCCTAGAGACTCCTGCCAGCATCCCAGCAAGGGCATGGGGAGGGGTGGGAGAAGAATTAATAAACTTCAGGCCTTTTTAAAAAAAAATAGTTACTCCTTCTCTCCATATCCCATCTGGTGGAGGACAGTAAAGAGGGCCGATGTCATCAGTTAGCATTTTTAAATCAATCCTCCTTCTTCTTGAACAAGAAATGTATGCAGTATTAAGAAGCCAGTATCTTCACACCTCTTTGATAATTCCAAAGCAAATGTACACCAACTCAATTGCCTCCTTGCTGAATTTGGCAGGAAGCCCAGTATCTTTCCAATCTAAGCTAATGGCCTCTACTCCCTGAAATGTCCCAAAACCCAGGTCTCACGCAGATGCAAAAATAAATCTGTCCAATGACCATTTCTAATTCTCACCTGCATTTGGGTTCTCCAGAGGGACAGTACCAATAAGATACACGCATATGTAAAAGAGAGTTTACTAGGGAGAACTGGTTTACACAGTCACATGACAAAGTCCCACGATAGGCCATCTATCTGCAAGCTGGGGAGAGAGAAGCCTACAGCGCACGTCAGTCCAAGTCCAAAAGCCTCAAAACTAGGAAAGGTGACAGTGCAGCCCTCAGTCTGAGACCAAAGCCAGAGAGCCCACAGGAGGCCACTGGTGAAGTCCCAGAGTCCAAAGACCAAAGAACCTGGAGTCTGATGTCCAAGGGCAGGAAGAGAGGAAGCAAGAGTCCCACCCGTAAAGACAGAGACAGAGCAAGAAGTCTCAGCAAGTTGCTTATCCTCTCTTCTTTTGACTGCTTTGTTCTAGTGGCCCTGGTAGCTATTGGATGGTGCCCACCCACACTGAGGCTGAATTTTCCTCTCCTAGTCTGCTGACTCAAACGTCAGTCTCCTCTGGAAACACCCTCACAGACATATGCAGAAACAATGCTTCACCAACCGTCTAGGCATCCCTCAATTCAGTCAAGTTGACATCTGATATTAATCATCACATCGCCTAAGAGGATAAAGAGCCCAGGGAGCTTTTAGGTGGCTGCCACCCACCCTCTCCTGCTGGCATAGCAAATGTCAAACCCCTAAAGCCCAGAAGATGCATTCTTCTCATCATTGAGCTTTAGTGTCTCCGAGGAGACATAGTCACCCTACCTGAGTTAACAAAGGAAGACCTTTGATACCTAAGTGATAGTTCTAAGAAAGTCACTAGTCTTAAGGGACTTACCAGTTCAAAGTCGAGCACAGTGATTCATGTTAAAGCAGTGAAAAACAAAAAAAACAAAAAAAACACCCATGTTCAATCTTCCCAGGTAATAAGTTACTTTTATCTTTGGCTGCATTGCCTACTACACACATTTTCCCCAATGAACTCAATCAAAGACTTTATTCTGAGGCAAAACTCTGAATGTGAACAAGTTGTCCTGGCTTTTGTCTTCCTAAGACTTGGTCACCAAAGACATGTTGAGAGTGTCTATGTATGCTGGGAACTGATCTAGGTGCTGTGTGATTAGAAGGATATGACTGTATTAACAGCCACTAGAAAACATTTATAAAAGAGAATCCAGACTTCCCATATACAGTGTTTTTCTTTGCACTTTCTTTAGCTTCTTGAGAAAGTTATACTGACAATTATGAAGAGGAAGCTGTTAGCAACCAGGAAACCAGGATATTTGAGAGAAGAACATTGTGAAATATGACTTCTTAGACGAATTGATTACTAATAGCCTTTAAGTTAGAGTGACATTTAGTACATTTCAGATAAGACTCCTAAAACCGAAGCTTTTCTTCCACTTTACATAGAGGAGATCTTATGATCACTTTGCTCAACTAAGCAATCACACTTCATGAGAACCAGACAATCTTTGGACTCAAAATATATACCTGTTGGAAGAGAATGTTGAAAACTACGATGAGAAAGTACTATCTTCTGGCGTAAGTGTCTTTCAGGCACTGGAATTATTTCCTCTTATTTCACTTTGTACCTCACTGAGTATTTCTCACTTATCCAGTTCTCTTAATTTCCAAGAAGCATTTTTTGTCTTCATCTTTTAGCTTTTATTCCCTTGTCAGAAAGAAATATCACTCCCACAGTTTTTCCTTCTTTTCTCCAAGGATAGAAAGTTCTAAAATTGTTTCATCATGCCAGATGGTGAGGCCTTTCAACCTCTAATGAAATTCTGTTCATAGAAATTAAGCCATTGTCACAAAATGTATACTATACAGATTCTTTTTCTCATTTGTAAAGTTAACTTTATTCTTATGATGCACCTTTCAAAACTCTGTTCCAGGTTGAGGATAGCTACAAAGAGTCAAATAACTTTTAGATGGTATGGGAAGAGCCCAATATTCTGGTACAGAAAACTGCAGGAGTTTTTCCAAATGCTGAAATGGCTCTATGTAGTTAGAGAAGTATAATTGTGCATTGCAAACGTCAAAGAAAAGCATGTTTACACAAGGGATTATTGTTACTAAGTAGATCAAAATTGGGAAAAGAATGATCATATGAACACATTACACAAAAAGAATATTTATTCTTTCCATTTAAAGGAAATCTAGCCATTACCTGCTTTTCAGACTTTCCCCTTGATGAACTTCACAGAAATTCAGGGTGGGAAGGCTTAAACAGCCTCTAGATATAACCACACTCCTGAAAACTGATCTTCCAGCCAATTCCTCAGCACCTCTAGCAATGGAAAACACTATTTCCAGACAGCCTTTTTCTTTGGATGTCTGGTTTTCCTGTAATAACTCAGTGCCTTTAAATACAACCACAAGGAACTATTGCCCTGACCAGGATGCTGCCCCCACATTATCTGCAATCATTCTCAGTATAAGCCGATGTCTTCCTCCTTAATGTTGGACCCATTGGTTCTAGCTTTGCTTTCCTAAGTCACACAGAAGAAATTAAATCCATCTTCTGTGTAAAACCCACATACTAAAAGACCACCCATCATGTACCCCCCTTCAAATCTTCATTCTATAAATTAAACATCCCATTTCTCCAACCATGTGATATGGTTTCTAGACAGCTAGCTATTCCAAACAGCTCCCTCTGGACATCCTTTAGGAATCTCAACTATCATTGAACAGATGCTTCCTGGTAATGTCTAATCAACACAAAATCCAGCAAGACCACTTAGACACTTTCTATAAACCCAGCCTAAACCACAGGAGCTTTCTTGGCAGACACATCTGCTTTTTATTCATTGAGCTCACAATCAGCTTAGTCAAATATTCTGTACCCTGAAATTGTACAATTTAACTTCTGAACCCGAGCATATAACTTTACATTTAGATCTCTTACAAGTCTTTATGTTACAGTTATCCCAGCATTGAATGCTCTTTACTGTCATTCTCAATTTCTGTGTCTTTATCCATAATATCAATTATTCTTCCTTAATTATTAATCTCTGAATTTGACTGATATGTCATTGACATATTTTTCTAAACCCACTTATTTATACTATTGAATAGAACAGAATGAAAGACAGGTCTTTTGATATGTCTTTACAAAAATCCACTCCAATTGCCATAAATCCAGTGATATTTCCCATTCTCTTCCAGGCAGGGCCACTCTGGCCCATCTATTCCAGGCTGACTTTCATAAATAACTATCCCTCCCTGCTATTTTCTGTAACTTGGGAAGAAATGGAAAAATCCATCAGTAGTTCACCAACTTTTCACAGAAACACCATTTGCACCATGTATTCAAGGACATACTGGCCTACACAATGGTGGATACAATTAAGATAGTTACTATTTATGAGTTGTAGGATGGATACATTTAGGGATTCTTGTTTGTTCCGAGGCTCTTTGCGTAGTATATCCTGCACATATATCATCTCAGCTACCCTACCCCATACTCTGTAAAAGAAAAGAAATGCTAGGAGTGTTCAACCCCAAAGCAAATTTTGTGTGGCCTAAAAGTATAAAAAGTTAGAATTGATGGTCCAAGATTTAGGGAGAATGATGTTGATTCGTTATGAGGACTGACTATAAATAGCATGGAAGCAGCACCCTGAGTGGAGACAGCATTCATATAATGTGTTTATACTTAAAGGCACTGACTTATTCCAGGCAAAGGAGATAAAATATAGTCTCAAGACATTTCATCTCTGTATTGTATCTCTGCTAACATCTACCCCATGTGCAAGAAAGTGAATGGGTATCCTCATCTCAACCATCATCTTTCTACCATGGTGTTCAGCCCAAGTCCTTCAACATCAGGCACTATCTCATACTCCAGGCCTTTCTTTATCCCACACACATCCAAACCAAGAACATACAGACCATGTTTAACATCCTTTTAAAAGATAAGTATTTTACTAAGCCAACATTGTAATTAATATATTGACACACCAAATAATATTCACATTTTAACAAAGGCTGTCAATGACCTAAACCAATGAAGTAGGTATTGAATCCTTTACATCATGTTAAGCAAACAGCCATATTTCTCCACTGACATGCAAAGCCAGCTGTGAAACCATAACCACCTCTGTAAAGCTGGAAAAGCTGACCGATGTGTAGGTGACTTGTCCAAAGTAGAATTGATTACTATCTTTATTTTTATTTTATGTATGCGTGATCAGCCCTGTTTACCTTGCCTAGTTAGAATTAATTTTATCTATTTAATAGATTATATATGTGTGACCAGCTCTGTTCTCTGCCTGGTTAATGAAGAGCTTTTATCCCAAAGTTTAGTTTTCGTATATATTTAAACATCTTATTGAGAACAAAATGTCATAAAACATTCAAAAGCAATACTCAAAAAGTAATTAGTAATTATCCACAAAACAATAGTGATAGCATCAATATAACAAAGACATTGTAACAAACAGTCCTGAATGTCAACTTTCATTATAGATGATCTCAGGCACTGCAGCTGAAACTGCATCCCAGCCTCACATTGAAATGTAATCAACTTTTTAAAACTGTTGTAACAACATCTGTTCCCAAATAGCAATTTGCTAAATTTTGAATGTTTTCACCCAATTTAATTGAAGTTAAAGTGGTTCATATATATGTAAACATATATGCACATTTTTTGATTGCTCATAAGAAATTTCAGGAAAAACTTTATTAGTCTCCAAAACTTTTATGGCAGTCCTAGCAAGTTTAACAATAAAAGGTCTTGTTTTCGAGGGCTGGCATCAAGTAGTTTGTTAAAGAAAAATTCTTATTAAAAATGTATGCTATCATAGTGTAATAAGGATTTGAGGCCAGGCACAGTGGCTCACCCCTGTAATCCCAACACTTTGGGAGGCCAAAGTGGGCAAATCACTTGAGGTCAGGAGTTCCAAACCAACCTGACCAACGTAGTGAAACCCCATCTCTACTAAAAATACAAAAATTAGCATCATGGCGCATGCCTATAATCTCTGACACTTAAGAGGCTGAGGTGGGAGGATAACTTGAATCTGGGAGGCGGAGTTTGCAGTGAGCCAAGATTGCACAACTGCACTCCAGCCTGGGTCACAGAGTGAGATTCTGCCTCAAAAAAAAAAAAAAAAAAAAAAAAAAAGGGCGGGGGGACTTGGAAAGTCATCCTAAACTTTTAACTTCATAGGCTTAAGCCAAAGCTAAACTCAGAGATGTGTAGCCATTCTTTCGTATGAGTATTTGCAGAAAAGATTTCATGACCAAGAGCTTCCATGGTATGCCGTTAACGCTGTTTTTGTTTTTGTTTTAAGAAAAAAACCTAATCACTGATCAGGAATGTAACAACCCTTATCTTCTAAAACTCTTCTTTATGGTTGCTCTAGTATTGGTAGAGAGAGAGCACAGCTTCACTTCTATCCTAGTGTGTGATATACTTGGAAGTTCTTCTTAGGTTATCATGTACTATCTTTTCTTCAAATTCAAATTTAGTAGGGATTCCAAAGAGAAGTTGGGAAAAGATTTTCACAACTTTTATTACCCTAAAATGTTGTTTGTGGAGGCTAAGTTAGGTTTGCTTTTGGAGTCTCAGTGAGTCTCAAATTAACCATTAGATGTGTTTGACAGTAACACTGCAGATTCTCACATTCACAGTCACTCCAAGTTGATTATTCTCCACATTTTGCCGGAAGGCAACAGTTAATAGCAAAGATTCTAGAATAAGATTGTATGACTTCAAATTATTTACTATTTATAATACTGGTAAATTTGGTAGGTCATGTAAATATTTTAAATTTCAGTTTTCTCATTCATAAAATGGGGTTGTTGGTTGTTAATAATGTTGATGTGAAGAATTAACAAGATGTATGAGACGCAGATAGTCCTGAATGTGTGTAAGCACTTCAGAAAGATTACTTTATTCTTCATCATCCTCATTCTCATTATCTTCATCACTTAGTTAAAGCTAGACCCTCTGACTCTAAACCCCAGGCCTTTCCTCATACCGTACTGCCTCCATTACATATAATCTTGAACTACATAAGGAAAGAACAGAAGATAAAATGTAAGTCAAGCATCACTGAGGAAACCTTAAGCCAGCAAGTAAAAGCACCACTGAACAAGAGCCAGCGTGGTCTAGTTAAATGATTCTAGGGCAATGCTGCCAATTCATCATTCAGTCAACCACATGGGAAGACAAACTAACATCTCCAATAAAGTGATTTTCTGTCTGACCTTCACAAAAACTTGTGCATCAGACAGGGCTGGTAACAATAGCCCCCAACATAGGTTCAGGGAAGTTAAATATTTGCCCAGATCACTGAACTGATAAATATGAGGCTTGAGCTAAGGTCTCTAGTTCAAGTGTCCAAATTTAGATCTCCAGCTTCAAAGCTTAGAACTTTTGCAACCAACAACTGTTGTCATTTCTCACCATAAATAATTTTCCTCAAGACTGATGATACATTTATTGCATCCACAATGTTCTGCATTTAGTGGTTTGATACTGTTCAGTGAAATGAGTTCATTAGGTTTCTCAGAGGAAGTCAGCATCTATCTAGAAGATTATTGGTTGAAAATCATTTCCCTATTTCAAATGAAGGAAAGGCTTTTGATTTTTATACTACCCGTCAGTTTTTAGCAGGTCTAAATTGACTCTAATAAAATTGGCCTTACTCTTGATCACAATGGATTTGGCTGATAATTTGCCAGATATGCAGGACCAACATTATCTTAGTCAGCATTCCACAGAACTGCAGTCTTGGCCTGAATTATAAATTTCCTAAATAGCCATTATTTGGCTATATGCCTTTCAATATAGTTGGTTGAATCTAAACCATGCCAATGAATCATTTTGCTTTGCCACCTTTAGCAATCTGTGTTTCTAGTACTATGCCATCCTCGGGAATTCTTGATTACAAAAGATTTGCCTATGTAAATATTCTGTAAACTTAGCAGAGATAAATTTTTGTACAAAATCAGATTATCTTAGAGACATATGTAAGAACCTTCACAAGTGCATTTATTAATATTTGGTGCACTAAAAAACCACAAGAAGGGGGTAAGCATCTGTGGTCAGATGAACATATGAAGCAAGTTTGTTCATTGCTTGTTTGAGACTGTTGATCTGTCAATACATGTACTGGGTAATTACTCAACTTGTAAGTGTCAAATCTGAGAGATCTGCTAAGAAAAGAAGCACAGTAAGTCAGAGTTAAGTTAGTATCCAATAACACAGACTATTAACATATATGGAAAAAGATGTTCTCAAGGCAGTTTATAGCTATCCTTTTCAACCATAGAAGAAATCATAGATATACATTGTTGTAGGCAACACTTAAGAATTTTCAACAGGGCATGAAGGCTAGATGATGTTATCACTTGTTCTGACAAGTCTTCCTGATAAATTCTGATGCTAGTCTTCAAATATTCCATACATTGTGATCAGTTTTGCAAAGAAACAGAAAAATTCACGAGAGTGCATTCAGAGCAGAATGAACAAGATATGGAAGCAAATGTTAAATAACCATTGGTGCTTTTGTTAGGACAGGGAAAGTAAATGTGTGCTTATTTAATATCACTTTTATTTAACAGAATGCTGATATTGTAACCGGCATGAGGAATGTTCCTTCCTTGAAAGCCTGCATTCTGACTATAAGCTGCCCAAACGTTTGCTTTTAAAAATCTAAACATGAGCATACACCAATAACTCTACCTCCCAAAAACATTATTGTATAAAATTTGACCTTATGTCTAGGTATTTTTAGAGAAACTTTATTCTTTGGTAGCACTGTATGGGATGATTCTTTAGTTGATTTTAAGCTTTATATATTCACCCGTAATGTTACTCTTGTGCAAATGTATTATTATAATTTTTCTAATAGAACATGTGGCTACTTTTCAAGATGCTCTATTAAATCAATTACTCATTAAAACTTTTATTGGCTCTTTCCTCTTCACAAGTGGGAGGCATTTAGAAGTCTATCACTACCAGATGGAACGGGGAATATATGCCCAGGCTGGGTAATGCTTCTCTGACATCAAGGGGTAGAAGAGTTTCCAGAAGACTCTCTAAAAGTGGAGGAGAGTACTCACTCTCCAATTATTACTCCGTTTTTCTTTTGTTTTTTTCTTTCTTTTTTTTTTTTTTTTGAGACGGAGTCTCGCTCTGTCGCCCAGGCTGGAGTGCAGTGGCGCGATCTCGGCTCACTGCAAGCTCCGCCTCTCCGGTTTACGCCATTCTCCTGCCTCAGCCTCCCGAGTAGCTGGGACTACAGGTGCCCGCCATCTCGCCCGGCTAGTTTTTTGTATTTTTTAGTAGAGACGGGGTTTCACCGTGTAGACCAGGATGGTCTCGATCTCCTGACCTTGTGATCCACCAGTGTCGGCCTCCCAAAGTGCTGGGATTACAGGCTTGAGCCACCGCGCCCGGCCCTGTTTTTCTTTTTGATATGAATTTTATAGAGGACAAAATATGCAAGCAATGTTCCACAGATTGCCATCCCTAAGCAAGGGGTGGAAGTAATGCCACATCAATGGCATAGGTCAGTGTCATGTCATTCCTCCCTTGCTTGTAGAGTGACTCACACATGGTGGCTCACAATGGTACCCCATCTTGCTGTTGACCCTGCTAACCTCTTTTGCCACAACCATAATGGAGGGAAGATCCCCACCTTTGCTTCTAGCCTTGTGGCTTCTTTCCTCTCTGTCAGTGCTGTTTCTGCCTCTCACAGTGGCCAAGGTGGGCAATGCAGAGAGACCCATTTTGAGTCCCTAAAACAGGGCTCTGCCACTCCCTGTGGCTCCCTCATGTCTATATGCTACACTGCTGACCCATGGCCACATGAATGTGAGGCTATCTTCCACGAGTTATGCTACACTGCTGACCCATGGCCACATGAATGTGAGGCTATCTTCCACGAGTTATGGTCAGTTTGTTCTTGTCTCACTGTCTGGGCCGCTGATCTTGGGGAGGACTTGACTTTGCCCTGAGGCTGCCTCATCAAGGAGCTGCTTCTTCTTGGCATTGCTCTGGGGTGAATTTGGACCCCTCAGAGATTCATCCATCATTCCTCTCTTCACATTTTAGGGGTTGTCCTCCTTTCTATTGAAAGGAGCTAAGAATAACTCTTCTTCAAAATTGACCTAAAATTTTGAAATGATGGTTCTCCTCATGCTTCTATCTAGAGATTATTTTTCATTACTCTATGCAGTTCATCAACATCATAATCATAATTGTTTTTCATGTCTTTTTAATTCATTTCTTTCATTAGAAACCTAAATTAGGGGAATGAAAAAAAGTGAAGTTGATTCAGCCACCCAGGGATATAATATTACCAAGTAAGTGGAAAGAAGTGAGAAATAGGGCTGGGCACAGTGACTCTCACCTGTATTCCCAGCACTTTGCAAGGCCAAGATGGTTGATCACCTGAGGTCAGGAGTTCAAGACCCTCCTGGCCAACATGGTGAATCCTCATCTCTACTAAAATTACGAAAATTAGCCAGGAGTGGTGTGGACGCTTGTAGTCTCAGCTACTCAGGGGGCTGAGGTAGGAGAATCGCTTGAACCCTGGAGGTGGAGGTTGCAGTGAACCAAGATCACGCTATTGTGCTCCAGCCTGGGTAACAGAGCAAGACTCCATCTCAAAAGAAAGAAAGGAAGAGAGAACGAGAAAGACAGAAAGAAAGAGAAAGAGAAAGGAGGGAGGGAGGGAGGGAAGAAGGAGAAGGAGGAGGAGGAGGAAAGAAAGAAAAAGAAAGAAGAAAGAGAGAGATAGAGGGAAGGAAGGAAGGAGAAAGGAAAGAAGAAAGAAAGAAAGAAAGAAAGAAAGAGAGAGAGAGAGAGAAGGAAGGAAGGAAGGAAGGAAGGAAGGAAAGAAGGAAGGAAGGAAGGAAAGAGAAAGAAAGAAAGAAAGAAAGAAAGAAAGAAAGAAAGAAAGAGAAAGAGAGAAAGAGAGAGAGAGAAAGAGAGAGAGAGCAGCACAGTTACACCTTCTTTACACTTAACAATGAAGCTCCACAGCCAGCATAGAAGTGCTGGCTTATGTTATGTCTGTATGGGCCTCAGAAGCCACATCTCCCGTCTACCCCAGTGTTCTCCTGTGTGACTCAAATTTCCTCTAGCAGCTGTGTGGTAGAACATTTCCTTCTGTATTTTAAGTGTGAAGTAACAACATCTCTTAATCTTTCAGAAGTCTCCAGTTGGCATCCTTTGAATTACTCCTGGTCTGTAAATATGTTTAATTTGCACCCACAGTGTTGCTTAATAATCTGAGCTTTAATACCTTTAGACAGAGGAGGTAGTTTCAGGTTTAATAAGTCTTCACCGCTCCCTATTGTAGTACACTTTGCTGGCTTCACTTATTTGCATGATCTGGTTTTAGGTCCTTCTAGACAATGTGTGTCCCAAAAAAAATCATAATTGCCCTTTTCACTGCTGAACCACGCATTTGCTAGGATAGTGCCTGCATATAAGATATATTCAATAAATATTGAATGGATAAAAATTTGTATTTAAACAAATATGGGAGAGTGTGAAGAGAGAGATACAGAAATGTAATATAAAATTAACTGCAATAATAAACTATGCTAAGATCTGACTAGTCAGTAATATACACAGCAGACACCTCAGATTATCATACTATCCCCAGCACCAATACATTCCTAAGCTTCATTTCATTCCTGAAATTTAGTATTTTCGTGAATATTGTCACACTCCCCATCCTGACTCAGTTAGATGTCTCTTATTTGTGATCCCTCAATACCCTGTTCTTAAGGTTTACAGTACATGGTACATACTATGGTAGCTTATTTACTTGAATCCTTCACTAGTTGTATACTTCTTGAGAACAGAGGCTATATCCTATTCATAGCTATATCTGTAGTACCCAGCAGAACACTTAATTACCTAACACCTAATAGACTCTAAGTTAATGTTTGCTGAGTGATAAAACAAATAATAGGTGAACTCAAAGACTTTCAGGGTTTTTCTTCATTTTATTTTCTTGTCCTCTTTATTTTATATCGAGAGTGATTCATCATAATCAAATCCAAATAAAATATTTAAGAAAGAAGCTCTTTTACTAATAGCTTGGAAATCTCTGTATTACCTCTAAAACCTTGAGAAGAGGCTAAGAAGCTGTTTTGTGTGGAAACAAACGAGGAGGCAAGAAAGAGAACTTGTCTGAGCAGAGGAATTGAACTTGTGCTTCCTAGACTGTAGCTTGTTTCTTAGGCTTAACATCGCAGCTTCTGCTCCATGAGATGTGAGGTTCTGTCAAGTGAAAGATAAAAGAGAGAACCTCCTCCTTTAACGACAACCTGCACTATTTCTCAAAAAGCATCACCAGGGACAAGACCTAGATAGGATGACTCCTATACTCTGGGTATTTCTTTGCAGCTTTTAGCTATACATGTTCTGGCAGAAGCAACTTCTTACTGCTTAGTGAAATTATCAAAGCAATAGTTGAACAGGAATGGATTTTTTAACTCCAACTTTTTTTCTACAACCTAAAGACTATCCTTGGGAAAAGGCTGTTTTCTATGTTAAAAGCCCCAAATACTCTGCTGCTCAAAGTTCAGCCCAATCATAGTCTAAAGTTTCTTCCACGAGAACTATCAGGGCAGACACAAAGGCATCTCAGGGGATCTGCTGAAATAGTGTTGTCATCTTATCTTTAGTTCCACTGAGATGCTAAGTGAGAAAATCTGAACATTAAATTGCAAAACCTCCAATAAGACCAAGGATGAATTTCACAAAAAGATAGAGGAAGAATTTTTGTAATAATCTACATGAAATAAAGATAAGGACATAAAGAAAAGTAGAGGTAATGAAAATGGAGAGCCATTGCTGAAAAGACACTTGGATATGAGACTAAATTGCTTTCACTGACAACTAACCAAATTCAGATCTTCTATCTGATTCCTATCTGCCAGCTTATAAACCCCAGGATCCATATGGCTCAATCTCGAACAATGTTTTGATCAAAGAAAACTCAAAACAGTAAGGAAAATTTATTTAATTTTCATTTTTAGGCAAGGCTTTTACTCAAGTTTCTCTAAAACCATGAAGAGAAGGCCAATATGTAGAGTTTAAGTAGCTTATTTAGATCCCACATCTCTTCTGTCCCTTCCCTCACACCTTGCTGCACTACTCCAATCTCTCTCTCCAAATTCCTTGAATTCTTTTCCTGCACCTCTCTTTTCCTAGTCCTGGCCTGCCTCTTGATCTTAGCTACCATCTACTTTTCTTCTTATCTCTCCAGCTCTATCTTTCTCTCTCTATTCTCTTTGTTTTGTTTTTAAAGCACATGATTCCAGAAAGAGAGTTGGGCATCTTCAGATTCTTTCTTAGAGAGTGGAGGAAAAATAATCACTGCTGGGCAAAACCAAAACCCCCTTATGTAAGTAAACTGAAATAACAAAGCTGAATTCAGAATTTTTTCCTAACAAGAGCACCAATATCTCTGCCTTCAACGTCCTCAAATTAGGTGGTGTAGAGTGGGAAAAAGTGGTAGAAGAGAGGCATAAACTGAGGCACACTAGTGTAACTGAGCGAATAATGGTACTAAGTGATCAAAGTATGGCCCATAACTCTCCAGTTTCCACCTGGGAGTGTAAGCAAGAAGGTCTCTGAATATTCGGTGTCAGCCCTTGACAAAGAACTACTGGGACCCATCACAGTTCTCTATGAGTATGAGCTTGCATACTGTTTTTAGTAACCATTACGTTTGTCTCACTGTGGTTATATAGACTTTTTTTCACATGGTTTTCAACATTAAGATAACTGTAGATACTCTGAATCCAGCATTGGATTTGAACCGCTTGGGTTGATGGTAAAGTGCAGACTGTGCCTGATCTTAGGCATCCTTCTGTTCTATTTCTGCCCTGACTGGAATCTGCATGGTGGTAGAATTATCTATACCTTTGATTGTACGTTGTGTGTATTGCTGTGTGCCTAATCTTTTTTACAAATCTTTTATGCCTGGAGGGTTTGTGATGATCACAGAGTACTTCTGAGTTTATCATTTCTCCTTTGAGACTAACACATTTAAACATCAGTCACTAGGACCAAGCATTGTTCTTCAGTATGACAGATGTGAAGTCTCTTGACACCTCTTCATCTCATCTAATGCCAAATATACAGATGTCTATAGAGTACATTCTCTCTACTCCTGAAAATGTTACTAGGTTTTCCAAAGGCTGCAGAAAGTTTCTGTATGACCACCATAGCTTATCATGAAAACCTTGGCATGTTTATTAATGGGACACTAATTGTTTCTATTATTTTTATATTTTTAAAACTGTATCTCCTCTTCGACAAGGAAAACATTTTCTCTTTGTGATGGTGTCTAAAATTTATGCTGTGTTCAACTTGCCAATTTCAGGCCTAGATGTCAGAGTTCATTTTGGGATAATTATCACTTCCGACTTTGCATCCTATCTTTTCACGCAAGTCTCTCAGTTAATCACAAATCTGCCTAGGCTTCCACTTGTGTCTTATTTGTAATAAACTTACCTTAAATCAAATTTTGAACATTCATTGATTTCACAAAAGCAAATGCTACTAAATTGTATGTGTCTATAATTTTGGAGTAACACATACTTAATTGCCGAAAACACAAAGCCAAAAACACATACACACACACACACACACACACACACACATTAGAAAAAAATTATCCTCAATAGCACCAATTGTTTAAATGATTATTATGTACTAGAGATGTTTTTGGCATTGTACATTTATCAACTTAACCCTTACAAAACCCCTAAGAAATAGATAGAGGAATGTTGCTATAATACAATATATGTTCAGAAAAAAAACTCATGCTTTGCAGAATTGCACACTGAAAATCATAAGGTTTGTTGCAAAAATAGAGTCAGGACAGTAAAAACCTATGTATTACAGAATTACGTATCATAACACTAAGAAGAACAGTAATTGGTGCCTTAACAGACAATTTTGACAGCCCAGAAAGGCAGTTCAGAGTGGTTGCAGGCCCTCTCGGGGGTGGGGAATGCTGGCTTGAGGCACTTGCAATGCAAATGGGCATGAAGAGCTTCGATGGTAGAGCATCTTAAGGTAGGCAGAGGTGTAAATGTAACCTGCCAAGGGACAAAATCATCCAAGACTGGAGGTACCCCAACAAAGTCAGCTGGACCTGGGGTTTTCTTTGTGAGAAGCTTGTTTATTACTAATTCAGTATTTTTCACTTGTTACAGGTTTATTCAGATTTCCTATTTCTTTTGATAGTTTGTGGAAATTTGCTCATTTCATTGAGTATATCTAATTTGCTGGCACATAATTGTTCATAGTATAATATTCACTTATCCCTTTTATTTCTGGAAGATTGTTAGTAATGTCCCTGATTTAATTTTGATTTTATAATTTATTCTTCTCCCTTTTTTTGTTATCCTAGCTAAAGGTGTGTTACTTTTGTTCATCTTTTCAAATAAACAAGTTTTGGTTTCATTGATTTAAAAAAAAATAAGGAACACAAATTTATTTCTCATAGTTCTGGAGGCTAGGAAGTCCAAGATCAATGTATTAGCAAGTTTGATATCCAGCAAGAAGCCCAGACTATCCTTCCAAGATGGTGCCTTCTTGCTGCATCCTCTGAAGAGGCCACATGCTGTGTGCTCACATGGTGGAAGAAACAGAAGGGCAAAAAAGGGCCTATGCTAGTTTCCTCCAGCCCCTTTATAAGGCACTGATTGATTCATGATGGTAGATCCCACATGACTTAATCTCTTCTCAAAAGACCCCACCTCTTTGTACAACCACAATGGAGACTGTAGTTTAAACATGAATTTTGGAGAGGACACACTTTCAAACCGTAGCATGTATGTTTAACCTTGTAAGATACTACCATACTGTTTTACAAAGTAGCTATACCATTTTGCATGCCCAACAGCAGTGAATGAGAATTTGAGCTCCTCCATATCATCACCATCAACTGGAAATGTCAGTCTTTTTAACTTTAGTTGTTTTAGTGGTTGTAGAATGGTATCTCATTGTAGTTTTAATTTACATTTGCCTAGTAATTAGTGATGTTGAGCATCTTTTCATGTGCTTATTGGCCACATACATATCTCCTTTGGTGAAGTGTCTTTATATGTTTTTCTGGTTTTTGCTTTCATTATTATTTTTAAATGACACATAAGAATTGCAAATATCTATAAAGTACAGTGTGATATTTCAGTACATGCATACAATGTATAATGATCAAATCAGAGTCATTAGCTTATTCCTCACCTAAAACATTTATCATTCCTTTGTGTTGACAGTATTCCAAATCTGCTCTTCTATTTGAAAATAAAATATTGTTGACTATATTCACCTTATAGTGCTATAGAACCCTAGAAAGTTTTCCTCTGATCTAGCTATAATTTTGTGTCCATTAATTAATATTTCATTATTCCCCCTATACCTCCATAGCTGTCCATGCCTCTAGTAACCACTATTCTATTAGGTTTGTATAAAAGTAATTGAGGTTTTTGCCATTAACAATTACTTTTGCTCCAATCTAATACTTTCTACATCTAGGAGAACAACTATTTTAATTTCCACATATGAGTGACAAGATGAAGTATTTATCTTTCTGTGCCTGGTTTATTTCAGTTAAATAATGTCCTCTAAGCTCATGATGCTTTCATGACAAAATTCCAGGGCTTTTTTATGGCTAAAGAGTATTCTATTGGTTATATATAATACATTTTCTTTATCCGTTATCTATTGATGGACACTTAGGTCAATTCCATATCTTGGCTATTTTGTTTTTGTTTTTGTTTTCTTTGAGACAGTCTTACTCTATTCCTCAGGCTGGAGGGCAGTGGTGTGATCTTGACTCACCGCAACCTCTGCCTCCCGGGTTCAAACGATTCTTATGCCTCAGCCTCCCAAGTAGCTGGGATTACAGGTGCGTGCCATCACACCCAGCTAATTTTTGTATTTTTAGTACAGACAGTGTTTCTCCATGTTGGCCAGACTGGTCTCAAACTCGCGACCTCAGGTGAGCCACCCACCTTGGCCTCCCAAAGTGCTGGGATTACAGGCATGAGCCACCACACCCAGCCCATATCTTGGCTGTTTTGAATAGTGCTGCAATAAATATGGATTGGAGATATCTCTTCACATACAGATTTCCTTTCCTTTGAATATGTATCCAGTAGTGGAACTGATGGGTCATATGTTACTTCTGTTTTCAGTTTTGTACAAACATTCCATATTATTTTCCCTAATGGCTATACTAATTTACATTCCCACCAAAAATGTATGCGTTTCTCTTTCTCTGCATCTTTGCCAGCATTTGTTATTTTTTGTCTTTTTGATAGTAGCCATCCTGTGATGAGATGATATCTCATTTTGGTTTTTTATTTGTATCCCTCATGCTGACTGATGTTGAACATTTTTTCATATACCTCTTGGCCATCTATATCTCTTTTTTAAAGAGATATCTATTAAACTCATTTGCCCATTTTTAAATTGGATTATTTGTATTTTTGCTGTTGAGCTGTTTGAGTACTTTGTATGTTCTGGATATTAATTCTTTTTCAGATAAATAGTTGAAAACATTTTCTTCCATTTTTCATGTTGTCTCTTCACTCTGTTGAATATTTCCCGTATTGTACAGTAGCTTTTCAGTTGGCTGTAATCTCATTTGTCAATCTTAGCTTTTGTTTTCAGTGTTCTTGAGGTCTTTTTCATGAAGTCATTGTCCAGACCAATGTCCTGAAGCACAGAAAGACAATTTCACTTATGTGTGGTTTTCTCATTATAAGGTTTGATCTTTTTATTTTTCTTCTTTGTGTATCAGCTCTGACAATGAGTATTATACATTTGTGTGTTTTCATGATAGTGATTATTATCTCTTTGCTTCCAGATGTAGGGCTTCCTTGAGCATTTCTTATAGGAACTGTGTAGTGTTGCTAAATTTCCTCAGTTTTTACTTGACTGTGAAAGACTCTAATTCTCCCTCATTTCTGGAAGATAGATTTGCTTGGTATGGTATTCTTTGTCAGCAATTATTTTTCTTTCAGTGCTTTGAGTGTTTCTTTCTACTCTCCGTTAATCTAAAAGATTACTGTGGAGAAATCTGCTTTTAGTCTAATTGTGATTACCTTGTAGTGACTTGATACTTTTGCTGTATTCAGAATTCTGTATTCTGTCTTTGTCTTTGACTTTTGACAATTGACTATAATGTACTTTGGGGGAGGGGTTTTTTAGGTTGAATTTATTTGGGGACCTTTGATCTTCCTGGATCTGGATGTCCACATTCCACCTCCCCGCCCCACCCCTCCTGTCCCCCACCACCAGTCTTGAAAAGTTTTCACTATCATTTTATTAAATAGGTTTTCTACACTTCCTCTCTACTTTTTCCCTTCTGGAACTCCTATAATATGAATATTTGTTACCTTAAAAATGTCTCATAAGTCTTGTAGGCTTCTTTACTCTTTTCCATTTTTATTTCTTTTTTCTTCTGCATCAGTAATTTCAAACAATCTATCAGCAATTCAAATGATTCTTTGTTCTGTTTGATAAAGTCTGCTGTTGTTGCTTTCTATTGTATTTTCTCTGTCATTCACTGAATTCTTTTTTTAAATAATTTCAACTTTTATTTTAGATTCAGAGGAGACATATGCAGGCTTGTTACATGGGAATATTGCATGATGCTGAGGTTTGGTATATGATTGAACATGTAACCCAGGAAGTGGGCATAGTACCCAACAGTTAGTTTTTCAATCCTTGCCCCCTTTCACCCTGCCTCTGTTAGTTCCAAGTGTCTATTGTTGCCACCTTTATGTACATGAGTACCCAATGTTTAGCTCCCACTTATAAGTGAGAACAAGTGGTATTTGTTTTCTGTTCCTACACTAATTCACTTAGGATAATGGCCTCCAGCTGCATCCATGTTGCTGCAAAAGATATGATTCCATTTTTTATTGCTCTGTAATATTCCATGTGCATAGGTATCACATTTTCTTTACCTTTAACAACTGATGGGCACTCATGTTGATTCATGTCTTTGCTATTGTGAATAGTGCTGCTAAATGCATAAGTGCATTTTTTTTTGTTAGAACAATTTATTTTCTTTTGGATATATACACTGTAATGGGATTGCTGGGTCAAATGGTAGTAGCTCTGTTTGAAGTTCTTTGAAAAACCTTCAAACTGCTTTTTACAGTTAGTGCAATTACATTTCCACTAAGAGTGTATATGTCTCATTTTCTCTGCAGCCTTGATCACATATGTTGTTTTTGACGTTTTAATAGTTATCCTGACTACTGTGAGGTGGTATCTCACTGTGGTTCTGATTTGTATTTCAATGATGATTAGTAATGATGATTAGTGATGATTTTCATGTTTGCTAGCTGCCTGTATGTGTTATCTTGAGAAGTGTCTGTTCATGTCTTTTGCTCACTTTTTACTTGAGTTATTTGTTTTTTGCTTGTTGATTTGTTTAAGTTCCTTACAGATTCTGGATATTAGACCTTTATTGGATTGACAGTTTGTAAATATTTTCTCCCATTTTGTCGGTTGTCTGTTTACTCTGTTGATAGTTTCTTTTGCTGTGCAGAAGTTCTTCAGTTTAAGCTGCAGGATTTCTGTTTGATTCTTTTTTCATGATTTCTATCTCTGTTTTATTTCTCATTCATATTGTCATTATTTCCTGGTTTTGCTAAATTGTCTATCTGCTCTGTTGTGTCTCATTGAGTTTTCTTAAAATCAATTATTTTAAGTCCTTTTCTGGTAATTTATTGATTTCTATTTCATTGGGATCTCTTACTATAAGAGAATTATGTTTCCTTGGTGGTGTCACATTTTATTTGGTTTTTGCAGTTTTTGTGTGCCTGCATTGACATCTGTGTATCTGGTGGGGCAATTATCTGTTTCATAGTTTCTAGAGTGGCTTTCATAGAGAAAGAATTTTACCTCCAGTTGGGTTTTAGTGTGCCAGTTGAGAAGGATATAGAGACTGTATTTCCAGATAAGTGCAGTGTTACAGTCTCCATGTAGCTTCTTCAGCTGTGTTCAACATCAGCAATAAACTGTAAATGTCTCAGTGGTCTAGGCTGTAGAGTTCAGGCATTTGAAGCACCTGTGGGGTCAAGGTCCTAGGCTCAGAGTTTCACAAATCTATTATGACACCTTGGTCTTAGGGTACGAGTTTATGTTCCATGGCGTGGTTGAATGTAGGTTGCCTACAGAGCTGGATCTGTCAATATGAGCTATTTCCTAGCAGCTTGGGCCAAGGGACCAGGCTGTAGCTATGATTCTACCCCTGAAAGTCAAGGTACAGCATTGGCCCAACTCTAGGGGAAAAGAAGTGCTCTGGAGGCTTGGACCTAGAGAATAGGGTAAAGTTGCAATTCAGAAACTTGAGCCAATACATCTTAATGGCAATTCAGGTCCCAAGAGATGAGATATTGTGCAGTAGTGACCCTTGACCCTGTGATGGTGGGGCTTGGCAGTATCTCCGACTCTATGAAGCCAGACACAGTGGTAGCAAGTCTCCAGACTGGCAGACCACAGCTGTTGTTTGGACCCTGGTGAAGAAGGACAGAAAACAGTATAGCAATAACCCCACTCCCCAAGAATGTTGGGGTCCACGTGTTTCCTAAACAAAGGAATGAACACACAAGACAACACAAGACAAGACAAACATGGCGGCCGCCCCGAATGGCGTGCCCTGCTTTATTTTATACAGTCGTTTGTGGAATGTTGCCGAGTCACAAGACACATTGTTGTTTTACTGACCTTTCCCCGACTTTCTGGATTTTCAAGATATTTACACATAAACAAGCCCCCAGGGTCTGCCATTTGCAGCTGGCTCCTTTGTCCTCCCTGCAAACAGGGAAGGAACACCCTGCTTCGTTTGCAAGAGCAGGACTTATCGGGAACGTCTCATTTGTGAGCACGTAGTCCTCTACACAAGAAGAGTGATATTTCAGCAGCAAAAGCTCTAGAAGGCTAGTCAAGCTCAAGGGAAGCAGAATACTAGAGTTTAGTAGTTTGGCCTGTAGGGTGGGGTCTCTCAACTCAAGCAGTGCTCTATTCTCCTGGAATGCAGTGTACTATATCAGTTCAGCCATGGAATGAGCAGCAGCCCAGGTGGACCAGGGCACCAGTTCCCCAGAGGGGCAATGTGCTACTTTAGCTCATAGCTGGAAGCATGATTTTTTCTGAGTAACCCACGTACCATTTATCTGAGTTGCAGGGCACTGCTTCAATGTAGATACTGGAATGTGTTACTGCTCTAGGTAGACAAGGCATCATTATTTTTTAAATTATACTTTAAGTTCTAGGGTACATGTGCACAAGGTGCAGGTTTGTTACATATGTATATATGTACCATGTTGGTGTGCTGCACCCCTTAACTCATCATTTACATTAGGCATATCTCCTAATGCTATCTCTCCCCACCCCCCACCCCACGGCACTATTCACAATAGCAAAAACTTGGAACCAACCCAGATGTCCATCAGTGATAGACTGAATTAAGAAAATGTGGCACATATACACCATGGAATACTATGCATCCATAAAAAAGGATGAGTTCATGTCCTTTGTAGGGACATGGATGAAGCTGGAAACCATCATTCTGAGCAAACTATCACAAGGACAAAAAACAAAACACTACATGTATTCATTCATAGGTGGGAATTGAACAAAGAGAACACTTGGACACAGGAAGGGGAACATCATACACCAAGGCATATTTTTTGAAATGCAGGGTGCTACTTCAACTTGGGCATTAGGAAGGCATGACTGTTCTTAGTGGCCAAAGTACTGTTTTTCAAGCTGCAGGGTATTGCTTCAGCTCTGGTTTGAGGTGGGAGGGAAAGAGGAAGGTGGAGCATCTCTACCTCAGTTTGGCCCTATAGGTAAGGTTGTAACAGCTGCTCACAGCTCTTCTTGGGGATGTTGGGTCACAGGTGGTGGTGGTTCAGTGATGGCTTAGCCTCAGGGGTGAAGGGTACCTGTGGCTACTTGCTCATAGAGCAAGACACATGCCAAGCATAGTTCTGGTTCCAAGATGATGTAATACAGTAGCAATATGTGGCACAGAGGATAGGGCAGAAGGTTAATTCCTTCTCTGAGCAGAGCAAAACTATGTGGACTCCGGGGAGCTCCCTCAAATGAGAACTACGGGGAACCCCAGCGGTGAGGTCTATAGGTGTCCAGGGTGTTGATGGGAGATGCTGAGATCTTCTTGCTTACCTCCTTACCTGAGGGACAAGTTTCTCCTGGATCCCAGTTGTGGGATGAAGTAGTGTAGCTTTGGCCTTTCCTTCCATTCTCTATATGGCCATCCTGAAGAGCTGTGCTCTCCAGGGTTTCTGTCACTTGTCTGATCAACTCTGACACTCCGCCTTCATTATTTTTGTTAAAATTTAGTTGTTTATTTGTTTTTCTGGCTGTCTTTGTGAGGGGAACAAGTGCTAGGGAATTCTAGTCAACCATCTCGTGATGTCCCTCTTCTCTTGATTTTATTGAATTTTCTATTGTTTTTCTGTTTTCAATTTTATTTATTTTCATTACAATTTTTATTATGTCTTTCCTTCAACTTGCTTTGGTTTAATTTGGTCTTCTTTTTTCAGTTTTACAGAGAAAGTTGTTACTGATTTCTTTTTTCCTTTTAATATTGACATTAATAACTATAAATTTACTATTCACATTGCTTTTGCCACATCTCATAAGTTTTGGTATAATGCGTTTTCATTTTCATTCATCTCAAACTGTTTTCCAATTTCCCTTCTGATTTCTTATTTGACCCACTGGTTATTTAGGAATGTGTTGTTTGCTTTCTATGTATTTTTTCACTTCTAAAATTTTCTTCTGTTAATGATTTCTAATTTTATTTCTATGGTAGTCAGAGAATATACTTTACATGACTTTCATTCTTTTAAATTTATCAGAAGTCATAGCCGAACTTATAATGAAACTTACAGAATGTTCCATGTGCACTTCAGAAAAATGTGTATTCTGCTGTTTTTGAGTGTAGTGTTCTGTATCTGTCCGTTACATCTGGTTGGTTTTTAATGTTGTCCAAGCCTTCTATTTTCTTGATGGTGTAACAAGGCCCTAACTCTCTTCTATTCTATGAAGGCCAAGAAAGATGAGAAAACTAGAGAAGAAAAGTTGGAAGCTGGCAGAGACTGGTTCATGAGGTTGAAGAAGAAGGCATCTCCATAACCTAAAATTGCAAAGCAAAGCAGTAAGTGCTCATGTAGAAGCTGCAGCAAGTTATCCAGAAGATCCAGCTAAGATAATTAATGAAAGTGGCTACACTAAACAATTGATTTTCAAGGTAGAAAAAATAGTCTTTTGTTGAAAGAAAGTGCCATCTAGTATTTCCATAGCTGGAGAGGAAAGTCAAGGAAAGTCAATGCCTTGTTTCAAAGCTTCAAGGGATACTACAAAAAAATACAAAAAACTAGCCAGGCGAGGTGGCGGGCGCCTGTAGTCCCAGCTACTCGGGAGGCTGAGGCAGGAGAATGGCGTGAACCCTCTTGTTAGGGGCTCATGTAGTTAGTGACTCTGAATCAAAGCCAATGGTCATTTACCATTGAGAAAATCCTAGGGCCTTTAAAAATTATGCTAAATCTATTCTTCTGGTGCTCTATAAATGGAACATAGCCTGGATGATGACACTTCTGTTTACAGCGTAGTTTCCTGTATATTTTAAACCCATTGTTGAGATCTACTTCTCAGAAGAAAAGATTTCTTTCAACATATTACTACTCATTGGCAATGCACCTGGTTACTGAAGAGCTCTGATACAGATACACAAGGAGATAAATGTTATTTTAATGCCTTCGAACACAATATTTATTCTGCAGCCCATGGATCAAGTAGCAGTTTCTACATTTAAGTCTTATTACTTCAGAAATATATTTTGTAAGGCTATAGTTACTATAGGTAGTTATTTTTCTGATGGATCTGGGCAAAATAAATTTAAAACCTTCTGGAAAGAATTCATCATTATAAATGCTTTAGAATATTAGTGATTCATGAGAGGAGGTCAAAATACCATCAATAATAGGAGTTTGGAAGAAGTTAACCCAACTCTCATGGATAACTTTGGGGAGTTGAAGACTTCACTAGAGAAAGTAATTACAGATGTGGTGGAAATAGCAAAAGAATAAGAATTAGAAATGGAGCCTAAAGATGTGAATAAATTGCTGCAATCCCCTGATAAAACTTGGACAGATGAGGAGTTGCTTCTCATGGATGCGCAAAGAAAGTAGTTTCTTGAGATGGAATCTACTACTGGTAAAGATACTGTCAGCATTGTTAAATGGCAACACAAGATTTAGAAAAGTATGTAAACTTAGTTGATAAAGCAGTGGCAGGGTTTGAGAGGACTGACTTCAATTTTGAAAGAAGTTCTACTATGGGCAAAATGCTATCAAATAGCATCACATACTACAGGTAAATTATTTGTAAAAGAAAGAGTCAATTGATGAGGCAAGCTTCATTGTCTTATTTTAAGAAATTGTCATAGCCACCCCAACCTTCAGCAGCCACTCCCTTGATCAGTCAGTAGCCATCATCATTGAGGCAAAACCCTCCACTAGCAAAAAAGATTATGATTTGTTGAAGGCTCAAGCAATCATTAACATTTTTTAGCAATAAAGTATTTCTAAATTATAGTATGTACATTTCTAACATAATGCTATTGCATACCAAATAGACTACAGTATAGTGTAAACATAACTGTATATGCGCTGGGAAACCCAAAGATTCATATGGCTTACTTTATAGAGATATTTGCTTTGTTAAGGTGATCTGGAATCAAATCCACAATATCTCCAAAGTATGCCTGTAGTTCTAACAAAGCTGAAAATGTTTACATTTGGCCCTTTATGTTTTTAGCATCTGGAACTAAGGTGTTGATACTGAATTTTAAGAGAAAATAAAGAACAGAACCCCTAATCCATGCAAGAATATATACAAATTATGTTTACATTGCATTTTAAATACATAGAAAGGGAAGAATAAATTATTAAAGAATACTTATTTGATGAATAAAATTTCTTAATATAAAAGAGACTGCCCTAAGGGAAATGTTAGCAAATCTACTGTCCAACTGGCTTTTTCCACAACTCAACCTTTGTGTATGGGTGTGAGATTTTTAATATAATTTGCATATCACTGTATTATTAAACTTTCCATACAATTTTGTATGGAAAATTATAACTTGATATTAGGCAATGGCATGGCTCTAAAATTATTCAGTATCAGAGAAGATGTATTCCAAATTTATAGGATAGTCTAAATCTAAAGTGAAGAGAATGTATATGTATTAAAGAATGATGTTTTGCAGTTTCACAAATATTATTTTAGAAGCATAACCACTTGAAAGCAGAATAGACATTGACCAATAGACTCAATCTTAAGCCCACCTAGAGAGACAAGAAAACTGGTTAGGATCTTACTCGACCTCAGGAAAACAAAGAATTTCATGCTTGTTTGTCACTAACACAATGTACTGCAGGGAGTACACACATAGTTTTGCTTGTCAAAAGGAAAATACCAATATTAGAGTGGTACTGATGCAAAAGTACTTATTTGCATCTAAGAAACTGAGAAACTTTGTGCTATAAAAATCATTTTTTCTGCAACTCTCCTCAACACACCTTAATCACAGTATCTTTCACCTTCTGGGCACAGAGATTAGAGATAAACATCATTTCTTAGCACCCTAGAGAACTAAGACCAGCACTGGTTCTCTAGAAAGTACTTGAACTTCCTTGCCTAAAATCTGAAAGAAATTACCATAAAAATATCTGAGCTATGTAGTGCCACAAACCTCTAGGAGCATTACTGGCTCTTAAAAAGTCATAAACTAATACACTTTGCATTGTCTGTTTTAACCCGAAAGGGATTGCTGATTTGATTAAAACAACACTAGTTTTAGAGTGAGACTCATATAGCAATATATTTCACAACCTCAGCCTCTAAGGATGCCATGCTAACTTTGTCTTTTGACAAACTCAAAGATCATCAATTAGTATCAAATTAAATCCAAGATGGACACATTAAATTCTCTGTAATTTAAGACATTTCATTTCATAGATGTTTTCGAGTGTGTTCCCTCTGGAGATTTTTCTGGTAATTATTAAAGAATGTTTGTGCCTCTGAAGTTGAAGCTTTTCCTCACATATCTATACCACTTTCCAATCATCTAAGTGTGATGAAATTTTAACTGGAAATCACTGGTGATAAGACTGGCAGAGAAGCTGGCTGAAGCAAATGAGATATGCATACCTGTAAAACTAGGAACAAGATATCTTATCCAACCAGCAACTGACAGTGAATGTAGCAACTACATATGAAGGTTATTTTTATTACAGAATATTATTCAGACCTACTTTGGAAACCTCAGATTAATTGGCAATTCCACTCACTGCTCAGGATGGCTAATAATGACTAATTATAAAGGGGTTACAAATGCTCCAAAGATAACTTACACTACACTGGACTCTGAAGTCATAAACATATATGTCTTCAGGAAGGTTATTTTTGTTTACTTTTGCATTGGTCCTACGCCTTTGAAGACAATAGCACTCTTGTGCATCATTCTCCGGTGTTCAGCTCTCTTCATGAATCCTTTGCTTCAGTCTGCCTGACCTCTCTTCTTCATCAGGCTTCCTTTGATGTGAAAAGTAATAGCAAATCTGGCTAAGGAGGGACACTTAAAGGATTTAAGAAAATAACAAGAACAACTAAATTCTAATGCTATAGATGCAGGGCCAGATACAGAGCTTATAAATATACACTGGTGCCCAGATAATAACATAATTGTCTATTTGATAGAGAAGGAAAACTAACTGATTAAAAATCACCTTCACAATAATGTAGAAAACACAAACTTAAAATCCTGGTCACTGATGTTTTAGTAAGGGTGGCAGTGAATTTGAGGGAAAAAAAAGAGAGAGAACATGAGATATCAGGGGAAGATGTATAGAAGCTAATCTTAATTTGTGGCTCTGAAACAAAAGGTTGCGGAATGTCATATACAAGTTATCGGTATTGTTCACCAAATTTGGTGCGATTAGGGGATTACAATGATACCCAGAACAAAGATTACCTCCAAGTGAATTGGACAAAACTCTTAAGGAATAATCTTGAGATACTGTGAAAGGCTAACATTACTGGATCTTCCCTCCTGCTGTGTGGGAACCAGGAATGAGTTGAATCTACTTTGATCAAAGGAGTATGTATCCAGCTTTTGCAAACAATATATTGGGTTGCATAAACAAAAGCTATAATGAAAAACTGCAGGGTCATGTGGTGGTGGTGGCAGAAATCCTTCAATATATTCATCTTTTCAATTTTACAGGCAATGAAAATAACAGAGATTATTTCTTTTAATTGCTAATAACAATTTTATTAGCAATGAAAATAACAGAAATTGAGAACTGGACCAAAGCTTAGTAATTGATATGGTTTGGCTGTATGTCCCCACCCAAATTTCATGTCGAATTATAATTCCTGGTGTTGGAGGAAGGGCCTGGTGGGAGATGATTGAATCATGGGGACAGACTTCCCCCTTGCCCCCTTGTTCTCCTGATTGAGTTCTCAAGAGATCTGGTTGTTTGAAAGTGTGTAGCACCTCCCCCTTCACTCTCTCCTCCTGGCCATGAGAAGACCATGCCTGCTTCCCCTTCACCTTCCACCATAATTGTAAGTTTCCTAAGGCCTCCCCAGCCATGTTTCCCATACAGTGTTTGGAATTGTGGGTCAATTAAACCTCTTTTCTTCATAAATTACCCAGTCTCGGGTATATCTTCATAGCAGTGTAAGAATGAAACATTAGACCGGGCGTGGTGGGTCACGCCTATAATCCCAGCACTTTGGGAGGCCAAGGCAGTCAGATCACAAGGTCAGGAGATTGAGATCATCCTGGCTAACACGGTGAAATCCCATCTCTACTAAAAAATAGATATATACAAAAAATTAGCCAGGCGTGGTGGTGGACGCCTGTAGTCCCAGCTACTTGGGAGGCTGAGGCAGGAGAATGGCATGAACACGGGAGGCAGAGTTTGCAGTGATCCGAGTTCTCGCCACTGCACTCCAGCCTAGGTGACAGAGCAAGACTCTGTCTCAAAAATCAAAAGAATGAAATATTGCAGGTAATGTTTCCAATTATCACACTCCTGGTTGCAGATGAGGAAACTGAGGTGCAAAGTGGCTTGTGAACATTTTAAACTAAATATATATATATATAATATATATGTATATATGTATTATACATGTATATATGTGTATATATGTATATATACACACACACACAACAAATATATGCACACACATGTGTACACACACACATACACATACACCTTGCCCCTGAAATGACTCATCAAATGCTTCCTGTGTAGCTTTCTTCCCTTTGATGATTAAGTCACAAATGTGAAAGGTCTTTCATAAGTAACATTGTTTTCACAAACAGCAGGCTGAACTTGTTATCAAATATGAAATACAGCAATAAGTCAAATATCTGTGCAAAAATGCATTAAAAATTATCTGAACACATGCAAAGTTAGTAACAGTACTAACCTCCAAGGAGGAGGTGAAGAAAGAAGAATTAGAGTGGTGGGCAAAGGCAATATTAGTCTCATTTATAATACTTGATTTTGTGCAAGGAGAATACCTTCATATACTAGCTGTATAAATAAAAATTAGTTTAAAAAATAGTATTTGAATAGGTATAAGTTACTGTTAGTATATCTGTACACCCTTTTTTTCTTTCTCAGGTTTATATTTTTTAAATACTTAAACAACACAATATTATCATTTCTTCAATTCTAGTTGTATTATTTCAAGACCTAATATGATAATTTTTTTTTTTTTTTTTTTTTGAGAAGTTGCTCTGTTGCCCAGGCTGAAGTGCAGCGGTGCGATCTCGGCTCACTGCAACCTCTACCTCCCAGGGTCAAGTAATTCTCCTACCTCAGTCTCTTGAATAGCTGGGATTACTGGTGCCCGCCACCATATCCAGCTAACTTTTATAGTTTTAGTAGAGACAGGGTTTCACCATGTTGGCCAGGCTGGTCTCGAACTCCTGACCTCAAGTGATCCATCCGCCTCAGCCTCCCAAAGTGCTGGGATTACAGGCATGAGCCACTGTACTCAGCATGATTACTTTTTTTTGATTACGCATAGTAAGGATCAATTCTTTCCTCCTCAATTTTTACCATAATCTTACAAGTATTTTTTCTTTTTTTTTTTTTTTTTTTTTTTGAGGCGGAGTCTCGCTCTGTCGCCCCGACTGGAGTGCAGTGGCCGGATCTCAGCTCACTGCAAGCTCCACCTCCCGGGTTTACGCCATTCTCCTGCCTCAGCCTCCCACAAGTATTTTTTCTATCTAATTTATATATTATTATATCACAAACCTTACCAAAGACAGATTTTCTCTCTATTGCAGCTATTATCAAACCAGGCACATGTAATGGAACATTTACTATCAATTAAAATGATTTCTGGATTTTTACAAACTACCAGGAAACTAAAATATTTACAGAAAAGAGACTAGCAGAATTCCAGACATACAAGTATTTCATTAACATATGATAGAAATAGACAAACCTAGGATATTAAATCAGTGCTTCATCTAATTTAAACAAATCTGTAATAATTTGATGGCAATCAATCTCATCTATTGCAACCAGCTTCTGATGCTGTCATGTTTAGCAAATTTGGGGCTAGTATCCACTTTCACAGTTGGACTATTTTGATATTTTGGACATATTGTAAATAATGTTTCAATGTGAAAAAGAACAGAAAATGCGACTAACATAATTTACTAGTTTTATTTCTTCCTATGATATATTCCATTGCCATTATTCTTTGATATCACAGTCTAATTTAATGTGCATGAAATAGAAGCAGAGTGTTAGATCTAGAAAAAGTCTTGGAAATCTTCTAATTCAGCTTCTGCAGATGAGAAATTGAGAACCAAAAGATACAGATATTGACTTTAAGTCACTCAGCAAAGTAGTAATGAGTTTAACTGGGACAAATGTACTGATCAACACACGCAGTGTAAAACTGTTTTCTTTTCTTTCTTTTTTTTTTTTTTTTTTGAGATGGAGTCTCTCTCTGTGGCCCAGACTGGAATGCAGTGGCGCAATCTTGGCTCATTGGAAGCTCCGCCTCCTGGGTTCACGTCATTCTCCTGCCTCAGCCTCCCAAGTAGCTTGGACTACAGGCACCCGCCACCATGCCAGGCTAATTTTTGGTATTTTTAGTAGAGACTGGATTTCACCATGTTCCGCCTGCCTCGGCCTCCCAAAGTGCTGGGATTACAGGCGTGAGCCATCGCACCAGGTGGAAAGTATTTTCTTACACAATAAAATTAGAAGAGTAAATGGATGTGAGAAGGATAGCCATCACAACAGTTTGTTAAATCTTTCAGAATATCCCCTAAGAAAAAATTTGCCTCTAATATAGAATTGTTTTGTATTTTATTTTTTGGTTTAGAAAACCTTGCTTTCTCTTAGTTAATATTTGGCATCACTCACTGCTTCCTAATTACAACTAAATTCCTAAGACTGTCCTTACAGATAGAGAAGTATCAGAATAAGTGGACTCTTGCCAATTCTCAATCACTCATTTTTGTAAACTTTCTATTTTTGCCTTCATCCTGTGTCTAACTAAAACCTATAAAGTTCTACTGTGTGATCCCCCTTTATCTTGTATTGAAAAGTCCTCTTCCCCCTGCAACCTGATGTACGATTGGCAAATTCAAGGTGTTGGTAAGCAGCATGCATTCCTAGGTTGGAAAGCAGACCATCTGTGTACACAAAACACCTGGGTATAAAGACTGACGCCCCCTATTATTGATTCAAAACATGAATATCAATGGCAGAATTTTGGAATATTATCAGATAATATTCTTGAAGGTGCTAATAAACTAAAAACTTCACACTGTGCCCTGTAGATGTTGCTTCGATTTCTCTTCAGGTTTTCTTCTTTTCATTCCTTTTTATGCACAATTGCTGGATTTGGCAAATAAAAGAGCAAGATGCCCATTAAATTTGAATTTCAGATAAATAACAAAGAATTTTTTAGTATAAGTATGTTCCATGTAATATGTAGGACACAGTTATACTAGAAAATTGTTTGTCATTTATCTGAATTTTAATTATAACTGGGCATTCTGTGTTTTGTGCTTTTTGTTTGTTTGTTTGTTTTTTGCTTTCTGAGACGGTGTTTTGCTCGTGTTGCCCAGGCTGGAGTGCAATGGCTCAATCTCGGCTCACAGCAACCTCCGCCTCCTGGATTCAAGCGATTCTCCTGCCTCAGCCTTCTGAGTAGCTGGGATTATAGGCATGTGCCACCAGGCCTGGCAAATTTTTTTTTTTTTTTTTTTTTTTTTTTAGTAGAGACGGGGCTTCTCCATGTTGGTCAGGCTGGTCTTGAACCCCCAACCTCAGGTGATCTGCCCGCCTTGGCCTCCCAAAGTGCTGGGATTACAGGCGTGAGACACCGTGCCCGGACTTTTTTTTTTTTCTTTTTGAGGCAGACTCTTGCTCTGTTGCCCAGACTGGAGTAAAGAGGCATGTTCTCAGCTCACTGCAGCCTCCGCCTCCCAGGTTCCAGAGATTCTCGTGCTTCAGCCTCCCCAGTAGCTGGGACTACAGGCGTGTGCAACCATGCCTGGCTAATTTTTTGTATTTTTGGTAGAACTAGAGTTTCCCTATGTTGCTCAGGCTGGTCTCGAACCTGTGTCACAATTGAACTGGCACGTAGATGACATTCCAGTGTCGTTACATTTAACTTATTGGAAAATCAGTCTGACATATTGAATATAACTGGAGTCTTCAAAATTATAAAAATAGGAAGGTCGTGAAGAGAAATGGAATAAAGCTTTTGCACAAATACTCTGCTGTATCTCTCTGCCACTGTAAGTAGATGAGAATGAACATAGGCTCATTTGGGTTTGAAACATTAATTGGAACTAACTAAATTTTGCACATTGTACTATTGCAAAGTTCATAATACAAAGAGACACAGTTATTCAGCCAAATTATAACTTTTTAAAAAAAAATTAATGAAAATATTTAAAATTTAAAATGGTGTTGGGGGCTGGCAGCTCAGAGATGGAAAATTTAAACAAGATGAATAACACTGAAGAAGGCAAGTAAAAAGGCATCTTGTTACACAAGGGCAGCTGAAAGGCAGACAAATAACAGGATACGGCTGGTAGGATAAATAGAAGGAGACAAGTCTTGAGTAGTTTCCATGACTCATTGCTGAGCCACAGTAACCAGAGAGGCACAGAGACTGATTCAAAATGGATACAGGAAAAGGGAATATGGCATGCAGAAAGAGGGATAAAAAGAGCCAAGAACCAAGAAAGGATGAAATGGAATGATGTCTTAGAGAGATACCTTCCCTGGCAAGACTTCTGGAAAATAGACACACAGAAATTGATTTTGTTTATGATGTCTTGCCAGCAACTACTTGTTTACAATACAAGGGTTAAGTCAAAGATGAGAGGTGTACCTGACAATGACAGGAAAGCATTTTTACAGCAAGAGTGTTTTGCTGTCCTAGGGGTTTAGTCTAATAGAAAGAACTCAGGCATATATTTAAAATCAATCATGTGTCTGACAGCCAACGATGCATTTCAGATAATCCATTGGGACAAATGTTTCACTTGCTAAATTTGAGACATAGATAAAGAGATGCAAAAGCAAATTGAGCGGAAAAAAAATCACTTTATTTAATAAGTTTCTTTTTCCCTTTCCATTCATCATCAAAGCCAGAATAAACCTGACACAACAGTAACTGTGGAAATGACTAAAATGAAGTAAAGAGGTAATTGTCATTGAATAGTTATCCCCATGGCAATAGGAATAGACTGTGAACACCAAAGAATGAAAGGAATGAATGAATAATGAATGCATAAACACAATATGTATTCTGAGAACTCAGAATCAATCTGATGGTTTTCGGATGTGCCAGAAAAGACACACAAGAGTCATGATATCAGAAATGACCAACATTCTAGCTTTGCTAGAATTTGCTAATTTGTGAGATAAAATTCTTCACATGTTAGAAGGCAAATTTAGAGGAAATAGCCCAAGATAGCTTTAGCTTTAGCTGCTGCTTTGTTATTATCACGAAAATGGTAGCTGAACTACTCTCAAGAGGAGAATTTATACAGTGTGATCAAAATAACTTTAAAAAAAATCTCCAGCTCCTGTGTGATTCTTTTTGCATATGTCACATTAAAATATATAAGAAAGTCTTTATTCTGATGAAGTCACTAGATATCATCAAAGGAAAACTTTATCTTGCTGGAGGCATAATAACAACCTTTATTGAGCACTTTCTAAGTGTCAGGCATGGTGGTAAGTGCTTTGATAGTAGTTTCACAACAACCCTGGGAAGAAGGTATTATTAATATCTCTATTTTTATGTGGAAAAAACTGAAGCCCGGAAAGGTTAAGTAACTTGCTAAGGAACACAGCTGAGAAGTGGCAGTGCAGGGATTCTACTGCAGGCTGCCTCACCCCAAAGTCTAGGTCTGGATCACAACTCTACATTGTAAGGTTTTCTGCATGCTTGGACTGAAATATTTGGTAACTCACTATCCAAGACAACAGTCCCCCTGGACCTCTCTAATTGGCTTTGGTAGCACCAGGGACCTTTAAGAGAACTTTCCCATTCTGGGTTATAAACACTGCCTACCTCTTAACTCATGGTGCTGGTTCATGTCCAGAAGGTGATTTTAGTGGGTCATCTGCCACTACACTGATTTCCGGAGTTGATTCTGTTGGTTTTCCTGGCCAGGAAAGTGTGTCCTTTCTCCCTCTCTCCAGTCTGCAAGCAGCCCTCCAGAGGCCCATTCTTTGGTCATGGATATGCATAGAAGGCATTCAAGTTTCCTGATTGAATTAATCATAGTGCAATTGACCACTCAAGGCAGTTCTCTCCAATGTATGGTCCTGAAAACAGCAAAGTAGCAACACCTGAGAGCTTGCTAGAAAGGCAGCTTCTCAGGCCCCTTTCCAGACGTACAATATCAGTATCTTTGGAGTGGGGGGCCCAGAAATCTGCATTTTATCAAAATCCCAAAGCAAGTTGCAAGCACATTAAAGTTTGAGAGGCATCAACTTAGGGGACTCCCTACGACTGTCACTTTTCTTCATATTTAGAAGATTCATAGCTCTGTATACGGGGAGTCTTTCAGGACCTATGATCAATTCCCTGGGGAGCCCAGGGCAGCTACTCCCAATCTCAGCTGACTAGAGATTCCCTGACTAGAGATAGTAGATGTTGAACATAGCCACACGTGAAAATTATTCTTAAATTTTTTTTTTCATAGAATTGCAAATTGTATGTTTTTATGGAGCCCTAGTTCTCCTCAAATTCCCAAAGAAATCAATGACGCCAAAAGCTTCCCCCTGGGATGCTCCTGGTTACTCCTTGTCTTTGGTATACTTCACTGCATAAAAGAGCTCGACACTGAGACCAAAAAAAAAATAGTCTACGTAGAATTCTGTTCAATTTAAGATGATGGAAGTCATGGCAGCTGAAAGTGAAAGTTAAGTGATAAATTTGTGATAAACACCACTCCTGCACTTTATTCCTGGCGGCCTCAGCAATCACCTTTTCCTGAATGTTTATTTAATATTTAAGAGATTAATTTTGATGAACTACTTAGTGCCAGAGTCCTATCCTGCCAAACAAGAGTTTTATAGTCTACTTGAAGGGCTGCCATGAGTGCATAAATTATACAAAAGTAATATAAGCAAAATAAGAAGTTGCAAACAAAATCACCAATTATTTACATTACAAGCTGGATGAAACTCTATATAAATAGAACCTGGCAATCTTATTCATGAGCAAGCCACAACAAACAATCTATGATTTTTTTAAAAAAAGCAAACTGAACTTGAGTTTCAATCACCCAGAACCAGAGGGCCTCAGTGCGGATTGCAAGCAAATCAAATGGTTGAAATTTGTTTTGTGAAAATGGTTAGTATAGATTTGCTTTAACTTTCAAATTAATTTTCTTCCCATTTCTTAATCTTGTAATAAAGATTTGCCCCCACCTGTTTCCACATCTCACTTCCTCCTTGTCTATCTCTGTATCTGTCACCCTATCCTTGAAGTTTTTGCATCTCTCTCCTTGTGATCACACAACTTATTTTAGATCTGGCCAGAGTTTCTTCATAAGCCTTCAATCTGGACTCCTAACACCCAGAATTTAAATTCATTTTGCATCCTGGACAAAGTAGGAATGAGAGACTTGCAAAGACAGACATAACATGAAGGCAGATGCCAAACAATAGTGGCTTAAGGAAAGACAGATGTCAAGAAAGTAGGAGAGAAATGAATCAATACATATCTGAGCAGAAAGCTAGACAATCAGGGAGAATAAAGATCCTATAGAAAGGGAGACAGGACTTTCCAAGATCTAAACAAAAGGACCTCAACTAATCATGGTCTGGGTCACTGAAATTTACCACTTATACTTTACAATTAACTTAATCACTTACAAATAAATAGTGTAATTATTCTTCAACTCTGAGTGTACATGTCTATACCATCAGGTAGAATGGTCAAAATCATGGTTATATCAAAATTTAACTTAAATATGCTTTAATTTTCTACTATGCTATTAATATCAGCTTAATTAGTACATAGACTGCATGTAACTTTTCATAAAGAAAAAGTAAAGAAGTACTTTGGCAAGTGGGTAGCATAGGAAAAATGGTCCTTAATATACTTTTCAAAAGCATCTCTGAATCCAGTGGCTGATCCAAACAGAAGCAGATTGTCAAGTGTGCAGGCAGTTGGTCTTTTAAGAGGAACCAAGCACGTAAATCTCCATTTTGGCTCTCATGGGGTTCTCCTATCATTTGAGCACTAGGTAAGCAATTCTGATGTCTACCTGGTATTTGAAAAATGAATTATACCAACAAACACACTAAATATATTGCTTAGGGATACTCACATATGTTACAATAGTCTTTTTATTAAAGGAAGGAAAGGCTGAACACAAAATTTAGGATAGAAGTTATCCCCCAGAAGGAAGGCAGTGGATTGCAATAAGGAAAAGCACAATGGTATTGATTATATTCTAGTTTTTAAATTCAGTCATGGATTGCATTTTATTACTAGTCATAATAACTTATATCTTGCATAGCTTTATATGCAGAAAATATTACATAGTAAAAATTTCAAACAAATCATACATACATTTTATTGTTCTACCAAATCCATAGAATGACAATTCAGAAAAAAGTTTAAGTTGTGAAAAATTCATGTTTGAACACAATTATATGGGAAATTAGAAAACGCTTATGCCTTAAATATTTTTCTAATTGATTTGAAAGCAGAGAAGGCACCAACACTCTGCCAAAGAAGTCAAGCAAAGGACACCTGGCCCTTCTGTTTCTTGGCTGTTCATGAATGTAAGAATGAAAATTTTGTCTTTTCTCAAAAATAATTCATAACCAATTTTCCCAGAGGAATTATAACTTTAACAAATAGGCTTGGATGCATTTCAAAATGGAATGATTTTTGTAAATACTAGGATACTATATATTTTTATTAGGTTTATAAAAACAATCAGAAATAATAAAGATTTGTTGAACTGATGCTTTATCTGCACATTTGAAATTAGGATACGGATATAAAAGATAAATGAATATTGAGCCACAATGAGATAAATTTACAACTTCTTAAAAGACCATGTCCTGAAGATGCTGATTCATTGGTGCATGGGTGGGATTCAGGGCTCTTGTCAGATTCAGGTGATGAAGTTAAAGTAATCTTTATCAATGTAGCAGATTAGAGAAAAATGGAAAAATTAGTCAATACAGTGTAGAATATAGCCAATATCCCAAATGGTGTTGACAAGCTGCAATGGTAGACCAAGGCAAACAAAATATATTTAATAGGAGTAAATTGTAGTAAAAAAGTATATGTGAAAACAAACAAACAAAAACCAGCTACTGAAAGGGAATTTGGTCTCTGCATTAATAGAAATAGAGTGTTTAGAAGGAGTGAAGTGATTGTTCTCTACTGTGAACTGGTCTGCTTGTACTCAGGAAATTTTGTATTCACTTTTGAGTGCCATATCTTATAGAAGATGTTGAAGAAAACAATCCGGGTTAAGAAGTTTCCTTGAATCAACATACTATATGAAATAGTGGAAATCTAAACCAAGGAAGAGAAGACATGGCAAGGAGGGGAAGATGACATCTCAATAGTGTATACAAACACTTTAGGATCCCTCATGTGAGTGAGGAAATGATTCAATTTGCTCATTGTTGTTTGTGAGGGTGAGGATATGGCCAAAGAAAGGAAGAATTACCTAACAGTTATTCTTCCTTGGAGATAATTAAACCGAGGCAAAATGCTATAAAGGAGACTCAATATTTGACATAGACTTACGTTAGATTAATTTTAGAATTTCTTCCCAATCTAAAGATGTCTCTCTCTGTGTGTGTGTTTCAATTTATGTTTCCAATTAATATATTTTTTAAGATTTAAAATAATTATTAGCTCAACAAACTTTTGACTTAAACCAGAACATAAAGGCAGAGCAAAAACAAGAAGCAAGAGAGTCTAGAGATACTGAAGTTGAGAAAAATATTAAAACAAACAAAAATCAAATATGGTGACCAAGATAGCCTTAATGTTCTCATCAGCATAACTAACCTTTAGACAGGCTTCTTCCTGATTCTAGACCCTGACTTCCCTTTTCTTAGAGCATTTACTTTAGAAAAATTTCAATTGTGCATTCTTTCTCTATGTCTTTGGGATGTATATTTTCTCCCAGCCTCTTACCAGTTTAACAACCCACTAATGTCTTTCTCAAGGACCTGGGAGCTATCCCTGTGGAAGGTAATTATCAAGAAAGATAGTGCTGCTATCTCCCAGTCTTAGAGGTGGGGAAGGAGCCTAACTTTTTTGGGCACCAATTAGCAAACACAGATGGTATAATCACAGAGAACATTTGCAAATTCAGAAATAAATAACTCAATGTGCTCAACACATCCCATTGATCATCCTCCTCTAAACGTCCTCCAGCATTTTTCCACTAGTTCACTCCAGTGTTTAAAAACTCTCCTGCTTTTAGTTTTAGCAGAATTTACTTCAAACTGGGGTCTCTCTTCCAATATTGCAATTGTCCTGAATAAAATCTTCCTTGCCTGTTTGACTTTCTCCAGTGTAATTTTTGCTTTGACAATGGTAGCCAAGTTAAGGTCCAAGGGTAGAATGCCAGGCAAGAAACCAAAGTCTATGCACGTACCACCATCAACAAACATTTCTTAGGACCCATTGGCAGTCTACAATAGCAAGAAATATAGCATGTATAGTCTAGTAGCATAATAAGGCATTGCCACAAATGACTTTAATTCAGTTGAAAATGAGCAGTAGCAATCCCAGCACTTTGGGAGGCCGAGACGGGTGGATCACGAGGTCAAGAGATCGAGACCATCCTGGCTAACACTGTGAAACCCCGTCTCTACTAAAAAATACAAAAAAACTAGCCGGGCGAGGTGGCGGGCGCCTGTAGTCCCAGCTACTCGGGAGGCTGAGGCAGGAGAATGGCGTGAACCCGGGAGGCTGAGCGTGCAGTGAGCTGAGATCCGGCCACTGCACTCCAGCCCCGGCGACAGAGTGAGACTCCGTCTCAAAAAAAAAAAAGAAAATGAGCAGTAGCTTGAGAGATCTTATTAAGTTATATGAAAGAATATAAAGTTCTATGGTTGATGTTAGAAACCAAAGGCCCAAGAAATGTATGTAAAACTGCAGCAAACAAGAATGAAGCAAGAAACTTTTGATATAGCTAATACAGGGGAAGAATCAATTACCGGGCATAAGTAGTAGCAGAGTTGTTGAGCAGATGACATGAAGTACAAGAGGTGGAAAGAATGGCAGAGCTTGACTCTCCACATCTCTTTATTACTCTGTGGTCACCATAGAGATTATATACATATATATATCTCTCTCTATATATATATGGTCTATGTGGTCACAATAGAGATCATATATATATGTATATGATATATATGATATATATTTTATATATATGACATATATATTTTATATACATGTATATACAGAGATATGTTCCAAAGAGTTAGAGAACTAGGATGATCAGCTGTCTGCTTTAATGATGTAAACAGTAACAACAACAACAACCAATAATAGACAGGGCCATGACAAGTGTTTCACATACTTTACATCATCTAATTCTTCCTGAAATCAAGTGGAGAAGATACTGTTATTATCCTTACTTGGTAAAGAAATTGAGCATCAGAGAAGTCACACAATCAGCAGAAGGTAACTTGACATTTAATCTAAAGCTGATTACAAAACCCTTAGTCTTATATAATTAATCCAGTGGTCCTCAAATCCAGCTAAATATTAAAATCACCTGGAGTTCTATTTAAAATATCAATATCTGAGTTCTTTTCCTGGAGATTAAGATTTCATTGGTTTAGTGGGTTAGGGGAGAGAGGGGAAGCAGACATTAGTATGAAAATGCAAAAAATAGAATTGACCCTTCTCGAGGTGAGTGTAATATGCAGCCAATGCTGGAAACTATTGCACCAGGCGATTCTGTTTCTCCTCCTACCATTTGTGGCAGAAATAACAGCATAAATCAATACCAGCAGAGACCAAATTGGCTTTTCACTGCTTCCTCACCTCTAATTCACCTTAGAAAATAACAGTCTGTCTTCCACACTCACCATCTGAGACAGGAATAACACAGGGTGGTCGCAGAATAGAAAATTCCAGGCAGCAATTTCACATGACTAAGTGAAAGCAAACTGTTGAAATAGCTACAGAAGCTAGAGACTGATAAGACCCTGAAAAGCAAGGTGTGGACTGAGCTGGCTAAGACTGATTGGACCCAACACAGCTTTGGATTTGAGCTAGGTTTCTCCTAAGACCTCATTATCTACTCATTGACATACTAAATCACACACCCACCAGTGCCATGACAGTTCCAAGAACAGCCACATGGGGTAAAAATGAGTGGCACCACAGTTCCGAGAAATCTCCATCTTTTTCCAGGAATTTCATGAATAGCCCACCCCTTGGTTATAGAAATCCATAAATCTAGAAACCCCAGACTCTACTGCATGACTCTCTCTTGAGTACACCCATACTCCCCTCTCCTGAGTGTGTACTTTAGCTTTGCAATAAATCTCCATACTTACACTATTTTCTGACTCATCCTTGAATTTTTTCTTGCAATGATGTCAAGAGACTGGACGTTGGCTGGAATCGAGGCCCCACTGGCATTTGAGGACATCCCACAGCCTATCAGTATCACATCCACTTAGATTACAACATGCGGCTAAGACTGCCAATTAGCTCCTACCTGACAAATCCACAGTCATTTTAATATGATATCTTCCCACATTATTTGACACCGATTAGAGCATCATTTTTGAAACCATAACTCTCATTTTGTAAAATAACTTACCTATGGAACCATCCTGTGCTTCTCACTGGATTTTCTTCCTTGGCCCATTTCAGTAATTTAAGCATTTCTCAGGTTTTCCCCAGCATTCCATATTCACCTGCTACCTTTCTCATTCAACACAATTGCCTTCCTGCAGAGTTATCTCACCCACTGCACATTATCAACTACCTGCTAAGAACAAACTCCACATTCCTATCCCCAGCCAAGTCTCTGCCTTGGGCCTCAGTTCTACATATCCAGATGCCTATCCCAAATATCTCCACTTGATTCATTGTGGACCAAGGGTGCCTGGACCTTGGGAGTTACAACCCAGGAGCCATAGGTCTTCCATTTTATTCAGGACCTGTCCTTTTATGCACTATGTAGGGGGCATGGTGATCACTTACTCATCAGCTCCTGAGAGTAAAATAAACCCACCATGTCTTCTAGGCACACTTTTTAAGCCTCAAGGCATTTGTCCTGATGATGTCAAAACAAAAGTTTACTAAGAGTATTATTTTAATAGAATGTTAAAGAAATAGAAATTAGCAAAAGTGTATCCTGCTAGGTCCTTTACCTGTTTCCAGGTTCTTCTATACACAATTATTCTATTGGGACCAAAAGCAAAGGAAAAATTTCTCACAATCGTGATTGGTTTGCTATTTCCTTATTCTGTCTCTTTGCACTGCTAACTGTAACTAGAATACAATATTCATGATTTTTTTTCATTTCAAATATTTAAGAAATATAATTTTTCCCAATTATTTAATTATATATAGCTGATGTATTTTTCCACTTTTTTTCTCATTTCTGAGATCATATTTTTAAAAATACGCTGACTTCAATAGAGACAAACTGTCAGTTATATGTTCCAATTTTAAGATAAATTAATGTTCATTAATTTTACTATGTAAGGTGAAAATACACTGAAAGAAATCACTATATTATTACTTATTTAAAATGTTACAGGGGTGGAACAAGATGGCCGAATAGGAACAGCTCCAGTCTCCAACTCCCAGCGCGAGCGACACAGAGGACCGGTGATTTCTGCGTTTTCAACTGAGGTACTGGGGTCGTCTCACTGGGGAGTGCCGGACAGTTGGTGCTGGTCAGCTGCTGCAGCCTGACCAGCGAGAGCTGAAGCAGGGCGAGGCATCGCCTCACCTGGGAGGCGCAAGGGGGAAGGGAGTCCCCTTTCCTAGCCAGGGGAACTGAGACACACAACACCTGGAGAATCGGGTAACTCCCACCCCATTACCGCGCTTTAAGCAAACGGGCACACCAGAAGGATATATCCCTCGCCTGGCCGGGAGGGTCCCACGCCCACGGAGCCTCCCTCATTGCTAGCACAGCAGTCTGCAGCGATCTAGCAGCAGGGCAGCAGCGAGGCTGGGGGAGGGGCACCCGCCATTGCTGAGGTTTAAGTAGGTAAACAAAGCTGCTGGGAAGCTCGAACTGGGTGGAGCTCACAGCAGCTCAAGGAAACCTGCCTGTCTCTATAGACGCCACCTCTGGGGGCAGGGCTCAGCTAAAAAAAAAAACAACAGGGGAAACAGCAGAGGCCTGAGCAGACGCGAAGGACTCTGTCTGACAGCTTTGAAGAGAGCAGTGGATCTCCCAACACGGAGGTTGAGATCTGAGAACGGACAGACTGCCTGCTCAAGTGGGTCACTGACCCCTGAGTAGCCTAACTGGGAGACATCCCCCACTAGGGGCAGTCTGACACCCCACACCTCACACGGTGGAGTACACCCCTGAGAGGAAGCTTCCAAAGTAAGAATCAGACAGGTACACTTGCTGTTCAGCAATATTCTATCTTCTGCAACCTCTGCTGCTGATACCCAGGCAAACAGGGTCTGGAGTGGACCTCAAGCAATCTCCAACAGACCTATAGCTGAGGGTCCTGACTGTCAGAAGGAAAACTATCAAACAGAAGGACACCTATACCAAAACCCATCAGTACGTCACCATCATCAAAGACCAGAGCAGATAAAACCACAAAGATGGGGAAAAAGCAGGGCAGAAAAGCTGGAAATTCAAAAAATAAGAGTGCATCTCCCCCTGCAAAGGAGCACAGCCCATCGCCAGCAACGAATCGAAGCTGGTGAGAGAATGACTTTGACGAGATGAGAGAAGAAGGCTTCAGTCCATCAAACTCAGAGCTAAAGGAGGAATTACGTACCCAGCGCAAATAAACTAAAAATCTTGAGAAAAGAGTGGAAGAATTGAGAGCTAGACTAATTAATGCAGAGAAGGTCATAAACGAAATGACAGAGATGAAAACCATGACACGAGAAATACGTGACAAATGCACAAGCTTCAGTAACCGACTCGATCAACTGGAAGAAAGAGTATCAGCGATTGAGGATCAAATGAATGAAATGAAGCGAGAAGAGAAACCAAAAGAAAAAAGAAGAAAAAGAAATGAACAAAGCCTGCAAGAAGTATGGGATTATGTAAAAAGACCAAATCTACGTCTGATTGGGATGCCTCAAAGTGAAGGGGAAAATGGAACCAAGTTGGAAAACACTCTTCAGGAAATCATCCAGGAGAACTTCCCCAACCTAGTAGGGCAGGCCAACATTCAAATTCAGGAAATACAGAGAACGCCACAAAGATACTCCTCGAGAAGAGCAACTCCAAGACACATAATTGCCAGATTCACCAAAGTTGAAATGAAGGAAAAAATCTAAGGGCAGCCAGAGAGAAAGGTCGGGTTACCCACAAAGGGAAGCCCATCAGACTAACAGCAGACCTCTCGGCAGAAACTCTACAAGCCAGAAGAGAGTGGGGGCCAATATTCAACGTTCTTAAAGAAAAGAATTTTAAACCCAGAATTTCATATCCAGCCAAACTAAGTTTCATCAGTGAAGGAGAAATAAAATCCTTTACAGATAAGCAAATGCTTAGAGATTTTGTCACCACCAGGCCTGCCTTACAAGAGACCCTGAAGGAAGCACTAAACATGGAAAGGAACAACCGGTACCAGCCATTGCAAAAACATGCCAAAATGTAAAGACCATCGAGGCTAGGAAGAAACTGCATCAACTAACGAGCAAAATAACCAGTTAATATCATAATGGCAGGATCAAGTTCACACATAACAATATTAACCTTAAATGTATATGGACTAAATGCTCCAATTCAAAGACACAGACTGGCAAACTGGATAAAGAGTCAAGACCCATCAGTCTACTGTATTCAGGAGACCCATCTCACATGCAGAGACATACATAGGCTCAATAAAGGGATGGAGGAAGATCTACCAAGCAAATGGAGAACAAAAAAAAGCAGGGGTTGCAATCCTAGTCTCTGATAAAACAGACTTTAAACCATCAAAGATCAAAAGAGACAAAGAAGGCCATTACATAATGGTAAAGGGATCAATTCAACAGGAAGAGCTAACTATCCTAAATATATATGCACCCAATACAGGATCACCCAGATTCATAAAGCAAGTCCTTAGAGACTTACACAGAGACTTAGACTCCCATACAATAATAATGGGAGACTTCAACACCCACTGTCAACATTAGACAGATCAACGAGACAAAAGTTAACAATATATCCAGGAATTGAACTCATCACTGCACCAAGCGGACCTAATAGACATCTATAGAACTCTCCACCCCAAATCAAGAATATACATTCTTCTCAGCACCACATCGCACTTATTCCAAAATTCACCACATAATTGGAAGTAAAGCACTCCTCAGCAAATGTACAAGAACAGAAATTATAACAAACTGTCTCTCAGACCACAGTGCAATCAAACTAGAACTCAGGACTAAGAAACTCAATCCAAACTGCTCAACTACATGGAAACTGAATAACCTGCTCCTGAATGACTACTGGGTACATAATGAAATGAAAGCAGAAATAGATGTTCTTTGAAACCAATGAGAACAAAGATACAACATACCAGAATCTCTGGGACACATTTAAAGCAGTGTGTAGAGGGAAATTTATAGCACTAAATGACCACAAGAGAAAGCAGGAAAGATCTAAAATTGACACTCTAACATCACAATTAAAAGAACTAGAGAGGCAAGAGCAAACACATTCAAAAGCTAGCAGAAGGCAAGAAATAACTAAGATCAGAGCAGAACTGAAGGAGATAGAGACACAAAAAACCCTCCAAAAAATCAATGAATCCAGGATTGGTTTTTTGAAAAGATCAACAAAATTGACAGACCGCTAGCAAGACTAATAAAGAAGAAAAGAGAGAGGAATCAAATAGATGCAATAAAAAATGATAAAGGGGATATCACCACCGACCCCACAGAATACAAACTACCATCAGAGAATACTATAAACACCTCTACGCAAATCACTAGAAAATCTAGAAGAAATGGATAATTTCCTGGACACTTACACTCTCCAAGACTAAACAGGAAGAAGTTGAATCCCTGAATAGACCATAGCAGGCTCTGAAATTGAGGCAACAATTAATAGCCTACCCACCAAAAAAAGTCCAGGACCAGATGAATTCACAGCTGATTTCTACCAGAGGTACAAGGAGGAGCTGGTACCATTCCTTCTGAAACTATTCCAATCAATTGAAAAAGAGGGAATCCTCCCAAACTCATTTTATGAGGCCAACATCATCCTGATACCAAAGCCTGGCAGAGACACAACAAAAAAAGAGAATTTTAGACCAATATCCCTGATGAACATCGATGCAAAAATCCTCAATAAAATACTGGCAAACCGGATTCAGCAGCACATCAAAAAGCTTATCCACCATGATCAAGTGGGCTTCATCCCTGGGATGCAAGGCTGGTTCAACATTCACAAATCAATAAACGTAATCCAGCATATAAACAGAACCAAAGACAAGAACCACATGATTATCTCAATAGATGCAGAAAAGGCTTTTGACAAAATTCAACAGCCCTTCATGCTAAAAACGCTCAATAAATTCGGTATTGATGGAACGTACCTCAAAATAATAAGAGCTATTTATGACAAACCCACAGCTAATATCATACTGAATGGGCAAAAATTGAAAAATTCCCTTTGAAAACTGGCACAAGACAGGGATGCCCTCTCTCACCACTCCTATTCAACATAGTGTTGGAAGTTCTGGCTAGGGCAATCAGGCAAGAGAAAAAAATCAAGTGTATTCAGTTAGGAAAAGAAGAAGTCAAATTGTCCCTGTTTGCAGAGGACATGATTGTATATTTAGAAAACCCCATCGTCTCAGCCCAAAAGCTCCTGAAGCTGATAAGCAACTTCAGCAAAGTCTCAGGATACAAAATTAATGTGCAAAAATCACAAGCATTCTTATACACCAGTAACAGACAAGCAGAGAGCCAAATCATGAATGAACTTCCATTCACAATTGCTTCAAAGAGAATAAAATACCTAGGAATCCAACTTACAAGGGATGTAAAGGACCTCTTCAAGGAGAACTACAAACCACTGCTCAGTGAAATAAAAGAGGACACAAACAAATGGAAAACATACCATGCTCATGGATAGGAAGAATCAATATCGTGAAAATGGCCATACTGCCCAAGGTTATTTATAGATTCAATGCCATCCCCATCAAGCTACCAATGACTTTCTTCACAGAATTGGAAAAAACGGCTTTAAAGTTCATATGGAACCAAAAAAGAGCCCGCATTGCCAAGACCATCCTAAGTCAAAAGGACAAAGCTGGAGGCGTCACGCTACCTGACTTCAAACTATACTACAAGGCTACAGTAACCAAAAGAGCATGGTACTGGTACCAAAACAGAGCTATAGTCCAATGGAACAGAACAGAGTCCTCAGAAATAATACCACACATCTACAGCCATCTGATCTTTGACAAACCTGAGAGAAACAAGAAATGGGGAAAGGATTCCCTATTTAATAAATGGTACTGGGAAAATTGGCTAGCCATAAGTAGAAAGCTGAAACTGGATCCTTTCCTTACTCCTTATATGAAGATTAATTCAAGATGGATTAGAGACTTAAATGTTAGACCTAATACCATAAAAACCCTAGAAGAATATCTAGGTAGTACCATTCAGGACATAGGCATGGGCAAGGACTTCATGTCTAAGACACCAAAAGCAATGGCAGCAAAAGCCAAAATTGACAAATGGGATCTAATTAAACTAAAGAGCTTCTGCACAGCAAAAGAAACTACCATCAGAGTGAAAAGGCAACCTACAGAATGGGAGAAAATTTTTGCAATCTACTCATCTGACAAAGGGCTAATATCCAGAATCTACAAAGAACTCAAACAAATATACAAGAAAAAAACAAACAACCCCATCAAAAAGTGGGGAAAGGATATGAACAGACCTTTCTCAAAAGAAGACATACATACAGCCAACAGACACATGAAAAAATGCTCATCATCACTTGCCATCAGAGAAATGCAAATCAAAACCACAATGAGATACCATCTCACACCAGTTAGAATGGCAATCATTAAAAAATCAGGAAACAACAGGTGTTGGAGAGGATGTGGAGAAATAGGAACACTTTTACACTGTTGGTGGGATTGTAAACTAGTTCAACCATTATGGAAAACAGTATGGCGATTCCTCAAGGATCTAGAACTAGAGGTACCATATGACCCAGCCATCCCAATACTGTGTATATACCCAAAGGATTATAAATTATTCTACTACAAAGACACATGCACACGTATGTTTATTACGACACTATTCACAATAGCAAAGACTTGGAATCAACCCAAATGTCCATCAGTGACAGACTGGATTAAGAAAATGTGGCACATATACACCATGGAATACTATGCAGCCATCAAAAAGGATGAGTTTGCGTCCTTTGTAGGGACATGGATGCAGCTGGAAACCATCATTCTTAGCAAACTATCACAAGAACAGAAAACCAAACACCGCATGTTCTCACTCATAGGTGGGAACTGAACAATGAGATCACTTGGACCCGGGAAGGGGAACCTCACACACTGGGGCCTATCATGGGGAGGGAGGAGGGGGGAGGGATTGCATTGGGGAGTTATACAAGATGTAAATGATGAATTGATGGGTGCTGACGAGTTGATGGGTGCAGCACACCAACATGGCACAAGTGTACGTATGTAACAAACCTGCACATTATGCACATGTACCCTAGAACTTAAAGTATAATAAAAAACAAAAAACAAACAAACAAAAAAAAAGAAAAAAAAAGAAAAAAAAAGTTACAGCATTCTTAATAGTTACAGTATTTGTGATGATAGTGATAATATCAGGTAAGCTATTTTCTTTAATGAAACTTTTTTATAGTTTATATTGTCTATTACTAAAACGTTCATCTTAAAATTTTTTCTCTAATATATCAGAACACAAAAATATTATAGCATCCCATTGTTTATTTTTACTAGAGTTATGAATGAGTAATAACTTAAAGTTATAAAAATTAAGTATCTGGCTCAATAATTAAAGTCCAAATTTATGAGTTACAAACCCAGGAGGTGCATGCTCAGTATTAAGTAATAATTACATGGATTACTTGGATAATTATATGGATGAGTGCACCATTTCATTTATAATAAAGTACAAATGCTTTGCAATTTATATTAATACAAAAATCCAATTAGGAAATTTGCAAATTTAGTCATTCTATTACTGAATATATTAACTTTATTGTATCAAAATCATTTCCTCAGTGCTAAATTATTCGATCAATTTCGGTTACAATTTTCTTTTGCTTATAAATTTATATGTATACTGTGCATACTTGACATAATAATAGTCAGCAGATTATTCCTTTTTGCTTTATGAGTTTAACATAAAATATCATTTTCACTGTGCTCCGTGTAAGACTTGCTGAAACTTGTCTGTGAACACGGAGATTCTCTAAGATATTTTAATTTTTCATTTCCCAGTTCAAACAAAGCTCTAAACTGGGAACTTTCAATAAGATGGTTCGTAGTCTAATTTGTGATAGAAAAATTTGAGTCAAGAGTTGAAATCTATTTATTGCCTTTTTCAATACTAATCATTTTATAGATAATTAATAGGGAAAAATACTTTAGTTTCACGGGTAATTTACTGCTAAGAATATTCAATAGGGTATTCACTTAGGTATGTAATACGTACATTTATACAAAATCAAGAAATGAATTTTACCTATTCTTTCAAAATGGAAGCAAACCCTAAAATAAAAGCCTTGTGATCAATGTGACTGACTGATGTGCTCCAGTTGTATTCCTGAGTAATAGTTTCAGGAAGAAACCAGAATTACCTATACACTATCCCTGGTCAGTCCTAGCAGTCAGGTATTTGACCAGTGCCCACATGGCCTTCTATGACCCACAGACATTTTCATTCACTACCAAGGAGTCTGCCAGACAGTTTTTTCCCTATAGCTTGTGGGGCCACAGAAATGCCAATGCAGACAGAAATACCCTGAACTGCCGTCACAACTTCTCTTTTTGGTTATCCAGCAGGAATAATCACATGAAATTAAGTCTCCAGTCTCCACCCTTTGTCTCACATTTTTTCATCAGCGCTATCTGCAGTTATCAACAGTGGAGAATTTCTAGTTTGTTATAGAGTTCAAACATTAAAAACAATAAAATAATTAAATCAGTGGAATTTTAAGGGTAAAACCAATAGGAGTATCAGTTGCCATGTATATAGGTTAGGATTTTGCAGTCACATGCCAAGGAAATGGATTATCAGAAGATTATCCTATGGCTCTAATTAAAAGATATGAGGAGTGATATGCCCCCAGTTTGTGAAACCGAACACTGAGATTGATAAATTCATAATATTCTCTGAGGAAATAGAGGTATTTGGAGATCTCCATCAATTTAAAAAATACCAACAGTGTGAGTGCTCTGAACTCAGTCTCTGCAGATATTCATCCTTCAGGCTAAGTCCCTATTCTAGGGACATCCTCCTGGAAGTTAGGGACCAGATTTGTCTAGGTTTCTTAATGTTTTTTACAGCACATTTCTTGTACAACGGAGATAGTGTGATGTAGTGATTAAGAACACAAATAAACTTTGGAGTGAAAAAACATTGATTTGATTCTCTGTTATACCACCTATTAGTTATGTGATATCAGGAAGTTTACTTAACTTTCAGTAATATTAGGTTTTACCTGGTTCTCAAATGGAAATGATAATGCCTAACGGTAACAGTTGTTGACAGAATCAATTGAGAAATCATGTGCAAATAAATTAGCATTATGCCTTGCATATAGTGAGTATTGAAATAGTAACTAGATTACAAGCATCTTTGTATTCTTTGATTATTTCTAAACTCTTTAGAAGGTAATGGAATAGAAAGAGAAAAGAATGAGCCATTCTACCTTAGGGTCTTAAGTTATAGCTTCCTTTCTGCCAATGATGTATATCTTTCTTGATTTTCTAATAACCATACTAGAGGGTCCTTCTCACTCAAAGTACATGATTTTGTAAGTTCAAAGTTGTTGTTGTTGTTGTTGTTTGTGTGTGTGAGATTGTCCCTTTAATTTCCCCACACCTTTCTCTGATATCTTTTCTGTGGAATATATGTAATGGTTCAGGACAAACTTTAATCACATCTCATCTGTAAAGTTTTTCTAACCCTTTCAGAAGAATTACTAGCTTCTCTCTGGCGTTTCCACAAAGAGCAAAGTATTTACTTTATTATCTTTGGTTAGTTCCATACGTATCTCTTTCCCTTGATAGCATGTAAGCTTCTTGGGGGTAGAAACCATAGCTTGCTGATCCTTATCAAACAGAAAAATGTAAAACCAGCTTGAAGACACAGTGCTTTGGGAAAACAAATACTGAGAACCTTACTGGTCAGCAAGGTCAGTTGCTGTTTGGAGAGCCACTAGGGATGGAAAAGCATGGTCAGACATTCTGTTTGATTTTCTGTAGAAATGCCACAGTGAAAGTGACAGGGCGTTTAAGAACCCTCCTGGAGCATCACATTTTGAATGCTGTTTTAGAACCCATATTTGCTCTTGATATCTTGTTGTTCAAAGACCATGCACAGCAGATTACAAAATATCAGTAAATTATCTTTTAATTCATTGAATTCAAGAATCATTGCATTTTTCTTTTTTTTATCTAGAAAATCAGTAGAAGATTTTTTTTTTTTTTTTTTTTTTTTGAGATGGAGTCTCGCTCTGTTGCCCAGGTTGGAGTGCAGTGGCGCGATCTCTGCTCATGCAAGCTCTGCCTCCCGGGTTCATGCCATTCTCCTGCCTCAGTCTCCTGAGTAGCTGGGACTACAGGTGTCCGCCACCATGCCCGGCTAATTCTTCTTCTTCTTCTTCTTCTTCTTTTTTTTTTTTTTTTTTTTTTGTATTTTTAGTAGAGACAGGGTTTCACTATGTTAGTCAGGATGGTCTTGATCTCCTGACCTCGTATTCCGCCCGCCTCGGACTCTCAAAGTGCTGGGATTACAGGCATGACCCACCACACCTGGCCTTTTTTTTTTTTTTTTTTTTTAATGGAATTTTTGCTTTTGTCTCCCAGGCTAGAGTGCAATGACGCTATCTCAGCTCACTGGAACTTCTGCCTCCCAGGTTCAAGTGATTCTCCTGCCTCAGCTCCCCAAGTAGCTGGGATTACAGGCGTTGGCCACCACATTGGGTTAGTTTTTGTATTGTTAACAGAGACAGAGTTGCACCATGTTGGTCATGCTGGTGTCGAACTTCTGACCTCCGGTGATCTGCCAGCCTCGGCCTCCCAAACTGCTGGGATTACAGGTGTGAGCCACCATTCCTGGCCAAAAGAAATCTTTAGTCTTTAAAACATCATTAACTACTCAACACTATGACAATAATGATACTGTGGTTTTTGTTCTACTTCTAATATTCTCAAGACACAAAAATACGTTAATTCAAAATTCATCTTATAGTTCTAAAATATATGACAGGTGAAAACCGAGTAATTCATGATAATTAAAGTCATGTGAGGCCAATGCCATTAGTGGCAGCAATTTGATTATTCTCACTTGGCGCTAATGGAAAAATACTACAATCCTTAATTATCTTTTGTAAAACTTATTTTGTAAAAATTGTTGGGCATTTTGCCACTTATGTTAATAAATCTTTGTTTACATACATAAGGCTTTTTGGAGGAATGCTAAGAAAAGAAAGTCAAAGCAAATAAAACAACCATTTCAAAAAAGATACATCTTAGCACTTCTAATTTAGAGAGAAAAGGTCACTCAATGAACAAATAGAGCTTCATGTAAATTCAGAAACAATGCAATCAGACTACTAGAACAGGTTAATACTTAAACAAGTAGAAGAAGTTAGGGAAGCTACTTGCTTATCCACCTTTTCTAATTACTAAAATTTAAATGAACCTACAAAACACATTCCAAATTAAAATAAAAACTGGTTTTGAATTTCTAAAAGTAAACTCTAACAACCAGCACATGAAAGGTGGAACAAAATGTATCATCCATCATTCTGAAGACTAATGACTTTCAAGTAGATAATGATTTCTGATAAAATCTAATGGAAATAAAATTCCTGAAGCTAAATTATCATAAATTTTACTCTACTTTAAAAGACCTAATTAAGTCTCATGTTAAAAATGGATAAAAATTAGTTTATTTTCATTTTAATTCTGTTCATTATGGGGAGCTGCGCAAACAGGGAGCTTGAAAGGTAACATCATTTGCTTTACAAAGAATTCCAAAATATATTACTTGTTGAGATATCTGGAGAAAAAATTGATACCTATTTCAGATAAAATATCCTTACCTGAAATTCTAGGAATTATAATTTTTTCAAAATTATTATTATATATTCTGATTTGGGGAAATTTAAATAGACTGCATATTAAATGTAAATTTTCTATGGCATCTAAAATTTCACCATGCAGAAAAGCTTATAATGCAATGCTTTCCAACAACACTTTAAAAGTATAGTATCATAGAAAGTGTTCTTATTTGGCAACTTAAAAAATCTTTAAGAAGAACAAAGACCAAGGTAAAAAATAAAAAATAGTACCACATATGATCAAAATTAATCAAACATATGATGAAATGAAATGTCCCATAGATGTTTATAGGATAATAAAGGAATATTATAATTCCTCCATGCCCACAAATTAAATAATCTAGATGAAATGAACCAATTCCTTGAAACATAGATTATAGCAAAACTCACATAAGAAAAAATAGACAACCTCAATAGGGTTCTATCCAGTAAAGAAACTGAATCAATAATTAACAACTCTCCAAAACAAAAAGCACCAGGCCCAAATGGGTTCACTGGTTAACTCTACCATACATCTAAAGAAGAGATTATACCAATTTTCTACAACCTCTTCTAGAAGATAAAAGTAGAGGTAATATTTCCTAATTCACTCCATCAGGGCAGCATTACCCTAATACCAAAAAGCAGACAATGGCATTACAAGGAAAGAAAGCTATAGCTCAATATCTTTCATGAACATAGATGCAAAAAGCCTCAAGAAAATATCAGATTGAATCTAACAAAGTATACAATGAATTATACACCCCAACCAAGTGAAATTTAACCCAAGTATTCAAGGTTGATTCAATATTTGACAATAAAATCCATCATATCAATAAAGAAGAAAAATCACATGATCATATCAATAGATGCCAAAAAAGTATTTGACAAAATCCAACACCCATTTAAAAAAAAAAAAACTCTCAGTCAACTAGGATTAGAAGGAACTTCCTTAGCTTGGTAAAGAACATCTATAAAAACCCTATAGCAAAAATCATACTTAATGGTTAGAAACTCAGAACTTTCCCACTAAAATCAGAAACAAGGCAAGGATGTCCCGTCTTACCACTGCTCTCAACATTGGACTGGAAGTCCTAGTTAATGCAATAAGAAAAGGAAATTTAAAATATGCAGATTAGGAAGGAAGAAATAAAACCATCTTTGTTCACAGATCATCTGATTATTGATGTAGAAAATCAGAAAATGTCAACAACAACAACAACAACAAAAAGCTCCTGGAACTAATAAGCAGTTATAGCAATGTTGCAAGACACAAGCTTAATAGACAAAAGTCAATTATTTTCCAAAATAAGAGCAATGAACAAGTGGTATCTGAAATTAAAAGCAGGTTACCATTTACATAATCATCCCAAAAAATGAAATGGTTATAAATCTAGTCAGAGAACTGATACTACCTGACTTCAAGAGTTACTATAAACCTATAGGAATCAAGATTGTGTGTTATTGGTAAAAGACATGCAGATTAACAGAACAAAATAGCCCCAAAATACATCCACACATATATAGTCAACTGATCTTTGACCAGAAGCCAAAGCAATACAAAACAGAAAAGACAAATTGTGCTGGAACAACTGGACATCCACATGCAAAACAACAACAACAACAACAAAAAGAACCTAGAAACAGATCTTATGCTCTTTAAAAAAATTAACTCAAAATGTATCATAGGCCTAAATGTAAAACACAAAACTGCTAGACAATAACATAAGAGAACCTCTAGTGATCTTGAGAATAGCAATGAGTCTTTTGAATACAACACCAAAGGCACAATTCATGGAAGAAATAATTCAGAAATTGGACTGAATTAAAATTATAAACTTCTGCTCCATGGATAACAATTCCAAGAGAATGAGAAGACAAACCACAGACTAACAGAAAATGTTTGCGAAGAATATATCTGATAAAGGACTGTTATTCAAAATATACAAAGAACTCTTAAAAGTCAACAATAAGAGAATGAACAACCTGATTTTTAAAATGAGCAAAAAATATGAACAGACATTTCATCAGCTACACAGATGACAAATAAGCTTATGCATAAATGTTCAACATAATATGTAATTAGGGAACTGCAAATTGAAACAGCAGTGAGGTAGCTAACACTTATTAGAATGACCAAAATCCAAAACATTATACCAAATGCTCATGAGTATGTGGAGCAACAGGAATTCTCACTCATTGCTGATAGAAATGCAAAATGGTACTTTGGAAGATAGTTTGGCAGCATCTTATAAAACTAAACATACTCTTACCATAATATCCTTCATCTTTACAGAAATGAACTAAAAACTTATGTCCACACAAAAACATGCATGTGGATATTTATAGCAGCTGTAGTCATAAATGACAAAACTTGAAAGCAATCAAGATTTACTTCAGTCAGTGAATGATAAACTGCTATATCCAAACAATGAAATATTATTCCATGCTAAAAATAAATGAGTTATCAAACCATGAAATACATATTACTAAGTGAAAGAAGCTAAAAGAGCTACATAATGAAGATTCCAACTATATGACATCCTGAAAAAGGCAAAATTATGGGGACAATGAAAAGATTAGTGAAAAGATTAGGCAGGAGGGAGGAATGAATAGGCAGAGCACAGGAGGATTTTTAGGGCAGTGAAGCTGAGGTAAGAGGTGACATTCAACTCTGAAGGTTGGGCTCAGATACCAGACAAAATTGAGGACTAGCTAAAGCAGGGATGGGGTGGAAGCAGTTTTCCATAAGGCACACTCAGCAGTGTGCCATGGCAACACCCAGGAGTTACCATTCCTTTCCATGGCAATGACCCAGTGACCCAAAAGTTACCTCTTTCCTAGAAGTTTCTGCATAAACCACCCCTTAATCTACATGTAATTAAAAGTAGGTATAAATATGACTGCAAAGCTGCCCTGAGCCACCATACTCAGCACACTGCCTATGAGGTAGTTCTGCTCCATAGGAGCCCTCAAAGAGCTGCAGCATTGCCGAAGCTGTAACATTGCTGCTTCAATAAAGCTGTTTTCTTCTATCCTACCATTTGCTGCCCTTGAATTATTTCCTTGGTGAAGCCAAGAATCCTCACAGACTAACTCCACCTTGGGGCTTGCCTGCCCTGCATCAAAACTACTCTATATAATACTAAAACAGTGGACACATTATATATTTGTCCAAACCTATAGAATGTACAACATCAAGAGCAAATGTTAATGTATACTATGGACTCTGGGTGATAATGGTGTGCCAGTGTAAGTTAATCAACTGTACCAGATGTATCATTGTAATGTGCAATGTTGACAGCAAGAGAGGCTGTGCATGTTGTGGTGACAAAATTATAAAGGAATTTTCTGTACTTTCCACTTATTTTTCTGTTAACCTAAAACTGCTCTACAAAAAAATAATGTGAACTTTAGAAAATCTTTAAGTAATGCCTGTTTTTCTCTGTAGACTAGTACTTAAGAATTGGACATGTTAGCAAATAAACTGTGGCAAAATTGAAAATAATGCCTTTAATGGACCGGGCCCGGTGGCTTATGCCTGTAATCCCAGCACTTTAGGGGCCGAGGTGGGCAGATCACTTAAGGTCAAACTCCGTCTCTACTAAAAATATAAAAATTAGCCGGCGGGCGGGAGCCTAATAATCCCAGCTACTCGGGAGGCTGAGGCAGAAGAATGGCTTGAACCTGGGAGGTGGAGGTTGCAGATCGCGCCACTGCACTCCAGCTGGGCAACAGAGGAAGACTCCGTCTCAAAAAAAAAAAAAAAAAAGAAGGAAAAGAAAAGAAAAGAAAAGAAAATAGTGGCTTTAGTATACATATGCAAACCTACTACTTATAAGATATGAAAAAATTTAATTCATGTTTCTCTACTTCTAGTTTGCAGACTTTGTTATTTAAATCTGCTTTCCAGATTTGCACATCTAAAACTTATTCGATGCCAAAACAACTTTAAAATTATGATGTATTGACAGAGTTCTAACAGAAATTCACTAATCTGTGAATGTTTGATGTATCTTAAACATTAAAAATATCACTATTGTGTGCCAAAGATATAAAACCAGGAGATGCGACATGAGCGGATGGTCAGTGTCTCTCATCTAGCACCCAGGTATTAATAAATGCTGCTTATGCCTTAGCACACTGGTTAAACGGCACGGATTAGTGCTTTCTCTTTTTACTTCCTTAGGAATTTTCCTTTCTAAGAAAACTCTTGGGGATTTTTCTTATAGTTAGATTCTAGCACAATAACAAAATGCATATGAAAATATCTTAAACTCTTCATTTTTACATTGTTAGTGCATTTTTAGAAAATGCATTTAAAAAGAAAGGTGTCACTAAGGTATTGCTAATAGGACACCTATTAACATTGTGAGAAACACCAGTGTTCTATAGAATAGGATTTGGAAAACTCTTCACTAGATTAAGATTAAGCTCTTTCAAAATATAAAAGGATATTCTATTGACGAACCTTAAGTTAACCAACAGCATCTTCTTTCATCCTGGTAAATATTAACAGTAATGTAACAGTGAAGTTTTCTAGGCCACAGTGTTATTTCTTCTCTTCTAAGAAACGCTGCTGGAAATAGTACATAGCATAGTTTTTGAAAAGCTGGTGGTCTCCTGATGTATTCATGCATGTAGAGTATGTTAGAATTAGCAGAAATTATTAAAATCTATCCTTGAATATGGGGATTCTTTAAGAAATAAAGTATATTAAATTCACAACTCAGTAATTCATTTTTGTTATAGTTTGTTAGGTGGATCTCTCAGGATCTCTAATCTGGTCAAGCAATGATTTCCTTCCTGTCTCTAGACAATCATCCTGGAAGGAATATTTCTCACTTTCAAAAGTTGGACAAGAACTCTTTAATATCTCTACTTTAAAGCAGGTGTCATATTTATTTTCTTTTGTGTTGTATATAGAATTTATTTGATTAAAATGTTCAAATAATGACAGCAAAAAACACAAGATTCTATAACTGCTAGTTTTAGAATGTATGAATGACAGTATGGGAATGCCATGTGGAACAACAAAGAGCACTGTGACCATGGATCATTCATAGGACAGAAGATTATTGCATGATGCAGGTTTACCAAACTTTCTCAGGTTTTGTTGATTCCTATCCTCTAATGAATTGATTTCTTTAAGTAAAGTTTCAGTTACTGAAAGAGAAGAACTATAAAAGTTATTTTCCCATTGTATAAGAAATACACTTCAATACTCATTGCACCTTATGGTTTTGATAGAAATGTGTGCTGTTGATGCAAACAAAAGTTTATATAAAAGTTACCTATAGACAAGAAAATGATGTAAATTTGCATTGTGGATGCAAATGAAATTAGTCTTTCATAGAAATTATTTTTAAAGGCAGAACACTGACTTATAAATTTGCTTGGTTTTTCTTTTCCATTGCAGACATTAGGTTAGTTCAGTCTTTTTCTGTGGTTTAGTCATACGTTATTGGGTATCTAAAGATATAATAATTAAACAATCCAATCCTGCAGCAAATACCAGTTTGCTAAAGAAAATCACAAGATAGAAAGTGAGAGCATAACTGTGACAAACTGGCTATTGCACCACTTCGGTAGAAATACAAAGAAGGACATAACAGGGTGAAAGCACATGCGACTCGCTGTGAAGACAATCAGATATTTGCTTTGCTATCTTTTGTATGAATCATTTCTTTTCTCAAAATACAAATTTAAGCACACTGTATCTTGTACTTCCAAAGTTAAAATAATGGATTGCTCTCAATTAAAAATAAAAAGCAATAGTTGTGATAGCTCACAATTGGCAAGTATTACCGTCCTAATTCCTGAAAGAAGCTCAACATGATATTATCTATATGTTTATTTTGAATACTGTAAATTATTCTCCCGAGTGGAAAGTACAGGGTGTGGAACTTGCAAATTCCATTGTGTAACTTATCTTGCGAAGGTTGGATTCCCTTAGTGTATCTCATTTTTCAGACAATTTTCTGACCTTGTGGAGCAATTAAGGAAGACCTCTTCTTGGCTGCTTTGCTAAATGTTCTTAGTGCCATCTGCTGCATGCTTCCGGCTACTGTAGAGGGAACTACTCTAGTTAATAGGAGTTTATGAAATAGAAAGAGCTGTCATCATATTTATCAAATGGCAGTCCATGTGTGAAAAGAAAACACACTATTAAAGCATTCTGACATAAAAAAAACACTTTGGAAACTATCTTAGAAATAGTTAATAATAACGATTAGTTTTGTAATTCTTACACTAAAATTATATCTTCAATGTATTCCATTCCTGTATAAAATGTCTACGTGTAATAATTTCATCTCATAAGTGATGTAGCATTAGCTACGGCTCTTCTACAGTGAAACTATTATTATCTTTCAGCTTGCTCCTTAAACAAACTATAAATCTATTGTATTTGGAAGCAGCAAAAATAATATAATGGCACTAATAAAGTCTATCGGGAGACATTCATATTGCTTTTTTAATTAAAGGGCTTCTTTTTTATTTAAAAGAGCTGATAAATAAATAGGACAGATATAGAAACAACTAAAAACCAGATGAGCCATTATCCTGAAGAGTATTTCCAAAGACACATTTTGAGAGCTATTTCCTTCCTTCCTTTCTCCCTCCCTCCCCCTCCCTCCCTCCCTTCTTTCTTTCTTCTTTCTTTCTTTCTTTCTTTCTTTCTTTCTTCTTTCTTTCTTTCTTTCTTTCTTTCTTTCTTTTTAATTATACTTTAAGTTCTGGGGTACACGTGCAGAATGTGCAGGTTTGTTACACAGGTATACACGTGCAGTAGTGGTTTGCTGCACCCATCAACCCATCATCTACATTAGGCATTTCTCCTAGTGCTATCCCTCCCCTAGCCCCCCACTCCCCGACAGGCCCTGGTGTGTGATTTTCCCCTCCCTGTGTCCATGTGTTCTCATTGTTCAACTCCCACTTGTGAGTGAGTTTCTTGTGTTCATTTGCTGAGAATGGTGGTTTCCAACTTCATCCACGTCCCTGCAAAGGATGGGAACTCATTCCTTTTTATGGCTGCATAGTATTCCACGGTGTATATGTGCCACATTTTCTTTACCCAGTCTATTACTGATAGGCATTTAGGTTGGATCCAAGTCTCTGCTATTGTGAACAGTGATGCAATAAACATACGTGTGCATGTGTCTTTATAGTAGAATGATTTATAATCCTTTGGGTATACACCCAGTAATGGGATTGCTGGGTCAAATGGTATTTCTGGTTTTAGATCCTTGAGGAATTGCCACACTGTCTTTCACAATGGTTGAACTAATTTACACCCCCATCAACGGTGTATAAGTATTCCTATTTCTCTACATCCTCTCCAGCATCTGTTGTTTCCTGACTTTTTAATGATAGCCATTCTAACTGGCGTGAGGTGTTATCTCATTGTGGCTTGGGTTTGCATTCCTCTAATGACCAGTGATGATGAACTTTACTTCATATGTTTGTTGACTGCATAAATGTCTTCTTTTGAGAAATGTCTGTTTATATCCTTTGCCCACTTTTTGATGGGTTTGCTTTTTCCTTGTAAACTTGTTTAAGTTCTTTGTAGATTCTGGATATTAGTCCTTTGTCAGATGGATAGATTGCAAACATTTTCTCCCATTCTGTAGGTTGACAATTCTCTCTGCTGATAATTTCTTTTGCTGTGCAGGAGCTCTCTAGTTTAATTGGATCCCATTTGTCAATTTTGCCTTTTGTTGCCATTGCTTTTGGTGTTTTAGTCATGAAGTCTTTGCCGATGCCTATGTCCTGAATGGTATTGCCTAGGGTTTCTTCCAGGGTTTTTATGGTTTTAGGTTTCACATTTAAGTCTTTAATCCATCTTGAGTTAATTTTTGTGTAAGACATAAGGAAGGGGTCCAGTTTCAGTTTTCTGCATATGGCTAGCCAGTTTTCCCAATACCATTTATTAAATAGGGAATGCTTTCCCCATTGCTTGTTTTTGTCAGGTTTGTTAAAGATCAGATGGTTGTAGATGTGTGGTGTTATATCTGAGGACTCTGTTCTGGTCCATTGGTCTATATATCTGTTTTGGTACCAGTACCATGCTGTTTTGGTTATGTAGGCTTGTAGTATAATTTGAAATCAGGTAGCATGATGCCTCCAGATTTCTTCTTTTCGCTTAGGATTGTCTTGGCTATACGGGCTCTCTTTTGGTTCCATATGAAATTTAAAGTAGTTTTTTCTAATTCTGTGAAGAAAGTCAGTGCTAGCTGGATGGGGATAGCACTGAATCTATAAATTAGATTTTGATTATTCCTATCCATGAGCATGGAATGTTTCTCCATCTGTTTGTGTCCTCTCTTATTTCCTTGAGCAATGGTTTGTAGTTCTCCTTGAAGAGGTCCTTCACATGCCTTGTAAGTTGGATTCCTAGGTATTTTATTCTCTTTGAAGCAATTGTGAATGGGAGTTCACTCATGATTTGACTCTCTGTTTGTCTGTTATTGGTGTATAAGAATGCTTGTGATTTTTGCACATTGATTTTGTATCCTGAGACTTTGCTGAAGTTGCTTATTGGCTTAAGGAGTTTTGTGCTGAGACAATGGGGTTTTCTAAATATACAATCATGTCATCTGCAGACAGAGACAATTTGACTTCCTCTTTTCCTATCTGAATACCATTTATTTCTTTTCTCTTGCCTCATTTCACTGGTTAGAACTTACAATACTGTGTTGAATACGAGTGGTGAGAGAAGGCATCCCTGTCTTGGGATTTCAAAGGGAATGCTTCTAGCTTTTGCCCATTCAGTATGATATTGGCTGTGGGTTTGTCATAAATAGCTCGTATTATTTTGAGATATGTTACATCAATACCTAGTTTATTGAGAGTTTTTAGCATGAAGGGGTGTTGAATTTTATTGAAGACCTTTTCTGCATCTATTGAGATAATCATGTGGTTTTGTCGTTGGTTCTGTTCATGTGGATTACATTTATTGATTTGCATATGTTGAACCAGCTTTGCATTCCAGGGATGAAGCCAACTTGATCATTGTGGATAAGATTTTTTATGCGATAGTTAACTACTATTTAAATGGAGATAAAAGACTGCTTGTGATTACTTTATTTTGAAGAATAAGGAAACTGGTATCCAAGTATGCAACTCTATGACTCCTTAACCAGCAAACACCATTTGGAGACATGGACTATAACTCTCCATAGACTGATACTGATGATAGAACTATATCCCTTTGATTACTTCCTTAGTTCGTTTTTCTTTTCCTGATATAACATTCATCATTCTAAGACCTGGTGTGTGTTAGGATGGCTGTCAGTTATGGCCAAGCTCTTGTGTCTATTCTGGTTCTAATCTGTCCCCTTACTCTAACACTTAAGATCCAAGGAAGAATGTGGCTACTCCATTTTTCAGTAGATGCTGTTCCAGTTCTCACTTCACCTGGTGTATGGTTCTTTGGATCACTTGCAAGGGGCTTCACCTGCAAGAGGCTTGGTAATTTCAACAAGATTTTCTCACTTGCTGTAATAAGCATGTTGGTATGCTTTGTGGCAATAATTATATAGTTTAATCCTCAATAGTCTGATTTATTACCTAAAATGTGTAAGTATAATGCCCAAAGAGGACTGCCCCAGTCTTTATGTCTTAAACTGTCTACTAGCAACAGTTACTCTGTAACAATTCCTTGAGCTAGTTTTTCTTTGCATTCCAGAGAATTATGCCTTTCTTTTACCCTGTCTGCAGACCATTCTGATCTGGCAGATAATTAATATATTAAAGAATCTTATTCCCTGTAGTATTTTAAAATCATCACTTCCTAAAAACTACACAAGCCATTTGTTCAGTATTGGAAATGAAGCAGACTGTGTGGTAATGCAAAAGGTGTTTAATTATGTATAAAACAGATCATAGTTGCAAAATGATAAGGAAATTAGAGGCACTATAGTAAAAGACTGCAAGGAAAAACATAATCAAAAGCACTGCAAGCTAATAACAAATAAATTACAAAAATACTTAGATTGACAGAACTCTTTAAAGAAAATATCAGTCATTGTTTCTAAAAGCCAACTGATTACAGTTGATCAAAAGCTTTGACACCAACAAAGTGCAAGATATGCAGAACAATTCTTTCTCAGAGAGCCTTTTTCAGTGCTTTATCAAGTATAATCTGTCTAATATCTATCTGCAGAAAAGCGGTGTGGCATTCCCAAGACCTTCTTGGATTTGTGCTTTGATGCCTAAAATTTAAACTTCCATGGGTGAGACTGTATGCATATTTTTTCATCTGTTGATTATAGTGATTGTAACTTTAGGACAGCATAATTGTCTTGATTTCTTTTTCAGTTCAATTTTCTGATTGTAATGTTCACTCTATTTTGTTGACTAAACTAGATCAGATTAATTTTCATGGCAAAAGTAGTGGTACAGTGTAGGAGAATATTTTCTTTTTTGTTATGTTATAAAGCACTACCCAACCCAATATCATCTCGTAAAGTTTAGTATTAAAAAGGCACCTCTAATCAGCCTTTCAAAATAACAAATTAATGTGCCTAAAAATATAAAGAATGCTTCCAGCGTGAACATGGCCATGAAAGTCAGCATTTTCCTCTTTTCCTACTGGAAAATATAGAAAAGCAACAAGAATTAAACCAAAAACCTGAAATCTACGTTTTTAGTGAAACTAGGAGACAAATATATTCCCAGACTCAAATTACATTTAAGGGAGTCTAAAAAAAAATCACATTACTACTGGCAGCATATGAGAGGTCTAGTTCTTCTATGACCTTACCAACATTTGGTATGGTCAGTGTTTTCAGTTTGATTCATTCAAATAGATGTGTAGTTCTATTTTGTTATAATCTTACTTTATATTGTGCTAATGCAGTGATGCTGAACACCTTTTCATATATTTATTTGCCATTTAACTATATTTATTGGAGTATGTATAAAAATATGCTATTTCAAAATTGAGTTGTTTTTCTTAGTATTGTGTGTTGTTAACTTAAATTTTGCTAATCTGGTGGTAGGCAGTGGGGGTAGTACTGTTATCTCATTAAGACTGTAAGTAATATTTCCTTAGTTATAAATGAAGTTAAAAACATTTTAAAGGTTTATTGGCCTTTCTGAAACCTTTGTGAGCAAATGCCTATTCATATTATTTTGCCCATTTTTTTCTGTTAAGTTTTCTCTTTCTATTGATTTGTAGGAGTTCATTGTATGTTATGGATATGAGTCTTTGTTAGCAAATACCTTCTCCCACTCAGGCTTCTCTTTTAGGAATTATATAGCACCTTTTGATGAACAAAATTCTTACTTACTTTTTTAAAAAAGCTTTTTTTGTAGAGTCAGGATCTCGCTATGTTGTCCAGCCTGGTCTCAAACTCCTGGTTTAAAGGATTCTCCTGCCTCAGCATCCCAAAGTGCTGAGATTACAGTGTGAGCCACCACACCTGGCCCAAAATTCTTACTTCTAATATAAGCTTTTCCTTTGTGGTTAGTGCTTTTTATGTTTTATTTCAGAAATATTTTTATCCCCAAATATCATGAATATATTTTCCAATGAGGTTTGCAGCAGTGCACGGTGGCTCATGCCTGTTATCCCAGCACTTTGGGAGGCCAAGGCGGGTGGATCACGAAGTCAAGATATTGAGACCATCCCAGCCAACATGGTGAAACCCCGTCTCTACTAAAAATACAAAAATTAGCTGGGTGTGGTGGCACATGCCTGTAGTTCCAGCTACACGGGAGGCAAAGGCAGGAGAATCTCTTGAACCCAGGAGGCAGAGGTTGCAGTGAGCCAAGATTGTGCTACTGCACTCCAGCCTGGGTGACAGATTGAGACTCTGTCTCAAAAAAAAAAAAAAAAAAAAAAAAGTCATTTTCCACTGCTCTACACTGCTTCATTCAATGCTCATAAATGCATAACTGTTTCTAGGTGCCCACTTTTGTCCCATTGGGCAGCCTTAGTTACTCTATATTGTGTTAATGTTAGTAAGTCTTGATATCTGGTAAAGATATATGTTAACTTTCATATTTTACAAACTAATATGTAATATGTGTATCATTTTGCTTTTTATTCCTTCATGCATCTCACATCTTCCATGTAGGGTCATTTTATTCTTATTAGGTAAATCCTTTACAGTTATATTTTAGTGCAGTTTTGAAGGTGGTGAACGCTCTTATTTTTCTGTGTATCTGAAGATGCCTTTATTTTACCTTCACTTTGGGTAATAGCTTCACTTGCTACCTATCTTAAAACTTTGAAGCTAGTATTCTATTGACTCCTAGTATCCTTAGTTGGCATTATGAAGTTGTCAGTCAAACGCTGTTCTTTTGGAGGCAGTCCATCTTTATTTTTCTGTTGTATTTAGCATGTTCTCTTTGCTTAGGCATTTGGCATTTTTGCTATTGTGCATCTACATGTTTGTATATTTTTTAATTCAAATTTTATTGAGTTAATTATTGATTCAAATGTAGTTATAAGAAATAATACAGGCCGAGCGTGGTGGCTCATGCCTGTAATCCCAGCACTTTGGGAGGCCGAGGCAGGCGGATCACGAGGTCAAGAAATTGAGACCATCCTGGCCAACATGGTGAAACCCCATCTGTACTAAAAATACAAAAATTAGCTGGGCGTGGTGGTGGGCGCCTGTAGTCCCAGCTACTCGGGAGGCTGAGGCAGGAGAATCACTTGAACCCAGGAGATGGAGGTTGCAGTGAACTGAGATCATGCCACTGCACTCCAACCTGGCAACAGAGTGAGACTCCATCTCAAAAAAAGAAGAAAGAAAGAAAGAGAGAGAGAAAGAAAGAAAGAAAGAAAGAAGAAGAAAGAAAGAAGAAAGAAGGAAGGAAGGAGGAAGGAAGGAAGGAAGGAAGGAAGGAAGGAGGAAGGAAGGAAGGAAGAAAGAAAGAAAAGAAAGAAAGAAGAAGAAGAAAGAAAGAAAGAAAGAAAGAAAGAAAGAAAGAAAGAAAAAAAGAATACAGAGGCTGGGTGCAGTGGCTCATGCCTGTAACCCCAACACTTTGGGAGGCGGAGGTGGGAGGTTCTCTTGATCTCAGGAGTTCAAGACCAGTCTGGGCAATATAGTGTGACCTTCTCTACAAATAATAATAATAATAACTATTAGCCAGGCGTGGTGGCGCATGCCTGTAATTCTAGCTACTCAGGAATCTGAGGGAGGGGGACAGCTTGAGGCAGCAGTGAGCCGTAATCGTACCATTGCCCTCCAGCCTGGGCCACAGAGGGAGAATCTGTCTTAAAAAATAATAAGAAAGAAATAAAGAAAGAAGGAAAGAAAGAAAGAAAGAAAGAAAGAAAGAAAGAAAGAAAGAAAGCAGAGATATTTTATGTACACTTTCCTATTTTTCTCAATGTTAAAATCTTGTAAAACTACCATATAATGCCATAGCCAGGATTTATACAATCTACTAATCTTATTCAGATTTCTCCAGTATTACTTGTACTTATTTGTGTGCATGCATGTGTATGTTTAGTTATACACAATTTTATTACATGTATAAGTTTGTGTGTCCATTACCTAAATCAAGATAAAAAATACTTCCAATACCACAGTATCCTCCATTATGCCCTTTTGTAACCACATCCATCTCCCTACTATAGTCTCCTGGCTCTAAGGGGACAAACTATAAAGACCAATTTCTACTCATATTATTTTAGATCTTCCCATATTAGTTTAGATCTTTAGAACATGTCCGTAAGACATGTTCTGTGTCTTTTAGCACGTCTTTTGCACTTCTTTTTGTCCCTTCATGCTGCAATCTGAAAAGTTTATTCTAACCTACCTTCCAGCTCACTAATTTTCTTTTTAGTCTAGTCTATTGTTAAATCTTTCCATTGAGTTCTTAATTTTCGTTATAGCTTTAGGATGAGAAGATTGGTTTAATTGTCTTAAAATCAGTAACACTTTTTAAAATAACTTTCTGTTTCTTTTCCTTTCTTTCTTTCTTTCTTTTTTTTTTTTTTTTTAACAGGATCTCCCTCTGTTGCCCAAGGCTGGAGTGCAGTGATGCGATCTCAGCTCACTGCAACCTCCCTTCCAGGATACAAGCGATTGTTGTGCCCCAGCCTCGTGTGTAGTTGGGGCTACAGGCATGCACCACGACTACTGGCTAATTTTTGTACTTTTAGTAGAGATGGGGTTTCACCAGGTTGCCCACCCTAGTCTTGAACTCCTGACCTCAAGCAATCTGCCTGCCTCGGCCTTCCAAAGTGCTGGAATTGCAGGCGTGAGCCACCGCACCTGGCGTAACTTTCTGTTTCTTAAGCTTGTTTTGTTGACACATATTTTTAGCTTGTAAGCATAAGTTGTTTTATAATATGTCTGTTAATTTCAGTATCTGAATTTTTATGGATCTCTATTGTCTATTTTCAAGCAAGGGCTTCTTTACTACTGGTTCATGCTTATTCTGAGGCTATAGCTCTTTTCAGACTCTGCAGTTAGGTAGAAACTGATTTTTGAAGTATGTTCCCTTGTATCAGGAGGCTGCCAAAACCACAGTTCAGTTTCACAGTTATTTCTTTCAACAGATAAACACCCTCTGGGCAAAAGCAAGTTTTAGTTTGGGACACAACTCTCTGAATTTTTAGTTTATCCTAGATTTTGGCCAGGTAATTGTTTTTTTTTTTTTTTTTTTTTTTTTTTTTTTTTTTTGAGACGGAGTCTTGCTCTGTTGCCCAGGCTGGAGTGCAGTGGCCGGATCTCAGCTCACTGCAACCTCCGCCTCCCGGGTTCACGCCATTCTCCTGCCTCAGCCTCCCGAGTAGCTGGGACTACAGGCGCCTGCCACCTCGCCCGGCTAATTTTTTTGTATTTTTAGTAGAGACGGGGTTTCACCGTGTTAGCCAGGATGATCTCGATCTCCTGACCTCGTGATCCGCCCGTCTCGGCCTCCCAAAGTGCTGGGATTACAGGCTTGAGCCACCGCGCCCGGCCGGCCAGGTAATTTTTTATCTTGTTACCTCACTTATGCTTTTCAGAAATGTTTGAAACATTTTATCTAGCTTTTTAAGTTGTTATTTCAGGATGTTGTGGGTCCACCATATATTATTTTGTATTATTTTAAAGTTTGAATCATTAATATGAGTTTAGAAATTACACATGAACACACACCCTCACACCACACACAGGTTGAGGAAGGACTCGGAAGATTTTCCTACTTGTGAGACAGTAGGAAAATTTGGGAGAATTTTATCAAAGCTATCCATGCCATAATACTCTGTAAAATCAGCCACACAACCATGGAGTCTGTGTTTTGTTATTTACTTTTGAGGCTTAAAAAAAAAAAAAAGATGCACAGATTGCCAAAACTTCTTGGCACAAATACAACTAAAACACAGAATGCAGCTTGGGGTGAAGGAGAACAGATTTATTTTCCATATTAATCACTTAAGTTCGTTTACTACTGAATGTTTCTAAGGCAGTTGAATTTAAAATACTCTATCAGTTATTTTTTTCTTTAGTTTTAAAACTGTGCTTTCAAATTAGCTAAAAGGAAAGATGATAATGGGTAGCGTTACATTCAGTGTGTCTTAACTAGTGTGCTGAGCTCTGGAAAACTCACTAAATGGAGTCTAGGAAGGTAAGATAGTGCAAGCAGAAAGCTCATCCATTGATCTATAATCAATTGAAGGCAAACTTCTATAAGGCAGTAGCAACTTCAAAAAGCAATAGATAAGTGGATCTGAAATGAGGCCCCTTGGTCAGCAATTATGCCTTGAGCAAAGAGTTATAAATTATAAGCTGCTTGAAGACAGAGCAATTAAGATAGCACTAGTAAGGAAAGATAAAGAGACCCCCACAAAGCTGAGGGGAAAAAAGCAAGAGCATATATTTGACAAAGATGTTCTTATTTAATATCCTGTAAATAAAACATCAATTTAGGTGGTTAGTAGTGCTGACTGAAAAACAGTAAGATATTTTCATATCAATAGAATTGTAATTTAATGAAGACAAAAGATGATTCAGGATATCTATAAGTCACATCAAACACTGTCTGTAAGTAAAAGATTGTCTCTGAATAGACAACAAATTCTCTCACATCAAGCTGTACTTTAAGATATCTTAACCCTGTAGGTACAGCAATCTCAGAAAGTCAAGAATAGTAAAATTGGTGAGCTGTCATTATGATGCTGTTTGTCTCTTCTCCCCTTACCAAAAAATGACTTCTCCTGTAACAAAAAGACATATAAGAAATTACAGATGGGTTGACTTACTCAGAATCAGATCTACTCTGATAGCCTATGGGATATCTTATAGGAAATGAACTAATAAAAGTTTCTCTTAGTTATCACATTTTGAATATGAGTTTTTCCTCCAGCACTTACTGAAGATAGTTCCTTTCACTTATTTTCATTAAATATTGAGTAGACACAAAAATACTTAAAAAATATATGTAAAGTACAAAAATAGCAATACAACACTTAAACAAACACATGTTTACCTACAACCCAGTTTAAGAAACACAATATTACTATCACTTTGCAAATCTCATAAATGCTGTTCACCAATCCTATCCCATTTCCTGGCCCTCCCTACCTTTCCAAGTAACTACAATTTCTGTCTCAGTCCTTTGTTACTAAATATGTTTTATAAATAGCTACCAAATATGTTTGTATATGTAAACAGTATATAATTTACTTTTGCATGGTTTAGTATTGTATTTAAACGGAATTATCAAGTATAGCAAAATCTTCTTGAATTTGGCTTCATTGCTCCTCTTATAAGATTCATTCATGTTGTAGGTGGTTATAATTCATTCATTTTACTGCTATTTACTGTTTCATTGTAGGAATATCCCAAATTTTATTTATTCAGTCTACTATTGGGTTGTTTCCAGTTTTTTTGCTGTTAACAGACAGTGCTTCTAAAGACATTCTTACACATATTTTTTGGTATCTGTATGCATGTGATCTGAGGAATATATAGACAAAAGTAGAATTGCTAAATCATAGGATTGATGCATCTTCTGCTCAATTGGAAAACATCAAATGTTTTTGAAGTGATGGTTCAAATTTACATTTCCACCAAGAACACATAGTGGGCAGGTGGTTCTGCATACCAGGCAGAATATGATGTTCTCAGATTTTAGTATTTTTGCCAGTCTGGCAAATAGGAATTAGCTTCTCTTTATAGTCTTAATTTCCATTCCCCTTAATCTTAACGATATTGAATATTTTATATAGTTTCTGTTTCAAATGAAATGACTCTTCAGATTTTGTTTTCCTTTTATTCTTTTTGGTCCATTCTATTGGATTATTTGTCTTTTACTTGTAATTTTGTGGTTTCTTTATATATTCCAGACTCTAACGCTTTGTCGGTTATATGCATTACAAATATCTTCTTCTAAATTTAGTTTGACTTTTTACTTACTTTATGAATATTTTGAGCAGAAGTTATTTATTTTAATGTGCTCATTGATGTATTTTGGGGGGATCTTCCTTTAAAAGCCTTCTCTGTGCTGTGGGCATAACGATATTCTCCATCATTACAGCAGTTGAAAATTATTTTTATGTTTGGGTTTAGGTACAATTTTATTTTTCTCCATAATTGTTCCAATACCTTTTCTGTTTTAGTCTCTTAATCATCATCAACATAAAATGTCAACTCCTCATCAAGGGAGTTTATGTATGTTTTACTCTGTTTCACGGAACTCTTCTATTTTGTTAACTGGCTTAATTACTATAGTGTTATGATTATCCTTTACAATTTATCTGAATAAGACACCTTTATTCTTTTCAGGGATTTCTGGGCTATTTAGGGCTCTCTGCTCTTCAGTATAAATTTTAGAATCCGTTTGTTAAGTTCATCATAAAATAAAAAACAAGCAAACAAAAAACAAAATTTGTCAGAACTTTTACTAGAATTGCACTGAATTCATAGATAAATGGAAAGAAAAGACAACTGATATCTTTATAATATTGTGTCTTTCAATCATAAGCATGGTGTGTCTCTCTGCTTATTTAGGTCTTCGTCTTACTTAATACTTTTCTGTTAAGTTTGATATTTTTTCCCATCAATGTCTTGCATATTTTTGGTAATTGATTCTTAATTTTTTAATGTTATGTGAAAGGTTATATTTGTTTGATTCCATTTTCTCTTTGTTGTTAATATATAGAAGTATGGCTAAAGCTTTTCATTAATTCATGTGTCCAGCAGTCTTGATAAATGTACTCAATGATTCTTTAGAGGTTTCTAGATTTTAAAAAATCATACCGTCTATGAAAAACATGAGTTTTATTCTTCCCCCCTAAACTTCATAGGTCGTTTGTTTATCTTTTCTTGCTGCCCTGACAAATGCCCAACTAGAAATGGTGACAGCAGGAACTGCTGTTTTTGTCTTATCTTAAAAGGAATGTTTTCCAAGTTTTATCATTAGGTAGTCTCTGGGGTTTTGAACATCTTTAAATAGGGAAGTTTTTTACTTTCAAATCTTAGTTGGGTAAGAGCTTTAACACATACAAGGTTTAATTTTATCAAATTCTTTATCTGTATCCATTTAGATAATTATAAATTTCTCCTAAATTACTAAAACTTATTTTCTGTTAAACAACCTTATATTCTCAAATGAACACACATTTGCCAGAACGTTTATTACTTTTAAGCAATGTTGATCTTTTCTTTAAGATGTTAACATCTGTGTTCACAAGTTAGTTTGGACAGTAACTTTTTTTATATATTGTCCTTGTAAGTTTCAGAACCAAGGTAATGAAAGCCTCCTAAGATGAGCTAGGAATAGCTCATTATTATTTCCTCTATTTTTTTTAACCATCACAATATTAAATGGTCTTCAAAACCAAGTTTCTTGAGATTTCTTTTTTTCTTTATTTCTTCTTAAAAAATATGGGATATATGTGCAGAACGTGGAGATTTGTTACATAGTTGTACGTGTGCCATGGTGGTTAGCTGCACCTATTGACCTGTCCTCTAAGTTCCCTCCCCTCACCCCACACCCTACAACATTGTGGGTTGTTCCCCTCTCTGTGTCCATGTGTTCTCAGTTTTCAACTACCACTTATGAGTGAAAACACGAGGTGTTTGGTTTCCTGTTCCCGTGTTAGTTTGCTGGTATTTCCTCTATTTTTATAGTTTAGGATAGTTTGTGTAGGATTGGAATTAATTCATGTTTGCTGGTCTTTATGAATAAAACAGTAGAAGTTTTTTTGGAAGAGTATATGAGAAGGAAGACTTTCAACTACTGATTTTATTTTTTTAATAGTGACAACTCAATTTGGACTTACCCCGGTACCCATTTCTGCTTGTTAGTTTGATTTATATTATTATAGAAGTTGGCCTATTGTACCTAATACTTTAAATGTATTGGTATAATATTTAAACAACAACTTAAATTACACAGACTGCCAAGTTATGTTCCCCACCCCCTCCACTGCTAATAGTATTTTTCACTTTTCCCTTTGCACAGTCTGTTTGTGAATTTTGACATTCATTTCCAATATTTTTTGGTGTTGTTTCTTCTCTCTGTTTCTTTTCATTTGATTTTCTATCTTCCATTTTTCTATTTTCCTTCATTTGATTTTTCTATTTTATATGTCTATTTTCCTTTCATTTTCTATTTTGGGGGATTTTCTATTTTGGGGGATGAACTCAGGGATTTTTCTGTTAGTAATTTCTTAAACTCATTCATTATGAGGATTTTAAAATTTTCTAATGTCATAATTTGAAACTTTCTCCTTTTTTCTAATAACCACTTTAGCATTATCACATAAGTTTGATGTGCAGCATTTTTATTTTATTTTATTTTATTTTATTATTATACTTCAAGTTCTAGGGTACATGTGCATAATGAGCAGGTTTGTTACATATGTATACTTGTGCCATGTTGGTGTGCTGCACCCATCAACTCATCAGCACCCATCAACTAGTCATTTACATCAGGTAAAACTCCCAATGCAATCCCTCCCCCCTGCCCCCTCCCCATGATAGGCCCTGGTGTGGGATGTTCCCCTTCCCCAGTCCAGGTGATCTCATTGTTCAGTTTCCACCTATGAGTGAGAACATGTGGTGTTTGATTTTCTGTTCTTGCAATAGTTTGCTGAGAATGATGGTTTCCAGCTGCATCCATGTCCCTACAAAGGACGCAAACTCATCTTTTTTATGGCTGCATAGTATTCCATGGTGTATATGTGCCACATTTTCTTAATCCAGTCTGTCACTGATGGACATTTGGTTGATTCCAAGTCTTTGCTATTGTGAATAGTGCCGCAATAAACATATGTGTGCATGTGTCTTTATAGCAGCATGATTTATAATCCTTTGGGTATATACCCAGTATGGGATGGCTGGGTCATATGGTACTTCTAGTTCTAGATCCTTGAGGAATCACCATACTGTTTTCCATAATGGTTGAACTAGTTTACAATCCCACCAACAGTGTAAAAGTGTTCCTATTTCTCCACATCTTCTCCAGCACCTGTTGTTTCTTGACTTTTTAATGATTGCCATTCTAACTGGTGTGAGATGGTATCTCATTGTGGTTTTGATTTCCATTTCTCTGATGGCCAGTGATGATGAGCATTTTTTCATGTGTCTGTTGGCTGTATGAATGTCTTCTTTTGAGAAATGTCTGTCATATCCTTTGCCCACTTTTTGATGGGGTTGTTTGTTTTTGTCTTGTAAATTTGTCTGAGTTCTTTGTAGGTTCTGGATATTAGCCCTTTGTCTGATGAGTAGATTGCAAAAATTTTCTCCCATTCTGTAGGTTGCCTGTTCACTCTGATGGTAGTTTCTTTTGCTGTGCAGAAGCTCTTTAGTTTAATTAGATCCCATTTGTCAATTTTGGCTTTTGTTGCTGTTGCTTTTGGTGTTTTAGATATGAAGTGCTTGCCCATGCCTATGTCCTGAATGGTATTACCTAGGTTTTATGATATTAGGTCTAACATTTAAGTCTCTAATCCATCTTGAATTAATTTTCGTATAAGGAGTAAGGAAAGGATCCAGTTTCAGCTTTCTACTTATGGCTAGCCAATTCTCCCAGCACCATTTATTAAATAGGGACTCCTTTCCCCATTTCCTGTTTTTCTCAGGTTTGTCAAAGATCAGATGGCTGTAGATGTGTGGTATTATTTCTGAGGACTCTGTTCTGTCCCATTGGTCTATATCTCTGTTTTGGTACCAGTACCATGCTGTTTTGGTTACTGTAGCCTTGTAGTATAGTTTGAAGTCAGGTAGCGTGATGCCTCCAACTTTGTTCTTTTGACTTAGGATTGTCTTGGCAATGCGGGCTCTTTTTTGTTCCATATGAACTTTAAAGCAGTTTTTTCCAATTCTGTGAAGAAAGTCATTGGTAGCTTGATGGGGATGGCATTGAATCTATAAATGACCTTGGCAGTATGGCCATTTTCACGATATTGATTCTTCCTATCCATGAGCATGGTATGTTCTTCCATTTGTTTGTGTTCTCTTTTATTTCACTGAGCAGTGGTTTGTAGTTCTCCTTGAAGAGGTCCTTCACATCCCTTGTAAGTTGGATTCCTAGGAATTTTATTCTCTTGGAAGGAATTGTGAATCGAAGTTCATTCATGATTTGGCTCTCTGTTTCACTGTTACTGGTGTATAAGAATGCTTGTGATTTTTGCACATTAATTTTGTATCCTGAGACTTTGCTGAAGTTGCTTATCAGCTTAAGGAGATTTTGGGCTGAGACAATGGGGTTTTCTAAATATACAATCATGTCATCTGCAAACAGGGACAGTGACTTCTTCTTTTCCTAATTGAATACCCTTTATTTCTTTCTCTTGCCTGATTGCTCTAGCCAGAACTTCCAACACTATGTTGATAGGAGTGGTGAGAGAGGGCATCCCTGTCTTGTGCCAGTTTTCAAAGGGAATGTTTCCAGTTTTTGCCCATTCAGTATGATATTGGCTGTGGGGTTGTCATAAATAGCTCTTATTATTTTGAGATACGTTCCATCAATACCGAATTTATTGAGCGTTTTTAGCATGAAGGGCTGTTGAATTTTGTCAAAGGCCTTTTCTGCATCTATTGAGATAATCATGTGGTTTTCGTCTTTGGTTCTGCTTATCTGCTGGATTACGTTTATTGATTTGTGAATGTTGAACCAGCCTTGCATCCCAGGGATGAAGCCCACTTGATCATGGTGGATAAGCTTTTTGATGTGCTGCTGAATCCAGTTTGCCAGTATTTTATTGAGGATTTTTGCATCCATGTTCATCAGGGATATTGGTCTAAAATTCTCTTTTTTTGTTGTGTCTCTGCCAGGCTTTGGTATCAGGATGATGTTGGCCTCATAAAATGAGTTAGGGAGGATTCCCTCTTTTTCTATTGATTGGAATAGTTTCAGAAGGAATGGTACCAGCTCCTCCTTGTACCTCTGGTAGAAATCAGCTGTGAATTCATCTGGTCCTGGACTTTTTTTGGTTAGTAGGCTATTAATTGTTGCCTCAATTTCAGAGCCTGCTATTGGTCTATTCGGGATTCAGCTTCTTCCTGGTTTAGTCTTGGGAGAGTGTAAGTGTCCAGGAAATTATCCATTTCTTCTAGATTTTCTAGTTGATTTGCGTAGAGGTGTTTATAGGATTCTCTGATGGTAGTTTGTATTTCTGTGGGGTAGGTGGTGATATCCCCTTTATCATTTTTTACTGCGTCTATTTGATTCTTCTCTTTTTTCTTCTTTATTAGTCTTGCTAGTGGTCTATCAATTTTGTTGATCTTTTCAAAAAACTAACTCCTGGATTCATTGATTTTTTTGGAGGGTTTTTTGTATCTCTATCTCCTTCAGTTCTGCTCTGATCTTAGTTATTTCTTGCCTTCTGCTAGCTTTTGAATGTGTTTGCTCTTGCTTCTCTAGTTCTTTTAATTGTGATGTTAGAGTGTCAATTTTAGATCTTTCCAGCTTTCTCTTGTGGGCATTTGGTGCTATAAATTTCCCTCTACACACTGCTTTAAATGTGTCCCAGAGATTCTGGTATGTTGTATCTTTGTTCTCATTGGTTTCAAAGAACATCTTTATTTCTGCTTTCATTTCGTTATGTACCCAGTAGTCATTCAGGAGCAGGTTAATCAGTTTCCATGTAGTTGAGCGGTTTGGATTGAGTTTCTTAGTCCTGAGTTCTAGTTTGATTGCACTGTGGTCTGAGAGACAGTTTGTTATAATTTCTGTTCTTGTACATTTGCTGAGAAGTGCTTTACTTCCAATTATGTGGTCAATTTTGGAGTAAGTGTGATGTGGTGCTGAGAAGAATGTATATTCTGTTGATTTGGGGTGGAGAGTTCTGTAGATGTCTATTAGGTCTGCTTGCTGCAGAGATGAGTTCAATTCCTGGGTATCCTTGTTAACTTTCTATCTAGCTGATCTGTCTAATGTTCACAGTGGGGTGTTAAAGTCTCTCATTATTTTTGTATGGGAGTCTAAGTCTCTGTGTAAGTCTCTAAGGACTTGCTTTATGAATCTGGGTGCTCCTGTATTGGGTGCATATATATTTAGGATTGTTAGCTCTTCCTGTTGAATTGATCCCTTTAATGGCCTTCTTTGTCTCTTTTGCTCTTTGATGGTTTAAAGTCTGTTTTATCAGAGACTAGGATTGCAACCCCTGCTTTTTTTTGTTCTCCATTTGCTTGGTAGATCTTCCTCCATCCCTTTATTTTGAGCCTATGTATGTCTCTGCATGTGAGATGGGTCTCCTGAATACAGCAGACTGATGGGTCGTGACTCTTTATCCAGTTTGCCAGTCTGTGTCTTTGAATTGGAGCATTTAGTCCATATACATTTAAGGTTAATATTGTTATGTGTGAACTTGATCCTGCCATTATGATATTAACTGGTTATTTTGCTCGTTAGATGATGCAGTTTCTTCCTAGCCTCGATAGTCTTTACATTTTGGCATGTTTTTGCAACGGCTGGTACTGGTTGTTCCTTTCCATGTTTAGTGCTTCCTTCAGGGTCTCTTGTAAGGCAGGCCTGGTGGTGACAAAATCTCTAAGCATTTGCTTATCTGTAAGGATTTTATTTCTCCTTCACTGATGAAACTTAGTTTGGCTGGATATGAAATTCTGGGTTTAAAATTCTTTTCTTTAAGAACGTTGAATATTGGCCCCCACTCTCTTCTGGCTTGTAGAGTTTCTGCCGAGAGATCTGCTGTTAGTCTGATGGGCTTCCCTTTGTGGGTAACCCGACCTTTCTCTCTGGCTGCCCTTAAGATTTTTTCCTTCATTTCAACTTTGGTGAATCTGGCAATTATGTGTCTTGGAGTTGCTCTTCTGGAGGAGTATCTTTGTGGCATTCTCTGTATTTCCTGAATTTGAATGTTGGCCTGCCCTACTAGGTTGGGGAAGTTCTCCTGGATGATATCCTGAAGAGTGTTTTCCAACTTGGTTCCATTTTCCCCCTCACTTTCAGGCACCCCAATCAGACGTAGATTTGGTCTTTTTACATAATCCCATACTTCTTATAGGTTTTGTTCACTTCTTTTTCTTCTTTTTTCTTTAGGTTTCTCTTCTTGCTTCATTTCATTCATTTGATCCTCAATCGCTGATACTCTTTCTTCCAGTTGATCAAGTCAGTTACTGAATCTTGTGCATTTGTCACGTATTTCTCGTGTCATGGTTTTCATCTCTGTCATTTCGTTTATGGCCTTCTCTGCATTAATTATTCCGGTTATCAATTCTTCCACTCCTTTTTCAAGATTTTTAGTTTCTTTGCGCTGGGTACGTAATTCCTCCTTTAGCTCTGAGAAGTTTGATGGACTGAAGTCTTCTTCTCTCATCTCGTCAAAGTCATCCTCCACCCAGCTTTGATCCGTTGCTGGCGATGAGCTGCGTTCCTTTGGAGGGGGAGATGTGCTCTTATTTTTTGAATTTCCAGCTTTTCTGCCCTGCTTTTTCCCCATCTTTGTGGTTTTATCTGCCTCTGGTCTTTGATGATAGTGACGTACTGATGGGGTTTTGGTGTGGGTGTCCTTCCTGTTTGTTAGTTTTTCTTCTAACAGTCAGGACCCTCATCTGTAGGTCTGTTGGAGATTGCTTGAGGTCCACTCCAGACCCTGTTTGCCTGGGTGTCCAGCAGCAGAGGCTGCAGAAGATAGAATATTGCTGAACAGCGAGTGTACCTGTCTGATTCTTGCTTTGGAAGCTTCCTCTCAGGGGTGTACTCCACCGTGTGAGGTGTGGGGTGTCAGTCTGCCCCTAGTGGGGGATGTCTCCCAGTTTGGCTACTCAGGGATCAGGGACCCACTTGAGCAGGCAGTCTGTCCATTCTCGGATCTCAACCTCTGTATTGGGAGATCCACTGCTCTCTTCAATACTGTCAGACAGAGTCCTTTGCGTCTGCAGAGGTTTCTGCTGCTTTGCTGTTGTTTTTGTTGTTTAGCTGTGCCCTGTCCCCAGAGGTGGAGTCTACAGAGACAGGCAGGCCTCCTTGAGCTGCCGTGAGCTCCACCCAGTTCCAGCTTCCCAGCGGCTTTTTTTTTTTTACCTACTTTTGCTAAGACCCTTGGTAAAGTGCAGTTGAGACAGGTGTTGTGTGTCTCAGTTCCCCTGGCTAGGAAAAGGGATTCCCTTCCCCCTTGCGCTTCCCAGGTGAGGCGATGCCTCACCCTGCTTCAGCTCTCGCTGGTCGGGCTGCAGCAGCTGACCAGCACCAATTGTTGGCACTCCCTAGTGAGATGTACCCAGTACCTCAGTTGAAAATGCAGAAATCACCTGTCTTCTGTGTCGCTGGCGCTGGGACCTGGAGACTGGAGCTGTTCCTATTCGGCCATCTTGCTCCACCCCCGATGTGCAGCATTTGTATTATCATTCAGTTCCCATTGCTTCCTAAGTTTTGTTATAATTTCTTCTTTGACCTGTGTGATTTTTAGAAATATTTAACTTCTTAAAGTGTGAATCTTCCCTAATCTTTTTGTTTATTTCTTCTGACTTAATTATACTGTGGTCATGGAATTTGTTCTGCCTGACTCCAGTCATTTGAAATTTGACGAATCCTGTTTTATGGCACAATATGTGGCTAATTTTGTAAAAGTTCTAAGAGTCCTTGAATGGAAGGGGTATTTTGCAGTTACTTCATTAGGTTAAACTTGTTAATTGTGTTAATCAAATATTCTGTGCTCTCACTGACTTTAGATGTCTAATCTCGCAATTACTAGACGAATGTGTTAAAATCTCCCAGTCTTACCATGTGTTTGTCTTTTCATCCTTTTCATTTCATATATGCAAATATACATAAAAGACTGTGTTTTTAAGTAGATGTATACAAATCAGAAAGCTTTAGTCTCACCAGTAAATTGAAACTTTTCTCCACTTTGCAATTACTCTTTCATCTCTATAAATATTTTTGATCCTAAAATATATTTTGTCTGTATTTACATAATTGTATAGTCATATCATTCTTTTTCTTACTTAAATTGTTTTTTTTTTTTTGAGACAGGGTCTCAGTCTGTTGCTCAGGCTATGGTGCAGTGGTGTGATCTTGGCTCACTGCAACCTCCACCTCCTTGGTTCAAACAATTCTCATGCCTCAGGCTCCTGTGTAAGTGAATTACAGGCATGCACCATCATGCCTGGCTAATTTTTGTTATTTTTAGTAGAGACAGGGTTTTGCCACGTTGGCCAGGTTGGCCTTGAACTTTTAGCTTCAACTCCTGGCCTCAACTTATATTTTAGATATACAAGGTATATGTGCAGATTTGTTACATGGGTATATTGCATGATGCTGAGGTTTGGGGTATGGATCCCATCACCCAGGTAGTGAGCATGACACCGAATAGGTAGTTATTAAAGCCATGCCCCTTTCCATCCTCTTCCCTCTAGTAGACCCAGGTGTCTGTTGTTCCCAAGTTTATATCCATGTGTGCTCAGTGTTCAGCTCCCAGTTATAAGTGAGAATATGTAGCATGTGGTTTTCTGCTCCTTAGTTAATTCACTTAGGATTATGGCCTCCAGCTATTCCATGTTGCTACAAAAGACATGATTTTATTCCTTTTTATGGCTGCATAGTACTCCATAGTGTATAAGTATCACATTTTAAAAATCCAGTTCATTATTGATGGGCACACAAGTTGACATTGACCTTGGCAAATAATTTTTGGCTAAGTCTCCAAAAGCAATTACAGCAAAAGCAAAAATTGACAAGTAGAACTTAATTAAACTAAAGAGCTTCTGCACAGCAAAAGAAACTATCAACAGAGTACACTAAATATATTTGCAAACTATGCATTCAACAAAGGTCTAATATCCAGAATCTATAATGAATTTAAACAAATCAACAACCAAGAAAAATGTTAAAAAATAGGCAAAGGACATGAAACAGACACTTCTCAAAAGAAGCCATTTATTTTTTGACTCACATTTTCCCAGCTTTGCTCCAGTTGTCTATGTTCAAATTGCTTCCTGAAAGTTTAGATAGGTCTTTCATTTTTAATCAAGACCGAAAATTCTTGTATTTTAGTGGATCATTTTAACTGGATCGTTAATTATATTTTTATATTCCTGCAGGTAAAATTAGCATATGTAATAGTAATAATACAAAAATGCAGATTAATTTCCCCAAGTATCAATAAAACATTCTTACATTCATATAACAAGCCACCAAAGACTTCTGCATGTAAAGCAATTATATCACAACTTTTGAAATGATTTAATGGCTTTACTTAATGGGCTGTGTATTGGCTCTGTTGTGTCTAGCATATTTTGTAATGGATGCAAATATCCTTGACTTTCTATGCTCAATAATAAATGTGTATTGTTATGTAACCAAACAAAGAAATCATATGTTTAATATAGTAGGGACACTATTTAAATTGAATCTAGGTGTTAGCACCTTCAGATAATGGACAGATACAAAGAAGCTAAACCCAAGGAAAATCACATTAGTTAGAAACAAGACATTATCCGGATAAGAGCTGAGCTATTCAGCAAGAACTATAAAACCTCCTTCCTGAACATATACACAACTTGACATTTTTGCTGATGCATTCATGTATGTATCATAGTTTTCGTTTCAGATATTAGATCACTACAAAAGTAATTGTGGTTTTTGCTACTGAAAGTAATGGCAGAAACTGAAATTACTTTTGCATCAACCTAATAGTAAATTTTTAATAAAATATTTGCAAGTCACTATTGCAGATATTTAAATGTTGAGAGTTGAGAAGAGAGAGGCACTTATTTGGATTTATTTCTACTAACCTATTATTGTGCTATTTGTCCCTCTTTATCTGTTTCTTTCTCTAATTTGTTGTTTTGCATTGTCTAATTAAATATTGAGTAGATATTTTTCTCATTCATGTTTTCCTCCACAGATTTGAAAGTTAAATATTCCATTTCTATGTTTTATTGGTTACCTTAACATTTTCAGCATGTATACTTAACTTATAAAAATCTGAACGTACTCCTTTAAAGATTGATTCTATTAAATGTTTAAGTCTGATCACTTCTTCCTAACTTATATGTAATTATTGAATACCATAGCTTAACTTGTTTTAAACCCCCCAAAAAGTATTGTTTTAGGCATTCAATGTTGTTTATATTTACCCATGTATTTACCACTTTCTTTGTTCTTTAATCCTTTTTGTATTTTCCATTTGGAATTGGTTTCATTTTCCTTGAATATATCTTTTGAATTTTTTAAGAGTGTCCTTTGGTTATGAAATTTCTCACCTTTTCCTTACCTGACAATAATGTTATTTTTCATTCTTCAAAATTATTTGTGCTAAGTATATAATCCTATACTGACAGGCATTTTCTGTCATCACATCAAAAATACTCCACTGTTTCCTGGCTTCCATTATTGTTGCTGAGAAATCAATTGTCAATCAAAATATAGTTCCTTTTTCTCTGGTAATTTTTTCCCCAATACATAATAGAAGTATATAATTTTAGGGTATCTGTGATATTTCGATACATGTATAAAATGTGTAATCACCAAGGCAACTGGGACATCCATAACCCCCCAAATTCTCCCTTTCTTTATGGTGGGAACATTCCATTTCCTCTCTGTCAGTAGTTTTCAACTATATGAAAAATTATTAACTGTAACCATCCTACTGTACTTTTGAACGCTAGATCTTATTTATTCTATCGTTAACTGTATTTTGATACCCATTTAGCAGTGTTCCTTCTTCTCCCCTGCCTCTCTCCTATCCTTCTCAGCCTCTGGTAACCACCAATCAACTTTACCTCCACAAGATCCACTTTTTTAGCTTCCACGTAAGTGATAACATGCAGTATATGTCTTTCTGTGCCTGTTTATTTCATGTAATGTAATGACCTCTACCATTTATGTTGCTGCAATGACAAGATTTCACGATTTTTGAGGCTGAATAATATTCCACTATTTATATGTACCACATTTTCTTTGTCATTAAATTTTTAATTGATATTGATACAGGAGATAGAAAGAAATTATTTAGGCAGATAGTGAGGGTAAAAGAGTCCTCAGCAGAATTTCCCTTCTAACAAAAAGCAGCTCAATAAATCACTATTTTTTCTTTTCTTTTTTTTTTTTGAGACGGAGTTTCGCTCTTGTTGTCCAGGCTAGAGTGCAGTGGCGTGCAATCTTCCAGGCCCAGCTAATTTTGTATTTTTAGTAGAGACGGGGTTTCTCCCTGTTGGTCAGGCTGGTCTAGAACTCCTGACCTCAGGTGATCCGCCCGCCTCGGTCTCCCAAAGTTCTGGGATTACAGCCCTGAGCCGCCGCGCCTGGCCTTTTTATTCTAACAATAAAGCAGCCTGAAAGATCAAGCTGCAAACACACATAAGGAAGCTGGAAGCTTGCACGGAGGGATGCTAGCAGCTGCACAAAAAGAAATGGGCTACCTGGGGGCCAGCCATGTCCACCATGGGGGTTCCACCTCACCTCTTTTTTAGCACATACACAGTAAGAAAGAAAAGGGCAACATGGACAAGCTCAGCAGAGAACCCCGACCCGCGTAATAAAAGATTGGAGTGGGGCTGTCAGAGATTCACGCCTATGCAGACAGCACACCAGGCCCTACGTTTTTCGTGCCCTATGTAAGTCAGACACCGCCTCCTGACTAGTTCATGAGCTGAGATCCGGCCACTGCACTCCAGCCTGGGCGACAGAGCGAGACTCCGTCTCAAAAAAAAAAAAAAAAAGAAAAAAAAAAAAAAGCACCTGCATTTCATTGCAGATCCGCAATCCATTTTTCTGGGACCCCTCTCTGTAGCAGAAAGGTATTATCTTTTTTTCACCTATTAAATTCCCACTCTTTTTTTTTTCATTTGTACTTTTGCTTTTATTCAAAAGTTCTGTTGGATTTATCTCAAGATTAAGGACCACAGTATGATAGCCAACAACTTAATTTTAGTGTACAAACTGCTTTAAACTACACATACATTTTCAGAGTTAGAGAAATGTAATATAGTGTCCTTCAGTTTAAATGTTGAGAAGAATTTTGCAAACATGTAGAAGAAAAATAATTTTTATATATGTTCCTTTGGTTCACTAAACTTTCTCCTTTTTGGTACTGACTTGACTAGAAGAATCAAAGTGATGGAGGACTATTCTCCCAGATTCATGTTGACTTCTTTTCCGATTTTCTTTGGAAGATGTTACTGGTTGATTTCCATTTGCCATTTTATTCTGACTTTTCCACTTCTTGTTTTGCTTTCAGACATATCAAGTTCAGATGGTTTATTGACTAACTGCTCAACCTGAGAGTGAGAAATGGAAAGATCTGGACTTTCTTTATACCTCATCATTTCATCTTCCTCAAAAACTAAATTTGATTCTCCTAATTCAGAAAATCCAGGGGTTTTTTTTTCTGCTCTTTCATTTTAGTTCCAATGTCCAAATCATCACTTGTATAATGCTCCTGTTCATCTTCTATGTCTTTGTCCCTCAGGATTTTGTGAAGTCGTGTTTTTATTTGTTTTGGTGATAGTAGAGTTGAATCAATGTTTTCCATTTGTTCTCTCTCAGTGGTCACTTTTACTTTGAAGGTGTGAAAAGGTGTTGAGACTTCACACACATTTAAATACCTAGGCTTCTCTTCAAATATAACTCCTTCACAATCACCATCCTTAAAACCGGGAGGCTGGTAATCTAGGGGTGTAAGTTCATCATAGTAAAAAGGTTTCATGGTCAAACAAACATCATTAGGTTAAGGCCCCAGATTTTGCATTAGGATATCAATCTTGCGAATGAGGAGAATGCTTGCTTTCTTGGTGTCAGTACATGACATGCTAGATTTGTTGCTTTGGTTTTTACTTATGAAGTAAGTCCATGAGTGGTCCATTATTGGCATATTTGAATTTGAAATGGTAACATTCTGAAATTGTCTGAGGATCTTCTAGGTTTGTGTATATAGCTAAAACAGCCATCCTTAGGTATTTTTTCTGTAAAGCATCATAATGTCCTAGCATCTATTTCACTAACTGTGTAGATCCTGGGTAATTTTTATCTTCTCTCAGTATTTTGACCAAAAGATCATCTAGATATCTGGTTCCATAAGAACATTCTGGAAATATTCCTCTCAAATATGTGATACAGGATACTGAAACTGCTAGGAGCCTCTTCACTAACACCAAAGACTGGTGTTTAGGTGATATCTTATTGGGAAATACCAGTGCAGTCATGGAAGTCCTCTGCAACTGGGTAGTGGCCATCTTCTTCTGATAAAATATTTTCTTTAATTCAAAATTATGTCTGAGGGGCAGGCCCCGGAAAATTTCCACTCTTAATCTCACTCTTTGTGTGTCCACATATTTGATCTCCGTGGTCGTGAGACAACAAACCTCGGGTGTTACCCCAGACAATGAAGCCGCTTCAGTGTATTTTGAGGGTACATGCAATATTTTGGTACCTGTATACAATGTGTAATGATCAAATCAGGGTAACTGGGATATCCATCACCTCAAACATTTATCTTTTCTTTGTACCACATTTTCTGTATCCCTTCATCCATTGATGGACACTTAGGTTAATTCCAATATTTCAATTATTTATTTTTAATTTTTGTGGGTACATTCTAAGTGTATATATTTATTGGGTACATAAGATGTTTTGATACAGGAATGCAATGCATAATAATCACATCATGGAAAATGGGATATTTGTCCTCTCAAGGATTTATCCTTTGTGTTACCAAAAAAAAATCCAATTATACTCTTTTAGTTGTCTGAAAATGTACAATTAATTTATTATTAACTATAGTCACTCTGTTGTGTTAGCAAACAGTAGGTCTTATTCATTCTTTCCAACTATTTTTTGTATCCACTAACCATGTTCACCTCCCCAACACCCCCACCTACCCTTCCTGGTCTCCAGTAAGTATTCTTTTACTGTCTATCCCCATGAGTTCAATTGTTCTGATTTGTAGATCCCACAAATACGTGAGAATGTGTAAAGTTTGTCTCTCAATGCCTGGCTTGTTTGACTTAACATGATGACCTCCATTCCACAAAGTCCTTCCCACTTTTACTTTCTTCTCCTCAAGCAAAAGGAAGGGGGCTCTTTTGGAGCTGTGAGCTGTGCAGCCTGGGGTTAGGAGAGGAGTAATGCCAGCACTCCATTAGCCACCCCTGCTGGTAACTCAGTAAGTTCCCCCAGTCCACTGGCTCTGGGGTCAGTTCAGCACTAGGACTGGCCTAGAAGTTGCAGTTCTTGTGGCCTAGATTGCCTTTCCAGTTTATTCAGGGCCCCAGAATACCTTCAGCCCAGTAGCGAGGTTTGTGGGAACTCAGGTTTGGACCACTGGGATTGGCAATTCCCCTCTGGCTAGGGCTGGTTTAATGCTCTCTCTGTGGGTTGGTGTCAGCTGAGTTTGGTTCAGTTTTGCTTTCTGCTGTAACAGGTAGTGCTGAGTTCAATGCCTCACAATTACCACACTCTCCCTCTTGCCAGTGCACAGAAATGCTCTCTGCACCACGCCTCTGCTGCCAGGGGATGGGGAGAGGTGGGGTCCACAACTCAAGACTGTTTTTCCTACCTCTTCAGTGTCTCTTTCAGTGATATGAAGTTAAAAGCAGGTACTGTGAGTGCTCACCTGATCTTTGGTTCTTATTAAGGTGCTTTTTTTTCTGTAGATAGTTGTTAAAATGGTGTCCTTGCAGAAAGTACAATTGGCAGAGCTTTCCATTCTGCCATCTTGCTCTACCTCCTGATTCCGTATCTTTGACTATTGTTAATTGTGTTGCAATAAACATGGGAGTGCAGATATCTCTTCTCTATACTGATTTCCTCTCTTTTGGAGGTATAACCAGCAATGGGATTGCTGGATCATATGGTAGTTTCATTTTGAGGTTTTTGAGGAACCTCCATACTATTTTGGCATAGTGGCTGTACTAATTTACATTCCCACTAATAATGGGGTATGAGTGTTCTTCTTTCTCCTTATCGTTGCCAGCGTTTGTTATTTTTTATCTTCCTGATAAAATCAATTTTAACTGGAATGAAATATTATCTCATCATGGTTTTGATTTGCATTTCCCTGATGATTAGTGATGTTGAGCATTTTTAATATATTGGTTGGCCATTTGTATGTCTTCTTTTAAGAAATGGCTATTCAGATATTTTGCCCATTATTTAATTGGGTCATTTGATTTTGCTGTTGAGTTGTGTTCCTTACATATTCTGTTTATTAATCCCTTGTCAGTTGGATAGTTGGCAAATATTTTCTCTCATTGAGTGTACTATCTCTTCACTTTGTTGATTGTTTCCTTTGCTGTGCAGAGGATGTGATGCCATTTCTGCTTTTGTTGTCTCTGCTTTTCAAATCTTACCAATAAAATCTTTGCTCAAACCAATATCCTGAAGCATTCCTCGATGTTTTTTTCTAGTATTTTCATAGTTTTGGGTCTTAGATTTAAGTCTTTAATCTATTTCGATTGATGTAGTTGTTAAAGATTTTTCAGCTAATCTATCGCATTCTGTAGTTTAAATTACATAAGTGAGATGTTCATTTATTTTTATTTACTCTGTTTTAGGTTCACAACTTTATAGATTGATGTTTTTCATCACATCATCAAATTTCTCAATTTTTTTTCGAATATTGCCTCTACCTCATTCATATTCCTCTATTTCTGGAACTCCAACTTTTAAAATTAGATTATAATTTTTTACTCTGTTCTACCTCTTTTCTGTCATATTTCCTCTTTTTTTTCTCATTGTGTTACTTTCTGAATAAATTCTTCAGATTCATCATCTAGTTCACTAATCTTCTCATGACATATTTAATCATCCATCATACCTAACCATTATTTGTATTTCAATAGTTTTCCTTTCCAAAATTTTTATTTTATTCTCTTTTAAGTCTGCTTGTTGCTTGTTAATTTTATAGCACCTTGGTGTATTTTAATCCTCTCTTTTGAAGCATATATTATTTTAAAATACTAAGTGTTGCCATTTTATAGTGTGACTGATAAATCTAATATCTAAATGTTTTGCTAGTTTGATTTATTTATTTGTTTACTCTGCTGCTGCTCATTCATATTGCTGTGTTTGCTTGGGTGCTTGTGATTTTGGCAATTAACTTCCATTTACTAGAACTTTCTCTGCAAGTATTCCTTGAGGCCTGGTTTGCTATTGGGTAGCTTGTTTTCATTTCCTTCTTATAAGTTCCTGAGGATGCTACCAACCTGGTACACTTCTAAACTAAAACAGTATTAATAGCTTCCTTGAACTACCCAGATGATATGAATTCAATCTGCAATGCTGTGTACTGACCTATTAAATTATTAAGAAAACCTTCCCTCCCACAAATCTAATGCTAAGTTTTAATACAACTAGTTATTTTTGTAATCTGTTTTCTATTGGCCCTCTTTATTCAGCCCCTTGGAGTTCCATGCCAGAAGAATCACCTATGAGACCCAAGAGAATCACCTATGAGACCCTACCTTGAGTAATTTTGTCTCTTGCTACTATCTGCCACTGCCCTACAAAAATTAAGGTTTAAGTTCATCTGAATGTTGGCAGTTATCTTCAGGGGGATAGTTCCACTTGCCTGTCAGAATTGTCATTTTATGTTCATTTTTGACCTCTGAGGGAGGCTGAATCAGAGCACATTTTCTTCCACAATCCCAGAAACAGTCCTTATTATGTCAATTAGCGTGTGTATATGCACATGCAAAAACACATATATATGCATATGTATGTGTTTGGGTTGTTTCAGTTTTTGTTGCATCTGAATCCATGAGAGCCCTCAAAAAAAATCATCCACATAGTCTGTGAACCCTATCACTAATACCACATAATGATTTCTGCTTGTCCTGGAAAGGAAATTAAATAAAGTTCAGATTCTTGTAACCCTTCCCCAAAGATAGAGACTACGTAATGTCATCAAATTTCCTGTTAAATCTTTTTATTTGTTTGAGGCTTGTGTGGTTGATTGCTTACTTATCTGTTGCTTGCAACAAATCATATTCTGGCATTACCCACAAATAATTGCCCCAGAAATAAAAGGTATAATTTTTAAATCTGTGTATTAATTTTTAAATAAATACTAACTTCGGCCGGGCGCGGTGGCTCAAGCCTGTAATCCCAGCACTTTGGGAGGCCGAGACGGGCGGATCACGAGGTCAGGAGATCGAGACCATCCTGGCTAACACGGTGAAACCCCGTCTCTATTAAAAATACAAAAAACTAGCCGGGCGAGGTGGCGGGCGCCTGTAGTCCCAGCTACTCCGGAGGCTGAGGCAGGAGAATGGCGTAAAACCCGGGAGGCGGAGCTTGCAGTGAGCTGAGATCCGGCCACTGCACTCCAGCCCGGGGGAAAGAGCAAGACTCCGTCTCAAAAATAAATAAATAAATAAATAAATAAATACTAACTTCATGTTCACAATTCCAACAGACTGATGACATTGAATATGATTCTGTCCTTGCACCTTGGAATCACAATTTGTGGGACTTAACTCTTTCAAGGGGACAAGTATAAGTAATATTTCTATGTGTAGTGGACATTGGCCATGTTTTCCGACTTGTCAGTCGCTTTTGAGTGTTCTTGCTTTGTTTGAGTAATTCCAGGCTCTAACAGTGCCAGAGCAGCAAGATAAAGGCAGGAAAAATAGAATGGTCCCATTTAAGACTTTGAATCGGAAATGAGTACCTTAGGAGGTAGAACAAACTCAGCTTCCACTTGGTTGGCTTTACGGAGCAGTGTTGGTTTTAAGACCAACTACTAGCTAAAGGAGATATCATGCTGTTGGAAATTGCGGTACAATAAAGAAAAGTTCCAGCAAATAGGATGTTAACTGTGGCATTAATATTATCAGACCAATTTTGCATGGTTTGGTACATTGCTCCTTAATGCTTATACTTGGGCCTGGTTCTCTAACCCTTGCCTCAATAATGTGTGCAACTCAATATTCTCCAAATAAACTCCTTTTAATTTAATTAATCAGAGCCAGTTACTGTTGTTCTCATTTGAGAACCAGAACCAAAACGAAAGTCAATGCCAGGAACACTACAAGGAACAAAGGGCCCAGCCATTTACAGCCTGGGAATCCAGTGACTCTTGATACACACAATAGGCAGGTAGTTGCATGCTAGATCTGGGGACTAGACAATGTGCCAGCTGAGGTTGGAATGTTAAAGAAAATGCTACCAAATTTTCAGAATATTTGTGTATAGGAGACTTAACTTTCTGTTTTCAGCAAATTTCTACAAGAAAGAGATGAAAACCTTAATGATTAGCAACTGTTCTATTTCTGAGAAAGATATGCTAAATCTTCCACTATAATTGTTAATTTGTCAAATCCTTCTTGTAATTTGATGCTTGCTTTATGTATTTTGAACCCATATTATTTCATCTATAAAAATTTAGAATTGCTGTATTATCCTGGTGAGTTGAAACTTCTATCATTATGAAATGCCTCTTTAATCTCTAGTAAAGCTTTTGGCCTTAAAATCTGTTTTATTGGATACTGGCATAGCCATGTCTTTTTCTATCCTTTTACATTCAACCTTCTGTATCTGTGAATTTAAGGTATGTCACTTGGGTAATCAAGGGGGTGGCCTATGGTAGACGTTGTTGGTTGTCTGTCTGTTCCCCATTTGTTTACATGGTTCTCAATTATTTCCAGTATGCCCAACTAAAATAATTCACTTTTCTTACCTTACTTGCAGTTGTGATTGGTCATGGGATGGTTCTGGACAATGAACTACAGGTAGAAATTCATCAGGAGGACACCCTTTCTGAATAAAAAGCAAAGTCCATTTTGAACTCGAGCCTTTCCCTTATTCTCACCTGGAATTTCAGATATAATGTCTGGAAACATAGCTGCCACTGTTGCGACCATAAGGATGAATGACACATGCTAAGCAGGTGAAAGTGGCAAATGGAAAAAGTTAGGCCTTTATGTCTTTGTGGATGCTTGCCTGCCTGACTCTTGACTCAAGGCTTCTCTGCTTGAAACAAGTAGGCCTTACTTAAACCAGTATTTAACCAGAAATCCTGGGGAGGAGGATTTCTATTAGCAGCTGAACACATTCTTAAGATACAATTGTAATGCTAGGATTCAGAATCTCCAGGAAAGGGGTATCTGTACTTTACTGTACCTAGAAAAACCAGGTTCAGTTAGGGAAGTGACTCTGTTCTTCTCTCCTGTGTTTGAAGCCAGAATGATCAGTGTTTATGGGCCTTTGCAGATATATCTTTCTTCTTCTCTTATATGTGGCTGTTAATAAAATTTCTAAATAAACAACCCTCTATTCCTAAAAGCATTTTCTAATTTGGAGAGACATAAGGTTTTGTGGTTAAGAACACAGTTTCTGGAGTCAGTTAGCGATTGTTCATATCCTGTTCATATCCCCACTTTTTGGTTACTGCTTATGTGATACTGAGCAATCTCTTAATGTTTCTGAGCTTATTTCCACATCTCAAAAATGGGGAGAGTAGTAATGCCCATGTCATATAGTTGTGGAAGGATTAAATGAAGCTCTTCAGGAAAGCATGTAGGAGAGTATATATTGACTTTTTTTCCATCAAGCGTTACAATTTAAAACTTGGAACTATTTTAGAATTTCTGCATTGGTTGAAACAAATTTAAACTCCATTCCAACTCTAAAATTCAATAGCTCTGTTAAATATATGAGGGTTGTGTGATGGAGAAAATCAGAACAAAAAGTTTAAAAAAAATAAAATGGGAGAAGGAGGCTGAGTTTATTTAGATTCATGTACATGAATATTTCCGTATATTTACTTTAGTATTACTTAGCTTTGGAACTACTAAAAACGTGATAATTCATAGTCTGAGTGATGTTGGATTTGCCAGTTAGTTATGTTCCTTTACAAGAAAGTATCTTAAAATAAGTAAACATTCCAACATGTGATTCTTAATTTTTTCTCCTAATACTTTTCTTGTTTTCCCTGTAACAAAACTGGAAGCCATCCATAAGTGTTATTTAACATTTACAGAGCACCTAATAAGTGCAAGGCACTGGCATCTATTATACCATAACACGTTATTTTCTCTCATTTTGAAAATGGGAAAACTGGGGAACCAAGAGACCAAACGCCGCATCCAGATTTACTTGTATGTTAAATAGGGTTATTAGGATTTAGGTTAATCCACGTAAAATCTCTGATTTTGTCAGTATAATTCAAAACAGAAAACAATTTTGCACAAGTTTAATCATTTTTTTAAGACAAAAAATTAGAACATACTTCCAGGAGTATTAAGGAAATAGGAGGACTTTCATATTTTTCTTGAAGGAATGACTTTCTTTTCCAGAACAAAGAAACTTAAGGGCTCCAGTAGATCAGTGAAGATGGAAATAAATGCAATATTTGGAGGATTTATGTACCTATGAGCTTACAACCAAATTGAATATGAATACATATATACATAAAAAATAAATACTACCTTTGGAAAACATATGTTTGATTTAGCAGATTAAAAACAAGCTTTTCCAAAAGAGAGGTAAATTTATTCAATAAGAAAATACATTAAGCCACTTCTGTCCTTTTAATATCTTCAAATTCTAGCAGATTTCCTTCTAACCAGAGACCATTGTTATACAAGAAAATTGTTAGCTGCTATAGTACATTCATATACTACTAACTAAAGTAAAAAAATGTCAGTTTGATACAGCTCTTTTAAGATTATGAATGTGTGTTTTTATTACATTTCTCAAATATGATGCAGCAACCCACAATGGAAACACTTGCATTAAAATGACACCCGGACCAAATGTTCATGCTTCAATCTCTCATAAAATGCCTCTAGTGAAGTGGTGAATAGGCATCTATGAACTCTAGTTAATTTGCTAATTGATATTTTATTACCACCTTAAAGAGCCCTTGTATAAATTTATATGGAATTAGATAAAATTATAATAAACCTATAGTGTCATTTGAAGCATCTATATTCCAATGCAATCAAGAAAAACAGTCTCAAAAGAGCCCTCAAAACCTTGAACCAGTTAGTCATTTATTTGTTCTCTGGATTTTTTGCTGCCTCTTTCATTTCTATCCTATAGTAGAAGCAGGAAGATATGTTCATTTTTAGGTATACAAAAATACTGTTGTTATTTTAACCTTCTAGAATATTACAAAGTCTGACATGCTTACTTACCTGTTGACTTTCCCTGGTGTTGTATACATTGAAAGATTTTACTTTAAGTGGAAAAATGGTTTTCATAAACATCTAACATCATTTCCCCAGGTGTATTACAAAAACTGAAATTCTAAATATGGAAATAAATGGTACGTAGACCAACAAATGTCACCAAATGGCAGCAAGGAAAACTTTCCACCTCAATACCTTCAAAGACTGACCTAAAAAGTTTGTTTAAAACAGGGTTTCTCAACTTCGGCACTATTGACATTTTGGGCAGGATAATTCCTTTTTTGTGAGGAACTATCCTGTAAATTGTAGAATGTTTAGCAGCATCCCTGGCCTCTACAACCTGGATGCCAGTAGCAACAATTTCCCACACCCTCCCCCATACTATGTACTATGCCAACCAAAAACATCACCAGACATTGCAAATATACTCTGCGGGGCAAAATTACCACTGGTGTAAAGAATTAGCTCTAGATGAATAAATGTTTATAAAACATATTAGTTGGTTTGGGGTTATCAAGTTTTAGATAATATTTCTATCATATCCTGTTATGTATTTAAGTTTGCTCTAAAAGTATTTTAAAGCTTTTAAAAAAATACAGTAAACTGTGGCATGAATTAGGTAGGGATACTGTTTGTTCTACAGTTTTAACATATGGTAGGAACTCAACAATTGTAGAGTGGATTGAGGAATGGATAAATTTTTAAAATTCTCATTAAAGGAATATAGGGGCTTGGTCTAAACTCAAGCATGATTAGTCATGACCCAGCTAGCCACTGTAGAATTGAACACTGACAGTCCAGGCAAGGGGCCCAGGCAAGGGCTGAGGAGAATGGCCTCAACATCAGGTGTGGGCAGGAAATAGTCTGCTAAGCAGAAGAGTGTATTCTTTTTTGAAGAATTATGCACTAGCAGGTTATTCAATGTGTATAACACAAAAAGGCTGGAGCCAAGATGACATGCAGAGGGTCCGTAGGTGGGCAAGCAGGCAGTTAACATTGTGGAAGTAGGTAAACCCGTAACAGGACTCCAGTCACCATTTTAAGATACGGGTCAAGACTTCAATTCCTGAGAGATGACTGAAACAAAAATGAGTATGTCCCATCATAGTGTACTGGTTAGGCAGCAGAGATAAAGACTTCAGCAGAGAAATGACTTTGATATATTTACCAGAATTGAGGTTCTGGCTGTACTCATAGGTTTCCCTTGTACTGCATGAGTAGATTCATGGTAGTTTGTATGCTTTGGTGGGCAATATTTTAAAGCTTAGGTTGCAATTATGTTAATACTTATATATGTGTTTGTATATGCACTCACTGAACTACACATACATACATGCTCTTGGCTTTAAAATATTCAAACTCTGCCAGGTGCCATGGCTCACACCTGTAATCCCAGAACTTTGGGAGGCCAAGGGAGGAGGATTGCTTGAGTCTAGGAGTTCAAGACAAGCCTGCGCAACACAGTGAGACCCTGATTCTACAAAAAATGACAGAAGAAAAAAAAAATGCTAGGTGTGGTGGCATGAAACTGTAGTCCCAGCTACTCAGGAGGCTGAGGTGGGAAAATTGCTTAAGATTAGGAGTTCAAGGCTGCAGTGAGCTATGATCACAGCGTGGCACTCCAAACTATTCAACAGAGTGAGACCCTGTCTCTAAAATAAAAATAAAAAATAAAAAGTATCCAAACTCTGGAAGATTAATTTGGAATAGAAACACCATTATTCTGAGTAAATGTGATCCTATAGTATAACCATATGATAAACGTAATGAGAATTCACTGCTGTTTTAGCTCTAACAGAAAGAGCTATAATAAAGATCCAAAATCTCAGTTCAAGGACTTTATAGTGACCACAAACCTTGCTGTCCTAGACCCTCCCTGATAGAAGTGTCACCAAGGTACTCCCAACCAAATCATGAGAAATAGTGTAGATTACCAGGGACATCAAGGAAGTTCTAGCTATTCCAAATTTTCCCATATATCCCATATAAGTCATCCTGAAGATATCCTCAAGAGAATCTTTGTACAATTCATTCCTTTGTCTGGACATGGTGGGTCACACCTATAATCCCAGCACTTTGGGAGGCTCAGGTGGGCAGATCACGAGGCCAGGAGTTCAAGACCAGCCCAGCCAATACAGTGAAACCCTGTCTCTACTAAAAATACAAAAATTAGCCGGGTGTGTTGGTGCGTGCCTGTATTCCCAGCTACTCAGGAGGCTGAGGCAGGAGAATCGCTTGAACCTGGGAGGCGGAGGTTGCAGTGGGCCAACATTGCACCACTGCACTCCGGCCTGGGCAACAGAGTGAGACTCCATCTCAAAAAATTTTTTTAAAAAACCTAATTAATCTAAGAATTACAGCCCAAGGGCCCATAATCTGGGATTGATTAAGCTAGGTTTTTGCAAATTATTTCCAAGAGTCTGTGAGCCTCAAAAGTTGTAATTGTATGCAAAATTATGTTTTTAAAAAACTTTTTTGAAGGCTTTCATCAAATTCTCAGACCTCTGCTATCCAGAAAAACTTTAGAATCATAAATTCACAGATATTCTAGAATAATGAATTCAACAGCTCTCATCAGACATCTGAAATATCACAGATATTTTAGAATGAAAGGATGAATATCTATTACTATTTGAATATTGCTGTTAAAAGTAGAAAGATATGCAAAACTCTATACATTAAGGTTTACTTTGTTTAGTTGTATCTAGTAACTCTTAATAAAATATACATCAATGACTGCATAGCCTCATACACTATCAGACATAGTTGCTTTCATCTGCTTTTAAACTTCACAAATAGTCACCTGAATGAGATCATCTGCAAAACTTAAAGTTTCTCTTCTGGGTTATCTCAAGGTTTACTCATATAATCTGGTTTTTTTACATGACTATATTGCTATTTTTTTTTTTTTTGTATCTGCTAAATTTCAGCTAAATGTTAACAATTACAGAAGCTAATGTTTCAGAGAATTAATCAGCTATTATTTCAAATTGCAGGCTAAATCACAAATGGAATCCAAGCTAAATCTTGTTATACATAAATATTAGTAGTAGTTAACATTTACTGAGTACTTATTACGTGTCAGCACTAAGATAACACCTTTACATAAACTATTTTGTTTAACCGTCCCAAAAGTCCTGTGATAAGGATATTACTATCCTCACTTTAAACATGAAAGAAACAAAGACTTAGCAAGATTCAGTAATCAGTCAGGAATCAGGATCCCACAATTTATACGTTTCTTTCTGATCCCAAATCCTTAGCATATTTAAAAATATATTTAAAGACGTAGTAGTATTTATTGCTCCACTTCTGATTTTTGTCATTAAAACTAATATTGGGTCTGTGGACCCCTGCTTCTTTCCCATTTTTAATCTTCCTATTCACAACAGAATATATCTTCTTCCTTAAAATAATTTTCAACTTTGTGTCTCTCTCTTTAAAAAAAAAAAAAACTTCAGTCTTAGATACAAAATAACATGCAAAAAGGAAACCAGAAACTTGAAAACATGCCAAGTAATACTCCCTTTATGTCACAGTCCCTGTATTGTATATCAACAAAATTTTACACCAGAGAGGTAAAACTCAAGTTGATTGCAATCTCACATTCCCTTTCTTTTTCAGGACATTTGCCTCTTGCTCCAATTAACTGTTTTTACTTTCATGATTCCTATACAAGACCCACACGTTGTAGTGTTTAAATCCTAATGCTTTTTTATAATCTGGAGAATCCAGTCACTGCTGCAGACCCAGGATAGCCAAAAACTCAGGCCCACCACCTCTGGCTATCACTGGCCTCCTCCTTTTGTCTTAGTGGGCCACGAGCCTTGTCATTTTGTAGCTGAGCCATGACTCAAAAAAAGGTGGGAAGTATTCTAAATACTCCAACAAACAGGACCATTCTGTAGCTTGGTGATTTTGCAAAAACAACTTTAATAGCATTTCTGTTAATATAATTTTATGCTAATATGTATATATAAGAAAAGCTAATATGTATATATAAGAAAAAAGCAAATATCTTATTGAAACTCCAGAAACTTGATGACCCCACTCTTGCCAATTGCTGACTTGTCTGAAGGACTCACAGTATCTCCTGTAGCTTTCAGTAGCACTGTTGAAAACTGTGTTGAATACTTAGCAGGTATTGACTTCCTTTTTCTGATCTGGTCAGTTCCTCATCCTTGATTACAAATAAAATCAAGCAAAAATGTGTTTATCTAGCCTGCATTTTCCTTCTTGGTAAAACTAAACATGAAAAATGCATACTTATTAAATAGAATTTTTTGAAATGTTAGAAATAAAATATAATGGCTTTTATTAAAATGTTATTACTCAATAAAATCAATAAAAGATGTCCAAGTTGTTGCAGGCCTCACAATTGACAGTCAAATAGTGTCTGTCAAAATTGCAGCTTAGTTGTCCAAACACCAGTGCAGGCTCAGCCTTGGGACCTGTGACAGTGGCTGCAACAGCCACTCAAGTCTCAAGTGAATCAACATGATTTTGTCTAGTGCCTTCTTCAAACCTAAATCTTCTGTTTGCTTCTCCCACTTTAAAATAATTATCTCCGGCCGGGCGCGGTGGCTCAAGCCTGTAATCCCAGCACTTTGGGAGGCCGAGACGGGCGGATCACGAGGTCAGGAGATCGAGACCATCCTGGCTAATACGGTGAAACCCCGTCTCTACTAAAAATACAAAAAACTAGCCGGGCGACGAGGCGGGCGCCTGTAGTCCCAGCTACTCGGGAGGCTGAGACAGGAGAATGGTGTGAACCCGGGAGGCGGAGCTTGCAGTGAGCTGAGAGCCGGCCACTGCACTCCAGCCTGGGTGGCAGAGCAAGACTCCGTCTCAAAAAAAAAAAAAAAAAAAAAATTATCTCCATTCCCTTATCTTCAAATTATTTCTCTGCTCACTTTGATCTGATTTCTATTTCTACAATTATGCAAGGAAATAAAAATAAAAACAACTTCAAATGACCTCTTTGTTGATAAATCAAAAATCCTTACCTTATTTGATTTCTTTTAGGCATTTCCCTATTGAAGCTCCTTTTTTCTCTATTGTAGCAGTGGTTCTCAGTGGTTACTCAGCTTTCTTTATTTCAGTCTCTTTCCCTGCTTGCTCCTTCTCTCTTATCCCAAATGGTCACACTTACTAGGGTTGGGTTCTCAGGCCTCTTCCTTTTTAAACAAATCTACATGCTTCCCCAGGTAATTTGATTCTGACTTACTGATTTCATCCATTATAAATATAGGTTGATGATTCTCGAATTTCAATTTCTAGCTCCCCCTGAGCTGTAGATCCATATATCCAAGCATCAACTAGATATCTCCACTGAGCTGTCTCAACAGGTATGTCAAACTCAATAGAAAATTGAACATATTTCCCTTCCTCAGACTGCCTTCTCCTTAATCTTTACTGATTGAGTAAATGATACCATCATTCACTCAGATATTTGTGCCTGAAATTGGAAGTTAGGCTCAACATCTGCCATGGATTGGTAGCTTCACTAACCTATAGCATAGACACCGTATCGTTTTCATCTTTGAGTCTCCACTTGGAACAGTGTGTGCCACTTGTAGGTGTACAATCTATATCAAGCCTTTTCTGAAAGTAGAAGTAGTGACATGTAGTATTTCTGGCTTAACATTCTTCAGTGGATCTCCCCACTCATGTCAGGATAAAATCCAAAGTTCTTGCCAAGACTTTGTCATACAACCCTTGTCTTACTTCTATTGCCTCCTGCTTATAGCTACACCTCCAAAAGCAACTAAGCTTCAGTAGAGTCCAACTATTTATTAGTCTCAAAGTATGATCAGCTCTCAAAATTTCACATCTTCTTTGGCTGGGCGTGGTAGCTCACACCAGTAATTCCAACACTTTGGGAGGCCAAGGTGGGTGGATTATTTGAGGTGAGGAGTTCAACACCAGGCTGGTCAACTAGTGAAACCCTGTTTCCAATAAAAATACAAAAATGAGCTGGGCATGGTGGCGTGTGCCTGTAGTCCCAGCTACTCAGGGGGGCTGAGGCAGGAGAATCACTTGAACCTGGGAGGTGGAGGTTGCAGTGAGCTGAGAGTATGCCTGCACTCCAGCTGGCATGACAGAGCAAGACTCTGTCACATCTTCTCAAATGTTTTCTCTTTGAGTTATCCCTCATGTCTTCACCAAAGTCTAGTTATTCCTCAAGATTTAGCTCAGCTATTACATTCTTTAGGAACCTCTGCAGTTTCTGTAACATTCTGTGCAAACCTCTGTGAACTCATCACCATGTTACAATTACTTGCTCATTTATCCACCTCCCCCACTAGTCTATGAACATAACAAGAATCAGGACTGTCTTTCATCTTTGCACCACTCCAGGTAGCTGGCACCTAATAGTTGAAGATTACTTGTTGAAGAGATTAATAAGTTTTGAGAACTTCATAAAAGAAGCTTTCTTAATTTCCTTTTTAAAAACAATGGTAAAATGTCAGTACCACTAGGGGGCACAGACTAGTAACAGAATTTTCAGGTACACTAGCTTAAAAGAGATGTTTGCTTTCCGTGGCAACCTCTTCACATAGTTTCTAAATATATGGATCTCAAAAGGTTCAAATGACTCTATTCAGATTATTCCAAGAAAGACATGTTTAAATAGTTGGCTAAAAGATAGAGAGTAGTGCTGACATATTAACATGTTGGGAAAAAATGAAATCAGGTATGGCCAAATAGAATTAACAGGGTTTTATAAATAAAGCTGAGAATAGCATTAAGAAAAAGATGAAAATGTAAATACAGTTTCAAGAAATTGATACTCTGAGACTTGGGACTATTTTTTAAATTTCAACACAGAAAAGTACCTATGCAGGGGAACTCCTACTTCCACAGGAAAAGTGAACAGAAATATTGAAGCTATTTTTGTGGTTGGAATAAAATCTCAAATCCTCCTCCAGGATAACCAATAGAAACTTTCCAGTGCTTTTCATTTGTAACAAAAAACCATTAAGATTATTAATACAAAATAATAGGCTAAGTATTTTTTATTCAAAAGCTGATATAGATTAGTAGTTAAAAATCTAGTTATGATTATGTTTTTGCCCTGCCTCAGCTACTTTTTAGTTTTAAAAAAATTAACTTGTCTACACTTCAGTTTCTCCGCCTATAAATTGGATGTGATTGTAGTGCTTACTTATAAAACTATTGTCACAATTAAGTGAATTTTTTTTTTTTTTTTTTTGGAGACAGAGTCTCATACTCTGTTACCCAGGCTAGAGTACAGTGGCATCATCTTGGCTCACTACAACTTCTACCTCCCAGGTTCAAGCGATTCTCATGCCTCAGCCTCCTGAGTAGCTGAGATTACAGGCACCTGCCACCACGCCCAGCTAATTTTTGTATTTTTTAGTAGAGATGGGGTTTCACTGTGTTGGCCAGGCTGGTCTTGAACTTCTGATCTCAAGTGATCCTCCCACTTCGGCCTCCCAAAGTGCTGGGATTACAGGCATGAGCTACCACACCTGGCCTGAAATAATTACTGTAAACCACAGTGCCTAACACATACAAAACACATGATAAGTATTTGCTATTATTTTGCTTCAACAATTGTGGTCAGCACAATATTTCAGTAATTCCTAGAAACGTTAATTTTGTTAGCTGCTGGAATAAAAATGGTGAGAACTTGTTGAGCCCTTTCTGCACTATTTCTCTACCAGCCTTTCCTTACAGCCACACTCACACCTGCCTCCTTTCTGCATCCCTGAGGCAAAGGCTGTTCTGAGGAACAATGTCCCATTTGCTGTGTGAGGTAGGTCTGGGACTCTTACTGTGTTATCACTCTCATGCGGTCTGGTGAGGCTCATAGGATCTCTGATGTTGTCCTGGATTCTCTGATTAATTTCTGCTTGTTAAAGAAACAGCGTGAAAAACTTGTATCATATCTCTTAGAGATAAGAATTGTTGATGACTGATCAAAACAAATGGTATATTATGCTGATACATTTAAAATAATAGTAGGAGATAAATATGTTTACTGAACCAATGGTTATGATATCTATGAAATGCAATATAGTTGCTATGCTTATTGGTTTGGTTACAGCCTGACTGGAAGGAAATAAAAGCTAAGGAGAAAGGTGGTGTATCTTAAAGGGACTTATATTCAGGAGTCTGCAGACTTCAGTTCTACCTCTACGCTTACAAGGCAAATTGCTGAGCCCTGTGCACATCATTAAACAGCAGCCAATCATGAATTTCCATTTCTCCATTAGTGCATGTTCTTTTTGTTTGTTATTTTCTACTTTTTTAGTTTTATATTTGCCGCTTCATTATTTTCCCAAGCAGACTCATGTCACAGGCATTTCCTTTTTATTATAGGGTTTAAGAATTCTATTTATCATTCCCTCTCTGATTAGCCCAGGAATTTCGCACTGGATCAAAATGCATCCATATCACTAAAGAGTGGCACTTGTATCACTCACTAGTTGATCAGAATCATGAACATGACCTGGTAGGAGTATATCTTGTAGTAGGAGATTGGGGCAAATGAGAAAATGGGTAAGCATGAAGAAGAAGGAAAGTGGCAGAGTAATGGGTCATTGGCGCTTTGTGAAACTGGTCCAGATCCAGTTATTCTGGGCCTCTTATGGGCATTGAAAGCCTTTTTTTGTGCATCTCTAGCTCATGTATAGAATTTTAAATATTATTATTTCAGAGTACCTTTCAGAAGGATAATACAATGGAATAGAAAATACACTGAGGCCAGGAGCTCACGCCTGTAATCCCAGCACTTTGAGAGGCTGAGGGGGAAGAATTGCTTGAGTTCAGGGGTTTGAGACAAGCCTGGGCAACACAGCAAGACCCCATCTCCAAAAAGGAAAAAGAAACACATTGAAATAAAATATCTCTAGAAACTATGTTCACTTGAAACCATATCCATGTAGACTTCAGAAAATGTTTCCAAGGTCATAAATTTCAGGCAAGCATCTTAAGAGAATGAATGAGTAAAAGCAAACACATCTCAAAAGATGGGGAGGGCCAATCAACTCATATACTTTACACTAGCAGTTAACATTTGCCTTTACCTCTACCTCTTCATACTGCTCTAATGTAATTATAATGCATAGACTATACACTGTTGTTTTACTCACTGCTCAGTATACCTATCTTCTTTTCTTATATTTGAATTTTAATATTTCAGCAAAATGAACTAATAAAAGGCAGTTTCCTAGCAACATGTGTATTCAAAGGAACAACAACAAAGCTTAATCACAAACACTTTATTTTCTCCAAAGTTAATTCCCGTCTTTTGAGGGAAGTTAGCAGGTAGCAAATAAAGCAAGGTGCAAACAGAGACTCATAGGAGAGGCTGGCACAGCCTCACTTGGCTTTTTCTTCCTGGGCATTCAAGGGTAGGATGGTTAGAGCTAAGCCAGTCTTTCTCAGTTGTTGCAGTCAGAGAGATTGATACAAAACCCCAGAACCGTGTGCTCTTTTATCCATCCTTTGCTGGAGATGCAGATTGATGGGTGGAAGGAACAGTGAACTAGGAAGCCAGGTTGTTGGATTCCTAGTAACTCTCACATACTACCCGCGAAAACTTGAGCGGGTCCTCTTTTCCTGGGCTGTGTATCCAAATGGCGGTTACTCTAGAAGACATAAGTGAAAGGTCCTTCCCAGCAGCTCAAAACCGCTACCAGAAACCGGTTCTTTCTTTCTTCTTCTCTTCTTCTTCTTCTTCTTCTTCTTCTTCTTCTTCTTCTTCTTCTTCTTCTTCTTCTCTTCTCTTCCTCTTCCTCCTCCTCCTCCTCCTCCTCCTCTTCTTCTTCTTCTTTTCTTTTTCTTCTTCTTCTTCTTCTTTCTTTTCTTCTCTCTTCTTCTTCTTCTTCTTCTTCTTCTTCTTCCTTCTTCTTCTTCTTCTTTCTTCTTCTTCTTCTTCTTCTTCTTATTCTTCTTCTTCTTCTTCTTCCTTCTTCTTCTTCTTCTTCTTCTTCTTCTTCTTCTTCTCTTCTTTTCTTCTTCTTCTTCTTCTTCTTTCTTTTCTTCTTCTTCTTTTCTTTTTTCTTCTCTTCATTAAGCTTAAATGGCATTTGCTTAATCAATAACACAGTTTCACTAGAATTATTGCTGCACCCGCAGAAAAGCATCACTCGGAAATTAAGCAGCTGGCTGTCTTCCAGGGAAACGTGTCCCTGTGTCCTGCCTTCCTGAGACTTCTTGCCTGTACGCGGGGCCCAGCGGCGCCAGAGAAATGGAAGTGACTTTACCTACCCAGAGAAAGTAGAAGTCTGCAACAAGGAAAACAGCTAAGTTAAGAGGAAGTGGTTTTCATTTTACTGCTTGCAGAAAGGCCAAGATTTTGACGTTTAAAGCGGGCACACGAGTCATTTTAAGTCTCTAGATCTTTCACCCTGAAAGTCCCTGCACAGAAACTCCATAGGGAGTCTAAATATAGCAATAGCACCCCCCTCCCGCCCCCTCCGCCTTCAGTCAGGGTCCCGCGCAGCTCTAGGATTGGAGAGCTTACTCCAGGGCGCTCTCTGCATCTGCCTCGAATAGCACCGCACGGAGCAACCTCTCTCGCACCTCCACAGTGCGTGGGTGTGAAGTGTATTAGGGGAAAGCTAGAGTGACTCTGGGTGCTGGTGATCGGCTCACAGTCACGTGGCGTCGCCGCCAGCTGCAGAGAGCTCCCAGCTAGCTTCTGCTGCCCAGAGGCTTGGGGGAAAGGAGGGAGGGCTTGCTCCTGCTGGTAACCAGGAGCAGGCAAGAGGGCTTCACACAAATAATAGTGATAATAAAGAGTAAAAGCAAAGCATTTAAATCGAGTTACTGCAGGAGACAAAAATCAGCTGCTGCGGGCGTGGGTGTGTGTACAGGGTGGAGGGGAATTGGGAAAGTATTTATCTCGGAGGGGCGGAGACGGCTGCAAGAAGACTTTTGCCTTAGCATTTTTTTAGCCTTAGGAAAGGAAGAGGCCCGAAGGAATCCACCTTGCAACTATCTGCTGTGTCTTTGTGGTGGAAGCTTAGTTTTCCCTTCAGTTTAATTTGATGATTGTTTTCGTTCATATTCGGGGAAGAGCCACTCTGTTGGAAGAAGTCCCCGAGCCTGGCATCCTTCAGTTTTCCCCATGCTGAATGTGAGGTTTAAACTGCTTTTTCTTTGTAATATACTGTTTCTGAAGGCCAGAGGCGGCGGCCAGTGGCACCGTGGCCTCTCTCTCCGCCAAGGGTGCCTGGGCTTTGGACCACCCGGGTGCCAGAGGTGGTGGAAGACCCAGTCAGTTGTTCCTTGCAACAGGTCTCTAAGCTTGTAAGTTATAACATAAGGTGGGTGGGGTCGGAACCCCAAAAAGCCGGCGTCCGGGACACCCCAACCTCAAGTTTTCTTTACCAGACACTGGGGTCCTCGCTGCCGCTGCCGAACTTCTCAATCATAGGACTTTCTTGGACTTAAATGGAAATTTCTTGACGGAGGGAACCGGGTTTGTTCTCCCAGGCTTCGCGCCGCAGTCAGGCAGAGCCCCGGGGCAGCTCGCTCACAGCGGAGGAGCCACTTTGGAGTTTTACGCCCTTTCCACACCCCACCCATGGACTGGAAAGGATGTTCAGTTACTCGCGGGCTTGTTGTCTGATACTGGGATGGAAAGTCACAGTCCGCAGGCTGGAGTGAGACCCGGGAAGATGCCTGGTCCTTGCCTCGCGGATTCGGCAGCCGCGTCCTTCGAGTCTGTCCACTGAACTGCGGAGGACTCGCCCGTGTGCGGGGACCCGAGTGCCACTGCCCGGAGCGTTACCTTGCGCTCCAGCCTCCAGGCTAGCTAATACCTGGAGGGCAGGGCAGGGCTGTTCCCGCTCTCACCCCTTGCGGAAGGATGGCAGGATCCGGCGCAGCGACGTAGCAGCGGGAGAGCACAGCGACCTGCGTCTCCAGTTTCTCCTCAGGACACAAGGCTGACTTCACCTTCCGGACAGCTGCAAAGCCCCTGCCACAACCAAACCAAACTCGCGCCTCGGAGAGGGGCTTCTGGAGTCGGTTCACTGCAAGGCGTGGGGGGAGAGGAGAGAGGGAAGAAAGGGGAAGCCTGGGGCTGGGTGTGCGCGCGTGGGAGCGCGCCTCGGAGCGCCCCGCACTCCCCCACTCCGTCCCCGGGGGCACTTTGGGAAGGAGGGAGTGGTACTCGCGGGAATGAGGGAGAAAGAGAAACCCTCTCAAAGTGACGCCCCAAACAGGTCCGGATTTAGAATTCGAAGCTAAAGGCTGTTAGAAATCGGGACTCCTCGGCCTCCTCTGCAGCCCCTCCTTTCCCGCCCCGAAGCCCGGGCGGTTTGCTGGCTGCCTGCTTCCCCGCCCCCGGCTCAGAGGTCTCTGGCTGGCGGGCGCCCCGTCGGCCGCCGGCTTCCTCTTTGAAACCCGCCGGCGCACATGAGGCCGCTGCCCCCGCCGCAGGCGCTGGCGGCCCCCTCGCGGTGCCCGTGGTGATGCCATGCCCCGCCACCACGCGGGAGGAGAGGAGGGCGGCGCCGCCGGGCTCTGGGTGAAGAGCGGCGCAGCGGCGGCGGCGGCGGGCGGGGGGCGCTTGGGCAGCGGCATGAAGGATGTGGAGTCGGGCCGGGGCAGGGTGCTGCTGAACTCGGCAGCCGCCAGGGGCGACGGCCTGCTACTGCTGGGCACCCGCGCGGCCACGCTCGGTGGCGGCGGCGGTGGCCTGAGGGAGAGCCGCCGGGGCAAGCAGGGGGCCCGGATGAGCCTGCTGGGGAAGCCGCTCTCTTACACGAGTAGCCAGAGCTGCCGGCGCAACGTCAAGTACCGGCGGGTGCAGAACTACCTGTACAACGTGCTGGAGAGACCCCGCGGCTGGGCGTTCATCTACCACGCTTTCGTGTGAGTACCCGCGCCCCCTGCTATGCCCGCTCCAGGGGACCACTGTCCCTGGCCCCTGGGGCGTGCTCCGCGCCCTTGGGCCCCGCGCGCGTGCACACGTGGTGGCTTTTATTTCTTCGCACGTGTTCGTGGTCTTCCTTCTGGAGCCTCTCCCTTCCCCCAGTCCTACTTCTCCCATCTCCACAGCTTGAACCATTTCCCCGAGGACACCCAATGAACTGCCCGGTAGCTTCAGGCTCCCGGTGTGGGAGCCAGGCAGACGCGGGACTTAGGCTGCGCGGATAATTGGGAGCAATTAGGTCCCAAGATACGTAAACTTCAACCGAACGGGGCGCCCGGGAGCTAGGGAATGCAAAGGGAGGACAGGCGCCCGTGTGAGGCTTGAGAGTACATTGGGGAGGTTAGGAGGTGATGGCTGGGTAGGACCAGGAGGAGTGAGGGGGCGCCGAGGGCTAGGTCCTCAGTCCTAGGGGCGGAATAGGGGAAGCTGCTACTTGGTGGAGAGAGCTGCTAGGTTTTAAGTGCGCCCGGAAACACGCCTCGCCACCACCCAGTCACCACCAACGGAAAATCTGTCAGTGCATGTAGCCCTTCCTGCCACGGAGAAGGTGGCCAAGGTCTAGAGGAGGCTAGCAGGCCAGGCGAAGCAAGGCTCCCGCGCTGCAGCGGGCAGGGAGGCAGCTGGGAACCTGGGGCGCAGGAACGCGGGCAGAGGTGCGATAGCAGAAGCGCAAATGGGTCACCTCGGACAGAAATCAGGCAGTGGATTAAGTCCCCATTTGTGGCGCGGAGTCAAAGTGTGTGTGTGTGTGTGTGTGTGTGTGTGTGTGTTTTAAGTAAGCCTTCTCCATCTAGCAGAGAATGCTTAATGAGAAAATGATTGGAAGCAAATGTTTATTTTTCCCTTAGGCATTTAAAACCTTTCAGTGGCTTTAAAGTTTACTACTGTTTTTCCCACAAAGTCCATTCATTCAGTCTCCTATTAGAGTCACGTTTATCTGGGCATTTTAAGGTTGTTTTTATAATGTTACTTCATCTCTAATTCTTTTTTTCTTCCTCTTCTCCTTTTGCTTCCTCTCTTTTTAGTATCATTATTTCTGCTTCTTTTTTGTTAAGATGAAATATAAAGACATCAACCTTAGAAGACCAGTAGAGAAAGTTGCAGATACTCGCTGATACATTCCTTGTTTCCTAGTAAAATAAGTTTTGAGCACACGGACTAGGTTTCTTTAGAGATAAGTTGTGTCATCCATACATAACTCTCTCCGGGGGTGTAGAATTAGCATCAACACCAGAAACGTGTTTTGAAATAACGTGGAAGAAGGGCTGGTTTTGTAACTAGGTGAACCTGGAATTCGACCACATAGGAGTCAGGAAATTGGTGGAGTCTACAATCTGTGGGTCTCTGGTATCTGGAAAATTTTACAGTTTCTGATTGATGTGAACATGTAGCATTAGGCAGAATATTCCAGCCAACTTTCCGTTTTACAATGCACACAAGGAGAACAGTTGTGTTGCATCAGTATTACATCAAAAAGTATAACTTTTATGTAAGATTCACATTTATTTAAATGTGGTTAGGATAATGATAGAGAAATGCTACTGACACTTTTCATATTAATCTCCTCTGAACTGATATATAATTAAACATATTACTTAATAAGCCTGGTAAATTATTTTGACCTGTCAGAATATACTGAAATAATTTAGCAATTACGATGCTCAATTTGGTAGCAAATATGTACTGTATACATTATGATTTTTTCTTTACAACTGTATGCTTAAAATATGTATGGCTTTGAATTTTAAGTATGATACCATTTCTAGACTTTCATTTTTGGTATATTATGCATTGTATATTCAGAGAGAGTTAAAGAAAGCCTTGGTTGGTGCACATACTTTGCATCTCCTAACTTGTTCTTGAACATGAATGAGAACTTGCAATGCAACATTTTCTTTTCCATATGTTGGTGTTAACAGGTTTGTATGGGCTTACAGAATTTTAAAACATTGATAAATGATTTTTCCAAAGGTTCAAGGTTGTATACTTCTCTATCCACCAAGCTTTATCAGTCTAGCAGTATCTTTAGTGGTAGATAGGAAATAAATTATGTACTTAATAGATGTAATGTGAAGTTTTGCATTATATATTTTGGAGTCTGAAACTGTAATGCCTCAGCAATTAGATAGGGGTGCTAGATCCACATTAGCACAAAGAGGGAATGGATAGTATCATCTTCTGGGAGGATTGTGCACAACTAAGCAGACCCTGGGGAAAGAGGCCATCTTTGGCAGTTGCTGCTTGTGATTTTAAATGAGCTTTAGAATAGCCAGACTTTATGCATTACGTTCATTTATCGAAGTTGCTTTATGCTGTAAGTTTAACTAGACCCCAAGAAAATAATTTCAAGAGAGGTGTAATTAACTAATTCCTTGTCAGTCTGGGAATCCCCAAATCTTACTTTAATAACAGTTTTTGTAGCATATTAAGGTTCTTGCCAAGAACAAGTGCACTGTGATTAATGAGGTACTTCAGGGATGAATTTACTTGGTCGACCAGTGTTTTCACTGCCAAGAAACAAGAAAAGCATGTTTAAAGTTATGCTTGAGGTAAATTTCTATTATTTATGCAAAAATAATTATTATAATGGTATTTTAGGGGTATAAAATGTCTTTTCAAGAGTACATATCCTAGCCTATTGATAGGATGACTGGACAGGGCAAGGGATGACCTACTTCAAATACTTTCCCTTAAACTTTTTAAATTAGTGGGGATTAGGAGATCCTTGCCCTTACCGTTCTTTATGATTTACCTGACAGCCATATTTCCTGTCTTCAACTTTTCTTCATTTTACTAGTGTGCTGTTCAAACATGAGGTGACTCATTGCCTCGAATGTTGTTTGTCCCTTTTTAATTCTTCCTTGTTTAGGGAAAATTTTGAAGAATAATGAGGGTAGTAGAGGAACACAGGATGGGGCTTCGTATATAAATTTGCACTGATGCAGCAAATGTGGTTCTGCGAAATTACATGGGAAACGGTGTTGTAGATACATGTAATTGATCACTTTGCCTAATGTATCTTTGTCAGACTTAATGCTATGGGTGCAAATTTATAGATATTAAACAAGGAGACAAGAGGAAGTCACCCACGCTAGGAGCTCTGAAGTCCTCCTTTTTCTCATAGTTACTCCCTCTGGTCAGGCAAATGGTCATTAAATACTGTTTGTTTACTTTATAGGTATTTTTCAAATACATTCCCTTTTCTTCTTTACTACTTCTATTCCATTCTGTTTCTTAACTCTCTATTGGATGGTTTGTAATATTCTCCTGCCTGATCGTCTGGCTTCTGTTCTCAGCTTTCTCTCTGCTCTAACATCATAGTATTGTTCGTAAAATGCAAATCTTATCATATCATCCCCTTGCCTAAAATATTTCCATGACTCTCATCACCTACTCCTTCATCTATTTATCCATCTACAAGTATTGGAGTGTGTAATATGTGCTAATTCCCAAATTAACAAGGCAAAGGCCTCCACTCTGGAGGAAGGAAAAGACTCCAGCAAAGGACTACTACAAGCCTGTGAACAAGTGTGAAACAATGTTATTGGTGTGCTTAGAAAGAGAGGTTACGAAGTGAAGCCTGGGCAGAAATGTCAGCACAGGCTTCAAAGGGGAAGTGAGGTGTAAGCTGAGTTTCCACAAATGAGTAGTTAATTTTCAGGTGGGCACAGCAGGAGGGAATGAACAATCTTGACAGAGAAAACAGCTTGAGTAAAGATATGGGGTTGTGAATCAGCACAGTAATTCTAGGTGCTGTTAAGTATTTTCAGGGTGAAGAAAGCCACAAGAAAAGAAGATAGAGCAAAAGGCAAGTAACCAATCTCTTGGATAGCTTCAGATGCTGACCATAGAATCTGGTATTTATCCTGTAGGCAGTAGTGGGCATTGAATGGTGAAAATCAGGGGAATGACATAATCAGATATAAATTTTGGAAAGATCTGCCTTTCATTAGTTCAGTAAATAAATCGGAGTGCAAAATGGAGTCAATATGGCCTATAAGGAGATGATAGCAATTGTGTGAGTTTTCCATTCATTGTTGTGTTCATTTATTCATACACTTATTCTGTGAATGTCTGTTGACTATCTACTATATGCTGTGGATCATACTAGAAAGATGAGAGATGATTTCCTAAGGAACTAAGGCAGTAACTGTGGAGATGAGAAGGAGGAGTTTAACCAAAGAAATGTTAAGGAGATAAAATTTGCAGATTGTTTTCACCAGTCTGACATGTGGTATGAGGAAGATGATTCTGACTTGGTTGATTTGAGGAATGGAAGTTCCGTTCACTAATATATGGGACAAAGAGTGAAGGGCACATATTCTGGTGAATATAATGGGTTCAGATTTGAATATGTTGGGTTTTAGATGTTTGTGAGTCATTCGGGTGGAGATTGTAAGTGGTGGGAGCATAGCAGTGAACGAGGCACAGTCTATTTCCAACCATGTTGGATCAGCAACCAGAACTATTTCTGGCACATAGAGAACACTCAATAAAATATTTTTGAAGGAATGGATTCATTTACAAATCTGGAGTTTAATCTAAATATCTAACCAGATATTTAGCTTTGAAAGCCTCTGTCAGTTTTGTGGTAATTAAAGCAATGAGTAGAAAAAATGAGATAGTCCAAAGAATGTATAGAGTGAATGAGGGCATAGTGGAGGCCAGAGACTGAGGAACACCAACACCAAGCAGTGGATGAAAAAGTAAGAACCAATGGAAGAACCTGGGAAAAGCTTGACAGCAACCCAAAGGCCAAGGGAAAATCCAGGGGATCTTATTTTCATGAAAGTAAAGGAAGATGCATATGGAAAAAAGGTTATGGCCAGCAGTTTCCAGTGCTGCAGAAAGAACTAGAAAAGTTAGGTAAGATTTCATTGGATTTCTTATGAAGGAGGTCACTGGTGGCCTTTGCTGCTGCAGCTTCAGTGGGGTGCTAAGGGTCATAAATATGATTCAAGTGGACTGAGGAATGGTTAAGACTTGGGAAAATGGATACAGTAGTGTAGGTTAGATTCCAGATTCCTTGGAAGAGTTCACACAAGACCCTCAGGGCATAGACTCCTATGTAACTACTCCCCTCTAATATGCACTCTAAGCCCCACCCTTACTGTACTGCTCCACCCTGTGTCTCACCACCATGGGTTTGCTCATGCTGTTTTCTTGGATTCTCCCCACATCTTGCACCCTTGCTATTAAACTCCTAATGTTTCTTCAAAGTACAGTTCAAAGATCACTTCCTCTTGGGCATATTTCCAAACAGTTCCCTTCCCTCTGCCAGGATGAGTTAAGTACCCCTTGTTTCAGGTTCCATGGCACTCTACCAGTGTCATCATAAGGGTGCTTCCCCCATTGTACTGTCATCATGGGCTGCTTGGTCTGTCTCTCCCACATGAGAGCAAGCATCCATACAGTGAAATTTCTACTTATTTCTAAATATTAAGTGCCTAACAAGGTGCCTCATGTCTAGTAGACCCTCCATAAATGCTTGCTTAATTGAGTAAGTAAATAATTTTCCTTATAAGCCTTCCACAGAGGAGCTTCGGGGTGAGCAGAAGCTGAAAGAACTACCAAGTCTTTTCAGTTTTCTTAGAAGTAAGACACTGACCATTCATTTAAAAGGACTAGAAGTAGGAGATTAGTGCTTTGCTTGCAGTTTTGCCACTAATTAATTCTGTAAGTCATCTCACACTTCTGGGTCTCCAAATCTTCATCTGTGATATGGGCACAATCGTGTCTGTGATCCGAGATGGTGGAGGATACTGTAGAGAGTCTAAAATACTATCATAAAAGAGAAGGAGTATTTGGAATAAGAAGTAACCTGATCTTTTTATCATTTCCCTTCCTCTTCTTTGAGCTTGAGGGTTGCCTCTTAACTAGTTGCTTTAACTTAATTCCTAAATCCCCAAGGTCTCTGTGCTACATAGTAGCCAAAGTTATCTATCTTTCTTTCTTTCTTTCTTTCTTTCTTTCTTTCTTTTTGTTTGAGATGGAGCCTCAGTCTATTGCCCAGGCTGGAGTGCAGTGGTGCGATCTCAGCTCACTGCAACCTCAGCTTCCAGAGTTCAAGCGATTTTGCTGCCTCAGCCTCCTGAGTAGCTGGGATTACAGACTTGCACCACCATACCTGGCTAATTGTTTTTGCATTTTTAGTAGAGACGGGGTTTCGCTATGTTGGCCAGGCTGGTCTCATACTCCTGACCTCAAGTGATCTGCCCAACCTCAGCCTCCCAAAATGCTGGGATTACAGGCATGAGCCACAGCACCTGGCCCACAGTGATCTTTCTAAAGACTTAACAGAATACATCACTCCTCCTCTGCTTGGAGGAGGATCTGTTTATTGCTTGTCTCCTCCCTGACCCCCAATTCTTTAAAGGCAAGGGTTTCTGTCTATCTCACTATTATATCACCAGCACCCAGAACACTGCCTGTCACATAAAAGATGCTCCATGCATACATGCTGGTTCATTTACTGACACCCCAGATCTCCAAAATATACTATTAGTTCCCTTGTGGAAGATGGAATTTTACTCTTTTGGCCATTCTATGTGTCAGACTCAATTAGACCTAATAAATTACTTTACTACTTACATATATATTCTATTCTGAATTAAGTTTATGTCTGTAGAGACTGATGTTTACATATTCTTTTTGCTCCTGCATTCCTTTAAAAAAATCACTGATTTCTCTTAAGTCTACAGAGGCCTCGCAGAAGTTATACTACTTTATACTGTGCTGATATATAAAATCTTCCGTACTCTTCTAATCAGTCTTTAGAAATCTAAATGATGCTATTGTACTTGAGGACCATGTTACAATTAGAAATGTTGAAAAATGTTAAAATATTAGTACTTGGAATATGATAGCCTAAAAGGAAAAAAATGAAAAGGGTATTTCAAAATGAAATGAAGGACTGATACAAAAAAACTATAAACAAGAAAGATAGCCAGCAGCCTTCTGAAAACTGCTTGCAAAGAAGTAGTGCCAGTTTTAATTTTTAATTGCAAATGGCTATTTTGGCAGACGAAAATGCCAGCAGAGCATGTTTTATCCTGGCCCAATGGTGTGAAACTACTTGAAGCCCAATTGTTGAACAGCCACAGCTCATAGTTATGTTTAATATGTATGTGTTTTCATTTTAATTTCCTTTTCCTTCAGCCATTTATGAGTGCGTTATTTGAAGTTTTATTTGGTTGCAACCTGAGAGAAAGATTGGCCACACATCTGCATTTTTTTTCATAATTAATGAAATTCTTTAATGGTCTCAGGGTTTCAGGTGATCTTTTAATCCTTTGCAATCAGTGTGTCTGAAGAATGAGCTTCCTAAATGTTATTAAAGTCATCAATTTCTAAACTTAAAAATAGCTTGAAGTTTTTCATCATATACATTTGTGTATTGTGCATATATATTTCATACTCATACAAATACAAGTGCAACATGAGCACATACATACTGTATCTTTTAGCAGAGAATATGTGTTAGTGCAAATATGTCTATTTCCCTTTGGTTTGATCCTCTAAAAGTAAAAGACACTGGAATAAAATGCAATTTAGAAATGAAAAGAATGTTAAATTTACTCTTGATAATATAGGGCTTATCTCATAATTTGAAAGATCATTAAATTTTTACATGATGAAGAGATATACACTTTTTACAAACTCATAGTGGTCATTGTTGTCATTTATTGTACCTGTGAGGTAATTCTAGAATCCCTATTCCTTCTTCAGTCAGTGGCTGCATAATCTAATGATAATGTTATAATCCATCACTTCTCTTTGTAAACAGTCAATTTAGTTTAACATTTGATTAACAGCCATTGTGTATGCCAGGCAATGTGCTAGATGCTAGTGCTTCAAAGAAAGGAACAATGTGGACCTGACCTCAAAGAAATCCATTGGAGAATATGAGAGATTTAGATTTAATGATCAACATTACTTTTACTATACAGGTACCAGTTTCTTAATCTAGAAAATATCAGTAACAGTTTCTTAATCTATAAAATAGGAATAAAATATTACTTCAAGATGTTATGATATTATATGGATTGTATATGTGTACATAATGTTTAATATATACATATTCACACTTAGCATGGTGGCTGTCATTGAAACTAGAGGGAATAATAGACGCAATGTGGTAGAAGGCTGTATTTATATGATAAAGGCCTAGGATTTTATCCTCTATGTGATGGGCAATCTTTGAGGAAGATAGGATTTAGGCAGGTAATGTCATTGGATTTCCATTTTAGATTGGTCACTCTACTAGTTCTATCAGTGATGGCTTGAGGGAGACAAAACTGGAGGTAGAGGTTAAATTTTAAAACTGTTGTTCCAACTTAAGCAAGAGATAGTTAGGACTTAGACTGGGGCAGTGGTAGTGAAGATGGGGGAAAAGTATGACAATAGAGTTGAAATGTGTTAGTGAATGATTGAATGTGGAAGATTAAAAGATATAGATTTGTGATTTCCAGATTATTGGATTAGGTGGTTGGATAAATAATGGTGCTATTAACTGAACTCAATACAAGTGGAACAACAGGTTGGCGAATTGCAGAGGTGATACAATGAGTTTAGCTTTGGAAATGCTGAGCTTTTGGTGCCTGTGGGAATTCCAACTATAAATGTACAGTAGCTCTTAGATGATGATTTAAAAGACATAAAAATACAGACAAGAGTTAAAATCATGAGGAAAGCAAATAAAGATTAAGGGTAGGCGGTCAAGGATGGAAATCTGGAGAATACCAACATTTAATTGATGAGCAAAGGAAACAAGGAATGACAGGCTGTAAGGAAACACTAGACAAAAAGATGTTCAAGGTTGTGGAAACTAAGGGTCTGAAATGTAGAGAGTGGTTCAGTAAGATAAAGACCCATCAGAAATTACCATTGAATCTGGCAATGTGGAATTCTTCAGTGATTTGATAACCTCATCAGTGTTAACCTTCAGTGAAGCAGTGAGGGCAGAGGCAGATTGCTGTTAGCTGAGAAATGAATCAGAAGTGAGGAGAGGAAACAGCATATTTAGGCCATATGTTCAGTTTGTTTGGCAAGAATAAAAGGGAGATTGGACACTAGCTACAAGGAAATACAAGGCTAAAAGGAAAATCAAGAGAGAATAAAGTCATAGAGAAGAAGATTTTTTTATCACAAATAATAGTCATTTTAATTATTGATTATGTGCTGGACATTGTTCTAAATGCTTTATGCACATTAATTCTTTTATTCCTCAGAATAACCCCAATAAGTAATATTAGTGTTATAATCTCCCTTTTAGCAAACCAGAATACCAAAGTAGGGGGCGGTTTAGTAACTTGTCCAAAGTCCGCTACTGAGTTAATAGCAGAACAGGGCTTTGAACCAAGGCAGGTTGGCTGAGAGCCACACATGCTTAGCCACTATATTTTATTTCCTTTACTTTGCCTATTAGATATTTTCTTTTTCTTCTTCTTCTTCTTCTTCTTCTTCTTCCTCCTCCTCCTCCTCTTCCTCCTCCTCCTCCTCCCCCTCTTCCTCCTCCTCCTTCTCCTCCTTCTCCTTCTTTCTTCTTTCTTCTTCCTTTTTTGAGATGAGTCCGGAGTCTCGCTCTATCGCCCAGGCAGGAGTGCAGTGGCGCGATCTCGGCTCACTGCAAGCTCCGCCTCCCGGGTTCACACCATTCTCCTGCCTCAGCCTCCCAAGTAGCTGGTACTACAGACGCCCGCCACCACGCTGGGCTAATTTTGTTTTTGTATTTTTAATAGAGACGGGGTTTCATCTTTTTAGCCAGGATGGTCTCGATCTCCTGACCTCGTTATCCGCCCTCCTCGGCGTCCCAAAGTGCTGGGATTACAGGCGTGAGCCACCGCGCCTGGCCAGGTTTTTTTCGTTTTTTAAAAAATCGACTTTTATTTTAGATAAAGGGCGTACTTGTGCAGGTTTGTTACATGGGTATATTGCATCCAGGTAGTGAGCGTAGTACCCAATAGGTAGTTCTTCAACCTGTGGCTCTTCCCTTCCTCCCACTTCTAGTAGTCCCAAGTGTCCATTGTTCCCATGTTTATGTCTATATGTGCTCAGTATTTATCTCACACTTATAAGTGAGAACATGCGGTACTTGGTTTTCTTTTCTTCCATTAATTCGCTTAGGACTATGGCTTCCAGCTACATCCATGTTGCTGCAAAGGACATGGTTTCATTCTTTTTAATGGCTGCATAGAATTCTATGGTGTATATGTACCTTTTTTTTTTTAATCCAATGCACCATTGATGGGCACCTAGGTTGATTCCATGTCTTTGCTATTGTGAGCAGCATGGCAATGAACATATGAGTGTGTGTGTCTTTTTGGTGTAATGGTCTGTTTCCTTTGGGTATATACCCAGTAATGGGATTGCTGAGTGAAATGGTAGTTCTATTTTAAGTTCTTTGAGAAATCTCCAAACTGCTTTCCACAGCGGCTCAACTAATTTACATTCTCACTAACAGTGTGTAAGTGGTCCCTCTTCTCTGCAGTCTCACCAGCATCTGTTGTTTTTTGACTTTTTAATAATAATCATTCTGATGGTATGAGATGGTATCTCACTGTGGTTTTGATTTGAGCATTTTTTCATATGCTTGGGGGCTGCTCATATGTCTTCTTTTGAGAATTGTCTGTTCATGTCCTTTGCCCACTTTTTAATGGGGTTGTTTTTTGCTTGTTGATGTGTTTAAGTTCATAGACTTTGGATGTTAGACCTTTGTCAGATGCATAGACTGTGAATATTTTCTCCCATTTTGTAAGTTGTCTGTTTACAAATCAGAGATGACACAAATAAATGGAAGAGCATTCCATGCTCATGGATTGGAAGAGTCAATATTGTTAACATGGCCACACTGCCCAAAGCAATTTACAGGTTCAATGTTATTCCTATCAAACTACAACCTCATTCTTCACAGAATTAGATAAAACTATTCTAACATTCATATGGAACCAGAAAAGAACCCAAATAGCCAAAGCAATCCTAAGCAAAAAAAAACAAAAAAACAAAAACAAAAAAAACAAAAAACAACAACAAAAACAAACAAACAAACAAAAAACTGGAGTCATCACTATCTGACTTGAAACTATAAAAGGCTATACCAACCAAAACAGTGTGGTACTCGTACAAAAACAGACACATAGACCAATGGAACAGAATAGAAAACTCAGAAATAAAGTGGCACACTTACAATCTGATCTTCAACAAGGCCAACAAAAGCAAGTAATGGGGAAAGGTCTACCTGTTCAATAAATGGTGCTGGGATAACTGGGTCCAGAAGAATGAAACTGGACCCCTACCTTTCACCGTATACGAAATTATCTCAAGTTGGATTAAAGACTTAAATATAAGACTGCAAACTAGAAAAATCCTAGAAGAAAACCTAAGAAATAGTTTTCTCAACATCAGCCTTGGCAAAGAATTTTTGACTAAGTCCCCAAAAGCAACTGAAGCAAAACCAAGAATTGACAAGTGGGACCTAATTAAACTAAGGAGCTTAGGCCGCTATAATCTTGATTGTGGATGGTATATGTGGGCCCAGGGCTCCTCATATCAGATGGGTAGAGTCATTACAAAAACTACTTTGGGGTCTTGTATAGCTCTTAGCAATATAGTGTATGCACAATAAATGTTTGTTGAATAAATGAATTATAGTTTAAATTCCTTATAACCTAGTATCAAGGAATTATTTTTTTTCCTTTCTTTCTGTGCTTCTGCCTTTCTGGAATGGTGTTTCTCCCCATTCTTTGTACAAAATGTTGCTTTTTCTTCCTCCGAAAGCTGTCTGTTCTTAAGAGATGCATTGAATTTCTAATTACATGCTCTAAGAGTGTACTGCCTAAGTAGACTGGGTACCTAATTTACATATTGCTCTATGGTAATTAATAGAGACTTGTAGAAAATGTGGATTTTAAAAGTATAAGGGGAGAACCCTATTTTTCTTGGGGTTTTAGTTATGCTCAAATTTCTTAGAAAATAAGGAGTGAAGTCTTAAAATTGCTGAAGTTTTCTAATATCTGTATATTATTTCTGAAATTTGGCAATAGTCAGATATTCAGAATAATTTTTAAAAGATTGTACCTTCCATTTTGGAAGTTGACTACTTTAGGAGTTGACTGTATACTTTGGAAGTATATAGTTAAGAAATAAGTTAGAAATTAGTTTTTATGCCATGTGGAATTATTATAGAAAAATATACAATAAATAAGTCCAAATATATTTGTAACATAGTTAAATATCAGTCAAAAATATTTACCCCAGTGGCTGTTATAATCATTAGGAGTTTCTTTACTCAGTGAGCCAAGAATAGATCTATAATCTGGCATCACAGAGCTGTACTTTTTCTGTTTTATTGAGAGGTTAAAGCACAGCCTCAAAATGCAAATGTATCATAGGAGTACATAGGAGATAGAAAACTACCTGCATTTTTTTCTGTTTGAAAATTTTTCCAAAGCATAGGCCTTGTTAAAGTGATTCTCATAACCTTTTCTAGAATGGAAAACAAGTTTAAGGCTTCTATTTCTCTAAACCTGTTTTCTCTCACACCTGAATGAATCTAGGAGGATTGGATGGAGTTGAGAATTTAGATTCTTCTCCCCATGTTTTGAGTCATTGGCTACATTTCTCAACTTTCTGGTTTATAAAATTAGGATATAATTCTTCAGTGTTTGTTTAATAACCTGACCTCTTGCTAAGTGTAAGGCCCTAGAGTAGGAACTATAGGGCTTAACATAAATAAGACATAGCATATTCCCTCAAGAAATTTTTATCTAGAAGGATATTCGTTTACTATTTACTAAGCCTCAAAAACCATCTCTCTGAATTGACTTAGGATAAAAGCAAAGGTTGGCCTTTCTCCAGTGGCATTTAGCTATTGCTCCTTTTGAAGGGATTTACAAGGTAAACTCCAGGATCACCATGTACAGAACTGCTGATTGCCAGTTCTCTTGACCCCTTGGGAAACTTTGGAGCTCAGCGTTCAGCTGCCTGTGCAAGTGGGCGTTCTGCTCAGGGCATTCCCACACTGAGACCAAACACAGGAGTTCCCACTGATCATAGTAATTTCTAAACAGTGGTAATTAAACTAGTTAAACTAAATGTTCTAGTTAATAAAACATTCTGAGTATGTTTAATTTGCTCCAAAGTATTTTAAAAAATAAGAAAGAAACCAATGCTGTTTCATAATTCTTTGTTTGGAGATGTTATTTTCCTTCTCCCTAAATGGGTTAAGAACAATAGTATAAACCAAGAAGTTGTTGTTTTTTAGCAAAATGAGGTGTCTATTTTCAGTATAACTTTAAGCTTCTAATATTGTTCACTTAATTCTAGTACATGGAAGGAAAATATTATACCTAGCCTTCCAAGAACACAATATGCAGTGGACACTCAAATATTGAATGAGTGAGTGCCCACTGCATATTGTGTTATTGGAACACTTTGGAAACACTTCTTCCATTTGTTCAACTTTCTCCAGTCATGTGGAAAATGGCTTTTTTCTTCAACTAAGAGTGGTACTTCCCAGTGCAGCTAAGGTCAAAAAGTGTTAAAAATGTGTGTTCATTGCAATCTCTAAGGTGCTTTTTGTCCATTTTTTAAAGACTACGTACTTCAAATGGATTTCAGACCTAGATCAGCAGTCAGGTTAAAGAATTTCAAAGTGAGATTAAACTAATTTTTAATTTATCATGCCTGATGATAAAATCCTATAGTTCTGGTTTGGTATGTCAAATGGAAAAGGCAGAGAAATTGATTGGCAATCCAAATGACATTTGGGAACTCACTTAGAACCTTCAAGATAGGATCCTGAGCCCAAGGAGCACCTACTCTTACTCATCTAGTCCTTGACATAGAAGAAATTACAGTTTGTTTTGGGGAAACAGTTTTAACAAGCTCGAACATTCAAATTTGCATTCAAGTATTTTTCTCTAGAAGAAACCCAGTTAAGTTCCCTTAGCTTCAGATCCATCAAGGAATAAACAAAATGAGATGGGTTAGGATTTCCCAAATGAACCAGCTACCCTAGTTACACAGGTCCTACTTTACTTGTGCACTGAGATCGTCCTGCAATTCTTCCAAAGTTAGGACAGGAAGCATAGTAGGAAAGAAAACTATGTAGTCGTCATATTTGTACCAATCGTGTGGACTCCTAGAGAGCAGTTCAGGCTACCAATGCTTCAGTAGCCCATTATTCCTTTCACTCAATAGAATGGCCCCAGTCATTCTGCTGAAATTGGAAGTTAGAGTTTCACAGTATCTCTAGCAGGAAAGATTCCCTTACATGGTTCCAGATCTTTTACATCCAGTATTGGACTTGATGAGCTACTTTACAAATTACATTTCCTAAACTAGTTGGGTCATGCTGCTGAGAGCTGTTTTCCAGAGCTAGTGGGTATGGAGTTTTATTCCAGGCTTCAGGGCAGGAAGTGGATAATAAAAATACATTTATAGATGGCACTAAGTGAGGTAGCCTAGACAACCGTAAATAAGAATAATCAAACTATCACGTTGTATTGGAGAAGACAGAATATTCCTCTAATTGAAGGGTAGCTGTCATAATTTACAGTTGTCATCAATGAAGGATTGTACTTTTTTTCTCCACAAAAGATTAAAGGCAAATACCTATTTTTTTTGTTTGTTTGTTTCTTGTTGATTCAAATTCCCTTTCCACACTGCAATCTTAATATAGATTTCTAAAGCATATGATAATATATTTAAAAGACCTATTCACAATAAATCTGTTATGTTTTTATACTGTCTCAAGGGTGACATGTAAAGTTAGTGGTTGCTCTACAGTAAGCATCTGGCAGTGGAGTGGCAATGCAGCATGACAAGGACCTGGACCAGAGTGTCAGCCCTGGGAATGTGCAGAAAAGGAGAATAGGAGAAAATTCAAAGGGAGAACTGGCGTTCTTAGCTCTCCATTGGCTTCTGGTTGGCAAAAGAGATGAAAGAATCAAAATGTTCATGGTTCCAGGCAAGTGTGACTGTGACCAATCAGAAGATGCTTAATTCTATTTTAGGTAAAGAACAAGCACAAGTAGACATGTGGCCTGTTTGGGCTTTGGGAAAGACAGGGGATCATCAGTTACTAATGTTGAGTGATGAATGAAGAAATAAGGTGCTTCGAGAAAAGTGTACAGACAGAGATTTAGGGAATACTGGCATTTTGGGAGATGAGAAGAGAAAGATTTGCAAAAGAGACAAAGAAGAAAAAAACTAGGAAAATACAACATCCACAGGACGACTGACTCTCAAAGGATTGCAATAGGATAAAAGTATTACAAAGAAAATAAGTGAAAATATATGATAATGTGGAAAGCCAGGATATAAGCCGAGGGGCCAGAACCTAGAAGAAAACTTTGCCATCTAGGAGCTGATAGCATCTGCAGTACCATGTGTTAGGCGGACATCCAATTTCATAGGAAACATGGTGTCCTGGAAGAAAAGACCAGAACAATCCAGCAACTAGTTGGTGTGCTGACATAGCAATCAGTTTTTTGAAAGGGACCATGCAGGGTAAGGGGTGCCCCTAAAAGTATCACTGTATAACTGGGATGGGGACTCCAGAAGAGAGGGTGATATTTAGAGAGCCTCGAATGAAACCAGGGATATCTGGTTGGAAAGCAATCTTGCAGTCTCTAAGAGAGACGCTGGTAAGTGCCAAGCAGTTCTAAAGAGTTTGAGATAAGGCACCAAACAGTGCTTGCAGGGGAGAAGGGGGAGACAGATTAGGCTGCATAATTGATAAATAAATGGGTAAAGAGAGAGGGAGAATGGTAGATTAGGAATCAACAGAGTAAAGCTAACTTTTTATTTCTCCAAGCAGCTGGAGGTCTGTACAAATAAAAAAGCCTCAGGAACCCCCTTCCCTGAGAAGGGGAGAGATGAAAGTAATTGAGAATAATGAAATCCTGGAGTTATGATAAATAAAAGTTTAGGTTGGTCAAAAAAAAAAGTTTGGAATGGCAACATTTGGAGCTATGATAAGGCAACATTGGGAGATAAATAACACGATGTCTTGACAACTGCAAAGGCCCTGATAGAGTTTAGGCATGATCACGTAGAAGGCTGCCTGGTGTGTGAGACTGTGAGAATTTCTCTAACAGTAGTGTGCAGGGTAAATTTTAAAAAGCAGATGGAGCCCTAACCCAAGGCTCACAACTTTGTAGCCAAAGTAAAGGGAATGAGAAATTTTCTGGAAGTCGCACACACTGAATATGTATGACCTTGACCTCGGGCAAATCGTAAACCCCTCTAAGCACCAACCATTTGATAAATGTGGAAATAAGGAGACAAAGTGTTAAAGCTCCTTATGTAATTGCTGGTGCAAAAAAAAAAAAAAAAAAAGTAATTTTTACACTTTCTAACCGAATATAGTCTATGGCCTCTTCAGAGGAGGAAATGCTGCAATAATAGACACGTGAAAAAACATGTGTTCAGTGAATAAATGAGTGAATAACTGAATTAGCGTAACATTTATTTAACAACAGCATTTTATTTGGTGCCAAGATTATACAGCCAGATATTTCCTGTTGTGTGTACAAGTTCTCTGAACTTGAACAAAAAGATTTTTCTTCGGAAATCAAGCCATATTTTATAATCTCTTTATTTTTGAGTGTATAGATAAAAGCACACGCTTAAAGCAGGAACTACTGCTTTGACACATTTAAGTAATAGGCTTAGAGAGCTGGAAGGACCTCTGGTGACCGACTCTAGTGCTATCTTTTTTAGATGTGAAAACAGCCTGCAAAAATGTTAAGTAGCTTCCTCAGGATCAAGTACTATTGGAGCCAGCAATGGTAGTCAATCCTGTATAGAAATGACTTCGGTTGTAGATCTGTGACCTGCCTTACTTACCTTCCTCTACCGAAGGTACTTTGTAATTCTTAATACATGAATATTGACATTCATTTTAAATACTATTGTTTGTTCAACTATTCCATGAAGAATATTCTTTAAATGAACATTGTAGTACTAACAGGGAAAATATTTTTCCCTTTTAGAAACTCTTAATAGCTGGCAAAAGATAGTAATTTCTATGACTTTTCTTTCTTCCAAAGAAGTTAAATTCTGAAGAAGGTGTTTCTCTTGGAGTTAAACCATATATTGACTTGATCTTTAAAGGAGCTAATAAATGAATAGATCAAGTAAGAAACAAATTAGTATTTAGCCCATTCAGTTGCAGCACTGTGGTTTCTTTCCAGATCTGAAAATGTGAGAAATATTTCCTGAAATCAAGCAAGTGGGAGTGGGAAAGAGTATATATAAATGTTACATGAGGAATCCAAAATCATCATCATCATCATCATCATCACACACACACAAATACATTTACTATTTCACACACAGTTTCATTACACTTGGTAAATTCATTAGGGCAGGGCAAATGTATTCATCCAGACATTCAAATAAGCACAAACAGCTGTGCAGTCTTTAAATCTACCATGTTAAACAGGCCTAGCACTCTGTTTATATGCCCCAAAGAGCCTGAACCAAGACAGATGTAAGTAGGAGCAGCAGGATTTGACCCTAACTCTTGAAAATCCTGCCCTGCTTCAGAGATGAGGCATATCTTCAGCTTTGCAAGCACACTATTGTGTGTGTGTGTGTGTGAGTGAGAGAGAAAATGGTTAAAATTAACGTGAATTTGGTTTCCCCCTCCTCGTATTTCTTTGTCTATATTAATATGCTTTTTAATTGTTAATATTATCATTAGAAAGGTGATGGTTTCATGAATGAATGATGAGGGAGAAAAGAATTTTGATATTTAAAATTGCTGGCCTGTGATTGACCATTTTCTGCCTGAGTCATGTATGTGCACTGAGAGGTTGAAGTGTACTGTATGTGCTTCTTCAGGCATTTCCTATTTATCTGAGACACTTTTGAGACAGAGAGGTGACTGGAGAAAATGAAGGGTTCTCATTTATTTTTATGAACAATTCTCTATGACTCATTACTCCCACAATTTTTGAATATCTACAATCTTCTCTCTCAGTTGTCTTAACCTCCACGCTGATGGTCCTGATTCAGAGCTACTTCATTTACTACTCAAACACAGCTTGGGGAAGGGAAGGGGGATGTAAGGCAGTAGAGGCTCAATTCCCCTTGTTATTATACATGGCTATTGCTGTTTACCCTAGGGAAGAGGGTTAGTTTGGCCCTACTAGATAAAGAGCATGTTAAAAAGGCCTCCCAAATTTACAAGTAAAAAACAAACATTTTATGAGTAAAAAACAAGCAAACATATCCTTTGCCCAGTAAACATTTTTTTAAAATGAGCAAGGGATATGAACAGACACTTTTCTTTTTTTAATTCTTTATTCATTTATTTATTTATTTTTATCAACTTTTATTTTAAGTTCTAGGGTACATGTGCAGGATGTGCAGGTTTGTTACATAGGTAAACGTGTGCCACGGTGGCTTGCTGCACAGATCAACCCCATCACCCGGGCATTAAGTCCAGCAAACAAACACTTTTCAAAACAAAATATATGTGTGGCCAACAAGCATATGAAAAAAATGCTCAATGTCACTGATCATTGGAGAAATGCTAATCAAAACCACAATGAGATACCATCTCACACCAGTCAGAATGGCTATAATTAAAACATCTAAAAATAACAGATGCTGGCAAGATTGTGGAGAAAAGGGAACTCTTATACCCTGTTGGTGGGAGTGTAAATTAGTGCAATCATTGTGGAAAGCAGTGTGAAGATTCCTCAAAGAGCTAAACATAGAGTTGCCATTCAACCCAGAAATTCCATTACTGGATATGTACCCAAAAGAATATAAATGGTTCTACCATTAAGACACATGTACACATATGTTCATTGTAACACTATTCACAATAGCAAAGACATGGAGTCAAACTAAATGCCCATCAGTGGTAGACTGGATAAAGAAAATGTGGTACATGTATTCTATGGACTACTACACAGGCATAAAAAAGAATGACCTTATATCCTTTGCAGGAACATGGATGGAGCTGGAGGCCATCATCCTTAGCAAACTAACACAATAATAGAAAACCAAATATTTCATGTTCTCACTTGTAAGTGGGAGCTAAATGATGAAAACACATGGATGCAAAGAAGGGAACAACAGACACTGGGGCCTACTTGAAGGTGGAGGTTAGGAGGAGGGAGAGGAACAGAAAAAAATAACTGTTGGGTCCTAGGCTTAGTACCTGGGTAACAAAATAAACCTGTACAACAAACCCCTGTAACATGAGTTCACCTATATAACAAACCTGCACATGTACCCCTGAACTTAAAAGTTATTTTTAAAAAGGCCTCCTTTGGTCTTGGAGATTTGTATACAAACACAGGCCATTTTCCATTGATCCTCAGATGAAGGGACCCTGCAGTTGTTTAACCCTGACTTCACATACCAAAGGAAGTCTAATTATTTGGTGTGTGCTAAACATCCTCAGTGTGGTGCTGCTGTTCAGCCACATTAAACTCACAGGACAAGTCTGCACCCTATGTAGTACAGATTGAGTGTCCTTAATCCAAAACTCCGAAATCCAAAGTATTCCAAAATACATAACTTTTTGAGTGCTTGCGTGATTCTCAAAGGAAATGTTCATTGGAGCATTTCCAATTTTGGATTTTGGATTAGGGATGCTCAACCAGTAAGTATATGCAAATATTTCAAATTTTCAAAAAAAACCTGGAGGCCAAAACACTTCTGGTCACAAGCATTTCAGATAAAGGATATTCGAACCTATCAATTTACTTTTTGATGCCTCCTAAACACAGCTACAGCTGTTATGTATTTGTCACAGAAACCAGAATTTTCTTTAATGTAGAGATTTATTTAATTTAGATAGTTTGCAAAGATGTAAGCATAAGAATGTTCCCTGAAACATTGTTTTGTCATTTTAAAAGTCTAGAAAAAACATAAAACTATATTACTAGCATCTAGTTAAATCAATGATGGCAAAACTGTCCAAGGGAAAACTGCACCCTTTGAAAAGAATGAGGTGGATATGCATGACATGGTATAGCATGATTTCTAAAATGAAAAAAAAACAACAAAAAAATCAAGGTGTAAACCAGTATGTACAACACATACAGGTATCCACTTAGTAAATTAAAAAATACACACATACTTTGGGAGGCCGAGACGGGCAGATCACGAGGTCAGGAGATCGAGACCATCCTGGCGAGCATGGTGAGACCCCGTCTCTACTAAAAAAATACAAAAAACTAGCTGGGCTAGGTGGCGGGTGCCTGTAGTCCCAGCTACTCGGGAGGCTGAGGCCGGAGAATGGCGTAAACCCGGGAGGCGGAGCTTGCAGTGAGCTGAGATCCAGCCACTGCACTCCAGCCTGGGCGACAGAGCGAGACTCCGTCTCCAAAAACAAAACAAAACAAAACAAAAAAAACACATAGTAGGTTGTTCTCATTCTGTTCCATAAAGTCACTGCAAATACTGAATTAGCAAATACTGACTCATTGTCCTAGTGGAAATACAGGGTTAGGTCCTGTGAGCCTTTGGTTATAACATTTTCATCAATGGATCAATACATAACCTTGTTTTATGTGTGTTTCTGTTTGAAGATACATTATTTAATATATATTGTTGATTCATTAACCCTGAACTCACAGTCTGTAACACATACCTGAATGTCATTTATCTTACATGTATTTTCTCCATAAGGCACATCACAGCCTTCCTGTGCTTAGGAACGCTAGATCGCCTTTCAGCCTGGTTCAGTGTTAGCTGGGAACATATGTGAGAGGAGACTCAAATTTTTGGCTGGTCAGCACATGTCTGCAAATGACCTCAAAAGTACTGTATTAACTTAGAGGTTACAAATCAATTTTGAGTAGACAAATTCTCAAATATGAAATCCACAAATAATGAGGATCAGCAATACATAGCATGTATGCATGTATATAAATGGAAAGTTTCTGGAAGGATTGAACTACGCGATGAAAGTTATCTTTGGCGAACAGGGCTATGGGGCAGGAATGAGACAAGGTGCACCTTTTATCGTAACCCTCTTTGCCCTACTTGACTTTTTTACTGTGTGCATTCCATAGTGATTCTTATTCTGTATCTCCTCCTTTTGTACCACCATCACTATCATCGCCATTCTCTCAGCAAGCCCGTGCATTTTCTGAAGAACTGTAGGGACAAGGTTTTATTTGAGCCAAATTGCTCCTAGTGAATATTCTCCGAATCAGTCTCCTGGAAAAGTTGGTCTACATGATTTTGCAAATTGCGAGTATTTTACAGATTATAAGTATGATACTTAGAACATGAATTCTCAGGATAATTTGTGTCACACAATATTACCCCATATCCCAGCATGCTGAGATGACCTGGACTTTGGGTAGTTTTTATCTGTCAAATACTCTTATTTAGAGGTCATGCAGAGTGGTTCGTGCCTGTAATCTCAGCACTGTGAGAGGCTGAGGTGAGTGGATTGTGTTGGAGCCTGGAGTTCAAGATCAATCTGAGCTACGTAGCGAGACCTTGTCAACAACAACAACAATAACAACAACAACAAAAATTAAACATAGTCGCTGGGTATGGTGGTGCATGCCTGTAGTCCTAGCTACTTGGGAGGCTGTGGCGGGAGGATCACCTGAGCTCAGGAATTTGCAGCTTCAGTGAACAGTGATGATGCCATTACACTCCAGCCTGGGTGATAGAGCAAGACCCTGTCTCAAGAAAAAAACACACACACATACACACAAAACAAACCAAGAAAAATCCCCACCAAATACTCTTACTTACATTCTTACACAGGTTGCCAGAATGGAAGTTTAATAAGTAGGAAATGAATAATATTAATAAGACAACAATAAGTATTAAGTCAGGATATGACATATGGTATGGAAGTACTCTTCAGGTTGAATTCCCGTTTTTGGTCTACCTGCATCTCCCTCATAGAAATGAGAGGAAGGGAAGCGGCAGTGAGTCTCTGGGTTTGGTCCTTACTGGCTTTGCACAGGGCCCCCTCAGAGTCCAGAGCATTCCGTTGTGGTTTGTCCTTATCATGCTTGGCTTCTGGAATGAGTTTGAAATCTTGCTAGTTTTAACTTGTAACTTTAGAAGATTGGAAAAGGTTTTAATTTTTGTTTGTTTCTTTCTTTGCATATCTCATGGTGAGTCCTTTAATGAAAGGAAAGCCTGAAGAGAATGTAACTACTTACCTCCCTGAAAGGCATTTTTTTCTTACTTAATGTAGAGATTTCCACTTCCTCCCAGGTACTTCATGTGATGTACTGTGCTCCTAGTTAAAAGCAAGCTGAAGCCAAGCTGACTGACAGTAGATCAAGAAAATGATGTATAAGGCATGGCCAATTATAGATGGGATACATTCATATTAATGGTCTCCCGTGGACTGTCACCCCATGTCCATTGTTAATCTGTAATCTGAAATAATTCAAATTTCTATATAATTGGGTTTCTGACAGCAGGATCCCATCCATCATACTACAGCTTCTCAAATATTGAGAATATTGTCTTTTAAATATGTTTGTATACATATACACATATGCAATATATAATGTAACTGTGTGAAAAATACATCTTCATTTGATAAAGAAAAGTCAACAGGCTTATAAAGAATAACTTTAGCAACAAATGATGAGTTTATTTTAAAAATAAATTTTGTAAATGTATGGACCTCTAAAAATAAAAATACTAAAATTTCTTATATGTTTGTTTTCCTTACCAAATATGACAGTTATCCACAAGTGGAACAGATTGTAGTTATTGCTGATCTTATGTCTAAAAAACTACATGGATTTGGAAAAAAAAAAGCATATGGTTATCTATTGGTCTACATAGTTTACTGTTGCATGGGTAGACAGAAGCCTTCAGTAAAACTAAAGGGACCTTTTCTGATCAAACCCTGTGTATGGCTGATATATGTCCTGCCAATCCAGTCTTGCTTGAGTTTAAGGGTGCCTTCTTGCCTGGATCAATTTCTCTGTGATTGGTTTAATGTCATTTGCCCCATAAGCATACATTGCAGGGTGCTGCCCAAAGGCAAGTACACAGCTTAGGTACATCATCTCATTTGTAAATCACCATCCGGCCATGTCTATGAGCACTGATATATGAATCATCATTATTTATACACTTTAATCACATTTGAAGGAGTTCTTCTTGCTTACTAACCCTATAAAACTCTCAAATGAATTAGAATCCTCAAATTCACATAACTATCCTATCCATTTCCTGTAGGCAGAGCCATATGCAAAACTAACCCATTATTGAGAGGTACTTGGTAAACACAGACACAGAACAGACTCTAATCATGTCTTGTAAATCTGGGATCCATTATAAATAATAAATAAAGTTTTATTGAAACACCATTATGCACATTGATTTATTTACTGTCTGTGACTATTCTTACATGACAACAATAGAGTTGAGTAGTAACAACAGTGATATACAGCTCAAAAAGCTGAAAATGTTTACTATCTGGCCTAGGCCAGAAAACTATGCTTTCTGTCATGTATCCTTGCCATGTAGGCAGGTGACATATGCACATGGTTACATAAATTTCCAGAAGTTTGTAAACCAAGGGGTTTAAGAACCTTAGTTAAGAAGCTCATGTATAGGCACATTACCTTAGATAAATTTGGTCAAATCCTCCAGTGAAGACAACTAATGGTGCAGTTTCTGTGAAAACACACAGGACTCTGGAAATGGAGCTACAGACCCAGTAAAGAGTTTGTACAACTCAGTGAGACCTCCTAAATTCATTCATTTACATACTCTGCTAACCACCATCAATCTTGGTGTACACAAATGACCAGAATATACAGAATTTATCTTTGCTTTAATTGTTTTGTAATGGTTCTTGAATGCTTCTTTAACGAATAAAACTACTGGACATAGAAAATTCTTCAGCTTGTACAATCATTTAGGATGGTGTAATTCAGATGAAGCATTTCATGTGAAAAGGAAACTCAGTCAGATGACAAGCAAATTCTTGGCATCCAACCCTGACCACCAATGCAGAATATGACTAAGAAATAACATTTTTAGTAGAAGGTCACAGACAACATGAACTTAACACATTTTTATTCACCTGGTGGCAAATAGAAATGAAATCCCAGAAGTTTGGTTCCTTGAATAAATATTGCAGTGACTGACACATCTAAATATATTTAATACAAACACTCTCTCATTGCAAGTGCTATGTTTTTTTCTGACCGTTACATATTTTTACTCATTGTTTTTACAGCTAGTGACTCTTTTATAATGTTAAACTCCATCTTCCATTTTTCTGAAATTATGTTTGTATAGTTATTGGTTTGATGGAATAACTAAAATGCACCTATGTGAGACATAAACTAAGTTTCCTTTTCCTGTCTTGTTTCTTATAATTTAATCTGTATTAGGTCATTCAACTGGTAATTGTTATTCTAATAATTTCCCCTATTTTCTTTTCTTTAAACGGGCGGGCTAGATAAAGTGTATAAAAACAGTGACTCATAGACATGCATTTTGAAGTAACCAATATAAATGGTACATTCTGGTTATACTACATTTTAAACAACTGCTTAGTCAAATGAAATGCAAAAAGTAAAAAAGAAAGAAAAGTATTTCAAAGACCTTGAAATGTGTGCTTCAAGCTGACTTTCAGAACAGGTCCACATTTATATAGCTGTGTAAAAAAGAGGGGGAAAAACACAGAAATTCCAAAATATTTTTCAAACTGGCTTAGACATCTTGACACTTTACTGTTTTTTTCTGCCAGGAGAGTAAATGAGTGGTTTGCCCTCTGGGGAAAAATCCGTTTAAAAGTGAAAATATTTTTAATGCATATCTTTTTACAAAAAAGAAAGGGAATAGTTCTTAGTAGTGGCGGGGTGGGTAGGATATATGTGTATGAAAGGGCACAGTGAAATGTATTAGTATAGGGTCTTGTTTACTTGTAATTATTTTCTTCCTTTTTGTCATTCCTCACACATTTACGTGGTTAGCACTGGTGATACAAAGAAGAAAGAAATATTCCTAGCCTTCACGTGGTTTCAGTCTAAAGGGAGAGCACTCAGGAAAAACAGTGTGCATCAACTTAGAGATGCTATGAGAATGAAATGTGCAGTAACTACTCCCACGGGCAGAGGAGAGGATGGTCAGAGGAGGTCATGTTTAAATTGGGTCAATTAAGGTTGCAAAGGATCAGCCTATTTTAAGAGGACAGGTGGGAACGAATAGGAACAAAGGCCAAATGCAGGAGATAATATTTTGTAAACTGTTTTGTGAGTGATAAATTGTACCTTCTGTGTGGAGGTAAAGTATGAGGGGAGATTGCTGCCTTCTTCCTGTCTTGTTCTCATATATTTGTTCATGTATTTAACATAGCTACTCCCTTATCATATTATAATTACCTGATTACCTTTTAACCTGCTCTATGAAGTCCTTAAGAGTAGGAGCAGAACTTTATCCATCTGTTTTCCCTAGAGCCTAACAGGTCCAGGCAGCTGGTGGATACAAAATGAAGACTCTTTTAGCTGAACTGAGTAAATGAAAGGATGGACAGATGGATGGATAGATAGAAACTCTGTAATTACAAAGAAACGTATTTGGGCTATGACTCCTTCAGTGGAAAAAACAACATAGCAGAAAAAATGCAATACATGGGGTGTGGTAGAATTGTAAAAATATTTTTACTAGAAATACTCTTGGACTTTATGACAAATTAGAAATTATTTCCTTCTATGCCTGGCCCTTCCAAAATTTCACATTCATGCATACACTAGTATACTTGTTAAATTGTTGGACGAAAATCTCCTTTGATTTTGAAGTCTATTATTTTGTTGAGATGACAGTTTTTAACTAGTAATGAAAGTTTTCCAATGAAAACACTCTAATTTTGCAATGTGTACCTCAATTATGTGAAAATAAACAGCTGAGTACACTGGAACAATCTTAATTCCGTTCGACTCCTTAAAATGATATTACATATCAAAGAGTACACCTTTAAACTACTAATGGAGGAAAAATAAAATAACTCAAGGAGAGCAGGCAGACAGCTGGAATTTTTGGGAAATGTCTGTGGTATTTGGGTTTATTTTTAAGGGAAAGAAAAATTTCTCATTAAATTTTGTAACACAATAACACTTTTAAAACTTATACTCAATAAGAATCTTTATAATGCTGTTGTAAAACTCAGATTATGTTTTATTCATGAATTACAGATTTCTTTTTTGATGACAGTGGTTAGGATAAGAAGCAGGCTTTTATAAGCTTCATTTATCTCTCTTAATTACCTCCTTCTCCTGTCTCAGTGCTCACACTTACACTCACTTTAAAATTTTTTTTATCTTTCGTGGGATCTATATCTAAATAACACCACATCATATGTAAATTAAGAAACATTCCAAATATTCTCTGGGATATTGAAAGGAAATCAAACAAAACATTCTGTAATGTGTAGGCAACTTTAAAAGTGCTTGAGGCAGAAGCAAAAAAAAAAAACAAAAAGGGAGAGAGAAAGAGGCTTTCTAGCCTGTGTCTTTTTTAGTTAGATGTTTCAGAAGATGAAGAAGTTTTAATTATGTGCTTCCTTAGAGTGGGATATTAATTCCTCTGAATCATTCTCTCCAACTTTGAGTCCCACTCTCATTTTTCTCTCCCTCTTCTTTTCTCCCAGTTTCTCCCCTCCCTCTTTACCTTTTCTCCTCCCTCCTTTGCCTCCCTCCCCTCTCCGTCTCCCACAAAAAGTCAGAATTACTTGGTGGTGATTTCCTAGAATTGAGCAGGATTGAACTGGGGGTCACTCTGGCTTTGTGCTGTTCCCATTCTCATCTAACCTGAATATCCTTGGATCCGTAAGACTTTTTCTGATCCATATCACAGCCTTTTTCTCTCCTCACCCTGGCCATTGGGATTTCTCGTGGGCCTTTGGAGAGGTAGAAGGCACGCTTGTGAATGTGAAAAGAGCTGTATTCCTGTATTCTGTTTTAACCCTGAAGAGAGCACTGTGCTAGTGAGGAAAGAACACCCAATCCTAGTCAAAGGACTGAGTTCAATTCAGCCTCACAAGAGGCTCTAAGTATGATCTTAGACAAGGAAACTTCAGGCCCCTGTTTTCCCATCTAGAAAATGAGAATGGTTAGAACTATATCGCACTGAGGATTATGTGAATTGATCTATCTATCAATTGATCTATCTATCTATCTATCTATCTAGCCATGCACCCAAATGTTGTTTACAGCATTCTGTGATGAATTCCCTATTTCAGTTGGTACCATTTATTCACAGACAATCACAGGTATTCAGAGATTGTAAGAACGATGGTAGCAATTGCTTACTATAGTTTGTTTATTCCATAAGAGTAGCTTTCATTTATTTTTAAAAGAGAGACCTCTCGCTTGGATTTTCATTATAATATGTTTCACCTGCCACATTTTCTGAATTTTTCCATGTCTCGAAGCCTTTGTGTTGGTGTTTCATAACCAACCTGCAAGTTGTCAGAATCAGTGGAGCATGCCATTTACAGTATGTCTTAGATAAACTCAATGATTCTTTCCTTCCCGAGTGCTTCAAGTTTTAGCTTTAAAGATCCTCCTTTGTTTGGATAGATTTTCCATTAGTGTCTGCTTATGTAATTTTATCTCCATTTCTAATTGTGAAATTTGTTGCATAGATGTAAATTTTCTTTCAGTATTATTCAGAGAGAAGATAATGGTTGATACCCGAAAGAGGAAGCTAAAAATGTCTTTTAAAATTCTTACTGTATTTTGGCAATTTTTACCAATGACATTATTTTATGGTTGTGGTCATTATACTGTTTATTAAAAATATTTATTTGAAATTACTGCATGAATGTCAATCTCTGAATAACATTTTTGCAAATATAGCATGTTATTTTGTCAGTGTAAATGTGTCCTAAATACTAATTCATGCTGTTAAATGTGGATACAAAAATAGTTAATTCTCTTGCTAAGGATACTCATTTATCAAAGCAAAGTACATTTTAATATTTTTCAAGACAATTATATTTAAATATTTATTAGAGAAACTGTTCTAGGAGAAAAATTAAGATAAGGTATTATGTATTTTACTCTGTTACAGACACATACATATTTGGATATCAGATAGTTTCATATCTAATTACATATGTTTGTACTCAATAAATATTAGGAAAACTGTTTTCTCATCTGTAAAATAGAAATAATAGCATCTTCTCATTGAGTTACTTTGAAAATCAATAAAAATAATACACACATAAAGGACTTAACCTAGTGTCTACCATGTGGTAAGCACAAAATGAATACTTGATGCTGTAACTGAGTACATGCTATAAATATAACCCAGAGTAAGACAATAGGAACATAATAATAGGAATGATCAACATTTTAGATAGGGGAAAACAGAAGGGAAATACAGAGAAATGACATCATTGTGTTTGAGACCATATGGTATTAGAATTGGAATAGAAGGAAACTGGAGTTAAGGGAGGGAACTGGAAGAGTGTTGGGGGTTGGGAATGAAGAGGTGATGCTAAGTTGTGTTTGGGAATATATTGGATTAAAGTGATAGAAGGTAATTGTAGTGAAGATGGACTGTAGTCATCTCATGGATTGGACCAGAACTTTAATGTTGTTCATTTCATTTTCCAAGAGATATTTACCGTGGGTTAATACTGTGTGCTAGAGACTGCGCATTGGTGCCGTAACCAAGGTACAGTAAACCAAGGATGAAAATACATACATTTGTGAGTCAGTTTTCTGAGTGAAAGCTAGAAATGAGAAACAGTGTACTAGGCATGAAGTGTTGGTTCGCGATCACAAATAGGAGAGGAGAAAAGAAGGAAGTCCCCAATGACACAAGACTAGAGGCTGAAGGCATATCAAGAGGGTGCTGCACGAGGGGAGAAGACAACATTGAGACATTGTGACTTTCAGAAGAATCACTTTTATATAAATTGAATGCTTTCTAGAGCTTAAGATCATTCTTATATGTTTCAGTAACAGAAAATGGAGATAAAGATAGATTATTCTTGGCTTTTATCTACCATATTTACACATGAAAATGATTATACACATCTACTTATTCTAGTATGATATTATTTTCATTAAAATAAAGATATTGAAGCAATTGTTCAATGAATAAAGAAAACTGTACTTTTGACTAAATTGTAATTAAGTATGCTTGAACATTTTTAAATGCTTAGTTCTGTAATTTTCTGCACAATTTGTGTAAACCAGATATATTTCCAATAAACACTGCTTACCTTCTTTTTGTTTTTATGTTTAATAGCCAAGGTCTGTCTGTCTTTTTCTTTCTTTCTTTCCCTTCCTTCCTTCCTTCCTTCCTTCCTTCCTTCCTTCCTTCCTTTCTTTCTATCTTTCTTTCTTTTCAGAAAAGAAAAAACAAGCATTAGATTCTTGTTTCAGTAGCTATGTGCAAACAAAATGGAAAAAAATGGAGAAAAGTCCTCCACAATAAATTGTAATGGACATGTAATCTGTATAACGCAAAACTTAGTCACCAAAGGAGACTTGAAATGCTGCTAGATCAGTTCAAATCAGCAAATATTTATTGACTTCCCATTTTTTAGCTCTATGTTAGGTGATACAGACCACAAGCTCACAATCTTCAAATTAAGGAGACAGTTATATAAATGACATAAAGGAGAATCTGTCCATCACCGTGAGACATCCAAATGGCTATGAAGATTCCAAGGAGAGACAGAGCATCTGATTGAGAGAGAGCAAGAAGAAATTCCTAGAGAAGGTGGAATTAGAGAGGAATGGGGAGTAAGAAATGAGAATAATGCCATGCTGCAGATGGGGAACAGCATGGGCAAAGACATGGAGACAAGCTTGGTGTGTGATGTTCCTAGGGAATTATTGTCCTGTTGACTGAAGAAAAAGGGACATAAAAGTGGAGGACTGATAGGAGATTTGGATAGAGAGGAATATGTGGGGATATACTATGAGTGGTATCATGAGGAAATTCTGATTGATTCAATAGGCAATAAAGAGCCATTAATGGATTTTGAGTAGGGGAATGATATTACTGGAGCAGCAATTTAAAAGACTGATATGACAGCAATGCATAGCATATTCTGGAATGAAGACAAATGGCAATTGGAGAAACTGGCTGGGAACCTATTGTTATAGTTTAGCAATTAATGAAAGTCTGAACCAGTTTGGAATGAAAATGAAAGAACGTATATATGAGTCTTCCAAGATGCAGATATTCAGAAACATTCCATACATCCAAAGTTCACGTCTGTATAGTATTTTAAATTTCCATTTGCCCTCAGATATTTGGCACAGATCTGAGAACAGCCTTATTGGCACAGGTGATTCTCAGCTGCAGAGCACCACTTTTGTCTGTATTAATGGTGTCTTCTCTTCTTTACAAGGCCACCAAAGTGGATGCATAATTAAAATTTGTTGCTGTTTCTACTCTACTTGTCCTGGACACTCATGCGGCCAAATATCACTGGGAACCCAGGACCACACAAAACAGTATGGTGTTATGAACTGGTGGCCCCAGGAGTTTTAGAAAGTCTTCTTAATTACTTTAGAAAGGCAGCAGCTCTCCTCACCCACTGTAACTTGAACATTGCATGTTTGCCCTCTAGGATCAGTCCTCAAATGCATCTCTACCTAGTATTCCATCAGGAGCAACTGATATATTTGAAAATGTATTGCTTTATTTAATTTTCATAAAGCTCAGTTTCCCACATAGTAAAGACAATAATCTCTGAGCAAAGATAATTTCAGTTATTCTTATCACATTGTTTATTTATCTATTATATCTTGGCAATATTAAAATACATTTAATTATAATAAAACATTTAACACAAGTAACTAGAAAACAAAAATCTTTGTCAACTGATCATTCTTAGTCTTGCTTTTATCTGCCTTTTACCTAATAAAAGCAAATTTAGTTTTCTTCATTTATGAATCCAATAAACATCATAGACTCAACTTCCTGATATTTATGCTCTATGAGGGTTTCTCCACCACACAAATTTATGTCCACTGAGAGCCTCTTATCTCTGGCTCTGACACTTTTGGCCTGGAGCTAATCACTGCCATTGACCATTGCATCTGGGATGCATTAGACTCTCACTAGGTGCTTCAAGATTTTATTGTACAACACCATATAACACATTATTTTATTAATAACCCAAATCCTGTGAATCAAGGTACATTTTAAAGCCTAATGAAATGATGGTTTGGGAGGCCAAGGTGGGAGGATCACTTGAGGCCAGGAGTTTGAGACCAATCTCAGCAGCACAGTGAGACTCCATCTCTACAAAAATAAAAAATAGAAAACATTAGCTGGGTGTGGTGGTGAATGTCTGTAGTCATAGCTACTCAAGAGGTTGAGGCAAGAGGATAGCTTGAGCCCAAGAGTTTGAGGTTATGGTGAAGTATTATTGCACCACTGCACTCCAGCCTGAATGACACAGCAAGACTCTTCCTCTAAAACTAAAATAAACAGAAATAAAATAAGATAGAAAATAAAATTAAAATGATAGCATGGGAGACTACTCACATTTCACAAATTTGTTTTAGCCTCTACACAAATACTAGTAATTAAATCATATTTTTTAAACTGTAAGAAGTCTTAGAAATGTAGATATGATTTTCCATATTTAAGAGAATCACTTACAATTTTTTCTCATCCTCTATAAAATGTATCCCGATTAATTCACCCAGTTGACAAATAGATACTTTTTCAATGAAATATGTTTAAGTATTATAGTGCACTTTTTCGGACCACAAGAGGTTATTTATTTTACTTCAGAAGGTTTTGAAGTTTGCCTCATAGACTATAAGTGCCTAAGGGAAGAAACAGGGTCTTGTGCACCTGCAGTGGTTCCTGGGAGATGCTCAGAAGTTTACTCAGAGTTGCATAATGTGCCAAGACTATAAAAAGTTTTTCCTCAAACTAAAGCCTTTGTAGATAGAAATCTAGAGCTTATTTGCAAACGATGCTATGCTATGTTATAGTTACAACTTACTTTTATATTTATCAAACTTGTATAATTGTTACAGTTTTATAAGAGAATTTAATGCAGCCTATAAAGCAGCATTAGTTTATCTTTGATATTCCCAAATCTACCTGTTCTCACTTGTTACTCGTACTTTGTGACTTCTCCAACCTCATTTTTCTTGGGAAGGTCCACAGAGTCTGATGCACTGAGGCCACATTAAGATGTAAATGATTACCAGATTTCTGAAATATTTGCATTTTAATCCACAACTTAGATTCAAGTGAGTCATAGCTATGTTTTGTATTCTGGGTATCTGCAGGCCAGGAAGTGTGATGGGCAGCCCAAGAAGTTCTCCTGAAACTCTTGAAATCCTTCCCTTTGGGGCTTAGAACCTTGATAAAGATTCAGTCTGAATTCCAAAATGTCTGTTTTGAAAGAATAAATGCCCAGGAAGACCCTTTGAAAATAAAGTGAGTTTGTTCTATAAATTAGATATTTATGTTTGTCAAGTTAAATAGTTAATAACTTCATTTTTAGTGATGTGTAAACAATTTACATTTATTTATTTATTTATTTATTTATTTATTTATTTATTTGAGACAGAGTCTTGCTCTGTCACCCAGTCTGGAGTGCAGCGGCATGGTCTTGGCTCACTGCAACCTCCGCCTCCCAGGTTCAAGTGATTGTCCTGCCTCAGCCCCCCAAGTAGCTGGGATTACAGGCGCCCACCACCACGCCCAGCTAATTTCTATATTTTTAATAGAGATGGGGTTTCACCATGTTGGTCAGTCTGGTCCCAAACTCCTGACCTCAAGTGATCCAGCCGCCTCAGCCTCCCAAAGTGCTGGGATTACAGGAGTTAGCTACCACGCCCGGCCACAATTTAATTTAAAATACAAGAGTAGATAGAACAGGTATAGGGGCAAAAGAAAGCCCATGGAGAAGTGTCTTTCATTGCACATTCTCTCTACTAGCATGCTGCTTCCATTCCATATTCTCAATCTTTCAGCGCATTCTCTCTACTAGCATGCTGCTTCCATTCCATATTCTCAATCTGTCAGCACATTCTCTCTACTAGCATGCTTCTTCCATTCCATATTCTCAATCTTTCAAGTTCCTACATTCCTTTAGATTCATCTAAAGTCTAATCTTCTCTGAAGTCCATCTGGTACTTTACATATTTAGTTACTGACTCTGTGTTTCCCCAGTACCTTGAGAGAGTGTTTAGTAGAACACATGGGATATTCTCCCTCAAACATGATGTCTCCCCTACCAGGCTTTTCTCGGCTCAGGCTTTGTCTTTTCATCTTTATTCCCAGTGCCAAGTGTCTGACTGGCTGAATAAATAATTACCACCAAGTTATTCATGGCTATAGGCATTTGCTAGTTTGAATTGTGGGAGCGCTATTCATGTTTGATTCTTAAGCAATGATTAGTGATCCTTGGGTCAACAGTTGAGATCTGTGCACTGAACTTCTCTCCTTCCTGAGAAGAACTGACCACTTCTTGTATTATTGCCCAAATATATTTCTTTCTCTCTCTCTCTTTTTTTTTTTTTTTTTTTGAGACAGAGTCTCACTCTGTCAGCCAGGCTGAAGTGCAGTGGCATGATCTTGCCTCACTGCAACCTCCGTCTCTTGGGCTTTAACAATTCTGCCTCAGCCTCCCAAGTAGCTAGGATTACAGGCATGTGCCACCACGCCTGGCTAATTTTTGTGTTTTTAGTAGAGACAGGGTTTCACCATGTTAGCCAGGCTGGTCTTGAACTCCTGACCTCAGGTAATCCACCCGCCTCAGCCTCCCAAAGTGCTGGGATTACAGGTGTGAGCCACCACGCCCAGCCTACCCAAATATATTTCATGATATACATTTCTTAGAATCATGAATTTTTTTACAGTGATTCATGGCTTTAAAAATTAATGTGAGATTTCTAAATATATTTAGAATCCAGACAATCCCAAAGTGTGCTATACATACAGCTTAGCAATTAGGCAGATATCGTAAGGATTTTTTAAATGTCTCCATTAAGGGGAAAAATTAGTTTACCTACATTTAAGATTGCCTTCTTGCAACTTTCCATCTCTCATTTCAGCCTTATTCTGCACAATACAATTTAATCAACAGTAATCCACTTTTAAATTTCCACCCATATCTCTCCTCTTGTTTATCCAACTGTCTTATTAATATTTCCAATGATGTCTATAGACATTTCTGCCTGAATATGTGCAATGCCGACTTCCTGGTTGTCCTCATCCCCTCATTCCAAACTTGCACCTATATAATCATCTTCATCTAGGTATCTCGCCACACCTGGCTCCATTTTTCTAGCCACTCAGACAAAAACAACCCAACACAAAGACAAATAAACAACCATCTATCTTAGTTCATTTGTGCTGCCATAACAAAATACCATAGACTGGATAATTTATAAATAATATAAATTTATTTCTCAGATTTCTGGAAGCTGGGAAGTCCAAGATCAAAACACCAGCACATTTAGTGTCTGGTGAGGGCTACTCTTTGCTCCCAAGATGGTGCCTTGTTACTGTGTCCTCTGAAGGGAACTAGTGCTGTGTCCTAACGTGGAAGAAAGAATGGAAGGGCAAAAAAGGGATTAGGGTGCTCCTTTCAACCTCTTTCATAAGGTCACTGAACCTTTTCTTGAGGCTTTGCCTTCATGACTTAATTACCTCCAAAGGGCCTTGCCACTTGATATTATCACTTTGGAGACGGATTGTCAATATATAAATTTGGAGGGATACATTTAGACCATAAAATCCCCTCAACTCCCCCAGAAAGAAAAAGTTTTGAAATATCTTGTCCATTTTTTTCTTTTTGAAAATGCCATGTCCAGTTGATAAAATAATCCTTCATGAAATCTCTATAGCCTTTCCACTTCTAACCACCTTCTCCACTTTCATCTTGGTAGTTTGTGCAGTGGCTGCCTACAGAGTTTCCTACTTCGTTCTTGTCCCTTGTGGGCTGTTTTCAACACTGAAGCCAAAGCAAACCTCTTAACACTTAAGCCAGGTCATATATTTCCTCTGTTGAGGACCTTTATGCAGTATTACTGAAGTGTTATGAATATTATTAATAATAGTATAAGCTAATGTGTGTTGATCACTTGCTGTGTAGCGGAGCCTGTGCTAAAATAGTACAAGCCAATTCTCATTTTATCCCTACCACAACCTCTTATTATTCCTATTTTATGCATGAGAAACTGAGCTATAGAAAGATTGAACAATTTCTCAAGATCACTCAAATTATGAGGTGGCAGAACTATCTTTGAGCTTAAGCAGTCAGATTCTAGAGCATGGACATGAAAAAACTAAGCTGAACGTTCTCTCCTTTCTTTGTTACTGTTTAACCTCTTAACATGCTATACTCAAGGTCTATCTGATAATCCATTTTTATCAATGAAAAGGCCAACAATAACATGTACCATATTTTGAAGGACAGCTTTGTAATGACGTTTCTTAGCATCATGTTTTTTAAGAAGTAGTTAGCAGCACACCGAGTAAATACCAAATATTTCTCTTGACGTTGATGGTCCCAGCAGTGTTTTAGTCCCCTGGAGCAACTCCTACTAAGTTTTAATGTTTATCTTGCACTTCACTCCTTGTTAAAATTCTATTGATGTCCTATTTTAACTTTCAATCATAATTTGTCCTTTTAAAATCATTGCTCATTAAGGCAATAAGTGAGTATAAGTAATACATGCTGTTTTCAGAAAATTGCATTAATAAATTCTGTTCTTGAGAACTAACGGGTACTAAAATGAATGTAATTGTCGATGAAGAATTTGTTCAGTTGTGAAGTGGTACTGCGTTTTATCAGACTAATAATTATGGCCAGAACCAAAGTTATTATAATCTAATAATCTAAATATTGGCATATAATAAAAAGTACTCTTTAAAATTTATAGAGGTCTCGTGTGTGTGGGTGATAAAATTTTTTAAATCATACTGTTTTTCATAAAGTTTAAACAAGTATAAATTTCACCCACTACCCAGTTTTAAAATATTTATTATTTTCCAATATTTCATATATTCATGTCTAAATAATTGTCCAAAGGAAACTCGTTTTATATAGATAGATAGATATTCAACTCTTTTATCAAGAATTAAACCACTAATGTGTTAATACTATCTCCACGGTTTTTCTTTAGTCCTATCATTCAGGCTTATCAGTTTACTTAGCATGATGACTGTTTCACAATTATATAATTAAAATAATAAAAAGTGAATGCCTTCCTTGAGGTACAAGAGTTACTCTGGAAAAATATAAGTTAACCCACTATCCATAATATTCTCAAATAACTGTAACATAATTGAGAATACATAGATGGTATTTTTCCCATAGGAGTCAGTTTCTTACCATATGTTTTCCATTTATTCAGCCTGACTTTTTTAGTATTGATATAGGCTTGAAAATGTTTTTACTATTGCCCTGCGTTTTCCATGACACACACCCAACAAGTATCACTAGAGTGTAGTAATTAGATGAGATTTAGAGACATGAAGATTGGGATTTCAAGGCTGGCCTGTGACTTAACTAGTTTAATTGGCTTGTTATTTGGTCAGTTTATTTAATCTCCCTGTGCTTGTTCTTCATGGGTTCATATATGTAAAGCATTTAGCATACAGTGGTGCATAATTAACCATTTTTCTGCATTTTTAGCATCTCATCAGTGGGCTAGAATAAGCTTCTTGAGATGAAAAACTGGACCATTTCCAAATTATTTATTTATGTTTAGCCATCACAGCACCCAATGGAGAGTGTCACATTCAAAATGAACTTATGTGACAGAGGTGGCACAGTGCTCACGCTTTCCCACACAACCCATCTTTTTTCATGCAGTGTTTGGTTCATATTTTCTTCCTTCTCCTAAACCTCTATTTGGCATAATCTTTCTTCTTATTTCTTTCCTCATCTGATGCATAACCGTTTCCCTATTTAGAAAGCAATCTTTATTATTACTTCTTTTCCTCTCAGCACATTTATATCTTAAACCTTGTTTTTTGGTGCAGCTGAGGAGAATAAATTCTATTGCTATGTAAGCACATTTATTTCAGTCACAATTTATCCTTAATATTTTTAATGATCAAAAGTACTAGCTATGAAAAATAGGCATTTTATGTCCCAGGAATAAGAGGAAAAATAAATAAAATTTTTACTTTCCTTGTATAGTAAAATATCTGTGGCTTGTTTCTTCTTAATTCTCTCTAGCCACTCAGAAATGTGGTGGTGATATGATAACATAAATAACTTTTGTCTGGAATGTTTTTATTGAAAAGCAGATGTGAATCAGCTACTAGACAGATATCATTACACTATGCCCATGAGAGACAGAAAAGAAATAAAAATTAAATAATATTCACAAATAGCTAAACTGAAGCAAGTAAGGCATCAAAAACCCAGGTTAACTCCTAGGAAATAACCAATTTTTTTTTAACAGTAACTAAAGTAATATTTTTCTTTTACCTTTAGAAAGGCTTGTGACATTGTTTAGCAAATACAATATTGTGGCCAACTTAAGAACTGAATCACTGTTCATCTTTTTAGGAGATAGCTTGTGTTACTGTTTTGTTTTGTTTAAGCTGCCCTAATTATTAGTAAGAAAAAAACAAAGAAGGCTATTTTGAGAGCTACAAATATGCATCATACAAATGTAATGATCTAGAATAATTGCTGATTAATAAATATACCACATTTATTGCTTATACTCACTGATACTACTTTCTATGCATATCAGTGAGTATATGTTGCTCTTTTAAAAACCTTCCAAGATAAAATATTTTAAAGGTCTTCCAGAAAACTCATTCCTGGTACAATAGTAGTTGCTTGATAATTAAAATAATCATGTTTCTCAAAAACAGAAAACCAAACACTGCATATTCTCTCTCATAAGTAGGAGTTGAACAATGAGAACACATGGACATAGGGAGGGGAACATCACACACCAGGGACTGTCGGGGTGGGGAGCTAGGGAAGGGATAGCACTAATAGAAATGCCTAATACAGGTGACGGGTTGATGGGTGTAGTAGAAATACCTAATGTAGGCGATGGGTTGATGGGTGCAGCAAACCACCATGGCACGTGTATACCTGTGTAACAAAACTGCATGTTCTGCACATGTATCCCAGAACTTAAAGTATAATAAAAAAAATCATCTTTCCAAAGAGGCCTAAAGTTTCATTTTATTAAGATCCGTCAAGGATGTAAAGCATTACATACTGCAATTATAATCATATTTGTTAATCATATTTGGTATTTTGCCCCCTATAAGGTTGATTTGGACTAAACTAGTCTTCCTAAGAATGAATACACCGAAAATTTAGGTAACACCCCAGTTACCTTAATTGCTGCTTAACATTAGTTCTTAGGAAGTCACACTTCTCTAAAATTAAATGAAATTTTTAAAAAAGTAGTTCAGATTTTGGTTATACGTGTAAAGCTGTAAGTCGAGAATAAATCTGAAATTGGCATAATTTATGCTGTATCCAAAAGATCCCAAATACAAGTTCCCAAATAAGGAAATTAAAGTTTAGGAACATGACCTAAGTATAGTGCTTTCCCATTAAAATATGGAGATTTTAAAATGCATTCCTCAATTCCAAAATAAGACTTTCTTTCAAAGGCACTTCTTTTTCAAATTTTATGGTGTGAAACACAAAATATATTCTTTTTTAAAAAAATAAGTACTTCTAGTGTTCTCATCCATTCTTTATATGTGTGTTGACAGTGTGTCCTATGCTTTAAATCTTCAAGTATATTATCTGTGCTCACCTTGGCTATCTATTTTCCGACCATCCAGTTTCAGATTTTGTATGGAGATGTTTCTCTGGACCATCACCCTACTCCCCAGAGTTTCTAATTCTAACTCATGACCTTGTTTCCTTCCTCCTCCTTCAACCTGTTACAATTTCCTAAATACTTTGCACATTTACCTGTAAAAGCTGCTGACTTCAAGAGGACTTTAAACATTATTCTAAAGTGCTGGTGGACATGGAATACAGGAGTGACCAGAAAGTGTTAGGAGGGGATGCAGATAATGAATCCTATGTGATGGGGAAGTGCAAGAGAGAAGTGCAGAGTTGGGGTCTAAAGTTAATACAAAAGAGGAAAAGTTCATAGTTAAATTTATTCCTGAAATATCTTAAAACTTCAGGTCCTTCTGTTCCTTGACAAATAACAAAATGTATTCTAAAAATACAGTTTGTATTAATGAAATACAATTTTAGTAAATATTATTTGGAAATTGGGCCGGGTGCAGTGGCTCATCCCTGTAATCCCAGCACGTTGGAAGGCTGAGGCAGACAGGTCACTTGAAGTCAGGAGTTTGAAACCAGCCTGGCCAACATGGCAAAGCCCTGTCTCTACTAGAAAACACAAAAATTAACTGGGTGTGGTGGCACATGTCTGAAATCCCAACTACTCAGGAGGCTGAGGCAGGAGAATCCCTTGAACCTGGGAGGCAGAGCTTACAATGAGCTGAGATCGCACCCCACTGCACTCCAGCCTGGGCAACAGAGCAAGACTCTGTCTCAAGAAAAACAAACACAAAACATGAAAGCTGTATAAGAGAAGCAGGGAAAATAAACTGAGTTCATGACATGACAGTTTGAGAAAATAATATCATCAAATGACTTGATATAAGGCCATTACTCAAAGGAATTTTATTGGAATAACGTAAATTAAATAAATACAACAGAAATAGGACATTATTCAAAACTGTTATTGTCATTTTTACCATTAAATGTAATTGTCATTAATCTCATAAATCTCCCCTACTGAATTACTGAAAGCAAAGTAATTAGCTACATAGATATTTTATCAATTAGTAGGCAGACTGTAGTTTACAAGTACAAATATATTTTTGCATAAAAGCATTGTTTTTGAGAATAAAATAAAGCCTTCAAAAATATGTAACTGCCTGGGTGTGGTGTCTCACGCCTGTAATCCCAGCACTTTCGGAGGCCGCAGTGAGTGGATCACTTGAGGGTCAGAGTTGGAGACCAGCCTGGCCAACATGGTGAAACCCTGTCTCTGCTAAAAATACACAAATTAGCCAGGCGTGGTGGTGGACGCCTGTACTCCCAGCTACTCAGGAGGCTGAGGAAGGGAAATCGCTTGAACCTGGGAGACAGAGGTTGTAGTGAGCCATGATCGTGCCACTGCACTCCAGCCTGGAAGACAGAGTGATACCCTGTCAAAAAAAAAAAATCTCAGTTTTAAGACCGTGAGTTGAGGATAAAACCTTTTGTGTAGTATGGTGTTTTAAAAGTAAGTACCAGAGTTTAAATCCATTGTCATAATTTAAATCCACCCAAGAATTGCCAAGAATTTCTGAAAAGGATCAGTCGCATTCTGGTATAACCTCTAACTAGTTCTGTGTGGCTTATTCTCATTGTAGATTGGCCATTACATAAGAAACAACTTTCCAAATCAGGAGTCACATGGGGGCATTAGAAGCATGGTCTCTACCCAAAGCAACCAGACTACTTCCTTTCTTTCCATGTAACTATATTTTTCGTGGACAGTCCCTGTTTTCAAATTTCCACTTGTTTACCCTCATTGGCATAGATCATCAAGAGTTGCCGCGTTGGGGTGATTATAGGGTGCCAGAAGTTATATAACGCACACTCTGTTGTCTTTGAGGTAATAGCCCCAGGAGGCCCCACCACTGCTATATTATATTACAGGGTGGCTATTTCTTAACCTCTTTGGAATTGACTCAGAATCTCTTAATGAACTACATAGGAATTTTAGTCATTATTTGTCTTCTAGTCATGAATAAAATTACTCAAAACCTGTTACTCACCTTTCTTACTACTATTGGCTTCTCATGACCTCATATTTGTTTCCATAATCAGAATAATAGGAAACAATTCTAAAGCAGGAGTTCTATAAATGGGTTCAACTGTGAGTAAAATAGGAGTAATTTCATAGCTTCTCCGTATAATTGCACGGTATCTGTAAGAGTAGAAGACTTCAATCTTAAAAGATTTGAGGAGGTTATTTCCACACATTAAAAGGTAAAGTTAAGTATCATTCATTTTTCAGAGGTAAATAACCATAAAGAAAAAGAGATATACATCACGATATTAAAAAGGACTTTAATGTTATAATTTAAAAAGTCTCTAAACTTGTATTCATTTTAGTGGTGTATAAAAGGAAAATAACAACTGGAATAAATTTACATATTGATTTGTGGAGAAGTTACATCTTATCCCAAAATCATGATATTATCAATTAATACCGCTATCATAAAACTGAATGATTTAAAAATGAAAGAGCATTTAATATTTTTCACCAAATTTAATAGGCTGATAAGTGGTTTACCTCTGTTTTGAATCAATTTAGATTCATAAGTTTGAATCTCATTTGTGCCTTTAAAAAATTATTTAATTTCTTTTTAAATAACAATGTATTGAAATTACACCTAATGGCTAATTTGTAATGAAATTATTCAAAATACTTACAAAGTTTACTATAAAGTGATCTGAAATACAGATTTATTTATTCAATGTTAACATGAAGTTTTGAGAAATATGCTAATAAGCCGGGAGCGGTGGCTCAAGCCTGTAATCCCAGCACTTTGGGAGGCCGAGACGGGCGGATCACGAGGTCAGGAGATCGAGACCATCCTGGCTAACACGGTGAAACTCCGTCTCTACTAAAAATACAAAAAAAAACTAGCCAGGGGAGGTGGCGGGCGCCTGTAGTCCCAGCTACTCGGGAGGCTGAGGCAAAAGAATGGCGTAAACCCGGGAGGCGGAGCTTGCAGTGAGCTAAGATCCGGCCGCTGCACTCCAGTCCGGGCGAAAGAGCGAGACTCTGCCTCAAAAAAAAAAAAAAAATGCTAATAAAGTACCAAAGTAAAATCCTAGTATTTTATGATGAACGTTTACACTTAAAAACTTGGAGAGTGCATTATTATAAAATTCACAATAAAGTGTAGTGTAAAGTCCAGTAAGAAACTTATTAAGTATATTCATGACATAATGGTGAACTAACTTCTAGGGTTCCAACTAAATGTACAAGTAGTAGGTTATGGTTTCCATCTTTGACAATTACATGTTCCATTGTTTATAGATGTACTGCAATAAACATTCCTAAAATACTGGTCATGATGAATTAGCAAACAAATCAATTGAACAATTTTTAAAAGATGTGTGCTACTATAACTTCAGCAAATATTCATTAGGAAATAAATGAAATATTTTTTTTTCAAAGAAGATGTGAGGAACAGTTTCTGATAAGAAATGTCTGGTGTCTGCTGCTACCCTCCTGCCACTCTGCCCTCATATCTGTTTTCATTTGCCTTTACAACAAATCTTTAGGCTAACTCAGCTCAAAAATTGGATCTCATCAAGCAAGGGGAGTGGAATGGGCTTGATCTATCAAATTAAGGCAGCCACCAAAGATGACTTAAGCCTCACCTCTCTCTGCTCTAGAGTTAGGTACCATTAAGCCTCCTATTGTACTTGTGTGGATTACTCAGACTCGTATCCCAACTTCACCCTGCACTGCCCTATCCAGGGGAATTCAGGCCTTTGCCTTTTGTTCCTGTATTAAACTGAAGTTTGTTTTGAAAGTTGACAGTTCAGGAATAAGAAAATTGAAAATCACCACTAGATAAATGCTATAGAAATAGTTATTGATAGCAAGATCTGCCAGTGGGTATTAAAATAAGTGGATAAGAGATGAAGGAGAAATAGAATGTTTATATTGTCTCAAAGTATTTCACCTAAGATATTTATTAATTATGAAGAAAAATATAGTCACTTTACAGTGGAAAAACCAAGCAGGCACCAGCTGATGATTCAGTTAATGTCAGCAGTAACAGGATACATGTATATCAAATGATTGAGGTTAATATCAACAGTAATAAAATATATCCCTATTATGTTTCCTAATGTAATAGTAGTAGGACATGTTGAAATCATGTATCCCTATATGATGATATTCATGTTAATAATGCATAATCTTAATCTAATGAGAAAATATCAGATAAGTGCAAGCTGAGAAACATTTTACAAAGTAACTGATTAGTAATCTTCAAAAATTTCAAGATTTCATGACCTTCAGAAATTTCAAGATCATGAAAGGCAAGGAAAGACCAAGAGGCACATTGGAGGAGATTAAGGAGATTTGATGAGCAATTACAATATGGGATCTTGGTTTGGATCCTGGAACAGAATACGGACATTATTGCAAAACTTTGAAATTCAAAGAAAATTTGTAGTTAGTTAATACTATAATAATATTAATTCCTTGGTTTTGATAAATGTACTATGATTATATAAGAAGTTGATATTGGGAAGGCTGGGGAAAGTGTATAGAAACTCTCCTATACACTATACTATAGGGTGTACAATTTTGGCTTCTTTTTCTATAATTCTAGAATGAGTTCAAAATTTAAAAAGTTATTTCTTAAAAAAGGAAAGTTGACAGCCCAAATCAATATAATTCAACTGCATTGACTAAACATAATTACTGAGCATCAACTCTGTGGTAAGCATTGTAGAGGATACGATGATGAGAAAACAGAATTTCTGCCTTCAAACAATTTACAGTTTGGTGAGAGCAATGAAATAAATTAAGGTAGCTATATGAGAGTTGGCACAAAGAGGACATAAATGACCTACTGTTGGGACTCTGTGTTTGTGTGTGAATGTGTGTATATGTGTGTGTGTTTTGGGTGAGGTGGTAGGTTTAGAAAAGTTTTTTGTGAGCATAACATGAAATAGAACTTGATTACTCCAGGTGTAACCAGAACTTGGTTACTCCAGGTGATTCATTAGTGGATGTCTTGGTCAGGTCAGGCTGCCATAACAAAATTCCGTAGGCTGGATGGCTTAAACAGTGGAAACCTCACAGTTCTGGAGGTTGGAAGATTCAGATCTTGGTGCTGGCTGATGTGGCTACTGGGGAGAACCTCTTTCTGGGAGCTCATGTGCTCTCTCTCCACCATGTAAGAACGTGGCAAGAAGGCAGCCACCTACAAACCAGAAAGAGGGCCTCCCCAGTAGCCACATCAGCCAACACCAAGATCTGAAACTTCCAGCCTTCTTAGAAGGATATTAGTCCTATTGGATTATGGCCAGGCCCTAAAGACCTTCTTTAACCTTAATTACCTTCATACAGGCCCTGTTTTCAAATACATTCATTGGGGATAGGGACTTCAATGTATGAATTATGGAGGGACACAAGCATTTAGTCTGTGACATTCCACCCCTGGCCCCCCAAAATTTATGTCCTTTCATTTAAAATGCATTCATTCTATCCTATCAGCCCCAAAAGTCTTAATGCATCAAACATCAACTCTAAAGTCTAAATTCTAAAATCTCATCTAAATATTATTTAAGTCAGATGGATGAGACTCAAGGTATGATTCATCCTGGGGCAAAATTCCTCTCCAGCTGTGAACCTGTGAAACCAGACAAGCTAATGGGCTTCCAAAATACAATGATGAGGCAGTTATAGGATAGACATTCCCATCACAAAAGGGAAAAATCGGAAGGAATGAAGGGGTGATGGATCCCAAACAAGTCAAACCTAGCAAGGCAGATTTCCATTTGATCTTAAGGTTGGAGAATAATTGTCTTTGGCTTGAATAATCCTCTTTGCCTTGAATAATCCTTGTTGACTTTCCAGGCCTACTGGGGTGGCAGCATCACTACCACAGTTCTGTAGGGTGGCCCCACCTTGTGGGTCTCTGAGGCAGCTCCACTCTCTGAAACCAAGCAGGAAGGAGCCTTACCCACCTGTCTTCCCCTCCCCGTGGGCCTGTGGTGGGAGTGGCAGTCCTGATCATCTCTGAATTGCTTTCAGAGTCATTCTTCCCTTTCTTTGAAGACTAGTTCATGTTCATAGACAAAGAGCTCTATGGTCTGGTCCTGTAGAACCCAAGAAGTTTGACAGCCTTCTGTTATTCCATCCCATTTTCTGTCTCCCCTCTTCTTCAAATGGGCAGAGTCTCTGCTGGGGTAATCCTATTCCTAGCTCTGCTGAGATGACTGAATTCATTCATGAATTGCACCTGTGATCTCTATCAAACAGTTGTTCAGCCATACCCTTAGTGCTTAGTGTTCTCTTCAAAACAAACTTCTTTCTTTCTTTCTTTCTTTTTTTTTTTTTTGGAATGTGGATGGGCTGAGAAATTTCCAAATCTCTGAGTTCTGGTTTCTTTTTACTTAACAGTTCCTTCTTCCATTCATCTCTTTCCTCTAGAATTTGACTATAAGCAGTGAGAACCAAAGCTACACGCTTAATACTGTGCTGAGTGTCCAGTTTTATTGCTCACAGTTTCTACTTTCCACAAAACACTAAAGCACAATTCAGGCAAGGTCTTTGCTACTTTATAACAAGGATCAATTTTCCTCCAAGTTTTAATCACCTGTTCCTCATTTCCATCTGGGTCCTCATCAGAATGACCTTTAACGTCCATATTTTTACTAACATTCAGTTCATAGTTATGTATGTATTCACTAGGAAGATGAAAGCCTTCTCTCCAGCTCTCCTCTTTTCTTGTGAGCTCTCACCAGTGTTGCCTTTAATGTTCATATTTCTACCTACAGCTCCCTTATGACAATCTTGGAGGCATGCACCTCCAACTCTTGCAGCCTCTACCCATCAATGAGTTCCAAAGCCACTTTAGAACTTCTAGGGTTTTTTTGGTTTGTTTGTTTTTAGGTACTTTTTTACAGCTTTACCCTGCTTCTTAATCCCAAAATCTATCATCATAGTTCAGGCTGCCATAATAAAATGCCATAGTGGTATTAAACAACAGAATAAGTGACTTAAACAACATGAATTTATTTTCTCACAGTTCTGGATGCTAGAAGTCCCAGAGTGAGGTGCCAGCCAGTTCGGTTCTTGGCTTTCTTCCTGGTGCAGACAGCCACCTTCTTGCTGTGTGCTCCTGTGGTGGGAGAGACAGTGTGAGATCTCTCATGTCTCTTCTTATAAGGACACGAATCTTATAGGATCAGAGCCCCACTCTTACGTTCTTGTTTAACCTTACTTACATCCATAGGTAAGGACATAAGAGTGGGGCTGTGATCCTATAGGTCAGATCCTGTAGGCCCCATAGGGCCTCCAAAGGCCCTATCTCTAAATAGTCATATTGGGGGTTGGATATTCAACATTCAAAATACTAGAGCACAATTCAGCCAGCTTATAACAAGGATCACCTTTTCTCCCAAGTTTTTTTGACCTGCTGCTCATTTCCATCTGGGTCCTCATCCGAATGACCTTTAACGCACATATTTCTACCAACATTTAGTTCATGGTTGTTTAGTATTCACTAAGGAGATGAAAGCTTTCTAGCAGGCATTCTCCCTTTTCTTTCCGAGCTCTCAGATTTGAGGGATTTTGAGGGGATACAACATTAAGTTAATAAGAGTAGACAGCCTTTACTTTGGGAAAACTGAATGACTCACTCACTCAGGAGAAAGGAATAGGGATACTGATGAGTTTCATAGGGAGTCTACAGTGAGGGCTTGCAGGGCTGTGTGGAAGGCATAGATGTGTTTATTGTCAGAATAGCAAGAAGGATTTCTCATAGTTAAGCTACTAGCATTTTGATAAAGTCTCAGTAATTGCAACTACTGAGGTTTTCATAAACTTTATTCCAAACCACATACCTTTGTGGTTTTCACTTGAGTCTTGTTTTCTAAAGAGACAAGATAATGACAATGAACACATTTTTATTCATCACTTTAAACTTGTGCTGCCTCTAGGGCTTAAATTTTCCAATATTATTTATTTAAGAAAAAGCACCAATTTTATACAGAATGTAATACTTTCACCTTTATACGTGACAAAGTATTAGGATTATCAAAAATGTAACCATGACAACAGGCTTCCTTGCAACCTAGTTCATGATAGCAGAGTACATGGGCACTCAGATTCTTGGCAGGAAATATTTTTTGGTGGTATATGTATACACATAGATACACATAAATATACACATATATATCACCAGAATTTTTTGTTTATTTGTTTGTTGTTTTGAGACAGTCTTGCTTTGTCGCCCAGGCTGGAGTACAGTGGCATGATCTCGGCTCACTGCAACCTCCTCCTCCCGGGTTCACCCCATTCTCCTGCCTCAGCCTCCTGAGTAACTGGGACTACAGGCACCTGCCACCACACCTGGCTAAATTTTTGTATTTTTAGTAGAGATGGGGTTTCATCATATTAGTCAGGATGGTCTCGATCTTCTGACCTCATGATTCGCCCGCCTTGGCCTCCCAAAGTGCTGGAATTACAGGTATGAGCCACTGCACCTGGCCTAATTTTTTTTTTTTTTTTTGAGACAAAGTCTATTCTGTCACCCTGGCTGGAGTGCAGTGACATGATCTCGGCTCATTGCAACCTCTGCCTCCCGAGTTCAAGATATTCTCATGCCTCAGCCTCCCAAGTAGCTAGGGACCACAGACATGTGCCACTATGCCTGGCTAATTTTTGTATTTTTTGTAGAGCTGGAGTTTCGCCATGTTGGGCAGACTTGTCTCGAACTCCTGACCTTGAGTGATCCACCCACCTCTGCCTCCCAAGTGCTGGGATTACAGGGGTGAGCCACTGCACCCAGCCTTCACCAGAAAATTTTATATGTATATAAACATAGAGTAAGCATTTTTTAATAGAAGAAAGTTAAAAAGACACACTAAGATCCACTAAGATTATTTCATAGACATAAGTAGACAGCCTAGGGTTTTTTAAAATAAAAGTATATAAGTTTTGGAGTCAGAAGTCCCAGTTTCTGATACAGTCTTTGGCACTTTCTGGCTATATATGCTTTGGAAAGTGACAACCTCCTGGGGCTTCAATTTCCTCATCTGAGGAAAATGGAAGCTTTATCCCCTGCCATACCTACCTTACAAAATTGTCAGAATCAGAAGACGTCATGCCCAAGAAAGGACTTTGTAAAGTATTGATTTCACTCATTATTTCATTACTATAATAGTGGTTATTTTCTAATATTTATCATTTTCATTTCATAACTAAAGATGATAGGAAAATCTAGAAGTATCAGAGTTAGAGTAAAAAAAATTATAGGAATGATAAAAAGCACTTGTGAAAAGATTAAATGATTTGCAGTGATTATGCATGAGAAAGAGAAGGCTAGTTGGTAATCCAATAATTGTCTTCAAGCACTTAAAAACTACTCCAGCGAGTTAATACTGATGACCAGACTGGGAAAGTTCAGCATGAGTTATTTAAGCTAACTAAACCAAATAACTTCACAGTAGTGAGGTTACTACAAAGCAGAATTGGCCTCTGGGGAGGTTGTGGAATCCCATTTGTGACAGCTGTCCCATTGCCTGAGGATAGCTAACCTCCAGTCTTGCCTGGAGTCAAGGACTATAACTCTAGAGACTCAGGGCTTCTACCCCTTCAGCTTTGTGCTCTGTGCCTCTGTATGGATCTAGAGTGTTGGGTTAGTGTGCAAGGGAACTTCTTATTTTCCTCGTCATAATTGTTTACTTACAGAAGAAGAAGCAATCTGTTGAAAGACACACCCTAAATATCCAATGTATCAAGTGTATTTTCTTTCTTGAAATACACTTTACTTTTCTTTGAAAAGTAAAGTGTCCAATTTTTATTTTAAAATGTTGGAAACAATATTATTTACTGAGTATGGTAAACAGCAGAACATACTTCTTTCCAAGGTTATTTTCATTTAAAGTGATTGAAATGTGAAAGAAGACAAGAAAAAAGAGGTAGACTAGGAAGAGAGGGGGCAAAGGAAAGGAGTCTGGAGTGGAGGGATTCAGACAGGCAAAAGCAGTGACCCATGGGGAGGAGTGGAGGAGATGGAGAGAGAAGGCAAGGAAGGAGGATGTGGAGTGGGAATATTTTAGGTTTAGTAAAGGGCACACCCCACTCTTCCTCTGAACTCTGGAGATTGGCATTGTTATCCTTTATCCTCTGCTTTCAAAGAGTTAGTTGGCTGGTTAATCACTATGTTCAGATCTTCAACTATCTGTTACCTTTACTTTGGTCCATTACTTGAGAGGGTCACCAGATTGGACACTGAAAGTTATTTTCTATACTTTGGTAGCAGTGATAAAGCAGTTTTATTCAGATTAAATTGAACCAAATGTTCTCAAGCTAGAAGTTCTCCACTTCAACTGTATGGAGAGAATAACGTGAATCAACTTTTTTTATTTCTAGAATTTCAACCAGTATTAGTATAATATGTTACTCTGAAAGCATTGCTTCATTATTTATTTTATTGTTATAAAAATATTATCTTATAAACTACATTTCTAGCCTTAAAGACTTAAAGATTGAAACTGTGCCGTGAATAGTGTCACTATGGATCCTTTCTGGAAACAGGAGAAGGAAATACCTATCTGTATGTCTGCCTGTCTATTTATCTGTCCATCATCCAATGTTTTGATTTTTTTTTCAGAGAAATTATTTACCATTTTTCCAAAGACTTGTTAATACTTAGAGTTAAATTTCTTAACTAGATTAATTGCAGAATGGATTCAAGAGATGCTAAATGGAGTTCCTTAAGAAAGTGGGCTATATATTGCGTACAGTGCACATTGCTCAGGTAACAGGTACAACAAAACCTCAGAAATCACCACTAAAGAACTTACCATACCCCCAAGAACCAACTGTACCCCCAAAACTGTTGAAATAAAAATTTAAAATTAAAAAAAAATTATGTTAAAAAAAAAGAGACTAGGTATGGTGGCTCACACCTGTAATCCCAGCACTTTGGGAGGCCAAGGCGGGCAGATCACTTGAGCTCAGGGCTCGTGACCAGCCTGGCCAACATGGTGAAACCCCATCTCTACTAAAAATACAAAAATTAGCCGGGTGCTGTGGCATGTGCCTGTAGCCCCAGCTACTCAGGAGGCTAAGGCACCATAATTGCTTGAACCTGGGAGGCAGAGGTTGCAGTGAGCTGAGATCGCATCACTGCATTTCAGCCTGGGTAACAGGGTGAGATCCTGTCTCTAAATAAATAAAGTTTTTTAAAAAAGAAAGTGGTGGTAGTTGTGGCAAGTTATGTTGATGATCTAACTAAGGCTTTGCTATCAACTAATTTTGAGCTTCCACTTCAGAGAATAGCTCTATTTTATTATTCAGTGAATAAATATGTGTGTGGGCATAACTGCATGGATGCTATAGATCTCTTACTTTAAGTAATGTAATTATTACATAAAGACTGCTTTGTAGAAAGTTCTTTGCTACATTGCACTTTAGATTTTTCATTACGTAAGGCATGGTAGTTCAGTCTTTAAAAAATTCAGTAGTTATTTTTTGCTTTGCTCAGGTCTTTTTGAGGCAAACAAAACCAACCAACCAAAAAACAAACAAAACAATTTTCTCTGGTTGTATTTCCCAGAAGACTTATATATTGGTACCTGGGGACCACTCAGTTTTCAAAACTGAGTATCCAAAGCAGTCTTGGGGACGCATAAGGCTTAGTAGTCATGAACATATTTGTTAAGTTACCAAGTTAATTATACTTTCTATCCAAGGGACTTCTTAGAAATTACAAAATTGTCATCTATTGTAAAGGAAATTTTAGTTCCCAGGGAAAATTAGAGAAAGAGGTTTAAATTGTATTAATTTATCTTGGAATTGAAGTAATATTTAAATTAAAACATTGTGCTTCTGAATTCTATTGTGGAAAACCAGTCTTTGCCTAGGGCCCACTGATTTCGATTTTCAGTTCTGTCCCTGGTGTCTGCCCCTACTTTGCCTTGCAGTCTTGCATCTTACCAGACAAACAATCTGAGATTAACCATCGGTGGTTAAGATCGAGTGACTGGACAGTAGCGATAACTGCCAGTGAGATAATAACTGAACTTTCTTGGCATGCTTCTCATACCAGCTTTCTGAAGGTATGTGTGACAGTTTTCCAGAATGACCCCCAGTGAAACTTTGTTTTTATGGAATTCATGTCCCTTATTTCACTCTAGGTTTTTTTAAACTAAGCCTTAGGCTTTTATGTTCCTGTAGCCTTATACTATTAATATTTAGAAGGATTTTCCAGTGATTTATGAGATGGGAGCATTGGCTTAGAAAAATTGATCCATTTTAGAATTGAGGGAGTAAATCATTTTAATCTAGTTTACTAGACAGTCTCTTTCTTTAGTTTTTAAGTATATCCATTCTGAATCTTTTATTGATTTTGAAACTGGTTATTGCTCCTATGTAACTGTTTAAGTAAATTCAGAGCATTGTATCTTTGGAGGTACTATTATTGTAGGGTCTAATTTCATTAATTCTTGCAAAGACCTTTGAACTTTTGAGGTTACCAAAGCAGTGTTTTTGGATAATGGGAGGTGACTAACCTGCCTTGATCTACTGCAAATCCTGTTTAGTACTTCATGAAAAAGACTGGCTATTCTCTACTCTTATCTTGAACACAAAGACATATCAGCACGCACATCAGCATGTGAACTAGGAATGGGAGAAGTGTGTGGGAATGTAATGTATCTGAAAGAATGGAAAATTTTGTCTTTCTCTCCCTTTTTCTTGGATTGTTTAAATATTTTTTTATGTCACAAAGTAGCAGAATAAAATTTCCATCATAAAGTATTTTACTCTATTATAAACTCAATTTTACTGAGTCAGAATGTGCTCAGAGCTGACACAGGAGGGAGAAGTTGTTTTCGTTGTATGGTAAGTCTGAGAAGAAGCAGGTTGGTACCTCTGTTCCCAGTTTTTGAAGTGATTTTCTGGAGTGAGAATCTCAAACATTCCTAAATTAAGAAAGAACATAAATATTTCGGTATGGAAATGTTAGAAAACAAGATTTTGGTAATTAGTATGAAATTTTACTATTCATCCCTTTAGATTGCCATGGTTGCATTAATTGACCAACACTACTTTTTAAAAATGCTGCCACTTCTCCTTGTTTATATCTATTTTTGCTTTCTTCCATACATTTGACATTTTCTTTAAAATCTGGGCATAATCTTTGTTATACAAATTTTATTCTGGTTCCTTATAAAATGCTGATTAAAAATATTTTTATATGGAGATGAAATCAATGTGTCAAGATTCTTCATTTTATTTTCCTTCAAAAAAGGCTGCTGTAACATAGGACCAAATGTTAAGGGTGTTTGCTGGCCTAACTCCAAAGCAGTGTTTTTGGATAACAGGGAGTCTTTAATTCCCAGGTAGAATTGATATTTTTAGTTAGTACTTTTCTTTTCAGCTTTGTTTTTGGTTTGATTTGGAGTATATGTATGTACATCTGTTTCCATAACAAGTTTTGAATTTTTTTGAAGACTTATCTTCTTAGGCCACCAAACCAAATTAGTTCAATAATTATAGTCTCAGTTTACCTTGTTTCCCTCTCAGTGGGTCAATCAAAACCTGGTTTGCAGGATCAAATGCACTGCATGGCGTACTACTCTCAGCCTCTGCTACCCTGCTCCTCTGTGTTGACGTGTGGTCAGGCAAGCCAGGACTTACTCACATCAGATACATCAGTTACTGGGGTAAGAAACTCTGGGCCTTTCAGATGCTGTCCTCCAGAAACACCAGCACCAGCCTTTGGGTTTAAGATCACCTGGCAAGATTGATTATCTTTAGGGAATGGTACAGATGGTACAATTTGGGAACCTCAGGAATGGCAGTGTTTATATTAGGATGACAAAAATAACTCTTTTTACCCCGGGGATCTTGCAGTAAAGATTATCATCACAGTTGGCCATACCATGAACTTTTCTAAGCTATTTAAATTTACCTTGAAATGTTATCCATGTCTGCTGTCACAGAGAATAAATGAATCTGGCATTAACATTTTACTGATGCTTGCGTTGCCTTTACTAAATCTTATCTTGTAATTGAAGAACTTGACTATTTTTAATTCTGAATACAATGTGCCTCAGAATAAGGTTTTAAGGTTTAGGTAAGGTAAAGTTTAACTTTAGTTTGTATCTGTGACACCTAACACAATACTAAGGAATTCAATTAAATGAGAAATTTATTCTAGGCATCCAACATGTTCAAAACATACTAAGTACCTAGGAATTACTTATAGAATAGATGTAACTCTATTGAACTATATAAATCAAATATCAACACACAAAGTTGAATGAGCAGACTTGTTTGCCTCTTTTCATTTTTTCTTATACTGATGGATACCACATGTCTTAGGTGATTGGGGGTGTGGTGGCTAGTAATTACTGCTATTATTGCCTGTGATACAGCAGTCTTCAGATAGCAGCTATTCTGCTTATAATCAGATGAACAAGATGTTATGTTTGGCTTTGTTTATGGAAGAAAAGACATTTTATTAAATTGTGGTTAGTGGCCTGTTAGCATAAAGGATGAATGGTTTCTTGGAATTACAACTTGAATATTTTGAGAGAAACAAATGAAAAGTGTCTCACTGTAGGGCTGAATTGGTTTGTGACCTTGCTTCTCTAGCTGAAATCTATTGACTCTCTCAGAAGTGTTGCTAGAAGAAGAAATAATCCTATAAAAGGTCATTAAGCAATGCTAAGAAAAAGATGATGATAATAATAATGCTTTCAGCTCACCATGTGCCAAACATCATATTAAACACTTTAAGTGCATTATTGCATTGAATTCTCACAACCCTATACCATATCCTCATTTTACAGATGGAGAAATTTGAAGCCTAGAAAGATCAAGAAACTTTCTCCAGGCTGTAAATAGAGGAATCAGGATTCAAATCAGATAGACCCCAGGGTTTGTTCTCTTCAACACTACATTACTCCACATTATTATTCAATTATTAAATAAAATCTTGCATTAGTGGCATTTCCAAATGCATAACAAAAAAAGTAAAGAAAAAAGTAACACTGGTCATATGTATGTGTGCATTTTTTATAAAAATTACATTATCCCATTTGTTTTTCTGGAAATTTTTATTGCATTGAGTTGCTAGAATACCATAATATAAAACTTGGCATTTTCTCAGTAAATGTGTATGATGCTCTAGTAAGTGTTTAAGATGTCTTTGCAACAACATTTAATTTGCAAGATCTTTTTTATTAATGTGCTGAATTAAGTAATTATTTCTTTCCCACTTTGGGTATGTTCCATATTTGATTTTCTGCTGCTTTCAAGAAGCCATACAATAGAATTCTTAATCCCATTTTGACTCAACTTCATTCCAAAAATTAAAATAAAAAGCGTGAAGCACTTCTTTTATCTTATTAGAAAAGCCAATAAAATGAAAGAATCCTCAAAGCAATTTTTTCAAAATATAAAATTGGCAGAGTATTTTGTTTATAAAACTATAGAACCCAAGTTGAGATTTATAAACAAGGACTTCAAAACTTGTTTTGCTAATGCAGTGTCACTCACGAATTCACTGAACCTCACAAGGTAAACTTGCAGAGAATGTTTGTTTTGGGAACTGATGATATGACAGGCAAGAATTTTCCAGGTAGAAAATTGAATTTTAATTCAGATACCATACAATTCACTCTTTTAAAGTATGAAAGTCGGCCAGGCATGGTGGCTCACATCTGTAATCCCCACTTTGGGAGGCTGAGGAGGGCAGATCACCTGAGGTCAGGAGTTCGAGACCAGCCTGGGCAACATGATGAAACTCTGTCTCTACTAAAATTACAAAAATTAACCGGTTGTGGTGGCATATGCCTGTAATCCCAGCTACTCGGAAGGCTAAGGCAGGAGAATAGCTTGAACATAGGAGGCAGAGGTTGCAGTGAGCCAAGATCGTGCCACTGCACTCCAGCCTGGGCTGGGTGACAGAGCAAGGCTCTGTCTCAAAAATAAAAAATTTTTTTTAAAGTATAAAATTTAGTGGGTTTTAGGATATCCACAGAGCTAAACCACCATTATCACTATGGAATTCTAAAATATTTTTATTATTCTGAAAAAGAAGCCTCCTTGTCCATAAGCAGTACTCTGCATCCCCTACCACCACCCCTTTCCTAGGTAACCTCTCCATTTTTTATCTCTATGTATTTGCCTATTCTGGACATTTGGTATAAATGGAATCATGTAATATGTGGCCCTTTGTGCCTTTTCTTTCACTTAATGTTTTCAAGGTACATTCATGGTGTAGCATGTATGAATATTTCATTTCTTTTTGCTGCTAAATAATATTCAGTTGTGTGGATATACCACAGTTTGTTTATCCACCAATCGGTTAATGTGTGTTTGGATCAGCTTATTTTGTTTATACTAAAATTCTGAAGACTAGGAGCAGGAATACCATCCATACTGGTTTCCAATTGGAGGATAACACTCTTGCCTTCTCTCTCAAATTAAACAAAATCACAGCCAATGAAATGAAGATACCTTTAGAAAGAAAAACCTTGACTTATTTAGGCACTAGATAACCATTATTTACTCATTAAAATGCTTCAGTAAGTTAATTTTGCTTCTCGTTACTTTGCCTAACATTTGGTAGTATAAATTCATTGTCTAGAACCCCCCCTCCAAATCCACATTAACAAAAATATAAGAGGAAATATCCCGTTTCAATTAAGTATAAAAATAACCAAGGTAGTGTTATGAAACTAAAAGTATACATTAGCCTTGTGTTTCCTCGTTGGCTTTGTTGGATTAGTCCCAAATAACCCAAAAGGAAACATAAATTTCAATTTGTAGTGAGTTTTGTGATCTGATACTTTTAAGTGGGTGTTTAGCAAGTGGCAACAGAAGAAAGAGCACTAGACTGCAATTACTTACTGCAAATCACAAGCTGCTGGAAACACTGCTTACTAATTGTATACCAAAGTGCTTGAGTAAAAAAGTGTGGAAGGGCTATGAAAGCCCTGCTTCTCCTGTTACTTGCTTCTGTAAACCAGGATGCAAGTTGAGTGAGCTCTGCATTTATTAGAGCTCTCAGAGAACATGCAGATCCTGCATGTTTGGGAAGTTACATTGAAGACGTGAGAAGAAAGCGATGGGGGCTTTCTGTGTATGTGAGAAGAAAGCAATGGGAGCTTGCTGTGTGATGATGCTAGTCTGTAACTACTATTATGATAGCAATAGCAATAATGATAAGAGATAATAACAGCTTTTATTCATTGAGTAATTATTCTCTGTTGGGCTCTTTGCATCTACATGTTACCTCTTAGCAGCACAACCCTCCTGGATAAGTTTTATTATCTCTGTTTTACAGGCAAGAAAAGTGTGCCACTGAAGAGTGAAGTAATTTTTTCCTTGTGTCAGCCAGCTAATAAGTAGCAGAACTGAAATTCAAACCCAGATTCAAAATTTCTCTCTTTGAACTAGTCAAGGATGGATAATTAATGTTTGATATTAAAACTACAGATGCTTCAAATCCATAATATTGATGACAATATGACTTATGTGGCCCAAAAGATGCAGCCTCTGCATGCATGCCCTAAGTAAACCTGTTTTGCCAGCTTTTGTTCTGGATCTTGTGCCTTCACAGTTGCCCCTTTAAGCTTATCCCCACAGCTTATCACCATCGTAGTGTGATCCTAGGACATTCAGAAGATGTGATAGAGTTTTCATGGGATAAACCTGTGAACCATTCCCTTTCAATACCTTCAGTGCCCCTTTCTAACTTATAGAATATGGAGTCAGTCTAAAATATTTAAATTTTCCCTTGAGGTTTCTCTAGACCTATCCTAGACTTGCTCCTGGGTTGCCTTGGAGAATAAAATGAGTTCTTCCCTGAGGGGGAACTGAAAAAATCCTGGAGTTCCCCAGGACTTGAGGATTTCCTGGAGTGACCTCCTTCTTGTGAAATCCTTCAGATCCACGGTCCCAGCTTTGCAGTATGTGGAGAAAAGAGTCTCAGCAGAGTTATCTCTGTCCAAGGCCGCATCGTAAAACGTTTCCTTATGTATTTTGATGCTCAGCAGTCCCATCTGTAACATTACAGGGATTGGACAAATTCCTCACGTGGTTATGTTCTTTGGCCAGCACAGTATTAAAAAAACAAAACAAAACAAAACAAAAAACCCTCTATATTGTTTTTAGGAACAAAATGCTTGCTCTAGTTCTCCATAGTCTCCTCCAATATCTACCGTATCACAACCAGCCAACTTCCCTGACTAACACTCCCTGCCGGACCCCTAGAAGTGTTTGCTTGTGAAGGTCCTGGAAGTGATAATCTTCTAAATTTCTTCCAGCTCTGCTATCCTCAGATTCCCTCCTTATTTTCAGTTTACAAAACAGGATTTGTCCCTTTTTTTTCCTTTGGCCCCTACACTTGTGTCTTCCTTGCTTCCTTCCATTCTGCTTTTCTGACCTTCCGTTCAGTGCTCAGACATCAAGTGCTTCAACCTACTCTTGGCCGTCCAAGTTCTCTGCCGTGGCCTCTTTCCCTCTCACAGCAATCCAGCCCTCAAAGTACTCCTCTTATACCCCTATTTTGCTCTTAATAAATGTTATATCTCTTTAAAGAATCATGAAAGTAAGCTCTTTAAATTGATTCATAATGAAAATAGATTATTCCTGGTATCTTCTATTTTACCATTAGGAAGGAGGGTGGAAGTGGGATGAAAAGGTGCTTAGGAGCTCCAATGAGTCTTTAATTGGTCAAGGCCAGGGTGGTGAGGATGAAAGGGTTGTGGAAGGGAAAGACCTAATCTGCTGATTTTTTAACACTTACCAAAGAGAGAGGAGAAAGGCTCCTCCAGGAGCCTCTTTACGTTTTTATGTTGAAAAGAGGAGCTGATGGCTACCCCACCTAGAGATGTCTCACTGCCTTCTCTGGAGAAGACATCTTCTTTAAGGATAGCTCTGCCCTCAGTCATATGTGATTTGTTAACTCAGAGTGTCCCTTGGCCTGGATACAGAGGATGGAAGATGGAGTCTTTACTGCTTCACGTGTTTTACCACAATTTTGTAAGTGGAGAAATTATGGGTAATTAACTCAAGTTCATACAAATACTAAGTGTTAAAACTAGTTCTCTAACTAAAATGTGTCGGAACTTCAAAGCCAAGCCTTTGCTGTCAGACTTTCTGAGGCTCTCAGAATCCTGCATTTTCAGGTACCTGTAGTCAGAGGAGGGAGAAATCAGCACACACATTCTTATGCACTCTTGGACTCTGGTCTTTGGTGGGAGCTTGAAGCAAGTGCTTGTTAGCCACATTTACTTTTTTTTTTTTTTTTCTTGAGACAGAGTCTTGCTCTGTCACCAGGCTGGAGTGCAGTGGTGCAATCTCGGTTCACTGCAAGCTCCGCCTCCTGGGTTCATGCCATTCTCCTGTCTCAGCCTTCGGAGTAGCTGTGAATACATGCGCCCGCCACCACGCCCAGCAAATTTTTTGTATTTTTAGTAGAGATGGGTTCTCACCATGTTAGCCAGGATGGTCTCCATCTCTTGACTTCGTGATCCACCCGCCTCAGCCTCCCGAAGTGCTGGGATTGCAGGCATGAGCCACCGCGCCCAGCCCACATATACTTTTACTCTTGCCCAGCTGATCTTAACCATACATGGTTTAGATGTCTCTTAGGAATGCCTGGGTTCAAGTGTTTGGTGTGGTTAAAAAAAAAAAAAAGAATTCCATTTGTGTAACTGTTTACCAACTTGCCAAGTTATGATAAATAAAGTAATTATGTCAAAAATTTTAGGTTTACATTGTCTGGAGCTTATAATTTTATAATTGTTAACAGCTAGTTTTTCTTTTATGTTTTCACATCATTTTCTGTCCTCATGGAAAGTCTTAACCTGCGACAAAGCCATCGGTATCTTTATTTTAGTAATAATGAAACTGAGACTTAGTTTACCAACCACATGGTCAATGTCAACACACAGGTCTTTTGATTCCAAACCCTACAAGAAAACTCTGTTCATGTATGTATAATCATTACCTATTATGCACATGGCGTGATCACCTGGTCTCTATAAAGCAAAAACAAAAAGCCCAACGTTGTTCTCTCAGCCTTTCTATTCTGAATGAGTGTGGTTCCACCATCCATAGTCCCCAAGGTCCTTATTCATTCAATATCCTTCCTCAGTCAGATCCTGAGGCTTTTGTGTGCACTGGCAGCAATGGCATCCTACACTTCCCTGACACCGGAGGTTATCTACAGAAAAGATCCTAGTTGCTTGCCAATTTTAAGGCACATCCATGTAGTAGAGTGAGAGCCTGCACCGACAGAGTATTGTGGTTTCTTTCCAGGAAACTATTTCTTAGCTATTTTGCCTGGAAAACTCCATCCACAGAGGCAGACAGTAAAAGTTTCCAAAAATCTTTCATCGGCGTCTTTGAGATAGACTTGCCTCTGCCACCTGGGCATTAGTATCAGGCCCTGATATTGATCATTACCCATTGTATACATCTATCAAAATATCACACTGTATCTCCAAAATAGGTACAATTGTCTGTCAATCAAAAATTATAATGCAAGAAAAAAAGTGTTGTTTTCATGCACTTTGAATGGGCCTTTACCCATGTTATCTATGTAATTCTATGCATTGTCATTTGGAAAGTTTTAGTTCTAGGCCGGGTGCGGTGGCTCAAGCCTGTAATCCCAGCACTTTGGGAGACCGAGGCGGGTGGATCACGAGGTCAGGAGATCGAGACCCTCCTGGCTAACACGGTGAAACCCCGTCTCTACTAAAAATACAAAAAACTAGCCGGGCGCGGTGGCGGGCGCCTGTAGTCCCAGCTACTCGGAGACTGAGGCGGGAGAATGGCGGGAACCCGGGAGGCGGAGCTTGCAGTGAGCCGAGATCGCGCCACTGCACTCCAGCCTGGGCGACACAGCGAGACTCCGTCTCAAAAAAAAAAAGAAAGTTTTAGTTCACTAGTTATGAAAATCTTCCAAATATTGACATATTAATTTATGAAATAACAAAAAGTTACATTTGTTAATATGAATTAATAATGCTGGCATATGATAAAGAATGTGTGTGTGCATGTGTGTCTGTGTGTGTGGATGCGTGTATTTCTGTGTGTATGCGTACGTGTCTGTATGTGTATTTCTGAGGCCCCTAGGCATCCTTCCATTTCTCCTCTCTATAATTCTTAAGAAACATTTCCATGGGCTGCATCTCTTGGCCTACACCATTGTCCCTCCCTCTATATTGTTTGTTTGTACTTCAGGCCAAAAACAAAACAAGCACAAATAAGCACACTGAACAAAAAAGAGCAAAGGCCATTAAAATGAGATGAAGAGAGAGGGTGTAGGGCTATGTGTTGTGCGGAATGATTGAATGAATCCAGGCAAACTCTGATTTGGTTCGTAAATTCTATTTTATCTATTTTAGTAACCTGTATTTAAAGCCTGGACCCAAAGAGCTGAGGTCCTAATTCAATGGTTTCTGTCTGGATACAAAAAGTTTCTGGCTACTCACTAAGTAGTTTGCTTAGAATAAATCCCTCAGTCAAGAGAAACATACTGTTTTGAATAGAAGCTCAGTTTTTAGTTAACAAAATTATATGCATTCCAACATACACTGGTTTTGTTCCTTTTCTTTTGAACTGGATATATATGCATATAATACTAAATCAAAAGATATATGCTGGTTAACAGTGAGAATTCTTCCACCCCGTTCCTGGCCCCCTGACAACCAATTTCCTACTACAGAGACAATTACTATCCTTGCATTTTTTATATCCTTCAGAGATGTTGTATACATTATCCCTATAGATGTAAGTTTTACTTCTTTTCATAAATGTTATATAATACACACTGTATTATGCCTTAGCAGTTTATACAGTATTGCCTTACTTATTTTCATAGTACACAGAATTCCATCAAATTGATATGAACTAAGTTATTTAACTGCCTTCAATTATTTCTAATATTGTCTATCATATTTCACTGAAAATGCTTATATGAATGTCATTTTACTTGTGTGTTAGTATATCAAGAGGATAACTTCCTATAAATGTATCTTGGGCTCCTCTAAGAAAATACCATTGCTGAGTGGCTTAAACAATAGACATTTATTTCTCACAGTTCTAGAGGCAGGAAAGTCCTAGATCAAGATGCCAACAGATTCGATTCTTAGTAAGGGTCCTCTTCCTAGCTTGCAGATAGTTGCCACCTAGCTGCATGATCATGTGACCTCTTCTTTGTGCATGCTTAGAGAGAGAGAGCTGTGGTATATCTTCTTTCTCAAGGATGTTGACCCCATTATGGGGCTTCATCTTCATGACCTCGTCAAAACCTGATTTACCTCCTAAATGTCCCACCTCCTAATAATATCACATTGGGGGTTTATGCTTCAACATACAGACTTTAATATGTTGAAAATTCAGTTCATAACATGACTGGGTCAAACTGTGTAAAATTTTGGCAGATTTGCTATTGCTTCACATGGGGTCCTACCCGTTTCCAATATAAGAAAGAATAAGACTTTGAACCTTGCCAACAAAGTATATTATCAAATTTTGTGATGTTCCCTTGAGCTGATAGGTCAAAATGATAGCTCAGTATAGTTTTAATTTGCATTTCTCTTGTTAGTTTATGAGGTTAATGAACATTTCATATGTTTAGTAACTATTAGCACTTTATTTTTCTAGGAAGTAGCTATTCACAGTCTACCCACTTTTCTGTTGGATTGATGATCCTTTTATTATTTCATATGTGTATGTGAAAATTGTCATTTTTCTTTGATGTAAGCTGTAAATACTTTTGCCAGTTTGTCTTGTGTCTTGATTTTTGTTAAGGGTATTTTTATTTTTCATAATAACTTTTAAAAATGTGTCCTGTATTGCATCTCTAAGATGAAATTATAAATTACTTCACTGCCCATCTTTACTTTGAGAATCTTTATGGGTTTTTTTTTTTTTTCACTTTTAAGTCTTTGATACATTTGGGACTATTGTGGTACATGTTATGAGATAAGAATCCAATATCTTTGTTTGATTTTATTGTTTTGTTCCTTCTTTTAATGTTACTCAGGTGTTCTGTATCTGTTTATTTCTTCAGAAAAAAATAGGTTAGTCTATCAAATAAGGGAACACATCTCAGAAAGTCATAAAACGGCTAAATGATATGATTCTATATAATTGTCTACTGATTTTTGTCACTGTAAACGTAATTGGGATAATTCAGATTTAGAATGTGTGTGTGTGTAATTAAATATATTTTAGGACAGTTCTTAATTTATCAGTTAATTGTGTAACTTGTATTTAATTTACAGAATCTATAAATTACATTTATATAGTGAAGACGAGTTACCTTGAGCAGCCAGAAGTAGCATCAACACCAAGATTCTCCAAGGCTATGTATGAAGCTTTACTGAATACTTAAGCCAATATTGCTCTCTGCTCTGTTTCCACTGACGTTGCCACATATTTGAGCCGAAAATCATCTTCCTCATTAGGTTATTTCTATTGCATATGTCTTATCTACCTTCCGCAGAAAAGCTATGAACTCCTTAGCAGAGAGATCATGACCTATACTTCTATTTAATCTGTTCAGCAAACATATTGAGTGCCTACCATGCTCCAAACACTATCCTGAGGACAAGAGAGACAAAAGGAACCATAGGCCCTGCCTTCAAGGAGCACATGGCTAGTCGAGACAGGCAGTGAGTCAACAATGACAATACATGTGACCATATTTACAGTGCTCCAAGAAGTTCAGAAAAAAGCCATCTGATTTGGACCGGGAAGAACATTATGGGGATTTAAGGAGATAAAAAGTGAGAGCATACTCAAAGTGCTAGGCAAATGACAGATATAAAGTAAGTTTAGGAAAGTCCTGAGTAACATTTTACTTCTGTTTATATTATAAGCATTGTGTCTCAAACTGTAGAATGATGTTTCATTTATTTGGCTTTTTCTAGGAAAAACAAATGAAATATTTTTCCTAAGACATGAGAAGAACCCATAAGAGCTCCGATTTGCAAAATGCTGGCCATTTTATTGATCACTTTTTTTTTTTTTTTTTTGAGATGGAGTCTCTCTCTGTCACCCAGGCTGAAGTGCAGTGGCGTGATGTCAGCTCATTGCAACTGCTGCCTCCCAGTTCAAGCGATTCTCCTGCCTCAGCCTCCCAAGTAGCTGGGACTACCCGTGCACATCACCACACCCAGCTAATTTTTGTATTTTTTAGTAGAGACGGGGTTTCACCATACTGGCCATGATGGTCTTGATTTCTTGACCTCGTGATCCACCTGCCTCGGCCTCCCAATATTGATCACTTTTTAAAGTGTTCTAAATGCATGTTACATTGCTTTCTTAATCTAACTATGCTGAGCAGAGTTGATTTGAGGTTTCAGAAATAGCATTCAGAACATCTTCTTTTGTGCAACACAGCACCTTCAGGGGCTCGTCAAGATCTCCCAGATTACTAGGTTCTTAAAGTTCACTCTTTTAAGAGAGTTTCTTTCTTTCCCATTATCTAAGTCTACACTAGGATCCAAGTTTACTTCCAGCATTTCTTTATCTTTATCCTTCTTCATTTGCAGCTTCTTATTGTTTATGCTTTGGGAAATCAGATGAAGAAACTGGTCCAAATTACAGTATACCTAAAAGGAGAATTTACAGGATCTCTGTGGCAGCATGGAATTCCCGCTTGTAAATAAATATATAAGTTTTAGTGCCAAAACATATGCAATCAATTTTTACTATCATCATATCTGTTAAAATTATTGTTTATTTCTCTCAGCAATGTTCAATACAGTTGAGATTTCTGGGTAAGTTATCTAAGTATATATGGAGTATGGTCATACATTAAAAAATACAAAAGGTTTCAGACAGCATTTAATGTCAATCTTCAAATTCTTTATTAAAATTGCATCGCATTTATCTATAGACAATATTTATCTACCTAACTTGTTTGAATGTTCTGTAATAGTGCGAAATGTCTATGATTGCAAGAAAAGTGAGTTTTTAAAATTTTTGGTCTTTTGGTGTGTTTTTTTCTCATTGTATCTGAGTTGCCCAAACATATAAGCTTAGTAAAAGCGTATTACCTCAAGAAATATTTCATAGCAAAACAGAACACATGTTAAAGTAAAAACAATTCTTTAGAGTGAGACAAACATTATAGCTGTGACAATAATTAAAGAGTTTTGACTATTAAACATGTAACCTTAAGTCATTAAGTGTTCATTACTCACTCAAAGTTCTTGCAGTTGGGAATTTATTGATGGCCTATTTGCAGTTAATTTTGAGGTTTGAAGTAAATGAACTTACCAGATATAACTGTCTGGAGTCCTGGTTAGAAAACAAAAACCATGCAGCTACTCCCATAGCTCTACAAACCTGTGGTGCTTTCAAGCGTCAATGGCGGAACAGAATGAGTAAGAGCAGAGACGAGGGGACAATGACTAAGGGACCTTAAGTCATGAGTCTAATTCTCCTGAGACATAGCTGGCCTTCACACAGAAAAAGCAAAACAGAAAATCACCAAAAAGAAGCATTCTTTGATCTCAAGCAACATCCCTAACTCATCCAAAGTGGTCATTTGTCCAAGGAGGACTGGATGAGGGAGCACCGACCCAGAAAAGTTAAGGAGCATCTGGCAGATGGGGAATCCCAAGCAGCAGCCTCGCTAACAGAGTAAAAGACATTTGTGAGAGACCCACACTGGAGCATTTCAGTCCCTTTAGAAAGTTTCAGAGGTGGAAGACTTTGTAGTAGCTGAGAATTTGTGTTTAACTAAAAATTGGAATAATATATATACTTATACTCACAAAGTATTAGGCAAATGTAAAAGTTTTAAAATTATTGGTACTGTGGTAAAATTTACATACCTGAAACACATTATAATTCAGTGACATTGCATGCAGTTTAAAAATAACTTAGCTCTATTTCGTTTTTCTAGTCAAAAACAAGTGTGTGTGTGTATGTGTGTGTGTGTGTTTCAACCTCAGTGCAACAGGAAAGTGAAAAACAAAACAAAAACCCAGAGTAAGTTGATAGTAATCTGATTGGGTAACTGATTTTTCTTCTTTTTCAAGGGTTATTTAGTTATTTAAGAGTTACTTAAAGAGTACAAGATTAAATTTGTAACTTGAATTTCCAGATTTAGCTGGAGTGACTTACAAAAGCATGAAAACGGCCAGGCACGGTTGCTCACGCCTATAATCCCAGCACTTTGGGAGGCTGAGGTGAGTGGATCACTTGAGACCAGGAGATTGACACCAGCCTGGCTAACATGGTGAAACCCCATCTCTACTAAAAATATCAAAATTAGCCGGGTATGATGGCGGGTGCTGTAGTCTCAGCTACTCAGGAGCCTGAGGCAAGAGAATCACCTGAACCCAGGAGGCAGAGGTTGCAGCGAGCCGAGATCTCATTTTCAAAAAAACAAAAAAGAAAAGAAAAGAAAAAGAAAACATGCTGTTTCCACAGAATTAATTTGTTACAGTCAAACATAGTTGCTGTCCTATGTTTATTAATACAATTTCATCATCATCATCATCGTCATCATCATCATCATCATCATCATATTTTGAAGTTACTCTTCCTAAATTTTTTTTACCTTCTTTTGAATCTCTGTTCTTTGGTTCTCGCTCTTCTCTTTGCCTCATCTCCCTCACTGAATTGTGTGTTTCATGATAGGAAAGTTTGTTCCCTATTTACAGTTGTGGAGAGAGGACTAGTAAAATTTCTTGTCACCTACTATTGAATCCAATTTACTTAATGTAAAACATTGATGTTCCCAGTTACTTGTAAATCTACCAATGATTTACAGGAGAAGAGGCAAAGCCTGTGACGTGTCAACATAAAGGCTGCTGCTGCTGTCAACATCTGTTCCCCCAACTACATGCAGAATCTCATATGGGACAGCCCATGCCTCCTGAAACCTGTTATCAAGAAAAAAAAAGCCTAATAGTGCAATACTTTTTATTTCTTAAGCCACAACAATAGTGAAACTGTATGTGTTCTTTTGCAGTTTTTTTTCCATTCTTCATAGGAAAGATGCTAAAGTATAATTTCATTTAGAATACCATATATAAATTATATATAGATGTCCTTTAAGAATTATAAAAATAATGAAAATTATATGTATCCTTTATATCTTATGTTTTCCTTAGTATGTCCCAAAGAATTGTTATATATCAGAAAATGATTCAAAATATTCAGAATTATTAGCCTCTTAACCACTGTGTTTATTAGCTTAAACTAATAATAGAGAACAAACTGGCTTTGCCTCTTAGCATAGGTTTTTGGAAACTTGAACTCAAAAATCAGTAAATTCAAAAGGAGTTATAGTTTCAGAGTATTTGGCATAATATATTTGAAAAGAATATTCCCTTCACTTATCTTTGTTTGCATTAGACTTGTGTTAATTATGTGATTCCTCTCCATAGCTCCAATAATAAAGAGATCTCAAGTTGGAATGTGTAGTTCTACTTTTCATAAGTATCATTTAAAAACCAATTTATAAATCCTGTGACTTATGAAATATTTGTGAACGAAACACCCAATGCCACTGGAATAATTCAAATGAAAGAGGGTCTTACATTGAGCAATTTGCCAGTTCCATACCTGCCCTTTAAAATTGCTCTGCAGTTGACCCTTTAGTCCTATTTTGAGTTAGCAGATGAAAATAAGGTTTCCCTTCAAGTAGTGGTTGCTAAGGGCAACTGGTACTGATGCCAAAGACGAATACTCTACCTCCTTAGTATAATGCCTACTTTGTGAGCTAAATAAAGAGCTAAATTGTAGAGAAGGAAGTTGTACAAATGTGAAATATCAAGAAAGGAACAGAAACAGGAATATTAGAGATGGGAAAATAAGAAAAAGAATTACTATAATCACTTTTTTGGTAACTGCCTGGCATTTTGGACAGATGTCCTTATCTCCTGGGCACTCTGCATTTCCACCTTTCATAGCTAGAAAATTAACACTGTTCACTGGGGCAAGACTTTCTTTTGTAATATGAATTCATGTAATTAGTTCTTAGAGGATTTTGACAAAATGGAAATGAGACTGTGATAGAAATATTTGTGAGCTTTTTAAGCTTGGATTTTCAAGCATAAATATTTTGTGTCAGTAGAATTGCTTTATGCTATTTGGAGAACTTGTAGTGTCCGGGGTCAGTTATCTCTAACTCCATGTCAGTACAGATTGTTTTATGAACATGTTAGTTTAATGAGAGAGTCTTCATATAGAATGTGTTATAACAGTGTTCATAATTTCTTTGACCAAATTGCACTTAATGTATTCATTGCTATGATTTCAGAAAGGTTTTTAAAAACTTTATAGTATCCTAGGCAATGCTGTTTCTAAAGGGTGAGTTCATTACTCCTTTATGAGCATCTGCTCGATGCCAGGTGTTTTGCCTGTCTGCAAGGAGCTCACAGACTGGGAAGATGGACATAAAATCAAGTAATTACAGATAAGTATACTGTGGGCTATAATCAAGGCATAAATTTGATGTTATAGGAGCACAGAGTGAGAAACATATTCACTGAGTAAGTCACATTTAGCTTGCAGGACGGTTTGGAGTTTGCAGGTTGTGTGAGAAACATCTGCCTGCAGCAGCATTCCTTCCTTGATTATCAATGTTCATGCAACTGATCTGTTTCATTGCACGTATTTGAATGTCTCTTTCCTTCCTCTACACTTCTAGAATTAATTTGTTGGTTAAGGAAGATAACTCAGCTAGAGGAATATTTTTCTTCTTACCGTGGGTTTTTTTTTTAATATGAGATTCTGCAAATACATTCCATGTAAGTGTGAACATTTTGAAATTTTCTAAGATGATGAAGAACAAAATGAAACTCTGTAGGCACAGCTAGGAATGGCCTCTGCAGGAAAGTGTCAACTTAATGTTCCAGGTTTCTCTGGACAGTCTAGATTCCAAGTGAGTCCTTTTATCCTGGTATAAATTTGCTTATCAGACCTTATGTCCTGATGCTCTTGATCATAGAAATTTGGTCAATGTAGCAAAGACACAAAGGAATGAAGGAGGGCTGGTGAGGCCCTGCTGTAATATGGTGCAGGATTTATGAGACTAGAAAAGTATGTAAAGACATACTGTAGAATGTTTTGTACGCAACACTAAGAAATTTGCACTTTGTCCTCCTGGCAAAGGAGCCATCACATTTTTCAAAAAGGAATAAGAAGGTGGAATTATTTTTATAATTTATTTTCTGTATATAAATTGGCTGGAAAGGGATTATTTTTAAAAAAGAATATTTCTAATAGCAATACAGAGAATGGATTGGGCTTAAGTTTTCAAGAAAGAGACTAACTTTGAAGTATAGATTTATGTGGTACTAACTTATAGATAATAATTAAAGCCTTAGGAAATGGGTAGGAGAACCCAAAGGAAGCATGTGGAATAAGAAGACAAGCAGGAAGAAGGAAGGAATCATTAAAAGCATATATGAATATGAAAAAGAGGAAAAACATGCACACGAGACTTGGAAGGAATGTTTAGAGAGTTAGAAGAGAATCAGGAGAGTGTGTTTGGGAGCAAAATGTGAAGAGATTTTAAGATAGAAGAGTTGATAAGGAGTGCCAAATCCTGCTAGGGCTGTAGGATAAGACTTGAAAAAGTGGATTTGGCAAGTAGGCTATTTGAACCTTAGTGCTGGTAGGTTCACTTCATAAGGTCTCGTTTGTTAGAAAACAAAACATAACAAAGCTGTTAGTAATAGGATACAGGATTCTTTAGCAGGCAAGGGAGTAAAAGTTTTTCTCTGGAGGAAAAAAAAGGGGAAGATTGCAGGAAAATGAAATAAATATTAGGGCCCAGTAAAGGAAGCCCTAATCATAGAATTGTAGGACTAGCTATTACTGGTTGTTTAAATTGTACCACCATAGGTCAAAACTCCACCTAAACTATTCCAGAGAGGTGAATATTGTAATTGCTTATACAGAATCCTAATTATGAGCTAATAAGAAGAGGCATTAAAACTAGCACCCCACTGATTTAATTTGGAGAGAGACATTTATATTAGCTGTTTCTAAGACTTATCTTTTAATTCTTCCCAAAATCAGTTATTTCACAGTTGGTTCACAGTTTTGAAAGTAGAACTGCTAGAGTAAAGAAAGAAATTTACAGCTTCAGATGTTTAGTTTCTGAAGGTGTCAGAATCCCATGTTTCTCTTTTATTTATTTTTCACTGAATTTTGGAGAACACTGATTAACTTAAAGTTTTAGATTTAATTTTTCCTATGGGTCATTACACATGAATGCCAGCTGTCTTCTGCCAAGCAAAAACTAGGACAGTCCCATTCCAGCCTACCCTGTTTTAAGCTACAGGGTCACTGAGGATGTAGTAAGAAATTATACATTTTTTGATCATGTAAATGGATCCTTTTTTCCTAGTAATTACTCTCTTCCATATTTCACAATTTATCATTTCTATGAGGAATAGTAGCACAAGAAATATGCAACATCTGTGTCCCTTAGAAGGGGCCCTCAGAGAGGCCTTGCCTAGGGTTGTGCCCACCCTCTGGCTGGGCAGGAAGACTTGGTCTGCAGATAAACTAGCTGCATAATGGATGGTTTCTGTTATTTTGGTCTGAAGGCTTGATATGTAACAGATGCATCCTTACTTTGTGCCTGTCCTTTCTTCTCATAGATTGAGAGATGCAGAGGGGTTGTGTGGCAGAGTTAGGAGAAAAAGCATTGGCCTAGGGAGGAGTTCTGGACTCTAGTGTTGACCAGGGCCCAAATTAACTCTACAGCTGATGGTGGGCAAGTCGATGAAGCTCACTGAGGCTGAATTTCCTCATGTATAAGATAAAGGTGGTTGTGCCACCCTGACTACTTCATAGAATGGCAGTGAGGACCAAGGCAAGAATACCTGGACAGACTACCTCAAGAAATGTGATATTGTCATGATACTGGAACTACATCTTTTTAAAAATAATTTCAACTTCTATTTTAGATGCAGGGCATACATATGTGGGTTTGTTACATGAGTGTGTTGCATGATGCTGAAGTTTGGGATGCAAATAATTCCACCACCCAGGTACTGAGCATAGTACCCAACAGTTTTAAAACCTTTCCCTGCTCTATTAGTTCCCCATGTCTGTTGATGCCATCTTTATGACCATCAGTACCCAATGTTTAGCTCCCACTTATAAATCTCACTGAGAATTTGTGGTATTGGTTTTTTATTTCTGAGTTAATTCACTTAGGAAAATAGCCTCCAGCTGCATCTGTATTGCTGCAAAGGATATGGTTTCATTCATTTTTATGGCTGTGTAGTATTCCATGACATGTATGTACCACATTTTTTTAATCCAATCCACCAATGGTGGGCATCTAGGTCGATTCTATGTCTTTGCTATTGTGATTAGTGCTGCATTGTACATATACTTCTATATTCTAGGACAACTTGCCATCAAGATATTTGTACACATAAATGACCATTGTTGTAAAACAGCATCATGTGTCTATATCTCATGACTTAAATGCTATTTCAAAAGGACCTTAGTTTTTACCTAAACTCAAAACATTTTTATTTCTATTTTTGCTTTATGATTTTTTAAGCTTACTGAAAAGTACAGAAAACAATACACATATTCTCGTATTTCCCTCTTATATAAAATGGTGCCACCATCTTGTCACATTTCCTTCAGATTTTCTTCCTCCTACAGAGGTTGCTGAAACCCCACCTCTCCATCCCATTCACCTCTTTTCCTCTCTGAATGTTTCTATCTTTAAATGTTCACACAATGACAAAAATTATCTAACAACACTTCTCAGAACATATACATGCCATTTAGCTGTGCATGACTGTGTTTATAATATATGTTATGACTTATATTGGATTATCAGTATTATGTACGATTTTATATAAATATATGTGTACACATACACATATACACACATACACTTGTTTTGGGAAGATTTAAACTTGTACTTAAATTGCTTCATTCAAAAATAAGGTTTTCAAGAGCTGGGTGAGGTGCCTCATGCATCTAATCCCAGCTATTCAGGAAGCTAAGATGGGAGGATAGCTTGAGCCCAGAAGTTCAAGGCCAGCCTGGGCAACAGAGCAAGTTTCTGTCTCTAAAAAACTAAAAAATAAAGAAAGGGTAGCAATTTTTTAAAAAGTGAGCCAAAAGTAATGTTTTGAGAGATTCAGCCATATTGATGCTTGCAGTTTTAGTTCATTTTAACTTGAGAAGAGAATGTGGCTATTAAATTGCTGGTAAGAAGGTACAAATATCTAGTAGACCAATTTGGAAGAAACAAATAAATTTGGGAGAATATATATCCTATGGCCCAGCAATTTCACTTCTCTGCATGAGAAATTCTTACACATGTGCACAAAAATATCTACAAGGTTGTTCGCAGCAATGACTTTAATAGTGAAAACCTGGAAGTAATTTAAGTGGCCCTCATTAGTAACATGGGCAAACAGTGTAATATTATACAGCAGTGAAAATAGCATTTTAATAAAATGAATTATGGTAATCAGAAAAATTGTCAAACTATTAACCACATATAAATCTACAAACAATACTTGATAAAATAGGGGTGCAAAAATATTTTTAATATAGGCACTTTATGAAGCAAGATGTTTTATACCCTATTCATCATAATTTTTACATAATCTATTTCCTTTTTAAATGAATATGTTAGGCTTGCATGAGATAATTACAGAAGAATAATAAGACATTTTCAAAAAAAGATGCAGGTTAATAAATGGGCAAGATCTATTTTGCAATTTTTCTCCAATATTTTTGTGTGATGCTGAGTGGCAACTCTTTATATTATCTCTTAGTGGGCCACAATCAAAGAACTGCATAAATTAGTGTTATTTATGGGTTATCTGCTTTAAGAAAATCTGGCATATTAAAACACAGACTTAAAAATATACAGTAAGCTGGGGATTTTTAAAAATAGAGGTATACTTGGATTTATAATTGGAAACACCTTTGCATAGGAACACTCCCAGTATCTTAAATATGGCTTACTATATGAAATTTATTTTTTCAAAGCTTCAAGAATACATCTGTTGCATAAAGAAGAAAAACATATTCATAGTAGTAATTTTAGCACTAAATAATGATTGACACTTCAATGCCACATATTAGTAGCTCTAGTGATAAAACTCTATCAAAGATGAAGATAATCAATCAGTTTACTGCTCCCCCTTCCAAAGTCTGATATTTATTTGAGGTTAATCGTGGTATCATTCTTTAATTTCATATCTTGTCATGTTCATCACTGTGAAGTTGAGGTAAAATTCTTTTAACTCATTCTGTAAAACTGTTCAGCTATAAGTCAGATGTTCGTTAAAGTCAAGTAGAGTTCAGTTTTGTGATTTCATTCTCCTCAAGAATCATTGAGCAATCTTTTCCCTGTGAAACAAGTACTTCAATGAGGACTGATTTTGCAGCTCAAATAGGATGGTTATTTTTACTGGCCATTCACCATGTTCATTTATCCTAGATTTTACCAGTTATGTACTTCTGGGTACCATCTGAACTGTGGAAGGAGCAAATGGGATGCCAGGGAAGAGGAAAGGGCCATATAGAAGTTAAAGGACACAGTAACTCATGGTGGGTCACGACTTTATTTATTGCAGCAGCTTCTTCTCTGAAATGTGGTATACAAATTCTAGATTTATTCCTAGATTTAAACCTTAAGCTATATATGGTGAAAGCAGCTGACGGTGGTAAGACAAACTGTAATCTAAGATGAATTCCAGAATGAGAAAGCTTAGAAGAAATTAGGATACAATTCCTTAGGCTTCTGTGAAAAATAAGCAAGGCAAGAATGATGAACAAATATTTGATAATGAAAGCCAAGAGAATTACAATAAAATAAATTACTTAGGACATGAGTTTAGTTACTGCAGTTTTATGTTGATGTTTACATTTTTAATTATTTTACCTGTTATGTTGTTTTATTAAAAGGGTTCCTTTTTTCAGCTTTATTGAGGTGTAATTGGTAAATGGATATATTAATTAGCTTGATTATGGCAATTATTTCACAATGTATACATAGATCTAAATATCAAGTTGTATACCTTAAACATATACAATTTTTACTAAAGAAGTTCTTGGTAAAACAAAATACATTTTCAAAGTGTATCAGCTGGGGACGGTTGTTCATGCCTGTAATCCCAGTACTTTGGGAGGCTGAGGTGGGAGGATTACTTGAGGCCAGGAGTTCAATACGAGCCTGGGCAGCATAGTGAAACCCTGTCTCTACAAAAATAAACAAACAAATAATAAAAGTGGGTCCGTTGATGTTTGTAATTGATTTCCACTCAAGTAATCAAGTCAGAGTTTCAGAATAAAGTTATTCTTTATTTTAAAACCCAAATATGTAAAGCAACAGTAAAAATGAATGTATTTAGACATTTTTTCTTTTTGAGGCGGAGTTTCACTCTTGTTGCCTAGGTTGGAGTGCAATGAGGTGATCTCGGCTCACCCCACAACCTCCGCCTCCTGGTTTCAAGCGATTCTCCTTCTTCAGCCTCCTGAGTAGGTGGGATTACAGGCATGTGCCACCACGCCTGGATAATTTTGTGTTTTGAGTAGAGATGGGGTTTCTCCATATTGTTCAGGCTGATCTCGAAATCCCGACCTCAGATGATCAACCCACTTCAGCCTCCCAAAATACTGGGATTGCAGGCATGAGCCACCGCACCTGGCTGATTTTGTTTGTTTTTTTAATGTTGCAATTATGGGGGGATTTTCTGGGCATTATATGAACATGTTGAAAGGTGTTTAAATAGGGAAAAGAGAAAAGAGAATAAATGTTCTGTGATAATTTGGAAATAGATCTATGTTTTCTTCTTCTTCTTCTTCTTTTAGAGATAAGATATCACTCTGTTGCCCAGACAGTAGTGCTGGAGTGCAGTGGCCTGACCATAACTCACTGCAACCTGGGCTCAGGCAATCCTCCTGTCTCAGCATCCTGAGTAGCTAGGACTGCAGGCATGCACTTGCATGCCTGGCTTTTTTTTTTTTTTTTTTTTTTTTAATTTTTATTGTTGTAGAGATGGGGTCTTGCTATGTTGCCCAGGCTGATCTCAAACTTATTGCCTCAAGCTGTCATCCTGCCTTGGCCTCCGACAGTGCTGGGTTTACAGGTGTAAGTCACCATGCCCAACTGACTTAAGTTTTCTTAAGGATTTATTATACTTTAAAAGGCAGATAGAGTTAACAGTAACACAGTCTCATAATTAGAGATTATATTAATTTCTTATTGGAAGTGCCAGAAGGTACCCATTCTAACACTGTTTTGGCTGAATCTTATAGATATGGATGGCACTTTGGAAAAACTAAGGGTAAGATGGTACACGAATGGTTAAAAATCTGAATCAGCTATTAGAGCTGAAATCAGGTGGGACCTTCTAAATTTTAGATTCAGATTCTCTTTTAAGGAATAGCTTTTATGGAAAGGGAAGTGAAAATATTTTTCTCTAGTCTGCTTTGTGGTATGAAATACTGTTAATCAGATAACTGCTCAGGTTCAAATTAACAGTGACTAAAGATGAGATCAGTGGTTAAATGCTGACAAACTGTCATTTAGAGATTCACAAATTGCTCCAATGACCAAAAAGGAATTTAAATTTTTTTTTTATTTTTATCAGCTGAGTAAGACCTTCTGGCTCTTCTCTTGACCTCTAGAATGAATAATTTAAGGTTAATGTTTTTTCTTATCGTGAGAGTTACATTATCCTACTTGGCTGCTTATATCAAGTTAATTAGAAGATTGCCAATTTCCCCACTCTATTAGAAGTTATATAAATATCACAATTAAAGGACAAATGATGGCTCTGTTAATCTCAATAATTTATAATTTGATGATCTGAAGGTTTATTTAATATAAGAATACTTTAACAACGTAAATTTTTGTTCTTAGCCACTTAGTTTAGTTCATTTTGGGATGAAATGGCCAATTTGGATTTTGATTAATTTGAAAATGTAGCATAATACAGTTTAGACTTAAGTACTCTTATTCTGGAGTACTGTTCATTACTTAGACGTTAAATTAAGCTTCTGTGAGCAAAGCAGTTAACATTTATTGAATCTATCTTTCAGGTATCAAGCTTTCCATGCAACACACCTTACTTTTCATGCATAATTAATCGTTCCTTGTTGTTCCTTCTTCATCTATAAAATAAGGATAAGAACTAGACCCATTTCAAAGGCTTGTTTGAGGATTAAATGAAATTTATAGAAAGCACTTAAAACATTATAGAGTAAGCACTCAATAAATGTAAAATATTAAAATCAGTTGCTTTGGCCATCAAAACAGTCATATGTTTTGTCACGTTATTATTATGTTTAGGCATTATTGTTATCCCAACTCTTAAATGGGCAGGAAGCTCACATAACTAATAACTAACAAAGCTGGGATACAAATTCAGTTCTGTTTGGTTTTAGGATCCAGTCTTTTATCTGCATTCAAAGAGATAAATGGCCAATCTGTATATGTATATCTACATATCTACATCTATCTGTCGGTCTATCTATCTATCTATCTATCTATCCATCCTAGTTTAAGGTATTCTGAATTCTTCAAACAATTTCTGCCATGAATAATTCCATCCCTACCATCACTGTTCTGGCTCAGGCCCATTCAACTTTTTTCCATTCTTTTTTATTTTTTTTAAGATTGATTAGGTTTTGGTGGAGTGTGTACTCTTAAAACACAATATCCAGTTCTGTGGTTCTGAACCACAGTGAAAATTGTGTGATGTGTTACAAGTAACTTTTTTCAAACCAGTAACATAGTACAATAAAAATCTAAAGTTTAGAAATTACTTTTTAAACCTAAATTCTAGCAGATAGAAGATTATTCCTAAAATAGCAACCCATTCACTCCGCCATGATCCTATACACTTTCTTGAGGGGGAAAGCAACGGTGGAGCTGCAGCCAGTCCTCCAGCAATCTTACACAAGGCAGAGACCAAGCACTGGCACATTCCCAGCACAGGCTCTTTCATTCCATCATGGAGGCCAGGTGAAAGGCCCAGAATGGCTGAGCAAACCCATCCTTCGGCTAAGCCTCTGTGGAGGTTTTCTTTCTACTTTAATTGACCAGGTGACAAAGAAGTATTAATATTACCTAGAATCGTCAGATACCCTGTAGTTTTAAGAGCAAATCGCATAGTTTTCACTCTTCTGTCATGCGACTACATTGCTGTTTACTAACTTCATTGTAGACATGCAACAGCAACAATAACAGCAACAAAATTTCCAGATGGGACTTTAATACCGGAGATAGGAGGGGAAATTTCTAGTAGCTTGAATTACTAAAATGACTTTCTGAGAGATTAATAAATTGTGTTTTGGTGTACTTTGTATAGGAGGCTATTTGTTAAATACCAGCTCAAGGTAAAAGGATGTTTAATTAAAGCTTCATATTCATGAAAATTTAACAAAACAATCAGCCAAATTGTTTTACTGTAGTTGTGCAACAGTTAACTGAAACTCACATAATGTTTAAGGCTTTTTACCCCAACTTCAGACCCTCTGAAATAAACTCCGTTTGGTTTAACCTCAAAAATACTGCTTTAGACAATTTTTTTTAACTTCTGAAGAGCAAGAAGCAAATTTTATGATATCAGTTTTGCAAATAAAATATTGTCAAAGAATGAATAAAAAATTTGTTAATTTTGTAAATAGATAGTATTACAAATTCTATAGCTAAGAATTATTTTGTACTCCATGCATATGAAGAAAAGAATTAGAGATTTGTGGGGCCGTTTTTTTTTTTTTTGACTTTTGTTTTGTTTTGTTTAGAGTTGGGGGTCTCATTCTGTTGCCCAGGCTGGAGTGCAGTGGCACCATCATGACTTACTGCCTCAAACTCCTGATCTCAAGCAATTCTCCCACCTCCACCAGGCCTGGCTAATTTATTTTTATTTTTAATTTTTTGAGACAGAGTCTCACTCTGTCATCAAGGCTGCAGTGCAATGCTGCGATCTCGGCTCACTGCAACCCCCACTTCTGGGGCTCAAGTGATCCTCCCAAGTAGCTTGGTGTGCACCGTCTGGCTAATTTTTGTATTTTTTGTAGAGACAAGGTTTTGCCATGTTGCCCAGGCTGGTCTCCAGCTCCTGGGATCAAGCGATCTGCCAGCCTCGCCTCCCAAAGTGCTGGCATTACAGGTGTGAGTCACCATGCCCAGCTAATATTTTTTAATTTTTGTGGGATGGTTTTTGATGTATTTAAATAAACTCCACGTTACATCTTCATACATCATTATTAGAGAGAATGCTCAACTAAATTGTTACGTTCTTTCCACAGCACAATAGAATTACAGAATAATTCAAAGCAAATACAAATTATTTTCTTAGCCCATCTTCTTAATTTGTAATGTTGTCCCAGAATACCCTTTCAGAATAAATTAACATTTACAAACAAATGAGTTTTCAATAAGGATACCTTATGAGTGTGAGGCTGAGCAAAGATAAAATACTAACATTTATGTAGCAATGTGAAGGGCTGCTTAGATAACGGTAGGAACCAAATACACAATCACGAATTCATGTGGCTCAAGGGAAATAAATATGAGCATTCTTGAGTTATTGGCCAAGATCAAGGAAATATAAGTTTTGTTTTTTTTTTTCTTAAGGAGTATGAAAAGGTTTAGGAAACAGGTAATTTTTTGCAAGTGATAAAAAACTATTAAATGCCTGGAATGTTGGAATAAATCGCTATGATCGAAGTAGAGAAAGATGTGTTTTTTTTTTTTTTTTTGAGACGGAGTCTTGCTCTGCCACCCAGGCTGGAGTGCAGTGGCCGGATCTCAGCTCACTGCAAGCTCCGCCTCCCGGGTTTACGCCATTCTCCTGCCTCAGCCTCCAGAGTAGCTGGGACTACAGGCGCCCGCCTCGTCGCCCGGCTAGTTTTTTGTATTTTTAAGTAGAGACAGGGTTTCACCGTATTAGCCAGGATGGTCTCGATCTCCTGACCTCGTGATCCGCCCGTCTCGGCCTCCCAAAGTGCTGGGATTACAGGCTTGAGCCACCGTGCCCGGCCGAGAAAGATGTGTTTTTAAGGAACAAAAGCTCCCTTTGTTTTGTTCCACTTTCTGTGGAAATGCTTTAAGACAGCCCTGAGGACTGTGAAGCATCAGATAAGTTGTGATGTTCTCCCATGTCCTCAGCATGTGACCCATTCACACAGAATATTCAGATACAAATATGTGTTCTAATTGCCAAGTAGTATACATTTCCCTAGACTTCACTGCAGTTGATTTTTTAAAAAATGGCAACTTTACAGTATGATTTCACTTCATGAAGGTACACTTTTGGCAGATTCAGGTAAAAAGAAATCATTCATATTTATTATCATTCTGCGTGTTCAGTCTTTTTCCTTCCTTAGAATCAGTCTTGATTACTTTTAAGGGGACTTTACTAATCTTTATCTTCCTCTCCATCCTGCCATCACTGACCTGCCTCAATCCCTGTTCAACTCTCTCTTATTCAGTCTCCTATGTGGATTGTTCCCCTGCTTTCCGTCCTCTGCACAGCCACAAGGCAGTCTATCAAGGACGCATATCTGTGTCTGTCACCCTGCTGCTAGACCCGTGCAGTGACTCCTCACAACTAGCCTATAGCAGGCAAGCTTTTATTAGAGCGGACTATATTCCTTGTGGGCAAAAGTGGTGGTTGTTTGTCATCTACTCTGCCCTTGAGACTCTCAACTCCACTCCAGCAACTCTGAACTTCTTGCAGTGTCCTGCCCTTCCCGGCATCTTATGCTGCTCCTTAACGTTCGTCCTCTTTGCTCTTACTCTAACTTCTTCTTTTAGACTCAGCTCCCATATCACCTCCTCCAGACATTTGTTGAATGACCTTTGTCAATGAGCCCATATCCTGGGCATATCTGAATGACTGCACTTTTTTTTAATTTTTATTTTTATTTATTATTTTTATTTTTTGGTAGTTAAGTGTCTGCCTCCTCCAGTAAAGTGTTAATTTCTGAGGGATTGGAACAATGTCATACTAATCCAACAAAACCAGAAGGGCTGAAAATAGTTAGTTAAACCATTTCTTTAAAAATATTTGATTTGGCCAGAACCAAGGTACACAGACATAAATTCCTGTAAAGAAGCACTTGCAAAGAACCCAGTTCAGTCTATAAAGCAGCAAGTTTAGGTGGTTTAGATGTATGTCAGTATTTTTAAGAATTCCTTCATATGGTCTGGTTTTTTAAAAAACATTTCCTGTTTATCCAATTCTGTTTGTGATGTGTGCTTCAATTTTCAGCTAGATTGCAAGAATGTATATGGCCCTGCAAAGAATTACCTAGGATGAAGACAGTTCATATATTTGCTGTTCTTGTGAAATTTTAAAACTACTCATTCTAAGAGATTTTCTCTTAAAATGAGATTTTTAGAAAGGGAAAATTCATTAAATAGTTTACTTGTGGCTGCTTTTAAATACTAACATTTTGTGTGATAATTTGTGTGCCTTAAAAATTTGGCAAACCATACTTTTCTATGAAAATAAAAATGAGTCCTCGCTTAGTTCTTTCTTAATACTGATAATTGCACCTAACATAGGCGTTAATTTTGTTTTGGAATTTTTAACAACAGTTTCTATTCTAGGGTTGAACTTCACATTTTCAGATATGATTTTATTATTAAACATCAGGCTTTGGGGAAGGTCATTTCCTATTTTCCTCTCCTTTATGTATGTAATTATAAATCTTTAGAGAAATATTCCTCCCTATGTTTATGGAGTAACAGTAAAATCATGTTAAGTTCATTTTTTAAAATTGTTTTCTAAAACCTCCAAAAACAAGTTGAAATATTTGCAGGTTTATTATTTAAATCTTTAAATAATACATTCACAATATGCATGCTCTTTTTGTCTTTATAAATTACTCTATTTTTTTTCCCAATTTCTCAGAAATTATCCAGTGAGAACTCTGCAGGCCTGCATGCAGAGGTACTCAGTAAGTTAATTTAGGCAACTGCAGTAATGGCTTTTTTTCTTAGCACGATATATTAAATATTTTCCAAAAAATAAAATTACATGTAGAATGACATATGCCTATAGAAATTCTATAATTTGATGGGTTCCTTCCTAAGGAAAAGGGGATATTAATTGTTATAAATGATAAAGTTACTTCCATTCATGTAAAATATAAAATTGCCTCTTTGCTTAGAATTACCTTTTAAAATATGGAGTGTTACTATCTGATCTTTATGTATCTTAATCCTATTGCAAATCTTTTGATTTGGTGATACAGCAAAGAACATGCTATGTCTTTCCCTACACCACTAAGTTTATTACATTTAAAAGATAATTATAATGCTATTGCATTAAATGTATAAGTTGTTTACAGAGAAAATGTTACCTTTGTAAATTTTATTATGCCCTCCTCAGTTCAGAAATGTAGAGGCACACCACTGACTACACAGTAGCTTAGGCCCACCTTTCAAGTTATTTCTAGTATGACTCTTTCATGGTGTCTTTGCTCCAAATAAACTGAACTAGTCAGTGTTTCTCCAATAATTTTTATTCTTTTCTGCCTCTCTGACTTTGCTCAATCTATTTTTCCACCTGATATTCTTTCCTTGGTGTTCAGTCCAAATCCCAAACACATCATTCCCCTTAACCACATAGGGAGGTGGTGACATTCTTGCTACTTCCACCATGGGGCGTACTAAATAACTACTTATTCACTTCAGTCTATATTGTCAAGTTGTGAGAACTGATATTCTGGATCATTAGAATTCACTGCGTGTCTGTCAGTTATCAATAGGCTAAACCGCAGAAAATAAAGCTAGAATATGTCTTTGTATTGAATCCATTTACTCTTTTCTCAATGTTTGACATGTATAAATAATACAGATATCCTTTGCCAAGATATAGATGTCAGCATTGTCTCCATAGAGTAAAAGAAATGCAAGTTGCTTCTTTGTGGAAGCTTTGTGCTTTCTTAAAATAGGAAACTTTAAGTAGGTGCAGATTGACATGTTGAAGCATTTTGGTGTAACTATTCTTAAAAATGCCTAGAGCTTTTACTGTCCACATTTTTTTGCTTTTGTTTTTGTTTTTTGTTTTTGTTTTTGGATTTTTTTTTTTTTTTTTTTTTTTTGCTAAAACACAGCTAATAAGATAAATCAAAATTCGTAAAAATCTCTTCCCCTGTAGGATTTTGTGGTCCCTTTAAAAAATAAGGTAGAGAAGAAAATTTCAAAGCAATTATCAGACCGAATTTTTAACACAAAAGAGCTGTCAGATTTTATACACTTGTTACTTTAATCTGTGAGGTAATTTGTTATATTGTTATAATGTTGACAGGCTCAAATTTCCTGAAATAAATTATCAAAATAAGAAATGTAGTATAAGATAGAAAAATCTATTCTTTTTGGTATTGCTTCTTACCAAAAAGAAATGAGATTTGTGTGTGTGTTTGTGTGTGTGTGTGAACATTTAAACAAAAGAAAAAATAACAAACTATTAAAATGAAGTATTATGTTTGCATACATTGATTTTGCAATAAACATTGGACAAATCTTTGCTGCACGAAGAGCTGGTTAATTTATTTCGGAATTTTGATTAAATGAGGCAGCAAAAGTCGGAAATATTAAGCACTATAAAAATAAAATTTGATTAAAATGTCACTTAAAGTACAGTTGTGTTTTTTCTTTTTATCATGAATTATTGAATGGATCAAAACAGAAGCATCTTATCTACCACTGTAAATCTAGCCATTGTTGTTTCTTATTTTATTAAAGCAGAAACATTTACATGTTTTGAGTACAAATTCTGAAGTGGAAAGGATGTTTTCTGTAAGATGAGGGATTCTGATAAATTTAATATTTTATAAAATATCTTGTTACAATTAAAATTTAAAAGATGGCTTACTTTGCTCATGGCCCTGTGGTGGGTACTAAAGTATTAATTATGTGAATAATATGTTCACATATATGCATAATTTTATAATTGAAGAATCTAAGTCCATATGAGAATGTATATATTTACATATTTTTAATCAGTTTGAGAATATCAATCTGAAACTGTTTGTTTCTTATTATTCCCATGCTCAAATCACTTCTTGATATTGGCTTAAGTGAATGACAAAGTATTAACTACTTTAAGTGATAGATTCTTTACCTTAGTCAGTTCCTAATATGGCAACCTAAATTGATATCATAGAGGCCTTGAAAGCATCAAGGTGCCTTTTACATACCTGAATGAAAACAAAAGCATAATTTAACCAAAAAGGAGACTGTGACTACTGCAAATGTTCATAAAAAGAACAGAATAGTTTTCTATAGTAATCTACACCATCTGTGATTATAAAGTGTCATCTTTATCTATTCTCTCTTGTCAAAAGAACAATACTTAGAACCACATGTAATAATTTTTCATGCTCATTCATACTCATAAACATGAAGACACGTATACCAACATAATCATTCTACCAGTATTTACTTTTAGGGAAAATTTATTAACTTAATTGTTTCTTGGTTTTTATATCAGGGACAAAGATGTTTAGCTAACATGATCATACAAACTACGAGTGTGCATGTATGTGTGTACACCCATTTAGGCATGTGCACCAACCAAGGTTTTCAATTGGAAATGACAGTTAGCTACTTCATAAATGCTTTTGGCTATGCATGCATATTCAAAAAGTCACCCAATTTTTTAAAGTATTGAACATTTTCATTACTAAATTGCAAATCTGAATTTTACGAATGTTGCCTATCCTACTGGAGACCAGTGTTGACTAATACTCTTTTAAATATCAAGGCAGAAAGCCCAAATTAATAATAGTATAATTAACATAAATCAGTATTAATTTGTATTGATAATAGGACTGTTCTGTATGTGATCATTGTGTCCTGTGTCCTCACCTACAGGCATTATCCTTATATGTGTGTACGTATATGTTTGTTTCAGAATTTTAAAAATAACGTTGTTATACTTTATATCTGGATTCAGTAGGGAATGAAACAAAGTTTATATTTGTTAATTGAAATGCATAATATTGAAAACTATCCAAAAATGCCTTGAGAAAAATTATAGCCAAGATAAAATGCTTAAATGTTCAATTTATTTCATGATCCTTGAATCTCTTGGAACTTAAATTATATATTAACCTGATAATATAGTTAACTTAGGACAGAATGTAAACTAGATCCCAATTATAAATTATAAATTTTATGTGTACATGTTTAACCATTCATCAGACACAGTTTTTTTTTTTTCTTTTTTTTTTTTTTTTTTGAGACAGTCTTGCTCTGCCACCCAGGCTGGAGTGCAGTGGTACAATCATAGCTCCCTGCAACCTTGAAATCTTGGGTTCAAAAGACCCTCCTACATCAGCCTTCTGAGTAGCTGGGACCACATGTGCCACCACAAGGCTAATGGTTTCATTTTGTAGGCTGGTCTCAAACTCCTGACTTCAAGCTGTCCTCACACCTTGGCTTTCAACGTGTTGGGATTACAGGCATGAGCCACTGCCTCAAGCCAGAATGTCTTGATGAAATCTGAATTAAAAAGATTTTCTTTCCACCAGCTATCCAGGGCAAAACAGAGTAGGAATACAGTAATCCTTGTTAGTAGCTCTCTTTACTCTTCCTAGATTTACTCTTTGATCTGTGCTTCTCAATAGTCTTTACTTTCTTAATCATATGACTTCCTACAATAAGGTTTTTGTTTTATTTGGGTTTTTGCGAATGTATTTGTTGATATTTAAATTTTAATTACAATAAAATGAAGTTAATTACAACAAAACTTCATGAATTTTATTTTTTTCAAATAATTTTTCACATGAAGATATATTTTATATGTATTAAGACATGAGATGAAAAGAGGGTGGAGAAATATTTGGAAAAATGTGATTATATGTATTAGGATGTAAAATGGAAAAGAGGGTGGAGAAAATTTTGGAAAAAAATTTTGAAGTATAAAAGGGAAACTTCTTTTAGATGTTCTTAAAGACATGAAATGACTTCGAATTTTACTGTATTGCAAAGAGAAGAAAGAGCTACATTTGAGCTTATTTATTTATTTACTTATTTTATTATACTTTAAGTTCTAGGGTACATGTGCATAGCGTGCAGGTTTGTTACGTATGTATACTTGTGCCATGTTGGTGTGCTGCAACCATCAACTCGTCAACACCCATCAATTCATCATTTATATCAGGTATAACTCCCAATGCAATCCCTCCCCCCTCCCCCCTCCCCATGATAGGCCCCGGTGTGTGATGTTCCCCTTCCCGAGTCCAAGTGATCTCATTGTTCAGTTCCCACCTATGAGTGAGAACATGCGGTGTTTGGTTTTCTGTTCTTGTGATAGTTTGCTAAGAATGATGGTTTCCAGCTGCATCCATGTCCCTACAAAGGACACAAACTCATCCTTTTTTATGGCTGCATAGTATTCCATGGTGTATATGTGCCACATTTTCTTAATCCAGTCTGTCACTGATGGATATTTGGGCTGATTCCAAGTCTTTGCTATTGTGAATAGTGCCGCAATAAACATATGTGTGCATGTGTCTTTATAGCAGCATGATTTATAATCCTTTGGGTATATACCCAGTAATGGGATGGCTGGGTCATATGGTACTTCTAGTTCTAGATCCTTGAGGAATCACCATACTGTTTTCCATAATGGTTGAACTAGTTTACAATCCCACCAACAGTGTAAAAGTGTTCCTATTTCTCCACATCCTCTCCAACACCTGTTGTTTCCTGACTTTGTAATGATTGCCATTCTAACTGGTGTGAGATGGTATCTCATTGTGGTTTTGATTTGCATTTCTCTGATGGCCAGTGGTGATGAGCATTCTTTCATGTGTCTGTTGGCTGTATGAATGTCTTCTTTTGAGAAATGTCTGTTCATATCCTTTGCCCACTTTTTGATGGGGTAGTTTGTTTTTTTCTTGTATATTTGTTTGAGTTCTTTGTAGATTCTGGATATTAGCCCTTTGTCAGATGAGTAGATTGCAAAAATTTTCTCCCATTCTGTAGGTTGCCTGTTCACTCTGATGGTAGTTTCTTTTGCTGTGCAGAAGCTCTTTGGTTTAATTAGATCCCATTTGTCGATTTTGGCTTTTGCTGCCATTGCTTTTGGTGTTTTAGACATGAAGTCCTTGCCCATGCCTATGTCCTGAGTGGTACTACCTAGGTTTTCTTCTAGGGTTTTTATGGTATTAGGTCTAACATTTAAGTCTCTAATCCATCTTGAATTAATCTTCGTATAAGGCGTAAGGAAAGGATCCAGTTTTAGCTTTCTACTTATGGCTAGCCAATTTTCCCAGCACCATTTATGAAATAGGGAATCCTTTCCCCATTTCTTGTTTCTCTCAGGTTTGTCAAAGATCAGATGGCTGTAGATGTGTGGTATTATTTCTGAGGACTCTGTTCTGTTCCATTGGTCTATATCTCTGTTGTGGTATCAGTACCATGCTGTTTTGGTTACTGTAGCCTTGTAGTATAGTTTGAAGTCAGGTAGCGTGACGCCTCCAGCTTTGTCCTTTTGACTTAGGATTGTCTTGGCAATGCGGGCTCTTTTTTGGTTCCATATGAACTTTAAAGCAGTTTTTTCCAATTCTGTGAAGAAAGTCATTGGTAGCTTGATGGGGATGGCATTGAATCTATAAATAACCTTGGGCAGTATGGCCATTTTCATGCTATTGATTCTTCCTATCCATGAGCATGGTATATTCTTCCATTTGCTTGTGTCCTCTTTGACTTCACTGAGCAGTGGTTTGTAGTTCTCCTTGAAGAGGTCCTTTACATCCCTTGTAAGCTGGATTCCTAGGTATTTTATTCTCTTTGAAGCAATTGTGAATGGAAGGTCATTCATGATTTGGCTCTCTGTTTGTCTGTTACTGGTGTATAAGAATGCTTGCGATTTTTGCACATTAATTTTGTATCCTGAGACTTTGCTGAAGTTGCTCATCAGCTTAAGGAGATTTTGGGCTGAGACAACGCGGTTTTCTAAATATACAATCATGTCATCTGCAAACAGGGATAATTTGACTTCTTCTTTTCCTAACTGGATACCCTTGATTTCTTTCTCTTGCCTGATTGCCCTAGCCAGAACTTCCAACACTATGTTGAATAGGAGTGGTTAGAGAGGGCATCCCTGTCTTGTGCCAGTTTTCAAAGGGAATTTTTCCAGTTTTTTCCCATTCAGTATGATATTAGCTGTGGGTTTGTCATAAATAGCTCTTATTATTTTGAGGTACGTTCCATCAATACCAAATTTATTGAGCGTTTTTAGCATGAAGGGCTGTTGAATTTTGTCAAAAGCCTTTTCTGCATCTATTGAGATAATCATGTGGTTCTTGTCTTTGGTTCTGTTTATATGCTGGATTACGTTTATTGATTTGCGAATGTTGAACCAGCCTTGCATCCCAGGGATGAAGCCCACTTGATCATGGTGGATAAGCTTTTTGATGTGCTGCTGAATCCGGTTTGCCAGTATTTTATTGAGAATTTTTGCATCGATGTTCATCAGGGATATTGGTCTAAAATTCTCTTTTTTTGTTGTGTCTCTGCCAGGCTTTGGTATCAGGATGATGTTGGCCTCATAAAATGAGTTTGGGAGGATTCCCTCTTTTTCTATTGATTGGAATAGTTTCAGAAGGAATGGTACCAGCTCCTCCTTGTACCTCTGGTAGAATTCAGCTGTGAATCCATCTGGTCCTGGACTTTTTTTGGTTGGGAGGCTATTAATTATTGCCTCAATTTCAGAGCCTGCTATGGGTCTATTCAGGGATTCAACTTCTTCCTGGTTTAGTCTTGGAAGAGTGTGAGTGTCCAGGAAATTATCCATTTCTTCTAGATTTTCTAGTTGATTTGCGTAGAGGTGTTTATAGGATTCTCTGATGGTAGTTTGTATTTCTGTGGGGTCGGTGGTGATATCCCCTTTATCATTTTTCATTGCGTCTATTTGATTCCTCTCTCTTTTCTTCTTTATTAGTCTTGCTAGCGGTCTGTCAATTTTGTTGATCTTTTCAAAAAACCAACTCCTGGATTCATTGATTTTTTGGAGGGTTTTTTGTGTCTCTATCTCCTTCAGTTCTGCTCTGATCTTAGTTATTTCTTGCCTTCTGCTAGCTTTTGAATGTGTTTGCTCTTGCCTCTCTAGTTCTTTTAATTGTGATGTTAGAGTGTCAATTTTAGATCTTTCCTGCTTTCTCTTATGGGCATTTAGTGCTATAAATTTCCCTCTACAGACTGCTTTAAATGTGTCCCGGAGGTTCTGGTATGTTGTATCTTTGTTCTCATTGGTTTCAAAGAACATCTTTATTTCTGCCTTCATTTCGTTATGTACCCAGTAGTCATTCAGGAGCAGGTTGTTCAGTTTCCATGTAGTTGAGCGGTTTGGATTGAGTTTCTTAGTCCTGAGTTCTAGTTTGATTGCACTGTGGTCTGAGAGACAGTTTGTTATAATTTCTGTTCTTGTACATTTGCTGAGGAGTGCTTTACTTCCAATTATGTGGTCAATTTTGGAATAAGTGCGATGTGCTGAGAAGAATGTATATTCTGTTGATTTGGGGTGGAGAGTTCTATAGATGTCTATTAGGTCCGCTTGGTGCAGTGATGAGTTCAATTCCTGGATATCCTTGTTAACTTTCTGTCTCGTTGATCTGTCTAATGTTGACAGTGGAGTGTTGAAGTCTCCCATTATTATTGTATGGGAGTCTAAGTCTCTTTGTAAGTCTCTAAGGACTTGCTTTATGAATCTGGGTGCTCCTGTATTGGGTGCATATATATTTAGGAGAGTTAGCTCTTCCTGTTGAATTGATCCCTTTACCATTATGTAATGGCCTTCTTTGTCTCTTTTGATCTTTGATGGTTTAAAGTCTGTTTTATCAGAGACTAGGATTGCAACCCCTGCTTTTTTTTGTTCTCCATTTGCTTAGTAGATCTTCCTCCATCCCTTCATTTTGAGCCTATGTATGTCTCTGCATGTGAGATGGGTCTCCTGAATACAGCAGACTGATGGGTCGTGACTCTTTATCCAGTTTGCCAGTCTGTGTCTTTGAATTGGAGCATTTAGTCCATTTACATTTAAGGTTAATATTGTTATGTGTGACCTTGATCCTGCCATTATGATATTAACTGGTTATTTTGCTCGTTAGTTGATGCAGTTTCTTCCTAGCCTCGATGGTCTTTACATTTTGGCATGTTTTTGCAATGGCTGGTACCGGTTGTTCCTTTCCATGTTTAGGGCTTCCTTCAGGGTCTCTTGTAAGGCAGGCCTGGTGGTGACAAAATCTCTAAGCATTTGCTTATCTGTAAAGGATTTTATTTCTCCTTCACTGATGAAACTTAGTTTGGCTGGATATGAAATTCTGGGTTTAAAATTCTTTTCTTTAAGAACGTTGAATATTGGCCCCCACTCTCTTCTGGCTTGTAGAGTTTCTGCTGAGAGATCTGCTGTTAGTCTGATGGGCTTGCCTTTGTGTGTAACCCGACCTTTCTCTCTGGCTGCCCTTAAGATTTTTTCCTTCATTTCAACTTTGGTGAATCTGGCAATTATGTGTCTTGGAGTTGCTCTTCTGGAGGAGTATCTTTGTGGTATTCTCTGTATTTCCTGAATTTGAATGTTGGCCTGCCCTACTAGGTTGGGGAAGTTCTCCTGGATGATATCCTGAAGAGTGTTTTCCAACTTGGTTCCATTTTCCCCCTCACTTTCAGGCACCCCAATCAGACGTAGATTTGGTCTTTTTACATAATCCCATACTTCTTGCAGGCTTTGTTCATTTCTTTTTCTTCTTTTTTCTTTTGGTTTCTCTTCTCGCTTCATTTCATTCATTTGATCCTCAATCGCTGATACTCTTTCTTCCAGTTGATCGAGTCGGTTACTGAAGCTTGTGCATTGTCACGTATTTCTCGTGTCATGGTTTTCATCTCTGTCATTTCATTTATGACATTCTCTGCATTAATTAGTCTAGCTCTCAATTCTTCCACTCTTTTTTCAAGATTTTTAGTTTCTTTGCACTGGGTACGTAATTCCTCCTTTAGCTCTGAGAAGTTTGATGGACTGAAGCCTTCTTCTCTCATCTCGTCAAAGTCATTCTCTGACCAGCTTTGATCCGTTGCTGGCAATGGGCTGCGCTCCTTTGCAGGGGGAGATGCGCTCTTATTTTTTGAATTTCCAGTTTTTCTGCCCTCCTTTTCCCCATCTTTGTGGTTTTATCTGCCTCTGGTCTTTGATGATGGTGACATACTGATGGGGTTTTGGTATATGTGTCCTTCCTGTTTGATAGTTTTCCTTCTAACAGTCAGGACCCTCAGCTGTAGGTCTGTTGGAGATTGCTTGAGGTCCACTCCAGACCCTGTTTGCCTGGGTATCAGCAGCAGAGGTTGCAGAAGATAGAATATTGCTGAACAGCGAGTGTACCTGTCTGATTCTTGCTTTGGAAGCTTCCTCTCAGGGGTGTACTCCACCGTGTGAGGTGTGGGGTGTCAGTCTGCCCCTAGTGGGGGATGTCTCCCAGTTAGGCTATTCAGGGGTTGGGGACCCACTTGAGCAGGCAGTCTGTCCCTTCTCAGATCTCAGCCTCCATGTTGGGAGATCCACTGCTCTCTTCAAAGCTGTCAGACAGAGTTGTTTGCGTCTGCATAGGTTTCTGCTGCTTTTTTTGTTGTTGTTATTTAGCTGTGCCCTGTCCCCAGAGGTGGAGTCTACAGAGACAGGCAGGCCTCCTTGAGCTGCTGTGCGCTCCACCCAGTTCGAGCTTCCCAGCGACTTTGTTTACCTAGTTAAGCCTCAGCAATGGTGGGCGCCCCTCCCCCAGCCTCGCTGCTGCCTTGTGGTTAGATCGCAGACTGCTGTGTTAGCAATGAGGGAGGCTCCGTGGGCATGGGACCCTCCCGGCCAGGTGTGGGATATATTCTCCTGGTGTGCCCATTTGCGTAAAGCGCAGTATTGGGGTGGGAGTTATCCGATTTTCTAGGTGTTGTGTGTCTCAGTTCCCCTGGCTAGGAAAAGGGATTCCCTTCCCCCTTGTGCTCCCCGGGTGAGGCGATGCCTCGCCCTGCTTCAGCTCTCACTGGTCGGGCTGCAGCAGCTGACCAGCACCGATTGTCCGGCACTCCCTAGTGAGATGACCCCAGTACCTCAGTTGAAAATGCAGAAATCACCGGTCTTCTGTGTCGCTCGCACTGGGAGTTGGAGACTGGAGCTGTTCCTATTTGGCCATCTTGCTCCGCCCCCACATTTGGGCTTATTAAACATGTAATTTTTGTCAGTGGAGGGGGACAGGGTCTCACTCTGTTACCCAGACTAGATTGCAGTGCTGCAGTCCACACCTCACTGCAACCTCTGCCTCATGGGCTTGAGCAGCCCTCCCACATCAGCCTCCTGAGCAGCTGGGACTGTAAGCCCACACCACCCTGCCCAGCTAATTTTTGTATTTTTTGTAGAGATGGGGTCTGGCCATGTTGCCCCACTTGGTCTCCTGAGCTCAAGTGATCCACTTCCCTTGGCCTTCTGAAGTGCTGGAATTATAAAAGTGAGCCACTGCACCCAGCCCACAAATAATTTTTTTTCAAACTTTTCCCTAGGTTGAAAAACAAATCAAAATGACAATAGGTATACTACTCTTTTGGCTCAAGTACTTTTCAGGAAGCATTCAGGTTCCTACCATGATATTTTGGAAGAGAAAGATCACAATTCTCTTAAGAATTTGCAAATGTGATATATATATAGTTTTTATTAAGTTACTTCTACTTTTTGACAAATTCCAAAATAATCTAACTGTAATGTTGACTACTTTTATCAAACTCCTATCCTCAAGTGATCCACACACCTTGGCCTTACAAAGGTGCTGAGATTATAGGCATGAGCCACCATGCCCAGTGATCAGTTTTCCTTCCTTTTAAGATTCTCTAAAAATGAAACATGCATAGAAAATAGAGCCACTTTCTTAATAACACTTGGTTTGAAGTAGAAGTTATTCTCAAAGTGTGCTTTTATTGCCTTGTTTTTAGGACATTTATTTCAATCCATACAAAACATCCAAATAATTTGGTCTTGGAATCCCATTCATTAGTAAACTAAAGGACCATCCAAAAAAACAACAATCTGGGGTTACACTTGATCCTTGGAGAGTAAATGATTCTAGAAATATAAGTTCTGTCATTCTCTTTTCTCCTGTAACATACATAACACTCTGATGGCAGTTTTATGGCCACAACAGAGATTTGGCCCAGAAAAGACATGCTTAAACTGAGGGTATACCCCTGCTAAGTCAAAATGAATTGTGAAATCACTAGAAATGGCTACAACTTCTTCATGTTCTGCAAATTGTTTCAACATGTTTTCTATAAACTTTCACTACTTTTGCTTTTTTTCCTTTCATTTAAAAAATATTTACTCAGAACATACCATGTGCTAGCCACTAGATCTTAAGTGCCAAGTCACTGGTGAGCATAACAGACATTCTTCCTGTACTACAGAGATTACCCTCTGGTGGAGAAAACAGTAAGAATCAAATAACCATACAAATAAATACACCCATTATTCAAAAAATATGTATTGAGTGCTCCCCATGTTGTGAATCTGTACTAGATTTGTGGAATATAGTACCTGAACCCATGAATCTTACATTCTGGTGCACAAATTAAACAGTAAGCAAATAAACAAATAAGTAAATATTATATGGCGGGTGGTGCTATGAAGAAAAATAAAGCTGTATAAGGGCATAGAAAATTTGCGGGGTTGGGATAACATGTTTATAGAGGAATGGAGTGAGTGAGGGAAAGAATAGTAACAGATAAGGTCAGTGAGATAGGAAAAGGCCTGGTCTTCTACATGGCAAACAGTGCTTGTTATTACAAATGGCGAAAGTGCTCTGTAACAAATACAAGATGTTAAGAGAATGGATAACTGGGAGCCTACCACCCAAGGAAATCAGGGGAAGCTTCTATTAAGAACTGAATTGTGTCCCCCACAAAATTCAAAATTTATTTAACTCTCAATGTAACCATCAGAAATCAATTAATAAGCTGGCATTGGTAAGTTCTTAACCTTCAGTAATTACTCTGAATGTAAATGGATTAAATTATCCAATCAAAAGGCATAGAGTGGATGAATGGATTAAAAAAATTTAAAAAGCAAAACAAAACACGACCCAACTGTATGCTGCCTACAAGAGACTAATTTCACCTTAAAATACACTCAGACTGAAAGTGCAGGAATGGGATAAATTATTATGCTTCAATGGAAATAAAAAGAGAAGAGGGGTAGTTATACTTATTTCAGACAAAATAGACTTTTGGTCAAAAACTGTAAAAGGGGGCCGGGCGCGGTGGCTCAAGCCTGTAATCCCAGCACTTTGGGAGGCCGAGACGGGCGGATCACGAGGTCAGGAGATCGAGACCATCCTGGCGAACACTGTGAAACCCCGTCTCTACTAAAAAAAAATACAAAAAACTAGCCGGGCGAGGTGGCGGGCGTCTGTAGTCCCAGCTACTCGGGAGGCTGAGGCAGGAGAATGGCGTGAACCCGGGAGGCGGAGCTTGCAGTGAGCTGAGATCCGGCCACTGCACTCCAGCCCCGGCGACAGAGCAAGACTCCGTCTCAAAAAAAAAAAAAAAAAAAACTGTAAAAGGGTACAAAGGAGGTTATTATGTGGTGATAAAAGGATCAGTTGATTAAGAGAATATAGCACTTGTAAATACATATGCATCCAACATTGGAGCATCTAAATGTATAAAGCAGACATGAAGAGATTTGAAGAGAGACGTAGACTGCAACAAAATAATAGTAGGGGACATCAATACCCCACTTTTAGCATTGGACATATCATTTAGACATAAAATCAATAAAGAAACATTGGACTTGAATTATACTTTGGGCCAAATGGACCTAACAGATATATACAGAATATTCTACCCAATACATTCTTCTGAAGTATACACAGAACATTCTGCAGAATACATAGTAGGTTAGGCCACAAAACAAGATCAAAATTAAGATCCAAATCATATTGAATATATTTTCTGACCATAGTAGTAGAAAACTAGAAATCAATAACAGGAAGAATCATGGAAAATTAGCAAATATGTGGAAATTAATTCCCCATGTGACTATATTTGGAAATAGGGACTTTAAAGAAGTAACTAAGGTAAAATTAGGTTGTAAGAGTGGGACCTTAATCCAATAGGATTGGTGTCCTCCTTGTCAGAAGAAGAGACATTAAGAATAAATATACACAGAGAAAAGACCATGTGAGGACACAGCAAGAAGTAAGCATTTACAAACCAAGCAGAGAGGCCTCAGGAGAAACCAACCCTGCCAACACCATGATCTTGGACTTCCAGCCTCCAGAACTGTGAGAAAATAAATTTCTGTTTTTTAAGCTACCTAGTCTGTGGCATTTTGTTATGGTAGCAATAGCAGACTGATTAAAAAAAGAGTTAACCCCTTGAAAAGAAGCATACAGGAACAACATGTGCAAAGCACTTGGTGCATTTGAGAATCCGAAAGAAAGCCGAAGCTAGAGATGACACATGAGAGTGGTGCCTGGGGAGATGAGAGAGGTAGAGGGAAGCCAAATCATACATGGTCTGGCGTACTCTGCGAAGGATTTTTGCCTTTATTCTAAAGGGCTGACATGATTTGATCTGCATTTTTAAACATCATCTGACTGTGGAGAATTGAAGTAGGGAAAGTGTAGGTGCAGGGAGACCTATCCAAAGGTCCCAGGTGATAAAGTATGCTAGATTTGGGATGGTGACAGTGGAGTTGGAGAGAAGCAGATTGATCTTTAAGAATGAAGTTGATAGGACAAGGATTACTTCTACATTTCTGAGTTTTTCAGATGGAAGGAAGTTGGTTCCATTTTAGAAGTGGAAAACATTGGACTCATAATTTTATCCCCAACTTGACAGTTCCATTCTGGCCATGCTGAATTTGAGATGCTTCTGAAACATCCAAGTGAAGAATCAGTCAGTGAATGAATCTGGAGCTCAGAGAACAGATGGACTGGAAATATAAACTTGGGGGTCAAAAGCATATGTATAGTAATCAAAATATGCTACAGTTTTAGTTCTCTGTAGACAGGGATTTTATCTGTTTTGTTCACTGATGTATCTCAAATGCATGGAACAGGCTGGTATTACAGGAGGTACTGAATACATGTTTGTTTTAGGAATGGATGAATGATGGATAAATTACCTAGGAAAGAGTTTGACATAAAAAGAGAAAGAGATCTAGAATAAAACCCTAGGGAACACCTACATTTATAGGCTTGGAAGAAGGGAATGAGCTTACAAAGAAATAGCAAAGGAATAGTGACAGAGAAATTCGTAGAGTCCCAGGTTTAAGAAGCCAGTAAAGAAGGTGCTTCAAGAAAGAAAGAGAATATATCCTCTGAAGTAAGTAGCATAGAGCAGCAAGCCTAGCATATGAATGAACACTTCTGAATCCTAAAAGCAAGACCAGCTTTAAAATGCTTGAATCTGTTTGTCACTGTTGTCAATCTTTGAATCTAATAAGATTTAATTTATTTTGTGTAATATTTACTTCAGATAATAGCCGCTTGGAACTACCTTTGAAAGCACATCTGACACATTCTTAGCATGGGTGGATATACGATAACATCATCATTCTTTGTATTAAATTATGACCATAATGACAGTTGGGAAAAAATGTAAGCAACTAATAGAACACCAATAGGTTTTCTTGAAAACCTCACTTGGAGAATCCTCTCTGGATGAAAGCTCAATAATTTTTTGCTTTACTACCTCCTCCTGTTACTTCACTCTGTACTCCCCTATACTTCTGCATAAGAAAAACTTCATGCATAACCACATAATGAGTCATAATTAAGATTCAGAGGAGCAGTAAAACAATTTTATACTACCACTTGTATATACCTTCTAAAAATAGATGTTTATTAGTTACTCAGTTTTGGTCAGTATTCCCTTGGAAGATAATCTACCTGGGAACAATAGGGAAGATAATCTCCTGTTTGCTGCATTCCCAAACCAAAAACTGTGCTTGACGTATTGTAGGTGCTCAGTAATATGTACATAAGAAATAAATGAACACATGCTTAAAGTCACATGGCAGGAGGTAGATATAAAAATGTTGGTTGGGTTTGCAGTTTAGTCAGAGATGCAGTTCCTAATATCAAGTTATGCATTTGAAATACAGGCAAACATCTTGACTTGCTAACATCTCTAGCTGACTTTTAAGCCCCAGCCCCATTTCGGATGTTACCACGTTAAAGTCAAACAGGCATTTTGAACTCTAGGTGTCCCAAGCATGATTCTTTCCTTTTCTTCCTGCACCACCCTTCCCCAGCCCTCACACTGTCGCCTCTTCAAGGCTTTTCTTATCTTTGAGAGAAGCATCATCATCAACCTGTTCATCTGAGTTACAAAAATTTTCTACCTTCATCAGAAGTCCAGCCAATCACCAAATTCTATTAATTCGGCTCCTACAATTTCTTTCACATCCACCTTCCAAATCATCTTCGTTCATAGAATGACTTGCATTTTCCTAGCAGTTGCAGTGACCTCCTAGGAATTCTAGTGCCTCTAGCCTCTCTCTTCTTCATTCAATATTCCATATTGTCAGCCAAGATTTGCTAAAATAAGCAATTGATACAAATCCTCATTAACCAACAAGAGAACATGAGTTAAGTTCCTTTTATGCATCTATTCTAGGCTGAAGGAATAAGTGCTTGAAGCCCACAGAGGGTTCTTTGTCTTATAGAGGGGCATAGAGACTAGATAGGCTTATGTCATTGCCCTTCTCAGACTTCTCCTTTACCGTAGAGTAAAACTTAACCACTTAAGATGATATTCCCAGACCTTTAAGTGCAGACTCTCTTGCCTTTCTAGCTTCATCCCATGTCATTTCCAAAACCCCAAATACAGTCTACCTGGATCCTGTATTGTGTCGAGAGAGTTATGCACTTCCATCCTGAGTTATGCCTTTTCATCTCATTTCCCTGACTGGAATGAGTTTCCCTTTCCCCTACACACAAGATAAGATGCCATTCATTCTTCGAATCTCACCTCAAACGTTAGCTCACCTATGTGTCCTTACCCATTACACACACTTCATTTATTTCTCTGTAAGAACAAACACAACCGCTGTGGAGCAGATTCTGAGCAACACAGAGACATATGTTCCTAGTGAGTCCATTTATTGTTGAAGGCCTCTTATTGCTAAGTCTTAATCTCTACCTAATTCACTATTTTAGGTATTAAGTTCATATCAACTACTATGTTTGTAAGAATTTCCTAGGTTCCATACTTTATGCTCTCTAAAGCATTACCCATCATTGTGCAATGCTGCAATAGCTGCTGTGTTCTTTAAGTGTAAAGTTCTTGTCTCTGATCTGTAGCAGTGGAGGAGCTTTTCAGAACCCCTTTGGTAGAAAAGCTCATGCCATCTTTGGAGTTGAAGATGGAAATGCATCCTCTACTAAACTGAAAAAAAGAAAAAGCCTTTATAACACATCCCATGCAATATTGTTAAATATTTTGTTTTTCCTTTGCTCTCTGATATGGCTCAGGAACAGTTGCTTGTATAATTCATGCTTAATATTGTGTGGGTTACAAAAGGACATGAAAATATCTTTTTATCATGAGTATGGATAGTTACCTTGGGTATTGTTTGATAGCTAAAGTGCTTTCACTGATGACCATCCAACTCAGTTTAGTTGTCAGCTGATACATGTTAGAACTCCTTCATATACTGGCTAATTTCCGCCAGTTTATAAATGATGACTGCTAATGTCAAGGCGGTTCAAAAATAGCAAAAATTTGATTTCCCCTTAACATCCTGAGGATCATATTCATGGGCACCGGGAGTCTGGACAATAAATCTAATGGATTTTTGTCATCATATTTAGAATAAACAAATCAATGCTAGAAATTGTTTCTAACAGGAGATAATAAAGGAAATGGGCAAACAAAAATAAATACACAGTCTCTGTGAGCCAATTGTTTTCTGTAAACTGGATGAGATTTTTTTAATGTGGGCAAGAATTCTAAAATTATACAGTTAAGCTAAATAACATAGTATTTACTCCTGTCATTAATTGACTCTCAATTGGGACCAAAATTGGTGTTTAAATGTTATATTATAAAGAAGTACATGCAAATTATTTACTAGTGAATATTTATTTAATTGGACAGAAGTAAGTGAGAGTGTTATTTATCCTTAGCATGGCCAATTTTAGGCAAGTAATTGCAGGACGAGGAGTCCCTGTACCTGCGGTGAGATCACTGAAGAACTCAGTGTTTGTAGCACACAGAATGGCCACGTTTACATACCTGAGTGCATTCACAGTATAACCAAGCCCAAATCCTCAGCCAAATCCCTAAGGGAATCTGGGTTTTACCTTGCAAACTTTGGCTGCTAGGCACAGTTACAGAGCTTTGTTATGCTGTAGGCTCTCAATAAAAATGTTTGCCTAGGATTATTACAAAGGCTTTCTTGGTACAGAAATTCAGACAAGATCCGGAAGCATAGGGTGAAAATACAGGAATGAGCAGAAGGAGCCAATTCTAAAGTTTTCTGAAGTCAGCTCATGCCTTCATATAACAGTGAGCCTCCTTAGTCCCTCACTCAAACAAAAAAGATGGACATGTAATTTACCTAGAAATATGTATGCCTCTAAATTTTAAAAAGGAAAATCATTTAAAACATGATATTTATAAAGTATCTTAAAATAATATTTGGTTTTATACTATGGTATTTTAATGATAGAGAAATTCAGTGCTATGAAATTCTAATGATATTCCAATATTAACTAGGATAATTATTTTATAAACTCTGAATATATTAATATAATCTTCATTTTTCATTTTTTAAGAAATATTATATCTAAATATAATAATTTTCCTTTGTTATATGTATCAAAATTCAAATGTTTGTGATATTTATGTTATACTTTTTACTGTTGATCTTAACAATAATCACTCTAATAAGCTTTCTACTTAAGTCAGTGACAATATTACAGAGTTCTTCTTCTAGATTTGCCTTTGTAATCAGGTTATGAGCCACATAAAAATTCCTAATATGTTATAGTTGCATCTTGTTCTTAACTCAAATGTCATTGCTCATCTTGATTATTTATGTTGTTTATCATAAGGAATTCCAACTGATTTTTCACAGCCCCTCAAAATAAAGTTTATCTTTTAAGTTTATTTAAAAGAATAGTACATACTTCTGAAAAAAGTAAAAATTGATTCTGAAATATTTAAATGACTGTTCACAAGAATAAATGCATAACTTCACAAAGTGACTATTTCATACAGGAAAGCAATTATTTGGATATGTAAGGCATGGTATGTGTGGTCATATTTTTTATCTATTTACTTATGAATGAATTACCATATTAGCACGAAAAGCTATCCTTAGCATCAAGGAGGCTTTTGTTTTAATTTGTTTTAATTCCTGGTTTTAAGTTCATTTGCTTAGTTGAATATTCATTTGGCTTTTGTAGTACCAAAAGCAGGGGGCGAAATGTGGCTCTAGGGGCTTCTTCATGGCCTTTAATTGTTTCTATTTATCAATAATAGAAGCTTTACTATTTATCAATTAATCCTGGGTACCATATTTTGTATAGAAGATTGAATTTTTTTTTTTTTTTTTTTTTTTTTTACATAGGAAAGACTGGTTTAGTGACTTATGGCCGTGTATAGTAGGTGTTTAATTACTATCTATTAAGTGAATGTTGGATGGTCAGACATGAACTGTCATATTTAGGTTTTCTGACATTTGAGAGAAGCATTCAACTTTGGTGAGACAAGAGAGAAGATTGTGTTTTCACAAAAGCACCCTTTAGAGAACACATTGCAGGGATGTGTATTCATGAAGTGACGTATAAACTTTTTGCTCAGCTTTAACCACTTTCCTCAATGCTATCTCAAAGCAGCAACTTAAATTCAATCATGCGTTTGATCAACACAATGTTTATTAAACACCTATTGCATGCCAGAGTCTTCCAGGGATGGGAAAAACAGCTCCTATGGAGTTTGCATTCTAAATGGAGGGAGTGATAATAATTCCCAAAGATGTTGAAATTCATTTGTGAGCATGTTTCTGATTCTCGACAAAATGTGAGTCATGGTCCCCATGTAGTGGAATCTCACTGGCATAATCTGATGAACTTCATAAACTGTGTCACAGCAGGAAGTGCCAATTATTTAGTTTGAGCAGATCTAGACAATTTGAATGTCTAACACCTAGTCTTCTTTCACCCAGGTTGTAAATGGCCTGCTTAAGAGGAATGGTTGAGCCAATCAACAGTAAGGTATTGTATATCTCAAAACTGCTAGAAGAAGGGACTTTTTATGTTCCCACCATAAAGAAATGATAAATGTTTAAGGTGATGGATATGCTAATTACCCTGATTTGATTATTATACAACATATACATGCATTGAAACATACTGTATCTCATAAATATGTACAATTATTATGTGTCAAAAATTTTTTAAATGTTTTAAAAAGAGGGGGAAATGGTTGACCACTCTAGATTTCACAGGAATTAATTACCAAATAACATATCATGACAGAACATTCTTGGATGTTATTTTAGAAAATAACACATGTATTGTCAAAACATTTTTTTTAGTACAGTCTTTAATAAAGCCTTTATTCACTTATTTGGGGACTTTGGGGCTCTCAATCTTAGCATTAACCACATAAATAAGGGGTGATAGGCACAACATAAATTAAGTCATTAGTTTAGAATCGCTCTCCGTGAGGCTGCCTGTAGATTTTTTTTATCATCCATCTAAACCACAGAAATAAAAATTGAGTGAATACTTTTCTTTATGTACCATGAATCCATTTCCCAAAAGCATGAAAAATATTCCTAGCACTAAGGAGATGTTTGAAAAATTTATTTATTAAGGACCATTTGTTAAGTGGAATATTCACTCAGCTTTTACAGTACAGTAGTACCAAGAGTAGCTAGATTTCTGCCTTGGAGTCTTGCACAGTATGACCTCACACAGCTCTTTCTTCCAAACATCATATGCCAGTCATTACCTGCATATGTCTAAGAGGGCAAGGATTCCCACCCTCTATGGCCACCCCAAAGCATACATACCTCATGCATGAGGTTCATTTACATTCTTACAAATTGACTTTGGGTGAAGAGTTATGAAAAGCCTTCTCTTCTTTACCCTATGTTGCTAAACATTTGCCTTGAATGACTTTCCTGAGAAACTGAGGTTCCCCTGGCAGTCAGTATTTACTGATCCTAAATTCCTTTAGAAATCCATGATCTTCTAAGAAAGTTCCTCCAAGTTGATCCTAAGAAGGTATGAATAGTTAATTATGTTACAATGTATGCCTCTCTCTTTGCTGGTCTGCATGTTCTGCTTGCCAGTTTTCCATCTGCAGTTGGTGGCATTAAGCAGCAGTTGCATTCTTTTTATCTTGGTTTTCAATTGGAGATTCAGGAACTAAGCCAGGTCTTGAGATTCTTCCTTTCTGCTCTTTTTTTTTTTTTTCATTTGTTTTTGTTTTTTGACAGAGTCTCACTCTGTTGCCAGGCTGGAGTGCAGTGGTGTGATCTCTGCTCACTGCAACCTCCACCTCCCGGGTTCAAGCGATTCTCCTGCCTCAGCCTCCCAAGTAGCTGGGACTACAGGTATATGCCACCATGCCCGGCTGATTTTTGTATTTTTAGTAGAGATGGGGTTTCACCATGTTGGCCAGGGTGGTCTCGATCTCTTGACCTCATGATCCGCCCACCTCAGCCTCCCAAAGTGCTGGGATTACAGGCGTGAGCCACCGCACCCAGCCTCTGCTCCATCTTACGGTCTTATTTGAAATATTTTCATGCATTTGGGGTACCTAGACAAGGAGAGACTAAACAAATGATAGTTTCTCCTCAGTTTCCATTATAGGTTCCATTTTAAGCCTGCTATTGTATATCAATTGCTCTTTTTGTATTGAAATGTAAAGATAGTTTAAATTTGTTTTATAAAAATAACTCCTAACAAATTGTTGAAACATGGATGTAAAATGCTGTCAATGGAAAAAACAGAGAGAGGGAGAGGTATTTATATTTAGCATTTATTTATTCATTCATTCAATAACTGTTTACTGAGAATCTCCTATTTGTTGGGATCTGTGGGGCATAAATAGATAAGATATAATTCTACTTCCTTAGAAACTGCAGTCTAAATTGGAAAATTCTTATTGTGCCCTAAACCAGCAGGAATCTGAATGCCCGTTCGGATATTTAGACCAACTTTTCTGATGGAAAAGTGTTCTGTCTTCACTGTGAAGCTTATTTTGAAAGACTGACAATGCTCATTGAGGTGGAAGACTGAGGCAGAGATCTCTCTTCATTGGGCATCCCTTGCTGTTTCCATTCTACCTGCTGTTTCCAAAGATAACTACACTCAGAAACCGTTCTCTCATGGGTTTCTCTGAGTACATCCCAATATTCTTAAATAATGATGAAGTAACAGGAAAAAAAATTAATAACCAAAGTTCAGCTGCATACCAGCAATATTCCATTTAATTCTCTTAACAATGAGATGATATAGATATTTGGCTAATGAAAAACTTGGATACTAAATGGCCAAGCCAAGCCAGGATTCAAAGCCAGGTCTATGTGACTCCATAGCCTTGCACTTTTAAAGTCCTAATTTTAGAGCCTCTTGCTTAGGGATCTTACTCTGTGAAGGTGGCACCTATTCTTGGCAGTGGTGGCCCATTGGGCCCTTTGTGGGTAGCTCCTATAGGTTCCTCTCTTGACTCTCTGATAACTCCTTTGCTTCCTCAAGCAACTCCTTAGGGATTGGACAGTGCAGTGTCGCTCTCTCAGCACCAGCTCCAGAACCCTCTAGTGCAGGCAGTTCTCTAGACCGCTTCCGAGGCACTTACTCAGGGACTGACACCCCAGACGTGGGCCCTCTGTCTTGAGACCACAGAGCTGGAGTCTGTCACCAGTGTCTCAGGTCATCAAATAATTTGGCAAAATCTCATATTTCACTTCATCCTCATCCTTTCTATGCCTGATATGTACACTAAACTTTGGTGGGGACTCAGCAAACATTGGAGTCAATGTTAGAGGCGTGACCCGCCTCCATATCTGTTAGGCATGCACAAGGCAGTGCTCATCATCACGCCACCATGTGGCGTCTGGCGGTGTCCTTTGTCCCATACTGAGGAACGGCAGACACTGTGCACAGTGCCTCAACTTTTTGTAGTTGTAGTATCATCTCCATTGCTTTTTATTGCTCTAAGTGCACAGTCCACTTAACCTTCTGGCAAGTTAGCTGCTTTTAACCTGCCATGGAATGGATACTCAAGTATTACAAAGCTTTTTTTACATTATATGTAAAAAGACAGATGACAAAACTCCCAGGAAAGGACTTCTCTATGAATTAGTGCATTTGTTTCAGTTTTGAATCTACCAGATTAATTGTTGCCAGTTCTAAGGGCATTTTTGATTCCTCCGTGGTTCTCACCTATATCATGTTATTTGTGTTGCTGAGTCCTTGGAAAAAGTGATTGCAAAGGCTATTTTTTTCCCCTTGTTCCCACAGATTCTAGAGGGGGTTTGACCTAGATTTTCTGCAGTTTCTTTCCTACTTAGCCATTTTTCAGCCAAAGAAGTTTTTGCTAACATGTAGAATTCCTTCTATGAGGAATCCATGCTATCATCAGTGCAGAGTGATATGTGAGTCATAATTACTATACTCATAAAACTCCTAGAAATGTAGAATGATAAGATATTTTAAGGATTAGTTTGTCTCGTCTTCTTATGTTCAGACTGAGAAAATGCAGATCATGGAGATTAAGGGATTTGTTCAAGGTCCCAGAGATAGTGGGCTCCAAATCAGAAGAAAATCCCAACTTCTAGTTCTAACTCCATTGCTTTTCCCTCTCTCAATACCCATTGCTGCTGCTTCTTAAAAGAATCAGGAATATCTATTAAATGATTGTAGATTTTATATTTAAGTTTTTGAGTAGTTAGTCTCCTGTAGATGAGCATTCTTTGGAAGACAAAGCAGCAAAGTCAAAAGTGTATGAATTTAGAAGCCAGACAGACAATAACCAAATAGAAGTTCTATCATTTTCTACCTATGTGATCATGGAAAAGCTATTTAATCCCTCTACACCTCAGCTTTCTGATCCATAAAAACAGATTGTAACATCAACATGTAGGGTTACTGTGAGGATTTTAAAAATTAATATTATATAGTGCTTGGAACAGTACCCAGCACATAGTAAATATTCAGTCAGTGAGACATGTAATTCTCGGATGTCTTCTTCCCCTTTATCAGAAATAGGTAACTTTTTTTCCCTTTATGCCTAAAAGAGTGAATCTTGTTGCATTGTTATTATTTTAGATTTGTGATAAATCTTACAGACAAACTAATATGTAAACAAGCTTAAAATACACATTTGATTTTCACTTTTTGTTTTTTTAAGTCCTGATCTCATTCCCCTCATGGACTGGGGAAAGAGTGAATGTAGGTTTATGAAGACATTTACATGTCATAGTCCAGCATTTCCCAAACCATCATCTTTGACCACCTGCATCAGAATCATCTGTGGGGATTGTTTAAAGAAGAAGATTCCTGGACTCCACCACAGACCCATAAATACTGTATCTTCATCACAGATTCAGTGATGAAGAGCCCCAGGAACCTCTGTGTTATAACAAACACAAAATGTGTTTTTATACACTAATTTTTGAGAATCACTGCTGTAGATGAATCGCCAGTTAAACCCCAGATGACTTGGCCAAAAATATTACTTTAATCATGCTAATTCCCTGTTTTCTCACTTGTCTTCAATTGGGTAAGGAGGGCTATCAGGCTGTGTGAACCTTATGGCTGTCCTACCTTATGGTAGGCTGAAAATATGCCCCCAAAAATGGCCGTATGCTTGTCCTCAGGGTCTGGGAATAGGGTACTTTATTTGGCAAAGGAACTTTGCAGATGTGTCTAAATTAAAGATCTTGAGATGCGAAGACTATTCTGGATTTTCCAGGTGGGCCAAGTGTCGTCACAAGGGACTTCAAAAGAGAAGGAAGGAGAATCAGAGTTAATACATGATGACAGAAGCAAGAGACTGGAGTGATACAAGGAAGGGGTCCTGAGCCAAGAAAGCTGAAAAAGGAAAGGAAACCGATTGTCCTTTCAGAGTCTTCAGAAGGAACCAGCCCTGCTGGTATCTTGACTTTAGCCCAGGGAGACTGATTTTGGACTTCTGATCTCCAGAACTATAAGATAATACAAGGCATACTGTCCCTTTGCTCCACCTCTGTCCACTAGTTCTATGAATTTTTCAAAGTTCTGAATAAAACCTTTCTCCTGTCTAAAAGCCATCCTTGACCCTTCCAGCCAAGAGTTATTTCCCCTTCTCTGAAGTTCTAAGCCAATCATAATCTGCAATTTATTGTGCATCCAGTTATGAAAAGCTCTGTCTAGGAGTGGTTATGTGCAAGAGCTTTCAAATCAGAACACCTAGGTTTAAATCCTGATTCTGCCACAACTACCTTGAGAAGTTTCTTAGACTCTCCAAATCTCATTGTCTTCATTTGTATCAATCTCATCAGATGGTGAAGTTTGGAGATGCTCCACCTAGAAGTGAACTGACATAGTGGCTGAATCAGAGTCAGGACTTCACACCTGTGGCAATCATGGGAGGCATTGTTCCTTTGGCATAGCTCAGATTATTGTTATAAACATGACTATTCAGACCATGTTGTTGACATTTTATTAATATGTTCATGTTTCTGTTTCCCTGTTAATCCCATGAAATTAAGCATGATAATAATTATAATAACAACAATAATAATAGCAAAGTAGTACAGTGAAAAGAGTACTAGGTTTTGGTAGACTTTTTTTTTTTTCTTTGAGACAGGGTCTCTTTCTGTCGCCCAGGCTGGAGTGTAGTGGTGTGATCACAGCTCACTGCATCCTTGACCTCCTGGATTCAGGTGATCCTCCCATCCCAGCTTCCCAAGTAGCTGGGACTACAGGTGTGTGCTACTATAGCCAGCTAATTTCTGTATCTTTTGTAGAGATGGGGTTTCACCTTGCTGCCCAGTCAGAACTCAAGCAATCCTCCCTGGGCTCAAGGAATCTTCACACCTCAACCTCCCAAAGTGCTGGGATTACAGGCATGAGCCACCACACCCAGCCCGATTTTGGTAGACTTTTGTTTCTGTTCTAGCTTTGCAATTTACTGGAATGTGAAAAGAAAAGAACATATTTTATTTATATTTAAAATGGGAATAATAATGGTACTTACTCTTAAAAATTATTTTAGGATAAAGTAAGATTTCAGGATGAAAGTCTTAGAGGACCTAACACATAGTAAAAATTGAGTATGTGTTAACTTATTAACAGTAATTGGTATTTAATTTTCTTTTTTATTTGTTTCTATTCTATACCATGAATCTTGATATAACTTTTACTTTATATATGGCAATAATATGAGAAACAGGAGGAAGAATACTGGATAAACATCTAATATTTAATGTTATGCTTTGCTATGATATGCAATATAGGGTATAAATCTCACAGACAGTTAGGGTTTGCTGTTGGAGCAATGCTCACACTATGAATGCATGCAAGGAACACATAAAGCCTGCCTAGGAACCTCTCTTCTCCCCTCACTTTTTTTACCTCTTTCTTTTCTTTTTTCCTTCCTTTCTTTTTTTCATCACAGGTGATCATATAAATAGTTTGGTATCTTAAGTACTTTAAAATCCATTGGATTTTGGAGCAATTTTTCAAAAAAAGTCTATGATTCAATACATTGCCATTCATCATTACCTTCCCTTTACAACCTTTCTGGCTATTTTAGTGCAGATGAGAACTCTCCTATCATAGCTAATTTGAATTCATTTTTCAAATGAGAATTCACGAGCTACTATGCTAAAATTAAGGTCTATTACATCTTCTGCACTTCCACTGTCTGCTAATGTTGTAATATGATTTTTAAGTAATTAACTTTCTTTTGACATGCTTTCTTATTTAGAAACTCAGGTTTATTTGCAAGTCGGTTATCTCTATAGATGTTTATGTATTTTATATAGATGTTTTCTCTGTGGTTTTCTCCCTAATTATTTTAGAGAGACTTGGAATTGCTCATTTTTATGTAAGACATATGACCAAGGAAATGTGACACAAAAATGCCAGGAAAACTTGGTAGTAGTACTACTTTTGTGGTTAAAGGCAAGGAAAGGAAAATCAAGCCAATTCCCATAAGAAGAAAAAAGTATACTTGAATATACTAAGTAGATGCTTCTTGTCATCTAATATTTTTAAAGCAAAGAAAAATTTCCTCTTCTTTTTTCTTTTGCTTCTTTTATTCAAAGAAAGACATAATTTTATAAATAACTTGCAGGATTAAACTTACTTGAAAGGCAATGGGGAGTTTCCCCTCTGACCTGTAGGATAGTCAGTTCTTTGTGTATTCTTCCTAGAATACAAAAGGGGTAATTGCAGCAGTTGTAAGTGCCCCCTGGAAACTTTTTCTAGTAGCCCAGTGCTTGGAAATTGTCCATGGACTTACACACACACACACTACGTGTGAATTTAATATGAGAAATGGAGGATTCCTTTGAAAAGCTATAAAACATGTGCTCTGTTGAGAGCTTTATACCCCTTGTGTCCCTCCTTGGCCACCGTGCATGAGTGCCATGGCTGAGAAGTAAAAGTCAAAGCTGAATGAAGCCCACATTACTTTATAGACTTGAGGACCTGTGGTTTTACTCATGAATAAGCAACAGCTCATGCTTGTACAAAATGCCCGTCTGTCTGGGTCTCTCTCAGTTAAAAAGAGGTATTTTAAATCAAATAGAAAATATATTGTTTAACTTACCATAGGCTTCAGTGCAGAAATACAAGTTATATATTCATAACATGGTTGCATTAGAGAAGGGAAACCATATAAACAATTCAACATAATTCTAATAATGTATTGGTTCACCCATGATAAAATTAACCACCTATATTAAAGAATACACTACGTTAAAAATTTATTTCTTATGTACTAAAGTGAGGATGTATTTATTACTTAGAATTTTTTCTCTGTTTTTCCCCAAAATGTGGTTTCTATTAAGAAAAAAACTTAATAGAGAATTTGGTATCCTTTCAAATAGACTTTTTAATGCAGTATGAAATTATATTATAATCTAGTTGATGGCAAAATTACATTGAGTTATATTAATTATTAATACATCTGTTCCCCAAATCTGTAAACTCTTAGTATCTTTAATGAAGATCAAATAGTAATCATTTAATCATTTTTCCTATGCGTGTACAAGTTTCCCCAAAACTGATTAATCATATTAGTTGTTGTTTTGGGGGGAATTCCACAGATTAATTTAAAAGTAGTATATGTGGGGGACATGGCTTGTTTTGAAGAAGCATAGTAGAAAAAGAGAATTTGTATAAGAATTATTTTTAAAGTTGAACTCACAGAAGTAGAGAGTAGAATGGTGGTTGCCAGAGGCTGAGGGAGGGAGATGGAAAGGGAAGGAGGAGATGTTGATCAAAGAGTACACAATTTCAATTAGGCAAGAGGAATAAGCTTTAGTGGGCTGTTGAGCAGAATGGTGACTATAATAAAAATGCATTGTATGTTTCAAACTTGCTGAAAGATGAGATTGTAAATGTTTTTACCGCAAAAAAGTGGTCAGTATGTAAGGTGGCAGTTTTGTTCATTAGCTTGATATAATCATTCCACAGTGTAAACATATATCAAAACATCACATTGTCTCCCATAAATATACACAGTTATTACTTGTCAATTAAACATTTTTAAAATGATTGTGTTTAATCACCAAAGATAGTATGTGTCTTGTATTTTTAGTAACAACCTCCATTTTGGATTAGAATATTTGAATTTTATAGTGAAAATAATCTACAAAATCAATTATACATTTATCAGATAGTTTATAACAAAAATGGACACATCATAGTCATAGCTTTCTTAGCACAGTTTTCTTTTTTTTTGTTTGTTTGTTTTAGCCTTTTGTGGTTTATTTTGTTTTTTTGATGTTGTTGTTTATTTATTTATTTATTTATTTATTTATTTATTTTATTTTATTATACTTTAAGTTCTAGGGTACATGTGCATAACGTGCAGGTTTGTTACATATGTATACTTGTGCCATGTTGGTGTGCTGCACCCATCAACTCGTCAGCACCCATCAATTCATCATTTATATCAGGTATAACTCCCAATGCAATCCCTCCCCCCTCCCCCCCATGATAGGCCCCAATGTGTGATGTTCCCCTTCCCAGTCCAAGTGATCTCATTGTTCAGTTCCCACCTATGAGTGAGAACATGCGGTGTTTGATTTTCTGTTCTTGTGATAGTTTGCTGAGAATGATGGTTTCCAGCTGCATCCATGTCCCTACAAAGGATGCAAACTCATCCTTTTTTATGGCTGCATAATATTCCATGGTGTATATGTCTTAGCACAGTTTTCTAAAATGACTTAATCCCAAAGTAATTTTACAGGCAGAATAAATAGATTTATTATGTATAAAAATCCTCATCTCACATTATCTAAGAAAAAAATTGATGTTTGGTTAAAAAAATTAATTCACAATAATAACATGAGCCCTTACACTTACCAGAAAAACCCAGGTATTTACAAAGTATAGATAAAAATCTGTTTTTTAATATTGCCATATTCTCACAACAAACAGCTTCTTTTCATAAATTTTAAAGTTCAAGGTAAACAGGGCACCTTTAAAAACTCTTGTGAAAGGTGACTGCCGGTGCAGGCACGGCAAATAAGGGAGATGATCAGATGATTAAAAAAGAATGGAGAACAGATTATGAATGTTGCTGAATAAATGCAAAGAAAATTTAATATTCTCTTTAATTCTCTTTCATAGTTGAAGGAAAGAAAGAACAGTGAGGAATAAAATAGAGAGGATACAAAAAGCAGGAGCAAAAAAAGATGAAAGCCTTAGTTCTAATGCTTTTTAAATATTTTCAAATTGTTTTACAGATGGGGTCTCACTGTGTCACCCAGGTTGGAGCGCAGTGGCGTGATCAAATCTCACTGCAGCCTTAACCTCCTGGGCTCAAGCAATCTTGAGGCTTACTTATTAAAGATAAACCATTCAGATCACTCTCAGTTGTGACATCCAGAGAAGTGGTTTTTTTGTTGTTGGAATACAAGTCAGTTGGTTAACTACTATAATACTTCAGTCCTTAAATATGAAAACACTTTCTTGAAATGGAGTAAATGTAACCATTGATTTTAAACTGTGATGAACCACATACCCCATGTAGCACAGCGGGGTCTCGGTATGACCTGCCACTGGGGCAAGAGGGACAAAAAGTGAAAGGTGTTCTGAGCAGTAACTTCTCGCGTAGTCACTTTTAGCTCCTGGGCTAGAGATTCCTACTTTACATCTTGATCAAGATTTATGGGGAAATTAAAAATGCAGAAAATGTCAAGCCCATCTCTGAAGTATGATTACCAGTTTGTGTAAGATTGTCATCTCATAATATCTAAACATTATTCTTCATATTAAGTTAAAAATGTTTTCATATGAAAATTCAATGATGGCATTTATGTACTCAGTGTCCATCTCTCTCAAAGAATATCCCCGTTGTTTTCTGAGGGCAGCTACTTTGATTTCACAATTTTTCTGGATTTCTTTTTTACTTTTGTAGACATATAGCAGTGATTTGCAATGATTGCTTCTAAAATAATTTAGAGTCAATAGCTAGCAACTGGTATTCCTTCAATAATGCCTCAGGTTTCTGGATTGGTATGTTAGTTAGCTGTTGCCACAATAATACTGCACAATATATTACCTAAACTTGAGAGGTATTCAGGAAGTATTTATTTCTTCCTCTTAGTTTGGCTGGTGTCAGCTGAGGTTTGGCTTATCTAGGCTGCCTTCAGTTGGGCATAGCCATAAGTTGCAGGTTGGGTGTAGATCTACTGCAACTTGATTTCGTTCTTCTCGGACCGAGATCTCTATAAGGCAGAGTCTTCTCATGGCCTTAAGTTGCAGGTTGGGTCTATGTCCACTGCACCTTTCTTTCATTCTTCTTGGACCAGGAGCTATATGAGGCAGGGTCTTCTCATGGAAAAAGGCAGAGTAAATACACCAAAGCCCAACCTGGCAATAACATTTTAATCCTCTGCTAGTGTACTTCTGCTAACACACTACTTGTCAGCAAAAGTCACATGGCCAAGCCTAATGTCAGTGAGGAAGGAAAATATCCTTTGATTCTAGTACTAGGTTATGCAAAGTTATATAGCATATGGTATAGTTATGGGAAAGAGTATTAGAAAAAATAATGCAGTATACCATGTTCCACCTTCTAGATCACAATTATTCACATGCCACCCACACACAAAATAGCTTATTTCTGTCTCATTTTATATATAAATGTAATTTTGGGAAATTCTCATACTTTTAATAATAAGTATGAAATCAAGTTCAAACTCCAGGATCTTGTTATTTATACCTGTTCCAGATGCAGTTCTTCTTGATCTGGAGGCCTGTTAGTTTAAAAGACAAGTTATCTAATGCCCCCCAACACACACTCCCAACATGTAATAGTGGAGTACTTTGGTCTGTGTGCCTCTCATTGTCCACCTTTTGAATAGAATATTCATTGTGATTATCCTGTGAACACTCCCTTCAAAAAGGGGGACAATGAGAGGTACACAGAAGTCATTGGTCCATAGTAATTCTGAAAATTGCCAGGTCTTCCTACTCTGGAGGAAGTTACGTAATGTTCTTTGATTAGGTATTACTTCTGTTCCCTGGAAATTAGCTAGAGAGAAAAAAAGATTGTATCAACACTTGCCTTGGTGAATGTATTCAGAAGCCATCAGGGTCTTCAAGACAAGCAAAGAAAGAAATTTCCTTTTATTTTTGACATTTTCTGTACTTCATTAATATGACATCTCCTGGTACATAATTACACAGGTCTTGAGATTTCTAAAGTTCTCAGTGATATGATATTTTCTTTCTTTATCTTACTGATAAATACTTATTTAGGTTTTTGCCTAGGTAGCATATTTTAAGGACCCAAGCATCAAAAAGTATGCAAATGTATAAAGTGAACATGTACTTCCCAATATATTTTTATTTTTCTTATCTTTTTTTACACACACAATAGTAGTATATTATAAGTACTGTACAATGTTCTTTTTTCACTTAATATATATCATAGATTTTTCCGTATCAGTGCATTAAGAGCTCCCTCATTTTTTAGAGCTATATATTATTCCATTTAATGAATATCCATTATTTATTAAAGGACAATTAAGGTGTTTCCAGTGTTTTTCTATTATAGATAATTGTTGCAATGACTAATCTTGTAGGTGTGTCCTTTTGCACATGGGTTAATATATTTGTAAGAAAAAATTATAAAAGTGGAAATGTAAAGTCAAAGCATTTAGGAGTTTTGTTTTGTTTTGTTTTGTTTTCTGTCACCCAGGGTGGAATGCGGTGGCATGATCTCGGCTCATGGCAACCTCTGTCTCCTGGGTTCAAGCGATTCTCCTGCCTCAGCCTCCCGAGTAGGTGGGACTACAGGGGCATACCACCACACCCGGCTAATTTTTTCATTTTTAATGGAAATAGGGTTTCACCATGTTGGCCAGGCTGGTCTCAAACTCCTGACCTCAGGTGATCCTCCTGCCTTGGCTTCCCAAAGTGCTGGGATTACAGGTGTAAGCCACCATGCCTGGCCTGGTTTATGAGTTTTTAATTTTAAAAGAAACTACTGAATTGCCTTCAATAGAATTTCTAGCAGTACTTACTTCCACCAATAATATAAAGAGGGTTTCTTTATCTACAATCTTGTCAACTCTGTGTTAATAAGCTTTTGGAATTTGCTCAATGAAGTGAAAATGAAGCTGCTTTTCCTTTTTATGCATGAGAGAGAACTTATTTCAGGTATTAAAGAAGTTTTTGTATTTTCTAAACAAATTTACTTTCTTATACTGGACCTATATTTTATTGGGTTGTTGGCTTTTACTGCCTTCAGTAGATATTAGGGCCAGGCACAGTGGCTCACACTTGTAATCCCAGCATTTTGGGAGGCTGAGGTGGGAGAAACCTTTGAGACCAGGAGTTTGAGACCAGCCTGGGCAACATAGTAAAATCCTATCTCTACAATTAAAGAGTTAGCCATGCATGGTGATGTGAACCTGTACTCCTAGCTACTCAGGAGGCTGAGGTGGAACGATCACTTGAGCCCAGTGGTTCAAGGCTGCAGTGAGCTATGAACATACCACTGCACTGTAGCCTGGGTGACAGAGCAAGACCCTGTCACTATATAAAGAAAGAAAAAATAAATAAATAAATAAATAAATAGTGAATATTTTGTAGGAGCTGCATATATGACAAGGAAATTAGTCCTTTTTAGGTTAATTGAATTGTAAATATTTTTCATATTATTGACTTTACTTATATTTTAAACAACTATGTAGAAATTTTTTGTTTTTCTTTAATATAGATTAATTTATTAGTTTTTCTATTATGGCGTTTAAATTTTAGGTAATAGAAAGGCCTTCCACCACTTTGAGGTTATAAAAAGAATTCTCCTGTACATTTATTCCAGTACTTTTGTTTTTTTGTTTTGTTACATTACTATCTGATCCTTTTAGAATTTGCTCTGGTGTAATGTAAGACAGGGATTCAACTTTTTTCTGTATGGCCACCCAGTTTTCTTAGCATCATTTATTGTATAGCTCATCTTTTCTGTACAGATATGAAATGCCACTTTTATCATATACCAAAATTTCATGTATTTTTTGTGTCTGTAACTTTATATTTTGCTTCTTAAATTTACATCTCTATTCATGCGGTAGCTTCATATCATTTTAATTACTGAGGCTTTATGGTGTTTTTATGTGGTAGAGTTACTCATTCCTCATTACACTTTTTTTCAGAATTTTCCTGGCTTCTCTTGTTTGTTTCTTTTTCCATATAAACTTTAGAATGAGTTTATTTTGTTCTAGGGGAAAAAAAAGTATTGGCTTTTAGGGTGCTATTACATTTACAAATTAGCTGAAAGGATGAATGTTTTTATGGTACATTTTCTTGTCCAAGAACATAGTATGCATTTTTATTTATGTATTTTATGTCCCTTAGAAGCATCTTAAAAGCTTTCTTCATATGGTTCTTGCATATTTCTCATTAAGTGTTTTTCTCTTTCTCATTCTATTTATGGCTTAACATATGTGATACTGAAAAGGAGGGACTCCAGCTGTTTTAACCATGGCTTTACCTCCAAATTCCCACAGATTAGAAGAAACAGATAGATGTTATAAGTAAGCAGATAAAAGTTTTAAGTGAAAATGAGGGTTCAGGTGGGTAGAGAGAGCATATTGGGTGCTAACTAGTTTTTCTCATCCTATCCAAGGAAAGCCACAAGATTTGTCTGGCACACACAACACAGGCAAAGCACAATGGAGAAGGAAAGGTCTCAGAAGGCAGAGCAGTTGTCATTTAGAAGCAGAAAAGCAGTGGATCCAAGAATTTTTATTAGACTTGGCTCCATATGAAAGCTATCCCAAATAACAGTGTCTTTCAGCACAATAAAGGTTTATTTTTCTCTCATGTAAATGAGTTATGGGTATAGGCATTCCAACACTGTTATGGGAATAACTTACACATCTGTGATTCAGGCTGCTTTTTTCCCCCTCTTTACTATCTTTAGTGTGTGATTTCCATCCTCAAGTTTGCCTCATGGTTCATGATGGCTGCTTAAGCTCTCACCAACATGCACATTTCAGGCATGAGGACAAAGAAAAGAGGAGTAAGGAAAAATGTGTGTGCCTTCAAGTGAAGCCAATTCTCTTCTAGTACTTTTCAAGAAGCCCCACTCTGTCATTCATCTCCTCCTTAAGTGTACAAGAGGTTGCTCCCAACAATATAGAGATTCTGTTACTAAGGAAAAAGGAGACAATGGATTTTGGGGAGACAACTTCCAGTCCTTCCACAAGGAACAGACTTTTAAAAAACTATATCCTCCAAACGTGTTGAGAAGTGAGAAGGAAAATACCAAGAAGAAAATAGGAAAGTGAGTAAATGAGTACAGTTCAATTAGTTATCATGTTTTAGAATAATTTAAGACAAACTAGTGCTCAGAAAAACCTAAGCTACATATTGCTGCTTTGATTTTATAGTTTTTGAACTTGAAGATGTTTTCAAGAGTAATTGAATCACATGTTCCCTTTTCTTCTTTGGAATTGGAACCTCAGTAAGGGGTTAAAATACAATCCCCAATAACTACAGTTGGTATAGGGGTCACAAAGATGATTAAGACATAGTCCCTGCCTTAAGTAATATGAAATCTAGTGTGGAAGGCAAATAGATACAGAGATACTTCTAGTGCAGAGTGAAGAGTGATCTGACAGAGATGGGCTCAGGGTAAGAGGGACCACATACTATAGGAACCTGAGGAAGCCTGAGTGGGGGAGTAGCATTAGGAAGGGGAGGCAAAGTGGAAATTGGGCTTAGTCCCAAAGGATCAGTTGCAGGGGAGGGTGTGGATGTATATGTGGGGAGGGGAGGAGGTGGTGGGAGGATAGAATTAGTTAGCTAAAGAGAAGTGCCAATAGGCAGAGAACTTGCCCAGCAAGAACAGAGTATGTGAAGTCTAGCAAGTGAAAGAGAGCACTGTTTATTTAAGGGCTTTGCCTGCTCTTATGTCTATCTTCAGTTAGGAATGACTGAAGAGATGAAAGTGGAGAGGAAACCACTGGGACTAGATCATAAAGGGCCTTTGGGTCAAACTAATTGGTTTTTCCATTATGCTTGAGTGCAGGAATCACTGGAGGACTTGAAACAGGGATGTGATGTGCTCAGACTTGCATTTCAGAAAAAAGATTATAGAGTCACAGTGAGAATGGATTGGAGGTCAGTAAGATTCAAAGAAAAGAGTACTAAAGTGGCACGTTAGACAAGAAATGATGAGGGCTTAAACAAAGTAAAGTGTGGCAAGTGACTTGCAAGTCCTTAAGGTGGGAGAAGGGGGAAGAAACTACAGTATTTGGCATGGACTGAATCAGGAGGTGGGGAAAATGGGGGAAAGAGAGGAGGAGAATGCTCTGGTTTCTGTCCTGGACAACTATGGGAAAAGTATTACCCTTCACTAAGATGTGAAAACAGGAAGGAAAGTAGATTTTGTAGCAAAAATAAGGTGTGTTCAGTTTTCTGTGAAATGGGGTTGAGATGCTAGTTGGACATTCACATGGAACTAGAGAGGGTTTAAACTTAGGAAAAGAACTGGGCTGGAGAAATAAGTTTAAGGGTAGCCTTAAGCCTTGCTGTGACTAAGCCAAGGTGAGTAGCATAGGGTGAAAAGAGGACAGAACTATGAATAATACAACATTTAGGAACAGGAGGATGAGTGAATAAAGGAGACAGAGAAGGAACCCAAAACAAGGAGAAGTGAAACTAGGCGATAGCAGCACCGTAGAAGTAAAGAAAAACACTTCAAAGGCTATAGATGTCAAGTAAAGTGAGAGCCACCATACTTACTGGATTTAGCCATACAAAGATCATTGAGGAACAACACAAGGTAGCTTTAGTGGAAAGATAAGGATGAGGAATGCATGAGCACCAAGGAAGATAAATGTAAAATACTTTCAAGCAGTGATGCTTATTGAGTTAGGGAGAAGTTAGACTTTATGTCTATCTTTTTAAAAATGGAAGAGTCATGAGCAAGTTTAAAGCCATACAAAGGTAAGAGACAGACAGTATAGGAAAGAGAGGAGATGCTGAAGCAAGCTTCTGAGAAGTCAGCAGCAAGAGGAATTTGGAGAATATGTGAAAGGATTAACTTTGAACCTCCACTGTAAGAGGAAGAAAGAAAACCTGGATAAGTGTGGCTAAGAGGCTCCTAAGTGCTGAGGAGGACAACAAGGACAGCAACTGTACATCTTAATGGTTTCTAATGGGTAAATGAGGAGTGAGTTGCCTAGGAACAGATCCTGCATCAGCCCTGCAGCCCCATGAGGTTGAAGATTTCCAATTTGTACTTCCTCCAATCCACATGGCTGTGTCATTTTCTCCGTTAGTGCTCTGCTCAACACTTCAGGTACAAGGTAGCTGAGGAGGACAGTTTAATTTACACAGGGTTGAAGTTCTCCCATATGGGTGTGAAGGGAGGACAAGGGGACAAGGAAGGACAAGAGACTTGTTGGTTTGGGCAATAAAGTGGCTACATTGGAAAGAGAATGAAGACAAAAGACCAACCTGGGTAATTCTGTGGGATGGGCTTGAGATTAGATCTTGTTGATATTTAAAACTTAATTAAAGTCAAAGTGAGAAGCCAGTTGTAAGTTTGATTTCAGAGAAGCTTTGTAATACTGTGATTTCCCTCTTAAGTTCAAGACTGAAAAATGTTATTTAATTGAATGTTAAATTGTTATTGCTTCATCCAAAATAAGCTAGTCTCATGAATAATCAAATATTATCATAATATATTTGTATTTAAAATATGGTATCAAGTGCTTAACACAAATTTTTTAAATGATGTTCAATAACTAGTATTTTTTTTTTTATTCTTTTTTTTATTCTTTTTTTTATTTTTATTTTTTTTTTATTTTTATTTTTTTTATTATACTTTAAGTTCTAGGGTACATGTGCATACGTTTATATCATGTATAACTCCCCAATGCAATCCCTCCCTCCTCCCCCCTCCCCATGATAGGCCCCAGTGTGTGATGTTCCCCTTCCCGAGTCCAAGTGATCTCATTGTTCAGTTCCCACCTATGAGTGAGAACATGCGGTGTTTGGTTTTCTCTTCTTGTGATAGTTTGCTAAGAATGATGGTTTCCAGCTGCATCCATGTCCCTACAAAGGACGCAAACTCATCCTTTTTGATGGCTGCATAGTATTCCATGGTGTATATGTGCCACATTTTCTTAATCCAGTCTGTCACAGATGGACATTTGGGTTGATTCCAAGTCTTTGCTATTGTGAATAGTGCCGCAATAAACATACGTGTGCATGTGTCTTTGTAGTAGAATAATTTATAATCCTTTGGGTATATACCCAGTAGTGGGATGGCTGGGTCATATGGTACATCTAGTTCTAGATCCTTGAGGAATCGCCATACTGTTTTCCATAATGGTTGAACTAGTTTACAATCCCACCAACAGTGTAAAAGTGTTCCTATTTCTCCACATCCTCTCCAACATCTATGTTTCCTGACTTCTTAATGATTGCCATTCTAACTGGTGTGAGATGGTATCTCATTGTGGTTTTGATTTGCATTTCTCTGATGGCGAGTGATGACGAGCATTTTTTCATGTGTCTGTTGGCTGTATGGATGTCTTCTTTTGAGAAATGTCTGTTCATATCCTTTCCCCACTTTTTGATGGGGTTGTTGTTTTTTTCTTGTATATTTGTTTGAGTTCTTTGTAGATTCTGGATATTAGCCCTTTGTCAGATGAGTAGGTTGCAAAAATTTTCTCCCATTCTGTAGGTTGCCTGTTCACTCTGATGGTAGTTTCTTTTGCTGTGCAAAAGCTCTTTAGTTTAATGAGATCCCATTTGTCAATTTTGGCTTTTGCTGCCGTTGCTTTTGGTGTTTTAGACATGAAGTCCTTGCCCATGCCTATGTCCTGAATGGTACTACCTAGATTTTCTTCTAGGGTTTTTATGGTATTAGGTCTAACATTTAAGTCTCTAATCCATCTTGAATTAATTTTCGTATAAGGGGTAAGGAAAGGATCCAGTTTCAGCTTTCTACTTATGGCTAGCCAATTTTCCCAGCACCATTTATTAAATAGGGAATCCTTTCCCCATTTCTTGTTTTTGTCAGGTTTGTCAAAGATCAGATGGCTGTAGATGTGTGGTATTATTTCTGAGGACTCTGTTCTGTTCCACTGGTCTATTTCTCTGTTGTGGTACCAGTACCATGCTGTTTTGGTTACTGTAGCCTTGTAGTATAGTTTGAAGTCAGGTAGCGTGACGCCTCCAGCTTTGTCCTTTTGACCTAGGATTGTCTTGGCAATGCGGGCTCTTTTTTGGTTCCATATGAACTTTAAAGCAGTTTTTTCCAATTCTGTGAAGAAACTCATTGGTAGCTTGATGGGGATGGCATTGAATCTATAAATAACCTTGGGCAGTATGGCCATTTTCACGATATTGATTCTTCCTATCCATGAGCATGGTATGTTCTTCCATTTGTTTGTGTCCTCTTTGATTTCACTGAGCAGTGGTTTGTAGTTCTCCTTGAAGAGGTCCTTACATCCCTTGTAAGCTGGATTCCTAGGTATTTTATTCTCTTTGAAGCAATTGTGAATGGAAGTTCATTCCTGATTGGCTCTCTGCTTGTCTGTTACTGGTGTATAAGAATGCTTGTGATTTTTGCACATTAATTTTGTATCCTGAGACTTTGCTGAAGTTGCTTATCAGCTTAAGGAGATTTTGGGCTGAGACGATGGGTTTTTCTAAATATACAATCATGTCATCTGCAAACAGGGACAATTTGACTTCTTCTTTTCCTAACTGGATACCCTTGATTTCTTTCTCTTGCCTGATTGCCCTAGCCAGAACTTCCAACACTATGTTGAATAGGAGTGGTGAGAGAGGGCATCCCTGTCTTGTGCCAGTTTTCAAAGGGAATTTTTCCAGTTTTTGCCCATTCAGTATGATATTAGCTGTGGGTTTGTCATAAATAGCTCTTATTATTTTGAGGTACGTTCCATCAATACCGAATTTATTGAGCGTTTTTAGCATAAAGGGCTGTTGAATTTTGTCAAAAGCCTTTTCTGCATCTATTGAGATAATCATGTGGTTCTTGTCTTTGGTTCTGTTTATATGCTGGATTACGTTTATTGATTTGCGAATGTTGAACCAGCCTTGCATCCCAGGGATGAAGCCCACTTGATCATGGTGGATAAGCTTTTTGATGTGCTGCTGAATCCGGTTTGCCAGTATTTTATTGAGAATTTTTGCATCGATGTTCATCAGGGATATTGGTCTAAAATTCTCTTTTTTTGTTGTGTCTCTGCCAGGCTTTGGTATCAGGATGATGTTGGCCTCATAAAATGAGTTAGGGAGGATTCCCTCTTTTTCTATTGATTGGAATAGTTTCAGAAGGAATGGTACCAGCTCCTCCTTGTACCTCTGGTAGAATTCAGCTGTGAATCCATCTGGTCCTGGACTTTTTTGGTGGGTAGGCTATTAATTGTTGCCTCAATTTCAGAGCCTGTTATTGGTCTATTCAGGGATTCAACTTCTTCCTGGTTTAGTCTTGGGAGAGTGTAAGTGTCCAGGAAATTATCCATTTCTTCTAGATTTTCTAGTTGATTTGCGTAGAGGCATTTATAGTATTCTCTGATGGTTGTTTGTATTTCTGTGGGGTCGGTGGTGATATCCCCTTTATCATTTTTTATTGCGTCTATTTGATTCCTCTCTCTTTTCTTCTTTATTAGTCTTGCTAGCGGTCTGTCAATTTTGTTGATCTTTTCAAAAAACCAACTCCTGGATTCATTGATTTTTTGGAGGGTTTTTTGTGACTCTATCTCCTTCAGTTCTGCTCTGATCTTAGTTATTTCTTGCCTTCTGCTAGCTTTTGAATGTGTTTGCTCTTGCCTCTCTAGTTCTTTTAATTGTGATGTTAAAGTGTCAATTTTAGATCTTTCCTGCTTTCTCTTGTGGGCATTTAGTGCTATAAATTTCCCTCTACACACTGCTTTAAATGTGTCCCAGAGATTCTGGTATGTTGTATCTTTGTTCTCATTGGTTTCAAAGAACATCTTTATTTCTGCTTTCATTTCGTTATGTACCCAGTAGTCATTCAGGAGCAGGTTGTTCAGTTTCCATGTAGTTGAGCGGTTTTGATTGAGTTTCTTAGTCCTGAGTTCTAGTTTGATTGCACTGTGGTCTGAGAGACAGTTTGTTATAATTTCTGTTCTTGTACATTTGCTGAGGAGTGCTTTACTTCCAATTATGTGGTCAATTTTGGAATAAGTGCGATGTGGTGCTGAGAAGAATGTATATTCTGTTGATTTGGGGTGGAGAGTTCTATAGATGTCTATTAGGTCCGCTTGGTGCAGAGATGAGTTCAATTCCTGGATATCCTTGTTAACTTTCTGTCTCGTTGATCTGTCTAATGTTGACAGTGGAGTGTTGAAATCTCCCATTATTATTGTATGGGAGTCTAAGTCTCTTTGTAGGTCTCTAAGGACTTGCTTTATGAATCTGGGTGCTCCTGTATTGGGTGCATATATATTAGGAGAGTTAGCTCTTCCTGTTGAATTGATCCCTTTACCATTATGTAATGGCCTTCTTTGTCTCTTTTGATCTTTGATGGTTTAAAGTCTGTTTTATCAGAGACTAGGATTGCAACCCCTGCTTTTTTTTGTTCTCCATTTGCTTGGTAGATCTTCTCCATCCCTTTATTTTGAGCCTATGTATGTCTCTGCATGTGAGATGGGTCTCCTGAATACAGCAGACTGATGGGTCTTGACTCTTTATCCAGTTTGCCAGTCTGTGTCTTTTAATTGGAGCATTTAGTCCATTTACATTTAAGGTTAATATTGTTATGTGTGAACTTGATCCTGTCATTATGATATTAACTGGTTATTTTGCTCATTAGTTGATGCAGTTTCTTCCTAGCCTCGATGGTCTTTACATTTTGGCATGTTTTTGCAATGGCTGGTACGGTTGTTCCTTTCCATGTTTAGTGCTTCCTTCAGGGTCTCTTGTAAGGCAGGCCTGGTGGTGACAAAATCTCTAAGCATTTGCTTATCTGTAAAGGATTTTATTTCTCCTTCACTGATGAAACTTAGTTTGGCTGGATATGAAATTCTGGGTTGAAAATTCTTTTCTTTAAGAACGTTGAATATTGGCCCCCACTCTCTTCTGGCTTGTAGAGTTTCTGCCGAGAGATCTGCTGTTAGTCTGATGGGCTTCCCTTTGTGGGTAACCCGACCTTTCTCTCTGGCTGCCCTTAAGATTTTTTCCTTCATTTCAACTTTGGTGAATCTGGCAATTATGTGTCTTGGAGTTGCTCTTCTGGAGGAGTATCTTTGTGGCGTTCTCTGTATTTCCTGAATTTGAATGTTGGCCTGCCCTACTAGGTTGGGGAAGTTCTCCTGGATGATATCCTGAAGAGTGTTTTCCAACTTGGTTCCATTTTCCCCCTCACTTTCAGGCACCCCAATCAGACGTAGATTTGGTCTTTTTACATAATCCCATACTTCTTGCAGGCTTTGTTCATTTCTTTTTCTTCTTTTTTCTTTTGGTTTCTCTTCTCGCTTCATTTCATTCATTTGATCCTCAATCGCTGATACTCTTTCTTCCAGTTGATCGAGTCGGTTACTGAAGCTTGTGCATTTGTCACGTATTTCTCGTGTCATGGTTTTCATCTCTGTCATTTCGTTTATGATCTTCTCTGCATTAATTAGTCTAGCTGTCAATTCTTCCACTTTTTTTTCAAGATTTTTAGTTTCTTTGCGCTGGGTACGTAATTCCTCCTTTAGCTCTGAGAAGTTTGATGGACTGAAGCCTTCTTCTCTCATCTCGTCAAAGTCATTCTCTGACCAGCTTTGATCCGTTGCTGGCGATGGGCTGCGCTCCTTTGCAGGGGGAGATGCGCTCTTATTTTTTGAATTTCCAGCTTTTCTGCCCTGCTTTTTCCCCATCTTTGTGGTTTTATCTGTCTCTGGTCTTTGATGATGGTGACGTACTGATGGGGTTTTGGTATAGGTGTCCTTCCTGTTTGATAGTTTTCCGTCTGACAGTCAGAAGGACTGTCTGTTGGTCTGTTGGAGATTGCTTGAGGTCCACTCCAGACCCTGTTTGCCTGGGTATCAGCAGCAGAGGTTGCCAAAGATAGAATATTGCTGAGCAGCGAGTGTACCTGTCTGATTCTTCCTTTGGAAGTTTCCTCTCAGGGATGACTCCACCCTGTGAGGTGTGGGGTGTCAGACTGCCCCTAGTGGGGGATGTCTCCCAGCTAGGCTACTCAGGGGTCAGGGACCCACCTGAGCAGGCAGTCTGTCCGTTCTCGGATCTCAACCTCCGCGTTGGGAGATCCACGGCTCTCCCCAAAGCTGTCAGACAGAGTCGTTCGCCTCTGCACCGCCCCCGCTGCTTTCCCTATTGGACCTCAGCTGTGGGCTGTCCCCAGAGGTGGAGTCTACAGAGACAGGCAGGTTTCCTTGAGCTGCTGTGAGCTCCACCCAGTTCGAGCTTCCCAGCGGCTTTGTTTACCTACTTAAGCCTCAGCAATGGCGGGCGCCCCTCCCCCAGCCTCGCTGCTACCTTGCGGATAGATCGCCGCAGACTGCTGTGTTAGCAGTGAGGGAGGCTCCGTGGGCGTGGGACCCTCCCGGCCAGGTGTGGGATATATTCTCCTGGTGTGCCTGTTTCCTTAAAGCGCAGTATTGGGGTGGGAGTTACGCGATTTTCCAGGTGTATGTGTCTCAGTTCCCCTGGCTAGGAAAACGGATTCCTTCCCCCTTGCGCTTCCAGGTGAGGCGATGCCTCGCCCTGCTTCAGCTCACGCTGGTCAGGCTGCAGCAGCTGACCAGCACCGATTGTCCGGCACTCCCTAGAGAGATGACCCCAGTACCTCAGTTGAAAAAAAGCAGAAATCACCGGTCTTCTGTGTTACTCGCGCTGGGAGTTGGAGACTGGAGCTGTTCCTATTCGGCCATCTTCAATAACTAGTATTTTTTTAATGTAACATTGAAGTTATAGCTGATTTCATTTGATGTTTGAGACTTTAAGTTGTGCTGCGGTTTCAAATCCCCCTTTTGATACCCAGTTAAGATTAATCTTTTTTACTCACAAGCTATTATTCTACTTCATAGGCATATAACCTTTTATTGCAGTAGAGCCCAGAAAAACTGGTGGATGATGTTGCAATTTATACATCACAAACTGCAATAATTTTAGTTTCTGTCATATAATTTTAGTAATTTAATTTAAAATTTAAGATTGCCCAGTTTAGGCCCTGTAGTAACAGAATAACTTCTTCAGAGATCAGTATTCTTAGCTGTAAAATCAAGGGACTCTAATTCTATGATTCTTTATTTTAATCTTATTTTCATTTTCACTTCAACCTCATGATAATTCTAGTATCAATTAATTAACTGTGCACAGTTACAAATTCTTCAACTCAGCCTCTAAGCCTTCTACATTGGCACAAGAGGAAGGCCATTGGTCAGAAAAGAAGTCAAATGACTACTTGTGGATAGTTTAGCAAATATCTAACATACTGGAAAAAAATTCAAGATGCAAGACGTTGTTGGATAACTTGGTGATCAAAAAACTATTTTCTTAGACTAAACAGATAATGATAATTGATTATTATAACCTATATTTAAACTTAAAATCAACAGTATTTGTAGGATGGGTCTCCTGAAAGAATTACATAGTTCAAGACATGTATGGACAAAGCTGCGCCTTCAGAATTATTTTATTTCAGCAGAATCCAATATGAGAATTACCGTTTCTTTCAAGAAGAGTGTTGAAGACATTATTTGCATTTTAGATGTTTTCAAATGGCATATTTTGAAGATTAGGTTGAAGCCACTGTTATAATAAACAACTTCCAATGTTTCTCTTAAAAGAGTTATTCTTTTTGTATAAAATAGAGAACTACTGATATTTTTAATGTCTTAATAATGCACTAAATACAGTGTCTTTAAACTATCTTCATAAAAATGACTATGTATCTTTCAATAATCAAAGAAAAATCTTAATTTTTAAGAATTATTTTTCATTTATTTTTAAAACTTAAAGTTTTGAATTAGTGAGTTTCAAGCACAATACAACTTGTCATTCCTCTAGATTTAGAATTCAGATTATTATTGGTGACTATTAGTTAGAAGGGTCTTCTATTAAGCAAATTGGATTGTTTTTATTTTTAAGAATTTTATAAATGTCGTTTTTTAGATTCTTTGAAAAATGAAGAAGCTTTCATTTCTCTTCTAATTTGTATAAAAGCTTTGCTTATATAACAAGTAGAAATTTAATATTTTTCTGGCATTTTTAAATAAATTTGAAAAAATACTTAGACAATATTATTTTTTATCTTTTTAAGCTAAATAACTTAAAAACAAATTTTTATGGCAGAATGTATAACTAGCGTAGCAACTTCAAAAATGGATATTTCTTTTATTTTTGTCTCTTCTTTTGTTAATAGTCTTTTTTAAGAAACATGAAACTCACAATTTAATATTCACACACATATGTGCATACACATACATACACACACACACACACACACACGGATTTCCCCAATTCAAATTTTTAACATAAGATTTGTGACACTGACAATTTTTGTCAGAATATATCAAAAGCTCCAAAATATATCATCCCTTTGACCCTTGAATTCTATTCCCAGGAGTATAACCCAAGAAAACAAGAAAAATGTTTCTGTACAAAGAATGTTAGCAGTGTTATGTATGATATTAAAAAGTGGCAGCAATCTCAGTGTCCAATAATAAGGGGCATAATTAAGTAAATTATGGTTCAATAGTAGTGTGGATTACATTGACAAAAAAAGATGAATATAAATTGCTAAGAAAAGATATGATAATCTGCTTATGAAGTAATGTAAAATGAGAAAGTGTAGAATTAACATAATATGAATTATGCTTACATGTAAAAAAGATTTCAAAGGAAAAAATTTACATAGGCAATGTATAAAGGTGAAAGTATTATCATTTTCTTTTTAAAAATACTTTAAATTTGATGTGACAGTAAACATATTTGTAATACAGAGCTTTTAAAGAATGTCAACTGTATGATGAATAAACAAGGTTTCTTTTCTTTTTTCTTTTTTCTTTTTTTTTATTATACTTTTAAGTTCTAGGGTACATGTGCACAACGTGCAGGTTTGTTACCTATGTATGCTTGTGCCATGTGGGTGTGCTGCACCCACCAACTCGTCAGTACCCATCAACTCATCATTTACGTCAGGTATAACTCCCAATGCAATCCCTCTCCCCATGGTTTCTTTTTTTTGAGATGGAGTCTCACTCACTCCGTCCCCCAGGCTGGAGAGCAGTGGCACCATCTCAGCTCACTGCAACCTCCTCCTCCCGGGTTCAAACGATTCTCCTGCCTCCGCCTCCCGAGTAGCTGGGATTACAGGCATCTGCCATCACGTCCAGCTAATTTTTATATTTTTAGTAGAGGCGGGATTTCACCATGTTGGCTGAGCTGGTCTCGAACTCCTGGCCTCAAGTGATCTGCCCTCCTTGGCCTCCCAAATTTCTAGGATTACAGGTGTTAGTCACCAAGCCCAGTCAGGTTTCATTTTTAGTAGTAACAGTTTGATCATAACTTTCATCACATGTATTATTTAATGTTAGTAAAATATTTATAATAAAATAAGAAAAAATATGTAATTGTTATGATATGTCTAATCAGCAATCAAACAAAGCTAGCACTGCCTCTGATGAGACAACAATATACCAAGGATAAAGGTATGTGACTCCTATCCAGAAAACACAGGTGATTTTTTTTTTTCTCTGGGAAAGCCACCAGCCTGGTGCAGTTAGAAGCATTTCCTGAGAGTGTCTAAGAGAAGGCTTGGGTGGACATTGGAGGGTGGTGTTCTACCTGTGAATTTTGGCTCATTAGTAGGGTTTGATATCAATTTAGTGGATAGAGAACTATATATTGGTTTTTGTTTACTTTTGTATCATTTATTTTGGAAACATTTCCTTTTACATTTAAATGCTAATGAAATCACATTCCCTATTGACTTTCTTATATTTGTACTTTTCATAATACTTATGGGTAAGTATTGTTTCATGACACTTGTCTCAGTTTTATCTGCAGGGAAGGTGCAAGGTGGAGAGGTAGAGGGGCAGAGGAGAGGAAAGGAGAGCAAGAATACAAAATTTGTTACTTATGGTTTGGGTGAAAAAAGTTTGAAAAATACTACCTTACAGGGCAAAAATAATCTGTTGACAAGAAAGGACTCAAAATGTTGACTTTCCAGGTTTCTCAGATTCAAAACAACCTCACGCCCTTGTGACCTCATTCACCCAGGAGAAGTTCTTGGGCTGCTTTCAATTCCCAGAGCCTTCATTATAGAATCCAGATATTCTGGTGTGTAAACAAAATTATTCTCTAAATTACTATAAATATATTGAAATATTATATTACACTTTAGGTTCTCAACTTTGTCCGTTTACTATTTTTTAGTATATCTGAAACAGTATGCTAATAAACTGTTAAGACTTTCAGTTCACATAATCTTTTTTGTTTTTTTTTATTATGATTATACTTTATGTTCTAGGGTACATGTGCACAACGTACAGGTTTGTTACATATGTAAGTTCACATATTCTTTATAATATCTTGTGTTTCTTTATTTCTTTCTGCTGTTGTATTGATTTATGACATTATTTTCCATGGTCAATTACAATAATTTGCATGGTAGCATAGAAAAAAAATTAAGAAATTAGGGCAACCAAGATGTCCTTCAGTAGGTGAATGGGTTAATGAACTGTGGCACATTCAGACAAAAAATAAGGTATCGCGTCATGAAAAGACATTTCAGGGCAAAAAATAAGTTGTCGCATCATGAAAAGACATGAAGGAATGTTCAATGCATATTACTAAGTGAAAGAAGCCAATCTGAAAAGGCTATGTGCTGTATGATTCCAACTATATGACATTCTGGAAACGGCAAAACTATAGGGACAGTTAAAAGATTAGTGGTTGCCAGGGGTTAGGGAGAAGGAGAGATGATGAGGCAGAACCCAGAGGATTTTTAAGGCAATGAAACTACTCCATGTGATACTATTATTATATAAATATGTTATACATTTGTCAAAACCCATATAACGTACACTACCAAGATTGAACTCTACTGTAAACCGTGGACTTTGGGCGATAATGATGGGTCAGGGTAGGTTCGTTGATTGTAACCAGTGTTCCAGTTTGGTGGAGGATCTCAACAGTGGAGAAAGCTCGACCTTGTATGGAGCCAGGGGGTATATGGGAGCACTATACTTCTGCTCAATTTTGCTGTGGACCTAAAAGTGCTCTTGAAAATAAAGTTTATTTTAAATTAAAAAAAAGGAATTATGAATTAATGTGAGAATTGCAAAAAGGATATAATGGGGGGGAATTATAGAAATCAGCTACATAATTCCTTGGAGTAGCTCTGCTGAAAGTCTAATAATAGTGCTACGTCCAAAGGACTGAAGCAACCATCTGTGGTGTGTTACGGGGCCAACACAAAAGACAAGGAAAAAAATCTTAAATTTTACCACATCCTGTTCTATCAATGACCTTTCCACTAACTGGTTATTTTACTTTTACTCTGCTTCATCTCTATTGCTTCCGACCTTCCTTCATTTCATAACAGAAAGTCTGAGCCTTTGCCGCTTCACTAAATTTCATTTTAAAACCTATTCTTTCTTAGAAATGATAATACAGAAACCACTTTTACAAATACAACACTTAAAGAAAATCACAGTCACCTAAATAATTTGTTTCTGTATCAGAGAAGGCAGTGGGGCTGCAGACGGTCTGTTCAGTCAGCTGAGGATTTAGGACTGAGGAACTGTTAATTCCCACAGCAGCTCTACTGACTATTCGATAGTCCCAGGACCTGAAGTCTTTCAGAGTCTGCTTCATGCACTGTAAATCTATAAAATGAGAAAATAAAGTTAATTATTGTGTTTTCAGAATATTTATAGCACTGTAAGTTTAGGCTATTATATTAATTATCTAGCTCTGGGTAACAAGATACCATAAACTTGTGCCTCAGAACCACATAAATTTATTATTTCACAGATTCTTGGGGTCTGGAGTGTAGGCAAGACTTATTTGAATTATCTGCTCAGGGTCTCACTTGGTTGAAATCAATGTGTTGGCTACTAACAAACTGAGGTGCCAGAGAAATTGTTTTTCGAAGTGTTTATTACAGTAATCCCATAGCCTTCTCAATAAATTTCAGTGTCTTCCCTGGATAGTGACATTGCGGAGAGCTACTGTCATTTTTCCAACTATCTTCACTTCAAAAATATTTACTAAGTACTTCTTATTTGCCAGTTTAAAGCTTTGGAAGTAAGAGACAAATCAGAGGACCTGTTCTCAGGGAACATATGATCTACTAGCAAAGCAAATTGGGGGAACGACGTGAAGGGAGACCAAGTTTGAGTCATTCTGAGAAGATGGAAATTCAGAGTGGCTGTCAGGTTCAATTTGTCTTGAGAGAAACTTCCCTACTAGTGAGTAACTGAAATTCTCTGCAAATGTTACATTTGCCTTGAGTACCTGTTACATTTGGAGATTGAAGTAGTCTGGGGAAGTTATCCGAATTGAAAGCTAAAATGAGATTCTCAAAGAAAGATTAAGTCCAAATAGCAATTTTATGGAAGGATTTGTGGAGGATCTGGGGAGAGATCGCAGGCAATGGATATAGTTGAGTGATAGAGTTATGTTCACCTAGCCCATAAGGGAGATGAAATTCTGACAAGAGTATCATAGGATGAATGAAGACTTCTCCAAGCAGAGTTATGCAGATGAATGAAAAGATTCTAGGAAGTTGGATTGTGTGCTGAAAATGTCAGCAAGCTGCTGGTGCCATTTTATGCCCTGAACCCTATAGGTAGATCCCTAAGGATTTCAGCTGCTAAGCCCTTAAGTCCTGTTAGCGCTTGTCTCCTTCTCCAGTCTCCTTTACCTGCTCTCTAATTATGACTTTGTTGATGCTGATTGAGCATCTTTTGGGAGGGAGACCTGGGAATTGTTCTGAGTTGTTCAGTGTGTTTGCAGTGTAATGACCCTTGGTGCCAAAGTAACACCATTAGAGGGCTTTTTCCTGGGGAAAAACTTAAAAATGTCAGGATAACATTGGTCACCTATAAATTAGGGAAGAGAGTGCAGGTGAGAATTCAGGTGAAGTCAGTGATGTCTTGCCCTTTTCCTGAGGGTGAAATACGGGAGTTGGGATGTTTAGAAAAGCTGAATAGGCAATGAATTGAACTTTGACTGGCATGAGCTTGAATGTCAGATTGCCCAGTGAAAGTGTTCTGAAAAGAAGTTCTGTGGTTAAGGTGTCAAAGTGTCACATCAGAGAACACAATATTTCCTTTTCTGTGGCTTTTCTGATAATAATGAATAGCCAGGAAGATTTTGTGGTTTAGTTGCAGAGATGGCACCCCATGACTTTCTATCACCTTTGGGAGCCAGCCTGTAAGAAAGAGAGTCCCAAAGGTGAAGAGATTCTCTCTCACCTGGGAGAGTAAGGGTCCTAGTGTCTCTTAGGGCAGTGTTTCTCAAACTTACGTGAGCTTATGAATCACCTGGGATTCTTATTAAGATGCAGGGTCTGATGTAGTAGGTTAGAGAGGTGGAGGAGGTGAAAATAAAAATTTGGATTTCAAACAAGCTTCCAAGTTATGCAAGTGCTTCTGGTCTATAATCTTCATTTTAAGTAACAAAATTTTGGAGCATTAGAATAGGAAAGACATACCTGAGATTATGTTATTGTGGTCTTGATATACTATAAAGCCACAAAATGAGAGGAAACGTAGCTTACCCCATTAGCTGATGTATGAACTAATAAAGGAATGATTCAGGATCACTTACAGATCTATGAGAAAAAAACAAAACCCAAGCAAACAAATACACTTCCTGGTGGTAGTTTCTGTCTTTTCTTAAGAATATGTTATGAAAGAACAGGAAATCTGGCAGTTGCTAGAAAAGCAGATAAACCTAATTGCATTGTCCCCTAAGTCTGAAGGACATAATCTTCTGTTTTAAGTTTTAGGGGTCACTTAATATCAGATGGTTAAGTAACTTGTTCATGCTACTGCCCACAACCTACCCGCTTCATGTCCTGCCGATGAGCCTATATCTCCCACTGGCTCTCAACTGCCTTCATACGGTAATACTGGAAGCAACTGGGTTTATTGGCGTGGGGATGAATTCTAGACTTGGTTATCAAGTATTCTAGAGTGACTTGTGGTGGGGGGAGGGGTAGAGAATCTCTCTAGGAGTGGAGTCACAGTGGAGCCCTGGTTAGAAGATAGCTTCAGTATTCTTTATTGTAAACAGGTCATTTGAATTTTTAATGTCATGTAATTCAAGGATCGCCAAATAATTTGTATTTCTCTTAAACTTAATGCAGTGAAACTTTCCTTGTTTAATAGATGCTTTTGTAATGCAATCTTGGAAATAGTTTTCAAAGTTCATAAGGGTTGCAAACATTCTACTTGATCTGCTCACATACACAATTGTTCCTTTCCCTGCTCCTCTTTCTACTGCTATTTATATCTGCTGTCCTCCAGGAGATCAGTTTTCTTCTCAGTATCTGATATAAATAACCACAGTTCTCTAAGCATGGTCTGCTCAGAATTTCCAGGTAGTTCATGCACTGATATCTGGTTAACTGTATTCATGATGTGGCAGTGATATGCATTTGTTATTAATATCTATTAATACTCTTTATATAAAATGCAATAATAGTTGCGCCTGATCTCAATAATATTTTTATTAAAAACTCTGCTATTTTTAATGGACAGGTAAGATGAGTTTGGATACTAGAGGGTCATTCAGAAACAAGCAGCAGTGATATTCCTTTAGGCCATGCCCTTGAGTTGAAATTTTCCCTGAGAGTCAACTCCAAATGCAGAAATGAACATAATGTACCCAGTGGAATGCAGCTGATTTGCCCCAAGCCTGTTAAATATCTTTCAGACCGAAGGAGTGGGGCTTCTGCTTATTTTCATGTTCCTTATACTGTAACTAAAAGAAGCCAGAAATATTCTTGCTTCTTTGAAAATATTACAAATAATAAAAACTGGAATACAAAACTCTCTTTTTAGGGGTGAATATTGATTTTAGTTTAAAATTGTTCATGTGAAAGGCTAGTCAGTCTAGCTTCTGCAAAAAATTCTGCAAAAACCTTTGATCATTTTAACCATTTTAGGTGTATTTTGAGCTAAAATGCACTCTGACTTCAGATAATGTAGCAGCAGCCATTAAATACTTAGAAGATTTAAAGGTCAAACTATAGAACAGAAGTAGAAGTTTTAACTATATAAATAACAGCATTAATAAATAGGCTTTAGTTTTTCTTCACTGGTAATGAGTTAAAATACTATTAAATATAATTAATGAAATCTTTTATAATATACATTATGTGTTTTAAATATTTTTCATTTTAGTTGTCAAAACAATTTAATGATTTTAATAGAATTTTAATAGATTTAAGCTAACATTACCAAGCAGCTTCATAATTTAAATTTTAAAATGAATTTGTAGTAAATACAAATCCATTTTATTTTTATTTTATATTATACAATATAATGGATGACAACAGAATGCAATGGCAGTTTTTCAAATCCAGTTTATTAGTGTCCCTAGGAGTGACCATAACAAGATTATGCTGCAGTAAACCCTTTTAAAATCTAAGTCCTCTCCTTACTATTAGGTCCATGCTTATATTCACTTTGTATCTATTACAAACAACTTATAAGGAAAGAATGCTGGAACTGGATTCAACCTCTGGTTTGTATTCTTATCAGGTCTGTTGACACTGAGCCTTAGCTTTCCCTTTGACGAACTGGGGACTCTAACCTGAACCTTGCCTATTTTTTGTAGTATTAACTGAGGTGAAAATAAAGTATTAGATGTGACATGAATTTTTTTATTGTATCTTTCATGGTAGACTACGTTTTGCCACATTAACATAAGAAAAACAAAGCCCCAAGTCTCAGTGAATATAATCTTAGCCCATAGGCAGAAGTTCATTTCTCCCTCATGCTTCATGTCTACAGGAGCTCAGCTTATAATCCCTTTGAGACCCAGCCTCACAGAAACCCCAAGTTAGCATGTGTTTTCATAATCACCAGGTCAGGGAAAAGATACTGGTAAATCATGCACTGACACTTACAACGTTCTTCCAGAAATGACACCTCTGCTCACACTGTGTTGGCCAAAGTCAGTCATATGGCCACACAGGTAAGCTCAGAGTAGGTGGGGAAGTGCGTTTCTATCACGAGCCCAGAGGGAGAGGGGAACAGGCATATCTACAATGAAATCTAATAATTATCACAGGTATTTAAATGTAAAACCGTAATCTATTTATCTTGGTGAATTTAGTGGAGAAATTATTTCTGCCTTGCAATGGTAAGGAGGACTATTATGTAACTTTCTACTATGAATTATAGATGTGTACTTCCAAGACTTGAGAAGGGGAGATGTTCTGATATGAAATAAATAAACATCAGAATACTTTTTTCACAATATATGCACTACTATGTTTCTATCAGTAGGAACAGACAGCTATACAAAAGTGAAATGGAAAAAAATGGTAAGAGGGCTGGGCACAGTGGCTCATGCCTGTAATCCCAGTACTTTGCAAGGCCGAGGTGGGCGGATCACCTGAGGTCAGGAGTTCGAGACCAGCCTGGCCAACATGGTGAAACCCTGTCTCTACTATAAATACAAAAATTAACTGGGTGTGGTGGCGGGAGCCTGTAGTCCCAGCTACTTGGGAGGCTGAGGCAGGAGAATCACTTGAACCCGGAAGGCAGAGGTTGCAGTGAGCCAAGATCACGCCACTGCACTCCAGCCTAGTGACAGAGCAAGACTCTGTCTCAAAAAAAAAAAAAAAGACAGAAAAAGAAAAAATGGTAAGAAAGGCAGGCAGCAGAGGTACAACAGACTTGCTGAGAAATCCTATAGTTAGAATGGGGAAGGTTTTTTGGGAAACATGAGTTGAGGACTGGATATTGAAGCCTGGAAGGGATATGAATTTATGGAAAGGAAAGGATGATCTATGATACAGAAAAGTATAATACAACACAGAAATTCTGATTTCCAGGCTATTACTGGACTACAGTATTTCCGGCTATTAATGACTACATTTATGCTATTTTTGCTAAAATATCAAGACATTTTAATCTAATGACTCAGCTCTTTTGTGTCTCTGTTTTTCTTGCACTTTGTCTTACTGCTTTGCCATTTAAAAATCCAGCCATGAAAGGAATTTTGGAAATTGTGTTCTTTTCCATGTGTGTAATTACTCCTTAAAACTGAAAAGATTAATTAGGAAATTATTGACTCCTTCATACTTCTTTTACCACCTCTATTTATTAATTGATCGAATTGGGTTCTCCAGGTTTAGCTCTTTAATATCAGCTCATTAAAAGATTAAATGGTTAAATTAAGTGAGCACATGTAACTTTCACACTCCTTGCAATTTCTAGGAGCCACCTCCAGTCATTCAGGGTTGTCAGTCAGTAATGGCAGCAATCAAGGCTAGAATCAGAGGACTTGCAACTTTTCATTCTTTTTCCTAAACTTCAGCCTACATTTATGGGATTAATAATGCAGTCGTGCTTTCCTCAAACTCAGTTTATGTTTGAAATGAAAGCAGCTTTTTGAGACAGGAATTAAGATTGTTGCCCTGATGCTAGTCGAAGTGAATTTCTAACCCTTCTAACCCTTCCTAAAGGAGATGGTTGTATTTGTTTCCTTGGGCTGCTGTATCAAATTACCACAAACTGAGTGGTTTAAAATAACAGAAATGTATTCTCTCACAGTACGTGATGCCAGAAGTTTGAAGTCAAGGTGTGCCCAAAGGTGGTGTTCTTTCTGAAGGCTCTAGGTAAGAAGCCTTCCTTGCCTCTTCCTGGCATCTAGTGGTCCCTAGCAATCCTTGACATGTGTTGGCGTGTAGCTGGCTCACTCTGGTCTCTGCCTCTGTCATCACATGGCTGTTTTCTCTCTGTCTCCCCTGTATCTCTAACTCCAAATTTCTGTCTCCCTATAAGGACACCAGTGGTTGAAATTAGGGTCCACTGTAATCCAGTGTGATCACATCTTAATTACATCTGCAAAGACTCTATTTGCAAAAAAAGGGTCACATTCACAAATACCAGAGGTTAGAACTTCAACATATCTTTATAGGAGACACAAATCAACTCACAACAACGGCATTATTGAAACTTTTTTTGTAATTTTCTAGCATTTTATTGGCAGGATTCTGTGGGATACTTCCCCTCCCAGCCCAGAAATATATGCCAGTTACTAATTTCATCAAGATTATTCCCCTTGCTACCGATTGCCACCTTATTTAAAAGTCTGCATTATTGTTCACCTGCCCAAGACCTGGTTTCTTGATATCCAGTCTTGTCTTTCTCATGATTTTCTCCGTGTGACTTGTTAAACTTTTACTTTCTTTCAGAAAGCACTGGGAGGTAGTTCAGATGTACCAGGGTAGACACGCTGGTGATCAAGAGCGAGTCAGGGATTTGCTGACAAGTACTAATGGGAGCAGTCATTGAACTAAACCTGAAGCAATGGTGAAACAAAACAAGGTTTCCATCACTTCTAAAGAAGATATTTAGAACTGGTTTCTTCCTCTTGCTTCTACAACTACATTGGATATATTTAGTTGAATGCTTTATTTCGACTCTAAGCAAAATCTCATAGCAACGTCTTTTCTTTCAAAGTACCATTAATGTAATTTTGAGCACAGGAATAAGGAAAAAAGTTAGAAAATTTCATTAAGGATAATAAACTGAGACCAAGCACTACCAGATAATAAATCAAGAACATTAACATTAACAACATCCTTTTATGTTATGCTACATTATTGTGTTAAATTAACGTGTACCATACATTATGGATACTAATGTAGTAGCTGCCGAAAATCATGAAGCTCTTTGATTCTACCTAGCAGAACTGCAAACTCTTAATTATGATAACAAAAGATTATATGTTACACTCTAAGTCTTGCCTAGAATGATACAAAGATAGGGATTTTGAGTTATTTTAAGGATTATATTATAATCCTTATATTTATGTTCTAGTTCAAGGGTTGATAACCTAAGATCCAGAATTTGGATAGAAAAAAATGTATTTACTTTTCCTAACTCTAACTGATATTTGATATCTCCTTCAATTATTAATGTAAACCACAAACCCCAGTGGTTTTGGCATCAATAGAAATCCTAGATTAATTTTAAATTACATCACAGGTATTGAATATATCTCAAACATAATTTATACTTAGCACTTCTTCAAAATTATGTTAGCTACTTAGACCTGCTGTGATACCTTATTTAATGCATTAATAAAGAATTCTTTTAATATTTTGATAACTCTTTCTATATAATCATTTTTCCTTGTAATATTTTTATCTTATGCATTTTAAAACAATTTTGTTAAAAAGGGTTCCTCGGGTTTCATGGGACTGCCAAAGTGGCCCATGACACAGAATTGGATAAAAATTTCTATGCTAGTTTTAGTACCTTCTGTTTCATTATGGCAAATTAAAAGACAGGTTCAAATGTCAGCATTATATACTATAATTTTATTTCTTTTTCAGTCAGACAGTTAGTTAATCATCTGATATTTTTTATAATACTCTACCTAACATGGGGCTAAATAACTGAAAAAAAACAGGGTTGTAAAAATAGAGGTATAGCATACATTCCTGTCCTCAGTGATATTCAGTCTAGTTAGTTACATAGCATATGAATTGCCATTGTCTATATCATATCTTAAAATAATTCTTATATTGTATTTTTATAATGCTTTAAAAAATGTACTTAAAATGCTGTCCTCCATAAGAACTCATTGAACACTATCAACAGGGTTGTTAAATTGGTAAAGCAAGATCCTGCTAGGTTTATAAATAAAGAAAAGGCTTTCCCTTAAGTAGTGAGAGATGAAGCAAGAAAACACTCAGCTCTTCCAAATTGTAGTTCAGTGGGACTTTCATTTCACATCATTTCCTTAGGAAAATCCTACATCAGAAAATCTTCAGTCTTCTTCGTTGCATCATCTATACATTTCCTAAAAGTGTAAGATGGCTTGTTAAGAATAAAGTGTGGTTTGGTTGTATACGACCAACCAGAAAGGGGAAAGAGAAGAGGAATGATGTTGAGATTGGGAGAGTAGTTGCTGTCTGTGATCTTTTATATAGTTGATGTGCAATAGTTGTTTTTGTTTGTTTGGTTTTTTTTGTTTTGTTTTGTTTTTATTCCAACCTGTTCTTAAATGCAAACACAAAAACTAGAGAAAGAGACGAAATCAAGCTAAGATTAAACTCAAAGTGACTTCAGTATCAACTGGTTGGTTGTATGTAGCCTTTCTGTCAAAGAACTGTGCCCCAGGTTCTTTTTACTCAAAAAGTATTCTGTCAACCCGCCTATTGGTGCATTACTTCACAGCTGTTATAAATGAGAATCTTGAGTCCCACCCCAGATTTAATAAATCAGAATCTGCATGTTAACAAAATTCTCAAGTGACTTCAATACACACTAAAGTTTGAGAACCACAGATGACTTTTAATTCACCCATAATAACTAAGAAAAGACTGTAAATTCCTACACCTTGTTCTTCCATAATTTAAGGAGTTTCTTGTTGTCATTTCTACCTTCATTAAGAGATATGAGGCCCATGATAAGAAAAATGCATTTAATAACTACTTTGAGTGAAAAATCTCACTAAATCAGGCAGTTGTTCCTAAAGAGGCTTTGAACAGATTTTCATCATAGAGAGCATGGTATCTGAGACAAACCTGCCCCTGTTGGTGCTGTACCAGGCGAACTCGGTGAATGTAAGTGGCAAATGTTTAGGGAGAACAAGAAGGCCCAAGTATTGCATTTAAGCAAATCATAAGTGCATAGCGTGCCAGAGAAAACAAATGTTTTTCCTGCACTGGCTCTGACACGTTCACACATGAATGTATTTCATTGAGAAAAAGTAAAGGCTCTAGAATGGCACAGTCTGGTTTTATGAGAAACAGATGTGTCATGGTTCACCCACTCCCTGACCACCTGTGGTTTGCCCATGACTCAACTTTCTTGAAAAAGGGGAGTTAACTCTTGGATCCTGAACAAACTCGAAATTACATATTTATTTTCTTCCTCCTCATACTTCTTTTCACCACTCATTGCCGTGACAGAACCTTACAATTCAGAGAAATTTGAATTCTCAACACTCCAAAACATTTTCATTTAAAGTTGAATCCTTGCTAAAGGTGAATCCTTGTTCTGATATTTAGATTGAGATTCTGTTAAAAGTTCAAATAGAATACCAATTTATCCAGCCAGTTAGAGTGATTTTTTGCTTATGTTTTAAAGCCACCTGGTTATGAGGTATCTTTATTTACTGCCTATTTTGTTGGTTGAGGATGGGAATTATTACCAGTCAGAAATATGCTTTTGATGCCATTGGTTAGTCGCCTAATTTTCAGCTACCTCTGTTTATTGGAATATTGTGGACAAATTAAAAAAAATAATATCTCTCAAACTTTAGTTCAGGCAATACCTGCTGTTAAATGTTACCGTGAACTACTTCCTCCAGCTGCTCACAAGTAGCCAAAAGGAAGAATTTGAACTTCATTACATTTTCTCTCTCCTGCCATGCTCTGCCTTCCACTCCACAGAAAAGGGACAGGGAAATAGCCCAACCATAGGTAGGTGGATGGAAAAATACAAGGCACAAATAGCCCACATAGAGAATAATCATACCTTAAACAGTCACTGACAACATTAAAAAAAAATTTTTATTTCCATTTATGTAATCAACTTAGGGTTGTTTTGACCTACCACTGAGGCATTTGGTTTTCTTTTCATAGGATCTTTTTCATTTATTTCTTCAGGAGCATTATCTAATTAAAAACAAGCATTTAAATTAACATGGCCTGTCAAGGAAGTATAAACCAGTCATGAGTTAAACTATAATTACAATGACAACAATGTCAAAAAGAAAAAGCAAAAACCTTTTTAAAAACCTGTAATTACTTCATTGTTTATAATTTTTAGTTGGAATGCAAGTAACAGGGAATTCAAATTTCATAAAACTGTGGTCTGTATATCTTATTATCAAAATACTATCCAGATAGCACATGGCAAAATGTAATTTTTTTATATGAATGGGGGAACTTATGAGACAATGAAGCAAAGAATCTGGCCACAATGTGAGTCTTTGGCAAAGCTTGGAAGGGAACTCCCAAGTGCATTTCCTAAAAGAGTACTTTGTGTGTTCAAATGTACTTATTCTATCCAGAGTGAAAGAATGCCTAGGAATGACTATTCTGCACAATCTGATAGGATTAAGTGTTCATTATTTGGGAGTAATATTTACTAGCAACCAATTTCAGTGTCATTTCGAGATTTGGTTTTCAGAAACGAAAATACCCTGTTTTAATAGGTTTGGAAATGCAAGACTACTTAAAGTTTACTCGGATAAGATAACCCTTAATAAACTATCAATGTACTTTGGGGTTTATTAATTTTATAAACAATAAAACTAGATGTTGCTAGATTTCGGTTATAGACTGAGCTGTAGAAAATTAACGATCTTTTAAAAAGATAGTTGATTTTTCACATGGCCGCAGTATGATACTTTTTAAGTTCACTTGATTAAAAAGGTAACAATACGAACATTTCAAAATTTAAGTTATTCTATATGATCAATTATGGTTCTATTTGATACATTAAAATATCTTAATTTGAAGTTAAAAATGCTTTGAATTACATAGATGCATAATAAAAATGTTGAATTTATGTGTCATGCATACTGATCTTTGTACCTTATAAGCAAAGCTACAGTGGTACTAACAGGGTGTAATTTGTTCAAAATAAATTTTTATATCAGATGATAGTAGCCTTTAAAAGGATTTTTATTGCTCAAGCCTTCCACTTCCATTCCTTTGACTTACTTAGTGAGTTTCATCAATTTAAGTCATTCAAAAAGATACATCTTCTGTGTATGCCAGTTGACCAAATCTATTATTTTGGATGTTTGCTCAGACAGAGATGGTACTGGGATGAAAAAAAAAATGGCTAAGATATGGTTCCTACCATTAAGAAGCCTATGATTTGGCTGAAGAGAAAAATCTATCCAAAACTAGGTTTAATGCAAGAAGGGTTATCCAGAGTGCTGGTAAGGAGGGAGAAACATAGGAGAGTAAGAAGCAGCATTTGAATTGGGTTTTAGGGGATAGGCAATGTTTTTTGATTGAAATATTGAAAGGCAATTTCAGGAAAAGGGTGCAGTGTGAGCCAAGGCATGGACTCAAGAAAGTACAGGATGAATTTAGGTAATGAATCATCTTTATGATTTGGACTCAAAATGGAAAAAAAAAGTATTAGAAAATAAAAGATGACAACATAAGTCGAAGTCAGATTTGAGAAAGCTTAAACGATGTGCTATGGCGTTGAGATGAGTCTTTAGATCATGAGGGACCAAGAAAAACGTATTTTTTTTTTTTTGTCATTAGGTAAAATTCATGTTGATTATTAAAAAGGAGAAATGTAAAGTAAATATGCATATTTAGAATACAAAAATCATCAAATACTTTGAACCACTTGAAACTGCCATTTTCAAAAGTCAACAGCAGTCAAATATCATCACTTTAATATAGCTCACCTTAATAATTGATTCTGGAATTAGAAATGTGCATTTCACCATGACTTGTTTTATGAAAATAAATTCTTAAAAAGCAGCATAATTAGAATGAATATACACATTACTCTTATTTAGTACAAAAAGCAATGGATCAATTCTACAATTTTTGACCACCTACTGTGTTCTGAGCATACTATAAGGCGCATTACCTACCATGAACAACCCATGCTCAAAAACGTGCTTACAAGCAAGTATCCTAATTACTCAATCAACTATAGAACGTAACTTAAACTTCCAAAAGTCAACTTCCTTCCCTAGGGATATCTACCAGTACTTTAAATCCTTTACAGTACATAGCACATTACGTCGTTCATCGAACATAGCACATTCGCATTAAGTAAGTCCACAGCTGCGCAACATTAACCTACCATGTTCTTCACCACCAAAGAATGATTTTTTAAAAAACAAGCTAACATACAAACCCAACAAAATATATTCATTCATTATTACTTGAATCATTTTAATGATAAATGATGGTCAGAAAATATTTATATCGATTTTCCCAAATCATCTGCAAATAAATGATTTTTAAAGATAGGAAAGAGATGCTCAGGATATTTACATACATTTATATAAATTTCACCAAGTAGTTAGCAAGTCAACGGTGGTGATGGGATTCAAATGTACATCTTTTGCTTTTTGTTTGTTTGGGGTTTGGATTTGGTTTTTGCTATATACCACACATTGCTTCACATTGGGGGTAAGCTATCTCCATATCATGACCAGCAATCCCCCAGTGAAAAGTCAAACATTTGTTGAGCACCTGTCTTGAAGGAGATCCCAAATCAGGTGCTGGGTGTAAGGGCAGTCAGCATGAAAGACACTGTCCTTTTTCTTATGGAGTTTATATTTGAGTTGGGAGACAGATACAAAACATTAGTTACAAACTAATTTCCCCCCTAGAGGCGTGCTATGTGCAAGGAGATAAAGTACAGGTGAGTTGAGGTTGTATAAGAGGAGGAAGTTAATCCCTAAAGCAGGAAAAATGACCTCAGACATTTAAGCTAATACCTGAAGGTAAGTAGAAGTTAATGAGTTAATGGAAATGAGAGAACTTTAGGTAAAGAAAATAGACCAGGTACAGATTTCTGCTTTCTTTAGGTATCAACTATATCTCAAGGTAAACAAGCGTGTAATAAAAAGCAGGGTCCTAAAGAATATAGTTTCACTCTGGCTCTGCCCCACCCATTGATATGTGCAATCAGTCATCTTCAATTATTTCTGTGACTCTCCAGGTTGTATTCATACATGTTCACAACCACAGTCCATTAAACAATTTGGATCCTCACATTCTCCTGAATTGCCTAAATTCTAAAGTGTGCCCAGTTTAGGCTGACAAACGAGAACAGCTAGTCCATGTAAAATAGGGGACTAGACTAAGTTATTTTGAAACTGTATTTCTGTCCTAATAACCTATCATATTGTGTTTCTGATTTTCTATAAGTATTAATACTATAAAATTAAATATTTGATTTTATTAGAAACAGGGCATAGTGGATATGTACAGTGACAAAGGATAGGAATTGAACAATGAATTGATCGAGGTTCTTCTACATAGACTCTAAAAGAGTACTTCCAAGAGACAGGAAATATTGTATACCCATTGTCAATGTTTGAATATTATTAATGAGTTAATAATTAAATTTTAATGCAAGTTTTTACTTGCCAAGAAGGCCTGTGCAGTCATGTAACAAACACCTTGATGAAGCTATAGAATGCTTCCATAACCCCCAAAATTTCTCCATTTCTCTTCCCTTGGTACTAGTTTCTGACAGTCACTGATCTGATTTCTGGCTCTACAGTTTGGCCTTTTCCAGAATGTCACAAAACAGGAATCATACAGTATGTAGCTTTTTATGATTGGCTTTTTTCACCTGGCATAATGCTTTTAAGATGAATCCATTTTGTTATGTGTATGATTCCCTTATTTCTCATGTTTTTGAGTTGGATACCGTTTTACAGGTATACCATAAAAGGATAATTTGTTTATTCTTTCATTAATTGTTGGATATTTGGTTTGGTGATTATGAATAAAATTGCTAAAAACTGTCTCAGATAGGTCTTTGTGTGGGGACTTTACTTGGATAAATATTATAAGAGAGGGAGTCCTTGATTGTATAGTAGATCTATATTTAACTTTGTAAGAAAATGCCAAATGTTTTCCAAAGTTGCTGTACCATTTTACATTCTCTTCAGTAATGTGTGAGTTTCAGTTCAACATCTAAACCAATACTTGGTAGTGATTGTTTATGAATTTTAGCCATTCTCTTTGGCATCTACTAGTATCTTGCAGTTTTAATCTAATTTGCATTTTTCTTTTTTTAAAATATTTTTTATTATACTTTAAGTTCTAGGGTACATGTGCATAACGTGCAGGTTTGTTACATATGTATACTTATGCCATGTTGGTGTGCTGCACCCATCAACTCGTTAGCACCCATCAAGTCATCATTTATATCATGTATAACTCCCCAATGCAATCCCTCCCTCCTCCCCCCTCCCCATGATAGGCCCCAGTGTGTGATGTTCCCCTTCCCGAGTCCAAGTGATCTCATTGTTCAGTTCCACCTATGAGTGAGAATATGCGGTGTTTGGTTTTCTCTTCTTGTGATAGTTTGCTAAGAATGATGGTTTCGAGCTGCATCCATGTCCCTACAAAGGACGCAAACTCATCCTTTTTGATGGCTGCATAGTATTCCATGGTGTATATGTGCCACATTTTCTTAATCCAGTCTGTCACAGATGGACATTTGGGTTGATTCCAAGTCTTTGCTATTGTGAATAGTGCCGCAATAAACATACGTGTGCATGTGTCTTTGTAGTAGAATAATTTATAATCCTTTGGGTATATACCCAGTAGTGGGATGGCTGGGTCATATGGTACATCTAGTTCTAGATCCTTGAGGAATTGCCATACTGTTTTCCATAATGGTTGAACTAGTTTACAATCCCACCAACAGTGTAAAAGTGTTCCTATTTCTCCACATCCTCTCCAACACCTGTTGTTTCCTGACTTCTTAATGATTGCCATTCTAACTGGTATGAGATGGTATCTCATTGTGGTTTTGATTTGCATTTCTCTGATGGCGAGTGATGATGAGCATTTTTTCATGTGTCTGTTGGCTGTATGAATGTCTTCTTTTGAGAAATGTCTGTTCATATCCTTTCCCCACTTTTTGATGGGGTTGTTTGTTTTTTTCTTGTATATTTGTTTGAGTTCTTTGTAGATTCTGGATATTAGCCCTTTGTCAGATGAGTAGGTTGCAAAAATGTTCTCCCATTCTGTAGGTTGCCTGTTCATTCTGATGGTAGTTTCTTTTGCTGTGCAAAAAGCTCTTTAGTTTAATTAGATCCCATTTGTCAATTTTGGCTTTTGCTGCCATTGCTTTTGGTGTTTTAGACATGAAGTCCTTGCCCATGCCTATGTCCTGAATGGTACTACCTAGATTTTCTTCTAGGGTTTTTATGGTATTAGGTCTAACATTTAAGTCTCTAATCCATCTTGAATTAATCTTCGTATAAGGGGTAAGGAAAGGATCCAGTTTCAGCTTTCTACTTATGGCTAGCCAATTTTCCCAGCACCATTTATTAAATAGGGAGTCCTTTCCCCATTTCTTGTTTTTGTCATGTTTGTCAAAGATCACATGGCTGTAGATGTGTGGTATTATTTCTGAGGACTCTGTTCTGTTCCATTGGTCTATATCTCTGTTTTGGTACCAGTACCATGCTGTTTTGGTTACTGTAGCCTTGTAGTATAGTTTGAAGTCAGGTAGCATGACGCCTCCAGCTTTGTCCTTTTGACTTAGGATTGTCTTGGCAATGCGGGCTCTTTTTTGGTTCCATATGAACTTTAAAGCAGTTTTTTCCAATTCTGTGAAGAAAGTCATTGGTAGCTTGATAGGGATGGCATTGAATCTATAAATAACCTTGGGCAGTATGGCCATTTTCACGATATTGATTCTTCCTGCAAGGCCGGCGGACCCCGCCGCGCCCCCTGGCGGGGACGTGGGGGGCGCCGGGTGCCTCCCACTTATTCTACACCTCTCATGTCTCTTCACCATGCCAGACTAGAGTCAAGCTCAACAGGGTCTTCTTTCCCCGCTGATTCCGCCAAGCCCGTTCCCTTGGCTGTGGTTTCGCTGCATAGTAGGTAGGGACAGTGGGAATCTCGTTCATCCATTCATGCGCGTCACTAATTAGATGACGAGGCATTTGGCTACCTTAAGAGAGTCATAGTTACTCCCGCCGTTTACCCGCGCTTCATTGAATTTCTTCACCTTGACATTCAGAGCACTGGGCAGAAATCACATCGCGTCAACACCCGCCGCGGGCCTTCGCGATGCATTTTTCTAATACTAAATGATGGTGAACATCTTTTCACATGATGTTTGCCGCTCATATCTCAAGTGATGTACCTTTTAAAATATTTTGACCAATTCTAAAAGAAAAATGGGTTGGTTTTCATTATTGAATTGTAAGAGCTCTTTATGAATTCAGGATGGAAGTTATTTTTGATGAGATAGGTATTTTACATATATTTTCTCTAAGTCTATGACTTGCCTTTTAATTTTGTTAGTATGTAGTACCTTTTAAACTTGTGTAGATTCTTTGACATTTTCTACATAGACAATCATGTGGTCTGCAAATAAAAGACAGTTTCATTTATTCCTTTCTAATATGTACAATTTTGATTTCTTTTCTGTACTATATTACATTGGCTAGAACTTTCATTATGATGTTAAATAGGAATAATGAGAGCATTCTTGCTGTATTCCTGGTCTTAGGTAAAAACACTCATTCTTTCACCATTAAGTGTGATGTTACTTATAGGTTAACTTTAGGTGCCCTTTTTCAGGTTGAGGAATTTCCTTTCTATTCCAAGTTTGATGACGGTTTTTATCATTAATGGATGCTAAATTTTGTCAAATGCTATTTTTATATCTATTGAGATGTTGATTTTTATTTGTGTAATAGTTGTTGTTGTTAATGTGCTGAATATTGACCCAAACTTGCATTTCTGGGATAAGCTCACTTGGTCATGATGTGTTATCTTTTATCCGTATCATTAGATTTGATTTACTAAAATTTTGTTGTTGTTTGAGAGCGTAATTTATATCAGTGCTTCTCAACTAGGGACAGTTTCCTCCCCAAACAACATTGGGAAGTGTCTGGAGGCATATTTAGTTGCCACATTTGAGGGAAGCGAGAGGATTTTCTACTGGCATCTAGCAGATAGGGACCAAGGATGCTGCCAAATATCCTAAATTGCATAGGAAAGCACCACACAGCAAAGAATTATCTGGCCCCAGTGTTGATAGTGCAAGTTCAAGAAATGTTGCTGTATAGGATCTCAAAAATTTTAAATTTGTTCAGATTTATTATTTTATGACCCAGAATATGACTATCTTGGTGAATGTTCAATGTACACTTGAAAACAATGTTTATCCTTTTAATATAGTGAAGAATATTGTATAACTGTCAATTAGGTCAAGTTGGTTGACAGTGTTGTTCAAATTTTTTATATCCTTACTGAGTTTTATATCTACTTATTCTATAGATTACTGGAAGAAAAGTGTTGAAATTTCCAACTATAATTGTGAGTTTATCACTTTTTTTTAGTTCTGTCAGCTTTTTACTGTTTTTTTACATTTTATTTTATTCATGTCTATTAGTTTTTTGCTTCATGTATTATGAAGTTATGTTATTAAATATATTCAGGTTTTTATATAGTATTAAAGAATTGATTTCTTTATTATTATGTAATGTCTCTCTATTCTTAGTAATATTTCTTGTTCTGAAGTCTACTTTTTTTTATAGTAATACAGTCACTCCAGCTTTCTTTTTATTAGCGTTTGTGTGGTATATTTTTTCATCATTTAATTTTTAACCTATGCCTTTATATTTAAAGTGTGTTTATTTATGACACATATAACACATATAAAGTGCATTTATTTACAGAGTTGGGACTTTCTTTAATTTAATTTGACAGTTTCTGTCTATTGATATTTTAGAGCATTTGCATTTAATGTGATTATCAATATGGCAAACTTAGTTGTTTACTATTGATTTAATATGTTCTTTGTTCCTTTTCCTTTTCTTCCTCCCTGTGGATTACCTAAATATTTTTATGATTCCATTTTTATCTACATTACTGACCTATGAGTTGTTCTTCTTTTCAAATATTTTTAGTAGTTGTTCTGACATTTACAGTAAATATCTTTAAGCTATCACAGTCTATCTTCAAGTAATTTATATCATTTCACTTGTAGTATAAGGACCTCACAGCACATATTCCGTTTACTCCTTCCCATTCTTTGTGTTATTATCATACATTTTACTTCTACTTATAAGCTTCACAATACATTGTTACTATGCTTGATTTAGATAGTCAATTATCTTTAAAAGTGATTAATAATTCAAAAAACATCTTTTATATGTACCTTTATTTCTAGCATTTTCAGTGCTATTTATTTCTTTACATAGCCCACAATTTCCATCTGGTACCATATGCATTCTGTCTTAAGAACTTCCTTTAACTTTTCTTATAGCATAGGTCGGCTGGCTTCATGCCTCTCCTCCAGCAGCAGGCAGTTACCTCCCGCATGCCTCTGCCACAGCAGGGACCTCTCTCTCATTTCCTGCTCCCAGTCTTTCTCATAAGCACCTGATGGAGGCCTGTGCAAAAGTTTATAAATAAGTGTAGGCTCCCCTCTGTGTGGAGTTCCTAGGTATTTCAAACTAATAATAGTTCATACTTGTCTTTTAGAAATCTGTGAAAATTTTAGCTAATTTTTTTCTACTCACGTTTGTAGGGAGGCCCCCTATTTTCCCCATGCTTTGCCAAAGATGAAATACTTTGTATGTCCCTCTTGAGGGGCATATCACTCTTTGGCCTTCCGTTTACTTGGTTGCCTTGCACCTCAACTCTCTAATGGGCTCGAGGAAAGTAGTAATTTTGTACATCTTCTGGCTTTTGTTCATTGTTAGCAGGAGAAACCTTCTCTTGTGTCTCTCTACAACATCTATCAAAGTGGAACTCCTCTTTTCAGCATCTTAAACAAATTTTGGATTTGAAGTGGCTCAAAGCATTTGGCAACTCTATTTTACATATATTTTAAAATGAAGTTTCTATAAAGATGTGGTATCTTATATGATCTTAATTGTTAATTACTTAGAAGGATATGTGTCATCTATTAGTAACTTGTAGGATTTTTGTTTTTAGAGATTATTTGTCATAACCCCAAAGGGTCTACTTCTACATAAGTATTGAAATCATTTTTCAAAAAGCAGCAATAGCAAAAGCTGCTATAAATTTCATGGCTAAAAGTTGGGAGGTATTTGGGAGTGATGGTATCTGGTGATATTAACCTTGTGATCAGCCTAAATTCCTACTTATTACATTTTTACTTGTTTTTATTCCTATAAATATTATATATAAGATTAATAGTCAGCTTATGGAACATTTGTCACTAGAACATATTTCTCATTCCCTGTTTATATATATGCAAATGAAATAAACATACTTGATCAAAGTAAATGCATTAAAAATAATCATTATCTTTAATTCCTTTGAATCTGGACTGCATACAAAAGACATATTTTTAGGATTCTCTACAAATTCTTAAGTATAATTAAATCAGAATTAAGGTGATCATCTACACACTGAAAGCTGCCTTCCAAATGAATGAAATGTAATGTAACATTTCAAATATAAAAGGAAATGTTGATGCCCATGAAATAATTTCACCTTCACTCATCTAGGATCAAATATTGTAAAGAAATTTAACATTATCTATGGATTAATATAAAGAGAAACGGGATGGGCTGTAATTGAGCATTCAAATTAAGTTTTTCATACAGTGTGCTCATATGTTAGACCTTTAAAAAATGTGAATCAGATCTAATCATAGCAGCAGTGAGTGATAATGCAGTTTGCCGGCTAAGGCAAGGCACCCTCGGAAAATGCTATTCATATAATATTGCCTAATCAGTGTATATCTACGGTATCTTGAAAGGAAAATGTAGATGCTCCTCCATTTATGATGGGGTTATGTCCGGATAAACTCATTGTAAGTTGAAAATAATATTAATCAAAAATAAATTTAAAACACTTAACTTCCCAAACATCATAGCTTAGCCTAGCCTACCTTAAAAGTGCTCAGACACTTAACATTAGCCTACAGCTGGGCAAAATTATCTAACACAAAACCTATTTTACAATGAAATGTTAAATATCTCATGGAATTTATTGAATGCTGTGCTGAAAGTAAAAGCAGAATGGCCGTATGGGTACTTGAGGTATGTTTTCTACTGTGTGTTTATTATTTTCATGGTGTCATAAAGTCAAAAAATCATAGCCTAACCCTGGTTACGTCAGGGACCATCTGTATGACCTTCATATACAAGATTTTATTATTTTACTTTTCAGAACTTCTCACTGTGATGAAAGTAATGTAGTTAGGAAAATAATACTGGATTTAAATTCATTTTTAAGAGCAGAAGAAAATTAAAGATATTAATTATGAAGTCACAAAACTTATCAATTAGCTCTTTTTGGAATTTGAGTTTAGTATTTGAATCAGAGTGATGTGAGAGATACTTATTTGCCAAGCATCGAGCAGATACTTCAGTGGCTGCAGTAGCATAGTATCTGCTCCCAAGTGGTTTCCAGTCTGGTAAAGGGATATACAGAGCCTCAGTCTAAGTGCTGCAGGAGGCATGGATAGGATTCAGAATGCCCAGAGGTCCCCCAGGCAGCCAGGGAAGGGGAACACTGAAGATGGAGATCACTGGAGGAGGATGGCATTGCAAACAGAAGATAAGAAAGAATCCCTTCTTCTCATCCACATGACACATATCATAAGATTATATGGCCTCAAAATCATAGCTCTTCTTATTTTCCTTAAGAACATGGAGTTTCACATGCAATTAACTTAAATCTTCCCAGCCCTCCGTTCTCCCTTCACTAATTACCTTTCTATTTTGCTGTTCATCTAAGGTGCTTTGACACTATGCTATGTTAGAACTATTATTTCTATTCTGTTTATTTTCATACTTTTAAGAAATTTTTATTAGATGATTTTAGTAATTCATGCGAAAAAGCATAAATTTACCAGTCTGTAGCAGCAGATAATCCAAGGGAGAGTTCATGCTAGAATTGGGGGACCAGGAGTAAATGTTCTCCTAATTAAGAGCTTAGGTCAAACTAGAATCCAAGAGAGTAGAGAGGTAAAGCCTGTGCTAAGAGCCAGAATATAGCAAGAAGCCTTTGATACTCTCAGCTGCCAACTAGGAAATGGGTGAGAACAGGCACACAAATGAGCAAAGGGATAGAAATGAGATTTACAGCAATTGTAATACATTTATTCAGTGCCTATAATCATCTTTGAATGTATTCCCTTATTTAGAGTGTGCATTCTGTGTTGCGTATTTGTTAACGTTTTCATTAGTTTGCCATTGTAGAAACAAAAATAGTAAGTTATGTGTCTGTAAGAAGGAGACATGTCCTGCTAGGCCCTGTCCAGAGGTCTTACTAACTTGGCTGACTTAAAGATATGATTAAAGGAATAAAGCCATGTTAGGAAGAAGTGGCCATTAACATCACCCAGAATGGCCAGAAATTTCAGCAGAAGTATTTATGAGAGAGAGAGTCCATTGAAACTACACATTTAGTCAAGGGAAACAAGATCTTTGGCTTTTGAAAACTTACTACTGGACAAAAAACGTTAAAGCCAAAAGCTGGTCAAAGGTGCCATGCGATACTTCTTGTTTCAGATACAGCTGGCTGTCTATCACAGAACCACCACTGCACAGCATCCAGAGCTGGCATTAAATCCAAAAGCTTTGGAGATGAATGACTTCATTAAGATTCCTCTCTGGGAATGTGAAGAGATGGGATCTAAACTCAAAGACTCTGATCCATAAATTTTTGGAGCTGTAAGTCTGAGGTCAAAAGACATGAATCTTAGGAAACAAATTTCCTTTTCTCCAGGGCTTCCTGTCTCTTTCCCTGTCCAGTTATAAGGAAAAAAAAATTATTACAGTAGAAGAAAAAATGGTCAGTGCAAGCTGATCTTGGCTAAGGTTAAAGGAGGGCCATACAATAACAGTCTGCCTCTTTCCGTTTTTTATTTAGCTTCCCAATAGAATAATGATCATGCTGTGGAATATTTTGGAATAATTATTTCTGGCAGAGGCATCACTCAGGTTTTACCTGTATGTAAATGGAGGACTGTCTCCTTGTGGGTAGATAACCATGCCTCCCAATTTACCTGGCACTGTCCCAGGTTGTGCCCCTTTCTTCTCAAAATACCATGATTTGGATGAAAATATAAATGGCCACCCTGTTAATGAGCCACTCTTTTAGAGATGGCTTCCTCCCAGAAGGAAAGCTACCTAACTAAATATACCCTCAGATGGTATTAAATATTAATGAAAAGTAAACTTTAAATATTTTCTAGTCACATTAAAATAACTAAAGTAAAAGAAGTACAAATATCAGTAAAGGGATAATGCTTCACATACACATGCGTGCACACGCACACATTCACACACACACTCTGGCCTATTTTTCAAATGGAAATACCTGTGAGGCTTAAAAGTATGGTAAGAAGAAAAGGGAAGAAAATAGAAAAGATGTGCAAATGAGACAACCCTTACTAAAAGAGTGAAGGGACAAGCAGAAGTACAGCCAATTCTGAGCAGAATGTGCTGAAACGCTCAGCATTTCTTCCCAGGATGGCACGCTCCTCTGAAGAAATAATTTCATACGAAGGAGAAGGGTCCCTTTTCCAGATGACAGGCTTTCTCTTCAAAACGAGGGTATACAACTACTGGACTTTGTCTATACTTGGTAACTTTTATAAATAAACCAAGTCTGGTAATTCATGCTGTACCAAGAAAGGCTCTAGTTGGAAGAGTGGCATTAGCATTTTAGATTTTGGTCTAACAGACAGTGTAGCAAGGTCTCCTGAGTAGAGTTTTAAGAGCAATTACAGCTAATAAAAAGACAGGCTTGTCAACACCTGAACAATGTGGAAAAGGAGAGCCAGTGGCTTGGCTTTTGATTTTGAACTGCACCCAAGTTAAAGCTAATACAATTGTTTTTTTCAGGAGTACGTGTGTGTTTGCGTGTATGTTTGTGTGTGTGTGTGCACGTGTGCACTTGTTTGTGTGTAGCTTGTGGGTGGGGTGAGGGGGTTCATAAACATAGATACAGTTCAGCTTTGGCATAAAAGTGAAAGGCATTTTTAGTTGCTTTCAAATCCTCTAAAAATAGCCACAAGTCTCTGCCAAAGCTAATATAGACAGGATTCCCATGGAAACCCTCTGGGCTAGAAGGGGCGGGTATTATTTTTTCACTGGTTATTGGTTAAAAGACTCCTACCCATTTTCTATAATGTAGGAGTGTGTTTACTGTCAAAACTGATGAACCAAATCTTAAAGGCACCTGCTTATCTGTTCTATTTATCTGAAGGGGAGAAAGTACAGCAGTGTCTGTACTTAATAAAAAATTTTCACAAGGAATGCTTTAGTTAAGAAAAAAAAGTACCACCTTCTTTCACATTCTGTGCTTATATTTTCTGTAGCTAGTTTTTTAATTCCTACTTTGAGTCCATGGTCACAGCCAGATTTCATGATACTTTTACCCATATATTTATCTGTGATAACAGTCATCTTTTTTTACATTTTCTTATTTTGGGTGGTGCTTTATTTGGATGTACGTGTCAATTCCGAGGAACCAAGAATTAAAGGATGTATGATCAGCCTAGACTTTGACATCGTGAAGTTAACCCTTAGGAATTTTCATTTTCTTCACTTTCAGATGGAAGATTAAAATTTTGAAAAATACTAAAAGCTAAGAATAATCAATTTATTTCTTTTCTTTTGAATTATAACACCTTTGGGGAAAGTATTTTAGCAAAATAATTAGCTGTTATCACTATCAGTTTACAAATACAGAGATAAGAAGAACTTAAATATTTTTAAAGATTACAAAAAGCAAGAATACAATAGAATTATAAAAGTATTTTCCATATGTTTCAGTAGATTCAGATTATGACTAGTTAAATGATTAATTGATAGTTATTTTAAAAACTTTGATAGCTTTATTCTTTCATTTTATTCTTTTTCTTTCTAATAATGCATTTTCTAAACTGTATTATAAGTAATAATTAACATATGTACATGGTTCTTAATAACCTACTAAACACTTCCGTGTAAATCATATTTAATCATCATAAATATAAACATAAAGGTTTATAAAGTCACCATTTTTATAATTATTCCATAATCATGAAATAAATATTCTTTACATGTCATTTCATTTTATTTCCTCATGTGGTTAATGTCATTTAACCTATAGTTCTAGAAAATGTTTTTGCAGTAGCTACAATATGCATTGTTTTTGCTTAGTATTTGACATCTTTAAGTAAAGATTGAGGAGGAAATGTAATATCCTAAACTATTGTAGCTCACCAAACATATCATGGAGTTGTATTTTAGGATATTCTTAGTCCCAAATAGCAGTAGTAGTGGCTAGAAACAAACCTTTGATAAGTAGAAGTCCCCCAGATTCCTAGATAGTATCTGGAAGCATCCAGGGCCTGGTGCTGAAAGGATCTGGTTTTCCTCTCCTGTCATAGTGGCTAAGAGGCCTATATAGAAAAACTTGTGGGTCTCACAGACAGTGGTCTTATCACTAGAGCTGGGTTAGGGACATATCCAGAAGGCATTTTCCTTCTTCTCAGCCCCACCTGCAAGAGACATTCACTGTACCCAGAGGGAACTCCAGTAGACGTGCCAGGTAAATCTGAAATACGTACTGCCATTCCATATAGGAAAAATTCAAAACATCACATCGAATGTCTGGGGGAAAGGAAAGGAAAGGGTATCACAATCAGGAAATAACGTTTTTGTAGTTAACTTTACAGATTTTAAATTGTTGGTTTTAGTTTGGTTAGACTAAAGGGAGGTAAAAAGGGAGAAGGGAGGTCCCCGTGTAAAAAGCGTAGGTTTTGGAATTACTCAGGCCTGGGTTTCAAACACAGCTTTGCCACCCAACTAGCCAATGACTTTAGAATACTTTAAAAAAAAAATACTTTTAAGTTTAGATCTTACACACTTTTTGATGGAAGACAGCAGAGTTTATTATATGAGATGGATCATGTATCATTTTAACCAGGCATCAGCTTTCACAATGGTTAAACAATGCTTGACACTGAAGGATTTTGAAAACATCAGGACAAAAAGGTGATGTAGTATGGCCAAAAATTTGATACTGTTGTAATCTGCCAGAAAGCTGATTTAGCTTGGGCAGTGTTTCCTAGGTACTAGAATAAATACAACCTATTGTCCAGAAGAGAAGAGGATGACACTGTGTTGTGATTAAATGAGTAAAATACTTACACATTGTTTGCTACTGTTTGAATAACTAACATTTACTGCTGTGTCTCATGAATTACTTAAGTATATTATATTCATCAATTTTAGTGAGATTTTCTCTTTATTTACAAATTTGACCTATCATTGTCACTTAAATCTTATTTAAATATTTAGTCTCATCTTCCCAAGATACGATAGTAATTGGGCAGCACTGAGCCATTTTAGTAATGCTTGTAGTAAGCACACACATGCACACTGAAACCTATATGATTATATTGATAAACTGTTATCCAGAATCAGATCTGTTTTCACAAATAAAAATTTGTTGCATAAATGGTAGATTTTAGCTTACCTAGGGGTAAACTGTGAATCATGTAATGCATCACTTATTTCTTACAAACATAAAAATTCACTTTTATATAAAGATATATCTTTATATTTACTTTTCTGAAAAAGTGCTAGCACTCTGGGCCCTGGGTATGTCACTTCCATAGCACACTGAACACTATTAACAAGCCTCACATTAATTATTTTTTAAACAGACATAATAGCCCCACAGGCAGGATGTGTTGGCCTTAAAGGGCTGAGTTATTATAAACACTATCTGTGTAGACATTTGAAAGAAACAGTGTGGGAGTTAAAATTACAGGTTCAAGAACCTATTTTTCGTCTTTCTCCCACACATATACTCATCTCCTATCATATTCTTTCCCAAAAGTTTGCAAATTTCCAGTGTTTCTCCATAAATCCTTCTTTTAAATAAGTGTATAAAATGTCAATTACAAGTCATGCTCAGATTCTTAATATCTGAATGCTTAGAATGTAAATTCTTATAATTCTAATACCTTAGTATTTGAAAACATTATGTTATGAGTACAAAGGTGTTCATTTGAAGACTGAAGCTTCTATTGTAATTTCTGTCCTAAAGGAAGCCTCCAGCCAGTGCTTTCTCTGAATTCCATAATATTCTAGTTAGGGGTTTGGCAAGTAAGGAGAGGGAAAGCCTAAAGAGGAAGATACATGAAAGAACAAAGTTAATGCTTCATGTTTTCCAAGTAGTCCCTTGAGGGGTAAACATGAGCTGTTGTAGAAAGAAAGAGGACTTTTCCGGGAGAAAAAACCCGGGTTGAATTCTGACTCCACCATTTTGTTGTCCTGTGTCCTTGAGAAAGTATGTAATCCCTTTTCACTTTTGTCTCCATTTCAATATAGAACACTAATGAAAACACTTTTTCTGAGCAGATCCAGTGCTCTCTTTTGTAAAATGACTACGTAACTCTAAGTTACTATGCAAGTATAAGGTTTTATCATTGTTATTTTGATAATAGCTACCAAGAATGAAGAAAGAAAATCTAAGTAGGCAAGTCACTAGAAAGGCTGCATTTGCCAAGGTCATTCTTAGAACACTGGGAAATGTTCATATGTGACATCTAATAATGAAAAAAAAAAAAACCACTCTGCTAGTTTAATTGTGAAATTAGGCTCAATTCTAAATTGTACTAATTTGGAACAGCAAAAACAAAAATAAAAACCAACCAACCAACGAACAAACTGTATGAGACTTTATCAACATATATTCCCTTAACCCAGTAGGTAGAAATTGATGATAAGACAAAAGAATATAAACTATTTGGTGTGACAAATAAATATTAAGCATCTACTATGTGCTAATCTAATATTAAGCATCTGCTATGGGAAGTGCTAGGGATACTGTTTTGAACAAGGAAAGCACAATCTCTGATCCCTGTTTTATTTTTTTTTCTATTTTTAATTTTTGTGGGTAAGTAGTATGTGTATATATTTATGGGGTACATGAGATGTTTGATACAACCATGCAATATTAAATAAGCACATCATGAAGAATGGGACATCCATCCCCTCAAGTATTTATCCATTGAGTTGCAAACAATCCAGTTATACTCTTTAAAAAGTTATTTTAAAATGTTATTATTGACTATAGTCACCCTTTTGTGCTATCAAATAGTAGGCTTATTCATTCTCTCTATTTTTTGTACCCATTAACCATTCCTACTTCCCCCCACCCAGTGCCCTACTACCCTTGTAAGCATCTACTAACCATCCTTCTAGTCTCTATGTCCATGAGTTCAATTATTTTGATTTTTAGATCCCAAACAAGTGAGTGAGAACATGCAATGTTTGTCTTTCTGTGCCTGGCTTATATCACTTCACCTAAGGATCTCCAATTCTGTCCATGTTGTTGCAAATGACTGGATCTCATTCATTTTTATGGCTGAGTAATACTCTGTTGTGTATATGTACAACTTTTTCTTTATTCATTTATCTGTTGTTGGACACTTAGGTTGCTTTCACATCTTAGCTGTTGTAAACAGTGCTGCAACAACATAGGAATGCAGATATCTCCTCAATATACTGATTTCATTTCTTTTGGGTATACACCCAGTGCTGGATCATATGGTAGCTCAATTTTTAGTTTTTTGAGAATCCTTCGAACTGTTCTCCATTAGTGGTTCTACTAATTTACATTCCCACGAACAGTGTGCAAGGGTTCCCTTTTCTGCACATTCTTGCCAGCATGATCTGTTGAGTTTATATTCTGGTTGTGGGGGAACAGTGGGCAGGGTGGAAGGAGAAGAAATACAATCAATAATCAATAAATAAGAATCTCAGATCAAGATAAGGGCTATGCAGAAAGCTAAAACAGAGCAATGAGTCAAAATGACCAATGTCTACTTTACACTGGGTGGTCAGGAAAGTCCATGGTGATATTTAAGCAGAAGTCTTAATGATCAAAAACAAGCCAACACTTTGAAGACTGAAATAAGAGAGTTCCGTGAAGAGGGACCAGATATTATCAATAAAGATCCTAAGACAGAAGTGATGTAGAGGTTCTTGAGGATCAATATGGCTGGAGCATACCAATAAGGCAGAAGTGTGACTCATGTACTGAGAAATAGGCAGGAGGCAGCTCATACCAACCTTCCTATATCACAGGTAAACCATTTAGATTGTATTATACGCATGATGAGTTACCACTATGGTGTTTTAGGCAGGAGAATGACTTGATCTGATTTCTATGTATACAAAACATAATGCTGTATGGAGATTAGACTGTATGTAGGAAACAAGAGTGGAAACTGGGAGACCTGCTAGGAGATTATTAGAGAAGAGACCTAGTGGCTTCAACTAGGATGGTAGTAACAAAGACATTAATTCACTCATCTATTTATGCTTTCAACAAATGTTCACTAATCTACTGTGTGCCAAGTCCTCTCTAGACATTAGGTATGCACCAAGGGTCAAAAGCAAAGAAACTACCCTCATGTGGCTTATATTCAATAGAGGACATAGACAATCAAGGGGAATGAAGAGTGATGGGTCTACTTTTAGATAATATGGTCAGGAAATACTTCTGCTCATACCTAAATGAAGAGAGGGAGCAAGCATTGCAGTTGTCCGGGACAAAAGGAACTCAGACAGAGAGACAGCAAGAAGACCCTAGGATGGGAATGTGCTTGAGGAGCTGGAATAACAGCACTATGACTGGAGCACAGTTGGGTAGGAGGCAAATGGCAAGAGTTGAGATCTGGAGGCCAGCTAAAAACTAGATCATGCAAGGCTGGCTAGACCATAACAAGGCCTTTGAATTTTGTTCTAAATTCATTGAAGGTCATCAAAGGCTTTGAACAGGGAAGTGACTTGATCTGATCTACATTTAAAATAATCACTCTGGATGCTCTGGGAAAAAATAGATAATGGATGTGGGGGTACTAGAAAGGAGGCAGAAGATCCTATTTGGAGACTGTTGGACTAAACCAGGCAAAAGATGATGGCGGACTGGCCTAGGTTGGTAGCAGTGGAAGTAGTAAGAAGTGGTCATTTTCCAGATACAATTTGAAGGTATAGCCTGAAGGATTTTCTAACATTTTATATGTTGGGTGTGAGAGTAAGGAGCCAAAAAAATTCCAAGGCTTTTGTCATTAACAATTGAGCAAATGGTGGCACCATTTGCTGGAGATGAGAGGGTAAAAATATGGTATGAAGGGGGAGTAAGGGAAAGTTGGAGATCAAATGTTTGCATTTGGGCATGTTAAGTTAGAGATGCCTATTGTGGAGTTTGCTAGTAGAAAGTTGTATATATAAGGCTAGAGTTTAGAGTAGAAGATGAACTTAGAGATATGTATGTGTGTCATCACAGCATAAAGATAGTATTTAAGCTATGTAACTAAATGAAATCACCTAGAAAACGAGGGTAGGTAGAAAAGAGGAGACGAAGAGAATGAATTTTAAAATGTGCTTTGAAGATAGAGATAAGAGAACTTGCTGATGGGTCAGTGTAAGGAACAATCATAGATAAATTTGTTTTTAACAGCTGAGTGGATAGGTACAATTCACTGAGTTGGGAGAGACTGGAGAAGGAGCAACAATAAGTTTGTGGGAAAGGAATGAAGAGTTGTCTTTTGGTATGTTAAATTTCATATACCTGTTAGAAATGCAAATGAACTTGCTAATCCATAATAGACATTTAAAATCAAGAGTGAAATCAGTTAATGGTGTTAGGGTAACTGGATAGCCACATGAAAAAGAATGAAATTGGAACCTTACCTCACATTATATGTCAAAAAATTAAGTCAAAATGGATCAAGACCTAAATGTTAGAGCTGAAACTGTAAAACTCTTAGAAGAAAACACAGGGGTAAATCATTATAATCTTAGTTTTGAAAAAGAATTATTAAATATGACACCAAAAGCCCAACATAGAAGAATTTGATTTCATCAAAGTTAAAACACTTTTGTGCTTCAAAAGACACCATAAAGAAAGTGAAAAGAGAACCCACAGAATGGGAGAAAATATTTGCAAATTGCATATCTGATAAGAATGTAATAACCAGAATATATTAAAAAGTCTTACAACTCAATAGTATAAAGACATTTCATTTTAACAAATGAGTAAAGGATCTAAGCAGACATTCGTCCAAAAAAGATATGCAGATGGGAAGTAATACTTCTGAAAAGATGTTTTATACTGTTAGCCATTAGTGAAATGCAAGACAAAAGCACAGAGATACCACTTCACCCCAACTAGGATGGCTATAATAAAAAAGGCAGATGATGACATGTGGAAGGAAATATGGAAATACTGGAACCCTCATACATGCTGGTAGGAATGTAAAATGGTGCAGTAATTTTGGAAAACAGTCAAACAGTCTGGCAGCTTCTCAGAGGCTTAAATTTAATGTTACCATATGACCCAGCGATTCCACTCATTGGTATATATATCCAAGAGAAATGAAAACATATGTCCACACAAAAACTTGAACATTAATGTTCATAGAAGCATTATTCATAATGGCCTAAAAGTGGAAATGCCCCCAAATATCCATCAACTAATGAATGCATAAATAAAATGTGGTGTGAGAGGCGGCGATGTGTCGGAGATAGTTAAGAGGAATTGGGCAGTAACTACTAAAAGGTACAGGATTTCTTTTAGAGGGAACCGTCAGCTGAAGCCTAAAAAGAGATTGAATACAAGGAGACCAGATGATTGACTTTTGAGTTTGGTGGCCTGAAAACAATTGGTGGAGAGCCTTCTTGGTGGAGTTGAGGAGGGAAGTCCAACTGGAATGGGTGGAGGAGAGAAAAGGTGACAAAGGGAAGATAACTTCTGATAGCTTCTTCAAGAAATTTTGCTTTGAAGGCAAACAGAAGATGGAACAGGAGATGGGTTAGAGTTGACTTTTGTTATTTGTTTTCTTTGTTTTAGAGCAGTTTTGCTTTTTGATGTGACTGTTATAGTACAGAAAGAGAAACTGATGGTACAAATGGGAGATAGAGGATAATTACTGAAGTCCACATGAAAAAGGGATGAACCTTAGATAGAGATGGGGCATAATTCAACATAATTGGAGGAAAGGATTGAGTGGAAGATTGGGTGGGTACAAATAAGTGGCCCAAGTTACCATATCACAGTCTACTTCGTGAGAATTAATGGGCTTCTTTATAGTTACCTTATTTTTAAAACCATTGCGTGTGTGTGTGTGTGTGTGTGTGTGTGCATTAATGTATTAAATTTATTTTCATTGTAGAACCCAGTTTCTGTTTTCCATTTCATCATGTCCTGATCTGGGATCATCCAACATGGTGTACATTCATAAATATTTCACTGCCCACTTCACAATTGGAGCTATCTGTAAGGCTTTAGCCAACAATTCTTGCAATGGAGGAGAGGGAAACATTTCCTCATGTGGAAAATAGTCACTCTGCAAATAGTGAGTCTCCCAATCTTTGGCCTAGCCTGGCAGACCCCAAATACTCTCCTTTCCTCAAATACTTTGTTTTTCCTATTTCCACATATGCAATGATCAGAAAAGGATAAGCCTCCAGAAGAGAACAGTTAAATAATTTTGAAGTAAAACAGAAATATCATGCCATGCCAATACATGAATAGAGAACAAATGCATATATATTGTTTTGTTCATCTTTTCAAAAGGAACTTTGAATTTTTGAAAGCAACGTGGGAATAAAATCAGTGATATCATGTTCAATGCTATATACATAATAAAAATACATACTTTTAAGGTAACAGCTATGTTTTGGATTGTTTGATAGAATAAAGAATCAAAATAAATCTAAGTATGATCAAATACAAAATCATAGATACATCATAAAATATGAGGGCTATCTGTATTTTTCAATCCTTAGAATCATCTGGTGGAGTTTTTAAAATAAAATGTCAATGTCTAAGCTCCACTCCAGATCAATTAAATCAGAATCTCTGGAGGGGTACCTGAGCTTTTTTTTTAAAAAAAAGAATTTTTTTAAAAGCTCTGTAGCTGATTCCATGTGCAGCCAGAGTTGAGAAGCTTTGGGCTGATTATTGACAATTTCCTGTAGAAATGCACAGAACTGCCTCATAAGCTTGAGTTCTGGACATTGCAGACTGCCTGGTACTGACATATGGAAGGAAAAAAAAAAACACACTAAAATGCAGTAATTTGAGTGGAGACCTTCTGAAACTTCTTATTTCATAGCTTTATCTGAAAACAAAGCTTTGTATAAAGGACAAGAAGTTAAAATGTTGGGCTTTTCTCTTGGTTTGTTTCAAGATGGGGAAACAATAAAAAGTTCATCAGGCTTTGGAGATGCAAATAACTCAGCAGCTGTTAATTTGGTTGAAGCGGGAAGTCAGCCAGACTAAGAACTATTTTTAGGCAGTGTGTTGACAGGTGTTTTACCTTGTCTCACACCCTCCTGGACAGGGCTTGCCTAGAGTAGATCGGAGATTTAAAACTTTCAATAAAAGAAACAGAAGCCTGTAAAAACAGAATCCATAGCGTGTAAGCCCTCTCTACACCATCTCAAACAACAGGTTGAGAAAGCTTAAATAGGAGATACGGTTTTAAAATGGATTTTAATGGCTCATTTGACTGAAATTTATTTTAAGGAGAAATGAATTCTAGAATATGTTGGCAGTTATATCAGTGAAATTATTTTGTTGTCAATAATCCAAAAATGAAAGCAATGGGAAGAGAGGAAAGAGACAAAGGCCAAGTAGGTCTAACTCTTGAGATGATGGACATGGTACCTCAGTAAGCATTGGGAAACCTCTCACGTATTCTGCTTTTGTGTTAAAGATGATAAAGCATTGGTAGATGATTGTGAGATGTTTCAGTGATGGCTTGACAAGTAAATTTATTTCAGGGGTTTGACAAGAATAAAATATAACAGAACAAAATATTATAATCTTTGAAAGATACAAAATACAATGACAGTAAATATAATCTGCAGAACAATCAGTTTTGTTTTTAAAAACAGTCTGTAAGATGACCTGAATCATACATTTATAAATCAAAAATATTTAGTATGAAATCAATAATTATTTCAAGGAGAAATGAGACATTATTCACATATGTGTACTGATTTTATTTTCCATACTTTTAGAGTGCTGTATTGTATGTGGACTTTAAATATTTAAATTCCTAGTGTGTTATTAAGACTAATTTAGTATTTACATGCAAATATCATTTTAGTTTTATCATTTTCAGTTTAGCTGAAAAGCTGAAACTAAGTACTTAAGGATTCCATTGTGTGTACAATCATAAATTAGTAATATTAGCCCCTAAAAGCTTTATCAAAGTAAATATACCACTACAGAAAAGATTCCTTCATTTATTTATTCATCCACAAACTTTTACTGCTCACTAATGTGTCAAACTCTCTATCAGCTTTCCTATTTAGAGATAAATATGAAATTCTCTCAGCCCTCAAGGCACCCTCAATCTAGAAGGGGGAAGTGGGCGGGGAATTATAACCAAAGAATGCCAGGAAATTTGGTGCACAGAAAGAAGTTGTTGCACATACAGTGAAGGAGCAGATAGAGGAGTGGGCAGCCTTCTGGAGGGTGAGTGGGGATGAAACTGTGAGAAACAGGTTTTCTGTGTGCATGCAGATTTAACTGTGGCCAGGCAGAGGGGAATGGGTGGGTGTGGGGCAGACAGTGACAACAGTGGGTCTCAAAAAGTGAGTAGGCATTTAAGGCTCAGATAAGATGGAAGAGTATCCATTTATTTCAACTTATGAAAATAGCAATAAATATATTTTGACTTAAACTTAATTTTTTGAATAAAGGACTCAAGGAATGGGAGGATGTTCAACCTATTAGGCAACCAAAGTATTTTTAAGCAATTAAAAGCCAATAGTGTACAAGGATTCCCTTTTCTCCACACCAACACTTGTTATTTCTTGTCTTTTTAATAATAGCCATCCCAGCAGGTGTGAAGTTATAGTTCGTTGTGGTTTTGATTTGCATTTCCCTGCTGATTAGTGATGTCGAGCACCTTTTCATATTTAGGTGCTCTTCCCACACAGACAATAAAGGGTAACTACGTGAGATGATGGATATGTTAAAACATTTGAATATAGTAACCATTCCACTGTGTGTGTGTGTGTGTGTGTGTGTCAAAACATCATGTTCTATACCTTAAATATATGCAATAAAAATGACTTCTGATGGTAATGTAATTTGTAAGTAGGAACTTTTTTTCAGGCCTCATTAAAACAGGACTTCTGTGATTTTGATAACAGATTTATGTAGTAGCTCTTGTGAGTTGAAAACCTAGGGAGATAGACACAAGGAACTGGAGGATGGGATCTATGGTTGGGGTATTTGTGTGTGGGGAACAAGGACCTCGTGAAGCCCTAGACTATTATATGCAAAAAGCATGCTTTTGTTTATTTCTCTGGGGAGATAGTCTATAGTTTTCAGCAAATTCTAACATGATTCATAACCCTAAAAATGTTGATTTTTTGCCTTGAGAACTTACTTTATATATTTTATGATACAGACTTTTCAGAGTATCTTTATTATTTTGAGTTTGTGAAAAATATTGCACTATGGAAGTTAGCCCTAAATTAGCAAATTCTCTATCTTGACTTACATTTTCTCTAGCGTACTTACAATTTTAAGGATATTATATATCTTTTAAAATATTTACACAGAGAATACGTCGATGCAAAAGATCACATACAAAATTTCAATGTAGACCTGAACTTATAATCAACCATTGCAACAGCCTGTAATAGCCTATTTTATGACAAAGTGCAATGAGGAAACTCTTAAAGGTAATTGTTGAAAAGAATGATAATGAACAAGTTTTAGAGAGTGGACAGCAGGTTATAGTATTTATATATAACTCATTATAAATTGTCAAGTGGCTTTATACACTAAGAAGAGAAATTTATTTTTTATTCTGGTAAAATAAATAGCTTCAGAGAAGTAAAAATAAAAACAGGTATTTTGACAACATTAACACATGTTAACCTCGTGAAAGGGCCATCCTTTTCCAGCCTCCATCTGGGGTTGTTCTAATGAGATATTGTAGGGAAAGTGCTACGCGTCTAACATGTTATTCGAAGCTAACTCAAAATCCACTAAATCCCACAAGACATATTGAAGGGTTGTGCAGCATTCCTACTTGTTCAACCTGTCAATTGTTGCTTGTTGGATAAGAAAACACTACTTTTAAAACGTATCACTGAACTGCAACGTTCAGAGAAAATAACAGCACCACCCTTTCTCACTTGCAAACATTGAGAAATGTTCAAGTACAGCTTTTTCCTAAGATCTCCGAAGCTATCAAAGAGCTTTTATTGAAATGTCTGCACACCTACCACACCTGAATCACAATAGTTCTTTATAGATCTCTAACAGGAAATTTAAATTTAAACTAAATTGCTAAGGACATCTTTTGTTTCCATGTCATGGATAATCTAGATTTTAGCTTATCAGTGTTGCCCTTTATAAAACACTATATTGAATATATCAATAAACAAAAGGATCTAGAACTAGATGTACCATTTGACCCAGGAATCCCATTATATACTCAAAGGATTATAAATCATTGTACTGTAAAGACACATGCACACATATGTTTATTGCAGCACTATTTACAATAGCAAAGACATCAAAACAACCCAAATGTCCATCAATGATAGACTGGATAAAGAAAATGTGGCACATATACACCATGGAACACTATGCAGCCATAAAAAAAAGGATGAGTTCATTTCCTTTGCAGGGACATGGATGAAGCTGGAAACCATCATTGTCAGCAAACTAACACAGGAACAGAAAAATCAAACACCACATGTTCTCACTCATAAGTGGGAGTTGAACAATGAGAACACATGGATGCAGGGAGAGGAACATCACACACCAGGGCTTGTGAGGGGGTGGGAATCTAGGGGAGGGATAATATTAGGAGAAATACTTAATGTAGATGATGGGTTGATGGCTGCGGCAAACCACCATGGCACGCGTATACCTATGTAACAAACCTGCACATTCTGCACATGTATCCCAGAACTTAAAGTACAATAAAAAGTAAATAAATAAACAAAGGTAATATTATATAGATGCTATTCACTAGTCTAAATGTTTTTAAAAGTTAAATTTATATTTAGTTTGAAGCATTCTTTTCATACCTGAAAAAATTATTTTTTAAAATGGAAACCTTTTGTTTTACTTCCCAAACAATTTAAATATTTGGCAAAATCAATGTCAAGCTTTCTAAAATGTGTGGAAACGTAAAGGACAGCTAATGTCTGCAGATGGATTTATATTACAAAATATAAGATCTATTATAGAACTGTAGCATTTAAGACAGTATAGTATTGGTAAGAGGTTAGATAGCAATAAATCAATGGAGCAGAATAGGGAGCCCAGAAGCAGACCCATGCTTACTGGTCATCTTATTTATGACAAAGATGACACTGTGGTGCAGTGAGAAAAGGATTTTTTCCCCCCAGCGAGAACTGCAAGGTCAATTGGATAGCCTTATGGGAAAAAAAATTGAATCTTGACTCTTTCATCACAACATACACGAAAATCAATTTAGATGAATTGCAAATCTAGGTGTAAAAGTTAAAAACAAAAACAGGGGTTGGCAAACTTTTCTTGAAGTGCCCAATGCTAAATGTTTCAGGCTTTGCAGATCCTACAGTCTCTGTTGCAATTATTCAACTCTCTGCCATGGTAGCACAAAATAAGTCGTAAACAATATACAAGCAGATGAGCCTGTCTGAGCTCCAGTAAAACTTTATTTATAAAAACAAGTGACAGGCTGGATTTGGATTACAAGCTATAGTTTTCCAATCCCTTTTCTAGAACATCTTTCTGAATCTCAAGTAAGCAAAGATTTCTTAAACTAAAACAAAGAGTAGTAACCAAAAAATCAAATGTGCTATGTTAGATTACATTAACATTTAAAAATGTGTTTATCAAAAGACACGTTAAGATTATGAAAAGGCAATCCACACAGTGGAAGAAGATATTCAAAATAAATATATTCAACAAAGAATTTATATCCAGTGTATAAACACACACACACACACACACACACCCTACAGATTAATGAGAACAAAGACAATCCAATAGCAAAAAAGAACAAGAAATTATGAAAGTTTCACAAAAAATAATATTAAATGACCAATAAACATGGAAAGGTTCTTGGCTTCATTAGTTATCAGTAAAATAAAAAATGAAATGTCAATGGCATACTTCTATGTATCCACAGATGAAAAAGATTGGCAATTCCAAATGTTGTCAAGGATGCAGAACAAATGGGACTTGTACCCTGCTTATGACTGTGTTAGCTACTTGAGGTGATCATAGATGTGTCCTATGATCTAACAATTTCATTCTTTGGTAGCAACACAAATGTGTCCATATGTTCACAAAAAGACATATACCTGAATGTCCATAGTGGCACTATCCATATTGTCACAACCTGGAAACTGTCCAACACATAGCAACAGAAAGAAATGTAAATACATGTGTTAAATCCACACTAGGAATAGCGTACTGCAGTGGGAATGATCTACAGCTATACATATGGAAAGACACTGTGATATATTTACATAATATGCATTCACACTACACAGCAATAAGAATAATCTAAAACTAAATGCACCAACATGGATGAATGTCACCTCACCTCCACCTCCCTCAAAAAATATTGAGTGAAAGAAACCAGAAGCAAATGAACACACTTTGTCCCTGTCCCTGCTTTATGTTTATTTTGTTCTCCTTTTACTTCTATTTAATGAAAATTTGGTGTTTCAAAATTAACCCACAATTCACAAGCCTATATTGATACAAAGAAGTGATTGAATAAATTAATCAATGAGGGAGAAGAGACACATTTACCATGCAGAAGAACTCCAAATAATTTATGTAGATAACCCCCATGAAGCTGGAGCATACCTCTGCCTTTTAAGGGCAGACTGCACATAGTGACTTCCACAATATGGACAGGAAGGGAGAAAAATAACTTTACAGTGAAGAAGGCCGGCAAACGTTACCTCAGCCAGGTGATTGCGGTCGACATCATCACTCATAAGTCATGTTGACAATATGCAGCCTTGGCATGATGTGATGAAAATGGCACTTTACATCTGTGGTCTTCCTCCCCAAAACCCATAACCGCAGTCTCATCATGATAACATCAAACATGCCCACCATTGAGGGACATTCCACAAAACAGCTCGTCTGTGCTCCTCAAAACTGTCAAGGTCATCCAAAACAAAGAAAGCCTAAGAACTTGTCAGAGCCAAGAATATGAAATCTAAATGTAGTGCAGTATGCTGGAGGGGATCCTAGAACAGAAAAAATGATATGATATGAGGTAAAAGCTAAGGAAATCGGAATAAAGTATGGACTTTAATAATGTATCAGTATTGATTCATTAATTATGACACAGGTACCCTACTAATGTAATATGTTAACAATAGGGGAAACTCGGTACAGGATGTACTAGAACTTCCTGTACTATTTTTGCAAGTTTTCTCTAAATCTAAAATTATTCCAAAATTAAAAATGTATTTAAAATAATAAACAATTCACATAGTAGGCACTGTGTTACACTGCAACTGGGAAGCGTGCTCTCCAACATCGAGTTATTAACAATAAGAGAATATATAGGTAGAAAACAAGGAATAGTTTCATAACCCAATAGCCATTTATAATGTAGTAATTATTCTTTGTTTTTTCTTTTTTTTTTTTTTTTTTTTTTTTTGAGACAGAGTCTCACTCTGTCGCCCAGGCTGGAGTGCTGTGGCGGATCTCAGCTCACTGCAAGCTCCGCCTCCCGGGTTCACGCCATTCTCCTGCCTCAGCCTCCCGAGTAGCTGGGACTACAGGCGCCCGCCACCTCGCCCGGCTAGATTTTTGTATTTTTTAGTAGAGACGGGGTTTCACCGTGTTAGCCGGGATGATCTCGATCTCCTGACCTCGTGATCCGCCCGTCTCGGCCTCCCAAAGTGCTGGGATTACAGGCTTGAGCCACCGCGCCCGGCCTATTCTTTGTTTTTTCTACAAGTTTAAATAGATTGCTAGTCATTACACTTTATGAATGTGAATTACTTCTGTTTACTCCAACACATTAAGGTAGGAGCTTTATGAACAATTACCGAGAGATATTTTAAGTTAAACTCTTTACATATCAAACTTCATGCAGAAGAGATGAGTGATGAAATAGGGAATGTTTTTGTTAGTAATTATGGACTATTAAAAATTAACTTTCACTCCATTACACTCTTTCAACAAATATAATAGAAGCATCATAGAATGTTGGAACTGAAAGGGACATTTAAGAGATTAGTTTAGCTCCTTAACTTCACATGAAATAACTGAGTGCCAGAGAATTTGAGACTTGCCCAAGGTCATAATAAATTTGTGGGAGAGCTGGAATTCACTTATTCAGTTGAGTGAGCATTGCAGAGTATTTATTATGTTTCAAGCACTGTGATAGGTGCAAGAGATATAAAAATTAGTGAGAATTTATCCTTCAGGTAGAGGAGGCAGGGACAGGGACAGGCAGAAAAATAAATAGATGAATACAGTACAATGTGGAAACAAGCCAGCAGACGTGAGGACAGGGTGCCATGAAATGAAGCAACAGGTTCATTTGATACAACTCAGGCATCACCTGAGCCTTTGGAAGATGGGCGAGATTTACACCGGTGAGGAGGCCGGGAACAGACATTCCAAGCAAAGCAGATAACATGAGCCAGAAGTAAAGGAGTGGAAGGGAAATAATGTGTTGTGAAGAGCTCCAACCAGCTTCCAGGAACTGCAGAATAGTGTAAGCAGGGAGCTGGGATGGCTGAAACCAAAAATACTAGATCCTGGAGAGGATTTTGTACCATTTAACGAGCTGAGTCTTTTTCCTGTAAGAAATAGAAAGTTATTGCAAGGTTTGAATTTTAGTTTGGTCACTCAGATGACTTAGTGGAAGTTAGATTCGAGAAGGACAAGACATTACTGGGAACCCTATCAAAGAGGTTACTACAGCATTCAAAGGACGGATGGTAAACAGTTTAGAAAAGTGGTGGCAAATATGGAGCAGGGGAAGTGGAGTCAATAAATATTAGAGAAAAATGATTTGTCATTAGTTGGATGGGGGTGGGGTAAGTGGGGTGGGTAGATGAAGGTGTTGACCAAGGACTCTTGAGCTAGACTCCTAATCTATACCAGATCTTTGAAACTTCAAATCACAAGAAGCACACATTAGCCCCGAGCTACATTTACACATTTTTCCACCTCCACCCTAGGAGGCAGCTCTGAATATCAGCAAGTGAAACAGTTTTTGATAAACATTTAAACAACAACAACAACAAAACTCATATCCTTTTGATCTCATCCTAGGATGAAAAGTACCTTCTTGCCCTACACACATGTAATCAAGAGAAACCACGGAGGTGATTCTTTGAAAAGCCAAGAGAATTTGCTTCCAAGGCTTTTGTCTTTACTCCTAGGCTACAGAGCCTGCCCTAAATTTCAGGTATACCCCGTAGAAGGCATCACCTTGAATCTCTGCCCCAACACACCCTCCATTAGGCTTTGATTGTGAGTGACTGTGCTGCCTATAAAAGAGAATGTATGAAGAGGATCAAGAGAAAATATAATGAGTTCCCCTTTGAAAAAGCTAAACTTCAAATGCCTGTAGAATATTCAGTTAGAGAAAATCATTGGCAGTAGGATAATCAACTCTGAAACTCAAGGAAGGCATACAATTTGAAAGTCAAAGGTCATGGTAAGAGAAAAACATGAAAGGAGATGCCTTTTTTCAAGGAGAGTCTCTAGCATAAGTGGAAAAGTGGAAAGAACGGCAGGCCAAAGATGAAGGTCACAGGGTCACCAGCACTTGAAGTACAGTTCTCCAGTAGAAAATTCAATGAAGAATTAATAGGTTTTAGAAATCTACTGTATAATATGATGACTACAGTAACATAAGCATATATTGTATACAGGCCAGGCATAGTGGCTCACGCCTCTAATCCCAGTACTTTGGGAAGTGGAGACAGGCAGATCACTTGAGTGCAGGAGTTTGAGACCAGCCTGGGTAACATGATAAAACCCCATCTCTACCAAAAAAATACAAAAATTAGCTGGGCGTGGTGTCACTTACCTGTAGTTCCAGCTACTCAGGAAGCTGAGGTGGGAGGGTTACTTGACCCCCAGAAGAGGAGACTGCAGTGAACAGAGATCACGCCAATGCACTCCAGCCTAGGTAATAGAGCAAGACCTTGTCACAGAAAAAAACCAAAAAAGAATATACTGTATACTTGAAAACTGCTAAAAGAATAGATTTTAAATATCCTCACTCCCCCCCCAAAAAAAGATAACTATGTGAGGTCATAGGTCTGTTAATTAGCTTGAGTGTGGTAATAATTTCACAATGTGTATGCATATGAAAACGTCATGTTGTACAGTGTAAATAAATACAATTGATATTTGTCAATTCAACCTCAATAAAACTGGAGAAAAAAAATTTTTTTTTTTTTTTTTGTTGAGACGGAGTCTCGCTGTGTCGCCCAGGCTGGAGTGCAGTGGCCGGATCTCAGCTCACTGCAAGCTCCGCCTCCCGGGTTTACGCCATTCTCTCGCCTCAGCCTCCCGAGTAGCTGGGACTACAGGCGCCCGCCATCTCGCCCGGCTAATTTTTTGTATTTTTTTAGTAGAGACGGGGTTTCACCGTGTTAGCCAGGATGGTCTCGATCTCCTGACCTCGTGATCCGCCCGTCTCGGCCTCCCAAAGTGCTGGGATTACAGGCTTGAGCCACCGCGCCCGGCCAAAAATTTTTTAAAAATCAACAGCACAGTCAGTTGATACAGTTTCTCTGTATCAGAGAAACTAGAAGAGAGTTGTATCCCAGAGCACAGAAGTTCAAATAGTTTTCAAAACAAAGTGATCAATTGTATTGAATATAGAAGAAGTGCCACTATAAATAGCTTTTGTAAATATATTCATTAAATTTAGTAATGAAGAAGACAAAGGTAACTTTAGTGAGGTGATTTCACTGTAGTGCTTGTCTTTAGTTGCAGTGAGGTAGATTGATGAGTACATGAGTGAAGAAGTTGAGACTGCTTTTCCAGACTGTTCTTTGAAAATGTGGATGAAATTGGAAGGAGAAAGGCAAGAAAACATCTAGGAGCAGAGCAATGGGACACTCTTGATCTTGTCTGTTTGATCTGGGATGAAATGCTTAATATATTTGTAGGCTACAGGGAAGGATGCCCCCTAGAAAGCTGGTGTTGACAAAAGAGGGCATTATGAGGCGGTGTCCTAGAGGAAGAAGGGGAGGCCCAGGCCAGGGTTGTAGGCACACAGAATGGGGGCTGGCATTCAAGAGTCAAAGGATGATAGGCATATTTCTTTTTCAGACCCTGAAGGGAAGAAAGCAAGCCATCATAAATGAATATGTAGACAAGTTTGTGAGAATGTGTGTGTCTCTCAGAGAGAGTGGTGGGACAGAAGGGAGTTGAAAGAGATCATACTTGACTGTTATTTATTTACTTACTCATTTTTTTTCCTAGTAAGAGGTAAGATAATCTGCTGAGAATAAGGTTAGGTGGAGTTCTAGGAGAGCAGTGAGTATTTGGATGAAGACTGTGGAGAGTAGGCAAAGGAATTACTGCGGAAAAAAATAAGATTAAGTGGAAAGATTTTTTGGTATTTTGTTTTTTGTTTTGAGATGGGGTGTGATTCTGTTACCCAGGCTGGAGTGCAGTGGCACAAGAATGGCTCACTACAGCTTGGACCTCCCAGGCTCAAGGGATGCTGCCACCTCAGCTTCCCTAGTAGCTGGGACCAAAGGCACGTGCCACCATGCCCAGCTAATTTAATTTTGCGTGTGTGTGTATGTGTGTGTATAGAAACGAGGTCTCCCTCTATTGCCCAGACTGGTCTCAAACTCCTAGGTTCAAGCTGTCCTCCCAGCTGGGCATCCCAAACTGCTGGGATTACAGGCATGAGCCACCATGCTGAGCCAAGAGCAGGAGATTCTTAATTGGGAGCAGCAACAATCTATAGGCTTGCCTAAGTTTTCAGTTGTGCTCAACTACCACTATTAAGTTAAAGGAATTTATTAAGTATTCTTTACTATGTTCTTGGCATTATGCATTGCAAACATTACCACAAACCACAGTAGGTAAGTACATTTATTACCCCAATTTACAGGTTAAGTAACTTCTCCAAGTTTGCACAGCTGGTGAAAAGGCAGAGCAGAGGCTTGTCCGACTCCAAACCATATGTTATTTTCCATATGTTATACTTCATCCCAAGGAGTTGGAGCTTTAAGAATTGATAAGGCATTTTGCCTAGCCTGGGGAAACTCCTAATGCACAAGAGAAGATATGCTAATAAATAATCACAAGCAAATGTGAGGGATTGATATGCTCAAAGAGCAGAGAACAGGAGCCCATCATTCTGATGAAAGCTTCAGGGAAGCCTCAGGGGGCTGGCACCTGAGCACTGACTAGGTCTGAGTTTATATTCACCTGGTGGACAAGGAGTCTGGAGCATCCCAGACTTGGGGACTGTATGAGCAAGGACAAGGAGGTGTGAGAAGGTATCCCAGTTTTGCTCAATGCATCTGGGACATAGAGCAACTGTTGGGTGAGGAGTGGAAGACTTAGGGGGAGATATGAGATCAGATAATAAGGGGTATTGTATCTACTGAGAGCTTTATCTGGTAATCAACTGGATAACATGTAAGGTTTTAAATAAGAATGACATTAGATTTGAGTTTTGCAAACATGATTGTGTTGGTAACAGGCAGGTGGATTATAGAATAGGGAGATCAATAATTATAATAATTATAAGCTGTCACTTACTCTGGATCAGGCACTATCTAAGTGATTTTCACAGATTCAGCAATTTAATCATAGAAAAAAAAGAACCAGCCCCAGGTTTCTAGCTCTGAGGCCAGTGTTCTTTCCACTGTTTCCTTATTTTTCATACTTTTCTTGTTTATATCTGAACATGAATCTTCTGACACTAATAATCACTCAAATGGTATCCCTACCCAAATTAATGTCTATGCAGAATCTCAGAACGTGATCTTACTTGGAAATAGAGTCTTTGTGGATGTAATTAGTTGTTAACATGAGGTTGCTAAGAGAGTGGGCCCTAAATCCCAAGACTGGTATCCTTGTGAGAAGAAGGGACACACGGAAAGGAATGTGAAGGCCAAGGCAGAGATTGAGATGATGCAGCCACAAGCCAGGGAATGCCAAGGATTGCCAGGACCCACCAGAGGCTAGGAAGGGGCAAGGAAGAATTTGTCCCTAGAGTCTTCAGAGGGAGCATGGCTTTGGTGACACCGTAATTTGGGGCTTTTAGCCTCCACAATTTTGAGAGAATAGATTTGTTGTCTTAAGCCACCAACTTTGTGGTGGTTATGGCAGCCCTAGGAAACTAATACACCTTTCTTATATTTCCAGCTAAGGATATATTCTCATATGTTTATAACTGCATGAATTTTGAGGGAAAAATCACTCACAGTTGATGATCTCATGTGCCTGCCATCTTTGTCTTTATTGCATTTCACTGTCATTTGTCTGATAGATTAATCTCATTTGGATTCCCTGGGGCAAATCTTGTTTTATCTTCATGTTGATATTGCTGCCCCTACTCTTAAGTATTTTGGGTTACAAAAGCAGAATTGTCTTTTAACCCTAGCCTGGCAGTAACATGAAGACCTACTTTACAACCAAAACAATTTCTATGTTTGAAAAAATGTGTTATATAAAAGTACTCAAGCTTGCTTTCAACTGGACTTTTGCACTGACCTAGGGGTTGACAGAGTCTACTTTTATTCAAGACTGGAAATATCAGGAGATGTTTGCAAAGTACATGATAAGCCAGTTAAGCAGTTGAACACAAAGAGAGTCTTTTTACATCTTATTTGAAACCCTGAGTTTTGACAACATAGGACTGTAAAATTTTAGAGCTAGCCAAATAGAATTGACAGGCAATGAATAAGAGTTAAAATCATTTTAATTTTGACCAAAACAATGGTATTGACTTAACTCTAACCCTACATCATTTGTCCGTTTTGCTGCCAACCATTTTCTTGTTACATGTCACTTACGTTTGTTACCTACTTCACAAATGCTCCTGGGATTGGTTCTCCTTCCAATTCATTTTTCATAGAGGAAAGCTGGACATAAATGCATTTGAGGTTTTCCAGGATTACCTATTCAGACTCTTCAGTCACAGAGATAATCTTATGCGTTCTCTCTCTCTCTCTCTCTCTCTCTCTCTCTCTCTCTTCTCTCTCTCTCTCTCTCTCTCTCTCTCTTTCTCTCTCTCTCCCACAAGAGCTTTCAGGTACATCCTGATGATAAAGACAGAGACATGATGACTTGAGCAGTTCTATGCAGAGCATCTTCTCCACACCCTATACCATAGTCCCACACAGCGCAGTTCATTTCATGCTTCCCCATGAATGAAAGTATTGTAAGCTGTGTGTGCGTGAAGAAATAAATGATTTTCCCATTCTCCAAAAACACAAATGCAGTATCACAAAGCATGTACCATTTTCCTTTTAAAATTCCTTCCTGAAAAGTGTTTGTGGTTGTTGTTTTGATGAATTAATCATATTAGGACACAGAACGCAGATCATAAGGTCAGTGATGAAGAAACTCGTAACATTCAAGTTTCAACGGAAATGTTTCCTGCTCAGAAAGGCCCCTTGTTCCTCTGTGTCTCCTAACCCCCATTTTATTGTATCGTAACACCAGGTTTTATCATAATACCTGGTTTTCTTATTTATTAATGTGTTCATTGGACTCTTGTCTGTCTAGACTCATAGACTCTTACCTGCCTTATCACTGCATTATCTACAGAGCCTAGAATGGTTCCTGTTGCTAATCAAATGTTTTTTTCAATGGATGAATCAATAACTGCAGCTAGATATCCCAGGAACTATAAGGAGTAAGAATTCAGAGAAAGAAGGAGTAGTGGAAGCTGTAGGTAACTGAAGACAGGTTTTTTAGCAGAGCGGTAGAAGCAGGAACTCTGGTAGGGGACCTAGAGCAAAAATCTTTGGTAATGTTGGGAAGGGGTTAGCTTCAAGTCTTCAAAGACAAAGGAAGGAGGCATTCAGAGGATGGGCACAAAACAGCTATGAGTGGGAGAGGATGAAAGGGCATTTCCTAGAGGTATGTCCTTCAGGCAGCTGTAGAGAGAGATGGTGGAGGGGGTTATGTAAGCTGAACATTCTCAAAGGTAACCTATAAAATATACAAAGTAAATTGGACTGTCAGTAAAGGAAATTGCCCAATTCCTAAGCAGCATTTTCAGAGGCTTCACAGTAAGAGTATTCATTCTGAAATCCTACGTTTGTGTGTATATACATACTCCATGGAAAATGGCCTTATCATATAGTAGTGATGTGCAATGCAGTAACATGCCAGAAAAAAAAATAGTGTAGACTTTGAAATGAAGTAACTGAATCACAATATTCAAGACATATTCAAGCAAACATTCGGATAAAGTTACCTGTCAGTGGGATGTGTCTTTGCCTGTTCTCTCTACCTGTGATTCCACATGGCTTTAGATAGGAAACAAGAGAGGCTTATTTCACCCAAAATATCTTAGGTATTTTTTATCCTCGGTATTACCAGATAAAGAAATTATAGAAAGAAGGCAGAGCATATCGTTGTGTTGAAAGAAAAGTAAGGAACTGTAGTTATATCAACATTACCCAATGTCACCTGGTTACATTAAAAAGTTCTGAATAAACAGCTTGAGGGGAAAAAGACATTTTCCTTTTCTGAGTTAATATGTCTCTGTGCTGTAGTCTGGGCATCTTTTCAATTTTCCTTTGTTGACTTGGCTGTTTTTGGATTGGAGGCTTCTTTTTCTTATCTGTGGGGAGGAATGCTTTTCTAACTAGAGCCTGATGATTTTGCTGAGATGACAAGTCTTGTGTGGGTTTACCACAGAACACAAAAGGCCGTGTAGCCCAAAAAGAACTGAAATATGTTCTCTAATACCCAAGGGCTTACCAAATGTGGAGGTAACATTCACATTCCAACATGAGGAGCTGCCACACCATCTCTCCTGGCTCTATACCTCTGGTGGCAATTTCACCCTTCCTCGAATCCTCAACTCTTCTGGCCAAGGGTCTGGGCACACATTCAGCCAAGTCCTCTGATGGACGCTCTTTCCTTTGGAGAGAACACGATCAAGATGTGAAGGGACAGCACGTGTTACTGACTGTGCTTCCAAACTACCACTGCTGTTCAGGGCATTGCATTTCTCCTATATATAACCTTCCCTAGATTTCAAACTTGATGAGTCAAGACCTGATAGAGAGAAGAGAAGGGAGACAGCAGAGAGAACCAGATAAGTGGATGAAAGATGTAAGAGAGACACAGTCATTGGGAGATTTCTGCTGTGGAGGGGAGAAGACTTTTATTATAATAATATTATAAATTATAGTTACTCTATGAGGTAATGTTGTATTCGTGGCAGGTAATAGAAAATTGGACTAACAGTAGCTTAATGAGTTCAGGATTTATTTTCCCCACACAATATAAAATCTAAAGGAAGTCAGGCCTCCACAGTTTCATGCAGGACTGGAACTCTGTCTGGCCTACTCTCCTCAATGTGCCATCAATGTACCATCCGCATGTTCATCCTCTCATGGTCACAAGATGGTTGCTCTACCTCCAACCTGCATTCCAGTTAAGTGGCAAAGTGACCAAGAGGCTACTAGCAAGGCTTTTCCTTTTTATTGGGAAAAGATCTTCTTCGAGGAATTCCTACTCATGTCCCTTTGGCCAAAACTGAGTTGTGTGGCAACCCTTATGTGCAGGAGAGACTCAGAGCTTGGAAATTCACTATTCTAGCCTCCATGGTAGAGATTATCCCAGAAGAGAGAAAGTGATGGTAATGGATTCTGAATTAACCATTATGCGTCAAGCCCAAATTATCACATAATCAAAGGAAAAGAATACATCTAAGCACCAAATTACGAAAAGCTAAACAGCAGTTTAAAAATGATAAAAGATTATGCAGTCAGAGGCAATAACATCAGCCAATAAAGATAACACCAACCGAAAACAATTGACGAACACTAAAGTGCTTTAGACTTGCTTGGCTTTCATTTAACATCTCATGAAGTATTTCTTCTCTTATATTATTGAAGACAAATAGAAAAGGAATAGTTTAGAATTAACACAGAGCATTTTTTTCTCCTGGGATATTAGAGGAACACATGCCCGCCTGAGTCTCCTTGGCACTGTGACTATGCTCCTTTGGTCTTGGGCAAAGCTTCTAATAGCAAAGGTTGGAAACATCATGGACCTGGGATTGTGACTGGAAAACATGACAGGGATAGGGAGTTAGTCAAGAACAGGAACAGGGGTCAGGCATGGTGGCTTATACCTGTAATCCCAGCACTTTGGGAGGCCGAGATGGGTGGATCACCTGAGGTCAGGAGAACCTGGCTAACATAGTGATACCCTGTCTCTACTGAAAATACAAAAAAATTAGCTGGGTGTAGTGGTGGGCACCTGTAATCCCAGATACCCGGGAAGCTGAGTCAGGAGAATTGCTTGAACCTGGGAAGTGGAGGTTACAGTGAACCAAGATCGCACCATTGCACTCCAGCCTGGGCAACAAGAGCAAAACTCCGTCTCAAAAAAATCAAAAACAAACAAACAAAACAAAGCAAAAAAAGAACAGTAGCAGGGCAGAATTTGTGTGTTTTTCTCATTTGTCATTCCTCTCTAGCACCTGATTAACGTTTAGCCTTTAAGTTGAAGCTGAATCATCACCCCTTGCTTGGAATCTGTTGTACCCCCTGGGTGCACCATCACAGAGTTACATCCATTCCCGCAACAAACAATTTCTTAGAATCCACCATGTTCCAAATTCTGCCATAAACCCTGAATTTAGGACAGTTCAACCTCTGCTCTCTAGAATAGCACTACCCAAGAGACATATAATAGGAGCCCCATAGGTAATTTAAAGTTTTCTGTTATTTACATTTAAGAAGAAACAGGTAAAATTAATTTTAATAATATATTGATTTAAACCAGTATATGCAAAAAAATTTTAATAATATATTTGATTTAAACCAGTATATGCAAAATATTATTTTGACACAATTGTTATGATATATAAAAATTATTAGTGAGATGTTATACTCTTTTTTTCATACTGCCTCCAAAATCCAGTGTGTATTTTAACACAGCACACCTCAATTTGAACCAACCACATTTCAAGTGGTCAGTAGCCACATGGGTGAGTGACTGCTATGTCAGACGATGTTGCTCTAGAGCTTACAGACTATAAATAATACTTTATTATAAAACATGCTTAAATTCTTTGTAGATTCTGGGTATTAGCCCTTTGTCAGGTGAATCGATTGCAAAAATGTGTAACAAAACTGCACGTTCTGCACATGTACCCCAGAACTTAAAGTAAAATAAGTAAATAAACATGATAACTATGCCTAATAAATGTCTAATTTATACAGCTCACATCATGTGGTAATGGGGAATCAGTCTCACTTGAGGAAAGGCAGTGGCTTCTCTAGTCAGTTCTCCAAATGAAGTCATTTGTCTCAGTGATTTCTCCATTACCCAGAGTCTAGATCTCAGCCACATGGGTTTAGAAAAACTTGATTTATTCAAAGTCCTAAAGTTTACTTACTTCAGAATGCTGGTTTCTCACAACAGAATTCTGAGAGACCGGTGTATTAGAAATGAGAATCCTAGTTCATTTGTGATGAAACATGTCTGTGCATTTGTATTATCTCTACAGACCAGGGTTTGGCTACCCTGACCTGTGAGACAAATGCAGCCCCCCACCTGTTCTTGTACAGCCACAAACTCACAGTGGTTTTTGCATTTTTACATTTAAAATGAAAGAAGACAAAAGAAGAACACAATTTTTTGATAGATGAAAATTGTACAAAATGTAATTGTCATTGTCTATAAATAAAGTTTTACTGGAACACTGCCATACTCATTCATTTAAGTATTATCTATAACTGCTTTTGTGCTACGATAGCAAAGTTGAATAGTTACAGCAGAGACCAGATGGCCCACAAAGCCTAAAATATTTACTATCTTGCCCGTTACAGAAAATGTTTGCCAAACCCATGTTATGTATGTGAACCACTTGAGCTTTAGAGATATACAAATATTCAACACTACCCTTAATTAATTCAGACTTAATTAGTCTCTGGTGAGGCCTAAGTATCAGTATTTAAAAAAAAAAAAAATTCTAATGCTGCAGCCAATCTATGTAGGAAGCCAAAGTAACCAGAAGGTTGTGTGGAAATTATGGATGCAGAACAAAGAGAATCAAGAAAGTAACTTGAGTACCCGTCCTCCCAGTCCATGCCTGTCAGCATACAGGCCACTTGAGTCAGCATGCCAAGGCACATTCTTCTGAGTCAGTGCTCATCCCTGTTCCTATTCACCTCTGTGACCTTGATGTTCCTACGTTTCCAAACTTAACCAGCTCCTCTGTTGATTGGCACATTCTTCCTGTGCATTCACCAGTTAATCCTGCCTTATCAGCCTGAGGCCCATTCTGTCTCTCTAACATGATTTTGTTTATGTCTGTTCTGAGTCACTATGTGCTGCTTTAATAGGTTTCTTAAGACCAATCTGATTTTTCCATTTTGTTGTTTTCCAAAATGTTTCCTAGTTGCCTCAGTGCCCGTGCCTTACACAGCTTATATTCCAATTGCTGCTTTTCTTGGGTATCTTTGCATCTCCAGCCTGACATCAACTAGTCAGTTAAGTGTTTGGTGGATGGGCTCATTGGTAGCTGAATAAATGAACGGATGAATGAGTGGGGAAGAAAAGTTGGAAAAAAAATGCAGGAGGAATTTTGTAGACTATGTATTGTGAGTACAGTGAATTTTAATGCTCTAGAGCTTACAGACTATAAATAATGATTTATTATAAAACGTGCTAACAAATCAGAATGTCCAGATTCAGATCCTGACTCTGCTATTTTCTCTGGAAAGCCCCATGGGAAGATCCCTTTGCCTTTATTAACAAGACTGTGGATATCTGTAAGGTGAGAAGAGTAACACACACTTCACAGAATAGTATGGGGATGACTTATCAAATACAGTAGCACCTACTGTAATGCCTGACTCAATAGCTTCTAAATAGTCTCCTTCTTCTTCCTTCTGTTTAGCTAAGGCATCCTTTTGCACTTAAAAGGACCTGAATTGTTTATAGTTAAAAATAGTTTGCTGCCTTATTTATTAAACTATATAGTGGATAGCAGTATTATTAAGGAGAACTTGGTAAAAATATTTTATCGTTTGAACAAATAATTTATAACAAATTTTCAAATAATTCTAGATTATATAATTCTATATTAACCTTATAGTTTGATGCCATGGTTCTAATAACGGAATTTTTACAATAATAGCATCATATACCTATTCATTTGTAGTCCATGTCTTTTTTTGTATAAGATGAAATTTTATTTTTTCTTCAAAGACTTTTTAAGTTTTAGGGTAGGCTATGACTTCATTTGAACCCATGTCTTATATTTTATATCCTTAGGAAAAATACTGGCCATCCTAAAAAACTTGTCCTTTCTTATTTGCTGGTTTCTGAATAGCTATAGATATTAAAAGATTAAAAGTTTTCGACCCTAGCTTCATATTAGAAATCCCAGAGGAGACACTTTTAATCTTTAAATACCAATGCCAAGCCCCAGTCCAAACCATCCTTTCTGATGGTGGAGCCAGGGCATTATCTGTTTTCAGTCTTCCAGATGATACCAATGTGCAGCCACAGTTGGGAGCTACGAATCTAAACCCACCCTCTATGGTTTGTGTGTGTGTGTGTGTGTGTGTGTGTAGACACAGTCTTGATCTGTCGCCTAGGCTGGAGTGCAGTGACGCAGTCTTGACTCACTGCAACCTCCACCTCTAAGTTCAAGGGATTCTTGTGCCTCAGCCTCCTCAGTAGCTGGGATCACAGGTGCCCACCACCACACCTGGCTAATCCACCCTCTATATTTAACATATGAGGAGAAATGATGTCCAGAGGTGAAACAATTGGCCCAAAGCCCTTCAGCGTAACTGAAACTGAAACTCAGGTGTTCTACCACAGACCAGTGTTTCAGGCTAATCCTAAACCAAGAATTTTAGGACATACAATTTTCTTGATGCACACAAAAATGTCACTGTAAGGAATATTTTTTAAGTTAATTTAAGTATAACTTATTATATAGAGAAAGGAAATACAACGTTATAGAGAGAGTTATCAGTGATAGAAGAATTAAAGTGTATGCTAAATTCATTTTTAAGTTCAATTAAGTATACTTCATGTATTAGATGTGGTGACTTATTCATTATTAGGTCCGTTTTGTGAGGTAGACATTATCATTCATAAATTTCATATATTTTAAATGAGGAAACTGATACACAAAGAGATCAATAGACTTGCATTAGGTCACACAGCTGGTGAGTGGCAAAGTCAGGAAAGGAACTCAAAACATAGGACACTTAGTCCCATCTTTCTTTTCCCTTCCTAAAAATAGAACCCTATATTTGTACAATATAATTTTTGTTTTGTTTTCCATTCGGAGGCCGAGTGGAAAGGACCTCTTGGATAGGAGTGGTGAACAAAATGCACTTACGTTTCACAAAGGACCATTTTATAATTAACTTGGATGGGGCCCAGTGCGAGAGAACAGAAGAATAGTATTGAGATGAGGGGATCCTGCAGCGTCCAAATAGAATTAGAACTAGACTCAACTTGTCGAGATAAATGTTTGACAAAACCGGCATGTCTCTCCAGAATTCATTAAAATGTTGTTTGAAATATTAACAATTTCTTAAAGCAATGCTGTTGATGTTTAAGAAGTCATACTAACAAGTTTTTCTTTATTCTTCCTTGGTCTAGTTCTTTTGTGCTCTATAGAATGACTGTAATCACAAAATAATCTCCCAAAGTAGTGAAAGTTTCTCAGTATAAATGATAAGGTCAGTAAAGCCCAGAGAAGCCACATCCAACATCACATGAGCTATAATGCAATGAAGATGAATTTAGTAGCTAATTCAATTTGGCATCAAGTTGAGCTACAGATTAAACATAGAAAAATAGCCAGGCACAGAAAGACAAACTTCACATGTTCTCACTTATTTGTAGGGACTAAAAATTAAAACAATTGTACTTATGGAGATAGAGCATAAAAGGATAGTTACCAGAGGCTGGAAAGGGTAGTGAGGGGTGCAGTTTTTCACAAAGAAGTGGGAATGCTTAACAGATACAAAAAAAATCATTAGAAATATTGAATAACACCTAGTGTTTGTTAGCGCAACCAGGTGACTAGTAAAAAATAATTTAATTGTACATTTAAAAATAACTAAAAGAACATGATCAGATTGTTTGTAACACAGAGGATAAATGCTTAAGGGGATGGATATCCCCTAAATAAATAAATATAGAAAAAACTTGGATAAATGTTTCTATTAGAGAAAAATAAAGTCATTTAGAACATTAAGAACATTAAAAGAATAAAGTACACAGTATTAAACTTGAAGATAAAAAGCAGAGTTTTCAGGTCCAAAGAATTATATTCAGTGTTTGTTTATTCAACAAAGGGTTTTTGTTTGTTTGTTTGTTGTTTTGTTTTGTTTTGTTTTTGGTATCCTCTGTGTGCCAGAAATTGTCCTGGGTCTGGTGGTAAGAATGGCAAACATGGGGGGAAATCATCAATAAACAGTCAAATCAATAAACAAGGTCATTGCAGCCTTGTAAGTGCTCTGAAGAAAATAAACAGGATGTGGTATTGGAAAGTGGGTGAGAATGGCTTCTTCCATAGAGAAGCAGCAAGGGCCTGTCAGGAGAAGCAGCATTTGAGGTGAGATCTGAAGGCTGAGAAAGAGCCAGCCACAGGATGAGCTAAATGCCTGAGATAGCAGCTTTGCATATGAGAGCAATAGAAAGGAGGCCAAAGTGTGCTGTAATGTATGTCCATGTACTCACACATGCATATCCACACATGTATGTGCATATGCGCACACACATACACACACTGAATGATGACAAAATGTGAACATCAGCTAGACTGGTATCCAGAAATCAGGATAGGTAAATTCCCTTGACATCAAATTTTGAAGTGTTCTAACTCCCTTTTCTCCTACCAAATGCACTCCCCTCACCCCAAGCACACACATGGAACTTAGAAAAACATTAAAAATATTGACTTCCAGAAAGGTACAGTATATCTTTATCTCTAGTTCAGGATGTCATATCAAATGACTCCTGCCTGTGCTTGGATGGTGGATAACTTTTATAAATTCAACTATTTGGAAAACACTAGTTTTCAAAGGACTAATGTACAGCAAAAGAAAATGTCTAAGCCTGTTTCGTGCTGCTGTCACAGAATACTTGAGACTGGATGACATATAAAGAACAGAAATTTATTGTTTCACAGTTTTGAAAACTGTGAAGCCCAAGACTGAAGGACCATGTCTAGTGAGGGCTTTCGTTCTCTCGAAAGTTGTTGGAACGAAACAGCATAGTATGTTGGAAGGCATCACATACCAAGAGAGCCCACAGGAGAGATGGAAGGGGCCAAACTCATCCTTCATGAGGGTGCCACTTCTCTGATAACAGCATTAATCCATGTGAGGGCAGAGCCTCTATGACCTAATTAACTCCTAAGGTGCTGCTGTCAGCACTATTGCATTGGAGATTATGTTTTTAACACATGAACTTTGGGGGACACAGTCAAACCATAGCAGCCGGCCACTATATTTTCATGGAAAGAAAATGTATTGAGACTCCCACAAAGTAAACTTCTTTGGATGCCATGAGTGTAAAAATCTTGATTTGAGCTTCATTTCATAGCCATGGTGGCCAATCAAATTGTTAAATATATTTGTGAGTCTGTAATTATGGAGAAAGTCATTGTCTCATAATATATTCCAAAAATAGTTAAATATTTGTTGGTTTTCTTCTTTTTTCAGTGTCTCACAGTCTGTCTCTTTTACCATGCCCATTTATTTCTTGACATCACCATTCATGAACCTTCCCAACATGGTTTTAAATTCAAGCTTCTTGTTTTTTCTGCTTTGGTGGGACCTTGCCATACCATTCTTTTGCCCTTCAAAGCACAATAAAGCCAAGAGCAGAGACATCCTCTTGTATCAGCATTTTGGAATCAATATTTTCGTAGGTGTTTTACAGGTAAATTAGCTATTGGATGAAGTGGAGCTTTAAGAAAGTCTGGCCCTTAAAATAACTATATTCTGGTAATCACAAAGTCATAAAACAGAGCATTTCAGTGATGATGGGTCATGTTTTTTCAGTCTTAATTTAGAATTTTTTTCAACTAACTTTGAGTTGCTGTTACAATTCAACCTGCCTCTGGTGTTTTATATGCCTTAAAACTTGTTGCTACTGTACAATAACTGGGAGAGCATAGCTGCAGGGTTCCAATTACTTTGGCAAAGGAACCTTATTACATTGTCTCCAACTAAGCATGTAATTAATGTCTCTATTTCAAGGCTATTTCAGCAAATTCAAAACCCAGAATCTATCCATACATATTTAGGGATGCATGGGAACACTTGTGATATCTTCATTGCAGCAGACAGTAATACCAGAGGAATTTTTGGAAGAATATGGAATACTTTATCATGGGTTGCAAATATTTTGTTATAATGAAAGATGTGGTTTGAAATTAAACATGTTGTTCTAAAAAGTCTCCATGGAAATAGAATATAATAGAATTACCCACCTCCTAGGACAGTTTTTTATGGGTGAGACATTTTCAGATCGTTACGTCTGAACAGGCATTATATGGCAAGAGAGCACATAGGAGATAAATATCTGTCTACAGTGCATGGGACATTTGCACCTTGAGTATCCTCCTGGCCAGTTGTGTAGGTAAAAAGTCTGTTTATAATAATCTGAACTTAAGCTTCTCTCCATTTTGCAAATAAACACAAAGTATTTTTGCACAATCTTAATACTCTGAATTTTGCAGGAATGCAGCTACCATATACATGAAGAGAATATTGTGGTTAGTTTTGTTCGGAACTTTACCAAGAATTGGTCACCATTTCAAAAAAAAAAAAAATCACACCATTGTGGCAGCACAGCTTGTGGCATTTGAGTTGCCAGTGAAACATGCCCATATTATTATACATTTGCAGCAGTTGCAGTTGCGAGGATTCTGCGTTTAGGTGCCACCATCTAATAATTTAATTATATTTTCTAATCAAGCATATCATGCCCAAACATTTACCTATAGAAATACATTTTTGTCATGAATTACTTTTCTTATTTTCCCCCTTATATTATGGGGGAGTTGGCATTATGTGTGTAGGCAAATTATTTTATTTATTAATTTCTTTTCAGAATATTAGAAAGACATTTAATTACATTATCAAAGGAGAGTTAGGTGAGGTAAGATCAAGAACAATTCTGAAATATATCACTCCTCCAAGGAAAAGGGGGATGTGGTGTATGTGCACACATGTGCCCTTCAGTACAAAGAATGAAGCAGGAAACGGAGATGGGAGAATTGGCCTTGATTTCAGCTCCTATTGAGTGTCAGGCCCCGTGCCCAGCCTTTCAAATGCATGATCTCATTTTTTGTGCACAATGCCGAGAAACGCCATGTGTGCTTTGAATCCTGTAGCCCCAGAGTGCCACATTGGGAGCTGACTGCTTGACATTTGGAGATCAGAGAATGAGAGGAAATGAGTAGATGAATATTCTTGACATTGTTGGAGTGTTAGAATTATTTAAAAGTTCTATTAAATAAGTGACAGTCTCAGAGCCTGATTTATGGTAGTTAATGAAATTTTCACAAATAAGTATTATCATAAAATTTGAAAAAAATCATAGTAGCTGAGCACACAAATTCACATGCATATGAATGTCAGTGCACGTTGGTGCATTCGTGCTTCCTATTTATAGCTTTCGGGACACATCCGAAAGTGATAAATGAACATTGAAATGCTACACATATGTTTATATCCACTTTTAGCTATGGGGTTGTCTCAAAATGTGGTATCTCCACTGAGCCAAATCTCAGGCATTTAGAAAGTACAAAAAATTTAAAACTTTAAAGTGAACCAAAGAGGAGAGAAAAAAAAAAAAAACTAAAACTGAGAGATATGGCAATCATAAACCTGGCACCAAATTACTTTTTAAAGTACTGTATGAAAAATGAAATGTATCAGAATTGGTTACTAATACTTCTTTGTTGGCTAATTGTTATTTTTAAAGACTGATAAAAGAGGACCTTTCTGTTACATAGACATCACCATGGCATTTTTAAGCCTTGAGGATAATTTTGCTGTATATAACATTTCAGGGGTGTAAATGTAAACATTGTAATTTCAAATAAGGGACAGATTGCTTTCTTTTAAAAATGCCCAGGTAAAGCTAAAGGTTAGTACACTTAATGAGGGGTGTGTGTCTCTTCATCTCTTTTTTTATTGGACCAAATATTGCTGTAAGAAGAAATAAAATAAGGCAAAAGAGACCAAGTTCAGAGGAGAGTGTACTGTGCTGAAAAGATGGCGTTTTGCAACCACTGCAATAAAATGAAAATGACTAGAATTTCGAAAACCTTTTTCTTACGTTTCATTTGGTTGCAAGTTGCAGAAACCCAAGTAAAACTGATTTAAGCAAAAAACAAAATGTTAGGTCACCTGACTAAGAAGGCCTAGGGTATTACTTGCTTCAGGCATAGCTAGATACAAGGAATTGAATTTTGTTAAGTTGTCTATCTCTCTTGTCATCTCTTGACTCTGCTCTGCCTCATCTGAATTGACTTCTCTCTAGGTAGACACTTCCAACATGTTGGTGGACAGAAGTATAATATCTAAATTATTCTAATCCAAGCAAAACAAAACTTTCTTTTTCCAAAAGTTAAAGAAAGAGGGGAGTGTGTGTCTTACTGAACCAAGTTGGGTCACATGCCCATGAAGCAAATACTGTAGGCTGGGGGTTGAATTATGCTGATTGCCAGGCCAAGGTTATGTGTCTCCAAGATAGGAGCAAGGGAAGTGTCAGCCCCACCAGAACCTGAACCAAATGCACTGATACCACAGGAAATGAGATTCTATACCCTCCAATTGCTAGTGGCCCAACCCAAGAGGGAGCAGTCAGATATTGCAAAAATTTGTATTGCATATATTATAGTAACATAAATTTTAATTTTATACATATCCCTCTTGAGATGCCAGAAGGCATAGAGAATAACGGAATTTCAAAACTGAGAAAGATCTTGTAAGTTATGTAATTGAACACCATCAATTTAAATATCTTTTGAGAATTCAGTCATCTTTAAATTGAGTCTTGCTAATTGCAAAAACTGGTTACTGTATAGCAGTGCAAAATAATAGATTGGAGGAATATAACATATGAATCAGAATTGTATTAAAAGCATTTGTTGTATATCCCAAAGATATTTTAGGAGTCACTCATTGATGTGAACTACAGGGGTTATTACCAAAAGTTTACACAAAAATTATTTTAATTTGATTTTCCCCATCCCAGGTATGTTATCATTTGTAAAGTCTCTATTATTATAATGACTTTTTACGTAGTTTAAAATGTTCATTGAAAAGTAATTCTAACTTCTTTTTGTATATATATATATATATATTAGTTCCTCTGCTCACTATTTCTCCTAGTTATTACAGACAACAACAATTGGTATGCCCTGTTTACTAGCAAAAAACAATTATTTCATAAATATACACCTTTCAGAAAATGTCCACCTTTAAAAGAAATCCAAAGTGAACCCAAATTTACAGTCAGACACTTAAATCCAAATTCCAATAGCTCACACTAAATAGAGAAGTATTTATAATAGAAATGTATTTGTGCTTCTAATAACCAATGAGTATATGAATATTCATATTTGCCTATTATAGGCAAGTCATTATTAAATATAATTTATGGAAGAATTTACAAAATATTAAATATATTTTGAAGTAATTGCCGAGTCCTTTGTACAAAGGAAGAGAAATTTGACCCAAACTAATGATCTCCCATTATTTGAGATTTGTCATTGTCAGTTTGAGTTTACATTTGAAAATTTTGTGACTGCCTGTAATCCCACTCCTGAGCCCGGACAATGATGTGGGTGTTGTGTTTCAAAACTAGCCAGGACCACAGAGAGCTAAAGGAGCTCTTTTTTTACCTCAATTCACTAGAGCTGATAATGAGGCTAAGGCCTGGGCTATGACCTCTGGGAACGTCCTAAGCTCCCTGGATATGAGGCCACAGACTATAGCACTGTCTCTGTCCTTAAGGAGAATAAGATTTGAAGGATATGGCCATAGTAATGCAAAACACTCTCCAACATTATAAAGCCATCTACATAGCATGCTGTCCAGTGCTAGTGGCCAGACTCTTCATTCCTGAGTCATTCACATCATAAGTGGGAATTATAAAATGATGGGAATCTTTGCTGACCCATGAAAACTGATTTAAGGTTTCAACATAATTAGCTGTCTTTGTGATATTAAGACAGTAATATTAAGTTTTGCAAGAAATACTGATTTTAAAAATTCCAAAGGTCAAAATTGAAATACAAATAGATACTGTAATAGAATTAAAGGGCAAGAATATCTAATGGTGAATCTGTTCAATGAATATAATGAGATTATTCTCAAGCACATGAATCCCTAGCTTAAACAAGAAAATGAGCTATGCAGAGCAGAGATATAATACTGCAATTTCTATGAACTCACTGCCTTTACGTTTTGTCAATACACATTAATTCTGATTTCTTTTAGAAAAACAGAATTACTATTACAAGTATCAGCAAACGGCATGAACGTAAATAAATTTTTATTTAATCCTAAATTTATCTGAACTAGCTGATTTATTCACTATTCCAGTTAGAACAGCATATCCAATAAAAACTCATAATGCCCATGAACTATACAATTCTTTGATTTATCAAAATATTAAGTATAGGCCAGGTGTGATGGCTCACGCCTGTAATCCCAGCACTTTGGGAGGCCAAGGTAGGCAGACTGCTTGAACCCAGCCTGGGCAACATGGCAAAAACCCATCTCTACAAAACATATGAAAAAATTAGCTGGGAATGTTGGCATGCACCTATCGTCACAGCTACTCAGGAGGCTGAGGTGGCCTGAGCCCGGGAGGTCAAGGTTGCAGTGAGCAGTGATCACTCCACTGCAACCCAGCCTGGGCAACAGAATGAGACTCTGCAAGAAAAAAAAAACAAAAAAACAAGTGTTCAATATAAATATTGCTTGTTATAGTTACATTGACAAGTACCCCTAACATGCTATCAGAGCTCAGACATTAAGTTAATGTTATATTTAATAGGTTATTATAGTGATACTGTTTAGCCAACTGAGGTTTTAATTGTGTAAGTAGGATACATTATAAATTAAGAAACTTTTTAGATTTCTATAGAATAGTGGCTTAGTGCATGAGTTATAACATGAGTTATGGTGTGAATAAACAACAAAATAAGGATCAAATTTTGGCCAGTAATTTGAGCAGGAAAAAGATCAACATATTAAATCATTAGGATATTATTTATAATTATAAATACTCATTAATTCTTTATTAGAATTATACCTTCTATATTCATTATTAGTTATGAATTAATTCTCAAGTGCCTCAACTATGAATATCACCATGTGTAAGATGCTAAACCAGTCACTGAGGAAAAACAAATAAATGTGAAAATTGTTGACCTTTTTAAGGAATTTATGGCCTAGAATGTAAGCAAGATATAAAATACTAAACAAGAAGCAATATAAAGCACTCTGTGATACCCATGAGTGAATTGGGGTGTAAATCCTCTAATAGTTAAAAAACAGAACACAGTCACTATGAGATGGTAGCTAGGTCTTCAGAGATGAGTATACTTCATATTAGTAGCATGTGCTTGAAAGTTCATGAGTATATCCAGATACTTCTTATCTCAATATTTCCTTGGATGTAATTACTCTACTTCCTTGAAATATCTTTTAAGCTGGTGTTATGGTTTAACGTATCCTGCAAAGCTTATGTGTTGGAAAGTTAATTCCCAATGCAACAGTGTTGGGAGGGAGGGCCTAATATGAGGTGATTCGGTCATGAAGGCTCTGCCCTTCAATGGTTTAAAGTTGTTATGACAGAAGTGACTTAGTCATCAGAAGAGTGGGTTTGTTATTCAAGAGAGTTTGGTTCACTCACTTGCATGTGCTCTCCTGCTCTTCCGCCTTCTGCCATGGGACAATGCAGCAAGAAAGCACTCACAAGATGCAGGCCCCTTGGACTTCCCAGCCTCCAGAACTGTAAGAAATACATCTCCAATTTTTATAAACCACCCAGTCTCTGGTATTCTGTTACAGAAGCACAAAATAGACTAAGCTGTTATTTCCATTTCAAGCATTAGGTTTCACTTAGGCCCATTATAATATATAATATAACTTATAAATATGAATATTCTCAGATAGGTGCACAGAAGGGGATTGATCAAGCCCCCAGTTCATGGCATACAGACATTAATAGTCCAGAGATTGGCTTCCTTTTTGTATAATACTTCATTTAAAAAATTGTATTTGTCTACCCTATCTCCTATTTTCAATCCCACTTTCCCTATTTGTGTATATTTAATGTAGGACTGTTCACTTCATTTTTAAGTTTTTATGAATGCATATATATTATATATATACATATATATAAAACATATAATTATGTTTTTAAATGTATAAACATTTAGTTATATAAATGGCAAAGAATGGTGTATCAGCCAGGGTTCTCCAGAGAAATAACCAGTAGGATATTTTATTTATAGAGAGAGACAAAGAGAGATGGAGAAGAGAGACAGAGAGACAGATTGCTTTCAAGGAATTTGCTTGCTTACACAACTATGGGGACTGGGAAGTCTGAAATCTATAAGGCAGGCCAGCAGACCGGAAACTCAGGCAGGAGTTGATGCTATAGTCCTGCTGCCAATTTCTAAAGAAACTCTTAGTTTTGCTGTTTAGTCCTTTTGGCCAATTGAATGAGGCCCATCCACACTGTCAAGGTAATCTCCTTTACTTAAAGTCAACTGATTGTAGATGTTAACCACATCTACAAAATGCCTTCCCTGCAACAACTCTGTTATTATTTGATTACTGGGTACTATCGTTTAGCCAAACTGACATGTAAAACTTGTCCTCATACATGGCTTCTGGTTTCCTATTCTGCGTAAGATTTCCCCCTACTTCATCAAGTAACTTTATTTTAATTTAAAACTATATGCCTAGCTTCAACAACAGAATACACTTGTGGATTTAGGTTGTATATCCCCATTTCAACTCAAGAAAAAGAATCTGTATTTTCTACAGTCCAGTCTGGTAACATTTCTTTGAGATCAGACATGGAGGTTCCAGAGTTGGAATGTGAAATGAATACAATAGAGGCTCTGAATATGCTGGAGGCACTGAAACTGGTTCTTGGCATCATAGTCCTTAACTGTGGGACCACCTGCAGTCCTGTTCTTGAATGAGAATGACAACCAGCCTTCCTTTAGCACATTCTACATGCCAGACCTTGGGCCAAGAGCTTTTTATGCAATATATTTATTTCTCACAGCAACCTCATAAAACTCTCCCAAAGAGTGTAACAGAATTAAATGTGTAGCCCTCCAGATGACACTGAAGAAGCATCAAGCTACTTTGAAAAAAAATATTTTAAATTTTATTTATTATATCATATGTTCTATTTACTACATTTTAAGGCCATTTAGAATAATTCAGATTAAAACAGAGGAAAAAAATTTACTTTGATTACTAGTACCTTATTGTGTACTTTAAATCTGACTCTTGATAACCAGATTAATAATTATAAGAGAAAGCCTACCTTTATCCCCACCCCTATATCAGAATCTCTGAGTTACAATTTGAATTTCAAGGGTAATGCCACACACTTTTTAATGAAGTCTTATTTGACCTCTCATTCTTTATACAGCAAAACAATGGTAGCAATTTTAGGTCACTCAAATATTTTTACAACAAAATAAACAATCCTCTTTTTACTTAATCTGCAGATAAAATTAACCATTGACTCAGCTTTGTCCCTCATGTGGGCAAAGCAAACCCCAACCTCATATCATAACTTTAACTTAGAAAGAATTCTATTTGTGTTAGTTATAGTCTCGTTTCAGTAACATAGATCCTAAGACATAATTCTGAAGATGAACTTTTTGCAGACTTCTGAATCAAAGTAGTTGGTTTAGAGAGAGCCCTGTAGTCCGCATAGAGGAATCCTCTTAAGGCCCAAGAACTCATGTCTCACCACCAGTTGAAAATAGAGCAGAGGCCTGAACTCAGAACCCCCAGCCCTGACCCCAACTGCAGCCCAGTCAATTACACTGCATTCTGACCTTACTAGAGCTCGGTCTCATAAAACTTGTTCTTGTAAACTCTGTGCTCATACAAACATGCATGTCTGCATTGAACTTAAGGAATTGTAACACGATCGTTGTATTGCAGTGAATGCCCCTGTTTCCTTATGATTCTTCCACAGCCCTATCAATCCCTAGACTGCACCACTGTTAAAGTTTCCTGAGATAATCAGGAAGATATTCTAAGAAATTGCACCAGGACATTTGTTCAGGCCTCTAATAGCAGAACTTTACTTGTTTCTTGAGGCAACCATGGAGTTCAGTCTCAGACCAACCAAAATCAATAATTGTCTTAGACACAATCTTTGTCCTTTATTCCCACTGATTCTCCTTGTTTTAAAAGAAACAATTTCAGAAGTGAAGAGGGGCATGCAATGCCACATACACGTTCATTCTCAACATTTTAATTTTTGCATATAAAAATCTATATAATAGACTCAAGAAAAATCTGGGCTGTGAACAGACAGTTAATGGGAGAAAAGTCACCTCACTGCCTCATTGCTAACTACTAAGAGCCTTGCCTCCCAAAGTCTTGTATGAGAATTGCCAAATGTATAAATTTCTCCAAGGACCTTAGCTCTCACGGGCTTTTCTGAAAGTTTATGCTTAATGGTTTTCATTTCCAAAAGTAGGGCTTATACCAGCTACTTCTGCACAATGTGTCCACACCAGAATATTCCCTACAGGCACTGGATCTGTCCTATAAATTAGTCTTTATCAGACTTCTTCTCAGAACTCTGCAGTTTTGGTGACATTATATAAATACTTTAACTGTTTTATGTAGTTTTGAGAAAAAGAAAAAAATGCTCCTAATATGTTCACAAATCATCACCTTGGGAAGTATTAGACCTACTTGTTGCTATCAGATACATTTTAGTTTGTTGGTTCTTTGACTAAACACTTAATATCATGATCTTCCTCATCTTTTTAATTTTCCTGAAGTGGCTTTTCAGAGATAAGATAGGTTCCCCTAAGATAGGTTCTTCTAAACTCTTATAAATAATGCTTTTGTTTGTGAGTAATATAAGCCCAATAATCTTCCCTTGAATAACTTTAGTAACTATAAATAGATGCATTTCAGGAGATAAAATAAAGCATAGCAAATTATAAAACATAGGCTCTTGAATATAAGCTTGAATATATAAATATAGATTGATATAAACTTGTGCATTTGTATAAACTTACATGCCACCGTTCTGACTTTTTTGAGAAATGCTTTACAGTATACTTTTTAATGTTAAATTTTTGTGGGTACATAGTAGGTGCCTATGTTTACATAGGGCATATAAGGCATAATGATCACATCACCTCAAGCATGTATTCATTGTGTTAAAATAATCCAATTATATTCCTTTCATTATTTTTAAGTATACAATAAATTATTATTGACTGTAGTCACCCTGTTGTGCTATCAGATAATAGGTTTTATTTATTCTATCTCACTATATGTTTCTACCCATTAACCATCCCCTCTACCCCCACCCCTCCACTGCCCTTCCCCAGCCTCTAGTAACCATCGTTCCACTCTCTATCTCCATGATTTCAATTGTTTTGATTTTTAGATCCCACAAATAAGTGAGAACATGTGATGTTTGTCTTTATGTGCCTGGCTCGTTTCATTTAACATAATGACTCTACTTCCGTCTCTGTTGTTGCAAATGACAGAATCTCATTCTTCTTTATAGCCCAGTAGTACTCTATAGTGTATCATGTTTTATTTATCTGCTCATCTGTCAATGGACACAGGTTGCTTCCAAATCTTGGCTGTTATGAACAGTGCTACAATAAACATGGGAGCGCAGATATCTCTTCAATATACTGATTTCCTTTCTTTTGGGTACATACCAGCAGTGGGATTGCTGAATCATATAGTAGCTCTATTTGTAGTTTTTTGAGGAACCTCCAGCTGTTCTCCATAGTGATTGTACCGATTTATATTCCCACTAACAGTATACAAAGGTTTTTCCCTTTATTCCACATTCTCAGTAGCATTTGCTATTGCCTGTCTTTTGGATAAAAGCCATTTTAACTGGAGTGAGTTGATATCTCATTAGAGTTTTGATTTGCATTTCTCTGATAACCAGTGATGTTGAATCCTTTTCATATACCTGTTTGCAATTTGTATGTCTTCTTCTGAGAAATGTCTATTCAGATTTTTGCCCATTTTAAAATCAGATTATTGGATTTTTTTCTACAGAGTTGTCTGAGCTTCTTACATATTCTGGTTATTAATCCTTTGTCAGATGGGTAGTTTGAAAATATTTTCTCCCATTCTGTGGGTTGTCTCTTCACTTTGTTGATTGTTTCCCTTGCTGTGCAGAAGCTTTTTAACTTGATGTGATTCCATTTGTCCATTTTTGCCTTGGTTGCCTGTACTTGTAAGGTATTACTGAAGAAATCTTTGCCCACTCCAATGTCCTGGAGATTCTCTCCAATGTTTTCTTGTAGTAGTTTCATAGTTTGGGATCTTAGACTTAAGCCTTTAATTGATTCTGATTTGATTTTCATATATAGCAGGAGATAGGGATCTATTTTCATTCTTCTGCATATGAAAGTTTCCCAGCACCATTTGTTGAAGAGGCTATCCTTTCCCTAACATATCTTCTTGGCACTTCTGTTGAAAAATGAGTTCACTGTAGATATATAGATATATAGATTTGTTTCTGGGTTCTCTATTCTGTTCCACTGATCTATGTGTCTGTTTTTATGCCATTACAATGCTGTTTTGGTTACTATACCTGTGTGGTACAATTTGAAGCCAGGTAATGTGATTCCTCCAGTTTTGTTCTTTTTGTGCAGGATAACTTTGGCTATTCTGGGTCTTTTGTGATTCCATATACACGTTAGAGTTGTTCTTTCTATTTCCATGAAGAGTGTATTTGGTATTTTGATAGGGATTGCACTGAATCTGTAGACTGCTTTAAGTAGTATGAATATTTTAACAATATTGATTCCCCATCCATGAACATGGAATATCTTTCTGTTTTACTGTTTCCTCTTTAATTTCCTTTATCAGTGTTTTATAATTTTCATCATAGAAATCTTTCAATTCTCTGGTTAATTTCTAGGTATTTTGTTTTATTTGTAGCTATTGGAAATGGGATCACTTCCTTGATTTCTTTTTCAGATTGTTCGCTGTTGGCATATAGAAATGCTTCATAGTATACTTTACTTTCTGGTGCCTGAAATCTGCTGGGAGGCAAATGGTGACAGAGACCTGAAGAAAGTGGAGCCCAGAAATGTCTGGGTTTTGACTTTATCTCTTTCTTTGGTGGTCTTTCATGATGCTAAACAAGTCCTGTGTGCTTAGATAGAAACTGAAGCCTGTGAGAATGTTTTCTCTTTTACTTGGGGTGGATTGGGATCCTCACCATACAGCATTAATTTCTTAACTACATTTATAATCATAGAAGACAATAGAGGCATCATTCCAGACAATATTTTTAAAGCCAGTTGGCACAAGAAATAAGACAAGCAAAAATGCAAAAAGTGACAAAAGCTCTACCCAATGAGGAGTCAGTCCCCATCTAAGTAATGCAAAAATGGGATTGGCTTGAGGAGGTAGGAATGGGAACCCAGTACTGAAGTTATAAGCCAAATCAAAATATGAGAAATCTAGAAGATATATTTCTTCAAAAAGATAACATAAAGTGCTTAGGGTCAGTTCAACAAAATCCTTAAGGAACAAACCTGAAGAGACAAAAAATAGCAACAGACGAAGTAAGGCAATAAGCAGAGAATCATAATGCTTACACAGCCTCAAGAGGTTCTCTTAATATGACCTGCTGAGAAATAAAATATTATCTGAAAATTGCAAGACTCCAAGACATTGGCCCAATGTTCCTATTATTAAGGAATTAAATGTGTCTTCTGCATTTCCCATATTTTAATTTGGCTTGTTACTGCAGTACAGAGTTCCCATTCCTACTTCCTCAAGCCAAGCCCATTTTTGCTCCTTGCATGGTAAACCACTGGACTGAAGCTCATTAAGCCTTCCTTTTAAATTTTATTTATTAATTTTCAGTTTCATTTTTCTCCTAAATGAGAATAAGATCGACAAACAGCTTTATAGTTTGAAAAACTTCTTTCTATAAGCAATAAACATTCAGTTTGATAAGCAGCCTTTGTCTCTGTTCCTATTTATTATATATATGTTGCATTTCTCATGGACATTTGTCAATGAGAATTTTTAATCTCTGTGGTAAGGTGATTTCTTCCCTTTATTTATTTATTTATGCATTTGTTTATTTTGATGTCAGGGAGTCCTACAATTTAGTTGACTTATTTAATCATTTAAGAGAATAGTATTGAAACAGTCAATTTTGATAGCAGCATGTCTGGGTTCAATAATTAGCTACATCTTGCTAATCTGTATAATATTCATACCATAGGGCTTAGTTAATTGTAAATACTCAACAAATTTTTATTTTTAACCTCACTATGTTTACTTAGTATTTATTATGAAAATAACAATATAGTGGTTATTTCAAAAGTAATTGATTAATTTACACAATAATTATCTTTACTGTCAAGAGGGTTAAAATCTATTAAATTATAAATGATAAATTTAATTATTATCTATAATCAAGAGCATCTTTTAGTATTTAGAAATTATTTCTCTACTTAATATCAGGATCTCTCATGTCCTGAAGATTATTATCATTATTATTTTTTTTTACCTACGGAGTTTTGCTCCATCACCCAGACTGGAGTGCAGTTATCCAATCATAGCTCACTGCAGCCTCAAACCCCTGAAGGGATCCTTTTGCCTCAGCCTCCTAAGTAGCTTGGACTAAAGGCATGCACTACTATACCTGCTTGATTTTTTTTTTATATATTTTGTAGAGACAGGGTCTCAATATGTTGCCGAGGCTGATCTTAAACTCCTGACCTCAAGCGATCCTCCCACCTAAGCTTCCTGAAGTGTGAGCCTCCACACCTGGCCTAGACTTAAAGAATAAATAATGAGTTGCTCTGTACAAGAGGTTGACACACGATGAGGAAAAGTGTTCCAAGCAGAGGAAGCTGCAAGCGCAAATCCCTACGAGCAAAATACATGGTCTTTGGGGTAACTGGAAGTCCATTATGGCTATTTTACAGAAAGGGAAGTGAGAAGAAAGTAGGTAGTGTTAGATAACTTGGACTTCATCCTGACAGTATTAACTTGCCAAAGAAGAGTTAGGAGGAGACAGATGTGATCAAATGTGTTTTACTGGCAGCAGCATGAGGAGTTCACTAGGGGCAGGATGGGGACAGAAATTGAAGGAGAGAGTCAATGGTGGCCTTCTCTGGGCTAGTGGCAAAGGAAATGGAGAGAAGCAGACTGATTTGAGTGATACTTAGTAATATCTAAGAAAGAAAAAGTTGTTAGAATTTTGAATATTTTGCAAACAATCAAACACACACTTAAGAGAGGTTACACAAAAGGAGTATTCACTTTGGGAATGGCAAAAATGGAGAGATGTAATATAAAGAAACAGAGACTAAGTTGATTTATTTTTGTGTGGTCTGGAATATTTAGTTAAAGTGTCTTACATCAACCAAACCAAAATACAAGGAGTTGTTCTGTGCAAGAGGGTGCACAGAGCACTGTATGAGGGTACCCATTATCAAAACCCATCATGTTTTTATTAGCCATTAATTTTCTCCTATTTCTTATGTTACTCATCCTGATAATCCACTGCATCTATTTAAAATACATGGAAAAGCCCTTTTTACTTTTTATTTGTGAGTCTAGTGCCCCGGCACTTTCAAGGAGCCTTTCCCAAGTCAGGTGGTGAATGAAGAATAACTATAAAAGTGATACCACCACCGGGCGCGATGGCTCATGCCTGTAATCCTAGCACTTGGGAGTCCGAGGTGGGTGGATTGCCTGAGGCCAGGAGTTTGAGACCAGTCTGGCCAACATGGTGAAACCCCGTCTCTATTAAAAATACAAAAAAAAAAAAAAAATAGGTAGCGTATGTCTGTAATCCCAGCTACTCCGGAGAGTGAGACAGGGGAATTGTTTGAACCAGGGAGGTGGAGGTTGCAGTGAGCTGAGATCGCGCCACTGCACTCCAGCCTGGGTGACTGAGTGAGACTCCATCTCAAAAAAAAAAAAAAAAAAAAAGCGACAGTACATTTTTTGAGTCATGTCTATATTGACTAGGTAAAACCTTGCACACAGAAGAACACATGTAAAAATTATAATCCATGGGGTTGAATGCTGACCACGTTGGATGGAAATTTGCACACAGTGCATTTCTCTACAATTCAGTCCTAAAAATGTCAAGACAGAGGAGCGTTTAGTGACAGCCATCCTGGATAACAAAGATGCACTGCTTTCTAATGCTTCCCCTTACTTTCACATTTTTCTAAAGTTCACAGATGTGCCCTCGATGTGGTCTGTGTATTTTTGTGAACTGCTGGAAAATTTCACTCACACACCAGTGGATCCAATGAACACAAAATACCTCTTCCAGAGAGCAGTTGCCAATAAGCAGTATTTTTAGAGGCACATGTCACAGTTTCTGTTTGCTTCTGTTGTGGCTTTTAATGGGCCCCGAATGATTAAGAAACAGCCTCTGATAAAAGGCATCGCTCGACTGCTTCATTATGTACTATGGGTAGTAAATATTTACTACACAGTGGGCTCAAGCTAACATGTTTTTAAACCGTGTTCCAGTTACATCAGCGCCCAGAGAATAGCCTTTACTCCCTTGAACATGTTTGTCATTTCCTTAAATGCTCCTTGACAATGATGTCATATTATTTATGCATGCTTCCTCAGGAAAATATGTTGGTTAATTTTATGAATTATTTGGTAAACTTTATTACTCACTCTAGGAGACTATACCTGTTTCCAATAATTTTCTCTTACCTGTTGAGTAAAGGAATTCTATTGAGAGAAGAAGTGTGAAGCAAAGGACACAAATGTAGATCTAAACATCAGAGCTAATAGGACATTTTATTGCCTAGATTGCATGTGGTATGTTGCTGGGACTAGCTTTCCTGTGAGGATTGGAGAACGAGGATTTCTGCTATCTGGCCAGAGTAGAAATCTATTTTCCTTTCTCATTGTTAGAGTAATGAGAGTATAAGAATTTCTCACCGTCCGGCATTAGCAGGGAAACTTTCTATTTGTTCTACTGTGATTGGAAATGAAAAAGGAAATGCTTGCTTTTAAAAACACTTCCAGCTACTATAATGCTAATGCTAGAAATTATGACTGTGAGTAAGAGGAGGGGAAAAGTCATTCAGGTGCCATTTTGGCTTTCCATGAGCATGGCTATAAAAATAAAGTGCCTCTTTGGGCATGCTTAGTCATTACTTTGGGGTTAAAGTTGAAGTCAGAAAAAAAAACTATCTGAAACATAGACATGTGGTTTTCATTCTGACGTAAAGAATTAACAATTTTCCGCAGCTACAACTATGGAGGGTTAGTATCTTTTAATCTGTCTGTTTTCTAAAACAACATGGTAACGTTTTATTTTGGTTAACCTGGAGGTGCAAAGAATACCCTGTGTCTGGTTCTCCTTGGTACAGAGTATTCGCTGTATAAACTGATGAGGTTCATTTCCATGTGTTTGTAAAAAGACAGGAAAATGTCTTCTTGCCTAAAAGTTATGCATGGCATCATTGCACATGGCATTGCTCAAGCACAGATCTCGCCTAGTGGTTCCAAAATGAAAGGAGAGTGGGGAGTTGCCAGGGTCAGAGCCTTCGTGCAAAATAAGCTGCCACTAATTGGCATTGAACTTCCATAACTCCCTGTGCTGGGTTTGCAGTGAAGGAAAATTTTGTTGATGGTCAGTTCTGAAAGCATATTTCTGCTAGAAAAGAAAAATAGTAGAGAGAGTTTTTATTCTTTCTTCCTCCTCCCAGACTACTCTGCTCAGGCTTCCTGAATCTAAGGAAGTCTAATAGATTATGAATTCTAGAGAGTAAATTATAAAGGTTCATCTGAATGTCATCTGCTACCCAAGTTCTATATATCCCCTCTTAGGAAAGAATCATAATTGATTATAATTATTTTTCTATGTTTGTGGATAAGTATACCATAAATGATATACACAAGCATCTCTTTCCCACTGAAAAAGAATGCTATATTCTACCAGTAGTTTTTGTAAAAGAGTAAAAGAGACTCCTCTCAGAATGAATCCTCTGCACTCCTATAGCTCTGTCACAGTAACAGCATGTGTCACAACTGGCATGTATTGAATTATTTAAGGATGATTCTTTCTGTCCCAGTGGATTAGGAGACTGTGGAGGCCGAATTCCAGGTGTCTGTCATCCTTGGACTCCTACTGTTACCGGAAAGGGGTCCCAGTTCAGACCCCTAAAGAGCGTTCTTGGATCTCACACAAGAAAGAATTCGGGACGAGTCCATAGAGTAAAAGGAAAGCAAGTTTCTTTGAGAAATAAAGAAACAAAAGAATGACTACTCCATAGGCAGAGCAGTCCCAAGGGCTGCTGTTTGGCTATTTATAGGGTTATTTCTTGATTATCTGCTAAACAAGGGGTGAAGTAGTCATGAGATTTCTGGGGGAAAGAGGTGGGCAATTCCCAGAACTGAGGGTTCCTCCCCTTTTTACACCATATAGGGTGACTTCCCGACGTTGCCATGGCATTTGTAAACGGTCATGGGGCTGGAGTGTCTTTTAGCATGCCAATGCATTACAATTAGCTTATAATGAGCAGTAAGATGACCAAAGGTCACTTTCATTGCCATCTTTGTTTTGGTGGGTTTTGGCGGGCTTCTTTATTGCATCCTGTTTTATCCACAGGGTCTTTATGACCTGTATCTTATGATAACAGTCCTGCTGACCTCCTGTCTCATCATGTGACTAAGAATGCCTGACCCCCTTGGAATGCAGCCCAGCAAATCTTATCCTCATTTTATGTAGCCCGTATTCAAGAGGGAGTCACTCTGGTTTGAATGCCTCTGACACTACAATGCATGGGCCAGCACTCTACCTGTAGTAGGTGCTCCAATCATGTTTATTGAATGAAATCATATTGTACAGGGAGCCCATAGGGAATATCATTTATACTCTGCTAAAAAGCATTTAATTTTAGGATGGATTTAATGGCAAAACCTCTGTGTACTGACATGGGAATTACTGCTAAAAATGTGTACACAGGGGATCTTGGAACTGACGTGATAAAAAATCAGTGAAAAAGAGCTAAGAGCCACTTTTGTATGAGGAACGTCACTCCTGGCCAGAAATGGAGTCAGAGAGGCTTGTTAACTTTGTGTAGAATGGAGCTAGGTTGATTAGACTGGCTCCAAAGGCTAGCTCCACTTAGAAGCCATAGTAAGTGGCACATTAAGTGCACCCAAGCTAAATTTCTAACTGTAAAGGACATTGCAAAAGCTTTAGGAACTAGTGAGAGCAAATTACAAAACAAGCAGCAAGCCAGGATTTACCCTAGAACCTACTGTCATAACAATTACTGGGTCAAGTGAGGGGCATTTTAAAATGGAAACACTATTTTTCTAATTTAAGTGGATTAAAAATGCGTATTTCCCTGAGTGATTTATAATCTATTGATAATTAATTTATAAGATACTATTACAATGTAGTATACACTGCCTTGAAAACATTCCAAGCGAGATTGCTTTCCTGGTGAACATGCATTGGTTTTGATTTTTCTTTGTTATGCCCCACGTAGAAATGCTGTTTTTTCACTCATAAGGAACTATGATGTTTAATCTATTTGATTTTGTGTTCATTTTGTCTGTTTTTATCATTTACCTAAGACTAAAGTGAACAATGAGAAATATATATTTAAACCAAACAAAACTTTTAAAATAGCTTTTTTTCAGAGGCTTATTTCCAGAATTCTCCCAGAGTGAAAGTCGCACCCTAAGAATATGTTAGGCCACCTGGGGAAACATTTATTTTTTACTTTTTTCCATAAAATCTGTATTCTTTGTTAAATAGAAACATTTATTTTTGAAGCCTACTCAGGTATAGTTTATTGCTCGGTAAGAGTAATCTGAGTTTACAAAGCTTTTCATCTGTTTGTTAGCATGTTGCATATATCTGGGAATAGAAACTTAACTGTTTTTAATCCAAATGGGCCTCTTCCTTTGCTATCCACAATTAATAGAAATTACTGTCTCTCACACCCACCTCCTGTACCACCTTTTAAAGTGAAAGTTTTAAAACAGTTGTCCCTAGGTATCCAAGAGGTATTGATTCCAGGATCCCCAGGGATTGGTTTCAGGACCCATGTGGATACCAAAATCTGCAGGTGCTCAAGTCCTCGATATAATGTAGTATTGCATATGGCCCAAGCACATTCTCTCATATACTTTAAGTCATCTGTAGATTACTTATAATACCTAGTATAATGTAATTGCTATGTAAATAGTTGTTTTACTGTATTTTTTATTTGTATTACTTTTTTGTTGTAATGTTATTGTTTATTTTTTCAAATATTCTTGTTCTGTTGTTGGTTGAGTCTGTGGATATGGAGAGTCGACTGTACCCTGTTGTACTCCTTGGATCAGGCGTTTAGGAACAGTGGCTGGGCTATGAGTGGGTTATTCTGGGCTTGCTGACTGTATAAAGATTTGGTTCATGTCACTGTCACCCAGAGCCTATGGAGCCAGGCAGGATCAGAGGAGAAAAGAGGTCAGGCAGGACTGCTACCAAAGCAAGAGGATGGCCCAGCACAGAGCCAGGCCCAAAGCCACTGATGCACAATATTTTGGATCTAGGAGCAGAAGTTAAGGGAAGGATAGGAGGCAGAAGACAAGGTTGTGGTCCTGTCCACCCTGGAAAATGAGTGTCTGCCTCTGAGAATAGGATGAATTAGCCATGCTCAGTGGTGCTCTTCCACTGCAGTGCAATGTAACGGCTCACTATCCAACCTGCAGCCAGGCTGCCTGGCTTCAAGTCCTCACTCTGGTACTTACTAATTGTGTAACCTTAAGGAGATGACTCAAGCTCTACAAGCACCTATTTCTTCATCTGTAAAATGAGGGTTATAAAATCATTACCAACCTCATGGATTCCTGTGAAGATTACTTAGAAAATATAAAATACTCTAGCTCACTCCTGTAAAGAACAATGCCTGACACAGGAAGTTAAGCATTTTTGCATCATATGTCTTTTACAACTCCAACTGCATGCCATCAAACTCTTTAAATTCTGTATGGCTTACTTCTACCACATAGTATTTGCTATGGTCTTTGTTTCTGTGTCAAATCCTTGGCAGTAAATTAATTTTTAATTCAAATCTGGTGGTTTACTTATGTCAAGCACCTATGCATAGAGGCATAGTCTCAGTCTTTCCCTTTATCATCCTGTTAATTGTCAAAGCTGATGAGGACACTACCAATCCAGGCCACAGTGACATAAGAAGAATTAATTAGTCTCTTGGTTATTTTTGTATGCATTTCCTTTAAAGCAGAATACCCTCACATAGAGTTTTAAGTAGGAGACAATTTGTCAGAAGATAATGCTTATTTGGAGTTTTAAGTAGTAAGCAGTTTGGTGTAATATTCATAATTTTATATGAATTTGTACATAGAATCTTATCAGCTGAATTCAGAAAACAATGAGCAAATATCAGGCAAGGGGAGGCATGGGAAGGGAGTGGAGAAGTGGACCATGGTCAGGAAATATGGGATTCAGTTTGGGATAATTTATTTGAAGTCCTATGTGAATGTATGGAGTTCTAGTGCTTGGGGTTTTAGAAGATGCAAAGGAGAATCAACTTTTACTCTCAAGGAGCCTATAGAGTCAGATGGGTGATATATAACATGTAGATGGGGACTTTACAACCTCAGAACCTAACGCATGCCTGGCACATAGAAACTGCAAATCACTCACTTTTTATCCTTAGAACACAGCAAATGAAAAGATGTAATAAAAGGTTAAAATCAGATTTTTATAAGTATCATAAGAGAGGTGTAAAGTTCTATGTGGTATAAACAAGGAGAGATGAAGGAAAGATGTGGAAGACCAAGCACTTGACTGGGTCTTCCAAGATGTGCAGAATACGTGGCTCTGTGGGTGGAGAAGACATGAGCAAAGGCACAAGGTGAGAAGATTCAGGAAACATTGTGAGCACTTTAGTTTGATGAAAGGGAAGTGGTGAGAAATGAAGTTGAAACGTAGATTGGTTCCAAACCAATCAGGACCTTCAAAGCTAAGCTTAGATATTTGAACATGATTCTACAGGCAATGAGGATCCAAGGAAAACTTTATATCAGAGTAGTAGCATGATCAGATTTAAGCGTCAGGAAGTCACATCATTAAAATGGATCAACAGCTTAACCATTGGGCAGTTAGTTTAGAAATAAGACTGGTGCAAGAGGGATTTATTTAGAAGATAAAATTGATATGACTCATTTTGCATCTCTAAGTGACAGATGATGGTGCCATCAGCAGAGCCAGAAAGCCCCCAAAGAAGATCTGGCTTGATGGAAAGATGACAAGTTTAACTTGGGACACATTAGGCTGTTGGTGCTGGCAGGACATTCAACACCAAAACTCATGAGAGAGATTTTCAGTGGAGAGATCATTCATGTACAGAAAATAATTGAAGCCTTGGGATTACCAAAGGAGAAAGTGCCTGAGAACAGAGGCTTAAGGCCATTTGCTTAAGGAACACCCCCACTTGCAGAGCAAGAGCATACCAAGAGTGAATGGCAAGAAATGAGGTGAACACTTTGGAGAGTTGCAGAAGTCATGGGGGAGAAGGTGTCAGAAAGGAAAGTCTGGACAAGAATTTTATTGTCGCAAATAAATATGGAACCTGAGAAGAGATGCTGATTTGATGACTAAGAGAAAACTGGTGACCTTTCAGGAGAGTAGAAGAGTAGTAAGGATCAAAGGCATGCTGTGAAAGATTAAGGAGGGAATACGTGGTGAGCAAGTAGAATCAATGAGCACAGAAGATTTTCTCAGGGTGCTTGGTAGTAAAAGCAAAGACATCCTAGAATTATCTTAATTTTATTATTTGCTTAAAAGTCACCAACTTCACTTGACAACTTAAGGGAATAGTAAAACTGAAGTAATTTTGTAAGAACAGGGAGACTACAATGGGCTATACACTGAAAGAAAGGTTCCAATGCCCCATAAGGGAGTAAAATTGAAAAATAACCAGTGGGTGGTCAAGACCACAAAGCAAGTGGGAAAGTGCGGGATCAAGGATATAATTGACATGTTCCAATTTCATGAAATCCACATTGTATATCTAGATTAATGTAACAATTAGCATGGTCTCCCAAACAGCTCAGAGATGGCCATGAGGAGAATCCCAACAGTGTATGAGCCATTTTGTAATCCAGTCATGTGGTCACCCATGGATGTGGCCTGTCTTCCCAAGGATGGATTAATTACCTTATCTCTTTATTTGTTGTCTTTCTATTCCCATTGTCTTAGTAATATCAGAGAAGTAGACTGAGTAATCTTTTCACAAGAGCACTCCTCATGGTGGAAAAGGAAACTAGACTCTCAGTAGTACATTCAGCAAAGAGTAGGGAGAAACAGTCCTCCTAAAACCTGCCTTGCATATGAAAGACAGGAGTCAGGTACAACTATTTCATTGACCTGAGAAATACAATGTTTGGGGTGTTGTCCAGGGACTGCTAGGTTGCATTCATTGTCAATGTGAGTAAGAATTGTCTAAGAGTAAAATATTGAGGAAGACAAAATGAACATTTGCCTACTTCCACAACGAAGAAGGAATATATAGAAGACTTCATCTTGAAAATAAAATCACATTAAAATGCTATGAATTAATGTAGTTATTATTGTTAATATTATTATCAACACTAATAGAAATGGCAAAAACATACCTTCACACTTGCTACTGTATATTGAATTTAAAAAATGGTAGAGATAAGGCTAAATTTATCCTAGTTCAACAATGATTCAATTCATATGAGAAAACTGAACATGGTTTGTTTGTTTTGAATGCCTTAAACCAAATATTTTAATGTACATTACTCACAATTAGATTCTAAGAATACAAAACAAATATGATGCTACAGCACTAGTACAAAGGCAGCAAAAATGCATTACAAAGTAGGAATAATACTTCAGAAAAATGTATTAAAATTGAACACAAGCTTGAGAAAGTACCACTCAGTGCAATCATGGAACCACAATTAAAGCTAGGCAAGACATGGAAGGTTCTCCTGATAGCCTTGTTTTTTAATTGTAGAAACTGAGGGCCAAGTGCAGTGGCTCACACCTGTAATCCCAGCACTTTGGGAGGCTGAGGTGGGTGGGTCACTTGAGGCCAAGACTTTGAGACCAGCTTAACCAATATGGTGAAACCCTGTCTTTACTAAAAGTACAAAAATTAAGTGGGTGTGGTGGCGCACACCCATAATCCCAGCTACTCAGGAGGCTGAGGTGGGAGGATCACTTGAGCCCAGGAAGCAGAGGTTGCAGTGAGCCATGATCGCACCATTGCACTCCAGCCTGGGGGAGAGAGCTAGACTCTGACTCAAAAAAAGAAAAAAAGAAACTGAGGCCCAAGATGTCCAAGAGCGCCATCAAATGAATGCTTACAGAGAAATCAAGCAAAATCTCTTCCATAAATCAGTAGGATACCTAACACTATGATAGATTTTATATTTTTATGTTGATCAGTTAATTTTTTAAAAAACCGAAGCTCAGTTTGAATGAAGCTTAACTTAAAAGCAATAAAATTAGCCCTTTTACATCATAAGAATTTGAAAAAATTGTGAATAAGCATTCACACATACTTATTTAAACCTGTATTAAATGTGAAGAAAGTCTGATTAATAAAAAGGAAGTTGCATTGAGAAATCATATGTTAATGTCATCATGGTTTTAAAAAGTTAACTTGTTTTCTCTCTTAATTATAACCGTACATCTCTGATTTAATAAATTTTGTGGGTCTGTATTAATGCAGTTGTGTGTATTGTTAAGAAATTGTTAGAATTTTTAAAAACCATTTTTCACAGAAAGTAAGCATACTGCAAGGAGAAAACAGCAAGGAAGGATATTTTTCTGAGTGTTATACATTTCAGTTGTATTTGTAGTACCTATGTGACAATTTTAATTATTGGTTTTATAAAAGCTAAGATCAGGTAATGTGAAATTAAAGTAAACATTGCCATTAATATTTAGCTAAAATATATATATATTAATTAAATTGGAGATGTTATTTGATTTGTCTTTTACAGAAGTATAAATACCACACTATATGAGTTATTAACCCTTGTGTTAACAATTATTTTTGAGATATTTTAGAACTTTTAATAACAAAATTACTTGATAATTATTTAATAAAGAATTATAAATTATGTATTATTTTAAAATAATAAATATTTAATTTAAATTTTTAAATTTTTAAAATATTTTCATACTTTAAATAATTTTTAGTATTTGTTTAAATAATCTTTAATTATTTAATTCTTTAACAAAGAATCAGTTGTTTTAATAACAAGATTAAATTTGCATTGTTTTCTATTTCACAGTAACACTTCAGTTAGATACATATATGTGCTTTGTTAGACATGATACATGCTCTGAAAAAAGAGTTAATGACTGTACATGCATTCATTATGAAGCAGAAAATTCTTACTACTATTGATCTTGTTATTTCATGATTTGAAAATCTTAAAAGTAAGATGTACAATAGATTTAGGGAATTAATATTTGGGGTTTTTTTTAACAGGTCAATAATTTTATTTTTATTTATTTTAATTTTTAAAATTTTTAAAATTTGTGTGGGTACATAGTAGATGTATAGATTTATGGTGTATGTGAAATGTTTTGATATAGGAATGCAATGTGAAATAAGCACATCATGGAGAATGGGGTATCCATCCCCTCAAATATTTATCCTTTGAGTTACAAACAGTCCAACTACATTCTTTACTGTAAAATAAACAATTAAGTTATTATGGACTGTAGTCACCCAGCAATAAAGCTACTAAAAAATCAACATATCGATGAATGAAAATACCAGGAATTTAAAATGAAATCATATTACATAACTTGATTCATATTATTTCATCGTTTAAAGCTCTTTTAATACAAATCACTATTAAAGCCAGTACTATTTAGTGTTTCTTCCAAGAGTATTCAAATACTCAAAAGATTTGAATACTCAAAAGAGTATTCAAAGTATTAAGTATTTGAATACTCAAAAGAGTATTCAAAAGTAAGGGTTATCTGATACTCCAAAAGCAATCCAAGTCAGGAATATCTAATGTGAATAGTTGGTATAACTATTGGAGTCCTGGAGATATGTGCCCTTGCTCCAAGAAAAACTGCTGTCTCCTGTCTCCCAGCTTCCAGTCCAGTGTCCCGGGCGCTCTGGCTGACAGCCTAGCATGAGCCGTCATGCCTCTTGGTATGTTTCACTGGAGTAATTTCTCACCTATCATGTTTTGCCATCTCAGCTTTGTCCCAGTGCCTCTTGAGCTTCTCTGAAGGTAACCTAAGCGTCCTGTTTGTCTGCCTATTGCAATAGCACCTATTGCCACTTCCTTGGCAGCCTGTTGACTTGGAAACAGAACCCTACGTTTGGTTTCTGCTCCTGACACTTTCTGAGCTTCCTCTCCGGTCTTCTTTGCTCCCATTCCTTCCTCTACCTTTTGCTTTACAGATACCCTTTTAAAGGTTCTTCCATCTTCTACTCCTCCATTTTTCTCACTCTTCACATTTTCTCACTCTTCACATTTGGGGCATTAGAGTCCGTTGGACCAATATAGGTGCATGAGGGACAGATGCTTCCACTCTGCAATAAGAATTGTGTCTCAGTTTATATTTTTCTCTGTAGACATATGTCAATTTCTCTTGTCATAGTGTGTGTACATGCAGGTTGAACAAGTAGAGGACTTCATGGTCCCAATTTGAGGTCCAAAATACTACCATCATCAGCTGTAAATTTGGGGAAACTGAGGGACGAAGAGGTTAAGTCACTTGGATGAGTCATCCAACAAGTGAGAATATGAACTGGGATTCAAGCTCAGAGAGTCAGAATGACGAAGTGTGTGTTCTTAAACACTTACCTTAATATGAGGGTAAGCAGGCAGGGTGAAATATTGAGGACACTAACAAATCTAGTCACCCTTTACCTGGGTCGTTCTTTTTCTTCCTTTCTTTCTTTCTTTTATTTTGTAAGTTGGCTTAATAGGTTGTGAGTTTATCTATGAATTCCAAAAAGTAAGTGTGTTCTTTAATGAGCAGTATATTTGAGTATCTTGTTTTCCTATAGTGAGGAGAATAAAATATGTAAAAGCAGGAAGACAGAGGAAGCCTAGGTGAAAGGCTCGGAGAATATGGCAGTTTGTGGGGTTTTTTTGTTTGTTTGTTTGTTTTCTCTCTCTCTCTCTCTCTTCTTGGCATCAAATCAAAGGCAGATGCACAGAAAAAGACAGGCAACCCTCAAGATATTAATGAAATGTATCATTTCCCTGTGTAGTGAGGACCTGCCTCTGATCACCAGTAAAGCCTCAAAGCCATAAAAACACATATGGTGTTTATGAATTCAGGATGTTACGGAAGTATTATAAGAGTTGTCATTTTCCAAATAGTGCTTTGTATGTTCATCGTGTGCTTGCTGGAACATTTTGTGAGTACATGTATAAACTGTGTCACTGGAGTTTGGCCAGGCTTCTGGAGGAAAGAAGCTGATACATGGATAATGGCAATGCATGTTGTGACATGGATGCAAGGGCAGAGAAAGAAAAGACATAGGTCTCACCAATGACTGTGTAGCTTCAAGAGCTGGTGGAATGAGAAAGACGATGTGGGGATGTTGAGACCAAGAGACATAAAAGCGGTAAACCACAAGGGACAGATGCTAGAGGTGTGTCAGGGGTTGCAGCTGTATTTTATAAACGGTGGTAGAATATTCAGCCTAGTCACCTAACATTAATGTTCTAAGCAACCTGAATTCTCTCCACAAAAGAAGCTTTCTACTGCAATTCCTATTCCACACACTCCAACCTGTCCCCTAAGGAATTATTCTAAAGAAGGAATACAAGAGATCCATCCTGAGTTCCAATTCTCTTTTCTCTAACAAGTGGACACTTATAGATATTATCTTTTTTCTTGAGCTCAACTGCAGCATGCATATAAATGAGAAACAAATTTACTTATCTACCTCCCAAATAGTCTTTCGTTGAATTTCACGTATTAGGTCTTGTTACTATGGAAGACATTTTGGGCTAAATATTCCATCACAATTGAAATGCCACAGCCGCTTATCTCTCCTTTTGAATAGTATTTATGACAGAATGGCCAGCTGCTGATTAAGTTTCAAGGTTTTTTGTTTGTTTGTTTTTGAAATCCAAAATGGGTCATAGGGAATAAAATCAAGGTGAAGGCAGAGCTGTATTCCTCCTGGAGGTTATAGGAGAGAATGCATTTCCTCTTTTTCCACATTCCACAAACCACCTGCATTCCTTGACTCATGACCCCAGGTCACTTAGACCCCTGCTTCCATTGTCTCCTCTGACTTGGACCCTCCTGCTTCCTTTTTTACAAGGACCATTGTGATCACATTGGGCCCACCCTGATCATACAGGATAATCAACCCTCCTCGAGAGTCTTAATCACTTCTCCAAAGTCCCTTTGCCATATAAGGCAATATATTTATGGGTTCCAGGGTTTAGAATGTGATTCTATTTGGGGGGCCTCCCCAATCCCCACTTAATTGTAAATTTGAACCTATATGTAATACTTTTCACATATTGCATTGAAAATAAATATGTTAAATTTTTTATTAAGGCAGGAAAGTTGTGTTTTAAGATCACAACAAGCAGTTACTTGGAATTTTCATGAAAGAATATTTACCACATAGTCTTAATACATCTTGGTGGTTAGATATCAATTTGTGGTTGCTGACTTCTTTACATTGATTGTATGTATCATTAAAAAATGAGGCCGGGCGCGGTGGCTCAAGCCTGTAATCCCAGCACTTTGGGAGGCCGAGGCGGGCGGATCACGAGGTCAGGAGATCGAGACCATCCTGGCTAACACGGTGAAACCCCGTCTCTACTAAAAATACAAAAAACTAGCCGGGCGCGGTGGCAGACGCCTGTAGTCCCAGCTACTCGGAGGCTGAGGCAGGAGAATGGCGGGAACCCGGGAGGCGGAGCTTGCAGTGAGCTGAGATCCGGCCACTGCACTCCAGCCTGGGCGACACAGCGAGACTCCGTCTCAAAAAAAAAAAAAAAAAAATGGATGAGACCTAAAAATGCCAGAGTCCATCCAATACAAAAATACAAGTATTTTTAGGAAACTCTTAGAATTTTCACAAATAAGAACATGTCACATTTCCGAAAAAAATTCTACTCAGTGACACCATTTCTTACTATGCCTATGTGTTTTTTCAGCGTTAGTGTTTGAACATAAACACTTTTCCCTATAAAAGCCTATAAGCCAATAGCAGCTGCAGAAGGGACCCCTGCATGTTGTTGTCAGGCTCTGGGGCTCACTCGGCTTCTTGACCCAGGCCTTTCTGAGTCTTCCACATGCTTCACCGTTCCCTGCACATCCTACTTCAGTGACACCCCCGAAGTTGCACTTATGGTCCAAGCTGTATGCTAGCTCAGGAGCTCAGAAATAAAGAACATTGAGTGAAAAAAAAAATGCGAATTATGCTTGTAAACCAGGTATATACAGATAGTGGGAATTGTGCAGACAACACATTCAAATACATTTCATTTGGTGAAGTCTAGCCAACTTCAAATCTGTTAGTCTGATCTACTTCATCTACTACATTTGTGTAAGATTACCCTTCCTTCATAGTAAACACATAAGTAAAATATTTTAATGTGTGTTTATTAGATTCATTTTAATGTTTCCAAATTGTTTCTATTAATAAGTAGCATTTTGTATGTTTTCTCCTATACTTCTTGTTCTCATCCAGGACTCTAGATTCCAGTAAGAAGAAAATTAAACATTAGAGGTGTGTCTTCCATATTGTTTAAGAAAATTAGTCTCCCTTTTTAAATAATTACTAATATTTGGAGATTATGAATCATAAATTAATCGCAAGTGCCATACCTATTATTTTAGAAACAATTGAGTAATATAAATGGTCTTCAATTTTACCAGTTCTTGATCTGTAGTAAATTTGGGGGGGTGGAGGGGTCTGTGAAATAATTAAGAAAAGCATTTGTTTTTTAAAAAGAGAGAAAAATGATACCTAAATTAGAAAATCGTTGGTTTTATTTCTTGTTTCAAAATATCTGATAATTTTAACATTCATATGTGTTCTTAAAAGAACACAAAATGTTCATCAGTTTTCTCATCTTTTTTTTTTCTTTTTCTCATCAGTTTTTCTGTTTTTCACTTGGAATTTATTGATATTTTCTATTGCCTGAGTAATTTAAGAGCCTGCAAAATTAACCTGCCTTTCAATTTGCACATTTACTTATGGTAGAATCAATATTTTCACCCTAGGATTGATCATGTACTTTGCAGTCTAATGATAAGGAGAAAAATAACCTCAGAAGAGTGAAGCTGTGCTGGCCAGCAATGGAGACTTGGTAGGGAAGGAAGGTGTCATACCAGCTGGATATAGCCAGCTGACAGTTTGTTATGTATGACTACAAGCCAAACCCTACATTTAGTATATCTCTCTCTCTCTGTCTCTCATCTTTATACTATAGTTAATAATGTTTGGATACGTAAACAGTCATCCCACTTATTTCTAACACAATTCTGCAATAATAATGCCTTTTCAGTGTGCAGAGCTTTCATTGTTTTCAAAGCACCTTTATAACCATTCTCTCCTTTGATCTTTACAACAACCCTGAGAAGTGGGCAGGAGAGACAGTGATCTTCCCATTTTGACACATGAATAAACCTCTTCAAGCTTCACTGTCTTTGAGGACCTCTGGGCAATGATGTCATCTGAAACTGACAGATGACTTTTGCTCTAGAAGCAGACTAGGGAGAAAAACAAACAAACAAACAAAAAACGAGCCTTCAGGCTGGGAGGCTGGGCTGTCTTTTCCCTCTTCACCCCTCAAAATCTACTTTGCAAAGAGCAACATCCACTCACCATCCCAACACTTCCTGTTCCCCTTCCCTGATTTCTATTTTTTCCACAGCACTTACTACTTTTGGTTGTGCTGCACTGTATTTCATTTATTTACTTACTGTACTTGTTTTCTGGCTCCCCCACTAGAATGTAAGATCCTTGAAAGTAAGGATTTTTGTTTGTTTTGTGCATATCTCCCCAGCAATGAGAACAGTGCCACTGGTAGCATAAGAAAATGCCAGAATGAGTCACTGAGTGCAGGCTGGAACTGGAACCAGGAACAGTTAGCTGGTGGTCCGCAGGGAAAGTTCTCTCCTTTTCCATGGTGAGAGTGAGAAGTCTTATTTGCAAGAGGAAGAGAGCTTGACTTAGAGTAACAGTTTGGCTTTAGGTGTTTGCCTCTTCATAGAAGCTAATGGGACCTACACTATGCAACATGTGGAACTTGGAGGACCCTTGGAGAAGCTGAGTTTAGGAGCAGGCTCACTTGCCTGGGGAAGGGAAGTCTCCCAGCCCATTCTTCAGCCACCTGACAATAGTTGTCAGTCAGTCCTGTTTGTCTACCCACACTGGCACATGGGAGGCATTGTATTTGTCAAATGAATGAATGATGAGTGAATGAAAGCAGTCATTTGTATATGGAATTAAATCAATGTCATGGAATGTTTTATGTTTAAATGAAGAGAGAAAACTTTAATCAGATTAAATATAGGAAGGATATTTGGGATCTAGGAGGCCAACTCAGTTGTTCAATCACAGTTGCCTTCATGGGGGTCAACCTTAAGCATTGTGCCTGCAAACAATCGCACTTCTCTTGTGGAAAAGCCACTCTGACTCTGGGGCCCTTTTTCCAACATTTCCCTTCATAGATCCACAGCAAGGAGCTTCAGCTCTGGAGATTGTAATTTGCATAAAGCAATTCAGGGTATAAAAGCGAAACTACGCACTTGCAAGGTGAAGATACCAGTTCATTCGACTCTAACCATCAAAAGATACATATACACACATATGACATGAGGGATACTTTAGTCACCAGTTACCCTTCCTGTGAGATTAGTCATTAGATCCCATGATTGGCCTTGTTCATGCCTTGGGGAACAAACAGATAATTATAATGAGTTAAATTTAGAAACAACAGTCATTTTTTGTGGATTAGAAATAGTGAAAGTCAGTGTCTTTCTCTCAGTCTTTTCATATCAAAAACTACAGGAAAATTATAAGAAATAATGAATAGAAAGAAATATGTACTATTTCTAATTGGAAAATAGCTTTTATTTCAGCTCCCTTGTATGGCTACCTGCTTAAATGTAATCATTCTTATGTTTAATGTCTACTATAGGTTCCAGCTATGATCTTTTTTTAAATTGTTTTTGGGTTTTAAAAAAAATGTTTGTTTCATAAATAATAATTATACATTTTCATGGGATAGTGATGTTTCAATCCATATAATGTATAGTGATCAGAACAGGGTAATTTGCATATCTATCATTTCTAATATTTATAGTTTCCTTGTGTTGGAAACATTCAGTATATTTCTTCTAGCTATTTGAAGCAATGTAATACATTATTGTTAACTGTAGTCCTCCTACAGTGGTATAAAACATTATAACTGATTCCTCCTATTTAGCCATAATTTTGTATCCTTTAACAAATCTCTCCCTATCCCTGCCTTCCCCCTACCCTCCCCAGCCTCCAGTTTCCTCTGTTCTACTTTATACTTCCAAGAGATCAACTTTTTTTAGCTTCTGAACATGGGTGAGAGCATGTGGTGTTGAACTTTCTGTTCCTGGCTTATTTCACTTAACATAATGTCCTTCAGTTCCATCCATGTTGCTATGAATGATAGGAATTCATTCTTTTTATGGCTGAATAGTATTCCATTGTGTATGTATAACACATTTTCTTGATCTATTCATCTGTTATGGTACACCTCAGTTGATGCTATGTCTTGGCTATTGTGAATAGTGGGGCAATAAACATGGGGGTGCAGATATCTTTTTGATACAATGACTTTCTTTCCTTTGGATAAGTTCCCAGTAGTGGCATTGCTGGATTATATAGTCACTCTCTTTGTAGTTTTATGAGAAACCTCTATACTGTTCTCTATAGTGGCTGTACTAGTTTATGTTCCCAGCAACAGGTATAATATAGAGTTCCCTTTTCTCCACACCCCCACCACTGTTTGTTATTTTTTGTCTTTTTTTTATAATAGCCATCCTAACTGGGCTAAGAAGATACCACACTGTGGTTTTGATTTGCATTTTCCTAATGATTAGTGATGTCAAACATTTTTAAATATATTTGTTGGCCATTTGTATGTCTTCCTTTTATAAATGTCTGTTCAGATAATTTGACCATTTTTTACTCAGATTGTGTGGGATTTTGATGTTGATATGTTTGAGTTCTTTGTATATTCTAGATATTAATCCCCTATTGAATGAGTAACTTATAGATATTTTCTTCCATTCTATAAGTTGTCTTTTCACTCTGTTGATGTTTCCTTTGCTGTGCAGAAGCTTTTTAGTTTTATATAATCCCAGTTGTTTATTTTTGCTTTTGTTGCCTGTGCTTTTGAGGTCTTGTTCATAAAATATTTTCCCAGACCAATGTCCTAAACTGTTTCTCATATGTTTTCTCCTAGTAATTTTACCATTTCAGGTCCTGTATTTAGGTCTTTGATCCATTTTGAGTTGATTTTTGTATAGGGTAAGAGGTGGAAGTCTAGTTTTATTCTTCTGCATGTGGATATCCAGTTTTTCTAGCAGCATTTATTGACAAGACTGTCTTTTCTCCAGTGAGTGTTCTAGGCACCTTTATTAAAAATCAGTTGGCTGTAGATATGTGAATTAATTGCTGGGTTCTTTATTCTGTTCCATTCGTCTGTGTCTGTTTTTATGTTAGTACTATGCTGTTGTAGTTCCTGCAGGTTTGTAGTATGTATTGAGAACTGGTAGTGTGGTACCGCCATCTTTGTTCTTTTTGCTCAGGATTGCTTTGGCTACTGAGAGTCTTTTGTGGTTCTATTCAAATTGTAAGTGTTTTTTTCTATTTCTGTGAATAATGTATTTTGACAGGAATTGCATTGAACCTGTAGATTGCACTGGTAGTATTGTCATTTCAACAATATTAATTCTTCTAAAACATGACCATAGGGTCTTTCCATTTGTTTGTATCCTCTTCAAGTTCTTTCATTAGTGTTTTGTAGTGTCCTTTATAGAGGTCTTTCACCTTCTTGGTTAAATTTATTCCTAGGTATTTTACTTTTTTGTAGTTATTGTAAATGAGATTGCCTTCTTGATTTCTTTTTGCTAGTTCATTCATGTACAGAAATGCTACTAATTTTTGTATATTAATTATGTATCCTGCAACTTGACTGAATCATTTATCAGTGCTGAGAGTTTTTTGGTAGAGCCTTTAATTTTTCTCTACATAAGGTCATGTCACCTACAGAGACAATCTGACTGCCTCTTTTCCTCTTTAAAAATTTTTTTTTACTACCTACCTCTATTTGTCAAAATGACTTTTTCTTCTTTACAATGCGGATGCCTCTTTATTTGGTCTGGTCTAATTGCTCTGGCTAGTACTTCCAGTTCTATGGTGAATAAAAGTGGTGAAAGTGGGCAGCCTTCCTATTCCAGTGCTTCGAGGAAATCCTGAAAGCTTTTCCCCGTTCAGTAAGAGGTTAGCTGTGGTGGTCTTTGTTTTAATACAACCTACAAAATAAAATAAATTTATGTACGTATCTAGATATATATACACACATTAAACGTGTGTATATATATACATACACATATATACCTAAATACCTCTGCGTAGATATATGACATGTTCATGGTAAGCTAATTTGACTGTGGTGTGGCCCACACACCTTTGCTTGCCTGTTTCTCCTCCCACAGTACTGTGACTCTTCAGAGAGGCTCTCATATATACCCTGCTCCAAGAGCCCCAACATGTGTCCTGTTCTGCAGCAGGATCGCTTAAGGAGAGGCTCTTTATCAACTAGGTAGTGCTCATTTCTGTGTGTTCTTGAAATCTGGAAAACCTCAAGACAGAAAATGAATTTATTTTTAAAGTGAAATTTAATGCAGCAATTAGACAGATGAGAAATATTTTTGGCCCAAAGCATTTTTGTTCACACCTTATAAAGGAGCATTTTGGGTTCTGCTTACAAATGACTCTACCATATTATTGAAAGTGTCTCTGTCTCTCTCCTCTTCTCTCTCCTGCTTAAAAAATGACCTTACCATGGTATTAAAGGTCTCTCTCTCTCTCTCTCTCTCTCTCAATTCTTTCATTCATTTATTAATATATACTTAATATGTTGTATGTGCAAGGCACAGTGTGAAGAACTCTCGAAGATGTTTTACACTCATAAGACACATGCCCAAAATGCTACAGTGTTAATTTGCGACATGCATTATTTGGACAATTCAGTAGATGTCATAGAAGTTCCGGGAGAAAGAATGTTTCTGGACCAAGGATCAGAATAACATTCAGGGAAGAAGTGGCAAGCAAACAAAAGGTGGAATGAATAGTTGTTTGAGACAAAGTAAATTTTCAAGTTTACATAAAAGAAAAGGCTTTTCTAAGACAGTAGTGAGAAAGTGGGACTAAAAAGACTTGTAGTGAACAAGTTGTGGATAATTCCAAATGTGGGCTGAGGGACCTTAGATTTGTGTATTGATAGGTAAAGAGAGCCATTAAGAATGTCTCTAAGAGACAGAGCTCCTTTACTAGGGTTAAACTGGAGTACAGAGAAGATGGGAGTGGGGCTTTAGTGAGGTGTGTGGGCCCAATTTCAGGGAGTATGTAAAGGCTGGGAAATCTGAATGGTAAGGAAAAGATGTTGGGCGCTGACAGAGAGGGAGGGATCAAAGGTAACCAAGATGTCAATCCCAGATGTCTGGCAGGATAGTGTAGCCTTTAATGGAATCAGAACATCAGGATGAAGGCAGTATTAATTTCCTACAGGTGATAAAAGTTGTCCACAGAAAATATCCAGCAGGTAGCAGGAAAGGCAGACAGACTTGGGATTTTGGAGAGAGTCTAGACTAAAGGTGCATATTTGAGAGTTGCTCATGGAGAGATGAGAATTGATGAGACATGGCAATGGATGAGATGTTTGGAAGAATGAGAGGAAAGAGGATTAATGAGAGCAGCATCTTTCTTGTTTTTACCTAAATTTTAATGACCAGCCCTAGCTTTTACTGTCCTCCCTGTTTTAGATGACTCTCTATACCCTCAGCAATTCTCAACTGAGGGTGATTTTTTTTAAAGTATGAGAAGGAGAGGGTGTGATACCACTGGCATCCTTGGGTAGAGGCCAGGGAAGCCACTAAGCATCGTGTCATGCATGGGACAGCCCCACAACAAAGGATTCTCTGGCCCAAAATGTCAATAGTGCCAAGGTTAGAAACACTGCTCTGTGTTTGCCAAAAGAAAATCCCTTCGGTGTCTTGTTTAGTCAAACAAACTGTCTCCTAAATTTGGTCATCTCCTACAAGAATGAAAAGCAGAAATCCTTTCAGAACCAAATACGCTCTCCCACAAGGGTCTCTAATTCTTCCTGCACACTTCTCCATAGAAGAAAGACTAAATATTCAAGAATGACAATTTGGGAACAGATTATTTTTATAAAAGCAAGCAAACACTCGTCTTATTTTTCAAGTAATTCCAACTGAACACATATATGGTAAAAACTGCTGGGAGGAAAACCAGGAAAGGGCTCCCACATGCTCATATCTGTTCTAGATGTTCACAGATACTTATGTTAAGTAAATAGCATACCCATGTACTTGAGCAGCCCGGGTCTGCCTTTGAACCTTCTTTCCTGCTTGCCATGGGCAGCATTGATCTACATGAGCTGTGTTGTGCTTGTACTTCATTGCACAGTTTCCAAGTGTTTCTGCACTGGGAAATAACATTTTATTTTTGCAACATTCCTTAATGTTGCATTAAGGGATGTCTACTTGATTCATTGTGATAAAATTGGAACAATAAGTAGATGTGAAAGAATCTAAATATTCATGAGCTCTTCAACAGGCCACTTAACTTCTCTGTGTGACAGCATTTTAGCACAGTGCTTAAAGGAGGAAATTCTGCGCCATTCTGTCCAGAACATCTCTTTCTCAGTTTCCTCATCCATAAAGTGAGGATGGTAACATGCCCATCTCATAGGGTTATTCAGGAGGTGGGGTAAGCTATTAGCCACATCCCCAAAGGTCTGGAACCATCACAATGACATTATTCAGCATTGCTTGCTTAGCGTTTCACCAAACCAAACTCTTCGTATTTTATCATATTGTATACTTTGAACTTAACATGCATTACCCCACATGGATATACTGATTTCTTCTCTTGTCAATGACACAAAAATAATCAGGAAATATTTCTTAGCCTGAAAAATGTAGCACTTTTACTGGGATGACATTTTGTAAATATGTGTGGGTGTCTTTAGAATGCTCCCATACCAAAAATATTGATAGAGTTTTAACATTAATTAACTTCATAAATAGTGAGATCAAAGAAATTTTGCTGTTTCTTTGCTTGGTTGATTTCTAAAATGTTTTCATTGGAATTAAGTTAATGTTTAAATAAATATGAGAAAACAACAAATATTTAAAGATAAAAGTTTCATGGGTTTTTTTTCAGTTTTTCCTTTAGAAAAACCTGAAAGTTCATCCATAGGAAAGTAGAAAAATTATGACATATTTATATGATGTAATAACTATACAACAATGAAAAGGAATGACATTTTTATATTTGTTGAGATCTATAGATCTCAAAAATATAAGGTTGGATGAAAGAAGCAATATACAAAAGAGTATGTAAAGTTATACTACTTGTGTGAATTTAATAAGAAACATTATGCAATACTATAAATGGACTATTGATAGCAATTGTGTCTGGTAAAGGAGGTAGACAAATAGGCTGGGGAAGAAAAGGGAGACCTCAACTTTATGAAAAATTTCTTTCTTTTATAAATCCAAATGAATACATAAGAAGCAAAATGACAAAATGTGAACATTTGTGAATTTTGGGGGTGAATACATTAGTGTTTGTTATATTATTCTCTGTACTTTTCTGCATTTTTAAGCCTTAAAAAAGACGAAAAAAGACTTTCATTAAATTGGGCTTGAATATAGAAAAAAAGAACTGAATTGACTGCAAAGTAACAACTGTAAAATTAGGATAATTTGCCAAGACCTGTACTGCTCAAAAGTAATTCTCATTCCCATTCCAGTAAGAGGTTCAGTGTTGGATATTACGGATATTCATTTGACTTTGAAATACGTGCCTATATAGAATAAATGATTTTATTTTTCGAGTAGAGACTCTAAAGAGAATACACTGAAAGATGCTTGCAAAATATAGGAATTGATTTTTATAATTTGCAGGACCTGATTACAGGTAGTCTGACACTTGTCAGGGTTTACCCAAAATGATTCTATTGAATGTAAGGTACCCTTTGATAAGAAGACTGAAGCACAATTAAATTCTATCCTTTTTGCTCAAGGAAACTTTAGGATTGGCCCTTTGCTACAAGACTCTGCTGGCCTTCCTTCTTTTATGTGGAAATAGAATTCCCATACTCCTTAGAAAACCAAAGCAAGGCCTATAATCTTTCTTAACATGCATGTGTAACTTCTATTAACACATATCCCAGATAATATTCCAACACTGCTATTTTTGTTGTATGGCTCTCAGATGGAATGTAGAAAAACAGCCAGGAATGATTTTCTTTTGGTTCCAGGTCCCATGCACTTTATTTCATTTTCCAGCTGCCCCTCCTCCACAAAACTGAAATTGAGCCAGTTTTGTTTTCTGGCTCTAACTTTGATCATAAATTATGTATATAAATTTTTTTACTTAGTCAACCTCCATTTCAAGTATGTGAAACCCCCAAATTCAGGAATATGTTCAAGTGGTAACTTTTTTTTCTTTACAAGCAGAGTACTACATGAATTTTCCCCAGACACTGTAAGCATAGACCCAGCTCAAGGATGGTCAATGCATATAATGGTTTCTTTCCTCCCCGTCACTAACCATAGTGGCTATTGCTCATATATTAAAGCGTTCTTTCCTGCCAATCTTAGAAGCAACCTCAGGATTTTCGTCAACATGACACGCTCAATTAATCTGAATACCCAAGAAGAAACCTATTTACTGTTGCTGCAGGTGTATTCAAGAATGTATGGAATTCCTTTCTGCTTCATAATCCAGCTAATTAAATATTGCATCAATTATATTGATTGAGACCATTTTTCCCTTTCAGTTTCTAATAGTAGAGTACCATCAGCTGTCTAGGAAGCAAAATTGACTAAAATTTTGTGATTCTTAGATCACAAAATAAGAAATATATTTTTTCATCAATGAAATTTCACTCACTATTTTTGTCATGAGTAATTTTATCAACAATGTTATTTATTATAATACATAGAGTGAATTATTATGTTTCAGAAATTGTGCCAAGTGTCATACGTGTATTTCCTCATTTTATCTTTTCAACAACTTTATGGAGTTTGTTTTATAATTATACAGATAAGAACACTGAGGTATAGAGAGATTAAGGAATTTGTCCAGTAAAACCTGAAAGTGGTACAGTTCTGTTTCAAATCCATATACTTCCCATGCCCTTTAACCATTACCCTGCTCTCAGTACTCACTTTCTAATGATTTACTCTGTTTTACTATTATATCTCTTTGGTTTATTTACATCTATTGTGTCTTTGTAATGGAATGACTATATAATGGTATATTACTGTGCTTCTCAACTCCACCTTCAGTGGCATCACATTGGCAGCTTGAAATGAGCCACAGACAGAGAATTTATGCCACAGAAGTTGGCAAATGCTACAAATTAGGGTTTCATTTTGTTTTATTGAGACCCAGCTGTTAAGCATTTACCAGAATGCCACTGACCACATTGGTGTTGCTCTTGTTATTTTTGTTTGTTATTTTTGTAGTTGGTTTTGCCCTCATTGGGTTCCTCACTAATAATATAATTTTGAGTGCAAGTTAAGATTTTGGTGGATGAACCTAATCAGAGAGTGATAAGAATGATGAGCCTTGTTAGATTATCTGGTCAAGCTGCAAATTACTTATTTTAAAAAGCCTGAATTTTAAGAACAGAAATATTTATTACATGGTAAATAGAAAAGTAGAAAATGGGGTTTCTGAGAATAAACTGATGATTATTTGACCCTCAGATAAGTATCTGAAATTTTTTATTGTATTTATTAGAGCAAAACTGGAGAAGAATTTACAAATTTGGTGCTCTCTTTGTGTGTGTGTGTGTGTGTGTGTGTGTATGTATATATGTATGTATATATATACGTGTGTGTGTGTATGTGTGTGTGTGTGTGTGTGTGTGTGTGTGTGTATATATATATATACTCAGTCACCCAGGCTGGAGTACAATGGTATGATCATAGCTCGCTGCAGGCTCAAATTTCTGAGTTCAAGCAATTCTCCCACCTCAGCCTCCCAAGTAGCTGGGACCATACATGTGTGCCACCACACTCTGCTAATTTTGTTTGTTTGTTTGTTTCTGTAGAGACAGAGTCTCACTGTTTTGCCCAGGCTGGTCTTGAACTCCTGTGCTTTAGCAATCCTCTTGCCTCAAACATATATTCATTTTTTATATAAACACTTTGATATATTTTATAGTCTCCAGCTATCTGCAATGTCTGGGATCACTGTCTACACAAGGTAATTTATTGTTTCAATTTCTAAAGGAAAGTGGTGAGATTTTGAGAGCAGAGCTGGGTCTTTTTTATCCTTTTATTTCCATTCTCTATCCCACCCTCTGTCTTTTGATAATGCATTGCAATTTGTAAATACTTATAAATAACTGGAATTCATCTAGTGATAAGATTCATAGCTGGTGTTCTCTTTTTAATGTAATATATTATATTTCCTGCAAGTCTGATAGAATATGGAACTGGGTGGAAATTTTGCATATTTCTGTTCTCACGTAGAATTGCTAAATAATGTTTTAGTTCACCTTTTATATAAACCTCCAAATGAACCACTTAGCACCTCCTGGAGACAAATATGAGATCAAATTTTCAAATTAATAAAATTACATCATTATTCATTTGCTCATTCATTCAACAAATTTTTGATGAAGTAAAATAATACTGTAAGCATAACAACTACTATTTATTGAGCACTTCATATGCTCCAGGTTCTAATATGCATACTTTACTTGCTGTATCCTATACAAAACACACAACAACATCATGAAGTATCTGTTAATCTTATTCTTATTTAAAAGATAAAGAAACTATTATTTGGAAAGTTGAAGTTATTTGTCCAGATCTGAATCCAGATAATTGTTTCTTAGTTCTGAGCTCTTCATTGTCTAGTACCTTGCTTTTGTATTGAACACCTTTACTAGGTGTTATGTGGAATGTCAGAGAAACATGTAATACTGTTATGAATATTGAACTTTCAGTCTCATTGGAGAAAATATACATGGTAATGATTTCATTGAAAAGGTGAGTATGTATTCATTTAGCTACATAAATCATCAAATGTAAAAGGCATAAATGAAGGACTTTCTTCTCAGTAATACTGGGTTTCCTTTGCTATACTGCTTCCTTTTGCCAGCATAAGACATTCACATATCATGGCGAAATAGATCAGAGAAGTCATGTTATATGTTTTTTAAAGATGAAATATGTTTAACATATATGTTTAAACATATTGTATATATGTTGAAGCATGTTGTATATGTTTAAACATGTTATGTGTTTTTTACCTTAAATATTTGGAAAGTACACTATACATTGAATTAATCTGGCTAAATAGAAACCTGATAGTATATGTTATGGCCACCAAGTTATTTGATAGCTCTGTCATGGTTTCTTCAAACACCACCCTCTGTCACCAACTCTCTAAATAGGATATCAATATCCAAGATTTCAGTAGCTCTTTTCCTATGAACACCACTATTGATTGAATACTTCCTTTGCTTCTTGTGCAGTGTGCTAGAAAGTTGTCCCCAAAGTAGAATAAAATAGATCTTCATACTCCCTGAAAAAAATTATATTTTGTAAAAGGAAATCAGTAAATGAGATTCAGTAATCACTCACAAATATTCCCTACCATCTTTGCTGTGTCTAATATATATAAAACATAATGACATAGCTTAACAACACTGCTCTCAAATTATATCACTTTGATTTTCATGAATTATGTTTATATATTTTGTATCATATAATCTAAAGAAACACCAACACTTAAAAACAGTTACAGACAACAAATTTGTGAGAAATTTAACTTGACACCATTTTATATACTTGGTATTCTCCTTATAAATGTTATTATATATTGTATTCTCTAGAAGTCTGTTAGAATATGGAGCTGAGTGTGAAATTTGCATATTTCTGTTCTCACCTAGGACTGCCAAATAATGTTTTAGTTCACTTTTTTATAGTACTGACTCCAAGTATTTAAAAGGATTTTTTTCTGGGTTAATTTTAACTATTTTATGGCCTTTCAAGAGCAGTAGGTTTTAGGTATTTTTCTGGACTATGTGTTTGACTAACAACACATACAGTTCTTGTGTGAAAATTATTTAGAAATACACTTTCTTCCAGATACTACTTCCATTTGTTTGGAAATTGTCTTAGTATACTGGTGATATTATTTTTATTTTCTCCGCAGAGATTTCATATCATTTTATACATTACAAGCATTTTTGTTTTATCATATTGAGCATATTCTAATAGCTGCTTTAAAATATTTGCCTTATAATTCCAAAATTTGTGCCATCTTGGGATTGGCATCTGTTGGTTATTTAAAGTAGGTCGTGTTTTCCTGGCTGTTTGTCAAATAATTTTAAATTCTATCCTGGACACTGCAGGGATTATGTTGTGGGGACTCTGGATTCTATTACATTACTCTCAAGGTTGTTGATGTTTTTGCTTTAGAAGGCAATTATCTTGGTTAGACTCAACTGTGAACCATCTCCCCTGCAGTTATTGGTAGCTCAGTTCACCATTCAGAGTACTTTTATTTTGTTTTTTATTTAAGTTTTTGATTGACAAATTACAAATGTATACAGTTATGGGGTACAACATGATGTTTTGATATATGGAATGATTAAGTCAAGCTAATTAATATATCTATTACCTCACATACTTATAATTTTTTATGGTGAGAACACTTGAAATTCACTTTTAGTAATCTCAAAATATATAATACAACACATATTAACTCTAGTCACTATGTTGTACCATAGATCTCAAAAACTTATTTCTCATGTCAGTGCACGGGTGGTTCAGTGGTAGAATTCTCACCTGCCAAAAAATTTATTTCTCCTGTCTAACTTTGTTCCCTTCGACCAATATCTCTCTATTTCCCTTCCCTCCCAACCTCTGGTAACTACCGATCTACTTTCTGTTTTTATGAGTTTGACTGTTTAACTCATCTAAATAACAGAATTATCCTTTTTTAGGGCTGAATAGTATTCCGTTGGGTATATATACCACATTTTCTTTATCCATTCATTCACTGCTGGATACTTAGGTTGATTCCATATCTTGACAATTGTGAATAATGCTGCAGTGAACATGGGAGTGCAGGTCTCTCTTTGACATACTGATTTCAAATCCTTTGGATATGTACCCAGAAGTAGGATACCTGGCTCATGTGGTAATTTTATTGTTAGTATTTTAAAGAACCTCCATAATGGTTTTTCATAGTGCTTCTATTGTGCCCTGTGCTTGCATACTTACAAGAATAGCAAGAGACTTGAGTGGAATTTATACACAAAACTTGGGGTCCTCTTTCTCAGGCTCTCTCCTTTATGAAGTTCCCCAGATCACTCTCCAGTGGCTCTTTCCTCATGTTGCTCCAGCTACCCTCAGGATAAAACTGTGAAGATCTAAAACTCAACCCATACCAGTCACTTACTCCAAGTATTGACTCCCCGTCAAAATCTTCCTACTGTTATTCACTCTCCAAGGCCCTCGGCTAGTTGTTTTTCTGTATGTTGACCAGTTGTTATTTGCAAGAGGTTCAATTAGGAGCTTACTCTTCCAGACTACAAATGGAAACTCCTATACTGATTTTATAGAGCAAAACATTTTACTACCATTTGCCAGAAACACCTTGCAATAATACAGAAATGTATGAAGTCTGTGATTCACGGGCTAGGCGGTGGACAGACCGTCTTCTGTGAGCAGCAGCTCTGACAATGTATGCATATTATGGCACCAGCACACACAGTTATTTTGATACTCTTAAGCTTCTGGATTGTTGCTTTACATAAAATCTACAGTTATGTTTTACCTTTGCCCTGGTCCTCACCTGCACTGAGATGCTCACCTAAAGCACCAAAGCACCCAGACTATTGAGAATCAATTCTGCTCTCAAGTAACTACAGAGAGAGCTTTCCCATCATATTCTGAGTAATTCATTACAATACTCAATATAGAATTGCCAAGGAAGTCCTACTTAAATCTTGCCTACTGCCTCAGTCACTGCCACAACTGCAAGCTAAACCCTGCACCTCTTTATAGTTTCCCTTTCTAATCACATTGCATATTGCTCACTACTTGTAAAACTATCATAATTTCTATTAGTTTTGCATCACCACTATTTCGACTATGAACCCTTGATGGTGAAGGCAAGCCACGTTCCTCCTGTTAACATACTGAATCGAAAACTTCTATCTAGCTTGATAAGACCTTCTTGAACTGCATCCATCCCATTCTTCCAACTTGTTTTACTGCTGTAAGTATGGACTTGTCCCCTTTCTTATTATGTCATAGGTATAGCATATCACTCTCCATGCAGACCTTTGTTGGAAAATGCTTAAGATATTGATGACAACTGGAGTGGATAATTTAAAAAATAAATTTTAAAAAATGCTTAGGATATTGAAAGAAATACCTCTAAATTTCTACAATCTTTCTCATGCATATTCCTCCTAAAACTAATTGTTAAAGAGTATAGTACCATATTTCTTACATGCTCTCTTTATTCCCCATAATCTCTTATTCCTTTCTCTGCCAATGTTATACCTGATTATTCCTTTAAAATCATATAAGCATGAAAATGTTCTTTCTCTCATTTGGATATATAATCCTAATTAAACAGAGTCCCGGTATTTTCTTAAAAGATATGGAGCTCATCTGTCGACTTGTACCAATATCAGATTTAATTCTACACATTACTGCAATTATTAAGAAACATTATTAAGAAACATTTGAGGAAACATTATTAAGAAACATTTGAGGAATGTTGACATTCAAATCAACTATAGCATAAAACATGTACCAAAAAGATGATGATGTTAAATAACTTTTAGAAGACTATGAAACTTGGTTGTCAAGGGGTCCTTAATTGCTATCACATTGTCTCTTGATTAATGCACATAAAGTATAAAAGTATCTTTCATCAAAACTAACTCAAGAATAGAACAAATCAGAAATATAATAGGATTAGTAAGTTCTATTAACTGGATATTCACACACATCACGAAGCAAGGGTTTGGGAGAGATCAGGCTGAAGAGGTTTCTGGTGGAGGAGGGTCAACTCTAAGGAAAACATTGGAAGTTGATGGGATGTGGAAACATCATCTATTGAAATGACTTTCACAACAAGAGAGAAACATCTTTCTCTCTTAATAAATCATTACATCTCCACTGTCCATTGCACTTTGGCCCCTGCCTTTTTACAATAGCTGGAAAATATTCACTGTGCCTGTAGGGCTAGACAGCAAGAGGAATGATAAAAAGAAGAGTTGACAACTATGATTCATTAAATGTATACTGCATGCATACATGGTGCTCATTTGTATTGGCCAGACAATTTATAAAGCAGTTATAATAATCTTCATTTTTCAGAAGAGGAACCTGATGCTCAGGTCACAATGTAGTTTATCTAAGATCACACTGATGGAAGTGGCATAACTGGGATTATAATTCACACCCATCTGACTCTTAAATTTAAGCTAGTGGCTGAACTAATTTACACTCCCACCAACAGTGTAATAAAAGTGTTTCTATTTCTCCACATCTTCTCCAACATCGGTTGTTTCCTGACTTTTTAATGATCGCCATTTCAACTGTCATGATACGGTATCTCATTGTGGTTTTGATTTGCATTTCTCTAATGACTAATGATGCTGAGCTTTTTTCATATGTTTGTTGGCAGTATAAATGTCTTCTTCTGAGAAGTGTCTGTTTATATCTTTTGCCCACTTTTTGATGGGGCTCTTTGTGTTTTTCTTGTAAATTTGTTTAAGTTATTTGTAGATTCTGGATATTAGCCCTTTGTCAGATGGATAGATTGCAAAACTTTTCTCCCATTCTGTAGGTTACCTGTCCACTCTGATGATAGTTTCTTTGCTGTGCAGAAGCTCTTTAGTTTAATTAGATCCCATTTGTCGATTTTTGCTTTTGTTGTCATTGCTTTTGGTATTTTAGTCATGAAGTCTTTGCTCATGCCTATGTTCTGAATGGCATTGCCTAGGTTTTCCTCTAGGGTTTTTATGGTTTTAGGTCTTACATTTAAGTTTTTAATCCATCTTGAGTTAATTTTTGTATAAAGTGTAAGGAAGGGGTCCAGTTTTAGTTTTCTGCATATGGCTAGCCAGTATTCCCAAAACCGTTTATTAAATAGGGAATCCTTTCCCCATTACTTGTTTTTGTCAGGTTTGTCAAAGATCAGATGGTTGTAGATGTGTGGCATTATTTCTGAGGCCTCTGTTCTGTTCTGTTGGTCTATATATCTGTTTTGGTATCAGTACCATGCTGTTTTGGTTACTGTAGGCTTGTAGTGTAGTTTGAAGTCAGGTAGTGTGATGCCTCCAGCTTTGTTCTTTTTGCTTAGGATTGTCTTGGCTATATGGGCTCTTTTTTGGTTCCGTATGAAATTTAATGTAGTTTTTTCCAATCCTGTGAAGAAAGTCAATGGTAGCTTGACAGGGATAGCATTGAATCTATAAATTACTTTGGGCAGTATGGCCATTTTCACGATATTGATTCTTCCTATCCATGAGAATGGTGGAAGACAGTGTGGCAATTCCTCAAGGATCTAGAACCAGAAATACCGTTTGACCCAGCAATCCCATTACTGGATATATACCCAAAGGATTATAAATCAATCTACTGTAAAGACACATCCACACATATGCAGCACTATTCACAAAAGCGAAGACTTGGAACCAACCCAAATGCCCATCAATGATAGACTGGAAAAAGAAAATGTGGCACATACACACCATGGAATACTATACAGCATAAAAAAGAATGAGTTCATGTCCTTTCAGGGACATGGATGAAGCTGGAAACCATCATTCTCAGCAAACTAACACAGGAACAGAAAACCAAACACCACATGTTCTCACTCATAAGTGGGCGTTGAACAATGAGAACACATGGACACAGGGAGGGGAACATTGCACACCAGGACCTGTCAGGGGGTGGGGGACTAGGGGATGGATAGCATTAGGAGAAACACCTAATGTAGATGATGTTTTGATGGGTGCAGCAAACCAGCATGGCACATGTATACCTATATAACAAACCTGCATGTTCTGCACATGTATCCCAGAACTTAAAGTATAATAATAATAAAAAAAATTAAGCTAGTAACCACTGCATGACACAGTGGTTTTTGGAGGGAATGAGCCCATCAAATAAGGACATACCTTGTAAGCTCTCTCTGGAAAGATTCAAGTTATAGATGTGAAAAAGCTTTGAAAGCCAGAGAGTGCTACAGAGATGCAAGGCATTGTTCCTGTTTACTTACTTTTCTTTGTTTTTCCCCTTTTCTGTCGTCACCTTTGGTAAATAGAAGAATCATCTTAAAAATATGCAATTCTCTTCAGATTATTCTCTAGATCCATTCTAAAATGAAACATATTCTTCAGTAACCTAAGACAGTATAAAATAGTAGAATTACTATAAAATAAACCCCTAACCTCTATAATTCAAAGTGTACATATTACCCTTCATTTTCTATTAATCTAACTTTTTGTAATGTATACCCAAACATAAGGATCAACTAATAAACCTTACTCAAGTCTTCACCTTCAAGTATTGCATAAAAGCAAGATTGTATCGATGAAAATAAAAGGCCTCTGTAAAAATCCTGCAAAGTACATAATTTTAAAAAGTAAAACAAATTGTAAAGTAATCAGTCCTATAGAAATGACACCCCTAACCTTTCCCTAAATTACATGAAGGTTGTGACATTTCGTGGCCACTGGCACAGCTAAATATAAACGGATTATTCTGTGCCTGCTCCCTGTGCTTTTGCTGACTGACACAACAATTAAGGAAACAAGTTTCCTTCGTAAATTATAGCTCCATGCAGCTTTGAGTAAGCAGAAAGTGTACATTAGAAATATTTTTAGCTTGACGTGAAACTTTCCAAAGGCTCCTAATTAAGCAGTTAAGTCCAAAAAACTATAATTGCAACTGCAAAAATAACTGGGAAATCATACCTTGGGTGGAATCAATCTTAAACTAAAACTATTGTTTGGAAAATCTTATGAAAAGACTTTATTATTCTTTAACATCCTCTTTAACAGAAGGGCACTTCTAATATTGCCCACGTTCTGAGAAATTCAGGTGCACTGTTTATTTGCAGAGTATATATACAATGAGTATGTAAACAATTACTAGCAAAAAGGATGACTGTAAGCATTGGTCATTTGTCACCAGAAAATAAACCTCCAGAGTCTAGTCATAGTGAGCAGTAGGACAGAGCATCACCAACCCATGGGTCAGATGTGGAGTCTCACCACAGATTCGGCTATCAGAAATAGTAGAAGAGGTCTTTTTAGAATACCATCTCACATATACCTTAATCCAAAAGCTATTTAACCTCCATAGATGTTAAATACATTTCCAAAGGAACAGTAGCAGAGTTGTATGCAGACTATTTCTATACAGCTCAGATATCAGATATTGTTATATGAAGGTAATGATTATTATATTTTAAATTCTTACAGATGAAAACATCAGTTGCGTTCATGGGAATGTTCAGAGTCAGAGCATATATGAATTTAAAATAACAGTAATCTAGCTCCTGTTGTCATAACAAAGTCATGTTATGGTCACTGGTGCAGTTACCTTGAAAAATCTGTGAAGGTGTTTAGAGGACTTTATATTCATGTAATTTTAAATAAATAAGCATATTAAAGTGGTGTTTAATTCACTAGTATTTTTATTTGAATTACTTTATGTTAGTATTTTGATTCGGTTTAATCCCAAATTAGAAATGCTGGTAGCAGAGTAAGAGGCACAAAGTGGGCTGTCAGTAAAACTTTTTTGACAGCTACATTTGTGGAATACTTGTCATGGGCGCCAGGTAATGCATGCATTTACTCACTGAATCCCCAGTGCTAATGTTATAGCCATTCTACTCAGATGAGGAGACTGAGGGTCAGAGAGGTTAGGAAGCCTGTTCAGGGTGACACAATACAAAGCATCATAAATTGGGTTTGTACTCAGCCACTCTGGCTGACTATTAACATTGGTAATATGTTAATGGGTGAACCCTTGTTAAGTGTCCCAAGAATGAATGCAAACTACTTCAGCTTAGAGGAAATCATCAAACAACAGAATATAGTATCAAAAAATGAGACTTAGTTTTAAACAAGCACATTTGTTTCATATATATATAGTTTCAGAATAGGTCCCCTGGAACACTCTCATCCTATACTAATGGCACCACCATTTCTCAAAGAGTTGTGGAACTATCCTTGGGAACTGACTTTAGAATCAATTAATTAAGCCACTGTCTTACACAAGGTAGCCTAATGGCTTCATAGTCTCACCACTCTTTTTCTAAAACTGAAGTGGGGCCTGGCACAGTGGCTCACACCTGTAATCCCAGCATTGAGGTGGGAGGATCACTTAATCTCAGGAGTTTGAGACCAGCCTAGGAAGCATAGTGAGACCTCATCTCTACAGGAAAAAAAAAAAAAAATTAGTCAAGCACGGTAGTGCATGCCCTGTAGTCCCAGCTACTTGAGAGGCTGAGGCAGAAGGGTCACTTGAGCCCAGGAGGTCAAGGCTGCAGTGAGTTAGCATTGTGCCACTGCACTTTGGCCTGGGTAACAGAGGAAGGCTCTTTCGCAAAAAAAAAAAAAAAAGAAAACAAAGAGGAGGACTGCCCTGGCTGCTTTTTTAATCAATTCCAAAAACATTTTGAGTAATGAAGGCATTATTATAAATGTGTAGTCCATTAAGTTGGAAGATCTGATGGATAAATAAGTTATTTAAAAAGACCCCCCAAAACAGGCCTCATTCCTTTAAAGGTCATATGTGAAACTTCTGCCTTGCTCCACATTCTGTGCTAGGGGATATATGGGATGAAATAGAAAGTAAGCTGGAGAGTTACTGATTCTTTTTTTACCCTAGAAAGTTGTAAGGTTGCTGTTGTCTCTTAATAAATAAATAAATACATAACAAATTCCTTGACCTCTAATATAGTTGTTATTGTTTCTTTTTTTCTTTGAGATGGAGTTTCACTCTTGTTGCCCAGGCTGGATTGTAATGGCGCGGTTTCAGCTCATGCAACCTCCACCTCCTGGGTTCAAGCAATTCTCCAGCCTCAGCCTCCCGAGTAGCTGGGATTACAGGCATGCACCACTACGCACAGCTAATTTTGTATTTTTAGTAAAGACAGGGTTTCTCCATGTTGGTCAGGCTGGTCTTGAACTCTCGGCCTCAGGTGATCCATCCACCTTGGTCTCCCAAAGTGCTGGGATTACAGGCATGAGCCACCACATCCAATAGAGTCTTTAAATGGTTGTGGTGGTGATTGGAGGTGGACAAGAGCGATTTACCAGAAGTAGAAGAGTAAAGGATTTTAACTGAGAGTTGGCCTTAGGCAAAGCTTAAAAGTCAAAACTTCGTCTTTCAAAACCCCGTTAAGTATCCCCAGAGCCTCTATTTCCTCTCCCAGTGAGCTTCGCTCCTCCTCCAATCATCCTCCCATCCCCTGTATTTCAATGCTTGCTGCCAGAAAATACTAGCTAATGGTAGCTTGGCATTATGTATATGGCCAAACACTTGTATTTGCATTAGACAATAAAACTTTCAGAGAAGGAAAAAGCAGACTAAGCCACAGAGGAAAGCCACTATCCTCTGTACCCACTCCTCTTCACGGAGACTTGCAAACCAAACCACCTCTGACACTTAGAGTGGTGTAGCACCTTCCTTAGATGGGGAAAACCAAATAGCTTAGAAGATTACACTAAATTTACTGGTATAATCAAAATAATATATCACAAGCCATGAATATCTGAAGAGACCCTTGAATTTCTGGCATTGTATCTCCATACAGAAAAGCTAAAACAAACAAACAAACAAAAAACTCCCAATGAAAAACATTCAATTTTATAGGAAATACCTGAAACTAGTCTAGTTCATGTCCCCAGGAGGCAAGGATACCAGAGCTGTGGTATTTCCTAAGCACTTGAAAGGCCAGCAGTGGCCTCATCATGTAAATATCTTTATGATAAACTCTCAGGACAGCCTTTTTTTTTCTTACTTTAAGTTCCAGGATACACGTGCAGTATGTGCAGGTTTGTTACATAGGTATACATAGGTTTGTTACATCAGTATACATAGGTATACATAGGTGGTTTGCTGCATCTATCAACCCATCATTTGGTTTTTAAGACCCGCATGCATTAGCTATTTGTCCTGATACTCTCCCTCCCCTCACCTCCCCACCCCTGACAGGCCCAGGTATGTGTTATTCCCCTTAATAGTGATAAAGTTTACCCTTGACAAGAATGTAACATTGATCAACATCAACACTGACTAATGCTGGTTCATTAATAACAAATCTATTTAGGCAACAAGATTAAAATTAAAGTTTTCTTGTGCAATTTGGAATGAAGGAAGAGAGGGGGATCCTGACCTAGTTTTGTAACTCAAGTGACATTACCCATCCCTAAAAGTCTATCTAACCCAAAAGAAAAATGACAGACAACTTATAGAAACATCACTTCAGCCTTCAGACATCTGATTGACAAGGTTAAACATATCCACATGACTCCACTCCCCTATGAAGCCATGTGGTGGGAGGTTATTGAATCATGGGGGTGATCACCCCCATGCTGTTCTGTGATAGTGAGTGAGTTCTCACGAGATCTGATGGTTTTATAAGAGGCTTCTCCCTCTTTGCTCAGCACTTCTCCTTGCTGCTGCCATATGAAGAAGGACGTGTTTGCTTCCCCTTCTGCCATAATTGTAAGTTTCCTAAGGTCCCCCTAGCCATGCTAAACTGTGAGTCAAATAAGCCTGCTCCCTTTATAAATGACCCACTCTCAGGTATGTCTTATTAACAGTATGAGAACAGACTAATACCATGCCATATTTGACTTTCTGTTTCTGAGTTGCTTCACTTATAGCGTCCAGTTCCATCTGTGTTGTGGCAAATGATTTCATTCTTTTAATGGCTGAGTAATATATGTACACACACACACACACACACCAAATTTTCCTTATGCAGTCATCCTTTGATGAACATTTAAATTGATTACATATACTTTATTGTGAACAATGTTGCAATAAATATACAAGTGCAAGTCTCTTTTTGATATCACAATTTCTTTTCCTTGGGGTAGATACCAAGTAGTGGGATTGCTGGATTGAATGGTAGCTCTATTTTTAGTTCTTTAAGAAATTTCTATAGTGTTTTCCACAGAAGTTATACTGATTTACATTCCTGCCAACAGTATATAAGCATTCCCTTTTCTCTGCATCCTTGCCAACATCTGTTATTTTTTATATTTTTAATGATAGAAAGATATTTCTGATTCCTCAAAAGGCACTGTTTTTAAGTAGGTCTGAGAAGTCCAGTTGAGTCATAAACTGGTGCCATGTGGTTTCATGTTGTCATGTGAAAATTTGATGATCAGCAAGAATTACATGTCCACCAGACAGATTCAGGGAAAAAGGAGCAAGGAGACAGAACTAAAAAATTCCAGCAATTTAAAACGTAAACAATGTATCAATGTTTCTTTCCACATAGCCCACTATGTTTGTGGGGAGAGAGGTCTTCTTCAAGAGGATTCATCAACAGTGGAAAAGTCTTTGAAACATTGATCCTATCAGGTTTTGACTCTCTACTCATGAACCTTTTCTCTCTCCACTCAGTGGTAGATTTATTTCTAGTAATTCACAAATGGCTCCCAGAGTCACCAACTTCTTGGAATTTATAGTACATACCCCAAAATAAATTTTAAACATTCTATTATTTAACAACATTTTTCTGCATCAAATATAGTCCTTATCTAAATATACTGAGTCTACAGAGAATGTTTTTTGACGATGTCAACTTATGCTGGTTTCCTTCTTGTACACTTAATCAATTTATGAATTGTTAAGACAAGAAATTTTATAACATTAGGGTCTTTTTTTACTCACGATAAAAAAAAATGCTTATTTAGAAGAACAAGTTTGTATGAGTTCTAGGAAGGTACATTGTCAGGTAATAGAAATAAGGATGGCTCTGTCTTAGATCAGCCAATTTCATGGAGAACAGAGTTGCTGTCCAGTACAAATGAAATATGAGTCAAAGTCTGGACTTGAGTTTGGATCTAAAGTAGTTTACTTATCTGAGATGGCTTACACAGTTGGCACGATCTACAGTGGCATTCATTTCAGAGTTACTCAAAGTCTGCTTTCTATGTAAAAGAGAGGCAGAGCTATGGCGTTTTAGCTCTTGCTCTGATTCAGATCCATTAAATGATTTTTATTGAGCACCTACTACACGCACAGCCGCAGCACTCTGTCAATTTCATTGTAACTCCTGGAAAATACATCTCTGGTATGACTCTTGTCCCTGGATCTCCTGTGGGAATAATAATCTTTCACACTTACTTAATTTCTGGAGATGCTGTGATAATTGACAAGTAAATGTTTGCGAAGTACTTGAAATCCGCAGATGAACCTTCTATGTAAACATGGAAGGATGCTGCCTTTCTAGGTCACAGGCATAGCTGGAGCTTCTCTAAACAACCAGATTTTCCTGGTTGGATGCTAGTTGCCTGAGACTCTGTTATTTTGAGATAGCTGGTGTGTCCTTTATTAATATGTATCCTTGACTCTTGGCCCAGTGGAAGACAAAGATATGATGACCAAATTATATTTTACATGGGCTAAATGTCTCCTAATCTCTCATTTCTTTTGAATGGAGTGACTCAAATCCTGGTGATTCATTATACATTTAAAAAAAAAGAGCAAGAGAGAAAGAAAACTTGCTTCTTGACTAACAGATCCTCCTTGTATTCAGGAAGATTCTTGCAAAGATATTAAAACCCTCAAAATAATTGTCTGCTTAGAAGTTGGTTCATATATAATAAAAGGGAGAAATTTCTCAAGTTCTATCAAATTTCAAAATAATTTCAGAAATCATCACATTAAAACAATGTATTATCAGATTAAGGATGGTATTGTTATAACCTTTTCAAGAGTTCAAACGTTAGAAAGCTTTTCGTATGAAGGTTTTTTAATGGACTCAGCGAACATCTTGCAAATGTATTTTGTAAGTTGCTGAAAATCTCTACTAGTTTAACTTGTCAACATACATCTGAAATTATTAGTTCAATGACACTTTCTACAAAATACAATTTTATGTCTCTTGTAATGTGTGTAGACAGTTATCCGTATTAATTAGCACTCATCAGTCAGGAACTGAGCTCATTTCCAGCTGTTAATCTGGGACCAGCTCACCAACAAAGACTCCCATTACCTAAGCAAGCCCAGCTATTGGTCCTTCAATCTAAATGTCATGTTTTCTGGGTAAAGCTTTATTCCCACTTGTTTTTTTTTTTTTTTTAATGCCTAAACTATTATTGTCATGGCTTGCAATTTACTGAAAAGATCATTTTCTGAAGAAGGCATGTAGAGAGCAAAACACAAATTTTACCCAAAGTAGATTTTAGACTTTTTCAGTCTGTGAAATATATTCAACTGATTTGAGTCCCATCAACTTCTCTCCACCCTCTACATTCATTTACATAAAATCTAAGTTATTCTGTAAACATTGTAAGGGCAAATTAATACTTTTAAAAATTACCTATACTTATTAATAAAGTTAAGAATAGTTATGATTTTTTTGGTCAAATTATATTTTACAGAGTTGTTTTTCTTGAAAATAATTGAGATACTTTTTCCAGAACAAAATTTTTATATGTAGATGATATCAATAAATGTATTATATGTAGATTGATATCAATAAATTTTGCCTTATTAATCTAGATAGGTATAATGTAAAAATAGGTAGCTAGAGATGGAGGTAGTTCACTGAATATATAAATACACATACACATCATATTAGTAGTTATTATCCCTTCTGTTTCTCATTTTTCTTCAGTAAAACTAATTAATAAATGGCTGGCTTCTCTGTGGCCTTCCTAATAGTGTTTAAAATGAACTCTTTAGCAATATTAAAGAGAATACAAACAATAATTTAAGTATGAGTGAATGGAATATATTTCATGATATTTATATAAACATGAATGTCTACCTGCCCCAGTGGTGTGCTGGAAGTGGCTTATATAAGCTTGTGAGAGCTGGATGTTAAATTTTCTGGATTTTAGAAAGGAAATCAATACATCAAAGGTACATCTACACTCCCATGTTTATTGCAGCATTATTCACAGTAGCCACAATATAGACTCAACCTATGTGCCCATCAATGGATGAATGGATTTTTTTTAATTTGTTATATATACACAATGGAATATTATTCAACCATAAAAATAATGAAATCTTGTCATTTGCAACAACATGGATGGAACTGGAGGCTATTATGTTAAGTGAAATAAGCCAGGCACAGAAAGACAAATATCACATACTCTCACTCATATATTGGAGCTAAAAAAGTGGATTGTGTGAAGACAGAGAGTAGATTGGTGGTTACCAGAGACCAGGGAGGGCAGTGGAGAGAAGGAGAGGAAGGGGAAATATATATATATAAATGGCACTTAATGGTAAAGATGTTAAATTTTATATGTATACTTTACCTCAATAAAAAACAGGATAAAATAATTTTTTAGGAATTTTATGAGCCCATTTTTAAACACACACGTTAAACAATTATATAAACATAATTAAATAAATTACATTAGAAACAATAAATATTCCAAATTCATCACTCTCTAATTATTGTATTGCCTATGTTCTTGGAATTATATATTATCTCTACATGATGAAATATTATATCATAGAGAGCTACCATTACAGACTTCTTCCCAACTTCACAGTCAGTGACATCTCTTTTTAAAGCTTACAATAGCGGAAGTATTTATACTACGGAAAACAGCAAATGCTGTGCATTAGAATTTATTTTTCCTGGAGAGCTGCTTATTAAACAATTAGTAGCACACCACCAATTTATCCTAACAAAATTCTTAGGTAAATAATTATGTTGATCCTTTATATCAATTTATCCCTCCCTCTTGATATACTTTAGTCAAAGTGAAGAAAGTACATCTTATGTTCCCATCTTCCAATAGACAGTTATCCAATAGACAGTTGGATAAGAAATATATATTTCTCTTAAATTCTGTAAAAAGTGCTAAGCCCTCTTTCTAAATTTGAACTTCAGGTGGGATCCTAGACAATACTGAACATTTCTTTCCTTTTGGGAGGCTGGTGGGGAGATAGTGTCTCCCTCTGTTGCCCAGACTGGATTGCGGTGGCACCATCTCAGCTCACTGAAACTGTCGCCTCCCAGGTTCAAGCAATTCTCCTGTCTCAACCACCCAAGAAGATGGGACTACCGGCACGTGCCACTCTGCCTGGCTAATTTTTGTATTGTTATTAGAGACAGGATTTTTCCATGTTGGCCAAACTGGTCTTGAACTCCTGGCCTCAAGTGATCTGCCCACCTCTTTTTGAATGTAGGCTAGCAAGTAATTTTGGTTTTGCACCCTTCTGTGGGGCAGCCCTGGCTGATGTGCAGCCAGGTTGAATGCTTGTTCTCATTCAACAGCAGGAATGAAGCTAAACAGGCACTGAAGGGAAGTGAAACAACCCCGGGGAAGGGAGGTTCAGAATAAATGTAACACACCAAAGTAATTCATCAGTAGTGCTCTTTCCAACAGTGGCCCAAGTCTTTACAGTTCCATTTCCATTCATTTTTATTTTGTAGCAAATTATCATGTTTCTTATAAACATTAAGAGAAATGTATAGTTGGATTATTAATATGCACACTGAAACTTAAAGCTATATTTATGACTTTCTGTACACCTCTTACATGGAATAAATATGCCATTTTTTGTAAACCACTTCCAACAGGGACCATGACAGACCAAATCATGCCAGTGCCCTACTTTGTAGTGAGGTATCTGTGCAATGAGGTTACAATGACCTAATAAATGGATATACCATGAGAATGCTTAAGAATCTGCATGCAGCATTACCTTTGAGATTTAAATGAGTTCTCTGAAAATATAATACAAATCTTTTCAACTTAGTAGAAAAGCATGCTTTTAGTATGCTTAGTAGAAAAGTAGTAACATTAGAAAAGGGGGGAAATAGATGTATGAATATAAATCTTTTTTTTACAATTTGGTTGTATTGAACTTTCAAATTAGCCAACTATTGGTACAATATGAAATAATTATAGTCACACTTTACTTAGACAACATTAAATATGGATAATCAGAGTATTATCTGTGATGGCAAAACTGTTAACAGATTATGCAGCTTTATTAGAAAAAATGTTTCTTTTTACTATTAATATGTGCTCATTTACGTAAAAAATTCAATATTACTATAAAATCCTGCTAAAGTTTTTAAAAATAATCCAACAAAGTTTATGATGTCTATCATTAAGTCTTAAAAGAGAGAATAAGAGTGAGTACATGTTAAAGGATTCTTTTATTATATACTTCAGTCCTTTGAGGCATTGTGTTTCCTATTCATCTTTTTTATAATGTCAAAACACGAAAAAATCATATCTAAATGACTTGTTAAGGAGTTAGTAACAAGCTCTCTCTTTCTTTATACACACACACCATGGTTTGTGTGTGTGTGTGTGTGTGTGTGTGTACGTGCGTAGATTAGAGCAAGCAGATTAACTTTGTAACGCTGGTTGAGAAGTGTCATTTATGAGTTCACAATTTTTCAATTGTAATTACATAGCCTTGTGGAAGGAAAGACATAATTATCATTTCTAGTGTCCCTGGCCTCACTGAGCAAATGGCTCTTGATATTGACATTTTGTACCATGGATAATGATACTTTCCCTTCATTTAGTGGAACAAGAAGTGCTATACAAGCACTCACTCATCAATGGCCATTGTTTTATCATCAATTATCACACATTAGAAAAGAAACAGCACCAAGCCTCACCCAGTATAAATTATTATGTTCTCACCAAGCCTCACCAGTATTAAACATTCAAATTTAGTTCAGGCTTTGGATGGGAAGATAAGAAACTATGCCACAGTGGACCAAATTTTTTTAAACCAATTCTAGCATTTTAAACAAGATAAATTAAAATTATTTGAAATTTAAATGTTTATTTTTAAGGAACATGAAAGCTCTGGCTAAAGTTAACTAGGTACTTTTTAAAAAAAAAGTTCATCATCTAGTTACACTAAATACATTATTTTACTAAAAGGCTACGTTAAAAGAATGAATTATTAAAATAAATGGCAATACAAATAAAGAAAAGTAATCTGTGTTTTTGTCTGTATCAGTATGCATACATACATGCACAAAAAATAACTTAAGCAAAAGTAAGTAGATCTTAATTTTATACACCACAGTCCATTATATTTGTAGACAAAGCTAGAATACAAAAATTTTATTGTTTGGTCAAGTATTTTTATTTATACTGACAAGACACCAAGGAAATGATGTTCATATGGCTTAATGTAGTTTGGAAAGACACTCTGGTGAAATTTTGGCTAATATTAGACTGGGGGGAGAAAGCACTATTATGGAAACCAAGGGCTTGGAAGTAAATGGTCTATGAGTCAGAAACATATTATGCTGTAGAGATAATGAGTGCTACCAGCTGAGATATAAAATTCACCATGCAGATTTCACCCTCTGGTATAGATGAGATTTTAAATTAGATTTTAGCTAAAGGCCTATTTTCTGAAAATCTTAACTAAAATTGTTGCCTGAAATTTGTCAGTATATCTGAATTTATCTTAAGACTTAACTAACCAAGAAATTGAATATGGGATCCTGTATAAAACCATTGTAATTCACATCCATACCTCTCAAAAGAAGCAAAAATGAGAAGTTTTGTTTCCTATGAATTGAGGAAAGTATACACTCTTACTGTGTAAATTTTGAATGAACATTTTAAAATATCTTTATTAGGTACAGCTGCATACAAATGGTATTTCTATTTTGGCTCTGTTCTGTTAGCAATTCTGTTGTTTCTATCACTGATTTTTTCCCTCTTTCTTCAAGCATTCTGAAAAGAGTCCTTCTAAGAAATCAACACACTTAAGACTGGTTTAGATTACAGACTACCTGGCATGTATTTCTTTGCTCAATTTCTTCATTGCAGTAATCTTGAAGTTGGCAATGACATAAGCCTCTTACCTTAAAAGGTTCAAAGATTCCCTACATGAATTTTAGTTTCTTAGATAAGCGTTTTTTCTTAATTGGAAAATGTATAATTTAATAAGAATTTAATAATAAAAGTAGGCCAATAATTTTACCAAATCCTTGATAGCAATATTTATGTATGTATACACACACACACACACACACATATATACACATACACACTTCTGTGTGTATTTAAATAAAGATGCTTTCCAGCAGGGTAGACAAGTTGGGCAAAGGAAATATGGTATGAGCTCTTTTCTTTATGACTCCCCTGCCCCATTGAATCCTTATAAAAATATTAGACTAGTGATAGAAATTTGTCAGCATTTACAGAATAAGAAAATACATTAAATTTGAATATATGGTACTGAATACAACCAATAATTCTTTTAAAAAATTATCTAGTGACAAAGAAATATTTATGCATTAATTAAAATTGATTGATGAAAGTGCCCAGGATCTAGACCGTTGCACTGTGGAGGTCCCCATGGCCAGCAGATCTACTCTCCATGGCCAGCTCTGGTGATGTAGCTGCACATACCCCCAGGTTGTGCTACTTAGAACCCCAGACCCTGCCCCTCCCCCATGGAGCTGGAGATGCAGAATGCTGGGGACATGCCTGAGGGTTATGGACACACATGCTTAAGCAGAACAAAGGAGTATATATCAGGCCCAGAAGAGGGGAAGATACTCCGTCACAAGGTGGCAATCCCAGCACAGGCTGTGAAGGCTCTTAACTCCCAGTAAGGAAATATCCCAGGCCCATAACACTCATGTGGCCATGCAGGAGCCAACAGTCTGCATGACTGCCTTTCCCAACAGAAAGACATATGACTAGAAGAAAAAAAGGACTATTCAAACTATTCTTAGTAAACTTTTTTCAAAGAAATAAAACACTTATTCTCCAGGTTTCTAATGTTTTCAGTTACAGTATACTAAACAAATATTCATTTTATTATTTTTTCATTTCGCTAGGCATTTATAACTGGCAGTGAGATAATTTTTAATGTTTATGTTAAAAAATTTTAAAGGCCATGGATCAATCATAATTTTTTCCATTGATTATTAAGATCACTTTGCACAGTTTCAATTTTCAGGCATTTTCATGGTCCCATACTACTGTGCAAAGACTGACTATACGCTTTTAATGTTGGTGTATTCTACAGGAAGGGCAGTTTACATACAAAACAAGTTTACAGAATGAAGCCTTTTCAATTGCCCCAGTAATGACCTTGATATTCTGTCTTTGTGATTAGGCATAAAACTAAAAGACCTTAGAATGTAAGTGAGCATCTATCCAGTGAAATAATTTCTGTTTTTTGCATATTTACAAGTCAGGGAAGACAAAACAATGGCAGCTTTGTTGACCCAGCATGTTGATTTGTGACCTGAAATACTGGAAATTATCTCAGTACATGTTACATCACATACTGATTATTAACAGTTGTTTACTGATAGCTCAATACGTATGCAAGAGAGGAGACACAAGTGCATGGCATGGACCCTACTCTCCAAGAGTTCACAGTTTAATTGAAGGATTAAAGTGTGTTCACTAATTTACTCAATAAACATTTCTTGAATGCCTACTATGTGCCAGGCATTGGGCAAACTCTTGGTATTCATGAGAAAACAAAATGCACAAATAACTCTGCCTCATAGAACTTGCATTCCTCAATAGTGAGTAAGAAAAATATATTTGAGTGAAAAATGGTGTAGATCAAAAAGGAGAACAAACAGGGCTTAAGAGGTTGCGAGAAGTCATTGGAGAAAGCAGAATTTGAGCTGAATCATAACTAGTAGAACTATATATGGAGTGCACCTTAGAATAAACTTATTCTAAATTTTTCCCATGGCATTTAACTTTAAAATACATTTTTGCTTTAAAAAAATTCATTTATAAATATAGAGAAAAATTTCACAGATGCTGAGCTATGCTTTAAAATTGTTTCTATATTTCTATGAAAATATATGTGTGGCATGTCTCTACATCCATAGAAATTTATTTCAAAGTTCGTTTGCATTTGCACGCTGAGATCAGATGTTCCTATGTTTCTGTCACTTCATATTCTTTTTTCTAAGAAAAAAGACTGTTTTGCTGACACATACAAATTTTGGGAGGGTTAGACCATTTTCTTATTGTGGAACATGTATATGTATTTATATATATTTATATTTTTCCAATATAAATATTGGAAAACATTTTTCTGAAAATAGTAACCTTCAAAATGTGATTTTTTTTTTACATTGTTGCTCTCCAACCCTCATACTTATATTTTCAGTTTAGTACATTTTTTCTTTATATTTAATTTTTCCATTTTTTTATTTTAAACATTCTGGTTTTATATCCATTTATTTGTCTTTCTAAGAATAACTTTCTTATATATAGCATCTCTCTGTTGTCTGACCCTTCCATTCCAAGATATTCTCAAGTTCTGTATCTTGATTGTGGTGGTGCTTATAAATCTATGCATGTAATAAAATGTCATAAAATTAAACACACACATTCAAAAGAGCATAAAAACTGGTGAAATTTGATTAATATCTATAGTTTAGTTAATTTCATTGTGTCCATGCCAGTTTCTTGGTTTTGATGAAGTGTTATAGTTATGTAAGATGTTGCCATGGAAGAAGCTGGATGAAATCTACACAGAACCTTTTGATGCTAGGTTTGCAATTTTTATGAGTCTATACATATTTCAAAATATAAATATTTTCTCTAGATTTAATCCTTATTCAGATTAGACCTATTTATGCCATATAAATGTAAAAGGTTTATATACTCAAAGAGCATATAACTTCATCTTTAAAAAGACCCCAAGCCTCTCTGATATGACAGAGTTTTATTATAATAGAGTTGTATTATAATATTGGAAGTTTTATTATAATACAGTTCTATAATAATAAACTTTTCCTTTTAATGACATACGCCTATTCCATAATGCCTTGAGAAAAAATTCCAATCAATGGCATTTAACACATCTGTTGATATAAATTATATTTTTTTAAGCATGGGTGGCAAAAGTTATTTAATGAAGCATCTTCCAATGTGCAGAAATGGTTGACAAATAATGTACCCTCATTTTCCCCATATTTTTCATATTTTTTCAATTTGACTACATCATACATCACTTTTTCCAATATATGATTTTATCTTTGCTTCTCCTAAAATGCCATTTCTCTATTTTTCTCAAATCTCACTCTGTATTTATTTTTTCTTGTATCTTATGCCTGCCTCCCTCACTTATTCCTGATTTTTCTTTTCTTTTGGAGCCAGGGTCTCACTCTGTCTGTCGCCCAGGCTAAAGTGCAGTGGAGCAATGACAGCTCATGGCAGCCTCGACCTCCCCAGGCTCAGGTGATCCTTCCATTTCAGCCTCCCAGATAGCTGCTACTACAGGCATGCACCACCACTCCCGGATAATTTTTTCATGTATTTTCAGTAGAGACAAGGTTTTGCCATGTTTCCCAGCACAGGCTGTGAAGGCTCTTAATTTCCAGTAAGGAAATACCCCAGGCCCATAGCACTCATGTGGCCAAGCAGGGGCCAACAATCTGTGCATGACTGCCTTTCAACTGGTCTCTAACTCCTGGGCTTAAGTGACCTGTCTGCCTTGGCCTTCCAAAATGCTAGGATTACAGGTGTGAGCCACTATGCCTAACCTGTTCCTGATTTTTAAATACCCGATTGTCCTCTTCTTTTGTTATTTCTTTATTATTATGTAATCCTATTAACCAAAAAAAATAAGCTTTTTCCCTTTTTGTTGTCTCCATCTTCAAAAAGCGATTATTGATCTTCTTTATGTAAGATACTAGGCAGGACCCCAAAGGAAAGACAGTGCCCTTTCCTGAAAAGCCAAGGCCCACTGAAGAGATGAGAGACAGGTACAATGAAACAAATACAAATGGTATGAATAAAAATACAATTGATGTGAGGCTCCTGATGCTAAGTGTCACAAGCATGATGACACTTCTCCAGTTCTATTTCCATTTTTACTCTAAATTAATTTTGTCTTCTTTTGAAGTCTTACCTGCAAGGTAGCAGACCGTAAAAAATACCTGACCCTCTGAGCTACTTAAACTCTATTCCAATTTGATTATTTCAACAGGATCTTTTCAACATGCTCGGCCTTTCTTGGTGGGGGAAAGTTTTTAAAGCCCTAGAATATAGGAATTGGAGTCGTGACTTAACCCTTTATTAAGTGTGTGACCTTGGCTTACTTAATCTTTCCTAGGCTTCAGTTTCCTCATCTGTAAAATAATGGGAGTAATAATATAGAACTGTTCTGAGGATTCTATGAGACAATTCATGGAAAACACTTAGTATAATACCAAAAAATTAGTCAGCACAGTGTATATTATTTTTCTTCTTTTTTTAATTATCAAGGTCATTGACTTTTAGAGAATCAGTGTATTCATTTTCTACTGCAAGAACTTTAATCAAGCAGTATTTATTTTCCTTGTAAAAATCTGTTTGTTCCAGAGATAGTTCCCCCTTCTAAAACATTACTGTATTTCATACACTTTGAGGTATGAATTTAACTCCTATGATCTTTATTTCTGTTTATTCTTGGTGTTAATGTATTCCTGGCTCATCACTGTCCTTTTAAGGTGTGTGTGTGTGTGTGTTAGGGAAAGAGAGGGAGAGAAAGGAAAAGAGATCAGACTCTACTCTGAGTAGTTTTCCCTTTGATTGTTATTTTTTGTCTACTTCATAGACATTAGTAATTATATATACAGTGTTAGAAGTTTTATCTGAAGTGTTCTGTGGATATTAGGGTTGAGAGCTGACATTTTTTAAGACAGCAATATAAGTATTTCTATCCAGTCCTCTAAAATATTCCCAGGCTGATAGGATTAGAAGAGTGGCCACCAGGCAATTTGAAACCCTTCAAGGACGTGATGAGAATGAAGAAGTCCAGCCAAACAGGGAAACAGCATGCCTCATGGATTTTCTTTTTTGTTAATAATGACTCAAGAAGAAAACAGGTGGTTGTAACTATGCAGACCAACCAGCAACACTTCAAATACAGAAAATAAACCTCAGAGATTCCTTTAAAGGATGAGTTAAACACACAAATAAATTCCTAGGGGAACCGTAACAAAATTGAAATATGTAGAAGAAAGACCAGTGGGGTGTGTAGGGAATTAGAGAATGAGCTGTGAGCGTGGCCCTCAGAATCCCTGAAGCACATAGGCTTCCAGAGATGAAATGGCCAAAGAAAGAATTCACCAGAATGTCCCTAATTAAAGGTCTCTAGAAACAAGTTTCCTTGGAAATTCAGTCCAGATTCCTCCTGACCTTCTGCAAAAGATCCTCCTTAGTGTGTGTCTGGATATCTTCCTCAGAAATGACTTGATTGTAAACAGAGGGAAAAGGAAATTAATGGAGCTTGAGTTTTAGGGCCCCTCACTTGAGCTTCATGCGACCCTGTACCAAATTGTTTATTGTAATTTCGAATTCTTCTTCTGGAGAAGGCTCCCAAAATGATATATGTTTCAGGGCCCACAAAACCTGGATCCACCCCCAGCTGTCAAGTATAAAAACTCCTTTAAGACAACTAGAGTTAAGTCATCTCTCCTGAGGTCTCTAGCTTTTTCTTTCTACCCTTCTCACTGTGGCTGCTCCTTTTTCCTGCCCTCTGCCTGTTCTCTCAGCCTACTCGTGACTTCCCGGCCCTACTAAATCTTTAGTACATGTGGTTCTGGCTGGCACTGGTTCTAAGTCTGGCTCAGACTCTATGTGAACTTTCAAACCAAACCCCCACAGGCAAGTTAACTGACTCCTGTCCTTCTGTCCCAATTCTAAATTCCTTGGAGAGGGACCTGTCTGTCTAGCACAAGCCAGTTGTCACCTGGATCCAGTCAGCTGTCACTGGGCTAACTGGGGAGGGTCCTGTCATGGGCCCACAGAACTGCTTCTTGGAAAGTGAGAGGGGAAATTCTCTAAGGAGGAGTAAGTGAGGAGGCCATAAATGTCATGTCTACTGTATTTAAAAAGGAAGTTGACTAAGTGTTTTCAATCTGCCAAAGATACACTAATAGCTGAACAGGGAGGGGCAGTAGCAAATGACTTGCTTTCTCATTATGATTCACGTAGTGCTCTGAAGCCACTGCTTTCCTGCTGTCTCTTTTTTTAGTATTTTTTCAAATCTCTCAGTAAGTTGCTTTCAAAAGATTTTTTTCTACTTAACAGAATATGTCATAAGCTCATTCTAGTATTCTACCACCCTTATAATCAAGAATTTTGTCCAGTGAGTCCATTAGGCTAGGGGAAAAAACCTAGCCACTGTCTTCCTACTTTTATTTTTATTTTATTTATTTATTTATTTATGAGACAGGGTCTCGCTCTGTCACCTAGGCTGGAGTCCAGTGGTGCAATATTGGCTGATTGCAGCCTCAACCTCCTGAGCTCAAGCAATCCTCCCACCTCAGCCTCCCGAATAACGGGGACTACAGGCACTCAGCACCATGCCTGGCTAAGTTTTTAATTTTTTGTAGAGACAAGGTCTCACTAAGTTGCCCAGATTCATCTTGATCTCCTGGACTCAAGCAATCCTTCTGCCTCACCATCCCAAAGTGCAGGGATTATAGGCATGAACTACTGCACCGGGCCACCAATGTCTTTTAAATATCTAAAAATACAATAATTCTTTATTTGTTTTTCTCTTTGCACTGTTATTCATAGGAAGATTGCCAAAAAAGAGAAATTGTATCATTTTCCAGAGAAAATAGGCTAAAAACTGGAAGCAGCTTATGACAGACTAAATGACTCAGTCGCTACTGTGTGTATAAAAAAGTGTAGAGGATGCATTTCTCAGCAACAGGTGTGCCTTAAATGTGTTAGATGGGAACGTAGGAAAAGTATGGCCCCAGGCTTCTAGGGAAAAAACAGCCTTTTCCTGCCCATACTAAATAGCCACTTACAGACTAGAGTTTTTCCAGACCCTTACATGTTAATCCTTTCGAACAAGTTACCAGATAGCTGAACACAAACTGGGTCAAGCAAGTCTGTTTCTCGGAAGGCAAGATGTCCCATCCTAACACCATAAATCATACTCACTTTAGAAATACGTTTTTCTTTGATCCAAATGTCTTTTCTTAATAACTCATTCCTAAAATTTACATTTTCAGATTCCTGTTTTTGCATACGACTACATGAAATATTTTTTGCCATTACACACAGTGCATTTTATTGAAAAGACTCTAAAGGGCTTAGGGAAAGGAAAATTTCCCTCAGCTGCAAAGAAAGTCAGCTAACCAATCATTCTGAAACATAATAAAAACTAGTTTTTAAAAATAGCTCATGATAGGTAAGGGGGAGTAGGTACACTCAAACAAGACTGATCAGTTTCTACCTGGACAATAAAGTAAGGCATTAGTTTCCTCAGATATAGGTATTTCTGTAACAGATATTTTTTAGAATTTTTTAAAAGATGTGTAAGGGTGTTTTATTTATCAGAAAAAATAAATGTATTTTGAACTGTTTGAAGTGTAACCAAAAAATTACGACTGAGAACATCAATTATTTAAATTTATGTTACACAAATAATTGTAAGTCTTGTGTACTGGAAGTAAACAATAAAAGTATGAACTTTCTTTTGACCACCCCTTTCCCCTACCAGGGGAATAATGACTCTGTGGCAGAGGCAGTTTGTGTCTCAGTCCATATCCATCCCCTTCTTATTGGCATTGCAGAGGGATTGCAGCCTCCCCACTGCAAGTAGCTCAATGACCAAATATCGAAACTGAGTCTGTACCCTGCTGGCCATGTCATAAATTCTTATATCTTAATGTATCATTCTTTTATATGCTTTACTTTTACTTATGCTTTTTATTCCTATGCCCTTTCCCTTGTACTCTACACCTATCTGAACTGCAGTAGGCATGCTGGCCATGTCTATATCCCATGAATGCTACCTCCAATGCTGCCTGGCTCTCTACCCTTCCACTTTTCTTTTTATTATCATTAAAGTAATAATGGGCCATTATTACTACTCAAGACACAAAGCCAAGGAGTTTACAAATAATAAATTACTAAGTACTATCCTAGCAGCCTTCCTAACTTAATGCCAGTTCCAAAATGGCAAACTCTTTGCCCAGAAGCAATGTTTGTTCACTGAGAAAATCTGGGTCAGTACATGGCCTTCGTTAAGCCACTTGTTTTTTCTTTATCTCATTTCCCCCACTGTGGAATTAGCCTGGTTATTGGCAAAACACTCTGATATTTTTATTAAATATTAAAATGTTAGCAGTAGCCAAAGCTTGGGTGAATTTGATTTTATGAAGCCATGCAGAATTATTTGGAGATGCTAGTTTCTCTCAATAATAACATCACTACACAATTTAATTTCATACACATACACACAGGGTCCTAAAAGTCTTAGCACAATTTTAGGCTTAACTAATTTAGAAATATAAGTGCTACAAACTTATAAAAAGAAACTCCACATAATTTGAAAGTTTAATTAGACTTCTTTCTCATTTGTTTTCTTTTGTGAATTTTGAATAATTAAATTTTAGTTTTGATTGTTTTTGTTTCAAACATTTGCTACTTTCAGTCAGAAAAACTGATATGTATTTCAAGGACATGGAAAAACTAGCATCCTAGGAATTACAGAGCTTTTCACATCTGAGTCAATATTGGAACATTGCTTTAAATATAGTTCATGTCTTTCATCCAGGAAACACTTGCTGAGAACCTTCTACCTTTAAGACCTACATTATATCAGTTACATTTCTTCCTTTAATCCTTACTGCATCTTTGGAGTTAGATATCATAATCCTCACTTGGAAGATGAGAAACTTGAAGTCTAAAGGAGTGAAGTGACTTTACCATCATACTTAGAAATTGTATGTGGAAATCTGGACCTCAGTCCAAAATCCTCCATGTCTGCATCTCAAGTTCTTTCCACACTCTTGCATTATCACTCTCCTTGTTGATGTTCTACATATAGACTCTATCTCATTCAAGTGTAGATATATCTAAAAGTCCTCATGAAAATGTATATTGAAAGACAGTCTGGGCCAAAGTACAGAAAATTCATAAGCCAAGTACCTCATAGATAGAATCTCCTTTATCCAGTGTAATTAAAGGAACTAAGCAGAATTAGTGGATTCAGTACTGAACATTGAACCTATCTCAGGTCATATAATGGTCCTGTCACCACTCTTCTCTCTAAGATTCAGTGCATTATCTCTTTAACAGGCTAATCCCTAGGATGAGTTCTTTTGATCATAAGGGATCCTGAACAGGATGTTTTGCCATCCAGAAAACCAGCACCACTGAGACGCCAGCTGGAGACATGTCATAAAAACTCGGCCCTAATTGCAAAGCCAGCAGTGTGTTGAAATTAGGGCATATCATTTGCTTAGTTCCTGACTGCATACTTTACAACTGACAACTGGAGATTACTAATAATGTCTTCTACTCGTGTACCGCTCATCCAGGAGGATTCCAAGTCATTGTATCAGTGTGTAGCAGCCGTTTGCTCTCTGATTGTGGAGTGCTTTTAAGTCTTTGGAATCCTTATTGTGGAGCAGTGCTTTTCTGCAGAGAAGGGTTCTCCATTAAAGATCTAAACCTTGTAAGGACTTCCTGGAACCATACTGTCTGTGTCAACTTGCCTGGTAGACAAACATTGCATTGAACATATATTATATCCTCAGAGCTTTACACTATGTAATCTCAATTAATCCCACAGTACTTTCAAAATAGCTATTATTAAACCCATTTTACAAACAGGAATACTAAGACTCAAGTAAAATAGGTAACTTGCCCTGATGTCACATAGTATAAAATAACAGAGGCAGGGTTGAAATCATGTTTGTCTGATTCTGGAGTCTTCATATTTACAACTTTATTATGCCCCCTCAGAATTTCCCCATCATGCTTATTCTAATTTCCTCTGCCATCTCCCCCCCCCCGCCTCTTTTTTTTTTTAAACGGTCTCACCCTGGCTGCCTAGGCTGAAGTGCAGCGGTGTGATCTCGGCCCACTGCACCCTCGACCTCCCGGGCTCAGGTGATCCTCTGACCTCAGCCTCCTGTGTAGTTGGTACTACAGATGCACACCACCATGCCTGGCTAATTTTTTGTATTTTTAGTAGAGATGGGGGTTTCACCATGTTGCCCAGGCTGGTCTGAAACTCCTAGACTCAAGCAATCCACTCACCTCAACCTCCCAAAGTGCTGTGATTATGGACATGAGCCACTGCATCTGGCCCAGCCATCTCCATCTTTATCCTCCTTTATAAGGATCTTATAGCTTATCCAAACAAGCTAAAAGAGATGATACAGTTGTGTGTTAATAGTTAAACGCATAGGTCTGTCTCCAAACCACACTTTAGTCAAACCCTTTAGTTCATTTCAGTCCCTGCCATACATCCACATCAACAATCAGTTAATTAAAAGCATGAAAACAGTTTCAGAATTTAGACTGTGACCTAATCTAACCATATTGCCTAAGGACCTTGAACCTCATAATCTCTATCATCAACATTCTCAACACCATTAAAGATGTAATTAGAATATCCTTCCTTAATTTGAAAAACTACATGAACCTCTTAATTTTAACCATGTCCCCCTATCTGCATGAGCTCAAATTATTTGCTGACAAAATGTATTTAATTTTTTTTTCTGTCCAGTCCTTATGAATTTAATTGATTAAGCTCTGTCACTGCCACAACTGATACAGGCATAGATTGAATATTTGAGAGGCTCGCCTATTAGTTTAATAGTTCAATGATAAATATATGTGTATACATAGAATTGAAGGAAGATAGTTTGAAATTATGTATGGGAATCAGCATTTGCTCTATGGAAGGAAATAAGTTACTAAATTGTAATCTAACTAAATATATCACAAAAAATTGGCTTAGCATTTGCTTTCCAGAGTTTGTCACAGTTTTCTTTGTACTCCTTTTTTAAAAAGTAATCGTAAGAAAATACTTTGGTTTTGTTTCATTTGAGAATTATTTAAGTTAGAATACTTGATATCTGAAGCTCAGAGTCTCTCTTGCCAGCCAGTTAACAACTTTCTTTGGTCTTAAGGTGCTTTAAAAGAAACACAGAATGTTGTAGAACAGGGAGAATTATAAATCCACATTGGTGAAACCAACCTGCATTAGTGCTGTGTTTGTTTAGGGCATACTTGAAGAAAAATACAGATAAATGGAAGCATGTTCCAAACAGAGCCAATAAGAAGGAGAAGGGATTTTTAAAACTTCACAGAGAGGAATAGTTGAAGGAACTCAAGATGTTTAACCCAAAGAAAAGAAATTGCAGAGGGAATAGAGCAGCTGTTACCAAATAATGGGAGATTCTGGCTGAGTATGGTGGCTCATGCCTGTAATCCCAACACTTTGGGAGGCTGAGGTGAGAGGATTACTTGAGGCCAGGAGTTATAGACCAGCCTGGGCAACATGGCAAAACCCCTTCTCTAAAAAAAAAAAAGAAAAAGAAAAAAAAAAAACATTAACCAAGTGCAGTGGGACATGCCTGTGGTCCTAGCTACTCAGAAGGTTGAGGCAGGAGGACTGCACTCCAGGCTGGGCAAGAGTGAGACTCTGTCTCTAATAATAATAATAATAATACTTGGAGAGTCTTTTGTGGAAAAGCAATTTAGACCTGTTATTTGAGATTCCAAGGAACAGAACCAGGGCCAATCCATCAGTCACATAGAGTTACATGGACTGCATGTAACTTCATGGGAGTCGTCCACAAGGACTTCCAGACAAGGAGGTAAATGTGGGCTGAAATTTTGCCATGCTCCTATGGCCAAGAACTGTGGCCTGGATTAGGCTGTGGTATGTAGAGTTTCTTTTAAAAAAAATTGGTCTGTCTGGAAGAGATGCCTTTTTGTAAAGCACTGTGTGTGTTATGTAGACTCTGATTCCATGTTCACAGAATTAAAACATTTCTAATTAGTCATTTCTTTTCATGAGATAAAATCGGCTTCCTCAAAAACTAGTGGACTCTTGGATCTCTAAGCCCCAAGAAATTGGATGACCACTTAATAGAAATTTCATTCTCATCATGATACACACAGGCCTATTAACCAGAGGGAGTCTGGGAGTGACCCAGACCTGAGCCTCAATTCTGGCACTGGCAGCGGTTGTTGAAAGAGTGGACCTAGCTGCAATGGAAGGAAATGGATTCAGGCAGCTGCTATATTGCATTCAGTGAGTGTTATGATTGGCAACCGGTAACTCTGAGGTTGCAGCTGGCATCAAGAACCAGGCAAAGGTAACAGTCAGGTGGAGCACAATCATGGGAAAGAGAGGAACCAGTAAGCTCTATGGACAGAGCCAAATAGATGGCAGTCTACATGGTAGCCGAGCTCCCATAACAAGATGGTGTTCTGAGGAGATCTGCGGAAAGTAAGGCAGCCCCACTTCCTAAGGAAGGTAATGAAAATAGGGAATCAAGTACAAGAAACAAGGTTGAGGGACTGGGGATAAAGTGGGGATAGTTAATGGGTACAAAAATATAGAGACAGAACAAATAAGGTCTAGTATTTCACAGCACAACAGAACACTAATTTACTGTAAACTTAAAAAATAACTATTTTAAAAGAGTGGATTGTAATGTTCCTAACACAAAGAAATGATACATGCTTGAGATGATGGATACCCAATTACCCTGATTTGATTATCACACATTGTATACCTGTATCAAAACATCACAAGTACCTCACAAATATATACACCTATTATATGTACCCAGAAGAATTTTTAAAAATTAAAAAGAAATAAACAATGTCAAGAGCCACTTTCTGGTCAAGACTTAGTCTCTGATAAGAGAAAAACACTCAAGAAGAATTAGTGCTTACCTATAGTGCAGGATTTGTGATGAGGCTGTTTCCTCAAGTGTCAAACTGAAATTTCTTCTATCCTGGACATGTGGGGATCTGAGCTTAGGGCAGACTGACCCTGCAGGAGAGGGTCATTGACTTACCTGAGAGCAAGGAACCAGGCAATGTGGAAAATGAAAATATTAGGTTAGCATTTAGACAAAATGGTTTTTTAGATGTGCTCTAACCCTTACATACTCTGATTCTGTAGTAATAGATGGACTTTTTTGCACTTCAATTTTTCCATTTTCCCATTTACTTTGGGTAAATACATGAGTGTCTTTTCCTCTGTAGGCTTCCTAGCTCATCTTTGATAAGCATCGCCTTTGTAAAGACAGAACATTTTGACACAGCCTTTTTGATATTCAGTCACGTCAAGATGTAAAAATGTTTTTACACTGAAAAGGATGAAACTTTTGCTTTGTTAAAGAAGTACTTTTTAATGACAAAAAAAAATGGGGGTGGTGGTTTCTAGTAAGGGATGTTTTCACTCTTGTGGCTTCCTTCCACAGGGGGAGCGAGGCCCAGTGTCGGGTCAAGCCTGGACATGGAGTGCAGCACAACTTCAGGGCAGCCCACAAAGCCAGGGTGCAATGAGGGTCAGAGAGAATTCGGATAATTTTTGTGCAAAGAACTTGGTATTTAAAGAAGTTAAAAATACAGTGATTTGCTCTTTAAGGCGTATCAAGTCCACACCATTAAAATGGCCTTGTCAAAATTTCACCTGCACATGCTCATGCTGGAAAGTACAGCTATTTCTGAAGTGCTGGTGTTTTGATTATTATTCTGTTTGACTACTGTTTAAAAATGTTAAAATTTAGAATCATGGTATAATTATCACATTGTATAATCAGATACCTGGATTTTTGTCATGACTGCAATGACATCAGGATAAATAACCCTGCTCCTTGGCTCCTTGAGATGTATTTGTCTTTTGGCTTTTGGGTTTTGTTTTGTTTTGTTTTGTTTTGTTTTTTTTGAGACAAGCTCTCTCTCTCTGTCACCTAGGCTGGAGTGCAGTTGCATGATCTGCAGCTCACTGCAGCCTTAACCCCCAGGCTCAGATGATCCTCCCACCTCAGCCTCCTGAGTCGCTGAGGCAAATTTTTGTATTTTTTGTAGACTTGGGATTTCGCCATGTTGTCCAGGCTGCTCTTGAACTCCTGAGCTCAAGTGATTGGCCTGCCTCTGCCTCTGAACGTGGTGGAATTACAGGTGTGAGCCACTGTGCCCAGCCAGGTGACATATTTTATGTCTCTTCCATACTGATGGTGCCCTATAATCTTAGCTAAAAAGAATACAATAAATTTGTCATCTTTATTAAATAACATCCAAATACTTAAAGCCACTCATTTTTTAAACTGTTTTATTATAATTTGATTGTTGTGAAAAATTACTTTTTTGAATGCGTATATTATTTATTTGAATGCCCCTTTACCTAACATCTAACCAGGTAGAAATTTTAATTATACAGTGTCTAATAATCCAGTAATACAGATTTCTTGTGTATATCATCATGGTAACTATAATTTATACTACACTATATGCGGTACATAGGCTTTTAAAAGTCAAATATTCACTAGAAGAGGATGAAGGTTATTTCTCTGCTGCTTCAGTTTTCTTGTGTTAATTTTTTCCTTTCATGTTTTAACCATTTGGGAGTAAAATCTTGAAAAGAATAGGTTTTTTAGCTTCCAGGTAGATACCCTGAGAATCCACACACATAGGTCCAGGATTGGAGTGACTGGTGCTTTACATACTGTAATAGTCCCCGTTGAACATCCTCTATGCCCCAGTCCTGCATGCTCTGCCCACTGCATTGTTATTATCACCACAAGCTTTGGAGAAAAGAACAAGCATCCTCATTTTATAGAAGACTGAAGCAAAACAGGTCTTCTTCATTAAATTATTTTTTTAATTTGGAAGAAGAGACCATTTAAATAAATATCACTGTTATGGTTTGACTTTTAATTTTTTGGTTGACCATGTGACATATTCTGATTTTGATTCTGCAAAACCTAGTAGGAAATTCTGGGAAACAAATGAAGTAGACTGCTAGCTTTTCCCTTCTCTTGTTATTTTCTACTCTTTGTAATGCATTTACATATTCATGTAGTAAATGCTGTGATGATATGGCTGCCAACTCCTTCATCATTTAATCTGTTGAATAAACAAACGTGCATTGGAATCAATCACTAAAGAAATAGCTACTCACTAAAGTTAAAGATTCGTTTTACTTTGAGTATAATAACTCCCTTGTAGTTGTAACAAGCAAACTTAAACAAAAATATTCTGAATTATACTTGCCATGTTAATCCAAAAAGAACAATATTTAATCTAAATGTACACTAAAAGCCACCATGTTGATCCACTAAATACAGAATAATAAAAGCCAAACTAAAATCAAAGGAACTGCCCCAGGTTCCTTGTCATGTACTCTGACTGTACATAAAGTTACTCTCCCACTTTCTCCCACCCCTCTGAGTATTAGTCCAAGGATACATCTCTCCAACTATCAAAATCTGGGATTGAGCATGCATTCATCTGCAACCTCATATTTTTTCCTCAGACAGATCATTGAATAGATGAATGTTCCAACTGGGAGAACTGGAGAAAATTTTGCTCTTTCCTACCTCTTCCAGGATAGGAGGCTTCCTTAAAGAACAGGAAACAAAAACAAAGAAATAAAGAACAGCAAAACAAATAAACAAACCTAAGTGTCCAGGAAATTATGCATGCTTCTTGACAGAGTTTCTTCAGTCTTTGAAATGGACAGATGGATGAATAGATAGAAGAGGAAATGATTTTATTTAATAGCTTTATCCAAACATGTTCACAGGTACCTCTCTCCCTTCCCTTTACTTCCTTTTTTTTTTTCTTTTTTTTTATTATACTTTAAGTTCTAGGGTACATGTGCAAATTACTCTACTACAAAGACACATGCACACATATGTTTATTGCGGCACTATTCACAATAGCAAAGACTTGGAATCAACCCAAATGTCCATCTGTGACAGACTGGATTAAGAAAATGTGGCACATATGCACCATGGAATACTATGCAGCCATCCAAAAGGATGAGTTTGCGTCCTTTGTAGGGACATGGATGCAGCTGGAAACCATCATTCTTAGCAAACTATCACCAAACACCGCATGTTCTCACTCATAGGTGGGAACTGAACAATGAGATCACTTGGACTCGGGAAGGGGAACATCACACACTGGGGCCTATCATGGGGAGGGGGGAGGAGGGAGGGATTGCATTGGGGAGTTATACATGATATAAACGTTATGCACATGTGCCCTTTACTTCCTAAAGAAGGGCTTTCAGCGTGAGTCTGAGTCATGACCTAATGTAATATGTGTTGTTATTAACCTGCTATTAAAATTAAGGGCTGAAATTTTTAAATTCTGATTTTAAGCTAAAACAATCACAGTGATCTCTGTTATAATGTCACTTTTGCTAATTTGCCTTCCAGTTTATTTGTCATAATGGACCAACAAGGGTGTGTTGCATGTGTGGACATCGTCTGTCTTGTGAGTCGCAGCAAAAAACAAAATGTTAGGACCTACTGCTCTGAAATAGCAATCATAGCTGGTACTTTCTGAATAATTTCTATATGCCAGAAATTGTTTCAAGATCTTTACATGGATTATTTCATTTAAACCTCTCAAAAGCTCTCTTAGGCAGGTATCGTTACTCCTATTTTATAGCCTAATGTGCTTAAGTAACTCAGCCAAGGTCACACAACTGGTAATTCATAGAGCCGGGATTTGAACCCAGACCATCTAGTACAGGCCTACACTTTGCAGATTTACAGTGAGGAAAAATTTTCATTTCCCAATTTGTACAAAAATAGGGGGATCTACATTCAAAGCAACTTCATTATTCAATGAAGAGTATTATTCAATACTCTCCCATCTCTGGAGAGTATTCAAATTATGAATACTCTCAACCAAAAAACCTTGAAATTGATGTCCCTATTTTACATTAAATTATAGAGAATTTACATTAATTTTACATTAATTTATAGAGAATTCATTCATACAGGTATTGGAGAACCTAAATATAATCCCTGTGAACTTTCCAGATAGCTCTTCTACTAAAAATCAGAAAGATATGCATGATTTTTCTGCTCTAAAACTGTCCAGAAATGAGAGTGCTCACATTTTTGGAGCGGCCCACTAAAGTGTTTTATATACTTAGAGAATCTCCTTCTTTTAAATCTAATCCTTCCTAGAATTAATATATCTTTCACTTTCTTTTCAATCAATGAGATTTTGTTTTCATTCTCTATAAATACTTTATATTCAGATAATTTTTCTAATCACCTTTTCTCCCTGTTATTAATATTGCTGAAGCTAAAATAAAATGTACCAATTGAAAATGATATTTGAGTTAAATGTTTTTATTTGTATTTACTTTTTGGAATGAGACATGCTCTTCACCTTGGGTAATTTAAAAACCATTATTATAGTTTAAGGTTCTGTGTTACATCTGTCACCAATATGGTGTGCCCTTCCTGAAGTATACCATCAATTTTGCAAAACAACCTCAAATCCCAGTAAGTAAAGCAGTTCTGCGGGTACTTGTACAATCTGCGTGAGATTTTATTTGACCCCATCAAAAATCTTACTCTAATACAATCATCCAACCTTTTATGGACAGGAAAAGAACAGAAATGCTTAAATGATATTTCTGCTTCTGGATATCAGATGTGATTTATTACTGAGTAAGGCAACCGGCACAATGGTTTTAACTGGCTTAGAAGAGCCTAACTGTACTTTCTCCTTAATCATGTTAGTAGCAATCTTAGTATTTAATTACATTTCCAGAGCATCTCAATAGGAGTAGTGTTTTTCGTACATTAAAAATAATCTAGAAAAACCATTTTCTTGTTTCCTAGACAATGAGATGAGCTAGTCTCTCAGACCAGAAACATTCTAAGATAATAATTTAATATATATTCTTATATTTTAAAATTATTCTCTTATGTGCATATATACATATATCTTTTACAAAACTTTAATGACAGCAAGTATGTTGATAATTATGAGTTAAGAAAAGGCTATATAAACCATTATACTCAGTAATATATAAAGTCTGGAATGTATTTTTGGATTAAAGCTCCTCAATTTACTTAGATATAAGTAAAGAGTTATATCTTCACTTATATTTTATTTATATTATATTTCTAAATCCAGCTGATATTATATTTAATGTTTTAATTATGATATCCTTTAAGCATTAAAAATCATAGTTTTTAAGCTAAATGAGAATGCCTCTCTCAAACCTGAAAGGACAAATATTTTTGTCCTTGGCTATATTCAGAGTAGGAAAATAAAGGAATATCATGGTTTTAGTTTTCTGGAAAATACATTATGAATAATTTTACCTAATTAGATATGCTAGACATGGTTATGTATAATTTTTTAGAAAACTTTTACAAAGTGAATTCATTCATCTACCTAGAAGAGATAAATATGCACTAAATTTCTTAGATCAGATAAGGTAATAAAGTTGTAGAAATAGGAATAAATAGAGTCTGGGACCTGGATGGTCTATCTACATAAATATTTATTGCAAATGATTTAACAATCAGACAATGAGATTTTGCAGGAAAATTTATTTTCACTTTAATCACTGAAATAACTAAGACTAAAACAGAAAAACCTGTTCTTCCTCAAATCCAATGGGAAGAATTAATGAGAAGAAAAAGAGCCAAAAGGCCTTTTGTCAAATAAATAATGATGCCATAAATAATAATAATAACAGCTACCTTTTACTGAGTGCCTGCCACAAACCTGGCACTGTGCTAGGTACCCTACGTTGTCCTCATTCCTCACAGCACACAAGAAACTTAGCGTCACACTCTAGTTGAAGGGCAGAACAAGATTTCGGTCCCTAGCCCACGTGCTTCATTGAGTTACACACTTCTCTGAAATACTTGTATTTAAAAGTACGCACAAAAGCGTAAAATGATTACGTCTGTATAAAATGGAAAAACACATTTCTCAAAAACATATAACATGGTTTATATCGTAGCCAATTATTATTTTCTTTAAATAACATTGTACACATTTTTTCCAATACTGTTACCATTAATGAAAATACTTTGGGGATGTGGTTCTGGAATTGCCTAAAAATCCTACAGCATATTCCCTTTGAGTGTCTAAACTGGTGGAAAATATTTGTCTGGGGAGATTAATTTCATTTTTAAAAGCAGCCTGAAGGCATTTAGAACACAGCCACACAATCCCTTGAGTTTGTTTTATGCAGAATCTCTCAGATGTATCATTATTCCTCTACAGCTATCAATTTAATTGAGCATTTTATCCAATAATATGAATTATCCAATAATGTCATTTGTATCATAGGAATAAATCAACATTCATTTCACTTAGATTTTCACAAGTAAACTTTTCTCCATGTTGGAGTTTCCAGGGCAGACTTTAATTGTTTATTTCCAGGTTTTATTGGAAACAACATATTTCATCACCAGTTACCATTTTTCTCAAATACACATTATTTTGTCAAAAGAGCGCAACAAATGTCAAGTTGTCACTGTTTGTTAATCAGTCATAATGTGTGAAACATCTTGGCAGAAACTTCTTTCATTCTTGCTTTGTTTTAAATGAAAATGTTTTGTTATGTAATTTTAATTACTCAATCATCATCTTCCCAGTAAATCTGTCTTTTAGTAGCCCAAATCTATGTCCAATCACTATTTCTATTGGTCCCTTGGGTTCTTCATGTATTTTTATTTGAATTTTTACATCAGAAATATTAATTGAAATAAATTTAACATACAATAATATTATCATCACCAATGTACCTGCTATCAATAAACAAATATTAACTTTTGGTTATGATTATTTTAGTGTTTTGAAAAATATTTCAGATAAAATTTCATGTGCTATCTTCCCTTCCTCAGTTTACATTTCTATGTTTTATTATTATTTACATGGTAACCCATATATATAACGTATAGATTGTTTGTGTTACTTTTCTTTTTAATAGAAATTATGTCACATGATATAATATTTTCTGTGATTGCTTTTTCACTTAACCTCGTCAATTGGCTTTCTGATATCTTAGGGGAGGTGTCTTTTTTATACAGAAAACAACATTTATAGTTAGTTATTAGTCTCTAAATTATTATCCTGTTTAAAAGAGTTTTAATTATAAAGCCCAGTTTTCCATGAGATTTTAGAGTAAACTTACAAATTTAAAACTAGTAATTTTGTGAATATATTAATATATCAGCTTTAATTGTTCTTGAATTAATATTCCATTGGTTTATGCATTTAATAGGTTAAAATTCCCTATATATTTGAAAATATTTAAAGAAAAATTAAACAAGCTCTCTTAAACATTTTTTCTTTTTCTTTATTATACTTTAAGTTCTAGGGTACATGTGCACAACGTGCAAGTTTGTTACATATGTATATATGTGCCATGTTGGTGTGCTACACCCGTTAACTTGACATTTACATTAGGTATATCTCCTATTGCTATCCCTCCCTCTCCCCCCCATCCCACAATAGGCCCCGGTGGGTGATGTTCCCCTTCCTGTGTACAGGTGTTCTCGTTGTTCAATTCCCACCTATGAGTGAGAACATGCGGTGTTTGGTTTTCTGTCCTTGCAACAGAATGATGAAAACCACAAATTGGATACATCTGTTTCTAGCACTTCAAACACCCAGAAAGCAGGCTTTCAAATACTCATAAAAACAGTAAAATATTCCTAAGCACTCAAACACTGCTTGTAAACAATACACCTAAGTGGATAGTTGTAATAAATCAGATTGCCTTGAGCATCTAAATATTGATTAAAAATTAAGGTAAATATTTGTAAGTATTTCAATTAAAATCTTGGGTCTTTTATGTCAGACTCCTTTAAATGCCTCTCTTTAAAAAGCAGATAGCACAAGTTAAAATTAACAAAAAAGACAGAAATCATTACTACACTTGCATTTAATACAAAAGTATTATACTAAGCATTTGTTTCATGTCTTTTTCCATCTCCATCATGTGTCATACTATCAAGAGTTAAAATTGTTTGTCACAGAAGCAAAATAACCATCTCAAACTGGCAGTTTAATTAGAGATCAAGTTTACAGAGAACAGAATTAGGACCTAGGTATGTTTGCAGATTTGGATTATGGTGAGAGATTTGAGACTAAAACACATGATCCTAAGTGTACTTTCTTACATGGCAGAGCCAGTGTGATCATTGGGATGGGATCTTCCTCACAGTACCATCTGCTGCGGTGTCAGGTAGTCTTTTGCAGAGAAATGGTTTCTCGTGGTCTATCCCATATGCATCCCTTAATTGTCACTGTCACCCATTTTTTTTTTAAATTTTGTTTTACTTTAATTTCCGGGATACATGTACAGAATGTGCAGGTTTGCTACATAGGTAAACATGTGCCATGGTGTTTGCTGCACCTATCAACCTGTCATCTAAGTTTCAAGCCCCGCATGCATTAGGCATTTGTCCTAATTCTATCCCTCTCCTTGCCCCGACCACCCGACAGGCCCTGGTGTGTGATGTTCCCCTCCCTGTGTCCACATGTTCTCATTGTTCAACTCCCACTTATGAGTGAAAACGTGTAGTGTTTGGTTTTCTGTTCCTGTGTTAGTTTGCTGAGAATGATGGCTTCCAGCTTCATCCATGTCCCTGCAAAGGACAAGATCTCATTCCATTTTATGGCTGCGTAGTATTCTTTGGTGTATATGTGCCACATTTTCTTTATGCAGTCTATCATTGATGGGCATTTGGGTTGGTTTCAAGACTTTACTACTATGAATGGTGCTGCAATAAACATACATGTGCATGTGTCTTTATAGTAGAATGTTTCATAATCCTTTGGGTATATACCCAGTAATGGGATTGCTGGGTCAAATGGCATTTCTGGTTCTAGATCCTTGAGGAATTGCCACACTGTGTTCCACAATGGTTGAACTAATTTACACTCTCACCAACAGTGTAAAAGCGTTCCTATTTCTCCACATCCTCTTCAGCATCTGTTGTTTCCTGACTTTTTAATGATTGCCATTCTAACTGGCGTGAGATAGTATCTCGTTGTTTTGATTTGCATTTCTCTAATGACCAGTGATGATGACCTTTTTTTCGTATGTTCATTGGCCGCAGATCTCATACAGAACTTTTTACCACAGATTCCTTGAATGTTTACCTTCTGACTTTTTCTAATGAAACTGAGGCAAATAAAATACAATACACTTAAGTTTCAGTTAAGTATCTTCTATAGATGTTATTAAAAATCCATAGGCCGGGTACGGTGGCACATGCCTGTGATCCCAGCACTTTGTGAGGCCAAGGTGGGTAGATGACCTGAGGTCTGGAGTTCGAGACCAGCCTGACCAACATGGTGAAACCCCATCTCTATTGAATACAAAAAATTAGCTGGGCATGGTGGCATATACCTGTAATCCCAGCTACTTGGGAGGCTGAGGCAGGAGAATCGCTTGAACCCGGGAGGCAAAGGTTGCAGTGAGCCAAGATTGCGCCATTGCACTCCAGCCTGGGCAGCAAGAGTGAAACTCTGTCTCAGAAAAAAAAAAAAGAAAGAAAGAAAAGAAAAGAAAAAGTAAAAGAAAAATCCATAAATGCGTTTGCTTTCATATATCTTCCACCATTGTCCTAGCTTGTGTAACATTATGAGCTCATGACCTTTGATAGAATTATCATTTTCTTTTTTGATACTCTGATTATCATAACCCCAGGAGACTTTTTTTCCCCCCTTACAGAACCATTCCCAGACATCTTTGAAAGCATTCTCGCTTCCTTGTAACAATTACATAGTTGGAATACAACTTTATTTTCTCTACCCCATGACAGGGAATCAATTACTCTTCAAGGAATCCTGGCTGGCTACTTTTATGGAATATAGAGACCAAAATCTGGGCATTAGGGGTGCAGGTCAAATTGTTACTCATGAGAAAGAAATGGTGATATTTTCCCAGCCTATTTAATGACTGAGCTAGGAGAGATATTTTTTGAAGTTCATGTGAACCTCATGAAGTTCATTTTACCTTTAAATTAAATTTTATTAAGGCTTGTTAAAAACTTTTTTGTTCTAATATAAAATGTCTTATCTCATTTATTTCCCTTTCAGACTATCATTCTTTCACCATTCTGAATATGCCATTTTATTAGTTGCCATATTAAATTATGTGATTAAATTATGAGAATGTCTAACCTTTGTATAATTAAATGTGATTTGCTAAGATCGTGTATCCCTCTCAGCTGCCGCTGAGTCTTTTTCTTTATGTAAATCATAATGTTATAGTCATATTTTGGATAAGCATTATGTTTTCATGAAACATTATGTTTCTTTCTATGTTATATATAATTTTTGACTATAAGAGACAATTCTGTAAACAAATATCCTTATGTATGTCTCTATCACTATCTGCTGGTTTCTCTGGGGTCTAAATCTAGAAGTGTAATTTTTAGGTAATAGGTTCTGCTCACTTTTAATTTTACTAGATATTGACAAATCACCTTTCAAACTGGGCTGACAATTTGCACTCCCTCCAAGAGTGGTGGGAGATATGAGATTTCCAATTTCTCCTTATTCTTACCAATACTTGATACTGCCAAATGTTTTAAATTTTGGCCACTTATTGTAAGAAATTACTCCTCTTCATTGTTTTACTTTACACTGCCTTCATTACAAATGAGATTATCTTTTCGTATTTTTATTTCCTGTGTAGGATTTCTGTTTAATGAATTTCTTGTCCATATTCTTGCCCATTTCTGTTTTTGTATCTTTTTCTTTTCCTAAATGATGTTTCATATTCTAAATATTTACCATATATGTTAATTTACATCTTCTCTTAGGCTCTTTACTTCTAACATTGTGGTACCTTTTATTGTAGAGATGTATGTGTCTACATAGACAATTTGACAGTTTATTTAATCATCTTGTGTTTTGTGTCTTATGATATTAAAAATACTTTCTTGCCCTAATGTAATGAGGATATTCTCTTAAATTTCCGAGATGTCTCAAGTTCTTTTTTCACATTCAGGTCTTTAAATCATTTGGAGGGTTTTTTGTGTATGATTTTTTTAAAGTCTAATTTATTTTGTATCCCTTTCCAGTGGCAACTGTTCCAATATCATGTTCAGTCCATTTTCCTATTTTCTTTGCTGGTTTTTAATGCCAAGATCAATATATGCTCGAGTAGGCTCCTGAGCTTAATATTCTTTTGCACAGATCTACTTTTCTTCTATCCCTGTAGCCACCAGTATTCTTGATTACTACATATTTATAACATCTGGTAGAACAACTCTGTGCTTCCTGATTTCTTTTTCTTAATTGTTATGTCTAATCTTGGATCTTTACTCAAGATCAAATCACTTTTTCAGTCTGTCCTTTCCCCAGGGAAAACTGTTTATGGTTTGTTTGGAAAATGACAGAATTTATAGAAAAATTCAAAAGAACTTATATCCAAAAAATATTGTCTTTATCTTTTCAAGGTGCTGTGACAAAATAATATAACTAGTGGCTTATAAACAACAGAAATTCATTTCTCACAGTTTTAAACTCTGGGAAGTCCATGATCAAGATGCCAGCCAATTCAGTGTCTGGCGAACGCCTGCTTTCTGGTTCATAGATGAAACCACCTAGCTGTGTCCTCACATGGTGGAAGGGGCAAAGGGTCTCTCTTGTGTCTCTTTTATAATGGCACTAGTCCCATTCATGAGGCTTGACCTCCGTGACCTAATTACCTCCTAAAGGCCCAGCCTCCTAATATCATTACCTTGGGACTTAGGGTTTTGACATATGAATTTGAAGGGGACACAATTATTCAGACCATAGCACTTGCTATCCATGCACTTGTGTGGCCAAATTCTTGTATTCTGTGAGTAACAATGAAGGTTACAGACATATGCATGTATCCGTTATATTTATGCCTGAGAATCTTAAAGCTTTCGTTGCCCCTGTGAATAGTGCCTTTTTATGCTATTTCATTTTCTACTTTGCCATTGTGGTTGCAGAGTAGCACTACTGATTTTTATGTTTTGGTCTTATATCCTGGCAACCTTGCTGAATTACCTAATTAGCTTTACTAGGTTTTCTATTATCTTGGATATTATATATAAATTATGTCAACTTTTTTCTCTACCCTGCTAAAACTCAGTTTCTTTGTCTTATTGCTTTCACTAGAATGTCCAGTACAGTGTTAAATGGTAGGATTGATAGCCCTTAAAGGCCAAATACCAAGAACAAAAGCATAAACAGTTGGATTGATCCAAGATTGATGGAGCAGAGAGGATTAAAGATGTCGACAAGATTCTGTATCCAACTGGACAGTGCTGATATGATGACGGTAATGATGATCATAGCCAACTTTTAATGAGTGATTGTCACTACATTTCAGAAACAGGGCTAAATATTTTATATCTGTATTGTACTTAAACCTTAAGAAAGCCACAGAGGAAGGAAACTCTTATTATCACCATCTTAGGGATGAGAAAATCAGTCCTGGCAAAGTTTAGTGGCTTGCTCATGGCCACACAGTTATCAGTGGATGGACACAGGGGCCCTAATCCAGGCTGCAGGTTCAATCCCTTAGAATCCTCAACGGTAAACCATCAACTAGTTCTTTAGCTCTATGAAGAACGGAATTAGAAGTAATGGACTTCAATTTGGGCGTAAATGGTTTTAAGCCCATTTTCACTTCTTCTTCAAGTATGTCTCTGTTTATTTTCTCTGGAGATTTTTAAAACAGATAGAAACCCGTGTTTTTTAGATTTCACTTAATAAACGATTATTGCACACCAATCATGTGACAAGCATGATAAGATAGTCAAAGATGTTATCTGTCAACATTTATTTGAAGAGATTTCAGTGTACTAAAGCAGACGAATGAGGATGTGACCAACTAATTTCAAGCAGAATTTTAAAAGTGTTACAAGTAAAAGTACAAGCAAACTGCTACCTTGGATAAAAGCCAAGGAATAGATTATATTCCTTTTTTATTTTATTTTATTTTTGGGACAGTCTCACTCTGTTGCCCAGGCTGGAGTGCAGTGGCACAATGTCGGCTCACTGTGGTCTCTACCTCCTGGGTTCAAGTGATTTTCCTGCCTTAGCCTCCCAGGTGGCTGGGATTGCAGGTGCATACCACCATGCTCAACTGATTTTTGTCTTTTTAGTAGAGATGGGGTTTCGCCATGTTGGCCAGCTTGTCTCAAACTCCTGACGTCAGGTGATCTGCCCGCCTCAACCTCCCAAAGTGCTGGGATTACAAGCGTGAGCCACCATACCCGGCTGTACATAGATTACCTTTTCAGACTGTTTTCAGTGGTGATTCTGCAATTCAGTCATTATTTTTAGGATTTTTGATTGTCTATTCACTGATTAAAAAATAAAAGGATGGAAATGAGTAAATTTATCTGGACACTTGCCCATGCACTTAATTTTTTAAATGAATAGAATAAGGAAAACAAAAAGACAGTGTACTTTCCCATTAAGTAATAATTTTGTAAAATATATTATGCCACTTCAAAGGCCAAAATACCTCAATTTAAATTTTAAAAGACCTGTGATATCACAGATATATTTAATCTCTAAATTTTAATCCTGCTATACAAAGAAAGCATCATGTTAAAAGCAGATGTGGGTGGTTCTAAGATTCATTTGCATAATTGTTAGTAATGCAGAGCAGGGTACAGGCATCAACTAGGAAATATTCTTTATAAAAGGCCTGCACTTGCACAAGCAAATCTTGGAGGAACTTCCTCTGAGTACATAAGATACCATAAAACTAAAACTAAAAATGCCCCTAAATGCAGTGAAATGAGTGAGGGAATCCATCAGCAGGTGATGTGTTCAGGGAAAGTCCAAGACATCATATTGTATAAAGTTAAGAGAATCAGATTTAAATGCTCAAAATTTTGGTCCTTTTACTTGGCTTTTCTTTAACTTTTGGGTATTCATTTTTCTAAAAATCAACATTTTAAAATTCACTTTTGAGGATTTGGGAGTAATTATGCACATGTATGGACATATTGCTTTTATTTTCTTCCCTTTGATCAGCACACATCATATACATTCTAGGAATGGTTTAACTCATGTCTCTGCATTCTGCTGGGTTGGTGCTAATTGTGAGGTGACTTTCCAAAGAATACATGGAAGTTTGACAACAGTGTATACTTGCATCATCATAAGAGCTTTATGGTCTTTAATTTTGGAAGCAACTTTTTTTCATGTGGGAAAAATAGATCTATATCCCATTTTATCTTCAACTTGATTTTTAGATAATTCTAATGTGACTAACAAGTTATGACTCATGCATTTGTTGGTCTGTAATTAATCACAGGCCTAAGATCCATCAGAAACCCACTCTTCTGTGAGATTTCCAGCAGTTGTGAACCTTATGTTCACCAATCTTCCTGCTTTACTCTTAAGGAGTGTCAAGTAATCATTGTCTGATGAGAGCAACTGAAAATAAAAACAGCACCCATGCTCTGCACGTCTCAAAATGTTTAACAACGTGATTTTTCCTTTTACACTGTTTCTATCTATTTATTTATACTACCATTACTTTGTAGAGGAGTTGATGCCTCCTGTTCTCAAACGAACAGTTTTTTGTTTTTTTGTTTTTTTTCCCGGGTGTGCTGTCTTTGTAAAACAAAGTGAGAAATTATAACATGAAAAATCCTGATAAGACTACTTTTTCTGCTGAGCTCATGCTCTGTTAAACAAATCACTGAAATGTCCATTGTTGGATTTTTATAGATTCCTCTTGAAAATTCAGAGCCAAAAACTTTTAAGAGGTTTAAGAAAAGGAATAAAAAGAAGAGAAAGTCCAATATGAAGCAAATACACTTGGGATGGAGCTGACTCAGGAAGAAGGAAGTCAAAAAAATAGAGCATTTGCAAGGAACAGTGAGAGATAACATCAGAAAGAGAGCATTGTATATGCACAGGAGCCAGGGGTGCAGAAGAACTGAACAGAAAAGTTCCCATTGCTACCTGCAGGAAAACCTTATGCTGAAGCTCATTACACAGCAGCCAATGAGTGAGAATAAGAGGAGACCAGGTGGCCACCTGGGCTGCCACAAAATATAAGGATATGGATAGAACAAAGAATGCAAAAAGTAGGCACCTAAAATAAGGCAGATTAAGAAGTGTAAGGTGGTACTTCAAATGCCAAAGAAGTACAAGTACCACTGAATAAGTACAAGTTGCTGCTGAAAGGATGTCATTAATATTTCATTAATTAATATGTCATGCATATTAATTAAATGCAACTATATATGACATAGTGATCATTATGGTTATTGTTTGTAAGAATCAATATTCTTAAGGGCATATACAATAAGACTTCTTTAGTTTCTCAGAATTTATATGATGAGATTAATCTCTGTCACATCAAGTAGATCTTCAAAGATATAACTCAATTTAAAAACCTGATACGTATAAAACAACTGAGGTTTGAATTATTTGACCAAAAAGTTTTACATCATGATTATAATGATGTTCTTGCCTGAAGATACTCCCTCCTCAATCTAGGATATAACCCAGAGCCAACAAATCCTGGTAAAAACTACTTTTCACAACTCATGCTCTATTAAAAATCCCCGATTGTTGGATTTTATAGACTCCTCTTGAAAATTCAGAGCCAAAACCTTTTAAAGGGTTTAGGAAAAGAAATATAAAGAAAAAAGAAGGAAGAGTCCAATATGAAACAAATACACTTGGAAAAAAAGAAGTCATCAGAATAGAGAGCATTTGCAAGCAACAGTGAGAGAGAGTATCAGAAAAAGAGCGTTGTGTTTGCATAGAGGGTCCATCCTCAGAGATACGTCCTCACTTTCTTTTTGATGTGTTCAAGTGAATCTCTGAAACCATGTTTAGTGTTGAGTCTATAGCAATAGAAAATCATTATAAAAATTCAATAGAATGAGATACTTTCTTTTTTTCTTTTTCTGAGACAGCGTCTTGCTTTGTCACTCAGGCTGGGGAGCAGTGGTGCAATCTTGGCTCACTGCAACTTCTGCCTCCTGGGCTTACGCGATCCTCTTACCTCAGCCTCCTGAGTAGCTGGGACCACAGATGCACACTACCATGCTCACCTAATTTTTTGTATTTTAGGTAGAGACAGGGTTTCACCATGTTTCCCAGGCTGGTCTTGAACTCCTGAGCTCAAGTGATTCATCCACCTCGGCCTCCCAAATTGCTGGGATTACAGACGTGAGCCACCTTGCCCAGCAAGATAATTAAAAATTTTTAAATGTAGGTCATGGCTAGCTAATCATAATAATTATTATACTCCTCTCTTGCTACACACAAGTCATGTCTCTCAGCCTCAGTTATCCCATCTTTAAAATGAAATATTAATAATGGCAAATTCATAAGATAGTGATGAAGATTAATGAGACAATAAGCATAGAGTATCAGAACAACTAAGCAATTTTCTAAATAAGAAATGATTCAACAAAAATTAGCTTATATTATTTTTAATTTGTCAGCTTCGTAAGTGCAGGAACCATTTCAATTTTGACTACCTTTATATATACAACCAGGTTGGTACATCAGTGCATTAGTAAATAACAGAAACTTATTATTTCTTGACTAAATAAATTATTACATGGTAAGAAATGGTTCATGACCTCAGGGTGAACACAATCAACTGAAAAAGATAAAAAATTTGACATTTACAAAAGAATGTACTTTGGTAGGCTGAAGCAGGAGGATCACTTGAGCCCAGGATTCCAAGTCCAACTTGGGCAACGTAATGAGACCCTCTCTCTAAAAAACTTTTTAAATTTTTTAAAAGAATGTACTAAATATTATAAAATGAGAAATTTGAAGCACTATGAGAAGGACTTACCTTTCTAACAATATGATGGAATATGTACTCTGAAAATCCTTTTTATAACATCACTTACAAAAATACATAGTTGAGCTGACAAAAAAATAAGGGAGCCCTTTAAAGGCCTAAATTAAGGAGGGATTTTGAATTCAGAGAGAAAATAGTTGACATCTGCCATGTGCTTCTTCCATTGCCTAGTGGCTGAGAGCTTAGATCACACATGCTCAAGGGAAAGGAAGCTGAGCCTTCTAGCTGGTAAGAGGGTCCCGAGTAAAGCAAAAACTGCTTAAGGACAATTGCTGCAAATAAATAATAAAATCAGGTGAGGTAACCACCTCAGAAAGTGAGAGGCTAAAAAAATAATCTATTTCGACCTTGGATCTCATTGAAGGAAGGAAAAACATCTCCTAGCTCTTACATCAGTGTCAATTTGAATTCACATTATCTGTGTGTTCCCCCAAACCTAAGTTCACACCTCACATAAGCACAAGAAAATCCTCTCTGGGAGAATAACCCTTACCCCAAGACTCCAAGAATTCTAACAAATGAATACCCAAAGAGCTGAGCTAACACGAGTGAGGGTCAGCAAAAGAAACAAATGACAGACTCAGACTATCAAAGATTACAGATGGTGTGTCAGGCAGTTTTGGAATGTAAAATAGACAAGTAAAATCTTCAATAAATAAAAGAGCATTCCATAAATATGAGTGGGGAGCAAGGGAACTTAGAGATACAGAGGCATCATGCCTGAAAGAAGAATGAATATAACTTATAGAAATTATTATGTGTGTGTGTGTGCACATGTGTAGTAAACATTAGCATCTTAGACACAACTGAAGAGAGAACTAGTAAAATATAGACATGAAGAAATTACCCAGAATGCAATATAAAGAGGAAAAGGATGAAAAATATGAAAGAGAGGTTAAAAGGTACATTTAATCAGAATTCCAGAAAGAATACAGAATTATAGAGAAGAGGAAATATTTTAGAACATGATTGTTAAGAAATTTCCAGAATTGAAGAGAAACAGCAGTTATCCAATTCAAGCAGCCAAATTTGTTCCAAAGTGGAGTAATAAAACGAAATCCATACACACTATAGACAAACTGTAGAACACAGAATAGTCTCATAAGAAGCCAGAGAAAATAAGCAGATAACATAAGAAAGAATGACAATTAGACTGACAATTCTTAGCAATAATGGAATATAGAAGGCTGAAATAATTATTTGAAAGTTCTGAGAGATAAATTACCAACAAGTGTAATGATATGTCTTTCAAGCACAAAAGCAAAACAACTTTGTTTTTGGTCATTCCAAAAAATAAATATTAAAAACTGAAACTAAATAATTTATTACCCAGAAATGCTCACACATGTATTTTCCTAAAAGATCTACTTAAATAAAAAGGCAAATTGCCCCAGAAAGGTTGTCTTATCTGAAGACAAAAAAGAATGATGAGCATTATTATGTAATTATAAGCAAACAGATGGAAAAAGCTAATTGTTATCGTGTTAAAAACTACTGAAAAACAATTGCAAATAAACTTTAAGAGGATTATCAGAATAAAAATGTTCTAAGAAAGAAGGAAAATTTTCTTAAAGGGGGATGTATTAGTCCATTTTTATGCTGCTGATAAAGACATCCCTGAGACTAGAAAGAAAAAGATGTTTAGTGGACTCACAGTTCCACATGGCTAGGGAGACCTCACAATCATGGTGAACGGCAAGGAGGAGCAAGTCACATCTTACTTGGATGACAGCAGGCAAAGAGAGAACTTGTGCAGGGAAACTCTCATTTTTATTTTTTTTATTTTTTCTTTATTTTATTTTTTTTTGAGACGGAGTCTCGCTCTGTTGCCCAGGCTGGAGTGCAGTGTCCGGATCTCAGCTCACTGCAAGCTCCACCTCCCGGGTTTACGCCATTCTCCTGCCTCAGCTTCCCGAGTAGCTGGGACTACAGGCGCCCACCACCGCGCCCGGCTAGTTTTTTTGTATTTTTTTTTTTTTAGTAGAGACGGGGTTTCACCGTGTTAGCCAGGATGGTCTCGATCTCCTGACCTCGTGATCCACCCATCTCGGCCTCCCAAAGTGCTGGGATTACAGGCTTGAGCCACCGCGCCCGGCCGAAACTCTCATTTTTAAAACCATCAGATCTCATGAGACTTATTCACCATCACAAGAACAGCACAGGAAAGACCCACCCCCATAATTCAGTCAGCTCCTACCATGACACATGGGAATTGTGGGAGTTACAATTCAGGATGAGATTTGGGTGATGACACAGCCAAACCATATCAGAAGATCTGAGATACAAGAAAGTATGATGAATAGATAAATCTAAACAAATGTTGACTATAAATAATTGAAAATTATATTTAATTTGCATATAATTAATACAATTAAAAAGCAAGACAACAGCGTATCAGTTGTTGATAGTGGTGGTGATTAAAGTTGTGTTCAAATGTCCTTGTATTATTCCAAAAGTGGGTAAATATACTGATTAAACTGTATTGAGTTGTGTATGCATATTAGAAATTAGAGTAAGCACTAAATTATAGAGTTCAAGACTGCAATTCCAAAACTAGCAGACAGAAAAGCTAAGAAGAGGGGGAAAAACCTAATTAGCTCAAAAAGATGAAAAGGAGAAATTTTTTAAAAGCACGAATATACTGTTAACCAAGTGAGTGAAAATTGGCTACATACTTGAATTAAAAGACAAAGAATGACAGATAATACATTTTAACTAACAATATTATGGCTTATAAGCAACCCACTTAAAAATATAACACATTAATATTAAAAATAAAATTGTGAGAAAATAACTACCAAGAAAACAAACCAAAGGGAGCTGATACAGCTTTAAAATCAGATGAAATAAAGTTTAAGATCATGAAAAACATTGTCATAGATAAAGAGGGTTAATACATAAAGTAAAACGTTAGAAGTTGGCAGAACTACAAGAAGAAACTGGCAGATCTCATCTGCTAAGAAGTAGAAGGTAAGTTAATGCATCCTAGGCAGTACAAGGAAGATTTTTCAGAAAAGATGAGACCTGTATTGGAACTCAAAGGTGCGGAAGCTGGCAAAATAAATAGGGTAGAATTGATAAATATCAGAAAACAAGTTTACAAAAGCAGAGAACATAGCATTTCTGAGAAACTGCAAGTGCTTTAATATGACTCTGTGCACAGAGGGCTGGTAATAATGAGTAAATGAAGAACTAGCATACTAGTTTTATGCACTGTTAGACTTTATCTTGGGGGCCGGGCGCGGTGGCTCAAGCCTGTAATCCCAGCACTTTGGGAGGCCGAGACGGGCGGATCACGAGGTCAGGAGATCGAGACCATCCTGGCTAACACGGTGAAACCCCGTCTCTACTAAAATATACAAAAAATTAGCCGGGCGAGATGGCGGGCGCCTGTAGTCCCAGCTACTCGGGAGGCTGAGGCGAGAGAATGGCGTAAACCCGGGAGGCGGAGCTTGCAGTGAGCTGAGATCCGGCCACTGCACTCCAGCCTGGGCGACAGAGCGAGACTCCGTCTCAAAAAAAAAAAAAAAAAAAAAAAAAAAAAGAAAAATGCGGAAAATCACTGAAGAACCTTAAGCAGACAAGAGTCATAGTCAAATTTTACTTTGAGACCGATAATTCTGGTGGTGCTGAGCATAATGGCTTACAAGGGATCCGGACTGCATTTGTGATGAACCATACATGTTTCTGGTCTCAGAGTTGGAGAACCATAAAGTAGCAACAATGACTATAAAATCAAACATCAGTCCACATGATCTGGGCCTTACTGCTCTTTGTAATGCCCAGATAATAAGATTCCAGTTCCACTAAGTGTTAGTGAATACCCATCACTTGGCCAAATATAGGGATGTCTCACTTTTCCGCCAGGTTGCATTCCTGAATAGTCCTTCATTCACATTTTTTAAGTTAGTTAATATTTATTGTGCAAACTACTACTTCCAAGCATACTTTTGTAGGCACTGGGAATACAGCAGTGGGCAGAAGAAAAAATTCCCTTCCTTCATGGAGCCCACATTCTGTATGTACATCTGTGTGTCTGTGTCTCTGCGTGTTTGTATATACATAGGAAGATACAGACAATAAACATTCCACATAAGTAAATTATATAGGACATTAGAGAGTAATAAATACTATGGAAAAATAAAAGAGAGTAAGGGAGATGGAGAGTGCCTAAACAAAGAAAAGATTATGATTTTTAGGTGTCATGAGGGAACCTTGCTAAGGAAATATCTGAACTAGGACTTGAATGCAGTGAGGAATAAACCATGCAAATATTGAATGAACAGTATTCCAGGCAGCAGCAACAATAAAGTTAAAGACCCTGGAGTGTGATTGTGCCTGGTGTGTTGAAGAACATCAAGGAGGTCACTGTGGCTGGAACAGAATGAGGCAGAGGGGGAACAGAATGAGGCAGATGGGAAACAGATTAGATAGGACCTTGGAGCCTTGGGAGCCACTGGGAAGCTTTGATCAGGGAGTTGGTCAACAGCGTATAACTGATGCATTTATAGTGTGTGTTAGGAATAGCCTGAGATGTATTCAAGTAAACACTTACATTCCCCCTTCACCTTCCACCCTCCTTTCTTGCCATCTCTGATTATTGAAGGTATAAAATGAAGCAGTACCACCAAGGCCATGGTAAGAGAAACAAACTCACTTTGACTCAGTATCTGCTATGTGCTAAGCGCCATGCTAGAAACTATACTTTCATCTCAATTCAGCAGCAAAATCAGTCTATCAGGTTTCAGTGGCACAAAGAGAACACAGAAATATTTTAGTCAATTACCAAATGGTAAGCTATAATTTTTTAATAAGTACCCCCTGCATAAAGAAAAGATAAATGTTTAAGTTGGTGGATTTCTGAATTACTCTGATTTGATCATTATACATTATATGAATGTATCAAAATATCGCATGTACCTAGAAAATATGTACATCCATTATGTATCAATAATAATTTTTTAAAAGCTCCCAATCCCTCTCGAACATTTGCTAAGGGCACTGTGGCTGTTTGCAGCCCTATATGCAGAAACCTCCATGAACATGTAGGGTACAAGGCAGAGAAAACTGAGTTCAGTCAGAGCTGAATGGTGCCTGGAATGTGCCCAGCCTCCCAAGAAGATGTCTGCTTACCCTCAGCGAGCGGTCACAGTACCCTCTGCCCAGGAGGGCAGGATTAGCTTTGAAGCAGGGTTCTTTATTTCCCTTTTTAGAAAGGCTCTGTTGAAACATAATTGATACATTTAAAATTGCACATATTTAATATACACATTTTGATGAGTTCGGACATATGTACATACTTGTGATACCATCTCCATAATCAGCGTACTAAGCATATTCATCACCCGTCAAAATTACCTTGTGTTATTTTGTGGTTTGATTTTGTTTTGTGATAAGAGCACTTAACATGAGCTCCAGCCTCATACTTCAAAGGGTACGATACCTTATTGTTAACTATAGGTACTATATTGTACAGCAGATCTCTAGAACTTATTCATCTGGTATGACTGAAACTATATAGGGTTTTTCATTTCTGTGGCAACTCTCTATATGAAAGAGCTCTTTGTGAGGGAAGTTATTAGACTGCATTAAAACAAGTCATTGAGAATAGCAGTGGGGTTGTGGTGTGTGGCAGTGGCTGCTGCTATGGGAGGTTGTGTGCCTGGTGGTCACGAATTGTGCCACCACTGGCACCATTTGAGAATGATGGAATACTAGGACACACCAGGATCAAAAACATCTTGCCAAGGTTCTTATTCTTGATGGAAATAGATTCGTATTTCATAAATTATCAGATAAAAACCTTTGTGTCTTAACTAAAAGTAAAGTGGGGGTGCCAGTGACAAGCTTTGCAAAACCCCCACATCACATAAGCACAACATATCAGAAGACAGTTGAAAGAATTGTGAACATCAAGATTGACACCAAACATCTGGCCCTTGTAAATGTAGCCCTCCCAAGGGAATTCTAGTAATTGGAATGGAATGAACTCTATCCAAGTATCTGCAAAACTCCTAAATGAGATTAACAAATCATTGTCCACTGTTGTGGAAGAATTTTGGGAAATGGGAAAGGTGCTGGAAGACTAGAGACAGACAAATTTTATTGCTGATTCTACTATGTTAGGGAATTTCAAGAGCCAACAAGCTTCACATTGATCAAAAGCAATATTCTAGAATGAATTTAATAGGTGGGTATATGAGTACTTTGAAAAGCAAGTGTCCTTGGGATCCTGTATATGCTCACCAATAACAAATCACGTTACTCTTACTTTAATTCCTTGTTTGACAGATTTACTATGTCCATAACACTAGTATTGCACAGTGAAATCCAGATTTCAGTAGTTGACGAAATCTAACCTGAAAGTCTTCAGAAAATGTTCATTTATTCAATTCTACACATTGAGTATGTGTAAATGGTTGGATGACCATACTCAAAAAGTGTCAATTCAGGTATTCTAGAGAATTATCAATATATGAATAAAGATATGTGGATAAAGGATCCTTCATACCCAGATAATCTATGATTTTAATACTCTTACCTGATTGCTATCACTGTTAACCATGGCTAAAAAGCCTAGAAAAAAGGTGACAAATTAAAGTGATTTAAAGAAAACACTATGTAACTAAAATTGCCTGTTCCATATGCCCCCCAAAATGGTTACATAATCTACAGTCATGTAATTAATGCCTCAAAAATAAGGGAGTTGCATAATTTATGCAATGTTAGAATTCAGTGCCACCTAAGGTGCAACTCTACCATCTTGTTTAATCCTTTCTAAAATAAAGAAATATATAAACATATACTGATTTTAGATGCTAAATTTTAAAACAAAAATATAATCACTATTATCAAGCAAGATTACTCTAGAATCCCTTATCATCCATTCTCCATTTACTCAAAAATCTGATAGTAATCTAGAAGGCAGGAAGGCTTGAATGTCCACACATTTGGATATAGGCTTTCAGAGGCTCTCAGATCTGGGATTATAGTAATTACTGCTGTGTTAACAACACCATGAATACTACACTTTATGGTCAATTTAAAGGAAACTTAGGGTCATTTTTACTGTGTGTAATGGTATATCTTTCTCATTAGATTTAGAGCCTAATCCCCATGTAAGAGGCTACTCGCATTTGCATTAGCTATATATACACTATCACAGAATGATGGACAAAGATTTCTCTCTCCCCTCAAAAAGGAAAACTATTAGCATTTACTGAGTGCTTGCTAGAAGAGCATCATTTTAGGATCTCTAAGTACTTTAGTTAAAACATAGAACCTTCCTTCAGGAAGGTCAGAACTCATCTCCACCAGGAGCAACACTTTATGCACAACAGAAAGTTCCTGTTCTTAGGTTCTTACTGCTCTAGGTTATCTTAGACTGGTCTAGTAGATCTAAAATAGGTCAGGTTTGATTAGATAATTTGTAGTGCCTCAATTGGTCAGAGCCCTTGACAATACATAGGTCTTCCCTAGTTTTGAGGATGAACATTGCTAACTCACACTTGTGATGAAAGTTCACCCAGATCCCTGTAGCAAACTATGCCAGTGGCTTTACTACAGAGGTACCTCTCTGGCAGATTTGGAGATTTCAAGCAAATGTATCAAACCCTAATGTGCTATGACAGGAGGATTTCCTCCCCCAATCATAAGTAGAAATGCCTGGGAGCTATTATTCAATAGGAAACAAAGCTCCTTCAGCTGAAAAGCAATTTGCAGACTGACACTCCTGCTACAGCAATTTTTATCATGAGTTTGTACTTTGAATGGAACCTACCTTAAAAAAAAAGACAATGTAATATCCTGGATGTTCCAGATGTTGAAACAGAACATTCATAGCAGAAAGTATCAGTTTTCGGAAGCTCTTCTGCTCTGAATTAAAATACCTGAGTTAGGTTTTGTTGTTGTTGTTGTTGTTGTTGTTGTTTTTTCCTGTTTAAACAAGAAAAAAGTATAGTACCCATAACAAATTATATTGTTTATCAGTCATATAAGCCCATAAAGCAGAACCATATGAATACAGTCCCTGTAAAGTTATTGTGGGAAAAAAATAGACATATGGACATCCCGGGGGAAGAGGCGGCCATGTTCATTTTCCATTTGCCTACCCCAGAACATTCCGTATTGTGTAAAATTTTTCCATGCATGCGCATCTCCAAAAATGAAAATAAGAATTATAAAACAGCTTTGTGAGCATGGTGCCAGCAGAAGAGTACGGTAGGGCTGGATGCATAATCAACCTTTTCGACGTAAGGACTGCTGGCAAGCAGTGTGGGCCAGCACAGCACACGGAAAGCTGAGAAGCGGCCATAGATACACTGGAGACTGGAGACTTCTCTGACCTAGGCTGCACTGAGATGTATGCATCAGGCTATTGTGCTTTTTTTTTTAAATACTAATTCTAGACATTTTTTTCTTTGTAAAATAAGGTTATCAAAAAGAGGAGCAAAGAATGTTTCCACCAGTTTGTGAGTGTATGGCAATGGGCAGGAAACCTGGCTGTCTTCAACAGAAAGGGAGTGGGAACCACCAGGAGATTGGAAGAGATGCTTTTGCAGGGAGCTTGAGAGAAAATTTTGACACACATCTTCCCCAACCTAATCTGCAATGCAATGCTTTAGGAGAGCTGGGCACCATGTTAAAATCTGGTTAAACTAAATATTGTACTGTTACTGTTTTCTTCTCTTGGTAAACACTGACTTGGTAAGAAAAAATGATATCCTTTGTATATGAATTTGTTCTCCCAGTAATAATAATGGATTTGGAGCTATTTTTCCACACCATTTTTGCTGCCCAGGCAGATATTATCAAGCCAGCTCACTAAGCTTACATGAGTAATCCACGAACATTCATTTATTTAATAAATTTTAATTAAGCATCTACTCTATGCCAGGCACAGTGCTTGGTACAATCACGATAGAAATATTGCTTCTACTCCAAGCTCCTGCTTATTTAAACTATATCAGGGAGGCCTAGCTTTCCCAGGTCATCCTGGGGCCCTAAACCCACAGCTCCTAGCAGGGATTCTCATCCTTTCTGATGTTCTAATACTATATAATTAGGTATATAATTAGGTACTGTGAACAACCTTCACTCCTAAAAGAATGATTAGTTTGTTTGCCCTATACATTAACTTGAAAATAATTTGGTGTAGAACTTTATAGTAGACTTCAGGATAACTTAAAACATTCCTAAATACTGAAATCTAAACAACCATTCTGCAAGAGCAACTTTTCTGGGCCCTTTTAACATTTGTCATCTCTATTGACTCAAATGAGTCAAAGTAATTATTCTGACACTTGAAATTTTACCTTTAACGTTTCCTAGGAAACATAGCTTATACTCACCTCTACACTTCTTGTGGGTTCATTTAAAGAGGAAGTAATCTGGAAAACAGCCATGAATAACAGAATTACCTAGTACCTTGATGTTTTCTCATTTCTCTGCAGGCATTCAGCCCAACAGCTGTCGCTGTACTTCTATAGGAACTTAGTTCTTGTATGGCAACTTGAGTGGCATCAAGCTCTGATATAAGGTCATAACATCTTTTTTTGAAATAATATGCAAATTTTTCCAAGAGGTTATGTCTCAAGTTTCTATTCTAAAAGCAAGAAAAGTCACAAAACAAATTTCTTTGTAGATCAAATATTAAGAGGTGAAGAAAATTAATTTCCCTCTGGCTTTTGTCTTGGTTGACAATTCTTCTGGGATAAGGTTGATTATTTTTGTGATTCCTCATGAAGACTGTCAGCTCTGCCTGATTAACTGAAAACTAGCACAAAAGATTGTATAATGAACATTATTCATATGAAATTATTCCTTTTAGAGGCTAAATAAGAAAATTTGCCTTACATAGAGGGAAATTTGGCACTCTATGTTGGTTGTCTTACTTTGATTACCAAAAATCACTTTTTGAATCCTGTATGATAACTCCCACATTTTAGACTAGCAATTGATCTCAGAGGGAGTAAATAACATGGCCACACAACTATTATGTGGTCAGACAAGGATTTGAGTGCGGTAATTATTAACTGGGAGTCTCCACGAGCACGTGTGCGCACACACACACACACACACACACAAGCCTCAGTTCCACACGTTCTGATTCAGTAGTTTTAGGGTGGAGCCCCAGTAATCCCAGCACTTTGAGAGGCTGAGACAGGTGGATCACGAGGTCAGGAGATGGAGAGACCATCCTGGCTAACACGGTGAAACCCTGTCTCTACTAAAAAAAATTTTAAAAATAAAATAATAAAATAAAATTAGCCAGGCATGGTGGCAGGCGCCTGTAGTCCCAGCTACTTGGGAGGCTGAGGCAGGAGAATGGTGTGAACCCAGGAGGCAGAGCTTGCAGTGAGCGGAGATCGTGCCACTGCACTCCAGCCTAGGCAACAGAGCGAGACTCCGTCTCAAAAAAAAAAAAAAAAAAAAAAAACGCTCCATAGGTGATTTGTATGCTTATCCCAGTTGAGAACCACTACCCAATATGCTACTTCAGCTTTAGAAGGGCTGTGAAATGACAAGAATGCTCCCCAAAACATCTGATTAACAATTTAAAAACATGCCATTGATAACATGATTTTTTAAAATAGGACCTTTTGAAGGAAAAGAAGAAAGGGTGCAGTCATATGGATTCTTTAAGGAAAAAGAAACAAGAACAACACGGGTTAGCAGGAACATTAAGTAACACTTTAAATTAGGCATTACCATGTACAGTATAATGAACTCAATTTCTGAGTTGTTTAACCACTGAGGAATATGTATAATGTATATTCAACATGTATATTAGAGTCAACATATATATTATATATAACATATACTATATATATTCAACATATATATAACTTACCCATAATAGGCCTAATGCATTTATTTAATGTTCATGTATATTAAAACTGTTAGTCTTTTTAAAGAATGGAAAAAGGACTTTAGAGGCTTTTCTCTTACATCCAAAGTGGTATATATTAATTCTCAAGGGATTTATAAAGTATTACAGGTCAGAAAGTCTTTGTGTCTATTCCAGAAAATGAAATTACTTACTAGAAATTTCAGTGAGATCTTTACTAGATGGATTGGACAAGTTCTAAGAGATTTGGACATTGTAGAAGGATTTTTTTAATTTTAAAACAATGTGCCTAAGTCACAAAACTTAATAGTCTCAAAATAGACAATGGATTGAGTTCCAAAAGTTTATTTCTTAGCAAGTCTATTAAATTATAACAAAGTTATGTACAAATTATAATAAAGTACCTAATGAGAGTTTGTAAAGGAGGTCACAATGTAGTTGAAATGTCATATAGTTGCCTTGAAAAATGCTTGAAAATAATACTTCTATACTTATTTAACAGTATTTAAACCAAGTCTTTAATTGAGTAGCCATAGTAGGTATAAAAGCACTGTTGGAAATGGCAGACAAAAAGCAAGTTTTAACTTTGCATGTTGACTGTACCCTAAAGGTACCCTATGTGGATTATTTACTTAGTAAATTGTGTTAATCATGATCTCCATTAAATGTTTAGAAGAAGATTATTGAAGAAAAACAAAAAGAAATATCAACTTGTAAAAAAAAAATTTTTAAAGTAGTGGGTCTCAAATTTCAATTACCAAGAAACTGAAGAGTTTATGTAAAATGCACATTCCATGCTGTAATTGCAGATTCAGACTCAGAAGGTCAGATATTAGAAATTTTATATTTCTAATACACAGTAAGAAGCACTAAAAATTTGTCCATAACTGTACTGCTTTTTGCTTGTCCCAGTATAATTTTTAATAACACCCACTCCCAGTCTCAGTGTACTTATTCGGATGATAAATTATGGTCAACGGAGGTTTAGAGTACGTAGAATTCTCTAAAGTCTTCCAAGCTGTAAAAAGTGCCGCTCCTAGAATTGGTAGGACTCCCTGCCACCCTAAAGTCACTGGTACTTTGCTGTGTGGTACTTTGCTGAGAGATGGTGGTACAGAGCCATCTCTCAAAAACTCATAGAAAACGCAAGTATTGTTGAAACCACTCCAAAAGAGGTCTCCTTTGGTGTTTTCTTACTAGAGAATCCTGAGTCCTGGTTTTTTGTTGGTTGGTTGGTTTGGTTGGTTGGTTGGTTGGTTTTTTGTTTGTTTCTTCTAGTAAATTCTTATCTACCATGTTCTCATATTACAGTCATCTTAGGAGGTCATTCCGAGAAACATGAAAAGCAAGAATAAGAGCCCCAACATAGAAAACAAAACATATTTGGGTAACGGCGGGAAGAGCAGAGTACTCCAGGCATAGAAGGAGAAAGAAGGCAAAAGTGCAGATTGGACCACTTTGGGGCACAGGATAATGGGGGGAAAAATTGTTATTACGTGGCTCCTGTGATGGAAATTATTAGGAAAAAAATTATTAAAAAATGAGGGTCCAGCAGGGCAAGGTGGCTTACATCTGTAATCCCAGCACTTTGGGAGGCCGAGGTTTGTAGATCACTTGAGGTCAGGAGTTTGAGACCAGCCTGGCCAACATGGTGAAACCCCATCTCTACTAAAAATACAAAAAAATTAGCCAGGCGTGGTGGCACACACTTGTAATCCCAGCTTCTTGGGAAGGTGAAGCAGGAGGATCACTTGAACCGGGGAGGCAGCTGTGGTGGGGAGCCGAGATTGTACCCCCACATTCCAGCATGGGCAACAGAATGAGACTCTGTCTCAAGAAGACAAACAAAAAAATGAGGGTTACTCAGAGATGAAACTTTTCTTAACTTTTTCTTGGTTAACTAAGAGAACACATATGAAAATACTTGGCAAACAATACTTACGAACCATTTTCAGGGTCAAGGATGTCTCAAAAAAAAAAAAAATGGAACCAAGAGAAGAAATAGCGAAAGAAAGGGCAAAAAGGAGGATAGGAAGTATGCAAGCTGTGGCTCCATTAGGACAGGCCTGGAAGTGAGGAAGGGGAGGACCACAGCCTAAAATCATGGCTTTGTTGGGAATGGGGGCCAGTGGAAGGGAAATATTTCTAAAACTAATTTTAAGAGTAAATGAACTCCCTAGAAAATATTTTTGTCTTACAATTGATACTGTGCTTCTTCTTAAAAAAAAAACGGGGGGGGTGGTATCTATTCTCTCTACACTTCCCAAATCCTGTCAGTCCTATTCATACTACCAAAACTGACCAAGGCAGGAATGGTTTTCTTGAATATTTTGTTCATCTTCCATGACAGATGTAGTTCAGGTACTAAAAGTTTGCTATTTAATTAATATTCAGGCAAAATACATTTTCTATTTGTTAATGAACAATGGCACATGAGGGGAAAATGTCTGTATACATGAGGGAGAAATGTTTGTGTAATGAGATTTTTTTTTTTTAATTTTACTTTAAGTTCCAGGATACATGTGCAGAGCATCAGGTTTGTTACATAGGTATATGTGTGCCACGGTGATTGGCTGCATCTATCAACCCATCCATGAGGTTTTAAGCCCTGCATGCATTAGCTTTTTGTCCTGATGTTCTTCCTCCCCTCGCCACCCTCACCCCCTCGCAATAGGCCCCAGTGTGTGTTGTTCCCCTCTCTGTGTCCCTGTGTTCTCATTGTTCAACTCCCACTTATGAGTGGGAACATGTGGTGTTTGGTTTTCTGTTCCTGCGTTAGTTTGCTGAGAATGATGGCTTCCAGCTTCATCCATGTCCCTGCAAAGGACATGATCTCATTCCTTTTTATGGCTGCACAGTATTCCATGGTATATAATTTACCACATTTCTTTATCCAGTCTATCATCGATGAGCATTTGGGTTGGTTCCATGTCTTTCCTATTGTGAATAGTGCTGCAATAACCATAAGTGTGCGTGTATCTTTATAACAGAAAGATTTATAATCCTTTGGGTATATACCCAGTAATGGGATTGCTGGGTCAAATGTCATTTCTGGTTCTAGATCCTTGAGGAATTGCCACACTGTGTTCCATAATGGTTGAACTAATTTACACTCCCACCAACAGTGTAAAAGCATTCCTATTTCTCCACAGCCTCTCCAGCATCTGTTGTTTCTTGATTTTTTAATAATCGCCATTCTGGCTGGCATGAGATGGCATCTCATGTGGTTTTGATCTGCATTTCTCTAATGGTCAGTGATGCTGAGCTTATTTTCATGTTTGTTGGCTGCATAAATGCATTTTTTTGAGAAGTATCTGTTCATGTCCTTTGCCCACTTTTTGATGGGGCTCTTTGTTTTTTTCTTGTAAATTAGTTGAAGTTCCTTGTAAATTCTGGATATTAGACCTTTGTCAGATGGGTAGATTGCAAAGATTTTCTCCCATTATGTAGATTGCCTATTCACTCTGATGATAGTTCCTTCTGCTCTGCGGAAGACTGAGACATTATTGAACAGATAATTTCATGGCCTGATATTTCATTTACATTTTAACAAAAAGATTTTCTCCTGATATTCTGTTTTATTCAAAAGTCATTTCTAATAACCATATACTGTTCCAACTTCTACATGTACCAATATTTCCCAGCAACCATCATCCATTCTTGATACATTTAAGATTCTTTTTCTCTCAAATATTGCTGTGCATAGGATTTTCCTTCTCTCAGATCATTTACTAATGATAGAATCATAAGAGTATGATTACTGAGTCAAGCAATATGAGTAGTTTTGAGGAGCATGGTACATATTTCCAAACTACTTGAAAATAGATTTATACACACATTCTGCACTACATAAAATTTTTATCTCAAATTTAATTATTTTGATAATAAAATATATTTATTTTTCTTAATTTACTTTCGTTTACTTATTAGGTCAAACATATTTACCCATATTTTCTCTTTCTTTGAGGTTTTCTTTTTTTGTTTTTATTTTTCCATAGTTTATAGGGGTACAGGTGGTGCTTGATTACATGAGTGAGTTCTTTAGTGCTGATTTGTGAGATTTTGGTGTACCCATCACCAGAACAGTATACACTTCACCCTATTTGCAGTCTTTTATCCCTCACCCCCCTCCCACCCTTCCCACCAAGTCCCCAAAATCCACTGTATGGTTTTTTTGTGTGTTTCGTTTTTTTTTTTTTTTTGAGACAGAGTCTCACTCTGTCGCCCAGGCTGGAGTGCAGTGGCGTGATCTCGGCTCACTGCAATCTCCACCTCCCAGGTTCAAGTGATTCTCCTGCCTCAACCTCCTGAGTAGCTGGGATTATAGGCATGGACCACCACATCTGGCTACTTTTTGTATTTTTAGTAGAGATGGGGTTTCACCATGTTGGTCAGGCTGGTCTCAAACTCCTGACTTCATGATCCACCCACCTCAGCCTCCCAAAGTGCTGGGATTACAGGCATGAGCCACTGTGCCTGGCCTATTGTATCATTCTTATGCATTTGTGTCCTCATAGCTTAGCTCCCACATATCAGTGAGAACATATGATGACTGGTTTTCCATTCCTGAGTTACTTCACTTGGAATAATAGTCTCCAATCTCATCCAGATCACTGTGAATGCCATGAATTCATTCCTTCTTATGTCTGAGTATATATATATATTCCATCATATTATATATATTCCATCATATATATATTCCATCATATATATATTCCATCATATATATATTCTATCATATATATATTCCATCATATATATATATTCCATCATATATATATTCCATCATATATATATTCTATCATATATATATTCCATCATATATATATACATATATTCCATCATACATATATATTCCATCATACATATATTCCATCATATATATATATATAAACAGTTTCTTTGTTCACTGTTGATTGATGGGCATTTGGGTTGGTTCCACAATTTTGCAGTTGTGAATTGTGCCACTATAAACATGCATGTGCAAGTATCCTTTTCGTATAATGGTTTCTTTTCCTCTGGGTAGATAACCAGTAGTGGAATTGCTGAATCAAATAGTGGTTCTGCTTTTAGTTCTTTAAGAAATCTCCACACTGCTTTCCATAGTGTTGTACTAGTTTATATTCTCACCAGCAGTATAGAAGTGTTCCCTCATCACTGCATCCACACCAACACCTACTGTTTTTTTTATTTTTTTATTGTGGCCATTCTTGTAGGAGTAAGGTGGTATTACATTGTGGTTTTAATTTGCATCCCCTGATTATTAGTGATTTTGAGCATTTGTTCATATGTTTGTTGGCCATTTGCATATGTTCTTTTGAGAATTATCTATTCATGTCCTTAGCCCATTTTTTGATGGGATTTATTTTTCTTGCTGATTTCTTTGAGTTTGTTGTAGATTCTGGATATTAGTTCTTTGTCAGATGTATAGATTGTGAAGATTTTCTTCCGTTCTGTGGGTTATCTGTTTATTCTGCTTACTGTTCCTTTTGCTATGCAAAAGCTCTTTAGTTTAATTAAGTCCCAGCTATTTATCTCTGTTTTTATTGCATTTGCTTTTGGCTTCTTGGTAATGAAATCCTTGCCTAAGCCAATGTCTAGAAGGGTTTTTCCAATGTTATGTTCTAGAATTTTTAGAGTTTCAGGTCCTAGATTTAAGTCCTTAATCAATCTTGAATTGATTTTTGTATAAGGTGAGAGACGAGGATCCAATTTCATTCTCCTACATGTGGCTAGCCAATTATTCCAGCACCATTTGTTGAATAGGGTGTCCTTTCCCCACTTCATGTTTTTGTTTGCTTTGTCAAAGATCAGTTAGTTGTAAGTATCTGGGTTTATTTCTGTGTTCTCTATTCTGTTCCGTTGGTCTATGTGCCTATTTTTTTTATTATTATTATACTTCAAGTTCTAGGGTACATGTGCATAACGTACAGGTTTGTTACATATGTATACTTGTGCCATGTTGGTGTGCTGCACCCATCAACTCGTCAGCACCCATCAATTCATCATTTATATCATGTATAACTCCCCAATGCAATCCCTCCCCCCTCCCCCCTCCCCATGATAGGCCCCAGTGTGTGATGTTCCCCTTTTTTTATACCAGTACCATGCTGTCTTGGTGACTATGGCCTTATAGTATAGTTTGAAATCAGTTTATTCTGCTTACTGTTCCTTTTGCTATGCAAAAGCTCTTTAGTTTAATTAAGTCCCAGCTATTTATCTCTGTTTTTATTGCATTTGCTTTTGGCTTCTTGGTAATGAAATCCTTGCCTAAGCCAATGTCTAGAAGGGTTTTTCCAATGTTATGTTCTAGAATTTTTAGAGTTTCAGGTCCTAGATTTAAGTCCTTAATCAATCTTGAATTGATTTTTGTATAAGGTGAGAGACGAGGATCCAATTTCATTCTCCTCCAGATGCCTCCAGATTTGTTCTTTTGGCTTAGTCTTGCTTTGGCTATGTGGGCTCTTTTCTGGTTCCATATGAATTTTATCATTGTTTTTTCTGATTCTGTGAAGAATGATGGTGATATTTTGATGGAAATTGCATTGAATTTGTGGATTGCTTTTGGCAGTATGGTCGTTTTCACAATATTGATTCTACCCATCCATGAGCACGGAATGTGTTTTCATTTGTGTGTGTCATCTATGATTTCTTTCAGCAGTATTTCATAATTTTCCTTGTAGAAGTCTTTCACCTCCTTGGTTAGGTATATTCATAAGTAGTTTTTTTTGCAGCTATTGTAAAAGGGGTTGAGTTCCTGATTTGATTTTCAGCTTGGTCGCTGTTGGTATACAGAAGAGCTACTGATTTGTGTACATTAATTTTGTATCTGGAAACGTTGCTGAATTCTTTTATCATTCTAATAGCTTTCTGGAGAAGTCTTTAGGGTTTTCAAGGTAAACGAGCACACCATCAGCAAACAGATGATCATGTGATTCTGGTTTTTAATTCTGTTTATGTGGTGAATCACATTTATTGACTTCTGTATGTTAAACCATCCTTGCACCCCAGTATGAAACCCACTTGATCATAGAGGACTATCTTTTTGATATGTTGTTGGATTTGAGTAGCTAGTATTTTGTTAAGGATTTTAGCATCTATGTGCATCAGGGATTTGGGTGTGTAGTTTTCTTTTTTGGTTATGTCCTTTCCTGGTTTGGGTATTAGGGTGATACTGGCTTCATAAAATGATGTAGGGAGGGTTCCCTCTTTCTCTATGTTGTGAAATAGTGTCAACAGGATTGGTACCAATTGTTCTTTGAATGTCGGGTATAGTTCTGCTGTGAATATAATGGTCTGGTCCAGGACTTTTTTTGTTGGTATTTTTTAAATTATTATTTCAATATCACTGCTTGTTATTGGTGTGTTCAGGGTAGCTAATTCTTCCTGCTTTAAGCTGGGGGGGGGTTGTATCTTTCCTTCTCTTCTAGGTTTTCCATTTTATGTGCGTAAAGGTGTTTATAGTAACCTTGAATGATCTTTTGTATTTCCTTGGTGTCAGCTGTAATACCTCCCGTTTCATTTCTTCTTGAGCTTATTTGGGTTCTCTCTCTTCTTTTCTTGGTTAATCTTGCTAATGGTCTATAATTTGAGTTATCTTTTCAAAGAACCAGCTTTTTGTTTCATTTATCTTTTGTAATTTTTTTGTTTCAAATTCATTTAGTTCTGCTACGATTTTGGTTATTTCCTTTTTTCTGCTAAGTTTGGGTTTGGTTTGCTCTTGTTTCTCTAGTTCCTTGAGGTGTGACCTTAGATTGTCAGTTTGTGTTCTTACAGTATTTTTGATGAAGGCGTTTAGGGCTATGAACTTTCCTATTACCACTGCCTTGGCTGTATCCCAGAGATTTTGATAGGTTGTGTCAGTATTGTCGTTCAAGTCAAAGAATTTTTTAATTTCCATCTTGCTTTCATTTTTGACCCACTGATCATTCAGGACCAGGTTATTCAATTTCCATTAGTTTAGTTTCACTGGATACAAAATTCTTGGCTTATAATTGTTTTGTTTGAAGAGGCTGAAGACTGGGCTCCAGTCCCTTCTAGTTTGTAGGATTTCTGCTGAGAAATCTGCTGTTAATCTAATAGATTTTCCTTTATAGATTACCTGGTGCTTTTGTCTCACAGCTTTTGAGATACTTTCCTTCATCTTAATTAACTTTAGATAACCTGATGACAATGTGCCTAGGCAATGATCTTGCATGGTTTTGAAGGTTCCTTTTGGAGTTGATTTCCAGTTTTACTCCACTGTGGTCTGAGTGCTTGATATCTAGCTGAGTGCTTGATATAATTTCAATTTTCTTAAATTTATTGAGGCTTGTTTTGTGGCCTATCATATGGTCTACCTTGGAGACAGTTCCATGCACTGTTGAATAGAACATGTATTCTGCAGTTGTTGGATGGAATGTTCTGTATGTATCTGTTAAATCCATTTCTTCCAAGGTATACTTTAAATCCATTATTTCTTTGTTGACTTTCTTTCTTGATGACCTGTCTAGTGCTATCAGTGGAGTATTGAAATCCCCCACTATTATTTTGTTGCTGTCTATCTCATTTCTTAGGTCTATTAGTAATTGTTTTACAAATTTGCAAGCTCTAGCGTTAAGTCCTTATATGTTTAGGACTATGATATTTTCCTGTTGGACAAGGCCTTTCACCATTATATAATGTCCCTCTTTGTCTTTTTTAACTGCTGTTGCTTTAAAGTTTGTTCTGTCTGATACAAGAATAGCTTTAAATGTGTTTTGTCTGATGTAAGAATAGCTCGTTTTTGGTGTCCATTTCATGAAATGCCTTTTTCCATGCCTTTACTCTAAGTTTAATGGTCCTTACGTAGACGAGTGTCTTGAAGGCAGCAGATAGTTGGTTGGTGAATTCTTATCCATGCTGCAGTTTTGTATCTTTTAAGTGGAGCATTTAGGCCATTTACATTCAATGTTAGTATTGAGATGTGAGGTGCCATTGCATTCATCATGCTATTTGTTGCCTGTGTACCTTGGTTTTTTGTTTTGTTTTTTTAATTGTATTTTTGTTTTATAGGTCCTGCGAGATTTATGCTTTAAAGAGGTTCTCTTTTGATGTGTTTCAAGGATTTGTTTCAAGATTTAGAGCTCCTTGTAGCAGTTCTTGTAGTGGTGGCTACTAGTGGTGAATTCTCTCAGCATTTGTTTGTCTGAAAAAGACTATCTTTCCTTCATATATGAAGCTTAGTTTCACTGGATACAAAATTCTTGGCTGATAATTGTTTTGTTTGAAGAGGCTGAAGATTGGGCTCCAGTCCCTTCTAGTTTGTAGGATTTCTGCTGAGAAATCTGCTGTTAATCTAATAGATTTTCCTTTATAGATTACCTGGTGCTTTTGTCTCACAGCTTTTGAGATACTTTCCTTCATCTTAATTAACTTTAGATAACCTGATGACAATGTGCCTAGGCAATGATCTTTTTGCAATGAATTTCCAAGGTGTTCTTTGTGCTTCTTTTTTTCTATGTCTAGTTCTCTAGCAAGGCTGGGGAAGTTTTCCTCAATTATTCCCCCAAATATGTTTTCCAAACATTTAGGTTTCTCTTCTCCCTCAGTAATGCCAATTATTTTTAGGTTTGGTCATTTAACATAATCTCAGACTTCTTGGAGGCTTTGTTTATATTTTCTTATTCTTTTTTCTTTGTCTTTGTTGGACTGGGTTAATTCAAAGGGAAGGACCATCAGGTGGGGGCAGGGCTAGGCAGTCTGAGTTCAGACTCTCCTTGGGCAGGCCTTACTGCCGCTGCTGTGGGGGATGGGGGTGAGGTTTCCAGATTAATACAGTTATGTAGGTAGGAGGATTATGGCTACCTCTGCTGAGTCAGGCAGGTTGTCAGGGAAGTGGGGGAAAGCCTGCAGTCACAGGCCTCACCCAGCTTCTATGCAATCTGAAGGGCCAGTCTCACTCCCACCATGCCCCTGCTAGCAGCACCCAGTCTGTTTCCAGGCAGTGTGCAAGCAGGGCTGAGAAATTGCCCCAGGCTACCTGCCTCTCAGCTGCAAAAGAAAGTAGGGCATTAGTTCTTCTCCTGCCTGTGGAGTCTGCACGTTGGATTTGCACCCTCCTCTCAGTTCTGGCCAGGAGGCTTCTTGACCAGTTCAAATTGTTACAAACTTCACCTGGAGATTTCCTTTTCCCTGTGGTGTTTTTCCCGTGCCCCTGGCCACCTTCCTGAAGGGTCCCTGTGGTGCCAGGCAGTGATGGCCTGCTTGGAGACCCAGTGAGCTCCCAGGGCCTTTCCCACTGCTTCCTCTAACCCTGTATTTCACTCAGCTCTCTAAATTGACTCAGCTTCAGGTAAGGTCAGAATCTTCACCTGTAAACTAGACCTTTAGTTTCCCCAGTAGGGATGTGTGTTCAGGGGTGGAGGATCTCCCTTTCCCACTTCCACATTTGGGCACACACACTATTTGGGGTGTCTTCCAGGTCCTGCAGGAACAACCCACTTCCTTCAGAGGGTCGGTAGGTCCATTCGAGTTTCCTGATTTATTCCTGCAGTTGCTCTGGGGCAAAAATTCAAGATATAAGCCTCCACACACTGCTCCATCCATCAGAGTTGGGGCTGCAGTCTAGTCCTGCCTCTCTTCTGCCATGATGGATTCTTTTCTTTCTGAAGTTTTCTGGTTATGTTATTATCTATTTACTAGTTGGGGTCATGTTTTTCTTAAAGATTATAAGAAATCTTGTAGTCAATGACTGCCATATTTTTGACCATGCTTTTTTTTTTCCGCCTAGACTATAGGGTGCCTTTTAGATTTTAGTGTATTCCTTTGAATCACATAAGAATTTCAAATATTTCTTACTTTTACTCTGTTGTTTTGTACATGCTTATAAAAGTCCACCTCCTGAGAGGAGGGAGAGGATCAGAAAAGTTACTGTTGGATACTAGGCTTAGTACCTGGGTGATGAAATAGTCAGTACAACAAACTCCTATGACACAAGTTTACCTGTATAACAAACTTGCACATGCACCCCTGAACCTAAGGTAAAATTTTAAATAAATAAATAATAAAAGTCCATCTTCAAATTGATTTCCTATAACTAATCATTTATATTTTTATTTAGACTGTTTGGAGCTTTATTATTTATATCTAGCCCCAGTATATATGGAATTTATTTTTGGTTAATGCTGTAGTACAAAGACTTCACATTATTTTCTCTTTATGAATAGCCACTTGTCCTACAATTTATTAATCCTTCCTTTCTCTATTATGAGAATTGTGGCTATTTCTTTTACTATAAGTAAAACGAGCTTGGTGTTTATTTCCTCCTAGGCTATCTCCTTTTCTTCTTTCACATTCCTATCAATCATATGACATGACAGACCATCTTAACTATTATACCTTATGTTTTTATTAAAAATAAACTTTCAACACAGTTTATGACAAGTCAATATAAATGATTTTACTTTACTTGGAGAAGAGATTCTCACCAATCTTCATCTGCAAAATAGGTTAGCTGAGGTTTCTAAGCAGTCTAGTAAAGACTTTTTATAAAAATGAGTTTGGATACTTTTTTTAATGAGAAGGAGGTCACTTAAAAGATGTAATGTTCCAAATCCACATCGTTAAGAGAATAAAAACTTAGTGGTGCCTTTTTCTGTTAATTATTTCTAACAACCTATCATGCTGTGACACCAGTGAAGATATAGGCTTTTTCTTTTCCTAAGAAATTAGCACATACAATGAACCATGACAAGTAATTATCATAACCCTTGAAATTTTAATATATAGGAACATTGCCACAGTGTTATTTTTAGACAGATCTCCTAAATTGCTTTCTAATAGTCTTTCTATGACATATACCTTGAAAATGTGGAACATTTCAAAAGAGCTCAAATACACAGAAATAGAAAATGAAAGAGTGGTTACCACAGGTGGAGAGAGGGAGAACACAGGGAGGTGTACACCAAAGGATACAAAATAGCAGATATGTAGGATGAACAAGTCTAGAGATCCAATATACAACATGAGAACTAAAGTTAATAAAATTGTGTTGTGCTTGGAATTTTTGTTAAACAAGTAGATTTTGCTGCTCTTGTCACAAAAAAAGTAATTATGTGAGATGATAGATATGTTCATCTTCTTCACTATAGTAACCCTTTTGCTATCTATATGTATCCCATAACATCATTTTGTAAAACTCAAATATGAACAATAAAATTTGTAATTTGTAATTTTGATCTTTATTTTCCCCGAGACATTTAAAAATATGTCAAGGAATATACCTCATCCACTGGCAGATTTTTCATATCCATTTAACTATGCCTCCAGAGAGCACTTATTAACAGAAGCTAAACATATGGACCTTCTAAAATTAAGAAAACCTTTTTGGAACTTGAAAAGACTTTTGAATAGGGCTAGAAGCAACAAGCCGTAGTGAATTATTCAAAACCAGGATATCAAAGAAATGGAGGAAGTAATTTCGTGCTGTAGAAGCAAAGCTCTGTAAATTGATATGTGATGATATTCAAGATAGTTTAATTTGGTAGCCTGGAAGAGAATCAAATGAATTGAAAAAATTATTATAAATATTTCTCTTTTTTTTTTTTTTTTTTTTTTTTTTTGAGACGGAGTCTCGCTCTGTCGCCCAGGCTGGAGTGCAGTGGCCGGATCTCAGCTCACTGCAAGCTCCGCCTCCCGGGTTTACGCCATTCTCCTGCCTCAGCCTCCCGAGTAGCTGGGACTACAGGCGCCCGCCATCTCGCCCGGCTAATTTTTTGTATATTTTTTAGTAGAGACGGGGTTTCACCGTGTTAGCCAGGATGGTCTCGATCTCCTGACCTCGTGATCCGCCCGTCTCGGCCTCCCAAAGTGCTGGGATTACAGGCTTGAGCCACCGCGCCCGGCCTATTATAAATATTTCTATCTTCTTTTTTAAAATTAAAGATATCTGCTAATTTAAATATGCCACCTGTGCTTTACTCCAGTGTTCAAATTTCTTTTTATAAATTGCAAAAAATGCATCTAATTTTATAAATATTCCTCATTCTCTACAATTAAAAATATATGCATATAATTTAATATTCTTATGAAATCAAATATCTAAAATAGAAAAATCCTAACGCAGACCTTACTTTATGATCATCTTTGTGATATTCTAAATCCTCGGATGTTTTAAACTTGAAACAATGGGGAAGTTTTCAAATAAAAGATCTTATTTCACTTGAAAGAAAAATGTAGGTGTAAGGGGAAAAGTTTTAGGTAATAAGATTGAATGGCTGTGAGAAATAGACAAAAACTGATAGTGTTCTCTAGAGAAAATAGCTTTGGGGCAGACAGAAGAGAAATGAGGTGTGATACTGAGTGAAGTTTTAAAAATAAAGAAAACAAAGCAATTATAGCAGAGAAAGAACAAGAATTAAAGAGAAAATTTAATCAGAGGATAACATGTGACGAGTCCCCAAACTATTTTCTTGATCAATATGATGGGAAATTAAGCATTAGAGTAAATTCTTCCAAAGTGAGAATAATGATCTTTGACCAACATTAGCTTGTTTCCATGGATAGAGGCTAGGATAAGGTAATGTTGTAGTGGTTTAGGTGGGGAGACAGTCTGCACTGAGGCTCTGGTCCAGAGCTGGGACCTTAAGAACCATGATGAGAGCTAAGCAGTTCAAGAGGATGTTTTCCAGAACTCTTGAACGCTAATGGAAACCCAAAGACTGGAAGCAACAATGTTCAAAGATAAGACCCTCACTCATCGTGTGCCTATTGGGAGGTTCCGTAGCTTCCTAATATAGAAGACAGGATTCGAAGCATATACCTAAAGGAATATCTGGGAGATTTCTAAATTAATGGACTGACTGTATCTAAGGCAGAAAATATAATGTTTCAAACTGATAATCACAGGCAATTTTACATTAAGTGATATTAAAGATTTAGGACATCCTCTCAGCCAAACTTTAAACATCAACCCACATTTACTGGATAAAACAAAATGTGATAATCAGTGAGAACAGTTCCAGGTTGTTCCTTACTCTTGAATGTGACAGACTTTCTTTAATGTGGAGTTATATAGCCATTAATAAAATGAAGTCATCCCTTTATCAAAATATATGCATCCCTTTATCAAATGCAACTCAGTTATATTTTTTTACTTGAATTGCATGACTACAAACACATTACTGCCACCAGTTTGTGAATACACCTAAATCACAGGAATACTATTTAACCATAATAATAATCTGATTATTATTTATAATACTAAGCTCTAGGATTCATTATGATTTTATTTCCACAAATTTCCAAGGAAATGCCAAATTATTAAGTTTAGAGCTGGACAGGACCCTTAAGTTGAATTCTTTTAACCTTCTCATCTTATAGTTGAGGAAATAAAATGATACCATTTACATTTGTTCAGTGTTAACACAGTGAGGGGTAGAAAAGGAAACATCTGCCAGTGCATATGCTTATATTGAATATTATAAGAATTACATTTTTACTACTGCTTCCTATGGACCGTTCTCTTACCTATCATTCTTTACCTGATTAGCTATTAGTATGTGGACATTCATAAACCTAAACCCTTTCAAATATAATAACTCTTACAGAATGGAAAGGTAGGGGTGTGTGTGTGTGTGTGTGTGTGTGTGTATGTGTGTGTCTGATAAATTATTGACTTATGTGTACTATTCTTTTTTTTTTTTTTTTTTTGAGACGGAGTCTCGCTCTGTCACCCAGGCTGGGGTTTTACCCATACTTTATCACCTCTTACCTGGACCTCCTTCTCTTCTAACTCAAATACCTTGCACTCTAAATTTTGTTGCTGTGTCTCTGGATAACTTCATAAAGAAGAAGCTGAAAGAGGATAAAAGTGAACATAAATATCAATTTATATATAAAGTGGGAAGCATGAATGTGACTTCCTACTCACTCTATGAGCAGCACTGAAGCAGGTACAGGGATTTATCAGCTTCATGTCAGCTGACCACCACAAGAAGCCATAAGTGGAAGATACATGTTGTCTTAGACACTTGCAAGGGAGGATAAGTGAGAGAGAGGCCTGAGCAAAGCAGCTCACACACAGAGCCTGTGCCCATGACTCCAGATGAAGCCAAGGTCAGGCTGTGAACAGCTCTGTTAGCTATACTAACCAAGAAGTTTTTAACTTTATCCCAAGGTCAATGGAAAGCCGATGAAGGCTTTAAAGCAAGAAAATGACAAGACGAGATTTATGTTTTGGAAGAATCCTCCTGGCTTAAATGTAAGGAATGGAGAAAGAGTGGTGCAAAGGACAGGATGTTTATGACACCCACCCCCAAATTTGTGTTGAAATTCTAACTCCCAATGTGATGGTATTGAGAGGTTGGGCCTTTGGAAGGTAATTAGGCCATTAGGGTGGAGCCCTGATGAATATTATTAATGTCCTTACAAAAAGAAGCCAGAGAACTAGCTAGCCTCTCTTTCCACCATGTGAGGATACAATAAGAAGTTGGTAGTCTGCAACTCGGAAGGGGGCCTCACCAGAACCCCACCATTCTGACACCCTGATCTTAGACTTTCATCCTCTAGAACTGAGAGAAGTAAATTTCCATCATTTATAAGTCACCAGTTTATAGTACTTTGTTACAGCAGCCCAAACTGACTAAGACAAGTGGGAAGGGGCTGAGTAGTAAGACTAATGCCTAGAATAGTGCCTGGCAAATAGGAGATGACAGATGAATAACTGCTGAGTATGTATGACAGCAGAGAAACCAATTATGATGCTGTTGAGAAATCCAGGCAGGAAAAGGCATCACTGGGGCCAGCATGGTAGCTGTCACTGAGTGTGCATTAGGATTAAGTGTCTAATGCAAGTGTGCAGAACTAAGGACATCCTATGTTTTTGTGGTGTGCCCAAATCCAGAGTAAAGACAACGTTTTTTATTTTGTTTACCAAGATAGCATTTTACTTTTAGCAGTTTTTCTTCTTTAAAGATGTTGTACTCTTTCACCACTAAAGTTGCATTACTTCTGAACTGGCAGTTTTGCTGATGGCTTCTGTGGTCTGGAGGCTTGCCCATTTATTTTCTGATTTCCCCTTTGGCAGTGCACATTTCTGCTCTCATTCTTCACTGCAAGGTTCAAATATATAAGCGTTCTAGTTACTAACAACCAAGAGATGAAGAGATTGGGGGATACAAGTACAAGAGTAAGCAGATGCATACCTGATGAGTTCTTAGAGTGTTTCCCTTAATCAATGTTATTGTCATCCCAAATGTTGACAGGTCAAGCTTAGATAGGATCCAGTATACTCACTTTCACTGAAAATAGTTAATTACTTGGAGGGCATTATGTGTAGTGGCAGTACAGGGCTATGGACATATGGGCAAGTCAAAAAGAAACTTAATCGGCATATTAATTCATAACTTCTTCATAGTAAGCATCGATGGATTAGATCTGTTTACTAAATTTATGGATACTTCCACTAGAGAATGAAGTTTTTCACCTCCTTGTTAATCCAGGGTCCTCCTTGCTTAGTTTCAGAGCTGTTTGTGATTTACCGGCACTGGCAACTACTGTTTTCCTTTTCAGTTGATTTATCAGAGAGGTTTCTAGCCTTGTGTAATGCAAAATGCTCAGGCTTTGTTACCATACTAATTTGGGTTTAAATTTAAGTCATGGAATATTTTAGCTTGGTGACCATGGGCAAGTTGTCAAATTTTTCTGAGTCTGGCATTCTCCTAGTATAATAATCACAATCCTGAAGAAGTGCTTGATGAGTTTAATTTGATTATTTATGTTCTGTTAAGTCTAGCACAATGCTAGACACATAAAAGGAATGAATCTTCATGACCGTTGTATCAAATAAAAATGTTCTCCAATGCTATCTTTGTTGTATTTAAAAACATTAGGTAGGCTAGAAATATTTTTAAATAGAAGCTCAGAGATAATCACACTGGTGTTATTTGAATTCTATATTATTATGTGGAAGACTTCATTAACTTCCTTTAAAAGGACATGGGGACCTTTCAGAGGGCAGAAGGTGGGAGGTGGGAGAGGATCAGGAGAAATAACTAATGGGTACTAGGCTTAATACTTGGGTTATGAAATAATCTGTTCAACAAACCCCCATGACACAAGTTTACCTATGTAACAAACCTGCATGTGTACCCCTGAACTTAAAATGAAAGTTTTTTTTAATGGTGCATACTTCTTCATTCTCACTTATGATATATACATTAAGCCTAATTTAATTTAGATAAAAATAAAAACTCAAAGTATTTGAGATAATAGCTTGAAATTTTAGGTGTGTCTTTCCAATTTCTATTTTTTCACCACAAGTAGATTTCAGTAAGATTTTAATCAATGGCAGTGTTGATGCTAAACAAGACTGGGGAACTCTCAAGACCTAAAATACATCTTCAAGGCCACTAGATCGTCATGAGAGTTTAAGGTAGTAAGTGGCACCATGGCAACGTAACTATTCCCCAGAGCAGTGGTTCCCGTTTGTATTCTGAGGACCAATGGGAGACTTTGAGTTGTGGCAAGGCGTGCGTGAGTCCATGGGTCCACTGTTGACTGAAGAAAATCAGTATTATGTATCCTACATATATATGTAGCTGCTTCTCAAAAGTATACAGACACTATTATGATTAGAAAAATACAAGTTCATTCCAATGCATTACTGCATTTCAGTAGTGTTTTGTTATTTGTTTTCTTAACCAACAGTTGTGTAAAGTCTATCTGTTCTCATGTGAAACCTTTAGACATTTTAAACAGTGTAGGGGAAGGAAACATCTTGTCTTCCCATCTTAAAGTGATGGCTGAGGCCCCTGTAAGAAAATATAGATTAACAAGGAAAGCTTACAGATCCGTTTAATGTAAGTTTTCATGACATGAGCGCCTTCATAAAGAAATGAAACAGGTAAAGTTGTGTATTTATGCTTAGGTTTGATAAAGAGTGGACAGTCCTGAGAAATATGATTGGAGGACAAAAGGGAATGACCTAATGGTAACAAACTGGGGGAACTTAGCAAGGCATATTTGTTCAGATTCTTCTCTGGGTCTGTGTGTCATGAAAGATAAGGATGTTCCTTTCCTCCAGGTATGGTGAGGGCACCTCTGGAATGAGCATCTTATGACCTGCTTCAGGGGATATAAGGGAGGGAAAGGTAAGACTGACCTTGCTTCTTAGGCTGTTTTGTCAAATGCCAAGGTGATATACTTTGGGGTAGAATGTCCTGAACCCCCACCAGTGGAGTCCTTGTATTTGAATGTCAGAGGTTTGGATTTATTCATATGGGCATAACAACTTTGAATAAAGAAACCATGGCATATGCGGATAGAATCTAGAGTGCTTACTCAGTTTAAGCTGGGGAAGAAAGTAATGAGGAACTTGATAAAAGAGAATAATACCAGTACTAGATAAAAGCTATGAAGGATACATGGGCTTATTTCCTTGGTGAGGGAAAGGGAAGCAAGATGATTTTTAGCCTGCCAATGTTTTAATTGATTAAACTACCTGAAGGGAGTACTTTAGGTAGCAAAGCTCAACAAAGGGCTATCTTTCACAAGCAGGCCACCCTGTGAACTCAACTTCTTCAGTGCCAATAAGGAGGACTGGTCTCATGCTTCAAGGTTCCAGCTTCCCCCTGACACCTCTACCATACCATAGGGTTCTCTGTTGCCCATTTTAGATGTGAAAATATAAATTTAAATTTAAAACAAGGAATAAATTAAACAAGAAAACTCCCATTGCTATGACAAAAGAATCTTCAAGGCCTCAAAGAGCTAAAGAGTAGATCTTGGTTTCTTTGCTAAGGAGCTTGTCTTATGAGGCTAAGTTGATGGAGGGCTTTCTAGCCACCGGTGGCCATGGAAGAGCCATTGGCTGGATCCTTACATTCAGGTCTCAAGCCAGGGGGCTCAGGCAGTAATGTATTATACCTGGGGTGGAGGGGGAGCCTTTGGAAGAATGCAAGCCCAGCAAGTATCCTAGTCAAAGGAAACATGCAAAATCCAGACCAAAAAAAAACACTTCTGGCTGTCTATGGCTCTCTTCACCTCTCAGTAGAGAAGGTTGCTTTTCTATGGCCCTGCACTTTCAAAAAAGATTTAGAGGGGAAGTTACAAGAATAATACAAGAACCAGAATATAGAACCTGTTAATTTAAAAAAAGATAAACAGATTGAGGTTCTTTAGTCAAGAGAAGAGATGCCAAAAGGAACATCTTAATGATGGCTTTTTAGCAAAAAGTAAAAAATAAAAATAAAAAATGCTGCAGTGAAAATGCAGATCTATTTTTTTCCACTGAGGCAAAATAAGAAGTAGCCAGAGTTGGCAACAAGATATATTTAGATTAGACATGAGGAAAGACTTCTCAGTTATAAGGGATGTCTATTCTAATTATAAAGGGTATATAGCTTGACTGCTTATACGGTCTGGCTTCAAGGATATTTTACCTCTTATTTTTAAAAGCTTAAATAACTATTGATTCTTTTCTCCCAAATAAAAGGGTTCATGCTGTTTGTTCTTTAAAAAAAAAAAACACAACAAAGAATCCCCAAAAAATGATCAAATGGCTTCCATAGTGAGTAATTTTCCTAAATTTTTCCCAAATAAATAATCCTTAAATCTCCCCAAAAATAGCAGATTCCATCTTAAATATTTAAATTTTAGAAAATGTTGTTTTTAATGAGAAATGTATTTGTCTATGCTAAGAACTTAAAGATTTAAAGTATAGCAGACTTTTTCCTGTGTGACGTGTGCCTCACCTATACACACACACATAATCACACACAATCACACACACACACAGGCACACTGACTAAACTTTAAGTATTGTCAAAAAAAAATCTCCATCCAATAGAAAATGACAAGTGCATTTCTTGTATGTCTGTTTTCACATCCAATCTTGTGTAGTTATTTATGTAAGATCTTGTACTTGAATATTAACACATAAAAATGAATCCGGCTTGAAATGTTAAGATTCATGAAGGACATAGATGCTACTAAAAATCATAATCAGTACCAAAATTCTCACCTAAACTAGAATTTCTTGTGCAAGCAGAGCCTCACACATGAATTTGCTAGTTGAATTCTTTCCTAGACTGTGGATATTAGGCAGCTTTGGTTTTTATCTCAGATAGATAATCTTGGGGAATTGAGACATTACTGTAGAAGTGGTCTTTTGGAGAAAATTCATTTTTAATGGTAAATTATTAAAAACAGAGCTCTTTTATGTGACAGTGACAGCGTGGAAACATTGGTACTTTCTATGGCAGCAACTTCTCATTTTATGTATTTTTCCCAGCCACTTTATTATTTACACAGGTTTAGCAATAGGTATTAATTCCTCATACAAAGTAAAAACAATTCTGGTTTCACACCAAGCATTATATGGTCATAACCAGTAACTACCAGATACTGTGCCTGCTTTGAAATATTTAAGATTTGGTTGATATTAGCTTATGCTCTCTAAGACTTTTCAGGAGAATAGACCAAAAGAAAATCTAAGCAAGCCAGAGGGGAATAAAAAATAGGAATGGTGATGATGATAGAGAGAAGCAGATTACTGTGAGATGCCAGCTCACTTCACTCCCCCTTACAAACAGTTGTGCAAGTACCTCTGCTTCCTAAGCACTATTAGAGAAGAAAAGCATGTTTGTATTCAGCCTGATTATTCCATCCGTGGATCTTAGCAGTAAAACCTTCTCGAGTCTGAAAGAGAGAACATTTTTCCTATTGTCAGTTCCATGGGGATAGAATTGAATTCTTCCCTTTCATATCTCATCGTTAAGTAAATTCAAAACGTTTTCCTATATAACTACAGTCTTCTGTAATATTTTATTTAATAATTGATTTTATTTACAAAAAAAATTTAAAAAGTTTACTTGCGGGGCCATTTCTGCCTCTGGCAATGATGTTTCCAAATGTGGAATGATGCCTCTACGATGTAGCCTCAAGTATTGGAAGTTTCAACTTCTGCAATCACTTGCAGGGCAGATTTGAGGGGGGCTGAGTAGACCCTGTACTGAAATACCCACCTAGAGAGATGTCTAATACTTCCACATGAATGCTCATTTTCTTGTCCTCTTCCTGTATCATAAACATATTCCCTGGCCATGGAGGAATAAGGCATCAGTGTTCTTATACATCCGCAAGAATGAGTTCTCTGTCCCAGAAGAGAAGCCAGACAACTGGAGAGGAGTTCAGGGTGCTGAAGGGAGATCTGATGCAGGGAAGAGTTAGGGAGCAGACAGTCCTCAAAATTTCATCTGCTGCTGCTTATCTTCTATGGCGTGTGGTAGAAATAAGTTAGATTGAATAAATCTCGAGAAAGCATTAAACCAGAAAAAAATACCAATTCTTATTTCACCTTTACTTTCCCTTTTCTGTTGTAAATTTGAAATATTTTTAAAAGTATGAATGTAATAACACTGTAAGATATGAAAAAGCTTTTTGTTAAACTGAGACCATCAAGAACCTACAAAGAACTTAATCTGGAACAGATTCTGGGGGATTTAGGAGCCCCCCATTTTTTTCTGTTCTTTTTTTTTTTTTTTTTTTTTTTGAGATGGAGTCTTACTCTGTCTCCAGGCTGGAGTGCAGTGGCATGATCTTGGCTCACTGCAACCTCCACCTCCCGGGTTCAAGCGATTCTCTTGCCTCAACCTCCTGAGTAGCTGAGACTACAGGAGCATGCCACCATGCCCAGCAAATTTTTGTATTTTTAGTAGAGACGGGGTTTCACCATATTGGCCAGGATGGTCTCGATCTCTTGGCCTCGTGATCCGCCTGCCTCGGCTTCCCAAAGTGCTGAGATTACAGGCATGAGTCACCATGGACGGCCAGGAGCTCCCTTTTCATAACGTGTTTTGCCCTGGCAAGGAAGGACATGCCCAAGAAGCCTGCTGCCCACTCCCTCCCACTCCACCCTTCAAGTTACTATGCCCTGGATCAGGATTTCTCAACGTCAGCACTATTGACATTTGGGCCAGGTGATTCTTTTCTGGGGGGGCTGTCCTGTGCCTTGTAGGATGTTTAGCATCCTTACAGTCTGCCCACTAGATGCAATAGCACCCTGCACCCCTTAGTTGTAACAACCAAAAATGTCTCCAGATATTGCCAAATATTCCTGGGAAGGGTGTGAGGGCCAGGGGGAACAAACTGTATCCAGCTGAGAACCATTGATCTAGATGAAACTTTCCAAACTGAGTTCCCTGTGTCACTATGCCCCATAAAAATGTGGCCTCTTGGGAAATGGTGCATGCTTTCTTCTCTCTTAAGGATTCCTGCTGCACAGTAGCATATTAGAATCTCTTAAAGTCCAGCTTGTCTTTGTTTAAACTCCTACCAAATTTATTTAAGTATGGGACCCCTGTTTTTCAGTACTGTCAATCAGTACTTTGTGGAACTCTTTGTCCTTGAAGCACTCTGCATTGCCTTGGACTGAGAGAGCCTAGTATAATGGACAATTCTGTTTATATTAATTGTTCATGTGCTCAAAAGTCTCCGAACATGAAAGTTATCATTTTTGTGAACGTGTCTCAAGATCATGAGAGAGAGGTCTTTATATGAGGAAAGGCACATTTTATTTCTCCAGGACCTTGAACATTTAGGGGAAAGTCAGAGTGATAGAGAAAAGGACAGAGGTGACAGAAAAGTTCCTAATTAGAATTTCAAAGGAAATTGAGGGCTGGCTGACCTTACCTTCCTTTCCCCTCCAGAAAATCAAGCCAAACCAATCAATACAATGAGAGGGAGATAAATGGCAATTCCTGGCCTAGAGAGCCACCAAATAAAATGTTTGGGTCCTATCTACTAATTGGGGGCCCCTATGCTGTATATGTTTCTATGATACTATAATATGTTAGGGTGAAAGAATGAAAGTCATGCAAACAAGCTGAAGTAAACAAGCAGAAGTATTGAAAAAGAAAGTTGTATGAAGTCCACATTTATGAAGACTAGAGCTAGAAAGAGAAAATTTCAGGAGCTGAAGTGCTGCCTTCTCTTCTCCACTCTTGCCTTATCTTCTCTCCTCTTCTTTCCTTTTCTCTCCTTTTGTTCTCCTTTCTCTCCCTCCCCCCTACTTCCCATTCCCTCCCCTTCCCTTCCCCGCCAACTTCCTAATGGTTTCAGTTCTCATAATTTCAGTTAGCACATGACTTTGTGACTTTGTTGTGCTCTAGGGCTGACTTTGGCCCTGATTCTAGATGGCTTTTTCCCAAAATGACTTGATCGTTCATAGCCAACCAATGGACTAGGTGGCCTTGGATCAGGTGTTTGCCTCTGGTCCAGTCATCTGAAGCCAAGGAAAGATGGGGCAGGCACAAAATAAATTAGAGGATCACCTCGACTACTCATTCAGCAGGCTGTAAGGACAAAGGCAGCTCTTGAAGTCATGGGAGAGACAGAAACATCAAAACATAGCTATTGCCACCTATGCTGTGTATAGTTTAAGCAGTAGTAGTCGCATAAACAACAACAGTAATAATAGCATTACTGAGTGGCTGAGTGCTAACAATAAATATGTCAGGTACTTTTCTAAATGTTTTTTGGTAATACACTCATCTTATTCTCAAAACAAATCTATGGGTTAGATATAGTTATATGTTCTATTTTTCAGATGAGGAAACAGAGGACTGAAGTTCAGTTCCCAAAATCAAGCAGCTGATAGATGGTGCAGCCAGGATTCAAACCTAGGCATCTGGCTCACAGTCTATGCTCTTAGTTAATCTGCTAAACTCCCTTTCTGAAAAAAAAATTAATAATAATAATCAGAATGTAAAAAATACAACTTCAGGAAATTAGATGCCTAGATTTTGGCAAACTGTTCTGGGTGGGCTTGCATTTCAGAAAAAGTATCAGCCAATATTGAAGGAAGCCTGCCTTTGGTTATAGACCAATCATGTCATTTGTCTCTGACTTTCCATGCCCAAGATGGATGTGTTCTTCGAGAGCTCACTAGTAATTTACTCCACTTAGGGTTTGTCATTGCTTGGAGCCAAGAGCCTAAGCCCAGCAACTGTACAGTACAATCCAGAGCTGGGGCCTGGCTGCTCACCAAAAGTGTCTTGCAGCGGCACTGCCTCTACCTCCATCTCATAAGAGAGTGGGGCCAGGCACAGTGGTTCACACCTGAAATTCCAGCACTTTAAGAGGCCAAGGTGGGCGGACCTGAGGTCAGGAGTTTGAGACCAGCCTGGCCAGCATGGTGAAACCCCATCTCTACTAAAAACACAAAAATTAGCCAAGCGGGTGCCTCTGATTCCAGCTATTCGGGAGGCTGAGGCAAGGGAATCGCTTGAACCCGGGAGGCAGATGTTGCAGTGAGCCAAGATCACCACTTTACTCCAGCCTGGACAACAGAGCGGAACACTGTATCAAAAAAAAGGGGGGAGGGGGATTCTGCCTGTCTCCTCACTTCCAGTGAGTCTGTCCATCTGTGTTATAAGATGTACCTCTCTGCTTTATTGGTAAACCAAAAGAATGATTTGATCCCTTTAAATATAGTAGAGTGTTCTGAGCCAGAGTGTTGGAATACGCATCTAAGATGATCCATGACCCTACGCAGATCACATATACTCCCCATAGCTTGCTCTATTATTAATAGGTGGCCATTAAAGCCTTTTTCTGAAGACTTCTGCCACTCAGGTGTTATTTCAGAATCAGGAAACTCTAACCTTTAACATTTTCCTGACATTTATTTGAGTGAAGAAAAAGCCTGACGCTCTTATTTTTCTATGTTCTACATTTTTGCTCAGAATAATGTTAATGGTCTGTCTTTTAAAAATATTTTTTTTTACTAAATCTCAGCTAATCCTTTTTATGTGTGTATTTTGTCTGATTTTCTAAGTATAGTGGTTTTGCTACACGCTAAAATGTGGATGGATCAACCATCTTCTTTAACTAGGTAGTCAAGGGGTTCTGCTTGCTACCACAGCACTTACCTGGCTTCAGTAGATATAATCTTAGGCTGTACACTTGAGTTGCATTCAGTTGGGAACAAAAATTACCTTAAATGTTCTTCCTTATGTATTTAATTAAACTCAATTCAACAGACATTTATTGGACCACCGGAAACATGAAGAAACACTGTGATACTGCCCTAGTGAACTCAAAGAAAAGTAAAACAAAGCCCTGCCAGAAAGGGGCTTATTGTCTAGTGGGCTGAAGGGATAGAGGAGGAGACAGACTACAACAAGAGTTAGAGTAAGCAGCCCCAAGTTCCATGTTAAGATTGACCTCATAACATGGGGAATAATATACATGTTATAAAATCAGTATAGCCATGCTGCTTGAGTTGAAAGGAAACAGCAGTAAGATTCAATTAGAAATGAATAGGAAATACTTCATTAGAGGACACTGTGCAGGAAGTATAGTTAGGAGAACCAGATGTCAAATATATGAAGAAAGACACAAAAATAAGAATACATATGGCAAGTTTAGAAAATAATGTGAAGGTTGATTGGGCTCAACAGCACGTTTGGTGTGAGTAGAAGGTGAGCAAGAATTAGTTGAGCAGGGGCATTTCTGGAAAGCCCAAGTATGTAGTGAGTGGCAAAGAGCAAAATAGTGGTGTACTGGGGAGTTTTGGGGAGTAGACAGGAGTATCAGTGTTTGAATCCTGGCGCTGCTACTTACTAGTTGTATGACCTTGCTTGCATGAGAGATTCTCTTTGAGCTTCAGTTTCCTCCTCAGTAAAACGGGGAAGAAAAAAATAAGAGAATCTACTTTACCAGGTTATTGCAATAGTTGCCTCAGCTAAACCATTTTAAGTTCTTTGTAGGCACTCGATAAGTATTTATTAATAAGTACTCATAATAAGTACTCCAAATTTGTTGACTAATCTTTGTTCTAGAGTCTTGAAGTGGACATTTTTGACAGAAAATTTCCCAGTGGACCAAAACAAAGCTGGGTGTCAGTAATTCATAACTCATTAAATCACTGAACCTAAACCCAATTTGGCTTTATGATCTGAATATATTAACTTTGTCAGTTAAGGATGCAAAGGAAAATTTAAGACATGTGGCTCCCTCAACTTGAAATTCTTGATACAGTTAATGAATGTTCTTCCAAAAAAGGTTGTGGGTGGGGGAGAAAAGGGCCAAGAAAATCCATTTACTTACAGCTTTTGGTGGTATGTAACCAGCAATTCATTCAAACGATATCAGAGGTACTATCCCCAGTTCTGTATTAAGACCAACTTCATATTTGTGGACATATTTTATGTATAAATGTCCTAAGGAATCTAAACATATAGCAAACAGTTAATCCTCATGGATAAAGGAGAATATAATTTTATTGTCTGTGCTTTAGCTCTCTGTTATGTAATACTCTACTTTTTATACAATCTTTATTATTTAATTTTATTTTTCAATTGAGAAATAATATTGTATATACTTACAGATTACAACATGATTTTTGACATATGTATACACTGTGGCATGACTAAATCAAGATAATTAACATATCCTATACCTCATTTTTTAACCTCATTTATTAAATATAAGAATATTTAAAGTCTGCTCTCAGTAATTTTCAAGTATGCAGTACATTGTTGTTAATCATAGTTACTGTTATCCACAATAGATCTCCTCAGCTTATGCCTCCTGTCTAACTGAAAAGTTGTATACTCTGACCAACATCTCCCCATATCCCTCTCACCAGTCCCTAGTAACCACAATTCTACTCTCTACTTCTATGTTTTTAACTTTTTCAAATTCCATGTAAAAATGAGATCATGCGGTATTTGTCTTTCTATGCCTGGTTTATTTCACTTAACATAGTGTCCTCCAGTTTCATCCATGTTATGGCAAATGACTAGATTTCCTTCTTTTTTAAGGCTGAATAATATTTCATTGGGTATATAAGACACATTTCTTTCTTTCTTTCTTTTTCTTCTTTTTTTTTTTTTGTTTGAGATGGAGTCTCACTCTATCACCCAGGCTGGAGTGCAGTGTCTCAATCTTGGCTAACTGCAACCTCTGCCTCCTGGGTGTAAGTGATTCTCTTGCCTCAGCCCCCTGAGTAGCTGGGATTACAGGCACCCACCACCACTCCTGGCTAATTTTTGTATTTTTAGTAGAGACAGGGTTCCACCATGTTGGCGAGGCTAGTCTCAAAGTCCTGACCTCAAGTGATCCACCTGCCTCCGCCTCCCAAAGTGCTGAGATTACAGATGTGAGCCACTGCACCCAGCCAGGACATATTTCTTTATCCATTTATCTATTGATGGACACTTAGGTTGATTCTGTATCTTGGTGATTGTGAATAATGCTTCAGTAAACTTGAGAGTGCAGATATCTCTTCCACGTACTGATTTCATTTCATTTAGAAATAGAATTGCTGGATCATGTGATAGTTCTAGGTTTATTTTTTTGAGGAACCACAGAACATTCTGTTTTCCATAATGGCTGGAATAACATTCCCACCAACAGTGTACATGGGCTCCCTTTTCTCCACATCCTCACCAGTACTAATTATCTTTTGTCTTTTTGGTAATAGCTATCTTAACAGGTGTGAGGTGATGTCTCATTACAGTTTTAATTTTCATTCCCCTGAGGATTAGTGATGCTGAGCCTTTCTTTATATATCTGCCGGTCATTTGTGTGTCTTCTTTTGAGAAATTTTTTTAATCTTTTGCCCATTTCTTGCAGTTTTTAAAATTTCAACTTTAATTTTAGATACAGAGGGTATATTGTTACATGGGTATGTTATGCCCAGGTGATGAGTATAGTACCCAATAGGTAGTTTCTCAATCCAAATCTGCCTTTCTCCCCACCCTAGTAGTCTGTAGTGTCTATTGTTCCCAAGTTTATGTTCATGTGTGCTCAATGTTTAGCTCCCACTTATAAGTGAGAACACACAGTATTTGGTTTTTTGTTCCTGCATTAGTTCACTTAGGATTATTCTTTTGCCCACTTTTATTTGTTTTTTTGCTGGTGGGTCATTTGAGTTATACAATTTTTAAGTAAGAGAGAACCATAAACAGTTTTTGTCTTGGGGGATAATTTTTTAACACAATGATTTCCTTTTCATGTCAAGATGAGCTTGGAAAAAAAGGTATTGAAATAATTCAATCATAGTTTGCTAAATGAGAACATTTTGCTAATACTTTATGGGTTACATGAATAACATTCAACTTGGGAGATTTTTATAGTATTTTTCATTTTGATTTCTTTTTCTAAAGAATATTAATGTCAAAACAAGTTTTCTTATAGTTCATCTTCTAATCATTATACACCATAACATGCTCACTTGAGATCTACCAATTATTTTTACAACAACTTCCAATGCAGCTGAGATGTGAACTCATGACAGATTTTTTTCAGTTTTTTGCGATTGAAGAACAGATTTCAAAATGACACATTGAACTAATCACAGGAAACTGGGAAGCAGAAATAGCAATTTTTCTGAACAGAAATTAATATTGGAATGATCAAGTCAGTAATTTTATTTAAAAGTAAAAACTTGGGTCACCAAAATCCCACTTAGAGGTCATCACCTCACACTGAAGACTAAGATAGAAGCGCCTTCTCAGGTGGGTCCCCATCCCCATCCTAGTTGTGGGCATCATCCTGTCCTTCAGACCCTACAGCCTATTGTCATCAACAGCACATCTCTGGCACTGTGATTAGCTCAATGTGCTATTTTTAAATCTACTCTACATGCTTAGAGCTCTCAAGCAGGTGGAAGACCCTTGCCTTCCCTTCCCAGAATTATGCAGCTTTCTTTTCCTCTGTCACCCTCCTTCCACTCACATACCACACACACACCATTGTTTCAACCTCCCTTATAGGGTGAGCAATTGCTGTCTTGGTTTGCCTACAACTAAAGGATATCTTGGGATATGGAATTTTTGGTACTAAACTCAGGATATTGGGTCACACAGGTGAGGAGTGACGAGTGACGAGATAGCGAGGGACCTCTGGCTGTTCCTCATCTTATTCCTTTTTTTCTTTTGTTCCCTAAAAAATTATTCACATAAACAAGGAAGAGAGGATCCTTTTACTGTTCAATTAGTTCTTCTCAAAAAATGTATCATTTTAGGGCATGATTTTCTTCATCTATTAACCATTTTCTGAAAAACATCCTAAGATTTATAAACCACAAAAATGTTTGTTTATTTGATAGTATGTAGCAGAAATAGATGGACCTACTATTGAAAATTCTCTGTCAGTGAAACATGAGCACCTCTTAATAAAGAGAATACTTCAGTGATTTTTTTCTCAGAAAGATGTCGAAATAAGTATACCCAACATTCTGGATAAGAATGTTCTCATGTAGCATCCTGTATATGAGTGAGAAGTGAACAGAGGCAAGATAATATATATGGAGCCTTGGAAATCTAGATGAGTTTCCAGATGGATCTCTTCAATCCAAATCTGTCAACTCAGTAAAAATGTTTATAAAAATCAGTCAAAACAGCTGCCTAGCATCTGAATCACCTAATTAAATGCTTTATATCTCAACTAGTTGCTTTTGCATCTTGTAATAATGTCCCTAAGAGGCCAACATCATCAGAATAGATCCACAAATATTCATTTATACATTCAACTGTTTCTTAATTGAGCATCCAGTATGTGCCACTTGCTCTTCTAGACATGTTCTAAGCAATACGGCCTCAGTTCCTGGGCTTAAGGAGTATATAATACACTGGGGATACAAAACAGAAAACAATAACCCAATAAATACGTAACCAGAACTCATAAAGGCTTTGAGAGAAAATAAATACGTTCAACAGCAAAGGTAAAAAACAAAAGGGACTTGTTGAAATCTAAAGGTTGGCACCATGCAGGCAGGAGTGAAGGATGATTCTGGGTAGAAAAAGCAACTTGTGTGAGGGAGGAACTTGCTTAGTAGTTCTAGTAATCTGAGGGAGGGGCTGCAATGGGAGCCTTGTGGGCAAAGGGCAGCTGCTGCTGAAGGTGACAGTCATTAATCGCAACAATTTTGTAAGCCAAGACAAAGGTTTTGCATTTTATATGAAATGTAATGAGAAGCGATCGAAGAGTTTTACACTTAGAAACTTAGATATGCAGTCCATTTAATGTTGGATAAAGATTACTCTATCTACCTTTGTTAAAACGACACAGGAATGTGAGAAAAATACCAGGGAGCCAGAAGAGGCTGCATCTCAGCATCAGGTGGATCCAGAATTGTTCTCCTCAACTGTCCGGAGGCAGGGGATTGCTGAGTATCTGCTTTGCTTACCCCTTTGCCTTCAGGGCTCCACCCTCATTCATCCCATGAACTACCAGAGATGATGATAAACTGCTCTGCCCCTACCAAATTTTATTGGTTTGGGACACAAAACTGACTTTAAAAGGTTAATTAGTATTACTGCTGCAAGGAATCAGCTCATGAAAAGCTATACTGCATTAAAAACTAGCAGCCTTACATTATTTATGGAAAACAGCTGTTCACAATGTCTTCTAAAGCTTCATTTCTTCCCATTTCCCTTCTCTCTATCTGGCACTTAATTATAATTTCTAGAAGTTGGTGTACTTTTTAGCTATAATCACGATTTCTGATCATATAGTTGGTGATGCAAACAGTGGTACCTAATGACTCCCTAGGCGTCAAATTCTATTGAAAGACAATGAGCAATATCTAAGGAGTACCAACAACACTAATACTCCTTAGAATTTTTCATTTAATTCTTTGAAGAAAAAAACTTGTAATTATGAAAGTTTGAAATCCTCTTTATATAATATTTCTAAGGGAAAGATAAGAATTGTGTTTTCCTGAAAATCCTGTAAGAACAAATGATGTGCTCCAACAAGTTTCTCATTACCATGGTGACTTCTCTTCTTTTAAGTTCAACAAATCATTCTTAATACTTGATAGATGTTTAGACGGAGTCAACACTTAGAGTCTGCATCTAAAAAATAAAAATCAAAGCCTCACAAAACATTGACACAAGGAATTAAATTTTACAAAACTGGCTAACTTTGGGCCCACTGGGGATGAGGGGGAAGGTTTATAGGTGTTTCAGTAGTACTTAGTGATTCTTTATTAGCCATATGGAGATGCTAAAAGTTTTACAACCAGAATTCTGTAGTTTTAATTTGTGGCAAATATCCTTGGACTAAGTCCTACTGAGCTTCTCAAATATTTCAACTATGACAAGCTTCAAATTTTTTTCAGAAAATATGACTTGTTCATATCTCACTTTGGAAAACTGTTTGATTTGTTTATACTACAAATCAGAGAAGCAAGTCATCTCTTATTTTGTGATAAATTGTTTTTGTCATGTGTTTTCCTATGACGTTGGAGATCCTAGAGATTTCTACAATGACTTTTAGCCTAATCTAGTGACAATGAGATGAACACAATAAGAATTTTAAATAAAGTCAGTGTCTCACGACAGAATCATATCAATCTAGAGACATGAGAAAATGAGGTAAGTAGATAAGAAAATCTAACTTCCTACTGTTGGAAAATAAACTATTTGAAGATCACGATGTAAGTAATATGAATACCAACTCAACCATGCTCTGTATTTTTTCTTTAACATTACATACTTTATTGCTTCCATTAATTGAATTTTCTAAGATTCTATTGAATTTATCGATCTATATTGTTTTAACTAAGCATATTGGTATTAATTTGCAGTCATTTATAGGTGACCAATACAAATTTTTTTTTCACTTATTTTGGCAAAAGATAGATAATTCTGGACTCAAAGATCTCTAGGCACTGTTCCTGGTCATAACAGAAACATTGGTTCCCATTTCTGTACCTAACACCTTCTACACATTACAGGAAGAAAAACATGTGATCTTTGAAGAACTTAGTCTAGAGAATAAATATATGAAAAGGAGGGAAAATAGAAAAATTACATGCTGAGAAATGTGTACTGCTTGAGAACTCCTTCAGCAACAAAAGTGTTGTCGCTGTTAAAAGCAAACAGGTGAGGTTACCTGAGAAGAAACCTGTGCCTTGATGTTAAACTCTTTAATATGAGGCAGGTCCTTAGGTACAAAACAGATGTGAACTTCTTGGTTTCTGTTACTCTTAATTTAACTGGCTAAATCAGTAATACGACTTTGCTTTTAGCCAGTTATACTAGACAGATATTTTACTGAGTACTCTTTGAATTTAGAAAAAGAAAGGTTCTAAAATATCCCCAGTGATGTAGGAACTATATGCAGTTGGAAGGACCCTTTGCAAAAAACTCTGAGGAATCTTGTAGATTCCTTACAATGTGTTTGTTATTTGCTAACTGGGTTACATTCGTACTAAAATCCTTTCTTCATAGGAATAATCTTAGAGTTAAATGATTTTCTATTAGCCTTTTAACTACCTCCTCTCTATAAGTTTTAAGAAAATTCATTTAAATTAATTTTAGTATGTGAGATTGTAAGCAGAAGGCCCTGTAGATTTTGGATCTATGGTAGCATGGGAAATTTTCTTTTTTTTTTTTTAAATAAGCCTTGTTTTAGAAAAACAAATCTCTAGCTAGCTAGCTGCATAGACAGATAGAAGTAGACAGAGATATAGATATAGATATGGAGTAGACTCTAATATGTCTCTTTGTATATCTATGAGGAAAAGTAATTCTTAGTCTAATTCCTATGGAAATTAGACATTAGAATAAATGCTAACATACCTAGCACAGTTCTCTACTCTGCAGGTGCCCATAAGCTCTTGATTTTTTATTCATGAATTCTTCACTTAACCACCCAGGATTTATTAAACATTCTGTGCCAGGCACTCTGCTGGGTGTTACAGATATAAAGATAAGTAAGTCTTGGTCCCTGTATTTAAAGACTCACAAACATCCTAAGGCTAGCTCCCATTCCTTAAGTCATGTGTATAGAAGTATAGAGAAATCATTATGATTATATAATTAATCAGTCCTATAAACCATATTTTAAAATCCTAACCTCATAAATGCTGACCCATAACAGAGGCTCCTCATAACTAGCTGTAAAACCATAAACAAGTCCTTTAATTTCTCAATGCATTAAGAAGTTTGATTTGTAAAATGTGGTACTGAAACTAAAATCCCTTTTATATGTGTAGGATTGGGCTGAGAGTGAGTATTGATTGAATGCCATGTCGATGTGGATGAAGAGAGGAGTTGAAAGCTTCTAGGTTAACCAACAGAAAAAAATAAAAGTTCGGTGGAATAAGACCAAATGGACAATGAACTGCCCACTCCCTAAACCTCCCACAGGCACATAAAGTGACTGCCAAAAAGTGCACTCTCCGTTGTCTGGGCACATGGAAATATCTGGCACAGTCTCTTATCCATTAAAATCCAAATATATAAATTAAGAATCTTGTCTTTGGAATTGAAAAACCAACTTCATGTGTTTCATGTGGCTTTAAACTGCAAAGTTGTCAATTTATAAGCCTGCAGTCGTGCCAAATGGAATATATAAAGTAGTCTAGTTTGTACTAGAAGTTTAATAAGATAGATGAAAATGGCCCAAGATAAGAACATGCAAAATCCAGAACATGAAAAATGCTCATTTACCCAGGATAATTTAAAATGTATACAATTGGTTAGATATAATTATTGATGAAATTAATAAAGAATATCAAAAATCCCATTAGGTAGATATTTGTTAATATTAAACACAGTCTTGTGACAGGAAATATCAAGAACAAGGACTGCATTTTATTCATTTTTTATTTAGATGGAAGTTTAGTGTAAGATTTGATACTCATTCCTAGTAACTGGTAACTATTTGTGCTCTCCTCCTTTTCTTACATTTAATGTTATTGTTTAGTGTTTGTCCCACTTTATGAATGACAATTTTTTAAGCTTTCTTTTTTTTTTTTTTTTTTGAGACGGAGTCTCGCTCTGTCGCCCAGGCTGGAGTGTAGTGGCCGGATCTCAGCTCACTGCAAGCTCCGCCTCCCGGGTTTACGCCATTCTCCCGCCTCAGCCTCCCGAGTAGCTGGGACTACAGGCGCCCGCCACCTCGCCCAGCTAGTTTTTTTGTATTTTTTTTAGTAGAGACGGGGTTTCACCATGTTAGCCAGGATGGTCTCGATCTCCTGACCTCGTGATCCGCCCGTCTCGGCCTCCCAAAGTGCTGGGATTACAGGCTTGAGCCACCGCGCCCGGCCAATTTTTTAAGCTTTCTTAAGTCACCTCTGCAGAGGTCATATTTTATTAAAAAAAAAAAAAAGTGTGCCTTTGTCTCATCATAGAGCTGAACAGAGTTCCTCGGGTGGGGTAGGAGCTTAACACGTATTTGCCACATTAAGTATTAATTCATTGGTGAAGGATTTCATAAATAAACCTAGAAAAAAAGATATCCACTAACGTATTACATATTTTTTAAAAGCAAGTTCATCTGAGAGGAGCAACTATGTCTTATTATCTTAAAACTTACAAAGGAAGTTTTTCTTTAAATGTAAAACATACCTCTTAATTCCAGAAAGACTGATCCTTCATTTGGCTTTTGTGCATTTTAGCCAGTCTTGGCTTTCCAAATCACGTTGAAAACAAACAGAGCATTTGTGCCATGTTTGTTGTTAACTAAGTAATAAACCAAGAGGCTTTAGCTAATTTTTTGAGGTCATTAACATGATGCAGTTAATCACCTTAGTTAAGACATATGGACATTAAAAAAAAAAAACCCATGCAAATGGTCCTTGAAATAAGGTTAAATAGATCTAATTTATGTTAAACTTTAATTAACCATATGCACTACTGTGTGATAATGTGCATGCATATGTTGCTTACGTTGATTGCTTTCATAAGTTAATTACTGCAACGCACTTTGGCTTCTGTTCTTTTAAAACTTAACAAATGTTCGCACCAGCTGTGGAAGTGATTGAAGGCAATAAATGAATGAGTAAACCATCGGTTTACTTGTTTAAATTAAATCTGCTATCTCAAGCTGTCCCGTGTCTTAATACGTTAGAAAAGACATTTGGGAATCAATGGTCATGTAATTCCTATTTTAATCACTGTTACTCATACTTAAAGTAATAGGGACATTGAACTTTTACATTTGTTGGCTAACCTCTGCTTTCTAGAGTTAACTGGGCCATCATTGACTATGGTTTACTTTTATTATAGCAGAATTGAGCTTACTTTCATATAATTAGATATTTGTCTGGTCCTTGTATAAAAGCATACAGACTCTGTCATGCCCACTTTAACTGGATTTTTATTTTTTTTATTGCCCACTTTTATTGCCCACTTTAACTGGATACTAAAGTTTGTGTTTAAAGAGATGATTTATATAGACAAAGAACTTCTTCTAAAAAATAATAGAATCCATATTTTATTGGAACTAAAGTTTACTTTTTATTACACCATTTGTCTCTCTGAATCTGTAGCATGTTGGCCAATATAGTGTGATAACAAATTACTACTAGAATACCTCATATGAAAACTTATATTTTTCTTGACTATTATTTGAATCACTTTTTTAAGAATCAAATTTCAAGATATCTGGTTAAAGATGGTGGGTTGAACACATACATTAGCCTCTGAGCCCCTTCTGAAACCACATCAAAATGAATATAAAGAGATTTTTTAAAGATCCTAAATCACTGGGACACAAGAAATAAAAGAGAACACAAACAACCCTGGAAAGCATATGGACAAGTGGTAACTGACTTAGCAGAACCTAGAAAGTTAAATACTAAGTCAGCAGGTGGGAAAGCCAAGAAACAACCTGATTTATATTGCAGACCAAAAGGCGAGGAACTAGTGGCTCCAGGCACCTCTGGAAGTGGAAGTGAAGTGAGGCTAAAACAAAAGCCTTCCTGTAAATTTCCTTAAGAGGCATTTAGACACCCAGGGCCCCTTCCCAACTCTGCATGCGAGGTAATTGCCTCACACTTTGCCTCACACTTTGGCAAAAATTGGAGGAGGATTCTCTGGAAGGCCTGCCAGAGAGAGCTTCCAGATTGTAGTCCCCAAGGGCTAGAATTGAGGGAGGAAAACTGAACTGAAAACACGCAGATAAAATGAAAGTTAATACATTACAGGTAAGCTCTCCCTCACTTGACTCCCAAAACACCCACCAGGCACTGGAAGAGCCTTCTCTCAGGAATCTGCAGCCCAAGAATAAACACCTGACTGCATAGAAATAAGGGCAGAGGGGATGTGGGGAGTTCCTCATGAAAAGACCCAGCCAGATTGCCCTAAAGCCCATCTAGCTAACAGAGCTTCCAATTAGCTTCTACTCTTCTCACTAGTTGGCTTATCTGAGGATGGAGTTTGTAAGGTCTTAATAATAGAAACATTGAATATGAATTATAAATCTGTTGGGTGAGTGAGAGCTGGGACATGGAAAATATGTGTGTGTGTGCACGCGTGCGTATGCATGTGTGTGATGAGCGTGGCAGGGAAATAAGGAGAAAGGAAGCTACATCCTCATCTTCCTAATAGGAAGACAATAGATGAAGCCTAACCCTGAATAACTGAGAAGCAGCAAATATGCGTCTAATTTAGATTTTCTTTTTTAAATCAGTTAGACCTGAAAGCAGTTGACTTGGGAGCAGGAAACTATGTGCCTCTCTCAATGATATGCATGTATCACTTTGACAAAAATAAACACTTAATTTAAAATTATAATAGATGCTTACATAGTTTTCATTTTAAAAACAAACTTTAAAGAGAGTAAGAGAAAGCTGTTATTCTTTTTTAAATCAATTTGCCATACTTGTTATGTTGTAACTTATTTTCATGTAGATCCTCCTGATTATCTGCTATTTTAAGACCTACATAGCCTAGGAATTAGAATTTTTGGACGCCCTGTCCTACATCATCTCTCATACGTAGCTTAAAATGCATCTATATCCTGCATAAATCATATGTGGTATAAAATTAAAGACAGTTTTTGTAATGTTGCTTTTTGAACTATTATCATTTCAAGAAACTCATCTACTTTATGACTTATTTGTTAGCATTGTCAGCTTTTCTGTGCTGTATTTTATACTAAAACTGTTTCTCAAAATGCCTGAAAAATGTTTCTTGAAAATTCATTTAGCATTGTCTTTCTCAACTAAGAATATATCTGCCAATTGACTATGACTTTTATAAAACATTAATTATGTTGCTTTAAAACAGGTTTGAACATGAAAAACAAATTCAATGTCATTCTTGAGTAATAACCCTCAAGAAAACAAGACAGGAGAAAAATCTGAATTTTTAATAAGCCAATATATTTTGTAGTATGATAAATTAAAATCACCTTCAGATGCTCAGATTAAAAAAAATCTGGACAGAACTTACCATGTTAAGGACTTAAAAGTTTTAATTACATTAGGATTTACCTTAAGAGATTTTATGATAACTATAGGTAAGAGCCAAAAGGAGCCCCATGAGATTAGCCTTTCCTGGCCGACGTGTTTTATCTCTCTGCATCTGATTAGTTTCTATCATCTGTTGAAGGATTATGCCTTTGCTTCTGGCAGGATACCATCCATAATTCTTACAGGATGAACTTCCCAGTCTGTTAGCGGTGGAGGGGATGAGGGAGGTTAGGAGTCAGGACCCTTTTTCTTCTGGAGATTTGCACCTTGCTTCTAACCACATCATGTTAGCTCAGTCTCCACTGTGAGTACTGATTAATGATCTGTCATCTGTCACAGGTAATTAATTCTACTTGATTGTTTCAATTAGCTCTAGTGAGTTGACCATTACTTATCTTCCACTCCAGAAACCTAAATCTTGAGATCCTTAAAAAGTAAGTAAAAATCATGCTGCAAAAATATGATGTATACATCAATTGCATTTCTTTGAATTATAAATTGCTACTTTCTTTAATTTCATTACATTGAGGTTGTGTGTCTCCTAATAATAATAGTAGCTGTTTGATAGAGGATTTTACAGTTGACCTTTGCATTCACAAATACTGACTTATCATTACTATAAGCCAGTCATTATTCTAGTTTTAGGCAAGGTCTCTGATCTCATAGAATCTTTTTCTTGAAAGAGGCTATACAAGCAATAAACTAGCAAACAAATGTAATTAAACAAGTAAACAAATAAGTGTATACCATCTCTGAGCCCAGGAGTTAAAGGCTGCAGTGAGCTATGATCACACTACTACACTCCAGCCTGGGCAACAAAGGGAGATGCTATCTGTAAATAATAATAATAAGCGATAAAAACTGGGTGTTTAAGGAATAAAGACATGTCAGAGGCATGAAGATCCTACTTTAGTTTGAGTTATGGGGTTTCTCTGAGGAGGTAACATTTGAAATGAAGGCAGATAATCTGCTGAACATACATCTAGGGACAGAGTGTTCCATGCAGAGCCAACAGATAGGCCCTAAATTAATTACGGCAACCTATATATCTCAATGATGATGGTGATGATGATTGATGATGACAACAATGATAATGTTAAGAAGGAAGATAATGTTGATGATGGTGGTGGTGGTAATGTTGATAATGGTGACGATGGTGGTGATGACAGTGGTGATAGTGTGATAACAGTGGTGGTGGTGGTGATATCCTACATTTGTAAGTGTAGCTCAATAAAACTAAACAAAATGCCCATGGTCACACAATTAGTAAATTATATAGATCCCCAAACAAAATTACTTAGTGACAGTGAGATTTCTTTTTTTTTTTTTTTTTAGAATGAGCTAGTGCTGATTTATTTTGGAAATTTAACTTTCTTTTTTTTTTAATTTTTTTTTATTATACTTTAAGTTCTAGGGTACATGTGCATAACGTGCAGGTTTGTTACATATGTATACTTGTGCCATGTTGGGGTGCTGCACCCATCATCTGGTCAGCACCCATCAATTCATCATTTATATCAGGTATAACTCCTAATGCAATCCCTCCCTCCTCCCCCCTTCCCATGATAGGCCCCGGTGTGTGATGTTCCCCTTCCCGAGTCCAAGTGATGTCATTGTTCAGTTCCCACCTGTGAGTGAGAACATGCGGTGTTTGGTTTTCTGTTCTTGTGATAGTTTGCTAAGAATGATGGTTTCCAGCTGCATCCATGTCCCTACAAAGGATGCAAACTCATCCTTTTTTATGGCTGCATAGTATTCCATGGTGTATATGTGCCACATTTTCTTAATCCAGTCGTGACAGTGAGATTTCTAAGGTGATCTGAACTTTGGCCTTTGGCTGTTATATCAGAAGTGCTTCAGATAATTGCCATATCTTTGCAGGAATCCCCTAATTTCAAAACTCATCTTTAAGCGTTTCCCAAATTATAGGGACTAATCCTGTGCTAAAGGATCCTAGTACTCCATCTTGGTAACAGGAGGCTCTTTCTCTTTTGTCTGGGCTCTCATGGCCTGTATAGCTCAGCTATGTTGTTTCATTCCACTGATCAACATGTCAGTCAACTCCAAAAGCTTGGTTTTAAGCATCTCACTTCTTATTCTTGCAACACTCACTTTAGTGTCCCCAATCCCACTGAATCTTTGGCCCATTGAAACCTCGAATACAGTGACACTGACAATACCCATCACCTCACTCAGGTACTCACTTTCTTCTTTTAACTAGTATAAATTCCATGGACCTTCACTATGGCACTCCCTTGCAATGAATCCCCTTTCTCAACAAAACTTCCAACTTTAACTAAATCCATATATTGGCCTTGTCCTATGTTTTTTTTTTGTTTTGTTTTGTTTTGTTTTTCCCTGAGACGGAGTTTCACTCTTGTCACCTAGGCTGGAGTGCAATGGTGTGATCTCGGCTCACGGCAACCTCCGCCTCCCAGGTTCAAGTGATTCTCTTGCCTCAGCCTCCCAAGTAGCTGGGATTACAGGCACCCTCTACCACACCCAGGTAATTTTTGTATTTTTAGTAGAAATGGGGTTTCACCATGTTTTCCAGGCTAGTATCAAACTCCTGACCTCAGGTGATCCACCCGCCTCAGCCTCCCAAATTGCTGGGATTACAGGCGTGAGCCACCACACTGGCCAGCCTTGTCCTATCTTTGTCTTGTGCCTGAGAAACTAAACATAGGGAAAATCACCTAATCATGCTGACTGGTATCCCTTTAAATTTGTGACCATGTGTCTCAAATGGGTCCTCATTCCCCTGCTAAGTGTACTTACAGCACTCAGAAGCAGCTGCATCAAATCTTCTCTTCTTTGCATGATTAGTCGTTTCCTTTCTCTTGCATCATTCTCACCAGCTTTTTGACATGATCTAATATATCCCTTTAAAGACAAAACAAACACCTTGGCTGTCTTATCCCCTTCCAGCTTATGCCTATTTCTCTGTTCCGCTTCATAGCAAACTTCTCAAAGGGATGATCTCCACTTCCTTCATCTCCCATTCACTCTAATTCATTCCTACTGAGTTTCCACTCTCGTCTTCTCAATGAAACTGTTTTTGCCAAATTCAAAATCCTCACTGTACCAAATTCAGTGGCATCTCATCTGCCCTCCTCTCACTCTACCTCAAAGTAGTATTCTATGCTTTGGATCCAGCATTCCAGATCAGCCTCCTTGAAACTTTCTTCTCTTGCATTTTAAGACTCTACACTCTCCAGGTTTTCTCTTCTCTCCTAGGAGAACCCTTCTCAGCCTTCTTAATAATCTCCCTTAAATGGTCTCAGTCAGTGCTGTGTCTTCAAATCCCATCTCTTTGGGAAGAAGCCTCTTTGACATTTCCACTTACTTGTTTGAGAGTCTTCTCAACTTTGGCACAGCCAAAACAGAGTCAACCAGAGTCTTGATGTCACCAAAAGAATCAGAGAATTTCCCTAATCATCTCATCTGAAATAACCTACCCACCTATTCTCTATCCCATTTTCATTTTTGTTTTCTTCATGTCACTATCAGAAAGTTTTACTCACTTTTTTATTTTCTTGTGCTTGTTCTACTTTCCCACGAGAATGAAAGCTCTGTGGGGGCAAGGAGCTCATCTGACTTATTCTGGCTTTAGTCTCAGAGCACAATATGATGCCTGATTCATAGCAAACACTCAGCAAATATTTATTATAAAATTAATTAGAAAATGAATGAAAGAAAAATTAAACACTTCAACTTTGACATTAAATTTAATTCAAAGATCTAAGTGAGGGGTTTTCCTAAAATAAGGGAAGGTAGCATAGAATTAGATGTTGTATTAAAATGCATCACATGCAAAGTTTTGAATATATAAATTTATCATTTTTCCAATCTCTTACAACTGAAATTATAACCACAGAAAATATTATATTTTGTATTCTATAATTTAGTTATCTGATTTTTAAAATTAATTTATCTACTTAACTCATTAAAATATAAATTCTGTAACAAATTCTTAGCTTTTGTCAAAATCTTTTTCTTGCCTCCCTCTTCCTCAACTTAAATTTCCACATGTAATTCAATTTCTCTGAGCCTTGGTTTTCTCATCTTTGGGCTTGATGACTTCCAGTTTTCAAATTCTCTGACTCTGTCTTAACATTATCATCATACAGATGTGTTCTTGTTCATGGATTTGCTTGTCTCTGTAATTTGCTCACATTTTCATTTGTGTATTTTGCATAATTGAGATAGAACTGCGGCTGTAACTGTAACTGGAGCTATATGCATCTCCAGAGAGCTGAGATTACAAACAAAATAGCTAACTTATAAAAACAACTATTCATATTGATAAATTACACATACGAGCTGAGGATTTAAAAGAGTAAAGTAAAATTTTATTGTAGTAATTTACAAATAATGCTCTATAAAAAGGAATTAGTGCTTTACGAACCCAGAGATGCTTTAAAATTATTCAATAGTCACTCTCTCCTCAATTTTTTTGGATATCCAGGGAAAGCAGGACTTACTCCTGTATGATATTCTGTAAGTCCTGGACAAATTCAGCTGCCAACTGAAGTCCATTTTACTTCAGGCAAGGAACTATGTCTTCCTTTGCTTGAACCAGCAAGAATCTGCCCTGAGGGACAAGATAACAAACCGCCACAGGCATGCACCCACCAGAACCACATTTAAAAGAAAGTTATGCTTGCCTCTACCACGGAAGCATACATCTGTAAAATATAGCACACATTACCAAAATAAATATAATTTTGATCAAGTTAAAGTATGTTTCAATAAAAAGTAATTTCCTTTTCTTCTGTAAGCTTTTTAATAATTCTTTCCCATATCAATTTGGCTATGTAAAAGCAGATGAATTGTGCATCCTCTCCCAAAATGAAGAACAAAATTGAACAACCAGCCACACAAAGAAGTCCTCAGAAAGCTGCGTGCTCTCAAATTTGCCAATTAACAAGAGAAAAAATGTGTTACTCTTTTCAGTTCTCTGTTATTATGCATGTGTCAACCTCGTTTTAAAATAAAAATTTTTTTATTTTACTTCATCAAATCAATTCAGGGTTAAAGATAATGGGAGTTTTTATTTAACTTCTACATAAAAGTCCAAATATATTTATGTAGACCCCAAGTTTTCTCAATAGTCTATCACCCTAATTTGACCATGATGGAGTTAATAATACTGGCTATGTAGTCAAAAGGCATAGCTTTATCACTTACAATTGGGAAATTTGAGCATATCACTCACTCTTTCTAAGTATGTTTTATTATTTTCAAAAAGTATCACCCTGCCCTGACCACCTTACAAGGTTTTTCTCATGAAATGAGATGATGCCAGATTAAAATACTTGGCATACAAATGAAAAGTTGGAAATCATGAGTAGAGAGCGCTGTGTCCCTAGGAACTAATTAATTCATTACTTAAGACATTAATTTAATAAACTAAAGCATTTCCGGAGGCACTGGGGCTTCAAAAATAAGTAGGACAAAAACACAGATTCATAGTTGCCTAAGCCGGGGAGTAGAAATGAGAGTGGACGCAAATGATCAGGGGACTTCTATTTGGAGTGATAGAAATGATTTCATAAGATGTGGTACTAGTTGCACAATTCTGTAAATGTACTAATATCAAAAAAATTATGCATTTATTTATGTATTTATTTATTTTTTTTCTGGAGATGGAGTCTTGCTTTGTCACCCAGGCTGGATTGCAGTGGCATGATCTCGGCTCACTGCAACATCTGCCTCCCAGGTTCAAGCAATTTTCCTGCCTCAGCCTCCCAAGTAGCTGGGACTACAGGCATGTACCACCACACCCGGCTAATTCTTGTATTTTTTTTTTTTTTTAGTGGAGACGGAGTTTCACAATGTTGGTTAGGCTGGTCTCGAACTCCTGACCTCAAGCAATCTACCTGCCTTGGCCTCCCAAAGTGCTGGGATTATAGGCATGAGCCACCACACCTGGCAAATTGTACAGTTAAAACCAATGAAGTTTATGGTTTGTATATTATACCTCAAGAAAGCTTTTTTTAAAACATAAAGCATGGTTCCTATCATCAAGAAGGTTATAGTCAAATGGGGAAAACTGACATATAAACAAAAGAAGGCTACAGTATGCTACAGAAATACGGATGTTGTTGTTGGCCTAAAGTTATACATAATTGAAACTTCAAGTGATTTAAGTATTTTAAAAGAAACGTTAAATACTTCTAACATTAGTAATACTGTTTCAGACCCAGAACAGATTTCATGTATGTAAGACATACAACATCTAAAACTTGCAAAAACTCATTAACCCTGTACCACACTTGTCGTATTTGAGACTGTATTTTAAGAAACAAGGCCTTGACACGTCTGGAAATGTTGCCAATATTGTCAATTTGATGTTCGTTGAGCATTACAGAACCCTCAGTGCTTTTGGCGAGTGGGTGGAAGCTGGGTTGAGGAGGAGCGCCTGGGCCTTGGCACACTTGATTGCTTGAACCCAGTCCCTCAGGGACATTAGCTGGCAGGGCTCCCGGATCATCACAAAGCAAGCAGGACAGAAGGGGTAGTTCAGAGCGGAGACTGCCAACCCACCATAGCTGGGGGCTCTGCTTCCACTCAGAGTGAGTCTGCAATTCCAGCCCATGCGTTTTTTCTCCAGAGACACTTTTCTGCTTTAGGGAAATGTAAAGGACACCCTTACTCTGGGTTTGAAATTGGATTTCCAACTCTGTCAAGCATCTTTTTTTGCCAGAAGTTGTCCTAGTTTAAATCCTAAGGTTCCAAACTTTTTCTTCAACTTACAAACAGGTCCTCCTTGGAGAGACATCTTTCCACTAAGCACCTGCCTCCCTGAACATGTATCGTATATTGTTTTCTTCCAGTCTATTCCATACACCTCAGAGGAGAAATGCCTCATGTATGCTTCCCCACTGATTAATTTAAGCAGTCTTTCATTCACTCAACAAATACTTTTCAGGCCTTATTATCTACTCAAACTTGATGCAAGCCTATAAATCAGAGAGGATCTCCGGTACAGATCACATAAACCTACCTGCACATCTCCCAACTAAGCTGGTATTTGGCCCCTGGCTGCCCCACGAGTATGTGTTCCCTTAGCATAGAGTAGGCATTTCTTTCTTTTCACGTCTATAGAAAATGAGTGAAATGTAAAAATGAGAAGAAATATTGATAGCAACAATCATTTACCCATTGGTTTTCTTTGTTTTGTAACTAAATGTGACGGCAGCATGTAAAAAACGTTTATTTTCCATGGTGTCTTTCTCTCTGAGTCATTTTAAGGTCGGAAAGAAATATTCGTTCTTCTTAAACGCCTCTCTGGGCCTCAGTTTTCTGTCTTATAAAATGAGGTTGTTGTATTCATGACCTCGAAGCACTTTAAGCTTGAACATTCTTTGATGTTCTGAATCATACCCAAAATTCAGCCCTTTATTTCCCAGTGAGAGGTAGAGACTTGAAGCAGAATCAGAAAGGGCCTGCCTATTCCCAAAAAGAAGATTTAATAATTTGACAATGTCTACCACAGGAAACTGAGTCATTATGCATTATTACCATTATGCATTATTATTGAGATGGTTATTATTTCAGCCAAATTATTAACATTTCAGCAGGAAACTTTTTTGCCTGGCTCTGATATTTGTTTTCATGCACAGGATGAGTATTGCCTAACCTGGCCTGAATCTTATCTGACTGGAGAGTCTCCCCAGCCCTACTCATGCCCCAGCGAGGGCTAAAACAGTCATGTCCAGTCATTGGTGATGCAATCACTGGGACAATAGGAAGACAGGCCAGGTGTGACTAGGATTCTGGGATGCTACCAGCTGTCAGTCAACACTACCAGATGGGGGCAGAGATGGCTTTAATATGTATGTCCTAGTAAACCGTTTTAGTCAGAATAATAAAGACCACTCAGACAAATCACTTCAATTGCTTAATAATCTGCTTGCTCTACAAAGAAGCAGTATCAGGTAGCAATTAAGCACAAGGATTCTGAATGTGAATCTACCTGTGTTTGAGTCATGTCTTCCGCATATACTAGCTCTGTAACTCTTAGCCTTAGTGTTCCCTATTGGTAAAGGGGGAATAACAGTAAAGTTGTTTTGAGGATTAAATAAGGTAATACATGCAAAGTATTTAGAGAAATAGCTGGCACATGATAATCTGCGTTAATTATCTGTATGCTATGACTCCCTGTGGGAAAAAAAGTTTAAATTAAAATAAAGTCATAAAGGAAAAAAAAATTTAGATGAGTGAAAAAAATATACCATAATATGAAGGACATTAGTGTCTAGTGGGGTCTTATTGAGCAAAGATTCAGAAATCCCTGTTCCATAAGACGGTCATCGAACTGAAATATCTCAGTGAGTATTAATTCCCTTTCCCTGTCTAATATCCTCAATTTTATTTCTTTTGCCTTCTTTTTAAATTTATTTTTCTGTTTATTTTTTAACCTTGCTTCCTTCTATCTTCATGCGTAGGATGGGTGTTGCCTAACCTGGCCTGAATCTTATCTGTCTGGAGAGACTCCCCAGCCCTGCTCATCTTCTTTCCTTCCTTCCTTCTTTCCTTCCTTCCTTATTTTCTTCCTTCCTTCTTTCCTCCCTTCCTTCCTTCTGTACTTCCTTCTTTCCTTCCTTCATTCCTTCCTTCTTTCCTCCCTTCCTTCCTTCCTTCCACCTTTCCTCTCTCCCTTCCTTCCTTCCTTCATTTGTTCCTTCCTCCTTCCCTCCCTCCCTTCGTCCCTCCCTTCCTTCCTTTCTTCCTCCTTGCCTCCTTCCCTCCCTCCCTTCCTTCCTTCCTTTCCTTCCTTTCTTTGTCCCCTCCTTCCTCTCTTCCCCACCCCCACCTCCCTCCCCATCTCTTTCTTTCTTTCTTTTCTCTCTCAACTACTGATTGCTGGTTTCCTTCTCCATGCCAGGCACTCTGTGGATCCTTGAGATAAAGTTGGGAAACAAATCAACATTGTTCTGACCCTCTTACAGTCTAATGCAGGGAAAAGTTAGTCATCAGATTACCTCACTAATGAATGTGTAAATACAACTTTAGATAAGTGTTCTGAGCAAACACAATGTTGTTTTGTAAGGGCATATGTCTGAAACACCATGCCTGTGAGAAGCTGTGAGAGAGTTTACCCAGCCCATAGGAGGAGAAGGGCATTTTCTGCTAAAGCAGTAACTCCTACAGAGAGCCTGTGACCAGCGCTGCCGCTTTAAGAATGTGACTGAAGCTCAGGGAGGCAGGTAACAGAGGTGCTAAGGCTCTCTACTGAAGAGATTTCAGAGAAATAGAACAATATCTAGCAAAAAGTTGCTTTGCCTTATATATAACCAAACAGTATTTTATGATTTATTTCTAAATAAAAGTTTATTTTTCATTTATAGAATCACATTTTAAATACGTAAATGTTATTCACTGACCTGGAGTATCCAAATTAAACCTATTTCTCTTATTCTGCATAAATTAATGATAATATTATTATCAGTAATTGCCCCCATACATAGCCAAACATGCGTCGAGAATGGTATGATTACTCTGTGTAAAAATTGAGAAGTGGAATCATTCTTGACACCTTAGCTCCGTACCTGCCAAGTAGACATCCAAAAGAGGCTCAAAAATATATGCTACAGATAAAAAATTAAAGAGACTGACAGATAAAAGAATTAAAGAAAGCATAACCTCGGTGGCAGAGAAATTCTGCTTTCAGTATACTAATTGCCTTTTAACTTTTCAGATTATTTTGGGAAAATTTGAATACAGAAGTGAAGCTTCAAAAATATCTGAGCCTTCTGAGGAGAAATACAAGTTTCTTTAATAGTTTTTCCTCCCATGTTCACTGTGGTGCTATGGGATCTCTAAAGTGATATGGAATGACTGCAGTAGGGGCAGTGTCTAAACCTAACATGTCGGGTTTAATTTGCCAAAAAGTTTATCACTTTGACCTTGGCCTGCATCTATCTGGATAAGCATATCTGGCTGATTTCAGGAAGAAAAATGGCTGTAGTTTTTAATGAAAAATCACCTTTTTGAAGTTTGTCTTTCACTTTATACTGTATTTGGCATACTTGGCTAGATTTCACCAACTGTTTAAACTTACAAAGCTGAACTGCTCTGAGGGGAGATTTGGAAATTAAATAATGGATTTTTTTATCCTTTTCATGATCATTCCATTGATGCAACTAAAGGCAATTCACCTTTAAAACAAACACAATTTCTTTTTATTTGCTACTTAAATGTAGCCTGCACTGTTAGTGATACATGTTATTTTCTCACCCTTTTTTAAATTAAATGTATGGTTCAACCATTTTTCAAAAGCATCAGCCTCTTATACTGTCACTGAAAGATGATGGTGCCCTTCCTTGTGCCATAGAGAATCTGCATAAATATATCCTAAACTACAAGCTATTGTTGAGGATCTACCACTTCAGATAGGGAATTGAACATAAAGAATTTGCTAATGTCAAATGAATGCAAAGCTGGTCTCTCTGTGATGAGGCTTATTTTTAGTTACTAACAATTTTTGAAGCCTAAATTACAGAAAATAGCAATCATTTTCTAGTGCATTGGCTCTTAAAATTAATCAGGCAACTGGGTGGATAATAGCATATTTTTATTAATAACCTACAGAAACACCTGTACTTATTCATTAGAAATCTTCGAAATGATATTCTAGTCAAGAAGTGTCAAATTATCATTTGAAAATTATTGAATAAATTCTAGGAGTAGTTTATTACTAAGAGTGAGTTAAATACCTTTTCAGCACATTCATTTGAGGAGATACAATGGCATAGTGGTTAAGAGCAAAAGGTACCCAGTTAGACTACCTAGATCCCAACCTTAGTTTCAATAGCTACTAGCTATGTGATCTTGAACAAGTTACTTCTCTGGGCATCAGTTTTCTCATCTGTAAAATGGGAATGATATTAGTAACACACAATGACTGCTAAGATTTAGCTCCTACTTTGCAGAAGGCACTGTTCTACATGAGCAAGAAAGAGAATGACAGATAGATTTTACATGCCTAGTACTCTTTTAGGATCAGTTGTTCATTTAAACTTCACAATAGCTGTGTAAGACAGAAAGTATTATTTCCCCCCTTTTACAGATAAAGACACTTGGAAACCAAGAAGATAAGCAACTTGCCTGAATTTATCAGAGAAAGTATCAGAGCCCGAATTTAGACCCCGAATGTTTAGCTCCAAAGTCTGTCTTCAGCCACTACTCTACAATGCCTGATTCACACATCAATATATAGTTGTTATTTAATGAGATGATATAGATAAACCACTTAGATCATTGCACGGTTCCAGTAAATATTCAATGAGCATTCGTTACTATTATTAGTTTATGTATTGTCTTCTTTATTGCATTAAAGACTTAACTTTCCACTAAGATTTTTTTTTATACTCTCTTTTGCCACATTTTGTGAGATTTGGTAAGATTATCTTGGGGTCAACACATAATAAAAGGCATCACACATTTTTTGTTTCTAATAATTTCATGCACCAGAGTGTCAAACAAATCAAGGTCAATTTTTTAAAAAGTATTCATTCATTTTTTTCTACAAATACTTATTGAGCACCTACTACATGCCCGATATTATTTCAGGACCTATTCTAAGGCATTCAGCAGAGAATAAGACAAAGGCCTATCTCTCACAGAAGTTACCTCCTAGTGAATCATTTTGTCATTAACTGAATTCAAACTTGAGCCTTTAATCCTGGGAAATAGTGCTACAACTAAAATTGAAATCTTTCACTGTTAAAACACTTGGGACATTAGCAGGAAGATGTTTACACAGCCCACAGCCCTCTGTGTCACTGGCCTTTCTTCGTGGGCTTAAGAAAACTGCTTCAGAGAAAACCTCTGAAAAACCTACCAGCAATCTATAGCAGCCTACCTCAAACCGGCAGCTGAAGGACAGAGCAAAGACATTCCAGGATCTCTGAGAACTGTATCCATAAATAAAGCCCATTCAAAAAGGATGCACTGATCATGTTTTTCTCCACTGGAACATGAGTGGATGTTTCACAAGTCACCCATTCTCCTCATTGCTGCGTGGTGAAAGCCACAAGTTCCAAAATAGATGCTGAGGGTTTCAAATTCCTGAGGACAGAATTTGATTCTTATTCCCTTAAGTTATTTTTCTCTTGCTCTCATCCTTTCAAAAAAGATTTCATATTCTGCTACTATCGATATCTCATGTGAAATAATCGTATTAGTGAAGTCTTTTCATATCAGATTATATCCTTTGAACATACAAGGGAAAAACTCATTATTATAACAATATGATCATTCAAGATGCTTTTTTTAGTCGTTGTATTATTTGAAGGCAAAATGAGTTTGTAAAAAAAATATAATTTCCTACAAATTTAAAGGAAAAGCATGTGCTTCTTTTTTCTTTTTTCCTTTTCCTTTTTTTTCTTTGTTTTGGTTTTTGTTTTTTTTTGTTTGTTTGTTTTTTTTTTTTTGAGATAGAATCTTGCTTTGTCACCCATGCTGAAGTGCAGTGGCACAATCTTGGCTCACTGCAACCTCCATCTCCTGGGTTCAAGTGATTCTCCTGCCTCAGCCTCCTGAGCAGCTGTGACTACAAGCACACGCCACCATGCCTGGCTAATTTTTAAACTTTTCAGTAGAGACAGGGTTTCGCCATGTTGACAGGCTGGTCTCGAACATCTGGCCTCAAGTGATCTGCCTGCCTCGGCCTCCCAAAGTGCTGGGATTACAGGCATGAGCCACCGCACCCCACCTGATATATGTATACATTGTGAAATTATTATATCAAACAAATTAACATATCCATGTTTCTTTATTCTGCAATACTGGTGTAGAATATTCTTAAGAGACTGAGGAGAAAAGAAGTACATATATTGACCACTCACAAATTTTAACATTTAATGTCATTTAATTCTCATAACGACTCTCTAAGTAAGTACATGTAACCCTCATTCAACCAAGTGAAAACAGAGATTCGGGAGAGCCATGCAACTGTTCCACTTTCACTGACACATCAGAGCCAGGACTAGACCAGCTGGTGTCCAAAGGTCATATCTTCTCACAAACCACAGTATTTTACTTCAGGAGTGGTCATGCAGATATCCAAGACCACTGCTGTTCAAGAGAAAATAGTTCCAAACAGCCTTTTATAGAACCAATTGCTACATACATCACAATCATATTAACATGAAAAACCATCTATATATGTTCCTATAGTTCATCAAAAAACTATCACAACAATGTTAAAGCAATTATGCCTCTCAGGTGTTACATTTTAAACAAATTACTTGATGATTCCATTAAAAGGAATAAAAATAATGTAACTGACACAGATGAGATTAGCACCTTTCCCCATTCATTTTAAGATATACCTTTTAAATACATCATCATCATCATCAAATCATATTACACACTGTAATTCCTAGAAGAGCAGGATTTGGACTGAAAAACAAAACTAAGTTACAAGCAAGACTTATTACTTATTTAATACATCATAGACTGCTATAGAAGTGTTACGTTTTTATGTAATTATTAGGAAAATCTTTGCATTAATTTGTAGAAAAAAATAGAGAAAAATCGAAGGCCTACAAAAAATTTTGTACAACTTTCAATTTAACTATTTCCTCTAAGAAGCCAAAGACACCTTTATTTCTTCTCTGCCTTAACATTCAGTCTAATTGAAAAAGCTAGGAGACAAGGAAATAAATATGGGTTTGTTTAATGGTAAAGTGCTTGATATTGCTGTTAATTATAACTTGGTTATTGAACAACTTGCATTCAGAAATCTTAAAGTATCTCAAATATTTATCTCATTTACAACATATGGGAGAGGAAGATTCCTTTCTCTCATTTTCCCCCATGATAATAAAGACCAGTGAGGGGATGTTCAGAGAGTTTCACAATGAGTTGTTTAATCATGACCAGTCCCCAGACTTTTGAGTCTGATGGTCTTCCAGTCTGGCAATCTCACAACTCCTCATATTCCTAGCCTTTGCACTTTTAGTTTTCCATCAGTGATTATTTTAACCATATCCCTAGATGACTGACATCCATAACAGCCTTTGAACCTCAGCATTAACCACAGCTGTATTATTGAACTCACAAGGCCTTCTATGTAGGCTCTCATGGATAATATTTAATAATGATGATGTACAGGGGGAAAAGGTAAAGAATTTTTCTAACATTGAAACTAATATATATGCTTCACTTAACATGCTATTTCTCCTGAGCTTTGAATATGAGATAGGCATTGTTTCACACTACAAATTTGAGGTCAGGCAGTTTTTTTTTTTTTTTTGAGACGGAGTCTCGCTCTGTCGCCCGGGCTGGAGTGCAGTGGCCGGATCTCAGCTCACTGCACGCTCCGCCTTCCGGGTTTACGCCATTCTCCTGCCTCAGCCTCCCGAGTAGCTGGGACTACAGACGCCCGCCACCTCGCCCGGCTAGCTTTTTTGTATTTTTTTTAGTAGAGACGGGGTTTCACCATGTTAGCCAGGATGGTCTCGATCTCCTGACCTCGTGATCCGCCCGTCTCGGCCTTTCCCAAAGTGCTGGGATTACAGGCTTGAGCCACCGCGCCCGGCCGGCAGTTTTTAATTTACTCTTTTCATGCTAAATTTAGAGTATCTAAAGTTATTATCAACATCAAAAAATATTTATTCAGACTATACTTTATAGAAGAAGGGCAGAGTTTGGGCTGATAAACATAGCAGAGATACAAGCAAGACTTACTGCTTACTTAATAGGTCATTTTCCATTTTAACTACTTTAGAGGTGTTAAGTCTGTTCTTAGCCGCTGGTTTGAAATGTCTAAAGCTCAGCAGAGTATCTCTAATGAAACACCAATGGAAGTGTTGAAGGGTTTCTTACTCTTAGTATGAAATTCAATTCTGATAGATATAATTGACTGCTCCATATCCAGAAACATTATCTGTTTATCTTTCTGCATTTCAAAAGGCAGGGAAAAAAAAGTTGATTTACCTTATAAAGAGATCTCATGGCATGTATCTATATGTCTCAGTCCATCAGTCAACATGTCTATCAAGAGTGGCCATGTTTATTCTGTCAGATATTAAATAATGAGATTTATTATTGCAGCCAGAGGACATATCTATTTGGAAAGTCATACAGATAAGTGACATGAAGATAGAGAGTTTATAGTTCATTTCTGTTTTACTAGAAACAATTACAGAATACTTTAACTAGAACTTTGGCTTCTGTACAGTTTAGATACAGTAAAAATGTTTTTTGAAAACATTTTTAAAAAACAGTTTCATGAAACTCTTAGGGATCCAATTATAAAATGTTGTGGAGAGCTACTAACATGCTGAAGTTTTCCAGAAAAATAAGAAAATCAATTAATGTAGCACCACATCAGTTTAAAAAGCAATTTATCAACTTTTCCTACAATTCAGGGTCAAATTTCATTGTGTCAAAAATTTAATTTTAAAATAATTGCTAGAGTGAACTTTGATTAACAATAGCACAAATTTGAAGGAAATGTGTTAAGGTTCCTTGAGGTCATTCTTATGAGACTAAGAAAAGGAAAATATATTGGCTTCACAAATGGCCAAGATCTTTTTAAAACCAGCTAGCTTACAAATCCAACTGACCTGTCATTACCATACTTCACAGTTAAGAATCATGAGAACAACTTGTTCCGAATCTTCTGGCTGACTCCCCAAGCAGAGTGAGCATTGAGTATCTTCTGTGATTAACATATAAACTGTTTTATTGAGTTTTGGCTTCTTTTCTCTCATGGAACAGAAAGAAAGGAAAAAAAAAAATCTTTTTTCTTTTTAATGAATTTATGGTCAGTATAAATTTTTCCTCTCAAGGTATGTATTATAAGAAAAAAGAAAGTGGACATTGATTTTATAGTATTTTTCTATACTTAAATCTATACCCAAGTAATGTATGGCTTTTTTTTTTTGAGACGGAGTCTCGCTGTGTCGCCCAGGCTGGAGTGCAGTGGCGCGATCTTGGCTCACTGCAAGCTCCGCCTCCCGGGTTCCCGCCATTCTCCCGCCTCAGCCTCCGAGTAGCTATCTATATTTCAGTATTTAGGTTATTTGTTGTACTAATGGATTAACATATGCCAAGAGTTCATTACCATTTTCTTTAAATAGATTCATAAAGGGAAGCCTGAAAGAGCTTGAATTTTTTAAAGAGAAGATGAAGATTTTACATATGATGACTTTAACTGATGGTAATATTATCTCCTTGAAATTTCTTAGGATAGGATGGAAGCAGATTTGTGGATCAAAGGAATTTTTAAACAGCAAACAAATGCACATATACTGTCTTGTTGTAGTCTCTGAAAAACACTTTTTTTTAACTTTTTCACTCTTTTTTGGTTAGTATTGCTATTGGATCAAAATCAAAGTAGTGTTCCTTGATTGGCAATGTTCATACTTTTTTATATTCATTCAGGAAACAGCAGAAAAGAACACTTATTTTTAACTCATTAAAATTAAAACTCAGACACAACATCTTTGGCTTTCTCAAATGGATGCTGAAGGCTGGAAAGTTGAGTCTGGCTGCAACTAATACTAATTTTCTACAGCATTATATAAATCATCTGCCTGTGTTGTCTCACAGAAAATATAAATAGTGGAAAAATTATTTCCTCTTTTGGAGATATCGTGGCTTTTGGCTCTCATGATCTAGAGCCAAAGGGTGCAAAATAGAATTACATGTAGCAAATAGCATTTCCAACCATGTTAGGTGGAGCAAGACCCTTGGATCCACCATGTTGAAACAGAGCCTCCCATGCAAAGTGGTGAACAAGGACAGCTGTAAATATCCCTGTAATACTTCTGTGTCTCTCCCATTTCTTTAAAGTAGATTATGAAACATCAACATCAATAAATGCAACATTTTTCTGAGCTTATACTCCATATGCGTATTGTAGTGCCAATATTATAAACTGTAGAGAAAATTTTTAACTACGTGAGTATAGCTTTAAACATTTTCGTATTACACTCATTTTCACATATACCTCAAGTCAATATTTGGTCATATTCAATTTTGGCATTTTTGCTCAAAAGTGCCGAAATTTTGCCCTGAGTGAACATATGAATGAACATTTCTTCAATGGTTAACAAATCACTCTTTCCGTTCTGTTTCATAAATCATTATGGGAATAAAACTAGCTGCTGCTCCCATCAAAACTACACTGGGAAGCAAGAAGAACATTTCCCTTGCCCTTTCCCTCTCCCAATTATCAATTTAATAATTTGGTTATCAATTTAATGCTATATTTAATCATGTGAGAAGAACAAAGTTCTTCCCTTTTTTTCAAAATGCTATACCCTCTCAAACAGTTTTTTATTTAAAACTCTCTTGTACAATCTTTTCATTCAAAACTCTCTACCCTTTTCAAATTTTCAAAAGAGATGAAAAAAATTGCTTTTGTTCCTTCAGGAGAAGAATTAGTATAAGAATATCACAGAAATTTCTCTTGAATTATTTTTCAACAAGGATCCTGGAAAGCCACATCACTAAAAATCAAGAATAGCTAAGAAAAACTAAGAATTGTGCCTGCTGGAAATTTGATCCCTTACTGCTTTTTTAAAAAATCTGTCTTGATAGCAGTTTGTAATAATAACTGGTAGCGTATTCAGTATTATTTCTTCATGACATGCCACTAGCAGCCAATCTTGGTAAACAAACTGATTAAAAGATTATCTGTCACCCAGGGTTTCATCATCCTCTACAGTGATTCACTTGTTTGGAATCAAGGCACAGTCTGAAGTCACTGAATGGAGTTGATGAAGCTAATGCTTCACAAATAGAAAATGAAAATCGTCTGAAAACCAAGGAGAAAATCCTCACTGATTATTGCCAACTCGTTGGTAGAATTCTAACCGTATGGTCTCCATGCATGAATCACAGGAACCATCAGTTGCAGCAGAGCCCCTCAGCTGTCTCACTTCCTCCAGTGGCATGAGTCTGCTGCTGTACCTTGTATTCACCTGGTGACAGTGATGACAAAGACGCTTACACCTGCTGCAGTGATGGGCACACAGGCGTGAGCAGTCCTTCCACAGTTGTGTGTGTGTCAGAGGGCATTGGAGGGGAAGTGAATTCCAAGGGCTGGAGCAGTAGAACCATTCCAATCTAGCGTGATCTGTCTTGAATTCTAAGAATATGTTTTCATAACTTGGAGGAGGGCCATATCATGGAAGGGGAAAACCCAAATATTGACGCTTTTTGCCTATCATGATGTCATAAGAATTAATCATCCAAATATAACTTTCTGGGCTCTACAAAAGGTCGTGTGAAATCAAATTTCTTTTAAAAATTAGATTAGATATCTGATCCCAAGCCCTCACAGCAATCTTCTCTGGCCTTTTTTGTTACTGCTGCTTAGAGCTGAGAATGTTGATTGTTGTTTTCTGAAAACTTTAAGCCTAATTTCTAGTTCCTCCTTCCTTTTCCCAAATCCCAAAAAATCAATGTTAAATCAACTTGAGGATTTTCACATGCAAAGGAAGTATTTGAACATGGAACAAGTGTGGATATTCTCCCGATGATCAGGATTTTTGACTTTCTTGTTCTCAGATCCTCTCTTGCCCCCCGCCAAAATTATTCTGTTAAATTAAATTAACCCCTTAGCCTTCTTTTTGTTGTTGTTGTTGTTTGATTTTTTCTTTGTTTGTTTGTTTTTTGGTTTTTGTTTGTTTGTTTGAGATGGAGTCTTGCTCTGTCGACCAGGCTGGAGTGCAGTGGCGCACTCTCAGCTCACTGCAACCTCTGCCTCCCAGGTTCAACCAGTTCTCCCTGCCTCAGCCTCTTGAGTAGCTGGGATTACAGGTGCCCACCACCACACCCAGCTAATTTTTTATTTTTTAGTAGATAAGGGGTTTCACCTTGTTGGCCAGGTTAGTCTTGAACTCCTGACCTCAGGTGATCCACCCCCTTAGCCTCCCAAAGTGCTGGGATTACAGGTCTGAGCCACTGTGCCTGGCCTAACCCCTTAGCCTTCTATTAATAATACAAAAACATATGTCCTCCCCTAAGATACATAACCTTTCAGTAATTATAAAAGTATATACCTATGCTCAATTTTTATTCAATGATGCTGTTTTTATTTTATTTTAATCCACAGCTATTTTCCACAAAACATCCTATAGAACAATTACTTTCTTAGAGATTAGAATTATGTATTATGTACTTAGAACAAGGGCAAAGCTTAATTCTTAGTACATGGCAAAGCTGATCTCATTCCTGAAGAGTGTGATGTACTTCTAGAACTTCATCTTCTATCCAAATCCATTGAATTAAAAGAGATTGAGGGAACTGAGTGGAAAAGTCATCAACATTTCACTAAATAAAATGAAAGTCATCTCTCTGAAATTAGTTTGGCTTATACAACTCTAGCTAGATAGAAATGTTTATCCCTGACACACTGAAATCATTACTTAAGAGCAATTGTGCATTTGGGGGGAAAAATGGCCATTGTAAGTTTGCAAAGTTGAAGGTAAGAAGGATGGATGGTGAAATGGAAGCAAAGGATTCAGTAAGATTAGTATTGTTGGATAAGGATAGTTGATGTGTCACACAGCAGAGCCAACTTCAAAGTTTGACTTCAAAGAAAACTCTCCAGGAAAACACACTTGTGCATGTACACACACATATACACACACACACACACACACACACACACAAAGCAAACACAAACACTTGGTAGTTTCTCCCTTTCCTTTGTGCTAACAACTTTTCCATTCTACTTGGTCTAGGATTTTCTTTTCCTTTTTGATATGCTTGAAGTTTTGCATCCTTGAAAATAAATTTTATTAGACATGATACTGGATTCAATTTAGACCTTGTTTTGTGTGCTTCCTAATATAGATAGCTCATAACTTCTCCTTCTAGGCCACAATAGTCTAGAATCTGTCTTGCCACTGTTAGGAAGCACCCCAAAATTTTAGAAAATATTTTATAGTGGTGTAAAATTACCTTAATAAAATCAGAAACTCTATAAAATATTTTAGCCTTTTACACCAATGCTAAATTCTAAATCTAATTTCATGTTGTAAATTATTTTCTAGCTTAAGCTGAGAAGTTTAGACCTCAGGACACTCAAAGCCAAATGATCAAATTCTACCTTCTTTGAAGTGCCCTTTCTTGGATAGTAACTGCTTCTTTCCTCAGTACTTTTCTAACTAGCAAAGTTCTTGAAGACCTTTCTCAGGAATCTTCCCTACCATTCATCCCTTCTTTATCATCCTGCCAAAATAATTTCTTCACTGGGACTTTTTGCTATAATTAGCTCAATTTTGTTGTTTTAACTCAAAAGTAATAAACTCATATGCTACCTCTAGATTACAAATTCCAGAAATAGAGATTGAACTCTTTCCTGAATTTCCTGTTTTTCCTGAGGATCCAGTAATGTACCCTTGAATGCAGTAAATGCTTACTCACCTTCTCTGGTAGGCTGCTTCCATCTGATTCTGTCGTTCATCCGTTCTGTGATTATTTGTTAAGTACCTAGTGTGTTTTGAGCACACTGTGTGGCTCTAGATACACACCATGTAGTGAAACAGACTTGGTCCCTGCCCTCGAGGACCTTACAACCCCGTGATGAAGCCCACATAACAAGAAACTTCTCTGGACACACATTTTATCCAGTGAAGATGTTTTTTAAATGTGATCAATTAACATGTTTTCAGGTGAACTTCAGCCTGACTTGCAGCCAACTAGCTCCAAACCAAAATTTCTTTCTTGTGAATAACAATTTAAATTGGCAAATTGTGAATCACAAGATCTTTGTAGCCCTCACTAAATGTGATAAAGCCATTTATGTTGAACCCAGCCATTTAGTTGCTTTTCATAATGTAGGAAACGACATCAACAAATTGTAAAATGTTTAATGACCGAAACAACAATTACACTTAAATTCCTTTTCAAATCCAATGAATCATACTAACCTGTCACCTCTGTCCCTCTCCCTCCCCACAGAATAAGAGCTCCTCTCTCAGGGCAGCCCCCACCAATCCCTGCTGCCTCCTTTAAAATCCCTTCATGCCCATCCCTTCTGTAACTAAGAAATCTTGGACTATTTGCACCAAGTTCAGGAAACACGAAGAGGACTCACATTTTTAGTTGCCTTTGGAGGCAGCTAAAGGAGTCGGGAGTGGAATGAGACTTCCTCAAGATATGCACGTTACAGAATTTTGACTTTTAAAGGTTGAGAATGTACAGAAACTTAAAAGAAAAAATGTAAAGAAAATAAAGAGAGGCAGTATGGTAAGAAAATGAAGTGACTGGAGGAGACAGCACAGCCAATATTTCACCCACAATCATTAGTCTTTATCTCATCTTTCTGGACCCCAGATTTTCCCTTGGGTGATTTATGAAATTTCAACTAACCAACTACCAACAAAGAACAGTAGCAAAACTGAGTCAACAAAAGGCCCTTGATACTTAAGTTCAGATTCCTTGGCAATCTTTCAAAGTTTTTCTTTGGCAGAACTCAGCACAGCCACGTAAGAATATGTCTATGTCTTTGAGTTCATCTTCATGTTCTTTATCCAGCTTTCTTATCTGTGACACAGAACAAGTTTCACTAAAACCATATCAAGCTTCTGGTTCCAACTATAGGTCTGTGTTAGAGAGCCACACCTGAAAAATCAAGCATGTCAGATGCAGACCTGTATGCCTTCAGTGCTGTTCAAGAGGAAAGTGTGAGTGCTGTGGGAGGAAGGCAGAAGGAGGAGCCAGATGCTTGGTAGGGGTGAAGGTAGATGGAGAAGAATGACTAAAAGTAAGTGCAAAATAATGCTGCAGGAAAGTGGTTTGAGATAACTAAGGCAGCATTCCAGTGTATCCACTTAAGGAAGGGTTGTTAATACAGCTATACTTTTGTGGATAAGAAATTAACTTACTGTATAATTGCATTCTTGGAAGATCTTTCAAGACTCTTCTGTGTGTGTGTGTGTGTGTGTGTGTTGATAAAAACTCTCACTTCTAGTAAACTTAGAATAATAGGCTATGTCTTGCTAATCTGTCTCATTGGTTATTGGAAAACTGTTGATCTGTAGTCAGGGGTGGCAGGAATTTATTTGAAAGCATGATATGACTACAAAATGTGCATTTCTAGATATGCAGCCCTTCCCCAAACAGACTTGGCAGAATAAGTTAGTTTAAATGGTTGGTTCCATCTGTGTGGTAAAATTGCGTCTGACATCTGTTTAAAATGAGCACATGATGCTTGAAAAAGAAGGGAAAGCCTCACTGTTGCACGTGATGGAATCTGAGGACCGTGGCCCTCGTGTGTATGTACAAGCTCACAGCTCACACGGTTCGCCAGTCTTGTCAGCTGTTACTACCTTTTTATCTGGATCCTGTTAACTTGAGATTTGTTCTTAGCTTATGGAAAAGGTCTCCCTGTGTTTTCTTCCTCCAGATAGGAGAAGTCTCTTGGCAGAGTTCTTCAAAGGCAGTTAAGTCAGTAGCATCATGGAAATTTGGCAGCAAGTTGAGTACCAGAGCAGATCTAAACGTTAGTTTAGGTTATTTTCACAAGCAATTGTTCCACAATTTTTCATCCCTTTATTTTAGCAGTTAGCATAATCACTCACAACCATTCCTAAAGTGAACCTGCTTGTCCATTCTTATCATTGTGTAGGCTGAATAACCGTGAAATTTACATTTAAATTGGATACATAAATATGGCAAAACATGAATAAATCATCCAAGGCCTTCTGAATTGTTCAGTTTTCACCTGCTTAAAGTTAATGCAAAAAGTCAAATTGAGGCCTTTGATTAAATAAAAAATAGAACAACTAGATTACTTTGATGTATTTCATCTCTGGTGATTTTGTTCTTTTGCCTTTTAAATCGTTTTTAATTACTTTGAGTGTTGCCAAAATGCATGCTCAACCTAATCTATTATAACTGTAAGTAGGAACTTTGTGTCTCTAATTAAAAAAGAAGATGTATATTCTAGGTGACTTAATCCACTTTATATTGGTTGAGTTACCTGGGAAGTGTTGCAGATTAATATGGAAGGAATTAGGACTTGGTCCTTGAATAGTGTCTCAGATATTAAAGATCTTGAAACTGAATTATTTTGCATGTTGTACTTTGAAAACATTGTGATGCACCAAAGTAACATAAAAACGGGTCTTCTAAGGTTATGTTTTTTAAAGGTACTATGCAAAAACAATAATTCTCGCCTATTGTAGCATAAAAATGGGTCTTCTAAGGTTATGTTTTTTGAAAGTACTATGCAAAAACAATGTTTCTCGCCTGTAGTAGCATAAAAAGAGGTCTTCTAAGGTTATGTTTTTGAAGGTAGTATGCAGAAACAATAATTCTCACCTGTAGTAGCGTAAAAATGGGTCTTCTAAGGTTATGTTTTTTGAAGGTACCATGCAAAAACAATATTTCTCACCTGTAGTAGCATAAAAATGGGTCTTCTATGATTATGTTTTTTGAAGGTACTATTCAAAAACAATATTTCTGGCCTGTAGTAACATAAAAAAGGGTCTTCTAAGATTATGTTTTTTGAAGGTACTATTCAAAAACAGTAATTCTTGCTTGTAGTCCCAGCTATTCGGGAGGCAGAGGTGGGAGGATCACTTGAGCCCGGGAGGAGAAAGTTGCAGTGAGCTGAGATAGCGCCACTGCACTCCAGGCTGGGTGACACAGAGTGAGACTCCATCTCAAAACAAAACAAAACAAAACAAACACACCCAGTAATTCTCAAAATAAGGCCAACCTTAAAATATCCCAGGTGCTAAATCATTTAGCCTGTAATCTGATATCACTATTTAACAGAAACTTTTCCATTGCTGTCAACTAAAAGGGAAGAAAGGGAATGCAACTAATAAATTCTGAGCACATGCTTCATGTTGGATACATTTAGTGCTTTACATTTGCTTTTTGTGCTAAATCCTTTACTAAGTTTATCATTTCATGCAATACCTGCAACAACCCAGTGACAGCATCTTTATTTTACATATGAAAGAAACAGACTCAGAGAGGTTGCTCAAAGCCACACAACAAGTCAGTTATCAGAAGAAAAAAAGATCCAAACCAGAGCCAAAATTATTTAGCAGCCTCAAAAAAATTGACTTCAATGTCTAACCTTCCCTCGTGTTTAAATACTCTTTCCAGGATAGGAGATGTAATTAAAACAATAGCTAAACGAAAACGCAAGCCATTATATCCCTTGAGGCCTGGGGGGAAGATTTAAATTGGTTTTGTTGTTATTTGGTTTTTTTCTTTTTTCTTTTCCTTCTTTTTTTTTTTTTTTTGAAGCTTCTTTTTAGATCTTTCTTTTTCTTTCTTTCTTATTTTTTATTTTATTTTATTTTATTTATTTATTTTGGTAGAAACAGGGTCTTGCTATGTTGCCCAGGCTGGTCTCAAACTCCTGGCCTGAAGCTATCCTCCCACCTCCACCTCCCAAAATGTTGAGATTACAGACATGAGCTGCTGCACCCAGCCTTTGCTTTTTTCTTGACATGAAATCTTACATGTAAAACCTATATATTCAACAGATTAAAACTGAGATACTCTTGTTGGAGGAGAAAAGGAGCAAGGTAAGCTGAACTCCTGAAACTCTGGCATTCCCCCTCTCCCACCAAGATGGGCTTCTGACATCTCAGAAGGACCCCTGATTTCAGTTATGTTAGGCAATCTGAATGTATAATAAAGTTACTGTTGATAGACTATTTAAAGGTTCCTGAAAGGTAAGCATGGACAAAAGCAGATGTTTGGAGCACCAGGAGTTCAGGCCCATTGCATTACAGTGCCCAGACACTAGCAGCCAGGCTGGGCTCTGCCTCTGCTTTAGAGCATGGCCTTGAGTGCTTCACTTCACCTTGTGGGTCTGGGTTTTCTAAGCTTCCCAGTGAATAAGGGTGGACCTAGAGCAGTAGATCTCAACCCTGGCTTTAGAAAGCTTTTTTTTTTTTTTTTGAGACAGGGTCTTGCTCTGTTGCCCAGGCTAGAGTGCAGTCGCGTAATCTCAGCTCACTGAAACCTCCACCTCCCAGGTTTAAGCAATTATCCTGCCTCGGCCTCCCTAGTAGCTGGGATTACAGGCACACACCACCACACTCAGCTAATTTTTTGTGTTTTTAGTAGAGCCGGGGTTTCACTATGTTGGCCAGGCTGGTCTCAAACTCCTGATCTCAGGTGATCCGCCTTGACCTCCGAAAGTGCTAGGATTGCAGGTGTGAGCCCCTGCGCCCAGCCGTAGGAAGCTTTTTAAAATGCCAATACCAAGGTCTCCCTGGGAATCCAATTTACTTTCATCTTTGGAGGAAGCCTGAACATGATCATTTTTAAAATACTACCCTGATGATGCTAATATGCAGCCAGAATGGAGAGCCACTGGTCAGGGTGATCTCCCTGTTTCCTTCCGTGTCTACACTGATTGTTTTCATCGCAATGCTAATAAGGATGTTTTTAAATGCCTCTGCCTCTTGTTCCATAGCATCCGGAGCTTAAGGAAAGTTCATTCTTATGTCACTCTCCTAGTGTCCATATTATTCATGGACTCAATTTAATCACATGATGGGCCTTTTTCACAGAAAACCTAAGAAAAAGGTGGATAGCTTAAGGGGTTCCCCAGGGAAAGATTTCATTCTTGTTCTTGTCTTTTTTTCCAGGTCTTTTCAATGTTTTCTATAAATCACTCTTAAATGTTAATTTTACAAATTATAAAAAAGCAAAATTCTGAGCCCTCCTTCAGAATGACATTATTTTCTAGATTCTTTAGAGCAAGTGCTGTGCCTTATGAACTGATGTGTCCCCAGCGCCTAATATAGTGAGTGCCTGGCACATAATAGGTGCTCCATCTTTTTTTGTTTGTTTGTTTTTTTAATGAATGAAAGGCATCCAAGCTTTCAAAATTCCGACTCATGTTATATGGAAAGGGTTCCCTTTTGAAGCTCAAACTCCCCATTACAAGAGAACAGTTTGAACATGATATAAAACAAATGGGCAGTAGAGAGGTAGTCAATGCGATAGCCTCCCCCCTCCATCCCAAGGTTACCAGTTGGGAGGATGAGTGATTGATTTGATAGGGATTATCTCACATAACCTCTTCATAACATATAGTTAGTAAAAGCACAACTTACTGTTGTGTTCAATTTATAAACACTCTTTCATAATTGTTTTTCATGTGAGGTCTAGTATCCTGCCCGTCTAGCCCCAGACACCCCATTCTACACTCCCCTCCATCATATCCATGGGCACAATCACAGCCACTCCCTTCTGACAAACACATGCTCACTTTCTAGAAGGCTCTCACTTTGTCTATCTGTAAGCTATTAAAGTCAAACATTTCTGCTATATTGATATGGTAAGGGGATTTAGATTATTTTATGCAGGTATATTAAAGTAAAACAAAATATTAAAACCATATGAGGCCTAACACATGAGGTACACAATAAATATGTGTTCAATTAATGTCAGCAGGCCTTACACTAAGGTCAAGAATCAGGTAACAATTCCAGTGGCATAAATGGAAGAATTGCCCTAGTAAGTACATAATTTCTTGCATTTTCAAAGTGCAATACATTATCTGAAAACAGGAAAAAATGTGGTAACCATCCATAGTAACACATTAGGGAGAGATGTTAATGTTCCTATACCATAGCCAGGATCTGTTTTACTAACAATACCAATGAATGCAAAACTTTACGGAAGCCTATATATGTGCTACCTGTTTATGGCAGTAAAAGTGAAGAGAAGAAGTGTTTATCTTTCTCTTTTCTGTCGAATACTTTTGAATTATATCTCAATACTTAGAATGTTAGCAGCCAGCCAGAACTCTTTGCTTTCCCTCTCGAAAATACGAACTTTAAATCAGATATTTTTGCAGGAGAAAATAAGTTTAGTAATCTGGGGTCTTGTTATGAGGTAGAATATGCATCAATAAGCAGAATAAAATGCATTCAGCTTTCAGGCTCGGCCTGGACAATAACGATCCTGCAAATCAGAGCTAGAATTCTAAATGCTGTGCCTGGGAATCTTGCCCAGGGCCTTTTTGGCTCTCATTTTTGCTGTTTTGTATTTGCTATTTCATTTATATGCATCAAACTAATACCAACTTTCATATTTGGGCAAGAAAAGGAAGAGAGAAAGGTTGCTAGAATTAAAGAACTCCAAGGAACTCTCTAAGGAACATAGCTCCTAATAAAGGTTTCAGATTTCCATATTTTTAGAAAACATGTATATATTGATTATCTACAAAGACATTCAACACACATCCTTAATTCTAGAAATAATGCTTCCAATTGTGGATACCATGAAAATATTTTAGGAGGCATAGTTTACTGCCGCATATCTGAGTTGAAAGAAGAGCAAGCAATATTCTTTTGGTTATATAATATGCTGGGCTGCCCTGAGATTCAGAAATGTTAAGGAAAACAAGAATTCTTCCCCACAAATAAATCACACGTTCTCATTTTAGAGTTTACAGTATAAAATGATAGTTTTTATCATTTTTTAAGTTGCTTTGGGGAAAACTCAAACTGAAATTGTTGGTGAATGAAATTTTATAAACTTGAGAATCCAGAAGATTCACAATACAATTCAAACCTAATTACAGGAATTATATCCCAAAGCACAAAAGTGTGAAAAGTGTCTTGAGTGTGTTTAATTTCTTAACTAAGCTTTCAACAATAGCTCTTTTCATCTAAGACTTGAAAACAAATATAGAGTGATTTTATGCTGCTAAGGATTTTTGAAAACATGCCAAGTTGCAGGCCAGAAGGGAAAGGAATGCTTTGATACACTCTATTTTGTGTGTGCTGAGTTTTTATCTCCAACAGAGTAGGATCATAATGAAAGAAGCCTGACAACACACCCTTATTGACATTATTATGACATCAGAACCCCTCAAATAATGGGAATTACTAACATAAAGCTAAGTAAGGGGGAGAAAGTGACCAAATGACCCCATGGCCATTCCATCACAGTATCACTAGCACAAATGATCAAGATCTCTCAATAGGCAACTAATTAAGACAAACTTTACACTACCCATGATGTCAATTTATAAAAATATTTATTTGTGAAATAAACATCTCCAGTCCCTGATTTTCTTAGCTTTTTAATAAATATTTAAGTGTTTCCCTCAATATTCTTTCTATTTCAGTGCCCCAAATACGTTTTTATTTGGTGGTTGTTTCGTTTTGCTTTTATTTTTTGAGATGGAGTCTCACACTGTCACCCAGGCTGGAGTGCAATGGGGCAATCTCGGCTCACTGCAACCTCCGCCTCCTAGGTTCAAGCGATTCTCCTGCCTCAGCTTCCTGAGTAGCTGGAATTACAGGCGCCTGCCACCATGCCTGGCTAATTTTTTGTATTTTTAGTAGAGACGGGGTTTCCCTATGTTGGCCAGGCTGGTCTCGAACTCCTGACCTCGTGATCCGCCTGCCTTGGTCTCCCAAAGTGCTGGGATTACAGGCGTGAGCCACCGTGCCCAGCCCAGATAAGTTATTTTTATACAGAACTGTTATCTAATGAAATAAAAAAAATGACTCTTCTGTCCAGGCATGGTGGCCTGTGCCTGTAGTTCCCACCACTCAGGATCCTCTTGTCTTCTGAGTAGCTGGAACTACAGGTATAGGCCATCATACTTCTGAGGTGGGAGGATCATTTAAGCCCAGGAATTCGAGGCTGCAGTGAGCTGTGATCACATCAATACACTCCACCCTGAGCAACAACAGCTCACCTCTTTAAAAAAAAAAAAAAAAAAAAAAATGCAGTTAAAGCCAGGCATGGTGGGCTTGTGCCTGTAGTTTCCACTAGTGAGCCTGAGGTAGAAGGACAGCTTGAGCCCAGGAGTTTGAGACCAGCCTGGGCAACATAGTGAGACCCCATCTCCAAAGTTACTATTCTAAATGGTTAATAATTTATTCACTTCTGAAGCTGATGAAATTGAATAAACTGAAAAGTAAATATAAAATATGATGCGGGCCCTCATATATATATATATATACACACACACACATATATACACACATATATATATATATATATGGGCTGCATATATGGAATTCATACTTGCAAATGGTCTATTTAAAGCTTGAGTCAAAATATGATTTGACTAATATATTTTAGCACCTGTTTTTCACTGAACAAACCTTAGTCTTACTGGAATTAAATGTATTATTTATTTTAATTTATCACTATCTTACTAAATACCATAGAAAATCAGTTGGTATCTGCATTTCTAATACATGAAAATATCTAAAATCTGGAAAGGCGTATTGTTTAGCAAATAAATATAAGTTGCTTAAATGATAGTATAATAGAAAACATTCATGTTAAAGACTGAGTTGGAAGCCTTCATTTAGATTGCTACAGCTATTAATCATAGCTTTTATTTTATTTATTTATGTATTTATTTATTTATTGAGATGGAACCTCACTCTGTTTCCCATACTGGAGTGCAGTGGTGTGATCTCAGCTCACTTCAACCTCCGCCTCCCAGGTGCAAGCAATTCTCGTGCCTCAGCCTCCTGAGTAGCTGGGACCACAGGCGCATATACCACACCTGGCTAATTTTTAGTATTTTTTTAGTAGAGAAGGGTTTCACCATGTTGACCAGGCTAGTCTTGAACTCCTGGCCTCAAGTGACCTACCCACCCTGGCTTCCCAAAATGCTGTGATTACAGGCATGAGCCAACTCACTCAGCCCACAGATTTTATTTTTAAGATGGTGAGCTTCGTATATTGCTTGTGAAGTCAGTCATGATGAGTTTCAGTGCCTTATTTGAGGTCTCACAATTTTCTTTTGTTTGAGAAAAAAAATTTTAAATGAATATTTACTTAAATGAATCATAGCAATGTTGTCTTGGCTACTTTTACAACATTAGTTCTCAAGTCAGTGAGTGTCTTGGCAGCTTTGTATTTATTCAATCAGTGTACTCAGTAAACATAATTGTGCCTTGATAGACTTTTAAATGTAAGTTATCAAACATTAAAAATGATGGCATAATTTAAGTTGCTCGCTTTACTCCTCTGGATAACCCTTGCAATTACATGTGGATTATTATAGGGATCTGGTCAAATGATTTGTATTAATCAATAGTAGGAACAATCCTTATTACTCTCAAGTTTCTAAGATTCCTTTATTTGCAGCCTCCACAGGTTTTCATGTTGTAATTCTGTTTATTTGTTGATTCTAAAACAAACCACCTTTATTCATAGTGAAAATATGCCTTGGGTACAGAAAGACATTATTTGTGTATGAACTATAAATATCTTATTGATTTCCCATCCTCGGTGATTATAAGAAAATATTCATTTAAGATCGTCTTTTATATAATTTAATAGTAGCAATACCATTCTTTGCTTTTTAAATTAAAAAGTTATGATACTTAGAATTTTACCTATTTTGAAATTTATATGCAATTTATACAGTTGATCCTCAATATTATTAGTGTATTCCATATTCACAAATTTGCTAACTCACTAAAAATGTATTTATGAGGTAAAAATCAACACCCAAGGCACCTTTATGGCCATTTACAGAGCAACAAAAAAATTTTAGTCTCCCAGCATTCAGGTTCTCAATTGAGTTTGAACAAACTGACACTCTGTCTTCTTGTTTCAGCTCTCACACTGTAAACACATGTCCCTTGCAAGACCTATTTTCTGCTGTTTTTCACATTTTTGTGCTTTTATTTAAAAAAAAATTCTTCTTTAATTTATGTTTTATTTATTTATTTGTTTGTTTATTTTGTAGAAATGGGATCTCACTATATTTCCCAGGCTGGTCTCAAACTCCTGGCCTCAAGTGATCCTCCCACCTTGGCCTCGCAAAGTGCTGGGGTTACAGGCATCCTCAGCCTTTTCTGCTTTTTGTTGATACTTTCACCACTTAAAATTAGCCCCAAGAGTAGTGCTGAAGTGCTGTCTACTGTTGCGAAGCACATGAAGGCTGTGATGAGCCTCTTGGAGAAAACACACTTGGTTAGATAAGCTTCTTTCAGGTATGAGTTATAGTCCTCTTGGCTGTGAGTTCAACATTAATGAATCAACGATATTAAATATAGTATCATTAAATGGAAGCACACATAAAACAATAATATGTATCGATCAGCTGATGAAACTGTTGAGACCAGAGGCTCCCGGGGACTTATTCCTGTATATCCCTACGAGCAATGGCTTTGTGTTTACTAATTCGGTGTTTGTAGTGACTTTACAGAACATAACTACCACTGCAAATAATGAGAATTGGCTGTATCTCCTTCTGTTTTTTCCTTTTCTAGAAGCCATTTTCTCAACATTTCATCATGAACCATTACAGCCTCATCGGGAATGTGAAATGTGTCATCTGAGCAGATGTTCTTATTGTTTTCCTATCCACTGACCCACAGCATCAAACAATTTGCAGGCGAAAAGTGGCCCTGTCATCTCCAGAGTTATTATCTATTTTATTTTTAAATCCAAACTTCCACAATCAAGCTGCTATTAAGGTTTATCCTATTAGCATCTACATTTTTAGGAAATGCTTATTACTGGGTTAAGCACAAAAAAGTCATATTGCTTGAAAAGTGCTATTTGTGAAACAGAGTGGCCCACTTTGTCTATGTGTAACAGGATCTGCTGCACATTTTTACGTGGAATAGTATTGTCATGGATTTGGACATATCTGGAAGTGCCATTTGTGTTTTTGCAGATCAACCTCTTGGTTTTACAGAAGAGAGATGCCAGTCCCAGGAAGGTTAAAGTGCCTGCCCAAGGCCATGTGCTGGGGTAGAGGGTGAGGTGCTGCCCCCCAGTCAAGTTAGAGCACTTCCCACCATCAACCACCACGAGGTCCTGAAGCCAAATACAGAAGATAGCATATATTTTTATTACTTTGAGATATCATCCTGAGCTCAAGAAGAATTTCTTGTTGCTATCTCAAAAATACATTAGTTTTCTTATTCATTAGTTTAGGCACTTTATGACTAGCAGTCAAATATTCCCAATAAGGTTCGAATCAAAAATTTTATTTTGTTTTTGCATTATAAAAAGAAAAGCAAGCTAGGCGTGGTGGCTCATGCCCGTAATCCCAGAACTTTGGGAGGCTGAGGCGGGTGGATCATCTGAGATCAGGAGTTCGAGACCACCCTGGCCAATATGGTGATACACTGTCTCTATTAAAAATACAAAAAAAAAAAAAAAGTTCAGCATGGTGGCAGGCGCCTGTAATCCCAGCTATTCAGGAGGCTGAGGAAGGAGAATCTCTTGAACCCGGGAAGCAGAAGTTGCAGTGAGGTGAGATCACACCACTGCACTCCAGCCTTGGTGACAAGAGTGAAACTCCATCTCAAAAAGGAAGAAAGGAAGAAAGAGAGACAGAGAAGGAAGGAAGGAGGAAGGAAGGAAGGAAGGAAGGAAGGAAGAAGGAAGGAAGGAAGGAGGGAGGGAGGGAGGGAGGGAGGGAGGGAGGGAGGGAGGGAAGGGAGGGAGGGAAAAAAGAAAAGAAAAGCAACATTTTAAAAGGTATCCTCTTAAATTTGTGGTGACCCTCAAATATTTATGCTAAAACTTAACTTCCATTATGGAAACAGAAATACTGGTTCAATTTAAAATCTATGACTGGATCATGAGCAGGGCAGTGAGAGGCATTGTGAGATAGGGCCAAATGCTTTGAGAATTTACTCCATTCAGACTGTTTGGAAACCCAGCTCTTCCTCTGTGACTCAATAACTGGCACAGGTGGTTGACAGGGACTACCAACAACTGATTCCAATAAAAGTTACCCAATTACACCTTGAAGACCTGTTGTTTCTGGAGGGAGTTGGAGGAATTAAGGAATGTGGACTGAGTTTTTAAAATCTATCTTTTAGAAGTCAGAGGAAGATATAGAAGGACAAGCGTATACTCAAGATACAATATATTCTTCTACTGTACTTTTTGTTACATGGAGCAGAATTTTAGCATTGGATCCCTTCAGTCATGACAAAGGAGAAGGTCCATGGTTATAAAGTTTTCCATTAGACTCTCCTCACACACAGGAAATGAACTTCCATAAATTTAATGATAAGATTCTTAGGGTTTTATTTCTCCCATTTTATAACCCTCTTTAGGATAGAAACACATTTCTTGCACTATAAAAATTTTAGTCAGTAAATTTTTCATGTTCTTACAGTGATTTGATAATCAGTCTGCACACCCTTCCTATGCAATGACTTTTGATCAGTATAGTGAAATATAATAGCATTATGTAATTTTAAGATATATATCTTAAAGACAAAAAAAATCCCTTTATTTAATTCAAGGTAAATAAATCAATGAGGAAAATGTATAGTGAAAAGTTTGGGCATATATTAGTTGTCTTTCAATATTTTTTTCTTTTTATTTTCATTTTTTTTCTTTTTTTTCTTTTTTTCATTTTTTTCTTTTTATTTCCTTCAACCATATGATACAATCAACAGATATTTGTTGAGTGCTTTGATGTTTTCAGATCTATGCTATGCACTACAAGAGTCTCAAAAAGGAATGAAGAGCAAAGTCTCTGCTCTCAAGAATGTAGAGTCTTTCACACAAGGTTCTAAAAACCATTAAGGTCACTTAAGATATCAATAAGGTGAATAGGATGATGTTCCTGGATGCAAATTTTAGAAATGTGGCATACTAAAATCTTCCCCTGGAACTTCACCATTCACACCTAAGAAGTTAGAGGTGTCTCAGTAGGGTCTCACTATGTTGTCCAGGCAGGTCTCACTTCTGGCCTCAAGAGATCCTCCCACCTTGGCTTCCAAATGTGGTGAGGTTACAGGCATAAGCCACTGCACCTGACCCATTTTCTCCTTCTGAAAACTCTTTTGGATTTCAGGATACCATGTTCTTTGGATTCTCCTCCCTTGCTCTGACCTTCCTTCTTGACCTTCACTGTCTCTTCCTCTTTCGCAGGGCCACTTCTCCCTAGGGACCCCAACACAACCATGTCTCAGAACTGGACATCTGATATATGTGGCAAAGATATGTTTTCATGTATATAAAATGCGAATAGAAACTTACACACACACAAACACACACACACACGGTGTCTCAGAAGTTCTGCAACAAAGAAATCCAGTTATTGTCATTGAACCCAGAACTCCCTAAATGTGTTTAACAGAGCAACTTTCTCTTGAGATAGTGGTGTTCTATGGAAGACAATCTGGGAAATACTGAATTAGAGAACCATGTGAGACATTTTATTATTAAAATGCAAACTCAAAGTGCTGAAAGTGTAGAGAAGAGAAATATCATTATGATCTAGGTGGGTGAAGAAAAGAATCTCAAAGGAGGTTAGACTTTTAAAGAAATAAGTGAAAAAAAAACAGAACATTGTGATGAGGAGGGGGAGCTCAGATTATATCTCCCAAATTGATGATATTGGTTATTTGAAAGAGGAAGGCAAAGGCGTAGACAATGATTACTAGGGATTTTGACTTTCTAAGTTATACATTTCTATATTGTTTATGTACTTGTTTTACAATAAATGTGGCTTATTCTTATAATCCAGAGATATTAAAACTAACTAAAGTTTATTTATCAGATTAACCAGTGATGTGTATAACTCTTACTTCCACAATTATCCATATATACATATATGCAATATTTACAAACACAGACATGTACAAATATAATATCTTGGCCAAAAATAATTGAAGCATCAAAGTCAACCTACATTGTAATCTTGGGCAGCACCTGTTATTTATTCATCTCTCAAGTGTAGCTGACTTCAGGGATGAGAATAAACAATGTGATCTCTTACTAAGCTTCCCTTTGGACTAGTAATCCAATTGGTATGTGATGACTTTATACCTGAAACTAAGGAGTTGAGGAATAAGCTGAAAATAGCCAACTTGAGTTTCCTAAGTACAGTTTGCCTTCTGTAAGAACTGTTTGGTTGCTCCGCAATTTCAGTGTATTCATTTTTTTAAAGTATATTTATTTTAAAAGTGGTAAATTCAGGTATTACTTAATAATTAAGAAGTTACTTATATCCAAACACAAGATATGTTTACAACCATATTTGAAAGTAATTGAACTGATAACCCTGTAGACAAAGGAGCTGTGTTATAATAAATATTATCATCAGCTTTCCTTCGTCTTAAGATTTTTTGAATCTTGAAAGAAGATATGCATGAACTTTGTGTTGAGTATATATATAAATGTATACACATATATACATAGCAATGTCTAAGCACAATACAGGTGTAACATGTAAGGTTCGGCCAGGTAAACTTGCTGAAATTCAGTTGTTTCTGACCTACAATAATGGCAATTTCATATAGTTGAACCTAATGATTTGTCTCAGTCATTAGTTAGTGGCACCTCCTCCCTTAGGTAGAGTTTGCCAATTGTGTTGGGATGGTATTTTCACTCTTGTAACATTCCCAGCTTATATCAGAATTCCCTTCATCTTGCCTCCTCTACTTTTATATTATTCTATTCTGTCGTTTTTCACCTAGATATGACTGGACAGATTGTTTACTTATAGCAGTCCCTATATGCTAATCCATTTCTTGGTCAATAAATTCTCAAACATCATTCCTTAAAGGTCAAAGAAAATCCCTGTGTTAAATTCAGTATCGTGTATACAGAATCAGTCAACTATTGCTGCTCTGTCCCTTACCTATCCCTATTTCTGTTACTGTTGATGTTGTCTGGGAGTATCTAAACACTCCCAGGAATTCAGGTACTTAAGAGGACTGTCTGGATAATAATGTCTGATTATCTGACGTCAACTTCTGAACCTGTTGGCAGGAGTCCTAAGGCCTGCATAGAAGACTGGCTCCAGGACAAATACTATCAAGAAAATATTCCCATTGGGTGCAGGTGGCTCATCCTTTTAATCCAAATCACTCAGGAGGCTGAGGTGGGAGGATTCCTTGGGCCAGGAGTTTGAGACCAGCTTGGGCAACATAGAAAGACCCTATCTCTAAAAAAAATAAAATAAATTAGCAGGGCATGGTGGTGTGCACTAGAAGTTCCAGTTATGCCAAAGGCTGAGGTGAGAGGATCTCTTGAGCCCAGGAGTTCAAGGCTGCAGTGAGCTGTAATCACACCACTGCACTCTAGCTTGGATGACAGAGAAAGACTCAATCTCTAAAAATATAGTAAAAGACAAAAAAGAAACTACTCCCACATAATTCAAACATGCTTGTTACTATTTTGATTCCTATAGTTTATTCTTCCTTGCCCCTCACTATGATTACAGATCAAAATAACTACCAGCTTCAGTGGATTAAGTATCTAAACCTTGATGTGGCTGACCAATAGTTTCATTACTTCCATGTGTGTATTACATACACACAAGTATTCAATACTGATACAATAATCTATAAATAGAAAATTGCAATAATTTTCTATATGCAGTTTCAGTAGTACCAAAGCTAATTACCAGTTGAGAAGAATTTGACTTTATAAAAGGTACTAAATATGATCTAGTGAATTCTGTGGCAGAGATTTTTAAGTAGAAACAGGGACAATCTCTTGTTATGGCTTCTTGATGGTGTCAAAGACTGTATTGCCTTTCTAGCTACTGGTAAAGAAATTCTCTAACCCTAACCAACAAGTGCCACAACTCCTACCTGTGCAAACTGCTGTCAATCTGAAGGCAATCTGCCATGCCAAAAAGCCAGTTTTCAGAATCATCCTTTCAGAAATCTAATATGGAAATAGTCTTGTAAAGACTTGCATTATCTATTTACTGGTGAATAGATGAATATTTACTTGCCTTAAATACAGCAATTAACCAATACAAGTCAACAATCATTGAGCTGCTTCTTTTTTTTTTTATTTCTTCTAAAAAACAAAGAGAATATATGTGCAGAACACGCCGTTTTGTTACATAGGTATCCGTGTGCCATGGTGGTTTGCTGCATCTATTGACCCATCCCCTAAGTTTGCTCCCCTCACCCCCCACCCCTCAACAAGCCTTGATAGGTGCCGTTCCTGTCTCTGTGTTCATGTGTTCTCAATGTTCAACTCTCACTTATGAGTGAGAACATGCGGTGTTTGATTTTCAGCTCCTGTGTTAGTTTGCTTTTTAAGAGCTGCTTCTTTGTATGAGTGCCTGGAGGTTAACACAAGTGTCTAGTAGGTGTCCAATAAATTTTTCTTCCATTAAATTAAAAGGAGTAAAATAAAGGCCTAATCTCAGGGGCACTATAATCCTCTCATAAGAATACAGCGTGTTTGTATAACGTTTTTATTTCATCACCTATATAATCAAATCCTATCTACACACAGCATGTACTAGACTTCATTTCATCAAATACTCTTCTGATCGACTGATGCTCATTTTATCTAATATAAATGACAAAAATGGAATAGTGAAGAACAGAAACAGTTTTTCTGTCACTTGCAGATTAGTATTGGGAACTTGGTTCTGCCAAAGAAATTATGAAATGTGTAACATCTCTATCTGCCTCTATTTTTCTTTTGGTTATTTTTGTATTTAAAGAGACAAAAACATTCAATAGTGTACAAAAATTCATTGGTAAATGAAGAAATTGAAGCTAACAGTAGATCAGAGATTTGCCCAACAGTTCCAACCTAGGAAGCAGTGATACTAAACTAAACTCTAGGCCTTCTAATGTGTAATTCAGTGATAGTTCTACCAAATCTTCCTGGTTCACTAAATCAAACTGAAAAGGAAACACTTTGGCTAACAGAGGAAAACCATAACCACATTCACTGATGTCCCAAATGGGTTGAAATATGAGTCCCACTTTCTGCAATAAATAGCCCTCAATTAATAATTTATTGGTTATAGGTTACAGGGTTATCATAGTCATATCACATTGATAGGCCTATAAATGTTTTACCATTAGTAAAAAGAAAATTTCAAGATTTGGGAGTCATGGGAAATCTTTGCATCTTCCTCTGAATTTACTGTGAACCTAAAACTTCTCTTAAAAAACCCTAAGTTACTCAAAAGAAAAATATGGGCCAACAATAGTTTTTTAAAGATGCCATGGATTTTTTTGTCAAGCATTTTGAATTTTTTTTTTACTGGAGGGAAAAGATTTTGTAGAAATCCTTTGAAAGGCTGAATTATTATGGAAAATAATTTTGAACTTCGAGAACATTAAATTGCTTTGTTTCCCAAAGCTTCGTGGCAAAAAAAAGAAATGCTCTGGAAAACTTTTCAAGCACTTAGAATTTTACAGTGACGTAAAAGTTGTCTGACACCCATTATGGGTAATAGTACCTGGTTAATTTTCTATTACTTTTCTTTGAATTACGGTTTTCCACCAAGCAACATTAAATGAGGAAGACAAAGATCAAATACTCTTCTGATCGACTGATGCTCATTTTATCTAATATAAATGACAAAAATGGAATAGTGAAGAACAGAAACAGTTTTTCTGTCACTTGCAGATTAGTATTGGGAACTTGGTTCTGCCAAAGAAATTATGAAATACGTAACATCTCTATCTGCCTCTATTTTTCCTTTGGTTATTTTTGTATTTAAAGAGACAAAAACATTCAATAGTGTACAAAAAATTTTCCCACGTTTTAAATTTATTTTTGAATGATAACCTTTAAATTCACAATAAGTTCTGACATAAAAGTACATTTATGATGGGCCCTTTATCATGAGGACTTGAGTAAGAGGAGACATACGCTGAAAACCTTGCTGGGGGAGAATTAACATTGTCTTGCCAGATGAGAGGAGAAATCACATTCTAGCCCTTTGTAATACTCTAAACCGAGGGTTAGCAACCTGTGGACCAAATCCAGCTTTCCACTTGTTTTTGTAAATGAAGTTTTATTAGAACATAATTACACCTATTCATTTACAGTTTGTAGCTGCTTTTGCGCTACAACTGCAGTGCTGAGTAGCTGCTAGAGAGACCACATGGCTCACAAAATCTAAAATATTTACTATCTGGTCCTTTACAGAAAGTTTGTCCACCCCTGCTATAAATCTTTCTCTCTTCCCTTCCTCTCCTACAGATGGCAATAACTAGTGGCACAAAAAAAAAAAAAAAAGGAAAGCCTAGACTCTCTTATGGCAAGAAGTGGAAAATAACGCATTTTTTTCTGGATTGTGCAGGTTATACTTCTGGGACCCTGCCAGCCTTGTGCATTTTCAAGGGCCCAGGAATCAGAAGCCATTTCTGACTCTTTGACAGCATAGCCCTCCTCCCACCACTCTCTAAATAGAAGCATTGACATCAGAGTATCCTAAAACAACTGAATATGGGGCATGTTTATTTAGTGCATCCCTGTCAGCTTACTAATTAGAAAACTGAGTTATGTTTCTCTTTTAAAAAATAGGACAGGTGCCCATTAAAACTGAAAATTTAGGGCAAACTATCTATGCTAATAACACTTTCTACTTTTTTTTTTTTTTTTTTTTTTTAAGATGGAGTCTTTCTCTGTCATCCAGGCTGGAGTGCAATGGCATGATCTCGGCTCACTGAAACCTCCGCCTCCCGGGTTCAAGCAATTCTCCTGCCTCAGCCTCCTGAGTAGCTGGGACTACAGGTGCACAGCACACCCAGCTAATTTTTTGTATTTTAGTAGAGACAGGGTTTCACTGCATTGCCCAGGCTGTTCTCAAACTCCTGAGTTTAGGCAATCCACTCGCCTCGGCCTCCCAAAGTGCTGGGATTACAGGCGTGAACCACCACTCCCAACCCTAACACTTTCTACTTTGCATCTCCCAATGCCATTTAGTATGTTTGAGTTTCAACTATGCACCTAAAACAGTAATAATAAAATTTAAGTAAACATCTCTAGAACTTTCCGTGAAGAATAAAATATTATGTTAGGTAAAGCCACATTTTTGTCTTTCTTTTTATCATCCTAATGTGTTTCTATCTACATAAAATCATCAACTTCAATTGTTTTGGTCACAAAAAAAAAAAAAAGCTTGATGCTTATCTATATATAGCAGCAGCAAGAAAAAACATACCTTTTTTCTTTACTTACCAGACCCCAGAGGAGTGACTACAGCTTTAAAGCTAACTGTGAATATATTTTTGGAGAGAGGAAGTTTGTGTTGTCTAGTGTCCATCGCTTGCCAACTTTTCTGATCTATAAAATACTCCAGTGACTTCACACACTGATGCTGGCTTTCAGCTTTCTTTTAGTTCTGGTCACCAAGAGCAACAAGTGCCATTGTAGGTCAATCCCTAGCGAAACATCTATCTTCTCTATTCCTTGGGCAGGTACTTTCATGTGTAGTAGTTTCAGAGTTTATGGTTATTAATCTCTGGAGACCATCTGTCTGCTGGGTTTATTTTTTCCTGATGTTGTACCACATCATAAAGTCTACTGCCAAGAGTACTTTACTCAAGAAGATTTTGTTTTCTGCTGTTTTAGTCACTTCACTACTTTATTTCTGTAGGCCAAATTGAGTGGAGAAAATCAGTAGCAATTCTCCACTCCATAGGCCCTATAGCATAACCTGGCTCCGTTTGGTTGCGAGTTCTTATTTTGTGACTGCTTTAAAACATTCTCCTCACACAAGAAGTGATGGGTCCTCTTGTATATATGTGTAACAAAGAGCTGCACTGAGATTTTCCATGAAATGTAAATGCGCTCAGAAAGCCTTTCCAGGTTTTTTAAAACAAGTGAATTACGTAAGTCTAATCAGTTGAAAGTAACCAAAATTCATAATTGATTTTTATTAGCAAATATAGTACTTTGAAATAGATTTTTATGCTGTATTACCCATGGTTAACAAAAAAAAATAGCTTTGTGTTTCCAGGGAAAAATAAATTTAAGCTTATTTTTATCCTTTCTTACTTTAGTTCCCAATAATCATATTTAAATAAATGAACTCCAGAGTTTCTATTTTTCATTTTCAGATAATGTAATGGTTATTATCATATAGTCATAGAAAATTGCAGTGATTAAGTTATTATTTGCCTAATAAATTTACAACCTTTTTATGGAAAAATGATTCCGGCCAGACAACTGTTGTCAAACATCTTTTAATGTGTTTTCAACCTTTGTCATAGCTCACTTTCTTGCATAAACAGAGCCTTCCAAACAAAGCATGGAAAATTTAATCCACATAGATTCATATTATCAAAACTATTACATTGGATTATTTTCCATAGTGTCAGCATTGACATTAATCTCTTGAGAAGATAACTTTAAAAGGAACACTCACACAGATTTTACAAATGTCTCTTCCTCACCCTTACAAATAACTTTTATTTCATTCACGGCTATAATTAGCACTTCCTCTAAGGCAGCCCTTTTCTCGGTTGTGGATGGGCACACTGTGAATTCATTAGCATGGTAGCCAGGTCAGCAGAGTCATTAGTGGTCATTTTAATGATGACTTGGAATCCCTGCCTGGTCAATTTAACTGAGACTCATTCCCATGTACTGACTGCAGCCAAGAAGCTTCACAATATTACCCATTTATTTAGGTAGTTTCAAATAGTTTCCCAGGAACTGGAGTAACAAGAGGCTGAATGCAGAGGTCTGTATGTCAAGAAGTTTCCATGACTAGTGAACCTTGAGCACTTCTCTGTACACATTCAAACCCAACTCTTATGTTCGTTCTTCAAGTGGATTTGCTTAGACCAAGCCAGATTACTTGCGCACCTTAAATTTTGCTGGGTATTGTTTCAAGTTTTACATTTATAAGTGTTTTGCATTTTAAGTGGGGATTTTATATGATAAACCAACATAATTCATTGTCATAATTGTTATCCATGTTAGCGAAAACTTGTAAAATTATGTAGCAATTATTTGTCAGTTGGGATTTTTAACTCTATTTGGTATTTATTTATGTATTTATTATGTTAAAATACAGATTCTCATTTTGGGGCTATCTCATTTTATTCTTAAAACAATGCTAGAGGAGAGGTAGTGAAGATGTAGAAAGGAGGCCATGTACCTGGGACACAAAGAGTATGAGCTTGGGGATCAGCTGACATCTGACTTGCAGACTGTGGCTACAGGCACGGGAAATAGCACACAGAAGCATCAAGTTTCATTATTATATCACATTATTATGTTACAGCATGATATTGTGCAGGAAACAGAAATCAGGCGGACCTGCCTAGAAGGTCTACTCTGGAGAAATGGAAGAATTCATGTTCTTGTGAGGATCTTAAAAGCCAGATGAGTAAGTTTGGGTATGATAGCAAGGTAAAGGAACCATAAGTTTTAAAACAAGGAATTGGCATAATAAAAGCAGTTCCATAGATAGCAGGGGCCGGAAGGCCTATGCAGGCTGAATTCCAAATGCACCATTGCTTTGGCTTGATGACTTTAGGGGTTTGGGAGTTTCACTTACAAATTCAATAAATGTCACCTCTTCCGTGAGAGAGACCTTCCATGACCACTCTGTCCATAAGTTCAACTCTCCCCACTTCTGCATCCTATTCTCTTTCTCTGCTGTTTTTGTCTCCTTAGCAGTTACCACTTTCAAACACAGTATGTATTTCATTTAATAAAACATTGTTTATGGCCCATATTTCCCGCTATAATGTAAGTTCTGTAAGGGCAGGGATTTTTGTCTATTTATTCACTATTATACCTTCAGCACCTAGAACACTGCTTGGCACATAGTAGCCCCTGAATACTACATGTTGAATGCGTGAATGAATTGATTAGTACCTGAACCAAGTTCTATTCTTGATACTAGAAATAAAGTAGTAAATAAGAGACAAAAGTTTTCTGCTCTCATGGAGGATACATCTTAGTAGAGGATACCAAAATAAACTGAGCTGTAATTCCAAATGGTGCTGTTTGCTCAGAGGAAAATATAACAGAGTTAACAAGAATATAAAATATCAAATAAATGCTCTCCTGTTGCACACATTGAATATCTAACAGTCAAAAAGGCTGTTTTTGTTTCCAGTTTTGAATTCATTATTCCTGAACAATATACTCTGGTTTTTTATCGCAGTTATTTTTCCTGGAAAAGAAACAGAAACAGTTTGCAAAAGCAAGAACCTGACTGTGATAGATTTCTAAATTGTAGATATTCCATTCAGTAAGATCATTCCCAGCCATTCCATTCAGCCATGAACTGCATGTCCCATCTACCAAGATGAAAAACATCCTTTTCAACTGCCATCAAAAAGTAGAGACTTTTTATTTGTTTTGACAGGCCAATATCTATTTCGTTCTTTCCACACTGAGTGAGTGTCTTCAAGAAACTCAGACTTCTGATAGGGACTCAGTGATGAGGCAACAATTAAGAAGAATCTGGACTTTCCCATTCCAAGGCCTCTTCTCAAGGCAGTTGTGATCCTTTTAAAAAACACAGACTGAAGTAAGTGGACAGAATAAATACATAGATAAAGAAACACAAAAGTTAGGAATATAATTATTTTTATTATTATACTTTAAGTTCTAGAGTACATGTGTACAACGTGCAGGTTTGTTACATATGTATACATGTGCCAAGTTGGTTTGCTGCAACCATTAACTGTCATTTACAATAGGTATTTCTCCTAATGCTATCCCTCCCCCATCCCCCGACCCCACAACAGACCCCACTGTGTGATGTTCCCCTTCCTGTGTCCAAGTGTTCTCATTGTTCAATTCCCACCTATGAGTGAGAACATATGGTGTTTGGTTTTCTGTCCTTGCAATAGTTTGCTGAGATTGATGGTTTCCAGCTGCATCCATGTCCCTATAAAGGACATGAACTCATCCTTTTTAATGGCTGCATAGTATTCCATGGTGTATATGTGCCACATTTTCTTAATCCAGTCTATCATTGATGGACATTTGGTTGGCTCCAAGTCTTTGCTATTGTGAATAGTGCCACAATAAACATACGTGTACATGTGTCTTTATAGAAGCATGATTTGTAATCCTTTGGGTATATACCCTGTAATGAGACTGCTGGGTCAAATGGTATTTCTAGTTCTAGATCCTTGAGGAATTGCCACACTGTCTTCCACAATGGTTGAACTAGTTTACTCCCACCAACAGTGTAAAAACATTCCTATTTCTCCACATCCTCTCCAGCATCTGTTCTTTCCTGACTTTTTAATGATTGCCATTCTAACTGGTGTGAGATGGTATCTCACTGTGGTTTTTATTTGCATTTTTCTGATGACCAGTGATGATGAGCATTTTTTCATGTGTCTGTTGGCTGCATAAATACTTTCTTTTGAGAAGTGTCTCTTCATATCCTTTGCCCACTTTTTGATAGGGTTGTTTGATTTTTTCTTGTAAATTTAAGTTCTTTGTAGATTCTGGATATTAGCCCTTTGTCAGATGGGTAGACTGTAAAGATTTTCTCCCATTCTGTAGGTTCCCTGTTCACTCTGATGATAGTTTCTTTTGCTGTGCAGAAGCTCTTTAGTTTAATTAGATCTCATTTGTCAGTGTTGGCTTTTGTTGCCATTGCTTTTGGTGTTTTAGTCATGAAGTCTTTGCCCATGCCTGTGTCCTGAATGGTACTGCCTAGGTTTTCTTCTAGGGTTTTTATGGTGTTAGGTCTTACATTTAAGTCTTTAATCCATCTTGAGTTAATTTTTGCATACAGTGTAAGGAAGGGATCCAGTTTTAGCTTTCTACATATGGCTAGCCAGTTTTCCCAGTACCATTTATTAAATAGGGAATCCTTTCCCCATTGGTTGTTTTTGTCAGGTTTGTCAAAGATCAGGTGGTTTAGATGTGTGGTGTTATTTCTGAGGCTGCTGTTCTGTTCCATTGGTCTATATCTCTGCTTTGGTACTAGTACCAGGCTGTTTTGGTTACTGTAGCCTTGTAGTATAGTTTGAAGTCAGGTAGCATGATGCCTCCATCTTTGTTCTTTTTGCTTAGGATTGTCTTGGCAATGCGGGCTCTTTTTTGGTTGCATATGAACTGTAGTTTTTTCCAGTTCTGTGAAGAAAGTCGGTAGCTTGATGGGGATGACATTGAATCTATAAATTACTTTGGGCAGTATGGTCATTTTCATGATATTGATTTCCTGTCCATGAGCATGGAAAGTTCTTCCATTTGTTTGTGTCCTCTTTTATTTCGTTGAGCAGTGGTATGTAGTTCTCCTTGAAGAGGTCCTTCACATCCCTTGTAAGTTGGATTCCTAGGTATTTTATTGTCTCTGTAGTAATTGTGAATGGGAGTTCACTCATTATTTGGCTCACTGTTTGTCTATTATTAGTGTGTAAGAATGTTTGTGATTTTTGCACATTGATTTTGTATCCTGAGACTTTGCTGAAGTTGCTTATCAGCTTAAAGAGATTTTGGGCTGAGACGATGGGGTTTTCTAAATATACAATCATGTCATCTGCAAACAGGGACAATTTGACTTCCTCTTTTCCTAATTGAATACCCTTTATTTCTTTCTCTGGCCAGAACATCCAACACTATGTTGAGTAGGAGTGGCGAGAGAGGGCATCCCTGTCTTGTGCCAGTTTTCAAAGAGAATGCTTCCAGTTTTTGCCCATTCAGTATGATATTGGTTGTGGGTTTGTCATAAATAGCCCTTTTTGAGATATGTTCCATCACTACCTAGTTTATTGAGAGTTTTTAGCATGAAGGGCTGTTGAATTTTGTCAAAGGCCTTTTCTGCATCTATTTAGATAATCAACTGGTTTTTGTCTTTGGTTCTGTTTATGTGATGGATTACATTTATTGATTAATTGATTTGCCTAGGTTGAGCCAGCCTTGCATCCCAGGGATGAAGCCAACTTGATCTTGGTGGATAAGCTTTTTGATGTGCTGCTGGATTTGGTTTGCCAGTATTTTATTGAGGATATTTTCATCGATGTTCATCAGGGATATTGGTCCAAAATTCTCTTTTTTTATTGTGTCTCTGCCAGGCTTTGGTATCAGGATGATGCTGGCCTCAAAAAATGAGTTAGGGAGGATTCCCTCTTTTTCTATTGATTGGAATAGTTTCAGAAGGAATGGTACCTGCTCCTCTTTGTACCTCTGGTAGACTTTGGCTGTGAATCCATCTGGTCCTGGACTTTTTTTGGTTGGTAGGCTGTTACTTATTGCCTCAATTTCACAGTCTGTTATTGGTCTATTCAGGGATTCAACTTCTTCCTGGTTTAGTCTTGGGTGGGCATATATGTCCAGGAATTTATCCATTTCTTCTAGATTTTCTAGTTTATTTGTGGAGAGGTGTTTATAGCATTCTCTGATGGTAGTTTGTATTTCTGTGAGATCAGTGGTGACGTCCCCTTTATCATTTTTTATTGCATCTGTTTGATTCTTCTCCCTTCTTTATTAATCTTGCTAGTGGTCTATCAATTTTGTTGATTTTTTCAAAAAAACAGTTCCTGGATTCATTGATGTTTTGAAGGGTTTTTTGTGTCTCTATCTCCTTCAGTTCTGCTCTGATCTTATTCCTTGCCTTCTGCTAGATTTTGAATTTGTTTGTTCTTGCTTCTCTAGTTCTTTTAATTGTGATGTTAAGGTGTTGATTTTAGATCTTTCCTGCTTTCTCTTGTGGGCATTTAGTGCTATAAATTTCCCTCTACATACTGCTTTAAATGTGTCCCAGAGATTCTTATTGTGTCTTTGTTCTGACTGGTTTCAAAGAACATCTTTATTTCTGCCTTCATTTCATTATTTACCCAGTAGTCATTCAGGAGCAGGCTGTTCAGTTTCCACATAGTTGTGTGGTTTTGAGTGAATGTCTTAATCCTGAGTTCTAATTTGATCACATTGTGGTCTGAGAGACAGTTTGTTATAATTTCTGTTCTTTTACATTTGCTGAGGAGTGCTTTACCTCCAACTATGTGGACAATTTTGTAATAAGCGTGATGTGGTGCTGAGAAGAATGTACATTCTGTTGATTTGGGGTAGAGAGTTCTGTAGATGTCTATTAGGTCTGCTTGGTGCAGAGCTGAGTTCAAGTCCTGGATATTCTTGTTAACCTTCTGTCTCGTCGATCTGTCTAATATTGACAGTGGGGTGTTAAAGTCTCCCATTATTATTGTGTGGGAGTCTAAGTCTCTTTGTAGGTCTCTAAGGACTTGCTTTATGAATCTGGGTGCTCCTGTATTGGGTGCATATATATTTAGGATGATTAGCTCTTCTTCTTGAATTGATCCCTTTACCATTATGTAATGGCCTTCTTTGTCTCTTTTGATCTTTGTTGGTTTAAAGTCTGTCTTATCAGAGACTAGGATTGCAACCCCGGCTTTATTTTTTCTGCTTTCCATTTGCTTGGTAGATCTTCCTCCATCCCTTTATTTTGAGCCTATGGATTTCTCTGCACCTGAGATGGGTCTCCTGAATACAACACACTGATGGGTCTTGACTCTTTATCCAATTTGCCAGTCTGTGTCTTTTAATTGGGGCATTTAGCCCATTTACATTTAAGGTTAATATTTTATGTGTGAATTTGATCCTGTCATTATGATGTTAGTTGGTTATTTTGCCCATTAGTTGGTGCAGTTTCTTCCTAGCATCAATGGTCTTTAAAATTTGACATGTTTTTGCAGTGGCTGGTACTGGTTGTTCCTTTCCATGTTTAGTGCTTCCTTCAGGAGCTCTTGTAAGGCAGGCCTGGTGGTGACAAAATCTCTCAGTATTTGCTTATCTGTAAAGGATTTTATTTCTCCTTCACTTATGAAGCTTAGTTGGGCTGGATATGAAATTCTGGGTTGAAAATTATTTTCTTTAAGAATGTTGAATATCTGCGCCACTCTCTTCTGGCTTGTAGAGTTTCTGCTGAGAGATCCGCTGTTAGTCTGATGGGCTTCCCTTTGTGGGTAACCCGACCTTTCTCTCTGACTTCCCTTAAGATTCTTTCCTTCATTTCAACTTTGGTGAATCTGGTAATTATGTGTCTTGGAGTTGCTCTTCTCGAGGAGTATCTTTGTGGTGTTCTCTGTATTTCCTGAATTTGAATGTTGGCCTGTCTTGCTAGGTTGGGGAAGTTCTCCTGGATAATATCCTGAAGAGTGTTTTCCAACTTTGTTCCATTCTCCCTGTCACTTTCAGGTACACCAATCAAATGCAGATTTTGTCTTTTCACATAGTCCCACATTTCTTGGAGGCTTTGTTCATTTCTTTTTACTCCTTTTTCTCTAAACTTCTCTTCTCGCTTCATTTCATTAATTTGATCTTCAATCACTGATACCCTTTCTTCCGCTTGATCAAACAGGCTGTTGAAGCTTGTGCATACCTCACGTAGTTCTCATGCCAAGGTTTTCAGCTCCATCAGGTCATTTAAGGTCTTCTCTATGCTGTTTATTCTAATTAGCCATTTGTCTAATCTTTTTTCAAGGTTTTTAGCTTCCTTGCCATGGGTTCGAACATCCTCCTTTAGCTCAGAGAAGTCTGTTATTACTGACCTTCTGAAGCCTAGTTCTGCCAACTCGTCAAAGTCATCTCCATCCAGCTTTGTTCCATTGCTGGTGAGGAGCTGCAATCCTTTGGAGGAGAAGAGGCGCTCTGCTTTTTAGAATTTTCAGCTTTTCTGCTCTGGTTTCTCCCCATCTTTGTGGTTTTATCTACTTTTGGTCTTTGATGATGGTGATCTACAGATGGGGTTTTGGTATGGATGTCCTTTTTGTTGATGTTGATGCTATTCCTTTCTGTTTTTTAGTTTTCCTTCTACCAGTCAGGTCCCTCAGCTGCAGGTCTATTGGATTTTGCTGGAGGTCCACTTCAGACCCTGTTTTCCTGGGTATCACCAGCAGAGGCTGCAAAACAGCAATATTGCAGAATAGCAAATATTGCTGCCGATCCTTCCTCTGGAAGCTTCATCCCAGAGGGGCATCCGGCTGTATGAGGTGTCAGTCAGCCCCCACTAGGAGGTGTCTCCCAGTTAGGCTACATGGGGGTCAGGGAAACACTTGAGGAGGCAAGTGTGTCCATTCTCAGATCTCAAACACCATGCTGGGAAAACCACTGCTCTCTTCAGAGTGGTCAGACAGGGACGTTTAAGTCTGCAGAGGTTTCTGTTGCCTTTGTTCAGCAATGTCCTGCTCCCAGAGGTTGAGTCGACAGAGGCAGGCAGGCCTTGTTGAGCTGTGGTGGGCTTCACCCAGTTCAAGCTTCCTGGCCACTTTGTTTACCTACTCAAGCCACGGCAATAGTGGATGCCCCTCCCCGAGCCAGGCCGCCGCCTCACAGTTTGATCTCGGACTGCTGTGCCAGCAGTGAGCAAGGCTCCATGGGTGTGGGACCCACCAAGCCAGGCACGGGATACACTCTCCTGGTGTGCTGTTTGCTAAGACCATTGGAAAAGCCCAGTATTTGGGAGGCAGTGTCCTGATTTTCCAGGTACAGTCTGTCATGGCTTCCCTTGGCTAGTAAATGGAAATCTCCCAACCCCTTGTGCTTCCTGGGTGAGGCGATGCCCTGTCCTGCTTCAGCTTGCCCTCCATGGGTTGTACCCACTGTCCAACCAGTCCCAGTGAGATGAACCAAGTACCTCAGTTGGAAATGCAGAAATCACCCATCTTCTGTGTTGATCACACTGGGAGCTGCAGACCAGAGCTGTTGCTATCTGTCCATCTTGGAACCAATCCCAACAATTTTTTTTAATAACAGTAAAAACAAGAAATTTGAAGCCCCAGAGAAGGCCTGTAAGAAGAGCAAGAAGTCAGGCACAGTGGCTCACACCTGTAATACCAGCACTTTGGGAGGCCAATGCAGGAAGATCACATTAGATCAATAGTTAGACCAGCCTGGGCAACATAGTGAGACTCTGTCGCTACAAAAATGTTTGTCTAAATTAACCGGGCATGGTGGCATGTGCCTGTGGTCCTAGATACTTGGGAGGCTGAAGCAGGAGGATTGCATGAGCCCAGATGTTCAAGGCTGCAGTGAGCTATATGATCTGGCCACTGTACACCAGTGTGGGCAACACAGCAATATGTTGTGACACATGCACCAAAAAAAAAACAGAAGCAAGAAAGAACATAGGAATAAGCCAATCTTGTTCACACAGAAATTCTCCAAAGAACTCAGATTTTTTACTCTGTGTTTTTAAATATTGAGAAAATGGAAGACATATAACTAACAGCATATTTTTAACAATTTAAAAAACCACAGTCATCAAGAGTAATTTAAATGAGCTGAAAGCCAGATAAACCACAACATTCCCCTGTCCCCAAAAAGGACTTTTTAAAATTACAGGAATAGAGAAGAAATAATCCTATTTGTTGGTGGTCAGTATTGTTACATTAACACCAAGAGATTAGAGCTATTAAAATCCTAACCTATTCCTAATTTTCCATCAAAAAGCCTGATTTTCCACCACAGAATGCAAATGAAAACCACAATGATATTTCATTTCACACTAGTCAGAACAGCTAGTATTAAAAAGTCAGAAAACAACAGATGCTGGTGAGGCTGTGGAGAAAAGGGACCACTCATATACTGTTAGTGGGAAGGTAAATTAGTTCAGCTACTGCAGAAAGCAGTTTAGAGATTTCTTAAAGAACTTAAAACAGAGAGCTACCATTTGACCCAGCAATACCATTACTGGGTATATACCCAAAAGAAAATAGATCATTACACCAAAAAGACACATGTACTCCTATGTTCATTGCTACTCTATTCACAACAGCAAAAATATGGAGTCAACTAGCTGCCCATCAATGGTGGGTCGGATAAAGAAAATGTGGAGGTCAGGTACAGTGGCTCATGCCTGTAATCTCAGCACTCTGGGAGGCCAAGGCAGGTGAATCACAGGATCAGGAGTTCGAGACCAGCCTGGCCAACGTGGTGAAACCCCATCTCTACTAAAAATACAAAATACTAGCTGGGCCTGATGATGGGCGCCTGTAATCCTAGCGGGAGGCTGAGGCAGGATAATCAGTTGAACCGGGCAGGCAGAGGTTGCAGTGAGCTGAGATCGCACCATCGCACTCCAGCCAAGGTGACAGTGCAAGACTCCATCTCAAAAGAAAAAAAAAGAAAGAAGGAAAATGTGGAACACATATACCATGGAATACTACACAGCCATAAAAAAGAATGAAATTGAAGTCACAGTGGAGCAGGCTGTCACGTGGAGGTGGGGAAGTTTGGCCCATCAGAATGATCACCAAGACACACAAAGTATACATGGGCCCTGGGCTCCCAGAGAGAAAAAGAAGAAAGTGGTCAAAGAACCAGAGACTCAATACTCAATTTTAAACAATGATGATTACTTTGCCAATGTTTCTCCTATAAGAGCCACATCCCCCTCTAAAAGTGTGGTCCATGGGAAGGTACCTGAGATGTCTCTAGTGAAGAAAAGAAGAAAAAGAAGGGTGTCAGCACCCTTTGCGAGGAGCACGTAGAACCTGACACGCTGCGTGCCAGACGGCCAGAGAAGTCACCCAGCCCCAGGAAGCAGGTGCTTGGTCGCTTGGAGTTCCTCCCTGGGGAAAAGAAAAAGAAGAAGTCACCTCCAGCCATGTTCCATGCCTCTGGCGTGAAAACCTCCCCAGACCTCAGACAGGGTGAAGAGGAAACCAGAGTTGGCAAGAAGCTCAAAAACCACAAGAAGGAAACAAAGGGGTCCCAGGACTCCTCAGTCCAGGATCCTTGATTCTGCCAGACTGGGGATGCTGCCGACACCTGCTCGGTGGGGAAGAAGGGTGAGGAACAGGCAACCTTGGGGCAGATAACAGAAGCAGAAGAGCCCCAGGGAACACAGTGGGAAGGTGAAGAAGAAGAAAAAAAAATCCACCAGGAGGGAGACGCCCTCCCAGGCCACTCCAAGCCTTCCAGGTCCATGGAGAGCAGCCCTAGGAAAGGAAGTAAAAAGACGCCAAAGTTGAGGATCCGGAATACATCCATCCCCATAAGAAATGGCCCTAAGACCCCCGCAAAGAAAAAGATGAAGTCCAAGAAGGTAGAGCAGCCAATCATTGAGGAGCCAGCTCTGAAAAGGAAGAAAAAGAAGAGGAAAGAGAGTGGAGTAGCAAGAGATCCTTGGAAGGAGGAAACAGACACGGACTTAGAGGTGGTGTTGGAAAAGAAAGGCAACGTGGACGAGGCGCACATAGACCAGGTGAGGCGAAAGGCCTTGCAAGGAGAGATAGATCGCGAGTCAGGCAAAACGGAAGCTTCTGAAACCAGGAAGTGGAGGGGAACCCAGTTAGGTCAGTGGGATACTGCTGATTTTGAGAACGAAGAACAGAAACTGAAGTTTCTCAAACTTACGGGTGGCTTCAAAAACCTGTCCCCTTCGTTCAGCCGCCACCCCTCTCCACACCCCCCAGCATGATTGCGAGGCCCAACATGGCCCTCAGCTAGAAGGCGGCCGACAGCCTGCAGCAGAACCTGCAGCGGGACTATGACCCGGCCTTGAGCTGGAAGTACAGCCGCGGAGCCAATCTCAGCTTCTCCACCGCCCCCAACAAGATCTTTTATATTCACAGGAACGCTTCCAAGTTAGTCAAGCTGGAAGATTAAACTCTAGAGTTTTGTCCTCTCAAAACTGCCACAATTGCTTTGATTATCCCATTTATGCTGGAGGTTACAAATTTTTTGTGTGAAAAATCAGATCTTGGTGATGACCTTGAGCAGTAGGATATAAATAACTCCCATAAACTTAGCGTTCCAATAATGGAACACTAGGCATAAGTGGGTTATTCAGTTGTGCTGATGAAAGCCATCTGGCAGTTGGCTCACACTGAACACCTGTGGAGACTAAGGACAAGGACAACTATCTTTATGGGCTTGGATGAATTGGGGAGAGGCAGCTCATGTTTCGGGAGCCAGGAGAACAAGTGAGTGGCTAAAACCTCCTGTTTTCTGTGTTAAACATTCCGTCCCTGTTTGAGACATCAGTGTGTACAGATGACCTTTGTTGAGCGTTTAGCAGGTGCTAGGCACATATTAGTGTTTTCCTTAATGTATTTAATCTTCATAATTATGAAATGGGTGCCATTATTATCCCCAACTTATAGATGAGGCAACTGAGATTCTGGGATAAAGTAATAAAATTCCCTGGGATCACCCAACCACTAAAAACAAACAAACAAACAAAAGAATGAAATCATGTCCTTTGTCCCAACATGGATGGAACGGGAGGCCAAAGTCCTAAGCAAATTAGTACAGGAACAAAAAAAACAAATACTAGATGTTCTCACTTATAAGTGGATGCTAAATGTTGAGTACCCATGGTCATAAACATGAGAATAACAGACACTGCTGACTACTAAAGGGGAGGGGAAGGAGAGGGGCATGGTTCAAAAAACTACCTACTGGGTACTGTGATGACTACCAGAGTGTAATATACCCATGTAATAGATCTGTACATGTACCCCCTCTATCTAAAATAAAACTTGGGGAAAAAAGCATGATTTTCTTTTTTAACACTAAAAGGGATTTTTTAAAATATGATTAAGAGAAACAATGAAAATATGAGATCGGAAAATTGTTGGCTATTAATGAGTTCATGTTTTTGCATCTAGATTTGTATCATAAGGCATCAAAGTATTCGAAGATGAAACTGAAGAACTTTCATTAATAATTTCTCATCATATTTTAGCTTTTACTTTAGGTTCAGGGGTATGATAAATTTTAATAAATCTTGAAAAAATGTAATGAATGACAAATGACCAGAGAGAGAAAAAATATCCTGAGTGTCAAAAAGGAGTGAAATAGGAGGCCCTGGGCTTTGTATATTGATAAGCTCAATAAGAATTCCTAGAAATATTCTAGATAGAATATTAAGCAAATGATTTATAATAAACTTGAGGGCCAGGCACAGTGACTCATGCTTGTAATCCCAGCACTTTGGGAGGCCGAGGCAGGTGGATCACTTCAGGTCAGGAGTTCAAGACTAGCCTGACCAACATGGTGAAGCCCCATCTCTACTAAAAATACAAAATTAACCAGTCATGGTAGTACACGCCTGGAGTCCCAGCTACTTGGGAGGCTGAGGCAGGAGAATCGCTGAACCTGGGAGGTGGAGGTTGCAGTGAGCTGAGATTGCGCTATTGCACTCCAGCCTAGGCAACAAGAGCGAAACTCTCTCTCAAAAAAAAAGGAAAGAACAACCATCATTACTAGAAAATAACATAAATTCATTAAGAGCAAAAAAATTACATTACATAATGCTTATTTCTTATTTTGATAGGTTAACCAGATTGCTACATCAGGAGAATAGATAATGTCTTGATTTCAGCAAAGTACTGATAAGTGCTTTATAATATCTCTGAGGGAAAGAAAGAGAAATTCAGGTAGGATGATAATAGTCTTGGGAGAAGAGGTACCTGATGGGGGGGCTCCAAAGTCAAGACATGGTGTTTGTAAAGAAATCTGAAAGATAAGAGTAGGACATTAGGAGGTTCTTGTTTAGGGAGTGGGTAGTTCATGCGAGGAATAAAAGAATCAAGATTACCATAGTAATATGTAAATGTAACAAATATAAAGGCTTTCCAGAAATCCAAGTGAGCAAAATCTACTCATTTTCATTTAAGTTCAATCTGAATCAATGGTGTCATTTAGTTCTTTAAAAAGAATGCAGCTTTAGTTTGAATACTCCCATTTCAAAGAAAGAGTAGTAATAGACAAAAACACATCTTTATGGCTTTTGTTATTTGGTCAAATATATCCTGAATACCTTGTAATGTGCAGAAAACATCTGTGGCTGCTTACATAATATATGTAGTATAAGTGGATAAAAATAAGCAAAGGTTTGTCTTCCCATTTAACTGAAAGTCCTGGTTAGGATGCAGACTATGCCTGAGTTCCCAGTTCCTGGTACAATGTCTGTAAATATTTGTGATTGATATAATACAGCGAAAGTAAGATAATGATAGAACAGTGCAAAGAAATTGGGAATGAAGTTAACCCATAAAAATGTATGCCAGAAGGATCTGGGACACTATTACTATTTGTAATGTGGGTCCCAAATTCACCTTTGAGCCTCCTGGCAAGGAAACAAATATGCTAAAAGATCACAGTCTCCAAAACCTAAAACTTCATCCTCTTTGCCAGAAGCAACATGTTAATAGATTTTTCTTGCAGTAAAATCCTGAGAGAAATTTCTCACAGGATGCCTCATTGAGCAAATACAATGTGAAATATGGAGAAATTCTTAAAGTACAGTAAGCTGGTTAAATGTTTTTTACTCCTTCTTAAGGAAATAGCAGAAAATCCAATACAGTTTAGTTAAAGTAATTCCTTTAGGGACCAAAGTAGTAGGGTCCAAGTACACAGATTGCCAGTGGTCAGCTTTGCTCCAGGCCCCGTGGTGTGGTAAGAAAAGTACAAGAAAACAAGTGATTGCATATCCTTGAGACAGTCTTTTTTGAAACCAAACTTGCTGTAGCTGGGCAGTATCAAGTTTGAATCTGTATTCCCCCGCAAGAATGGAAAATGCAGATATTTACTGTTGGTGATTAAATGCCAATTCTTTTGCTTACACTGAAGAATGAGAATGAGTCTGAGTCCCACTTTGAGGGATACAATAACAAAGTGGGCAAACGTAAAGAACAGTGACAAGGAGAATGACACATCAGGACATAATTTCGTATGTAAAGTACACAGCAAACTGGGCTTGGTATATTGAATCTGAAGACCAACAGGGAAGTCATGATAAAACCAGCCTCAAACTTCTGAAGAACTCTCTTAGGGAGGAAGGCGCACACGTCCTCTGTGGTCCAGAATCTGACCAAGGAGTAAAGGTCCCAGACAAGGAGAACGAACTCAGGAGAAAATAATTTTCCAACAGTAGAGCTGTCTGCAACAGGGCTATGCTGCCGCAAAATGATGGGAGGGGCCTGATTGCTGGAGGGGTTTAGAGAGAGATTGCACAAGTGTCTATCAGTGATATTTCAAAAATAATCCCTGTCCTCAAAGGGAGACTGAATCAGAAATCCTTCTGGCCACACGAATTCTCTGATCCTGGGGTGAGAAGGCATGCTCCATCTCTGTCTACGCAGAGTCCGCCGACTGTCTGAGGGAAATCTCTTGAACTGTTTATGGGTTCTGTTACCGTCTCCTAGCTTGCTTACACTAGCCATAGTCCTCTAAAGAAACACTCTAAGCAAGCAGAAACCATGCTTTCCCATATCCTCCAATTTCCTCTTAACAACCCACATGTAAAATGCAACATTTCATTCTTTAAAAACTGTTCGCTGATGACACTATTTTTAAAACTTCACAGGCCGGGCACGGTGGCTCATGCCTGTAATCCCAGCACTTTGGGAGGCGGAGGCAGGCGGATCACAAGGTCAGGAGATGGAGACCATCCTGGCTAACGTGGAGAAACCCTGTCTCTACTAAAAATACAAAACAAAACAAAACAAAACAAAAAAAATTAGCCAGGCGTGGTGGGGGGCGCCTGTAGTCCCAACTATTCGGGAGGCTGAGGCAGGAGAATGGCGTGAACCCGGGGGCGGAGCTTGCAGTGAGCCCAGATGGCACCACTGCACTCCAGCCTGGGTGACAGAGCAAGACTCTGTCTCAAAAAAAAAAACTTCACAGATTTCAGTGACAGTATTTATTGATTAGGGTCTTTGTTAATATTTAAGGTTCATTGCACTTTAAAAGCAAAATCGTGCAGCGTTCTAATCAAGTATTCCAAGTCACCACTAAAGATATCAAAAATGTCATATTTAATTTTTGTTGCTTTGCAATGGAAGCTGGGGTGTGCTCTGAGTAGATCTCGGGTGCCAAATGCACTTCTCTTGTGGAAACATTATGCATAAAGGATATTTTGCAAAGTACCAAGTTTAGAAAGAAAGGTAAATTTAGGATGCCGGAAGAAATAAATGACTCTAGTACTTACCTCTGCTGATGAAGTTTTGATTTCATTAGGCGGCCTGTCCTTCAGGCAAAGTGCTGTGCTGGGTCAGCTATAGTCTCTAATGTCAGCATGTACACTGCAGTCATCATAATTCATGAAACGCTCTCAAGGTCCCCTGTCAAATGCACTGAAGAGCATACTTCATCAAAGCAGTACTTTCAAATTTATGAAAAGTCAGAAGCAGGGTTGAATTTCCTTTGGAAGTTATTTCTGAAGAATTGTTTTCTTAAAATATTCTATATCTTCTTCCTGTTAGCATCTTTTATTTTAATCCCATGGTTCCATTCAATTTAAAACATTTAAGGGCCAAGCGCAGTGGCTCACGCCTGTAATCCCAGCACTTTGGGAGGCCGAGGCGGGCAGATCACGAGGTCAGGAGATCGAGACCATCCTGGCTAACACGGTGAAACCCCGTCTTTACTAACAATACAAAAAATTAGCCGGGTGTGGTGGCGGGCGCCTGTAGTCCCAGCTACTCGGGAGGCTGAGGCAGGAGAATGGCATGAACCCGGGAGGCGGAGCTTGCAGTGAGCCGAGATCATGCCACTGCACTCCAGTCTGGGCGACAGAGTGAGACTCCATCTCAAAAACCGAAAAAAAAAAAAAAAATTAAGATCTCCCCTCCCTCAAAACTTTCTTAAGTATAACTAACTTACCTGGGCCATTATGCCATGGAATGCTTATAGTCTGCCAAAATGCTTGCAGAGAGCACCTTCTAGGTGGAAACGTGTGGTTGCTTCAATCAGCAAAGCCTACTCTGTTGATTTGCCTGTTGTATCACACTAAGTTCAGGGAGATGTCTACTTTAAACCTCAGCTCCATTTCTCCTTTCTTCATTGCATCATTCACAACTGTTTGTGAGTGCCTGGGGATTGTGCATTTGTGTAAATGACAATAGGGTAACTTGCTGTGGTTCATTCAGCAGAGCTTTTCTGAATGTTTTATTTTCACATTATTTTCATTCTTGCTAAATGAATCTGTGCTTGATGCACTAGTTCTGGAAGCTGGACATCATCTGTTATACAAGCACCCATGAGATTCCCAAGTCAAGCTTTTTGTCAAATTAAATCTGACAAATTGATTCTGAATTAACCCACAAGAAATGCTGATGATAGTTTTCTTGAGTAAACATAGAGTCCTTTGAGCTGGTAATACTTAAATTTTTCATAAATTTCCTTCTTTTTCTCTTACAATAATCAGTGCCTTCCACATAAAAAGTTTTGGATAAAAGATCTAGATCAAAATGAATTTCCTCAGAAACAAAATATAATGACTATTTCAGGCAAAATAAAGGCCAATAGCTGTTCCAGACTAATTTTGAAGGAATATCCATCTTTTGATACGTCAGGATTAATGTATACATGGAAAAACATTCATATTTTTTAAACTGATCATAAAGCTGACAGGTACAAAAATGGTCCCTCTTCCAGCCCCATCTTACCAATTCTCAATTACAGATGTCTTAATTTTTGTGTGTGTCATGGGCACTTCGGCAATCTTGTGGAAACGATGAACCATTCCTCAAATACATGTGACTACAAAAGGAAAAAATATGTTGAAATCTATTATTAAAACATTACACAAATTTGCAATATGGCGATGCATATGCTTCTTCATTAAAAACAACCCCTAGCAGTGGGGCTAATCACTACATAATCTTGAAATGATGAGCAAAATCAACATGCAAGATGAAACAATTATAGCTTCATCTACAACTATAAAATGGGATTTTAAAATCTGTAATTTTTGTGAGCAACAAAGTCACAAGTACTGCTAATACCATCATGATCTATTGCCGTGGTTAGTGAAAGATAAACACATAATTTTTCCCCCCTATGTTCACAACTCCCTAAATTTTACACACAGATCCCCTGGAGGACCATGGACTCCATATTAGGATAGTCTGATCCCAGTGACTCTTGCCTCTGCTTCTACTTGTATTCAACCACTAGAGAGGTGCACTGGGGTCATGGTCAGTCATCAGCATGCACGGGATCCTCAGAAGCAATGGTGTCAGCAGAACCACACACAAACCCCACTATGTTACTGCCAATGAGCCCAACATCTGAACACTGTCACCTTAGAGGGGTCACTCTGTGTCATTTCAGGGTTTTCTCCAGCCAGAAAGTCTGCCTCTGGCAATGATACCAAGAGCTAATTCAGAGCAGAATGTGTTCATTGTTCTCCATGATGTCATTTGCCAAATGAAAGAAGTGGTTCTAGAATATCCTCCATGCTTATTTACCAAAACTTTATATGCTTTGTCTGCACTGTCAGGATAACATATTCCATACATTTACTTCTTCGGGGTGGGGGGGGGAATACTTCCATATCTCCAGCTAGAATTTGTACCTGAGATTTAAATCCACATTTCCACTTGGATGTCTAAAACTGGATTTATCCTCTTCTCCCCAAAACCAGTTTCTCCTTCTGACTTTGACTTTTCTTCTCCTAACTTGTATGGTCATCTCAGATTTTCCAGCCACCACACCCACTTCCCAGACTCTACTCCCTCTTTACAGCATCCCTTCAGTCTCCCTCTTTATTCCATTCTCATTTCTAGTATGTTCATTTACAGCCTAACCTGGATTCACTGTTACCCTTGTTCCTGCCTCTCACGACTCAGATCCATTCTATACACACTGCTGCCAACTTAATTTTCCCAGAAGGCAACTCTGATGACCCTTTTATCCTGTCCAGAAATCTTCAGTGGCTCCCCATTTTCTACTGAACTAAATGCAGACTCTGCTCTATAAGCCTCTCCTCCACTTGGCTCCAGACTCCCAGTTCAGCCACCTGTTTCACCCTGTTCTGCAAACTTTGATAATTCTTGTTCCATGAAACAGAGAGCAAATAATTTGCCTCATTTGTTTTCTGACTTGCTGCCTTTCACATTTTGTACCCTCCTTGTAGGATTCAAATATTGATGAAGAAGGAACTAGCAATAAGGTGTGTTTTGAACTCAGACATAGAGATTATAAAACTGTCACTGAGATGCTCTCAAAGGAGGAAAATATCTTAATGATTAAATAATCCCCTGCTTGTTTTCCAAGTGTTTTCTGGTAAACCTGGACTTGGTGGGGAAGGGGAGGGAATATCCAGATAATGGCTACTCACCAGAGGAGAACATCTATCACTGTCATCTGATGCCACATCATGCTCCCAACTACCTTAGCAATCCTTGTATTTCACTTTCTCATTTGTAGCTTGGGGGTCAGGTAGGTGCACTGGATTTTGACCACTAGTTTACAAATTTTAGTCCATTAGGACCAACTTAAAACATAATCCACAGTATCCTGAATCATTAGATGCATGAATCAAAAGTAGGATGATGCCAGACACACTTTGGGAGGCTGAGGTGGGAGGATCCCTTGAGACCAGGAGTTCAAGACCAGCCTGAGTAACATGGTGAGACCCTGTCCCTACAAAAAATTTTTTTAAAAATTAGCCAGGCCTGCTGGCCTGTGCCTATAGTCCCAGCTACTCAGAAGGCTGAGGTGGGAGGATGGCTTGAACTCTAGGAGTTCAAGGTTAAATTTACAATGAGCTATGAATGCACCACTGCACTCTAGCCTGGTCAACAGAGAAAGACCCTATTTCTAAAAAAACAAAAATGAGAAATAAAAAAGCATGATGAATCATTAATATCACATACTAGGTTTTTTCCACTAGCAGACTCTTTCCTCTTAGAGACTTCTTCCGTTTAGAATGGCAACCCCTTCCCCCTCAGTTTGAGGAGATAGAGAAGTATCTGCCTGAGCTGAGAATGTTACCACCATTATCTCTGATGCTTATTCAGCAGCACTGTGTAGAGGCTTAGACTACACAGTGCTTAGAGTCTCTTTCTGCTACACAACCTTAGATGACCTACAAATGTTAATTCTCAGTTTTCATATCTGGAAAATGGGGATTATAATATTTTTTATCCCATAGATTTCTGGGGATAACGTAGAGATAATGGATAATATAAGGAGAATGAGGAGAATGCATTTAAAGGGGGCTTAGCACATTGTCCAGCTTATAGGAACCACTCTATGAATGTTAGTCATTATTATCAGCATAGAAAACATGTTGAGATAAATATAAGGAAACAAGGAATAGATGAGGTGGGGTCAACAAACATTTCTGTGGGCCTTACTGTCCCTGTTGTAACTACTCAGTTCTGCAATCATAGCATGAAAGCAGTCATAGACAATACATAAATGAATGAGTGTTGACTGTGTGCTGATAAAACTTTATTTACACAAACAGGCATTAGGAGCCAGATTTGTCCTGTAGGCATAATTAACCAAACTCTGGCTATACTGCCCAAACCCTGACCTTCGGGAACTTCCAATCAAGTATGGTAGTAAGTCTTGCAAGACTTTTCAGGGGAAGCAAGGAGGAGTCAGGGACTAACTTCACCATTATCCAGAGGAGCATAGAAACTTGGTATTTTAAGACAGTTTACTGTATGAATTTCCCAGAGATGAACAAAAGTAAAAAATATAGCCTAGAGCAAGTAGCTCAGGTTTTTTGTTTTTTAATCCTGCCTTTCAAATAAGTAACTTCAACTTTGAAACAGAGCCTTCCCTTTTAGTAGACATTTTCCTTGGAAACTCAGCTCCCGCCTTGATCCTAGAAGTTACACATTTATAGGAATAAAAATGTCTGTAAATTAATCGGTAGACAATGCCTGATCCTGACTTCTATTCCTTATCCTTATATATGAATAGACAGAGCTAAGAAGTCATTTATCCAGCAGTTTGACTAAAAGGAAATGGAAAGTGCATGGATAGCAGAGGAAATTATTCACTTCCTTTTCTATTCTTTTTATTAATATATGATCTTGTTATTAATAACATAAAGGAATAGCAAATGAGAATCCATGAGCAATATCAGACCCTGAAAATGAGCTGGTGGCTCAGTATCAACCAATGAGGACACTTGATAGTTTAGCAAAGTTGCCAAACAGGAGACAGACTCTGCTCCTTTAAAAGAAGAGTGACTGTGGCGTGTGTTCCCCAGATAGGAGAGCAAAAACATACTTTCTGGGCCTCTCTCAGGATCGTTGTTTGGGAAGGAAGTTGTATGGGAAATTCACAAACTCTTAGATGTTAACATTTAAATGCAGCATGCCACACACAAACTCACAAACACAACCTTTTTTTCATCAATAAAGTTGCAGAGGAGCCCCACTTACACTGTATATCATACTGTATTTTAATATCCAAAATGGCTAGTCCCTTCCAGAGTTTTTATGCCTTAATGTGTGCTAATTTGATGGGCCTGGTGCTTTATTCATTTGAAGCAAGAAATTAAGTCTGTGATAATAAAGCAAGGTTCTTATCAGATTTCTCTTTTTTGTTGTTTTACAGTTTTCTCCTTGTCTTTGGTTGCTTGATTTTGTCAGTGTTTTCTACCATCCCTGAGCACACAAAACTGGCCTCAAGTTGCCTCTTGATCCTGGTAAGTGAAACATGAACAAGAACGTACCTGAATGTTATATAAGAACTGCCTATAACATTTGTACTATGCATCTTATCCTACAAAAAAATTCTATCTAAAAAAGAGTTACTTTGAAATATAAAAGTTTCAAAGATTACTGAAACATTTGCCCAGCAACTTAACATGTAGTCAATCCTTAGAAATACATAGAAATGTTCCGGATTGCTATTACACAGCAATATCTGGTGTTATAGATATATCATAAATAGAAGGCAATGTTAGAAAGCAGTTTTGAGTATGTTTATCTATGCTAATAAACAAATTATGTAAGAAGAGTCACTATCTCTGAGGCCTCTCATTACATTGTGAAAGACTATAGAGTAGAGAGCATTTTCCAATAACTGTAATTCGGCAGTAGCTAAATATAATTGGCCAAGAACTATGAACATATGGCACCTCATAAGAAAATAGAAGGCTTCTTCATGCTCTTTTCAACCAACAGACTGCATTGTGAGTTTTGCTGCTAATGCAGTTACCTGGTGATAAATTCTGCAGTTTGCTCTGTTCCCATTATGCTGTCAATCCTCAAGCACACAGAATTGCTCGATTCACTTTAAAATGGAAAAAGACCCCAAGATAATTTTATCAGAATTATTCTGAGCCTTTTAAGCTCTCATACTTTCTATTACAACTAAACTGTAGCACTGTACACTCAAATCACATCTGATTGAAAGTTTGGTTCATTTTCAACTATTTTAACCCACTCACTTTGTCCAAAAGTATCAGATTTGACAGTCTTAGAGCTATTTGAATGAACTACAAACTGGAACAGCTCACTGTTTCTTTAGAGCCTAGGGGTATACAGAAGCAGGGGGAGGAAAACGGTAAGATGGTTTATGCGCCCTAATAAGCAAGATTGGTTGTGTTACAGCAATAAATATTGAATATGAAAAAATTGTTACTACCATGAAGGCAGAAACTGAAAGATTTCAACTCATATAACCTGAGAGAAGGGCAGATGCTTTTCCTACCTTTGCTTTCAGATGGCTAGTTTGTACTTAAGGTTGCTAAGACATCATCAAGTCTTTCAGTGCAATATCAGGGCGAACTCATTTTGAATCTGTAATAAATCTCTCTCAATTCATTTGCATACAAATTGTGCTCCAGCAGCATATTGCTCACGTTAAGGTTACTGTTTCAAAGCCCAGCGTAGAGAACAGATAGACCAAAGAGCACATCAGAGATCTGTTCCATTTGCAAGCTTTCCCTTTGGGTAGAAAGTAGGGTTTTAACCTTGTCCACCCTTTTGATAACAACAAATGATCTGAGCCCAGGGGCTAAGGTATAGCTGGCTTTTAGGCCCACATATAGAACCTCAACCAGGAATTTTAGACTGAAAATATAAATCTGATTTTTAAACTTGGAAACAAAAAACGATCTACTGTATGACCAATATTAGGAATAAATCAATCATTAGGAATCTCATGAAAAGATTTCTTTCAGAGCCAGGTCAAAAATCCAAAATGTTAGATTTATATCCTCCAAACCTCTGAAATATAAATTCTGTCATTGCTAATGAATTTCTAAATAGTCCAAAGAAACCCATGTAATTTCAAAGTCTAAAACCGATTAGTATCTTGACTTTTAAAACCTGTTGAATAGTGAATAGATCAGAGTTTAGTAAGTAGAGTGCATTTAGTAGAAAATAAAAATGTAGATGTCAGTCTTGAATGCTTTAAGATTTAGCAAGGTAGAAATGAGTTCCTCTATGCAGATGAGGCCTTTGTTTTGAGTAAGTGATTAGTGCTACAGATAGATATTTGCAGAAACCTATTGCAACAAGGCTTTCTGTAGGGAGTGGGTTTGTTAATCCTACTATCTTTGTGCTATAGCAATACAGTGTCAAAGTATGTTCTCAAAACCTACCTAGAAATATGCAGACTGCATTGCAGAACTAAGATTTACTAACGATATTCTCCACCAATGTTTTCTCCAAAATCTTTTTATTTGGACAAAAAAATTCAAATACGGTCTTTATTTTACTTTTTCTTTAGCTAGCAATTAGTAAATTAGGAAAGCATTAATATTTTAATTATTTTTCACAATGAGTTAACATAGTATATTACAAAAGTTCAATCACTTGTAGAAAACTGGGAAAAGTCAATCATTAAGATGACAAATCCTAATAATTTAAGGAATCTCTTATTTATTACCTTTTAACATGTATTTTTGAGACAGTTACTATGATTTCAAAGTCACAGAACTCATAGAACACAATTCTGATTAGCAGTAAAGTTCCCAAGATGAGATATATTGAAGGAATTACCATCCAAAGGAAGAAAAATGGTTATTATTCAAATAGTAAAAAGGAATGGCTTTTAAAATGTTTGCAAGACCAGGCACAGTGCCTCACGCATGTAATCCCAACATTTTGGGAGACCAAGACAGGCAGATCACTTGAGGTCAAGAGTTTGATACCATCCTGGCCAACACAGTGAAAGCCCGTCTCTACTAAAAAATACAAAAAGTATCTGGGTGTGGTGGCACACACCTGTAATCCCAGCTATTTGTGAGTTCAAGGCAAGGGAATAGCTTAAACCAGGAGGCAGAGGTTACAGTGAGCCAGGATTGCGCCACTGCACTCCAGCGTGGGCAACAGAGCAAGACTCCATCTCAAAACTGAATAAAATAAAATAAAATGTTTGCAAAAATGTACAATAAATCCACATCTGTACACTTTTTGTGTATACTGTTGATGTATAAAGACAACACCAGAGGTGTACATTTAGAGCTATGTATAAATCCTATATCAGAATTGTGTATTTTTTCATAACTTCTGTCCCTTTTGGGTTTTTTAACATTTTAAAATATGTTCAGATATTTCCTAAAATTCTATTTTTGTGCAAGTAAAAGGCACCCACACTTGTGACAGGGAGCACACAACAGGCAAACCTGACTCGTAGACAGAACCCTCTTTGACACTCACTCTTTTCCACCTAATTGTTCCCTTGAGGCCACCAGCATATTAGATGTAGGCCATCTCTTTAGACATGTCTTGCTTGCCTCCTGGGGCCCCCATAAAGACTTTAGCTGTCCATCCCACATCCAAAAGGGAAGTCTCCCCTCATTTCCATCCAGAATGGCACTGCCAACGCTCTTGTAAACTTGTAACTTCGCAAACTTGCCTTGGTTACAAGCCAAATGAATACCTGTGTTAATTTGCTCATTTATTCTTTTCAGTTGTGGGAACTGAGGTTTCAGGCTATACAACCAGGTTCCTTATTTCTCTCCATAGAAGCAGTAGTGTATAGACTTAAGAATGTGATACAGACTGTAGTCAGGCCCCATGAATTCAAATTTCACTCGTGTCCTGTTTTAACTGTGTGGTTTGGAAAATCACTCCACTGTGCCTTAGTTTTCTTATCTGTTAAAAGTTAATAGTAGGATTCCAGAAGAAAGACAGAGTAGGAAGCACCAGGATTTTGTCTCCCCACCTAAACAACAACTGCACTGGCAGAATTTGATGTAATTCAGTGGATGGAACTCTGGAATCTATGGAATGTTTGCAACTTCCAGAGGAAGGCTTAGATGGTAAAATTGCAGTTAATTTCAGTCCATTTCAGCTCTTAGCACAGTGATAGCTACCCATCCTCTACACCCAGGCCCATTGCAGGCAGCTGTGCACATGTTCCAGGAGGGACCTGAACACAGCTTATACGAGCCAGGATGGGCAAAAAGAACCCTGTCCTCCAAATATCAGAAAGCTGGCCGGGCGTGGTGGCTCAAGCCTGTAATCCCAGCACTTTGGGAGGCCGAGACGGGCGGATCATGAGGTCAGGAGATCGAGACCATCCTGGCTAACATGGTGAAACCCCGTCTCTACTAAAAAATACAAAAAAATTAGCCGGGCGAGGTGGTGGGCGCCTGTAGTCCCAGCTACTCGGGAGGCTGAGGCAGGAGAATGGCGTGAACCCGGGAGGCGGAGCTGGCAGTGAGCTGAGATCCGGCCACAGCACTCCAGCCTGGGCGGCAGAGTGAGACTCCGTCTCAAAAAAAAAAAAAAGAAAGCTGACCTTGGATCACTAATTGCTGCTTCTGATCATGGAGGAGCACACAAAAAATGTGGCAGCCATTGTTGCTGCACCTTCACTGCCTTCCCCATTGCTGTCAGCGTCTCCCCCCCCCCCCCCCCCAACCAGCAGAAGTGACTTCCAGGGGATTAAAAGGTCCTCCCCACATCCTTCATTTTTCTTTTTTCCTTTTTTGAATACAGTGTGTAAAGATGTAATTATTTGACATTAATAACTGAAAGGAGTAGGGCTAGAGATGTAAAGGAACAGAGTTTTTTTTTTTTTTTTTTTTTTTTTTTTATTATACTTTAAGTTCTAGGGTACATGTGCATGACGTTTATATCATGTATAACTCCCCGTGCAATCCCTCCCTCCTCCCCCTCCCCATGATAGGCCCCAGTGTGTGATGTTCCCCTTCCCGAGTCCAGTGATCTCATTGTTCAGTTCCCACCTATGAGTGAGAACATGCGGTGTTTGGTTTTCTCTCTTGTGATAGTTTGCTAAGAATGATGGTTTCCAGCTGCATCCATGTCCTACAAAGGACGCAAACTCATCCTTTTGATGGCTCATAGTATTCCATGGTGTATATTGCCACATTTCTTATCCAGTCTGTCACAGATGGACATTTGGGTTGATTCCAAGTCTTTGCTATTGTGAATAGTGCCGCAATAAACAAACGTGTGCATGTGTCTTTGTAGTAGAGTAATTTATAATCCTTTGGGTATATACCCAGTAGTGGGATGGCTGGGTCATATGGTACATCTAGTTCTAGATCCTTGAGGAATCGCATACTGTTTTCATATGGTTGAACTAGTTTACAATCCCACCACAAGTGTAAAAGTGTTCCTATTTCTCCACATCCTCCAACACCTGTTGTTTCCTGACTTCTTAATGATTGCCTTCTAACTGGTGTGAGATGGTATCTCATTGTGGTTTTGATTTGCATTTCTCTGATGGCCAGTGATGATGGGCTTTTTTCATGTGTCTGTTGGCTGTATGGATGTCTTCTTTTGAGAAATGTCTGTTCATATCCTTTCCCCACTTTTTGATGGGGTTGTTTGCTTTTTTCTTGTATATTTGTTTGAGTTCTTGGTAGATTCTGATATTAGCCCTTTGTCATGAGTAGGTGCAAAAATTTTTTCCATTCTGTAGGTTGCCTGTTCACTCTGATGGTAGTTTCTTAGCTGTGCAAAAGCTCTTTAGTTTAATTAGATCCTGTGTCAATTTTTGCTTTTGCTGCCGTGCTTTTGGTGTTTTAGACATGAAGTCCTTGCCCATGCCTATGTCCTGAATGGTACTACCTAGATTTTCTTCTAGGGTTTTTATGGTATTAGGCCAACATTTATCTCTATCCATCTTGAATTAATTTTCGTATAAGGGGTAAGAAAGGATCCAGTTTCAGCTTTCTACTTATGGCTAGCCAATTTTCCCAGCACCATTTATTAAATAGGGAATCCTTTCCCCATTTCTTGTTTCTCTCAGGTTTGTCAAAGATCAGATGGCTGTAGATGTGTGGTATTATTTCTGAGGACTCTGTTCTAGGAACAGAGTTTTTCTATGCCATTAAAGCTAAACTGGTATAAATTCAAATTAGAGTGTTATAACTTTAGGGTGTTAATTTAATTCCCATGGCAACCACAAAGAAAATAGCTATAGAATACACACAAGGAGAAATGAGAAAGGAATTCAAACATTTCACTATGAAAAAAATGAACTAAATACAAAAGAGGGTAGCAATGCAGGAATGAGAGACAAAAAAAGCTATAAAGTATATACAAAACAAAGAGCCAAATGATGAAAGCCTCTCCTTATCAGTAACTAATTTAAATGTAAGTGGATAAACGTTTCTAATAAAAACCAGTGATTGGCAGAATGGATAAAAATACATGATTCAACTATGTATATGCTTAGTACAAGAGACTTACTTTAGATTCAAAGACACAAATGCATTGACAGTAAAAGGGTGGAAAAGATATTTTATGCAAATAGTAAACAAAAGAGAGCAGAAGTGGCTATACTAATATCATACAAAATAGAGTTTAAATCAAAAAAGTTATGAGATAAAGAAGGGCATTATATTAATAAATGATTTAATACACCAAGAAGATATAATAATTATAAACATTTATGTACCTAATAACAGGTCATAAAATATATGAAGCAAAAACTGACAAAATTAAAGGGAGAAATAGATAGTTCTACAATAATAGTTGAAGGCTTCAATACCCCACTCTCGATAATGGATAGAACAACCAAACAGAAGATAAGTAAGAAAACAGAAGACTTAACACAATAAACCAACTAGGTCTAACAGACTATACAGAACACTCTACCCAGTGACAATACCATAAACAATCTTCTCAAGCACACAGGGACATTTTCCAGCACAGGCCATTATGTTAGCTCCATGTTAAGTCTCAATGACTTTAAAAGATGGATACCACACGAAGTATTTTTTCCAACCACAATGGGATGAAGTTAAATATCACTAACAGAAATACAACTGGAATATTCAAAAATTAAACAGCATGCCTTTTTTTTTTTTTTCTTGAGGCAGAGTCTCACTTTGTCACCCAGGCTGGAGTACAGTGGTGGGATCTTGGCTCATTGCAACCTCTACCTCCTAGGTTCAAGAGATTCTCCTGCCTCTCAGCCACCTGAGTAGCTGGGACTATAGGCACACACCACCACTCCCTGCTAATTTTTTTCATTTTTAGTAGAAGCAGGGTTTCACCATATTAGCCAGGCTGGTCTTGAACTCCTGACCTCAAGTGATCCACCCACCTCAACCTCCCAAAGTACTGGGATTACAGGCGTGAGCCACCACACCCAGCCTAAACAGCATACTTTTAAACAACCAGTGGGTCAAAAAATAAGTCTTAGAAATTAATGAAAACAAAACACAACCTGCCAAAACTTATGGGACACAGTGAAAGTTGTGCTAAGATTAAAATGTATAGCTCTAAATGCTTACATTTAAAAAAAAAAAACAAATATCTCAAATCAGCAACTTCATTTTACAACTTAAGGAGCTAAAAAATGAATACACTAGACCCAAGCTAGCCAGAACAAAGGAAACAATAAACATGGATAAATGAAATAAAGACTAGAAAAACCATGAAGAAAATCACTGAAACCAAAAGTTGGCTGTTAGTAAAGGCTGACAAAACAGACAAGCGTTTAGATGGATGAACTAAGAAAAAAGGATACTCGAATTAATAGAATCAGAAATGAAAATGGGAACATTGCTACTGATTCTACAGAAATGAAAAGGACCATAAGAGAGTACTATGAACAATTGTATGACAACACATTGGAAATCTAGATGAAATGGACAAATTTGTGGAAACACAAAACCTACCAAGACTAAATCACAAAGAAATAGAAACCGAATAGAGCTATAAGTAGTAAGGAGATTGAATCAGTAATCAAAAATCGTCCAACAACAACAAAGAAGCCCAGGATCTGATGGCTTCACTAGTGAATTCTAACAAACATTTAAAGAACTAATACCAATCCTTCTGAAACTGTTCCAAAAAAATAAAGAAGAAGCAACACTTCCTGACTAATTCTATGAGGCATTACTTTGATGCCAAAGACACAAGAAAAAGAAAACTATAGACCATTATTTCTTACGAACATTAGTGTAAAAATCATCAACAAAATGCTAGTGTATTTAGCAGCATATTAAGAGGATTATACACCTTGGCCAAAGGAGATTTAGTCCTTCAATGAAAGAATGATCAACACACAAAAATTGATCAATGATATAGGCCACATTAACAGAATGAAGAGAAAAAGCCCCATAATTATCTCAATTATGCCAGAAAAAAACATTTGAAAAAATTTCAGTGCCCTTCTATGATTAAAAAAAAAAAAACTCCACAAACTAGGAATAGAGGAAAACTACCTCAACATTATAAAAGCCACATATGAAAAACCCACAGCCAACATCATACCATAAAGGTGAAAGACTAAAACTTCTCCTCTAAGATCAGGAAGAAGGCAGAGATGTCTGCTTTTGCTGTCCCTATTCAACAAAGTACTAGACGACTGTACTAATTGCTAGCTACAGCAATTAGGCAACCATTAAATAAAAGAAACAAAAGGCATCCCAATTGAAAAAGTAAGTAAAATTATCCCTGTATACAGATGATGTGCTGTTATATGTAGGAACCCCTAAAGATTTTTAAAAAAAAAAAAACTCCACAAACTAGGAATAGAGGAAAACTACCTCAACATTATAAAAGCCACATATGAAAAACCCACAGCCAACATCATACCATAAAGGTGAAAGACTAAAACTTCTCCTCTAAGATCAGGAAGAAGGCAGAGATGTCTGCTTTTGCTGTCCCTATTCAACAAAGTACTAGACGACTGTACTAATTGCTAGCTACAGCAATTAGGCAACCATTAAATAAAAGAAACAAAAGGCATCCCAATTGAAAAAGTAAGTAAAATTATCCCTGTATACAGATGATGTGCTGTTATATGTAGGAACCCCTAAAGATTTAAAAAAAAAAAAAAACTGTAAGAAATAATAAATAAATTCAACAAAGTAACAGGATGCAAAATCAATATACAAAAATGAGTTGCATTTTACCAACAACAAAGAATTTAGAAAGGAAACTATGAAAACAATTCCATTTATAATAATATCAAAATATACTTAGGAATTAACTTAACCAAAGAGATGAAGAACTTATACAATGAAAACTACAATAACATTACTGAAATAAATTAATAAGACACAAATAAATGGAAACACATTCCACGTCCATAGTTTTGAGAACTTAATATTGTTAACATGTCCAAAGTCATCTACAGATTCAATGCAATTCCTATCAAAATCCCAATGATGTTTTTTGCAGAAATAGAAAAACCCATCCTAGAATTCATACAGAATTTTAAGGGACCCCAAATTGCCAAAACTATTTTGAAAGTAAAGAACAAAGCTGAAGGACTCATAATTTTTTATTTTAAAACTTACTACTACAAAGCTACAGTAATTAATCATGAGGTAGTTTTCTATAACATTATGAATGTATTTAAGCTACAGTAATCAATCATGAGGTAGTCTCCTATAACATTATGAATGTATTTAATACCAGTGAACTATACTTTACAATGGTTAAGCTGCAAATTTTATGTTATATATAGGCATAAAGACCAACATTTAGACCCATGGAATAGAATGGAAAGTCCAGAAATAAATTCACACATATATGGTCAAATGATTTTTGACCATTCAGTGGGGAAAGGGCAGTCTTTTCAACAAATGGTGATGGAAATATTAGATATCCACATGTGAAAGAATGAAGTTGGACCCTTACCGAAGATAAATCACAAAAATTATCTTGAAATGCATTAAAGACCTAAAACTATAACATTGTTAGAAGAAAACATAAGGCAACAGCTTCAAGACATTGGATTTGTCAGTGATTTCTTGCACATAACACCAAAGGCGTAGGCAACAAAAGAAAAAAATAGAGAAACTGAACTTCATAAAAATTTAAAACTTTTGTGCATCAGAAGACAGTATGAACAGAGAAAAAAAGGCAACACACAGACTGAGAGAAAATATCTGCAAATAACATACCTGTTAAGGGGTTACTATCTGGACTATGTAGAGAATTTCTGAAACTCAACAACAAAAACAACCTGATTCAAAAATGAGCAAAGGACTTGAATAAACATTTCTCAAGAAAAAGAGGTACAAATGCCCAATAAGCATCGGAAAAGATGCTAAACATTATTAATCATTAGGGAAGTGCAAATCAAAACTACACCGAGTACCACCTCACACCCATTAGGATGGCTACTATCACAGAAACAGGAAATAACAAATGTTGGTGAGGATGTGGGAAAATGGAACCCTTGTTCACAATTGGTGGGACTGTGAAATGCTATAGCCACTATGGAAAACAATACAGCTTTTTTTCCTCAAAAAAATAAAAAATAGAATTATATGATGCAGCAATTCCACTTCTGGATGTGTGCCAAAAAAGAATTGATGGCAAGGTCTCAAAGAGATGTGTACACCCATGTTCATTGCAGCATTATTCACGATAACCAGAATGTGGAAAAGACCCAAGTGTATCCTGACAAGTGAATGGATAAGCAAAATATGGTATATACATACAAAAAAAAAAAATTCTTCACCCTTTAAAGGAAGGAAATTTTGACATATGCTTCAACATGGATTAATGTTGGCGATATTATGCCAAGTGAAATAAGCCAGCCACAAAAAGAAAAATAATGTATGATTCCACGTATATGAGTGAGATACCTAGAATAGTCAAAAAATTATAGAGACAAAGTGGAATGGTTGTTGCCAGGGGCTACAGGGATCAGGGAATAGTGAGTTATTGTTGCAGCATTACAGGAAGAAAAGAGTTATGGAGATGGGTGGTGGTGATGGTTCTATAACATTATGAATGTATTTAATGCCACTGAACCATACTTTAAAATGGTTAAGCTGTAAATTTTATATTACGTATATTTTACCACAATAAAAAAATTGAGAAAAATATTTTTAAAAATTAAATGAGCATTAGGAAAAATAGCTAATCCATGCTGGGCTTAATACCTAAGTGATGGGTTGATAGATGCAGCAAACCACCCTGATACACATTTACCTATGTAACAAATCTGCACATCCTGCACATGTACCCTGGAACTTAAAATAAAACTAAAAATTAAAAAAAATTAAATGAAATTTAAAACTCAAAAAAAAGGGTTAATGATATAGCCTACTTCATAAGGCTGATGTGAAAATTAGATAAATTCAAGTGCGTGCTTAGGACTGGGCCCAACAGAAGGAAAACTCTTAGAAAGCTAGCAAGTATGATCATCACGGGATCCTCCATGTATAATGGAGACCTCCTAGGGACACAAGTACAGGTGAACTGTGGAATAGTTGAAAATGCTACACTTGAGAAAATATTATATTTTATAATAGAAAACAAGTATCTGTGTAAGAGTTTTCTCACCACAATCAAACACTGTTAATTATGTAAGCTTGCTACATGAACATGTTCTCTAAAAGGGACTCGGTGGTATGCATTCGGCATGCAGCATGTGTTCACAATAGCCACTTATTTCTGGTGACTAATGAAACTGATTTCAATTGTTGCAGCATTTTAGTAAATACGTCTGATGACAGTGCTTGTGGCTTTATATCTCTTCTCTCCATGCCTGCATCTACTGAGTGTAACATTGGGCAGGAATAACTCCAGATCTGATGGACTTGCTTGCTGTGCCATCACCCTGGTGATGAAATTTGTGAACTCAAGAACATGTATGAAACTTTGTGTCCACATTCCAAGGACGGTTAAACGCTGGTGTTAATTTCCTATATTTGGTGACTCCATCAAAAATGAAAGGGAGCCAGCATTTTTTAAGTACCCTTCATTTATTAGGCTCATTGGTTTATTAGAAAAATAAAACTGGCAACGTAAGTATCCTCTCCCATTTTCACAAATAGCTAAATAAGTTGTGCAAGATAACACACAAAGTGTAAAACAGCCAAGATTCCAGCCTAGGCCTGGCTGAGGAAAAGACTGGGCTATCTTCAGAGCATCCCGCTGCCTCTCATTCTCTTGCTTCTTTCAAGGCTAACAAGTCTACCAAAATGCATTTGCCAGCACCCAATGAAGCGTTCATGTCTAAGGCTTCTTTTTGTTCCATATATACCAAATGAGGTTTACAACACTTTTACTTAGGATGTTACACTTTCATAAAGAGTTCCACTTACCAAATTATCACAAATGGGCATATTAATTCAGACCACTAGAAGTTCTTTGTACTGAGAATTCTAAATTCTGTTTTGCAAATATTCAAGAGCCCGATTCATGGGGTAAATAGTCAAGTGTAACAGTTGATCTTCTAGTCCCAGTTCACTTTGCTCAGATGAGTAACATGCTGTTGAAATGAGTTCTCCTATTTCCAGGTTAGACTATTACAGTAAGTTTTGTTTGGTTTGTTTTGATTTCATTAGCCAAAGGTTGTAGGTTTTAGCACTGTATTTCCCACCTTTTTGAGAACAATACTGTCTGGAGTGCATTTCCTCTCTGTTGAAGAACTTCTTGCCATCCAGATTAATTTTTAAAGTATTTGTTTTAAGTTTTTAGATGAAAATTGTCCATCATGTTGAGAACAGAAAACTCCATTTGATGAAAGTGATGCATATTATTTGCAAAATTCTTATTGCAGGTTATCATTTCTAAAATTGCAGTAAAAGGAATGTCACTATCAATTTTAGCAAGATAGAGCCTGTCTCAGTATATTTGCTCCTGTACCCTCCTGCTGTGTTAGAAAGACGCCAAACTACAAATGGATCGTGCTCAGCATCTGGATGAGTACTCTATCCAGGCTTTCCCAAACATCCAGATGTTTGACAGCTTCTACATATGCGTATTTTCTTCTTATGCTTCAGGTAGCAAAGTAAACATGGGTTTATTGTTTCCTGGCACAGTGACTCTGCTCCTGAATTGTGTACAGACTCATTGTAGGCAGGTCTAATTATATCTTAAATGTACTAGTGGAGCTTACTATTTAAAGAAAATCCATAGGGAATTCTTTTGTAAAGTGAAGTATCCCCTTGAAAAGGTAATAACAGCTACATAATTAATTTGTTACATGTTTTCTTTTTTAATGTGAGTACATGCATTTTGAATTGCTATATAACTATTCACTATATATATAACATGGTATTGAAGAATTAGAGACATTGTTGTCACTTCCTATATACTAGTATTAACAGGGGAGGAAAAAATCAGCCACAAGCACATTTACCAGCCCTTGCAAAGTAGAAAGGTTTACACATGAAATTGTATGGATTTGATATAGAATGAGATGACAGTAGTCTTTACATTTAAAACTTCTGGTATTAAACGTTGTAAGCGGATAACAGAGTGTAAGGATAAGAATCCATTTGAGGATATTAAATCTTATGTTTGTAAAGGCAGTAATGCAATATGAGATACGAAGCAATCAGATGTGAGGAATGAGTGATGCTTCTTTAGATTTATCACATCCCTATAATTTACTGTAGAAAGCTCTCAGAATATCCCAATGAACATTGAAAACTGCAATTATTTTCCTTTGCTTTTCTTTCATCAAGGAAAATGCAAATAAACTCTAAAATGATTCACAGAGACTAACGACCCTCATCAATCTGCCGATGACTGAAAAGAAAAAAGCAGGAATAGTTAAACACCTACACTGGATCTTAACAGAGGGATAATAACATAGTAAGTTGCCCCATAAAAAGTATTTCAGATATTAGAAGAAAGAATTTTTGAAGTTAAAGATAATGATTGTGCCTGAAAAAGATCATGCCTCTATCTACATTTAAGGAAGGAAAGAATTTTCCATATTTCTATGCAAACATTGATGTCTAACCAAGTAGTCCAGGCTATACCACTGAACTCTATACAACTTTGTTTCAAGACTTGACAGGCTACCCAGCGGACATCCTTACAGCTATAGATGAGCCATACTCAACCAGGTCCACACTGATGTTTAGCTCTTATGCCCTTTTAAGCTTCACAAAAGTATATCCAACTGAGAGAGAAAGAGAAACAAGATAGTATAAAAATTTTACAGGGTTACTGGAAAATGAAAGAAGCCAAAATGTTTGTCAGTAGAAGGAAAAACACCCTTCCCTTACTATGTTTCCATGCTTTGATCATTTCCATCATTTGAAACCTGGACCAAATACCTCCTCCTTCCTGAAATAAACTTTCTTTCCTCTAACTTTCCTCAGTCCTGTCTACTTGACATTGTATCTTCTCCATTATTCATTTATTCAACAAGACGTATGCAGTACCCAATATGGATGAGGCATTCTTTTTTAGGAGCTGAGGATATAACAATGAACAAAAAAGTCAAAATCTCTGTTCTCATGGAGCTCATGTTTTTGTGGAAGACCTAGAATAAACAAACAGGAAAATCAATATATTAGATATTGCAAATAAAAGGAAAGCAAGAAAAACGAATAGGTAATGAAGAAGTGTTTAGATAGTATGTTTAGAGAAGTCCACTGAAACGGGTGGCAGAGACTTGAATGGAACGAGGCGACGAGGCATATAAAGATTAGGGAAAAGAACATGCCAGGCAGACGGAGCTTCAAGGACAAAAGCTTTAGACAGGAGCATACCTGGTGAGACAAGGAAGGGCAAGAAAATGAGCAACTGAAGGAGGGTGAGCCAGGGGTGGGAGCAGTTGAGAAAAATTAGGCACCAGTTGAACTGTAAATTTCCTGAGACTAGAATCCAAAGCTGATACAGTGATACCACTTAATACAGTAATAGTTGGTGGCAAATCATCAGTGAATTAAAGGAGATGGCCCATTTAATTATATAACACTAATATTGACATGTTCATGGAATCATGGTTATGACACCAAAATTCAGACAAGAGGCAGGACCTGACTGTAGAATGGACTAGAGTAGAGAGTAATAGGATGGGGGACATTTAGGAAGCAGGTGAAGTTATTCAAGTAAAACACAATGGAGCCCTAAACCAAACAGAGGCAGCATGAATAGGGAAAGGGCATGGACTAGAACAATGTAGAGAACTTGCAGGTTAAACCAAAATTGTAAGTCCTGTATAATTGGTTTGTGCCTCACAGAAATTTCTGGGAGGGCTTTCCTCAGCAGATTAGAAGTATTCCGCCCCTTTGGTTACTACATAGCTGCAGGTTACCTGCCTCCTGCCAGACGTGGTTTGCTTTGTCTGTGGTTCCCATTTGCTCACTGCCTCTCCGATTGAGACCTGCCATCTTGCTCTGGCCTACGTATCCCAACTCTGGATTTCCCACTTGGTCGCTGATCCTGTGGATTTCTGTAGATTTTCATATATTTCCCTGGGTTCTGCTTACTTCCTCTTCTAATTTCTCCAGGTCCAGTTCCTTAACTCATACAATTTTAACTCGAATATATATTAAATGCTTCCTACATTTTAGCCCCTGCGCTGGGGTCTGGAGTCCCAAAAATGAATAAGGCATTGCCCTGCCCTGGAAGAATTCAAGTACAGTATTTTCTACAACCTCTGACTGACTCCAGAAGAAAATAACCTTGAAATAATGGTGAAATTGCTAAATTAGAAGATGAGAGAGAAATAGGTTAATTCGTCATTTTTTTAAGTTCCCACTTTAAGACCTATCCACATAAGAAAATAGATATATCTCTAAGTCATTTTTTTATCTTGGAGATCACAAATGAGATGATCAAAAACTATTTTCAATATAGGTTACTACTGATCATGCCTATATATTGAATATTGTTTTGGTACTGTACAAAGCCAAAAGCTGGAAGCAATAGGGTAGGTCCCACTGTTCCCCACGCAGGCATACACACCAGGGGTTACAACTAAAGTGAGAAGACACATCATGCCTCTGCAAAGTAGATTAGAGAAAAATTTTCCAAGCTGTAAATGGCAGCTTGACAAACAACATTACAGGCTGGATTCAATGAAAACGCTGCAGACCTGGCTCCCTCCAGGGCTATAAATCACAATGAATACACAGAACATTACTGGAAAATGAAGAACAGAAAAGAGACTGTGCAAGTGTTACAGGCCCTCCAGCCTTGGCTTACTGAAGACTAATTGAGGGAGATTCAGTGCCGCAAGGTCTCAGCATCCTGGGAAAACCTGGAAAGCCCTCCTCACGAAAGAACACTGCAGAAGAGTCTTAACAAAGAAATGGAAACTCCAGACCAAAACAGCTCTCAGGGGAGACCCGGGAGGGTAGAAAGTAAAAGAGGACCACCCCTAGGAGTGCAGGGCAGGAGGGACACTCTCTCTGGTTCTCACTCCCCACCCCTTACTCTCCTGAAAGTTATTTTTTAAATCAGGTGACATCAAGTATGAATAACATCAAATGCAACCTTAAAAGAAAGAGAAATCCCAACATATTATGCTGGAGGAGTGTTATGCAGAAGTGAAGAAGGGCTGGGGGGCATTCTTTGACTTAATGATAATAATGACTGGAGAATTTGTGAGTTAATTACACCTCTGTGAGTCTGGAGGTTTCTCTGCCTGTCAGTTAACCCATCTGCTTCTCTCCCATAGGCTCCTTCTTGAATCACTTTCTGGTCTTGACCTATAGCCTACAGCCATGGAGAATTGGATGCCCAGGGTCACTGTAGCCAGGCAGGGATGTGCATACAACTGGCTGAGGCAAATGGGCTGTGTGATGAGGCTGGGAAGCTTGTCAGTTTGTAGAGTCCAAGAAAGAGCTTTGGAGAGCTCTAGGATAGAGGTCGAGCTGTGTCCTTCAAAACCCCAACACTGTGAGGACAAACGTTTCCTTGAGTCACTTTTGCAGTTTTTTTTATCTTGAGCTGTTCATTGATTCATTAATTCATTTATTCACTAATCAAATATTCACGAAGGACCTACCAGGTATGCTGTGAGCCAGAGGCATGGCATACATTATATAACAGCTGTACACTGAGATACTCATATAGTCCCCATCCCTGTCTGTGATGATTCTTTAAAATTATTTTCCTAGTTAAATCAGGTGGAGAATGTGGTGTATTACGCAAATACAGTCAATCTGCTACCTTAAGTTTCCCTAATGCAAGTTACCTCATCCACAATTTATGAAATTGTGCCTACAGTAATGATGTCAATGTAACACAGAAGTCAGAGATTATATAACAGCAACTCAGCATACAACACATTGGCCTACCTGAATGCACCAAGCTTGAAGGAATGCAGCACTGCCATGTCTGCCTTCTTTATTTTGGATACTTGCTCTTCCTTGGAAGTAACTTAGGCAGATCTTCCCAGTCTTGTGCAGAAGACACAAACATAGACAATGAACAGAAGTAATCCATCATTAGCATCACCACATTGTATGCAAAGCCAACACCTCTCTCCACCTGTGACATATGACAGGGTGACCTTGTCTCCATAATGCAGCAGCCTGAATATTTACCAACATCCCACTCCATCAAGCTCTCTTCACCTACGTGTTAGTGAGGGCCAAGATTACTCCAGCATTTCCTTATTAGAATTTGACATGCCTTTTTAACTGTACTTTTATCTTATTAGAATTGTTTTTGTCAGGTCTCTCTTTACAAAGTGTCCTAGGTTTAGAGTGGTTTGGTCGAATTCTATTTTTATCATAAGCCCCGTTCTTTTTAGTGTGAAATATTGCCCCAAACTGGGTTTTCCAGCAATGTATATATGGCATTGTGGCAGGGAAGCCCATATTTAAGTGGATAGAGTTCACCCATTCTGCCTATTCAAAAGCACACTATATTCTGATGTATAATGCAGGCTTTTCAAGTGAAAGACATCAACACCACAAGCTAAGTTTGGGGGGTGTCATCCTTAGGTCCCATAAATCAAAAGGGTAAAACCTGCATCAGTACATGGTTTGGAGTATTCTTCATCCAATCAAACTTTTCTACTCTCCTTTATGCAGCTATATTAAAGAAATCTTTAAGGTTTACAAACCTATTTATCAAAAGTTCAAATTTTTAAAATTAGCGTAAATTTGACTAAAGGAAACTATCAGGCAGTTTAGATTGAAAAACAATGTTATAGAGTGTTCAAGTTAGAAACAAATTTTACAGCTATTACTATAGCACAAACAATATTTTATTAAAAATGTAAGATAATCTGATTTAATAATTATAAACTTTCTTTTTCACTTATTTACGTATGTTGACATTTTCTCAGTGCGTAACACCTATAACATTGGGATCATTCTTCTTTTCCTATTTTTAACCCACAGTAAAATTTCAAATACTTTTTAGAATTAAAAGATTTAATTCTTTACCTTATCAAAGAGGAAAAAACAAAGACTTTTATCTGTCCACTCACAATACAGAACACTTCTTACACCAGATGTGTGGGGGGTTTTCCCTACATGCAAAGCAAGTGATCAGTTCTACAGTGCCAGCTGGATGTTCTCTAATTCAATTCAGTTCTGACACTATCTACCTGGAGACAGCATCACATCCCACAGATCTTGTGGCTCAGTCCCACGAGACTGCCCCAACTTTCAGATGCCAATTGCAAGCTTTAGATTTGTTTTCTTACCTTTGCGTCCAACCAATCAGCTATAGATCAGAGTTCTCGTGACCTTCTCTTGGGCTCAATTAATTTGCTGCAATGGCCCACAGAACTCAGGGAAACACTTATTTCATTCACCAGCTTATTATAAAGGATGTTACAAAGGATACAGATGAAGAGATGCGTAGGGCAAGGTTATGTAGGAAGGAGTGCCAAGATTCTATGCCCTTCCTGGGCACGCCATCCTCCAGGAATCTCCAGATGTTCATCTGTACAGAAGTTCTTCAAACCTTGTCCTCTTTTATTTTTATAGAGGGTGCTTCATTACATAGACATGATTGATTAAATCATTGGCCACTGATGATCAACTTAACCTTCAGCCCCTTTCCCCTCCTTGGAGGTTGGGTGGTGGGATTAAAAGTCCCAACCCTCTAACCCTGTCTTGGTCTTTCTGGTGACCAGCCTCCATCCTGAAGCTGCCTAGGGGTTTCCAGCCACCAGTCAATTCATACAAAAAGACACTTATCACTTTGAAGATTCTAAGGATTTTAAGAGTTGTATGCCAGGAAACAAGGAGGAAGACCAAATATACTGTGTATTTCACAGTATCACACCTTGCTACACATAGGCTTCTCACATCCTGATCTTTCCTACATCTCTAGGCTAATTTCTGCACCAATTTCCCTTGAAGGTGCCCACATATGCACCAGTGCGTGTGCACATGCACACAGGCTCACACACACAGTCATATGCTACACTCCAGCAATACTAAACCATTCATATTTTTCATGTACACTGTCTCTGTACCTTTAAAAATAATGTTCCTTCTATTTGAAAACCCCAGTTCTACCACTTCCCTTCACCATGTTAGTAATTCCTATCCATTTATTAATTCTCAGCTCGCTCTCTTCTTGAAAGTTTTCTCTGACTCTCCAGGAGTTGTTACATTCGCTTCCCTTGTGTTCTGGGGTTCAACACAGCTCAAAGGGAATGGTCTGTAGCAGTGGATGGTCTGTAACAGTGTTTATCACACTCTGCTACAGTTGTTGGTTTCCATACATACTTTTATTTCTCTTAGATTGAAAACTACATAAGAATAGGAACTATTTGTTAGTAGTCTATGTATTTCATAGTATGTATCACAGTACTTAGCATACAGGAGATGCTCAATACCTATGTGAATAACCTGACCATTCAATCTAAGGAAGCCAGCAGTGATTCTCCACGTGTATTCCTGTTTTTTTGTCTTTATAGAATTTATCACTGTTTGATGTTTGCTGGTGTATTTGTTATTGTCTTTCATTATTGGTTTTATTATACATCAGAACATAAGCTCCCTAAGAGTGGACACTTATTGTTTTGTTCATCACTTTAGCCACAGTACCTAGAACAAAATAGGTATTCAGTGCCTGGAGCAAAAGAGATGCAAGATAAAACTATCAACTGCTTGAACTGAATGAGTAGATTCAGGTTTTTCTCTCCTGTACTAATAGCAAGCTTTTTAATAAATAAGTATATAGGTTCAGTGCCTCCATGGAGACATTAAAATACTCTGGTTTCAATTAATCTTGTAATTTTCGCAGTATTAAATTCCAAAAACAATTTTTCACTCATCTGGAAGATCTATAAAGGCAACTGTAATTAAGTAATGTGGAACACAAGTTTCAAAGTCTAAAATAAAGTGATTATTCGCTCATTTTGTGCCTCTTTTTTTTTCACTCTTCCTCATTTTTTTCTGAGATTCACTTACCCTTCTGAGTCTGGGATAATCAATCATTTATGTTATTAAAGCAGATATGCTAATCTAATATCAAAGCAGTATAATCATTAACATTAAAGAATAATAGTATAACATGAGTCTGTAGCCAACATTAAAAATGCATAAGATCATATAACAAGAATTACTGCAAAGACCTAGAGAATTATTCAACACTAACATATTTTAATTAAAAACTAATTTAGTAATAATCAAATGATTCACTAGTGATCTCCAGAGGCAAAAAAAAAAAAAAGACTAGTGTCTTCAAACAGCTTCCTATGACATTTTAGATCAACCGAGCCTAGTCAAACTAAAACATAGTTATCAATCCCTCCTCAGACCTCACATGATACTTTTGTTTTTCACTTTTGACACATATTTTGCTTTTAAAGTGGCTCATGCCTATAATCCCAGCAACTTGGAATGCTGAGGAAAGGGGATCACTTAAGGCCAAAACCCCGAGACCAGCCTGAGCAACACAGTAAGACCTCATCTAGCACATGCCTATAGTCCCAGCTACTCAGAAGGCTAAAGTGGGAGGACTGCTTGAGCCCAGGAGTTCAAGGCTGCAGTGAGCTATGATCATGCCACTGCACGCCACCCTGGGTGATAGAATGAGTATCTGTCTCTGGAAAAAAAAAAAATGCATTAACCAAGCATTTCTTGAGTGCCCACTAGTTCTAAATTCAGTGTCCTAGCTCATTCCTGACCTCATTCACGCTTAAATGAGAGGACCTAAAGTAAGTAGAATGAGAGCCTAATTGGTTACAAGAAAGGAAGGGACTCATTTCCACTGGCAATTGAAGGAAGCTTCCATAGATGGAGACATTTGAGGTGGTTCTAGCATCACAAAGGTCTTGGTCAGTCTGGCTAGATTTTATGGGGGTCAGGTAGATGAACAGAAGCTCAAAGGAAGATAGAAACAGAGAAGAACCTACTCTTCTGAGTACAGTCATTTGAATTTTATGCTGTAAGTGATTGGAAACTGAAAGGAGGTCCTTACGTAGCACAATGACCTGATCAAATTTGGTTTTGAGAAAGATAATTCTGACTATGTCTTGAGGAATAATTGGAATTGAGAAGGAATAGTGGAGGGCAGGAAGGAATGGAGGCTGCTACATTGCCCAGAAGCTACATAATGAGCATCAGGACCAAAAGAGAGGCAGAAAAGATGGAGAAGAAAAACTGAATTCATAGAACATTTCTGAGGCTAAGCCATCAAGGGGTGGTGTTTGAGGTGAGAGAATGGAGGTGAGGATTTCTGCACTTTCTGACTTTGGGGCATGGTCAGATAGTGATAGTGATGACATCAGCCGAGACTAAGAACACACGGTGCTCAACAATTTCAGAGGAGAGATAGGCTGGTTTTAAATATATTACATTTGATTCATTTGGGGACCATCAGAAGGTGTTGGAAATATTTACCTATAGTCCAGGAGATGAGGGAGTCTGGATTTGGAAATCATGGCTACTTAGGGAAAATGAAGGGACCTTGTGAGGTGGAGACTGAAAAAAAATGGATAAGGAAAGAGTAGCCACCATTATGATGAGGAAAACACTCTGAAAACAGACCCAATATTAACACTCTTCATTTTTGTATTAAGCCCCTAGGAACCTTCATTTAAAGCAGTGCTTCTGTTAAAATTTAGACTTGAGACATTTCATCAGGTGCCTTCCCAAGACATGGCTTAACAACTGCATCGTTTCAATGCTAGCATTTAACTGGTTAGAGTATTAGCTTACAGCAGTCTTCATCCAAAGTCCTGGCAGTCCTGGATGACAGAAGCAAAATTGGGGATGGAGTCTTCTTCCTTTAAAAGAGCTATGGATTAACATTGCATTGAGGACTCATTGAAATCAATTTTTTTAAAGAGCTCACTGGGAACCATTCTTAAACCTAACCTAGGATAAAAAACCAGAAATCTTTAGGATAATTGCAATCACCTGCTACTGCCAATTTTCCTGAAGGACAAAGGGATGGAATTCTCCAAGAAATGGAGCACCTGGGAAGGTTTAGTTTTTTTTTATCTACATAAATATCATTGTTTGCAGGAAACTAGCATCATCCCCAAATGTCAATTCTCTTTCCAATAATTACTGGATCAATCAAAATTGCCTCCTAACTCATCAAAGGGAATGACTTACTCTTGATAACCACTCACCTAAGCTATTATGCAATAGCTTATGTAATAGCTATTATGTAATAGCTTATGTAAGCAGTCAGTCTTTACCCTTCAGCCTCTGGCTTAAATAACCCTGGCCAAATACCTGAGCAGCAAATATCAGTATAGGAGTTCAACCACTGGCACAAACACCTGCATCATTAGGACAGAATGATTTCAAAGGACAAGGTAATTAAATGAAAAAAAAATAACCTTAGCTTACCCACATATCTGAACCTCCCTTGATATGCCATCAACAGAGATGATAGATAGATAGATAGATAGATAGATAGATAGATAGATAGATAGATAGATAGGAGATAGATAGACAGGTAGATCTGAAAGTGTGGGGTTTGCAGCAAATGAGGGCAGGAAAGCAAAAGAGAATTAATTACTTGGGAAAATCGCCAAGAAAAAAAAATTCATCTGAAATTAGGGATTACTCTTTCTCTTGACTCAGTAATATTCAGAAATATAAAGTAATGAAATAAAATCTTAACATAATTGGACTCTAGCCAGAGTCATAATTCAGTTTTATGTTTCTTTCAACTGCCAACAACTTTTTTTTAAATTGTAAGATGGAAATTTCTAACCACTATAGTGACTAGCAGCTTTTTATAAGACTGACATTTCAGATGAACAAAAACATTATTCAAGGAGATTCTCTTTCCAACAGACAAAATGTGACCAAAGCAAATAACGACATTCGACTCGTATGAATCAAGCCCTAGCCTATAAATAAATGTTCAGTGCATTCTGCATGACAATAGTCATCCCACTGCCCACCTTCCTGCCAGCACAGTGTCTCTCCTCAATACTCAAAGATTTCAGTTAAGTAATAGTATCAATTATAAGCCATATGCTTTTCTTAATATTTTGAACACTCAACATTTGATTAAGAGGCAGGGAAAGATAGAACTATTCTGTCCCTAACTTCCTTAGTAATATGCTCACTTTATGGCCACTCCTTTACACGCAGTGCTAAAGTCAGAAGATAAGATAAATTCAAAGTCTCTTCTCCCTAGCTTTGGCTTACATGCCAGAAAAAGTGAAAAGTGATCTAATTCTGTCTATTGTCATATTCCAAAGACATCTGAGCCAGACATTTGTCAAAATTGGAGGAAAGGATGGCAATTTTACCCAAACTGTTGCAACATAATTGATACTGTAGATTTTCCAGCAGAAGAAATTGAGCAGTTGAACAAGATAAGCAAGCATTCTACAAACTTATAAATAAAAACATTTCAGCCGGGCACGGTGGCTCATGCCTGTAATCCCAGAACTCTGGGAGACTGAGGTGGGCGGATCACCTGAGGTCAGGACTTCGAGAACAGCGTGCCCAACATGACGAAAACGCATCTCTACTAAAAATACAAAAAAAATTAGCTGGGCATGGTGGCACGCACCTGTAATCCCAGCTACTCGGGAAGCTGAGGCAGGAGGATCACTTGAGCCGGGAGGCAGAGGTTGCAGTGAGCCGAGATTATGCCACTGCACTCCAGCCTGGGCAATAAGAGCAAAACTTCGTCTCAAAAAAAAAAAAAATTTCAAGTGTTCTGGATTCCCATTTAAATGTATTTTGGAAAGTATATAAAAATCAAGTATAAGATAGTTCTTCCCATATCTGCTGTTTTTCTTTCCTTTATTGCCAGTAAACAATACCAAATATCACATTGTTTCTCATCTCCTCAAAGACATTCTTGGAAACTTCTCCGTTCATGGCCACGTTGAGGACCAGGGCTGAGTAGCTGTGGGTTGGCACTTGGCAGTGAGCAAAATAGTATTCACTTGAAGGTTCTCATAATTATGGAAAATCATCTAATGAGGATATGGTATTTATATTTTCAAGCTTCTGCTTTTAGCACGCATCAGGGAATGCCTTGTTCTTAGCTTAGATTCTCATGCCTATTCCCTTGCCTAGAATAGACATACTTCTGAATCTTGTCCCAGTTTCCATGCCCTGATCCTCGGCTCATCTCCAGGTGCCCATTCCTTTCAGAGGGATCTTCTATGTCTACCAAAACCTGGTGAGGGATGAGAGCAGCTATGGTCAGAGCACAAATCCAAACTTCTGCCCAAGGCCTTTGTCCTGCAGTGTACTCCCCTTTTCTTGCAGAGTAAAAGCCAAAGTTCTTACAGTGACCTAAAAACTATGTAGGGACACAGTCTAGTCAGCCATTCCCAGATATCCTTGCCTTCTGTCCCTCTCCTTTTACCCAGTCTACTTCAGCCACCCCAGTCTTCTTCTTCCTCATTTACACTCGGAGTTTTTGTACCAACTGATCCTTCTGTCTTGAAACTTCTTTCATCAGATATCTGCTTGGCTCCCTTAATAACTTTGAATTTGCTCCAAAAGGCCTACCCTGCTCCTATTTAAAGCTGGAAACCTTCAAGCTCTTCCCAGCACCTTCATCCTCTTTTATCACTCTCGATAGCACTTATCTTCCAATGCTCTATCTTTCTGTATTCCAGTATACTTGTTCATTATGTTATCTGCTTGCCTCCACTAGAAACATCAAGTGGACACAGATATGTTTACTCTGTCCACTTCTGTATCCCAACATTTAGAAGAGCACCTGGCTCATAGTAAGCACTCAGCAAATATTTAATGAGTGGACTTATTTTGTTTAACAGAGTTAAAGTGATTTCTATGTATCAGGTACTGTTCTAAGCACTGTAAAAATACTCATTCATTTAAAGTCTGGTAACAACCCTGTTAAGAATGGATTTTTCATTCTAATTTTATAGAAAAAAACTGAGGCACAGAGAAGTTAAGTTAAATTGCACACATTCCATAAGTGGGAGAGCCCCTCCATGTTTCTATCCCCTGGGCTCTGCTAAATGAATGAATGAGATATAGTGGAAACCAGTTTTTCTGCACTTGGTCCTGAGCGTCCCACTCTGATCAAATTAATGATCCCAGTGTTTGACATTGATCCAATGAAGTCACTGTGCTGGCCCTTTGCTTCCCCAAAACTTGTAGCTTATTAGTTATTTAGAAGCCAGTATCAACGAGAAAGAGGCAAGTAGGCCTTATCTGCTGGGATAGGTCTACCTTTTAGTAGAAGTATGAAAAGGATCAAAACAGAATATGCAAATACAGATCAAGGAACTAGTGAAGATAGGGCTGTGGAAATGAATCTCAAACCCCTTGGATCAGCAGTAGACCCTTCTTTCTGTTCCAGCTTGCCATGCTTTGCTAGGCTAAGGGCTGCCTCCACAGATTGCAGGAAACTGAAGCTTACCTGTGGGACAGACTGACACGTATTTGCATACTAATTTGTACAACTAGCTGTAGCTTATTGGAATGATTACTTCAATGTTTGGGAAACATTTAAGATGATTGAAAGGGGTAATTAGCATTTGGGAGGAGGCATATCTCCTATCAATTTTCCTTTGAGTCAATACTTAGGGAATCTCTGCTAACAAACTGTTGCCAAATAAAGATCCTGCTGGGTTTTCTTTAATTAATGAGATGGCTTGATTGTAATTATTCCATTAATTGTTTAAATGCAAATAAGTGCTATTAAGGGTCTTGAAAAGTGTTTCCTCTTAAATATGCTAAATCTTCCCCCTTGTCCTCTCATTTCTGTTCTGAATTTGCCTAGTAAATCCTCTCTAAATAAATGATACAAAAATAAGCATCACCCAAACTCTAGTGGTATAATCACAAATTCTGAATTAATGGAGTCTGAATGGAAGTGATGAAGTGTATTAGTGTTTTGGAAGAAGATAAGATTCCACTGAATCTGTATTTACTATGCAAACAAGTAGCGTAATAAAACAGAAGAAGTTGTAAAAATGGGAATTTTCAACAGTGTAAACAATTTATAATCTCTGATGAGATACCAATCTTGGATATATAAACCTAGTCTTTGAGTACTGTACTTTCAGTGACGCTAGATACTCTTTATTATGGGGGAAAAGAATTCTTGCCTTAATACAATTCTATTCCCTGCCTGCCAAGATATGGGGCTGGGGGACACTGTACTTTCGGTGACTTCAGAAACTCCTTATTATGGGGGAAAAATGCTTGCTTTAATACAGTTCTATTCCCTGCTTGCCAAAATATGGAGCAGCAGAGTCTCCCCAGCTCCCACACTGCAGAGAGATGCTTGGGGCTTCCACCATGACAAGACAGTCCTGTAGGGAGGCGTGAGAGCATTTCCTCCCTTGAAGCTTCATGGCTGGCCTGGAATGTAAGCAAGGATGAAAAAGGGGATGCAAACGAGAAAGAGGTAAGAGTTGTTTCCCTTTCAGTTTAGGTAATTTTTCAGAGCTCTCCTTTTTTCAGTAGGAGAATCCACTGCTGTGGGTTCCTTGTTCCTTTTTCCTTCAGCCCAGCCACCCCATTCACTCTGAGACAGGCTGTAAATTTACTTCCTGTGCACCTTGCTCCAGGACTTCTTTTGTCTAGATTTTACAAAAGGTCAACTTGACACTGCTGTATCACTTTACATCTATTCAGGCATCCCGTGCTGCTTAGGAAATAGTAAGAAGTGCACTTTCTCTCTCCAGTGCGTTCTTTTCTGGGCAGACTCTTAGTTCTGAACAGACACTTATTTTTGCCCAGAGCTTATTTCTTGTTAATGTCCTGTAAATTCAATACATGGGTCTATATTTCCATGGCTTTGGTCACTAGTTGTGTACAGGATGCTTTATTAGTTAAAATTGTGAATCAGTCCTCTCATATATCATTAAACTACTACCATAGTCTCCAAATCAAGTGTCATGTTGCCAGGTAGGAATAAGTCTACAACCAAATAAAGGAGCAGAAGAGTAGAGGAAGGTTTCAAGTTACTGTGGCAGATCAGTTTCCTCCTATACTAAGTGATTTTCCAAATCAATTCAAGCAATGGCAATTCATCCTGCTGTGGATGGAGGCCATCACCCATCAGAGGTTGTTTGGCAAGTGTGTGTGCATAATGGGTGGCAAGCAGGCAGTGATGTATTAATTAGGATATATTGATGATGTGAGCAGAGGTGTATGACAGCAATAATATTCCAAACACTATTGTGAGCAAATAAGAGTGATGGCTTATGTACAATAGGAGTCATCTCTATCAGAGATAAAGGCTACACTTAGTATGCATGGCATTTTCTCTCCAGCAGGGAAACTTTTGAAAAACAAATGGGAATCAGAATGTAGCTTGGTAAATAACACAACAGAGAAACAGATCATGATAGAAAGAAAGGATGCTCCCATGAATTCCTGGATTCAGCTGTCAGGATAATTCACCATTAAATCAAACTGCTAAATATTTGCCATGTGCTATGTGTTATGCTAAGGGAGCATTTAAAAAATGCATTCTAAAACACTTGGAAATTGCCCAGGTAGTTCTCTTGTTTTTATCCTCAACTCAGTTTTTTTTAAAGCCAGTATAGAAACATTGATTCTTAATCTATTGTTTAATGGTTCAAATGAACAACAAGCAGAAGAGCTCATTAAATTAGTTCAAGATTATCTCTGATCAGGCCCTTCATCTTACTCAATTTAAGAGTATACTTGATTTATGGCATGAGTGGTCTTGAATGATTTTGATGGATGACTGGAAACAATTAGAGATATAAATAAATAGCCCAGAATCATGACAGATTTCATGAAGAATACACTGTGAAGATTCACATGGTTAATAAAATTGAAATTATTAAAATAAAAGATCCTGCATATATTTGATTTTTCTTTGTGATCTAGTTGTTCAAAGCAGCAGAAAACTTTAAATTTTCCTTAATTTTGAAAGTGTGATTAATGGAATATTGTTACAATACCATTGATTTATATACTTTGAGGATAGTTAACTTCTTTATGTTTATTAAAAATTGCACTGAGAGCTAATATGCGGTTTCTGTTTGTGGTGATATGTTCTGTTCATAGGGCCTCCTGTCAGTTTTTATTCTGAGATTTTTGCCTTTCCTGTCCTTTTGCATGAGCCTAACTGACTGAGTTTCAATATCAAGTTCTGAAATCAAGTGAGCATATTAGTATGCATGCAATATGCACAGAAAGGTGTGTTTTCCTACCTCTCAGAGCTCACCAAAGGATATTATTCATATTGCCACCAAGTACATTTACACCAATAATACATACGTTGGTAACTGGAAAAATAAATAATCTTAGGTAATAAAATGCACTTTGGTGCTTATAAAGGAAAATAATCATCATATGTAGAAGAGGAGGAAGGCAAGACTAGGTTTTGATTCAAAATGTTTTCTGTTTTGCTAGGAAGTCTAGAAAGAGATTGGCCAAATGACCTGAGGAGGCAAGGAGATTTCTCCCAGTGGCACATGTCGGTCCACAAGAAGCCTAGGGGCATGGAAAGAAAGCAAGATTGTACCTGATTTCTATAGGACTCCAACACTACCCTGCCAATAGCCTTTTCTCCTCTGAAAGCCATGATCCCAAAGGTTTCCATTTCTTCCAGGTTTTTCACATTCTACCAACAAGCAGAATGTCTTCCCCACTGACAGCTCAACCGTTGAGCTTTTCTGGGTTCTACCCCTTCATCAACACAGCCTTTGCTTTCCTAGTTACTGAGTAAATAAAACACACTGACCACTTCTGCTTAGCCTTCAGGAGCCACCCTGGCTCCACCCTGAAGTTCCATTTTCTCCAAGAACTAAGACATTTGGAGATTCTGCCTAAAATATGCTCAAATAAAAGGGATAAACTGCCTCCACTTTCTTTCCCCTAGCAGCTTGTTTTAAGAACAATGGTGTAACCATTCGTAAAAAATTCTTTCAGGCTAGTAAAATGTAAAAAGAAAAGAGATATGGCGTAACAACAAATGAAAATATAATCATTCAGTGGTATAAACCATAGGAGTGAAATTAGGTAGTTACTGTCCTCCAGCTTACATTAATCAAAATAAGCCCACACTGTCACTAAGACATCTTGCAGTAAGAAGCCATTCGCCCTCTCATTGCAATTAGTGTCATAAAGCTGAATAGACAGGTCAGAAATGAAAATTATAGGCCAATTAACTTATTCTCATTTTTCCACCTCCAGCTAGTTCTTTTTGAGAATTTTGATTTTAATAGATTAATGAAACAGTATGCTAATTGGGTTTTGCTGAGCCTGAAGCCTTGAACTGAAGGAAACTTCAACAAACATTTTGCTAGGGCCTGCTCTAGGTAGAGGAGCTATGATAATGCGTAAGGCATTTCTCTAGAAACCACCACTCAGCAGAACTTCTGGCACATGGTTTTGTGAGTTGTCTAGTCGTGTGTCTTATCTTCCCCAATAGATTATAAACTCCTCGAGGGTGACAGAACACATTGCTGATCTTTATATCCTGCATGTTTATGGTATTCAGTAGACATTTATAAAATGAATTCGTGAAAAGCAGAATATCTAGAAATGAAGTCAACATTGTAGAGCAGTTAGTTATGCTAAACTCTGTAAATGCCCTCAAGAAAGAAGGAAGAAGCAGATTTTCTGGAAATCAAGGGATCTCCCAGTGTAAGAGCAATTCCTTTGGTCCAAAGAAGAGCAGCTGTAAGAACGGAGACATAACTCCTCAGTAGAAAAGATAAAAATTCTGAGAGTTCTCTAAGAACATGCCCAGCCCTGACCTGCCTCTCACTCTCAGTAGCGCGGAAGCCGTACTATTTCTTGTCTTGACACAAGGGTCCACTTCAATTCACAGGACAAATATCACCAATATGAGAAGATAAGATTTGCTTTATAGTCAACTTGGCTGACATGTAGTAATTTCTCAAGGTCAGGATAGCTCTCTAAATAGAAATACCTGTTTATTTTAAGGAATTTTATTTAAATTTGTGTATCTTAAATTTTAATTTTGATCTCGGCTCACTGCAACCTCCACCTCCCAGGTTCAAGTGATTCTCCTGCCTCAGCCTCCTGAGTAGCTGGGATTACAGGCGCCTGTCACCATGCCTGGCTAATTTTTGTATTTTTAGTAGAGACCAGATTTCACCATGTTAACCAGACTGATCTCGAACTCCTGACCTCAGGTGATCCGCTCACCTCGGTCTCCCACACTGCTGAGATTACGGGCGTGAACCACTGCTCCCGGTCTCATGTAGTTCTTAAGAGGAAGAAAAGCCTCTAGATTAGTGAGAAGTAGACAAATTAGCAATTTGAATCAAATGAAAACTTGGTTTGATTTCATTCATTTTGGAGACTCTTTTGGTGTTTCCATTTTGATCTGATTCAGGACATTCAGCTTTGATTCTAAGTTGAATTGGTTAATTTGTGATTATTTTACAAAATCATAACAGAATAGGTATCTGGGTCCAGTTCAAGGTGCAGCAAGCCATTTTCAATGTTTCCAGCTTGGTGTTTGTGATTCAAACATGAATCATTTGGGCATGCAGACACGCCCAGATAGAAACCTCAAACCAATTAAGGTATAAATAGGTTTCGGATCGGGGAGGATGGACAACCAAAAAAACCTCAGCGAGGCTCCTCCACAAACGGCACCACTTCAGCTTGGTCCCATGGGCAGACTTCACCTGTGGCAGGTGAAGGGGAAAGCCTGAGACATCCTGTGCCCTGTTGCAGATGTGACTTACAGAACATAAAACGTAAACACAGAAGGGATCATCTGGGTGGCTGCTCATGCTAGGCAGACATTATAGCTGCTAAGAGCCAACCCATCCCTAAGGATCTAAAATCACTACAAGAGAGGACAAAAGTCCTCTCATCATGGCATCCCAACTAGTAACTGGGATGCATAGGGCCACTCCAGGTAGGCAGCTAGGGGTAAACCAGGAATGTCCTGCTGTTCCCAACTCTTCCCCAAGAAGGGGGCACCCACTTCCTGCCTCCAGCCCATATGGTCTCAACTCATGGCCTCAATACCTGATAAAAACCAGCCTTGATCCTTCCTTAGTAACAAAGTGTCAATCAGTCATTTGAAATGGGGCATTTTCAAACTTTTGCCTTCCCTATGATCTTCTGAAGAACCTCTGGGATAAATGAACATTGTTATTTAGGTATGATTAAATGAGACTTTTCAGGAGCAGATTTCATATTAACAGGTGTGAAAAACTTGAATGGATAAATCATTTATAAAGAAAATTCAGGAATCAACTAATCCCAAGGGGGAAGACCTACTAAGACACTAGATTTTGCTGGAGCTACTCAAATTCATCTATCATATCTTCCTAAGACTTCCAATCAATGAGGCTAGCCGCAGTGACAGTCATTTTTCTCCAAGGCAGGAAGCATCCATACCCCTTCACACCTTAATCTAATTTCCCCTATCGCCACCCCACTCCCACCTCTATGACCCCCTTCTCCCCATACCCACCCCACGAAATGTCTGCTAGCCAACTTAGTGAAGTTCTGTCATGCTCTCACAACCACCTCTGTGCAGCAATGATTCTGTAAATATCCATGTGTCCTCAACTCCAGGTCAAATTAGTCCCTTTGGTAAAAACATTCATTCCCTCAAATTCTCTTCCAATACACTAATATACCTTCCCAAAAAGTAAGGAGAAGTCTGAAAGCTAGCTAGATTGATGATAGTATGTGATATTCTGTAAGTTATGGCTAGTAAGCATGTTTTTAGGATATTTTTCTGCTCTCCAAAGAGACAAAATTCCGGAAGATAATTTACTTTTGTATATTTCCACATTTTGATTTAGGTTTGGAGCCGTCACTGGATCTGAATTTCGTTCCCCTAATATGTGTTAAACTAGTAGGATTTTCCACATTACATAGAATTGTAACTGCAATCCTTCTGACTGATGCCTTCTTTTTTTGCGTTTTACGATGCAGTTTACATCACAAATTCTTTCCCTGCAGGGATTATGTAAAGAGGCGTGCTGATCTGCTAGCCCTATGTTACTTTAAGTATATGCACACACACAAAAAGGAACACAAATAGCTGGGAATTGATTATGTTGATATTCTGAATAAAAGCAATAGTTCTAATTATGTATGTCTAATTAGCCACAGCTCTTCAAGAATTGGTGCAAATGTCACAGGGTTTATAATGTCGGCATTTCATCTTCACGAAAATGCTATTTGATGGCATAAAACCAGAAAAAACTAATGGTCACAGAAGACAGCTTGTAGATTAGACAAAGGTCACTGTGTTTTAATGAACAGTGCTGTTAATTAATGAGAAAACAACTGGAACATGAGTTTTTAAGCATTGTGAATTTGTACCCAAAAAATCAATCTGCCTAAAACAATTTTAAGTAACTAAAAACAAAATAACTGCAAGAACATAATTTAAACCTCAAATGGTACAGCAGAGTTATATATATCAATTAAATTGAATCACAGTTCTCAGGTATGACATACGAAGAGGCTTCTTTAATGTCTGGAAAAGAGGGTTAATATGGATTGGTATTCTCAAAATATATTGTAGATAAAATTCAGGACTAGCTCTAGCATTGCCTTTTTTTTTTTTTTTTATTATACTTTAAGTTCTAGGGTACATGTGCATAACGTTTATATCATGTATAACTCCCCAATGCAATCCCTCCCTCCTCCCCCCTCCCCCGATAGGCCCCAGTGTGTGATGTTCCCCTTCCCGAGTCCAAGTGATCTCATTGTTCAGTTCCCACCTATGAGTGAGAACATGCGGTGTTTGGTTTTCTCTTCTTGTGATAGTTTGCTAAGAATGATGGTTTCCAGCTGCATCCATGTCCCTACAAAGGACGCAAACTCATCCTTTTTTATGGCTGCATAGTATTCCATGGTGTATATGTGCCACATTTTCTTAATCCAGTCTGTCACAGATGGACATTTGGGTTGATTCCAAGTCTTTGCTATTGTGAATAGTGCCGCCATAAACATACGTATGCATGTGTCTTTGTAGTAGAGTAATTTATAATCCTTTGGGTATATACCCAGTAGTGGGATGGCTGGGTCATATGGTACATCTAGTTCTAGATCCTTGAGGAATCGCCATACTGTTTTCCATAATGGTTGAACTAGTTTACAATCCCACCAACAGTGTAAAAGTGTTCCTATTTCTCCACATCCTCTCCAGCACCTGTTGTTGCCTGACTTTGTAATGATTGCCATTCGAACTGGTGTGAGATGGTATCTCATTGTGGTTTTGATTTGCATTTCTCTGATGGCCAGTGATGATGAGCATTTTTTCATGTGTCTGTTGGCTGTATGGATGTCTTCTTTTGAGAAATGTCTGTTCATATCCTTTCCCCACTTTTTGATGGGGTTGTTTGTTTTTTTCTTGTATATTTGTTTGAGTTCTTTGTAGATTCTGGATATTAGCCCTTTGTCAGATGAGTAGGTTGCAAAAATTTTCTCCCATTCTGTAGGTTGCCTGTTCACCCTGATGGTAGTTTCTTTTGCTGTGCAAAAGCTCTTTAGTTTAATTAGATCCCATGTGTCAATTTTGGCTTTTGCTGCCGTTGCTTTTGGTGTTTTAGACATGAAGTCCTTGCCCATGCCTATGTCCTGAATGGTACTACCTAGATTTTCTTCTAGGGTTTTTATGGTATTAGGTCTAACATTTAAGTCTCTAATCCATCTTGAATTAATTTTCGTATAAGGGGTAAGGAAAGGATCCAGTTTCAGCTTTCCACTTATGGCTAGCCAATTTTCCCAGCACCATTTATTAAATAGGGAATCCTTTCCCCATTTCTTGTTTTTGTCAGGTTTGTCAAAGATCAGATGGCTGTAGATGAGTGGTATTATTTCTGAGGACTCTGTTCTGTTCCATTGGTCTATTTCTCTGTTGTGGTACCAGTACCATGCTGTTTTGGTTACTGTAGCCTTGTAGTATAGTTTGAAGTCAGGTAGCGTGACGCCTCCAGCTTTGTCCTTTTGACCTAGGATTGTCTTGGCAATGCGGGCTCTTTTTTGGTTCCATATGAACTTTAAAGCAGTTTTTTCCAATTCTGTGAAGAAAGTCATTGGTAGCTTGATGGGGATGGCATTGAATCTGTAAATGACCTTGGGCAGTATGGCCATTTTCACGATATTGATTCTTCCTATCCATGAGCATGGTATGTTCTTCCATTTGTTTGTGTCCTCTTTGATTTCACTGAGCAGTGGTTTGTAGTTCTCCTTGAAGAGGTCCTTTACATCCCTTGTAAGCTGGATTCCTAGGTATTTTATTCTCTTTGAAGCAATTGTGAATGGAAGTTCATTCCTGATTTGGCTCTCTGCTTGTCTGTTACTGGTGTATAAGAATGCTTGTGATTTTTGCACATTAATTTTGTATCCTGAGACTTTGCTGAAGTTGCTTATCAGCTTAAGGAGATTTTGGGCTGAGACGATGGGGTTTTCTAAATATACAATCATGTCATCTGCAAACAGGGACAATTTGACTTCTTCTTTTCCTAACTGGATACCCTTGATTTCTTTCTCTTGCCTGATTGCCCTAGCCAGAACTTCCAACACTATGTTGAATAGGAGTGGTGAGAGAGGGCATCCCTGTCTTGTACCAGTTTTCAAAGGGAATTTTTCCAGTTTTTGCCCATTCAGTATGATATTGGCTGTGGGTTTGTCATAAATAGCTCTTATTATTTTGAGGTACGTTCCATCAATACCGAATTTATTGAGCGTTTTTAGCATAAAGGGCTGTTGAATTTTGTCAAAAGCCTTTTCTGCGTCTATTGAGATAATCATGTGGTTCTTGTCTTTGGTTCTGTTTATATGCTGGATTACGTTTATTGATTTGCGAATGTTGAACCAGCCTTGCATCCCAGGGATGAAGCCCACTTGATCATGGTGGATAAGCTTTTTGATGTGCTGCTGAATCCGGTTTGCCAGTATTTTATTGAGAATTTTTGCATCAATGTTCATCAGGGATATTGGTCTAAAATTCTCTTTTTTGTTGTGTCTCTGCCAGGCTTTGGTATCAGGATGACGTTGGCCTCATAAAATGAGTTAGGGAGGATTCCCTCTTTTTCTATTGATTGGAATAGTTTCAGAAGGAATGGTACCAGCTCCTCCTTGTACCTCTGGTAGAATTCAGCTGTGAATCCATCTGGTCCTGGACTTTTTTTTGTGGGTAGGCTATTAATTGTTGCCTCAATTTCAGAGCCTGCTATTGGTCTATTCAGGGATTCAACTTCTTCCTGGTTAGTCTTGGGAGAGTGTAAGTGTCCAGGAAATTATCCATTTCTTCTAGATTTTCTAGTTGATTTGCGTAGAGGCATTTATAGTATTCTCTGATGGTTGTTTGTATTTCTGTGGGGTCGGTGGTGATATCCCCTTTATCATTTTTTATTGCGTCTATTTGATTCCTCTCTCTTTTCTTCTTTATTAGTCTTGCTAGCGGTCTGTCAATTTTGTTGATCTTTTCAAAAAACCAACTCCTGGATTCATTGATTTTTTGGAGGGTTTTTTGTGTCTCTATCTCCTTCAGTTCTGCTCTGATCTTAGTTATTTCTTGCCTTCTGCTAGCTTTTGAATGTGTTTGCTCTTGCCTCTCTAGTTCTTTTAATTGTGATGTTAGAGTGTCAATTTTAGATCTTTCCTGCTTTCTCTTGTGGGCATTTAGTGCTATAAATTCCCTCTACACATTGCTTTAAATGTGTCCCAGAGATTCTGGTATGTTGTATCTTTGTTCTCATTGGTTTCAAAGAACATCTTTATTTCTGCTTTCATTTCGTTATGTACCCAGTAGTCATTCAGGAGCAGGTTGTTCAGTTTCCATGTAGTTGAGCGGTTTTGATTGAGTTTCTTAGTCCTGAGTTCTAGTTTGATTGCACTGTGGTCTGAGAGACAGTTTGTTATAATTTCTGTTCTTGTACATTTGCTGAGGAGTGCTTTACTTCCAATTATGTGGTCAATTTTGGAATAAATGTGATGTGGTGCTGAGAAGAATGTATATTCTGTTGATTTGGGGTGGAGAGTTCTATAGATGTCTATTAGGTCCGCTTGGTGCAGAGATGAGTTCAATTCCTGGATATCCTTGTTAACTTTCTGTCTCGTTGATCTGTCTAATGTTGACAGTGGAGTGTTGAAGTCTCCCATTATTATTGTATGGGAGTCTAAGTCTCTTTGTAGGTCTCTAAGGACTTGCTTTATGAATTTGGGTGCTCCTGTATTGGGTGCATATATATTTAGGAGAGTTAGCTCTTCCTGTTGAATTGATCCCTTTACCATTATGTAATGGCCTTCTTTGTCTCTTTTGATCTTTGATGGTTTAAAGTCTGTTTTATCAGAGACTAGGATTGCAACCCCTGCTTTTTTTTGTTCTCCATGTGCTTGGTAGATCTTCCTCCATCCCTTTATTTTGAGCCTATGTATGTCTCTGCATGTGGGATGGGTCTCCTGAATACAGCAGACTGATGGGTCTTGACTCTTTATCCAGTTTGCCAGTCTGTGTCTTTGAATTGGAGCATTTAGTCCATTTACATTTAAGGTTAATATTGTTATGTGTGAACTTGATCCTGTCATTATGATATTAACTGGTTATTTTGCTCATTAGTTGATGCAGTTTCTTCCTAGCCTCGATGGTCTTTACATTTTGGCATGTTTTTGCAATGGCTGGTACCGGTTGTTCCTTTCCATGTTTAGGGCTTCCTTCAGGGTCTCTTGTAAGGCAGGCCTGGTGGTGACAAAATCTCTAAGCATTTGCTTATCTGTAAAGGATTTTATTTCTCCTTCACTGATGAAACTTAGTTTGGCTGGATATGAAATTCTGGGTTTAAATTCTTTTCTTTAAGAACGTTGAATATTGGCCCCCACTCTCTTCTGGCTTGTAGAGTTTCTGCCGAGAGATCTGCTGTTAGTCTGATGGGCGTCCCTTTGTGGGTAACCCGACCTTTCTCTCTGGCTGCCCTTAAGATTTTTTCCTTCATTTCAACTTTGGTGAATCTGGCAATTATGTGTCTTGGAGTTGCTCTTCTGGAGGAGTATCTTTGTGGCGTTCTCTGTATTTCCTGAATTTGAATGTTGGCCTGCCCTACTAGGTTGGGGAAGTTCTCCTGGATGATATCCTGAAGAGTGTTTTCCAACTTGGTTCCATTTTCCCCCTCACTTTCAGGCACCCCAATCAGACGTAGATTTGGTCTTTTTACATAATCCCATACTTCTTGCAGGCTTTGTTCATTTCTTTTTCTTCTTTTTTCTTTTGGTTTCTCTTCTCGCTTCATTTCATTCATTTGATCCTCAGTCGCTGATACTCTTTCTTCCAGTTGATCCAGTCGGTTACTGAAGCTTGTGCATTTGTCACGTATTTCTCATGTCATGGTTTTCATCTCTGTCATTTCATTTATGATCTTCTCCGCATTAATTAGTCTAGCTGTCAATTCTTCCACTCTTTTTTCAAGATTTTTAGTTTCTTTGCGCTGGGTACGTAATTCCTCCTTTAGCTCTGAGAAGTTTGATGGACTGAAGCCTTCTTCTCTCATCTCGTCAAAGTCATTCTCTGACCAGCTTTGATCCGTTGCTGGCGATGGGCTGCGCTCCTTTGCAGGGGGAGATGCGCTCTTATTTTTTGAATTTCCAGCTTTTCTGCCCTGCTTCTTCCCCATCTTTGTGGTTTTATCTGTCTCTGGTCTTTGATGACGGTGACGTACTGATGGGGTTTTGGTATAGGTGTCCTTCCTGTTTGATAGTTTTCCGTCTGACAGTCAGAAGGACTGTCTGTTGGTCTGTTGGAGATTGCTTGAGGTCCACTCCAGACCCTGTTTGCCTGGGTATCAGCAGCAGAGGTTGCCGAAGATAGAATATTGCTAAAAGCGAGTGTACCTGTCTGATTCTTCCTTTGGAAGTTTCCTCTCAGGGATGACTCCACCCTGTGAGGTGTGGGGTGTCAGACTGCCCCTAGTGGGGGATGTCTCCCAGCTAGGCTACTCAGGGGTCAGGGACCCACCTGAGCAGGCAGTCTGTCCGTTCTCAGATCTGAACCTCCGCGTTGGGAGATCCACGGCTCTCCCCAAAGCTGTCAGACAGAGTCGTTCGCGTCTGCACCGGCCCCCGCTGCTTCCCCTGTTGGACCTCAGCTGTGGGTCTGTCCCCAGAGGTGGAGTCTACAGAGACAGGCAGGCTTCCTTGAGCTGCTGTGAGCTCCACCCAGTTCGAGCTTCCCAGCGGCTTTGTTTACCTACTTAAGCCTCAGCAATGGCGGGTGCCCCTCCCCCAGCCTCGCTGCTGCCTTGCGGATAGATCGCCGCAGACGGCTGTGTTAGCAGTGAGGGAGGCTCCGTGGGCCTGGGACCCTCCCGGCCAGGTGTGGGATATATTCTCCTGGTGTGCCTGTTTCCTTAAAGCGCAGTATTGGGGTGGGAGTTACCCGATTTTCCAGGTGTTGTGTGTCTCAGTTCCCCTGGCTAGGAAAACGGATTTCCTTCCCCCTTGCGCTTCCAGGTGAGGCGATGCCTCGCCCTGCTTCAGCTCACGCTGGTCAGGCTGCAGCAGCTGACCAGCACCGATGGTCCGGCACTCCCTAGAGAGATGACCCCAGTACCTCAGTTGAAAATGCAGAAATCACCGGTCTTTTGTGTCACTCGCGCTGGGAGTTGGAGACTGGAGCTGTTCCTATTCGGCCATCTTGCTCCGCCCCCCCCTTTTTTTTTTTTAAACAGAGTCTTGCTCTGTCGCCCAGGCTGGAGTGCAGCGGCGAGATCTCGGCTCACTGCAAGCTCCACCTCCTGGGTTCACGCCATTCTCCTGCCTCAGCCTCCTGTAGTCCTCAGTACAGGTGCCTGCCACCACGCCTAGCTAATTTTTTGTATTTTTAGTAGAGATGGGGTTTCACTGTGTTAGCCAGGATGGTCTCGATCTCCTAACCTCATGATCTGCCCGCCTTGGCCTCCCAAAGTGCTGGGATTACAGGCATGAGCCACCGCGCCCAGCCACCACTGCCTCTTAGGCTTCTTAATATCCTTATCATTTAAGAAAAATAAGAAAGGTCTTCTATGTTTTACCAAAATTATGTGAGGACAAATGAGGAAACACTGTAACTCCTGCAAGGTAAGTGATAAAAATAATAAACATTGATTGCCTTTGCTTTTGTAAAGAGCTATCAAAGACAAGCTTCTAGGGGCTTCAATAAGGAAGGACAGGACCATTGTTAATAACATCAAATTTCCACTAGAGCTTTCCTCCAGATAAGTCAAATATTCTCAATATTATTCACTAATCTCTTCAGCTGCCATTTCAGTAAATAGCGAGCATTTTATTTCAACTAAAACCAAGCAAGAGAAAATGAACTGCTTTATCCTGAGGTACAGCAGCAAAGGCACCAGAACTTGTCTCATGGCTTACCCAGCAAGGGTCAGAAGAACCATCCCTAATTTAAATAATCTCAACTGAATGTAACAAATTTTTATATTTTCAACTCATATGAAAATAAAACAGTGAGACCCCATCCAAAGGGGGATTTAAAGAGTACCTCTAAACAAAACACAGTGAGATCAGACCCAGCATCTGGATTTGAAGAAGAACACTTTTCCTCTTATGAATCTATCCCATTGTCTAGATTGCTGGTAATGGCTTTTTTTAATGTAAATTGTTATTGAGATAATTGTAGATTCACATGCCATTGTAAGATATAGTAGACATATCCTGTGTATACTTTACCCAATTTCCCAAAAAGGTAACATTTTGTAAAACTATAGTATAATACCACAACCAGGATAATAATATTGATACAGCTCACAAATCTCATTCAGATTTCTCCAGTTTTACTTGAATACATTTGTGGTCGGGGGCGCGGTATTAGCTCTGTACAGTTTTATCACATGCAGAGATTAGTATATCTAACACAACAGTCAAGATATTGGACAATTCCATTGTAATGAGGATCTCTCAAGTTGCCCCTTTCTAATCACATCCACCTTCTCCTTCACACTTGCACACCTCTTCCCTTCCCCAGCCTGACGCCAGTAACCACTAATCTGTTCTCCATATCTGAAATGTTTTTATTTCAAAAATGTTATATAAATGGAATAATACAGTGTATAACTTTTCAAGACTGGCTTTTTTTGTGCTTAATATAATTCCCTGGCAATTCATTTATGTTACTCTGTGTATCAATAGTTGATTCATTTTTATTATTGAGTAGCATTCCATGGTATGGAGGCAACAGAGCTTGTTTAACCATTCTCATGGTGAAGGATATCTGGGCTGTTTTGGGGGTCTGGTCATTATGAATAATTTTGCTGTGAACATTCATGTACAGGTTTTTGTACAAACATAAGTTTTCATGTCTCTGACATGAATGCCCAAGAGTACAATTGCTGAGTCATATGGTAACTATATGTCCAATTTTATAAGAAACTACCATGATCAGAGGGATTATACTGTTTCACATTCCCATCAGCAGTGTTTGAATGGTCTGGCTTCTCCGCATCCTCCCTAGCATTTTGTGTTGTCACTATTTTTTGCCACTATTTTTTATTTTATACATTCTGCTTGCTGTGTAGTGATATCATTGTGATCTAATTTGCATTTTACTGATGGCTAATGATGTCAAATATCTTTTCATGTGCTTCTTTGCCATATATGTAACCTCTTTTATGTATGTCCTCTTTTATGAATACCCTGTTTATATCTTTGCCAATTTTCTAATTGAGGTTTTGGTTTTTTACTGTTGAATTTTAAGGTTTCTTTATATATTTTAGATAGTAGTCCTTTGTCAGATATGTGGTTTACAAACGTTTTCTCCCAGTCTATGGCTTGTCTTTTCATCCTTAGTACCTGGGCTCTCATGGAGTAAGTTTTTACTTTTGATAGAGTCCAATTTCTCATTTTTTCCTTTTATAACTTCTGCTTTTGATGTCAAGACTAAGAACTCTTTGCTTAGTCCAAATCCTAAAAATGTCTCCAATTTTTTTTTTTTTTTTTTGTGGCGGAGTCTCACTCTGTCGCCCAGGCTGGAGTGCAGTGGCACGATCTCAGCTCACTGCAAGCTCCACCTCCCGGGTTCACGCCATTCTCCTGCCTCAGCCTCCCGAATAGCTGGGACTACAGGCGCCCACCACCGCGCCTGGCTAATTTTTTGCATTTTTAGTAGAGACAGAGTTTCACCATGTTGGCCAGGATGGTCTCGATCTCCTGACCTCATGATCCGCCCGCCTCGGCCTCCCAAAGTGCTGGGATTACAGGCGTGAGCCACCGCCCCCGGTCGTCTCCATTTTTTTTACTACAAATTTTATTATTTTATGTTTAATTTTTAAACCTATGGTCCATTTTTAAGTGATTTTCATAAGATAGGAAGTATAGATTAAGGTCCACTTTTTTGCCTATAGAAGTTCAATTTTTCCAGCATCATTTGTTGAGGGCTCTTCTTCATCCATTGAAATGCTTTTGCACCTTTAAAACAAATCAATTGAGCATATTTGTGTGGGTCTAGTTCTGAATTCTCCATTCTGTTCACTGTTCTATATGTCTATCCCTCCACCAATCCACAGTCTTGATTACTGGAGCTATAATAGTAGGCGTTAATGTCAGGTAAAGTGATTGATCTTGTTTTAGTCTTCTTTGACAGCGTTGCTTTAGTTATTCCAGGTCCTGTGCATTTCCATATAAATTTTAAAATAAGTTTGTATCTACCCCCCAAAAAAAATTGCTGAGATTTTGACAGGAATTTTATTAGACCTGCAGATCAATTTGGGAAGAACTGACATCTTTACTATGTTGAGTCTTCCAATTCATAAACACGGTGTTTCTCCTCACTTATTTAGGTCTTCTCTGATTTCTTTTATCTGCATTTTGTAATCTCAATGCACATAAACTGTATGTGTTTTTCTAAGTGGATATTTAAGTTTTATTTTTATTTGGAATTATTATAAATAATATTGTTTCTAATTTTCATTTCCATATGATCATTGTTAGTATAAAGAAATGATTCATTCTTTACATTGATCATATATCGTGCAGCCTTAGTGAACTCACTCGTTTCAAGAGTGTCTTCGTAGATTCCTTTGGATTTTTCTGTAGACTGTCATGTCATTTGTAAATAGAGACCATTTTATGTTTACCGTTCCAAACTGCATGCCTTTTTTTTTCTTTTATTTGGTTTATTGCAGCAACTATTAATATAACTTACAATACTATCTTGAATAAGAGTGATGAAAATATACATCTTGGTTGTTCTTAATATTAGGGAAAAGCATTCAGTCTTTCACTATTAAGTATGATGTTAGGTTTGTTGTAAATGCTATTTATCTAATTAAACGGTTAAACCTATTTTCCTAACTTCCTGAGAGTTTTTTTAATCATAAATGGGTGTTGGATTTTGTCAAATGCTATTTCTTCATCAATTTATATGGTTATATTTTTTTCTTTAGCTTTATTATATAATGCATTATATTGATTGAGTTTAACCATTGAGCTAGCCTTGCATACCTGGAATAAATCCTACTTGCCTATATATTGACTGATTGACTAGCAAAAATATTTACTAATATTTTGCTGAGGATTTTTGTGTCTAAGTTTATGATATATATTGGTATGTACTTTTTGTTTTGCTTCGTTTTATTGTCTTTGTCTGGTTTTGGTGTCAGGGTAATACTGACTTCATAAAAAGATTGAGGAAGTTTTTTCTCCTCTATTTTCTGGGAGAAATTGTGTGAAAATGATATATTCTTATTTAAATGTTTGGTTGATTTTCCCAGTGAAACCATTTGGCCTGGACATTTCTGTTTGGGGAGATTTTAACTATCAATTCAATTGCTTTAGAGGTTATAGGGCTACCTAGATTGTCTGTTTCTTCTTTGTTGAGTTTTGGTAGCTTGTAGTTTTAAAGTATTTGGTCCATTTCTTCTAAGTTATCAAGTGTATGTGCATAAAGTTACTCATAGTACTCCTTCATTTCTTCAGTGGCTGTAGAAACTGTAGTGATATCCCCTATTACATTCCTGACATTGGGGATTTTTGTCAGCTTTCAAGAAAGAGATTTATCAACTTTGTTGATTTTCTCAGGGAACTACTTTTTTGTTTCATGGATTTTCCATATTGTTTTCCTGTGTTCAGTTTCATTAATTTATGCTCTTTTCTATATTATTTCCTTCTGTCTTCTTCCTTTGGGTTTATTTTCCAATTTCTTGAGGTAGGAACTAAGATTATTAATATGAGACCTTTCTTCATCTATAATGTAAGCATTTAGTGCTGTAAATTTTCCTCTCAGCACTGCTTTTACTGCATCCTACATATTTTGTGATGTCATTTTTTTATTTTCATTCAGTTCAATGTATTTTTTTAATTTTTTGAGACTTTCTCTTTGACTAATGGATTACTGAGAAGAATATTGTTTAATTTCCACATGTTTAGAGATTTGCTTGTCTTTCTGTTATTGATTTCTAGTTTTATTACATTGTGGCTTGAGAACACATTCTGTCTGATTTTATTCTTTTAAACTTGTTGAAATTTGTTTATGACCCAGAACATAATCTATCTTAATAAATGTGCATGGATGCTTTTTAAAAATGTGTATTCTGCTGATGTTAGGTGAAATGTCTCATATCTGTCAGATCCTGTAGGTTGAATGCATTGTTCAAATAGTTCGCATACTTGTTAAATTTCTTTCTAGTAGTTCTATGCCCATAGTTCTGAGCAAGGATAAGGTGTGGTGATGAAGTCCCCAAATACGACTTAACATTTGTCTATTTTTCCTTTCAACCCTATTAGTTTCCCTTTATGAATTTTGAGACTCTCCTGTCATTTTTCCCTCAATTCCTTAAAAAAAAAAAAGCAGTAAACAATATTTCTGAACAATAAGGCTTGAATAAAGAACTTGTACATGTAATTTATCCTGCCTTACTGCAACATAGTAATAGTGCAGTGACCTTGACATACCTAAGAACAATGGGCATCTGTCATTTGTTAAGAACAGTGGTGTGAGATGGTATCTCATTGTGGTTTTGATTTGCATTTCTCTGATGGCCAGTGATGATGAGCATTTTTTCATGTGTCTGTTGGCTGTATGGATGTCTTCTTTTGAGAAATGTCTGTTCATATCCTTTCCCCACTTTTTGATAGGGTTGTTTGTTTTTTTCTTGTATATTTGTTTGAGTTCTTTGTAGATTCTGGATATTAGCCCTTTGTCAGATGAGTAGGTTGCAAAAATTTTTTCCCATTCTGTAGGTTGCCTGTTCACTCTGATGGTAGTTTCTTTAGCTGTGCAAAAGCTCTTTAGTTTAATTAGATCCCATGTGTCAATTTTTGCTTTTGCTGCCGTTGCTTTTGGTGTTTTAGACATGAAGTCCTTGCCCATGCCTATGTCCTGAATGGTACTACCTAGATTTTCTTCTAGGGTTTTTATGGTATTAGGTCTAACGGAAACAACAGGTGTTGGAGAGGATGTGGAGAAATAGGAACACTTTTACACTGTTGGTGGGATTGTAAACTAGTTCAACCATTATGGAAAACAGTATGGCGATTCCTCAAGGATCTAGAACTAGATGTACCATAGGACCCAGCCATCCCACTACTGGGTATATACCCAAAGGATTATAAATTACTCTACTACAAAGACACATGCACACGTATGTTTATGGCGGCACTATTCACAATAGCAAAGACTTGGAATCAACCCAAATGTCTATCTGTGACAGACTGGATTAAGAAAATGTGGCACATATACACCATGGAATACTATGCAGCCATCAAAAAGGATGAGTTTGCGTCCTTTGTAGGGACATGGATGCAGCTGGAAACCATCATTCTTAGCAAACTATCACAAGAAGAGAAAACCAAACACCGCATGTTCTCACTCATAGGTGGGAACTGAACAATGAGATCACTTGGACTCGGGAAGGGGAACATCACACACTGGGGCCTATCATGGGGAGGGGGGAGGAGGGAGGGATTGCATTGGGGAGTTATACATGATATAAGCGTCATGCACATGTACCCTAGAACTTAAAGTATAATTAAAAAAAAAAAAGATAGAAAAGATATATATCTCAAACCTCCTCAGGTCCAACTTTAGTCCATGCTGCAAAAAAAAAAAAAAGAAAAAGAACAGTGGACATACTGGTGTCATCTGTTTCCATGAAAAACAAAAATTACTACACAGTAGTGTTCGGGGACACATGCCACATTTGGGATTTTCTTGGGATCCCTTATAATATGAGTACTCACAACTGGCGTTCCAAATGTCCTGGCATAAGTAGGAATTAGGGGCAGGGATTAAAAAGTGGATCTGCCATTTAACCTAAGTTGGGCACAGGCACAACTACATGGGCATTTTGGGCTTGAGTATGTTTTCTGTATTTGGAAAGATGTGCTGGATTAACAACAAATGATCTGGCACTTTAGATACCTTAATAAATGAACAGACTCAACTAGCCAGATATACATTCAAAACCAAAACAAAGCAAAAACCAGACAAAACCTTCGGATTATTAATGAGTGTATGTTGACCCTCATTTTGGTTATCTGCATAAAGTCATCTTTGAAGGTTTATCCTGTAAGTAGTTTTGAATAACGGTGAGTAAGCAGTGATGATATTGGATATTTATTTCCCATCATGAGAAATATTTGTGGATTACTTAGTGCAAAATAAAAGAAGGATAGAATGATAGCTCTACTAGTCCTTTCAAAAGTGCAGCATATCATCCCATGCTCTAACTAAAGAAACAGACATTTGCCTGAAATTTGCAACAAAAATGCCACTTTTATAAATTTGGTAACAGTTTTTATCCTGCGAGTAGAATGGGAGAGTGGGGAGTAGGTTAGAATGTTTACTTTCTCTGCTTTCTATTTCTGTGATGTTTGGAAGTTTTAATAAAGATAATATATTACTTTTACAATTAAGCTATTATGATAAAAATCTATAAATATTGCTCTACATTATAAATGTTGAATCAACCCTTGTTTTAAAACAAGAAAGGAAATTATTTTTAAAGGAAAAACGATTTTGATAAATTAAGTGCCTGTCCGTATAGAGACAACAAGATGACCGTGCTAAGCTTGCTCCAGAAATGCTTTCGTTTTACAAATTCCATTTGGTTTTTCATTCTATCACTGACTGTTTAATGAGCCACTTTAGCTGGCCTTTCCCCAGGGTTAACTCACAACTCTTCCTAAATAATCTCAGTCATTTTCCTGGAGCAGGTGTTGTTTTCTAGGCAGCTCTTGCCAAAGGGCAGCATAATAATTAACAAGCTTCAGATCAGAAGGATTCAGGGTCTCATTTCTCGCAAAGGATATGTGTCTCACACTGTAATACTTTTGAAACTTACTGTTTTTTAAGGCGATTTTGACACTGTAACGAAAGAATTCAGTATACTTCTAAATATTTGCTTCTTTTTCTCTGAGAACAACTCTCGAAGATTTAGAGATTATGTCACTCCTTGCAGCAAAATGAAGCTCTATTTTCTGTAAAACTTGCCATTATATTTCAGGATTCGCTATTTTATTTCGGATATTTCACATGTTACTGGGTAGCTAAAGTCAGCTACACTATAAATTCCAGACGAGAGAGATCCATTATTCAGCCTGCACATTTAGTATTGAAACTGACTCCCAAATTTGCAAAGTATTAGTGACTTGAAAAGGAAGAGAATTCCATGATAGGAAATGCAGACAGTATGAGGTTCAAATGCTCTTCAGATTTAGTTTGATTTGGAAAAAGGAAATGTTCTTAACTTTAGATATTAACAACTAGATCCTTTAGACAAAGTGCCTAAATGTCCAAAAATATTCATAGAGCTTCTTACTGTGGCTTGCTCCATAATGCTTCTCTCTGATATGTCTTATCTGATATTTTAGGAGTTCGTGATGATTGTCGTCTTTGGTTTGGAGTTCATCATTCGAATCTGGTCTGCGGGTTGCTGTTGTCGGTATAGAGGATGGCAAGGAAGACTGAGGTTTGCTCGAAAGCCCTTCTGTGTTATAGGTGAATATCAGAGTCTCAGATACCTGGACTGATGACACCAACATTCTTTTCTTCTATCTCCTGTTTTGCAATATTTGATTAATATTAAAAGCTAACATCCATGGAGTACTTATCATGGACCAGGCACTCGTGTTTTGAAAATGTTGACGCATTTAATGTTGACTCCACAGCATTATGAGGTAGATATTTTTATTATCCCCATTTTACAGTTGAAGAATTTGAGGTGAAGAGAGGCTGAGTTAGTTGCTGAATTCATACAGCTACTAAATGGTAGAGCTGGAATTTTAGCCAGGCAATCTGGCTCTAGAATACCAACTTATATCAATTAACTTATATGGAAATACATGGTTCTCCAGTGTTGCCCTGATTTAGGGGAACATTGATTTCAGTGAGTATAAAAAACCCTTTTTGCTCTACAGTATGACACCAGGTTATGCTCTGGATCAGCTGGAATAGATGGCAATATATTGGTACTGGTAATGCATATCAATTAACATTCTTCAAAAATGATTATAAGTATGGTTTACTTAATGCATTGGTAACTGTAGACTGGACAAAGTGCTCTACACCCTAAAATATGAGTCCTCTACCCTCCAACCCAAAATACTCAAATACATAGCACATCTCTGCACCTCCCTAGCTGCTATGGTTTCTGAGAGACATCATTCACCTGGGTTCCAGCTTGAAATTGTACTTCCTAATGAAGATGCCGTAGAGCATTCTGGAATTAAGATCTGGCATTTCCCAGTAATATTTAAAAGTATTATAAAATTGAAAAGTATATATGTAAAAGCTATTATTTATTATTATTATTATTATTTAGCAGCTAAATCTCGCTTCTTAGGCAGCCATTCAAACCCAAATACTGCAAATTCTTGATGAGGCTTGTTTATTTCAACTATTTTCAACCTGAAAAAGTAGGCTTTTAATTTACAAAATAGTTTAGGCTATCTTCTTCAGCTAGCATAGGTTTTCTGTTTTGTTTTAGGAGTCAGGAATTGTTGAGTGATCTTCTTAGTTTCCTCCCTTACTCCTGTTCCCTATGGTGGGGGCAGAGTGGATTTAAGGAAGAAAGTGTATCACCATCCATGGACACTGTTAAGAAGAATCCTTTATTCCACACTTCTTTCATAGTATGCACATCTCAAAAGTCTCCACTTACTAAACCAGAATTTATGGAAATGTGGCTGTGTGTGAGGCATTGGTGTTACAACAGTGAATCTAGTGGAATTCTCAGTTAAATCTATCTTAAAATATCTTGTTTGGCCCTCATGAATGCAGTCTGTTTGTCCAGCTGTCTATCTTCTCCAATAATAAGCTTTACTTCTTTTTGGAAGCCATCATGCTAAGGTATGGAGCAAAGTAGGTGGTAACTCCAAGCCTTGCAGGTTCATAAAGCCCCAAGGCATATTAGTGAAGGCATTAGATTTTTCTCCCTGGAGATGGTTTTTTCTCTCTGAATTCTCTACTCAGGCAGCATTACAAAGGACTGTAACTTGATGTGAAACTACTGCACAACAAGTACTTTCTGTCCCATAAGGGGCCCAAACAAAACAATTCACAAGGCAGATGGTTAGCCAAGATTCACTCAACTTCTACAGGATAAGGTCAGTTCATGGATGACTGGAAAAATGTTTCATTCCAGATTTTAAAACCAATTAAAAATTGGCTTTGTTCCAATTCCAGAAGCAATGCCAATGTATCTCTGGCCTCCATGCGAAAAAGAAAGCTTTTTCCCAGATGTCTGCTGCCTTTTGATAGCTGTTTTCGGCTATGGATACATCAACACATCTTAGTCCTTTAGTCTTTGTCTTCCTGTCTCAGGTCCTTGAAGGTCTTGATATAACATGTAGTTCTAAAAATGGTATTATGTTATCTGTAATCTTACTTGCCTTTAGACCTATCAATAGTGACCTTAAAAATGTAGTATGATGCCTGGCGCACTCACTCCTGCCTGTAATCCCAGCCCTTTGGAAGGCTGAGGAAGGCAGATCACTTGAGCCCACAAGTTTAAGACCAGCCTGGGATGGAAAGACCCTGTCTCTACAAAAATTTAAAAATTAGCCGGGCATGGTGACACGAACCTGTAGTCCCAGTTACTCAGAAGGCTGAGACTGGAGGATCACTTGAGCCCAGGAGTTTGAGGCTGCAGTGAGCCATGTTCCTGCCACTACACTCCAGCCTGAGTAAAAAGAGTAAGACCCTGTCTCAAAAAAGTACTAGTATGACATGGTTTAGGCATAATTGCAGTTTTGTAAACCTTTCAGACCTTTTCTTTATTTAGATATTTTACCTCTAGTAAATTAATTGCTTTGGAAGAAAATTTCATGGATAAATATATATAATGAATCCCCATTAGAACCAAGTCTACATTTGTACTTATAGTTAGGATAACTATGAATTTTTTTAATCTTTTATTAAATGTACGTGTTTGACCCATGGTCCAGCTGAATGGATGTTATAGTGAAGCATGTTCAAATGTGGCTTACTTATCAGTATGAGGTCAGTAAAATTTAACCTACACTAAAGAATCAAACATCATCTTCCTGAAGGCAGCAAGCTGTACCAGATGACTATTGAGACTATTTCTAGGCCTGTCCAACAGGTTCATAAAAATGCTTGATGTAACTGGTAAAATACTAAAGTGAACACTGTAGTCTGCTTGTTCAACCTAATTTACTGTGACAAAATGAAAAAAGGAATAGCATCTCTTATGTGTCCATGATAACTGTTCTGAATGGATGTTTGGAAATGTAGCTAAAACCTCTCAAAACTTCATATATTTGTAAGATTTGATTACTCTGAATATGCCAAGTACACACCCAAATGTTTTTAGAAGTCTTGAGCATTCGAGAAAAGAACATAGAAAAGATTGTGGTAGATTGTGCCTTCAACCTGGGAAATGCTTTCTGTAAGCACACCAATGTTTTTCTTTCCAGTTGGAAACAGACTGAAGCTGCTACAGTGGTCAGCTAACAAGTCTCTTGTAGTATTGCACCCTTTTGACAAAGGCCCAATTGATAGAAGTTTTATGGACTAATTCCTAAAGATTTTAGCATGTCCCCTTCTGAACTGCCCACCTTCCTTATCCCTGCACCCTAGCCAAAACCAAGAGCATTTCAAAAGTTCATTGATTTCACAAATCATAAAATCATTACATATTTGTGTTTGGAAAACGTATTTTAAACAATTGTAACATAAGGGAAGAAACAAATCTATTTAACTCTTTTTAATTAGGTACTTTCTTTCATTACTACTGTATATTGATTTATCTCTGCTTGGTTTTAAGCATTTGCTTTGAAAATTGGTAAAATCTTATCTCGAATATAAAATTCTTCCTCATATATCTATCTGTTCAATTTTTATGTCTCCTCTAAGACTCTTCTGTCATAATAACTTGTCTAGAGCTATGAGCACTAATTGCTGCATTGCTGATTTGGACAGTCAAATGTGTTTTGGGATGACCACCCAAGCTGCCCTTCATTTACCTGGACAGGCTGCTTTATGATTTCTCTATGTGAAAACACAAAACACTCAACCGATAACACTGGATAAAGAATTTGTGAATAACCTCTAAGACTGATTTCATAGTCATTCTTTTTTCTAGCTTTCATTACTGACCTACCCAAAAATTGCAGATAGACCAAAGGCTGAAATTCGGATCACCAATAATGAGCCTGATGTGTCAGGAAGCCAACAAATTACTTTTCACAGTGGTTTTTGTTTAGATTCCTTGGTGACGCTTTCCAAAGGCAGATATAACAGGGCCATATTTTTCAGTCTTGCAGGGAGTCTCAGTGAGAAAATACCAGCCTGTTATTAGTCTTGGATCTGTATTTGATGCTAAGTGTAAGTTGATTTCTTATTGTTATTTTAACAGTTTATTTTCAGTGTAATTATTTCCACAAGAGGACAAAAGAGGCATAAAATAAAATTTTATTTTATCCTACGTGGATAAAATAAAATTGAAGCCTTTATTAAAATCAACCAGATGGCTGAGGCTACTCTAATATACCTATGATTTCATCTTATTAAAAGGCAACTTAAGTTGCTAATGTGTTCAAAAGTTAGATCACAGACTCCCAAAACTGCAACTGTGTTCTAAATTGATTTGAGACATCATTTTTCTGTTTCTGTCTTCTCTATCTTTTGTTACAAGAGACTTACACTTGAGTGACATTATTTTCTATACCTTCTACTCCCTTTTCCCCTTTAGTAGAAATTATATTATTTCACTTATTTTCTGTTAGTCATACGCTCTTCTGTGACTTTTTACTTCTAAGTGTTCAAACTCCCTCAGTGCACATAGATTCCTTCCATGTGATTAACTGGACCATCTGAGGACAATTAAAATCTGTTGGATTGAATGATCACAAAAACATTAAAACAATTTTAATCCCTCTAGTTAATAATAGCTGATATTTACTGAGAACTACTATATATTAGGTACTACTCTAAGCGCTTTATAAATATGGTCTTATTTAATTCTACGTAAGTTTTGTAATGTCCCTATTTATTTTATTGTATTGTATTGTATTGTATTTTTTGAGACAGAGTTTCCCTCTATCACCCAGGCTGGAGTCCAGTGGCACAGTCTCAGCTCACTGCAACCTCCACCTCCTGGGTTCAAGCCATTCTCATGCCCCAGCCTCCCGAGTAGCTGGGACTACAGGCACACACCACCACACCCAGCTAATTTTTGCATTTTTAGTAGAGATAGGATTTCACTGTGTTGGCCAGGCTGGTCTTGAACTCCTGGCCTCAAGTGATCCACCTGCCTCAGCCTCCCAAAGTGCTGGTATTACAGGTGTGAGACACCATGCCTGTCCTTTATAATGTCCCATTTTATAGACGAGGAAGTAAGACAAGACTTAAGAAATATGCCCAAAGTTAAAAAAAAAAAAGATAGGTGAAAGAACCTGGATTTATTTCTCTTTATTTCACTCTAGAAAAGTATACATACCCAACTGGAAAATTGTCTTTACTGTTTATTAGCATTTTAAAATTAAATTTAATTGAGCCTTATCTATTGTCATCAACTTGTAAACAAAAGAACATGATACTATTATGCTTATCATTAGTAATTCAAAATCTTTAAAGAAAAGCCAGACTTTATAGAACATTAAATGCAGTATCAGCCTTAATTATATTAACTAAATTATGTTACCTATTGCTGCTCTCTAACCTGAAGGGGAAATTAGGACCTAAAATAGACTGACTTGGCCTGTATCAAACTTGCATGCTCTTGAGTTGATGTTATCATGAGGCTCCCTGTGTATTTCCAAATTGGAGACATCTCGAGAGTAAGTAGCATCACTCGCAGGAATACCTTCAAATGTTTTTTAACATTAATAAACTATTGGTAATTTAGGTAATTGTTGACCTGGTACACAAACTTGAAAGTTGAACTTACCAGGTAGCTTGATTAGCTGATACGATTGGACCACATGAAGAAAATTTATTTCCAAAGAGGAGAATGAATAACTAAGGATTATTTCGCACTCTTTCTTTTGTTTTTTTTTTTTTTTTTTTTTTTTTTTTGAGGCGGAGTCTCGCTCTGTGGCCCGGACTGGAGTGCAGTGGCCAGATCTCAGCTCACTGCAAGCTCCGCCTCCTGGGTTTCCGCCATTCTCCTGCCTCAGCCTCCCAAGTAGCTGGGACTACAGGCGCCTGCCACCTCGCCCGGCTAGTTTTTGTATTTTTAGTAGAGACGGGGTTTCACCGTATTAGCCAGGATGGTCTCGATCTCCTGACCTCGTGATCCGCCCGTCTCGGCCTCCCAAAGTGCTGGGATTACAGGCTTGAGCCACCGCGCCCGGCCTCGCACTCTTTCTATAAACTTTAGTAGAGCACTATGATATACTGTATTAACAGTCTGTACTATCACGTTACATAAGAAAATTCATTCACAGACAAAGTATTTATTATGTGCCAAACACAATCTTAGGCATAAAGGATACAAAAGCAACTAAAACATGGTCCCTGACTGTAAGAATAGACTCTCCTATGCCCTTAGAGAATGGCAAAACTGAAAGGAAGTATACTATAATTATGGTGTTACAAAGCAAAGGTTGAAGTAGTCCTAGAAAGAAGGCTATGGAATATCATGAGTGATTGTATAAAACAAAGAAGCAAAGGATTACCCCCAGGTTTTCAAATTATGTTTGAGTCATCCGCCGAACATTTATACAATTTCTGCCATGTCCAGGCATGCTTATGGATGCTGGAGAGCCTGTATGGCACCAAATGGACAAGGTCTTCCTTCTTATAGAGATAATATTCGTGTGGACAAAGAAAAACAATACACAAATATGTTTTTGAAAAACAAGATAATGTCAGCTACAGATAAGCACAATGAAGAAAATAAAACAGAAAGAGTAGAGGCTACCTTAGCTTGGGTGGTCTGAGAAAGTCTTTCTAAGTAGTTGACACTTGAGTTGACCTGAATATTAAGAAGAAGACAGCCATGAGAAGGTTTAGACACAGATCTTTCCAGGCCAGGGAATAGTAATTGCAAGGATTATTAACACTTGTTGAGCTTCAGTTGTTCAAGGTGGAGACATAAGGTCTTGTGGCTGGAGCTCAATGAGCAGTGGGGAGAACAGCAGAAGGTGATAGAGGAGACAGGCAGAGGTCACAGCTGAAGGCCATGTAGGCTCTGCTACCCTGAATCAAGGTTCCTTCTAAAGACAGGCCACCAGGCAAAGGTCCAACAGGTTCCTGGCAGGCCTAATATGAATACTATTCTGGTTATGAACAGCAACATTAATCAGGCAACAAAAAGTATGGCTGTTTAATGCCCTGGGTTTTTTAGTCATCTATGACTGTTGGAACCTCATATCAGCAATATACAAATTATTACCCATTCTGAAAAATATAAATGTACGTTTATAAGGAAATAATCCTCTGAATTTTCTGTTTCTATATTTCTACCCTTAAAACATAAAATTTTACATTTTTTTTAAAAAAGTGTTATTTTTCTATGAGGAACTGGAATTAGAATGTGATGGAAACTGTTTTACAGCCCAGTGGTATCACCAGTAAGCATTTCCTAAGAGCCTCCTTGCCAAAGGACTCTATTCCATACTCTTAGTTATGATGATTGCAGTGCAGAATTATTTCATTAAAGATTGTTTATTTCTTTTGAGAAATTGTCCCTTTTTGCCTTGAGATGTTATCTGAAACTGTATGATCAATAAGAAGCATTAAACTGTCACTATGGGGTAAATTTTCAAAGTGGTGCCTGCAATTTGCCAGTATGAGTCCCATTAACTTCAGTGGAAGTCCTGCAGTTAAACCCCTGCACATGGCTTTGAAAATGTTCTACAGTTTGTCTTTGTGGTGCCTTCTTTATTTTTAATAAATATCACAGAGCAACTCGGTGCATAGTTGATTGCAGTGTTTAAGAACGTGGATAATGTACTGTGCAGGAGGAGACTTTTAAAATTAGATTTTAAAGCTTCATTTCTATTGAGTCACAACAACAATATAAATACATCTTTAATTCTTCAAAGAGCACCTTTCTATAAAGGAATTTGGAGCGCAATTAGAATATAGAGCTTATAAAGTGGCACCACGTCCCTCTGAGACATTGTTTACCTCACTCTATAGATGGAAAAGTCAAGGCACTGTGAAATGGGGGTGCTTTGTCCTTAGCCCATAAATCAGCAGTGAAGCTAGGAATACCATGCTGGCCTCCCAATAGTTCATTGCTCTAAAGCACTGCCTCTTGTTGAGTCAAATTTAATTATAGTATAATCCGTTTAATCTACTTGTAGAAAAATAAGGAGCAGGAAAAATGAATTTATTAACAGATCAGTGGAAAACCGTATTACATAGATTAGCAATTGTCTTTTCAAGATCCATATTTTCAGCATGTACTGGGTGGTGTCTGATGCCATGAAAGCAATTATTCTAATTCCACTGGCCAGAACTGGCAAAGAACTTCTTATTTTCCTCACTTTGAAACATAAGTAAAGGGGTTCCACTTGAAAATTAATAAGCCATGTGATATGATTAGATTCCTGTCCCCAAATCTCCCTCCTTCTAGGGATTATTGTCTAAAGTCTAAAAGAAAACAGACCAGGCACAGTGGCTCATGCCTGTAATCCCAGCACTTTAAAGGGAGACCAAGGTAGGAGGATCACTTGAGCCCAGGAGTTCAAAATCATCAACCTGGGCAACATGATGAGACCCTATCTCTACAAAAAAAAAAAAAAAAAAAAAGTAATAGCTGGGTGTGGTGGAACATGCTGGTAGTCTCAGCTACTCAGGAGGCTGATAGGGGAAGGTAACTTGGTCAGTCCAGCCCAGGAGTTCAAGGCTGCAGTGAGCTCTGATTGCACCACTGTACTACAACCTGGGCAACAGAATAAGACAGACAGAGAGAGAGAGAGAGAGAAAGAGAGAGAGGAAAGAAGGAAAGAAGGAAGGAAGGAAGAGAGGGAAGGAAGGAGGGAGGGAGGGAGGGAGAAAGGAAAGAAGAAAGGAAGGGAGGGAGGGAGGGAAGGAAAGGAAAGAAAATAGATGTAACTATTATAAAAGATATTCAATTTTTTATTTTGGAATAACTGTAGACTTACTTAAAAGTTGCAAAAATAGTACAGAATTTCCATGTTCAAATTCACTCTTTACCTAACTTTCCCCAAAATATTTTACCTACGTATAATGCAATTATCAAAACCAGGATATGAATACATACTATTAACTATAGCCCTTATTTGAATTTCACCAGTTTTTACATGCATTCAATTTTTATGTACACTCCTATTAAATTTTCTCGCATGTATATATGCATTTAACCACCGCCACAGTCAAAATACAGAACTTTTCCATCACCCTAAATAAACCTGAAATGATATACTTTGTATTACTCCTATACAAGTACTCCCTCTCTTCAATCCTAACCCCTGGGAACCACTGTATCTGTTCTGTTTCACTATAATTTTGTCATTTTTATAATGTTATATAAATGAAATTGTAAAGTAGTAATCTTTTGAAATTGGCTTTTTCTTACACAGTATGATGCTCTTGAGATCCATCCAAGTGCATCAATAGTGCATTCCTGTTTATTGCTTAATAGAATTCCATGATCTAGATGTAACACAATTTGTATATTCATTTACCTAACACAGGTCATTTGGGCTGCTTCTAGCTTCTGCTATTACAAATAAGGCAGCTATGTACATTCATGTGTAGGTTTGTGTATGAACGTAAGTTTTTATTTCTCTAGGGTCATATGGTGCTGATTTATCTTTATCAGAAACTGCCAAACTGTTTCCTTTTAAAATATAGAAATGCCAGTGTGAGCACGTGCATGGAGGTCAGCAGCCCCACCCCCTGCCCCACGCTGCCACTGCTGCCAGTGTGAACATATACATGGAAGCTGGCAGCCCCAAGCTCACCAGTAGCCTGCCCCCATGCTGACACTGCTACCACCATGAGTGTGCACATGGAAGCCGGCAGCCCCATGACCAGCAGCACTCCGCCCCAGTTGATGAGCATTCACCCCACCACACTGCCACTTGCTCTTGGCACTGCTCTTGACACTTACAAATGAGCACAGATCCTGCTGCCACCACCCCAACGAAGTGCTTTGGCTGGCATCACCCATCAGAGTGTTGTGGCCAGAGGTCCAGGAACGCCTCAGCCCCTCCAATGTAGCAGGTTCCTAACTTCAAGGGGCCAGAGAACAAAGTCAGGGATCCAGTAACAGCCTCCCAAAGTTACAGCATGCAGCCCAAAAGTTCTGAGCTGAGCCTTGCTCCCTAAATTCTTCCAGAAATGAAGCCTGTCAACTGAACCACCTTATATGAGACTCAAGCTTTCCAGGGCATTAAAGAAGCTAAAAGCAGAAAAACCCATCCAAAGGCCAGCAGTTTCAAAGACTGAAGGAAAATCAGCCCACACAGATGATAAAGAACCAGTGCAAGAGCTCTGGCAACTCAAAAGTCAGAGTGCTTTCTTACCTCCAAATAACTGCAGTAGTTCCACAGCAATGGTTCTTAACCAGGCTGAAATGACAAAAACAGAAATCAGAATATGGATAGGAACAGAGATCATTGAGATTCAAGAGACAGTGAATCTCCCTGGACAGTGAAAACCTAATCCAGGGATTCTGAGGAATACAACAAAGTGATACAGGAGATGAAAGATGAAATGGCCACTTTAAGAAAGAAAGGGACTGATCTGATAGAGCTGAAAAACTCACTTCAAGAATTCCAGAATACAATCACAAATGTAACAGCAGAATCGATCAAGCTGAGGAAAGAATCTCAGAATATCACTTCTCTGAAATATCTCAGAATCTTGAATATCACTTCTCTGAAATAACTCAGTCAGACAAAAATAAAGAAAAAAAGATTAAAGAAGGATGAACAAAATCTCCAAAGTATGGGATTATGTAAAGACACCAAATCTATGACTCACAGATGTCCCTGAAAGAGAGGGAGAGAAAGCAAGCAACTTGGAAAACATGTTTCAGGGTATCATTCATGAAAACTTCCCCTTGGCCGGGAGCGGTGGCTCAAGCCTGTAATCCCAGCACTTTGGGAGGCCGAGAGGGGCGGATCACGAGGTCAGGAGATGGAGACCATCCTGGCTAACACGGTGAAACCCCGTCTCTACTAAAAAAATACAAAAAACTAGCCGGGCAAGGTGGCGGACGCCTGTAGTCCCAGCTACTCCGGAGGCTGAGGCAGGAGAATGGTGTAAACCCGGGAGAGGGAGCTTGCAGTGAGCTGAGATCCGGCCACTGTACTCCAGCCTGGGCGACAGAAAAAAAATAAAAGAAAATTCCCCCAACTTCACTAGAGAGGCCAATGTTCAAATTCAGAAAATGCAGAGAACCCTTGTGAGATACTACACAGACAACCATCCCCAAGACAAATACTTGTCAGATTCTCTAAGGTCAAAATGAAACAAAAAATGTTAACAGCAGCTAAAGAGAAGGGGTAGGCCACCTCCCAAGGAAACCCCATCAGGCTAACAGCACACCTTTCAGCAGAAACTATAAGCCAGCAGAGATTGAGAGCCTATATTCAGCATTATTAAAGAGAAGAAATTCCAAACAAGAATTTCATGTCCAGCCAAATTAAGCTTCATAAGTGAAGGAGAAATAAGATTCTTTTCAGGCAAGCAAATGCTAAGGGAATTCATTACCATCAGACCTGCCTTATAAGAGGTCCTAAAGGGAGTGTTAAATATGGAAAGGAAAGATTACTACTGGCCACTACAAAAACATGCTTAAGTACATACACCATTGATGCCAAAAAGCAGCCACAGAAACAAATCTGCATAATAACCAACTAACAACACAAAACAGGATTTGGTCCTTCAAATCCACACACATCAATATTAACCTTAAATGGAAATGGGCTAAATGCCCAATTAAAAGGCACAGAGTGGCAAGTTGGACAAAGAAGCAAGCCCCAACCGTATGCTGTCTTGAAGAGACCCATTTCACATTCTATGTCACACACAGGATCAAACTAAAGGGATGGAGAAAAATCTACCAACCAAATGGAAAACAGAAAAAAGCAGGAGTTGCTATTTTAAGTTCAAACAAAACAGACTTTAAACCAATAAAAATCAAAAAAGATAAAGAAAGACATTACATAATGGTAAAGGGTTCACCTCAAAAGGTCAGACTTAACTATCCTAAATAGATATGCATCCAAAACAGGAGCACCCAAATTCATAGAGCAAGTTTTTAGAGACCCACAAAGAGATTTAGAAAACCACACAATAATAGGGGGAGACTTTAACACCCCACTGACAGTATTAGACAGGTCACTGAGGCAGAAAACTAACAAAGAAATTCAGGACCTGAATTTGACACTTGACCAAATAGACATCTACAGAAATCTCCACCCAAAAACAAGAGTATATATATTCTTCTCATCTGCACATGGCCCATAATCTAAAATTGACCTATCAGCCATAAAACAATCCTTAGCAAATAAAAAAAAATCATACCAACCACACTCCCAGACTACAGTGCTACACTGCAATAAAAATAGAAATTAATGGAAATTAACCTGCTCCTGAATGACTTTTGGGTAAACAATGAAATTAAGGCAGAAATCCAGAAATTATTTGAAACTAATTAGAACAAAGATACTACATACCGGAATCTCTGGGACACAGCTAAAGCAATATTAAGAGGCAAATTTATAGCACTGAATGCCTACATCAAAAAGTTAGAAAGCTCTTAAGTTAACAACTGAACATCACACCTAGAGGAAATAGAGAAACAAGAGCAAATCGACCCCAAAGCTAGTAAAACACAAGAAATCAAAATCAGAGCTAAACTGAAAAAAATTGAGATTTAAAAAAAAAAAAATACAGAAGATCAATGAATCCAGGACTTGGTTCTTTGAAAGAATAAATAAGATAGATAAAATGCTAGCTAGACTAATAAGTAAAAAAAGAGAGAAGATCAAAATAAACACAATCAGAAATGACAAAGGGATGTTACCACCTACCCTATAGAAATTTTAAAAACCCTCAGAGACTGCTAAAAACACCTCTAATGCACACAAAGCTAGAAAACCTAGAAGAAATGGATAAATTCCTTGAAACATACCACCTTCCAAGATTGAACCAGGAAGAAATTGAATCCTGGACAGAGACCAATAATGAGTTCCAAAATTGAATCAGTAATAAAAAGCCTACCAACCAGAAAAAGCCCAGGACCAGAGGGATTCACAGTTGAATATTACAAGAAGTATAAAGAAGAGTTGGTACCATTCCTACTGAAACTATTCCAAAAAACAGAGGAGGAGGGACTCCTCCCTAACTCATTCTATGAAACCAGCATCATCCTAATACCAAAACCTGGCAGGGACACAGCAACAACAAAAAAAACAAAACTTCAGGCCAAATCCTTGATGAACATAGATGCAAAAATTCTCAATAAAATACTCGTGAAATGAATCCAGCAGCACATCAAAAAGCTAATCCACCACTATCAAGGAGGCTTCGTCCCTGGGACACAAGGTTGGTTCAACATACACAAATGAATAAATGTGATTCATCACATAAACAGAATTAAAAGCAAAAACCACATGATCATCTCAATAGATGCAGAAAAGGCTTTTGATAACATTCAACATCCCTTCATGCTAAAAACCCTCAACAAACTAGGCACTGAAGGAACATACTTCAAAATAATAAGAGCCATCTATGAGAAACCCACAGCCAACATCATATTGAATGGGCAAAAGCTGGAAGCATTCTTATTAAACACCAGAACAAAACAAGGATGTCCTCTGTCACTAGTCCTTTTCAACATAGTACTGGAAGTCCTAGCCAGAGCAATCAGGAAAGAGAAAGATATAAAAGCCATCTGAATAGACAGGAAGTCAAACTATCCCTGATTCCAGTCAGTATGATTCTATGCCTAGAAAACCCCATAATCTCTGCCCCAAAACTCCTTGGTTTGATATACAACTTCAGCAAAGCTTCAGGATACAATGTCAATGTACAAAAATCAGTAGAATCCCTATGCACCAACAACATCCAAGCTGACAGCCAAATCAAGAATGCTGTCCCCCAAGCCTGCCGTCATGGCCACCTACAAACCGGTGCAGATCCGGCACAGTGAGAGTGCTTGGAACCTGAAAAACCACTTCAGCGGCCGGTATGACGCCGACCTGAGCCCGGCGGGCCATGCATGATGGCTATGAGTTTGACATCTGCTTCACCCCAGTGCAGAAGAGTGTGATCCGGATCCTCTGGACAGTGCTAGATGCCATTGATCAGATGTGGCTACCAGTAGTGAGGACTTGGCGCCTCAATGAGTGGCACTGTGGGGCTCTAACTAGTCTCAATAAAGCAGAAACTGCTGCAAAGCATGGTGAGGCCCAGGTGAAGATCTGCAGCCACTCCTATGATGTCCCACACCTCCGACGGAGCCCAACCATCCTTTCTACAGCAACATCAGTAAGGATCACAGGTGTGTAGACCTCACAAAAAATCACCTACCCTCCTATAAGAGTCTGAAGGACACTATTGCCAGAGCTCTGCCCTTCTGCAATGAAGAAATAGTTCCCCAGATCAAGGACGGGAAACGGGTACTGATTGCAGCCCATGGCAACAGCCTCTGGGGCATTGTCAAGCATCTGGAGGGTCTCTCTGAAGAGATTATTATGGAGCTGAACCTGCCAACTGGCATTCCCATTGTCTATGAATTAGACAAGAACTTGAAGCCCATCAAGCCCATGCAGTTCCTGGGGGATGCAGAGGCCATGCACAAAGCCATGGAAGCTGTGGCTGCCCAGGGCAAAGCCAAGAAGTGAAGGCCAGCAAACAGGCTACAGTCCCCAGGAGCACCCTCCCTGCCCATCACATCCATCTGCCCCTCCCTCCTGCACGTCACACTGACCACATCTGTAGACATCTTGAGCTGCAGCTGCAGATGGGAACCGATGGCTCCCTTTTTCATTTTAGCCATTTTGTCTTCTGTACCCACTCCCTTCATACATTCAAGTCAGAATAGCACTTCTAGGGCACAGGTTCTCAGTCTAAGCTGTGGAAAAGGCCCCCTTATCCAAGAGAGTTCAAAGGTAGTGACTTGGGTTTTTGCGAGTGCTTTGTTTACTAAGAACTTGGAAGGAGGAAGCATGCTAAGCCATGACCAATGAGGAGAAGCAAGAGAGCCTGTCTGCCCCCAGGAGCTAGTCCTGTGCTCTTCTGTAGTCAGGCCACTGCCTGAGGACTCTAGTCATCCCAGTGGAAGATGAATGTAACCTGCATGGTGATATGACAACTGTTTCCTCCCTGACCCCAGAGGAACTGGCTCTAGAAGGTTGGGATCAATCCTGAATTTAGTTTATGTGTTACATTTACTTTTATTTAAAAAAAAAAAAAAGTTTCGTGTATATAAGTAATACAAAACAATAACCCTTCTAAGGGTTTCTTGTGGCGGTTGAAATAGTCCCACATGTGGTCATCAGAAAATAAGCCATTCCTCATACCAATATGGGATAAGCTCCTTGACCTCTGAAGGGCAGGAGTGCTTCCTGCTGTGTGTTTTAGAATCCCTCCCTTCCTTGTTTTGTGGCAGTGAAATGCCTCTTGGTCCTGTCCAAGTGTATCTTTCACTGATTTCTGAATCATGTTCTAGTTGCTTGGCCCTGCCACATGGATCTAGTGTTCATTTGAGCATAACTGTACTAAATCCTTTTTCCAGATCAGTATAATGAAAGAGTGATGTGCAATAAAAAAAAGAATGCCATCCCATGCACAGCAGCCACAAAAAGAATAAAATACACACCAGTTAGAATGGCGACCATTAAAAAAATCAGGAAACAACAGGTGCTGGAGAGGATATGGAGAAATAGGAACATTTTTACACAGTTGGTGGGACTGTAAACTAGTTCAACCATTGTGGAAGACAGTGTGCCAATTCCTCAAAGATCTAGAACTAGAAATACCATTTGACCCAGCCATCTCATTACTGGGTATATATCCAAAGGATTATAAATCATGCTGCTATAAAGTCACATGCACATGTATGTTTATTGTGGCACTATTCACAATAGCAAAGACTTGGAACCAACCCAAATGTCCATCAATGATAGACTGGATTAAGAAAATGTGGCACATATACACCATGGAATACTATGAGGCCATAAAAAAGGATGAGTTTATGTCCTTGGTAGGGACATGGATGAAGCTGGAAACCATCATTCTCAGCAAACTATTGCAAGGACAGAAAACCAAACACCACATGTTCTCACTCACAGGTGGGAATTGAACAATGAGATCACTTGGACACAAGGTGGGGAACATCATTCACCGGCGGGGAGGGAGGAGGGATAGCATTAGGAGATATCCCTAATGTAAATGATGAGTTAACGAGTGCAGCACACCAACATGGCACATGTATACATATGCAACAAACGTGCACGTCATGCACATGTACCCTAGAACTTAAAGTATAATAATAAATAAATAAATAAATAAAAATAAAAATAAATAAAAAGAATAAAATACATAGAAATACAGCTAACCAGGTAGGTGAAAGATCTCTACAACAAGCATTACAAAACACTGCTCAAGGTAATCAGAGATGATATAAACAAAAGGAAAAACATTCCATGCTCATGGATAGGAAGAAGCAATATTGTTAAAATGGCCATATTGCCCGAAGCAATTTAGATTCAGTGCTCTTCCTATCAAACTACCAATTCTTCACAGAATTAGGAAAAAACTACTTAAAAATTCGTATGGAACCAAAAAAGAGGCTGAATAGCCAAGGCAATTCTAAGCAAAAACAACAAAGCCAGAGGTATCACATTATGTGACTTCAATCTATATTACAAGGCTACAGTAACCACAACGGCATGGTACTGGTACAAAACACTTAGACGAATGAAACAGAAGAGATAGCCCAGAAATAATGCCACAAACAAACCATTTGATCTTCAACAAACCTAACAAAAACAAGCAATGGGAAAAGGAATTCCTATTCCACAAATGGTGCTGGGATAACTGGCTAGCCATATGCAGAAGATTGAAATTGGACCCCTTGCTGACACCATATGCAAAAATCAACTCAAGATGGGTTAAAGGCTTAAATATAAAACCCAAAACTATAAAAACCCTGGAAGATGACCTGGGAAGTACCACCCTGGACATAGGATCTGGCAAAGATTTTATGACAAAGACAAAAGCAATTGCAACAGCAAGAAAAATTGACTAATTTTGTCAATTAAACTCAAGGGATCTAATTAAACTAAACAGCTTCTGCACAGCTAAAGAAACTATCAACAGAGTGAACAGACAACCTACAGAATAGGAAAAAATATTTGCAAATGATGCATCTGACAAGGTCTATTAGCCAGAATCTGTAAGGAATTTAAACAAATTTACAAGCAAAAAAAACAACCCCATTAAAAAGTGAGCAAAGGCCTTGAATGGACACTTTTAAAAGAAGACATACACGTGGTCAACAAGCATATGAAAAAATGGTCAACATTACTAATCATTAGAGAAATGCAAATCAAAACCACAATAAGATACCATCTCACAAAAGTCAGAATGGCTATTACTAAAAAGTCAAAAAATAACAGATGCTGGCAAGGCTACAGAGAAAAAGGAATGCTTATATACTGCTGGTGGGAATGTAAATTAGTTCAGCCATTGGAGAAAGCCATTTGTCAATTTCTCAAAGAACTCAAAACAGAATTACCATTTGACCCAGTAATCTCGCTATTGGGTTTATTCTCAAAGGAATATAACTCATTTTACCATAAAGACATATGCACTCATATATTCATCACAGCACTATTCACAATAGCAAAGACATGAAATCAACCTACATGCCCATTGATGGTGGACTGGATAAAGAAAATGTGGTACACATACAACATAAATACTACACAGCCATAAAAAAGAACAAGATCATGTCTTTTGCAACAACATGGATGAGGCTGGAGGCCATTCTCCTAAGCGAACTAACACAGGAGCAGAAAACCAAATACACATGTTCTCACTTCTAAGTGGGAGCTAAACATTGAGTTATATGGTCACAAAGAAGGGAACAACAGACATAGGAGCCTGCTTGAGGATGGAAAGTGGGAGGAGGGAGATCATAAAAAAACTACCTGTCAGGTACTATGCTTTTTACCTGGGTGATGAAATAATCTGTACATCAAACCCCCATGTTATACAATTCACCTGTATAACAAACCTGCACAGGTACCACAGAACCTGAAATAAAAGCTTAAAAATAAATCATAAAATAAAATGTTGAAATGCCTAGAATGTTGCATGGTATTAAATTACACCATGCTGTCTTAAATGACATTTTATTTTCGTAGAACTCATGTTTCTGCTTTTTCTGTTTTTCTATGGAAATTATTTTGATAAGCAGAAGTTGCTGAAATTTATATTTTACCACTTGGGTCAAGAAACAAATGAAAGTATTGCCTATTAAGGAGCAGTTCTTCATACTGTGATCAATGAATGTAAGTATTATGTTTACATAGATGAAGTGTAAAGAGACCAATTAATGTAAGAAGCCAATGCGGTACAAATTCCTGAAGGACCATTATTTAAATCTAACTTTAATTTTTAGAAAGTCCTTATTCAAGCAAACTTTACTGAGACCAATACTAATTATACTTCCCTGCTAAAAGATACATATAATGGCATTAGTTAGAGCCTTAAAGTACTACTCCGCTGGAATAAAATATTCAAAATTGCCACCAAGACCCAATGGTGCTTTACAGAGTTGGGTCTGATATTCATGGTTCTCATGTGATCTAAAAGTAAGTCATTTGTTCTCCTTACTTAATTCAACACCTCTTGGAAATTGCCCTATTCTTAAAACTATTCTCTAAAACTACCTCCAAAACTCTGCCTAATGTCTCCCCTTGGATCTTCCATCATAACCAACAAAAAAAAATTATTTTCTCAAAGTTAGAAACAACCCTGTGTGACCAAATATATGAATCTCAACTTCATTCTCATTCTGGTTGTAAGAAATGCTGGAATAATTAATTACTCATTTGGGAAAAAAAAAAAAAAAAAAGCTGTGTCTGTATCTGTCTTACCAGATTCCAAGATAAACTCCAAATAAATCAAAGATTTAATTAAATAAGACCATAAAATACTGGGCAGCAGAAATTGGTAAATTCTCTTGGAACCTTGGAATCTGGAAAGATTTTCTAATTGTAACTAAAAATACAAAAGTCATAGAAGAAAATATTGATAGAATACATAAAATCAAAGAATACTGTATGATAAACTAAACAGCAAAGTCAAAAGACAATGTGGAAAAATATTTACAACGCTTACCAAAAAATAGAAGCTAATCACCTTAAATTATAAGGAGCTCTAGAAATCAAGAAAAACCCAGCAACCTAACAGAAAATAAAATGGATATGAACAGACTGGTCACAGAATAAGAAATACATATACACCTCTTAAACATACCCACTCTCACTCATAAAAAAGAAATACAAATGAAAGCATTCTCTCACCTATCAGATTGGCAAAAATCTGCAGTTTGACCACACACTTTATTGATGAGACTGCAAGGAAATAGGCACTCACATGCCACAGGAGTGCAAAGGGGTATCACCCTTATGAAAAAGTGTCAATATCTACCAAAATTACTTCAGCATTACTCTTTGACCCAGGAAGTCTGCTTTCTAATAATTTCATCAATTTATAGTAAATGGTCACTGTAGCTGAAAAAAATATGATACGTCCAAACAATAAAATATAGTGAAGATCTTTCTGCACAGCTATAGAAGAATCCCAAATTATGAAATAAAAGAAAAATGAAATGAAATGTAATACTGCATATATAGTGTGCTACTTTTGTGTAAGAAAGGAGAAAAATAAAAGTTTACATTTATATTGCTTGTGTTTGTAAAAAGAAACATTGAAACAACTTTTACAAAAAGAAGAGAATAAAAATGTTTAACTGAAGATAGTGAATGGGGACAGTGTGAATGGAAACGGGTAGGAGCAAGATTTCTCAGCATTTACCTCTTTATGTCATTTTGATGTTTAAAATATAAATATGTTAACTATTCAAAAACTAAATTAAAAGAATTATTGCCTGGCACAGATGAAGTACAGTTTAGATGTTGACTAGTATTATTTTTGTATAGCAATACTGGGAGGGTTGATGGGTTCATATGATGTACAGTTGTTCCGAATCTCCTCACACTCCAGGCACTTTTGTCATTGCAGAGAGGGACAATGCCAAAGACAACTGGCCATAGGATTTCCATGTGCACCTCCTCAGTTCTAGGCTGAAGTAACACAGAATGGCATTTTCAACTCACGAAAAGCTCTATTCTAAAAGGTGCTTTGTTATTTGCCTTAATTTGCTCTTCATATATTTCCTTAATTTTAAACTTAGAATTTTGGTTGTACCTTTTAAAAGGATTGCCCAAGAAGATGCAATGAGCTGATACATGTAAAGTGCTTAGCTTAATGCCTGGTGTTTAATCAATACTCCATAACTCTTAGTGGTAGCAAACAGAATCATAAAAGTGATGTGTTCAGTGAAACCTCTAATCAATCCTAGAATCGATACCTACAATCAGAAAAAATTATCAACTCAGACCGTCTTTGTATGTTTTTATTATTTTTCCTCAAAATATCTTCAATACTGCATTCCTAGAATTTGAGAGTCTGTGTATGTTAAATAAGAATACATTTTATTTTAAAAGGTAAATGGAAGGAGCAGGAACCAAGACAGGTACTTTTTGAGTCTGGAGTCCTTAGATATAATAAATAATTTCAGGAATAGTATGTACGGTACTTAAAGGATGTGGTTTAATTAGAAGGGCTTGTGAAGCTTTCTTGTAGACTGGTTGTTAATTATGGCTTCACTTGTTTCTCCTGGAAGGCTTCCCTGGCCTCTTAACTAGGTTAATTCTCCCTGCAATGTGCTCCTTGGATTTCTTCTATCATAACATTCATCACTCATGATTGTGGTTACTCGATTCAGCATCTTCTATGCAAACCACCCTTTCAGCCTTGTGCAGACAGAAGGCATCTATCTGGTCCACACCAGCCATGCCCCATCCATGCCCTTTAATATTATATACCCAGGTCCTAGAAGTTTCTGGCCACAATGAATGTGTATTGAATGAATAAAAAATTCAGAAAAGTGAAAGCTAGTAAACAATCACATGAGAAGTGTCATCCCCGGCCCCCCATCATAACCCCTACACACACAAAGTAAAAACAACACTGTCAACATGAGCAAATACAGGGGGAAAAAATGGCGATTACTCAGGCAATGCAAGGTGAAAAATAGCTCCTTTGCCTCAGTTATCAGAAGTTTTCTCAAAAGGGTATTTTTTGCCTGCATTTTTTAATCTAATTGCTTCAATTATTTAATATGGTCATGGGAACATGATTATATTTTTAACAAAGTGCTTAATTTGCACACATGCTTTGAATTGTAGGTTCTTTTACAGGAGGCTTCTCTACACCCATACTTGTTCTCAGTTATTTTACTTCTGCCTTTTGCAAAATGTTTTAAATATTTGATTTTAGCCCCTACCACAGACTCCAAATCTGTGCTTCGAATTTGGAGATCAAAGTACTGTAGCTAATCCTTAGGACATTTGCCATCGTGTGATTTAAGAATCCATCTCTTATCAAGTTTCTGTGGTTTTCTGGAGTATTTACTGGTCACAATGTCAAAAAATGGGCACATCTGAAACTATTTTTGAATTATGCCTTCTTTATACTCTTCCATTTTTAGTTAATGGGAAAATATCCAGCTCCTGAATGGTATTGAACTCGATTAGGCCATCTCCAGTCTCCTTATAAAGGATTCCTAAGTTGTAGTATCACATGTTTTCAATAAACCTTGTTTTTGTTCTCCTTTAAACAGAGCATGTCTTGTTCAAAAAGCTCATGACAGTAGGAAAGGAATTGATAATGAAAAGAAAGTGGGTCCAAAGCAGGATTTTTCCTCCTAGCTTTAGGACTTGTTATAAAACAATGTGTTTCACCGCCTGACCTGCAGCTTCAGGAGTTGGTTGCCATGAATTCTGATACTGTTTCTGGAAGTAATTTATTGCATTATCTTGTACAAGCCTCTCTGGGACACTCTTTCTTTTAAGCACAGATAAGAGCAGCAATACACTTTGCAACATTCATAAACAGCAATACATAAAAGCAAATATGAAATTAGAAAATTCCAAAAACTGCTCTAATCTAGTGCCAGAGAGGGAAAATTTTGGCAAGGATTTTATAAATAAAGATGGGAGTTAGATGATGTGACCAGTTTGGTTAATAATCCCACTGAAATACAGATAGATTATTGATAGATAGATACAGATAGATAGATGATAGATAGATAGATAGATAGATAGATAGATAGATAGATAGAATAGATCTACACATGGCAACAAGCAAGATTTTAAAAATTATAATGAATGTCAGATATTTACTCTTGGCTTGTATTTACTCAAATTCACTCCTTTAAAGTGCTATCTTTTTATTCTCCACAGGAGGAAAAGTCTATTTTCACACCCCAGTGTTTATCCCTAAGGATTAGCCAAGTGCCTAAACTGTATCCATTTCATATTTCCAAAAATAAGAAATTGTGCATTGAAAAAGATTAAGAGAGCCAGGCAAACCAGGTAATTCTAAATTTTCCCAGATAATACTTAGAATGAATTCCCATCCATAAATGTGCTTTGCTGAGTGATATTTCAGCTCAAGTGGCATCTCCATTGTAACATCCAAGTAACACAGTCTATTCAAAGAACTTCCTGAAGATATCCTTTCAAAAACTTTTAGCAGTAGGTGACGATTAATCATAATCTGTATGTCATCTGAAAATAAGTACCAAGTTTCTCAAAGAAAAATTACATATCCCAACACTACTAAACATAACTGGCTGCTAAGTTTCAGAGTCCATATCATTAAACTGCTTAGAGTAAGTGCAAAAAGGGAGTATTATAAATTAGGTATTGTGGTTTTGCTCTGTAAATTTAAACCCATAATGCCATTGTTTGGCTGTTGATGTTTAAATATTCAAGCTATGACCTTGAATAAGATATCTAAGCATGGAATTTCATCATAGGATGTTGGGATTTCCAGCAGATGTTTCAACTTTGTTTATTCGTTGGTGGAATCCAAATCTTTTTTTTTTTTAATCTGCAGTCAAATATTGGTGTGGGGTTCTGTTTAGGAATCAGAACTGACTGCAGCTTTGTCATTTGGTATGTGTGAAAATAGATACTGAGGAAAATTTTAAACATCTGAGGATATCAATGTGCAAAATTGCTGCTTCTAAAAGTTTGTCTCAAACTTTCTATATAAAAGAGCATAATATAAAGCCACTGTATCATTGCCCTAAACCATGCTCTAAAACATCAGAAAATACACACGACTTTTCATCTCTTCGATTTATTGAGAACCAATGGAATTACACCTAGGTAATTTACCCAAGATACTAGAGTATGCCTTAAATAGGATGTACCTCCTACTCATTCATGATTAGTCTCAGGGGACAAACGCTTCTTTTCTGTTTTATAAATACAGAAACACAGCTTCCTTACCTCCTTCCGTCTGTAACCCACATCTGAAGTTAAATGTTTATGATCACACTTTGAAGCAATTTGTTTCAGTAGGTTACTGATATTGCAAGGGATTCGTCCTGTAGCAAGAAAAAAAAAAAATCTACTGACTGACTCTGCATCCCTGACCTCTCCCCCAGACTCCAGCCCCATTCACCATCTACCAAATGCCTACTAGGCATCTCAAAATTAACAAGGCCATAACAGAACAGGTAGTTCTGCCCTTCAAATAGTGCTCCTTTCTTACCTATCCCCAGTGGTATTTCCCGAGCTCAGTAAATGGCACTTTATTCACCTGATTGCTTAGACCAAAAACCCTGAAGTCAGCCTTAGACTCCCTCATTTGTCTCACATCCCACAATCAGTCCTTCAGCAAGTCTTGGCCCCTCCACCTTCACAATATGCACCAAATCCAGCTCCTTTACAGGTCCTCCTGACTTTAACCTAACTCTTGTAAAGCTGCTCTCACCCTTTGTCCAGACCACAGCAGTGGCTTCTTAACTGGCCTTCCAGTTTTCTCTCCGACATCTGGCTTCCTTTCTGGTATCCAGCCCCCTCCTGATTGGATTCCCAAAGGTAACCAAAATGATCTTGTAAAATATACATCTGATCCTGCACTCTGCCAAAAACCCTTCCCCTACTGCTATCATATAATACTTAGAAGGACATCTAAAGCTATTCCCAAAGCTGTCATGATCTGACTGGAGCCCTCCCTCACTCCGCTCAAGCTAACTTGATCTCCTTGCCTTCCCTTGAACATGCTGAACACACTTCCACCTCAAGGTCTTTATATTTTTTTGCCTGGAACACTTTTTCCTTAGATAATGGTCACAGTCACCCCTTCACTTCATTGGGTCTTGGCTCCTCTGAGATGCTTTCCCATTGAGACAACCTAAAATACTAAAAACAGCCCAGCACAGTGGCTCATGTCTATAATCCCAGCACTTTGGGAGGCCAAGGTGGGTGGATCACTTGAGGTCAGGAGTTCAAGACCAGCCTGGCCAACATGGTGAAACCTCATCTCTACCAAAAATACAAAATTAGCCAGGAGTGGTGGTGCACACCTGTAATCCCAGTTACTTGGGAAGCTGAGGCAGGAAAATCACTTGAACCCAAGAGGTGGAGGTTGTAGGGAGCCAAAATCATACCATTGGACTCCAGCCTGGGTGACAGAGACTCCATCTCAAAAATAAAATAAAAACTAAAATATTAAAAACATGTTAATTATAAGATGTTTGCTAAATTTTACCTGAATATCAACCATTTGCAATTAGCTATATTCCCTATTCTTATTAATATTTTACTTCTTGGAATTTCACTTTAAAATAGAACACCTGCTCCTCTGTGACTCCACCCTCATCCTGCTCTGTATTTCCCCAGGGTTTTTATCACTACGTAACATTATATTCTGTATTTGTTTACTGCTTTAACATCAGCCTACCCCAGGAGAACATAAGCTCCATAAGGGCAGAAAACTTTTCTGTTTTATTCACTACTCTATGCCTCATGTTTGGCTTATAGTAGCCAATATTTGTTGAATGAACTAATGAATGAATGAATAAATTGCCTTAACACTTAATTTGAGAAAAGTCATATCCAAAACACTCCTTCTGATGCTTCCTCGTTCAATGGGTATCCAAAACGAAAAATGTACCACTTAGAATTTGAGAAATTCAAAGTTAGAAAGGATCCTTGACACTTGCCAGTTCAGTCCAACTATTTTAAAGGTATGGAAACCAGCTCTAAGAGATAAGTGGTGACAAAGCTAGTTAATGGTGAACAGATAATTAAACTAGGCATAGTTCAATGTTCTTTATGCTTCCATACTTTACATCTCTGTTTCTTTTGAAAGTTCCTTCTGTATACATAAGCAAACATAATGGAACCAGAACATTTCCATTCTTTCAGATTTATCTTGCTGCTCTGTTGGCAATAAAACATCTGGCACATGATATATATGGGACACTTAAAAAATTATAAATTTCTGCAGAAAAGAGTTCACATTGATAAGGCAGGCTGACCTCCTGTCTCAATCTGCTGTCCCATTGGGACAACCTGAAATATAAAAAACAGGTTAATTATAATATTTTCACTAAATTTTACCTGAATATCAACCATTTGCAAGTAGTTGTATTCCGTAGTCTTGATAATACTTTACTTCTTGGAATTTCACATGTAAGCCTTTGTTTGACTTTCTACATCCCTGTTTACTAGGCTTTCTATGAAATAAAAGCTACCAAAAGAGAAACATGGGAAAATATATATATATAATATATATATATATATATATAAGTGCTCTGGAAACAGAAATTAGTTTGATTTTTGGCTCCATTTACCAGCTAAATGACTTTGGATAAGATTATTGAACTTTTTTAGTATCAAATTACTGATCTAGAAAAGTGAAGGGAAAGGTATATCTATAAAACATTTTTTTGTTAGATTGAGAGTTAACATGATACCAGGCACACTAAGGCAGACTAAAGACTTTGTATGTATTATCTCATTTAATCATCCCAATAGCCCTGTGAAAAAAAGGGATCTATTCCCTATTTGTAGGTGAGGATTCCAAGACTCAGCAAGATTAATAGACCCAAGGTCACACAACTAAGACAGGACAGAACTGGAAATACCTGGGCTGTTGCACATGAAGTTTACATTCATAACCTCTGTGCCTCCTTGAAGGGCTATTATGGAGAAACAATGAAATAGAGTCTGTGTACTGAGCATCCCGCACAGCCTCATACATCAGAGGTACTCAATAAATGTTGCTCATTTCTCTTCTGTTTCCCAACACTGACTAAATAAATTACCTTGGCCAATGTACTAACCTTTCTAGGCCATAGCTTCTTGTTTAAATAAATTATGGTTCTCTTTTTTCTCATTACAAAAGCAATACATGGCTATTAAAGATCATTTGGACCAATATATATATATATCTTACCACCTAAAGATAATCACCATTAATATGCAAATATATGTATTTATACTATGTATTTTTCTATATATGATAAGAATACATAATCTGGCCAGGTGCAGTGACTCACACCTATAATCCCAGCACTTTAGGAGGCCAAGGCTGGTGGATCACTTGAGGTCAGGAGTTCAAGACCAGCCTGACCAACTTGGTGAAACACCGTCTATACTGAAAATACAAAAATTAGCTGGGCATGACGGCGGGTGCCTGTAATCCCATCTACTGGGGAGACTGAGGCAGGAGAATCACTTGAATCCAGGAGGTGGAGGTTGCAGTGAGCTGAGATAGCGCCATTGCACTGTAGCCTGGGCAAAAAGAGGGAAACTCCATCTCAAAAAAAAAAAAAAAAAAAAAAAAAAAAGATCTTTTTGGAGAGCAAAACTGAAATCCTGCTATCCTGCTATGTAATCAACTATTTAAATAATGTTGTTTGGAAACATTTTATCTCACAATATTCTTCTAAGACATGATGTTTTGTGGTTGTATCACATTTGTGGTAATAATAATAATAACAATAAATTAGCTCAGATGTATTGTGTGTTAGTATTGCACTGAGATGTTTCACAGTTAACTTATTCAATTCTTACAACCCTATGACATAGGTGCCTTTATTATCTACATTTTACAGACAAAGAAACTGAGGCAGTCACTTAACCAGGTAACCCAGCTATTAAGTGGCAGAGCCAGGATTGGAACTCAGGCACCTGAGCACCACAGCCCATGCTCTGGAAGGGATATACCATGTTGTTTTTTATTAATCCATCCTCATTAGAAATCTGGATTGGTTCTCATTTTTTATACTATTACTAATAGTGTTAGGTATGAGCTGGGAGGAGAAAACAACAATAGTTTAATAAGTATGCTGATGCAAACTTTTGTTAACATCTACAATTTTATCATACATCCCTAGAGTTTAAATTCCTGAAATAATATCCATTCACATTGTTAATGGTTTTGGCAAATAATGTCAAATTGCTCCCCCAAAAAATATCATACCAATTTATTCTTACAGAAAATCTTCATCAAATAGCTTTTTTTTCTCTGCCTTACCAACATTGACGGTTCATTTTTTTAAACTTTGTCAGTTTGATAGGATAAAATGGTACCTTTCTACTGTTTTAAATTTCAAAACTAGAAATTGTAAAGAACTTCTTTCCATATATTAATTAGTCATTGTTATTTCTTCCTAGGGTAAATTTGTGTATGTGCCTTCTGTCCAGTTTTCTACTAGCATGTTTTCTTAGTGTTTTAAGTTTATATATTAAAGATATTAATCTTTTGTTCATCATCATATATGTTGCCATTTTTTTTCCAGCTTTGTTTTTTGCATTTCAATCTGTGTAGAGTTTTTTTTAATGTATGGAACTGAAAAAACCAGCAAGTAAACAGACTACTAGTATAATCATGGGTAATAAGTGTTATGACAGCAGCATACCTCAGACCTCTGGGCACAAGTGGCCTTGACTGGTTGATATCTGTGCTGAGTTCCAGAAGCAAGCAGAAGTTAGCCAGGCAACGAAGGGAGAAGGGCCTTCCAGGCAGAGCAGCAGCATTTTATAGAGCACTTTGAATGCCAGGTAGCAGAATTTGATCTTTGTTCTACGTATGGGAAGACCTTTTTAAAATCACAGAGGCAATCTAATCATCTTAACATTTTCCTGTGGTAGTAGAATACAAAGTGGTTTAGAGAAAGGAAAAACAGGAGAGTGAAAACCAGGCCATACATTATAGGGATGACCAAGAGAGAAGTACCATAGGCCTTAACTAAGGAGGAGACAGGATAAATGGAAAGGGAAAATTAGATATGAAACATATTATGGACGCAGAATCAATCAAAGTAAACCACTCAGTAGATATGAGATGAAGAAGACAATAAAGAAGGAGATGTTAACCTGTAAATTTAATATGTGGTCTGTATAAGAATTTTGTTGTTTAACTTGATTCATTTATTCTGAAATTCATGTGGGAAAAATTAATATGTTTACAATAATTGATACTACTTTGAAAAGGAATAACATTAGTGTCACACTAATATAGGAATAGGCAATAAAATGTAATAGAATCCCAAAATAGGCTTCTCAATAAGTACGTGGAAACATTTGGAGAATGACAGAGTTTTTATTTGGATGGTATTGGGAAAATTGACTTTCATATGGGATAAAAAGTAAGATTCGTTCTCTACTTCACCACAGAGACAAACAAAAATTCCATTAAAGCTAATGATTGCATAAGTTAGAGTAACGCTTAGTTATTATACAAATCTCCAAATTCTAGTAACTAAATAAAATAGAAGTTTACTTCTTACCTCTGTAATAGTTCAATAAAGGTGTTCTTTGTTTGGGGTTGTCGTATATGGTAAAGACTCTGTTCTAGGCAGTCATTCAGGAACCCAGGCTGACAAAGGCACTGCCATCTTCAGCGCATGGCTGCTAAGGGCATTCTTAGTACCAAACTGCAACTGACATAGAAAAAGAGAAAGTGATAAGCCATATGTGCTTGCCCTCAACTGGGAAGTGGCATACATCATTTCCATTCATCTTCACTAACTAAAATTAGTTACCTCACCTCACCCAGAAGCAAGGGGTCCTGGGAAATGAGACCTCTGAATGGGCAGCCACTTCTCAGAGATAATGCTGTACCTTAGAAGGGAAGCACATATCTGTGGTAGACAGCTAGCTACCTTCACCACAAACACTATTCTGAATAGTAAACATAAATTCATTAACTAAGCATATGTGTGCCAAAATCAAATGTAGGAGAATATTTTTATAATCTTGGTTGGACAAAATCATTCTAGATAACTTAACTTCTGTGACTTAAAAATGACATGAAATCCAGGAGTCTAAAACAGGAGGGGGATGGTTTTGTTTTGCTTACTGTGTTTGCAAAGATTGAAGACTTATTATATCCCAGGTAATACATGAACATGCTTGGAGCCATGTCTGTCACATAGTGAACAGTAAACATTAGCTTTTACTAGTACTATTTTTATCATTATTAGCATTCCTTGTTATCAGCAAGGAGAGAGAGAAATAAGTGTTTCCATACATTGTTAGTGAGAATTGGTACCATCATTTTGAAGGCATCTTGATGTCAATCACAAATCAAAATATCCCAACAATTCAGTCTCAAGAAATTTAGCCTTAAATTCCTTATCCTAAAAATAAATGTACAGGACTATATATTTCAGCATCATTTTAATAGCAAAACAAAAAGTAACCTAAAAATTCATTAATAAGTGTCTTAGTCTATTTGTGTTATAATAAAGGAATACACAAAGCTGGGTATTCATAAAGAATGTAGGTTTATGTGGCTCACAGTTCTGCAGGCTGTACAAAAAGCATGGTGCCTGCATCTGCTTCTAGTGAGAATCTCAGGCTGTCTCCACTCATGGCAGAAGGTGAAGTGGGGCCAGCATGTGCTGAGATCACATGTCGAGAGATGAAGTGCCATTTTCTTTTTAACAACACATAAGTGCCATTTTCTTCTTAACAACCAATTCTTAAGAGAACTAGTAGAGCCAGAACTCAGTCATTACTTCAAGGACAGTACCAAGCCATTCATGAGCAATCCTGTCCCATGACCCAAACACTTCCCATCAGGCCTCACCTCTAACACTGGGGATCACGTTTCAACATGACATTTGGAGGGTCAAATATCCAAACTATAGCATAGGTAATTGGTTAATTAAATAAATTAGTGTCCTACCTTATACATATTTGTATTGTTTTGATATTTTACTTTATAACTTTAAAATGTATATTTTATTAAAATTATTCAAAATTTAGCTTATAGTGAGGCCACTAAAATAATTCAAAGAACTGGAACAAAAAAAAAATGTGGGAGAGGGGGATATAAACATTAAGAACATTGTATTTGTTGCACTTCTGATTATCCCAGAGAGAACGAGATGAAGTGACTTTAAAGGAAAGAGGTAAATTTATGTTAGTTATTAGGGAAAACTTTCTGAGACTCTAGAACAACTTAATTTACAAAAATTTTAAAAGCCTGAAGTCTCCAGACAGTTTCTAGAAGTCAAGATCTACCCTCTTTGTGGCTTACTTACCTCAAGAGAATTTATCTGTCCCTGTAACTGCTAGTTTGAAAGTGTTCAACCATGCTTTGTTTGACCCAGATGATTTAGTTCTTTTCTTTGTGTTTTACATTGAGCCATGTTACACTTTCTAATACATACATTATATAGTATAATTGTAGCAACAAAACACAGTCCATCATGTTCAGATGTACAATTGGCCTTGCTTTAACCCAATCCTTGAGTTCACAATATGGAAGCTTTGAATGTGAATAATGAAGACTTTTTTGGTATTTCAGTGACTAACACCTTTTAGACAGGGTCCATGGTGATCAATTCATATTGATTTTGCTGACTAAATAATACTTGAGCAAAGTTCCAGTGGCATCTAAAAATAAGCTCTTTCACAGTCCTTATGTGTCTTAAATATCATTATAGTATTTATTTTGTTCAAATCTTTGCAGTCACCTCAAATTTCAAGAATTCATGTGTAAATCATTCTAAGTGATTCAGTAAATTTGTGAACCTACTTCCTAATACCTTGTAAACCTATATTTCACATATCTACTGGGCTGCTTATAATCAATAGCTCTTTCTTCACTACTTCCCAACTTGTTCTAATTTGTTTCCTTTGGGAGAGGTAGATTTTAAGAGTTCCGGATTACATGTTTGTTTTTTTTTTTCATGCGACTTAGAGCTCCTCCTTGTTTATTCGCAGTTCTATTTCTTTCTCTAGCCCCATTTTCTCTTGAAGCAGCCATAAAAGTGCCATCTGTTTTTCAGCATCATTTTATTTCTGCTTTCTCCTCCCTGCACTTTTCTCTTCTCTGAATGCTTTATGCGATAACAATTTATTCCTGATTTATTATCCACCTGCTTTCATAGCCTCCCCCTTTCTGTTCCTCCTCCACCCCATCCCACATTGGATGGAGTGGTATACCGTAATTCTTAAGGACATAGCTTTGGAGTCAAGTAAGGGCTAGCTCAATCACTTACACATGTTGGGCCTTAGGGACTTGACCACTATGAGCCTTAATTTCTTCATTTATAAGAAAGAGAAGGTTATAATACCATCTACTACATAGGGTGGCTTGAAGAGTTAAACAAAATAATATACATCAGGGTTTCTCAGCCTTGGCACTATTGACATTTGGGGCTGAGTCATTCTTTGTTCTGGAGGCTGTCCTGGGCATTGAAGGATGGTTAGCAGCAACCCTGGTCTCTACCACTAGATTCTCATAGCAACCCCCTTCCCAGCTATGACAATGCAAAATGTCTCTAGACATTGCTAAATGTCCCAGGAAGGCAAAATTTTCCCCATTTGGAATCATTGCAAGATATAAAACATTTAGCACAGTGCCTGGTACATAGTAGGCACTTGATCAATAATTGTGAGGGATGGATGGTCAGAAGAATGATTGAATATTCATTTTTAATACAAGTGTCTAATGTAATTCTTGACAGTCAATTAACTACTTAATGCATAAATGGATAAACAAATGAACCTGAAGCCAGTGAGCTTCAAGGGCTGTCCATAGTTTCTACCTTATACTAAAATGTGTTATCTTCACTAACAACAAGCTTCCTATGTTTCAAAAAATATTTTAGACAATTAACTAACTGCACAACTTAAGCTACTCCCCCAATTTAATATATATGCATATACTTTAAATAATAGGGAGATTTTAAAATAAACTCTAATGGATGATAGTTATAACAATTACGTTGCAGTAGAATTCCATGCTGAAAATTGAAGTGATCCTTTGATTAACTTGAGTATTTTAGGCTGATATCTCAGTGAATAAGCCATTGATGTGGTAAGAGAACAAAGCTCAGGCAACTTTTAAGTGTTTTTTAATCTAATTTATCTTATATAAATATTTATTGAGTGCCTACTATATTTCAGGCACTGTTCTAGGTACTTAGGATACATTCGTGAACAAAACAATGATCCAACGCTGTGGAACCTCCATTCTATGAAATAGTGGATCACAAAAATAATAAATATGTAAATAGAAATAAAAATAAAGATTACTTATAACTTGTAAAATACTAGCCTAGGAAATATTCTAAGTGGTACTGACAGCAAAATTCCGGTGGATGACTGTAACCCAACCAGAAACATTTTTGTGACTGCACTCACTCTTTGCCATTTGGTTGCTTTTCTATGATTTCAGTTTACTGAACTCTAACTTTCTCGTCTGATCCAAATTACAATGAGGGTATTAAATCAAATCTGTGGTTACCTTTGCATATTTTGGAACTTCAAACATTTAGATTGTGATTCACCGTGTGCACAATTTTTTCAATTGTCTCAAATCAACAATCTTTCTCTTACTTTTCTAGGTTTTCTCTAATGAACTAGCTTTATGGCATACTTTTTGGATAACTTTATGGATAATTAATCTCTAAAGGTAGTCTAATAAACTGTTAGCTGTAGTCTAATAAACTGATAGCTGAGTTTTTTAAAAAATGAATACAATATATGCTTTTTCTGCCTCACTTTTTTCATATGTAAAATGGGATCTGTGGGATACTTAACACATAAAGTCATTATAAGGATTAAACAAGGTAATGTTGATTAAAAAAAAAACCTTAGAACTAAAGAAAATGCCAAGCACATAGTAAGTTTTAAGTGTAGTATTTTCTGCACTTCTACTAGCCATGTACTTATTTCTAGTATTTCCAATATTTTAACACAGTAAATGAGGCAGTATATCTTTTTCTTTTCTTTCTACACTTGGGAGAAAGCAGAATTACAATGAAATAAAAGCAAAATGTATATCCAGTAGGGCCATATAAGTAATGTCTCTTTGTAAACCACTAGTCTCAGGAGTAAATCCGTCCACATGATGAAAACCAAGAGATGTGTTTGCACATAACTCTTTTTATAAAGTTTTTTTAATTGCAAAGACATAGTCCTTATAAACTTCCAATGTGTGGAAATCAATAATTTAGAAAGTGAAAAGCCCCTTTATGCATATATTCATTCCAACTCACTACCTTTAGAGATAATTAATAGTAATAATCAGTGTATAGTCTCACTTTTTTTTTTCTTTGAGATGCAGTCTTGCTCTATCACTAGGCTGGAGTGCAGTGGCACAATCTTGACTCACTACAACCTCCGCCTCCCGGGTTCAAGGGATTCTCATGCCTCAGCCTTCCAAGTAGCTGGGATTACAGGCACGTGTCACCACACCCAGCTAATTTTTGTATTTTTAGTAGAGACAGGGTTTCATCATGATGGCCAGGATGGTCTCGATATCCTGACCTCGTGATCCGCCCACCTCGGCCTCCTCGTGATCCGCCCACCTGCTGGGATTACAGGTGTGAGCCACTGCGCCCAGCCTAGTCTCAAATTTTTTTCCTAATCATACTAATACATATTTCTATTAAAATAAAATCACATTGTACATACTGTTTTGCAACTGACCTTTATTCACTTAAAATATGTCTTTAGTGTCAGTGTCAACACATTTAGTTTCTTCTTGTTTCCAACAGCTGCCAAGAGTGGTAACTCTCTTTGGCTCTCTGGGTACTTACCCACAAAAGCACATACATTTAGATCTGATGGGAAAAGTCCTTCAGAGCAGGCACCGGTGGCTTACACCTGTAATCTCAACTCTTTGGGAGGCCAAGGCTGGCAGATGATGTGAGCTCAGGAGTTTGAGACCAGCCTGGGCAACATGGCAAAACCCCATCTCTACAAAAAATACAAAAATTAGCCAGGTGTGTTGGTGCATGCCTGTACTCCTAGCTCCTTGGGAGACTGAGGTGGGACACAGAGGTCGCAGTGAACGGAGCTCATTCCCCTCCACTCCAGCCTGGGTGACAGAGTGAGATCCTGTCAAAGGATAGGAAGAAGAAAGGAAGGAGGGAGGGAGGAAAGGAAGAAGGAAGGAAGGAAGGAAGGAAGGAAGGAGGAAGGAAGGAAGGAAGGAGGAAGGAAGGAAGGAAGGAGGAAGGAGGGAAGAAAAGAAAAGAAAAGAAAAAAAGAAAAGAAAAAAAGAAAAGAAAAGAAAAGAAAAAGCCCTTCAGCTGAAAGTTGCACTGCCAATTCTTTCTCTCAAAGCACTGACCCAAAAAGGGGCACCAACAGAGAGGCTCAGAAGATCTTCTCAGTCCACACCAGGAGATCAGACCTTTCTCAGTGCAGGGAGAAGGATGAGCTGAATGAGGAATACTCACTCATACGGCAGTTAATCCAGAGGGTGACAGAAACATTACAAATGTGACACCCTTGAAATGGAACTCCTCTTTGGAGTGTGGAAGCCCAGTCATACACAACCCACTTGGAGCAGGAAGGAAATTGTATTTGAGGATGTTAAAGTCAAGCTAAATTTTATTAAAATTGCCTCAGGAGGCCATTCATCGCCACTTCACTTATCCCACTTCAAAGCCTACTTCCCATCACTCAGATATTTACTTGTGGAGTGATTAAGTTCTCTTTTGTCTTTTCTATGCTTTCATTAGATGCTCTTTTTCTCTTTTTTGCTTACAAAAAGGTAGATTTTTTCAGTCAAATGTCAATATGTCAAACATCAAGTATTCATTCCCTTGCAATACACAGTGTTTATACTTACATACCCTATTATAACAAATGTAATATTATTTAATTTTGCAGCAAACTTACACATAATTGGCGAACCAGGTCTAAAGAATACTCTATACAAGAAGCATAGCATATTTAGCTTAGTTGAGGCCTTTGTTAAACAATATGCAAAGTTGCAGGTGCCACATTAGGGAATTTTGGGGAAAAGGAAATGCAAACTTATTTAGCAGGAAAACAAGAGAAATGATTATATCTCATGGCACTTTTATGGCTGGACACATTTAGATGCCTCTGTCACACCACCCAGAAGCTGTGGTGTTGGGGGCTGAGGCAGGAGCTCCTTTTGCCACAGGAAAAAGGATGAAACCAGAGACATTGTGAAAGGTTGCCCCAAAGTCTTAACGTTCCCTGAAACCTTAGGTTTTTTGAACCCATTGTCCAATCTGTTGAAGGTTAAATAACACGTTGTTGAAAATTGCATAGGTAAAGCACAGAATGGCCAAAGGGTCAGAACTACAGCAACAGGTAGGTCCCATTCTCTGCCTTTTCACTCTGCAGCTGGGGATCAAGATCTGTTTATTTGTGCCTTAAATAGGTCAAAGTGAACTTTTTGAAAATATTGTTTTGGTAAATAAAAATTCCTGGTCGTGCTAATTATGGCTGTTTTGACCTGTTTCTTTCAGATACCATTGTTCTTATCGCTTCAATAGCAGTTGTTTCTGCAAAAACTCAGGGTAATATTTTTGCCACGTCTGCACTCAGAAGTCTCCGTTTCCTACAGATCCTCCGCATGGTGCGCATGGACCGAAGGGGAGGCACTTGGAAATTACTGGGTTCGGTGGTTTACGCTCACAGCAAGGTAAGATTTGCTCTCTGAGTTTAAAAAACAATTTTTGAAACTTTTTCATTGATCGCTATAATATTTAATAAACCTATCACAAGCAAACTTAGTCATTGCAAAAATTGGTTAAAACAATTTTGGGACATGATGTGCAATGGATTATTTAAGAGCCATCATAAACATCCAAGAAGTAGTAAAGTGAATAGAATCATCATAGAATTATTTTTTCCTTTTTCAAAGATTTCCCACCTCTAAAAATCTTTCATTCCTTTTATACCTAGGAATTAATCACAGCTTGGTACATAGGATTTTTGGTTCTTATTTTTTCATCTTTCCTTGTCTATCTGGTGGAAAAGGATGCCAATAAAGAATTTTCTACATATGCAGATGCTCTCTGGTGGGGCACAGTAAGTATACAAATATGTTTTTATTTATTGCATGTTGTGAAATGTTTTTTTTTAATACAATGTAATGGTTCCTATGGATGGTCTCAATAAAAATATCCACTTGCAGAACAGAGTTATATGGAAAATACATAGTACTTATTATTGTCTAAAGGCTTTCCACATCTTTCTGGGCCAACTAAGTTATCTTGTAAACCATCATTAATATTTCTTGAGTGCTAGATTGTTGCCAAAATTAAAAATACATAAAATATATAAATATATATCATTTTTTAAATGGTGATTTAAAACATTGATAGTTTATCTGTTTTAACTTTGTGGAGCACAAATTTAAATTATCAATTGTTGCATTGATTTTCCACTCTTTAAAAGTTTATCCAGGGTTAAAAAATGAATGAAAGCTGTGAATAAAATGACAGCACAAAGAAATGAAAAAGAAGACTGGTAACCATCTGTGAGATCAGAGATTATAGTCACCTAATTTCAAAACTTTCCTCTTAAAACCTACTTTTTCTTTAAATTGTTATTAAAGAATAATTTTCCAAATAAATAAAGTAAAATCATGATTCTCACAAAGATAGAAAATGAACACATGCTAAACATTCATTTAACTCATTTTTAAAATTTAAGTCATTATTAATGAAGAAACCAGTAAGATGTTAAAACCAGTTCAAAGCGCTATCCAAAGAACAGAAACATTTAAAGATCAGGAATACTGAAATCAATGTGCAAATAGAGGCAAAACTGGCTCCTTCCGCAATATGGGAGGGAAGTCAGTTCAACCTCCACTAGGCAGAATTTATTTACATGTCCATAGGCAATAATTATTTCGCATTGCTACCAGTTATCAACAACTTACAGACTTGTAAAATAGCTCAAAGACTATGAAAAGAGCAGAGCCCCGTAAAATCAGAATCCAAAAACCTGGAAGGGTGTACTCTGAACAACGCATAGTTTTCCACTGAAGCAAAAATTTTCCCTGCATTGTAAAGACTTTATAAAACAGTCATTGGAACTTGTGCCCTAATAAGAATGTCACAGGATATAGGAGTGACATAAAAAGAAATGTAATTTATACATTTCTTTTTATTTTATACATTTATTTTTATTTTATTCCTTTAATGTATTCCAAAGAGGAGTTATATGAAAATAATTATAGCCAAGCATGGTGGCTCACGCCTGTAATCCAAGCACTTTGGGAGGCCAAGGTGGGCCAATTGCTTGAGCTCAGGTGTTTGAGACCAGCCTGGGCAACATGCCAAGACCCCATCTCTACATAAAATACAAAAATTAGCCAGGTGTGGTGGCACGCTCCTGTAGTCCCAGCTACTTGGGAGGATGAGGTGAGAGGATCATTTGAACCTGGGAGGTAGATTATAAATGCTTGTCTAACGAATGTCCATATCATTTTGGTCCAAAAAAACCCTTAAGTTCTCTTTTAAACCACCTTTAGTATTTCTTGAGTTCTAGATTGTTGCCAAAATAAAAATATATCATTTTCTTAAGCTGTGATTTAAACAATGATAAGCTTTTTGTTTGTTTAGTGAAGCACAGATTTAAGTTACCAATTCTTGCATTGTTCCACTACTCATCAAAAGCTCATCAGCAAGACCCAGAACACTTGTCAGAGATGAGGACAATTTGTCAGGGCTGTATTAAGCAGAACTTGTTGTATTTGTTGATTGCACAGCAGCAACAAAATGAATAAAAATCAGAAATACATTCACCTAAAGATTGGAATTTTTTTCTTAGGTTATCTGAGTAAATGTCTACAAGATTATGCCATTGGTTTCAAAGGATTCTGTTGGTTTAATAATGTGGTTTCCGGCTGCTCTTCACTATTCACAAGCAATAATGGGCATTTTGAAAGAAGAGTGGAAACTTGAAAGAGAGCAGTCATCTGACATTCTTAAAATACTTTTTATATGTAGAGAGCAAATGAAAATCTATGACTCATGATGGGATAAACTGTAAACTGAGAAAACAGGAGGCTTTTCTTGCCAGTAAGGGGAAGACAGTTTATCATCCCAGCCTTCAAAGCAATGGTTTGAATTCAAGTTTAATTTTGCTTCTCTTGGATAATTCTAATATATTTAACTTACTGAGGCACCCAGGTGCCCCTTTTCCCATTGAGATGCAGTTGTTGGTGAGTTTCGCCTGGCAGCTTATTATCCTTCTTTTTATTAGTCTTCCTTTTCTCCTTATTACGAAAAAGAATTGCTGTATTGTGTGTTAAACAGTGTGTGGGAAACTCTTAACATACCTCTCAGTTAGTCACCAGTTTGTTTCTTTTGCCAGAAAAACCCACACAGCAGGTTTTCAAAGGTCATTTCTGTGACTTTCGGGGGAAGAAACATTTTCATTGATTTCCCTTTCAGTTGTGCTAATTTGACTGACATTTAACCCGTACTTAACAGGTTTCTGAATGGCCTAATTATGTTTCTATTTTTTTAAAAAATCTAGTCTTGAATATGAGAGTAAAAATCTTATAAGATGTCAAACTTTGAAGAATTTTTTAAGGCCTTATTGGTCCATAGCAGGTTTGTTGATATTAATGGACTCATTAATGAAATTGTCTGAAACCTAAAAAGACAGAAAAAGCAAACAAACAAGAGAGCTCATTGTTTCTATTCATTTTAAGAAGAACATATTCTAGATTCCTAGTGGGAAATAAAATAAATTTAGACTCCTATACCTTTTATTTATACATTAATCAAGACCTTCGTTTTGATTAATTTGGTTTGAAAATTATGGTTGGGTATTTCTTAGTTAAAATTGCCCATGTTGCACTTAATGGAAACCTTAATAACTATGGAAGTATCCAGAATAAATAAGGAAATGACAGCATCCTAAGTGAGAGTATTTCTAAATGTTACACTGCAATGAAAAAAGGAAATCCCCTATATTAAAAGAGCCCACAGTATCAACAATAAGTATCAAAATATAGATTTTGTTCTACAGATACTCTGTGCCAGTGAATTTTCAATACTCACTATGGAACTGCTTCTGTTAAGATAGTGAGATCTGCCGGGCGCGGTGGCTCAAGCCTGTAATCCCAGCACTTTGGGAGGCCGAGACGGGCGGATCACGAGGTCAGGAGATCGAGACCATCCTGGTTAACATGGTGAAACCCCGTCTCTACTAAAAATACAAAAAACTAGCCGGGCGACGTGGCGGGCGCCTGTAGTCCCAGCTACTCGGGAGGCTGAGGCAGGAGAATGGCGTGAACCCGGAGGCGGAGCTTGCAGTGAGCTGAGATCCGGCCACTGCACTCCAGCCTGGGCGGCAGAGCGAGACTCCCTCTCAAAAAAAAAAAAAAAAAAAAAAAGATAGTGAGATCTGTCCCCTAGATCAGCTTTTGGAGGGCTATCATGGTGGGATCAGTGCTGCTCCAAGCCAGCCAGTAACAATTCAAAGAACTGTGATCCCTGAAAGCAGTTTCATATTAGTGAAACTAGCTCATTGAGTAAGTGAAATAGATATAAAAGACCTGGTACCAAGAACATAGCAAGTGCCCAATCAAATATTATAACTGCTGTTTGTGTAGACATCGTTGCTGTGGAAGTTAAATGAAAGCACCTTTAATACAAAAGGAAGAAAAAAAGAGCTATGTGTTTTGATGCAGACCCACAGTTTGAACACAGAAGAGGCTTGGGAATTGGAGGTTGTGATGAAAAGATATCCTGGGTTCTGACGTGGCAACTAAAGTTGCATTGATGGCAGAAAATGGAAAAGGGAAGTAGCTCCAGTAGCTGAGGCACTGGGAGCTACTGGAAAAGGGATCTTCTGATTGCTGGTGGAGCTCCATTTATTATCGTTTTCTATTGTTATTGTTCTCATTTTTAGTTGTTCCAGATTTCTTCTGAAATAATTTAAGAGTGGGTTTCCCTGGAGTTATTTTCTGTTATTAAATCCTTCCTGTTGTTATGTTTCTCCTTTTGATCTGCTTTAGATTTATTTTGAAATAACTTCAGATCAGGTTTTCCTGAAGTAATTTTTCCTAATAAAAACCTCTTCTTGAAGGCCAGCTTGTCCTCCTTCTATTTACTGCTCTTACTGTGATGAAGATAGTGTTGTGGGGTTTTATTTTTAAAAGATGCATACAGCAGCAGATAGTATAAATCTACTCTTGAGTAAGCATCTGAATACAGACTTCACCTAAGACCCTGTGCTTGAAGTGAGTATTTCAGGGATGTAGAAGAATTTTATGTCAGCCAGAGTTAGTCTGAGAATTCATGCAGAAAAATCTTACAGTCTTTCTAGAAGCAAACCATATGGATGGTTCTATGTATATAGCATACTGTGCACTCAACATGTTGTACATCCCAAATATATGCCTTGAGTTTCATCCTCCTGTAAAATCTAAGAGTAAGAAATTGTGTAAATTTTTGGAATAAACACTGATACTCTTGTCCTGATAGTACCAGGACCCTTCAGAGAATCAACTCTTCTTACATTAGGTTTACCATTACAAAACATTTCTACAACATCATCTAAGCTGATGTTTCCTGAATTAATGCTGGCATGTTAAAGTTAATAATTACTTCTTGCTCCCAATGCATTATCTGATGGTATCAAAACTTTACTTGGCCGTGAAAGGAACAACATACTAGCTCCTAACTATTCAAGAATATTATCAGTTACCAAGCAAAAATGGAGACACACATACCCCAGCCTCTACCCACCAAAACATTCAAACTATTATGAGCATCTACAAGTTCCATGCCAACCTATTGGCATGGATTTGTGAAGTAGATTATCATACGCCTCTTTGGGGGAACTCTTTCTTAATGAGAATCTAAAGTAGCATTGATGACAGAGTACTTCTTCAATAATGTTATCTCACACATGCCTCTGGGCACTTTTTATCAGTTATTATTATTCTATCAGCATTGAGCACATGCTGTTTTGTAAAGAATAGAAAAATTGGAGTCAAGAGACCTGGGTTCTGGCCCTAACATTATGATTTCATGGAGGTGTGTTATTAAGCAGTCATTAACATCTCTGTAAAATTGAGATATCCCCCAAACACAAAGTTGCTATCTGTATAAAATGAGACTAGGACATGTAGATGTGCTTTATCAAGCACTAGGTAAATGGTAGTCATTACTGTTGTTACACCACCATCTGAATAAACAAGATGGAATGCTAGTGCTCTGAGCTACCTGCCACAGCGGAACCCAAATTTTATGATGCCACCACCACAGGACTGATTCTGTTTGAAGATGTACCTACTAGTTCTGACCTACTAGTTCAAGGTGACTGAATTTCAAAATTGACTGCACAATTTCTATGACCACCTACTATCTGATATTAGGTGAATCACGTTTCCTTAAAAGACTCCTTTATGGGCTGGGCACTGTGGCTCACGCCAGTAATCCCAGCACTTTGGGAGGCTGAGGCGGGTGGATCACTTGAGGTCAAGAGTTGGAGACCAACCTGGCCAACGTGGTGAAACCCCGTCTCTACTAAAAATACAAAAATTAGTTGGGCATGGTGGCATGTATATAGTATACATGTCTTATATTGGGTTTACCATTACAAAATGTTTCTGCAACATCATCTAAGCTGAGGTTTCCTGAATTAATGCTGGCATATTAAAGTTAATAATTAATTCTTATTGCCAATGCATTATGGCAAAGCAACCAAGTAGCCATCACAGAAGTTTCAAGTAAGTAGTTCCAGCTACTTGGGAGGCTGAGGCAGGAGAATTGCTTGAACCCAGGAGGTGGAGGTTGCAGTGAGCCAAGATCGTGCCACTGCACTCCAGTCTGGGTGATAGAGTGAGACCCTGCCTCAAAAAAAAAAAAATTCGCTTATGGAGAATTATACCGTGCCATGGAAATCTACCAACAGTATATTGTTCACATGAACACATTAGCTATAAACTAATCTACATAGGTATACTAGAAACATAATTGTATCTTCAAAATCAGGTCAATAAATATTTGTTGGTTTGTTGCCTGAAAGAAAGAAGGATTTAAATCTCCTGATTTGGAATTCATTCTGCTATTGAAAAGAAAAAACACTTTAGCCTAACCAGTGTCTTAAATTATAACCTGACCATAGCCTCAGCCATCTCATTAAAAAAAAAAAAAAAAAAAATCAAGAAAGTCTAGACCAGAGTTTTCATTTGTTTTTCAGTATTATTTCTGAGGAAGAATTCTTGAATGCTAAACACAGGAAGATGCCCCCACTCCACCTCAGATTTTGCTAACATAATTACAACTTTATGCCAACATTTCCAACCCACAGATTTTCAGAACGTATTTTCTTTCACCTGTGTGACTGTATTTGAGCATAGGAAACATACGGGCCAAAATATATCTAAGCTGTTTCTATCTGCAAGACACGTTCAAGTAAATGGTCCAACTGAAGAGATGGCACAAAATACCAGGGATTCCTGAGGCCAGCTGTGGGGAGGTAGCAGGGCAAAGCAGGCCATCCCTGCCCACAGTCTCATCCGTCTTGTTACCCTGCAGCCTGAAAAGGCAGCTGCCAGCTTCTACCTCAGGTCAAGAATTGTGGCAAGCAATGGCAGCTTATCAGTTAGGAGAATTCTACTCTGCCTAGAACTTTACTGAAAGAGATGGTAGGCATTTTTGTCACTTATAATTTATTTTTTAATTTTAAAAAGTAAATTCAAAACTTCATGACCTTACCTATGATATTATAAATATCATACTCAAAAGTCATGAGTATGAGTCACAAATTTTTGTAATAAAAATGTCATCTATCCAGTGCATGTTCACCAGCATATCTCTTACAAGCTCTGGAATGAGACAAAAATGGAATTATGTCCAATATTGCGACATAAAGGTCCATCTCTCCTATTCCCCTGCTTCTTATCTCTTACACACACATATATGTAAGCAAAATGTCACACTTGCGTGTGTGGGAAATCAAAGCTCACAAAACGCTATTTAGTTTACTTGCCCACTTATGTAAATATTGTATTTGTTTTAGAATAGAGTAGAAGCTCTCAGAACTTATTTCCTCTTCACTGACTGGCCAGATTAACCAACACTCCTAACTCCCACAAAATATACTGAGGCTTGCAGAGCACGAAATGATCTTTAGTATCCACAGAATTCTGTTCTTAACTTTGTTTGAATGCTTGCAAAGAGTCAACATGTTCATTACCAAACTTTTTTTTTTTTTTTCGAGACAGGGTCTCACTCTGTCACACAGATTGCAGTGCATTGGTGCAATTATGGCTCGCTGCAGCCTCAACCTCCCAGGTTCGAGCAGCCCTCCCGCCTCGGCCTTCTGAGTATCTGGGACCCCAGGCACGTGCCACCATGCCCAGCTAATTTTTCACTAATTTTTTGAAGAAAAGGAGTCTCACCATGTTGCCCAGGCTGGTCTCCAACTCCTGGGTTCAAGCAGTCTGTCTGCCTTGGCCTCCCAAAGTGCTGGGATTACAGGCGTGAGCCACTGCACCCATCCCATTCCCAAACCTTTTTATGCCAGTTGTATTTGTAATTATAATGGCATGGTTTAATTTTATATTATTGCATAAACTGATGACATATGGTACAGAAAGAAAGATGGATGGTTTATGAAAATAGAATGCTTTAGAAAAGCTTGATAAATGCAAAATACTAAGTATACTAAAATACTAAAAATACTTTAAAATCAGGGGTGAACACACAACTATGTGGGGGAAAAAATCTTAAATATCTAGGACTCTGTCCTCAGATAGCTCCCACAAAGTTGAGTTTATGCGCCACTAAAAAAAAAAAATGTAATTTTAAAAAATACTAAAATTAAGGAAAGTAAATGATGCATTATGAGTGAGATTTATGCAAAAAAGATAAGGCAGAACCCCAATTGCAGAACACATTCTTCATCAAGAATATTGTATTTATGTGCTTTAGGCTAAAATAAAATATGCAACACGTAAGTCTCTTTGTGATTATCTGCATTAGTCAAATTTCTGGCTAAGCAACCAAGTAGCCATCATAGACGTTTCAATTAAGAAGACTTCTCTGTGTATTCTCATGCATTAATATATAATATCAAAAAGTTATCTCACCCACAGAGAATAACAAGTCTCTCTCATAAGAACATTTATTTTACATTGATTCAACTGCTTTATGGTTCTACTAATTCCCTTGCAACACATTTGCTATGCAGAGTAAAAGTCTGATGTATTGTGATTCACTTTTAACACTGTATATATTAGAAGAGAATTAAATGCTTTGACTCAGGAAGTATCAAAAATATATTAGTACAAAAAGAACCCATTAACCGACCACACTTTAGTTCTTTCTGTCATCCCAAACCCACCCAATCCCTGTCATCCCCACCCACCCAGCCCATATGTAGTCGTGAAGCATCCTCATGGTTCACCCAAGATGAACAGAGTCACTGGGTTTGATTCCAGCACTATCACCCATGGAGCTCAACCCTTGCACCCTAATGCCATATGCACATGTAGAACTGGCAGAGAATTACACAACAAAGGGAGTGGAGTGTGATGGAATTATCTTCAAAGGAGCAACTAAATTATTTATTTAATGTTGGATTCCCAGTCTAAAAACAGTATAAAGAGAGTGTCTTATTTATTTGTTTTTCATTATAGCTGTAATCCATTTTTTCCAAAATCAGCTCTGGCTCTTTAACTTCATTCGGCCCACATTACTGTGTTAACTGTATACCGTAAGTAATAATAGCCACCTGCCCTTCTGCCTGGGAGTCACTGAGGTATGCGGTTTGTAAGCATCTGCAATACAGAGATGATGAGATACAACCAAATAAGTCATCTTTCCATGCCGTGCCATCAGGATGCTGCTGGGTTCTTGAAGATCTGTGAGGAGTGTTTCTAGAAAACGGACTGACTGCCTCATCACCCAATTCAATTGTGAAGTCTAGGTGTGATTTCGGCCAAGCCCCTAAAGATCACATAAGCAGCCTCTCCAGGTTCTCTGAAATATGCTGCTATTCCAGAATCTCCCCAGTTATTCTGAAGAACTGATGCTTTTGGGTTCTTATGTGGGCCTGCCTTTCTCTGACCCTGAACCTAAATGAAACTAATCGTTACTGGGTTCTACCAGTGAAAAGAGTCACAACATTTTTGGAAGGCGGAAAGAGGTTTGTTATTTAGCACAAGCATGGGAGAATAAGCACCAAGAGGGCTTCTGCTACTCAGTTCATGGACAAAGGATCAGCTGATAAACATTAGCAGGGCCTCCCAAGTGCTAGGAAAAGAAAAGAAACATAATGTAGTTGTACAGTTCCAAGGAGACTCACTGGTACTTCAAGGGCAGCTTGACCTGAAAGTCCAAAAAAATCAATGAATATCTATACAGCACTCATCTAAAGATGGTTTTATCAAATGTAGCTGGTCCTTGACTTAGAATGTCAAAGCCAGAGTAAGCAGATGGGTCAGGGTAAATACCTGGAGAAGATTCACATCTTTTTATTGTAAGCACACCTTAAAGGATTCGTAATTTTATGTCTGGTGCTACCTTTCTGTTCACATCATGAAGCCCAGGTGTCCTCTTTGCCTCCACAGAAGGGAAATGATGCATGCATTCTCCAGGCAAGAAACAAAGAAAACCCACACCAACTCCCTCTCTGGCATAGAGGGGGACAAAACTGCCACCCTGTTGCCAGATCCTTCCCAAACCTAAACTGGCAACAAAAGGCCCCTAAGCTTTCAACCAGGAAACATCCCTAGCTGCTTCGAAATCAGAGTGGAGAACGTTATTGGGCTGGGGGTTCAGTTGCTGGCTATTCAGGTCCCTTGCACTCAGTGAAATGTGATCATCCTGGAAGCCTGAACCAGAGTGTAGGGAGAAAGTGGGCAGAGTCTTTGCTCACCCCCAGAGGAACTCCAGAGTGCTGTTCTCAGATTTCACAACCTTCTATTCACCCCCACAAACCACCCCTGTAGGAGAAAGGGGCAACCCTAAATTCAGAATGAAAGAAAGTAGGCACTCTTTTTTACTCAGGATGAAACACTGAGCACATTGTCACTTGGCCATGTCCCATTCTTTAGAGTTAAAGTCAGTGGCTTAAAACCCACTCTGAGAGCACTGGGCCAAGCAAATGTATTATTGGAATGAAAAGCAAAGCAAACCATGAAATGTAACATTTTTGCTGTGACCAAACCATGAAAGTTCTCCTTCAGTCTATTATTATTAATAAACTGATGTAAAAAGATTAAGCTATTTTTTGGAAAAAGTATAGTAGATTAATATCTGTCCCACATATATAAAGATTAAGAATAAAATTGACCTGGGAATTTTTTTCTGCATTCTCAAGGAATTCTTTTGAGAATCCCATATTAATACTGCTGGTAACGTTAGATTAATTTGGCTCCTGTAAAGTTCTACTACAAATTCCCTCTCTCTGACATTGGATGAGTTCTTCCAACCAGCAAACCTCTTATTAACCTGTCCTTGACCCCTTCTCAGACCTTCACAGCCCATGTCTTTTTGCCTATTCCAAGCCTCTGACTCCCCACACATGATCGCACCTTCTCCTTGTCTATAATTGAAAGGACGGACGTAAGCATTCCTAATCCTTCCCTCCACTCATACTGAGGCCACATCATACCCCCACCATGGAAGCACTGTCCTTTCACACTGCCTGGGCTAACCCCTCCAACTGTGCCCTTAACCTGATTCCTTTTTGGGTACTTTACCCTGTCAGGAAGCTGCCCCCCTCTTCCCTCTTTGGTCTCACCCTCTCTGCATACATGCACAAGTACATCCTGGAAAGCCTCCTCTCAAGTCAGAGACTCCTGGGAGTTCTTGCCCTCTGCATCTCACTCCAGTTGTTGCCAATGTTCTTGAAAGTATTATTCATTTATTTACTAAATATTTAGTGAGTTTCTCTCACTTTGTGGCAAGCATTATGCTAGATGTTAGGGAAATAAAGAGTAAGCTGAGGTTCCACTTTCTAGTTAAGGAAATAATAATCCCTACCCAAAGAAAAATACAACACACTAGCACTCATGTTAATGTTATTAAGAAACAAGGAGCTGAAATAAAGAGTAGTCAGAGACCCTACTGAAGATAGGTAGAGAAGCCCTCTTCAGTGAGGAACTATTTTGGATAAGACCTGAAGGATGAAAAGGAGCCCTGGGAAGAGTGAGGAAAATGGCAATTCCAGCTGAGGGAACAGCTGGTGCAAAGGCCCTGAGGTAGAAAGATCCTGGCTTGTTTGAGGGGCCGAAAGGCCACTGTCATTAAAGTGCAGTGAGCAAGGGTAAAATCAAGATGATCTTAGGTAGGCGGAGACAGCTTAATTAGTAGCTTAGAATTTATTTTGAATTCAACAGCTAGCCATTAAAGGATTTTTAGATGGAATTAAGAAAATGATACCCCTTGCAGGTATATGAAGAAGGAACTAGAGGAAAGCAAAAGCAAAAGCAGAGAGAGCAATTAAGAGGCTACTGTAGCAGCCTGGTCTACCATGGTGGCAGCAAAGACAGAGTAAGGGGGGTGAATTTGCAAAAACTTAAGGAGGTGGGATCAACAGGACTTGCTGATAGACTCTGTGGGGGGAGTGAGGGAAATGAATAATTAGGATGATTCTGAGGCTTCTGACACGAGCAAGTGGATAGATTGGTGGAGCTCTTGGTTAAGACAGGAAGGAATATATTTGGTAGAAATAAGAGTTCTGTTTTAGATACATTAAGTTTAAATGACTGTGTGACATCTAAATGAAACTGTCAACTGCAGATATGTGAATTGGGAACTCAGAAGTGTCCTGGCCTAGAGGTACAAATTTGGCGTATTTAGCATAAAAGTGGGATTTAAATCTATGAGAACATTTAAGATCACCTGGAAAGAGAGAAGAAAGAGGGGATAGAAAAGAAAGGAAAGTCTAAGAAGAATACAATCTTTAAAAGAAGAAAAAGACCTAGAACAAAACCTTAAAAATCCAGTGTCCAAAGGTTGAAAAGGGTAAGAGGAGCCACAGAAAAAGAGCCACCAAGGATATAAAGAGAAAACCCTGGAAGTAAAGAGAAGAGTGCTTCCAGAAAGGGGTGGCCGGCTGAGCTGAATGCTTCTGAGAGGTCTGGCATCATAGAGTTTGTCTCCTTCTTTATTATTTCGGCTTCCAAATTCTTCCCCCTCTTTCAAAGCCCAGGTAAGGTGGCATGACCAGAGCAAACACTTTCTCAGTGATTGCCAGTGACCACCTATCTCCACCATATTCAGTCTCTTTTCTCAATGCTCATTGTCCTTGTTTTCTTTTTCTTTTTTTTTTTTTTTTTTCCAGATGGAGTTTTGCTCTTGTTGTCCAGGCTGGAGTGCAGTGGTGTGATCTTGGCTCACTGCAACCTCCACCTCCTAGGTTCAATCAGTTCTCCTGCCTCACCCTCCTGAGTAGTTGGGACTACAGGCATGCACCACCACACCCAGCTAGTTTTGTATTTTTAGTAGAGATGGAGTTTCACCATGTTGGCCAGGCTGGTCTCAAACTCCTGGCCTCAGGTGGTCCACCTGCCTCAGCCTCCCAAAGTGCTGAGATTACGGGCATGAGTCACCGTGCCCAGCCTCATTGTCCTTGTTTTCTATTAGGCTGTGACATCAGGGATTACCTGTTCTTTTGTGAAACTCCCCATTCTCTATTGAGTTTCCATTTATATAACCTTTTCCCGATTGTTCTACTTTTGAAAAACTTGAAAAACATGATATCCAAAGACATTCTTCTCTGACTTTCCTTTCCCTTCCACTCCTTAAATGTCTGTATTTCTTGAGGTGTCCCTGGACCCCTTCTGTGTACCTTTTGTAATCTCAGTTATGTACATAGCTTTAACAATCACCTTGTTACTGATTCTAAAACCCAAATCTCACACCAAGCCAAATTTCTCTCTCAGTACTCAAGCTCTCATTCTCAGTTTCCTGCTAGACATTTCTGCATTAGTCATACTGACATTTGAAAAACCATTATTTGCAAAACTAAACTCTTCACCTTTGCTCCAAAACTTTCTCTTTTTCATTATAATACTTTTATTTATGATGCAACCATCTTCCCACTTGAAATTTTCAAGTCACTGTTGACTTAGTCTTTCCTTTTACCTCAATCAATATATTTATTTCTATTGAACTTCCTAAACACTTCTCTTTACTCTCCACTCTCACAGTGTCTTAACTGGTCTCTGCACCTCTCATTTCTTCCTATTTCAATCTCTCCTGTACATTTGCTGCCATAATTTCACTTTCTAAAAGCACCACTCTGATCACATTATGTACTTTGCTTACAAAAACCTTCCATCAGTATTTCTGGGCTGCAAAACAAGAGAGCAGAATCCTTATCCCACCCATAGGGCTTTCATTCCTTTATTCGGTAAATATATATTGAGTAACTACTGTATGCCAATCACTGTAGAAGGTGCTTGGATTCAGCAGTAAGATAAAGTCCCAACCCATGTGTAATTTACTTTCTAGTTGGGAAGGCAAACAATAAACAATTTAATCAATATACAATATCATTTCAGGTATTGATACATTCTGTGAATAAAGATGAACAGAATAAGGATTTAGGAAACAGTTGGTAGAGAAGTAGCTTTTTTTGTTGTTGTTGATTTTCGTGGGGTTTTGTTTTGTCTTTGTGAGAAAATGACTGTTATTACTATACAGTGTTCCCCAGTGATTATTTTTCCATAAGTTATTGGGGAACAGGTGGCTTTTGGTTACATGAGTAAGTTCTTTTGTGGTGATTTGTGAGATTTTGGTGCACCCATCACCCAAGCAGTATACACTGCACCTTATTGGTAGTCTTTTATCCCTCGCCTCCTTCTCATCCTTTCACCGTGAGTCTCCAAAGTTCATTGTGACATTCTTATGCCTTTGCATCCTCATAGCTTAGCTTCCACCTATGAGTGAGAACATAGGATGTTTGATTTTCCATTCCTGAGTTACTTCGCTTAGAATAATAGTCTCCAATCTCATCCACATGGCTGCAAATACCATTAATTCATTCCTCTTTATGACTGAGTAGTATTCCATCGTGTGTGTGTGTGTGTGTGTGTGTGTATAATAATATATATAAATATATATATATATATATTTACCACAGTTTCTTTATCCACTCATTGATTGATGGGCATTTGGGTTGGTTACATGTTTTTGCAGTTGTGAATTGTGCTGCTATAAACATGCATGTGCAAGTGTCTTTTTCATATAATGACTTCTTTTCCTCTGGGTAGATACTCAATAGTGAGATTGCTGGATCAAATGGTATATCATCTTTTGAGAATTGGCTATTCATGTCCTTAGCCCACTTTTTGATGGAATTGTTTGTTCTTGTTGATTTGTTTGAGTTCATTGTAGATTCTGGATATTCATCCTTTGTCAAATGTATAGATTGTGAAGATTTTCTCCCACTCTGTAAGTTGTCTGTTTACTCTGCTGACTGTTTCTTTTGCCGTGCAAAAGCTCTTTAGCTTAATTAAGTACCAGCAATTTATCATTGTTTTTATTGCATTTGCTTTTGGGTTCTTGGTGTTGGAATCCTTGCCTTACTCAATGTATAGAAGGGTTTCTCCAATGTTATCTTCTAGAGTTTTTATAGTTTCAGGCTTTATATTTAAGTCCTTAATCCACCTGCAATTGATTCTTGTATATGGTGAGAGATGAGGATCTAGTTTCATTCTCCTACATGTGGCTAACCAATTATCCCAGCACCATTTGTTGAAAAGGGTGTCCTTCACTTATCAAAAGAAGACATTTATACAGCTAACAAAATTATGAAAAAATGCTCATCATCACTGGTCATTAGAGAAATGCAAATCAAAACCACAATAAGATACCATCTAAAGCCAGTTAGAATGTCGATCATTAAAGAGTCAGGAAACAACAGATGCTGGAGAAGATGTGGAGAAACAGGAACACTTTTACACAGTTGGTTGGAGTGTAAATTAGTTCAACCATTGTGGAAGACGGTGTGGCAACTCCTCAAGGATCTAAAACTAGAAATACTATTTGACCCAGCAATCCCATTACTGGGTATATACCCAAAGGATTATAAATCATTCTACTATAAAGACACATACACATGTATGTTTATTGCAGCACTGTTCACAATAGTAAAGTCTTGGAACCAACCCAAATGCCCGTCAATGATAGACTGGATAAAGAAAATGTGGCACATATACACCAAGGAATACTATGCAGCCATATAAAAGGATGAGTTCATGTCCTTTGCAGGGACATGGATGAAACTGGAAACCATCATTCTCAGCAAAGTAACACAAGAAGACAAAAATCAAACACCACATGTTCTCACTCGTAAGTGGGAGTTGAACAATGAGAACACATGGACACGGGAGGGAAACATCACACACCAGGGCCTGTTGGGGGTTAGGGGGCTGGGGGAGAGATAGCATTAGGAGAAATACCTAATGAAAATGACAAGTTGATGGGTGCAGCAAACCAACATGGCAAATGTATACCTATGTAACAAACCTGCACTTTGTGCACATGTACCCCAGAACTTAAAGTATAGTTAAAAAAATAAAATTCAGTTTTAAAAAAAAGAAAAAGAAAAGGGTGTCCTTTCCCCATTTTATATTTTTGTTTGTTTGTCAAAGATCAGTTGGCTGTAAGTACTTGGGTTTATTTCTGGATTCTCTATTCTGTTCCATTGGTCACTGTGTCTATTTTTATACCAGTACCATGCTGTCTTGGTGACTATGGCCTTGTAGTTTGAAATCAGGTAATGTGATGCCTCCTGATTTGGTTGGGTTTTTTTGTTTTTGTTGTTGTTGTTGTTTGATTGGTTGGTTGTTTTGTTTGTTTTTGTTTGTTTGTTTGTTTTGGCTTAGTCCTGCTTTGGCTATGTGGGCTCTTTTCTGGTTCCATATGAATTTTATCATTGTTTTTCCTAATTCTGTGAAGAATGATAGTGGTATTTTGATGGAAATTGCATTGAATTTGTAGATTGCTTTTGGAAGTATGGTCATTTTTACAATATTGATTCTACCCATCCATGAGCATTGGATGTGTTTCCATTTGTTTGTGTCATCTATGATTTCTTTCAGCAGTGTTTTGTAGTTTTCCTTGTAGAGGTATGTCACTTCCTTGGTTAGGTATATTCCTGAGTTTTGTGGATTTTTTTTGTTTGTTTTGTTTTGTTTTGTTGTTTTTGCAGCTATTGTCAAAGGGATTGAGTTCTTGATTTGATTCTCAGTTTGGTCACTGTCAGTGTATAGAAGAGGTACTGATTTGTGTACATGAATTTTGTATCCAGAAAGTTTGCTGAATTCTTTTACGAGTTCTAAGAGCTTTCTGGAAGAGTCTTTAGGGTTTTCTAGGTAAATGTTCATATCATCAGCAAACAGCAACCATTTGACTTCCTCTTTAATGATTTGGATGCCCTTTATTTCTTCCTCTTGTCTGATTGCTCTGGCAAGGACTTCCAGTATTATGTTGAAGAGGAGTGATGAGAGCGGGCATCCTTATCTTGTTCCAGTTCTCAGAGGGAATACTTTCAACTTTTCCCCATTCAGTATTATGTTGGCTGTAGGTTTGTCATAGATGACTTTTACTACTTTTATTACATTGTTACATTATGACATTTTATTGTCATAGATGTCCTTTGTGTACCAGTTTTGTTGAGAGTTTTAATGATAAAGGGATGCTAGATTTTGTCGAATGCTTTTTCTGCGTCTATTGAGATGATCATGTGATTTTGGTTCTTAATTCTGTGTGTGTGCTGTATCACATTTATTGACTTGCATATGTTAAACTATCCCTGCATCCCTGGTATGAAACCCATTTGATCATGGTGGATTATCTTTTTGATATATTGTTAGATTCAGTTAGCTACTATTTTGTTAATGATTTTAGTATCTATGTTCATCAGGAATATTGGTCTGCAGTTTTCTTTTTTGATTATATCCTTTCCTGGTTTTGGTATGAGGGTGATACTGGCTTCATAGAATGAATTAGGGAGGGTTCCCTCTTTATCTTGTGGAATAGTGTCAATAGGACTGGTACCAATTCTTCTTTGAATGTCTAGTAGAATTCTGCTGTGAATCCGTCTGGTCCTGTACTTTTTTTTTTTTTTTTTGGTGGTAATTTTTTAACTACCATTTCAATCTCGTTGCTTGTTATTAGTCTGTTCAGGGTATCTAATTCTCCCTGATTTAAACTAGGAGAGTTGTATTTTTCCAGAAATTTATCCATCTCTTCTAGATTTTCCAGTTTATGTGCATAATGGTATTCATAGTAGCCTTGAATTATCTTGTGTATTTATGTGGTGTCAGTTGTAATATCTCCCATTTCATTTCTTCTTGAGCTAATTTGGATTTTCTCTCTTCTTTTCATGGTTAATCTTGCTAGCGGTCTATCAATTTTATTCATCTTTTCAAATAACCAGCTTTTTGTTTCACTTACCTTTCGTATTTTGTTTGTTTGTTTCAAATTCATTTGGTTCTACTCTGATCGTGGTTATTTCCTTTCTTCTGCTGGGTTTGGGTTTGGTTTGTTCTTGTTTCTCTAGTTCCTTGATGTGTGACCTTAGATTGTCTGTTTGTGTTCTTTCAGACTTTTTGATGTAGGCATTTATGGCTGTAAACTTTCCTTTTAGCATCGCCTTTGCTGTATCCCAGAGATTTTGATATGTTGTGTCACTGTTGCCATTCAGTTCAAAGAATTTTTTAATTCCCATCTTGATTTCATTTTTGACCCAATGATCATTCAAGAGCAGGTTATTTAATTTCCATGTATTTGCATGGTTTTGAAGGTTCATTTTGGAGTTGATTTTCAGTTTTATTCCACTGTGGTCTGACAGAGTGCTTGATATAATTTGAATTTTCTTAAATTTGTTGAGGCTCATTTTGTGGCCTATCATATGGCCTATCTTCGAGAAAGTTCCATGCACTGTTGAAGAGAATGTATATTCTGTGGTTGTTGGATGGAATGTTCTGTATATATTTGTTAAGTCTATTTGTTCCAAGGTATAGTTTAAATCCATTGTTTCTTTGTTGACCTTCAGTCTTGATTACCTGTCTAGTGCTGTCAGTGGAGTACTGAAGTCTCCCACTATTATTGTGTTGCCACCTGTCTCATTTCTGAGACAGAAATTAGTAATTGTTTTATAAATTTGATAGCTCCAGTGTTAGGTGCATATATGTTTAGGATTGTGATATTTTCCTGTTGGACTAAGCCTTTTATCATTATATAATGCCCTCTTTATCTTTTTTAACTGCTGTTGCTTTAAAGTTTGTTTTGTCTGTTATGAGAATAGCTACTCCCACTTGCTTTTGGTGTCCATATTCCAAAAATGTCTTTTTCCACCCGTTTACCTTAAGTTTGTGCGACTCCTTATGTGTTAGGTGAGTCTCTTGAAGGCAGCAAGTATTTGGTTGGTGAATTCTTATCCATTCTACAATTCTATATCTTTTAAGTGGAATATTTAAGCCATTTACATTCAACATTAGTATTGAGATGTGAGGTACCATTCCATTCATTATGCTATTTGTTGCCTGTATACCTTGGTTTTTGGTTTTTGGTTTTTGGTTTTTAAATTGTATTTTTGTTTTATAGGTCCTGTGAGATTTATGCTTTAAAGAGGTTCTGTTTTGATGTGTTTCCAGGATTTGTTTCAAGATTTAGAGCTCCTTTTAGCAGTTCTTGTAGTGGTGGCTTGCTAGTGGTGAATTCTCTCAGAATTTGTCTGAAAAAGACTGTGTCTTTCCTTCATATATGAAGCATAGTTTTGCTGGATACAAAATTCCTGGCTGGTAATTGTTTTGTTTGATGAGGTCGAAGATAGGGCCCCAATCCCTTCTAGCTTGTAGGGTTTCTGCTGAGAAATCTGCTGTTAATCTAATAGGTTTTTATTTGTAGGTTACCTGGTACTTTTGTCTCACTGCTCTTAAAATTCTTTCCTTCATCTTAACTTTAGATTACCTGATGACAATGTGCCTAGGTGACGATCTTTTTGCGATGAATTTCCCAGGTGTTCTTTGTGCTTCTTGTATTTGGATGTCTAGCTCTCTAGCAATGCTGGGGAAGTTTTCCTCTGTTATTCCCCGAAATAAGTTTTCCAAACTTTTAGATTTCTTTTCTTCCTCAAGAACACTGATTATTCTTAGCTTTGGTCATCTATTGTAATCCCAGACTTCTTGGAGGCTGTGTTCGTATTTTCTTACTCTTTTTTCTTTGTCTTTGTGCAGTGGGTTAACTAAAAGACCTTGTCTTAGACCTCTGAATTTCTTTCTTCTACTTGTTCAATGCTATTGCTGAGACTTTCCAGAGCATTTTGCATTTCTATAAGTGTGTCTATTGTTTCCTGAAGTTTTTATTGTTTTTTATTTATGCTATCTATTTCCTTGAATATTTCTCCCTTCACTTCTTGTATCATTTTTTGGATTTCCTTAAATCGGGCTTCCCGTGTCTCTGGTGTCTCCCTGATTAGCTTAATAATTAGCCTCTTGAATTCTTTTTCAGGCAAATCAAGAATTTCGGTTTGGGTCTATTGCTGGTGAGTCAGTGTGATTTTTTTGGGAGTTATAAAGAACTTTGTTTTGTCATATTACCAGAATTGGTTTCTGGTTCCTTGTCATTTGGGTAGGCTCTGTCAGAGGGAAGGTCTAGGACTGAAGGCTGTTGTTCAGATACTTTTGTCCCACAGGGTGTTCTCTTGATGTAGTTCTCTCCTCCTATTTCTATGGATGTGGCTTCCTGAGAGCTGAGCTGTAGTGATTGTTATCTATCTTGTGGATCTAGCCGCCCAACAAGTCTTCCAGACTCCGGGCTGGTACCGGGGGTTGTCTGCACAGAGTCCTGTGATGTGAACTGTCTGTGGGTCTCTCAGCCATGGATACTAGCACAGTATTTAGGGTGTCTCCCAGCTCCCTCAGGAGCAATCTGCTTCCTTCAGGGGGTCTGTGGGTCCTCTCTATTTTCGTTTTAAAGGCAGACTTTGTAATAGGACACACTAGTGGGCAAGTTATAGTTGTATACTGATAAGCAAATTGTTTAAATTATCTGAATCCAAGTTTCCTTATATAATCACAAGTTGAGGTCCCACAACAGGTCGTCTGCAAGCTGAGGAGCAAGGAAGCCAATCTGAGTCCCAAAACCCTAAAAGCAGGGAAGCCAACAGTGCAGCCTTCAGTCTGTGGTCAAAGATCCAAGAGTCCCAAAACTGAAGAACTTAGAGTCCAATGTTCAAGGACAGGAGGATTCCAGGGTGGCAGAAAGATGTAGGCTGGGAGACTAAGCCAGTCTTGGGAAGTGGCTTAAATTAGGTGATCTGGGATGGTTTTCTGTGGAGCTGAAATTTCAGCAGGTACCTGAATGCAGACCTGGAAGTAAGAGAAATTCAGAAAGAGAGAAGCAAGGGCAAAGATCCTGAGGCAAAAAAAAAAAAAAAAAGAGCTTGGTGTGCTGATGAATAGCAAGGCAGAAGAGGAAGAAGCAGAATGAGAGAGAGCATGGTAGAAGACCATGTCTGAGAAGTTAGCTGATGTCAATCATGAAGAACCCTGCAGGTCATGGAGAGAAGCTGGGACTTTGTTCTAAGAGATTTGGGGGACCCCTGAAGCAGTTTGATCATAGGAGAGACATGATATTCAAAGACATTCCCTGGCCTAGCTTTGGCATATCTAGTTAACCTTCTCTTTACTAATCCTTTACTTTTCTTTCATTGTAAATTGAGAAATTATAGTTATATGTTTATGGAGTAGAAAGTGAAGCTATGATTTATGAATACAACGTGGAATCATTACATCATGTTAATTAACATATCCACCACCTCAAATACATATCAATTTTTGTGGTGTGGCTGGGTGCAGTGACTCACTCCTATAATCCCAGCATTTTGGGAGGCCAAGGCAGGGGGATCATTTGAGATCAAGAGTTTTAGATCAGCCTGGCCAACATGGTGAAACCCCGTCTCTACTAAAAATACAAAAAATTAGCTGGGTGCGATAGTACATGCCTGTAATCCTAGCTACTCAAGAGGCTGAAACAGGAGAATCACTTGAACCTGCGAGGCGGAGGTTGCGGTAAGCTGAGATCGTGCCACTGCACTCCAGTCTGGGTGACAGAGTGAGTCAGTCTCAAAAAAAAAATTGTGGTAAGAACATTTGAAATTTAGTCTTAGTAATTTTGAAATGCACAATACGCTTATTACTAACTGTATTCACCACACTGTACAATAGATCTCATATATATATTACATATATATACATATATATACACACACACGTACACATATTGTTCCTGTCTAACTGAGACGCTGTGTCCTTTGACCACCATCTCCCCATTCCCCCAACCCCCAGCCTCTGGTAACCAGCATACTACCCTCTTCTACCATGGATTTCATTGTTTCAGATTCCACATGTAAGTGAAAACATGCAGTATTTACCTTTCTGTGCCTGGCTTATTGCATATCATCTCATTAGATGCAGAAACATCATTTGACCAAATTTTATTTCATAATAAAAATCCTCAACAAATTACATACAGAAGGACTGTACCTCAACACAATAAAAACCATATATTATAAGCCAATAGCTAACATTATACTCCACAGTGAAAAATGGAAATCCTCTCCTCTAAGATCCAGAACAAAATAAGGATGCCCACTTGAGCTAGATCCAGTGCTGTGCTGGCTTCAGGTCTAATAGTGATGGTGGCCACAAGGTTGCTTGTATCAACCCTCACCAAGCTCCAGGCACCTCAGCACAGAGAAAGAGAGACTCCATTTGTTTGAGAGAATGTAAAGGAAGAGAACGTAAAGGAAGAGAACAAGAGTCTCTGCCCAGTAATCCAGAGAATTCTTTCAGATCTTATTCAAGACCACCAAGGTGATGCCTCTACAAGTCTATAAGAACCATAGCATTACTGGGCTTGGGGTACCCCTTAATGCAGAAAAGGCTGCAGTTACCAAAAACTTAGATCATAATACTGAAATCCCTTCAAATGCCGGGAAAGCCTTCCCAAGGAGGATGGCTACAAACAAGTCCAGATTGCAAAGACCACAATAAATACCTAATTCTTCAATGCCCAGACACTGACAAACACCACAACCTCAAGATCATCCAGGAAAACATGACCTCATTAAACAAACTAAATAAGGCACCAGGGACCAATCCTATAGAGACAGAGATGTGTGACCTTTCAGACAGAGAATCCAATATAGTTGTGCTGAGAACATTCAAAGACACTCAACATAACACAAAGAAAGAATTCAGAATTTTATCAAATACATTTAACAAATAAATTGAAATAATTAAAAAGAATCAAGCAGAAAATCTGGAGGTCAAAAATGCAACTGACATACTGAAGAATCATCAGAGTCCCTTAATAGCACAATTGATCAAGCAGAAGAAAGAACTAGTGAGCATGAAGACAGGCTATTTGAAAATACATGGTCAGCAGAGACAAAGGAAAAAAGAATAAAAAAGAAGGAAATGCCCAAAATATCTATAAAATAGCTTCAAAGGGGCAAATCTAAGTTATTGACCTTAAAGAGTAGGTAGGGGGAGAGAGAGAGAGAGACAGAGAGAGAGAGAGAGAGAGAGAGAAAGTGTGTTCAAAGGGATAATAACAGAACTTCCCAAACCTAGAGAAAGATAGCAATATTCAAGTAAAAGAAGGCTGTAGAATATCAAACAGATTTAACGTCAAAGCATTTACTAATAAACTTGCAAAGATCAAGGATAAAGAAAAGATTTTAAAATCAGCAAAAGAAGAGAAATAAATAACAGACAATGGAGTTCCAATACATCTGGCCGCAGACTTTTCAGTGGAAACCTTACAGGCCAGGAAAGAGTGGCATGGCATATTTAAAGTGCTGAAGGGAAAATATGTTTTATCTTAGAATAGCGTATCTGGCAAAAATAGCCTTCATAAAGGAGAAATAAAGACTTTCCCAAACAAAAACTGAGGCCTTTCATCAACACCAGAACTGTCCTACAAGAAATGCCAAAGGGATTTCTTTTGTTTGAAAGAAAAAAGGCATTAAGGAGCAATAAGAAACCATCTGAAGGTAGAAAACTGACTGGTAATAGTAAGTACACAGAAAAACAGAAAATTATAGCACTATAATTGTGCTAATTCTATTTTAAGTAGGAAGACACAAAAGATGAACTTATCAAAAATAATAACTACAACAACTTTTCAAGATATACACAGTATAATAAGATAAAGTAGAAACAATAAAAAGTTTAAAAGTGGGATGACAAAGTTAAAATGTAGCATTTTCATTAATTTTCTTTTTGCTTATTTGTTTATGCAATCAGAGTTAAGTTGTCATCAGTTTAAAATAATGGGTTATAAGGTATTATTTGCAAGCCTCATAGTAACCTAAAATTAAAAAGCATACAATGGATACGCAAAAAAAATAAAAAGCAAGAAACTAAATCATACCACGAGAGAAAATCACTTCCACTGAAAGGAAGACAAGAAGGAAAGAAAGAAGGAAGAGAAGACCACAAAACAACTAGAAAACAAATAACAAAATGGCAGGAGTAAGTCTTTACTTATCCATAATAACACTGAATATAAATGGATTAAACTCTCCAATCAAAAGACGCAGGATTGAATGGATTCAATGGATTAAAATTAAATTTAAAAAGCAAGACCTAATGATCTGTTGACTACAAGAAACATACTTCGTCTATAAAGACACACAAAGACTGAAAATAAAAGGATAAAAAAAGATATCCCATGCAAATGGAAACCAAAAAAGAGCAGGAGTAGCTACACTTGTATCAGACAGACTAGGTTTCAAGACAAAAGCTATCAAAAGAGACAAGGAAGGTCATTATATAATGATAAAGGAATCAATTCAGCAAGAGGATATAACAACTATAAATATATATGCACCCAACACTGGAGCACCCAGATATACAAAGCAAATATTATTAGAGCTTGAGAGAGACATATCCCAAGACAATAATAGCTGGAAACGTCAACACCCAACTTTCAGCATTGGACAGATCATCCAGACAGAAAATCAACAAAGAAACATCAAACTTAATCTGCCCAATAGACCAAATGGACATAATAAATATTTATAGAATATTTCATCCAACAGCTGCAGAATACTCCACACACTTCTCCTAAGCACATGGATTATTCTCAAGTATAGATCAGGATAGGCCATATGTTAGGCCACAAAACAAGTCTTAAGACATTCAGAAAATTGAAATAATATCAAGTATCTTCTCTGATCACAATTGAATGAAACAAAAAAGCAGTAGCAAGAGAAAATTTGGAAACTATACAAACCCATGTAAATTAAACAATATGCTCCTGAATGACCAATGGGTTAATGAAGAGATTAAGAAGCAAACTGAAAAATTTCTTGAAACAAATGATAATGGAAACACAACCTATCAAGACCAATGGGATACAGCAAAAGAAGTACTAAAAGGGAGCTTTATAACTATAAGTGCTTACATCAAAAAAGAAGAAAAACTTCAAATGAACAACCTATTATGCAACTTACAACAGCAAATCAAACCCAAAGTTAATAGGAGAAAGGAAATAAAGATCAGAACAGAAATAAATGAAATTGAAACAAAGAAAATATGAAAGATAAACAAGGCCAGGCACAGTGGCTCACACCTGTAATCCCAGCACTTCCAGAGGCCGAGACGGGCAGATCACAAGGTCAGAAGATTGAGACCATCCTGGCTAACATGGTGAAACCCTGTCTCTGCTAAAAAAAAAAAAATACAAAAAAATAGCTGGATGTAGTGGCGGGCACCTGTAGTCCTAGCTACTCAGGAAGCTGAAGCAGGAGAATGGCGTGAACCTGGGAGGTGGAGCTTGCAGTGAGCCGAGATTGCGCTATTGAACTCCAGCCTGGACGACAGAGTGAGACTCCGTTTAAAAAGGAAAAAAAAAAAGATAAACAAAACAAAAGGTTGTTTTTTTGAAAGATAAACAAAAATGGCAAACTTAGCCAGACTAAGAAAAAAAAGAGAAGACCCAAATAAATAAAATCAGAGATGAAAAAGGAGACATTAAAACTGATACTACAGAAATTCAAAGGATCATTAGAGGCTACGGTGACAAACTATATACCAATAAATGGGAAAACTTAGAAGAAATGGATAAATTCCTATATACATACAACCTACCAACATTGAACCATGAAGAAATCCAAAACCTGAACAGACCAATAACAAGTAATGAGATTGAAACCATAATAAAAATTCTCCCAGCAAAGAAAAACCTGGGACCTGATGGCTTTATTGTTGAATTCTACCAAACAACGAAAGAAGAACTAATACGAATCCTGCTCAAACTATTCCAAAAAGTAGAGGAGGAACAAATACTTCTAAACTTATTCTACGAAGCCAGTGTTACCTTAATACCAAAACCAGACAAAAATGCATTTAAAAAAGAAAACTACAGGTCACCATCCCTAATGAACATTGATGCAAAAATCCTCGACAAAATACTAGCAAACCGAAATCAACTACACATTAAAAAGATCATCCATCATGACCAAGTGAGATTTATCAAGGGATGCAAGGATGGTTCCTCCTATATTTAGAACACAACAGAGATGCTCATTTTCACCACTGCTATTCAACATAGTACTGAAAGTCCTAGCTAGAGCAATTAGAGAAGAGAGAAATAAAGAGCATCCACATTGGGAAGGAAGAAGTCAAGTTATCCTTGTTTGCAGATGATATGATCTTATATTTGGAAAAACCTAAAGTTCCCATCAAAAAACTATTAGAACTGATAAACAAATTCAGTCAAGTTGCAGAATACAAAATCAAATACAAAAATCAGTAGCATTTCTATATGCCAACTGCAAATAATCTGAAAAAGAAATTGAGAAAATAATCCCATTTACAATAGCTGCATATAAAATTAAATACCTAGGAATTAACCAAAGAAGTGAAAGATCTCTACAAAGAAAACTATAAAACACTGATGAAAGATATTAAAGAGGATACAAAAAAATGGAAAGATATTTCATGTTTATTGATTAGAATAATCATTATTGTTAAAATGTCCATATTTTTCAAAGCAATCTACAAATTCAGAGCAATTCCTATCAAAAATACCAATGACATTCATCACATAAATAGAAAAAACAGTTCTAAAATGTATATGGAATCAGAAAATACCCAGAACAGCCAAAGCTATCCTAAGCAAAAAGAGAAAAACTGGAGAAACTACATTACCTGACTTCAAATTATACTACAGAGATATAGTAACCGAAACAAAATGGTATTGGCATAAAAACACATATAGACCAATGGAACAGAAGAGAGAAACCAGAAAAAATATCCATACATCCACAGTGAACTCATTTTTGACAAAAGTACCAAGAACATGCAATGAGGAAAGGACAGTCTCTTCAATAAAAGGTGCTGGAAAAACTGGATATCCATATGCAGAAGAATGAAATTAGACCCCTACCCCTTGCCATATGGAAAAAAATCAAATCAAAATGGGATTAAAGACTTAAATCTAAGACCTCAAACTATGAAACTACTCCAAGAAAACATGAGGGAAATTCTCCAGGGCAAGGATTTCTTGAGTAATATCCCACAAGCACAGGCAACCAAGGCAAAAATGAACAAATGGGATCACATCACATGAAAAAGCTTCTGCACAGCAAAGGAAACAATCAACAAAATGAAGAGACAACCCACAGAATGGGGTGAAATATTTGCAAATTATCCATCTGACAAGGGATTAATAACCAGAATATATAAGGAGCTCTAACGACTGTATAGGAAAAAATAAAATAATACAATTTTAAAATGGGCAAAAAATCTAAATAGATATTTCTCAAAAGATGACATTACAAACCACAAGCAGGTATATGAAAAGGTGCTCAATATAATTACTCATCAGAGATATGCAAATCAAACTGCAATGATATATCATCTAACTCCAGTAAAAATGGCTTTTATCCAAAAGACAGGCAGTATCAAATGCTGGCAAGGATGTGGAGAAAAAGGAACCATTGTACACTGTTGGCAGGAATGTAAATTAGTATAAATTAGCCACTATGGAGAAGAGCTTGGAGGTTTCTCATAAAGCTAAAAATAGAGCTACCATATGATCCAGCAATCCCACTGCTAGGTACATAGCCAAAAGAAAGGAAATCAGTATATCAAAGAGACATCTGCACTCTCATGTTTATTGCAGCACTGTTCACAATGGCCAAGATTTGGAAGTAACCCAAGCATCCATCGACAGACAGATAAAGAAAATGTGGCATATATACACAATGGAGTACTATTCAGCCATTAAAAAGAACGAGAACCTGTCATTTGTAGCAACATGGATGCAAGTGGAGCTCATTTTGTTAAGTGAAATAAGCCAGGCACAGAAAGACAAACTTCACATGGTCTCATTTATTTGTGGAAGCTAAAAATTAACAGTTGAACTCACAGAGGTAGAGAGTAGAATAATATTTACTAGAGTATGAGAAGGGTAGTGGAGAGAGTGAGCAGGGAGGGAAGCGGAGATGGCTAATGGATGCCAAAAAAAAAAACAAAACAGAAAGAGGGAATAACATCTAGTATTTGAAAGTACAACAGTGTGACTATAGTCAATAATAATTTAGTTGTACATTTTAAAATAATTAAGAGTATAATTGGATTATTTGTAACACAAAGGATAAATGCTTGAGGTGATGGATACCTCATTTACCCTGATATCATTATTACATATAGCATGCCTGTATCAAAATATCCCATATAACTCAGAAATACATATACCTACTATGTACCCACAAAAATGAAAAATTATTAATAAATGATTTGTTTGATTTTTAAAAAACAAGGATGCCCACTTTTGCCATGTCTATGCAATATAGTAGTGGAAATCCTTCCCAGAGCAGTTAGACAAGAGAAAGAAATAAAAGACGTCCAAATAAGAAAGGAAGAAAGGAAATTGTTGCTGTTTGCTGACAACATAATCTTATATATAGAAAACCCTAAAGATTCCAGAAAAAAAACTGCTAGAACTAATAAATTCAGTACAGTTGCAGGATACAAAATCAACACCACAAAAATCACTAGCATTTCCATACACTAACAACAAACTTTCCAAAAAAGAAATCAAGAGAACAATCCCACTTACAGTAGCTACAAAGATTAAAATACTTAGGAATAAATTTAACCAAGGAGCTGAAAGACCTGTACACTGTTATCTATAAAATATTAATAAAATAAATTAAAGTAGTCACTAATCCTTTTTAAATCCACCATGCCCCAGTCCAGCTGAACAACTTGTACTTTTCAGAATCTACACTATGTGTTCTCACTGCTCTGCAGCTAGCCACCTCTTTCACCCTCCCTAGATCACCTTCTTTACCATTTCTGCTTCTCAAAATGTTACCCCTCTTTCAAAGCCCAGGTGTGATGACATCTCCCTAGTAAAGCTCCCTCAACACCTTAAGCTTATAATAACTAATCTCTTCCTTGAATTCCCATAGCAGGTTATTTGTACCTCCATTATAATACCTCTCTCATTCTATGTGTATTTTAATTATTCATGTGTGGCATGTTTCTCTTATTAGGCCATAAATATCTTAGGACAAGAACTATGCCCTCATTTTTGTTCCACTACAAATCTTAACACATACCTTGCACACACCAGACCTTCAGGAAATGCCTGCCAAGGTAATGAAGGGACTGCCTAAATTAACATAAATTATTATTCTGTATACTGATCCGGTACTAAATCCATGGTGCTATCATTTCTGAATCACTGATGGTTATCCACTTACTTAAATAACCTTTCTTTGAATACACTTAGAAAAGACGGAAAACTGTGTTATAAGGGAGGAACAAGTACGTAGGTTATTCTTTTCCTTAAACAAAGAGAAGTTCTGTCATGCGTCATGGAAAATTAAAGCACAGTAATAAAAAGCACCAACAAGATTTGTTGAATAATGATTTAGTGGAAACGTTGCTTGCCTCCTGTTCATAGGTCCTAACTTTCCTCTCAAGTACTTAAGCTGCACGTTCTATTTATTTTGTTTCTAGATTACATTGACAACTATTGGCTATGGAGACAAAACTCCCCTAACTTGGCTGGGAAGATTGCTTTCTGCAGGCTTTGCACTCCTTGGCATTTCTTTCTTTGCACTTCCTGCCGTGAGTATCTTTGCACCAATAAAGCAGTTTAAATTAGGTCTTAGAGACTTGTTAGAGTGAGCTCTCACAAATTGGTATGCTTGGGAATACATCTATATCATTTACAAATATAATTTTTCTGATATAATGTTGACTTTTCTAAATTATCTGGGTAATTTATAAAATATAGTCTTTCCTTGGAGACACTTAACCTGAGACTTTATTTAACATAGGCTCATACTTTGTGACCAAATAATAACTATGATGGCTCACTTTTTAGGCAACATGCTACTAAGACATTTAAAATATTTGCAAAGATTTAAAGCTATCTTCTTTTTAAACTGATCCTTCCAATTTGGTTTATAGTGTGTGCTACTTAAGAGATGGATGTGCACAGTGGAGTATTTTTCTCTTCAGATCCATTTGAGTGAAACGCATATGACCTTAAAGCGTGTTAAACATGTCAGATGATTTATTCACTGTGTCATCATCATTGATTTTTTTTTAATGAGCAGTTTCTGTATCTTATCAGAATAAAGGGCACATTTATCTGCCCCCAAGCTTCTGATTATTTTCTCCTTAGTGAATGAAGCCTGCCTTTCTGATCATTTTATTCTCTTGTGTCTTTAAAGGCAGCTGTTCAAAATATTACAGTTTGCCCCCATTTCCAAGTTCTTGCTTTCGTTCACTCCACCTGGGGTGGGGAAGGGGGAGCCAACAAAAAAGAGGGTTAAGGCAGTGGCAGCAGGAGTGCTTAAGGAAAATAGCTCCAGCCTTGCTCCAGACACAGCTCAAGCTGTGCCAACCAGAGACCCCAGAGCACCTCTCCAAAACTCTTTTAGCTCGTAGGGCTTCTCTTCTGCCTATTAATGAGGGCAGAGGACACCCTTGTCCCACCAGTGCCCAACTCGAGATTCACCAGATGGTTCTGCCCCAGAACACTCAAAAGCACAGAAAAGAGACTCAAAAGGCTATGCATATGCTTGGGTACTAGAACTCAGTTTGAATACATCTTTGTCATGTACTAACTATGTGACTGCTTTAGTTTACTAGGGCTGCCTTAACAAGTACCACAGACTAGGTGGCTTAAATGATAGAAATGTATTGTCTCACAGTTCCCAAGGCTGAACATCCAAAATCAAAGCATTGAGAAGCCACGAGAGCCATGAGAGAAAGATCTGTTCCAGGCCTCTTTTCTTGACTTATAGATGGCTCTTCTTCCTGTGTCTTCATGTCATCTGTGTCAAAATTTCCACTTCCTAGAAGAACACCAGTCATATTGGATTAGGGTCCATCCTAATGACCTCATTTTAACTTGATTACTTCTGTAAGGACCTATTTTCAAACAAGGTCACATTCTGAGGTCATGGGGATTAGGACTTCAACATATGAATTTTGGAAGGACACAATTCAGCCTGAACAGTGACCCTGAATAAGTTTATTTTTTAATAGAACGGAGGAAGAATTATTGAGCCCAGAGAAACTTTCTGCAGATCAATGTAATAATGTAAGTCAAGTTCTTGTCATGAAGAGAACTCTCAATAAATGTTACTTCCCTTTGCCTGTGTGAATCTGGAAATACATGTTTCCTGAAACAAAATGATGAAATCAAGGAGAATCAAAAAAAAAACTCTTACATATCCAAGGCAACTTCATCTGGCAATCTCAACAATTCAGAACAGAGAAGAGATTCACTCAATAATCAGATTTCCTACAAGAAAATACCTTTAAAAACAGTACAACACAGTCTTGGATTTTTTTCCCATTATAACGGCACAAAATAATTGCAGCTTTTGTGTTTATATTTATCCTGAGGCCACATGTATAGCAACCTCTATGATTCAGTGAAAAACTATGAACAAGGAGGTAGGCAACCTCTGGGCTGTTGAAATAGACAGCAGTCTATGTTCTGTCTTCACAGGAGAGCCACTTGAGACCTAATTCATAACCTAGTCTTCATTCAGAGAAAATTCTGATAAACTCACCTTATGGTTTCACAATTCTTTGAAGATTATAAACAACAAATATAGAGGAAGCTGATAGAGCAGACACTGCAACAGAAAGAAATGGTGAAAGACTAACAGCAAAGGAGGGAAAAGGAAATCTGTGAATAGCAAGCAGACATCAATGTTCAAAATGTATATCCTGTCCTTAAGGTGATCAGTAAAAATAAAATAAAAAGGTAAAACAAAATGTGTAAAGATCTAGGACCAATTAGTGTTACAGTCAACACACCTCTGGAAGTGGGCTGCACTCAGCACAGCAAAAAGGCAGTTCCCATAATGAAACTCTGAACTATCACAGGGAGGTTAAATATGTCGCTTGGTTAAGTTAAAGGACAGAGACTAAGTAGTCATTCTTGGAAATGTTTCCAATAAAGTAATTATGAAATGTTTATATGCAAATTAAATTAATACATGTTGGAAATCTGAAAATTTTCTTTCACTGAAAAGAATATTTCTTAACAACGCCAAGAAAAGTAATCTCTACTATGGATCTTTTACTGAAACCTCACAATATTTTCTGAGTCCTTATTTATTAAATGAAAGACTAAATGGTCCATATATACCTTTAGAAAAAAACAAAGTGGCCAGAGATTTGATTATATCCTGTGTACCTGCCAACCAATAGTGTTGTCTGATTGAAATTTAGGAAGATACATTGACATTTTGCTGAGAAAGCTAGAGGCTGCCCCTATGTAGGGTTCCTCCCACCCAGGACGCCTGAGGACCAAGAAAGAAATGAGCCTTTCTCCATCTTACCCTCAATGCAGAAGGGCTGTCCTGCACATCACAGAGTCATACAAGCCACCCTTCCAACGCTCCACTGTAGGGTCTCTTCCCTTGGTGCCCACTCCATCTCTGGGCTAATGAGCTCACAGAAGAAGCCCCAGCTCCCTTGTGTTACCCTGATAGGCAGGTCTTTCTCCTCTTTAGGGTTCTTCCTTGTCTTCTGCTAGATATTCTTGCTAAGAGTATTTTCATTGATGAAGAAATTGAGTTTTATAGAGACCGAATTCCTTGAGACATCCACCTAGTAAATTCAGTGCAAGAACTCTGACTCAAGATGTTAACCATTCAATTAAAAATATTGGCCACTGTAATCATTAACAATATTAATTAAATGTAATTATTGCATTTAATAAAATGTTAACAACAGTTTAAAAAAATAGGATACCTTGCCAGGCACGGTGGCTCATGTCTGTAATCCCAGTACTTCGGGAGGCCGAGGTGGGTGGATCACAAGGTCAGGAGATCGAGACTATCCTGGCTAACACGGTGAAACTCCGTCTCTATTAAAAAACACAAAAAATTAGCCGGGCGTGGTGGCGAGTGCCTGTAGTCACAGCTACTCGGGAGGCTGAGGCAGGAGAATGGCGTAAACCCGGGAGGCGGAGCTTGCAGTGAGCAGAGATCACGCCACTGCACTCCAGCCTGGGTGACAGAGCGAGACTCCGTCTCAAAAAAAAAATAAAACAAAACAAAACAAAAACACATTGGGTATCTTTCAGCATAGCCTATTTGCTAATTGTGGGTTACAAATTAGGTTCATTTAATCTGGAAGATAATGAAGGTTAAATATTTTAAATGTTTACCAAAACATATTTCCTCTCTAGTTGTTGTTTATGTAGCAGTTCTCAGCAAAGTGTTAAATCTTAAAACCTAAAAATTGAGTCTTGTTGTCTTAGAAAATGAATTAAAACAAAATTCAATTTCTAAGAATTTACATCTATTGGTGTCAATATTTGAAGGGATGACACATGTTCAAAGCTTAAGCCATGTTTTATGTGTGTGGATACATATACAATAGACTTTATTTTCACAGACTTCTATTTAGGTGCACCAAGCTGTGTACTAAGAGAGAGGTGGAAAAAAATTGGAAAGGAGCCATGATGAGACAATAAGCAGACCTGGTTTATTAAATTCTATAATGTACAATCTGGCACAAGAGATATGTAGCAAACATTTGCCATTCACCAATATATGTTTTTTTCACATTCACAATAAATGTGATTTTCAGTACATTTTTAATTGTTTGGCAGATGATAAATTTGTGCTATGTAGTGCCTGTCTTTATTTTTCAAAGAGGATTAAACTCCGAACCTCGTATCCACATCATAAGTGCTCAAAATGGTAGCTAGTGCTGTTAATTCAGCATCTGCAAAATCTGAATTATGCTCCATACAAGTGGATTACACACATATATGCACATAAATGCATGTATATATAATACATGTTATAAATAGATGCTAGAAAGTTTGGTATTTCATATTCCTTACATGTCTACACTTTATGAAAAGTAGTATTAAAGAGAAAGTAAAGGAAATCTTTCCTAAATGATCTTAAACAGCAGAAAAAAACTGGAAGTCACTAATGACTTATGTTGTTCTGGATTTAGAAATGGAGGGGCATTTTTATAACCCCCAAATGGAGGGAAATGTTGTTTAAATCTATAAACCAGATCACAGAGACCAGGTTTCTATAAAGTTTAGTTTGTAGAATCACAACCTGTAAGAGATAGAGATCTTAGACAGTGTAAGACAGTCACTGAAAAAGAGAGATGGAAAACAGAACCTATGATGTAATTTCTAATTTCATAGTACAGTCATTTATACTAATTAATAATGGAGTAGATCATCGCTCATGAATAGCAAATAGTATTATTAGACCAATGCGTATTTTAAACATGATTGCATTATTTATTTTCTGTTTATTGTCACAGATGTACTCAGAATTGTGGAATCTCAAGATAAGAAGGAAGGTTAAAGGCTATCTAGAGCTCAAATATATCTCAGCCAAGTTGTTATTCAGCTGAGACTTAACACCTTCTAGAGATGAAAAACCCACCACCTCTCTAGGCAGCCTATAGCATCTTTGAACCATCTTTGAGCTACTCTAAAAATAAAAAGAAAAGAAAAACAACCATTCCTTACCTGTGGCAAATACTGACTTGGTGCTTATAAAATGTCCATCTCTAACCTAAGGGTTAGACTCCTTGAAGTTTAATAAAAAGCTAATAATTTATAGCTAGCAAGTAAAATCCACAGCCTTGAAGGCAGCAGAGTTCCCAGTCCCTTGCCAATAAACTCAAGAGTTAAAGACAAAGCCCAGAGACTGAATTTAGCAAGCTCCAACAGCCAACCGAAGGCTGAGACAAAGCGTCTTGTTTTCACAAATGTTAGTAGACCAGAGCAAATTGGAAAGAGTGGGGGACATCAAAGAACCAGAATTTTGGCAGATCAAGATGATAAGCAGAAGGAAAGCAAAGTGGCCAAAAACTAATGTAAACCTAGAAGGGAATACTAATCTTACTAATCCCAAAAACTGAATAGGTGAACCAAAATAAAAAAGGCAAGGAATGGTAAGTGTGAATTAAAATGGGAATGTGATTTGCAATGATCCACGTTCTAGTCTTTACTGTACAAATGAGCAAAATAGAAAACCTTCTACTATATATCTTCAAAACTGAGTATCCCCACCCTCTACTTTATTTTTCTTTTAGTAGGTTTAGAGTTATAACATTGTAAAGAACTACAGCTGGGATAGATTTTATCCAGTCCTCTCTCCTCCATTTCATGGATAGAGAATCTAACTTTCAGAGTCTCATCAAAGTGCTAGAAGTATTCCCATGTTCACAGCAGTGAGACTTGAACTCCCCCAGATTTAAAATCCAGCTCTGTCCCAAGCTGAAATTCATGTTCTCTACATTCCATCACTGGATGAGACCATTCGCTCTAACTTAGGCAAAAAGAAATGTCACAAAGAAGGCCACACACACACACACACAAAAATTATTGTGATTTTATTTATAATCATGGTGCCTATGCTATACCACAAAAGATAATAAATGACAATGCCTAATTGATTTACTAAAGAACAGAAGTTGTATCTCCTGGCAGTATTGCCCAACAATTTGCCGTTGGCCGATGGTATTATAATGGAGAGAAATACTGCTTATTTTAATATGTAACATGTTTATGGACAGGTTACATACCATTTGTCTTCTCTCAGACTCATTTTAGTGACTTTTTAATATTTGTATTATTTAACAATGCTTTTGAAATTTTTGAGTGCCATTTTTGTATTTTGTTCCAGGGCATTCTTGGCTCAGGTTTTGCATTAAAAGTACAAGAACAACACCGCCAGAAACACTTTGAGAAAAGAAGGAACCCAGCTGCCAACCTCATTCAGGTAAATGTCAATGTAATAGGTAGATGGCAACATCTGTGTCCATAGTGCTTGATGGGTCATTTTCCAATCTCTGTGCTTCATTGCTTGGTAGAACTACTGCTTTGTTCCTTTTTAAAAAAAAAATGAAGTCAGAACTTAATGTACAGTCTTGGATTTGGACAGGTGTTTCTCCTCTCCCAAACTGAAACACATGTATTTTTAGCAAATGGTCCATGCATTGTTTACACTAAGTAACCATGTCAGCAAGGCCATGCAAAGGTTAGCAGTTGTGTTGCTCCTGGAATTATCTAATATGTCTTATGAATTACTTGATGAAACATAACTGATCATTAAGTGATGGAGCAGAACAGGGCATTACAATTACTTTCTCCAGCCAGATGTATGTTGCTGTTTTAAAGAACAACATATTTGTTTAGAATGTCAAGGTTTAATACCTGTGAAATTGCTTTTAGTGCCATCTAGGGCAGTTAGTGGAAACAGTTATCCTATTTTGAGAACTGATGGAACTATGGAATACATCAGTGTTTGAGAATATTAAACAATAAGTATATAATTTGAAGCTAGCTCCTAATACATAGGCTGTTATGCAGCATTTCATTTTCTTTTCAGTAACTCAGGATTAGCTTCAGCACTAAAAGGAATGCATCTCCTTTCACCATCCATATATTTTCCATCCTAGATCCAGGTTAAGAATCACAGAATATATTTTTTGTTAGATTCATAATGTAGAGTTGACATTTAGTCATGGACAAAATAATTCTACAATCTAAAGTTTCTCCCTTCCTGCTAGAGAACTGGAAGCTACCGAATTTCTAAACTGGAGGGGCTTGAAGTGGTGCTCCAAGGCCCTAGGAAACTTGCCTTAATGCTGCAGTAACAGGCACACTGTTTTTTGTTTTGTTTTGTTTTGTTTTTTGTTTGTTTTGTTTTGTTTTTTGAGACAGAGTCTCGCTCTGTCACCCAGGCTGGAGTGCAGTGGCATAATCTCAGCTCACTGCAAGCTCCTGGATTCATGCCGTTCTCCTGCCTCAGCCTCCCAAGTAGCTGGAACTACAGGCGCCCGCCACCATGCTCAGCTAATTTTTTTGTATTTTTAGTAGAGACAACGTTTCACCGTGTTAGTCAGGATGGCCTCAATCTCTTAACCTCATGATCTGCCTGCCTCGGCCTCCCAAAGTGCTGGGATTACAGATTGCGAGCCACCGCGCCCAGCCACAAGCACACTGTTTTAATTTAGATTGTACCTTTGGGTGGGTGGGTTGGTGGGAGATAACCACCGCACCCCATACCTTTAGTGTTTATCTGTGGCTGTGATATATGCAGGGCCTCCCACAGAAATGGAGCTGGGGAAAGGAGGGGGCAGTATGGCTCAGTTATATCATGAAGGAGATCTGTTCATATCTCATCATTAAATGAGGATATTCATTTTTAAATCAAGCTATTCTGCAACTGTTGACGAGAAAGTAGACCATTGGGCATGGCTTCCAATGCAAATCACTGAGAATCTCTATTTTTTTACATTATTTTTTACAATTTTTTTTTTTTTACGTATTCTTTACAGGTTTTAAAAGGGCACTAAAGAGAAAGTGAACTCTGTTTTCTTAAACAAAAAGACCCTTATGAAGTTGGAGTTTAAGATCTGATGCCAAACAATAATCAGCAGAATGAAAAGAGGAGTCACGCACTTTAGGACACACGCAAGATACCCCAAGCTCCAGAATCCATAGCCTTTCATCCTTTAGCACTCCTTAACTGGTTACACATGTTCCAATACTTCTAATAAGTTTTTCTCTTTACTGTTCTTCTCCTTTAATTTCCCTTCACTCTAGAACAATGCTTTCCAACCTGTGAGTGCAGAAGTTATTGCACAGGTTCCTTGCATCCATCTGAGCACCAAGCTCTGTCTACATATGGAACCAATAATACATTTGACACAATAAAACCTCTTGGAATATCAGCTGTTCTGTTTTTCTTTGAGGAATTTCTCATGCACATATCAGTTGTGATGATACAAAGCAGTGCCGCTCAATATAGTCACCACTAGCTACATGTAGCTTTTTACATTTAAATTAATTAAAATTAAAAACCAAGTTTGCCAGTGGTACTAGCCACTTCTCAAGTGTTCAATAGCTACAAGTGGCTATCGACTACCATACTGTACAAGAGAAATATAGAGAATAACTGTAGGAAATCTCCTGATCTAATTTATCATTATTGACTACTAGACTATGCAAGAACAATTTCCAATTGAACTTGAAAATAAATTGCTGTTTCTACAGCAAATCATTGGAGCAGAGGCATTTGTATGTCTACAGTCAAAATGAGGCAAGGCCTCCCTCACAGGTAACCCTGTGGAGGAGAGGCTAATTGAACAGTTTTACTTGGAGGCCTAGAATTTTATTTTATGGAACTGGGTTATGTAATACATATTGTAATCAGTAATTGAACTTGTACAAATGCAGGTAACAATGAAGTAAAATCATGAGTTTTTATTTTACTTAAAACTCCAAGTTATATGTTGTTCTTAACAAAAATAATGCAAAATGGAAGGCTTGAAGCATTCAAGAGTACTTTTAAAATCTAATCATAGTTTCATTAATCAAAGTAGAATCTACTAATTTTAAAAGCAATTGCTCCTTCATTTAAATGCAATTAATTTATTTATCAGACATAGAAATAATAATATAATTATTAAATTTGTTCATTGTTCTTCCTTGCTATAGTCTTTAGACAGAATTCAAGGCTTTAAGCCTTGATTATATATTGTAGAAATTTATATTTCAGGATGCAGTAGATTGAAAAGCAAACTTCATTTACCCATCCATTCACTTTCTTACCCAATAAACCTGACTTGGTTTACTGAACACATAAACCATCAAGCCCAAAATCATCTCATTTATTTTAGGCCAGAGTCACTATCTTCTTAAAAGGGCAACTGAGATGCCCAAATTACTTCATCATTTAGTTGGTGAGAGAACTAAATTAACCAACATTTCAGGGTTTTAGGAAAAAATTTAAAACCCCAGAAGCTTGCAGCAAATTTAGCTGTTGTCAATATCTTTCCATGATTCATTTAAATTTACTTTTCATTTCAAGCTGGAGCAGTCTGGAAAAAGAAATTAGCTCTCAGTAATGTTTTGAATATCTGCCCAAATGTCACAACTTTTATTAATAATGCTTAAGACTCATGAAGTGCTTTTTAGTTTGCAGAGTGCTTCTAATACATTATGTTACTTGATCCTCAAGACAAGCCTAGGAAGAGCTAGGACTCAAATCCCTGCTGTCTGAATCTGAATCCATTGCCCCTTTCATAAAGCAGCATTTACATCCTCATAAACATATGAGAATGTATGGGATGCCTTGGGATTTAACACTTAAAGATTCTTCGAAAGTTTCATGTTAGAGGTTTACTTCTGGAGAGATTGGACTAGTTTTTTGTGGAACCAAGATGCTTTATTAGAAACAGAAACAGGGAATTAAGTAAAAGTTTGTGAAATAAAGGCTGGTAGGGATAGATTAGAAAATGTTGCTTTGATGCCAACTGATCCAAAAGAAAAATATATAATTTGCATTGAAACTTTGGCTTCCCCCAGTAAAATGACTTAGTCTCCACCCAATTACCCTAAAACGAAGCCACTAGTCATTAAGCTCAGGCCACTTATATAGAGATTTTACATCTTTTTAGTGCTCCAGTCATAAATAAAAACAGTGCAAGGTATGGTGACTCATACCTGTAATCCCAGCATTTTGAGAGGCCAAGGTGGGAGGATCACTTGAGTTCAAGATCAGCCTGGACAATATAGTGAGACCACATTTGTTTAATAAATAAATAAGAACAGAATCAGAAAAAAAAAATCTTAGATGTGAAAAACATGAAGGCAGGAAAAAAAAAAAAAAAGAAGGTAAGATAAAGTTGTGAAATTTTCCCTGAAAGAATAAAAAAAAGATTGAAAATAAAGCAAAAACGATAAGAAACATGAAGGGCCCATCCAGGCGTTTCAATATCCAGCTAATAAAGATATCTCAGCTCAAGTGCATGGAAACTAAGAGGAGGATTTTATCAAAGAAATACGACATTATGATTCTCCAGAACAGGAGGACGGGAGTGGCCACAGTAGAAGAACTCACCAAGTACCTAGCACTGTGAACCAAAAACTTCACACCAAGATTATCATAGTGAAATATCAGAAAACTTACAAAAAGGGGATCCTAAATGCTTTCTGAGCAGGACAGAGACAAAGGATCAAGAATAAGGATGACATTGGATTTCTCATTAGTAACCCAAAAATTAGAAGACAATGAAACAATACTTTCAAAATTATCGAAGTTTTCAACCTAGAACTCTATAACTAGCCAAACCACCATCAAGTGTAAGAGTAGCACCAAGGCACTTTTAGGCATGCAAGATCTCAAAAATTAATGTACCATTTACCTTTACTCAAGAAACTTTGTAAATAGAATTTCTCTTCCAAAACAAGGGGATAAGCCAAGAGAGAAAGAGACATGGAATCAAGAAACAAGAGATTCCACACAGGAAAGAGCAAAGGGGATTTCTATGATGATAGGGAAGGGAAGTCCCAAGACAACAGCTATGCAGGCCTTGAGAACAGAATGAGAAGGAGGCTGAGAGCTCCAGGAGAAAGATCTTCAAGGAAGCAAAAGAATGGAATTCTCAGATTTCATGACGCATTTGACCAGAGGAATTTTGTAGTTCTGCTGGAAAGCTCTGGACTGTATTCATAACAGGTACATCTACGCAAATCAAGAAATTAAAATAGGGCAATTATAACTCCCAAAAATAACAAAGACTTCTATAGGAAAGAAAGAGTAGCCACAGTACATCACATTACTGAACTGGGAACAACAGTTACGTTGTCATAATAATATTAAATAGTAACTTAGCTAAGAATTGTGATATTAAAATGTTGGTAGGATGAAAGGAGGGGAAGAGGGCATGTAAGTGGGCAATATCATTATCCTTCAGGATAGTAATTTAATTGATAATGTCTAAAATTGAAAAATCAAGAAATATAACTATAAGCATAATCCTTTAAAATAAGCATTCTTGGCTGGGTGCAAGTGGCTCATGCCTGTAATCCCTGCACTTTGAGAGGCTAAGGTGGGAGGATCACTTGAGGCCAGGAGTTGAAGACCAACCTGTGCAACATAGCGAGACCCCACCTCTGCAAAAAAATAAAAATAAGTCAAGTGCAATGGCACACACCTGTAGTCCTAGCTACTCAGGAGGCCAAAGCCGGAGGATTGGTTGAGCCTGGGAGTTTGAGGCTGCTGTGAGCTATGATTGTACCACTGCACTCCAGCCTGGGTAACAGAGTATGACTCTGTCTCAAAAATAACAATAATAATAAATAAGGATTCTTAAAAATAGAAGCAACAACTATAAGAACTGAAGGGGTTGCCTCTGAGGAACAGAAAGTAGTGTCAAGAGAGATGTGGAAAAGGATTGCTGGTTAATAGCCTAAAACTTTCAGGACTTTTACATTTTAAACTCTGTACCTTGAATAAATAAGCTGCATGTCCATTATTCCTTTGGATGGTCGGCTAAAACATTCTAGACCATTTCCAGTAAGGATCAAACATGTCATAACGATAATACTTGCAAGACAAATAAAATACTCCCAAAAAACTGAATTATACTGGCCTTGTACTTATTGAGCAAAGTCCAAATCTGTTTGGCTGCCTAGAGCACCAGCATCACCTGGTAAATGGTAAATTTGGCTCTCATTTTGCTTCTTGTTGATTTGTCCTTTGAATTGCATACACCATGTAGATTAACCGTAGGAAATCCCTCTAAATGTTATTTTTCTCTTGCCAGCTACTGTGTGATTTTGGCTTTAAATATAGGAACATGAGCCACTGGATCACAGGGATACGGGTTCAAAGTTCAGCTACTAGAAGCAATTTGCTGAGAGAGATCTAAGGACAAAACAAAGTTATTATAGTGTAAGGGGCATAGAGTTCCACTTTCCACCTTCATTTTGACTGTTAACTAATATCAGACATGTGACAGATGCCACCTGCACCTTCTGTACCTCTCATTTAAAACGCAATTTTGGGAGATGAGTAATGAAGGGAACAAGAGCTTAGCTGTTGGGATCAATTTGATAGAAAAATAGCAAGACATCAGGTTTCATTGTAAAAAAAATCTTTTATTTTTTCAGAGCGGCCTCTTTTGCCCCAAGTTCTTTATAACATTCACAGGCAATGCCTCGGTCCCATTCTTTTGTCGTTCTGTTGTTTTGGATTTTTTCACTGGTATCTAATAATGTACAGACCTGCTATGTGCTTCTAGTTCTACAGGAGTCTTGCTTTCAATGTATCAGAACTCATATATATATGTGATGTCTTCTATGGAAATTGTTTAATTAAAGCAGCCTTCTGTATCATCACAGCATTAGAGGACCTCTGGGCATCACTACTACAGAAGAAGCTGCAATGATAAATCCATGTGTTTTCCTTAATTATTCTAGATCACTCTATGAATTGTGTGTGTATAATATTTGCAAAAATTAACATTTCAAGATGATGCAACAATAGTTGCTTTATATACGATGTCAAGATACTTAGCACAAATCTCCACAGATTTGTAGATTAAATCAGCATGAGCCATGTAAGAAGGCTCATTTAAACCTTCCTTAAAAATATGAAAAAGTCCCTCAAGTTCTACAACTGTATTTTTCTAGTTTTTTTATATCACTTTCTGAAATTTCATTGAAGTACAATGTGCATGCAGAAAAGAGCACATATCCTAGGAGAATTGAGCACACCTGCATAACCAGCACTCAAATAAACAGAGCATGACTTCCTGTGTACCCCTTCGCAATCACTATCCCATAAGGATAAAAACTGTGCTACCTTCTAACAGCATAGAATAGTTTTACCTGGTATTTGTACGTTATGGAAATATACTCCTTGGTGTCTTCTTTTTCTCACTCAACATTATTCACATGAAGTTCATCCATATTGTTGAGTGTAGTTATATGTACTATTGCCCTGTAATATTGTACTATGTAAATGTATCACAAATATTCTGTTTATTCTACTGTTGCTGGGTACTTGGGCATTTCCAGCTTTAGTTTATTGGAAACCAACATATAGTGCATATCTTTTAATGAACATATATAAGCATATATTTGAAAATATACCTAGGAGTGTGTAGTTGTATCATAGTATACATAAATGTTCAGCTTTCATAGAAACTTCCAGTTTTCCCAAGTAGTTGCGTCCATTTTTAACTTTTATTCAGCATACATTTTTTCAATGATATTCTCAGGGAAAGAAATATTGTTATATCACATTTTATTCATTGTAGATTTCACAATCATGACTGATGGTTATATAGTAGGGATATGGCCCATTTAAATGAATTGGTCCACCAGGCATGGTGGCTCACGCCTGTAATCCCAGTACTTTGGGAGGCTGAGGCGGCAGATCACTTGAGGTCAGGAGTTCAAGATCAGCCTGGCCAACATGGTGAAACCCTGTCTCTACTAAAAATACAAAAATTAGCTGGGTGTGGTGGTACGTGCCTGTAGTCCCAGCTACTCAGGAGGCTAAGGCACGAGCATCGCTTGAACCCAGAAGGCAGAGATGGTAGAGAGCCAAGATGGTGCCACTGCACTCCAGCCTGGGGGACACAGGGAGACCCTGTCTCAAATAAATAAATAATAAATAAATAGGTTTGTCATGTAAAATAGAATGTTTTGATTAATCTACTATAATAAAAAAGTTTTCTCTGAGGAGACTGGAGTAAATACCTGGCCATTAGAGAGGTTTGCAGGCTCATTACAAAGAAAGAAATTTACCAAAATCTGTATGGGAAAGTAAGGTCAGGCAGTCTCTCAAATGAGCAGTTCAGATGGAAGCTTTTCCAACAACAATCTTCAAGCAGTCAGCAAGTCTCCGTGGAGGGATTCTATGACCAAGAGCCAGGCAATTTGAGATACTGTCTCAACTCCACCAACCTTGTATAAACCTCCTCATTTGAGCCCTTTTTTTCTCACCTACAAAACAGGAATCTTAATTCACACTTTGATTGTGAGGATCCCATAAAAATACTTTGTCTTATGTATGCCAGGTATAATTACATGAAATGGAGAGAGTTTATGTTTTACGTCAAAGAGCTACAAACATATTCTTAGATCATGGCATAAATCCTTAGGTGTTTTCCAGCTATACACCTAGAGTACATTTTCCCCATCTTGTTTTAGTTCTGCTTCTTGTTTTCACTATCTTCATTTTTAGCATTAGAAGTATTACATAGTTCAAGGATTTCATTAACTAAATCATTAGCATACCCTGGTGTTCATTAGTTAACTAGTTAGCTTACTAGTTGCATAGTGGATTTTCATTAGTCCTTTGCTTCTCCCTTATCAAATATTGATTAAAGATCAATCTCTGGAATGTATGTTCATGCTCAAGTTGCTTACCTAACTACTATCTTGGATATTAGCATTTAGCCAGTCAATCATCACTTTTTGTTTTGGATAATATAGTATCTTTCCCTTACCAATTCAAAAATTACATTATATTACACTTTTTGGGCCTTTTGCTTCTTGGTTTGTTGTTTTGAAAAGCAGTTCTGTCCAGGCGCAGTGGTTCATACCTGTAATCCCAGCACTTTGGGAGGCCAAGGCGGGCGGATCACTTGAGGTCAGGAATTTGAGACCAGCCTGGCCAGCATGGTGAAACTCCATCTCTACTAAAAATACAAAAAATAAAAAGAAGGAAATCAGCCAGGCATGGTGGTGGGCACCTGTAGTCCCAGCTACTCTAGAGGCTGAGGCACAAGAATCGCTTGAACCCAGGAGGCAGAGATTGCAATGAACTGAGATTGCACCACTGCACTTCAGCCTGGGCAACAGAGTGAGAATCCGTCTCAAAATAAATAAATAATAAAATAAAATATAAAATAAAATAAAAGCAGTTCCGATGTAGTGCAATATGTTTAACAGTCAGCTGAAAATGCCAAAGTAGCCTTCTTCCTCCTTTGGGTATTTATCAGGGCTAAGTATGAGAGGCAAAAGATCTTAATGTGTAGTAACTTAATTATTTCTCTTTTTATTTTATTCTATCTCCTGCTCTCTTTTATCTTTTTCATGTCCCCATCTATGCCACATGCAGTGTGTTTGGCGTAGTTACGCAGCTGATGAGAAATCTGTTTCCATTGCAACCTGGAAGCCACACTTGAAGGCCTTGCACACCTGCAGCCCTACCAAGTAGGTATCAGTGTGACAGCTGCCGCTGTAGTTGAGTCTTTTCAAGTCTGTTAAACAAACCATACCCACACACACAAAAAAGGTGTTAATGTTTGGCTTGTCTTATTCTCTGTTGCTCCTAGAGAGATTCAAACCTATTTAGTAGCAATTCTGGCACAAAACTAAATGGAATCAGTATCATTGCTCACAAACCACAGATTGGGGTTAAAGACTGAAATAATGTAAACTTTTATAGAGATTTATTTTTACTATTTCATGCTTATTTTCTAATGTCTCATTTCATAAAACCCACCAGCATCCTAAAGGTAAGCACCACAGTTCTTGAAAAACAAGGATTATTTATTTTGCACCCATCGTCTGACCCCAAGAGATGAGTGCTTAGAGAGTAATCATCTTTGTTTGTTTAAATCTCTCAAAGCCATTTCTCATCTGGATCCCCTCTGGATGGTCCTCAAGCTTTCACTTGCAGATCAAACTCATGTCAGTGACAAAAGAAGAGAAAAATAGGAGTCCTGATAGGATTATAGTTTACAATGAGGCAATGGGGCCCAGCAGGTTAAAATTTGGAATTAGCATTCACAATTTTAAAGTAAGATTACTTTTCTTCACATTTCATTGGCCAAAGTAAATCACCCAGCCATGCCTAAACTCAAAGAAAATGGGGAAGTACAATTTTACCATGTGCCTAAGAAGGAGGCAAGAACCAAGGACATTATGAACAGTCCTAATGATTACCACAGAGACCTGTAATTTAAATAAAAAAAGAAAAGAAAAGAAAAAAGGCCTTAGTCTTGGAGTCTTGGAACCCTGGACTCCAGTTCAACTATCACAGAAAATGTTAAATCGTATTCACCACCTAATTAAAGAAGCCCTCATTGAAATACCAGAGTCGTAAGTCATGAGAAACGCTTTCTGTGAGTCACTCAGCTTGATTAGCATTGTCTGTTCCTCAGGTTGTTCAAAAGTTATTAAATTCCTCATCCGACTTAGCATTTGAGAGCACTTGGCTGTTTTTCTCCATAGCCCAACAAAACCTTAATCCTAGTGGCTTCATGGGATTCAGGACACCTAACTACTGTGACTCAGAAAAAAAACCACCTGTTCTTACTGATCTGGGGGGATATCAGCTGAGGAAACCTCCATGACATTCCCTGGCAGTGCCGTCTTCATGGAGGTTTGCGATGCAGCAGAATGCATACCATTGGGAGGCACCAGATCCATCATTAACTACATTACTTCCCTGTTCTGCCCTTGGCCTCAGTTTTCCCACCCACAAAGAGAAGGACAAGAGTTGGGCAAGATGATTCGTAAGCTCTAATGGGACATGCCTCCTGGTGGGTGGTGTCTAAAATTCTTGTCAGCACCTGGGACAGAGATATTCATAGTAATCCAGGGATTTTAGAGAGGATGGAACCTTAGCATGGATAGAAGCATGGATGCTGTTGAATGCATGCGTAGATTAAAATCCTCTTTTCATTTAGATCTTGAAGTTTCGTTGAACTTTTTATTGAGTTTAAGACCCTTTCAACATTTTGATATTAAAAAACCAAAAATAGAACATAACTCCTGTGCCATTTATTCCTTGGGAGTATGAACCAAAAACAAGAATTATATAGAAATTGTATTTCTTGTCTTCATGAAGTTTGCTAGGTAAATGTAAAAAGGGAATCTGAGTAGCAAAACCAATAGAGAATTCTCAAGTGACAGAGGAGAGTGGTCTATTATCATATGTGATTATTTGGCTTCCCACTTATTGCAGTTTTTGGATTAAAAGCCATTCTGAAGCCTGGAAAAACTGTTTAATAATGAGTCAGATTCCCCCAGTAAATCGACTATTATTTTATTCACATAAGTTCTTTCTATTCCTCTGATATTTTCCCTGTCTTAAGTGGGGGTGGAGGTGGAGGAGGATTTATGCAAACACCTGTGTTCATTATATCCCACTGTGCCTGTCAATCTTCCCCTCACTTTCCTTTTTCTGCAACCTCATGAACCATGGGGCTCAGCTCCACTGAATGAAGAACAGTTATTTGTCCAGAATGACACAGCAGTCACTGGTAAAGTTCATGGGAAACTGGATGTCCTAACATCTCTCCCTCCAGTAATGCTTCATTGCTTCAAATTGCAGAGGTTCTTAATCTTTGTTGTTTTTTGTTAAACCAGTGAGAATATGATGGAAATGATGGGGTCTTTCCCAAGAAAGATATTCAATGCACAAGAAAATCAATACTTTGCCTACAATTTTAATGTATTAACAGAGTCCCTGAAGCTAAGTTCAAACTTTTGCTTTACAAAGCAAACTTGCTTTAATCAAGTGACAATAAATTTCAGTGACTTAGAGGGATCTTTTTACATTTAAGTGGCTTACCGAATGGAGAGTGTTGTAGTAAGAAACAGACTACGATTGCTATTTTATTTACATTGTGTATTTTCCTTTAGCATTCAGCCTAAGAACTTCTGATGGGAAAGATCATTTATTCAGTCATGTATGCGTTCAACAATTACTCATTGAGCATCTATGATGTGCAAGGCACAGTTCTAGGCACTGAGAATACAGCAGTTGGAGTAAAAAAAAAAAAGTTAGACTCTCTGGCCTTGGGAAGTATGTATTCAAGGGATGCTGGGATAGACAATATAAATAAATAAATAAATATATGTTAGATGGCATTAAGTGCTAAGGAGAAAAGTAAAAGAAGGAATTTAGGGAACACCAGAGGCTATAATTTCAAACGGGTGGCCAGGGAGAAGATCAATTTATCAACAATATCATCATCCTCATCAATGTTATTGTTATCATTAAAAAACACCAGCTGTGCAGGGCAGAGATGAATGGGAGGAGGGACACTCAAACCTGCTAGGGATACAACCTGCAGTTCCTTACTCTCTCTTTTCAAGTCTGGTTTGTCTCTTACATACACTCTAGAGGTCTTAGCAGTTCTAGTTCAAAGTTTTGTTTTAATAACAGAAGGGTGTATAGAAGCAAGTACTTTCCTTGATTTTCTCCTCAAAGAGAGTGAAGCCTATGCAAAGGGCAAAACACAGGTAAATATGCTATTTAGGGAATGAGTCAGATATTTTACAAGGCTATGGGGAATTATCAAGCTCCAAGAACACTTTGTGGTACCTTAAGAAGTGGGGATTTGGAGGTTATCTAACCCAAAGCCTTTGATTTACTCATAAGAAAACCAAAACCGGCAAGCAAATGAGGTGCCTGCCCAAAGGCACACAGCTCATTTGCAAAGAGTACAGACCCTACACTATGGTGCTTGGACCTAAATTTGCTAAAGTGAGTTATTATAAATGCCACCCAACAGTATAGGCTAAAAGAGTTTTGATAAATATTCTATGTACCTTATTTAATCCAAGGAAATTTAGATTTTATACAATACAAAAAAAAAGTCTGCCTCAGCAAGTGACTGAGATACAATTCGTTAATGAATGCAGATTTAGAAACCTAAGTCTGCTAGAAGCACAGAGAACAGTTATGTCGTAACTAGCAACATTCTAAGAGCCCTTGCTAATGCTGGTTAGATCAGAACCACTTTTTCTTAGCCATGGATAGCTTTGGCTAATGAGAAGTCTATTGTTTTTGGTTCTATGTGGGCAGTCTTGACTTCGCCAAGTAAATGTGCTAGCTCAGGTCTGTATCATAAAGAACATATGTTAGCAAGTTGAGTACATTTATTATAAGGAACATTGCTTTTGTGGATCTTGCATGAAAAGAGTTACTTAAGGTACTTGATTCCCCAATCTCCAATTTGGCCATTATCAAGTGCTATAAATATATTCACTGGTTTATCATCATTTCTCTTCTGCCTGCACGCACCTGAAGGAAAGAACAAGGGGAAGCATCAAGCAGGTTTGTGATTTCTCTTTTGCTACATGTTTGTTTATAAATCTGATACCTACCAGATGTTTTAAATGTGTCTCATGTGAATAAAATCGATCAACAAATACAAGATGATTAAAAGTGACCTTTCACAAGATTGCCTGCAAAGGTTGCTATTTTATTGATTTACCCCCTTAGTATCAAAGTGTCTTTCCCTAACTCACTCCCTGCTTTTTCAAAATCTGTAGGGCATAGACCATTTGGAGTGGGGGAGGAGGGAAATTGATCTTGGATTAGTCCTTGCTGTCATTTTCCCAGACAGAAGTATTATCAAAGTATTCAAATATGGTAATCTAGAGAATGAAGGAAATGAATTTTTTTCTGAATGTTATAAGTCCAGGCAGCAGTCTAGGATACACTCCCCTTCACTAGGGTGCTTCTTTTGGAGTGAGATATGTATATATATACATATAATCATTTTTTTGGTAAGAAGAAACCATCTTGCTGTGACAGCTCAAGATCTCCAGCCCACTGAGTGCTGCGGTCTACTCAAGTGACTCAAAAAGAGCCCCACCCCCATCTTTTGGGAAGAAGACAGCGCTCCCAAAAATTCCCCAAATAATTTACGATCAGTTTCCCATGACTTAGATGGAATGCTTCATCAGATTGCAGCAGAGAACTAAACCTAGAGGGAATAAGAGGTGAAAGAAAAATTTCTTGATCCGTGTTAATGAGTACCAGGAAGTAACTAGATTTGAGAGCAAAGCTCTGAAAAACAGAGCCAGGTGGAACCCAGCATTAATGATGTGAAGAGTGTCAGAGGCAGAACCAGCAAGGAGAATCCCAGGTGCCTGGAAAGCAAGAAGGGATACATTTTTTTTCCTATCATTGTCACTTTGTTTCCGTAAAGAAAAGAAGGCATCCACCTACCCAGAGTTGGTCCCTAAGTGGAAGCCAGTGTGGGCCCAGGGATTGTTCTTTTAGCTTTGTACTATTATAATAATTACATTAATCATAATATATCTATGCAATACCAAAGCCGGTTTTGAAAGTTCACTTGGTGTGTTAAGGCTCTGGACTATCCATTTTTGCATTATTTTTATATGTAAAGACACACAAATCAAAACATAAATGCATTCGTCTATGATGGGAGATAGGTACAATAGGATATGCAACATCAGGCACATGTTCTGGGTAGGTAACCTACCCAAGGGATGGCATTAAAGTCCCTTGTCTTATTTGGTAGCATAGAGTTAGAGCCAAGGGCATTGGATATTCCTTGGTGATATTTCCAGAAAAAAAAAAGTAGTTCTTCCCCACCTAAGAAATGTTTTTGACCAAAGAGAGGTTCTAGTCACTAGATTCAGAATAGTCTTTGCCTAGACACTGGAAGAGACAAGCTGACCAATTCTAGACCTTTAGTCCATTTTCTAGATTCCATACAGAGCTCACCATCCTTCTGTTGTGACAATTTTACTTGAAAAAAGTTACACAAAATAAATCATAGCCATTTTAAGCTAGCTTATAGCTGCTTTGGTGATAATTTTAAAGCTTTCATTGTTTCAGGAGCTATCCATTTACTAATTATCTCAGAGGGTCATCTGCCCCCAAATCCAAAGGACAGAGACCATCTTTGATACAAATTCCAGAGCTTCCTGAGAGTGCAATCACCCATCTTAGTTTCATCCTCCGAAACGGAGCTGTTAACAACTAAAAGAGAAGTTTGTAAATGACATGGAGGTGCTTGAACAAGTGTAAACTCTATGGCAATTCTCAGTGAGGGTACAATGATATTGTACTGTTTTTCAATGTTAGCATAGCAGAAAACAAAGACAAAATTAAAGTGTCACTTTTGAGCTTCTGCTCACCAGTCCAAAAACGAGCTTCCTACTCATTTGTCACAATTCAAAAAAACTACCAACCAAATTTTCCACATTTATCATGTTCGCATATACCTACAACATTTACTCTCTGCATACAGCAGACTGAGGTTGTCAAAGAAAACTCACCCTTAGGTTTAAATATGTACAAAACCACTGAAGTCGGTTGATGACTTAGAGAATCACCACACGGAAATTTCTTGCTTCTCTGTGGTCATTGAACATTTGGCAAAAACAACCTTGAAATAAGTCCTGTACTATTACTTAAGTTAGATTCCTTACTTAATGTCTTATATTTCATACACTTAGGTCTTTTATCTTCCAACTAGCTGTCATACCACCCTGTGTAAAGCTATGACAGAATGTGCTCAAGAAATAATTCTTGGATAGAGTAATACAATGGCCCTGACTTCAAGTAGTTTGTGGGAAGAGATAAAACACCAACAAAAAATAGGAAGAGAGGAGAAATATAAAAAGAGAAATAAAAAATTAAAAACATTGCAATAATCTGAGGAAAGTAAGTTAAAGTCCCATTTAATATTATGTAAACTTTCACCTTGTTGTGCTCCATACACAGAATTTATAATCCTGCATAATGAATGCAGAAAGGCTATTGTAATAACAATAGCAACAGTACTGTCTTAGAAAGTAACAAAGTTGTCTTTACCCAAGCAAAATATGCACAAAGTAAAATGCATTTATAATGAGAATTCTTCCTTAGAGAAGAGTAGATCTGGGTCCAGAGTATTGTTAATTAATGTTTGACCCCATTTCAAAGGAACTAATTGACACCATCCAACTGCAGAGTCATTTACTGCCTTTGGGACCACTGAGTTATTGATGGTGGTTCAGATAGGCAGAGTAGACAAGCTTCGGCTCAAGCAGGAGCTAACGTTTTCATCTTTTAGCTCAGAGCTTAGAATCTCCTAAGTCCTTCCTCATGGGATTTTCTTTGTGTTACAAACTGAGAGTAACCCAAGTGTAGATGAGTTCAACACAGCAGCCAACATCCGCCTCTGGGTGCCTGACACTCTCACCTTGACTGTAGACTGGGCCATACACAGAGAGGCTTTTCTTTCTGCAAAATTGATTAAGATGTCAAACACATTTATAGAACCCTTAGTTAACTATATTCCCGGCTTTGGAATGTTCTTGTTAAAAAGGGATTTTGTCTTTCTACACTGAGGTTAGGGTATGTTTAAACAAAATTTGCCTACGATATCTTGGGCTAAGGAAAAATGTCACGTTGTTTGTGACAGATCCAAAAATTTTCTTCAGAAACACAATGGCCAGGCACAGTAGCTCACGCCTATAATCCCAGCACTTTGGAAGGCCAAGGAGAGTGGATCACCTGAGGTCAGGAGTTCGAGACCAGCCTGGCCAACATGTTGTGAAACCCCGTCTCTGTTTTTTAAATGCAAAAATTAGTTGGGCGTGGTACTGCATGTCTATAGTCCCAGCTACTTGGGAAGCTGAGGTAGGAGAATCACTTGAACCTGGGAGGCAGAGGTTTCAGTGAGCTGAGATCACACCACTGCACTCCAGCCTGGACGACAGATCAAGACTCCATCTCAAAAAAAATTTAAAAAAAAAAAAAAAATACAAGCCATCATTCTGAAGAAGAGTTTTTTAAATATAGTTCAACTGAACAATAGTGAAAATACTGTTTCATCGGTTCTCTTTGGTACAGTCAGGTACAAATTACTGTTAGTATCAACTGAACCTGCTGTTTTTTCCTCTACTCCAATCATAAAATACTTCTTTAGCATCATTTAATCACTCATTTCTTTTCCTCTGAATTCCCACTAAAACAGTACTAATCTCATATATATGGTGGTAAATGTGTTTACTGATTTCATTCTATTAAAAAATTAGTTGGAAAAGTTATTTTTTTAAACGGGATAGGTTTTTTTTCTGTTTTGACATAAATTGTCATTTTTCAGAGAACTGAATTTACCTGTGAACCCATCTGGCCAGAATAAGCCAATATTCTCACCTTGAGGTTTTATGTTGTTCTCCCTTCCTCCTTGACCAGATTATCAAATAGTAGTTGGTTAGTCATCACTTTGATACAAAAAGACTTTTCCTTCTATCTCTCTAAGTTTTATTGCTACAAAAACAGATTATACTATCTGAGGTTTCGAGATTATCTATACATCTTGCTGCCTCTAGTTACTCTGTCTTCTTAATCAACAATGGTTGGCTATATGCCTGCTTGATACTTAAGCTTCCTTAATGGCAATTTTAAAAGCATTGCTAGAACCCTTTCAGATTTCTTAGACAGTTAACAAAAGTTGCTTTACCAGGTAAAGTCTCAACTGTGAGACTGTTGTAAAGATGCATGTCTTAAATGTTAAGGCACAAATGATATTTTTGTATTACATTACACTCTTGTGCTGTGAGCCACTGAGTGCTTTTCCTGAACCACTCTTGTGTGGTTGGCTTTTGGGGGTGGGTTCTGAGGCTGTGTGTGGCTCTTGGAGAGAACTCTAGAACCCTGGTGGAAGACTGTGTGCTCTTATATTTCTTCTGCATTTATTTTCCATTATTTCAATTTTCTTTCTTCTGTGTGCAATGAATGATCTGCATGTGTTGTTAAACTAAACTCAGTAAGACTAGACTTTGTTTTTTTCCAACATAGTCAACTTGTATCCTTATTGGCAAAATGTTCCATTGTTTCAAAAACAATCTTTCCAAAATGGTCTCTCCTTCTGTTCACATTTATTGATAGAGGAAATGGATTTAGTCTTCTAACAACACATCATAGGACTTAAAATAAGAAACGTGCTTTTCTTTCCTTCTTACAAACCAGCAATCTAGAATCTTTTCTTCTGTTTTGTTGAACATATATTCTTTCTGACAATTGGTTACCTATATCAACTATAAATGCAGATGTTTCACACAAACCAAGAACTTATGTTTTTAAATTTCAACAATTAATGTTATGAATTTATTGATTTCTGTAAATATTTATTCTTTGAAGTTCTAAAATATGTTATTACTCAATCACGTATACTATGTTTTATTGATACTTATTACAGGGGTAGCTATATTCTAAAGAATGTATTCCTACATGCTAACACAGAGACTATCATCATTTGTATGTAATGCCTAGTTCAAATTCAATTTATCAACCTAACCGTTAAGATCACTGGATATCTTTCAAGCAGCACAATTAAACAACATAGTACTCTCTGCTTAGCCTGTGTACTTTTATATTAAAAACAATAAAGCCAAATGGCTTTGTTTTTATAAAAGAAAGAATCCCTAAGCACTTTCCTATTCGTGAAATGCTTAGTAATGTGCTGCTCTATTTCCCTCACTCCTAGTAAGTTCTGTAGTAATAAGCAGAAGCTCTTCAGAATGTACACCTCACGGAAGCAGAGGTACCCAGCATCCGGGCTATTGACATGAGATTTGAGAATGCCAACTAACCTCAGGTGCATGACCAGGTTACACCGCCACCCCACCTGAGCCCTGTTCAGAGACTCACTCGTTCTAGGGACTTCTTGAATGAGATTTTCAACCCGCTTGTAATTTTCCGTGTTGCCTGTTGCCTGCTTTGATACTCTCCACCGCTGGGACAAATAGTCGGCGTCCCGCGTAGAACTGGCAGTCAGCCCTTTGGCGCCTCCTTGTGGTTGGACAACTGCTGAGCTGCTGCACGCACTGAATTGTTATGGCTCAGTTGCCATATTGTGCCTGAGGCGAGAATTTGTAGAATGCTTATCCCATGAAGGGCTAAAACCCTAATTAAGTATAACAATAACTACAGCCTTCTAAGTCCCAGAGGATTACTGTGGGGTTATGATGATGCCACACAGTTCCCTGGCAGGGAACAGCTGGTAGTAGACTGCATGCTAGGCCATTTGAATAACCTGTACATCTGATTCCCAGAGACGGGAGAATTCTCTCTTGCAGGGTGACAGTACAGGCTCTGCTGAGCATGGTCCTCAACTGTAAATGTGGGACTGTACACTAAGAGAGATGCTCCAATCAGTGACCACAGCAATTTTTTGTTACTTTCTGCAAAGCAAGATCTCCTTGTTAGTCTCCTGGGGATTATCCTTGGCATTCTTCCTAAAAGTACTGTTACATAAATCTTCTTCAAAAATCATATTCATAGATGTCACCCAAAAAACCAGGAAAATAATGAAAACTTTAGTGTACCAGTGAAGAGTCTATATTTTTAATCAATTCAATGTGTGTTTTCAGTAACAGTCACCTAATCAGCTTAATACTCATGTAATCAAGACGCTCTGTTGATTTTCAAAGGGAAACAAAGTAGAAAAACAATAAAGTGAGCTTTTTGTAAGAGGACACAAGAACAGATCTTTGCCTTGGAAAAGAAAATTTTGTCTGGTTAAAAAGTTCTTGATTAGAATCTTATTCTTAACTTTCATATAATTATATCAAAAGAGAAAGTGAAAACATTACATTTTTTCTAATTTAGCATGTAATATGCCGAGTTTATTTTTAAATAATCCTCAGAAATCTTTAAAATAAAAGACATTAGCAAATATCCATGTAGTTGAGAAGAACGAAAGGGAAATGTTACTTAGAATTTATTTTTCTCAACTTTAAATGTTTTAAATGGTACTAAGATTTAGAGAATATTATTCCTACTTTCCAATTTATTCATAAGGTAATATCAAAATGTTTCATAGAGGCAATTTTTAAAAATATTTTTATAGGAATGATTTTTAAAATACGTTTATTATAAATAAATCGTGGTGGATTTAATGCTAATACTTTCATTTTGGATGTTTTTACTTTTTTAATAATTGAATTTTTTTTATTTTTCATATTAAATGTTTTTATGATGTCTTATCCATTTCTTTATTTAGTTGGCATAGAAAAGAGATATATCTTGAAAGTCTGAGAAAATAATTTTTCTCAAAAGCCAACCTTTTATAGTAATTAGCATCTGTTAGTTCTAGAAAAGGTAATAGATAAAATCGAATATAGTGAGGACCAATTGTAATGATACCTATGTCAACTTGAGCTATTCATTAATCTAAATAAAGGTGCAGAAGTGAGCATATGCTTCCTGAACTAGATCATTGTAAATTTAAATTATGGAACAGATGTGTTGAAACTAAAAAGAGATTTGAAACTTTTACAATTTAAAAAAAAAAGCTTGAGAAAAGTAGACATTTTTGGGCACTATCCCTTTGACAGATTTGTTTAAATAATTGAAGGCTTTGGGATGACATGGAAAACCTAGCCTGAGAATTAAAAGATGCAGATTTATGATGTTATTGTTGCTCTTGTTTAATGTAATCTATCATTTAATCACACATGTGTCAAGTACAGATAAACCCTTCCACTGTTGGGATTGTCGGAAAGAACTCTTGAACCCACCTAACCTCATCACCAGACTGCCCCGCCTGTTCTTTGCATGTGCCTTCAGCAAGTCATGCTGGACTTAGCTGTGTCTGCATTTCAGAGGGGAGCTGTCAGTTGCATGGTCAACTTGTTTATTGTTTCCAGAACTCCCTGACCACCAGATCATGATTTGATTTGTTTTCATGTAAACACACATAAAACGTGGTGCCCTTTTAGAATATCGTTTGTTAAGCAACTAGGCATGGAAAAATAAATGTTACTGTTTCTTGTTAGCTACAAAACACATATCCACTAAACACATTTGCTGTTGGCATGCTGCAGTTGGGGACAGTGGACATTGCGGTAAGTGGAAAAAACAAGGCCTCCACTTCGTCTCAAATAAGCCTTATCCATGAGAACGCTGCTTTCATACCCTACAAAGGCCGCGGCATGACTCAGAGTAGCTGCTCTGAGAGACTTCCCTCAGACCCGTTGCCCTTGATTTCTTCAGGCCCTGCAGAGTCTTGGGCCTCTCACATTGATGACAGTATCACCTTCTAATGAATGGCATAATTACACTATAAAGGAAACAAGAAAAAAAAAAAAACCAGAATGGGTACACAAAGCTTCTTACAGTTCATTTGATTTCCATAAGAATCCCTCAGCTGTGTTGCTATGTTTATCTCCATGTTAGAGATGAGGACCCTAGCCCCATGTCTCTAATCCCAACCTGCCCTTCCTAGCATATCACAGCATATCTCTTGATTAGGAATGTGTGAAGATGCACTTTGGATTTTATGATTGTTGTTAATGCTTCTTTTATCAGCCCACAACAATTCAATCTTAGCCAGCATCAGAGAACTGAATGCCTGAACAAATATAATTTACCAGTAGCTGCCACAGCAAATCAATAACCTGTTAACTAGCAGGAAATTGTGTTAGTGAACATAACATCTCATTCTGTTCATCAGTCATCACATTCATTATATGTTGGGGCTGTTCTATCTTGTGTGGTTTTCATCTCACAAGAATGAATGTAAGCATAAAAGAAATCTAATGTTAAGTGTTGTATGTTTAATATTATGTATGTGGTGCTACCAACTGCTATGAGATTGCATGAATTTATGGATATCATAATCTTGCCTGGAATATAAAATGCATGCCAAATGTAGGTATATATGTAACTGTCATCCCTGTTTACCTGTAGAAATGTCTAGAAATTACAAAGAGATATGCTCCCAAACAAAATATAATTTTTTTAATCTCAGAAGTTGAGGTTAAAGCTGAAATTACCCAACTGTTTTTCAAGTGAATTCCAAAACAGTTCTTGGTTCTCTACGGTGTAATTGTGTACAGACTGCTGTATGACCTCAGTCCTTTCTACAATGAATCCAAGAAGGATGTATGTACCTGTAGAATGAGATTGATCTCAAATGAATGCAAATATAGAGATTAGATAAAGCTCAAATCTTAAATAAGGGAAAAATAATTGCTATGCTCCTACATGCTGAAAACATCTTGTCTATTGAAATATATGACCACATGAGCTTCATCAAATTATTTACCCAAGCAAAGTGGAAGAAATTGCTTAAAATGGAATAATCATGCCTCTGTTCTCCACAGTCAGAAGCTGAGTTTTAAGGAGCGAGTGCGCATGGCTAGCCCCAGGGGCCAGAGTATTAAGAGCCGACAAGCCTCAGTAGGTGACAGGAGGTCCCCAAGCACTGACATCACAGCCGAGGGCAGCCCCACCAAAGTGCAGAAGAGCTGGAGCTTCAACGACCGAACCCGCTTCCGGCCCTCGCTGCGCCTCAAAAGTTCTCAGCCAAAACCAGTGATAGATGGTAAGCCCTGTTTTTCCATAACCATTTTTAATTCAATAGTGAGTGAGATTATGAAGTAATTAATTCTCCATAGTGCCACTTGAAGATAGAAGAAAACAACCCCAGGGAAAGAATTGTTTGTTTGTTTTATTGGAAATTTATTCGTTGCCTTGGGCAAATGTACAGAACATAAGTTTACTTTTGGAAACCACTTTGGCAGCTAAATTTACATTTCAAAGAAGCCGACAAAATGTTGTTAATTCTTCACTTGTATCTACAAGTGTATTTATCAGATAAGGGCCACATTAAGATCAATGGGACTGTCATTCTGATGTATATGTGATGTCTGACCAGCAAAGGTCCAAGACCCAGGAACCACCAGGTGCTCTGTGAATATCTTGAAACACAGTAAGAAGGGTGATCATTTCTGGTCAACAATGAAGGTGCTCTTTCCCTCTCTCATACACTCCATCTACCAGCAAATCAGACCACTACTTATCTTCCTTAGAGAGGCTCCTGCTGAAAGTTATTTCAAAGTCTTCCAATGATAAGTAAAATTCAAGTTCTTCTCCCAAGAGGAGTTAACCTATTTAATTTATCATATTATGTGCAGACATTCACTTGCCAACACATTTTATTGAGTGCCACATAATTTTCATGTTTATAAAATAAAATATTTTATTTTTCATTTAAGATAAGCTTGGCTTTCCTTTTAAGTAGGCCCCCTGGGATCTCTTATACTGGGCAAGGAACCAAAATCAAATACCATCTCCCATTAATGCATAAAAACTGCAAAGGCTATCAGTCCTTCTGTTCTCTTTCCCTAAAATAACGTGTATTTTCCCAGGCCCTGAAAGCTCGAGGAATAAAATTAACAACCAGGGGTCATAATCACAATGATCTCAGGCTCCCTGCAGTGAAATCCCTGGAACCTCATTCCACGGGTCCCTCTCAGCTTACTCAGAGGTCCTCAGGGATATCTCTTCCACGCTCAAGTGAGCAACACAAGCCCCCACTTCACGCTTCACTCCACACCCCTGTGGGTGCCATGCTCTTCAGGACGACCCCTAGTGGCTGCACTGACGTGGCTACTCCTGGCAGAGCTTGCAGGTCCCATATGGGCGCAGGACGACTGATCCTGCCATGCTTCTTCGCAGCCTGTCCTGTGCTAAGGGAGGAAAAACCTCCGCCACCAACACGGGACGCTCCTCCATCGAGCCACTTGCAGGATCTGAGTCACTTGTGGCACAGCTTTTCAGTGTCCTCTAGTTTCCTCACTCCCCTCCTAGGATTTTGGCTGAAAGCCCTTGAGCAGCTGAGTCAAGAGTTACCAGTGACAGGGCTTTATGTTGCACTCAAAATAGACTTGCTGAATATAAATGGCTACATCCTTTCTGGAGGGCAATTTGGCAAAATATATTAAAAGTCTTTACATATGTCTAAGTCTAGACACATCCCACCTACCAATTCTATTTCTAGGACATAATAGATACAATGAAACAATATCAGACATTAGAAATGATGCCCTAAATTAGAAATTATTGACACAGAAAGATAACAAAAAATAAATCATTCCATTTATATATATTATATAAATTCATGTATCTATAGAAAAAAGTATGGAAAGACTTACAAGAATGTATGAACAGTTACCTTTGAGTGGTGAGATCACAGTTATATTTTGTTTCTTCATTTTTTAATCTGTTTTTCCTATTATTTCTACAATGAACAAGTAAAGCTCTTGTAATAAGAAAGCAATAGAGAATTTTCTTTAAAAAAAAAAAAAAAAGCCCTTAGTTTATAAAAACAAAATGATAGGAAAAAAAAAAGAAAAAAAACTAGCCCTTCCTTTCACACACTGCCCTCTCCCCTGCCCCTACTCTAGGGACCCTTGCACTGACTGTTACTCATCTAACGTCTCTCCTTAAGCTGATTTCCGTCCAAGTGGTAGAAGGAGCAACTTGTCTTAATGATAGGAACCGGTCTTCATTGAGTGCAGGCATGGACTATGTAATGATGTTTAACATATTCTACTACAAATGGAACTTGTATTAGTTTGCTCAAGCTGCTATAACAAAGTACTAGATGCCATGCCTTATACAACAAAAATTCATTTTCTCACAGTCTAGAGGCTAGAAGCCCAAGTTTAAGGTGTCAGCAGGGTTGGTTCCTTCTGAAGGCTTTCTTCTGGGCTTGTAGATGGTCTTCTCCCTGAGTCTTTACATAGACTTTTCTCTGTACCCAGCCATGTGCAAATTTCCTCTACTTATAAGGATACCAGTCATATTAGATTAGGAACCACTCTAATAACCTCATTTTAGTTTAATCACATCTCTAAAGACCCTCTCTCCAAACAGCCACATTCAGAGGTACTAGGGGTTAGGACCGTAACATATGAATTTTGGAGGGACACAATTCAGTCCATAGACAATGCTCATGCTCACCCATATCACAGCATCCCTGGCAAACTGAGATGTGTCCCTATCTTCATCTCTGGCCCTGGTTTCACACTGTATTAGAAATCACACATTACATATTGCAACAGATCCATATTCTTCTAACATGGGCTTCAAAAAGGCATTCAGCTTTGTAATGTAAGGTCCTTACTGTTTGAGTATATTTAAATATAAAATTCATAGAATCTGGATTTTTAATTTGGAAAACAAATTCTCCTTGTACTGTTTGGCCAGAGGAAAAGAATTTTTTAGAGACTCTAGAGTCACCACTATCTATCATAATATTTTCAGTATCTACAAAGATGTCTCAGAGGTCAGACAGAAACAGAAGTCCTATTCTCTACCAAATCACAGATTGGAAAGGTCTCCTGTCGTCTATTTTCTAGGTTATTTCATACGATTACAGTTTTGTTTGTTTACAAAAGAATTGCTTCTCCCTTGTTGATGCCCATCTCAATTAATTCTGAGTTTCCCAAGTGACCAGAGGACCAATTGCTGTTCTGTTGAAGTTACTTTGTTGGCTGCCCACCTGCAAGAGATAGGAGCTCCTGCCTCCTCATTTAATCCAATAGTCCAGAATCTTTACCTCTGATTGAATTCAATGTTGGGTCTTGGGAAACTGGAAGTTCTTTTTTACAGGAAAAAAAAATTAAGTAGCTGTCAAATAAATGTAGGCTTCAGTTATACATCTTTACTTATAGTGCCTCTTTAGGTTTTAAGTATTTCTAATATCTACTTACTACCATAGAAAATAATATATAACACTTACAGCCAGCTTTCAATTATTCCATGTCTATTTGCCCATTCACTTCTGGGACTGTTTTCTTCTCCTCTGCTCTCCTCACATGTTTTAGGCATTCCATTGCCCATTAACATGCTCAGGAGAATAGATAAATAAAAGAAAGAATAATGAAAACTCAGATCAACCTTTAATAACTAAAAGTTACATTTGGAAAATAATAGGCCTGCAATTGAAAGACAGTATAATAGAGAAACAAAAAATATTTAGGATTAATCTGTAAATTTTAATAATTCCTGACAAATCTGATACCCTTTACTACAGATGGTAGTGTTTTCATAATTTAATGACTCTTTAAAAAGGTTATTAAATATCCATGGCATTTTTCTCTTGCTATTATTTTTAATAAGATTAACATGTTACACTTAAAAAGGGCACAGTTGTCTCTCACTGTCCCATACTTGTGTGTACCAGAAAAGTAGAAAGTAGCAGGCAGGTGCTGAAGCCACAAATGACAAAGAAAGTAAACTCTAAAGAACTGATGTGGTGTTGTCATACCAAATTTATTTTGACCTCTATGATATGAATCGTATTTTTAGCTGAAAAATTCTATAATGAAAGATAGAAGTACTCTATTCATCAATGTATGTAACCCTCTTCATACAATTTTAGAAATTGGGTAATATAGAAATATTTTTGTCAAGTATATGAGTAATAATAATGATAAAACTAACATGTATTGAATTCTTCCCAGTGGCATGTGTTGTTCTAAATTCTTTAACTCTATTATCTTATTTAATTCTGTCAATACCCCTGCGGAGTAGTTGTGGTGTTATCCCCATTTTATGGATGAGGAAACTAAGAGTTGAAGCTAAGTAACTTGCCCAAGGTCTAGCAGGTATAAGTAAAGGAGCCACAATGCACATGCAGGCAACTGAATTTCACAGTCCTCCTACAAACGTATTCTAAGATGTTCTCCTAGATGTTATACCAATTTCCCTTTAAGCATCTTTCATTTCTTCTCCTCCCCCAACCCCCACCACCCACTTCTTGCCTTTGCTCTTCCAACTTCAATCAGTCAGATTCCCCTTCCCATATAAGCCACTTGACCCTGCCACTATCCCAGCTTTCTCCCAGCCTCAGCTGCCAAACCTCTCAACTACATCATCTCAAGGCAGCCAGAGCTAGAAGATTAGGCAAATTGGGGAAATGGCCTTTCAATGACCGTTCTCTGTTTTGATCAGGTATCTGGGAAGAGACTCAGAATGACAGTCATACTGGTCTGTGTCTATTTTCCGTGGGAGGGAGGCCAATGGTAGGGTCATCTGAGGCCTGTTTCAAGACGCAAAAGATAGTGTCAGAAGATGCACAGGTGTTGCCAAGAGACAAGCAAGTGGAAGGTGGCAGATTGCAAGTAAGAAATGTAACAAGCAGCCAAAATCCACAAGAATGATACAAAGGTAGAGCTAGGAGAAAATCTTCAGATTTCTGGTGACTAGTTTTCTGCGAGGGAGTCCTAAACTTACTGAACCCCACTGCATTTGGGAGTGCCTTGCGGAATTGCAATCAAAGAGTACAATAACCTGGACAGTGAAGGAGAAGGATGTAGCTTTAGGGAACTCCACCTTACAGTGCTTGATATTAGCTAAACACAACATTCTGTAGTAATTAGCATGTTCCTTCCGGAAGTTGTAATAGATTTAAAAATCTGTCTCACATACTTGTATAACCGTGCATGTTTTAACAAATTTAACATTGTTTCTGCTTAAGGAGAAATTGCCATTCCTGCTGAGCAATCCTCAGTGCTCATGTTAGCTGCCATGGAAGGTACGTCCTCATCAGGTGTTTATGGGAAAGACTGGCACAGCCTGGGTCCTGGAGATGTTTAGGGTTCACCGGGGGGGATCTGGGTGAGATGAAGATGTGGAATATCTTCCGATTGTGGGAGTCCCTCAAGGCTAGTCCCTTTGTTCCAGGCACTGATGGTAATTCCTCTCTCTTCACTACCCTTCATATTCCTTTCTCCTCTCAGCCACTGTACCAATTAGGATGCATTTAGCAGCAGGGCACAAAAGAAGCAGATTCAACTACCTTAAACTATAATGCAATTTATAATACATAGAAGGAGGCTCAGAGATAAGACAGCTCTCCACAAGCCTCAGGGCTCTGGCTTCATTTCTCTGATTCTCTGAGTCTTCTTTTGACTTTTTCCATCTGTCTGCCTGCCTCCTCCTCAGGCTGGAAGCAAAATGGCTACAGCAGTTGCAACATCTTCTCTAGATGCAACACTTTCAGAGGCAGAAAGAGGCCATCTTATGTTTGCATCTCTTCTTAAAATTGAGGAAAACTGTCCATTCACATATATTTTGCAGAATCCTCATGCCTAAAACAATCACTAGCATGGAGGATGGGGCCACCATCATTGGCTGTCACCAGTCAGGACCCAGCAGCTGGATCTCGGCCAGACTCCCCTAAAGCACATGATCAAGTGTGAGGGGAAGTAACTGGATAAATTTAAGGATTCAGTTTGGGGGACTGGATTTGGGGAAAGCAGCTTCCCATAGTGTAATATTTGATATAGCCAAGAAACCTCTTCCACTTTGGGTTGAGGTAAGGAGGCAGCATGTCCTTAACCATGGTACTTTCTTTCAAATATTCTGTCTATATGTCATTTCTGTTCCTCTAAATGTCTGGGCTTTTAAAAACATAAAAGCCAGATTTATACTTTTTTTTTTTTCACTTTTCTCTCATCACGTCATTTCCATGAGACAGCAAGCATAGACTAGAGTGTCTCCTTGAATTTCAAATGAAAGGCAAAGTGGGTAAAGGAACAATTAGCAAAAATAAATAAATTAGTATTTCAATCATATAATCCTTCCTCACATACAGTCAGCCCATAAATGTTCTATCACCACCACCACTGAGGGAAAACCGGTACAGTTCTCTTCCTCTCCACCTCCTCAGCAGCTTCCTGACACCTCGCTCCTCAAGCTGTTTCTCTTGGTGACTCCTTCTTCCTTCTGAAGTTAATAACTAACCCAGTCTCACCTAAAAATAGCAAAAAAGTAGAAATACACCATGTGGGGTGCCAGAACCCTCAAGTCTTCTTAAAGATAGTTAACTCATCCTCTCTTCTTTTAACCTCTACCTAGGTTCTAGGCCCACCAGTCTACCACAACCCTTGTTTGAGAATGTCAAGATCAGTGAAAACAGTGAGAAAAAGGCAGCATTTTAATGCAGTAGTTTTGACAACTATCGTGAACAGTCTCTTGTATCTATAATGGCCTATTTTCTTCCAAGCAGTATAAATCACAGACTATCAGTATTTTATATTTGACTAATTTATGCACACGGGCTTTCATCTTACACTAATCCTCTCTTATGCTTATTTTCCAATGGCATCTTCCTCCTTCATGTTTTTCTCAGTCTCTCCAGTTGACATTTTTGGTGTTTCCACAAAATGCCAAGCACCACGCTGCACTTAGCATTTTTCCTGACTTTCCATAATGATGGCCCAACTTCAGCCAGGCCTTGATTATAATTTTCCACATGATGCTTCCTGGCACTTTCTGAAATTGCCTGATAATGACTCTGCATTGTGTTGACAGAAATAATTCTTGTTAAAGCAGTATCCTATTAAGGCTTCCACTTAACCTGTTTGTGTAGATTTCTGGCCTGGGATTCTGACTGAGTAGGGCACCCATTCCTGTCAGCCTCTATTTGTAAAAAAACTGGAGGGTTTTCTTTAATGTTAAGAACAAAAGGATTTATCGAGAATGATTGGATCTAAACTCTAGAAATTTATTCTCCGTATTTAACTCTATATTCAGCGTAGTTGTTGGAGTAATTCTATGCAAAAGCCTACAAAGGGTATTCAGTCGAATTCTAAAACGCACTTTCAGTTCTTCCTTAACTTATTAGTAAAAACCATGACCTGAAGAAATTGTCTCAATCCTGATCCATACGTGGCTTTTTTCTTTAGTTGTCCGAGTTCTTTATTCAGTTCTTCAGGCATCTTCATTCAAAGACGTATCCTAGTCCTCTGCTAGGGCCACTGGGGACCGTGTTAGAGGCTGGCTACCACAAATGCCTTTAAATAGATTATGTCTTTCAAATTGCAGATTTCAACCAGTCCCTATTGTCTTTCCAGAAACCCAAACCAAAAGGATGGGGGATTCCTTTCAACCTCTCTGTTACCTACCTGCCTTTAACGGCATGGGTTTATAACTTCTAGTCTAACCATTTCATGCCCAGTATCCTTTGTATTATATCTCAAAAACAAAAAAATCCTGGCGTCAACCTATAGCTATGCAACGTCTTATGTATTCTTGTCCCCTTAAGATCTGCTTCTCCTATTGGGTGGAGAGTGACCTCTCAATCTCTGGTTTCAGACCCCAAGTGACTACGTTATTTCTAGGATTTCTGAGAATAGTTGTGTCTTTGTTTGGGCTTCTATAAAAAACATACCATAAACTAGGCAGCCTATAAATTTACTTCTCACAGTTCTGGAGGCTGGAAGTCCAAGATGATGGTGCTGGCAGATTCCGTGCCTAGAGAGGGCCCACTTCCACATGAAGGAAAAGGGAGAGGAACCTCTTGGGTCTCTTTTATGAGAGCACTAATCCCATTCATTAGGGCCCTGCCCTCATAGCCTAACCGTCTCCCAGAGACCCCACCTCCTAATACCATCACTTTGAGGGTTAGGGATTTAACATATAAATTCTGGGGGGACACAAACATTCAGACCATAACTGGTTGCTTCTTCCATTACTTTTTGTGAAATGCTTGTTCTTAGTTTTTGTGACGGAGAAATACTTTTCTATTTTGATTTGACTGAAGTTCCGCCTGGCTTTCTACTCTAACCCAAGTGCTCTTTGTATTATAAAATAGGATTTCTGTCGGATTTCTCTAGGTTCTGTCCCAATGTTTGTTGTTACTTACAGTGTTAAGAAAAATTATATTCTGTTTCCATTGGTGGATAAAATAGCTCCCTGCTTGAGCTCTGAATGGATTTCATCTCCTCCCCTCCAGCAGAAACTTAGCTGCCAAATGACCTTCAAGTGCCACGTTAACCATATCTTTTGGCTTCTGTAGATCTAGGTTTCATTGAGAAACCCAGGGTTATAAACTGGAACTGTATATGTTGTTTCATCAACAAAGTGTGTGTGCATGTGCACATTGATAATTTAAAATGAATCCGAATGCTATATTAGTTATCTATTGTTATATAGCAAATTACCCTCAATTTAGTGGTTTGAAATAACATATAATCTCACAGTTTCTATGGTCAGGTATCCAGAGGCAGTTTAGCTGAATGGTTCTGACTCAAAGTCTCTTATGAGGTTGCAGTCAAGCTCTTGACTGGAGAGGCTGGGAGAGAACCCATTTCCAAGCTCAACCGAGCATTTGCTAGCAGGCCTTATTTCCTTGCCACATCATTCACACCCTAGGTTGCCTGAATGACTGCATGACATGCAGCTGACCTCCCCCAGAGAGAACAAAGAGAGTACGCAGACAGAAGCTGCAGTCTTTTATGACCTAAGCTCAGAAGTATTATGCCATCACTTCTTTCATGTGCAAGTGGTCACATGGACCAACCCTGTACAGTGTAGGCGGGAACTATACAGGAGGGTAATACCAGGGGATGAGGGCCACTGGGGACCATGTTAGAGGCTGGCTACCACAAATGCCTTTAAACAGATTATGTCTTTTAAATTGCAGATTTCAACCAGTCCCTATTGTCTTTCCAGGAACCCAAACCACCAATTCCCCATTCCTTTAAACCTCTCTGTTACCTACCTGCCTTTAATGGCATGGGTTTACAACTTCTAGTCTAACCATTTCATGCCCGGTATCCTTTGTATTATATCTCAAAAACAAAAAAATCCTGGCCTCAACCTATAGCTACGCAATTATATTCCACTCTTAGTGCAGACTTTCAAAAGTAATATTAACAAAATATTGAGTATGTGATTACTGCAGCAACAAGTTACATAAAATGAGGAGGCCGGGTGCGGTGGTTTACGCCTGTAATCCTAGCACTTTGGGAGGCCGAGGGGGATGGATCACCTGAGGTGAGTAGTTCGAGACCAGCCTGATCAACATGATGAAACCCCATCTCTACTAAAAATACAAAAATTAGCCAGGCGTGGTGACAGACACCTGTAATCCCAGCTACTCAGGAGGCTGAGGCAGGAGAATCACTTGAATCCAGGAACGGGAGGTTGCAGTGAGCTGAGATCGTGCCTTCGCACTCCAGCCTGGGTGACAAGAGCAAGACTCCATCTCAAAAATAAACAAACAAATAAATAAATAAATAAATAGATAAATAAATTGAGGGAGCAGGACACCAACTAGTCAGTTGCAAAACCAAAGTGTCCTAACTTCTAACCCAGCTCTCTTTCTTGTACAATGTTTGGCCCCTCTTCAGCTTTTCAAGAGGTTGAAGATATGTTCTTGGTTGCTTCAAAGGACAGAAACAGAACTAAAAGGTGTGTGATACCAATATTTAGTTCAATATAATGACAGCTTAGCAATTAGAGACTCCACAGCAATCGAGTGGATTCCATAATTGGAAACATTCAAATCAAAGTTGGATGATCAACAGTCAGGAATTTCTGGAAGCTTAAGGAGATCAAACCAGACAACCTCTAAGAAATTTTCTTCCAAACCTGAGTTTCTATAACCTGCTCTTCTGGACCAATGCAAAGTAACTTCCTTAGCCATTAACTCGTATCCTCACTAGCAATTCCAAACTAAGAAAGGAAGAGGAAAGCAAGGATTGGCTGAGGAATGCCTGGAGTGAATTTTCTGTCCTTACCCTAGTTTCATGACTCTTTGAGACAGAGAAAAGTGCTACCCGCTGCTTCTTGCCGCTCATTCCTCCCACTCTTTCTCTTCCCTTTTCACTGCCAGCCATAGTCCTTTCTGTCCTAAGAAGTGCATCAGGTGTGTGCCACCCACCATTGTGAAGTTTATGTGTGTGCTCCATAGTGGCTCATTCTTAAAACTTGGATAAGCCCTCCACTGGATTTCAATTCAAATCAGAAAGTATTTGAGGGCTGCTACTCAGAGCTAGCATGTTTCTGGGCATTTAGAAGGCAGGGAGGAGGCGTGACAACTGTCACCTCAAAGAACTTGCTGTTTGTCTGTAAGTTTTACCACCCCAGCCCACCCCAGTTACAGTATTGATTGGCACTGAGGGGAACAAAAGGCATCTTCCTCATTCTTCAGACTTCACGGTTTGCAGAAAGAATCTGTGGGTGATGTCCAAAATTCGCACAAAATAAGCACAAAGTTAACCATTACACACATCACAGAATTTAGCCCATATTTAAGAGAAACACTTTTCAGCTGCATGGTGATTTTTCCTTCATATATCTCCAATTATTTCCTTCAAAGGCACACTTAGTTGTCTGCTGCACAAAGAGAAACCAATATGACACAACTTTAAAATTATATTTAATCGCTTTCGTGGTGTGCTCTACTTGGTAAAGAAGGGGGAAAAAAAGGTTAAGTAAAGGCCAGAATCCTTTTTCTGCAATGGATGACTGACGTGGGAAAGAGATGAGTTACCCAGGCTTTGCTTTTTGCTACCTGCAGTATAAAACTCCCTGACATTGTCCCAAATTCCTTTTACAGGTATTTTATTTTCAACATCTAGTTTTGTTCAGCTTTTCTTCCCTTGCCATCTTTTTCTTATTTTGCCATGTATAATGCATAACAACAGTTTCTGAACTCCAAAAACATAGAAACCTCAGAATAATATTGCCTGGGAAAAATTAATCTCTGTACCTCCAGCTACCAAGAATCATTTGCACATGAAACCCTGAGATTTGCAACTTTCATTAATCTAATGCAGTAGCAGTTCTTATACCACATCATTCTATTGGAATTGATGACTAATCACTCCCAAAACTCTTTTGAAACTATTGTTTTGAAACTATTGTTCCCATAATTTTGTCTTTTGGTTGAAAAATGTCATGACCCCATATCTTCTTACATTTGTATGTTATCTGTTGCATAGCTAATCCCTCTCCCTCAGATTTAGTGGCTTAAAACAGCAACCATTTGTTTAGCCCACAATTCTGTTAGGCAGTTCTTCTGGTCTTAAATGAACCGACTCATACTCTGTGTTCAGCTGCTGTATTAACTGGTGCTGACTGGACTAAGGGGGCCTCAGTTAGGATTACTCCTCTCTGCTCATGTGGTCTTTCATCCTCCAGCAGACTGGGCTGGTTCACATGGTGGTGGTGGGCGCCCAAGAGCAGTACATTGATATCTGAAAGGCCTCTTGAAGTTCAGGCTCAACCTATCACAGTATAATGTCCACTATGTCCTGTTGGTCAAAGCAAATGACAAGGACAGCCCAAATGCAAGAGATGGAGAAAGAGATTCCACCTCTTCATGTGAGAAGCTGCAAGTGTTGTGGCTAGTGTTGCAATCTACCATCCCAGACATTTAAAGCTTATTTTCAACATCCTGTGGGTTCTATGAAGACACTGTCAGTGTCTGATTGACTTTTTTATTTCTCCCTGTAGTATCCTTCACTCACAGAGCCTAAGAAAGAAAAGGAAAATAGCATTGTTAGCATCTAATGTATCGAGGCATTGGCTAGACATTTTCTATGAATTGGTTCATTTAATACACACATAGTCATTTTGCAGATAAGGAAACTGAGACTCAGAAAATGTAAATCACTTGCCCACATAATTCAGTCTAAATGCCAAAGTTGGGGTTTGAAGTTGCACTTAGGTCTAAGTTCAAAGCTTTCTATGTTCTACCATGCTTGCTGCTTAGCATGTTTTCTTTTGTATAATTCATACTGCTAATGAAACAGTGTAAGCCAGCTGTATGTTTGCTGTTAGTGAAATGTGAAATGATTTGTCTTCTTTTTCAGTAAATATGGCAAGTCTGCTCAATTTATTCCCTTTATCATTGCATACACTACAAATATTCTCTTGCTATACCTTCACATGTCAATTAAGGTATGCAACAATAATTTCCTTTTTTTTTTTTTTTTATTTTACTTTAAGTTCTAGGGTACATGTGCACAACTTGCAGGTTTGTTACATATGTATACATGTGCCATGTTGGTGTGCTACACCCATTAACTCGTCATTTACATTAGGTATATCTCCTAATGCTATTCCTCCCCCCTCCTCCAACCCCACAACAGGCCCTGGTGTGTGATGTTCCCCTTCCTGTGTCCAACTGTTCTCATTGTTCAATTCCCACCTATGAATGAGAACATGTGGTGTTTGGTTTTCTGTCCTTGCGATAGTTTGCTGAGAATGGTGGTTTCCAGCTTCATCCATGTCCCTACCAAGGACATGAACTCATCCTTTTTCATGGCTGCATAGTATTCCATGGTATATATGTGCCACATTTTCTTAATCCAGTCTATCATTGATGGACATTTGGGTTGGTTCCAAGTCATTGCTATTGTGAATAGGGCCACAATAAACATACATGTGCATGTGTCTTTATAGTAGCATGATTTATATAGCATATTTATATATCCTTTGGGTATATACCCTCTAATGGGATTGCTGGGTCAAATGGTATTTCTAGTTCTAGATCCTTGAGGAATCGCTACACTGTCTTCCACAATGGTTGAACTAGTTTACAGTCCCACCAACAGTGTAAAAGTGTTCCTGTATCTGAACATTCTCTCCAGCACCTGTTGGTGCCTAACTTTTTAATGATCGCCATTCTAACTGATGTGAGATGGTATCTCATTGTGGTTTTGACTTGCATTTCTCTGATGACCAAGTGATGATGAGCATTTTTTCATGTGTCTGTTGGCTGCATAAATGTCTTCTTTTGAGAAGTGTCTGTTCATATCTTTGCCCACTTTTTGATGTGGTTGTTCGTTTTTTTCTTGTAAATTTGTTTGAGTTCTTTGTGGTTTCTGGATATTAGCCCTTTGTCAGATGAGTAGATTGCAAAAATTTTCTCCCATTCTGTAGGTTGCCTGTTCACTCTGATGGTAGTTTATTTTGCTGTGCAGAAGCTCTTTAGTTTCATTAGATCCCATTTGTCTATTTTGGCTTTTGTTGCCATTGCTTTTGGTGTTTTAGACACGAAGTCCTTGCCCATGCCTATGTCCTGAATGGTATTGCCTAGGTTTTCTTATAGGGTTTTTATGGTTTTAGGTCTAACGTTTAAGTCTTTAATCCATATTGAATTAATTTTTGTATAAGGCGTAAGGAAGGGATCCAGTTTCAGTTTTCTACATATGGCTAGCCAACTTTCCCAGCACCATTTATTAAATAGGGAATCCTTTCCCCATTTCTTGTTTTTGTCAAGTTTGTCAAAGATCAGATAGTTGTAGATGTGTGGTATTATTTCTGAGGCCTCTGTTCTGTTCCATTGGTCTATATCTCTGTTTAGGTACCAGTACCAAGCTGTTTTGGTTACTGTAGCCTTGTAGTATAGTTTGAAGTCAGGTAGCGTGATGCCTCCAGCTTTGTTCTTTTGGCTTAGGATTGTCTTGGCAATGAGGGTTCTTTTTTGGTTCTATATGAGCTTTAAAGTAGTTTTTTCCAATTCTGTGAAGAAAGTCATTGGTAGCTTGATGGGGATGGCATTGAATCTATAAATTACCTTGGGCAGTATGGCCATTTTCACAATATTGATTCTTCCTATCCATGAGCATGGACTGTTCTTCCATTTGCTTGTGTCCTCTTTTATTTCATTGAGCAGTGGTTTGTAGTTCTCCTTGAAGAGGTCCTTCACGTCCCTTGTAAGTTGGATTCCTAGGTATTTTCTTCTCTTTGAAGCAATTGTGAATGGGAGTTCACTCGTGATTTGGCTCTCTGGTTGTCTGTTATTGGTATAAGAATGCTTGTGATTTTTGCACATTGATTTTGTATCCTGACAGTTTGCTGAAGTTGCTTATCAGCTTAAGGAGATTTTGGGCTGAGACGATGGGGTTTTCTAAATATACAATCATGTCATCTGCAAACAGGGACAATCTGACTTCCTCTTTTCCTAATTGAATACTCTTTATTTCTTTCTCCTGCCTGATTGCCCTGGCCAGAACTTCCAACACTATGTTGAATAGGAGTGGTGAGAGAGGGCATCCCTATCTTGTGCCAGTTTTCAAAGGGAAAGCTTCCAGTTTTTGCCCATTCAGTATGATGTTGGCTGTGGGTTTGTCATAAATAGCTCTTATTATTTTGAGATACATCCCATCAATACCTAATTTACTGAGAGTTTTTAGCATGAAGCGCTGTTGAATTTTGTCAAAGGTCTTTTCTGCATCTATTGAGGTAATCATGTGGTTTTTGTCTTTGGTTCTGTTTATGTGATGGATTACGTTTGTTGATTTGTGTATGTTGAACCAGCCTTGCATTCCAGGGTTGAACTCCACTTGATTATGGTGGATAAGCTTTTTGATTTGCTGCTGGATTTGGTTTGCCAGTATTTTATTGAGGTTTTTTACATCAATATTTATTAGGGATATTGGTCTAAAATTCTCTTTTTTTGTTGTGTCTCTGCCAAGCTTTAGTATCAGGATGATGCTGGCCTCATAAAATGAGTTAGGGAGGATTCCCTCTTTTTCTATTGATAGGAATAGTTTCAGAAGGAATGGTACCTGCTCCTCTTTGTACCTCTGGTAGAATTCGGCTGTGAATCCATCTGGTCCTAGACTTTTTCTGGTTGGTAGGCTATTCATTGTTGCCTCAATTTCAGAGCCTGTTATTGGTCTATTCAGGGATTCAACTTCTTCCTGGTTTGTCTTGGGAGGGTGTATGTGTCCAGGAATTTCTCCATTTCTTCTAGATTTTCTAGTTGATTTGCGTAGAGATGTTTATAGTATTCTCTGATGGTAGTTTGTATTTCTGTGGGATCAGTGGTGATATCCCCTTTATCATTTTTTATTGTGTCTATTTGATTCTTCTCTCTTTTCTTCTTTATTAGTCTTGCTAGTGGTCTATCAATTTTGTTGATCTTTTCAAAAAACCACTCCTGGATTCATTGATTTTTTGAAGGGTTTTTTGTGTCTCTGTCCCCTTCAGTTCTGCTCTGATCTTAGTTATTTCTTGCCTTCTGCTAGCTTTTGAATGTGTTTGCTCTTGCTTCTCTAGTTCTTTTAATTGTGATGTTGGGTGTCAATTTTAGATCTTTCCTGCTTTCTCTTGTGGGCATTTAGTGCTATAAATTTCCCTCTATACACTGATTTAAATGTGTCCCAGAGATTCTGGTGTATTGTGTCTTTGTTCTGATTGTTTTCAAAGAACATCTTTATTTCTGCCTTCATTTCATTATGTACCCCAGTAGTCTTCCAGGAGCAGGTTGTTCAATTTCCATGTGGTTGAGTGGTTTTGAGTGAGTAATTTCCATTTTTTTTAAACAATGCTTATGTTACCATCTCTAGACAAGTTAGTCCAGATGATTTTGGTGTTAACATGTTGACATTTCCTAGCACTATTACTGCTAGCTGAATAAGAGTGGAAAGTTGGGGGAAAATTTACCAGATCTGTATTAGTTTGTTCGCACACTGCTATAAAGAACTACCTGAGACTGGGTGATTTATGAAGAAAAGTTTAATTGACTCACAGTTCCACACCCTGTACAGGAAGCATGCCTGAGAGGCCTCAGGAAACTTACAGTCATGTCAGAAGGGCGAAGGGGAAGGAAACGTGTCTTTACATGGTGTCAGAAGAGAAAGAGAGACAGAGAGAGTGAGAGAGTGAGAGTGGAGGGCAAAGTGCCACACTTTTAAACCATAATCCACTCCCATGATCCATTCACCTCCCACCCGGTCCCTCTCCCAACATTGGGAATAACAACTCAACATGAGATTTGGGTAGGGATACAGAGCCAAACCATATCAAGATCTATTTAGAATTCTCCAGCAGATTTGATTAATAATATAGATTTGTGATTCTGTAACTTGTAGTGTCATTATAAAACGTGGCTGCTTTGATTGCAATCAGATGTCTCTGAATATGGTTCGAAGGAAACAGATCTCGTCCTTGTGGAGACAGGATTACATAACTCCCTCTCACTCATTTTGCCATTGATTCAGAATGTTTCCCCCTAAGATGAAGTAGTGTTTTAGCTTAGAATGGTAAGAGCAATTCATCACCAGGCACAGTGGCTGACACCTGTGATCCCCACACTTTGGGAGGCCCAGGCTGGTGGATCACTTGAGCCCAGGAGTTAGAGACTAGCCTGGGCAGCATGACGAAACCCCATCTCTATAAAAAATATAAAAATTAGGTTGGGCGCGGTGGCACATGCCTGTAGCCCCAGCCACTTGTGGGGCTGAGAAGTGAGGGGATCTTTTGAGCCCAGGAGGTTGAGGCTGCAGTGAGCCATGATCGCATCACTGCACTCCAGCCTGGGCAACACAACAAGACCCTGTCTCAAAAAAAAAAAAAAAAAAAAAAACCAATTCATTGATCTCATCTAATTTGACTAGTTCAGTTATACATTGAGAAGGCTATCTGAGATGATGTCAGGTGTGGAGCAGTGACTATCCCAATGATCTGAATGTGATTGACCACTTGGCTTTACCAGGATTATCTCACTGTTTGGTTCTAATAAAGGCAGTCATTCTAGTCTATGAATTTACCTTGCTTTTGCTGTGCACACTTCAGTGATATACTATTGAAACTATAAAAATCTATAAAAATTAGTTTTTGTATATGAGTTTTAAAAAAATGTTTTCACCAGGCTGTGAGTTTTCTGTCTTTATTTTCTATTGGGAAACTAATAGTGCTATGACTATAGTATGTTCTCAAGGAAATTTTTATGAAAATTGAATTAATCAGACACAGTGCTTGGTGCTGGAGTAAAACAGAACTTGTTTTAAATCCTGGTTCCCCCACTAGGTTGGGTGAGATGAGACAAATGACTTAACCTCACTGCCACTTTAATTTGTTCTCTCTCTCTTTTTAGGGTAGTACAAATAATACCTACCTTATAGGGTTATGTGAGTAATAATAAGATATAATGTGTGTAAAATTGTTGTACAATGCCCAGCACAGAATAGGTGCTCAATATATTAAATATATTGTTGTAATTAATTAATTAATTAATGCTGATTTCTGCATTAATTTTGACGAATTGAAATCCTGGACTTGATTAATTTGCATGTATTTGTCTTCCCTTCTTCCGGTACTTGATGACAATTTCTACCTGTGGTAAACAGAAGGTTAAAAGTTATATGCTCATACAAACTTTAGTCCTTTATTCCTTGGAGTGAGTTTTAAGAGTCCTCATGTTGAATAATTCATGTAATCACAGAAATAATACTATGTATCAGGGACCACTTCCTTTATTAAAGATAAAGGCAGTGGAAATACCGCCTTTGCCAGAAATACTTCAGTTACTCTGAGAGAGAGACATTGGTTTACTATATGACAGCACAGGGCATGGCACATAATAGAAGTTTGGAAAATATTTATTTTAAATGAATTAATAATGAACACATTGTGAACAAATAAATGGTTTACTATTTAATTATTCAGGAATCAATTAAACTTTATTAATAAAAATTGTTTGGGGGTTTTGAAAATCCCACACACAAATGAGATGCACCACAGAGGCAAAGGGTATGATATTATTGAAACTGTTATTGCTGAATCACAGTTCAGCAGTAAGTGAGTGTTTGAGGTATTCAAATAAGTGAGTATTTGAGTGACTCTAAGAAGATAAGGAAACTCCTCCACTGTTTTACAGTTGCAATAATTTTTAAGGAATATATGAAAACATATTCTAGTGTTTCCATTTGAATAAAGATAGTATATATAACATATGCAATTAAAAAGAAGAAAGAAAACAAATTTTATTGTGTTTTTCTTTTCACCTTATGGGCAGTTACTAGATGTATGATCAGCAGTTTTAGCAGTAGAGACTATATTAATTGTTTTTGAAAACTCTCTAGTGCTTCGCACCATCACTCAAAATAGAGAAATTCATTTCAATTAAGTGTCAGCAACTGTTCCGTGAAATTTTGCCAGCATTTCTGCTAGCCAGTAAGTAAGGTTAATTGACAATCTTTAATAGAGAATCTTAGAGACATTCATATCATAATTAATGTAATTTAAGATGCTGAGGATGCATGAATTATCTACAATGGAGTCATTGATTGTGAAGAGAAATACTCAAGTGCAGTGGTATCTTACATAATAGATTCCCTCATTAGTGTGATTAGTGTTTCTGAATGTTGTTAATTAGCAAGCCTGGGAACAAACACAATAAAAAATCAAGTTCACCAAATCACAAAAAAGTACTGGTTAGCATATTTGGTAAACATGGGTCGATAACTATTTTGATTGAATCTCCCAGCAACCTAGTTTACTGTGGTTGCAGGCCCTGTGCACAGTATGTTTTACCTGCCATAGGTATAATCAATCATATACTAAAGGTTTGTAATGACTGTTGAAATAAAAAAGTATTTCAGAAAGTCACTGAGAATATAGTTTTGTGAGGAATAAGGAGATGATGTTCTATTTCTGATGTGACCGTAAAAAGGCATAGAACTTAAGAGAGAAAATAACAACAGTGTCTCTCATTTTCCCAGAATGTATTTCAACTGGCTGTTGAGCCTGCCCTTGCTCTCTTAGGACTCAAGTTAAGTAGAAATGCAGACTGTGTGCAGTTCTGGTCACCTCCTAGGGAAGCACTGAGAAGGGAGCAAGTAATAAACCTCAGGAAAAAGTAGTTTTTTTTCTTTTGGGTCAAAGAGCAGTGTGTGATTTTTTTAAACATCTGAGATAGAATTGGCGATAAAGAAAAGTTAGAAAAGAAGACATACTGAAAAGTAAAACTGAGGGATGTGAACCAGGGAGAAAACACTGTATCTACCGTGCTTTTCAAGCTATGGTAGAGTGTCATGAAATCAAATGAATGGGTTATGATCAGCATTCTTTTAGTGAAATGAAACAAGATGGGAAGAGAAGTTGTAGAATGAGATGGGAGGGTCTGTTGTATGACAGGATAGGATAGGACGGAATAGGAAATACATATTATAGAATGTATCACAAGTAATAAGAGCCAGTGTCATTTCTTGAGCCCTTTGGGTTTTATTCAAAGATTTTTGGTTTTACCAAAGTAGTATATGTATACCTGGTTTTAAAGGTCAAGTAATGAAGAGTAACACAAAATGAATCACAGACTTAAATACAGAGCATAAAACTTTTAGAAAAAAAGTAAGAGAAGATCTTTGGGATCTAGAACTCAGCAGAAAGTTCTTAGGCTTGACAACAAAAGCACTATCCTTAAAAACAGATAGGCTGGGTGTGGTGGCTCACACCTGTAATCCCAGCACTTTGGGAGGCCGTGGCAGGCGAATCACGAGGTCAGGAGTTCAAGACCAGCCTGGCCAACATGATGAAACCCTGTCTCTACTAAAAATACAAAAAATTAGCTGGACATTGTGGCAGGTGCCTGTAATCCCTGCTACTCAGGAGGCTGAGACAGAAGAATCGTTTGAACCTGGCAGGTGGAGGTTGCAGTGAGCCGAGATTGCACCACGCACTCCAGCCCAGGCCACAGTGCGAGACTGCATCAAAAAAGAAAGAAAGAGGCCGGGTGCAGTGGCTCATGCCTGTAATCGCAGCACTTTGGGAGGCCGAGGCGGGCAAATCACGAGGTCAGGAGATCAAGACCATCCTGGCTAACATGGTGAAACCCCGCCTCTACTAAAAATACAAAAAATTAGCCAGGCGTGCTGGCGGGTGCCTGTAGTCCCAGCAACTCGGGAGGCTGAGGCAGGAGAATGGCATGAACCTGGGAGGTGGAGCTTGCAGTGAGCCAAGATCGCGCTACTGCACTCCAGCCTGGGCAACAGAGCGAGACACCATCTGAAATAAATAAATAAATAAATAAACAAACAAAAGGAAGGAAGCGAGGGAGGGAGGGAGGAAGGAAGGAGGGAGGGAGGGAGGAAGGAAGGAGATAAAGTGGACCTCATTGAATTAAAAACTTTTGCTCTGCAAATGACACTAAGGGGATGAAAAAACAAGCTGCAAACTGAGAGAAAATATGTGCAAATGACATATCTGACTACAATATATAAAGAACCCTCAAAACTCCACGAGGGGGGTGAAAAAAAAAAAAACACCAGTTGAATTAGACAATAGGCAGAAAACATGAAGGACATTTCACCAAAGAGCATATAAACATGGCAAATAAGTGCAAGAAAAGATGTTTACTATCATCAGCCCCATGGGGAAAGACCAGTTAAAACTACAGGAGATATCACTACACATCTGCCAGAATGGCTAAAACAAAACATAGAGATGACACAAAATGCTGGTGGAGATGCAGAGAAGCCAGATCACTTACACATTGCTGGTGGGAAAAAAAGTTTAGTAGTTTCTTAAAACTATTCAGTTGGTTACTATCCGACCAAGTAATTTTATTCTTGGGCATTTAACCCAGAGAAATTGTTATGTTCCCATAAATCCTATATATGCACGGTCATAGTAGCTTTCTTTGTAATGACCCAAAACTGGAAACAATCCAGAGTAATATTAGTATTTATTATATAATATATTACATATATTACTATATTACATATGATATATTAATATATTGCATATGATGATATTATGTATGTACTATATATATTTAAAATACAACTGAGTAGTTTTCCACAGCATGTATGTGCCACAATTTGTTTAACCTTTTGCCTATTGGTTAAACTTTTCAATAGACAAAAGGTTAAAGAAATTGTGGCACATACATGCTATGGAAAACTACTCAGCAGTAAAGGTGAATGAAGTATTGATACACACAACAATGTGGTTGAATCTTGAGAGAATTATGCTGAGTGAAAATATACCAATCCCAAAAGATCACATATCATTAATTATTAAGTATTACTGATGTATCATACATTAGTGTAGTGTGGGAAGTGTATACATATGTGTGTGTGTGTGTGTGTATCTCCATTTATGTAACATTCTTGAAATTATAGAAATGCATATCATGAGTGGTTGCCAGTAATCATGGTGGGAGCTGGGAGGAAGGGCGTATGGCTCTAAAAAGACAACATGAGGACTCCTTGTGGTGATGGAAATGTCTATATCTTGACTGGATCAATGTCAATATTCTGGCTGTGATATTTCACTGTAGTTTTGCAAGATGTTACCATTGTAGGAAACTGAAGAGAGGGTACACAGAATCTCTTTGTTGTGTCTTACAAAGTGCATGTGAATCTACAATTGCCTCAAAATTGAAAGTTCGGCTTAAAATAATAAAAGCCAAATGATATAAGCCCTTTGTTACAGATTATAATGATTTTCTTCCTCAACTCTCCCACTCTATCCCTAGACCACCTTTCCAGGAGCAGCCATTTTCTATTTATTTTAGCTATTTCTCTTGATATTTACATATCTCCATATTTTCCCAATAATATGAGTGTACTGCTGACTTCTGACTAACTCATTTTGAATACCGTTTACTTTCTATTCTGGTAAATGAAGATTTCACTCTTCCTTCTGCAGACCCTCCCAACCTTTCAACATAAGTCACTATAGTTTTTTGAGAAGTCAAAATTCAGTGTCTACATTATGTATACATATTACATTGCACTATGGTTGTTTCTTACCTTTTGCTTTTCCTGTAGTAAATTAAACAGCTTGTTCGTTGTTGCTGTTTTCATAATTCTTCCCACATCTTCCAATAATCTCTCAGTAATATTTTACACAAGGTAAATTGCGTCAGGTGACCAATCGGTCCCATTGTGACTTTTCTTTGAGAACACATTCTGGAAACCTCCATTCTCCTTTTACCTGAGCTGGCCGCTCTCTAAACCTGCTGCACAGGCATTATCTTTTGAATTCCCTTTTATTTTCTTCTAGATTGGATTCTCAGTTTTCAGGATCTCGTGTTTTTTTCTTTCTTGATTCACTCCATTATTTCAGAGAGTAAAAATCCAATTTTTTTTAGGTAAAAAGATGATATGATGACAGAAGGCATGATGATGACAGCTGTCAGTGTGTCTGTCCCTCAATTCACACTAGTCCTATCTGGACCAATTTCCCTCTCCACCTGGCACACTGCCTTCACACGGGAATTTTCCTTCACTGTCACCCTGCTGACTCCTGTTGTGTCTCTCTATGTCACCCTGCTCTGTGGCTGTGTCTCCCTCTCTCTTGGTTTACTTTGCCATTTTGATGAAGTATATCCTATCATACATTCCTGAGAAGAGTGTATGGAAGGCAAAATTTTTCAGAGCTTGTATGTCTGGAAATAGTTAGTGTCCATTCTAGAATATCTTATTGGGTTTCTTTTCTCCCTTCATTTTCTCTGTTATTGCTTTATGAAAATCTGTTATTTGAAAGTTGGACTTGCATACTGGCCCTGATTTTCGTATCCTTCCTCTTTCATTTTCTACCTCTTTTGTCTTTTTGTTCTACTTTCTAGGAGTTTTGGCCAATTTTATCTTCCAAACCTCTTACTAAGATTTTCATTTCTGCTATCATTTCTAAGGTTCTTTGGTTTTGTTGTTGTTGACTAAGGGTTCTTTTATTTTAGTATCCTATTTTTGTTGCATGGATAGAGTATTTTGCCTTGTACCTGTGAAGATATTGACAATGTTTTGAAATTTTCATTTCCTTAGTTTCTGTTACCTTCTAGTTGCTTTTGATCTCCATTTTTGTGTTGGAAGATTTCCTTAGATACTTAGTAAACTTGAATGTTTTCTCGTAGTAAAATGTTGAAGACTAGAAGGGTGACTGGAGTGTCTGAGTGTATTACAGCTGATTAACTTTGATCTTCACCATAGGTTGACCTGAGTCAACCACTTTTGGGGGAATTCCTGGCAACAGTATCTTTAGCTCTTTTTTCTTGCACTGATCAGATTCCCCAGACAGTAGTTACTCCTGGAGGGAAAAGGTCTTACTACCATTATTATGATAGCGAGCAGGTTGCCGTGGGTCCTCAACATTCAATCTGTTTAGGATCACTTAATACCCCAGTTTTTGGTTGAATACCTGTCCTTTGACTGTGTTGGATGTATCTTTGGATGAGGGGGTGACCTCTCATCTAAAGATTTCCGTCTTCTGCTGGAATAGAAGAGGACCATATGCCCAGGAGTCTGGGGGAGATTGCACACAACCTTCCTTATCTTAGTTATCCCCCCTTTATGCTTGGATCAAGAAGTACCTAATGTTGCCAATTCCTGAGCCTTTTGAGTTTTCTAAAGTGTAAATCTTGTTGTTCCTAGCTTTTCTCAGTGTTGGCATAGGGTTTTCTTTCTGGTATCAGCTAGTCAGTTACCTAACTTGTCCATCTGCTTTCCCACTTCCAAAATTATGTTGTTGTCATCTCCTTTCCTTTTCTCTTCTTTTATGGGTTTATGCCTTTTTTTAAAGTATTTCATCACTATAGTTTTAGTAGGTTTTTCAAAAGGAACAAGATTAGATGTATATGTTCAATCTACCATCTTAACCCAGAAAGGAACTTCTGTCTTATTTATATGTGTATGTGTGCATCTTTGTATGTGTGTATGCTGAATCACAGCATAAACTATAATCCTTATTTTGGATGAAAGTCAAAGAAGTCAGTTAGTCCAGGCCAACAAAAAGTCATCAAGTTCAGTCAAAGGCTAGTCATATTTTCTCTTTGCTATGAAAGCCTCCCATAGAGCTGAGAGAGTTTTGAAGACATTTTTTCAGAATGTGGTATTCATAGAAAGCTCTAAGTCTATCTCTTTAGAAAAAAAAAAAAAGGTAAGCTACACTTCCTCTAATACTGCATTTAAATGTGTCCTTCATTTCTGTTTTGAGTACTAGTATTATTTATTCTGGGTCCCAAATTTTCACGTCAAGAAAGTCATAATACTAAATAAGTAAAATAAAAAACAATAAAAAAACAAGTAATCCCAGCACTAAGTTATACAATCTGTATCAATCTGTAATCTCCAATTCTGCTAAAACAACAACAACAACAAAAAAATGCTTGCTCTCCAGATTGCATCTACTTTGGCAAAAATGCATGGAAAATGCAATTACCTGTTCAAAATATTAAAATTAGCTCTTTAACTTGAATATTGCTTTAAAAGCTCAAAAGGATATTTAGCTTTTAACCAATATGTGCTGCAGATATGGATACCTAGAGGCTTTTTTTTTAATGAAAACAAATTTTCAGAATTTTTTTCAAATATTGTATCATTTCCACAGCCTAGAAAAAATGTAATGAGAGTGTGTTCACAGATGTATCAGAATTTTATTAGAGCATTATCTTTTATTTCTATGGGAACTCAGTGAGGTGATTTTCTAACTCTTAATTTTAAAAAACTCACTTGTAAGCTATTACTTCAAATCTCCTAAGATTCAGAATTGAGTAAACAATGGTCACATGATTAAGATTTTACAATTAGTTGCCACAGTACCAGCAATATAAGGTATTGAGATAAATGTCGGTTTGGAAAAGGTGATAGGTGTGAAATATCCAAAAGTGACATGTGAAGTAATGCTATCTTGCTGTAAAGTATTCAGATTTCCATTAGTGTTACATTGTTGCTGAAGAGAAAAAGTAAGTCTGGATTGCCTTCTTTTTTATATTAATATGGATGATACAGTTAACTAAGGAGAGAGAGAGAGAGAGAAATCCCTCTTCCTTTTGTACCAATGTGAACACTCTTCTATTATTTACTAATTATAAATGTACAGATCCAAGAATGTAAAGTGGGCTTACAGGTTGCATTTCCACTTAAAAATAAACATGCAGCATACCGTATTTATTCAACAAATATTTCCCGAGTTCTACTGTAAAAGATATTCATTCTTTTACTTTAAACTTCTTTTGCCTCTTAAATATTTTCATGGGCTAATAGAGGAAGATTCTATTTAAAATGTTTATAAAAAGTAAACATTATGTGGAAATTTGGGGTTTTTTCACAGAAGCATTTTGAATAATACCTAGTCATGAATGATCACAAAAACAAAACGAAAATTTAACCATAGTACAACAGAAAACAATAAGGCCAAAATCCAGAGGTCAGCTACATGAATGACAAGGCACGGTCCTGCCCTCATGGAGCTCACTAGCTAACAAGGAAAGGGGCTTGTAAGCAATGAAATATAATACAGTGTAATAACTGAGAAGACATAGGCATACACAGTAGAGGAAGGGCCACATCAGTCTTCCTTCAAAGAGGTGGTAGACTCTTGAAAGGCTTGTCATTGCAGAGCTAAGCCTGAGGATCTGAACTCCATCATGCCACCCTCCACACTTCATCCTCTGTGCTTAGGACCTCTCAAAATAAAAGAAATTGCTAGACTACAAAATAAAATGATGGTTTTCAAAGTGCCACAAAAGTTACATGTAGGCTGAAATTAAAATGGTGTGTTCTAATTATTCCGATGTTCTCCACATTGTGTCCCTTGCTCTTGTTGGTGCCCCATGCATATTATAATCTGTCCACCACAAATTCAGCACCTAGAAATTACCAGTCAAACAAATAAGAAAAGCAAAGAGGATGGATGAGAGTGTGTAGACGATACCCCTTGGGAGAGTGTCCAGTGGTGATGGCTCTTGAACAGCACCTAGAGAAGCAGTTGGAATTTGGTGTGGCTAGAGCGTGGGATTGGAAGGCCATCATAAGATGAGGCTGAATGGGAACTTCTGGGACATCAGAACCAACTTCCTTCCCAAGGCAACCAGAGATGTTTAACTTTCCATCTATGTTGAGAAATTGACTTTGACATTAAACATCAATTGATGTACAGGAAGAGACTGGAAGGGAATATACCAAAATTTGATAGGATTTGTCTTAGAGTGTTAAAACCACAGGTGATTTTTTTTTCTTTGTCTGTGATTTAATTTAAAATTCAAATTTTCAGGGTTTCTATAATGCACATTTATTACTATTATAATGAGAGAAAAACAAAGTGAAAATAAAAACTATTTGAAAGGAAAAACATCTAGAGTAAAGAATACATTGTCAGGAGTATTTTTCTGGGTTCCTTATTCATGCCTTGAGGACCTAGTTTGGCTCTTGGTTACTTAGCAGCATTCAGCATGGAACAGAAAGAAAAGTCCCTAGCCAAGGACTTAGTGAAACGCAATTGTGCTACTGCATCAGGGCCCAAGCAGTTACTCTAAACTCTAGTTGGATTAAAGGAATTGTCTTTGGACTAGCACATGTCTAAAATTGTAACTCTAAATTTAGGATGATATTTCAGGTTTTGAGAAATGATAGCAGAGGGTGGCAGGGGGTGAGTAATTGAAATACAACCAGCAGCAGAAGGAAGGCACCCTTGGAAAATAAATTATAATTCATTACAGGATGTAATAAATTAGTTCTCACCACCATTAATAGTAGCCATTTTAATGTGTGTTCCCCATAGCATAATGAAATAGAATCATCACATACTTTATTTAAATTTCTAAAATAAAAATGAATTGTGAGGCTGGGCACAGTGGCTCATGCCTGTAATCCCAGCATTGTGGGAGGCTGAGGTGCACAGATCACCTGAGGTCAGGAGATGGAGACCAGTCTGGTCAACATGGTGAAACCCCATCTCTACTAAAAATAGCCAGGCGTGGTGTGCACCTGTAGTCCCAGCTACTCTGGAGGCTGAGGCAGGAGAATAGCTTCAACCCGGGAGGCAGAGATTGGAGTGAGCCGAGACGCACATTGCCCTCCAGCTGGGCAGCAGAAGGAGACTCCATCTCAAAAAAAAAAAAACGAAAACAAAAACAAAAATGAATTGTGAACTTCTAGCCCTCACACTTTCACTGTAAGTAACATATCACAATAATGGTTGCTTTTTTATGATGATGCATAAATATTTTGTTACAGGGTTCAAAAATACTTTTCACTTTTTGGTTGATTTCAAGGTTTGGAAAGAATGAGGAGCAGCGGCAGGCGGGGTGACTGTGGAGAGGTGAACAGAACGGCATAGAGGGCATTCCTATGACTGCTGGCCCATCCGAGAAGATGGGAGCAGAGAAGCCCAATTTGAAAGGAAAAGGCAAACCCCATCTATCTGTTGGGTGGAGGCGGACGCTGAGTCTAGAAGCGTGTGGGGCCGCGGGAGCGTGGTGGGTGCAGGAGCCAGGCGAGCAGAGAGGGGCCAGGCAGGATGAACCGCCGGGGGCAGGACCTGTTGCTATGGTGACAGCGTGAAAACAAACTGTACGCTGACATATACACAAGTGTAAGCGTCTTCATTCGTACCAGAAAACATGCAAAATTAAACGCCTCGTTTCCTCGAGGGGAGCTGCAGAAGCAAGTTTGGGTGGGAGGTCAGGCCTTGCAGGGTCCCAGTGACCCTCCAAGCTGGATCTGGGCGCCCCAGCGAGAAGGTCCCCAAATCCTCCTGAGAGGCGTTGGAGAAAGGCTTGAGAGTGCAGAAAAGGGCTGAAGAAGAGTAGGAAGGGGAAGGAGGAAGGGGAACAGGAAGGAGTACACTGGCCGCCCGGGGGCGGTGGGAGCTCAGGGGCCACCACTGCTGGTGGTCCCAGCACCACCACAGATTCCCAGAACCAACTCCCCGGTGACCAGACGGAAGAACTAACAGAACTGATGATACTTCCATCCTTGCTGAGTGGTGTCAGAGGACGGGTACCAGCGCACCTGGCATGGAGGGCGGCGGCAGCTGCAGTGGCAGCTGGGTAGGTGAATGCAGTATGGGTGATGGCTGGGGTCAGCTCTGTAGTGCACAAAGGGTAGGAGCCCAGGCCTCTGGGGATGCAGGGATCAGAGCAGCCTCCTTCAGCTCATAGGGGTCCCGAGCGATGAAGTAAGTGTGCTCCTAGGGCGGGGTGCACGTTGGTGGGATTTGGAGTTGCCATTAGCTTGCTTTTGGCCATCTTGGTGCTGGCTTTGGCAAACTCTAGCCTCAAGGTCTGTGGGTTCTCGGGATCTAAGCGAATACGGTTCAGCGCATTATTGGCGGCTTCTGCTCCTGCCCAGCTGTCAAAGATCACAAAACAAACAAGATGTCCCGCGGTGAGCTTGATCAAGGACTCTTCATACCCCCTTGAAAGGCCAGAAGAACAAGTAGAGTTCTCTGGGTTTAATGTCCATGGGGAGGCCGCTGATAGTGTCCGGGGCTCCTCCTCCAGGACGCCGCAGGAGCCCGCGCTGGAGCCAGTGCAGGTGCCGCCACCTCGCTCGCCCTCTGGTTGCTCCTGATGCGGGGGACCGGGCGGGGCGGTGGGAAGGGAACGTCAAGGCAAGCGCTGCGCCGGCCCCAGCAGGGAGTGGGCATGGTTACCTTTAAGTATTGGAACTTTGGAAGATTTTTTTGTGGGGGGAGGGAGTGCGGGGAGACGGAGTCTTCATCAGTCGCCAGGCTGGGGTGCAATGGCGCGATCTCGGCTCACTGCAACCTCCACTTCCCAGGTTCAAGCGATTCTCCTGCCTCAGCCTCCCGAGTAGCTGAGACTACAGGCGCCCGCCACCACGCCCGGCTAATTTTTGTGTTTTTAATAGAGACGGGGTTTCACCATGTTGGTCAGGCTGGTCTCCAACCTGACCTCAAGTGATCCGCGCGCTTCAGCCTCCCAAAGTGCTAGGATTACAGGCGTGAGCCAGCGCACCCGGGCCGGAAGATTTTTTTTTCTTCATTCTGTTTTCCTATTTTTCAAATACTTCATATCAAAAAGTATACATTATTTTTGTGATGGAAAAATTCTTAAATTCCTTAGGAAACTTTAAATAAAATATAAATAATTTATAATCTCATGCACTAGTACAGCTAATTTTATTTTTACATATTCTCTTCTAGCTACTTTTCTTTTCACATACTATTGTACATAGTTATAATCAACATAAGTAGTTTCATATTTTAATTTCATTGCACATTTTAAAATATTTTCATGTTATTACATACTATTCATAATTGTATTTTTCATAGCTGTGTAGTACACCTGCATGATCAAATGCTATAATTTACTATAATTTACAGTTTTCTATTTTAGGGCATTGAAACTTATATAACTATTTTTCAATGGTAGGTGATAAACATTATTGCATTAAGCTACATTTCTATTCTTTTCAAACTTATTTTCCGAAGGAAACTTCTCTGGTATAAAATTGTAAGATTGCTGATTATATAGCAAAGGCATGGAATCAATCTAAGTGCCCATCAGTGACAGATTTGATAAAGAAAATGTAGTACATACACACCATGGATACTATGCAGCCATAAAACAGAATGAGATCATGTCCTTTGCAGGAACACAAATGGAGCTGGAGGCCATTATCCTCATCAAACTAACACAGGAACAAAAAACCAAATACCACATGTTCTCATTTATAAGTGGGAGCTAAATGAGGAGAGCACATGGACACAAAGAGGGGAACAACACACACTGAGGCCTACTTGAGGGTGGATGGTGGGAGGAGAGAAAGGATCAGAAAAAATAACTGTTGGATAGTTCCTGGGTGATTAAATAATCTGTACAACAAACGTGACTTTACCGATGTAATAAACCTTCTCATGTCCCCCTGAACTTAAAAGTTTAAAAATCAAAAATAAAAATAAAAAGATTGCTGATTATACATTAAGTCTTTTATTGCCATAAAAATTTAATCTAATTTATATTGTCACCAGCAATGTCAAAGTGTGCTAAATTTATCTCAATTTTTATTAGCTATTATTCTTATGAAAATTAAATAGGTATAAGTTCATGCTTTTAATTTACAATATTTAAATTTCTAGTAAGGCTGAATAATTTTCAGTCATTTTTTACTAGTCTTTCCTGACTGACTTATTTGTACATATATATTTTGGATTGTGATTCATTCAAATAAGTTCCTTATACATTATAGATATTAAGCCTTTTTTATATTTTGGAATTCTTCCATAATCAAGAATTTTTGGCATCGTGATTTAGTTATTGTGGGAAGTAACATGTTCTGTCTTCATTATCAAAGCTGCCAGCTCTCTCTTTTATCATTTCTCCTATTGCCCCAAATGTGAGGACGTTATTATTCCTCCACAGACAAAACAAGTGTTTCTGCTATGTTTTGGACAATTGGGTTTTATTTTTGTCTGTGACTGTGTAAACTACTTGTGTGTAAAAGCAGTAGTGATTTCTTTAAAAGAGAAAGAGGGCCAAAGCCTGAGAAGAGAGGGTGTTTTGATGGCTGCGGGTAGAAGACAATGACTGGAATTCAGAAGGCTGAGGCCTTCAAGCTCAATTAAAGATGACTAGAATGTTGTGATAGGACAAAACCTTGTTCCTATATCACCAATTTATCAAAGGATTTTTAAATTGCTTTTCTGTTTTTTATGACGTAGTCATTTACTGCCGTCTTGTGAGGCATGTATGTTGTCTCAAATTGCTGCTCTGCAAAATATATCAGCAGCACCAAGGAACACAGGATGGTGGATTAGCCAAACACACTGCTCAGCTCTGGCTGAGAGAAACCAGGAGATGTCATTTTTCTACCTACAACCAGTGGTCTTTGCCCTTGGCTACACATTGGATTCCTTCAGAGAGCTGGGAACTCCAATGCCTGGGTCCTAGCCTTTGGTTTCTAATGTTATTGGTCTTGAGAGCATCCTGGGTATTGGGATTTTTTTAACACTCCCCAAATGATTTTAATGTGCAGCCAAATTTGAAACCCACTGTAATCATTTCATCAAGAAATGCAAAAAAGATATCCAAAATAAAAGAAATCAATGTATCGAAGAGATATCTGTACTCCCATGTTTATTGCAGTTATTCACAATATCTGAAATTTGGACTTAACCTAAGTGCCTGTCAGTGAATGAATAGATAAGGAAAATGTGGCGTAGATACACAATGAAACATTATTCATCCATTAAAAAGAATGAAATCCTGTCATTAGCAGCAACATGGATAGGACTGGAGGCCATTATGTTAAGTGAAATAGGCCAGGCACAGAAAGAAATAGATCATATGTGCTCATTCGTATGTGGGACCTAAAAAAGTGGATCTCATGAAGACAGAGCTTATATTGGTGGTTACAAGAGGCTGGGAAGAGAAGTTGGGAATTGGAAGAATGGGAATGAAGAGGGATTAATTAATGGCTACAGTTTGCTAGAAGAAATAAGTCCTAGTGTTTGATAGGTCAGTAGGGTGACTATAGGTTACAACAATCTGTTGTATATTTGAAATAGCTAGAAAAGAATAATTCAAATATTTCTAGCATAAAGAAAAGACAGATATTTAAGATGATAGATAGCCCAAGTATACTGATTTGATCTTTACAAGTTTTATGAATGTAATAAATTATCACATGAACTCCAAAAATATGTACATCTATGTATCAATGAAAAATAGAATTATTTTAAAAAAGAAATACAGAAAGAATCTAATCTGTAAAAGGAGGTGACTAAGAAAAAGAACTAGAAAATGCCTGTCCTTCTTCCATAAATACCTTCATCTTACTGGTAAAATTTCATAGTGGAAATAGAAATATGGTCTTTGGACATAGCAGAAACTGTTCTTCTTTACCATTCTCTCTCTTCGTCATCTAAAGTCCAAGTGGTCCTTTCCAGACAGTATGGAAAGTAGCAATTAGTGGTTTTTCAAAATTCAAAATTTGGCTTAGATCTTTTTATTTTATTTTTATTTATTTATTGATTTATTTATTTAGAGATGGAGTTTCACTCTTGTTGCCCACACTGGAGTGCAATGGTGCGACCTTGGCTCACTGCAACCTCCTGTTCTCAGGTTCAAGCAATTCTCCTGCCTCAGCCTCCCAAATACCTGGGATTACAGGTGCCTACCACCATGCTCAGCTAATTTTGTTGTTGTTGTATTTTTAGTAGAGATGGGGTTTCATCATGTTGGCCAGGCTGGTCTTGAACTCCTGACCTCAGGTGATTCACCTGCCTCGGCCTCTCAAAGTGCTGGGATTACAGGCATGAGCCACCGCACCCAGCCTGCTTAGATCTTTTTAAATGTTGAGGAACAGAGTACTTGAAAGCAAATCCTGAACACTGCTAATTAATAGGAAACGGGAAAGGCTTGGGGAAGACAAACAGTTGCATTTTATATTTATTTTTCTCCCTAATGCCAAGCATGGACCATTCATGGGGCTAACTCTGCCAGAGAGGATCCCAAGGGGATCCCTCACAGAGAGCAGGACTTTGGGGAGGACCTTGTTCCATTGGCATTTTGCCCTTTTCTGAGTAGGTTTTGACTAGGTGGTCACATGAGTTCACGGTCCCATAACCTACATCTCCCAAAATACCAGGACAGAGAGGCAAACGTGTAGTTGGAGAACAGAGGGCCAACCTCAGCTGGAAATGTAGCCCCTCCTAAGTACTTTAGCATTCAGAGAGGTTTAAGCCCCTAGGAGTAATAAGAAAGACATTTAATGTGTTATTAACGTCACTGGAAAGAAAATTGACAACTCAAGATACAGCAGGTCCACAAATAAAATTGTTTCCTTCAACATCGTTTTATTAGATGGATAAGAAAAAAAAAAAAAATGATTCTTGGCTGGACCACTGTCTGTGTGGAGTTGGCACATCCTCCTCAGGCCTGCATGGGTTTTCTGCAGGTTCTCTGGTTTCCTCCCATATCCCAAAGCTGTGCACTGAAGTTCATTGGCATGTCTAAATCATCCTCATCTGAGTGAGTGTGGGGGTGTGTGTGAGCATGCTCTGCTATGAGGTGCATCCTGTCCATGGCTGTTAGCTGCCTTGTGCCCTCCACTGCCAGGATGGGCTCCAGCCACCCTCGACCCTCAACTGGAATAAGTGGGTTGGAAAATAAATGAATGAATGAATGAATGAATGAATACAAATTATCGTAAAATCAAAATTTGTCAGACCAGACTCAGTGGCTCACACCTGGAATTCCACACTTTGGGAGGTCAAAGCAAGAGGATCATTTGAGGTCAGGAGTTCAAGACCAGCCTTGGCAACATAACAAGACCTCTCCATCTCTGCAAAGAATTAAAAAATGAAAATAAAAACTATCCAGACATGGTGACATGTGCCTGTAGTCCTAGCTAAAGGGAGGCTAAGGAGGGAGGATAACTTGAGCCCAGGGGGTTGAAGTTGCAGTTACCTATGATCACACCACTGCACTCCAGCCTAGGCAACAGAGGGAGACGCTGTCTCAAAAATAATACCACTAATAAATAACCATATATCTGGCAGTAAAATGAGTTTGGTTAAAAATAACTAAATAGGCCAGGCACGGTGGCTCGTACCTGTACTCCTAACACTTTGGGAGGCCGGGTGGATCACATAAGGTCAGGAGTTCAAGACAAGCCTGGCCAACATGGCGAAACCCCGTCTCTACTAAAAATACAAAAAATTAGCTGGGCATGGTGGCAGGCACCCATAATCCCAGCTACTCGGGAAGCTGAGGCAGGAGAATCGCTTGAACCCAGGGGGACAGAGGTTGCAGTGAGCCAAGATGGCACCACTTCACTCCAGCCTGGGCTAAAGAGCAAGACTCTGTCTCAAAAATAAAATAAATAAATAAGTAAATAAATAGCATACAATAATCATACAAATACACAACAACTGATGCAGTAGGAAAGCACCCAGCAAGCCCACCAATATTTGCTCTTGTTTTTTAACTGTATAGTGGTAGGAGGTGCCCCTTCTAATTTTCGCTTGGCAATCATTTATTCTTTGATTTAACCTCCCCCACCATGACCACTGTCACTCACTGATTCACCAAAAATTAGGTAAATAATTATCTTACTTGTTTTTATTAACATTTCTTAGGCCGGGCGCGGTGGCTCAAGCCTGTAATCCCAGCACTTTGGGAGGCCGAGGCGGGCGGATCACGAGGTCAGGAGATCGAGACCATCCTGGCTAACACGGTGAAACCCCGTCTCTACTAAAAATACAAAAAACTAGCCGGGCGAGGTGGCGGGCGCCTGTAGTCCCAGCTACTCGGAGGCTGAGGCAGGAGAATGGCGTGAACCGGGAGGCGGAGCTTGCAGTGAGCTGAGATCCGGCCACTGCACTCCAGCCTGGGTGACAGAGCGAGACTCCGTCTCAAAAAAAAAAAAAAAAAAAAAAAAATACCACTAATAAATAACCATATATCTGGCAGTAAAATGAGTTTGGTTAAAAATAACTAAATAGGCCAGGCACGGTGGCTCGTTACCTGTACTCCTAACACTTTGGGAGGCCGGGTGGATCACATAAGGTCAGGAGTTCAAGACAAGCCTGGCCAACATGGCAAAACCCCGTCTCTACTAAAAATACAAAAAATTAGCTGGGCATGGTGGCCGGCACCCATAATCCCAGCTACTCGGGAAGCTGAGGCAGGAGAATCGCTTGAACCCAGGGGGACAGAGGTTGCAGTGAGCCAAGATGGCACCACTTCACTCCAGCCTGGGCTAAAGAGCAAGACTCTGTCTCAAAAATAAAATAAATAAATAAGTAAATAAATAGCATACAATAATCATACAAATACACAACAACTGATGCAGTAGGAAAGCACCCAGCAAGCCCACCAATATTTGCTCTTGTTTTTTAACTGTATAGTGGTAGGAGGTGCCCCTTCTAATTTTCGCTTGGCAATCATTTATTCTTTGATTTAACCTCCCCCACCATGACCACTGTCACTCACTGATTCACCAAAAATTAGGTAAATAATTATCTTACTTGTTTTTATTAACATTTCTTAGGCCAGGCGCGGTGGCTCAAGCCTGTAATCCCAGCACTTTGGGAGGCCGAGACGGGCGGATCACGAGGTCAGGAGATCAAGACCATCCTGGCTAACACGGTGAAACCCCGTCTCTACTAAAAAAAATACAAAAAGCTAGCCGGGCGAGGTGGCAGGCGCCTGTAGTCCCAGCTACTCGGGAGGCTGAGGCAGGAGAATGGCGTAAACCCGGGAGGCGGAGCTTGCAGTGAGCTGAGATCCGGCCACTGCACTCCAGCCTGGGTGATAGAGCAAGACTCCGTCTCAAAAAAAAAAATAAATAAATAAAAATTTATTAAATGTATATGTAGCTCACATTTGTTTCAGCGTTTAATATTGTGTTTTGTATCTTTGTGTAGAAATTGCTGATGTTTTTGTGACCAGAAATATGCCATAGGACTTTAACTCTTGTTTAGATCACATAGCTGTGGTGAAATCGTTTTCATTATACATAATTTCACTTAAAGTCACAATTTCCAAGAACCTACCGAAGACATTAAGTGAGGACTTGGTGTACTTATGAAGCAGAAAGACGGCATCTTGCTCATCTTTGTAGCTTTGAAGCAAGAAAAAAAAATTCCCTAATTCACTCCTGCTTCAACACATGCCAGCAAAGATATATTTCCTATTCATTTGCTTTAACTACACCTACCCAAAAAAAGGCAGGATTGAGTGTTTAATTTACAGCTTAAGCAATCAAATTATAAAGTGCTGTATAAAACTGCACAATCAGATGCATTTGAGTATAATGTAATTGATGACTGACTCTCATCCTCTGTCCAGCCCTGTTCCTAAACAGGATGAGTCTCTTACTGGGGTACAGGATGTTGATGGGGAGTGCAACATTAGGCTGGGAGGTAATATCTTGTAATCATTTGGGATGTTCTCAGGTTCATTTATGTGTGAACAATGTCGTTTCACTATCTTTACTTTTGTGCTTATTGTGACTGTACACATCTGCTGAAAGAAAGTTTTCCATTAACTTCAAAATTAAAGGACTCTGTATTTTATGCTATTTCAGTAATTGGACCTGCATTATCAAGTTATGGCTGGTTATACTGTGTTTTCAAATACAGAAGTTATAATATAGGCTTGCAGGATCTGTCTTGTAACCACTCCAGTGTTCCCCAGCTTTCTGAGATATGGGAAGAGACTAAGATAGAAGTACCTCTCATTCAGATGCAGATGCGGGAAAGCAGTCATATGCCTCTATTTTGAAGGACAGCATACAACACTCTTGTGAATTCTGTACTGACAATCTTTTTTTTTTTTTTTTTTTTAAGAGACTGGGTCTCACTCTGTTGCCCAGGCTGGAGTGAAGTAGTACAATCACAGCTAACTGCACCCTTGAACTCCTGGGCTGAAGCTATTCTCCCTCTTCAGCCTCCTGAGTAGCTTGAATGACTGCAGGCACACACACCACCATGCCCACCTTTTTTATTTGTATTAATATTATTATCTGTAGAGACGGGGTTGCCCAGGCTGGTATTAAACTCCTGGCCTTAAGCAATCCTCCTGCCCCAGCCTCCCAAAGTGCTGGGATTAAAGGAATGAGCCACCATGCTCAGATGTATTGGGACTCTTGATAAAGTTTGTTATTCAATATTTCCTTTGGGGAGCTAACATCTGGGCATCTCCCAGGGCTCCATAATGATGGCTGGTGGCTTCAGGTCTGTCAGCCACCCAGTCTGTATATGAGTCCTCTATTCCACCTGACCTCTCCCCATCCCTTACACACACCCCTTGAAGTTCCAGAGTCTGTATATTTCCAAGGCTCCTTTGGGTGTGGCCTGACCCAGCACATGGCCATGGTGACCACATTGCTCAAAATCAAATCTCTGGATGTTATGGGGTCCACACCATGCCAAGTGCACCAGCCATGTGAAAGAAAATGTGATGCGGGGGGAGATGGGAACCCAGATACCAATAAGAGATACAAGAAGGGCAGCTGGGTGTGGTGGTTCATGCCTGTAATCCCAGCACTTTGGAAGGCCAAGGCCGGCAGATCACCTGAGGTCAGGAGTTCGAGACCAGACTGACCAACATGGTAAAACCCCGTTTCTACTAAATATTTTAAAATAAGCCAGGTATGGTGGTGGGCACCTGTAATCCCAGCTACTCGGGAAGCAGGAGAATTGCTTAAACCCGGTAGGCAGAGGTTGCACAGAGCCAAGATTGTGTCACTACACTCCAGTCTGGGCGACAGAGCAAGACGCCATCTCAAAAAAAAAAAAAAAAAGAGAGAGAGACAGAGATACAAGAAGGGCAAATCTGGAAGCAGCCAGAGGTGAGGTTCAGGGTCAGACAGCTCCAGAACCCAACTGCTGGGGTTTAAGTTCTCATTCTGTCATTTATTCTCCAGGTGTCCTTCAGCAAGTTCCTTAGCCTTCTGTTCCTCACTTTCATAATCTATAAAACAAGAGGTAATAGTAAAACACACTTTATGGGGTTTTGATACAATTAATTAAAGTTCTTGGCACATAATTAGATTTCTCTAAAAAAAAACACACACACACTTATTACTATCATCATCATTATTGTCCTGGAGCAAAGAATTGGAAGCCATGAAGGAAAGTTTCCCCAGCTGTATTCATTTCCTTGGGCTGCCATCCCCAATTACCACAAATCAGGTGACTTGAAAGCACAGAAATGTATTATCTCACAGTACAGGAGTCCAGAAGTCTGTGAAATCATGGGATCATTATGGTTGCTTCCTTCTGGAAGCTCTGCGGGAGAAACCATCCCCTGCCTCTCTCCTAATGACTGGTGGTGGCCAAAAATCCCTGGTCTTCCTTGGCTTGTAGATGCATCACTGCAGTCTCTGCTTCCATCTTCTCTGTGTCCCTGTGTCTTTGCCTTTTCTGTTTCATAAAGACATTTTTGCTGCATTTAGGGCCCCCCCAATCCAGTGTCATCTCATTTTGAACCTTACATTGATTACATCTGCAAGACCTTTATTCCAACTAAGGTCATATTCCGATGTTCCACATGGACATAAATCTTGGGGTGACTATTCATCCTACTACAGCAACTAAGAGCAGGTTAAATAAAATCAGAAGAAACCACGGACAATTCCTGGAAAGAATGTCGTCAAACCATGGTCATGATGTTTACGGGCTAAAAAGACTGTGTTGTGTGGGTGGTCAATCCAGCAAACTGGGCTACCCTGAAGGTCATCACTGAGTCCGAACCAACTGTCAAACACAGAGTTAATCAATATACTCTCATTCCAACTGGGGCAAACTTCTCTGGAGAAAACACGTATCTGACAGGAGCAAGCTATGCACATCAGGTAACACGCACGTGTAGTGAGCTCTTTGCCCTGTCTCTCCTGACATGTTGTAGTCACAATTTAACCCCAAACTCATTCTGACACTGAGTAATGCAATGCAAAGGGCATGGGCTTTGGAGCCTCAGGGAACTGAATTTTAATGTCATCCTCTGCAACTTACTAGCTCCACTTGCCACCTTCATGGCCTCAGATGAGGTACTTACCCTCTCCAAGCCTTAATTTCTGCATCTGAAAATTGGTCATAATACCACTAACAACTTGTAAAGTTGCTGTATGTATGAAAACTAATATATGCAGAAGCTGCACCTAAGTACCTGGTGTAAATTTCAATGAGTGATTGCTATTTGTCTTAGTCTATTTGCACTGCTATAACAAAATACCTGAGACTGGATAACCTATAAAGACTAGAAATTCATTTCTCACAGTTCTGGAGATTGGAAGTTCAAGATGGCGCCTTGCTACCGAGTCTCCCAGAAGGGACAAACGTTATGTCCTCACATGGTAGGAAGACCAGAGGGCAGGAGGGCCTACCTAGTTCACTCCAGCCCTTCTATAAGGTCACTAATCCCATTCATGAGGGCTCCACCCTCATAAATGAATCACCTCCTAAAGTTCCCACGTCTTAACACTATCACACTGGTGATTAAATTTCAACATATGAATACAGGAAGACAAATTTAGAAAAATAACACTATTAGTATCATTATTGTGAGGTAGTAGTTTCATCTCTCCCCTGCTAGGCTTGAGGGCAACAAAGCCAAAGGGACCTTGAAGAAGAGCTGTGAAGATCCATGTGTCTACATGTATCTCATCATCTCTTCCCCCACCACCACCGGCATTACAGCACAAAAGTAAACTGCATAAACACTCTGTAAATATTCATTGATGTAAATGACACACGAACAGCATTACAAATATAAGCACTGCCTCAGTGAATGAACCTCCAATAGCCTTTCAAAATTTGGAGCCCAACCAGGACAGCCCATGGCAAAGTCTTTCCCTTTCATGACTTAGCAAATGAATACTGCACAGAGCAAAGGCAACACAAAGTAGTATTCATCCTCTAGTGTATGTCAACATTTAGAGAGGCTTGGACCATATAAAAATGGTATTTGTAGGCCAGGCACGATGGCTCACCCCTGTAATCCCAGCAATTAGGGAGGCTAAGGCAGACGGATCACTTGAGGCCAGTAGTTTGAGACCTGCCTGGTCATGGTGAAACCCTATCTCTAATAAAAACATAAAAATTGGCTGAGTGTGGTGGTGTGGGCCTGTAATCCCACTTGTGGGGCTGAGGCATGAGAATTGCTTGAACCCAATAGGTGGAGGTTACAGTGAGCCAAGATTGCACCACTGCACTCCAGCGTGGGCGACAAAACAAGACTTTGTCTCAAAAAAAGAAAAAAAAAAAAAACGATATTTGGAGGCCACATGACTCCTCTTTCATGAGAGCATTTTTATTACTTTATTTACTTTGTATTACCACAATAATACATGTTCACTGGAGAAATGTTAGAAAATACAGGCAAGCAAAAACAATAAAATCATTCTTAATTTCAGATATATAGAGTTTTTCTTTAACAATATATTGTGACACTTTCCCAGTCATTAGACTTCAACATCATTTTTTAAAGTTGTCTAATATTCCATTATATAAACCCACCAATATTCATTTAACCTATCCCCCATCAGAGGAATTTTAACTTCATTCCAATGTTTTGTTACTGTAAACAGAAATGCAATGAAATAAGCTTATTCTTTATTTGTTTTACAAATTCATAATAATTTGGCATTTAATATAACCCTGCTCCCTTCCCCAAACACTTGCAATTAACCCAAAAGTAAATTTCCTTCATGTATGAAAAACTGATTTTTTATCCAGTCTGAAAATCTGCTCTCCGCTTTGGCTGTATGATCTGAAGCAAGCTCTTTCCTGGCCTCCTATATCCAGTAACTAATAAGTTGTCAGCATTCTTGGCTCTGGCTACTTAGCTTACTTGTTCAGGGCATAAGGCTAATGGGGTCAATGTCATGGGATGGGAGCTTGATAAAATAGGCCAGTTAGTTACAAGTCCAAAGACTATTTCTGTAACTCCAGACAGCTGTCATTTAAAAACTGGCTGTTAGTTTCCAAGGAACTGGGCAAAAGAGCATAGGTAGATCCACACAAATCCATCACCAGTACTGGAAACATAATGTGTCAATAGCTTCATCTTGCCCGTAGAAAACAGTTCAGAAAAGTATTCATATTTAAAACTGGGGAGGCTGTAGGAAAACAAGAAAGAATAATATTGGCAAGACAATTGGCTGACCTTATACATATCTTGGTTTATCAGCTTAGTCTGTGAGTATCCCGCCATTTCCACGTGAGAAAAATTCAGCAACATGTTTCAAATTGCGGATGGTGGTGTTATTTAACTGGCAATATTCTCTTGCAGCTGACACAGCCCTTGGCACTGACGATGTATATGATGAAAAAGGATGCCAGTGTGATGTATCAGTGGAAGACCTCACCCCACCACTTAAAACTGTCATTCGAGCTATCAGGTTGGTGAAATCTTGAACAAAGTGATTCAGAGACATACTTATGATTAATTGAATTACGATGTTGCTAAATTATTTTTCTGCAGGTAAATGTCCTGGAATAAACACTTTCCCTTTTCCTATTCATCCATATGCCTATTGAATTGTGAAATATTTGTTTCTTAATAGAAAACTCTGCTGTGTTCAACACAGAGTTATAAAACGTGGGTGGGATTTGAAAAGCCAGGTCACGTTTGAGAGATTACACGAGTCTTGGCTTCTCATGTGTATTTACTGCTTTAAGGACATATAGTTTATTGATGCAATTGGATTTTTTAATTATTTTTATGACTTGCTCCAATCTATATTCTGTACAGAATTGTATATCAAAGAAAAGGCCTTGTAGGTTATTTCAAAATGGGTTGAGTTCTGAAAATGGGAAACCTAAAGTATTTTGCAGTGACTTAGTCTTATTACCCGAAATGTAATTGTTAAAGGCTGATCTTAATTTGCTTCCTCTACTGGTGGCAGAGAGCTAAGAGAGTATACCCAGCAACTTAAATTTACATTTTCCGTGACCTTTCCCACCACACTCACACAGACAGCCGCATGCATGTGCACACACACACACACACACACACGCAATCAAGATCTGGACTAGATTAACTGCTGCATGCTCAGCTGGCCCAGTTTAATCCTTTTGGGAGAATTGTGTATGTCAGGGAATGCTGAGTAACTATATTGCAAAAAAAAGAAATACCTCTGCCTGTTGGTGAAAAACTAGAAGAAAGTTCAAAATATCCAAACCAGGCCAGGTGCGGTGCCTCATGCCTGTAATCCCAGCACTATGGGAGGCTGAGGGGGGGGCAGATCACTTGAGATTAGGAGTTCGAGATAAGCCTGGCCAACATGGCAAAACCCCATCTCTACTAAAAATACAAAAATTAGCTGGGTGTGGTGGTGGGCACCTGTAATCCCAGATACTTGGGAGGCTGAGGCAGGAGAATTGCTTGAACCCGGGAGGTGGAGGTTGCAGTGAACTCCAGCCTGGGCAACAGAACAAGATTCTGTCTCCAAAAAATAAAATAAAATAAAATATCCAAACCAATTTAGCTATTCACATGTTTGGTCTAATCTTGAATATTAGTATGATTGATTACTTATTTCTGTTTTTAGTTGGTCATTTGGCATCATGTTAGACATTTATTTACTCTATAGTTGAGAGTCACTAGGAAAGCAGAAATGAGTTCTAAAGATTTTCATAAATGTTTGTGGGGGCAAAGAAAATCATGGCATGATGAAACTCCAGAACATGTTTAAACACTATCTGTAGCAGCAGACTATAAAAAAAAGTGAAGTCCAATTACTTCTCAATGGAACCCTCAAGTGACAAACCCTATGGGTGAAGAGATTACACCTTCCTATTTGGCCTGGACAGTCCCAGATTATGCCTCTAGTCTCATCATTAGTGTTAATAATGCTCCCATCTTTCTCAAAGTATCCCAGTTTGGACAACCAATTATACAGTCACCCTATCTCTGGTGAACCTAGAAGCCTTGGGTGATGTATAAGCCCAGATAACCGAGAATATGTAGTGAAATGTTGTCTGAAACCTTCAGTTAAAGGGATAGAGAGGATTTAGAACTGCACTGTCCAATATGATAGCCACTGGCTACTTGAGGTTACTGAGGCTATTTAAATTTGAATTAATTAAAATGAAATACATTTTAAAATTCAGTTGATCAGTCGCACCATTCATATTTCAACTGGTCAATAGCCACAGGTGGCCAGTGGCTACTTCATTAGACAAAGAAACAAAACATTTCCCTTGTCACAGAAAATTATATTGAATATTACTGGTCTAGAAGTCACCTTGAAATTTTTCACGTGTTGAGTATATCCATAAAAGACCCTAAAGTGAAGGTGGGGCAATTCAGTCCATGAATTAATCTGACTTGCAGCAAGTAGGGAAAATCTTATCTAGTGAGAGCAGATTAGGCTTCCTAAAAGTCATACTTAACCCAGTTTATGTCATTTCCCAAGACCTTCTGAAGCTTTCTGCTTTTGCTTTACAACCTATAAAAAGGATTGTGAGCTGCAAGAAAGAAAATGAAATAGGTTTATTCTGCTAGCTAAGCACTTTAGCAATGGCTTAAGATTTACTTTGTTATTCTTCTTGAAACTTGACTGATTTTTGTGAAGTCCTTTGCAGAATTCCTTTGCTTTTCAGAATTCTTTCTTGGTTCTTATCTTTAATGGAACTTTACTATTTACATGTCTATCTTTTTGTAGATTCTTGATGTTTTCTGCTTGCTGCATTGTGATATCTGAGGGAGATGTTTTTCTCCTCCATATCCTGATTCTGCTTAGTGGTTTTTCATCACTTCTAAATTCCATTTCAAATTAACAGATTATGTCGCTTGAACCCAGGAGGCGGAGGCTGCAGTGAGCTGAGATCGTGCCACTGCACTTCACCCTAGAAGACAGAACAAGACTCTGTCTGAAAAATAAAAATAAAAATAAAATAAAGAAAATACAATTAAATTAACAGATTCTGTAAAAACCTAATAGCTATGCTCAATAGCTTAATAACCTAATTGAAAATTTTTTATTCATGGTGTACTTAATTTCTAAAGATACTTAATTTAAAAACCAACCAATACAATTAGCAGTTCTAAAAAGAAGTTTGCAGGTATAAGTTCTAAATCTTATGCAGAAGGATTCTTTTCCTAAGGAGTTTAATTATATTAATAAGTTCAACATCAGTTGCCGGCGGGTTTTTTGCCAGAACCAGCCCACCTCTTGCAGCTCCCCTGAAGCAGTATGTATATGTATACATACTGATTGCAAGTGTGAAACATCTATTATTCATCTCTAAAATAGTAACTCTGGGCATTTTTCTTGTTATTTTTTAATTGTTAGAATATTTAATATGAATATTTAAATATGCCTTTTGTATTTCAGTAACTCTTGCAATAGTAGTTTTTCCTAACAGCCAAATTAAAATGTGTAACAAAAAATATGTATTCCACTGCAAGGATGACAATATGGAAAATAATATTACTATCTTCACAAAGAGCAAAGTAAGAGTTCTTATTTTCAGTTATCAATATTTATTAAACATCTGCCATGGCCGGGCGCGGTGGCTCAAGCCTGTAATCCCAGCACTTTGGGAGGCCGAGACGGGCAGATCACGAGGTCAGGAGATCGAGACCATCCTGGCTAACACGGTGAAACCCCGTCTCTACTAAAAAATACAAAAAACTAGCCGGGCGAGGTGGCGGGAGCCTGTAGTCCCAGCTACTCGGGAGGCTGAGGCAGGAGAATGGCATAAACCCGGGAGGCGGAGCTTGCAGTGAGCTGAGATCCGGCCACTGCACTCCAGCCTGGGCGACAGAGCGAGACTCTGTCTCAAAAAAATAAAAATAAAATAAAATCTGCCATTTTTTAGAGATGATTCAGGACACTCTTTGAACTTGTCCGAATTCTATTATCCAAATGCACTCTGACACTTTTTAAAAAACAAATAATATCACTGTTTATGGTACATAGTAAAGAATGACTATTCTTAGACTATTTCCAAACTATGTCTTTTACTCAGAAGAAAACTTAGTTTTGTATATTTCTTCCAGAATTATCATAGATTTTTCTCAAAATATTATTTCAGGGAAATGCAAAAATTTGCTGGAAATGTGTTTTGAAACTCACCTCTAGGAGTAAAGATTGTACTTATTTTTAACAAAAGCCCCATATTTTAGTGATTCAGTTCAAACAATGTTAAGTTTCTTTTTATCCACTCATAGAAATTAGTCCCTAAATGGAAAGATAAAATTAGCAGGAAAGTAAACAAACAAATGGATAGACTCTAGAGGATTCTACACACTCACTTATACCTATTTCATAGTAGATCACCCGTTTTTCTATCACTGTCTTAAAACTATAGCCCATAAATTACCTAGATATGTTCCTTCACAATGTCAAGCATCTGGCTAACTGGGACTATCTGAAGGTAACGGACTATTCCTTTTCATGCTAGTACTTGGCTTTGTAGTCATTACATATAAATATATGAATCTTGGGCAAAATTTTACACAAAAATTAATATATCTTTTTAAATTTTAAATAACAGGCCAGGCATGGTGACTCATACCTGTAAACCCAGCAGTTTGGGAGGCTGAATTGGGCAGATCACTTTAGCTCAGGAATTCAAGACCAGTCTGGGCAACATGGTAAAAACCTGTCTCTAAAGGAAAAAAAAAAAAAAAAAAAATGAATGATACTAAAATAACAAATATTTGAAAGTCATATACACCTGCATATTTATGGAAGAGCCCCAGAATAATAACTTTTTGAAATATAACAGAAATTGTATTCATGTACTGAACTGGCAGGTAATTTATCAGATATGCACACCAACACAACATATAAGTACCGTGTAAAGGATTCACCATTTGGGGGAAAGAGCTTTGTTAAAACAGTGCAGTGCAAAGCTTACCTGCTTCTTACCAGTATTGTTTTCATAGAATTACTACATCTAGAATTAAGGTTACTCTTTTTTTCAATTTTTAAAACTATTTCAACAGATATAAAATTACCCTGTCAAATTGCTATTAAAAGTTTCTAAGCACTAATCTCTTCACGGATTGGTACCCAACGGTTGGTGAAGCTGCTCTGGTCCTTAGACCACACTTTTAAGGCCACTCTTAATAAGATCCTCAGTGACAGTTGTTTTCCTGTCAGTTTGTTTTATACAACCATGTTTTCTGTCAGTTGTCAAGAACTGAATCAAAATACCGTGCAACCTGTTCTTTTTGTGAATATCAACAAAACCACTGATGCAGATTACTCATTATTTTGAAGAGAAATGACCAAGAAACTATCGATTGTGTCTTGCTCTTACCGTCTCTTACTATCTCCATGCAATAATGGTCATGCCTGCTATGTTTCACTTTATGCATCCTTTTCTTTCCCAGGCCAGACTAGCCTTTTAGAGAATCAAATAAATACATGAATAAGGTCCAGGGTGAAAACTCAAAGAAGTCTTTAGTTGAAACTGAAGCTCGAGGCCGGGCGCGGTGGCTCAAGCCTGTAATCCCAGCACTTTGGGAGGCCGAGACGGGCGGATCACAAGGTCAGGAGATCGAGACCATCCTGGCGAACACTGTGAAACCCCGTTTCTACTAAAAAATACAAAAAACTAGCCGGGCGAGGTGGCGGGCGCCTGTAGTCCCAGCCACTCGGGAGGCTGAGGCAGGAGAATGGCGTAAACCCAGGAGGCGGAGCTTGCAGTGAGCTGAGATCCGGCCACTGCACTCCAGCCTGGGCGACAGAGCGAGACTCCGTCTCAAAAAAAAAAAAAAAAAAAAAAAAAAAAAAAAAAAGAAACTGAAGCTCGACTTTATACTGGTACCATTGGCTAATTCTATCCCCTCCTCCCACCCCCCCTGAAGCTGCTAGGGAGAAGTAGTCCAAGAAACAGGACAGCCTCTCTACACCCTTGAGCAACTCACACTCCCTCTTCAAGCCTCTGTTTCCTCATTGGCAAACTGGGGATGGTAATGGTATTGACTTCCTAGGGTTGTAGTAAGGATTAATAAATGAATAAACATTTGCAAAGCACTTAGAACAGTATACACAGTCAGCACTATGTAGATGCTAATATTATTACCCTTGAGTTGTCTGGACTCCTTATGCCTTCCAGCATGCTGCCTCCACTGCCCATCCTCTGCTCTGGGTCAGCCTTTTCCTTTCTGAGCCCCACCCACTCCCATGATGAGTCACATGAGAGGAGCACTTTGTTGCCTCTTCTGAAGGATACTCCCATCTTCCAAAACATATACAGCCTCACCTGCTTGCATCTCCTTCACCTGGAAGCACTTGCCATTTTCCCTTTGAAGTTACCTTCCCACCACCTGGGCTGAGAAATTACTCAGAGCTGGAAGAGCAATTTTTTTTTTTTTTTTTTTGAGACAGAGTTTTGCTCTTGTTGCCCAGGCTGGAGTGCAATGGCACGATCTTGGATCACCACAACCTCCACCTCCCAGGTTCAAGCAATTCTCCTGCCTTAGCCTCTCGAGTAGCTGAGATTGCAGACATGCGCCATCACGCCCAGCTAATTTTGTATTTTTAGTAGAGACAGGGTTTCTCCATGTTAGTCAGGCTGGTCTCGAACTCTCGACCTCAGGTGACCTGCCCGCTTCGGCTTCCCAAAGTGCTAGGATTACAGGCATGAGTCACTGTGCCTGGCCTGGAAGAGCAATTTTTTCACCCATGAAGAGCAACCATGAGTCAATGTTCCAAGTAAATTTCACCTCTTTTCTCCTCAGGGTGAGCTTGTTGCCTTCCCAGGCACCCTCTGAAGAAGCAACAGGACAATGAAAGGAAGAAGTTAGCTCTTCCCTCTCCCTCCCTGACCCTCGTCGAGGCCTGATTATAGACTCTTAAAGCTCTTCCCAGGGGTTCAGTGCATGCATCTGAAAAATAGCTCTTGAGTTTCAACTGTGCACCAGGCACAGAGATAAACGTTAACAAGAAAGATGGATCCCTGCTGAGAGTTGTGAGGAGCTACCAGAAAAGTAGAATCGATTACAACCCAGAGCAGCAAATTACTACAATGACAGAACTCCAGGACGGTTTAGGCCAACCTATATGGGCACTTTTGGGGAAGGTAGCATTTGGGAAGACTCTAAAAGAAGGAAAAGAAGAAATCTGGTAGATATGTAGGAACTAGCCGGGTTACTAAGGAGGGTGGTAGAGGATGGGCAGAGAACACTGCAATTGCAAAGAAGCAGAAGTGAAGGTGGCATTAGAAAGTATGAGTGATCGGCCGGGCGCGGTGGCTCAAGCCTATAATCCCAGCACTTTGAGAGGCCGAGACGGACGGATCACGAGGTCAGGAGACCGAAACCATCCTGGCTAACACGGTGAAACCCCGTTCTACTAAAAAAATATGAAAAAAAAAACTAGCCGGGCGAGGTGGCGGGTGCCTGTAGTCCCAGCTACTCAGGAGGCTGAGGCAGGAGAATGGCGTGAATCGTGGAGGCAGAGCTTGCAGTGAGCCGAGATCGCGCCACTGCACTCCAGCCTGGGCGACAGAGCGAGACTCTGTCTCAAAAAAAAAAAGAAAGAAAGAAAGTATGAGTGACAGTTGAAGGTGGAGAACAAGGATGAGGAGAATATGGCTGAAGGGAGGTGCAGAAACCCTAAGAATGAACAGGAATGTGGAGGATTCTAAGTACAGAAATGAATTTATCAGATCCGTGCATTATATGGTTTGGATCTGTGTCCTTGCCCAAATCTCGTGTGGAACTGTAATCCCCAGTGTCGGAGGAGGAGCCTGGTGGGAGGTGATTGGATCATGGGGGCGGATTTCCCCCTTGCTCTTCTCATAATAGCAAGTGAGTTTTCATGAGATTGGTGGTTTAAAAGTGGGTAGCACCTCCCTCCCACTTCTCTCTCTCTTCCTGCTGCTCCCGCCGCATAAGAAGCCTGCTTCCCTTTTGCGTTCCGCCATGGTTGTAGGTTTCCTGGGGCCTCCCCAGTCATGCTTCCTGCAGAGCCTTCAGAACCATGAGCCAAAGAAACGTCTTTTATTTATAAATTTTTCAGTCTCAGGTATTTCTTTATAGCAGTGCAAGAACAGACTAATACAGTGTTTCGTTTGAAAACTTGGAAAGATGACTCTGATTGCAATGTAAGGAATGTATTGGAAAGAGAGAACTATTATTACAATACCTGGATCTGCTGGGGCCTGAGCTAGGCAGTCATGATGGAGAAGAGTGAAGGATGGATTTCAGATAGGATTTGAATATTTACTGATTGGAGAGGATGGAGGGAAAGAACAGGAGGAATCAAGGATGGCACATCTGGAGGATGGTGAGACAGGCTGGCTTTAGGGGAGATGGTGCATTATTGCGAGTGTTGAGTTCAAGCAGTCACAGCAGGGCCCAACAGGTAGGTGGATCTCTGAATCTGACATCCAGGAGAGCAATCTGGAATATGGACAAATTTGGTAGCTGTCAGCACAGAGATAAATGGTTTGCAGAAGTCTCACCCCAGGGAGTAAAAAGAGAAGATGGTCAACACAGAAGTCTAAGGTTCACAAACAGGAGCTGCAAAAGTAAGAATGCTCTGAAGGAGACAGATTCAAAGCAGCCAGACAGATGGAAAACCAGGAGAGTGTGACAGAAGAGGAGCCAGAGGAGGAAAGTGTTTCAAGCAGGAGGCAGATGTTAACGCTGTTAAATGCCGCTAAGAGGTCAAAGAAGATAAAAAATGAGAAGGTGCTTTGAAAGTGGCAACAAGGAGGTCATCCGTGACTTCGGAGAAAAATTCAGTAGAAGGAAAAGGGTTTGAAGCCAGATGGTAAATAGAACACTTTCTTAAATTACCAGAATCTTTCACTCTAATATGAACATAGATGAAGTGTCAAGAATTTCTTTGTAACTAGCAAAGGCTCATCAACTCTTCTAAAATAGCTCAGATCTGATCAGCGAACTGAAGAACCACTAATGACATTTCAGAGTTCCTGAAGTGGGTATGCAAATCAGGCCTCACTGTTACCCTGGGTTGGGTGATAAAGTTTTTCAGTTTTCTTGCCCCTGTGTTCTTCCTGTTCTGAAAGGCATGTATGGGACCATTATCTTCACCATCCCTAAAATGCAGTCTCAGCTGTGAATCCTTCTTACATCTTACTTCATATTTCAGGCAAGAATACTCCGCAAGTAAAGAAGAGGCACATGTTTGCCATTGTGGGTTTTGTTAAATCTACAGGCTGTTTAATCATCACCAGTTCTTAATTTTGCTGATGGCATCTCTGCTATTTTAGCAGAGGTGATGAGTCTTTGTTTGCAAGTCACTATTAAGACATTCTTGACAGTCAATCTATGACATGTTACAGTAAAGGACGCTGCTAAAAGAACATTTTATGGATCATTTAGCACATATCTTTAAAATCAGCTAATATACTCCCTGGAATGTTCTTTTTGCTTGTTTTTGTTTTGAAGGTAATTACTTGTGGCTACATTTGCTCTGAGGCTATGTTAAAGTAGTGTTTTCACTGAAAATGCACTTACTTTGTAGCATGTGAGATACTAAACCTTTTATTTTACTATAATTTAAACTGAGTTTTCTATTATTTGCTAAAAATATAGAATCTCCTATTCCATGCTAAAAATATTTTAAAGTAGTCAACATGTACAGTCAATTTATTTATTTACTTATTCATTTCACACTTTAAAATTTATGCAAGATTTTACACTCCTAAGAAAACTAAATCCCTAAATTTAGTCGCCATATCAATGCTTACAAATTCCTGGCAGGAAACACTTCCTCAGATCTGGAAGTTCTTGCTTGGGTTTTACTACTCTTACACTCTTAAAAGAAAATCCAACAAAATCTGCAGGAGGGGTCAGGTGCAGTGACTCAGGCCTATAAAATTTCAATACTTTGGGAGGCTGAGCTGGGAGGATGGCTTGAGCCCAGGAGTTTGAAACCAACCTGGGAAACATAGCGAGACCCATCTCTGCAAAAATTTATTTATCTATTTATTTATTTTATTTATTTATTTTTTTTTTTTTTTGAGGCGGAGTCTCGCTCTGTGGCCCAGGCTGGAGTGCAGTGGCCGGAATGCCCAGCTAGTTTTTTGTATTTTTTTTTAGTAGAGACGGGGTTTCACCGTGTTAGCCAGGATGGTCTCGATCTCCTGACCTTGTGATCCGCCCGTCTCGGCCTCCCAAAGTGCCGGGATTACAGGCTTGAGCCACCGCGCCCGGCCTACAAACATTTAAAAAAAAAGCTCTGCAGGAGAGCCTACTAGATCCTGCATATAAAGGACAATAATGGCAAGCATTAGCAGAACAAGTCTACTTTCAGTGGTGGAAACAGTGTGGCCAGAGAATGTCTGAATGTCCTAAGTGAGCCAAATGGAATATCTGCTTGCCCCTACAGTGAGAACATCAGACAGACTGTACACACGTGGAACTAATTTACTTTTCTCTATTAAGAGTTAAAACCAAGAAAATGAGACAAATCAGTGCATCCAGGGACTCCTGGGGTTCCTTAGTCTCGTCTAGTAACCCAATCTAAGATGAAAGAAGAGTGGAGGAATCTTAGGTATATAATTTTATAACTTGCTTTGCAGGTTATAAAACTGTCAGAGTTTGAATACTGTAAACACAAATACAAATCTATATTGTTGAATTATGTTTACGTATTAATAGGAAAACAGCATTAAAAAGTATTCTAAATAACTAACACATATGCCTTCAATAGTGACCCAAATTATCAAGCCCCGCAGCCCTAGTTGTCTGCTGGATTTGTTCCATGATCAATTTCGAGTGAGGACTGCCTCAGGGGAAATTCTGTGATCAAAAGGCTCTGGGTCACCTGAAGGATGAGCCCTGGGGTCCGTGCTTTTAAGACAGATAGATGGTGTATTTCTCATGGAGAGTCAGAAATCAGAAGATAGAATTTTCCAAACTGAAAGAGGGAGTATTTCAGTCTGTTTTCTGATGTTTGTAACAGTATCTGAAACTGAGTAGTATAAGGAAAATGAATTTATTTCTTACAGTTATGGAGGTTGGGAGATCTTAAGGGGGGAGGTGCACCTGGTGAGGGCCTTCTTGTTTGTGGGGACTCTCTGTGGCATCCTGAGGCAGCACAGGGCATCACATAGCAAGGGGACTGAGCATGCTAAGTGCTAGCTTAGGTCTCTCTTCCACTTCTTATAAAGCCACCAGTTCCCCTCTCATGATAGCTCATTAATCCATTAATCCATAATTCATTCATACAGACAGAACCCTCACGATCCAATCACCTCTTATAAGTTCCACCCCTCAATACTGCCACTTTGAGCATAAAATTTCAACATGAATTTTGGAGAGGACATTCAAACCATAACAGAGGGATGTGAAATGCATGTCAGTAGTGTAAGTTAACCCAAATAACCACCATAAAGTGAGGGGTTAAAGGAGAGAAACCCACATCCACCCCATAAACATAAGATCTGCAATTACAAGGGGGCCATTCAGCAACCTTCAGAAACTTAATAATATCCCCAGAGATGAGGGTGCGGAGTAGGTGAAGGACTGTCATCTCCTCCAGAAATCATTTCTGATCACCTCTACCAATCTGGGTTAAACACCCCTCTTCTGCATTCCCATATCACCCTGGGCTTCCCAGCACCTTGCACATCACAAAGTGAATTGTAACTGTCTGCCTACTTGTCTGTCTGCCCTACTAGACTGGAAGTGCCCCAGCAATAGGATTTGTTTCTTCATCGCTGTATCCCTGGCGTCTAGCACAGAAGCTGGCATATAGTAGGCACTCAATAAATGTTTGATGAATGAATGAATGGACAAATTCTCGAGTCCCACTCATCAGGCATCACTAGGGGAGGCAGTCACATGGAGCTTATCTAGAGAGCTCCAAGCTCTGGACAAATGAAACTCTCAAATCCTATCAGAGCTCACAGTTGCAGCAACCATTGTCTTGCAGCATGATTGTAGAGAGGAAGAGACTGGGGACCAAATGATCATTGTCTTCACATAGGAGGCTTCTTTAACTCTGCCAGCTCCCAGCAGTTAACAGTTTGGAGCCTAACACAATACTCAGCACAACGTCATAGATGCTCAATGAATATTCATTGAAAGAATGAATGAATCAGTCACTTTAGCACTTCCTTTCCCTTCCAAGGTAATCCTTTGAAAAATTAATGGAACTTCTTAACTACTTCTTGCATGAAACTTCAGACCTCACTCAAGGAAGGGGAGGCATTTGGGTTCTGATTAGAAGTCTGACACCAAGGCACTCTGACGCCATGCCTATGGGTCTGACATGTGCGACTTAGAAGATTTTGCAAGCCGGCATGAATCACGATCACTTCTTTGCATGACAGCAGGGATTGTTCCACCTCAAACGCACTCCACCACCACACGCCACCGCCACCCCAATCCTGTCTCTACTCCGGTGGCTTTCAACCTTGGCCACACATTAGCATCACCTGAAAAGTTTTATAAAATCTTTGGACCACGCCCTGGAACAATTAAAACAGAATTTCCGGAGGCAGGACGCAAGCATTTTTTAAAGCTCCCTAGGTGATTCCAAAGAGCAGCCAGGCTTGGGAAGTACTGCTGTCTTGACAGTCAATCAAACTGCCTCTTCAGTTCACAGTTGGCTGAGCCCTCTCCGCCCTGCACATGGTTTGGCTGCTGGCTGGGTCCGTCCATCTGTTTGGTGGTGGCAGCAGTCACTGCTGCTTCTGTTTTCTCATCGTTCTTATCGCTGCATATTCATATGCAATATTTTTACCCAAATTTAGAGGATTGGAATAAGACTTTTGTAAGATTTTAGAACTCATGGCAGCACAACAAATGCACCTACATTTCCTTATAAGTGCACATGTGTTCGTGTGTATATATAGATGTCGTCTACCCAGAGTTTCACTTTGCTTTAGTTATTTCTTCATGCTCAGAAAATTGTATGAGCAGACTTCAGTTTCAAGAGGATGTACCAGTTTAGGTTTGTGATGAATCTTTTACACCCTCTAGTGGTACTGCTGGGACATGTCAGTTTTGTGCGATAGGTTTATTGGACTCCTAGTCTCTTCATAACCAACAGCATCAAGGGAGACAAACCTTAGTGGTCTTTTGCTCTTTGCTGCTGTATTAGTCCCAGGGATGCAATTTACCCTCATGAAGAAAAGAAGCAGGTATGTGACTTACTCCTCAGGCTTTTGCTGGTCCTCCAAAAGGCTCGTCATAAGTGCTCAATGAATATTCACTGAAAGAATGGATGAATCAGTCACTTCGGCACTCCCTTTCCCTTCTAAGGTAATCTTTTGAAAAATTAGTGGAACTTCTTAACTACTTCTTGCATGAAACTTCAGACCTTTCTCAAGGAAGGAGAGACATAGTAAAAACAGGACATTCACTTAGCAAAAGTTTATTGAACACTTACTATGTGCCAGACACATGTGAGTAAAAAGAACCATATCATATCAAAGTGTCTTTTCATTGTTGTTATTTCATGAAAGTATTAAGATCTTAATGTTAAGACTATAGAGGAACCTTATGATTAAGAGCTCAAAGCTGGAGCCAAACTGGTTCACATGCTAATTCCACAATTACTGGATGTTTAACATCAGGCAAGTTACTTAACCCCTCTGTGCCTCAGTTTCTTTATCTGCAAAATGGAGATGGCAATAGTACCCTTATCATAGAATTATACTATAAAGTGCTGTCTAATATTATTATCATTTTAATCATTAAATGTATCTTAAAGTTCCTAATTTAACTCTAGAATGATTTGCCCAGACATTCTTTCTAGTAGGAAATACACAAGTCATACCAAACTTTTTTTGTAAGCATGTAAGAGGCCACCAAGGTCTTCTGCTTCTTCTCCAGGCCAGTTCATGGACTTTCATTTATTCCTGGCTTCAGGGCATTTTCTCTTAGCTCTTCTTATCTAAACCAGGGGTCAGCAAACTATAGCCAGGGGATCAAAATCTAACCCAAGGGGCTTGTTTTTATAAATAAAGTTTTATTGAAATGTAGTTACACTCATTCATTTATTTATTGTCCTATGGCTGCTCGCATGCTATAGTGGCTGACTTGAGTACTTTCAGCAAAGACCGTACAACCCACAAAGCATAAAATATTTACACCTGGCCCTTTATAGAAGAAGTTTTCGGGCCCTTGTCTAGACTCTGAGTTGCTCTGGACTTGCTCCCAGCTGTGTTTAGAGATTAAGACACAGAAGATTTGGGCTAGCCTATGTGAGAATTAAGCATGAGACCAGATTTCACTCTTCTACCTGCCAACAAGGACTCCCCTACTCCCCTGGTCTCCCCACCACCCCATTATCCTGTATTAAAGCCCTTAGTATATGAAATGCAAGTCTTATGGAAAAAAATTGAAGAACTGAAAGACTTTTAGAATTCATAGTTCGATAGCTACTTTGAGACATTTTCCTCAATTTTCAGCACCCACATATTTTTCCTGGTATCTAGAATTCTTGAACTCTGAGCTTCCTTGCTCCCTGCAAATAACTAGATAATGGCCTACTCTCTCCTCTTCTCAAAGGCTAATTGGGTAGCTTTTTGCTCATGATATACCTTGGGAATATATTATATATCTATATTGCTGGAAAATATACCTTGTAAAGCAAAACTAACAGACTCCAATGAGACTGATGTATATATCCTACAAAATGAGGTAAAGTAAGCAGACAGCCCCCAAAATTTGTGATAAAAGGTAAAACATTACAATTATTGGAGGTGGGTAACCCATATTAGCCATGGACTGATTCCCAGAAGGGACCCTATGAGAGAATGCAGATGGCCAGGTTGAAAGGCAGATGTATTCCAAGCATGGGATCCCCTCTGGAAAGACAAGGACAGAGATGAATAGATGAATAAATGACTAACGTGGCTTTGGATTCATTTGCGTGAGACTGTCAGAGCATACAAGGCACAGTAGGAGGTCAGACCCATAGACAGCCTAAACATTCTCCTTAATGTTTACAAGATTGCCTGCCTGGGACTCACTCTGTGATACAGCACCATGAGTGGAATGGTAAAAATGTGGACCTCGGCATCTGCAGTAACCTTGTTCTTACTAGTTCTGTGACCTTGAACAGGTAACTCAACCTCCTGACCTTTACTTGACCCAGATGTCAAAAGTGGAAAATTCTTAGAGTTTTAAGTTGACAGAATGCAGGTAAAGTGCTTAGCATCCAGCTAAAGCCATCCAGCCAGGCACAACTCCTGAAGACCCACTCAACATTAAGTTGAAGAGAGCAAGATCTATGTCTTGCTCAACTTCGTGTTCCCGCCATCCAGCTCTGTGTCCGGCAGATGGATAGTGGGTGCCCAGGTTAAGTTCATTGCATCATAAAGACAGAGGCAGATCCAGGCATTCCAATGATAGATGACCAGAGAAATAAGAAAATGCTGCAGGGGTCAAGGAGGACAATACTAAATACTCAGAGATGCTTTCTCAAACTTAGCTTAGACACAAATTTTCCTCCCTCTACCTTCTATTTTGATCATGAAAATCATGTACTGGCCTGGAAGAAGTGAGAGGGGATTGGGTAGAAAGAGGGAGGCTGAGATCATTGAATAATGTAAACATGTCAAGTTACGTGACCCCGCTGACCAGGCATCTTCATTCACAGAGTATGATGGCTAAAACAGTTAGGAGCCCCAGAGAGCATCCCTCACACCTGGTCCTGCTTAGAGCAAGCCAGGCACACATGATGTTTGGAAACACTGATAGCAATCTCCTAGGAATGAAAAACTGAGATTGTATTCTTTGTAGACTCTAGCCACATGTTTTCTATTGTTTTCTTGATGGTCTTATAATAAACCTCCCATGTTCATTAAACTCGGGGCCAAGTGTTGGAATATCAAGAGTAGAAGACATAATCCCTACATTCGAGGGTCTTACACAGTCTAGTGGAGGAAGCTAGTATATGAGCAAATAATTATAGTGTGGTGTGTTACATACTAAGCTAGAGGTTAATAGAGAAGAGATCAACTGTTTTGTTGGAATCATAAAAATGTCCATGAAAGAAGTGAGCTTTTTTTGAGACAAGGTCTCACTCTGTTACCCAGGCTGGAGTGCAGTGGCAAGACTGTGGAGGCTCACTGCAGCCTCGACCTCCTGGACTCAAGTGATCCTCCCGCCTCAGCCTCCCAAGTAGCTGGGAGCATAGGCATGTGCCCTCATGCATGGTTAATTTTTTATTCTTTGTAGAGATGGGGGTCTCACTATGTTGCCCAGGCTGGTCTCAAACTCCTAGGCTCAAGCAATCCTCCCTCCTCAGCCTCCCAAAGTGCTGTGATTACACGTGTAAGCCACTGCACCTGGCCAAAAGAAGTGACTTTAAAGCAAATTCTTGAAAACACAGCAGGATTTCAGGAAAAAGAAATAGCAAATGGAAGTAATTGAAGTTTATAACTGATTGGCTAGTGTTTTTGTGGACCTATACATACTTTATTGTTGCTGGAACCTAAAGTTCCAAGGAGGAAGTGGAAGGTGATGAGGCAAGAGAGATAGACAGAGGCCAATTTATAAACAGCCATATAGGATATGCTTCTAGGGAGTTTGATGTTTATCCTATAGGCCATGAAAAACTAATGAAAGACTTTAGAAGGGAGGCAATATGCCCTTACTTGCATTTTGAAAGGTTTGTTCTTTCTAAGGCTATAGCAGCAGAGATACAAATGAGGGGACAGCTTTGAGAGCTATTAGGACATGCCTGGTCTTCTTTTAACAAAAGTAAAATGACAGGGTCATCATTCTTTATATAAATTATTGATTTCAAAAATATCTACAGGCCAGGTGCAGTGGCTCATGCTTGTAATCCCAGCACTTTGGGAAGCCAAGGCAAACGGATCACATGAGCTCCGGAGTTTGAGACCAGCCTGGGCAACATAGGGAGACCCCTATCTCTACAAAAAATATAAAAATTAACCAGTGTAGGGGTATGTCCTTGTAGGTCCAGCTACTCAGGAGGCTGAGATGGGAGGATTGGCAGATCTGGGAGGTCAAGGCTGAAGTGAGCCATGATTGTGCCACTGCACTCCACCCGGCATGACAGAATGAGACCTTGTCTCAAAAAAAAGAAGAAGAAAAAAAGAAAGTCTATGCTTTTAAACGTTCCCTCCACACTTACAAACCATAGAACCTGATTTAGAACTTTCATATCTCACTTCAAATCTCTTTAATGTTTTTGTTTTCAATCCACAACACAGCCAGTTGAGAAGATCTATTTGATCTCCATCTTCAAAAACTTAATTCTAATAAGTAAGTTTTTTTAGCCTCAATAATACACTGGCAAATGCTGAACAACCAGCTCTTCTGGAGAAGGAAACCCTGATTTGCATTGTTTGCCAATTTCTGTAGTGTAAATATTCCTGTCGTAGCTGTTTTCAAGCTACCAATGTGACATCACTGAGCAGGAGTTGAGAAGACGGGCAATATTACATTATTAGGTAGAATTTCCATGTTACAGACACAATAGAGGTGAACAACTCAAGAGCATAGACAGTAATATACAGTAAAATAATTAGGAAATGGTGAGGTTTGAGTACATATTACCTTTGTTTTTAATATAATGTACTTGATTGTAAGTCTATATAATCTAATTTTTAGTAATAGCTGTATTTAATAACCACCAAAATTCTTTTTTTTAAATACTAGTTCTAGGGTACATGTACACAACACACAGGTTTGTTACATAGGTATACATATGCCATGTTGGTTTGCTGCACCCATTAACTCATCATTTACATTAGGTATTTCTCCTAATGTTATCCCTCCCCCTCCCGGCCACCCCACCACAGGCCCCGGGGTGTGATGTTCCCCGCCCTTTGTCCAGGTGTTCTCATTGTTCAATTCCCACCTATGAGTGAGAACATGCGGTGTTTAATAACCACCAAAATTCTTAAAAGTAGTCAGTGCTTGGGAGTCAATGCAAGCTTGCTCAAGGCATCACTGCACATACTCCTCTTTTCTAAATAATTGAAATGATATTTATTAATCCAATTTTCACTATTTAATTCTCATACATAAAGTAGAAAAATCTGTAGGCAAAGCACTGGAGAAAAGGTAATACCACCTGAGGAGTGGTATGATGTATAAAAATAAATGATAAACCCATTAAGGGTTTTAAAATCTACTCTGTTTTGCATACTTATCATTATGTGAGTGTATTGAAATAACATAAAAGATAATCAGTTTCATTTTTAGTATTGATCAAAATTATAAGCCATAGATTTTAATTTTAACTTTAGCTAGCTAGCTCATAAATAGTAAATTATGTAAGTAAAAAATGAAATTATTTAAGGCCTGCATAAACTATGACTGTGTGAGTGCTAGAGTGCAATATTATCTATCAAATGCCTTCAAAATGTATTTTCTGTTAAAACATCTCTGAAAGGAAAACAGAAAAGCAACAAGCAACTTTAGATGAATTATCTGAAAGAGTGCACATAACATCCCACTAAGAAACAATGGCAGATCCCCATTAGGGCAAAAAAGGTAGTTGGAAGTATGTGGGTTCACATCTGAGCAGACGCGTCCCAAACCACAAATGTCTGAGCTACAGCCAGAGAGAACACACTGATATATGCTGTAGCTTGTCCCTCTTCTACCACCATAGGAAAAAAAGAACTGCCAAAGATCCCACTCAGACTTCTCAATTCTCCAGAATTGATGCCATGGGAAAACCAGGAGGTATTGTGGGAGTGGGAACCAGACAGATCTGGGTGGAATCCTGGTTTTGCCTCATACCAGTTGCTTGTTTTGGGGGGCAAGTCACTTAAGTTCTTTGAACCTCAGTTTCCCAAAATATAAATAGGAGAAGGGAATATCTTATCAAGTGCTACTGAAGACGTACAAAGTACTTCACATAACAAGTGGTAGACAGATGTTATGAAAACACAATCACACAACAACAATAAAACCACCTTGGGATGTATGAAGATGGTTTTCCTTTTTTCCTGCCCACCCAGGCATCATTAGCTGCTTTGAAGATAGCAAAGAAGGGTTCTAGGCTGTTAGATTAGCTCTTCTGGTTTTATTCTTTTTTTTTTTTTTTTTTTTTTTTTTTTTTTGAGACGGAGTCTCGCTGTGTCTCCCAGGCTGGAGTGCAGTGGCACGATCTCGGCTCACTGCAAGCTCCGCCTCCCGGCTTCCCGCCATTCTCCCGCCTCAGCCTCCGAGTAGCTGGGACTACAGGCGCCCGCCACCGCGCCCGGCTAGTTTTTTGTATTTTTAGTAGAGACGGGGTTTCACCGTGATTAGCCAGGAGGGTCTCGATCTCCTGACCTCGTGATCCGCCCGCCTCAGCCTCCCAAAGTGCTGGGATTACAGGCTTGAGCCACCGCACCCGGCTGGTTTTATTCTTAATATGACTCAGGTTAGAGAATCTTCTCTTTATCTCTTTCTTTCCTTCCTCCTCTTATTCAACAAATATTTTTTACTGTGTCAGAAACTGTGCTAAGCTCTAAGCACACAATGTTCAGGAAGAATAGTAACAGGCATAGTAGAAGTGGTAACAACAATAGCTAACTTTTATTAAGCACTGACTGTTGAATAAAAGACATCTAGGCCAGGCTCAGTGGTTCACGCCTGTAATCCGAGCATTTTGGGAGGCCAACGCGGGCAGATCATGAGGTCACAAGTTCGAGACCAGCCAGGCCAATGTGGTGAAACCCTGTCTCTACTAAAGATACAAAAAATTAGCCAGGTGTGGTGGCAAGTACCTGTAATTCCCAGCTACTTGGGAGGCTGAGGCAGGAGAATTGCTTGAACCTGGGAGGTGGAAATTGCAGTGAGCCGAGATCACGCCATGCACTCCCGCCTGGATGACAGGGTGAGACTCCAACTCAAAAAAAAAAAAAAAAAAAAAGACATCCATGTCTGCCTTTACCTAATTGACAGTCTGGTATAGGGAAACATGTTTACATAATCGCTCAGGACCAGAAATTTCACATGTAACATATTTTTCTCAGTTTTTTTTTAATACAGGACACTAAGGCTGTATGAAACCTAAATGCTGGTAAACCAATTTGGAACCAAAGCTCAATACGAAGAAGTTAAATTAAAATTATTCTTTACTTTCTGCTGAATAATTTTGCTTAAATGTTTTTGGGGGCAAAATACAAAACCTACACTGAATAAAGAAGAGATTGGTGAAAAACATGTGGTTAGAGAAAGGGAGTAAGAATATTATAGATAAGTGATTCAGGAATAATTAGGATATAATTAACTGAAAGTTAATAATACAATTGCAAGGTAGGGTTTAGGCTTTTTAACCTATAAAACAATTTGGATTCCTGAAATCAGCTGTCACCTAAGATAGGCAATGGACGTTTTCTTTTTAAACTTTGCATTTGTTCCTAATCTTCCCACTTTCCACCAAGTGACAACAAATTTTGTCTCTTAGTGACTGATTCCCAGCCTGGGATCTACAAGTGTAGTAATGGAAGTCTATGGGCCATTTAATAGTTGAAAAACACCAACAGGTTTACATTTACCTGCAATAAGGCTACACAAACTAATTCAAATGGTATGTTTCTCTGCTTTCATCAGAAATTGCATCAAGTTATTGCAGGAACTAGTTATCTTAGGCAGATTAGCTATTGATGGCATCATGGAATTTGTTGATGAAATATCGTTTTAAAAGATGGGGCCAGGCCGGGCGCGGTGGCTCAAGCCTGTAATCCCAGCACTTTGGGAGGCCGAGACGGGCGGATCACGAGGTCAGGAGATCGAGACCATCCTGGCTAACACAGTGAAACCCCGTCTCTACTAAAAAATACAAAAAAATTAGCCGGGCGAGGTGGCGGGCGCCTGTAGTCCCAGCTACTCGGGAGGCTGAGGCAGGAGAATGGCGTGAACCCGGGAGGCGGAGCTTGCAGTGAGCTGAGATCTGGCCACCGCACTCCAGCCTGGGTGGCAGAGCGAGACTCCGTCTCAAAAAAAAAAAAAAAAAAAAAAAGATGGGGCCCATGTTGCGGGAGGTATTGTAATAAGAGGTCTCTGGTTCTGAAAAGCTTAGGCTCCCTAGTTTAGTTAAGAAATATGTTATGGCAGGGACTGATGGCTCATGCCTGTAGTCCCAGCACTTGGGGAGGCTGAGGCAGGAGGACTGCTTGAGCCCAAGAGTTAGAGCCTGGGCAACATAGTGAGACCTCATCTCAAAACAAAAACAAAAATAAAAAAAAAGTGTATTATGTTTAAAACAAAAAGAACTTGGCTAGTTAATCCAGCAGTATTCTGCAGGAATAATTTATGAGGGAACAAAACGCAAATTTCCATATTAATGTGCATTTCCCTAGAGAGAACAGAGTGTTTTGCAAACACATTTGTATCTCAAAAATGCATGTAGTTCCATAAAAGACCATTTTAACAGCCTTTATATTTTTTAAGGGATGTTATTACTAGGTGTTATATCTTGGACTTCTAGAGATCACATGGAAAAGTTAGAATTGCATTTTGACTTTAACTTTCATTCAGGGTTTCAGTGGACATTAAAAAGGCAAAACACTTAGTGTTCAGCCTCTTTTTTATTGCGTTTTTCTATTCTTAAGGTGTGTCTCACATGAGATGTTCTTAAATTGTCCACTGTAATCTCAGTCTTTTATATTACACATCTGCAGAAGCCAAAAATAATTTGATGCATGACTTTTCCCCCCAGAGTTTCTTACTGTATTTACTGGTAAACTATTTTGGTAACTTATATTAACAGTTATAAAGATTAATATGTAATATGTTCTCATACAGAATTATGAAATTTCATGTTGCAAAACGGAAGTTTAAGGAAACATTACGTCCATATGATGTAAAAGATGTCATTGAACAATATTCTGCTGGTCATCTGGACATGTTGTGTAGAATTAAAAGCCTTCAAACACGGTAAGCAATGAAAATGTCATTCCTTGTAAAGGAATGGGCATAGAAACTATCTAGGAAGAACTTCTCTTTAGTAGAGTAAGCCTCTGAACTCCATATTTTTAATTCATTTTTAGTGGGCAAATGGAATTTGCTTTTAACATTGATTTTATTTTGCTTTTAACATAGATATAACTCAGGCATTCAAAGCATCCAACTGTCTCATTTTCCTCATCTGTAAAAATGGAAAGAAAGTTAGTTCTTGCCTCATAGGGTTGTCATGAGGATTGAATGAGTTAATGCATGTAATTCATAACATGTAACAGACCTGGCACTGTGTCTAATAAACATCAATGGTTGTTGCTGATGTTTGAATTATTACCGCTGCCCCTAAATTATCTAAATTCTAATCGTCCTTTGGGAATAACGTAGTATTTCTCCTTCAGTAAGTTTCATCCAACCATCCAACCTGTGAAGACAGGCCTTTCTCTGACCTTTATACAGTGGTAGAGTCTACTGCAGAGCACAAGAGCACTCAGAATCTTGGTGTGCTGGGCCAAAATTGAGACTTGGCCGTTGTTTGTTTCCTGGTTGCAAGTGTGTTCACCTTGCTCTGGGCTAAGATTGAGCTCTTTCCTTCATTCATGTCCTGTATGGCTCTAGATATATAGTATCCTTCTAGTAGCATCTTATTGAGTGATTAAAAGAAATGAATTCCATATGTTAATTCCAACCACATATAGTTGATTGTGATTATCTCAAAGCCAAAATATTTAGTAAGTTCAGTGTTTGAAGAGCCTTGCTTTATTATCAGCACAAATCACCAGCATTTGTGATTGTATAGTGCCCAAAATGCAAGGACTGAGTCTTGAACTTTTTTTATGTCCTCACAGCACACTTAGCCCAGTGTGAGGCATAGAATGGGCCCTTAGTAAAATACCTGTTCATCAATTGCTATAGAAATAACAATTTGTTAACTCATTCAGCAGGTAATTATTGAGCCCATCGTGTGTGCCAGGACCTGTGGACATCCAGAGACTGATAAAATAATGACCCAGACCTTGTAGTTTGCAGTTTAGTAGATTAGATGTCATGGCAGGAAGTGAGTACTGCCTATGTTTCTCTGCAGACAAAGCAAACTGGAAAATTGTCAATACTCTTGATAATTCAATTCTAAACACATACAAAAAAAGAAGAAAGTGATTCTCATTTAGGCCGATCAAGTTTTCTTGGAAATTGCTTTAATTCATTCTGTAACATCTGTAACATGACCAGAGATTGTGGTCATATTACAATCTCTGCCTAGATGGCCATGGCCTTCTAAGTTCTTTAATAAAACTGTCTATGATTCCCAAGGTTTTATAAAGTTGAACTGCTACAGAATTTATAGAACTAATCTTGGGTTTCTAGCTCATGTATTTTCTCCAACTTGAATTCCAAAAGAAAAAGACCATAGCTTTCTTATCTGCTTATCTTTCACATATGTACAATAAATGCTCATAGACTAATCTGTTCTATTAATGTAAGATAACTGTAGTTATGATTTTTGTCATATTTTGAAATGGTTAAATTCAGGAACTGCCTAATCAGAAGTAGAAACATATTACTTTGTAGTTTAGGACACTTTTACTTCAGAAGATCACTCGTAAGTGATTTCATCTTGGACTAGAATAATGAGAAAATTAATCTCATGTGTAATCTCATGTTAAAATAAGCATATCAACTGGAAGAAGTTCTTTCTTATTTCATCTTACGTAAATTGAAGATAACTGTATTTAATTTTTTTTCCCAAAACTCTTCATTCTGGCCTAGGGCAATCTCCACCTTCAGCCCTCATAATCAGATCTCCTCTTTCTCTGATAGTGTTGATCAAATTCTTGGAAAAGGGCAAATCACATCAGATAAGAAGAGCCGAGAGAAAATAACAGCAGAACATGAGACCACAGATGATCTCAGTATGCTCGGTCGGGTGGTCAAGGTTGAAAAACAGGTACAACTCCATTACGCTGAGTAACTTTTTAGCCAGAATTTTTTAAATCAAAATGTATTGCCGGGCACGGTGGCTCACACCTGTAATCCCAGCACTTTGGGAGGCCGAGGCGGGCGGATCACAAGGTCAGGAGATCGAGACCATCCTATCCTGGCTAACACGGTGAAACCCCATCTCTATTAAAAATACAAAAAATTAGCCGGGTGTGGTGGTGCGTGCCTGTAGTCTCAGCTACTCGGAGGCTGAAGCAGGAGAATGACGTGAACCCAGGAGGCGGAGCTTGCAGTGAGCCAAGATGGTGCCACTGCACTCCAGCCTGGGCAACAAAGCGAGACTCCGTCTCAAAAAACAATAAAAATAAATAAATTTTATTATAGGCAATTGTATGTATTACAGTGATTATTTTAAAATAAATAAAATCACAAAATAGTGAATAAAATTAAATGTTCTTTGTGTGTAGGTAGTGCTGTCTGAAATACTTTGGATTTCCATTTAAGGAATAGAAAATTTCATCTCATCAATTAATAGTTAATTGGAACCAACTGTAGATTTCTAATAGTTGAAAATTGTTTTAAAATAACAAAGATCTATTCTTCATTTGTGTTTTGGTTGTTTTTATTGTTTCTTTTTTAGGTCACTACTTTTCTCTTTTTTTTTTTTTTTTTTTTGAGAGAGTCTCACTCTATTGCCCAGGCTGGAGTGTAGTGGCGTGCTCCCAGCTCACTGCAAACTTCGCCTCCCGGGTTCAAGTGATTCTTGTGCCTCAGCCTCCCAAGTAGATGGGATTACAGGCATGTGCCACCACGCCCAGCTAATTTTTGTATTTTTAGTAGAGACAGGTTTCACCATGTTGGCTAGGCTTGTCTCAAACTCCTGACCTCAGGTGATCCACCTACCTCGGCCTCCCAAAGTGCTGAGATTACAGGCGTGGGCCACAGCACTCAGCAGGTCACTCCTTTCAAAAATAAAACAAGGCCGGGTGTGGTGGCTCATGCCTGTAATCCCAGCACTTTTGGAGGCCGAGGCGGGCAGATCACAAGGTCAGGAGTTCAAGACCAACCTGACCAACATGGTGAAACTCCGTCTCTACTAAAAATAAAATAAAATAAATAAAACCTTATTGTAATTCTGATGACACATTGAATGTTTGTTAACCTCGAGTCTGTTGTATCTTCATATAAAAAGACAATTTTCCAGAAATCAAATGGTTCCCCCAATTTAATCAAAAATACTTCATGTATTAATTCTGGAGCATTTTGTACCTTTTTTTTTAATGTACCTTTAAATTCAGAATCACCTAGAGTGATACTTAAGGTCTTGATTTCATTATAGAATAAGTTCCTTACTAGACTTCTGTAGTTTCAGAATATCTTCATAGAGGAGACTTAGGAAAGACAATCTGGCGTGAATGGGAAGTCTTTTTTTTTTTTTTTTCCAGACAGGGACTTCTCTGTCACTCAGGCTGGAGTGCAGTGGCACAATCATGGCTCACTGCAGCCTCTACCTCCTGGGCTCAGTCAATCCTCCCAATTCAGTCTTCCTAGCAGCTGAGACTACGGGCAAGCACCACCACACCCGGCTGATTTTTGTATTATTTTTGGTAGAGACGAGGTCACGCCATGTTGCCCAGGCTGGTCTCAAACTCCTGGGCTCAAGTGATTCTCCTGCCTCAGTCTCCCAAAGTGCTGGCATTACAGGCGTGAGCCACTGCACCCAGCCTGGAATGGAAAGTCTTAAAGTTGCATTTTTATAGTGCTTATATGACTTTTGAGAGGCACTATTTAAAGAAGTGGCGGCGGGAGAGATGCTAATAAAGACTATATAGAAGCCAAAGTGTCCCTGTCTTCCTAAGTCCTCCTCTGGCCCCATCATTGCTAAATGCTACATTCACTAAGGGTCAAGACTGCATCGTACTTTATGTTCAATATTTCTTTAAATGTGTTGGCACACCTTGGCTTCATTTTTTAATTCTAAAAAATGAAGTCCATTCCTAATAACAGATTATACTCATGTGTGACCATTTTCCTCACTTCTAGGTACAGTCCATAGAGTCCAAGCTGGACTGCCTACTAGACATCTATCAACAGGTCCTTCGGAAAGGCTCTGCCTCAGCCCTCGCTTTGGCTTCATTCCAGATCCCACCTTTTGAATGTGAACAGACATCTGACTATCAAAGCCCCGTGGATAGCAAAGATCTTTCGGGTTCTGCACAAAATAGTGGCTGCTTATCCAGATCAACTAGTGCCAACATCTCGAGAGGCCTGCAGTTCATTCTGACGCCAAATGAGTTCAGTGCCCAGACTTTCTACGCGCTTAGCCCTACTATGCACAGTCAAGCAACACAGGTGCCAATGAGTCAAAGCGAGGGCTCAGCAGTGGCAGCCACCAATACCGTTGCAAACCAAATAAACACGGCACCCAAGCCAGCAGCCCCAACAACTTTACAGATCCCACCTCCTCTCCCAGCCATCAAGCATCTGCCCAGGCCAGAAACTCTGCACCCAAACCCTGCAGGCTTACAGGAAAGCATTTCTGACGTCACCACCTGCCTTGTTGCCTCCAAGGAAAATGTTCAGGTTGCACAGTCAAATCTCACCAAGGACCGTTCTATGAGGAAAAGCTTTGACATGGGAGGAGAAACTCTGTTGTCTGTCTGTCCCATGGTGCCAAAGGACTTGGGCAAATCTTTGTCTGTGCAAAACCTGATCAGGTCGACCGAGGAACTGAATATACAACTTTCAGGGAGTGAGTCAAGTGGCTCCAGAGGCAGCCAAGATTTTTACCCCAAATGGAGGGAATCCAAATTGTTTATAACTGATGAAGAGGTGGGTCCTGAAGAGACAGAGACAGACACTTTTGATGCCGCACCGCAGCCTGCCAGGGAAGCTGCCTTTGCATCAGACTCTCTAAGGACTGGAAGGTCACGATCATCTCAGAGCATTTGTAAGGCAGGAGAAAGTACAGATGCCCTCAGCTTGCCTCATGTCAAACTGAAATAAGTTCTTCATTTTCTTTCCAGGCATAGCAGTTCCTTTAGCCATACATATCATTGCATGAACTATTTCGAAAGCCCTTCTAAAAAGTTGAAATTGCAAGAATCAGGAAGAACATGAAAGGCAGTTTATAAGCCCGTTATCTTTTAATTGCATGAAAATGCATGTTTAGGGATGGCTAAAATTCCAAGGTGCATCAACATTAACCCACTCATTTAGTAATGTACCTTGAGTTAAAAAGCCTGAGAAACCAAACACAGCTAATGCTATAGGGTGTATGAATATGTCAAGTTTAGGTCATTTAGAAGATTTGACACTGTATTTTGAAATTATGGGAGTAAACACCTTCAAATTTCAGGCATTTCTGCTTTGTGACTAAATACAAACTACATTTTCAAGATTAGGCCATAATGTATATTTAAACACAATGGCTATCAACAGCTGCTAATAAGGTATCAACTAAAGCAGAATTGGGGAACAATAGAAATGGCTGCTTATTTCAAGATATATTTGCCAACCCGTTCCTATTCAGTCATTTTATTATTAATGTAATTTGAATGTCAGTTTGTGTGCTTTTGGTGATTTAGCGCTGTGGCAAGCAATTTTGCACATCATTTTCATGTTGTTCTTTATGACAAGAATGTTCTTCAATTAGAAAATGTGCAAATAATGAAATTCAGGGCCAGTGGGGCAAATAGACTATCTGACATATTTGACTTTATGAAAACGTATTCCCTGATGGCAGAATCAACTTTGTAAGTGGTCAACTTCTACACAAGCGTATGAAATACTGATCAGTAGAACAGCCATTGTGATTGGACTGGTTTCTCTGCAGTGGCGCCAACCCCAGGCTTGCCAATACTGCCCATGTAAAGGGCAAGTGTGAGAAGCTATTCTCATTTTGCTGACATACAGGTAGGGCCCTGGGGGACAGGACATTTGAGTGGGACTGAGATAGGAAAGGCTTGAAAAGAGTCCAGAAACACCACCAGGAAGTTGGCAAAGTAAAAGAAAATGACTTCCCCCTCAAAGGGCATGAGAGGGAGAGAAACAAACCAAAATAGAAGAACTAGACTTTTTAGAAAATGAGTATTGCTAGGGAATTCAACTACCTAATCTTCCCTTATTCTTATATATAAGCAGAGAACTTTTGCAAGGTATTTATTTTTTAATATGCCCTGAATGTCTTTTGCTATTATGTGTACATTTTGCATATGAAAGTCTAAGACGAAACTTCCTTTACTTTTTATACTGTAGTGAAAATTTTCTATTCTTCCCAAGAATGTTGTCCCAAATCTGAAATTACTGGTTCAATTTCCTGATATAAACATTTACAATTAGAAGCTAGATAGTACTGGCAGGGTCTGCACATCAGAACTTAAATATATTACAGCAGCAAAAAGACCAAGGGAAACAAAACGACAAATGTATTTATCAGAAAGCAAGCAATGCTGACTGCTTGTTAGAAACCCATCTAGCTATCTTAGGTCATCAGAACTTCAGCCAATGTAATGACATTCACAAGAAAAGGACATAAGAGATAGCATCAATTCAATTAAACCCTAGCCACAGGAGGATTCAAGAAAGGAAGTTGTTTCCTTGGCAGACATTAATGCTGCCCCCAGAAGTACTTCTCCAGCAGCCAAGCAGAATGATCAGGGTTATCAAGTGGATGTTCAAAGGAAGGAGGCCCTGAACTCCACCAATCCTCGCCAGTCCTCCCCAGCCCTCCCCAACAGGTTTTCTCAATCATTGACTCTCCCCTGCTTTTCTTCATTAACTCCTTATTCATTCCCTGCCAGTATGTTGCTTCCGAACTTCACCAGGCCTTAACCAGCCTCCATCCCCAAGTCAACCAGCTCTCCGCTTTACCTAAAATGTGCTTCTCAACCTTTTAGAACCTTGTCCCTTTTGATAAACATGGAAATTTTTAAAGCTTCCTCTTCTCATCCCACTTGGATTCTGAGACAGCTGGAATCATTTAGAATCTTTTTGGCTGCTGGAAACACACAGAAGATAAAGGCTAAATTTTACACTTCAGTTAAGACTTTGTCAATCCTTTTAAGCAATTGTTTTCATTTTCAAAATACAGAATGTTAGTAAATTATGAAAATCAATTTTTCATCTTCATTCAACCTGAAGTGATGATTCCCCCTCCCAAGATTCCCCCTTCCCAAGAACATTGCATACACACACATACACACACACACACCCCTCCACTGACCTAAAGCCACACACCTGCCATGACTGGGCAGGCTGTCTCCCAGTATTAACAGAGGAAGAGGAGGGAGGCAGTAACTTTCAGGTAGCACTGATTCTTGGACATACTCTGTCCTGGGTCGAACCCCACTGGCAGCAGGAATTCTGAATGTATTGGGGACCCCTCCTTAGGCCTCGTTAAGCCTCAAACACAGTACAGCTCACCCAGCATTGCTGAAGACCGAAGATTCAGAAAGAAAACCTACACACAACACTGAGGTCTTAATCATAGCAAAATGTGATAAACCATGTTGTGAAAAACTTTTATACATTGAAGCCATGACCATTTTGTGTCTATCTTACTCTAGCACAAAAATTAGGGGATGTTAAAAGATAGTTGTGTGGAAACTGTAAGGTTCTGTCTGTTGCGTTACTCTCTGTGGAAATGAGAGGGGTCTCCCATTTACACTAAGCAAAGTTCCATTGGTCAATTTTAATGATGTCTTGAAGCACAATTTAGCTGAGCACTGAGTAGCCATATGCTTTCTCAGTACAAGTGTGTCTGCCTTCAACATGTAGGGTTGATCAAGCTATTACTTAATTGCAAATATCCCTTGTATGAGATTAACTAAAAAAATTTTGCTATTTCTGATCTAAATGTTTGCATTTTGTTCAACTAAATTAATATTTGTAGATTGCAAGTTTTGTTTCAAATAACTTTATTGAGTTTTTAAGTCCTGATCTGTTCTAAGGTGCCTTTCTCACCTCCCATTGATTCAGTGATTCTGAAGTTCTTAATTTGCAAGTAAAATAAGTCTACTAGAGAGGAAGAAATCAGGCACAAAGTGACCAATTCTCATGCCCATTTGCAAAGCAAAACTATAAGGATGATGAAACCTGGGTAACTAAATTAATGGATCATTTCACTAAATCAGATTGAGGAAATATCATAAATATTAACTTGTCTCCCTAGAAGCTGATATTTTTCGCCTTAAATGACATGGTTGTGTTTTTGTAAGAGAAACTTAATCTAATATAATTATGTGCATTTAAGTGAGCAGTTCTAAGTCATGTATGACAATGCAATTGTCTGTTTCCTGAAAACAAATAAATCAGGAACACCATATCCATTTCAAGCTACCATTAAAGTGTAATTTCCTTTGCTCTCTTTTACTGGGATTATTTGTTTTAAAGTAAAACATTAAAAAGATGTCTATAAACAGCTAGTGTGACTATTTTTATCTGGAACTAACTAGATGGTTCTGAACTGACTGGACCAAGTCTACCAAACTGACTGTATACAGATTTTGGACTGAAATATAACAATTATCTTTTTGCAGTGTTACTGAAGAAGTCTTTGGTATTTTGGGAAGGGGGGAGATTTGCATATGCTCCTGGGGTTTTTGTGAGAAATATTAATTCGAAATTGATTATAACTCACATACCACGCATGTGAGTTTTGTTTTAACTATAATAAAGGGATTTGCTAAACAACGTTAAGCAATGGGGACCAGGTGGGTGCCCAAATGCTGCAGCCTCTGGCTACTCAGAACTACCATTTTAAGCACCTACCCAGCTCTGCCTCAGCAGGGAAGGGCTTCTGCTCCCAAAGGACCTTTTTTTTTCTTCCCTAAAAAAACCCCATTTTTTCTATTTCACTACCAATTTTGCACTAAGTTCCAAGGGTTAATCCCAGTGGAATTACTTTCAAGGAGATAAATTTTCAAGAGATAAAACTCTGGAATATAAAGCAACAAAGCCCAACAGAGATGTTTTAGACAGGAGGAAAGATTAGGGAGTGTTATCCTGGAGGGAGGAAGGGGCTTCCCACTATGGCTCTAAAGAGATCAAATAGGTATGTGCCTGTTCTATCAACTTCTAGATGAGAGAAAAGAAAATTGTGTATAGTATATGCTTGCTTGACCAACTTAAAAATGTTAAACCGCTTCTAAACATTTTTGGAAATACTTTAGCAGTACTTCCCACTCCCACCATTTAAAGCAAAATATACTTACAACAGTCATTCTATCCTAACCATTCATGAAAATGGGCTGCCAGATCTTGAAGTAACAACTTTTATCAGTCTAGATTCAACTGCTTCGAGAATCTGGTACAAGTAAAAAGTGTTTCTTTGAAAAAACTTAAATTTTATCTTACACAGCTTTGAGATTTGAAAACAAAATAGAAATCTAAAAATGTTTTTAAAACAAAAATAGGCCAAGCACAGTGGCTCACGCCTGTAATCCCAGCACTCTGGGAGGACAAGGTAGTTGGATCCCATGAGGTCAGGAGTTCAAGACTAGCCTGACCAATATGGTGAAACCCCGCCTCTACTAAAAACACAAAAATTAGCCAGGCGTGGTGGTGTGCGCCTATAGTCCCAGCTATTCAGGAGGCTGGACATGAAAACTGCTTGAACCCGAGAGGCAGAGGTTGCAGTGAGCCAAGACTGCAAAGATGATGCCACTGCGTGATTTGTTTTTGAAATGTAGCAGATTTCTGCTACATTTCTGTGTAGGTACAGCCTAGGTATCATAATGGAGGAGTGAATATCTCAAACACTGGCGTGAGATTATGAGCACTTAAATAGTAGCTCTACCAGTAGATAGCTTTATGATCTTCAGCAAGTCACTGATTTCTTAGTGCACTGGTTTTCCGATATAAAATTGAGATAATACTGACTACAGGCATTTCTGTTTTGAAATGTAGCAGATACATTACATGCAAACTATCGATTTAGGCACTGCCCTGGAAACCACAGCACCACAAAACTGGTGAATGGCAAAACTTTCCTGTTCAAATAAATAGGAAGGTCAAAGGTACATTGAAATGATATATTACTCTTTGCCTAGTCACATGATTTACTTCATTTCTCTTACCATGTTGGTGACTATTTTAAGTCCAGTATGCTCTAGGATAGATATCAGGGCTCTAAGGTTTCCATACACTGTCACAACACCTGCACTTTTAGAACTTTTCACCTGTATGCTTTTTTAGGTTTGTTTTTGTTTTGTTTGTTTGTTTTGTTTGATTGTTTTTGGAGACAGTCTCTCTCTGTCACCCAGGCTGGAGTGTGGTGGTGCAATCTCAGTTCACTGCAACCTCTACCTCCCAGGTTCAAGCAATTCTCATCCCTCGGCTTCCTGAGTAGCTGGGATTACAGGTGTATACCACCATGCTGGGCTAAATTTTTGTGTTTTAGTAGAGATGAGGTTTCACCATGTTGCCCAGGCTGGTCTCAAACTCCTGAGTTCAGAGGATCCACCCGCCTTGGCCTCTAAAAGTGCTAAGATTTACAGGCATGAGCCACCGTGCCCAGCTGCTTTTTTTAATCTTTGGTGACACTCATCTGTTTCCATTACTTGCTGCTTCCTTCTCTGTTCCTTTGCCTGCATCACTGTAACTTACTTCCTGTATCACCAATCCCTATCCATTCCTGTGCCCCCCAAGTAACTAGGTACTCACACCCTACCCTTGCTGCAGCTCAGGGTGCCACTCACCCTCACATAAGCCATGACGACGTCACACCATGCACACCCCCAACACACAGATGCTTTTCAGAAGTGCTGGCACTCCTCATCTGAGTCCTTGGCCAATGCTGCAATGCCCCGTTCCACCCCCGTTACCAGAAATCCCTCTGCTTGCTTGGTGGGAGAGGAGGCAAACCCCACTCCAGGATGGGAACTCTTTGCTCTTTTTGTTTGTTTGTTTTGTTTTGTTTTGTTTTTTGAGACAGGCTGGGGTTCAGTGGCGAGATCCCAGCTCACTGCAACCTCAACCTTTTGGGTTCAAGCAATTATCCTGCCTCAGCCTCCCTAGTAGCTGGGATAACAGGTGTGTGCCACCATGCCTGGCTAATTTTGGGGTTTTATTTTTTGTTGTTGTTGTTGTTTTATTTTTCCGAGATAGAGTTTTGCTCTTGTTGCCCAGGCTGGAGTACAATGATGCGATCTCAGCTCACTGCAACTTCCACCTCTTGGGTTCAAGTGATTATCCTGCATCAACCTCCTGAGTAGCTGGTATTACAAGCATGCAACACCATGCCCATCTAATTTTTGCATTTTTAGTAGAGACAGGGTTTCACCATGTTGGCCAGGTTGGTCTCAAACTCCTGACCTCAGGTCATCCACCCTCCTGGCCTCCCAAAGTGTTGAGATTACAGGTGTAAGCCACCACACCCAGCCTAATTTTTGTATTTTCAATAGAGATGGGTTTTACCATGTTAGTAAGACTGGTCTTGAACTCCTGACCTCAGGTGATCCACCCATCTCAGCCTCCCAAAGTGCTGGGATTACAGGCGTGAGCCACCACACCTGGCCACTCCTTGCCTTTAGGGTAAACTAATTCTTCCACTCTGGTTCCCAAGCCCTTGGTTGTCACCTGCTGCCCCTCTGCTTCCCCATATCTGCAGCATCTCACCCTTTCCCCTCATAAACATGCTTAAGCCTCTCTCCCATGTTACCAACAACTTTCCAGTACCCTCCCTTCCTCTTTATTTTACTCTATACATCATCTTGACTTTAGAAACAAACTGCATCTTATAAAATAAATTATATAAAGTACTTCCATTTCCACAGCATCCACCCACTAACCAGCACATGACAGTCAGAATCACGCCCACCCAGCACCACAGAAAAGCTGCACTAGAAATTCATCCATGACCTCTTAAAGGCTAATTCAAGGGACACCTTCAACCAGCATGCCTTTTGGCTTTTCTGTAATAGTGGACACTGCAATCACTCTTTCTTTCTCTTAAAATGTCTCATCTTTTAGAACGCCACCCCTTTCCAGTTTGTCTCTGTGAGTTGTGGAGAAAAAAAAAAGGATTTTCCCTGAACTCTCACTCAACAACCAACACAGAAGACTTCTGTGACCTCCAGTCTCCAAGACATGTATGGGGATTTCTCCCCACTGTCAAAAGACAAGATTACAACACATTCAGTCTGAAGATCTTAATTGGTTTTTGTTTGCAATTCTAAAATTGGGCAACACCTCCTTCTATACAATTGAATGAATGTTACAGTGAGTCAAGCAGAGGAGGCTGGTTTTATAAACTGAAAAGAGCTGAGAAGAGCAGAAACAGTAAACAAAATGCAGATTAGTTTCAGCTGATTTCCTCATAAAAGTTAAAGCAAAGGGAACTTCTTTAGCATGTTGGCTAAAACTGGCCTGTTTGGAAATTTAGTTATTGTCTCTATCTCTCTTGATTTCTCGAAAGGTCAAACAACTTAGTTTTGGCTTGGTGATGTGTAAGTTTAGCATGAGTGATTCTGTTGTGGTTTGGTCTGTTGGGCCTGGCAGTAGTAGATTGAACTACTACTACATTGAAATCAATGGGCTCCTATACATTTCCTTTAACACCACCAACAGCCAATCAATCAGTTTTGCAGTGGACACAGCTGGGTGTCTTCAAATTAATTCAATTCTGGGCTGGGCTTGGGGGCTAACACCTGTAATCCTATAATCCCAGCACTTTGGGAGGTGGAGGAGGGCAGATCCCTTGAGCTCAGGCATTCGAAACCAGCCTGGACTACATGATGAAACCCCACCTCTACTAAAAATACAAAAATTAGCTGGACGTGGTGGCAGGCGCCTGTAGTCCCAGCTTCTCGGGAGACTGAGGCAGGAGAATCACCTGAGCCCGGAAGGCGGAAGTTGCAGTGAGCTGAGATCATGCCACTGCACTCCAGCCTGGGCTACAGAGCTGGGCCCCGTCTCAAAAAGAAAAAAAAGAAAAAAAAAATCAATTTTGAATTATCTACCTGGAAGTACCATTAGATCCCACAGATTGATGGCTCAGTCCCACAAGACTGCCCTCCACTTCAGATGCCAATCACAAGCCCCAGGTTGTTTTACCTCGGCTTCTGACCAACTAGGGATAAATCGGGATTCCTACTCCTAGGATTGGACTCATGTGCTAGAGCAGCTCACAGAACTCAGGGAAACACATTTACTGGTTGAAGACATGCATAGGGCAAGGTTATGAGGGAAAGAGTGCAGAGCTTCTACCCCCTCCCCAGGCATGCCACCCTCCAGGAAGCTCCAAGTGTTAAGGTATCCAGGATCTCCACAAACTTTTATGGTTTTATGGAGCTTCATTACATAGACAGGATGGATTAAATCACTGGCCATTGGTGATTAGCTCAACTTTCAGCCCCTCTTCCCTTCCCAGAGTTAGAGGTGGGGCTGAAAATTTCCAACCGTTTAATCACATCTTGACCTTCCCTGTGACCAGTCCCCATCCTGAAGCTATCCAGGGGCTCTCAGCCACCAGTCATCTCATTAGCATGCTAAAGACACTCATCAATTTGCAGATTCCAAAGGTTTTAGGAGCTGTATGTCAGGAAACAGGACTAAGACCAAATACTATACATATTTCACACTGCCACAGTCCTACCTCTCTGGCTTGGTCATCTTTATAGACTTCTCCAAGCTCCTATTGTTTTTCTTTCTTTTTTTTTAATTTGTTTTTTATTTTTGCCAGGCCCCTCCATCACATGGAAATATTTCATTTTTTAATCTCCTATTTGCTGAGTGAAGTAGAACAATCAATTCAGCAACTTGAGCTGATTTAACTTTTTTTTTTTTTTTTTTTTTTGAGACAGAATCTCACTCTGTCACCCAGGCTGGAGTGCAGTGGCATGATCTCAGCTCACTGCAACCTCCGCCTCCCAGGTTCAAGCAATTCTTGCCTCAGCCTCCTAAGTAGCTAGGATTACAGGCATGTGCCACCATGCCCAGGTAATTTTTGTATTTTTAGTAGAGACGGGGTTTCACCATGTTGGCCAGGCTGGTCTCAAACTCCTGACCTCATGATATGTCAGCCTTGGCCTCCCAAAGTGCTAGGATTACGGGTGTGAGCCACCGCGCCTGGACTGTTTCACATTTCTTAACTGTAGGTGTTCTCATGGATTCCATCAGCCTCTTACCTTTTCTCCCTCGGACTCCATGCTCTCCCCAGGTGGTCTCGCTTATGATTTCAACTACTAATGCAGAATGATCCCGTCCAATCACTTATCTCCAGCCCAGATGTCCCTCCTGAACATCACCTCTAGATTCTTCCCTAGGGCCCAAAATCACCACAAATGCCCCAGATTAAAACAACTTAAGGGCAAGGATATCTCACTCACATTATACCTGCAGCTTCTCACACAATACTATGTAGCAGAGACTCAATATGTTAATGAACAGGTGTTTTGTTCACCCCAGGACTTTTATTTGGCTTACAACAACTTCCAACCCCTAATTTCAGAGGCTCTGCAGTCAAGAGGAAAGTGCGATCAGCAAGCCTCATTCACACTGTCTCACAAATTTAATCTGATACTTTTCCCAAAGGTCTTTACTGTATAAAGTAATCTGTTACTTTTCCAAAGGGGCCTAGGAAGAAATTAATGCCACATAACCAGTAATCATGTTTCTAAAAGACTAGGACCTAAAGAGCCCTAGGTCTCTTTAGGGACCTAAACTCCCATCCCACTCAGACCTCACATTCTTGGTCTCTCTATTCCTCCCCATGCCCCAAAACTGACTAAGACCCCATAGATGATACCCATGCCTGGACTTTGACCACTCTTCAGAAAGACTGCCTTCTGTCAAACTTCACTGTAGACCCCAAAGGAAAAAGGGGGACTATCTACTCTTCCCCATCCTTGTGCCCTGTAACACCATACTTCTGCTCCCCACTTCTCTTTACTTTTTCCTACCAATGCCACAGCCAGAGCCCAGCCTACACAGTCTTTGGATCCCACGCCTTAGAATAACAACCCAGGCTTAGTGACTGCCCAATATTGTGTCAAAAAAATGCTTCCTAGTTTCCATAAAATATAATCCTTACCACATTACCACAAGAAACAACCTTCAATAGAAGGACATTTTTATCTAACTGGAAGAACAGGGGTAGGACTAACTCCAGGCAGAACACAATTTGTTCAATGACATCATCAAAGTTCCAGTTTATTTCTGTCTCTGCTGTCCTCCTTTTCAGCTGTATATTATTGGTGCTCCTCTTATTGTCTGCAATATGACAACAGTGGCAACTGATGCCACACACCTCCTTAATCACATCTAACCAGAGACTGGAGGAGGCAGGAAACCCTCCACCCAAGTGCAGAATATAAATCCTAACCTGGTTAGGTTAATACAGGTCACATGCTCATTCCTGGACCAGTGAATCACAATGCGTATGGCCTGATTGGCTTATGTCAATCATCATTCCCCTTTTGGAGCTAGGGAGTAGGGTACGTCTTTTTTTTTTTTTTTTTTTTTTTTTTTTTTTGAGACGGAGTCTCGCTCTGTCACCCAAGCTGGAGTGCAGTGGCCGGATCTCAGCTCACGGCAATCTCCCCGGGTTCACGCCATTCTCCTGCCTCAGCCTCCTGAGTAGCTGGGACTACAGGCCCCCGCCACCTCGCCCGGCTAGTTTTTTGTACTTTTTAGTAGAGACGGGGTTTCACCGTGTTAGCCAGGATGGTCTCGATCTCCTGACCTTGTGATCCGCCCGTCTCGGCCTCCCAAAGTGCTGGGATTACAGGCTTGAGCCACCGCGCCCGGCCAGGGTACGTCTTTACGAAACAATAGTTCTATTAGAAGAAAGACGGTGAAAGAATCCAGGCAAAAGAAAGTTTCTCACCTGAGGTAGTCAGTATTATCTCAATTTTATATGGGAAAACCAGTGCACTAAGAAATCAGTGACTTGCTGAAGATCATAAAGCTATCTACTGGTAGAGCTACTATTTAAGTGTTCGTAATCTCACGCCGGTGTTTGAGATATTCACTCCTCCATTATGATACCTAAGCTGTACCCACACAGAAACCTTTCGTGACTGGGATTTAGAGATGAGAATTATGACCTTAAAATACAAAATATTAATTTCATCATTTGTGATATGAAACGAGAGAGAAAATACTCTTTTTGCACATGTCTTTTACAAAATAAGTTTTTTCTCTAGTTTATGACCCATCAATTATTAAATTATAGATTTAAAAGTAAACATGATATTCTCCTTGAGAATAGTGTAGCTTGGTTATATTCTTCCTCAAGCAAATTCCTAAGTGTTTTTATACTTTGAATATGATCTTTCTAACTTTTATTTGGTAACTGGCCATGTAAAAACCGTGTAATTAACAAATCTTGTTGGCTTCAAAATAGATTGCAAATTCAACCATTTCCTAACACTTCTACCATTCTACTCTAGTCCAAGTCACCATCGTCGTTCTATGCTAGATGACTGCAATTACCTCATTATGAGATATACAGACTGCTGGAGAAAGAAGAAATTTGAGTGGGAAGAGTTCAACTGAGGACAGGTTTAGCTTGCCGTAATCTTGGCTAGAGAGATCCAAATGTAGATTTGGCATTCGGAGAGTGTTCTGGAATGGATTAATTCACAGCTTGAGGGACTTCAGAATCTCCATCTGGACCCTTCCTCCCACCTTTCCATTCTCCCCATTTGTGTGCACTTCAAGGTCCCGGAAAACCCTGGGGATCCTAGGAGGGTCCCTTTTCAGAAGCCCCCATTTTCACTCAACTCAGAGCAGCCTAACCAGGCTCCAGACCTGAAAGGAGCAGTTCCTGAAAGCACCAACTTTTGTGCCTGGCTCCTTCCCTGGGCTGGGCGTCCCCAGACCTCAGCACTTGTCCAGAGAATCCCCTTTAGGGCTGAATAAGTTCATCCTAAGGAAAGAGAACAGCACATCGAAGGCTTTGCATCATAGGTAGCTTATTATTGGATTGCTTTGCCAATAACACTTTCTTACATTCAGGAGACTTCCCTCAGACTCATGTCTACAAGATCCGAGAGGGACAGGTCTCAGCCACAAATTCAAACTTTCTTCAGTGTCTTTCATGTCTTTCTCACCAAAAGCAAAGCGAAGACTTCTCCTTTCATCCCCACTTTTCCAGGGGAGATCAGTACTTAATTACAAATAGAGTGAACTAAAATGGAATCCCAAACAACCAATCACTTGGTAAGGGGAAGGCTGAGGAACGCTAAGACAGATGTTTCTACTTATCCTGGAGGCGAAAGACAGATCTCCGGTGTATAGTGGCACACTAATGGAGGCGACCAGGTCATGGTTGGTCAGGGGCTGGCTCCGGACACGCTCCAGCATCTCGAGGCCTGCAGAAGAAGTGCCTGGGGCTGGTGAAGCAGAGCCCATTACTGGGGCCCTTGGCAGGCCTGGACTCCACCAGGGACATTGGAGGGAGGATGTCACCCCAGTCAGGCCTTCCAAGGTAACCCATTTATATCTCCCCACTACCCTCTACTCCCTGAGCATTTGGATGCCACAAGAGTGAGCCCTTCGCTTCCCAGTGAACTCTAGGAACCACCTGGATCCCCCAGCCACACAAGGGATCCTTCAATAATCCAAGGTGCCACACAACTCAGCCAGAACTCCACCATCAAGCCCTCCACTACCACAGTTCAGCCAAGGATACCTACCTTGATCATGACGACAGGAGTCCTGACTCCCCACACAATAGAACATGTGCAGCAGCCATGTACAGTCACACGAGTCTGGCCTGTAGCTGTGAACCAACTCTCCAGCTGAATAAGGGTGTGGCTGTGCACCTCAATACAGCGAAGGTGTGTGTCACCATGCCCTGTGAGCATAAGAGGTGAGAGGAGGGTCTGTCAAGCACCAGCCCTTGAGGAGTCGGGAGGTGGCCTTGGGGGAACGGATGTGTGACTGATGAAGGTGGAAAAGGAGTAAAAGATTGAAAACCGAGAAGACAAGGATGAAGGAGGGCACGTGGGCAAAGGCCACTCACCAAAGATGAGCTTCTCCTGGTCCTCTTCCACGTGGAACACCATTGGAGCATGAAAGTTTTTAGGCAGGGTCCACCACGGCTTCTTGCTGAGAGCACTTGTTCCCATGCCTATGCTCTGCTTTGACTTGATTCAGAAGAGGGTCACGTCCAAGCAACTGTTTGGCAAAGGACTTAGAAAAAGTAAGGGAAGGGCCTAGGCTCTATCCTTATAGGTACCCAAAACAACCCGCCCCTTGAACCACCTTAGGGTGGGTGTCCAATCCCCATAGCTCTTCCCAAGATAATTCAATCCAAGTAATTATCTGCTCTGAGGTAAATCCTTTCATGCCGAACTTAATCATCTGACTAGTGCTTGCTTTTCTGATGCCCCAGAATCAAAAATTTTCTTCACTCTAAATTCAAAGAATTCTGGAGTGAAGTCAGTATTTTGCAATCAACAGTGTAAGAACTGATTCACACAGGGATCATCAAGGGATGCTGAGGCAAATGAGAAGGAGGCAGGGCAGGGGTTGAGGGATGGAGGTGCAGGAAGGCTCCAAATGGGCTCCCTAGATTTGCACAGGTGCTGGCAGCCACCCAGTAACCACATAGTATATTCCAACAAGACTGGGTTTGTTTAGTGTGCTGCATCAAGGGAGAGCAAACAACACAGGAAAATAAGCATGTCGTAGGGAGCCGATTATAGGAGTTGACTAGAAGAGAGTGTTTAGGGAGTAGGGACCAGTTTTTGAAAATGGGGCAATTGGGTGATTAACCTGGTAACTTTATCTGGGAGGTAGGGGGATTAATGTGGTCTTGATCGCAGAATGTCAAATCTCTCTGGTTTCAAACATAGTTAGAGTGAACTTTCTACATCTTGTTGCATGACAATCACTGAGCAACCTTGATTGGTTAAAATATTTTACAAGAGATGTTTATGTTTGACAGGGAAGATTTGAACTTGCCTGTCAGTTCCCAACTGCAAGTTCCTAGGTGCTTTTTCACTTATCATCCTCCCCTTTTGACCAAAGACAAACTCAGCCATCAGGACTTTCAACTGTGGGGTTCAGATCTACACCACTGCCAGAATCCACTGATCACAAGTATATCGGGACAACATTGTCTACATCTGCATACAGTTGGTCTCTCATGTACATTTTGTTGCAAAATGTAGTAGTGAAAATATAATGACCCGGCTGGTTAAACCTGGGAGGTGGAGGTTGCAGTGAGCCAGCTGGTTAATTTTCTTTTTTAAAATCAACGTGTTAACAATTATATGTCACTGTATAATAAACAAGAGGGTATTTTAACTTTAGAAGTATATGTCATTTGCCAGGTTTGGTGTCTCATGCCTATAATCCCAACACTTTGAGAGACCAAGGTGGGTGGATCACTTGAGGTCAAGAGTTCAAGACCAGCCTGGCCGACATGATGAAACCCCGTCTCCACTAAAAATACAAAAATACAAAAATTAGACAGGCACGTGGCGCATGCTCGTAATCCCAGCCACTCCAGAGACTGAGGCAGGAGAATTGCTTGAACTGAGGCAGGAGAATTGCTTGAACCCAGGAGGCAGAGGTTGCAGCGAGCAGGGATCGTGCCACTGTACTCCAGCCTGGGTGACAGAGTGAGACTTCACCTAAAAAAAAGAAGTACACATTTTATTATAATTAACCTAGGAAAACCCAACTTTGATTTTGACTTCTCAGTTTTTTTATGTTATTCTTAGTTTGGTAACCAAAAGAAAACTCATAGCATGTTTGAGTACTCAAAATTTAGAGAATGTCAAGTAAAACTGAATATTCCTTTAATTTTTCCTTTAATAAAATTAAAAGTGCAAATATTTTTATTAACAGTGGTGATTGCAAGAAATTCAGTAAAAGACATCTTAATAGTTTGAACATTTTAGACTTTGGGCCTGAATTTCATTTAATTATTTACTTACTTACTTACTTTATTTATTTATTTATTTATTTATTTTTTGGAGACAGAGTCATTCGGTCGCCCAAGCTGGAGTGCAAGATCTTGGCTCACGGTACCCTTAACTGCCTGGGCTCAAGCAGTTCTTGCACCTCAGCCTTCCAAGTAGCTGGGACTACAGGTGCACACACTTGGCTACTTTTTGTATTTCTTTATTTTTTTTTTTATGAGATGGAGTTTCACTCCTGTTGCCCAGGCTGGAGTGCAATGTCATGATCTCGGCTCACTGCAACCTCCACCTCCCAGGGTCAAGCGATTCTCCTGCCTCAGCCTCCGAGTAGCTGGCAAAGGCCACCATGACCAGCTAATGTTTGTATTTTTAGTAGAGACAGGGTTTCGCCATGTTGGTCAGGCTGGTCTTGAACTCCTGACCTCAGGTTATCCACCAGCCTCCCAAAGTGCTGGGATTAGAGGTATGAGCCACTGCGCCCGGCCAATTTTTGTATTTTTAGTTAAGATGGGGTTTTACCATGTTGGCCAGGCTGGTCTCGAACTCCTGACATCACGTGGTACACCCGCCTCAGACTCCCAAAGCGTTGGGATTACATACACCAGCTAACACACCTGGACTGGGCCTGAATTTTTGAAAAAAGAATTAAGAAAATAGGTTTTAGACTAGAGTACTAGCAATTGAAATGTATGAATTTGGGATTTGTTTTGAAGACAGAGTCATCAGGATTTTTTAATTTCTTTTTTTTTTTTTTGAGACGGAGTCTCACTCGGGGTTGGAGTACAGTGGCCGGATCTCAGCTCACTGCAAGCTCCGCCTCCCAGGTTCACGCCATTCTCCTGCCTCAGCCTCCCGAGTAGCTGGGACTACAGGCGCCTGCCACCTCGCCCGGCTAGTTTTGTATATTTTTTAGTAGAGACGGGGTTTCACCGCGTTAGCCAGGATGGTCTCGATCTCCTGACCTCGTGATCCGCCCGTCTCGGCCTCCCAAAGTGCTGGGATTACAGGCTTGAGCCACCGCGCCCGGCCCAGAATTTTTTATTTTAAGATTTTGGGCAAGTGGCTCCAAAAAAAAAAAAAGGTTTTTTTGGTGGGTTGTGGGTTTTTTGGGTTTTTTTTTTTCTGAGATGCAGTTTTGCCTTTGTTACCCAGGCTGGAGTGCAATGGCGCGATCTTGGCTCACCACAACCTCTGCCTCCCGGGTTCAAGCAATTCTGCCTCAGCATCCCGAGCAGCTGAGATTACGGGTGTGTGCCACCAAGCCCGGCTAATTTTCTATTTTTAGTAGAGACGGGGTTTCATCATGTTGGACCGGCTGGTCTCAAATCCCCGACCTCAGGTGATCCGCCCACCTCGGCCTCCCAAAGTTCTGGGAATACAGGCGTGAGCCATGGTGCCCAGCCTCAAAAAAAAGTTTTTAAAAATCAAATTCTAGCCAGGCAAGGTGGTTCATACCTGTAATCCCAGCACTTAGGAAGGCCGAGGCAGCTGACCTCCTTGAGCTGAGGAGTTTGAGACCACCCTGGGCAGCATGACAAATCCTCATCTCTACCAAAACTACAAAAAGTAGCCCGGCGTGGTGGCCTACGCCTGTCATCCCACCTACTCTGGAGGCTGAGGTGAGAATCACTTGAACCAAGGAAGCAGACATTGCAGTGAGCTGAGATTGCACTACTGCAGGCCAGCCTGGGTAATGGAGTAAGACCCTGTCCAAAAAAAACAAAAAGCAAAAAACAAACAAACAAATCAGATTCCAGACTGAGTACGCCCCACAGCGTCTTTCCACCTTCTTCCTGCAGCTGCGGCAGCAGCAACAGCAGTTACCCCACCCTGAGGCTGCTCCCTGAGTAACACCCATAGGCTCCTCAACTGAGAGAGGAGATCTGTGCCTCAAAGAAGTGTTTGTAGTCGGGGATGGGGGTGCAGTCAGCCAGGACCAACTGGTGACCCTGGAAAAACACTCACACCACACACTCCTTTCCTGTTGCAGGCTGTTTCCCCAAGAGTGGAGAGAAATGTGAATGCCTCAAATGAGTCTGTTCAGGGACAGCAGTGGACTCCCAGACCTGGCACCAGGTCCTGGTCCTCCCTCCAGGTAAGGCAGCAAGACTGCCTATGCTGGGTTTTGGTAGTGGGAGACCCCTGAGGAGGGAGCCTGGGTAGACTATTGTGAGAAATATGAGACCACATGTGCATCTCCTGGAAAATCATTTTGCACAGTCCTGAGATTGAGAGTTTGGAGCATCCCCCTTCCTGCTCCCTCTTTCCTTCCCCTCTCTCCTCTGTCTTCTACTTTAATCTAATGTTCTACTTCTCTCTCTCTCTCTCTCTCTCTCATCTCCCCTTATTCCCCCTCCTTCCTCTCTCCTTCTTCCTGGTTTTCTTTTTCCTCCTAGAGAGAATTGCCTTTTCTTAGAGGAAAGAAGTGGGGTGAAATAAACAGATTTTCTTCTGTCCAGGGGTGAAAATAAGACAGAATATACACTCTGAGACCGAGCATGGTGGCTCACGCCTGTAATCCCAGCACTTTGGGAGGCCAAGCTGGGTGGATCACCTGAGGTCAGGAGTTCGAGACCAGCCTGGCCAACATGGTGAAACCCCGTCTCTACTAAAAATACAAAAAAGTAGCCAGGAGTGGTGGCATATGCCTATAATCTCAGCTACTCTGGAGGCTGAGGCAGGAGAATTGCTGGGACCCAGGAGGCGGAGGTTGCAGTGACCTAAGATCATGCCACTGCACTCCAGCCTGGGCAACAAAGTGAGACTCTGTCTCAAAATATATATATATATATATATATAATGTTTGTATATCTATATATGTATATATTATATATATGTATATGTGTGTGTGTTTACACTCTGAGAAAATTAGAGTACAGAATGCAATTAAACAGAAAAGAGAGTTAACAAGATAGCCCAGTCCCTTGGTCAGTGAGGGGAAGCATCAAGTGTGACTTAATCTCCTTCTTGCAAGACGTTACATCTCCAACTTGATTCTTTCAAATAGACAAATATTAACCAACAATCCAATCCTCTTTCAACTGCTTAATTGCTGTTGCTTTTGGGTGCCAATCATCTGACTTTTCCTGTTTCCATCTGTCCTGTAGAGCTATTTGATATTGCACATCAGTGTTAGTGTCTGAACTTTGAAAGGTTTTTTGAAGGAAAAAAATTATAAATAAATTATTAATTTCCTGAAGTTTCCTTGTATGGCTTTATGTTGGGAGGCCAAAAAAAAAAAAAAAAAGCTAAGTTTCAAAACATTTATTCATAAGTGACACCAGTATTATCAGGATGCTTGGATTTCTACTGAGAAAGCTAATTTTCTAGGTAGCTTTGAGTGCATGTTGATAAAAACATTCTCAAATATTACCTTTTTGGTAAAATTAAGCAACCATTTAACTTCTGTGCTAAAACGTTAAGGAAAAATCAGATTCGTCGACTTGCATTAAGGAAAAATCATATTCACCAACATGGTGGCTCTCACCTGTAATTCCAGCTACTCAGGAGCTAGGGCAGGAGGATTGCTTGAACCTAGAAGTTCAAGGTTACAGTAGGCTATAATCATGCCACTGCACTTCAGCCTGGGTGACAGAGGGAGACCCAGTTTCTTAAAGAGAAAAATCAGATTCAACATCAAAAATTATCTTTGGCCAGGCACAGTGGCTCACACCTGTAATCCCAGCACTTTGGGAGGCTGAGGCAGATGGATCACCTGAGGTTGGGAGTTGGAGACTAGCCTGACTAACAAGGAGAAATTCTGTCCCTACTAAAAAAAATACAAAATTAGCCTGGCGTGATGGCACATGCCTATAATCCCAGCTACTAGGGAGGCTGAGACGGGAGAGTTGCTTGAACCCAGGAGGCAGAGGTTCCGGTGAGCCAAGATCACGCCATTGCACTCCAGCCTGGTCAACAAGGACGAAACTCCATCTCAAAAAAAAAAGAAAAAAGAAAAAGAAAATTATCTTTCATGGATCAAAGACTTAAACATAAAACTCAAAACTATATAAACCCTGGAAGACAACCTAAGCAATACCATCCTGGACATAGGAAAGGGCAAAGAATTCTTGACAAAGACACCAAAGTAATGGCAACAAAAGCACAAATTGACAAGTGTGATCTAATTAAATTTAAGAGCTTCTGCACAGCAAAAGAAACTGTCAACAGAGGACGGGCGCGGTGTCTCACGCCTGTAATCCCAGCACTTTGGGAGGTCGAGGCGGGTGGATCACAAGGTCAGGAGATCGAGACCATCCTGGCTAACACGGTGAAACCCTGTCTCTACTAAAAATACAAAAAATTAGTCAGGCATGGTGGCGGGCGCCTGTAGTCGCAGCTACTCGGGAGACTGAGGCATGAACCTGGGAGGCGGAGCTTGCAGTGAGCCGAGATAGTGCCACTGCACTCCAGCCTGGGCGACTGAGCGAGACTCTGTCTCAAAAAAAAAAAAAAAAAAAAGAAACTGTCAACAGAGTAAACAGACAACCTACAGAAAATATTTACAAACTATGCATCTATATTCGTCAGGGTTCTCTGGAGGGACAGAACTATAGGATAGATGAATATATAAAGAGTTTATTAAGGAGTAGTGACTCACACAGTCACAAGGTGAGGTCCCACAATAGGCTGTCTGCAAACTGAGGAGCAAGTCCGAGTCCCTAAGCTGAAGAACTTGGAGTCTGATGTTCGAGGGCAAGAAGCATCCAGCACAGGAGAAAATTGTAGGCCAGAAGACTAATCTACCCTTTCGACATTCTCCTGCCTGCTTTTATTCTGGCCGCACTGGCAGCTGATTAGATGTTGTCCACCCAGATTGAGGGTGGGTCTGCCTTTCCCAGTACACTGACTCAAATGTTATCTCCTTTGGCAACACCCTCACAAACACACCTAGAAACAATACTTTGCATCTTTAAATCCAATCAAGTTGACACTTAACATTAACTATCACAGCACCTGACAAAGGTCTAATATTCAGCACGGATAAGGAACTTAAACGAATTTACAAGAGAAAAACAACTCCATTAAAACGTGAACAAAGGACGTGAGTAGACACTTTTCAAAAGACATACATGTGGCCTGGCATGGTAGTTCACACCTATAATGGCAACAATTAGGGAGGCCAAGGCGGGGAGATCACCTGAGGTCAGGAGTTTGAGACAGGGCCGGCCAACATGGTGAAAGTCTGTCTCTAACAAAAATGCAAAAATAAACTGGGCATGGTGGCGGGCACCTGTAATCCCAGCTACTTGGTAGGCTGAGGCAGAGAATTGCTTGAACCCAGGAGGCGGAAGTAGCAGGGAGCTGAGTTCGCACCTTTGTACTCCAGTCTGGGCAACAGAGTGAGACTCCATCTCAAAAAAAAAAACAAAAACAAAAACAAAAACAAAAAAAACCAATGCCAGCGAGATTGCAGAAAAAAAGGGAACACTTATACACTGTTGGTGGGAGTGTAAATTAGTTCAGCCATTGGGAAAGCAGTATGGTGATTTCTCAAACCACTAAAAGCAGAAGTACCATTTGACCCAGCAATCCCATTAATGGGTATATATCCAGAAGAATATAAATCATTCTACCATAAAAATATATGCACATGAATGTTCATTACAGCTCTATTCATGATAGCAAAGACATAGAATCAACCTAAATGCCCATCAGTGACAGATTGGATAAAGAAAATTTGGTACATATACACCACGGAATACTATGCAGGCACAAGAAAGAACAGGATAATATATTTTGCAGGAAGATGGATGGGGCTGAAGGCCATTATCCTTAGCAAACTAACACAGGAAGAGAAAACCAAATATTGTATGTTCTCACAAGTGGGAGCCAAATGATGAGAACTCATAAATGCAAAGAAGTAAACAACAGACACTGAGTTATACTTGAGGGAGGAGGGTAAGAAAAGGGAAAGAAGCAGAAAAGATAAATAGTGGGTAATGGGCTTAATACCTGGGTGATGAAATAATCTGTACAACAAACTCCATGATACAAGCTAACCTATGTAGCAAACCTTCCCATGTGCCCCAAAATCTAAAATACAAGTTTTACAAAACTTATCTTTGAAAAATAACAAACCACTTATGTAGTCAGCAGGGGTGGAGAAGAAGGCAGCCAGCTAGGACCAGCTGGTGGCTCTAGAAAAATTATTCATGCATAATTATGAAAATAGTGTTATCCTAAGTACCACATAGGACCACACAGAGTCAGAGATAGTGTGCAGTGAGTTATCTAATACTACTTATGCACAATCTTGGTTACCTCATATTGTAGAGCAATAAAAAAGGCAAGGTTTGCAAGTGTAACACATAGAGTAAGTAATCATCTTTATTTTGTATATTCATGGGAAGGTGCACACACGCAGGAAGGAGAGGAGCCCTGGTTCTCTTAGCTTTGCCTCTCCCTGCTGGATGTGGACTCACAGCAAGACAGGCACATCTGAAACCAAAAGTGTCAATTTTCTGATGGTAGAGGGTTTTTTGGTTTTGTTTTTCTTGTTTTGTTTTGAGGTTAGAGACAGGGTCTTGTCCTATTGTCCAGGCCAGAGAGTAGTGGCGCAATCATAGCTCACTGATGTCTCAAACTCCTGTACACAAGTGACCCTCCTGCCTCAGCCTCCCAAATCACCAGGATTACAGCATGAGGCACTGCACCCAGCCTCATTGTACAGTATTTATTTATTTATTCATTCATTTATTTATTTGAAACAGAGTCTTACTCTGTCGCCCAGGCTGGAGTGCAGTGGCGCGATCTCAGCTCCCTGCAATCTGCACCTCCCAGGTTCGAGTGATTCTCCTGCCTCAGCCTCCCGAGTAGCTGGGACTACAGGCACGCACCATCACGCCCAGCTAACTTTTGTATTTTTAGTAGATACTAGATCCACCATGTTGTCTATGCTGGGGTCTCGAACTCTTGGCCTCAAGTGATCCACAGCCAAAGTGCTGAGATTATAGGCGTGAGCCACCATGCCTGGCAATAGAGCATTTAAAAAAACAGGACTACGCTAACAAATATGCACTCAAATGAAATATAGTTTCTATTGCATCCTACATGAGTTTCTCAAGATTCCTTATACTTGAACAAATAGATAATCTATGAGAATTTGGCAGTTTCGATTTTATAGGTTTCATTTAGCATGGCTGCCCATGTTCCCAGGTCATAAATCCATTTCTTATTCAGTGGCTCTATCACTCTGTCAATCTCTGGCTGACAGTTGCAGTTTTTCAACTGCCAGATGATGTCAAAACATAGAAAAATAGAATCCTGTTTAGTGCTGAGGGACACTAACTTCTAGCATTAATTGAACTCCAGGTGATTAGACTAATCATGATAATCCCATTCCCCTTGCCAGTGATTGCTTTAGGAAATGGCACATGTCCCAGTTTTGAAATGGAGTGAAACCTAAAGGAGGCTTCCAGCAGAGGGGTTGTCTTATTTCTGAAAAGAGACATAAAAAAGGATTCATGTCTTCTTTCCTTCTCCTGGTGTTTATGACGGGATATGATTTTGGAAATGGCTACAAGTCTTTTGCTACCAGCCTGAAGAGGAAGCCAACACAAGGTGGAAAGGGAGCCCTTGGCATAATATGCCTGGAATGCCTGCTATTGGCAAAAATACAGTGCTTTCCTAACATCCAACTGGACCAGTGTTTCCTGTTCCTTGTTGTTCAAAGCATGCTACGTGATTCTGGTCCCTTTTACATACTTCTCTCATTTTGATTGAGATCAGCAACGTTCCACTTTCCAAGGAGGGAGAATGAACTGTAGGTAACCAATGTTTTATCACATAAAACTTAAAATGTGAAAAGTGCAAAGTATGTCTTCATTATTTTCATTAATAAGCGCTTCCCAAGTCATATAATATTAAGCATCAAAGAATTTATAATCAAAATGTATATGCAGTAATTCTGGCCCTATTGAGTACCAAAAAACTAATACTATAGAAAAATCCTTACTACTTCATCTTGTAGCCAAAAATACATAAATAAATAGAGAAAAAATAAAAATCCTATTTGTACATTAAATGTCAAAGCCCTTCATTTGGAATTATCTTACTGTGTATCTTGCTGGAGAGAAATCCCATTAATACAACTAGTATGAGAAAGTCTGCAGTGATATTTCTATCACACCTGAAGAAATGCACTGGGACAAGTCCAATAAATGTAACAAAAGTCAAAAGTTATTCTCAAGGACACCAGACTTAATGTTGAATCAGAGAACCTTTAGGTGGAGAAAAATATTATCGATAATGTAGAAAGCCAATCATTGGCCTGCTAACCTAAACATGTACCAGAAAAAAATTTACATCTAACCCATAGAAAGTTTCATTCCCATCTTAATTTTTAAGTATCACTGAATGTACACTGGAAAATAACATAATCAATGAGAAATGTTTCAATGTCTTTTCATCTTATTTTGGACATAAGAAAACTCACATTTTAATAAATTACAACTATACTAATGCCATAGATTCAGCTATTTTTCCCTCAAGGAAGTACACAATTCAATGACAAAAATAATGTAAAGTAAGTCATATCCTTTTAAATTTTTTTTTTTTTTTTTTGACAGAGTCTCTTTCACTCATCCAGGCTGGAGGGCAGTGGTACCATCACAGCTTACCGTACCCTTAACCTCTCAGGCTCATTCGATCCTTCCGTCTCAGCCACCTGAGTAGCTGAGACTACTACAGGCATGCTCCACCAGGCTCAGCTAGCTTTTTTGTAGTTTTTGCAGAGATGGGGTTTCTCCATCTAGTCCTGGCTGGTCTTGATCTCCTGAGGTCAAGCAGTCATCCCACCTGAGCCTCCGAAAGTTCTGGGCTTACATGCGTGAGCCACCCAGCCCCACCTAAATCATATCCCTAAGTAATGATTTTGTTGGAAAGTTTTTTACAAGTAGCACAATGTATTCCAAGTAAATTAGCTCTTCCTAGTGATTTAGAGCAATTGTCAGGCAAACTTTTTCTATAAAGGGCTGGAGAGTAAATATTTTGTGTTTTGTGTCATGCAGTCTCTGTCAAAACTAGTCACTTAGCAATTGCAGTGCAAAACTGGTCAGAAGCAATACATAAATAAATGATAGGTACCAATCTATCTCAAAAAACTCTAAAAGCACATATTGAATTTTATGTAATTTTATGCACAATCAAATATATTCTTTTAATTTTTTAAATCATGTAAGCCATGTGAACCATGATTCCTAAACCACAAGCTATACAAAAAGCAGACACAAAAATGGATTCGTCCTACCAGGTACTAAATAGTATAAAACTTCAATAAATACAAGGCTGTGTTTTACTGATGCATGAACAGAAAGGCGAATTAATGAAATAGAATAGAAAACGAAAAAAAACCCACATATATGCATAGAAATTTAATATTTGATAAAGGAGACAATTCAGATTAGTGTGGAAAAGGTGGATTACTCATTCAATGATTGAGTAATCATTGGGATAAACAGGTTCACCTATTCAAAATGCATTTGAGACCAAGCTCAGTGGTTCACACATGTAATCCCAACACTTTGGGAGGTTAAGGCACAAGGATCACTTGAGCCTAGGAGATTGAGATCAGCCTGGGCAAGATAGTGAGATCTTTTCTCTACAAAAATGAAATAAATTAAAAAATTAGACAGGAGAAGTTATGTGCACCTGTAGTCCCAGCTACTTGGGAGGTTGAGGTGGGAAAATAACTTGAGCCCAGAAGTTTGAGGCTGCTGTGAGCTATGATCACACCACTGCACTCCAACCTGTGTGACAGAGTGAGACCCTGTCTCCAAAAAATAAAACAGTAAGAATAGATGTAAAAATATATATGTATAAAATATTAAAAATCCATGTGAACCAGACCTAACAACCAAAATCAAAAGACATCTCAGGAATATCAAATATTTAAATGTTTAAAAACAAGCCCAAACCATACCAGAGGAAACCATTACCAAATATTTTATAGTCATAGAATGAGGAGGGCATTTCTATGAATGAAACAAAATCCAGAGACAATAAATATAAAAAGATTCGTGAATTCATCTCATAGATATTAAAAAATCTACATGGCAATTTCCATCAAAATAATGTAAAAAACAAAGGACACACTGGAAAGAAGTATTTGTGGCTCATTTGACAAACAAAGCACTGATTTTCATAATATATCAAGAGGTGCTACAAATCAACAACAACCTAAGGGACAACAGCCTAAATAGACAGGTCACGGAAACTACAATATCAATTGTCTTTATACATATGAATGAAAAGGCATTGGGAAAGACATATGAGAATCCAACAAGGAGATATTCAGTACCACTTGGAATAAGATAAATGCAATTTTAAACATCACTAAGAAACATTTTTCATCTATCAGACTGACAAAAATTTAAAATATCTGGGTTTTGTTCTTGTTTTGAGATAGATTTGCTCTTGTAAGTCAGGCTGGAGTGCAGCCTGATTGTAATTCCAGCACTTTGGGAGGCCAAGGGGGGCTCAGGAGTTTGAAACCTGCATGGACAACTTGGCGAAACTCCGTTTCGCCCAAAAATACAAAAAAATCAGCCAGGTTTCATGGTGGGCAACTGTCATCGCAGGTGCTGGGAGTCAGGGTTGGGGTGGGGTGGGAGGATAGCTTGAGCAGGGGAGGCGGAGGTTGCAGTGAGTGGAGCTCCCACCGCTGCACTCCAGCCTAGGTGACAGAGGGAGACTCTGTCTCAAAAAACAAAACAAAACAAACAAAAACGTATAGAGGAGTGAAGCACATTCTGCAATACTAGGCATAAGAATGGTTGAGCACGGCCAGGTGCGGTGGCTCAGGCCTGTAATCCCAGCACTTTGGGAGGCCGAGGTGGGTGGATCACGAGGTCAGGAGATCGAGACCATCCTGGCTGCAATCTCAGCTTACTACAACCTTTTCCTCCCGGGTTCAAGCGATTCTCCTGCTTCAGCCTCCCAAGTAACTGGGATTACAGGTGACCACCACCATGCCCATTTAATTTTTTTAGCTTTAGTAGAGAAGGGGTTTCACTATGTTGGCCAGGCTGATTTCAAACTCCTGACCTCAAGTGATCCACCCTCCTCGGCCTCCCAAAGTGCTGGGATCACACCACCGCCCCAAACCAAGATATATTATTAAGTTAAAAAAAACTCGCCGGGCGCGGTGGCTCAAGCCTGTAATCCCAGCACTTTGGGAGGCCGAGACGGGCGGATCACGAGGTCAGGAGATCGAGACCATCCTGGCTAACACTGTGAAACCCCGTCTCTACTAAAAAATACAAAAAAAAAAAATCTAGCTGGGCAAGGTGGCGGGCGCCTGTAGTCCCAGCTACTCGGCAGGCTGAGGCAGGAGAATGGCGTAAACCCGGGAGGCGGAGCTTGCAGTGAGCTGAGATCCGGCCACTGCACTCCAGCCTGGGCGGCAGAGCGAGACTCCGTCTCAAAAAAAAAAAAAAAAAAAAAAACCTCAAGGTGCTAAGAGTATATTGTATGATGCCATCTTTATAGAAAAAAAGAAAATAAATTGTGTATATTTATTATCTGAGAATTAAGGGTACAGAAGAAATTCGAAACAGATTTCCTACAAGAAATGATACTGTATAGCTGAAGGACAGGATTTGGAGGGTATCTTTCTCACTAAAAGCACTTTTTGAATGTTGAACCCAATAAAAACATTATATATTCAAAACACACAATTTTAAATTCAAATGAAAATGACCTAGCTGATTTTCAATTATTGGTTTACTCAAAAAAAAAAAAAAAGCTTTTTTGTTTGTTTTTGTTTGTTTGTTTGTTTTGTTTTGTTTTTGAGATGGAGTCTCGCTCTGTCGTCCAGGCTGGAGTGCAGTGGCGCGATCTCGGCTCACTACAAGCTCCGCCTCCTGGATTCATGCAGTTCTCCTGCCTCAGCCTCCCAAGTAGCTGGGACTACAGGCACCTGCCATCACGTCCGGCTAATTTTTTGTATTTTTAGTAGAGACGGGGTTTCACCGTGTTAGCCAGGATGGTCTCGATCTCCTGACCTCGTGATCCGCCCACCTTGGCCTCCCAAAGTGCTGAGATTGCAGGCGTGAGCCACCGCGCCCGGCCTTTTGTGTGTGTGTGTGTGTGTGTGTTTTTTAACAGTTTCCTCAAGAAAATGCTTCAGGCCCACATCCTTCAGTGAGATCATTCATTGCTTTCAGTCATTAGAAAGCGACAGCTCAGATTCCTTAAATTAAACTGAAGTATATACAGATTTTTTTTTCTTTTTTTTTTTTTTTTTTGAGACGGAGTCTCGCTCTGTCCCCCAGCCTGGAGCGCAGTGGCCGGATCTCAGCTCACTGCAAGCTCCGCCTCCCGGGTTTACGCCATTCTCCTGCCTCAGCCTCCCAAGTAGCTGGGACTACAGGCGCCTGCCACCTCGCCCGGCTAGTTTTTTGTATTTTTTAGTAGAGACGGGGTTTCACCAGGTTAGCCAGAATGGTCTTGATCTCCTGACCTCGTGATCCGCCTGTCTCAGCCTCCCAAAGTTCTGGGATTACAGGCTTGAGCCACCGCGCCCGGCCTATACAGATCTTTATGAGAAAAAATATTTTCTAGAAATTTGTGTAATAAAAACAACTAGCACAGAGCCATGATTGTCAAGCCTGAAGTTTAAATGGAGTTAGAAATACTGTGGTACTTTTAACAATCATGAGATTCTTCCCTAGGAATGTTTTAGTAAAATTGATGTTGATTATTGTCCAAAGGTCAGGCACATACATTTATCTTCTTTTTTTTCTTTTTGAGATGGAGGCTCGCTCTGTCACCCAGCCTGGACTGCGCTATGGGAACTCAGCTCACTGCAATCTCTGCCTCAGCTCACTGCAATCTCCGCCTCCCAGGTTCCAAGGATTCTGCTGCCTCAGCCTCCCGAGTAGCTGGGATTACAGTCATGCACCACCACTGCTGGCTAATTTTTGTATTTTTAGTAGAGACGGGGTTTGACTATGTTGGCCAGGCTGGTCTCAAACACTTAACCTAGGTGATCCACCCACCTTGGCCTCCCAAAGTGCCAGAATTACTGGCACGAGCCACAGCGCCCAGCCATTCTATTTTTTTTTTTTTTTTTTTTTTTTTTTGAGATGGAGTCTGGCTCTGTTGCCCAGACTGGAGTGCAGTGGCATGATCTTGGCTCACTGCAACCTCTGCCTCCAGGGTTCATGCCATTCTCCTGCCTCGGCCTCCCGAATAGCTGGGACTACAGGTGGCCGCCACCAGGCCTGGCTAATTTTTTGAATTTTTAGTAGAGACGGGGTTTCACCATGTCAGCCAGGATGGTCTTGATCTCCTGACCTCGTGATCCACCCACCTCGGCCTCCCAAAGTGCTGGAATTACAGGCCTGAGCCACCGCGCCCGGCCGCGCCCAGCCATTCTTATGCCTAGTATTGTAGAATGTGCTTCACTCCTTCATAGATTTTTGTTTTGTTTTGTTTTTTGAGACAGGGTCTCCCTCTGTCACCTAGGCTGGAGTGCAGCGGTGGGAGCTCCACTCACTGCAACCTCCGCCTCCCCTGCTCAAGCGATCCTCCCATCCCAACCCCGTCTCCCAGCACCTTCGTTGCCCGCCACGAAACCTGGCTGATTTTTTGTATTCTTGGGCGAAACGGAGTTTTGCCAAGTTGTCCATGCTGGTTTCAAACTCCTGAGCCCCCCTTGGCCTCCCAAAGTGCTGGAATTACAAGGATGAGACACAGTACCCAGCCACTACAATTTGATTTCTTTCAACATTTTCTCTACTTGTTTTTCCACTCTGAATATGACCTTCCTAAGTATGTGTTTTTTGTTGTCTTTTTTTTTTTTTTTTTGAGACATAGCTTTGCTCTTGTTACCCCAGCAGTAGTGCAATGGCGTGATCTCGGCTCACCGCAACCTCTGCCACCCGGGTTCAAGGGATTCTCCTGCCTCAGCCTCCCGAGTAGCTGGGATTACAGGCATATGCGCCACCATGCCTGGCTACTTTTGTACATTTAGCAGAGATGGGGTTTCTCCATGTTGGTCAGGCTGGTCTCAAATTCCCGACCTCATGTGATCTGCCCGCCTCAGCCTCCCAAAGTCCTGGGATTATAGGTGTGAGCCACTCTGCCCGGCCAACCTTTCTAACTTATATTTGGTAACTGGCCTTCTAAAAACCATGTAATTAGCAAATCTTGTGGGCTTCAAAATAGATTCCAAATTCAACCATTTTCTACCACTCTACTCTGGTCCAAATCACCATCGTCACTCTCCTAGGAGAGTACTGCAATTGCCTCATTATAAGATACAGACTGCTGGAGAAATGGCAAATTTGAAGAGGAAGAGTTCTACTGAGGACAGGTTTAGCAAGCCATAATTTTGGCTACAGAAAGATATAGATTCCGCAATCGGATGAAGTTCTTCAATGGAAATTCAGGAAGCCTTCCTAGTCAATTTAATTCATGGCTTAAGGGACTTCAGAATCCTTAGCTCCCTGAAAATCACCCCCTCCACTCTCACCCCACCCACAAACTTGGGCAATCAGGGACAATGCTGGCTACCTCATATTCACCAGCTTCCCTGGTTGCCTACTTCACCAGGTAGTTGGGGTGGGAACACTTTCCACATCTATCTGGACCCTTCCTCCCACCCTTCCGTTCTCCCCATTTGTGTGTACTTCAAGGTCCAGGAAAACCCTGGGGATCCTAGGAGGGTCCCTTTTCAGAAGCCCCTGTTTTCACTCAACTCAGAGAAGCCTAACCAGGCTCCAGGCCTGAGAGGAGCAGTTCCTGAAAGCCCTGACTTTGGTACCCAGCTCCTTCCCTGGGCTGGGCCTCCCCAGACCTCAGCACTTGTCCAGAGAATCCCCTTCAGGACTGAATAAGTTCATCCTAAGGAAAGAGGACAGCACATCGAAGGCTTTGCATCATAGGTAGCTTATTTTATTGGATTGCTTTGCCAATAACACTTCTTGCATTCAGGAGATTTGCCTCAGACACATGCCTAGAAGGCCTGAAAGGGGCAGGTCTGGCCACAGATTCAAACTTTCTTCAGTGCTTTTCATGTCTTTCTCAGCAAAAGTGAAGCCAAGACTTCTCCTCTCATCCCCGCTTCCCAGGGGAGATCAGTCTCCAGTGTACGGTGGCAGGCTAATGGAGGCGACCAGGTCATCGTTGGTCAGGGGCTGGCTTCGGACACGCTCGAGCATCTTCAGACCTGCAAAAGAATTGCCCGGGGCTGATGAACCACAGTCCATTACTGGGGCCCTTGGTAGGCCCAGACTCCACCAGGAAGGTTCCAGGGAGGATGTCACCCCAGCCCAGGTCTTCCAAGGTAACCCATTTACTCCTCCCTGCTACCCTTTCCTCTCTGAGCAATCGCATGCCACAAAAATGAGCCCTTCCCTTCCCAGTGGATTCTGGGAAGAGCACCTGGATTCCCTGGCCACACAAGGGATTCTTCACGAATCCAAGATGCCACACAACACAGCCAGAACTCCACCATCAAGCCCTCCCCTCCACAGTTCAGCCAAGGATACCTACCTTGAGCATGACACTTGGAGTAGTGGCTCCCCACGCAATGGAACATGAGCAGCAGCCACTGCTTTGCCATTGGTGGTCCGACTACAGTCACACGAGTCTGGCCTGCAGCTGTAAAACAACTCTCCAGCTGAATAAGGGTGTGGCTGTGCAGCTCAATGCAGCGAAGGTATGTGTCACCAAGTCCTGGAAGCGCAAGAGGTGAGAAGAGGAACTGTCAGCCACCAGTCTTTGGGGGATGGGGAAGTGGCCTTGAGGGTAGGGATGTGTGACTCATGAAGGCGGGAGGAGGGGGAAGATTGAAAACCGAGAAGGGGATGAAGGAGGCCGGCTTGGCGCAGTGACTCATGCCTGTAATCCCAGCACTTTGGGAGGCCGAGGCAGGTAGATCACTTGAGGTCAGGAGTTCCACACACGCCTGGCTGACACGGTGAAACCCCATCTCTACTGAAAATACGAAAAATTAGCCAAGCGTGCTGTCGAGCGCCTGTAGTCCCAGCTACTCGGGAGGCCGAGGCAGGAGAATGGCGTGAACCCGGGAGGCGGAGCTTGCGCTGAGCCGAGATCGCGCCATTGCACTCCAGCCTGGGTGACAGAGCGAGACTCCATCTCAAAAAAAAAAAAAAAAAAAAAACTTGGCCAGGCGCAATGGCTCACACTTGTATTCCCAGCACTTTGGGAGGCCAAGGCGGGCAGATCACGAGGTCAGGAGACAGAGACCATCCTGGCTAACATGGTGAAACCCCATCTCTACTAAAAATACAAAAATTAGCTGGCATGATGGCGGCGCCTGTAGTCCCAGCTACTCGGGAGGCTGAGGCAGGAGAATGGCGTGAACCCAGGAGGCGGAGCTTGCAGTGAGTCGTCATGGCGCCACTGCACTCCAGCCTGGGCGACAGAGCGAGACTGTCTCAAAACAAACAAACAAACAAACAAAATACAAAAACTAGTTAGGCATGGTGGCAGGAGCCTGTAATCCCAGGTACTCTGCAGGCTAAAGCACGAGAATCACTTCAACCCAAAAGGCAGACGTTGCAGTGAACCAAGATCACGAGCGAGAATCTGTCTCAAAAAAATAAAAATAAACAGATGAAGGAGGGGACGTCGGCAAAGGCCACTCACCGAAGATGAGCTCCTCCTGGTCCTCTTCCATGTGGAACACCATTGGAGCATGAAAGTTTTCGGGTAGGGTCCACCACGGCTCCTTGCTGAGAGCACCTGTTCCCATGTCCATGCTCTGCTCCCACCTGATTCAGAATAGGGGAAAGTCTAAGAAACTGGTTGGCAAAAGACTTGGAAAAGCGAGGAAGGGCCTAGGCTCTGTGCTTAATAAGGAATCCAAACAACCCGCCCCTTGATCCACCTTAGGGTGGGTGTCCAATCCCCGGAGGTCTTCCCAAGATAATTCATTCCAAGTAATTATCTGCTCTGAGCTTAATCCTTTCAAGTCAAACTTAATCATCTGATAAGTGCTTGGCTTTCTGATGCCCCGGAATCAGGAATTTTTCTTCACTCTAAATTCAAAGGATTTTGGAGCATGCCTACTGGCATGAACCAGGGCAGGGGTTGAGGGTATGGAGGGGCAGGAAGCCTCCAAATGGGCTCCCTAGATTTGCACAGGTGTCGGCAGCCACCCAATGATCACACAGTGTATTCCAACAAGACTGGGTTTATTTGGTCTGTTGCATCAAGGGAGAGCAAACAACACAGGAAAATAAACTTGATAGGATAGTGTCATAGGAGCCCATTGTAGGAGTTGACTAGGGCAGTCTAAGGCACGTTTAAGGAGTAGGAGCCAGTTCTCTAAAATGGGGCAATTTGGTAATTATTCTGGTAAATTTATCTAGGAAGTTGAGAGACTAATGTGGTCTTCATTGCTGAATGTTATCTCTGGTTTGAACTATAGTTACAGAATGTACTTTTTTTTTCTTTTTTTTTTTAAAGGGAGTCTCACTCTGTCGCCCAGGCGGGAGTGCAGTGGCGCAATCTCGGCTCCCTGCAAGCTCCGCCTCCCGGGTACATGACATTCTCCTGCCTCAGCCTCCCAAGTAGCTGGGACTACAGGCGCCCGCCACCACGCCCGGCTAATCTTTTGTAATTTTTTTGGTAGAGACTGGGTTTCACCATGTCAGCCAGGATGGTGTCGATCTCCTGACCTTGTGATCTCCCCGCCTCGGCCTCCGTAAGTGCTGGGATTACAGGCATGAGCCACCATGCCCGGCTGAGCTGTCATAGAATGCCAGAATAGACTTTCTACATCTCATTGAGTGACAATCACTGAGCAATCTTGAGTATTTAACATATTTTGCTGCCGGGTGCGGTGGCTCATGCCTGTAATCCCAGGACTTTGGGAGACTGAGGTGGGCAGATCAGGAGGGCAGGAGTTCCAGACCAGCCTGACCAACATGCTGAAACCCTGTCTCTACTAAAAATACAAAAAATTAGCCGGGGCGTGGTGGCACACGCCTGTAACCCCAGGTACTCAGGAGGCTGAGGCAGGAGAATCACTTGAACCCAGGAGGCAGAGGTTGCAGTGAGCTGAGATCACGCCACTACACTCCAGGCTGTGTGACATAGCAAGACTCTGTCTAAAAAACTAAATAAATAAATAAATAAAATTGCAGGAGACATTCATGTTTGGTATGGAAAATTCAGCTTGGCCTGTCAGCTTCCCACTGCAAGTTTTTGGGTCATTTTTCAGTTTTCAGCCTGCCCTTTTACCAAAGACAAAGTCAGCCATCAGGACTTTCATCTATGAGGTTCAGATCTATACCACTATCAGAATCCACAGATCACAAGGTTATCGGGAGAATGTTCTCTGCATCCACAAACATTTGGTCTTTCATATACATTTTGTTACAAAATATATATAGTGAAAATATAATGACTGCACAGTAGCATTTAAGTAGCATTTAAGACTGAAGAGGAGGCTCACGCCTGTAATCCCACACTTTGGGAGGCCAAGGCGGGTGGATCACCTGAGGTCAGGAGTTCAAGGCCAGCCTGATGGTCAACATGGTGAAACCCCATCTCTACTAAAAATACAAAAATTACCTTGGCATGGTGGCGGGCACCTGTAATCCTAGCTACTCAGGAGGCTGAGGCAAGAGAATCGCTTGAACCCAGGAGGCACAGGTTGCAGTGAGCTAAGATCACACCACAGCACTCCAGCCTAGGGGGCAAGAGCAAAATTCCATCTCAAAAAAAAAAAAAATGAATAGAATGTACTAGTCAAATACAGGTAATTACTAGAAACAAAATGATTATTAATCCTAGTAATACGTTGCAAAGACAAAGGACGATTTCAAAACCAGACCATGAAATCATGTTCCAACTCCATCTGAATCTGTTCTAGAGAGACAGGTAGTCTTTTAACTTTGCCATAAAACTGTTCTGCCTGAACAGTAATGTTTTAGGGAGGTGCTGCAAACAGCATTTGCTATCAAATAAAAGCTGTCCTTGGCTGGCCAGGAAGAAACCAAAAACTGTGAAATCATTCAAAACCACCATGAAACTTTAATTTAAACTAGGTTACTAGACATCTAGAAAAGAAGTAGTGTCATCTATTGATTTCTGCTGGGACCAGAGACACATTTTGGATCACCTTTTCTAGTCATATTATTCCTATTACTGGAATTGGAGCTCCCAGAGTATAGATGAAGAGGGAGTCAGTCATTTATCCTGGAAGGTCTCCTGAATAGTCCATACTTGGCTCATTTTAGGTCTGGGTACCTTTCTCAGAGAAACATCATTTCCCATAGGAGTAGATGTCTAAAATATTGAAAAGTATTATTAATATAATAGTCTAAAACTCACTCCACATTACACTAGATAAGTTTGTATAATGATAGGGGACCTGATATTCACACAAAAAGTAGTGATTTAGTGTTGCACAAACTGAAAGGGGTATGGGGTGTATAAGTGTCATTTATCACAGTGAGAGCAGGACAACTAATTCTTCAACATGTGAACATTGCTTGAGTGGAGGCTGAAGAGTCACTGAAGATTAAGGACTAACACTGCAAGGAGAGACTCAATACATTATTGCAATAATGTCAGCAGACATACTTTGTTGTTTGAGTTCATCCTGTGAGCCAGGATTTTGCTACTAGCCCAGGCAACAAAGTGAGACTTCATCTTTACTAAAACCTGAAAGCAATAACTGGGTGAGGTGATGTGCACCAGTAGTCCTAGCTTATCCAGAGACTAAGGTGGGTCTGAGCCCAGGAGTTTGAGCTAGAATCACACCACCACACTCCAGGCTGGGTGACATAGCAAGATTCTGTCTCTTAAGAGAAAAATTTTAAGCTAAATAAAAATTGAAAAAAACAATAGCTATAGTTGAGAAAAAAATAAGAAAGTTTTCCCTTTCCTTAGGTGACAGGGAAAATTCTCTACTATAGAAAATTGAGGCCAGACATGATGGCTCATGCCTGTAATCCCAGCACTTTGGATGCCAAGGCAGCTGGATGACTTGAGGTCAGGAGTTTGAGACCAGCCTGGCCAACATGGTGAAACCCTGTCTCCACTAAAAATACAAAAATTAGCCAGGCATGGTGACATAAGCCTGAAATCCCAGCTACTTGAGGGACTGAGGCAGGAGAATCACTTGAACCAGGGAGACACAGAAGTTGCAGTGAGTTGAGGTTGTGCCACTGCACTCCAGTTTGGGTGACAAGAGCAAAAAACACTTTGCCTCAAAAAACGAAAAAAGAAGATCAAGATAAACTGTCATTCGTCATTTGTGAAAGAATCCTTTTCTTTGAGACAGAGTCTCACTCTGTTGCCCAGGCTGGAGTGCATTGGTCCGATCTCATCTCACTGCCTCAGCCCGCTAAGTAGTTGAGATTACAGGGGGGTTGACACCACGCCCAGCTAATTTCTGCATTTTTGTATTTTTAGTAGAGACAGGGTTTCACCATGATGACCAGGCTGGTGTCAGACTCAAGGCTTCAAGTATTCTGCCTGCCTGGTCCTCCCAAAGTGCTAGGATTATAGGCATGAGCCATCTCACCAGGCCAAGTTTGTGAAAGAATCTTAAAAACTTTTGGTTGCCCTCTAGGCAATGCTTAAGCACAATGCTAAGTACAGCAAAAGTTTAAAAAGAGGGCAAAGATACCAGAACTTCTATCCTGTTTTACTGTCTTGGATGGACGTATCTACTTGGAGTCATCAAAGCTTGATCTGAAGACATTGGTTTGGTCATCTTCTTCCAAAAATCGTTGTTCTGGAAGATACTTAAGAATTCTCAGTTTACGGTTTCTTGATGATCTCCTTTTTATTAAGACCAACAGTAGATTTTCCTCTGATTTTGAGATGTTTAGTCTTTTCCAAAAGACGAAATCTTCAGATTTCTAGTCATGCAAAGCTATTAGGTGGATATTTGGGGAAGATTATTGTTATCTATTAAAAGCTAGACACATGAAATGAATCCTTTGTAGTATTTAGACATGGGAGCTTGCAATATGGCAGAATATAGGTTCAGAAGTGAATTCCTGGCAGGGTGCGGTGGCTCACACCTGTAATCCCAGCACTTTGGGAGGCCGAGGCGGGCAGATCACCTGAGGTCAGGAGTTCAAGACCAGCCTGACTAACATGGGGAAACACCATCTCTACTAAAAATACAAAATTAGCTGGGCATGGAACCGCATGCCTGTAATCCCAGCTACTTGGGAGGCTGAGGCAGGAGAATTGCTTGAACCCAGGAGGCAGAGGTTGCGTTGAGCCGAGATCGCGCCATTGCACTCCAGCCTGGGCAACAAGGGCAAAACTCCGTCTCAATAAAAACGAAAAACAAACAAACAAACAAAATAGAAGTGAATTCCTTAACGTATGGAGAAGCCTATGGATTCCCGGAGGAGTTGATGTCATTGTCTTCAAGGCTAACAGCAATTCCCAAGCCATGGAAGTTTAAGTCTTAGACAGCATTCTCAAATTTAGTTTTATAGAATTCGTTTTCTTTCTCCCTAATTGTTCTTTTTTTTTTTTCCCTGAGACTAAGTTTAGTTCTTATTATCCACGCAGGATTGCAATGGTGAGGTGGTCTCGGCTCGCTGCAACCTCCGCCCTCCAGGTTCAAGCAATTCTCCGCCTCAGCCTCCTGAGTAGCTGGGATTACAGGCAGAAGTCACTACACCTGGCTAATTTTTTTTGTATTTTTAGTAGATATGGGGTTTCACCATGTTGACCAGGCTGGTCTCAAACTCCTGACCTCAGGTGAACCACCCGCCTCGGCCCCCCAAAGTGCTGAGATTACAGGTGTGAGCCACCGAGCCCGGCCTTCTTTCTAATTGTTCTAAATATTCATTTGGTACAGCAAGATTGTTTATTCATATTTAAAAAAAAAAAATGTTCTTTTGTGTACCACAATCCCTCCCCCCAATCACTGAAGAATACAGTGGAACTCCTTAAGTCCAGAATAACATTCACGCAATTTTATCATCAGAACCTTGGCTGTCTATCAGGAATATCCTCAATCCATTCTGGAGGTAAGCAAACAATGGCTAGAACGTATTTACAAACCATCAGTATGGCAACTGCTTTTGTTAATGCTACTTGTTTAGCATAGCGGCAAATTATTTCCTCGGGATTCTGGGTTATTGCCCTTTAAATTAGTCTCCATTTTATTATATGGCTACCCCCTTAGGTAACAGCAAAGCTTTTAAAAGTTCTCTAATTTCTTGCCTTTGGGCTATTGTTTGTTTGTTTTGTTTTGTTTTGTTTATTTAAGACAGAGTCTCGCTCTGTCACCCTCGCTGGAGTGCATGGTGTGATCTCGGCTCGCTACAACCTCCATCTCCGGGATTCAAGCCATTCTCCTGCCTCAGCCTCTCAGGTAACTGGAATTACACGCACACACCACCATGCCAGTTTATTTTTGTATTTTTGGCAGAGATGGAGTTTCACCATGTCGCCATGCTGGTCTCCAACTCCTGACCTCAAGTGATCCACCTGCCTCAGCCTCCCGAAGTGCAGGGATTACAGGCATGAGCCACTGTGCTCAGCCAATTTCTTGCCATTTTTAATGAGACTTCCACAAGAGATCAGAAAACCTCTCAATTTCTAAAGTTTTCTGATATGGACCAACTCAATCACATATCTACTGTCTATATAAATATTTTGCTTTATTTATTTATTTATTTATTTATTTATAGCAGGACTCTCCATCACTCAGAAATTTTTCCTCTTTTACGCTCTCCTTCGCCGAATGAAGGAGAACAATTCAGCCACTTGAGCCGATTTTAACTTATGGGAGAAGATCATACGCTAACGGTAAATTTAGAATCGTGATCGCATAGAATATTTGAAAAATTCTAGTTTACACATTTAAACATTAATCATTAACAAGAAACATTAATATTTAAAAAAAGACTTTCCAAAATATCTGTACAAAGCATGGATAGTTCCATAAAACAAATAATCACGAACACTCCCTTCTCAAGTAAGAGAAGGAGAGTTGTCATGAAAGTTAAGGACGCCGCTAACAAATACCCAGGGACTTTAATTTACCCCATAAAGTATATTATGAATGTCACTAATTCATAATTGACAAAGACAATTTCATCTTTATAATCAAGTTTTAACAGTTATATGTCAGTCTATATAGTAAACAAGGTTTTTTAACTTTAGAAGTACACATCATTTTATTAGAAATAACCTTTAAAAAAACAACTTTTCTTCCTAGTTTTTTATGTTATTCTAAGTTTGGTAACCAAAAGAACACTCATATTCTGTTTGAGTCACTCAGAATTTGCAGAACACCAAGCAAACCTGAAAATTCCTTTTTATATATTAATTAAAAGTGCAAATTTTTCTCTCTTTTTTTTTGAGAACAAGTTTCACTCTTGTTGCCCAGGCTGGAGCGCAATGACACAATCTCAGCGCACTGCAACCTCTGCCTTCCGGGTTCAAGCGATTCTCCTGCCTCAGCCTCCCAAGTAGCTGGGATTACAGGCATGCACCAGCTAATTTTGTATTTTTAGTAGAGGTCGTGTTTCTCCAAGTTGGTCAGGCTGGTCTCGAACTCCTGACCTCAGGTGATCTGCCAGACTCTGCCTCCCAAAGACAAATATTTTTATTAACAGTGGTCATTTCAAGAAACCAAAATAAAAGGCATCCTAATCGTTTGATTATTTTGGGCATTGGGCTTGAATTTTAGAGAAGAAAATAAGTCAATATGTTTTAGAATAGAGTATTAGTGGTTGAAATGTATGCATTTGGGATGTATTTTGAAGACAGCGCCACCAGGATTTTCTGATTTCAAGACTTTGGGCAAGTGGCTCCCAAAAAATGTTTTTAAAAATCAGATTCCAGACTGAGTACTTCCCCCAGTGTCTTTCCACCTCTTCCTCCTGCAGCAACAAGAGCAGTTACCCCAACCTGAGGCTGCTCCCTGAGTAATACCCATAGGCCCCTCAGCTGAGAGAGGAACTTTCTGCCCCCAAAGAAGTGTATGTAGTTGGGGAGGGGGGTGCAGTCAGCTAGGACCAACTGGTGGCCCTGGAAAAACACCAACATCCACTCACTCCTTTCCTGTTGCAGGCTGTTCCCCCAAGAGTGGTCACAAATGTAAATGCCTCAAATGAATCTGTGCAGGGACAGGAGTAGAGACCCAGGTCCTGGTCCTCCCTCCAGGTAAGGCAGCGAGACTGCCTATATTGGGTTTTGGTAGTGGGAGACAGACCTGAGGAGGGAACCCTAGGTGAACTATTGTGAGAAATATGAGACCACATGTGCATCTCCTGGAAAATCATTTTGCATAGTCCTGAGATTGAGAGCCTAGAGCATCCCCCTTCTAGCTCCCCTCTGTCATCCAGTCTAACACTCCATCACACCTCTCCCTCTCTCTCTCTCATATTCTCTCTTCTTCTCTCCTCTCCTCCTGGTTTTCTTTCTCCTGTTGGAGAAGACTGCCTTTTCTCAGAGGAAAGAAGTGGGGTGAAGTAAACAGAAAGAATTCTTTCTGCTCAGGTGGAAAAATAAGACAGAATATATGATCTGAGAAAATTAGAGTATGGAATGCAATTAAACTGAAAGGGGAGAGTAAACAAGACATCCCAGCCCCTTGGTCAGTGAGGGGAAGCATCAGGTGTAACTTAAACTCCTTCTTGCAAGAAGCTAGAATCTCATGTGATTATTTCAAATGGAAAATATTAACCAACAATCCAATCCACTTTCTTTCTTTTTTTTTTTTTTTTTGAGGCGGAGTCTTGCTCTGTCGCCCGGGCTGGAGTGCAGTGGCCAGATCTCAGCTCACTGCAAGCTCCGCCTCCGGATTTACGCCATTCTCCTGCCTCAGCCTCCCGAGTAGCTGGGACTACAGGCGCCCGCCACCTCGCCCGGTAGTTTTTGTATTTTAGTAGAGACGGGGTTTCACCGTGTTAGCCAGGATGGTCTCGATCTCCTGACCTCGTGATCCGCCCGCCTCGGCCTCCCAAAGTGCTGGGATTACAGGCTTGAGCCACCGCGCCCGGCCCACTTTCAAGTGCTTAGTTACTGTTGCTTTTGAGCGCCATTCATCTGACTTTTCCTGTTTCCATCTCTCCTTTGTAGCTGTTTGGTATTACACGTCTGTGTTAATGTCTGAACTTTGATGGGTTTTGTTGAGGAAAAAAAATTATAAATAAATTATTAATTTCCTGAGATTTCCTTGTATTGGCTTTATGTTGGGAGGAAAAAAAAAAAGAACAACTTTTTTTTTGAGACTTGGTCTCACTCTGTTGCCCAGGCTGGAGTACGGTGGCACAATCTCAGCTCACTGCAACCTCCACCACCCAGGTTCAAGCTATCCTCCCACCCCAGCCTCCCAAAGTGCTGGAATTACAAGCGTAAGCCACCAGGTCCAACAAAAAAAGGTTAAATTTCAAAACATTTATTTATAAGTAACACCAGTGTGATCGAGATGCTTGGATTTCTACTGACAAAGCTCATCTTTTACATAGCTCTGTGTACATGTTGATAATCACTTTCTCAAATACTACCTCTTTGGTAAAATTAAGCAACCATTTAACTTTTGTGTTAAAGCTTTAAAAAAATTAGATTCACCGACTTAGTGGCTCTGTAATTCCAGATAAGGAGGCTGGGTCAGGAGGATTGCTTGAACGCAGGAGTTCAAGGTTGCAGTGGGCTATGATCAAGCCACTGCACTCCAGCCTGGGCAACAGAGGGACACCCAGTCTCTTAAAGAGAAAAATCAGATTCAACATTGAAAATTATCTTTGATAGGTCAAAGACTTAAATGTAAAACCCAAAATTATAAAAACCCTGGAAGACAATCTAATCAATACTATCCTGGACATAGGAAAGGGCAAAGATTTCTTGACAAAGACACCAAGGCAATGGCAACAAAACCAAAAATTGACACATGGGATCTAATTAAACTTAAGAGCTTCTGCACAGCAAAAGAAACTATCAATGGAATAAACAGACAGCCTAAAGAAAATATTTGCAGGCCGGGCGCGGTGGCGCAAGCCTGTAATCCCAGCACTTTGGGAGGCCGAGACGGGCGGATCATGAGGTCAGGAGATCGAGACCATCCTGGCTAACACGGTGAAACCCCGTCTCCACTAAAAACTACAAAAAACTAGCCGGGCGTGGTGGCGGGCGCCTGTAGTCCCAGCTACTCGGGAGGCTGAGGCAGGAGAATGGCCTGAACTGGGAGGCGGAGCTTGCAGTGAGCTGAGATCTGGCCACAGCACTCCAGCCTGGGTGACAGAGCGAGACTCCATCTCAAAAAAAAAAAAAAAAGAAAAGAAAATATTTGCAAACTATACATCTGACAAAGGTCTAACATCCAGTATCTATAATGAACTTAAACAAATTTACAAGAGAACAACAAACATCTCCTTAAAATGTGGGCAAAGGGCATGAGCAAACAATTTCAAAAGACATACATGCGCCAACAAGCATATGAATAAAAGCTCAATTTCACTGATCATTAGAGAAATGCAATCAAAACCACAATGAGATGCAAACTCACACAAATTAGAATGGCTATGTTTTAAAAAGTCAAAAAATTGCCAGGCGCGGTGGCTCAAGCCTGTAATCCCAGCACTTTGGGAGGCCGAGACGGGCGGATCACAAGGTCAGGAGATCGAGACCATCCTGGCTAACACGGTGAAACCCCGTCTCTACTAAAAAAAAAATACAAAAAGCTAGCCGGGCGAGGTGGCGGGCGTCTGTAGTCCCAGCTACTCGGGAGGCTGAGGCAGGAGAATGGCATAAACCCGGGAGGCGGAGCTTGCAGTGAGCTGAGATCCGGCCACTGCACTCCAGCCCGGGCGACAGAGCGAGACTCCGTCTCAAAAAAAAAAAAAAAAAGAAAAAGAAAAAGAAAGTAAAAAAATAACAGATGCTGGCAAGGTTGCAGAAAAAAGGGAACACATACACTGTTGGTGGGAGTGTAAATTAGTTTAGCCATTGTGGAAAGCAGTACGGTGATTCCTCAAGCTGCTAAAAGCAGAAGTACCATTTACCGAGGAATCCCCTTGCTGGGTGTATACCCAGAAGAATATAAATCATTCTACCATAATGACACATGCACATGAATGTTCATTGCAGCACGACTCACAATAGCAAGCACACAGGATCTACCTAAATATCCATCAATGACAGACTGGATAAAGAAAATGTGGTACATATACACCATGGAATACTATGCAGTCATAACAAAAAGAATGAGATCATGTATTTCGCGGGAACATGGATGGAGTTGGAGGCCATTAGCAAACTAATGCAGGAAGAGAAAACCAAATACCACTTGTTCTCACTTACAAGTGGGAGCTAAATGATGAGAATTTATGAATGCAAAGAAGGAAACAATAGACACTGTGGTCTACTTGAGGGTGGAGGGTAAGGAAAGGGAGAGGAGCAGAAAAGATAAATAGTGAGTAACAGGCTTAATACCTGGGTGATGAAATAATCTGTACTACAAATTCCCATGACACTAGTTTACCTATGTAACCAACTTTCACGTCTACCTCCGGATATAAACGTTTTAAAAAATTATCTTTGGAAAATAACAAATCACTTATGTAGTCAGCAGGGGTGGAGGAGAAGGTAGCCAGCTAGGACCAGCTGGTGGCCCTGGAAAAATTATTCATGCATAATTATGAAAATAACATTATCCAAAGTACCACACAGGACAACAAACACAGTTAGAAATAGTGTGCAGTGAGTTGTCTAATGCTACTTGTGCACAATCTTGGTTACCTCATATTTTAGAGCAATAAAAAAGGCAAGGTTTGCAAGTGTAACACATGGAGTAAGTAATCATTTTTATTTCATATATTCATGGAAAGGTGCACACACACAGCAAGGAGAGGAGCCCTGGTGCTCTTGGCTTTGTGCCTGCTGGATGTGGACTCACAGCAAGATGGGCACATCTGAAACCAAAAGTGTTGATAATTTTCTGATGATAGAGGATGTTTTGGTTTCGTTTTTCGTATTTGGTTTTCTTTTAGAGACAGAGTCTTGCCCTATTGCCCAGGCCAGAGAGTAGTGGCATGATAATAACTCACTTCTGTCTCAAACTGCTGAACTCAAACGACCCTCCCGCCACAGCCTCCCAGGTAGCTAGGACTACAGAACTGCACCAACCTAACCAACCAATTTTTATTTATTTATTTTATTTTTATTTATTTGTAGCGATAGGGTTCACTATGTTGCCCAGGTAGGTCTCAAACTCCTGGGCTCAAGAGATCCTCCTGGCTCAGCCTCCAAAGCACTGAGACTGTAGGCATGAAGCACTGCACCCGGCCTGATTGTAGAGTTTTTAAAAAGCAGAAAAATAGAAAAATGTTAACGAATATGCACTAAAATGAAATATAGTTTCTATTGCATCCTACATGAGTTTCTCAAGATTCTTTATATGTGAACAAATAGATAATCTATGAGAAATTGACAGCTTCAAATGTATGGGTTTCATTTAGCATGGCTTCTCATGTTCCCAGGTCATAAATCCATTTCTTATTCAGTGGCTCCATCACTCTGTCAATCTCTGGCTGACAGTTGCAGTTTTTCAACTCCCACATGACATTAAAACATAGGAAAATAGAATCCTGTTTAGTATTGATGGACACTAACTTCTAACATCAATTTAATTCCAGGTGATTAGTTTAGACTGATCGTGATAATCCCATTCCCCTTGCCAGTGATTGCTTTAGGAAATGGCACATGTCCCAGTTTTGAAATGAAGTAAAACCTAAAGGAGGCTTCCAGCAGAGGTTGTCTCATTTCTGAAGAGAGACACAAAAAAGGACTCATATCTTCTTTCCTTTTCCTGGTGTTTATGATGGGATATGATTTTGGAAATGGCTACAAGTATTTTGCTACCAACCTGAAGAGGAAGCCAACACAAGGTGGAAAGGGAGCCCTTGGCATAATATGCCTGGAATGCCTGCTATTGGCAATAATACAAAATGAATTATAAACACAAAATGAATTTTACATAATTTTATGTGTAAGAAAATATAATTTTTTTTTTTATATTTTAGAGCCATGTAAAAATGGTTGATTCCTGGCTGGGCGAAGTAGCTCACACCTATAATACCAGTACTGTGGGAGGTGGAGGTGGTTAGATCATCTGAGGTGAGGAGTTTGAGGCCAGTATGGCCTAACATCCTAACATGTTAACTGGACCAGTGTTTTTTTTTTTTTTTTTTGGAGACGGAGTCTCTCTCTGTCGCCCGGGCTGGAGTGCAGTGGTCGGATCACAGTTCACTGCAAGCTCCGCCTCCCAGGTTCACGCCATTCTCCTGCCTCAGCCTCCCGAGTAGCTGGGACTACAGGCGCCCGCCACTCGCCCGGCTAGTTTTGTGTATTTTTTTTAGTAGAGACGGGGTTTCACCATGTTAGCCAGGATGGTCTCGATCTCCTGACCTCGTGATCCGCCCGTCTCGGCCTCCCTGGGATTACAGGCTTGAGCCACCGCGCCCAGCTTGGACCAGCGTTTCTAACATCCAACTGGACCAGTGTTTCCTGTTACTAGCTGTTCAAAGCCTGCTACATGATTCTGGTCCCTTTTACATACTTCTCTCATTTTGATTGAGCTCAGCAATGTTCCACTTTCCAAGGAGGGAGAATGAACTGTAGGTAACCAATGTTTTATCATATAAAACCTCAAGAGTGACAAGCACAAAGTTTATCTTGATTATTTTCATTTATAGCACTTTCCAAGTCATATAATATTAAGCATCAAAGAATTTATAATCAAAATGTATATCCAGTAATTCTGGCCCTATTGAGTACCAAAAAACTAATACTATAGAATAATCCTTACCACTCTATCTGGCAGCCAATAATTAATTAATTAATAGAGAAAAATTCCTTTTATAAGTTAAAGATCAAAGCCCTTCAGTTGGAACTCTCTTGCTGTGTATCTTGCTCTCAGGCTGGAGTGCAATGGTGTGATCACAGCTCACAGCAGCCTCAAATTCCTGGGCTCAAGTTATTCTCCCACCTCAGCCTCCCGAGGAGCCAGGACTATAGGTGCACACCACCACACTCAGCTAATTTTTTATTTTTTGTTTTTGTAGAGACAAGGTCTCACCATCTTGTCAGGCTGATCTCAAACTCCTAGGCTCAAGCAATCCTCCTTCCTGTGCCTCCCAAAGTGCTGGGATTACACGTGTGAGCCACTTTGCCTGACCTCAAATGGATTTTTAAATGGTTTGCTTGTTTATCACAATGATTGCTCATTCACTGATTGAGTAATCTGCCTTTTCCACATTAATCTGAATCATCTTCTTTATCAAATATTAAATTTTTATGCATATATGTGGGTGAATATTTGGTTTCTATTCTATTCCATTGATTTGTCTTTCCATTCATGCACTAATAAAACACAGTCTTTTATTTGCTAAAGTTTTGTACTATTTAGAACATGGATAGGACTAACCCTTTTTCTCTTTTTTAATTTTACTTTAAGTTCTGGGATACATGTGCAGAATGTGCAGGTTTGTTACATAGGTACACCTGTGCCCTGGAGTTTTGCTGCACCCATAAACCCCTTATCTAGGTTTTAAGCCCTGCATACATTCAGTATTTGTGCTGATGCTCTCCCTCCCCTTGCTCATCACCCTGACAGGCCCAGATGTGTGTCCATGTGTTCTCACTGTTCAACTCCCACTTATCAGTGAGAACATGCAGTGTTTGGTTCTGTTCCCATGTTAGTTTGCTGAGAATGATGGCTCCCAGCTGCATCCATGTCCCTGCTAAGGACATGAATTCCTTCTTTTTTATGGCTGCATAGTATTCCATGGTGTCTATGTACCACATTTTCTTTATCCAGTCTATCACTGATGGGCATTTGGGTTAGTTCCAAGTCTTTGCTATTGTAAACAGTGCTGCAATAAATATATGTGTGCATGTGTCTTTATAACAGAATGATTTTTAATCCTTTGGGTATATACCCAGTAATGGGATTGCTGGGTCAAATGGTGTTTCTGGTTCTAGATCCTTGAGGAATCGCCACACTGTCTTCCACAATTTCTCCTGCCTGTTTTTTGTATAGGTTGTGGTTTAGAAATCTTTTTTTTGAGACGCATTTTTGCACTTGTTGACCAGGCTGGAGTACACTGTCACGATCTCGGCTCATGGCAACCTCTGCCTCCTGGATTCAACCAATTCTCTTGCCTCACCCTCCCCAGTAGCTGGGATTACAGGCGTGCACCACCACACCCAGCTAATTTTTGCATTTTTAGTAGAAACGGGGTTTCACCATGTTGGCCAGGCTGGTCTCAAACTCCTCACCTTTGATGATCTAACCGCCTCCACCTCCCACAGTGCTGGTATTATAGGTGTGAGCTACTTTGCCCAGCCAGGAATCATTTTTACATGGCTCTAAAATATCCAAAAAAATTTATATTTTCTTACACATAAAATTATGTAAAATTCATTTTGTGTTTATAAATAAAGTTTTATTGGGACAGAGCGGTACCCATCATTTATGTATTCCCTCTGACTAATTTTGCACTGTAATCATTGGGTGAGTAGTTTTGACAGAGACTGCATGACACAGAACATAAAATATTTACTATCTGGCCGTTTATAGAAAAAGCTTGCCTGACTGTTGCTCTGAATCACCAGGAAGAGCTAATTTACTTTGAATACACTGATATCTATTTTAAAAAATTTCCAACAAAATCATTACTTAAGGATACAATTTTTTTTTTTTTTTTGGAGAAAGAATAGTTTTGCTCTGTTGCACAGGCTGGAATGCAATGGTGCCATCTCGGCTCACTGCAACCTCCACCTCCTAAGATCAAGCAATTCTCCTGCCTCAGCCTCTCAAGTAGCTGGGATTACACCACGTCCAACTAATTTTTGTAATTTTAGTAGAGACGAGGTTTCACCATGTCGGCCAGGCTAGTCTCAAACTCCAGACCTCAGGTGATCCACCCACCTTGGCCTCCCAAAGTGCTGGGATCACAGGCATGAGCCACCATGCTTGGAGGATATGATTTAATTAAATTTTTTTTTGTCATAGAACTGTGTACTTCCTTCAGTGCAAAATAGCTGAATCTATGACTTTAGCATAATTGCACCTCATTAAAACGTGATTTCCTCATGTCCAAAACAGAATGAAAAGACATTAAAACATTTCTGATTAATTATGTTTATATTTTCCAGTGTACATTCAGCAATACTTAATAAATTAAAACAGGACTGAAACTTCCCATGGGTTAGCTATAAAAGTTTTCCATCTAGTGGGCCAAGGATTGGCCTTATATATTACCTCTAGTATTTTTCTCTACTATAGGGTCTCTGATTCAACATTAAGTCTAAGTGTTCTTGATCATAATTTTTTATTTTATTATATTTATTGGATTTATTCCCAGTGTATTTCTCAGGTTTGACAGAAATATCACTGCAGGCCAGACACAGTGGTTCACAAATGTAATCCCAGCATTTTGGGAGGCCAAGGTGGGCAGATCACTTGAGCTCAGGAGTCCAAGACCAGCCTGGCCAACTGGTGAAACCCCTTGTCTACAAAAACTATAACAAGTATGCAGGCTTGGTGGTGTGCAACTGTAATCCCAGCTACTTAGGAGGCTGAGGTGGGAACATAACTGCAGCCCAAGAGTTTGAGGCTGCTGTGAACTATGATCATACTACCGCACTCCAGCCTGGGTGACAGAGGCCCTGTCTCCAGAAAAAAATAAAATTACGTTAAAAATATATATATACCCTGAGAGTTACACCTGATGTAAATGACGAGTTGAAGGGTGCTGACGAGTTGATGGGTGTAGCACACCAACATGGAACATGTATACATATGTAACAAACCTGCGTGTTGTGCACATGTACCCTAGAACTTAAAGTATAATAAAAAGATATACATATATATAAAATAAAAATAACAGAAATCCATTTGATCCATACTTAACGACCTAAATCAAATCACATCTCAAGAATACATTTAAATAATACTATTTAAATGTAAAAAAGAAAACCCAAACCATGCCAGAGGAAACTATTACCAAATATTTTATATTTGGGATAAGGAGGACATTCCTAAGAACTAAACAAAATCCAGAGGCAATAAACTTAAAAAGATTCATGAATTCACCTCACAGACATTAAAAATCTACATAGCAAGTACCACCCAAACAATGTAAAAAACAAAGGACATACTGGAAAGAAGTATTTGTGGCTTATTTTACAAACAAAGCACTAATGTTTATAATATATCAAGAGGTACTACAGATCAATAACAACTTGATGGACAACAGCCTAAATAGACAGGTCACAGAAAGTACAATATAAATTGTCTATACATATGAATGAAAAGGCATTGGGAAGCACATACAGGAATCCAATAAGAAGATATTCAGTGCCACTCGTAAGAAGATAAATGCAAGTTAAAACAGCACTAAGAAACCATTTTTCATCTATCGATAAGACTGAAAAAATTTGGCGGGCGCGGTGCTCAAGCCTGTAATCCCAGCACTTTGGGAGGCCGAGACGGGCGGATCACGAGGTCAGGAGATCGAGACCATCCTGGCTAACATGGTGAAACCCCGTCTCTACTAAAAATACAAAAAAAAAAACTAGCCGGGCGAGGTGGCGGGCGCCTGTAGTCCCAGCTACTCGGGAGGCTGAGGCAGGAGAATGGCGTGAACCCGGGAGGCGGAGCTTGCAGTGAGCCGAGGTTGCGCCACTGCACTCCAGTCTGGGCGACAGAGCGAGACTCCGCCTCAAAAAAAAAAAAAAAAAAAAGACTGAAAAAATTAAAAATATTTCATATTATTGGTGAGAGTGTAAGGAAATAAGATACTCATACACATGTGGTAGAAGTATAAACTGTCAACAATTAGGAAGGAAACTTGGCTATATCCATTAATGTACTTTTAATAATTTATCCCACAGATATATTCACACATGTGCAAAATGACATATACACACTGCAGTGCTGCAGTATAGTTTGTTACAACATAAGGTTGGAAATGACCTAAAAGTCAATCAATATGGAATGGGTTGAATGCTATATCCATACAATGGAAGACTATATAGCTATAAGAAATTATGAGAAAGTGTTTCTGCTCTAAAATGCAACCATCTGCAAGATCTATTGTTAAGTTTTTAAAAAGGCAAGGTGCTAAAGAGTATATTGTATGATGCAATCTGTATATAAAAAAGAAAAATTGTATATGTGTATTTATCTGAGAATCAAGGGTATACAAGGAATTCGAAACAGATTTCCTACAAGAAATGATACTGTATAGCTAGCTGAAGGACAGGATTTGGAGGGTATCTTTTTCACTAAAAGCATTTTTTGAATTTTTAACCCAATAAAGAAATTATGTATTCAAAAAAAAAATTTACATTTAAATGAAAATGACATAGCTGATATTCAATTATTGGTTCAGTATAATAAAAAGTAGTTCCACATAGAGAACATATCTTAAGGCTTCAGAGGACATTCTGTATGGGAAAATAAATATTGACCCTACTGAACAGAAAATATGGTAGCAAAACACACACGTACGCACACACACAAATCCATTTAGCATCATTCTTGGTTTTTTGGTGTTTTTTGCTTTGTTTTGTTTGTTTTTGAGATGGAGTCTCACTGTGTCTCCCAGGCTGAAGTGCAGTAGCAGGATCTTGGCTCATGGCAACCTCTGCCTCCCAGGTTTAAGTGTTTCTCATGCCTCAGCCTCTTGAGTAGCTGAGATTACAGGCATCCACTGCCACACCCAGCTAATTTTTGTATTTTTCATAGAGACAGGGTTTTATCATGTTGGCCAGGTGGTCTCGAACTCCTGACCTCAAGTGATCTGCCTGCCTTGGCCTCCCAAAGTGCTAGGATTACAGGTGTGAGCCATCGCACCCAGCCTGTTGTGGTTGTTTTCACTCTTTTTTTTTTCTCCAGTTTCCCCAAGAAATGCTTCAGACAGGGATCCTTCAGTGGGATCATTGCTTATAGGTCATTAGAAAATGACAGCTCGGCTGGGCGCAGTGGCTCACGCCTGTAATCCCAGCACTTTGGGAGGTTGAGGCGGGTGGATCACTTGAGGCCAATAGCCCTAGACCAGCCTGGCCAACATGGCAAAACCTCATCTGTACTAAAACTACAACATATTAGCCGGGCATGGTGGCATGCTTGTAATCCCACTGTAATCCCAGGGAGACTGAGGCATGAGACTCGCTTGAACCTGGGCGACAGGGGTTGCAGTGAGCTGAGATAATGCCACTGCACTCCAGCCTGGGCGACAGAGCAAGATTCCATCTAAAGAGAGAAAAGAAAGAAGAAAGAAAGAAAGAAAGAGAGAGAGAGAGAGAAAGAGAGAAAGAGAGAAAGAAAGAAAGAGAGAAAGAGAGAAAGAGAGAAAGAAAGAAGAAAGAAAGAAAGAAAGAAAGAAAGAAAGAAAGAGAGAAAGAAAGAAGAAAGAAAGAAAGAGAGAAAGAAAAGAAGGAAGGAAGGAAAAAGAAAGAGAAACAAAGAAAATGACAGCTCAGACTCCTTAAACTGTACTAAAGTATACACAGATCTTTTGCCAGAAGTTTGATTGGAGTTAGAAACACTATGGTACCTTTGACAATCATGAGATTTTTCCCTAGGAAATTTTTAGTAAAAGCAATGTTGTCCAAAGGTCAGGGATATACATTTATCTTTTTATGTCTAGCAAGTTAGAATGTGCTTCACTCCTTTACAAGTTCTTTTTATTTCAATATTAGAATACATTCCTAGCCATTAAAAAGACTTCCATTCGGCCGGGCGCGGTGGCTCAAGCCTGTAATCCCAGCACTTTGGGAGGCCGAGACGGGCGGATCACAAGGTCAGGAGATCGAGACCATCCTGGCTAACCAGGTGAAACCTCGTCTCTACTAAAAAATACAAAAAACTAGCCGGGCGAGGTGGCAGGCGCCTGTAGTCCCAGCTACTCGGGAGGCTGAGGCAGGAGAATGGTGTAAACCCGAAAGGCGGAGCTTGCAGTGAGCCGAGATCCGGCCACTGCACTCCAGTTTGGGCGACAAAGCAAGACTCCGTCTCTTAAAAAAAAAAAAAAGACTTCCATTCATTTTTCAACAAATAATTATTAAGGCACTGGGCTAGGCCTCAGGACTAACTGAACAATTCACTTCTAGAAAGAAAAAAGTGGCCATTATCTGTAGACAATTTATTTTGGCAGTCTGTATGACAGTCTGTAAACCTGAATTTTTTTTTTTTTTTTTTTTTTAAGACAGAGTCTCACTCTGTTGCCTATGCTGGAGTGTGGTGGCATGATCTTGGCTTACTGCAACCTCCGCCTCCAAGGCTCAAGCAATGCTGCAACCCCAGTGCCCACCTTAAGCAGCTGGGACAACAGGTGTGTACCACCACACCAGGTTAATTTTTTGTGTTCTTGGGTGAGACAGGGTTTCACCATGTTACCCAGGCTGGTCTCCAACACCTGAGCCCTTCTTGGCCTCCCAAAGTGCTAGGATTACAAGCATGAGCCATAGTGTCCAACTACTATAACCTGAATTTGTTCAACATTTTCTTTTCTTTTTTTTTTTTTGAGACAGAGTCTTGCTCTGCCGCCCAGGCTGGAGTGCAGTGGCCCGCTCTCAGCTCACTGCAAGCTCCGCCTCCCGGGTTCACGCCATTCTCCTGCCTCAGCCTCCCGAGTAGCTGGGACTACAGGCGCCCGCCTCGTCGCCCGGCTAGTTTTTTGTATTTTTTAGTAGAGACGGGGTTTCACCGTATTAGCCAGGATGGTCTCGATCTCCTGACCTCGTGATCCGCCCGTCTCGGCCTCCCAAAGTGCTGGGATTACAGGCTTGAGCCACCGCGCCCGGCCTCAACATTTTCTCTAAGTGTTTTTCTACTGTGAATATGATATTTTAACTTTTATTTGGCAATTGGCCTTGTGAAAACCATGTAATTAGTAAATCTTGCTGGCTTCAAATTATGTTCCAAATTCAACCACTTCCTAACACTTCAGCTACTCCACTGTGGTCTAAGTCACCATCGTCACTCTCCTAGAGTACCACAATTGCCTCATTATTAAGATACAGGCTGCTGGAGAAACGGCAAATTTGAAGAGGAAGAGTTCTACTGAGGACAGGTTTAGCTTGCCATAATCTTGCCTAGAGAGATCCAAATATAGACTTGGCAATCAGAAAACGTTCTTTAATGGAGATTCAGGAAGCCTTCATATTTAATTCATGGCATGAGGGACTTCAAAACCCATTGCTCCCTGAAAACTACCCACTCCACCCCCACCCACAAACTTGGACAATCAGGGACAATGCTGGCTACCTCATGTTCACCAGATTCCCTGGTTGCCTACTTCACCAGGTAGTTGGGGTGGGAACACTTTCCACATCTATCTGGACCCTTCCTCCCACCTTGCCGTTCTCCCCATTTGTCTGCACTTGAAGGTCCAGGAAAATCCTGGGGTGAATAAGTTCATCCTAAGGAAAGAGGACAGCACATTGAAGGCTTTGCATCATAGGTAGCTTATTTTATTGGATTGCTTTGCCAATAATACTTTGTTACATTCAGGAGACTTCCCTCAGACACATGTCTACAAGACCTGAGAGGGACAGGTCCCAGCCACAAATTCAAACTTTCTTCAGTATCTTTCATGTCTTTCTCACCAAAAGCGAGGCCAAGACTTCTCCTCTCATCCCCGCTTCCCAGGGGAGATCAGTCCTTAATTACGGATACAGTGAACTCAAATGGAATCCCGAACAACCAATCACTTGGTAAGGGGAAGGCTGAGGAACGCTAAGACAGATGGTTCCACTTATCCTGGGAGCCAAAGACAGGTCTCCAGTGTACGGTGGCACGCTAATGGAGGTGACCAGGTCATCATTGGTCAGGGGCTGGCTTCGGACATGTTCCAGCATCTCCATGCCTGCAAAAGATGTGCCCAGGGCTAATGAACCAGGGCCCATAACTGGGGCCCACTGGCAGGCCTGGACTCCATCAGGGAGGCTGCAGGGAGGATGTCACCCCAGCCCAGGCCTTCCAAGGTAACCCATTTACACCTCCCAGCTACCTTCTCCACCTTAAGCAATCTCATGTCACAAAAAAAATGAGCACTTTTCTTCCCAATGGACTCTGGGAAGCACCTGGATTCCCTAGCCACAAAGGGATTCTTCAAGAATCCAAGATGCCACACAACTTAGCCAGAACGCCACCACCAAGTCCAAAACCACAGTTCAGCCAAGAATACCTACCTCGAGCATGATGATAGGAGTCCTGGCTCCCCACGCAACAGAACATGTGCAGCAGCCACTGCCTTGCCCTATGTGGTCCGACTACAGTCACACGAGTCTGGCCTGTAGCTGTGAACCAGCTCTCCAGCTGAATAAGGGTGTGGCTGTGCACCTCAATGCAGCGAAGGTATGTGTCACCATGCCCTGTGAGCATAAGAGGTGAGAGGAGTGTCTGTCAAGCACAAGCCCTTAGGGAATGGGGAGGTGGCTTTCAGGGTAGGAATATGCGACTGATAAAGGTGGGAGGGGAGAGGAAGAGTGAAAACTGAGAAGACAAGGATTAAGGCGGGGACGTTAGCAAGGGCCACTCACCGAAGATGAGCTCCTCCTGGTCCTCTTCCATGTGGAACACCATTGGAGCATGAAAGTTTTCAGGCAGGGTCCACCACGGCTTCTTGCTGAGAGCACTAGTTTCCATGTCCATGCTCTGCTCCAACCTGATACAGAATAAGGACAAGTCCAAGCAATTGGTTAGTAAAAGACTTGGAAAAGTGAGGGAGGGCCTAGGCTCTGTCCTTAACATAGGAACCTAACAACCTGCCCTTGAACTACCTTAGGGTGAGCGTACAATCCCGGTAGCTCTTCCCAAGATAATTCATTCCAAGTAATTATCTGTTCTGAGCTTAATCCCTTCATGCCAAACTTAATCTTATTTGATTAGTGCTTGCCTTTCTAATGCCCCAGAATCAAAATATTTCTTCACTCTAAATCCAAAGGATTTGGGAGCAGATCTACTGGGTATGAACCAGGGCAGGGGTTGAAAGATGGAGGTGCAGGAAGTCTCCAAATGGGCTCTCTAGATTTGCACAGGTGCTGGCAGTCACCCAATGACCACACGGTGTATTCCAACAAGACAGAGTTTGGTGTGCTGCATCAAGGGAGAGCAAACAACATAGGAAAATAAACTTTACACAAACAGAAGAGTGTTGTAGGGAGCTGATTGTAGAAGTCGAATAGGTGAATCTAAGAAGTGTTTAGGGAGTAGGGGCCAGTTTTCTAAAATGGGGCAATTTGGTGATGATCCTGGTAAATTTATCTAGGAAGGGAAGTAAAAAGATTAATGTGGTCTTCATTGCAGAATGTTCTCTCTCTCTGGTTTCAAATATAGTTACAGATGGACTTTCTACATCTTGATGCGTGACAATCACTGAGCAACCTTGACTGGTTAAAATATTTAGCAGGAGATGTTTATGTTTGGTAGGGAAGATTCAACTACGCCTCTCAGCTCCCAACTACAAGTTCCTAGGTGCTTTTTCACTCTTCAGCCTCCGCTTTTGACCAAAGACAAAGTCAGCCATCAGGACTTTCATCTGGGGGTTCAGATCTACACCACTGTCAGAATCCACTTGTCACAAGTTTATCCGGAGAACGTTCTCTGCATCTGCATACAGTTGGTCCCTCATGTACATTTTTTGCAAAAGATACATAGTGAATGTATAATGACTGCACAGTAGCATTTAAGGCTGAACAAGATGTACTAGTGAAATGCACGTAAGTAATGGAAACAAAATAGCTATTAATACTAGCAATAGGTTGCAAAAACAAATAAATAGATTTCAAAACCAGACCATGAAATCATGTCCCAACTCCATCTGAATCTGTTCTAGAGAGACAGGTAGTCTTTTAACTTTGCCATAAAACTGTTCTGCCTGAACAGTAATGTTTTAGGGAGGTGCTGCAAACAGCATTTGCTATCAAATAAAAGCTGTCCTTGGCTAGCCAAGAAGAAACCAAAAACTATGAAATCATTCAAAACCACCATGAAACTTTAAGCTAGGTTGCTGGACCTCCAGAAAAGAAGTAGTGTCATCTATTGATTTCTGCTGGGACCAGAGACACATTTTGGATCACCTTTTCTAGTCATATTATTCCTACTACTGGAATTGGAGCTCCCAGAATATAGATGAAGAGGGAGTCAGTCATCTCTCCTGGAAGGTCTCCTGAATAGTCCATACTTGCCTCATTTTAGGTCTGGGTACCTTTCTCAGAGAAACATCATTTCCTATAGGAGTAGATGTTTAAAATATTGAAAAATATTATTAATATAATAGTCTAAAACTCACTCCACATTACACTAGATAAGTTTGTATAATGATCAAGTGACCTGATATCCACATAAAAAGTAGTGATTTAGTGTTGCACAAACTGAAAGGGGTATGGGGTGTGTAAGTGTCATTTATCACCGTGAGAGCAGGACAATTAATTCTTCAACATGTGAATATAGCTTGAGTGGAGGCTGGGGAGTCACTGAAGATTAAGGACTAACACTGCAAGGAGAGACTCAATACATTATTGCAATAATGTCAGCAGACATACTTTGTTGTTTCAGGTCAGTGTTCAATACTGATAAAACTGAAGGTAAAAATTAATACTGTCAGGAAAATTCAAATTCCAGAAGAAACCTATAGAAGAAAATCTGCCTTTTGAAGTGTTGAATACCTATTAAATTTTTGTTAGTGGAATCAGGTAGAGGATAAAAACTGCATTAGTCAGTTAGATTTAAAACAATAAATCGGCCGGGCGCGGTGGCTCAAGCCTGTAATCCCAGCACTTTGGGAGGCCGAGACGGGCGGATCACGAGGTCAGGAGATCGAGACCATCCTGGCGAACACTGTGAAACCCCGTCTCTACTAAAAAATACAAAAAACTAGCCGGGCGAGGTGGCGGGCGTCTGTAGTCCCAGCTACTTGGGAGGCTGAGGCAGGAGAATGGCGTGAACCCGGGAGGCGGAGCTTGCAGTGAGCTGAGATCCGGCCACTGCACTCCAGCCCCGGCGACAGAGCAAGACTCCGTCTCAAAAAAAAAAAAAAAAAAAACAATAAATCAGGGAGTGGCAACTCATGCCTGTAATCATAGCACTTTGGGAGGCCAGGGCAGGGGGTTGGGGGTGGGGGATAAGCCAAGATTTTGAGACCAGATTGGGCAACAAAGCAAGACTTCGTCTTTACTAAAAACTAAGAAAAATAGCCAGTTGAGTTGCTGTACAACTGTAGTCCCAGCTATTCAGGAGGCTGAGGTGGGAAAATTGCTTGAGCCTGCAGTGAGCTAGTATCACAGCACTACAGCCTAAGTGACAGAGCAAGACCCTGTCTCTTAAAATATAATGATAAAAATTTAAAAACAATAGCTATAGTCTGCAAAAAAAGCACAAGAAAGTTTTGCCTTTCCTTAGGTGGCATGGAAATTTTGTACTACAGAAGATTAAGATAAAATATAATTTGTGAAAGAATCTTAAAAACTGTTGGTTGGCCTCTAGGGGACAACTAGGCACTTTGATAACCAGAGCAAAATTTTTAAAGGAAGGCAAATATACCAGAACATGTATCTTGTTTTATTGTCTTGGGTGAAAGTGTCTACTTGGTGTCATCAACAGCTTGATCTGAAGATATTGGTTTGGTTATCTTCTTCCAAAGATCATTCTTCTGGAAGATACTTAAGAATCCTCAGTTTATGGTTCCTCAGTGAATTCCTTTCCATTGAGGACAAGGGTAGTTTTTCCTCTGATTTTTAGAAGTCTTTTCCAAAAGACTAAATCTTCAGATTTCTAGTCATGCAGAGACTAATTAGATGGATATTTGGGGAAGATTGTTGTTACCTATTAAAAGCTAGATGCATCAAATGAATCCTTTGTAGTATTTAGAAATGTGAGCTTGTGATATGGCAGAGTACAGGTTCAAGAAGTGAATTCCTAACTGCATGGAGTAGCCTACGGATCCCAGAAGGAGTTGATATTGCCATTGAGGCTAATTAGCAATTCCCAAGCCATGGAAGTTCAAGTCTTGCAGAGCATTCTCAAATTTAGTGTTAGAATTCATTTTTTTCTTTCTAATTGTTCTAAATATTCATTTGGTACAGCAAGTGTGTTTATTATTGTTAAAAGGCATTTTGGAGCTTTTTTTTATAACAGTCACGGGAAACGTGTGCCACACACACACCCCCACCACCCAATCACTGAAGAATACGTTGGAATTCCTTAAGTCCAGAATAACAGTCAGGCAATTTTATCAGCAAAACCTTGGCTGTCTATCAGGAATATCCTCAATCCATTCTGGAGATAAGCAGACAATGACTAGAATGTATTTACAAACCATCAGTATGGCAACTGCTTTGGTTAGTGCTACTTGTTTAGCATGGTGGTAAATTATTTCCTCAGGATTCCGGGTTATCAGACTTTGAATGAATCTCCATTTTATTATATGGCTACCCCCTTAGGTAACAGCAAAGTTTCTAAAAGTTCTTTAATTTCTTGCCATTTTTAATGAGACTTCCACAAGAGGTCAGAAAAACCTCTTAATTTCCAAAGTTTTCTGATATGGAGCAACTCATTACATATCTACTGTCTATATAAATATTTGCTTTTTTTTTTTTTCAGCAGGCCCCTCCACCACTCAGAAATATTACCTCTTTTAATCTCTCCCTCACTGAATGAAGAACTATTCAGCCACTTGAGCTGATTTAACTTATAGGAGAAGGTCATACACCAACAGTAAATTTAGAATCGTGATAGCATAGAATACTTGAAAAATTCTAGTTTACATTTCTAAACATTAATTATTAACAAGAAACATCAATATTTCAAAAAGAATTTTCCAAAATATCTATAAAACGCATGGACAGTTCCCTAAAACAGGTCAGATGATCACAAACACTCCCTTCTCAAGTAAGAGATGGAGAATTGTCATGAGAGTTAAGGAGGGCACTAACAAATCCCCAGGAACTTTAATTTACCCCATAAAGTATATGATGAATGTCACCAACTGATAAATGAAAAAGACATTTTCTTTTTTATAATCAAGGTCTTAACAGTTATATGCCAGTCTATAAAATAAACAAGATTTTTTAATTTTAGAAGTACACATCATTTTATTACAAATAACCTAAAAAAATTTTTTTTCTTTTGACTTGTCAGTTTTTTATGTTTTTCTAAGCTTGGTAACCAAAAGAACACTCACAATATGTTTGAGTCATTCAAAATTTGCAGAATATCAAGCAAACCTGAATATTCCTTTTTATATATAAATTAAAAGAGCAAACATTTTTATTAACAGTGGTCATTCCAAGAAACCAAAACAAAAGGCATCCTAATAGTTTGGTTATTTTGCACACTGGGCTTGAATTTGAGGAAAAAAAAAAAAAAAAGTCAACTTTTTTTTTCTTTTTTTTTTTGTTTGAGACAGACTTTTGCTCTTTTTGCCCTGGCTGGAGTGCAATGGCATGATCTCGGCTCACTGTAACCTCTGCCTCCTGGGTTCAAGCAACTCTTCTGCCTCAGCCTCCTGAGTAGCTGGGATGACAGGCATGCACCACCACGCCCAGCTAATTTTTGTATTTTTAATAGAGACGGGGTTTCACCATGTTGGCCAGGCTGGACTGGAACTCCTGACCTCAGGTGATCCACCCACCTGAGCCTCCCAAAGTGCTGGGATTACAGGCATGAGCCACAGCACCCAGGCCAACATGTTTTAGAATAGAGCAGTAATGGTTAAAATGTATGCATTTGGGATGAATTTTGAGACAAAGCCCTCAGGACTTTCTGATTTCAAGATTTGGGGCAAGTAGCTCCAAAATAAAACATTTTTAAAAATTTGATTCCATATTTCCCCCAGTGTCTTTCCACCTCTTCGTCCTGTAGCTGTGGCAGCAGCGACAGCAGTTACCCCAACCTGACGCTGCACCCTAGGTAATACCCATAAGCCCCCTCAGCTGAGCCCCTTTCTGTGCCCCACAGACATCCATCTGAAAGAATCAAAGGGACGGCTGGGCGCGGTGGCTCACGCCTGTAATCCCAGCACTTTGGGAGGCCGAGGCAGGCAGATCACCTGAGGTCAGAAGTTCGAGACCAGCCTGGCCAGCATGGTGAAATTCCATCTCTACTAAAAACACAAAAATTAGCCGGGCATTGTGGCGTGCATCTGTAATCTCAGCTACTCGGGAGGCTGCAGCAGGAGAATCGCTTGACCTGGGAGGTGGAGGTTGCAGTGAGTGGAGATTGCACCACTGCACTCCAGCTTGGGCAATAGAGCGAGAATCCAACTCAAAAAAAAAAAAAAAGAATCAAGTGGAAGAGGTAGCCCCTTGCAAGAAGGAGATTAAGTCACACTTGCTGCTTCCTCTCAGTCAGAAAACGGGGTGTAGCAAGCTAGGACCACCAGGTGGCCCTGAGAAAACACTAACACCCACTCCTTTCCTGTTGCAGGCTGTTTCCCCAAGAGTGGAGAGAAACGTGAATGCCTCCAACAAGTCTGTTCAGGGACAGCAGTGGAGTCACAGACCTGGCACCAGGTCCTGGTCCTCCCTCCAGGTAAGGCAGCAAGACTGGCTACATTGGGTTTTGGTAGTGGGAGACAGACCTGAGGAGGGAGTCTGGATGGACTATTGTGAGAAATATGAGACCACATGTGCATCTCCTGGAAAATCATTTTGCACAGTCCTGAAATTGAGAGCTTGGAGCATCACCCTTCCTGCTCCCTCTTTTCTTCCCCTCTCCCACGTCTTCTACTTTAATCTGATGTTCCATTTTTCTCTTTCTCTCTCTCTGCTCTGTCTCTCCTCTCTCTCCGTCTCTGTTTCCTCTCTCTTCTCTCTCTCTCATCTTCCCTTCTTCCCCCTCCTTCCTCTCTCCCTCCTCCTGGTTTTCTTTCCCCTGTGAGAGGAGACTGCCTTTTCTCAGAGAAAAGACGTAGAGTGAAGTAAACAAAGATTTCTTTCTGTCCAGAGGGAAAAATAAGATAGAATATACGATCTGAGAAAATTAGAGTACAGAATGCAATTAAACAGAAAAGAGGTAGTTAACAAGATATCCCAGCCCCTTGGTCAGTGAGGGGAAGCATTAGGTGTGACTTAATCTCCTTATTCCAAGAGGCTACCTCTACCACTTGATTCTTTCAAATGAACAAATATCAACCAACAATCCAATCCACTTTCAATTGCTTAATTACTGGTCCTTTTAAGTGCCAACCATCTGACTTTTCCTGTTTCCATCTGTCCTGTGGAGCTATTTGGTATTGCATATCAGTGTTAATGTCTGAACTTTAAGGGATTTTTTTGAAGAAAAAAATTATAAATAAATTATTACATTCCTGAGGTTTTCTGGTATGGCCTTTATGTTGGGAGGCAAAAAAAATAAAAAAAAGAAAAGGTAAAGTTTCAAAACATTTATTTATAAGTGACATCAGTGTTAACAGGACACTTGGATTTCTATTGAGAAAGCTAATCTTCTAGTTAGCTTTGTGTACATGTTGATAATCACTTTCTCAATTATTAACCCTTTGGTGAAATAAATAAACCATTTCACTTTTGTGTTAAAGCTTAAAAAATTAAAAAATCCAGCTCACTAATGTGGTGGCTACCAGGAAGCTGAGGCAGGAGGAGTGCTTGAACCCAGGAGTTCAAGGTGTGCTATGATCATGCCATTGCACTCCAGCCGAGGTGAGAGTGAAACCCAGTCTCTTGAAAAAAAAAAAATTATATTCAACATTTAAAAATTACCTTTCAAAAACAACAAAGCACTTACATACTGGGAAGGGGTGGCTGCCAGCTAGGGCCAGCTGGTGCCACTGGAAAAATTATTCATGCATAATTATCAAAATAATATTATCCAAAGTACCATATAGGACCACAGAGTCAGAGATAGTGTGCAGTTAAGTTGTCTATTGCTACTTATGCACAATCTTGGTTACCTCACATTTTAGAGCAATAAAAAAAAGGCAAGGTTTGCAAGTGTAACACATGGAGTAAGTAATTATCTTTATTTTGTATATTCATGGGAAAGTGCACACACACAGGAAGGAGAGGAGCCCTAGTGCTCTTGGCTTTGCCTGTCCCTGCTGGATGTGGACTCACAGCAAGATGGACACATCTGAAACCAAAAGTGTCAATAACTTTCTGATGGTAGAGGGGTTTTTATATGTGTTTTTATTTATTTTATTTACTTTTTTTTTTGTTTTTGAGATGGAGTCTCTCTCTGTCGCCCAGGCTGGAGTGCAGTGGCGCAATCTTGGCTCACTGCAAACTCCGCCTCCCGGGTTCACGCCATTCTCCTGCCTCCCGAATAACTGGGACTACTGGCGCTTGCCACTGCGCCCGGCTAATTTATTGTATTTTTAGTAGAGTCGGGGTTTCACTGTGTTAGCCAGGATGGTCTCGATCTCCTGACCTCATGATCCGCCCGCCTCGGCCTCCCAAAGTGCTGGGATTACAGGCATGAGCCACCGTGCCTGGCCTATTTTTGTTTTTATTATTTTGTTTTGTTTTCAGAGACAGGGTCTTTCCCTATTGCCCAGGCCAGAGAGTAGTGTCGTGATCATAGCTCATTGCAGTCTCAAACTCCTAGGCTCAAGTGATCCTCCTGACTCAGCCGCCCAAAGCACTGGGATTATAGACATGAGACACTGTACCCAGCCTGATTGTAGAGTATTTAAAAAGCAGGAATATGTTAACAAATATGCACTCAAATAAAATATAGTTTCTATTGCATCCTACATGAGTTCTCAAGATTCCTTATACTTGAACAAATAGATAAATCTATGAGAAATTGACAGCTTCAAATGTATGGGTTTCATTTAGCATGGCTTCTCATGTTCCCAGGTCATAAATCCATTTCTTATTCAGTGGCTCCATCACTCTGTCAATCTCTGGCTGACCAGTTGCAGTTTTTCAACTCCCACATGACATCAAAACATAGAAAAAGAGAACTCTGCTTAGTGCTGATGGACATTAACTCCTAACATCAATTTAATTCCAGGTGATTAGACTAATCATGATAATCTAATTCCCCTTGCCAGTGATTGCTTTAGGAAATGGCACATGTCCCAGTTTTGAAATGAAGTAAAACCTAAAGGAGGCTTCCAGCAGAGGTTGTCTCATTTCTGAAGAGAGACACAAAAAAGAACTTGTCTCTTCTTTCCTTCTCACAGTGTTTATAGCAGGATATGATTTTGGAATCAGCTACAAGTATTTTGCTACCAACCTGAAGAGGAAGCCAACACAAAGTGGAAAGGGAGGCAAAGCAAGAAACTGAATGTGAGCCCTTGGCATAATATGCCTGGAATGCCTGCTGTTGGCAATAATACAGTGCTTTATTAGCATCCAACTGGACCAGTGTTTCCTATTACTTGCTGTTCAAAGCATGCTACATAATTCTGTTCCCTTTTACATACTTCTCTCATTTTGATTGAGCTCAATAATGTTCTACTTTCCAAGGAGGGAGAATGAACTGTAGGTAGCAATGTTTTATCACATAAAACCTCAAGAGTGAAAAGCACAAAGTATATCTTGATTATTTTCATTCATAAGCACTTTCCAAGTTATATAATATTAAGCATCAAATAATTTTTTTTTTTTGAAATGGAGTCTCGCTCTGTTGCCCAGGCTGCAGTGCAGTGGCACAATCTTGACTCACTGCAACCTCCACCCCCCGGGTTCAAGGAATTCTCCTGCCTCAGCCTCCCGAGTAGCTGGGATTACAGGTGTGCTAATTTTTGTATTTTTAGTAGAAACAGGTTTTGCTATGTTGGCCAGGCTGGTATCATCAAACTCCTGACCTTAAGCGATCCACCCGCCTCGGCCTCCCAAAGTTCTGGGATTACAGCCTGAGCCACTGTGCCCACCCTAGCATCAATTAATTTATAATTAAAATGTATATGCAGTAGTTCTGGCCTTACTGAGTACCAAAAAACTAACATTATAGAAAAATCCTTACCACTTTATTGTGTAGCAAAAAATAAATAAATGAGAGAAAAAGTCCTATTTATACATTAAAAATCAAAGTCCTTCAGTTGGAATTCTCTTACTATGTAGCTTGCTGGAGAGAAATCCTATTAATACAACTAGTATGAGAAAGTCTGCAGTGATATTTCTATCAAACCTGAGAAAAAACACTGGGAATAGCTCCAATAAATTCAATAAAAGTCAAAAAATTATTCTCAAGGACACTAGACTTAATGTAGAATCAGAGAACCTATAGCGAACAAAAATACTATAGAAAGCCAATCATTGGCCCTCTAACCTAAACATATACCAGAAAAATATTTACATCTAATGCATAAAAAGTTTCAGTCCCATCTTAATTTTTAAGTATCACTGAATGTATACTGGAAAATATAAACATAAAAAGAAATGTTTCAATGTCTTCTATTTTGGACATGAGAAAACTCACATAATTGCAACTGTACTAAAACCATAGATTCAGCTATTTTGCACTCAAGGAAGTACAGAGTTCGATGACAAAAATAATTTAAATTAAATCATATCTTTTTTTAAAAAATGTTCTTTTTCTTTTTCTTTTCTTTCTTTCTTTCTTTTTTTTTTTTTTTGAGACAGGGTCTTGTTCTATCCTCCATGCTGGAGTACAGTAGCAAGATCACAGCTCACTGCACCCTTAGCCTTCCAGACTCATTCAATCCTCCCATCTCAGCCTCCTGAGTAGCCCAGGCTGATCTTGAACTACTGGGGTCAAGAGATTGGCCCATTTCAGCCTCCCAAAGTAGAGGGATTATAGGCATGAGCCACAGGGCCCAGGCCTTGGCCTAAATCATCCATTTTTTTTTATTTTTTATTTTTTTCCAACACGGTCTCACCCTGTCACTCAGGCTGGAGTGCAATGGTGGAATCTGGGCTCACTGCAACCTCTACCTCCCAGACTCAAACAATTCTTATGCCTCAGCCTCCTGAGTAGCTGGCAGTACAGGCCTGAGCCACCACACCCAGCTAATTTTCCTATTTTTTTGTAGAGATGGGGGTCTCCCTATGTTGTCCAGGCTGATCTCTAACTTGTGGGCTCAAGCAATCTGCCTCCTCAGCCTCCCAAACTGGAGGGATTACAGGTGTGAGCCACTGCGCCTGGCCCTAAATCATATCCTAATAATTATTTCACCGAAAATTTTTTTACAGATATCCAATGTATTTAGAGTAAATTAGCTCTTTTGGTAATTTACAGCAATTGTCAGACAAACATTTTCTATAAAGGGCCGGACAGTAAATATTTTATACTCTGTGGCATGAAGTCTGTGTCAAAACCAGCCTCACTCAGGCCAGGTTCAATGGCTCACACCTGTAATCCTAGCAGTTTGGGAGGCCAAGGCAGGCAGTTCTCTTTGAACTCAGCAGTTGGAGACCAGCCTGGGCAACAAGGCAAAACCCCATTTCTTCAAAAGACAAAAAATAAATAAATAAATAAATAGAATTTAAAAAAAAAAAAAAAATTAGCCAACCATGGTGGCTCATGCCTATAGTCACAGCTACTCAGGAGTCTGAGGCTGAAGAACAGCTTGAGACAGGTAAGCGAAGATTGCAGTGAGCTGAGATCATGCCACTGCACTGCAGCCTGGGCAACAGAGTGAGATCCTACCTCAAAAAAAAAAAAAAAATTATCCACTCATCGAATGCAGTGCAAAAGGGGTCAGAGGCAATACATAAATGATGGGTACTGCTCTGTCCCAATAAAACTTTATTTATAAACACAAACTGAATTTTATATAATTTTATGTCATAAAAGATCATCCTTTTGATTTTTTAAACCATGTAAAAATTTTAAAATAATTCCTAAACTACAAGCTCTACAAAAAACAGGCATGAAAAAGGCTTAGTCCTATCCATGTACTAAATAGTACAATACTTCAATAAATAAAAGGCTATAATTTTATTAATGCATGAAAAGACCAATCAATGAAATAGAACAGAAAACCAAAAATACACTCATATATATGCATAGAAATTTAATATTTAATAAAGGAGACAATTCAGATTACTGTGGAAAAGGCGGATTACTCAATCAAGGATTGAATTATCATTGGAATAAACAGGTTAACTTATTAAAAATCCATTTGAGGCCAGGTACAGTGGGGCACACCTGTAATCTCAGCACTCTGGGAAGTCAAGGAGGGAGGATCACTTGAGCCAAGGAGCTTGAGATCAGCATGAGCAAGACGGTGAGACCTTGTCTCCACAAAAATAAAAATAATTGAAAAATTGGCCAGGCATAGTGGTCCATGCCTGTAGTCCCAGCTGCTCAGGAGATTGAGGTGGGAAGATAACTGGAGCCCAGGAATTTGAGGCTGCAGTGAGCTATGATCACACCACTGCACTCCAGCCTGGGTGACAGAGTGAGGCTCTGTCTCTAAAAACAACGACGACAACAACAACAAACAATAAAATTAGATTTAAATATATATGTAAAATAATAAAAATTCATTTGAACTATACCTAACAACCTAAATCGAATCACACCTCAGGAACATCAAACATTTAAATGTAAAAAAGAAAACTCAAACTATACCAGAGGAAACCATTGGCAAATATTTTATAGTCATGGAATAAGGAGGGCATTCCTAAGAATGAAACAAAATCCACAGACAATAAATATAAAAAGATTCAGGCTGGGCACAGTGACTCATGCCTGTAATCCCAGCACTTTGGGAGGCCGAGGCGGGTGGATCACTTGAGGTCAGGAGTTTGAGACCAGCCTGGCCAACATGGAGAAACCCCATCTCTACTAAAAATACAAAAATTAGCCAGGCGTGGTGGTGCGTGCCTGTTATCCCAGCTCCTCAGGAGGCTGAGGCAGAAGAATCGCTTGAGCCGGGGGGCAGAGTTTGCAGTGAGCTGAGATTGGGCCACTGCACTGCAGCCTGGGCGACAGAACGAGACTCTTGTCTTAAAATTTAAAAATAAATAAATAAATAAAAGACTACGTAGCTATAAGAAACTATGAGAAAGTATTTCTGCTCTAAAATGCAACCATCCACAAGATATATTAAGTTAAAAAATGGCAAGGTGCTAAAGAATGTACTGTATGATGCCATCTATATAGAAAAAAGAAGAAAAGAAATTGTGTTTGTGTATTTATCTGAGAACTAAGGGTAGACGATAAATTAGAAACAGGTTTCTTACAGCTGGGCGCAGTGGCTCACTCCTATAATCCCAGCATTTTGGGAGGCCGAGGCAGGTGGATCACGAGGTCAGGAGATCGAGGCCATCCTGGCTAACACAGTGAAACCCCACCTCTACTAAAAATACAAAAAATTAGCCGGGCATGGTGTCAGGTGCCTGTAGTCCCAGCTACTCGGGAGGCTGAGTCAAGAGAATGACCTGGGAGGCGGAGTTTGCAGTGAGCTGAGATTGCCCCACTGCACTCCAGGTTGAGGGACAAGAGCGAGAGTCCGTCTCAAAAAGAAAAAAACAAACAAAAAAAAAGAAACAGGTTTCTTACAAGAAATGATACTGTATAACTGACAGACAGGATTTGGCAAGCATCTTTTTCATTAAAGACACTTTTTGAATTTTGAACGCAATAAAGATATTATATATTCAGAAAGCAAAATTTTAAATTCAAATGAAAATGACTTATCTGAATTTTTTTCAATTATTGGTTTACTAAAAAAAAAATAATAAGTTTTTTTTTTTTTTTTTTGGAGACAGGGTCTCTCACTCTGTCACCCAGGCTGGAGTGCAGTAGTCAGATCTTGGCTCACTGCAGCCTCTGCCTCCTAGGTTCAAGCAATTCTCCCACCGCAGCCTCCCGAGTAGCTGGGATTATAGGGGCACACCACCATGTCCAGATAATTTTTGCGTTTTTAATAGAGACAAGATTTCACCATGTTGGCCAGGCTGGTCTTGAACTCCTGACCTCAGGTGATCCACTCCCCACCCCCCCCCACCACCACCACTTCTTGGCCTCCCAAAGTGCTGGGATTACAGGCATTAGCCACCACTCCTGGCTTTTTTTTTTTTTTTTTTTTTTTTTTTTTACCAGTTTCCTCAAGAAAATGCTTCAGGCAAGCATCCTTTAGTGGGATCATTGCTTGCGGTCATTAGAAAGTGACAGGTCACACCAGGCACCATGGCTCATGCCTGCAATCCCAGCACTTTGGGAGGCCGAGGCAGGCAGATCACCTGAGGTCGGGAGTTCAAGACCAGCCTGGCCAACATAGTGAAACCCCATCTCTACTAAAAATACAAAAATTAACCGGTGCAGTGGCGGGCGCCTTTCATCCCAGCTACTCTGGAGGCTGAGGCTGGAGAATCGCTTGAACCTGGGAGGTGGAGGTTGCAGTGAGCCAAGATCGCACCACTGCACTCCAGCCTAGGTGACAGAGTGAGACCCTGTTTCAAAAAAAAAAAAAAGTAATAGGTCAGACTCCTTAAACTACACTAAGTTTATACAGACCTTTATGAGAAGAAGTATCTTCTAGAAATTTGTGCAATAAAAACTAGCACAGAGCCATGATTGTCGAGCCTGAAGTTTGAATGGAGTTAGAAATACTGTGGTACCTTAGACAATCATGAGATTCTTCCCAAGGAATGTTTAGTAAAATTAAAGCAGATTACTTTCCAAAGGTCAGGCTTATACATTTATCTCCTTAGGCTTAGTAATTTAGAATGTGTTTCACTCCTTTACAAGTCCTTTTTTATTCAATATTAGAATAAATTCCTAGCCATTAAGAAGACTTTCATTCATTTATTCAACAAATAATTATTTAGTGCCTACTATTCGGCAGGTGCTGTGCTAGGCCTCAGGAGCATTATAACATTGAACAATTCATTTCTTGAAAATAGCTTCATTGAACAACTGTTGAATATATTATTTATAAACTTATAGAAAATATTATTCTCTCATTAAAAAATGGCCATTATGTGTAGACAATTTTTATTGGCAGTCTGTGAACAATCTGGACTCTTTCAACATTTGCTTTATAGACTCGCTCCAGGTTTAGATATAAGTCAGTCAGGGAGTCTGGCGTTACAAATGATATTTGGTCATCAAAAAGCAGCAGGATAGAAAGTTCTTACAACTATTAACAGACAGTTTACCAATACGCAAGCATAATCTGCCAAACATAGCTGGTGTAACTGGTGACTTCACACTTTAGCACTGCACATTTTCTTCTCAGCCAAATATGTGCCATTAATAACAACATGGTAGGAGAAGGGTGCCTGTCAGTTGGTAAGGCATTTCCACGTGTCTCATCTTATATAATCCACACTCCTGTTATCCCCATTTTACTATCAGGAAACTGATTTTAAGATAAGTTTCAATAGGTGTCTAACTAGTAAATGGTGGAGTTTGAACTGGAACCCAACTCTCCTTATGTTAAGGTTTATATTCTTTCTACTAAGGCATGGGCTTAATGTTTATAAAATAAAATCTTTAAGTAAATTATCTAGAGGTGTACCTGAGTTAGCATAGTTAAAATTACCAGCAGACCCTTACCAAAAATTTCTCAAAGAAGGTTCTGACTAATATATATTAAAAGGCATGGTCAGTGGGGCACAGTGGCTCAAGCCTGTAATCCTAATACTTTGGGAGGCTGAGGCAGGCAGACAGCTTGAGCCCAAGAGTTTGAGACCAGCCTGGGCAACATGGCGAAACTCCATCTCTACAAAAAAATACAAAAATTAGCTGGGCATGGTGGCATGGACCTATAGTCCCAGCTACTTGAGCGGCTGAGGTGGGAAGATTGCTTGAGCCCAGGAGGTCAAGACTTCAGTGAGCTTTCATCGTACCACTCCAATCCAGCCTGGGTGACAGAGTTCGTCTCAAAAGAATAAACAAAAACAAAGAGCAAGGCATGGCCTTCCTTAGGAATTTGGTTTGGGGATTCTCTAACAGTAGCAACCAACTGAGGATGTCTGGGGTCTTGTTGGGAATTTTTTTTTTTTTTTTTTTTTTGAGACGAAGTCTCACTCTATCGCCAGACTAGAGTGCAGTGGCATGATCTTGACTCACTGCAACCTCTGCCTCCCAGGTTCAAGAGATTCTTCTGCCTCAGCCTCCCAAGTAGCTGGGACTATAGGCGCACACTACCACATCCGGCTAATTTTTGCATTTTTAGTAGAGATAGGATTTCACCATGTTGGCCAGGATGGTCTCAATCTCCTGACCTCGTGATCCACCTGCCTCAGCCTCCCAAAGTGCTGGGATTACAGGTGTGAGTCACCAAGCCTGGCCCTTTCTGGTTCTTGATTATAATTCATCTTTAAATAGTTAAGAGCAACTTGTGCTGTCTGATATTCATGGCCAAGTAAAACTCTTTGACCCTCAGACAAATATAGTATGATTTCATATATATGAATTATCTAGGCCAGGCATGGTAGCTCACACCTGTACTCCCAGCACTCTGGGAGGCTGGGATTTTTACTGAGTCCAGGTCCCATCTTTCCTCATTTTGGAAGGCTTTCTGCTGACAAATCCAATATGCTTTTTTTTTTTCTTTTTTTTTGAGACGGAGTCTCACTTTGTCACCCAGGCTGGAGTGCAGTGGCTATTCATAGGGGCAGTTATAGCGCACTAGCCTGGAGTTCCTGGGCTCAAGCCATCCTCCTGCCCTAGCTTCCTGAATAACTAGGACTACAGCCATGTACTACCACAACTGGCTAAATCCAATTATTTTAAATTAGCTGGAAGAAGAAAGACATTGGGGTTCTTCTTACTTCCCCTTGAGAGGACCAGATCTGGTCCCCAATTTTTAGGACAAAAATATTTACATTCAGAAAGCCAAGAATAGATCAAAGGGAATGCAGAAGCAGTCACATATTAGTTAGATGCAGCAAGAAAGTCATCCTTTAGATTTATAAACTCCTTGTCATGTTGTTTCCTCTCTTGGCCCCTTCTCCACACTTTTAAACAAGCATGTTGTGGTCTAAGTTGAGAGCTTGACAAGGTTTTTCCTATGGTTGAAGCATCAGTCTCTTTTGTAATTGAATCTATTCACCAGGGATAGTGTGAGCAAACCATGATCAAGCTCTTTTGTCTTTGTTCTAACTAGGCATTTACCATATAAACATAGTAAGAAACAAGCCCCTGCAAGTCTTTCTTTTTAACCAATTATCTGGCTGTTTCTCTTGCTGTAGTTCTGCCTTCATTAAAAGCTGTCCGGAGGGGAGGGCACAATCTTTGGAAGCATATCTAAGATGCCAATTTCTTTGCATTTCAGTGAAAAGTAAGTCATCAGGGTATTTGGGACATCTCTTCAAGCTTTTCTTTTTTTTTTTTTTTTTGAGACGGAGTCTCGCTCTGTCGCCCAGGCTGGAGTGCAGTGGCGCGATCTCGGCTCACTGCAAGCTCCGCCTCCCGGGTTCACGCCATTCTCCTGCCTCAGCCTCCCGAGTAGCTGGGACTACAGGCGCCCGCCATCTCTCCCCGCTAGTTTTTTGTATTTTTTAGTAGAGGCGGGGTTTCACCGTGTAGACCAGGATGGTCTCGATCTCCTGATCTCGTGATCCACCCGTCTCGGCCTCCCAAAGTGCTGGGATTACAGGCTTGAGCCACCGCGCCCGGCCTTCAAGCTTTTCTTGATGGTCAGTATCAGCATGGCCCCCTCCTTTCCAGCTTTCCTCATTCCTAGAGTCCGCTATTGTGCCTTTATACCTTGAAATTGAGGTATACCCATATATCCATATAAAAAACCTTTTTGTTTCTGTAGTCATTACAGGGGAGTCCAGTGTGATTTACAGAACAAACTGAAATCATTGTATCAAGACGTAACAAAGAATTAAGGGGAAGGGTCTGGGCTGGGGAATGTTAATTAGCCCCTGACCCACCCTATCATCTTTCTCTAGTTCACAGAGATAACTGTCAATTTATCCTCAATTTCAGAATAATGCCTAATACCTAGTAAGCAATCAACAAATATGTGTTTAGAGAATGAGTAAACTATTACCATAGTTTATTTACCTGCTGAAATTACATTTTTATAATTTTAAACTATTATGCAAAAAAATATTTCCAGTTAAATATTTTGCATACCTCTTTTTGAACTCCTGTTGATCTGTAGAATAAAAAAGTTAAATTAGAATGTCTGAAGCAATGTTTTTCATTATAATCAATATTACTTCAAAGATTACTTAATTTTAATATTTTACTTCAATTAATACCGCCAAATCTACCCCCAGCCCTGGCATTGGCTATCCTGGTTTATACTTCTACTAAGAATATTCACTTTTCCACAAAATTGATATTTTCAAATTTCAGTTTTAGCCAGTGTGGGAGAAAATGGATCTCTCTATTGTTTTGCTTTGCATGCCAGCATCACTAGCGCAGTTAAGCATCTTCTTTATGTGGTCAGTTTTACTTCATTCTTACTTCTTCATCTATTGTCTATTTATACATTTGTCCATTTCTCTATAGGGTTGTCTTTTTCTTATATATATTTGTTTTCACTGTCTATTCCAGATGTTAATTCTTTGTGCACTGTATGTTTCCTCTTTTGAAACTTTATTCATGGTATTTTTGTTCTATGGAACATTTTAGCCCATACTCTCACATCATGGAAGAGTAATTTCCTTGCAAACCTCTCGTCTACTCTTACTCAGTAGCATCAAATCCAGTTAATTCAAGTCTTACCCTCTATTCAGAGGAAATATAGTGTGGTGATTAGAAGCATAGGCTGGGCATGGTGGCTCACATCTGTAATCCCAGCACTTTGGAAGGCCGAAGTGGGCGGATCACCTGAGGTAAGGAGTTTGAGACCAGCCTGGCCAACTTGGTGAAACCCCGTCTCTACTAAAAATACAAAAATTAGCTGGGCATGGTGGCGCATGCCTGTAATCCCAGCTACTTTAAAAAAAAAAAAAAAAAAAAAAAAGCATAGTCTCTGGGGCCAAACTGAGGTGCTCACGCAAAAGTTTTGCCACTTACTGTATAACCTTGGGCCACTTGCTTAACCTCTCTGAACCTCACTTGCCTTCTTTGTAAACCAGAGGTGATAACAGTATACCCATTTCATAGGGCTGTGGTGAGAACTAGATAATACATTTAAAGAGCTTAGAAGTGTCTGGTGCATAGCAAGTGCTACGTAAATGTTAAACCTTTCCTGCCCTTTTCATCTGCTCCTCCTTTTCCTTTTTTCCTGTTACAGCTTTCCTTCTTTTTTCCTATTTCCTCACTATGCCTTTGCTGGAATACTAAAAAGAAACTACTGGTCCAACAGCAGGCAACACCTCATGCCATTACTTTAAATGACTTCAAAATAATACAAATATATCCAGCATAATAGTTTACATTTTAAAGGTGTTACACCAATTTTGTTTTGAGAAGTGTCAGCAAAACCTGTATTTCTTTTCTTTCTATAAGTTTAAAATGTCCCCAAATCAATTAACAATAGAGGAAAGTCAGGCTATGTTTTTTCTCTTTATACTGCTATCTCCTGTTTCCACTGTTTTTACACTTCTTTGCAGCTCAGTTTCCTTATCTGTAAGATATTCTTAGGATGAACTTAGTAAGAAATGTGCAAGAACTAGATGAAGACCCACCAGATAGGATGCTCTCTTGCAGACACGCAACTCACTGACTCAACCAATGAGGAAATTATCCCACAAAGCAGATAATCCTAATGGAGGGCAGAATTCAGGACTGAGCATCTCAGTGATGCCGCCGGGAACCCAGGCTTCGCTGTCCCTTCACCAGACTAACCGAGTTCGAGACCACACGGGGGTCAGGTAGCCAAGGTTGGGCTTGGTAGGAATGAAGGAGGTGAGGGTGGCGCTCTGCCGGCCTGGGCCACTCCCTAAGTAGGGCAGCGGCGGCAGCTACAGGCCCGGTCGATTGTGAGGAGACAGCAGTGCCTCCTGGGCCGCGCGCCGGACCATTCCCGGGGTCCCGGCTCGCGCCGCGCTAGGCGCGCTCGAGCGGAAGTGGCGGCGACCTCGCCGGAAGCGCGCGGCTGCGGCATGGGAAGCAACCGAAAGCGCTCCTCCCGCCTGCTCTGTGCAGGAGACCGCCTGCGGAGCCCACTGCCGGCGCCCGGAGAGCCCAGCAGTTCTTGAGTCCGGGAGGCAAGGGTGGGCGGAGGGAGGAGCCAGTGGCAAGGACCCAGACCTGGACGACCCCCAGTGCCGAGCCAGCGGAGCTGCTTGGTGAGTGGCCTCCAGGCGGCATCTCTTGCTCTCAGCCCGGAGGGGTTTAGGGGACCCAGGCTGTGGGGCCGCCTCTTCCCATGCCTTCAGTTCACCCCGAGATGGGGTGAAAAACCCTAGAGACCCTCGGGAGTCTGTCCACCAAGGGAGGTCCAGACTCCCCAGGAATGTTGCCTGAGGCGGGGTGTCTGCGGGGGGGGGGGGGGGGGCGGGGAGGTGATCCAGGCCCACCCTCTGCAGGGCACTTTAAATGCTCTACATCCCCAGTGAACAGACTGTCACGCATCACACCGTGGTGTATTTGAGATCCCAGCTGCCACTTGGGCTGGAGGGAAATGAGTGTTCTTGGGTTTCTTGTCATTGCTTGCTGCCGATTCCATTTTACTCCTGTTGGTTTATGGCCTCAAACATGAATTTGAAGAATTTTGCCCTCTCTGGCAGTATTGGGAAGAAGATTCTTTTGTTCAAGTCGGTTTGAACAATTAGTTGGGAGTATTTACAAAAGGTCAGGCCGGGCACGGTGGCTCACACCTGTAATCCCAACACTTTGGGAGGCCAAATCGCAAGGATCGCTTGAGCCCAGGAGTTCGAGACCAGCTTGGGCAACAGAGGGAGACCTTGTCTCTACAAAAAATTTAAAAATTAGCTGGGCATGGTGGTGCATGCCTGTAGCCCCAGCTATACGGGAAGCTGAGGTGGGAGTATTGCTTGAGCCCGAAAGTGCGAGGCTGCTGTGAGCTGAGATCGCACCACTGCATTCCAGCCCGGGCAACAAAGCAAGGCCCTGTCTAAGGTCGACTCTGCCACCTGGAAGGTATGGGACCTCGCAGTCTTCTCTAGGTTGCGTCTTTTTCACTGAAATCACAAAATCACTAAGGTAAGTAGGGAAGGGTCAAGATAGGTAACGGGAGTGAGGGGACACAGACACCAATAAAAGTTCTAACTTTGAGGACTTCTCCAGTATTCTTTTCATCCTAAAGCTTCTGGCCTATCAGCTAGTTCACACACAGCCTAGGAGTCTCAAGCCAGTACAGGAACAAGGAGGCAGGTTGCCCTCTTGGGGCAAAACTGTGACCCCACTCTTGATGAAGAAGGCCTGTAGGAACACAGGACCTGTGAGCAGGTAGACTCCTGAAGGTTTAAGATTCTGTAGAGCAGGTATGTGCAGTGCCAGTGCTCAACCAGCAACTGATGGACAGGAATAGGTAGAGCCGCTCTGAGTGCATTCCCTTGGCAAGCTGGGGCCAGAGGCACACAGGAAGGAATTAATCATATGGTATCATAGGCCAGGTACAGAAGCAAATGAGCCAGAGTGGAACCAGGACCAGCCAGGGCCAAGGCAGGGAGAAGAGTTCCTCTAGCTGACATTGACAGGAAAGCAGAGTCAAAAACCTGGAATGGTTTGCTTCAAAGACTGGATGCTGCCTAGTGACCTCAAAGACCAATGATACCTGGACTCTTGAATGAGCAAGGCAGATTTTGGATGAGCACACAACTTCAAGTAAGCCCAGACATGATTTCCTCTAGTTTCTGTTGCTCCTAGAGGCAGAATCATCTGAGAACTGATTGAGGAGTGCCTGTATATCCCAGAGACCAGTGCACTCTAGGGTAAAAGGAGTCATTCAGCCCTTACTCTTGGTTAGATGCAGGACTCTAGTGTAGTTTGAATAAAGTGTGTTACAGAACAAATTTCTAAGACCTTTAGGTTGAGTGAGTGTTAGAGTTTGTCTAGTAGTATATTTCTCATCAGTATCTATTTAGCTGTTCTGCGTAGGCCTTTGATATATGGAAATAAGTAAGATAAATTCTTCCTAGAAACCCCAAAATAATTATAATGTTGAGAGAAGAATAAAGTAGGAACTCTGTCTGTACTGAAGAAGGAATTGGGTGGACAGAAAAGAGGTGACTGCGTGAGGTCAGGAGTTCAAGACCAGCCTGGCCAACATGGTGAAACCCCATCTCTACAAAAATACAAAAATTAGCCGGACATGATGGTGGGTGCCTGTAATCCCAGCTACTTGGGAGGCTGAGGCAGGAGAATTGCTAGAACTTGGGAGGTGGAGGTTGCAGTGAGCCAAGATCGTGCCATTGCACTCTAGCCTGGGCAACTGAGCGAGACTCTGTCTCAAAAAAAAAAAAAAAGAGATACCTGGTGACTGGTCACTGTGAGCTGGATCTGGGGAAGGTGGGAATGGAGACTAAGGGCTCTTGCTGAGAGGAGTTTGTGTAAGCCTTTTTCAGGTTCTCATGTCTTTAGCATTTAAATCCTGGACTTAATAAGTAGACTAGCAGTTGTGGTATCAACACAACTAAAAGCCTCTTAGCATACACTTGGAAAATCAGTCTGAAGTGAAATAAACTTTTGGTGAAGTGTAAGTGGAAATGTTGGTTGGGTGCAGTGGTTCATACCTGTAATCCCAACATTTTGGGAGGCAAAGGTGGGAGGATTGCTTGAGACCAGGAGTTTGAGACCAGTCTGGGCAACATAGCAAGACCCCTTTTCTTTTTCTTTTTTTTGTAGGGAGACAAGGTCTGGCTTTGTTACCCAGGCTAATGTGCAGTGCAGTGGCACTCTGACACTCAGCCAACCTAAGGGTCTTAGTACTAGCCATAGAAAAAGCATTGACAAAAAGCATGCCATATGTTAAGATCAAGATTTATCTTTGGATGTTGAGTGCAACACTTGTTATAAGAAGCAAAATAAACTTAGAAGCAAAGGAGTGGATGAGGATATGTCTTGGGGGAAAATCCAAAGATTAGTTGTGATCAGAGTATAGTACTTTTTGGCCTGACTTACATAACAGACTCTGCAAAATGTTAAAACCTTTAATGAAAAGAAGTGAGATGTTGGACTCTAGTGTCATTCTTAATAATGAAATAGCCAACATTTGTTGAGCTTTTACTACATACCACAGGTGTTCTTCTAAGCTTTTTACTTTCATTAGCTCAATAGTCCTTGCCTTATCATATAATAGGCACTACTGCATTGATATATGTTGTTATTTACCGAGGGAGCAGTTATTAAGAGCCCAGACAATAAGCTGAGAAATCTGAGTTGACTTTAAAGTCCTCCTGTGTTTCAACAAGGGTGCCAAGACCATTCAGTGGAGGAGGGACAGTCTTTTCAAAAAATGGTACTTAGAAAGCTGGATATCCACATACAAAAGAATGTTGCTGGACTCCTTACCTTATACCATATACAGAACTTAAAGTGGATCAAATACCTAAATGTAAAACTGTTAGAAGAAAACACAGGGCAAAAGCTTCATGATGTTAGATTTGGCAATTATTTCTCAGATATGACTCCAAAAGCAAAGGCAACAACAACAAAAAAGATGAATTGGATTTAATCAAAATTATAAACTTTTGTGCATCAAAGAACATGAAGAACAATGAAAAGACAACCCACAGAACGAGAAAAAAAAATTTGCAAATTATATATCTGATAAGCGATTAATATACAGGATAACAAACAACCCAATTGAAACATAAAGTAGCCAAGTGCATTGGCACACACTTATACTCCCTACTATTCAGGAGGCTGAGGCAGGAGGATTGCTGAGCCCAGAAGTTCGAGACCAGCCTGGGCAACATAGCAAGACCCTATCTCAAACAATAAATTATAAGCAAAGGACTTAAATAGACATTTCTCCAAAGATGATATACAAATGGCCAATAAGAACATGAAAAGAGGTTCAACATCACTAGTCATTAGGGAAATGCAGATCAAAACCACAGTGAGATACCAATTCATACCCATTAGAATGGCTATTATCAAAAAAATGGGGCCAAGCACAGTGGCTCACTCCTGTAATCCCAGCACTCTAGGAGGCCAAGGCAGGTGGATCACCTAAGGTCAGGAGTTCAAGACCAGCCTGGCCAACATGGCAAAATCCTGTCTCTACTAAAAGATGCAAAAATTAGCTGGTTGTGGTGGCGGGTGCCTGTAGTCCCAGCTACTCAGGAGGCTGAGGCACGAGAATTGCTTGAACCTGGGAGATGGAGGTTGCAGTAAGCTGGAATCACGCCACTGCACTCCAGACTGAACAGAGCAAGACTCCATCAAAAAAAAAAAAAAGAAAGAAAGAGAAGAGAAGAGAAAGAAAAGAAAAGATGGAAAAGACAAAATTGTTGGCAAAGATATTGAGAAATTTGAACCCTTGTTATTACTGGTAATATAAAATGGTATAGCCACTGTGAAAAACAGTTTGATGTGTCCTCAGAAAGTTAGAGAATTACCTTATGACCCAGCAATTCAATTTTTAGGTTTATATTCAAAAGAATTGAAAGCAGAGACTGAAATAAGTACAGATACTTGGATGCCAGTATTTATAATAGCATTATTAACAGTGGCCAAAAGGTGGAACCAACCCAGGAATCCATGAGCAGATGAATGGATAAACAAAATGTGATTTAGACATACAACAAAATATATTCAGCCTTTTTTTGTTTTTGTTTTTGTTTATTTTGAGATGGAGTTTCGCTCTTGTTGCCCAGGCTGGAGTGCAATGGAACGATCTCAGCTCACCGCAACCTCCACCTCCCAGGTTCAAGCGATTCTCCTGCCTCAACCTCCTGAGTAGCTGGGATTACAGGCACATGCCACCATGCCTGGCTAATTTTGTATTTTTAGTAGAGACGGGGTTTCTCCATGTTGGTCAGGCTGGTCTCAAACTCCTGACCTCACGTGATCTGCCCCGCCTCAGCCTCCCAAAGTGCTGGGATTACAGTCATGAGCCACTGTGCCCAGCCTGAATCTTTTTATGTTTATTGTCTATTGTCTGTGGATTTTGTTTCATTCTTAGGAATGCCCTCCTTATTCCATGACTATAAAATATTTGCTAATGGTTTCCTCTGGTATGGTTTGAGTTTTCTTTTTTACATTTAAATGTTTGATGTTCCTGAGGTGTGATTCGATTTAGGTTGTTAGGTATAGTTCAAATGAATTTTTATTATTTTACATATATATTTAAATCTAATTTTACTGTTTTTTGTTGTTGTTGTTGTTCTTGTTGTTGTTGCTGTTGGAGACAGAGCCTCACTTTGCTTATGACCTAAGCAGTTGGGGCTCTCCTTATGCTACCAATGATGAATGATAGAATAAGCAGAGAGCTGGGCGCTGTGACTCACGCCTGTAATCCCAGCACTTTGGGAGGCCGAGACGGGCGGATCACGAGGTCAGGAGATCGAGACCATCCTGGCTAACACGGTGAAACCCCATCTCTACTAAAAATACAAAACTTAGCCAGGCTTGGTGGCGGATGCCTGTAATCCCAGCTACTCAGGAGGCTATGGCAGGAGAATCGCTTGAACCCGGAAGGCAGAGGTTGCAGTGAGCCGAGATGGCACCACTGCACTCCAGCATGGGTGACACAACAAGACTCCATCTTGGGGGGAAAAAAAAAAAAGCCAGGGAGAGATTTTTATATGGTTTTAGGGCCTAGGCTGGATCATTTTGTTTTTTTTTTTTTTTTTTGGAGATGGAGTCTCACTCTGTCACCCAGGCTGGAGTACACTGGGGTGACCTTGGCTCACTGCAACCTCCACTTCCCAGGTTCAAGTGATTCTCCTGCCTCAGCCTCCCGAGTAGCTGGGATTACAGGCACGTGCCACCATGCCTAGCTAATTTTTATATTTTTAGTAGAGACAGGGTTTCACCATGTTGGCCAGGCTGGTCTCGGACTCCTGACCTCGTGATCAGCCCACCTCGGCCTCCCAGAATGCTGGGATTACAGGCGTGAGTCCCCACACCCAGCTTTGTTTGTTTGTTTTTTGTTCTTTTTTTTGAGACGGAGTCTCTCTCTCTTGCCCAGGCTGGAGTACAATGGCGTGATCTCAGCTCACTGCAACCTTCACCTCCTGGGTTCAAGCAATTCTGTCTCAGCCTCCCAAGTAGCTGGGATTACAGACACATGCCACAACACCCAGCTAGTTTTTGTACTTTCAGTAGACATAGGGTTTCACCATGTTGGCCAGGCTGGTCTCGAACTCCTGACCTGAAGTGATCCCCCTACCTCAGCCTCCCAATGTACTGGAATTATAGGTATGAGCCACCACTCCCAGTCTAAAATTGACATTTTAAAATATTATTTTATTAATTAATTTTAAAATAATAGTAATAAGCCAGGCACAGGCCGGGCGCAATGGCTCATGCCTGTAGTCCCAGCACTTTGGGAGGCCAAGGTGGGCACATCACGAAGTTAGGAGATTGAGACCATCCTGGCTAACACGGTGAAACCCTGTCTCTACTGAAAATACAAAAAATTAGCCGGGTATGGTGGCAGGTGCCTGTAGTCCCAGCAACTTGGGAGGCTGAGGCAGGAGAATGGTGTGAACCTGGGAGACGGAGCTTGCAGCAAGCCGAGATCATGCCACTGTCCTCCAGACTGGGCAATAGGGCGAGACTTTGTCTCAAAAAAAATTAAAAAATAAGTCAGGCACAATGGTTCACGCCTATAATCATAACACTTTGGGAGGCTAAGGTGGGAGGATCACTTGAAGCTGAGAGTGGAGACAAGCCTGAGCAACCTAATGAAACTGCATCTCTATGAACAATAAAGTTAACCAGGTGTGGTGGCACATGCCTGTAGTCCCAGCTACTTGGGAAGATTGCTTGAATTAAGGAGTTTGAGGCTACGGTGAAATATGATGGAGCCACTGCATACCAGCCTGGGCGACAGAGTGAGACCGTTTCTCTAAAACAATAAAATGACAGTAATAGCCACTACATGTTATAACATTTTTATTGTCAGTTTTTATCTAATATTAACATTACATTTTAATGAAAAATAACTATTTGCCAAAACAAAAAAGAATGGCATCATTCTACATTTTTGCAAATATGTGTAGTGGGGCTCATTAGGCGATTGCATGGACTCTCATCCCAGTCCACTTCTATTTATTAGCTGGTTAGCATTGCAGCAGTCATCCTCATTCTGGTTATCCATTGCTGGGAGAAAGAAATCTATGAACTCTACCTAATGTTGGTGAGCAGTGTGCCTTATATGGTTTGGCTCTGTGTCCCCACCCAAATCTCACCTTGAATTGTAATAATCCCCATGTGTAAAGGGCAAGACCAGGTAGAAGTAATTGGATCATGGGGGTGGTTTCCCCCATGCTGTTCTCGTGATAAGTGACTCTCACGACATCTGATGGTTTTATAAGCATCTGGCATTTCCCCTGCTGGCGCTCATTCATTCTCCTACCATTCTGTGAAGAGGTGCCTTCTGCCGTGATTGTAAGTTTCCTGAGGTCTCTCCAGCAATGTGGAACTGTGAGTCAATTAAACCTCTTTTCTTTATAAAGTACCCAGTCTCATGTAGCAGCATGAGAACAGACTAATACAGTGCCTTTGATAATTTTATAACATTTATTATTGGGAAACAACTGGAACAAAGAAGGCCTGTATTCCAACCCAGGCTCCTGCATCCTAACCATGTGACTACCACCTGGACCGACTGGAGGTGGAAGCTATTCACTGCTGAGGCCTTATACTGGTTAGCCGAGATCTGAGGGAGCCAATTAGCGGGTGCCCCTGGAGGAGGTGGGGCTTACTAAAGGAACTAATCTGGCACCATGGGCCAATCTAGAGCAGTCTTGTCCTGTCCCCAGTCCACAAGGGATTCTCTCTAATTTCAGATCCCAGTCTGAGGCCGGGTGCCGTGGCTCACGCTTGTAATCCCAGCACTTCGGGAGACCCAGACGGGCAGATCACCTGAGTTTGGGAGTTCGAGACCAGCCTGACCAACATGGAGAAACCTCGTCCCTACTAAAAATACAAAAAGCCAGGCGTGGTGGCGCATACCTATAATCCCAGCTACTCGGGAGGATGAGGCAGGAGAATTACTTGAACCCAGGAGGCGAAGGTTGCGGTGAGCCAAGATCGCGCCATTGCACTCCAGCCTGGGCAACAAGAGCGAAACTCTGTCTCAAAAACAAAACAACAAAAAAACAAAAACAGATCCCAGTCTGTTTGCAAGCAATGGCACCCAGCCAGGTTGCAACCCTGTGCAGGGTAACACGGCTCTATAGGAAGTGTGTCCATCCTGGAAAGGGACTCCTTTTGCATACTTGCCTCACTGGTGCAGGTTTAGGCACATTCTGAAACCATCAGTGCTTTACTTGGTGGCTGGTCACCTAGAAAAGATACTTGGTTAGTGTCCTGGAGTCTTTACCACTGTGCTACACTTTTGGCTCCCCTGGCTCACCCTGAACCACCCACCTGAAACCTAAGGCAGAATCTAGTGTCCTGCAGGCCAGCATCCCAGTGACGTCTTTCCTCTCTCCCCACAATCCCCTCCCAGCCTTGCCCCATTTGGTCAAACCTCAACTTTCCTTTCTACACAAGCTGAAGCAGAATCTTCTTCCTGGTATTCCAGCAGGAGTTCAAGGTCCTGCTCCATATGGGACAGCCAGATTCTGAGGGCAGTGTTGAGATCCTCATCTCCAGAAAGTGCTGGTGCCAGAAACATGACAAAAGGCTGATTCACAGGCCAGGCGCGGTGGCTCACGCCTGTATTCCCAGCACTTTGGGAGGCCAAGGCGGGCGGATCACAAGGTCAAGAGTTCGAGACCATCCTGGCCATTATGGCGAAACCCTATCTCTACTAAAAATACAAAAAATTAGCCAGGCGTGGTGGCACATGCCTGTAGTCCCAGCTACTCAGGAGGCTGAGGCAGGAGAATTGCTTGAACCAGGAGGAGGAGGTTGCAGTGAGTCGAGATGGTGCCACTGCACTCCAGCCTGGTGACAGAGCGAGACTCCGTCTCAAAAAAAAAAAAGGCTGATTCACATCTTGGCAGGGAGATCCTGAAAGAAACAGGCTGGGGGTAAGGAACTTCATGTGCCCAGGCCCTGGGTGGTAGAAACCTAGGCCATCTGTGCTATGGGATCCATCCTCTTTCACTTGCACAACTTCCCTCCCACAGGACTGGGACTCCCTCTCACATCCTGGGACGCTAGGATTCCTTGCTTTTCAGAGTAATCATGGAAGTCCTGGAATGAGGTACTGTGGGAGGCTACTGGGAAATCCAAAGAAGAAGAGGTTTGAAGATCTCCTAGCCCAGACCCTTCCCTCCACTCTGCCCCTGCGAACCTCTCTTTTAAGGGATTGAAAAGGATTCCAGCTGGCTTCCACTTTTTGTGACAAACTGCTGCCTCGGTGCGTAGACTCCATTTCTCTGCAGTTTGTGCATCCCATAAAAAAGTAAAAAATAAAAACTCTAGCTCTGAAAGTCCTGTACTCCGTGATTCTCAGACTTAGAACGAACCCAGGAGCACTGTAAACATGCAGCTCGCCTTGCACAGCCTCCCTCCCTTCCAGCAGTCAAGCATACTGGCAAATGACTTCACCTTCCTGTTCTTCAGTCTCCTCGCCTGTAAAATGGGGCTAGTGACAGGAGACTACTTACAGGTTTTTCCCCAAGGATTAAAGGAATGAATGAATATGGTAAAGCACTTAGAACACATGGGACGTGCTTAATAAATATTAGTTATCATTATTTTTCTTTATTTTTTGGATGTTCTGGGTGACTGTTGCAGGTGGTGTGCTCTAGAGTGACCAGTAGGGTAGCCTCAGCAGTGTTTTCTGTAGGGTCACTTTCTCTGTGTATGGTGTATGTGTTCCTGTACAGTGTGCCTACTCAATTCCATGCTTTACTTCTAGGAATAGTGATGCTCAGCCTGGAAACCATGAATTTGCTTAAAACAGAATGAATACTCATTCCAGTGCTTTCCTCTCAGTCACAGTGATGAACAGACTGAATGAAGCCTGGTGTCACTGGAAATAGGTCGGGAGACTGCCCAGGAAACTGTTAACAAAACTATGGGCCAGGAATCGTGGCTGACACCTGTAATCCCAGCATATAAGGACACCGAGGCAGGAGGATCACTTGAGCCCAGGAGTTCGAGACCAGCCTGGCCAACATGGAGAAACCCCGTCTCTACTAAAAATACAAAAATTAGCCAGGTGTGGTGGTGGACGCCTATAATCCCAGCTACTCGTGAGGCTGAGGCAGGAGAATCACTTGAACCCAGGGGGCAGAGGTTGCAGTGAGCCAAGATCACACCATTGCATTCCAGCCTGGGCAACAAGAGCGAAACTCCATCTCAAAAAACAAAAATTTTTTTTTAATTAGCCTTAGGCAAGGCAAAGTGGCTCACACATGTAATCCCAGCACTTTGGGAGGCCGAGATGGGCAGATCACTTGAGTCCAGGAGTTCAAGACCAGCCTGGCCAACATGGTGAAACCCCGTCTCCACAAAAAAATACAAAAATTAGCTTGGCGTGGTGGTGCACGCCTGTAATCCCAGCTACTCGGGATGATGAGGCAAGAGAATTGCTTGAACCTGGAAAGTGGAAGTTGCAGTGAGCAGAGATTGTGCCACTGCTTTCCAGCCTGGGTGGCAGAGTGAGTGAGAGTCCATCTAAAAAAAAAAAAAAAAAAAGGCCAGGTGTGGTGGCTCATCAGGCCTGTAATCCTAGCACTTTGGGAGGCTGAGGCAGGTGGATCGCCTGAGGTCAAGAGATCGGGACCAGCCTGTCCAACATGGTGAAACTCCATCTCTACAAAACTGCAAAAATTAGCCGGATGTGGTGGCACATGCCTGTAATCCCAGCTACTTGGGAGGCTGAGGCAAGATAATCGCTTGAACCCCGGGGGCGAAAGTTGCAGTGAACCGAGATCATGCCACTTCACTCCAGCCTGGGCGAAAGAGCGAAACTTCGTCTCAAAAAAAAAGACAAGTAAAAAGAAAAAAAAACAGCCAGGCTTGGTGGCATGTGCCTGTAGTCCCTGCTACTTGGAAAGCTGAGGTGGGAAGATGGCTTGAGCTTGGGAGGTTGAGGCTGCGTTGAGCATGGTTGCACCACATCGCTCCAACCTGGGGTCAGAAGGCGACCCAATCTCAAAAAAAACAACTTTGTAAACTGTGATCCACACCTCAGTGCAGTGAGATAAAGCTGTCCAGTAGCCTTGGCCTCCGAGGCCCTGTCTGAGTCCTTTTTTGCCCCTGTTGCTAAAAGGCAGCAAGTGTTTTCTGTAGTCTGTATTCACTTTTAGACAAGTCACTTTTAGAAACTTGTTTAAAGATTCCAAATGAGTTATAATAAAAAGTAAATGTAAAATATACCTAGGGATTGGTATCGATTGCCAAGAAAGCTTTCTTTGCTTGCTCCCACATGAAGAAAAAAGGTGAAGAATTACAAAAGGTTGGTTTAGCTTTTCAATTTTTTTGTATTAAGTGGGTGTAGCTAGGATAATGTCCCAGGGAAGTTTTGTAAATAAGGAAGAACATTCCTGTTTATTCTTTCATTAATGCTAGTTTTGAAAAAATAAGCTCTATAAATTAAATTTTTATGTGTTAAAACATTGACAAACTGATTCCATTCTCCTTAACAGTTAAAAAGAAAAAGTCGGCCGGGCGCGGTGGCTCAAGCCTGTAATCCCAGCACTTTGGGAGGCCGAGACGGGCGGATCACGAGGTCAGGAGATCGAGACCATCCTGGCTAATACGGTGAAACCCCGTCTCTACTAAAAAATACAAAAAACGAGCCGGGCGACGAGGCGGGCGCCTGTAGTCCCAGCTACTCGGGAGGCTGAGACAGGAGAATGGCGTGAACCCAGGAGGCGGAGCTTGCAGTGAGCTGAGAGCCGGCCACTGTACTCCAGCCTGGGCGGCAGAGCAAGACTCCGTCTCAAAAAAAAAAAGAAAAAGTCTGGCCGGGTGCGGTGGCTCACGCCTGTAATTCAAGACTGGGAGGCAGAGATGGGTGGAACACCTGAGGTAAGGAGTTCCAGACCAGCCTGCCCAACATGGTGAAACCCCATCTCTACTAAAAATACAAAAATTAGCCAGGCATGTTGGCATGCGCCTGTAATCCCAGCTACTCAGGAGGCTGAGGCAAGAGATTCGCCTGAACCCGGGAGGCAAAGGTTGCAGTGAGCCAAGATTGTGCCATTGCACTCCAGCCTGGGCGACAGAGCAAGACTCTGTCTCCAAAAAAAAAAAACACACATTATCAGTTAGTATAAAACTTTAAAATATCACTTGGGCCAAGCGCAATGGCTTATATCTGTAATCCCAGCACTTCGGGAGACTGAGGCAGGAAGATTCATTGAGCCCAGGAGTTCAAAACCAGCCTGGGCAATATAGTGAGACCTTGTCTCTATAAAAAAAACTTAAAAATTAGCCAGGCATGTTGGCATGTACCTGTAGTCCCAGCTACAAGGTAGCAGTAGGTGGGACAGAGGCAAGAGGATCACTTGGGCCTGGAAGGTTCAGGCTGCAGTGAGCCGTGATCACACCAGCCATTGTGCTATAGTCTGTATGATGGAGACCATGTCTCAAAAAACATAATAAAATAAAAAAATCACTGAATTAGGTTTTGGTATATGCCAGGTTTTATGGTTTTTATTGTTTGTGAAGTTAAGTATCTTTTTATACCTTTGTGAAATATTTGTGTTTCTTTTGTAGATGCTTTCTCTCTCTCTTGGGTTTTTTGTTCTGTTTTTTTTTGAGATGGGGTCTTACTCTGTCACCCAGGCTGGAGTGAAGTGGTGCGATCTTGGCTCACTGCAACCTCTGCCTCCCGGGTTCAAGCAATTCTCCTGCCTCAGCCTCCGAGTAGCTAGGATTACAGGCACAAGCCACCACGCCCAGCTTTTTTTTTTTTTTTTTTTTTTTTTGTATTTTTAGTAGAAACGGTGCTTCACGGCCACATTGGCCAGGCTGGTCTCAAAGTCCTTACCTCAAGTGATCCGCCTGCCTCGGCCTCTCAAAGTGCTGGGATTACAGGCGTGAGCCACTGCGCCTGGCCAGAATGCCTTCTCATGTCCTTTGCCTATATTTCTATTGATGTGTTTCTTTTTCTTACTAGTCTACAACAGCTTTTTATTTTTTTATTTTTAGAGACAGGGTCTCGCTATGTTGCCCAGGCTGGTCTTGAACTCCTGGCCTCAAACAATTCTCCTGCCTTGGCCTCCCAGAATGCTGGGATTACAAGCATGAACCACCATAGGCTGGCCCTAGCTCTTTATTTTTAATTTCAGTTTTCATTTGGTTTTACTTTTATTTATAGTACTTTTTCAGTATCACAAATGTTGATGTTTTTATGTGACTAAATCCATTCAACTTTTTCATTATGAATTTTTGCATTATGATTTTTGTTTTATTACAGTATAATGTAAGTTTTTTGTTTTATTGTTAATTTCTACTGTGCCTAACATAAATTAAACTTTATCATAGGTATGTATGCATAGGAAAAATCACAGTACATATGGAGTTCAGTTATATTCGTGGTTTCAGGCATCCACTGGAGGTCTTGGACCTATCTCCCAAGGATAAGGGGGCACTACTGTACACCAATTTTACAGATGAGGACGGTGTGAGAACATCAAATAACGTTTTTCCTGCCTCCTTGTCACTTTTCATATGAATACATGCTCTCACACTTGACTACAAACTCCTTTTTGGCATGGATGATAAATCTCTATTCTACTACTGAGACCCTAGATACACAGTTAAACACTAGATGATTGACTGTTACAGTGATTGCATATTTATCAACCAGTTAGCCTTCATTAATGCAATGTGGTATTAATGAATAAAAACCAGGTCAATCTGGCACGGTGGCTCATGCCTATAATCCCAGCACTTTGGGAGGCCAAGGCTCGCAGATCACTTGCAGTCAGGAGTTCGAGACCAGCCTGGCCAACATGGCGAAACCCCGTCTCCACTAAAAATACAAAAAACTTAGCCAGGCAGAGTGGTACACGCCTGTAATCCAGCTACTCTGGAGGCTGAGGCAGGAGAATTGCTTGAACCTGGGAGGTGGAGGCTGCAGTGAGCTGAGATTGCACTCCAGCCTAGGTGACAGAGTGAGACTGTGTCTCAAAAAATAAAAGTGAAAATAAAAAACCAAGTCAACTGGGGCCGGGCGCGGTGGCTCAAGCCTGTAATCCCAGCACTTTGGGAGGCCAAGGCGGGCGGATCACGAGGTCAGGAGATTGAGACCCTCCTGGCTAACACGGTGAAACCCCGTCTCTACTAAAAATACAAAAACTAGCCGGGCGAGGTGGCGGGCGCCTGTAGTCCCAGCTACTCGGAGGCTGAGGCAGGAGAATGGCGTGAACCCGGGAGGCGGAGCTTGCCGTGAGCCGAGATCGCGCCACTGCACTCCAGCCTGGGCGACACAGCGAGACTCCATCTCAAAAAAAAAACAAAAACAAAAAACCAAGTCAACTATATGGCCATATGACTGTATATAAATCTCTGTATATGCTCTACAGTATCAAGAAAAGTCTCTGCTAAAATTGCATATTAATAATTGGGAAAATTGATTGAAATTCTTTTCTCCATTTGCCTCAATGATAACATGGGACCACAGATTTTTTTTTTTTTTTTTAAGAGATGTGGTGTCGCTGTCACCCAGGCTGGAGTGCAGTGGCAAACATGGCTCACTGCAGCCTTGACCTCTTGGGCTCGAGCAATCCTCCTGCCTCAGTCCCCCGAGTAACTATTGCTATAGGCACACACCACCACACCCGGCTAATGTTTGTATTTTTCATAGAGACAGAGTTTTGCCGTGTTGCCCAGGCTGATCTCCAACTCCTGAGCTTATGCAATCCCCTCACCTTGGTCTCCCAAGTGAGCCACCTTGCCCGGCCAAGATGAGGTATTATTTATCATTATTGTGAGGTACTGTTGGGCCCTCTTTCTATTTTGTTATTTTCTATGTGATCATCATTGTTCCTCATCATTCCTGTTCTTGGTGTAGTTCCTACTTTTTCTGCATTCCTTTGGCCTATTCACAGTTTACTACATCCACCCTTCTCTACTTTTATAGTTAGAGAAATGTGATAGCCAGTCCTACACTTAATAGAAGAAATAATACCCAGATACTTACCCTCCTTCAAATTAAAATTAATAAAGGTTAAACATATCCTTTTTTACTTTATTTATTTTTGAGGAGACAGTCTCACTGTCACCCAGGCTGGAGTGCAGTGGCACAGTCACAACTCACTACAGCCTCTACCTACCCAGGATCAGGTGATCCTCCCATCTCAGCCTCGCAAGTAGCTGGAACCACAGGCATGCACCACCATGCTCGGCTAATGTTTGTTTTTTATTTTTTGTAGAGAGAGGGTTTTGCCATGTTGCCCAGGCTGGTCTGGAACTCCTGGGCTCAAGCGATCAGCCCACCTTAGCCTCCCAAAGTGCTGAGATTACTGGCATGACCCAACATGTCCAGCCAAACATAATCTTTTATGTGATTTGTTTGTGAATTACAATTATCTTTAATTTCTTTTTTGAGACTTTTTCTTTTCACTCTTGTTGCCCAGGCAGGAGTGCAATGGCATGATCTAGGCTCACCACAACCTCCACCTCCCAGGTTCAAGCGATTCTCCTGCCTCAGCCTCCTGAGTAGCTGGGATTACAGGCATGCGCCACCACACACAGCCAATTTTGTATTTTTAGTAGAGACGGGGTTTCTCCATATTGGTCAGGCTGGTCTCAAACTCCAGACCTCAGGTGATCTGCCCACCTTGGCCTCCCAAAGTGCTGGGATTACAGGTGTGAGCCACCATGCCCAACCTAATTTCTTTTTTAATAGCTTTTTAAATCTTGTCAGTCTGCATTTTCCCCAGAACTCCCTTCTGTGATCATATATCTTCTTCCTAAAGCACATCCTTTAAAACTTTTGGTTGGGCATGGTGACTCATGCCGTGGTGACTCATGGGCGTGGTGCCTGTCTGTAATCCCAGCACTTTGGGAGGCCAAGGCAAGCGGATCACCTGAGGTCAGGAGTTCAAGACCAGCCTAACGTGGAGAAACCTTGTCTCTACTAAAAATAGAAAAATTAGCCAGGCATGGTGGCACACGCCTGTAATCCTAGCTACTCAGGAGGGTAAGGCAGGAGAATCACTTGAACCCAGGAGGCAGAGGTTGCAGTGAGCCGAGCTCATGCCACTGCACTCCAGCCTGGGTGACAGAATGAGACTCTCAAAAAAAAAAAAAAAAAAAAAAAACGCCTGGGTGTGGTGGGTCACACCTGTAATCCCAGTGTTTCCTGAAGGTCAGGAGTTCAAGACCAGCCTGGCCAACATGGTGAAACCCCGTCTCTACTTGTAAAAAATCAGCCAGGCGTAGTGGCAGGCGCCTGTAATCCCAGCTACTTGGGAGGCTGAGACAGGAGAATCGCTTGAACCCAGGAGGCAGAGATTCCAGTGAGCCAAGATCGCGCCATTGCACTCCAGCCTGGACAATAAGAGTGAAACTTCGTCTCAAAAAAAAAAAAAAAATCGTTTTAGATTTACAGAAGAATTGTGAGGATAGTACAGAGTGCCCATTTACCCCACACCCAGTTTTTCCTATTATTAACATCTTATTAAAGCCCATACTTTATTCTGATTTCCTTAGTTTTTACCTAAGGTCCTTTTTCTGCCCCAGGAGCCCAAACAGTATACCACATTACATTTAGTCATCGTATCTCCTTAGGCTCCTCTTAGCTGTGACAGATTCTCAGACTTTGTTTGTTTTTGATGACCTTGACAGTTTTGAGGCATACTGGTCAAGTATATTTTAAGATGCCACTCTAGGCTGGGTGCGGTGGCTCACGCCTGTAATCCCTGCACTTTGGGAGGCCAAGGTGGGTGGATCACTTGAGGCTGGGGGTTCGAGCCCAGCCTGGCCAACGTGGTGAAACCCTATCTCCAGTAAAAATACAAAAATTAGCCGGGCATGGTGGCACGTGCCTGTAGTCCCAGCTACTCAGGAGGCTGAGGCATGAGAATTGCTTCTACGTGGAAGGTGGAGGTTGTAGTGAGCCAAGATTACACCACTGCACTCCAGCCTGAGTGACAGAGTGAGACTCTGCCTTAAAAAAAAAAAAAAGAAAAAAAAATTCCACTCTAGTCGAGTTTGAAGTCTCATGATTAGACTGGGATTAGGGGTTTTGAGAAGGAAGACCATAGAGGTAAGTGCCATTTTTATCACATTATACCTGCCATTGCAAAATTATAACTGAGACAGTGAAAGACTCAGTTAAAGATCTAACCAACTCCATCTTGCTTCTAACTTCTGTGGGGAAAAGAAAGAGTCATCAGACTATGTAGAAAGAAGTAGACATAAGAGACTCCATTTTGTTCTGTACTAAGAAAAATTTTTCTGTTTGAAGAGATGCTCTTAATCTGTAACCCTGCCCCCAGCCCTGTGCTTGCAGAGACAGGTGCTGTGTTTACTCAAGGTTTAATGGATTTAGGGCTAGGCAGGATGTGCTTTGTTAAACAAGTGCCTGAAGGCAGTATGCTTGTTAAAAGTCCTCACCATTCTCTAATCTCAAGTACCCAGAGACAAACACTGCGGAAGGCCCCAGGGACCTCTGCCTAGGAAAGCCAGGTATTGTCCAAGGTTTCTCTCCATGTGATAGTCTGAAATATGGCCTCGTGGGAAGGGAAAGACCTGACCTGACCGTCCCCCAGCGCCGCCCAGCCCAACACCCATAAAGCGTCTGTGCTGAGGAGGATTAGTAGAAGAGGAAGCCCTCTTTGCAGTTGAGATAGAGGAAGGCATCTGTCTCCTGCTTGTCCCTAGGCAATGGAATGTCTCGGTGTAAAACCCGATTGTATGTTCTATTTACTGGGATAGGAAAAAACCACCTTAGGGCTGGAGGTGAGACATGCTAGCGGCAATGCTGCTCTGTAATGCACGGAAATGTTTGTGGAGATGTTTGTATACACGCACATCAAGGCACAGCACCTTTCCTTAAACTTATTTATGACACAGAGATCTTTGTTCACGTTTTCCTGCTGACCCTCTCCCCACTATTACCCTATTGTCCTGCCACATCCCCCTCTCGGAGATAGTAAAGATAATGATCAATAAATACTGAGGGAACTCAGAGACCAGTGCCGGCACGGGTCCTCCGTATGCTGAGCATCGGTCCCCTGGGCCCACTTTTCTTTCTCTATACTTTGTCTCTGTGTCTCTTTCTTTTCTCAAATCTCTTGTTCCATCTGAGGAGAAACGCCCACAGGTGTGGAGGGGCAGGCCACCCCTTCACCCTCCAAACTGTCCTTGTTCAGTCCTGGGCTTAGGCTGAACTAACTTTGGGAGGAACTTAGTTTATAGGTTAAAACAAAGATGATGAGACCGGGCGCGGTGGCTCAAGCCTGTAATCCCAGCACTTTGGGAGGCCGAGACAGGCGGATCACAAGGTCAGGAGATGGAGACCATCCTGGCTAACATGGTGAAACCCCGTCTCTACTAAAAAAATACAAAAAAACTAGCCGGGCGAGGTGGCGGGCACCTGTAGTCCCAGCTACTCGGGAGGCTGAGGCAGGAGAATGGCGTGAACCCGGGAGGTGGAGCTTGCAGTGAGCCGAGATTGTGCCACTGCGCTCCAGCCTGGGCGGCAGAGCGAGACTCCCCGTCTCATAAAAAAAAAAAAAAAAAAGATGATGACAGCCCTTTCCCAAAACAAACCTCCTTCTTGCCTGGGGACTCCCTTTGTAGGACTAACAAATGAGCCACAAGGTTAGATATTATGGTTTAGGAGTCATGCAGCTGGAGGCTACAAGATTCTGCCCCTCCCTAGACCGCTCTTAAGATCAGTGCTTGAGATACTTTACAGACCCTGCACTTGATAGATCAGCTGGCACCACCACCCAGATCAATAAACTGGCTCATCTGATCTTGTGGCCCTCACCCAGGAACTGACTCAGTGCAAGAGGCTTTAATTCCCTATTATTTCATCTCTGACCTAACCAATCAACACGACACACTGTCCTTCCCCCACCCACCGTATTATCCTTAAAAACTCTGATCCCTGAATGCTTCGGGAGACAGATTTGAGTAATAATAAAACTCTGGTCTCCTGCACAGGCGGCTCTACGTGAATTGCTCTTTCTCTATTACAATTTGCCTGTCTTTATAAATTGGCTCTGTCTAGGAAATGGGCAAGGTGAACCCACCGGGCAGCTACATACCAGAGGTACGTGCTATTAACATGACTTCACTTTTTATGTTGACCTTGATCATCAGGCTGAAGTAGTCTGTCAGTCCTCTCCACTGTAAAGTTACTTATCCCTTCCTTTTCCTTAATCTTTTGCAGGAAGTCGTTACGTATAGCTCACATTTTAATGAAGGAACCGGGAGTTATGCTCCACCTCCATGAAGACAGAGTACCTACATAAATTATTTGAAGTTCTGCATGGGAGATGTGTCTATTCTACCTCATTTATTTAATTATTCATTTTTAACTGTATGAACTCAAGTGTGACTTTTTTTTTTTTAAAGAAGCGGCTTTTGGTTTTGTTTATCCGATTTTGTTTCTTATTCCATTGGCTTTTGCTTTAATCTTTTATTTCCTTAGCTGTTTTGTTTTATAGAGACAGGGTCTCACTTTGTTGCCCAGGCTGGTCTCAAGTGATCCACGCAAGTCTTAACTCCTGACCTCAAGTGATTCTCCTTCCCAGGCCTCCCAAAGTGCTGGGATTACAGGTGTGAGCGCCTGGCCCTTAGTTTTTGTTTCTTTTTTTTTTTTTTTTGAGACGGAGTCTCGCTCTGTCACCCAGGCTGGAGTGCTGTGGCCGGATCTCAGCTCACTGCAAGCTCCGCCTCCCGGGTTCACGCCATTCTCCTGCCTCAGCCTCCCAGGTAGCTGGGACTACAGGCGCCGCCACCTCGCCCGGCTAGTTTTTTGTAGTTTTTAGTAGAGACGGGGTTTCACCGTGTTAGCCAGGATGGTCTCGATCTCCTGACCTCGCGATCCGCCCGTCTCGGCCTCCCAAAGTGCTGGGATTACAGGCTTGAGCCACCGCGCCCGGCCTTAGTTTTTGTTTCTTTAGGATCATTCTGTTTTCTGTAATTTTTGGAGTTGAATCTTTATCTCACTGGTTTTCTCTTTTTTTTTTTTTTGGAGACAGTCTTGCTCTGTCGCCCAGGCTGGAGTGCAGTGGTGTGATCTTGGCTCACTGCAACCTCTGCCTCCCAGGTTCAAATTTTTGTATTTTTAGTAGGGAAAGGGTTTCACCCTGTTGGCCAGGCTGGTCTTGAACTCCTGACCTCAGGTGATCCTCCTGCCTCCGCCTCCCACAGTGCTGGGATTACAGGCGTGAGCCACCATGCCAGCCCCATTCTTTCCTCTTTGATTCCTGCAGTACTTTCCCACTCCACCCTTCATCCTCTCCAGCACACTGAAACCACCTAATAATGCAAAGATTATGACTATGGGAGAAGTCTAGCATGGCTGACTCCATCTTGCTTCTAGCCTCACGGGCTGGCTCTCCTCACATTCATTCCTGGGCATAGGCCAAACTAACCTTAGGAGGAATTTAATTTCTAGTTTAACTTTAAGGCAAGGATGATAATAGTCCCTCTCTAAAACGGATCCCCTCCTTGTTCAGGGACTGAAATAGCCTTTGTAAGACTAATGAAAACCCACAATATTAGGATTATGGAGTGCCTGCCTTCTGCCAAAATGTAGGTGTAGTTTTTGTAATCCCTTACTGCTCAGAAGTTATGTGGCCTTAGGTTACAAGATTTGTGACTTCCCCAGTTTCTCTTATAGATAAGATCACTAGTGTAGAACCTCAGATTGATCTGTTGAATTGTTTTTCACAGTTTTGCATTCTGGCAACTGACATACCCTACCAGGGCGCATGACTCCTGACTCAACCAGTCCTGTGGTCCCCACCCAGAGGTGCGCTTAGTGCACAAGGACCATTTTCCACACCCCTAAGATTTCATCTTCAACTATTCCCTAGTTCCCTGCCCACCAAATTATCTATAAAAACTCTGGCCTCTGAGCTCTCAGGGAGGCAGATTTTAGTAATCTTAAACTCCTGTCTCTCTGTCCAGGTATGCTCTTAAAGCTGCCCTTTCTCTTGGGATATCAGGCTTATCCACCCTTCCTGACCTTCTTTGAATCTTGAAAAGATTCAAGGATTGCCTGTGAAGTTTTGTGTCTGTTACTTTGCTTTTTTTTTTTTTTAGATGGAGTTTCGCTCTTGTCACCCAGGCTGAAATGCAGTGGCCCAATCTCGGCTCACTGCAACCTCTGCCTCCTGGGTTCAAGCGATTTTCCTGCCTCAGCCCCCTGAGTAGCTGGGATTACAGGCTCATGCCACCACACTCGCTAATTTTTGTATTTTTAGTAGAGATGGGGTTTCATCATGTTGGCCAGGCTAGTCTCAAACTGTTGACCTTAAGTGATGGGCCCGCCTCGGCCTCCCAAAGTATTGGGATTACAAGTGTGAGCCATCGCCCTCGGCATGTCTGTTACTTTGCATTATAAATATCCCACTGTTTAAATTTCCGTAGTTTGTTAAAGTCTTGGCAAAAATCCCTCTTTGAGACTGCACACTGACTCTGCTGATTTGGCCTCTATGCCTTATTCATGCTTATCATGATTCTTCCTTTTTTTTTTTTTTTTTTTTGAGATGGAATCTAGCTCGGTAGCCCAGGCTGGAGTGCAGTGGCACGATCTCAGCTCACTGCAACCTCTGCCTCCCGGGTTCAAGCAATTCTCCTGCCTCAGCCTCCCGAGTAGCTGAGATTACAGGCACCTGCCACCATGCCCCGCTAATTTTTATATGTTTTAGTAGAGACAGGGTTTCGCCATGTTGGCCAGGCTGGTCTCAAACTCCTGACGTCAAGTGATCTGCCTGCCTCAGCCTCCCAAAGTGCTGGGATTACAGGTGTGGTCACTGCGCCTGGCCCATTTTCTATTTTTAGAAGAATCATGGCTTTCCAGATTTTGGTCAGTTCCTAGTTCCAAGAACTGATCAAAGTTAGCCACCAGATGGAGCTCAATCTTAGCTTAACTCCATTCCCAGCTTGTTCTTTAAAAGACAAACTGGAAAGGCCTTTTTTCTCCTTTATGCTAGTTTCCAAAGCACATTTCTTATAATCACATTTAGAAAGGCAAAGGGCAAAGGGGAAAACTATTAAGCTTATCTATCCACATGATTCAGCAAAACTATCCACTCAACAAGGCAAGACTTAGAACCCATCTGTGTAGCCAGTGAGAAATCTACACCCATTCCCAGCCTTATCCTGCTGCCAAACCATAGCAGTGTGTCAGGGAATAACAGCTACTTTTCCTTGCTTGGTCCTAAATGAATTCACTCATTTGTGTGGGTTTTTGTTTAAGTCAGTAAAGGAAAAACTCAACTCCAAAAAAGTCTCCATATAGTTTATGTAAGATAATATTGGTGGTAGTTAGATACTAATCACATTCATTTCTCAGATTCTCTGCTCTTGAGGACTTCTTTTCTTGAACTATACGAAAATTCAGAACTATGAAGAAAAAGAAGGACCTGATGATAAAGAGAAGTGATTCCCTCATTTATACCTGAGATAACGGATGGTGTCACTAACAAATCAACTTTTCATTGATCAGCTAAGCACTGAGACCCACACCTCTTCTGTTCTCTAAAAATAATTACAAAGATGAGCATACAGAATGTGTTATGACAGAGAGCAATATATACTTTTAAAAAACCAGATGGGGCAGGGCATGGTGGCTCACGTCTATAATCCCAGCACTTTGGGAGGCCAAGGCAGGAGGATCATTTGAGATCAGGAGTTTGAGACCAGCCTGATGAACATGGTGAAACCCCATCTCTACTAAAAATAGTGAAAATTAGCTGGGCATGGTAGCTTGCACCTGTAATCTCAGTTACTCGGGAGGCCAAGGCAGGAGAATCACTTGAACTTGGGAGGCAGAGGTTGCAGCAAGCCGAGTTCACGCCACTGCACTCCAGCCTGGGCAACAGAGTGAGAGTCTGTCTCAAAAAAAAAAAAAAAAAAAAAAAGGACCAGATATTGGTCTCGGGATTTAATGCCCTGACCAGGATCCTGAAAGATGATGCAATCCTACTACCAGGATGGCTCCCAGAAGCATAGAAAAACCAATGGCCCACACTAAGTGAGGTAGAAATGCCAAAATTGTAGCAAAAGGTAGATGAATGAAAAGGCTCGGAGACGTGAGTATGCTATAGACTATATACTGCAAATAGTTGGAAAATCCACAAGAGGACCCAGAAAATGTATTACTTATCAAAGCAATAAGAAATATTCTAGTGAGAATGTCACCAACACCGCTAAGTTCAGTAGGGGCTCTTCTCTGAGAGCCAGGACTTACAGTAGGAGATGCTATGATAAAACTGGTCTCTAATAGCAATTGCGATGATAGCCACTATCCCCCAAAGGCCAGTCAAGGCCACTTAACCGTCAGATGCCAGAAAGACACAATCATCATAACAAGCGGCAAGTCAGTTTCACAGAGGGACCTGACTACTAGAGGGTTATGAAATGACTAAGGAAAAATATCTGGGCAGCCAACAAGGGTGCTATTCAATCTGTACATCAAAGAAATCAAGGCTAGATGATTAGGCTGGAAGCAGTAGTCTCATGCTCCCTTGCTCAGTTTCCAGACATACGCCAGTTTCCAGATCTGAAACTCAATGACTAAAGGAGAGGTCAGATCCCCAGGAGGAAGGACCTGGCAATGCTATGGCAGTACATAGTAATGGTTCCCTATTCCTTTCCACAAAGGAAACTACAGTCGTTTACTTAAGGTAATATACACTAGGAAAATAGAAATACCCAAACATCATAGACTCTTGGACACAAGGTCCCAGTTGACAATGATACATGTAGACTCAGCATCATCTCCCACTCCTCTTACAGGGAGGACATACGGGGTCAAGTAATAAATGGAGTCCTAAGATCTAGCTCACAGTGGGCCCACTGGGTCCATAACCTACCTAGTGATCATTTTCTCGGCTTCCAAATGTATACTTGGAATGGAGATTCTTGGCAGCTGGCACAACCCTAATATTGATTCTACTCCTCTGGGGTGAAAATAGAGTGGAGAAGGGCTGATGAAGCCCTCTGAAACTGCCACCACCATCTTCCTGATCAAGACCAAATCAAATCCAATATTACATCCCTGGGGGAATGGCAGAAACTAGTGGCACCCTTAAAGACCTAAAGGATAGGGTTAGTCTTCATCATATCTCCATTTAATTCACCACTCTGGTGCCTGCAAAAATCAGATGGATCCGAGAAGATGGCAGTGAACTGCTGCAGACTCAACCAAGTGGTGGCACTAATTGCAGTTGCTGTGCCAGGTGGGGTATTTTTTTATTAGAAACTGATTAACACAACCTTAGATATGAGATATGCATTCACTGATCTGGAAAAGTAAGTATTCTCTTCCATCCCTATCAGAAAAGAGGATCAGAAACAGTTTTCTTGGGCTAGACATGGTGGTTCATGCCTGTAATCCCAGCACTTTGGGAGGCAAAGGTGGGTGAATCACTTGAGGTCAGGAGTTCAAGACCAGCCTAGGCAACATGCTTAAGCCCCATCTCTACTAAAAATACAAACATTAGCTGAGCACAGTGATGCATGCACGTAGACCCAGCTTCTCAGGAGGCTGAGGCAGGAGAATCACTTGAACCTGGGAGGCGGAGGTTGCAGTGAGCTGAGATCATGCCACTGCACTCCAGCCTGGGCAACAGAGTGAGATTTCGTCTTAAAAAACAAAAAAAAGTTTTCTTTGAGCTGGGTGCAGTGGCACACACCTGTTTTCCTAGCCACTCAGAAGGCAGAGGCAGAGGATCACTTGAAGCCAGGAGTTTAAGGCTGTAGAAGGGTATGATGGCATATGTGAATTAGCCACTGCACACCAGCCTGAACAACATAGTATATTAAGACCCCCATCTCAAAAAAAAAAAGGTAATTACTGACAGGTGGTAGGGGTAGGGAGTGTTTAGATAATATAAAAGCCTAGCCTAATAACACAGCCTAGTAGATGGTCTTAAAGTTTTCAGCCCCAATTAATCCTGAATAGATTAAAATATCCAATCATTTGTTGCATATCAGAGACATACTCAGTACAAAAGGACATAATCCTTTTTCAGCCAAAGACAGACAAATGGATTAGGCATAAGAATAAAATCTAAGTCAGGCACAGTGGCTCATACCTGTAATATCAGTGCTTTGGGAGGCAAGGCGGGCATATCACTTGAGACCAGGAGTTCTAGACTAGCCTGGCCAACATGGCAAAACCCCACCTTTGCTAAAAATACAAAACTTAGCCAGGCATGGTGACATGTGCCTGTAGTCCCAGCGACTCAGGAGGCTGAGGTGGGAGAATCACTTGAACCCAGGAGGCGGTGGTTGCGATAAGTGAAGATTGTACCACTGAACTCCTGCCTGGGCGACAGAGTGAGACTCCATCTCAAACAAACAAAAAAAGAATAAAATCTGGGCCAGGTACAGTGGCTCCTGTAATCCCAGCACTTTGGGAGGCCAAGGCAGAGGATCACTGGAGGGCAGGAGTTCAAGACCAGCCTGTCCAACATGGCAAAACCTTATCTCTATTGAAAATGAAAAAATTAGCCAGGCCATGGTGGCTCATGCCTGTAATCCCAGCTACTTCAGAGGCTGAGACATGAGCATCACTTGAAAAAGGAGGCAGAGGTTGCACTGAGCCATGATCATGGCACTGCACTCCAGCCTGGGTGACAGAGCAAGACCCTGTCTCATAACAAACAAAAAAAAGGAAAAAAACGCCCAGGCACTGTGACTCACAGCTGTAATTCCAGCACTTTGGGACGCCAAGTGGGACGGATCACGAGGTCAAGAGATGGAGATCATCCTGGCCAACATGGTGAAACCCCGTCTCTACTAAAATACAAAAAATTAGCCAGGCGTGGTGGTGCATGCCTGTAGTCCCAGCTACTTGGGAGGCTGAGGCAGGGAAATCACTTGAACCTGGGAGGCAGAGATTGCAGTGAGCCCAGATCATGCCACTGCACTCCAACCTGGCGACAGAGCGAGACTTCATCCAAAAAAAAAAAAAGAAAAGAAAAAGAAAAAATCTAGCCTTCTGTGCTACCTAGAGAGGGGTCCATACAATGCTGTTCTGGATTCCTGTTGTAACTTAAAGAGAAACTTTCACAATGTCCAGAGCCCTTGATGTCCTCAAATTTCTTGCAGCAGGAACTCACTTAGGTGACACTAACCTTGATTTCCAAATGGTAGTACATCTAAAAATGAAAGTGAGGGCATCTATATCATAAATCTTTTTTTTTATTCTAACAGGATCCAAAGTCCACAAATATCATAAATCTGAAGAGGACCTGGGAGAAGCTTCTGCTGGCGATGTGTCATATCCTGCAGGAATACTGGCTAGTGGGCTGTGCTGAAGTTTGCTGCTGCCATTGGAGCCACATGTATCGCTGCTCACTTCACTTCTGGAACCTTTGCTAACCAGATCCAATCATCTTCTGCTACCCACATCTTCTGGGTGGTTACTGATTCTAGGGCTAACTATCAGCCTCTCTCAGAGGCTTCTTATGGTAACCTACCTACTACTGCTCTATATAACAGATTCTCCTCTGAGCCATGCGGACATTGTCATCCCATGCAACAACAAGGAAGCTCAATCACTGAGTCTAATGTAGTGGATGCTGGCCCAGGAAGCTCTGTGCATGTGTTGCACCATCTCCCATGATCATGCCTGATCTCTACTTCTATAGAGATCCTGAAGAGATTGAAAAGGAAGAGTACGCTGCAGCTGAAAAAGGAGGAATTTCAAAGTGAATGGACTGCTCCAGTGGAAGTTTACTGCTACTCAGTCTGAGGTTGCAGAATGGTTTAAAGGCATGCAGGTGCCCTCCGTGCCTATTCAGCAGTTCCCTACTGAAGATTGGAGCACTCAGCCTACCATTAATGACTGGTCCGCAACTCCCACTGCTCAGACCACTGAATGGGTAAGAATAACCACTGAGAGGCCTTAAGCTGTTCTTCCACAAGCTCTTAAACAAGATGGAAATAAGGCTGATGGAAATAAACAACAGTTTCCAAGAAAAAAAGGAACAGCTGAAGTGGCAATGTTTAAATAATATCTAGTAGACTTTAACATGAATGTCATTAAGCAGGAAATTATGATCTTTTAAGTTGGAACATGTAATGTTAATCCTTTTACACCAAAATATCTCTTTAAGTCTAAATTATCCACCTTTTTTTTTTTTTTTTTAATTCTTCATAGAGATAGAGGTTTCACTTTGTTGCCCAGGCTGTTCTTGACTTCCTAACTTCAGGCAATCCTCCTGCCTTGGCCTCCCAGAGTGCTGGGATTACAGGCATGTGCCACCATGCCTGGTGTACCCAGTTTCTGTTATCAACAGAATGCAGTGGTGTATGGTTGCTAAAGAAGAGTCCCAAGATTAGGACCTACATTAAGGTAGATTTTGAAATGTTTAAAATTCTGAGTTTGTTTTATTTTTAATTAATCTTTGGGGAAAGGATGGGAGCGGGGTGAGGGTTGAAAAAGTACCTATTGGGTACAATGTTTAATATTTGTGTGATGGGCACCCTGGAAGCCCAAACCTCACTATTAAACAATACATTCATGTAACAAGCCTGCACATGTACCTCCTGAATCTATTTTTAAAAATTTAATTCTCGAGTACAGACTCCCTTTTTTTGGTAAGATGGCGGGGTACGACTTAACTACTTGAATCACGCACCTTTTGGATAAGCATCTAGTCTTTCCGCTCCTTGAGTTTCTCTCTGTAAAAGAGATATATAATGAAAAGGAATTATTATAAGGTAAATTGGACCTTCTTAGTGATACCAACATGGTAGGTTTTGCTATGGATGTATACAAAAACCTTTATTCTGATGATATTCCTCATGCTTTGAGAGAGAAAAGAACCACAGTTGTTGCACAACTGAAACAGCTTCAGGCAGAAACAAAACTAATTGTGAAAATGTTTGAAGATCCAGAAACGACAAGGCAAATGCAGTCAACCAGGGATGGTAGGATGCTCTTTGACTGCCTGGCGGACAAGCATGGTTTTAGGCAGGAATATTTACATACACTTTACAGATATGCAAAATTCCAATATGAATGTGGGAATTACTCAGGAGCAGCAGAATATCTTTATTTTTTCAGAGTGTTGGTTCCAGCAACAGATAGAAATGCTGCAAGTTCACGCTGGGGAAAGCTGGCCTCTGAAATCTTACAGCAGAATTGCGATGCAGACATGGAAGACCTTACATGGTTAAAAGAGACCATAGATAATAATTCTGTGAGTTCTCCACTCCAGTCTCTTCAGCAGAGAGCATGGCTCATTCACTGGTCTCTGTTTTTTCTTCAATCACCCCAAAGGTGTGATATTATTGATCTCTTCCTTTACCAGTCACAGTATCTTAATGCAATTCAGATAATGTGTCCACACATTCTTCACTATTTGACTACAGCAGTCATAACAAACAAGGGTGTTCAAAAACATTGGCAGGTGCTAAAAGATCTAGTTAAAGTTACTCAACAGGAGTCTTACACATATAAAGACCCAATTACAGAATCTGTTGAATGCTTATATGTTAACTTTGATGGGGAAGAAGCTGAGAGAATGTGAATCAGTGCCTTGTGAATGACTTCTTGGTGGCTTGTCTTAAGAATTTCATTGACATTGCCCATCTCTTCATATTTGACACTTTCTGTCACATCCACCAGTGTATCGGCATTAACATGTTGGCAGACAAATTGAACATGACTCCAGAAGAAACTGAAAGGTAGATTGTAAATTTGATTAGAAATGCAAGACTAGATGCCAAGATTGATTCTAAATTAGGTCCTGTGGTTATGGTAACAATGCAGTCTCACCCTATCAGCAAGTGAATGAAAAGACCAAAAACCTTTCTTTTAGAAGCTAGATGTTGGCCATGAATATTGAGAAGAAACTTAATGAGAATAGCAGGTCAGAGGCTCCTAACTGGGCAACTCAAGATTCTGGCTTCTACTGAAGAAACATGAGGAAAAGATTTTTTTAAAACTATAAAAGAAAGATGAAATGATAAAACTGTTATATAAAGGGTGACTTACATTTTGGAAACAACACATTGAGTATAAATTTTGAAGAATTGGAATAAAATTGACTATGATTCAAAAACAATTTAATTCACAAAAAAATTGTAATCCTTTTGAGCTAATTGTAGATTCACATGCAGTTGTAAGAAGTTACAAAGAGGCTAGGTGCAGTGGCTGACGCCTGGAATCCCAGCACTTTGGGAGGCCGAGGCAGGCAGATCTCTTGAGGCCAGGAGTTTGAGACTAGCCTGGCCAACATGGCAAAACCCCATCTCTACAAATTAGCAGAGCATAGTGGCATACACCTGTAGTTACAGCTACTTGGGAGGCTGAGGCATGAGAATCACTTGACCTGGGATTATAAATGTAATCCCAGCCATAGGCTGGGCGCAGTGGCTCACGCCTGTAATACCGGCACTTTGGGAGGCCAAGGTGGGTGGATCATCTGAGGTCAAGAGTTCAAGACCAGCCTGGCCAACATGGTGAAACTCGGTCTCTACAAAAACACAAAAATTAGCCAGGCATGATGGTGCACGCCTGTAATCCCAGCTACTCAGGCGGCTGAGGCAGGAGAATCGAATGAACCCAGGAGGCAGAGGTTTCAGTGAGCCGAGATCATGCCATTGCACTCCAGCCTGGGCAATAGAGTGAGACTCCACCTCAAAAAAACAAAAAAAAACAGCCATTTGGGAAGTCAAGGCAGGATTGCTTGAAACCAACCAGAAGTTCAAGGTTGCCTGGGCAATAGAGCAAGACTGTCTCAAAACAAAACAAAAAGTCAGCATCTTTATAATGCATTCTTAGAACACAGTATAAATTAGTAATCCCTCACTCTTCTGCCCACTTTTACTTTAACATACTACATTTATGGATCTATTGTCTCTTTCCCTGTTCTAAAACTTTAAATTTCACAAGAAAGAAGATTTTGCTGTCTTGTTTCCTGCTGTGTCCCCAGCATAAACAGCATAAAGAAGTGCCATAAGATACAAATTATTGTTTTCTATTCACCAGTATATTCACAGCACCTAGAACAGCATCTGCTTTAGACTTACTAGATGAAAACTTAATAAGAACAGCACTTCTGCACATGTTAAGCACTTGATACATATTTGTGGAATAATTTCTATCATAACTAGCAGATACTTCCTAATTTGATGTGTAGCATCCCGTATTAACACGACTTGTGAATGGAGTGGACATCTATTTATTCTTTGTTATATGGCAAATGTATTTATATTAATCATAACTCTTAATATTTCTTTGAAACTAAACAATTATTTCCACAGCTCTTAAAATAGAATTTAGGAACCGGGCTCAGTGGCTCAAGCCTGTAATCCCAGCACTTTGGGAGGCCGAGATGGGCAGATCACATGGTCAGGAGATCGAGACCATCCTGGCTAACACGGTGAAACTCCATCTCTACTAAAAAATACAAAAAACTAGCCAGGTGTGGTGACCGGCGCCTGTAGTCCCAGCTACTCGGGAGGCTGAGGCAGGAGAATGGTGTAAACCTGGGAGGTGGAGCTTGCAGTGAGCTGAGATCCGGCCACTGCACTCCAGCCTGGGCGACAGAGCGAGACTCCGTCTCAAAAAAAAAAATAGAATTTAGGAACCTAGCAACATGCCACTCATCCATTAACAGTGATAAATGTATCTATTTTTATAAACTTTTTATTAAAGTAACTGGTATAGTTTGGATATGTGTACCTGCCCAAATCTCATGTTGAATTGTAATCCCCAGTGTTGAAGATGGGACCTCATGGGAGGTGACTGGATCATGGGGGCAGCTTTCCCATGAATGGTTTAGCACCATCTACTTGGTGCTGTTCTCATGACAGTGAGTTCTCATGGTGTCTGGTCGTTTAAAAACATGTGGCATGGCTCACACCTGTAACCCCAACACTTTGAGAAGCCAAGGTGGGCACATTGCTTAAGTCCAGGAGTTAGAGACCAGCCTGCAACATAGCAAAACCCTGTCTCTCTGGAAAATACAAAAAGTCGCTGGGTGTGGCGGTACACACCTGTGGTCCCAGCTACTTGGGAGGCTGAGGTGGGAGGATCACTTGAGCCAGGAATTGCAGGTTGCCATGAGCCAAGATCATGACACTGCACTCCAGTCTGGGCAACAGAGCAAGACCCTGTCTCAAAACAACAACAACAAAAAGCTGTTGACACCTCCCCTGCAACTTCTTGCTCCTGCTCTGGCCATGTGATGTGCCTGCTCCTCCTTCATCTTACAGCATGATTGTAAGTTTCCTGAGGCCTCCCCAGAAGCCAAGCAGATGCCAGCATCATGCTTCCTGTACATCCTGCAGACTTGAGAGCCAATTAAACCTCTTCTCATTATAAATTACCCAATCTCCGGGGTTTTTTTTGTTTTGTTTTTGTTTTTTTACAGCAATGCAAGAATTGACTAATAACAAATCTAGGCCAGACACAGTGGCTCATGCCTGTAATCCAAGCACTGTGGGAGGCCCCAGGCAGGAGGATTGCTTGAACTCAGGAGTTTGAGACCAGCCCGGGCACCATAGCAAGACCCTCTCCATGTTGGAGTCTCTTTAAAAACACACACAGCTGGGCATGGTGGCTCACGCCTGTAATCCCAGCACTTTGGGAGGCCAAGGCGGGCGGATTACCTGAGGTCAGGAGTTCCACACCAGCCTGGCTAACATGGTAAAACCCCGTCTCTACTAAAAATACAAAAATTAGCTGGGCATGGTGGCACATGCCTGTAGTCCCAGCTACTCAGAAGGCTGAGGCAGGAGAATCACTTGAACCCGAGAGGCAGAGGTTGCAGTAAGCCAAGATTGTGCCACTGCACTCCAGCCTGGGTGATAGAGTGAGACTTCGTCTCAAAACACTAAAAAGAAAACACACACACACACACACACACACGGCCAGGTGCGGTGGCTCACACCTATAATCCTAGCACTTTGGGAGGCCGAGGTGGGCAAATCACTTGAGGCCAAGAGTTCGAGACCAGCCTGGGCAACATGGCAAAACCCTGTCTCCCCTAAAAATACAAAAATTAGCCAGGTATAATGGCACATATCTGTAGTCCCAGCTACTCAGGAGGCTGAGGCAGGAGAATCACTTGAACCTGGGAGGCAGAGGTTGCAGTGAGCCGAGATCACACCACCGCACTGTGGTCTGGGTGACAGAGTGAGACTCCGTCAAAGAAAAAAAAAATTAAACACACACATACACAAATCTAATGTATCAAATATCCTTAAATGCTTCTAACACTGAAAATGAGACAAATATCACAAATTAGAATGGTTATCACATTATACATAAGTGGGTTACAAAAACTGATTTTATTATGCATGTATACTTTTTAATTTACATTTGGATTCAAACTTTTTTTATTATACACTCCTGGCGTATGTAACATTCAAATAGTTCTCTTTCTAGCACTATGATAATCTCATCAGATCCCAACAGCTGGGGAGGAGGACTTAATTTCAGACTATCCAGTTTGCAAATCCGTATCACATATGCCTTTACAAATTATTTTGAATAGGTAAAATGCATTACACAAACACTATACAGTGAAGTCTCTTTCAACCTCAAATAATCTCAGTTAATTATATCTTCTCAAAGCTATTCTATGCAAACACAAAGACATACATATATGTTTTTTTTTTTTTTTTTTTTGAGGCGGAGTCTCGCTCTGTCACCCAGACTGGAGTGCAGTGGCGCAACCTCGGCTCACTGCAAGCTCCGCCTCCCGGGTTCACGCCATTCTCCTGCCTCAGCCTCCCGAGTAGCTGGGACTACAGGTGCCCGCCACCTCGCCCGGCTAGTTTTTTGTATTTTTAGTAGAGACGGGGTTCACCATGTTAGCCAGGATGGTCTCGATCTCCTGACCTCGTGATCCGCCCGTCTCGGCCTCCCAAAGTGCTGGGATTACAGGCTTGAGCCACCGCGCCCGGCCCATATATGTTTTTGTTTTTGTTTTTGTTTTGAGACAGTCTCACTCTGTCACCTAGGCTGGAGTGCAGTGGTGCGATCTCAGCTTACTGCAACCTCTGCCTCCTGAGTTCAAGCAATTCTCCTGCTCCCAAGTAGCTGAGATTACAGGCATGTGCCACCATGCCTGACTAAATTTTGTATTTTTAGTAGAGACGAGGTTTTGCCACATTGGCCAGACTGGTCTCAAACCCCTGACCTCAGGTGATAGGCCCACCTCGGCCTCCCAAAGTGCTAGGATTACAGTCATGAGCCATCACTACCAGCCTACTATATATATTTTTAACATTCTATATAATACACACAGTTTGCATCTTTTTTCTTCATTTAATAATGTATCTTGCCGGGCACGGTGGCTCACGCCTGTAATCCCAGCACTTTGGGAGGCCGAGGCGGGTGGATCACGAGGTCAGGAGATCGAGACCATCCCGGCTAACACGGTGAAACCCCGTCTCTACTAAAAATGCAAAAAATTAGCCGGGCGTGGCAGCGGGCACCTGTCGTCCCAGCTACTTGGGAGGCTGAGGCAGGAGACTGGTGTGAACCCGGGAGGCAGAGCTTGCAGTGAGCCGAGATCGGGCCACTGCACTCCAGCCTGGGTGACAGAGCGAGACTCCGTCTCAAAAAAAATAAAAAATAAAAAATAAAAATAATGTATCTTGAGGATTGTTCCATTTGGGCACTTACTTCATCTAAGTACAAATTATTTTTTCTCCCACTAAAATATAGATTTCATAGTGATGAGCACTTATCTTTTCACTGCTTTTTATTTTTAAATGTGTTTTTCTGTTTTTTCATGAATATTTAGCTTATATGCTATCTTTTGCCTTTGTCAGTAATGCTATTGCAATCTACATCCTTGTACATGTCAATTCTTACAAGCAGGAGTATAAATACAGGATGAAATTCCAAACAGAGCCGGGCGCGGTGGCTCAAGCCTGTAATCCCAGCACTTTGGGAGGCCGAGACGGGCGGATCACGAGGTCAGGAGATCGAGACCATCCTGGCTAACACGGTGAAACCCCGTCTCTACTAAAAATACAAAAACTAGCCGGGCGAGGTGGCGGGCGCCTATAGTCCCAGCTACTCGGGAGGCTGAGGCAGGAGAATGGCGTAAACCCGGGAGGCGGAGCTTGCAATGAGCTGAGATCTGGCCACTGCACTCCAGTCCGGGCAACAGAGCGAGACTCCGCCTCAAAAAAAAAAAAAAAAAAAGAAATTCCAAACAGAGATTTGCTTTGTCAAGGGGTATGCACCTTTCCAATTGATAAGGTATTGCCAAATGTCTTCCCATTGAGGTTGAACCAATCTATATACTCACTAGCCTTGTTGCTAACATTGTAACACGAGAAGCATTAAAATTGATTTTTGAACAAAATCAATGGATATGCTCTTAAGTGTTCCTTCTTTTTAAAAAATCCTTATTGGAAAATGCAAGCAAGAATACATGGCAAGCAGAGCCCATGCAATGGCCAGAATTCCTAGAGCAGAAATGACTTTAACATTTGTTTATAAAGATTTTCTCCAAGTGATTTGTTGAAATAACTTGAGTCTTCAAGGTTTAATTTTCCAAATGTTAGCTCAAGCCTGCACTGAAATTCTGGCCTACAGTATCCTAGCAAAAATCCCCCTTTGCAAGATGCTGAGGTATATTGGCGAAACCATGGATCACATGACTCCAGGAGTTTGAGACCAGCCTGGCCAACATGGTAAAATCCTGTCTCTACTAAAAATACTAAAATTAGCCGGGCATGGTGCGGCACGTCTGTAATTCCAGCTACTCAGGAGGCTGAGGCAGAAGAATCCTTGAACCTGGGAGGCAGAGGTTGCAGTGAAGGCAACAGAATGAGGCTTTGTCTAAAAAAAAAAAAGAGAGAGAGAGTCAAGGCAGGCATTCCTAGGGACCAGGTAGAACCCAGCTGGAGAGGAAGATGACACATTCAACATGCTGTGGAGGAGGGAGAGTAGGTTTTATCCATGATCACGTGGAATAAATGCAAGGACAGACCCAAGTTTCCCACATGAAGCATTTCTCAATCCCATTTTCCTTGGCAAGAGTTCATCCCGTTACTCGGATCTTCCAATATAGACTAAGCTGTTGCCCTTGAAGGACTCTGTACTTTGCATTTTTTTTTTTTTTTTTTGAGACAGAGTCTCGCTCTGTCACCCAGGCTGGAGTGCAGTGGCGCCGTCTTGGCTCATTGCAACCTTCGCTTCCTGGGTTCAAGCGATTCTTTTGCCTCAGCCTCCCGAGCAGCTGGGATTACAGGCACCCGCCACTACACTCGGCTAATTTTTGTATTTTTAGTAGAGACGGGGTTTCACCATGTCCATCAGGATCACCTGACCTCAAGTGATCCACCTGCCTAAGCCTTGCAAAGTGCTGGGATTACAGGCGTGAGCCACCACGCCCGGCCTGCAAACTTTCAAGATGTTATTAGAGACAGGATTCCTCTCTGTCACCCAGTCTGGAGTGCAGTGGTACAATCATAGCTCACTGCAGCCTCCAACTGCTGAGCTTAAGCGATCCTCCCGCCTCAGCCTCTCAAGTGGCTAGGATTATATGGAGGAGCCACAGCCTGGTAAATTTCTAAGTAAACATATACTATTACACTCTTTACAAGGAGGAAGAGGGGGAGGGTGGGATGTTGAAGAGACAGGATGCAACTTATAGAGAGTAAGTGAATGAAGGGGAAATTCCGGCAAGGAATTGCTGACTTAAGGCTGACTTCACCTTTCAGGGTCCAGGAGGCTGGTTTCAGACCTATTGGGAGTCCCTCTGCATTAGCGAGAAAAACGGCAAGAAATGGGAGCACGCAGAAACCTCCAAGACTAGAGCCACTGGATGCCACCGACAGCACGCAGCTGGACCAGCACGGGGAAGGGCCTTCGTGGGTGGAGAGCTCGCTTGGGAGATAGTTGGAGATTTTCTTTCAGAAGAATCCCTGGCGGAGTCTGACCGGTTCTTTCACGCACAGCCCCTGGGGTGGGCACAGCAGCCACCCCTGCTGAAGGGACTGACGCCTCCGACCAGCAGCCCAGTCAAACGCCCTGTTCTGTGAGCAGCTAGCTGTGTTGGGGAGAGCGCGGTTCACATTCTTTTCCAACGGAGCCACTGACTGCTGAGCTGGGAGGGTGAAGGGGTGGCCTGCCCCTCCACACCTGTGGAGGTTTCTCGTTAGGTGGAACCAGAGACTTGAGAAAAGAAATGAGACACAGTGATCAAGTATACAGAAAGAAACAGTGGGCCCAGGGGACCGGCATTCAGCATACAGAGGACCCGAGCCGCACCGGTCTCTGAGTTCCCTCAGTATTTATGATCATTATCTTTACCCTCTGGGAAAAGGGGAAGTGGCAGGACAATAGGATCATAATAGGGAGAAGGTCAGCAGAATGACCTACGAATAAAGATCTCTGTTATACGAATAAGTTTAAGGAAAAAGTGCCTTGATATGCATATGCAGACATCTCCTTAAACCTTTTTAGTGCATAAAAAGCAACATTGCCGCTAGCAAGTTCCACCTTCCGCCCTAAGGCGGTTTTTGCCTATCTCAGTAAATAGAACATGCAATCGGGTTTTAGTCCACTGCCCAGGGACGGGCAGGAGACGGACGCCTTTCACTCAACTGCCCAGAGGCCTTCTTTCCTCTATATCCTCTTACACTAATCCTCCTCAGCACAGACCCTTCATGGGTGTCAGACTGGGGGACATCAGGTCTTTCCCTTCCCACCAGGCCATATTTCAGACTATCACATGGGGAGAAACCTCGGACAATACTTAGCTTTCCTAGACAGAGGTCCCTGTGACCTTCAGTGTATGTGTTCCTGGGTACTTGAGATTAAGAGAATGGTGATGACTTTTAACAAGCATGCTGCCTTCAGGCACTTGTTTAACAAAGCACATCCTGCACAGTCGCAAATCCGTTAAACCTTGAGTCACCACAGCAGGTCTCTCTCAAGGACGGGGTTGGGGGTAGGGTTACAGATTAACAGCACAGAACAAAATGGAGTCTCTTATGTCTACTTCTTTCTATATAGACCCAGTAACAGTCTGATCTCTCTTTTCCCCACAGGAGGGGGCGTGACAGAACCCAGTCATCCAAGGTCCCCCGACCCCTCCCCAGCTGGGACCTCGGGCTGCTCCTAGGCTGCGCTGGGTGGGTCAAGGAGTCGCCCCTGTGGGTCGCGACCCTCCCCCATGCCCTGCACAGGGGCCCTGTGTGGCCCGCCGAGCCGCCTAAAAGCGAGGAAGGATGCAGGGGCGGAGGGGGCTCGGGTTTGCAAGCCCAGCTCAGACACCCCAACAGGACCCCTCGCGCTGTTGGACGCGCCAGCCTCCCGACCCTCTGGCTCCTACGGGAAGTGACAAAAAGATCCTGCCAACCTGGCCTGAATGGCCCAGTTTGACACAGTTCAGGTTTTCAATGCATGAGACCCTGGTGTGGTCTAGGCGGAGGGATGAGAGGAGGAGACTCTGCTGGGGTAAGTAGGGGTGAGGTAAGGAGGGGATTCTTTTCCTGGGCGCAGGGACAAAGAACACAGGGGTAGCTGAGTGAGCAGGAGAGGCCCTAGGCTGGTTCCCCACCTTCTCAGGATCAGAGCCAATTACTTCCTGGTACTCTCTGCAGTCTCCTGGCGTTAAATAGCATCCCTTTGCTGGAGTCTCTGGATTCACATCCATAATCCCAGCCTCTCCTCCTCATCCCCTCAGGCTTACCATGGACTAACCTTGAAGGACACCACCAGAGCCCTGACCTCCGACCCACACACCTGCTAAATGGAAGGTGTTCTCCACATCAGTTCAAGGCAATGTCACCCTTCAGGATGTTCAGGCTCTAAACCTTGGAGTCCTCCTCCAGATTTCTCTCTCCTTCCTTCTCCTTTTTTCTCCCTTGCACTTGCGGTTCTCTTTTCCTTCGTAGCTTTGTAGCTCATTCCCCCTTCCACTTTCCACACCACCTTCTGGTCTGTTAATTAAATATTACCTGGTTTCCACTGACACCTTCCCTGCCTTCCCAATTTAAAATTACAATATCATCCTCCTCCTCTGCTTTTTTCTCCAAATTATATCCTCACCCAACCAATTATGTATTATTCTCATTAATCTTGCTTAATTAATTAGCAGACATTATTAATGCCTGTTTCCCCAGTCACCATCACTAGATTATGAACTCCTAAGGACTCCTTCCTTCCACCACTGTTGTACCTGCTTCAGCTAGAACCTGCTGGGCACATACAATGTGTTCCATAAATATTTGTTGAATGAAAGACTAGGCACAACTTAGGATTCACTCCCCGATGTGGCATCCATAAGCCCTGTATGCAGGTAAAATGTCAGTGGGTTGACTAAATATTGGAAGTGGAAAAAAATTCACCTCTTTGGTTTGCAGTTGTCTAGGACCTTTAGGACAATGGAAACCCAGGTTTCCTTAGAATTAAGCCAGTGCCCCCAGACTTGCCAGTTTACCATGCTTGTCTCACTGCTCCTCAGCATGGGTCACACATGTCCAACGAATTCAAACAAAATCTTGAGATGACACAAACCTTGCCCTTCATTCCCCATTTCTATCATACTCTACACAGAGTTTTGAACAGGCATTTTACAATCAACAATATATTCTTTACAATTTTGTTGGTTAGTATACATAACTCTACCTCACTGTTAAAAATTGCCTGTCTTTATATCCATTAAATGACACTTGCATATGCTCCAATTTTTCACTAATGATTTTGAGAGCATTCCGGGACACAGGTGTCTGGACCTTTCATAAGTAAACAGAATTCCTAGTAATGGAATTGTGTCTACAGTGTGGAAACACCATATAATATACCATCCTGGGTATTGTAAAAGTGAACCAACATTCTGTTAAATTTAGAGCAAGTTATAAAAACTATATGATACTTAATTCTGTGCTACATGTATAATGGTTTCTTGGAGTTTTAAAAATTTTTTTTTTTCTTAGAAGCGGTGTCTCACTCTCTTGCCCGGTCTGGAGTGCAGTGGCACAATCACAGATCACTGCAGTCTCAACCTCCTGGGCTCAAGTGATACTCCCACCTCACCTCCCAAGTAGCTGGGACTACAGGCATGTGCCACCATGTCCAGCTAACTTTTTTTTTTAAGAGACAGGGACCTCACTATGTTGCCCAGGTTAGTCTTGAACTCCTGGGCTCCAAGCAATCCCACCTCAGCCTCCCAAAGTGCTGGCACTACAGGCACGAGCCACTGTACCCTGCCTGCTGGTATATATAATGTACATTTTAAGAACTCTGTATAGATTCATTTATGTGTATGTTTAGAAAAAAATTCTGGAATGGGCTGGGCACAGTGGCTCACGCCTGTAATCCCAGCACTTTGGGAGGCCAAGGTGGGTGGATCACGAGGTCAGGAGTTCGAGACCAGCCTGACCAACTACTGGTGAAACCCCATCTCTACTAAAAAATACAAAAATTAGCCGGGTGTGGTGGTGCACACCTGTAATCCCAGCTACTTGGGAGGCTGGGGCAGAAGAATCACTTGAAGCTGGGAGGCAGAGGTTGCAATGAGCCAAGATCTTGCCATTGCACTCCAGCCTGGACAACAAAGCAAGACTCTGTCTCAAAAAAAAAAAAAAGAAAGAAAAAGAAAAAGAAAGAAAGAAAATAATTTTGGAATTAATCAAAATACAGTCACGCATCATTTAACAGGGATTCATTCTGAAAAATGCACTGTTAGGAGATTTCATAGTTGTGCAAACATTGTAGAGTGTACTTACACAAACCTAGATTGTATAGCCTACTATACACCCAAGCTATATGGTAAAAGCTTATTACCCCTAGGCTACAAACATGTATGGCATATTATTCTACTGAATCCTGTGGGCAACTGTAATACAATGGGTAGTACTGTACTTTTTAAAGGACTGGCAGTGCAATAGGTTTGTTTATACAAGCATCATGCCAAACACTTCATGTGTTGTGCTGTCACCATTCTGATGGTTACGACGCCACTAGGTTATAGGAATTTTTCTGTTCTATTATAGTCTGATGGGACCACTATTGTATATGAGGCCCATCATTGACTGAAATGTCATTATGTTTCATATATATATATAAACACGTATATATATATGAGATACTATTCAGCCTAAAAAGATGGAAATCTGGCCAGGCGCAATGGCTCACACCTGTAATCCCAGCGCTTTGGGAGGCCGAGTTGGGCCGATCACATGAGGTCAGGAGTTTGAGACCAGCCTGGTCGACATAGTGAAACCAAGTCTCTACTAAAAATATAAAAATCAGCTGGGTGTGATGGCGCACGCCTGTAATCCCAGCTACTCTGGAGGCTGAAGCACAAGAATTGCTTGAACCCAAGAAGCAGAAGTTGCAGTGAGTCAATATCGTGCCACTGCACTCCAGCCTGGGCAACAGAGTGAGACTCTGCCTCAAAAAAAATAAAAATAAAAAGATGGAAATCCTGTCATTTTCAATGACATGGATAAACTTGGAAGATATTAGGTTAAGTGAAATAAACCAGGCACAGAAAGAAAAATATCTCATGCTCTCACCTATATGTGGAATGTATAGAAGTTGAACTCATAGAGAATAAAATGGTGGTTACAAGAGATTTGGGTGGGGGGTTTCAGGAGCCGTTGGTGAAGAAACAACAGCTATTCCATGAAGGTTCCCATTGATAAATGTAGAAAGAATGAGAGAGAGAGAAAATCACCACCTGACTACAGTTATCATTGCCTCAGGCAAAATTTATCCCGATGATAAAATTCGTGGGTGATGGTTTAAGCAGAAACAAGATATTTGCATAGTCTGAAGTATCTCCTCCACAATATTAGTAATACAAATGAAAGAACCATGAGCTTTCAGTAAAGAACATAAGCAAGTGATTTCCTAGCCAAATGATCAAAATTAACATCACCTGTCCTGAAATACCATGCACTGAGAAGGGCACATGATCACATCATTTTGTAGCATCCTTCTCAATAATGTGTAGCTTCAGTCTAATCATGAGAAAACATCAGACAAACCCAAACTGAGATGCATTCTTTTTCTTTTTCTTTTTTTTTTTTTTTGAGACGGAGTCTGGCTCTGTTGCCCAGGCTGGAGTGCAGTGGTGGGATCTCCGCTCACTTCAAGCTCCGCCTCCGGGTTCATGCCATTCTCCTGCCTCAGCCTCCTGAGTAGCTGGGACTACAGGCGCCCGCCACCATGCCCGGCTAATTTTTTGTATTTTTAGTAGAGATGGGGTTTCACCGTGTTAGCCAGGATGGTCTTGAACTCCTGACCTCGTGATCCGCCCGCCTCGGCCTCCCACAGTCCTGGGATTACAGGCGTGAACCACCGCGCCCGGCCAAGATGCATTCCAGAAAATAACTGGCATTCTTCAGAAGTGTCAAGGTCATGAAAGACAGGATAGACTAAGAAACTGTGCAAGATGAGACAAGACCAAGGAGACAGGACAACTAAACATGATGTGAGATTGTGAATTGTATCCTAGAACAGAAAAACTAAATTCATGAAAAAAATGGTGGAATGCAAATAATTTCTTAGTTTTGAAAATTATTCTATGGGCCGGGCACGGTGGCTCACGCCTGTAATCCCAAAACTTTGGGAGGCCAAGGTGGGTGGATCACCTGAGGTCAAGAGCTTGAAACCAGCCTGGCCCCTTCTCTACTAAAAGTACGAAACTTAGCCAGGCGTGGTGGCAGGCGCCTGTAATCCCAGCTGCTCGGTAGACTGACACATGAGAATCACTTGAACCCGGGAGGCGGAGGTTGCAGTGAGCCAAGATCATGCCACTGCACGCCAGCCTAGGCGACAGAGCAACACTCTGTCTCAAAAAAAAGGAAAAAAAATTGTCCTACAGTTATGTAAGATGCTAACATAAGTAGAAGCTGGGTAACGGGTATATTGAAACACTATGATTTTTGAAATTCTTTTGAAAGTCTAAAATTATCTCAAAATTAAAAATGAAAACAGTAAAGGTACAATGTATAAAATATCCTGTCATACATTAAAATACATACATATACATGTAAAATATGCATATATCACATAAAATTTATTTGGGTAGAGCTGGTAGACTGAGAGCCATGAATGGGAGAGGATTTTCATGTTTTATTTTTATAAATATATGTAATAGAGGCAGAGTCTCACTATGTTTCCCAGGCTGGTCTTGAACTCCTGGGCTCCAGGGATCTCTCCCACCTTGGTCTCACAAAGTACTAGGATGACAGGCGTGAGCCACTGCACCAGCCACTTTTGTTCATACACCCTTTTATATCTATATCACATACACTGAACTTGCTACAATGACATATATTATGTATTTTAGAACAAAATTTAAGTAAAATCAAAGAAAAGGCTGGCAACATAATGACTGGATTGCTAGACTTAGCCTAATAATTGGCTCAGGTTTCACAGAACTGGACTGTGAAACAAGGTCCAGTTTCCTTTCTGTATGTATCAGTCACCAACATGGCTGGTCTGGGATGCTTTTTCTTTGGGGGTCTTAGAAAACTAGTAAAACCCAAAGAAGGTATCAAGATATTTCCTAGTAATATTTTTGCAATTCTGGGAAAATATATAACAAATTGCATCCCACTTCAGTATTAAAATAAGTATAGAGGCCAGACGCAGTGCCTCACACTTGTAATCCAAGCACTTTGGGAGGCCAAGGTGGGCGGATCACCTGAGGCAAGGAGTTCAAGACCAGCCTGGCCAATATGGTGAAACCTCATCTCTACTAAAAATACAAAAATTAGCTGGGCATGGTGGCAGACTCCTGTAATCTCAACTTCTCGGGAGGCTGAGGCACGAAAATCACTTGAACCTGGGAAGCAGAGGTTGCAGTGAGTCAAGATTGTGCTACTGCACTCCAGCCTGCCTGAGTGACAGAGCAAGACTCCATCTCAAAAATATATATATAATATAAAATAAAATAAGTATAGAGATAATAAAGAAACAAATTTGAATTCATAGAATCCGCATTTCTTGAACTGGTTTCAATGAAACTGTTATCTACTTTGTATTCACTACAATAACAAGGAGACAACACAGCATACAAGCCAAGATTCAAATCTCAACTTTTACATTCACTGGTTTGAGTGACTTTAGATAAGTTTCTTAGTTTCTCTGTGTCTGAATTTCTTTTTTTTTTGAGATGGAGTCTCGCTCTGCTGCCCAGGCTGGAGTGCAGTGGCCGGATCTCAGCTCACTGCAAGCTCCGCCTCCCGGGTTTACGCCATTCTCCTGCCTCAGCCTCCCGAGTAGCTGGGACTACAGGCGCCCGCCACCTCGCCCGGCTAGTTTTTTGTATTTTTTAGTAGAGACGGGGGTTTCACCGTGTTTGCCAGGATGGTCTCGATCTCCTGACCTCGTGATCCGCCCGTCTCGGCCTCCCAAAGTGCTGGGATTACAGGCTTGAGCCACCGCGCCCGGCCCATTGTGTCTGAATTTCAAGGCAGTAATCAGAGAACCAATCTCATGGACTTCTTTGAATATTGAAGAAGAGCGCACATCCAAAACAGAAAGGACCTGGCACTTGAGCAAGCCCTCAAAGGTTAACAAATACATTTTTAAGATATTCTAGCGCCAGGCGCGGTGGCTCAAGCCTGTAATCCCAGCACTTTGGGAGGCCGAGACGGGTGGATCACGAGGTCAGGAGATCGAGACCATCCTGGCTAACACGGTGAAACCCCGTCTCTACTAAAAAAATACAAAAAACTAGCCGGGCGCGGTGGCGGGCGCCTGTAGTCCCAGCTACCCGGAGGCTGAGGCAGGAGAATGGCGTAAACCCGGGAGGCAGAGCTTGCAGTGAGCTGAGATCCGGCCACTGCATTCCAGCCCGGGCGACAGCGCGGGACTCCGTCTCAAAAAAAAAAAAAAAAAGATATTCTAGCTACTTTTAAAAGTTTTTAGCATTTAAGAGAATATAATATATTGGATTTTTGATTTAATTATTTTTTTTTTTTCAGACATAGTCTCACTCTGTCACCCAGGCTGGAGTGCAGTGGCATGATCTTGGCTCACTGCAACCTCCACCTCCTGGGTTCAAGTGATTCTCCTGCCTCAGCCTCCCAAGTAGCTAGGATTACAGGAGCCCACCACCACACCCGGCTAATTTTTGTATTTTTAGTAGAGATGGGATTTACCATGTTGGCCAGGATGGTCTTGGACTCCTGACCTCAAGTGATCAGACTGCCTTACCCTTAGCCTCCCAAAGTGCTGGAATTACAGGTGTGAGCCACCACACCCAGCCAATTTAATTTGTGTGTGTGTGTGTGGTGTGTGTGTGTGTGTGTCTGTGTGACGGAGTCTCAGTCTTGTTGCCCAGGTTGGAGTGCAATAGCACCATCTTGACTCACTGCAACCTCTCTGCCTCCCAGGTTCAAGCAATTATCCTGCCTCAGCCTCCCAAGTAGCTGGGATTACAGACGCCCACCACCACATCTGGCTAATTTTTTTGTATTTTTAGCGGAGATGGGGTTTCACCATGTTGGCCAGGCTGATCTCGAACTCCACCTGACCTCAGGTGATCCGCCCACCTCAGCCTCCCAAAGTGCTGGGATTACAAGCATGAGCCACCGCACCCAGCCAATTTAATTAAAATTTACATGTTTCATTCAATATATCCTATTATTATTATTATTATTATTATTATTTTGAGATGGAGTCTCGCTCTGTTGCCCAAGCTAGAGTGCTATGGCATGGTCTCAGCTCACTGCAACCTCCACCTCCTGGGTTCAAGAGATTCTCCTGCCTCAGCCTCCCAAGTAGCTGAGATTACAGGCATGCACCTGCCACCACACCCAGCTAATTTTTTGTATTTTTAGTAGAGATGGGGTTTCACCACGTTGGCCAAACTGGTCTGGAACTCCTGACCTCGTGATCCACTTGCCTCGGCCTCCCAAAGCACTGGGATTATAGGTGTGAGCCACCATGCCTGGCCTCTGATTATTTTTAAATTGAGCAAATTATATTTTTAAGTCTGTAAGTTTTGGGTTATTAGTTATGAAAGTAGGTACATATGCACTCAGTGTTTTTATTGCAGAAATGTTAATTAGTATTGATAGATGAAGTAATCAGGGATCAGACAAGGTAGAAAGGAGTATTCTTTCTCTTCAACCAGAATGAATCTTTCCATACAGCTCCCTGAATCCTCACCCTTCCTGCCTCCTGCTCCTACTTATGCTCCTCCTTCTACCAGAAGCTTCTCCCCTCCGGCAGAGCTCTAAATCACAACCCCTCTGCTTTCACTGGGGCTTGGAGGCTGCTACTTCTAGACTCTCCCTCCCAGTGCATCAACCCTGTCCTCCCTCACCCAACGCCCTGAGTAATAAGCTCCCTCTTCCCCCAGCCTCTCTGTTTCCAGCTATTTCTTTGTTACCCATCTCAACAAAAATTGTCCAGGTTTTCCCATCCAGGAGCATCAGTTCTGCTTTCTAAAAACATCCACTAAACATATTCCACATGCATCCCATTTAAATTTTTCAACTCACTCCAACCTGGTTTCTAAGAATCTCACTCCTGCAACTGAACTGCTTATGCTAAAGGTAGCAGTGAGCCCTGTGGTTCACAAACCAAGGAGCTATTTTTTGCCCTCGTCTGTCTGGACTGCTGACAGAATTCCCCATAATAGATAATACCCTCCTTGTAGCTTGGGGTGGGGGTTGGTGCCCAGGGTGGTGGGGGTGTGAGTTGAAGACTCCTTTAGAAAATTTTCACTTAGCTGGGCGCAGTGGCTCACGCCTGTAATCTCAGCACTCTGGGAGGCCGAAGCGGGCGGATCACAAGGTCAAGAGATCAAGACCATCCTGGCCAACATGGTAAAACCCCGTCTCCACTAAAAAAAAACAAAAAATCAGCGGGGCGTGGTGGCGCATGCCTGTAAGTCCCAGCTACTCGGGAGGCTGAGGCAGGAGAATCGCTTGAACCCAGGAGGTAGAGGTTGCAGTGAGTTGAGGTTGCACCACTGCACTCCAACCTGGGTGACAGAGCAAGACTTCATCTCAAAAAAAAAAAAAAGAGGCCGGGCGCGGTGGCTCAAGCCTGTAATCCCAGCACTTTGGGAGGCTGAGACGGGCGGATCACGAGGTCAGGAGATCGAGACCATCCTGGCTAACACGGGGAAACCCCGTCTCTACTAAAAACTACAAAAAACTAGCCGGGCGAGGTGGCGGGCGCCTGTAGTCCCAGCTACTCGGGAGGCTGAGGCAGGAGAATGGCGTAAACCCGGGAAGCAGAGCTTGCAGTGAGTTGAGATCCGGCCACTGCACTCCAGCCTGGGGGACAGAGCGAGACTCCGTCTCAAAAAAAAAAAAAAAAGAAAGAAAGAAAAGAAAATTTTCACTTGAACCTCCAAACACTGTGAGAAGACACAATTACCTTTTGAAAATGTTTTTCCTTTTACCTTGTAAAGAACACTGATCAACACTAAACCAATGTAAATTATTTATTATATCACCATTAGAACGGCCGGACAAGGTGGCTCATGCCTGTAATCCCAGCACTTTGGGAGGCCGAGGTGAGTGGATCATGAGGTCAGGAGTTCAAGACCAGCCTGGCCAAGATGGTGAAACCCTATCTCTATTAAAAATACAAAAATTAGCCGAGAGTGATGCCGGGCGCGATGCCGGGTGCCTGTAATCCCAGCTACTCGGGAGGGTGAGGCAGAGAATTGCTTGAACCCAGGAGGTAGAGGTTGCAGTGAGTTGAGATCCGGCCACTGCACTCCAGCCTGGCGACAGAGCAAGACTCCCTCAAAATAAATAAATAAATAAATAAAACCATTAGAGCATTATTTAAAAGCTGGAGTTTGCAGTTACTTAAACCATTACAGATTTAAGAACACTTGCCCACACACATCCATTTCCCTGTCCCCATCTCTCATAGCACAAACAGAACTGGGGTCTGGGCCTCTCGATCCCCAGGCCAACAGGCTTTCCACAAGCAATGCCATCCCTGCCTGAGATTCCCTCAGGCCCCAGCCTTAAACGGAATGCCCAGAGGCCCACAAAGAACTGTGCAACCACCTGGCTCCTGCTGTGGCTAAAAAGAGAGCAGCTGATCAGGTGCATGCCTTTTGGAGCTGACCCTAGAGCTGTGATTTTCAACAGCATGCATCCACATCGCCTGGAGGTCTTCTCCACACGAGTTTCTGTGCCTCACCCACAGAGTTTCTGATTCTGTGGATGTGGGGTGGGTGACAGAGTTTTTGTTGTTGTTTGTTTGTTTGTTTTTGAGACAGAGTCTTACTCTGTCGCCCAGGCTGGAGTGCAATAATGGAGCAATCCCTGCTCACTGCAATCTCCACCTCCTGGGCTCAAGTGATTCTCCTGCCTCAGCCTCCCAAGCAGCTCAGCTTTTTTTTTTTTTTTTTTGAGACGGAGTCTGGCTCTGTCACCCAGGCTGGAGAGCAGTGGCGGATCTCGGCTCACTGCAACCTCCACCTCCCAGGATTAAGCGATTCTCCTGCCTCCGCCTCCCTAGTAGCTGGGATTACAGGCGTGCGCGCCAGGCTAATTTTTGTATTTTTAGTAGAGACGGGTTCCACCATGTTGGCCAGGCTGGTCTCAAACTCCTGATCTCAAGTGATCCGCCCGCCTCGGCCTCCCAAAGTGCTGGGATTACAGGCGTGAGCCAACGCGCCTGGCAGTTTGTGTTTTTAAGGAGTTCTCAGGTGATGCTGATTCTGCTGATCGCGGGACTCCGCTTTGAGATCAGCTCTCCTAGAGTATCTAAGCGACCGGGCAGACCCGCAAAAGAGATTTAGTGGAAGATGGTCCCCTAGAGGAGCTGCCCTGGGATTCCCGGGACTTCTAAACCTACAGTTCACAAATGTCCTAGATTTTCAGCCTTTGGTTGCTTCTAGCCACAATCTTCCTTTCCAACCACATCTTGCTCTTTCTACTCACAAACCAGGAGGCACACCCAGGGTTTTTTTTAACTTGGTGATTTACAGAACTGTCCTAGGCCTTCAGACTAAGGAGCTGGAGTGATCCTGAAAGATCCCGGAAGCGAAACTCATCTTTCCGGGCACCTGGGTGAAGGAAGGTTTCCCTACCAGGGCCCCTGAAGACACTCACCTCGATTTCTGCGGATCCGAGGCTGGAAAGACACTGTCGCGATCAGGTGCATCGCAAGAGTCTGGAGAAAGGGCCATCCATAAATGAAGATCAGGACTCGCATTCTGAGACCGTTCCAATCACAAATAAGACTCGGAACAGCCTCTGGAAGGCCGACAGCATTTTGCGATTCTCGCCTGGGAAAGGAAGGGCGCGCTAAGGCACGAGTAGTACAGCTCCTCCCAGCACCGCAGGGCCCGCCCGCGGGAGGGGACCAGACACCACCGGTGAAGCGAGGTTTAGGACGCGAAGGAAAGGGCCACTTCGGGTCGGGGTCAACCCAGACTGGACCAATGCACAGTCTAGGTGGATTAACGCTCCACCGCGAGAAGTGGGCATGGGACCACACGCGGCTGGCAAGACCTCCCAGGGCTCAAGCTCCGGGCTCGGTCAGCAAACAACGGCGATAACATCCACGACTCGACGTAAACCATCTTTGGGCCCTGATCGTTCTCCAATAACCGACTGGAACTGAGGACGTGACCAAACGACAAGAACCAGCGGAGAGGACCCAGAGAACGGAGCAGCATCCCGCAGCCCGCCTCCAGGAAAGCCCGAGGCACTGGAGCAGAAGGGTCTTGGCTCTGCGACCTAATTACACCGCCTCTTTACACCGTCCTACCCGCCTCTTCCGCGGCTCGCTCCTCCGACCCGCACCCGAAGGTGCTGTCCCGCCCACGGACTCGCTCGCCCTCCGTTTCTTCTATCCTTTAGACGACTTTTTACCTTTCAGGGATGCTCTCCGTCACCGCCCCTGTCATTTGGTTGCCCTCGCTGCAGTACAAGGGCCTAGAACACTACCCAGGGCTGCCAGGCCGGCGTTTTCCAGGGGCTCTAGCAGACGGCGCGTCTAGCGGACGGTTTCTGGTGCTGGTGCCAGAAACGCCGGGGCTGGGGGCTCACCGGCTGCCAAGTAGAGGGCGTCGAAACTGGGGCTGGGGTGTGGGCGGCGGAAAAGGGAACCCCCGCCTCCTCTGAGGAAGCCACGATCCATCCTCAAAGCCCCGGTGCTCCCGGGCCGCCTCTCCCTGCCTCCGGCTCCGCGCTTCCCCGCCCTTCTGGGGAACCTGCGAGCAGGCACTGGGCCCGGCGGCGCAACTCAGACCCTTGTGGGCTGTGCAGCTTCAGCTGGCTGTCGGCGTAGCTCGTGAACCCCTACGAGAAAACTGAGACTCCCGAACAGAAATGGCCTAAGGACTGGGCAAGAAATATACAAAATAAGCCTGGAGCACATTATAGTGCCAGAAAATAAAGTGCCCCCCCCAAAAAGGATGGGGTGGCTAGGTACGGTGACTCATGCCTATAATCCCAGCACTTTGGGCGGCCAAGGCGGGTGGGTCACTTGAGGCCAGGAGTTCAAGACCAACCTGGCCATCATGATGAAATCTCATCTCTACTAAAAATACAAAAATTAGCCAGGCATGGTGGTCCACGCCTGTAACTCTAGCTACTCTGGAGGCTGAGGCAGGAGAATCACTTGGACACGGAGGCGGAGGCTGCAGTGAGCCAAGATTGTGCCCTTGCACTCCAGTCTGGGCAGCAGAGCAATACTCTGTCTCAAAAAAAAAAAAAACGAAAGAGTGATGGGGGTATGTCAAAGGAACAAAAGAAGCAGCTGAAAAAGCTCTCAATAGCCAAAACTGGAATAATTTTTTTTTTTTTTTTTGAGACGGAGTCTCACTCTGTCAACCAGGCTGGAGTGCAGTGGTGTGATCTCGGCTCACTGCAACCTCCACCTCCCAGGTTCAAGCGATTCTCCTGCCTCGGCCTCCTGAATAGCTGGGACTACAGGTGCCCGCCACCATGCCCAGCTAGTTTTTGTAGTTTTAGTAGACAGGGTTTTGCCATGTTGGCCAGGCTGGTCTCGAACTCCTGACTTTGGGATCCTCCTGCCTCAGCCTCCCAAAGTGCTGGGATTACAGGCGTGAGCCACCATGCCGAGCCTGAAATAATTTAAAAAATAAAGTATTGGATTATACCAAAAATGTAAAATGAATATCAACGATCTGAGAATGAAGGTGCATTTTAAAAAAAGAATATCCAGGGCTGGGCGCGGTGGCTCAAGCCTGTAATCCCAGCACTTTGGGAGGCCGAGGCGGGCGGATCACGAGGTCAGGAGATCGAGACCATCCTGGCTAACACGGTGAAACCCCGTCTCTACTAAAAAATACAAAAAACTAGCCGGGCGAGGTGGCGGGCGCCTGTAGTCCCAGCTACTCGGGAGGCTGAGGCAGGAGAATGGCCTAAACCCGGGCGCGGAGCTTGCAGTGAGCTGAGATCCGGCCACTGCACTCCAGCCTGGGCGACGGAGCCAGACTCTGTCTCAAAATAATGATAATAATAATAATAATATCCACGAGTTCATATCAGTATAAATAAATCCATAAATTAATATATGAAGAAAAGATGAATCTCCTGTGCAGAAAAATTTTAAATAAATCATGTAGATACTTCATCCTAAGAGAGGAAGAGCATAACTCACTCCTTAATTGTAGGCTGTGCCTGCTGATTTTCTTCAGAAGAGTACAGAAAGAAGAAGGGGTGGGGAAGAGTAACTTTACAGTGGAGAATCCTGACAAACGCTACTTTAGCCAGGTGATCAATGTGAACAGTCATACAACATGCTGATAGTGTGTACCCTTGATATGATGTGATGAAAACGGTACTTTAGGCCTGGCGCAGTGACTCACACCTGTAATCTTGGCACTTTGCAAAACCTGAGACGGGCAGATTGCTTGAGGCCAGGAGTTTGAGACCAACCTGGCCAACATGGTAAAACCATATCTACCAAAAATACAAAAATTAGCCCAGCATGGTGCTGCACACCTGTAGTACCAGCTACTCAGGATGCTGAAGCACAAGAATCGCTTGAACCCAGGAGGTGAAGGTTGCAGTGAGCAAGATCATGCCACTGCACTCCAGCCTGGGTGACACAGCAAGACTGTTTCAAAAAAATAAAAACAGTACTTTATCTCTGTGATCTTCCTCTCCAAAAATCTAAAATCTGAGCCTATTCATAAGAAAATAATCAGGCTGGGCCTGGTGGCTCACGCCTGTAATCCCAGCACTTTGGGAGGCCGAGGCAGGTGGATCACCTGAGGTCAGAAGTTTGAGGTCAGCCTGGCCAACATGGTGAAACCCCATCTCTACTAAAAATACCAAAAATTAGCCAGGCTAAGTGGCGGGTGCCTGTAATCCCCGCTACTCAGGAGGCTGAGACAGGAGAATCGCTTGAACCCAGGAGGCAGAAGTTGCAGTGAGCCGAGATAGCGCCATTGCGCTCCAGGGTGATCAACAAGAGCGAAACTCCATCTCAAAAAAAAAAAAAAAAAAGAAAGAAAAGAAAAAGAAAAAGAAAAAAAATCAAACAAATTCCAATAGAAGGGCATCCTAAAACGTACCTAACCAGTAGTCTTCAAAACTGCCAAGGTCATTAAAGACAAAGAATGAGAAAATGTCATAGGCAAGAAGAGCCTAAGGAGAAAAATGACGATTTAAAGTGGTAATCTGAATGGGATCTTGAAACAGAAAAAAAAGACATTAGGTAAAAATGTAGAAGGCCGGGCGCGGTGGCTCAAGCCTGTAATCCCAGCACTTTGGGAGGCCGAGACGGGCGGATCACGAGGTCAGGAGATCGAGACCATCCTGGCTAACATGGTGAAACCCCGTCTCTACTAAAAAAAAAAAAAACAAAAAACTAGCCGGGCGACGTGGCGGGCGCCTGTAGTCCCAGCTGCTTGGGAGGCTGAGGCAGGAGAATGGCGTAAACCCAGGAGGCGGAGCTTGCAGTGAGCTGAGACCCGGCCACTGCACTCCAGCCTGGGCGGCAGAGCGAGACTCCGTCTCAAAAAAAAAAAAAAAAAAAAAAAAATGTAGAAAATCCGAGTAAGTATGGGCTGGGTGTGGTGGCTCACGTTTGTAATCCCAGCACTCTGGGAGTCTGAGGCAGGCAGATCACCTGAGGTTGGGAGTTAAAGACCAGCCTGACCAACATGGAGAAAGCTGGTCTCTACTGAAAATACAAAAATTAGCCGGGCATGGTGGCACATGCCTGTAATCCCAGCTACTCGGGAGGCTGAGGCAGGAGAATCGCTTGAACCTGGAAGCCAGAGGTTGCAGTGAGCTGAGATCGCACCATTGCACTCCAGCCTGGGCAACAAGAGCAAAACTCCATCTCAAAAAAAAAAAGAAAAGAAAAAAAGAAAATCTGAGTAAGTATGAACTTTATCACTATTGGTTATTAATTATAAGAAATGTATTTGTTAACTATGTATATGATACACTTAATAATATGGAATGTTATTAGGCCGGGCTTGGTGGCTCACCCCTGTAATCCCAGCACTTTGGGAGGCTGAGGTGGGCGAATCATGAGGTCAGGAGTTCAAGACCAGCCTGGCCAACATAGTGAAACCCCGTCTGTACTAAAAATACAAAAATTAGCCAGGTGTGGTGGCATGCGCCTGTAGTCCCAGCTACTCAGGAGGCTGAGGTAGGAGAATCGCTTGAACCAGGGAGGTAGAGGTTGTAGTGAGTGGAGATCACGCCACTGCACTAAGCGACAAAAAAATAAATAAATAAAATGAGATGTTATTAACAGGGGAAACTGGAATTATGTAGTGTGGAATGGTACTGTCTGTTCAATTTTTCTGTAAATTTAAAACTTCTAAGTGAAGTGTGTGGTCTGGGGATGAAATTGGGCCCAGGGACCGCTGCGTCCTCCTTTCCCCATCCTTACCCCTCCTTCCCAATAACCTCTGAAGCACTAGGTCCCATAGGCCAGGCTGACCCCTGCGCCCCTGGTGTCTGCAGACTGCTGTCTCAGGTTCCTAACCAGCCCAGGGGGTCAAGGAACAGCCTGGGCACGTGGTATGAGATCAAGCCCCAGATGCACAACATCCACCTGTGCAAAGACAAACATGGCAAGACTGGGCTGCAGCTGCAGACCACCAACAAAGGGCTCTTTGTGCAGGTGGTCCAGGCCAACACCACTGCATCCCTCATGCTGCTGTGCTTTGGGAACCAAATCCTACAGATTGATGGGCATGACTGTGCCAAGTGGAACATGGGAAAAGCCCATCTGGCAGAGATGAGAGGGAATTGGCCAAGAAGATTGTTATGGTTATTCAGGACAGGACAGTCCAGTGGAATGTCACCATGCACAAGGACATCACAGGCCATAGTGGCTTCATCATCAAGAAGGGAAAGGTCTTCCCTGTGGTCAAAGGGAGCTCTGTGGTCCTCATGGACTCTTCACCAACCATGTGTGCCAGGTTCAAGAACATTTAACAAGCACTATGCAGAATGTCATTGGGCTGAAAGAGATCTCAGAGATTCTGGCCACAGCCAGGAACACTGTCACCCTGACCATCATCCCCACTGTGATCTATGAGCACATAGTCAAAAAGTTCTCCCCGACCCATCATCACCACATCATGGACCACTTCATCCCAGATGCCTGAAGCCACAGGAGGGCAGCTCAGGCCCTCCCACCCTCCTGCAGGAAAGGCCAGCCACTCTCCAATGTCAGATTGCAGCCTGCCTGCTGCCCCGGGAAAAGGCTTTGTTGAGGGGATATATTCCAGATGGGTGGACTATGGTGTGAGTCTGTCATTTGTACACACAGGACTCCTTAAAGCCTCAGACTCCCAGCTGGGCTGAGGCTTGGGCAGGGCCCACAGGCAACTGATTCTCTATGCTGGTTTAGTTTTTTGTTGTTTTTTTTTTTAGAGACAGTCTTGCTCTGTCACCCAAACTTCAGTGCAGTGGTAGGATCATAGCTCACTGCAGCCTTTCATTTCAGGGCTCAAGCAGTCCTCCCAAGTAGCTGGGATTATAGGTACATGCTATAACACTGTGCTTTTTTTTTTCTTTTTTTTTTGTAGTTTTAGTTTTTGTAGAAATAGGGTCCCACTATGTTGCCCAGGCTGGTCTCAAACTCCTGGACTCGAGCAATCCTCCCACCTCAGCCTCCCACAGTGCTGGGATTACAGGCATGAGCCACCATGCTCACACTTGACCTTCTGTGCTGGCTTAACTGCTGGGCATGGAAGCAGGCTGGCTAAACACTTAAATGTGCAACTGAATCCCTTTTAAGATTTTGCCTCTACCAAGAAAACAGTTACATATTTTAAAAGAAGGAAACTACATTCTGAGAACTTTTTATTTGCCTTTATTTGCTCTTTGTCAGACTGTAATAGTTATAACCTTTTACAGTCTTTTGAATAAAGATTTTATTGTAAACAAACTTAAAAAGAACTTCTAAAACCTAAAATCTATTAATAAAAACTGAATAATTATAAAATACTTACAAATGAAATTATGTGGGCCAGATGCAGTGGCTCATGCCTATAATCCCAGCACTTTGGGTGGCAAAGATAGGAGGATTACTTGAGCCCAGGAGTTCGGGACCAGCCTGGGCAACATAGGGAGACCCTCATCTCTATAAAAACAATAATAATTATTATTTTAATTTTTAAAAAATGATGTGATGTCTAGACTTTGCTTCAATCTGGATATGGGAAATATTATAAAAACAAGATTATTGATAATAGGTGAAGCTAGACAATAGGTAAATTAAGTTCATTACACTGGTCCCTCTATCTTTGTTTGAAATATTCTGTTATAAGGCCGGGCACGGTGGCTCAAGCCTGTAATCCCAGCACTTTGGGAGGCCGAGACGGGCGGATCACGAGGTCAGGAGATCGAGACCATCCTGGCTAACACGGTGAAACCCCGTCTCTACTAAAAAAAATACAAAAAATTAGCCGGGCGAGGTGGCGGGCGCCTGTAGTCCCAGCTACTCGGAGGCTGAGGCGAGAGAATGGCGTAAACCCGGGAGGCGGAGCTTGCAGTGAGCTGAGATCTGGCCACTGCACTCCAGCCTGGGCGACAGAGCGAGACTCTGTCTCAAAAAAAAAATAAAAAAATGAAATATTCTGTTATAGAAAGTTAAAAAAATAATTAATTTTTTCAAAAAAAAGAATGAGTTCAAATTCTATACCCAGATATGGAAAGGAAAAAAGTTTGAAAGTAGGTTAAGAAGGGGTATTTTACTTGCCATCTTATATCCTTCTGTACCGTGTGTGTATTAAAAAATACAGCATTAAGCCTGGGCACCGTGGCTCATGCCTATAATCCAAGCACTTTGGGAGGCCGAGGTGGGTGGATTACCTGAGATCAGGAGTTTGAGGCCAGCCTGCCCAACATGATGAAATCCCATCTCTACTGAAAATACAAAAAATTAGCCAGGCATGGTAGTGGTAACCTGTAATCCCACTTACCCAGGAGGTTGAGGCAGGAGAATTGCTTGAACTGGGAGGCAGAGGTTGCAGTAAGCCAAGATCGTGCCACTGCACTCCAGCCTGGGTGACAAAGTAAGACTTCATCTCAAAAAAAAAAAAAAAAGAAATCTTGGAGTGCATTTTACTAACAGAAAAAGCTCAACAGATATGCATTTAACAGAGAATAAAACTGCAAAACTTCCCAGGGTCATAAAGATGCCAGATAGGTTAGACGCAGTGGCTCATGCCTGTAATCCCAGCACTTTGGGAGGCTGAGGTGGGCAGATCCCCTGAGGTCAGGAGTTCGAGACCAGCCTGGCCAACATGATGAAAATCCGTCTCTACTAAAAATACAAAAATTAGCCGAGCGTGGTGGTGGGCAGCTGTAATCCCAGCTACTCGGGATGCTGAGGCAAGAGAATTGCTTGAACCCGGGAGGCAGAGGTTGCAGTGAGCCAAGATAGTGCCATTGCACTCCAGCCTGGACAACAAGAGTGAAACTCCATCAAAAAAAGAAAAAAAAAAGTGCCAGGTAAATTTAGGTTTTTTTTTTTTATCATTGCTAGTTGTTAATGATATTGTTCTCTTCTTGCTTCACCTTTGTCTGCAATTACTCAAACTGCTGTGATAGCTGCTCCTCTTCTACAGAGCTGGGGTTCTACATGACTGGGGTTCAGTGTGCCAGGAAGCCCTTGGACCAATCAGACTCAGCAAGCTGACTCATGGCTGTTCTTCCTATACATGAGAAAAATGTGACAATTCTTCCTATATATGAGAATAATAATTTGATAAATGACAACTAGGAGAGCATGGCACTCAAGTATTGAGCCATTCTCTTCTAAAAAAGAACTTCTATAGCTTACAATCCACAGGGTAGAGGGTAGGAGAAATGAGGAAATTAAATGTTCTTCAAAATCTTTATCTTCTGGCCAGGCGCAATGGCTCACACCTGTAATCCCAGCACTTTGGGAGGCTGAGGCGGGCTAATCACGAGGTCAGGAGTTCAAGACCAGCCTGACCAACATGGTAAAACCCTGTCTCTACTAAAAATACAAAAATTAGCAGGGCACGGTGGTGCACACCTGTAATCCCAGCTACTCAGGAGGCTGAGGCAGGAGAATCACTTGAGCCCGGGAGGCAGAGGTTGCAGTGAGCCAAGTTCATGCCTCTGCACTCTAGCCTGGGTGACAGAGCAAGACTCCATCTCCAAAAAAAAATACAAACAAACTTTATCTTGTTCTATGTCATTATGCTACTGACCGCTTTATCATGTTTTATTGAAGCATGAAGAAAAGCAGTATATTAATGCCCTGAACAAGAGATAACTTGTTATCACTAGCTCAGGTATGAAAAAGGGAAGCAATCTGCTCATCCTCAAAAGACCTACGACCAGGCTATGTCCTTAAAACATGATCATCAGCCAGCCTCTCTTTCTACAGAGCTACCTCTCCAAAGAAGGGACAGGGTCTTCAACTTTTTAAGTTCTCAAACAATTCAAATTAATTTTTTTTTTTTTTTGAGGCGGAGTCTCGCTCTGTCGCCCGGGCTGGAGTGCAGTGGCCGGATCTCAGCTCACTGCAAGCTCCGCCTCCCGGGTTTATGCCATTCTCCTGCCTCAGCCTCCCGAGTAGCTGGGGCTACAGGCGCCCGCCACCTCGCCCGGCTAGTTTTTTGTATTTTTTAGTAGAGACGGGGTTTCACCGTATTAGCCAGGATGGTCTCGATCTCCTGACCTCGTGATCCGCCCGTCTCGGCCTCCCAAAGTGCTGGGATTACAGGCTTGAGCCACCGCGCCCGGCCTAAACTTCTAATCTTATGCTCATTGCAGTTTTAAAAGTTGCAATCAGCCAAGCGTGGTAGTTCACACTTGTAATCCCAGCACTTTGGGAAGCCGACGCAGGCAGATCACTTGAGGTCAGGAGTTCGAGATCAGCCTGGCCAACATGGTAAAACCCTGTCTCTACTAAAAATACAAAAATTAGCTGGATGTGGTGGCACATGCCACCACATCCAGCTATTCGGGAGGCTGAGGTGGGAGAATCACTTGAACCCGGGAAGCAGATGTTGTAATGAACCGAGATCAAGCCATTGCTCTCCAGCCTGGATGACAGGGGGAGACTCCATCTCAAAACAAAATAATTTAAAACAAAACAAAGTAAGGATGCAATCAATCAGTTTAGCCCTGGTAAAGAAAATGAAGTGTTCTTGACTTTGGCTACAAAGTACCTTAAAGGATCTTAGACCAACTGCAGAAGGAGGTTGACTGTACCCAGACTCCCACAGTTAATGAGGTTTGTTCTCATGTAAATGATGGTTATTATGCTGAAAGATGATTGGTAAATGAACTTGGAAGTTCTTCCTTTTTCTCTTTTCCTTTTATGTATTTGATGATCTCTGGAGGAATTTATGGTGAAGACTGCTCTGAAAAACTGTCCTAAAAATTCTAAGACAAAGGCTTCTTTGCCTCCTAAATAAGACACTGAAAAATAGCAAGCTTAAGAATCACCATAAATAAGATTCTAGCTCTACCTAGTGGCCAACAATGGGATTAACCCCCTGAAATGAGGAATTTTACCAAATTTGCAAAAATGTGAGGAATCTTAACAGAAAATAGGGAGGTGGGGCCCCCCAAATGTTAAGTTAAAAGGACAGGCACTAGGTTAAAATATGTATGGTTGCTCTCTTCCCAGCGCAGTTGCAGCCCTCAGCCCACTCAGGATAATGACAACACCCGAGGTACTGAACTTGGAAAAAAAACTGTATGAGGCCGGGCATGGTGCCTCACACCTGTAATCCCAGCACTTTGGGAGGCCAAGGCAGGTGGATCACCTGAGATCAGGAGTTCAAGACCAGCCTGGCCAACATGGCGAAACCCTGTCTCTACTAAAAATACAAAAATTAGCCGGGCATGGTGGCAGACGCCTGTAATTCCAGCTACTCAGGAGGCTGAGGCAGGAGAATCACTTGAACCTGAAAGGTGAAGGTTTCAGTGAGCCAAGATCATGCCCTTGCACTCCAGCCTACACAACAAGAGCAAAACTCTGTCTCAAAAAAATAAATAAATAAAAATTAGCTGGGCATGATGGCGGGCACCTGTAGTCCCAGCTACTCAGGAGGCTAAGACAGGAGAATCACTGGAACCCGGGAGGCAGAAGTTGCAGTGAGCAGAGATTGTGGCATTGCACTCCAGCCTGGGCGACAAGAGCAAGACTCCCTCTCAAAACAAAACAAAAACTGTATGAAGGTAAAACAAAAGAAGTCTACGGATTGTTAGATGGTTCAGGAAAAGTCCTCCTGCAGTCCAGGGATCCAATTACAGTGGGAAATGCAGCTAGAAAGAATCACCTGGAAGGGTAGTTTTCAGTTGTTACAGGAAGCAGGTATTAAAACTGCTTTCACCAGAAAATATGGGGAGACAGCTTTCATTGCACCCCAGCGTGAAGTGGTTCCAATTGAATGGGTTTGCAGAATAGCAACCTGTTCATTTCTCAAAAGAAATAAATCCCAGTGTCAAGGAAGGATATAAGTTTTATCCATCTAAAGTGGAGATGTTTTCCAAGGACGATGGCAATGATGACCCACGGTGATCCGAGGAACAGTTGACTGCTGCAACATTTCGCTTTGTTGGACTTGTTATAGGCCAAACTGAAGGGTATATCATGAGTCATGCTACACAGATTATTGAAATACTGGAGAAATCCTGGTTACCCCAGAACAGTACATTAGTTGATATGAAGATTGAATTTGGTGTTGATATAACCACCAAAGAAATTGTTCTTGGTGATGATTCCTGGAGACTCTGGCCATTATGAGATTGAAGCCAACAGAAAGATAATCTTATTGGGAGCTCAAAGAAGTAACTCCTGAAGGGCTCCAAACGGTAAAGAAAAGCTTTGAGGCTGGGCATGGTGGCTGACACCTATAATCCCAGCACTTTGGGAGGCCGAGGCGGGCGGATCACCCGAGGTCAGGAGCTCGAGAGCAGCCTGGCCAACATGGTGAACCCTGTCTCTACTAAAAATACAAAAATTAGTCGGGCATGGTGGTACATGCCTGTAGTCCCAGCCACTCGGGAGGCTGAGGCAGGAGAATTGCTTGAACCCGGGAGGCAGAGCTTACAGTGAGCCGAGATCACACCACTGCACTCCAGCCTGGTTGACAGAGGGAGACTCCATCTCAAAAAAAAAAAAAAAAACAACAACAACAAAGAAAGAAAAGCTTTGAGTGGGTTGCAGAGAGAGTCAAGTTGCTTTTGAAATCAGAAAGTTAGTGCAGGGTTGTAATATTGATGAGCTCTACTTCTGTTCTTGGTCACTGTGAAAACACCAGACCTGTGGAAATGTTGGCACTCCATGTGAACTTTGAGTAACATCCACACATAGAGGACCAAATGAAACCCTGAAGATTAAAGCTGTGTGTCAAGGGAATGGCATTGCTATTGTACTTGTGGCAGTGGCAGTGGCAGGCAGAAGCAATGGTTTGGGACCAGTGATGTCTGGGAATACTGCATATCCAGTTATCAGCTATCCTCCCCTCAAACCAGACTGGGGAGCTCAGGATGTGTGGTCTTCTCTTTGAGCACCCAGTGGTCTCAGCTGTTCAACCATCCTTTCTCCAGAAGGATTAGCTCAGTTTGCTGCTCAGTATTTGGATTAAACAACCATTTGGTATGGGGCAAACTGCAAGCAGACATTTTGAACACATGGATTTCCTTGAAGCTGGCTGACAAGAAAATCAGATAATGTAATTTATAAGAAAGAACATCACTGCATTTTTTAGGGGGAAAATATACATTTCTAATTTAGCTGCAGGAAAATCAAGATGAAAAGGTGATGGCCGGGCGCGGTGGCTCAAGCCTGTAATCCCAGCACTTTGGGAGGCCGAGACGGGCGGATCACGAGGTCAGGAGATCGAGACCATCCTGGCTAACACGGTGAAACCCCGTCTCTACTAAAAATACAAAAACTAGCGGGTGAGGTGGTGGGCGCCTGTAGTCCCAGCTACTCGGGAGGCTGAGGCAGGAGAATGGCGTGAACCCGGGAGGCGGAGCTTGCAGTGAGCTGAGATCCGGCCACTGCACTCCAGCCTGGGCGACAGAGCGAGACTCCGTCTCAAAAAAAAAAAAAAAATGAAAAGGTGATTTTAAATTAGAGAACACAAGTAAAATGTATTAGTGAACAAATGCTTCTCTAGATCCATATTAATAAATATGACCACCTAACCCGTCCTTTCTTGAGCTAGACACCAACATTTTTCAGCCAGCCTTTATCAATTCCTCTGATTTTACCCATTTTTCTTAAGTATTGGTGGTCTCTAGTAGTGACTTTCTTCCTTAATACTGATTGGATGATCTTAACTCTCTCAGCTAAAACTGACTCCCAGCTATGTGCCTCTAGACTTGGGTTTCTTTTTTGATTTTTGGTGGTGTGTGTGTGTTTGTTTGTTTGTTTGTTTGTTTGTCTGGAGTCAGGATCTCACTGTCGCCCGGGCTGGAGTGCAGTGGCATAATTCTGGCTCACTGTTGCCTCCTGCTCCTGGGCTCAAGCAGTTCTCCCACCTTAGCCTCCCAAAATGCTGAGATTACAGGAGTGAGCCACTGCGCCTGGCTAGACTCTTACTTTCAACTGTCCATTTCTCCCTGAACATCGCATGGCCATTCCCATGAAAACCAGAATGCTCCCAATTTTATTAATCTTCCATCTAGCCTGTAACTCTTGGTATACTCACTGTTTCAAGTCAGAAGCTTGATTTCATCCTTGATGTTTTTCTCTGACCTTTCACATCTCACTCATCACCAAGTCATATTGTTTTTAATTTCTGATTATCCCTTGAATTTACCCTCTCTTCTCATCCTCTGTACAAAAGCCTCAAGTGAGGATCAAATTCAACATTACCCTGATCTATACCAGTCTCCATTCTCAATCCAGCCTTTTCCAAGTTGATCGCCCAAGGACTTCTAACATAATACACTCTTACCTATTTTGCACCACAGACATCTTTGAAAATATATATGCTGTTGACCCTCTCTGGAGAAAATTGCACACATAAAATTCACCAACAGATTTCATTGGTTCTCGGGTTCTCCTGAAGCCAATCCATGGTTTGTAAATTAAGAATTGCTGATGTGGGCGAGGCATGGTAGCTCACACCTGTAATCTCAACACTTTGGGAGGCCGAGCTAGGTGGATCATCTGAGGCCAGGAGTTCGAGACAAGCCTGGCCAACATGGTGAAACCCCAACTCTACTGAAAATACAAAAATAGGCCAGGCACGGTGGCTCACGCCTGTAATCCCAGCACTTTGGGAGGTCGAGGCAGGCAGATCACAAGGTCAAGAGATTGAGACCATCCTGACCAATATGGTGAAACCCTGTCTCTATTAAAAATACAAAAAAAAAAAAAAATTAGCTAGATGTGATGGTGGGCACCTGTAGTCCCAGCTACTCAGGAGGCTGAGGCAGGAGAATCACTTGAACCTGGGAGGCGGAGAGTGCAGTGAGCTGAGATCACTCCACTATACTCCAGCCTGGGCAATAGAGAGACTTCATCTCAAAAAAAAAAAAAAAGAAGAAAAGAAAATACAAAAATCAGCCAAGCATGGTGGCACGTGCCTGTAATCCCAGCTACTTGGGAGGCCGAGGTAGGAGAATCGCTTGAATCTGGGAGGCAGAGGTTGCAGTGAGCCAAGGTCGTGCCACTGTACTCCAGCCCGGGCAACAGAGTGAGACTCCATCTCAGAAAAAAAAAAAAAAAAAAAAGAATTGCTGCTATGACCCATGAAGGGAACTCATTTTCCTCATAATTTTTGGACTGCCACACATTGCTACCTTTAGTTCTTTGAAGGCTTATATTTTTAACCTTAAAACCTATGTATTAGTAGAGCTTTATCTCCACTGCCTCCATGAAACCTTTTGTGACCACAATGACTACAAGTAATTCTTTCTCTGTTGAATTGTAAGCTCCAGAATAGAAGAAAATATCATTGTACACTGTATTACCCTCGCATTGTGTTATGTTCTGATGTGCTATGTTTAGCTATCTGCCAGAGATGGATAAATTATAAAACTCATGTGTACTACTTAAGTGTCTATCTTATACTGGCTTGTCAGAACAACCAAAAGGATTTAGAAAATTAAAAAAACAAACAAACAAACAAACAAAAAAACCCAAAAAACCCTATGGTCAGATGTTCAATCTTTGGCTGGGAGCGGTGGTTCACACCTGTAATCCCAACACTTCGGGAGGCTGAGGCAGGCGGATCACCTGAGGCCAGGAATTCAAGACCAGCCTGACTAACATGGCAAAACTTCATCTCCACTAAAAAAAAAAAAAAAAAAAAATTGGCTGGACAAGATGGCACACGCCTCCCTGCTATTCAGGAGGCTGAGACAGAGAATCATTTGAACCCAGGAGGTGGAGGCTGCAGTGAGCTGAGATTGCACCACTGCACTCCAGCCTGGTTGACAGACTGAGACTCCTTCTCAAAAAAATAAAAATAAAATAAAAAATTAGTCAAGTGAGATGGCATGCACCTATAGTTCCAGCAAATTGGGAGGCAGAGGCAGGAGAATATCTTCTGCTCAGGAGTTCAAAGTTACAGTGAGCTATGACTGTGCCACTGCACTCTAGCCTGGGTGACAGAGTGAGACCCCATCTTGAAAAAGAAAAAGAAGAAAGAAAAGAAAAAAGATGACCAAAAAGAATTGGCTGATTATCTCTCTACCATGGACTTAGTCCCTAACTAAAAATGAAGAAAATTGGCTATTTACAACATGTAGAAAAGCACATCAACAGAAACAATCCTTCATAGCCAACCCATGAAAATAAAAGGAGCTGGAATGGAAGGAAAACCTCATAGTTAAGGTTGCCAGGTAAAATATAAGATGCTCAGTTAAATTGTATAAGTATCTCCCAAATACCTAATATTTAAGGATTTCTTTTCAACAATTGACATCACAAAGTTAACAAATGGGTGACAGATTTGAAGAGGATACTTGTAACACACACACACACACACCACACACACAAAACAAAACTAAAAGACATTGATATGTAAACCATGTAAGGAATCCTTGCAAATAAACAAAAACAGGATCTGGATCCCCATAGAAAAATGGCCAAAGAATATGATTAGGCAATTCGCAGAAAGGGAAAATAAATGACTTACAAATATATCAGATAATATACCTAACTGCTAGGAAATGCAGGTTACAACAATAAGGCACAGAAAAATCAAAGTCAGAGGACTGACAACATCTCACTTCAAGACTTAGTATGAAAGCTTGGCCAGGTGTGTCTCTACTAAAAATACAAAAATTAGCCAGGCATGGTGGCAGGTGCCTGTAATCCCAGCTTCTCAAGAGGCTGAGGCAGGAGAATCACTTGAGCCCAGGAGGCGGAGGTTGCAGTGAGCAAGATCGCACCACTGCACTCCAGCCTGGGTGATGGAGCGAGACTCAGTCTCAATAAAAATAAATAATAAAAAAAAAAATCTATTTTTTAAAAAACAATAGTAGGTAAGACAAACTTCAGCCCACTGCTCACCTTGTGGGTATAAAAGGGAAGCTTGATCACTCATAGAGATTTGATAAAGACAAGTGTAGAGAGCTTCAGAAGTACCACTCAGAGAGCTTGCCCTGTGTCCTCTAGAATTTGGGAATGGAGAGGCTGGTATGTGACCCATGCCTAACTAGTCCTGAGGCAAGAGGCTGGCTAGCTACCCTAGCCCCCACAGGCAAGAACTGTCTTCAGTGAGAAGAGGTTGCTCGTACATGAAAAGAGGAGCAAAGACAGCTGCTTCCTGTGGACCAGATTGGAGCCATCCTTTGTTGTCTTGAAAAGGACACCAGCAAGATGGCCCAGGCCCGCAGAGTGGATGTGGTGGAAGCACAAAGCAACCAAGAAGAAAAAGAGCAAGGATTCAGTTCAAGAGATAAAGTGAGTGCTTTTGAGAGAAATCATGTTACATGGCAGGCTGCAAAAATGATTAGACAGGGTTCCTGTCACTGTGCTTTCAAGCCATTGGTAGGTAAGTGGGTATTTAAATAATTTCAATATAGCATGATCCTGAGGAGGTTAGATTTTATCCCGTAAGGCTCGGATGTCAGTGCCACTGAATGATTTAAGGGGATTTCACAATCAGAGTTGGTGGCAATGTGAAATAGAGCTATGATGGGGCTAAATATGGAGGCAGAGAAAACAGTTAGATCAAAACATCAATTGCTAAATTCAAAATGAGTGTTAAGAGCCTGACCTAAGAAAGTGGTAGTGGGTATGGAAAAGAAAAGGCAATTCAAGAAAAGTCTGTGCAAGAGCCAAAACGCTGGCAATGCCTGAAAACTGATTTGACTTAGGAAATGGGGGTGAGGAAAAGAGTGAAAAATGACAAAATAAAATAGTATTTTATCCATACAGACTGATCAAAAAAACTGGGTATATGAAAATTTTGAGGGCCGGGCGCGGTGGCTCAAGCCTGTAATCCCAGCACTTTGGGAGGCCGAGACGGGCGGATCGCGAGGTCAGGAGATCGAGACCATCCTGGCTAACACGGTGAAACCCCGTCTCTACTAAAAATACAAAAACTAGCCGGGCGAGATGGCGGGCGCCTGTAGTCCCAGCTACTCGGGAGGCTGAGGCTGGAGAATGGCGTAAACCCGGGAGGGGGAGCTTGCAGTGAGCTGAGATCCGGCCACTGCACTCCAGTCCGGGCAACAGAGCAAGACTCCGCCTCAAAAAAAAAAAAAAAAAAAGAAAATTTTGAGAATGGGAAGAAACTGACACAATGCACTTTTGGCAGAAATGAAGACTGGTACAGACATTCTGGTGCTCAATGTACTCATATTTAGTAAAATTGGGTATGAAAACCATAAACATACCCTACATCACAGAAAGCACACTCCGAGAAAATTATCTGAGAAATTTCCCCATATGCCCATAGAGGATACTCATCACAGCAGTTTGTAGAAGTAGGGAACTAAAAGCAATCTAAATATCTAACATGAGGGTGAAGGATCAGTAAAATATGTAATGTTGGCCAGGCATGATGGCTCACACCTGTAGTCTCAGCACTTTGGGAGGCCAACAATGGTAGATCACTTGAGGTTAGGTGTTCAAGACCTGCCTGGTCCACATGGTGAAACCCTGTCTCTAGTAAAAAATACAAAAATTAGCCAGGCTTACTGGTGTGTGCCTATAGTCCCAGCTACCTGGGAGGCTGAAACAAGAGAATCGCTTGAACCTGGGTGTTGGATGTTGCAGTGAGCCAAGATCACACCACTGCACTCCAGCCTAGGTAATAGAGCAAGACTGTCTCAAAAAAATAAATAGTCCGGGCCCAGTGGCTCACACCTGTAATCCCAGCACTTTGGGAGGCCAAGCCGGGTGGATCACAAGGTCAGGAGTTTGAGACCACCCTGGCCAATATGGCGAAATCCCATCTTTACTAAAAAATACAAAAATTAGCCGGGCAGGGTGGCGCATGCCTATAGTCCCAGCTACTCAGGAGGCTGAGCCAGGAGAATCACTTGAACCAGGGAGGCAGAGGTTGCACTGAGCCGAGATCCCACCACTGCACTCCAGCCTGGGCGACACAGTGAGACTCCGTCTCCAGATAGATAGATAGATAGATAGATAGATAGATAGAATAAAGACATAAATCACCGGACACAGTGGCTCACGCCTGTAATCCCAGCACTTTGGGAGGCCAAGGTGGGAGGATGGCTTGAGTCCAGGAGTTCAAAATGAGGAGGAACTCGCCGGGAGTGGTGGCTCACACCTGTAATCCTAGCACTTTGGGAGGCCAAGTCAGGTGGATCACAAGGTCAGAAGTTCAAGACCAGTCTGGCTAAGATGGTGAAACCCCGTCTCTACTAAAAATACAAAAGTTAGCCGGGCATGGTGGCAGGCGCCTGTAATCCCAGCTACTTAGCAGGCTGAGGCAGAGAAATCACTTGAACCTGGGAGGCAGAGGCTGCAGTGAGACGAGATCGTGCCACTGCACTCCAGCCTGGGCAACAGAGCGAGACTCCTCCGTCTCAAAAAAAAAATGAGGAGGAACTCAAGTGATCCTCCCAGCTCATCCTCCCAAAATGCTGGAATTACAGGCATGAGCTGCCTCACCAGTCGCTTAGTCTTTCTTATAACTGTTTTTTTTTTTTTTTTTTTTTGAGACGGAGTCTCGCTCTGCCGCCCAGGCTGGAGTGCTGTGGCCGGATCTCAGCTCACTGCAAGCTCCGTCGCCCGGGTTTACGCCATTCTCCTGTCTCAGCCTCCCGAGCAGCTGGGACTACAGGCGCCCGCCACCTCGCCCGGCTAATTTTTTGTATTTTTTTAGTAGAGACGGGGTTTCACCGTGTTAGCCAGGATGGTCTCAATCTCCTGACCTCGTGATCCGCCCGTCTCGGCCTCCCAAAGTGCTGGGATTACAGGCTTGAGCCACCGCGCCCGGCCTTATAACTGTTTTTAACCTTAAAGAAATAATTTAAGAACTAATACCATTTGTGATGAAAAATGCTTATTTGAATTTCAGTGTTTTCTTCAATTTCACCCCAGTTTGTCTTTCATCTATAAAATTCAAGTAAAATTAAAATTAATGTCAATAATGTTCACATGTTAGTGGTAACAATTTTTAGTAGTAATGGGATGGGTGCTGTTTCTACTTTCTTTTTTTTTGAGATGGAGTCTTGCTCTGTCGCCCAGGCTGGAATGCAGTGGCACCATCTCGGCTCACTGCAAGCTCCGCCTCCTGGGTTCATGCCATTCTCCTGCCTCAGCCTCCCGAGTAGCTGGGACTACAGGCGCCCACCACCATGCCCAGCTAATTTTTTGTATTTTTTTCTTTTAGTGGAGACAGGGTTTCACCGTGTTATCCAGGATGGTCTCAATCTCCTGACCTCGTGATCCGCCCGGCTCTGCCTCCCAAAGTGCTGGGATTACAGGGGTGAGCCACCACGCCCAGCTCTACTTTCATCTTCATACTTTTCTGTTCTGCTTGAAATATGCTATACTGCATTAACTCAACTTTACAAGAATAATTAGATGATCATCCCATTAAACAGGAAAGCAAATATGTAAGTGTATCAAGTTTTTAAGGATGATCTTCATAACTAGGGGTGTGTGAGTGCGTGTGTGTATGTGTGTTGTGTGTGTTTTATTTTCAAAAAAAGGGTAGGGAGGCGTCAAAATGTATATGGTGCTCTGAACAAGAAACAAGTGTCTTATACAGCTCTTTCCTCCCAGTCAATATCCCCTAGGCCAGGCTGGGCACAGTGGCTCACGCCTGTAATCCCAGCACTTTGGAAGGCTGAGGCAGGCAAATCATCTGAGGTAAGGAATTCCAGACCACCCTGGCCAACATGGTGAAACCCTGTCTCTACTAAAAACACAAACAAATTAGATGGGTGTGGTGGTGGGCGCCAACATGGTAAAACCCCATCTCTACTAAAAATACAAAAGTTAGTCAGGCGTGGTGGCAGGTGCCTATAATCCCAGTCACTCAGGAGACTGAGGCAGGAGAATTGTTTGAACCCAGGGGACGGAAGTTACAGTGAGACAAGATCATACCACTTGACTCCAGCCTGGGCAAAAGGGCAAAACTCCATCAAAAAAAAAAAAAAAAAAAGGAAGGAAAGAGAGAGAGAGAAAGAAAGAAAGAGAAAGAGAGAAGAAAGAAAGAAAGACAAGACTGAATGCTAATGCTGCACTATAGTAAGTGTACATGTTTGATCTTTCAGAACTTACCATAGCAATCCATGTTCAAATATGTGGGCATGATGAGGACTCAATATCAAATGGAATGAAGGGAAGACCATCTTCATGTGTTAACTTCTCATTCAATCTGCCAATACAATAAATTTTCTTCTGTATCCTGCCAAGAATAAGAATGTTTCCCACACATACATACACACACTGGAGTTTCACTGTATACAAATTGTTGTTGTTGTTGTTGTTGTTGTTGTTGTTGAGACGGAGTTTCACTCTTATCACCCAGGCTGGAGTGCAATGGCATGATCTCAGCTCACTGCAACCTCCACCTCCCGAGTAGCCGGGATTACAGGCACCCGCCACCACATCTGGCTAATTTTTTGTATTTTTAGTAGAGATGGGGTTTCGCCATGTTAGGCAGGCTGGTCTCGAACTCCTGACCTCAGGTGATCCACCTACCTTGGCCTCCCAAAGTGCTGAGATTATGGGTGTGAGCCACAGTGCCCAGCCCACTGTATATAAATTTAACTGATCCAAAGATCAGCAAGAATCCCCTTCAGCTTCCCAAAGTGTGAATATCCCACTGGCCTGATATATGATAGATGCACCTGAAAGTAATAACTAGGATATATGTTCTATGGCAGATAAACCTGAGAGCAGTAACTTAAGAAATGAAAGTTGCCACGTGGTGCTTGCTGCCAGGAGGGTGCTAAGTGAAGATGCTATATAAACTGCATGCAGGCCGGGCGCGGTGGCTCAAGCCTGTAATCCCAGCACTTTGGGAGGCCGAGACGGGCAGATCACGCGGTCAGGAGATCGAGACCATCCTGGCGAACCCGGTGAAACCCCATCTCTACTAAAAAAAAATACAAAAACACTAGCCGGGCGAGGTGGCGGCTCCTGTAGTCCCAGCTACTCGGGAGGCTGAGGCAGGAGAATGGCGGGAGCCCGGGAGGCGGAGCTTGCAGTGAGCCGAGATCTGGCCACTGCACTCCAGCCTGGGCAACAGAGCGAGACTCTGTCTCAAAAAAAAAAAAAAAATATATATATATACATATATATATATAAAGAATGGGACTTTCCAATTTTTTTAGCTCCCTGATCTAGTATTATTTTGATTTATGATTTCTGCCTTTGATGTTGAGTTTATAGAAGCCTGATTATATAATTTATTATTTAAATATTTTCTTTTTTCTACCAGGTCTTTTTTTTTTTCTTTAGACAGAGTCTCACACTGGCGTCCAGGCTGGAGTAGTGGTACCATCTTGGCTCACTGCAAGCTCCACTCTCGGGTTCTCGCTATTCTCCTGCCTCAGCCTCCCGAGTAGCTGGGACTACAGGTACCCACCACCACGCCCGGCTAATTTTTTGTATTTTTAGTAGAGATGGGGTTTCACCCTGTTAGCCATGTTGGTCTCGATCTCCTGACCTTGTGATCCACCCACCTCGGCCTCCCAAAGTGCTGGGATTACAGGCGTGAGTCACTGCACCCAGCCTTTTCTACCAGTTCTTACATTTACATTTTTAATTAATTTTTAAATTTACTTTTTAGAGACAGGGTCTTGCTCCATCGCTCAGGCTGGAGTACGTTGGTACAATCACAGCTCACTGCCAGCCTCCAACTCCTGGGCTCAAGCAATCCTCCCACCTATATCAGCTTTCCTGAGCATGTGGTACTACAGGAATGTTCTACCACACCCAGCTAATTTATTAATTTTTGTAGAGATCAGGTCTTGCTATGTTGCCCAGGCTGGTCTAGAACTCCTGGACTCAAGCAATCCTTCCACCTTGGCCTCCCAAAGTGCTGAGATTACAGATGTGAGCCACAATTTTATTTTTAGTGTACAACAGGAACCTGGAGGTAGAGGGATAAATCAAATAATCCTAAGTAATCATTAATCTTGGAAAATCAAGTTATAGGGCTTGGGTGAGGAATGCCATCCTAACCAACCAACATCTTCTTATCACCCAGATGTCAGTGGGCTCTGCCAGCCTACCCCACCCACAAAATCGCCATCCTGAACATGGGATAGCCCCTGACCCCAGCACTTGATTATCTGTATTCTTCAAAAGACAGATGGGTCTGGGACTCTTCTCATCAAAATTTACTAAAATTTCAAAAAGAGATAAATTGTCTATCTGTTCCTCTTTTTAGTTCTTTTCCCTCCCACAGACCCCAAGCCCTGTTTTCTTTTGCCCTGATACTCATGTTTCTTTTGCCCTACTTGTCCCCATTAAATTCCCATGCCTGTGAAAGAATTTTAGGCCAGGAGCCCTATGTTGCACATTTTATTCTCCTTTCATAGTGGTAGAATGAAATATTACAGTCATCTCTCCGTATCTGAGAGATTTGTTTCAGGACCCCCTCTCCCATACCAAAATCCACAGATGTTCAAGTTCTTAATGTAAAATGGCATGTTTACATATAACCTATGAACATCCTCCCCTATACCTTTTAATAATCTCTAGATTACTAACAATACAAATGCTATGTAAACAGTTACATTGTGTTGGGTTTCCTTTGTATCTTTACTGTTGTATTATTATTGTTTTCTTTCTGAATATTTTTGATGGGAGGTTGGTTGAATCTGTGGATGCAGAACAGCAGATACAAAGGTTTGATTGTAGTTAATTTGGCTGTTTTGTTTTGTTTTACAGTACTGCTCCTTGCAGAACAGGGCTAACTCACGGGCAGTGATCACAGGGTCGGCTAATTTGGCATTTTCATGAAGGTAAATCTTATCTATCCCCAATGCAACACTATTTAGACCGTTGAAGCTAGAAGGAAAAGAGAAATCCCATGAAACTAGGACCAGCTTTTGACAATTGAAGTTTGGATAACCTGATCCTTCCCTTTCTGCAGCAGAGATTGCAAAATGGCTACAAGATTTGGTGCAGCAGCCCCTCTCTGGACAAAGTCCAACGCTGGAATTCTAGTGCCATACAGATAACTTCTCGAAAAAAAATTTCTGCCTTTGATTAGTTACCACACAATTTAATGTTCCAAATTTCTTTCATGTAAGTAACACTCCAGGCACTTGTTTTATGAAAATATTCTCTGAAATCCTGGAAATGTTCCCGGGCCACATTTTCATTTTTGTTTCCTTCCTAAAACACCACTCCTGAGTATGTAGCAAAGCAGACACTCAACAAATATTTCTCTTCTTTCTTTTTTTTTTTTTTAGAAGGAGTCTCGCTCTGTCGCCCACAGTAGAGTGCAGTGGTGCAATCTCGGTTCACCACAACCTCTGCCTCCTAGGTTCAAGCAATTCTCCTGCCTCAGCCTCCCGAGTAGCTGGGACTACAGACGCCCTCCACCACGCCCAGCTAATTTTTCTATTTTTAGTAGAGAGGGGGTTTCACTATATTGGTTAGGCTGGTCTCGAACTCCTGACCTCGTGATCCGCCCGCCTCAGTCTCCCAAAGTGCTGGAATTACAGGCGTGAGCCACCGTGCCCGGCCTTCAGCAAATATTTCAATAATGGGATTCAACGAATATAATCAACAAATGAGTCGTTGGGAACAGTGGAGAGGAAGGGCAGAGCCTTTAGAGAAGAATCAGGATCCGAACAGATCCTAGGATCCTAGCTGCCGGGGACAGGGAAACAGCTTATCTGAGTGGTTCCGGGTGGTTCCATAGTCACTTCCTGCTCAAAACCCTTGGACGGCTTACCCTTGCTCTTGGCAAGGTCTGCGAGGCCTCGCGGTGGGGGACCGCCTCGCTCCCATTCCGGCCATGCCACAGCCCGCTCAACCTTCTGGCCTAGCCACCATCCTCCTCTGTTCCCAGGGCTGCACTTCCCTTCCTCCTCATCTGGCGCACTGCTGCCGGTCACTCAGATCTCACCAGAGGTGACTTCCTTGGGGGACCATCCCTGACCTCCTGACCTCCCTGCCCAGGTCTAGTTCCCAACATTTCAGCGTCCCAGCACAGCACCAACGTTCATTTCTCGGATTCTTACATCCACGTGGCTCCTAACCAGACCGGAAGCTCCCGGAGGGCCGCCTGTCTACAGAGATTGGGAGACTTGCCTCAGACCACCCTGCAGGCGGCTTCAGTCCCAAGAGACCTAACAGCTCCTGCCTCGGAGCCCACTTGGGAATGAGTTGGGCATAGATGACCCCGCGGGGCCCTGCGAGGAACATCCACACCCACTCCGACTTCCCCTCTCCAGCTGTATCAGCCCACCCACAGGGTAAAAACTCTCATAGGGCCCGGAAGGACGCGGTGGCTCACGCCTGTAATCCCAGCGTTTTGGGAGGCCGAGGCGGGCGGATCACCTGAGGTTAGGAGTTGGAGACCCTCCTAGCCAACATGGCGAAACGCCGTGTCTACTTAAAATACAAAAATTAGCCGGGCATGGCGGCGCGCGCCTGTAATCTCAGCTACTGGGAAGGCTGCAGCAAGAGAATCGCTTGAACCCGGTGTTGGAAGTTGCAGTGAGCCGAGATCGCACCACTGCACTCCAGCCTGGCCACAGGGCGAGACTCCGTCTCAAAAAATAAATTAAAAATAAAAACGTTTCATAGAGCCTCCAAAGAAATCACGTACACATTTAAGTGTAAATACATAAATACTGGGAGGTGGTGTGATTGGTGGGATCTCGATTTCTTTAAATGGACAATGAGAATGATAATATTTTGAGAATTCGTTTAATAAAAGGAAGAGCCCAGCTTCTAGCCCCGCGGAACTAGAAGCTCTCAATCAGCCTTCGCTATTGTCATTAATATTAGCCACTTCAGGGTCGGATGATTACACTTGATTGGGTGTTCATCACTTGTTATTTGAAGGTTTCCTCGGACTAAGCACTTGTTTTACTTCCTTTCCAAAACTCTTCAATCCCATTGTCAGACCTTCCTTAGGGCGGACCCCTCTCATCTCCATTACAAGAAAGCTTGTGGTTTCCGGTAATGGTAGCACTTAACCTTGGTGGAAAGCTGATCACCAGCTGCAAGCTCAAAAAAAGAAAACCGCTCCAAGGCAAATACTGCTTTTCACCTTCAGACTTTTACTTCCAAAATTTTACCTATGAATTTTCTTAAAGTATTTTATTGCTGTTACTTTTGGTTTGGGGGGTTGGGGTAGGAGAGCTGAAAAGTTTTCAGTCCTGGACATGCATGGAATTTATGGCAGATTCTTAAATTTCCCTCTTTTGATACCATAATTGACACCTATTCACTTAAAGTTTTCAGCATTTAGAAACTCTGCCTTTAAGAGGGAACTCTAGGCCAGTCACAGTGTCTCACACCTGTACTCTCAGTGATTTGGGAAGCCAAGGCAGGTGGATCACTTGAGATACGGAGTTCGAGACCAGCCTGGCCAACATGATGAAACCCCATGTCTACTACAAATACAAAAAAAAAAAAAAAGCTGGACATGGTGGTGCATGCCTGTGATCCCAGCTACTCAGGAGGCTGAGGCAAGAGAATCACTTGAACCTGGGAGGTAGAGGCTGCAGTGAGCCGAGATCGTGCCACTGCATCCAGCTGGGTGACAGAGCAAGATTCTGTCTCAAAAAAAAAAAAAAGAATTCTAGACTTAAAGGATAAAGGCAGTTAGTTTTATGTGCTTGATTTACACTAGAGAACTGGGGTTTCAAAAGTATCTGGTCTACATTCTCACATAGAATCTTTCGTGGCCAACTGATTCTCTGAAGGGTGCACTAGATGAGGGTCATCTGAGGGTGCTAACAACCATTAGTCCATAAAGCAAATTCAAGCTATCAACACAAAAGACAGGGAAACTTCATCAGATTCAACAAAAAAGGGTGAGGCAATGGGGAAATAGGCAGTCTCTACGAAAATATTTAACAAAATCATGTTTTTCCCCTTTGGACCAGCAATTCTCCCTCTGGGAATTTACCCTACAGACATACTCCTGGCAGACTTGCAAAACAATGGTATTCAGGCTGGGCGCTGTGGCTCATGCCGATAATTCCAGCACTTTGGGAGGCTGAGGCAGGTGGATCACATGAGGTGAGGAGCTGGAGACCAGTCTGGCCAATATGGTGAAACTCTGTCTCTACTAAAAATACAAAATTAGCAGTGCGTAGTGGCCCACACCTGTGATCCCAGCTACTCAGAAGGCTGAGGCAGGAGAATCACTTGAACCTAGGAGGTGGAGGTTGCAGTGAGCCGGGATTGCACCATTGCACTGCAGCCTGTGACAAAAGCAAAATTCCGTCTCAAAAAAAAAAAAAAAAGAAAGAAAAAAAAGTATTCAATGTATTCATCTTACCTTTGTAAAAGCAAAAGATTGGGAATAAACTCAAAAGTCATTTTGTAGAAAATTAAATGGAATTAAATGGAATAATACCCAGCTGTAAAGGAGGGAAAATAATTGACACGTATAATTCCTTATATTTACATTTATTTTAAAACTTTTGAATGGACATTCAAGAAAATATTGCTTATTTCTGGGAAGTAGGAAATGTATGAATATAAAATGAGATAGGAGGAGACTTCCATCATTTTTTTTTTTTTTTTTTTTTTTTTGAGAGAGTCTCCTTTCGCCCAGGGTGGAATGCACTGGTGCGATCATAGCTCACTGTAACCCCAAGTTCCTGAACTCAAGCGAACCTCCTGCCTCAGCCTCTTGAGTAGTTAGGCCTACAAGCATGTGCCACTGGGCCCAGATAATTCTTTTTTTTTTTTTTTTTTTGAGGTGGAGTCTCTCTGTCACCCAGGCTGGAGTGTAGTGCCACGGCCTCAGCTCACTGCAACCTCAGCCTCCCCGGTTCAAGCAATTCTCCTGCCTCAGACTTCCACATAGCTGGGACTACAAGTGCCCGCCACAACACCTAGCTAATTTTTGTATTTTTAGTAGAGACGGGGTTTCATCATGTTGGCCAGGTTGTCTCGAACTCCTCACCTCATGATCCACCTGCCTTGGCCTCCCAAAGTGCTGGGAATACAGGTGTGAGCCACCGTGCCTGGTTTTCCTTCAAAATCTTGAGCAGGAGCCAGGCTGAGTGGTCTAGGACCTTCCAGGCACAGTTCTCAGGGCTGGGGTGGGAGGAGGGTCAAAATGCCAACAGAGTATATGACTGATCCCTTGGTCTCCACTCCAAATAAATCTCAATAGTATGCCAAACGTACCTTTGTCTTCTCAGGGACCCATAAGCGGTATGGCATCTAATGGTCCCAGAAACTGCACCCAGGACTTCCAGGGGGTAGGAAAACAATGCATTTACGAGACTCATGGCCTTCCCTCTTTGAGTCTTCAATGATGAGAACCCTGGAGGATAGGACTGGAAGCTGGAGTCCCTCCTCCCTCAGAACCTGGAATAGAGGAGTCTACTCCACTCATATACTTGAATTACTTGAATTACTCCAGTCATATACTTGAATTACTCCAAGAATCGCCTGTAATTCAGATTCAAGAAATAATGCCCATTGTGTCAGACATTGTCTTAATACTTCACAGATTTAGGACATAGTCTTATCTCATTTAATCCTCACTGCAACCCAATGAGGTAGATATAATTATCTCCATATTACAGGTGGAGAACTGAAGCACAAAGTCTAACATATGCATAGTTTCCCCCAGCTAATAAGTAGCTGAGCTAAGATTCAAACCTAGGTAGTCTAGCTGCTGTCCGTTTCTTACAACACTATCCTTAACCAGTATGTACTATACGATATTGCCCCTCTTAAGAAGAACAAAAAATCAACATCCCTGCCTTGGAGTTTAAATATTAGGAGTAAAGAGGAGGAAAATGAGCAGTTAACACTACCAGTTGAGTTTATAAATGCCATAAAGAAAAAACAAAGCAGGTTAAGCTTTATTTTTAAGCTATATTTAAGCTAAGACTGTAGAGGAGAGGATCTCCCTCGAGTATGGACCACCTGGGAGAAGAGAACAAACACCTTTGAAAATCTGAGATTTGGGCCAGGCACAGTGGCTCACACCTGTAATCCCAGCTACTCGGGAGGCTGAGGCAGGAGAATTGCTTGAAATGGGGTGGGGGAGCTGGGGGTGGGGCGGGGGTTGGGGAGGCTGCAGTGAGCCGAGATCCCTCCGTTGCACTCCAGCCTGGGAGATGAGAGCGAAACTCGTCTCCAAAAAAAAAGAAAAAGAAAACAAAACAAACAAAAAGACACACACAAAACCTGCTACACTGACAATGGTCCTGACTTCCCATATTTTTGTTGGAGACATTTGCTTTTCAGCTTATATACAAAATACCAACCTATTATAGGGTTGTTTTCAAGTGAGTCCAGGTCACTTGAGGCAATCATCACATCTTCCACAGGTTTTTAGTTCAGTGCTGCATCTCAGGACCCTAGCCAAGTGTGCCTTTTGACCCTCGTTTTGTCTTTGGAGGCTTTCAATTAAGGGTTAAGCTCAGGGCCACACCTCAGCTGTGCTTCAGAGAAATTTAAAGGTAGTACCTACAATCCATCAACCACATTTAACTTTCAACTTATTTAAAACTTTTTTCTTTTTTTTTTTGACTTTTTATTATACTTTAAGTTCTAGGGTACATGTGCACAACGTGCAGGTTTGTTACATATGTATACTTGTGGCGTGTTGGTGTGCTGCACCCAGCAACTCTTCAGCACCCATCAACTCGTCATTTACATCAGGTATAACTCCCAATGCCATCCCTCCCCCCTCCCCCCCATAATAGGCCCCAGTGTGTGATGTTCCCCTTCCCGTGTCCAAGTGATCTCATTGTTCAATTCCCACCTATGAGTGAGAATATGTGGTGTTTGGTTTTCTGTTCTTGTGATAGTTTGCTGAGAATGATGGTTTCCAGCTGCATCCATGTCACTACAAAGAACTCTTGTTTTTTAAAATGAGAAAAAATGAAAAAAAAAACCACTTTTTTTATTGGCAACCATCAAAGATATTCATAACAAGACTCAGAGCTAAGGGCAGAGACCCCTAAACAGATGGTTTTCCCTTAACTCTTTAGGCTGGAGCAGATTTTAAACCAAACTGAAGGAATCACTCCAGCTCTGGCCACAACCTAATCTCTGCACCCTGGCCTTCATTGCATTGGCTGGAAGCTGGTTCACTTCATCCAAGGGCCTAGTTCGAGGGCAGTCATGGCTTCCGCAAGTTTGAGCATCCCTGCACCAGAAATAGCAACAACGGCGTGAGTCTGGGGGAAGATGGTAAGCGCCCCGACTGTTCTCCGCCTCTTTCAGGGTTGGTTTACTGGGACTTCTGATTCAGGCGTTCTGGGCCTGAGAGTCAGGCCCAGAACCTCGTAAACCGAACCTACTCGGCCCATTCGAACATTCTCCAAGACACTGAAGGGGGCAAGGAGACGGTTAAGATAGCTCAGATAACCCTGCCCAGTGGGTCCAGCATCGGCCGCCTCTCATTACAGTCTCACCCTTGGGTCTCCAAGACCGACGGCCGGCACTCTGGGGCCCCCACTCCCAAAGGGGTCTCGGGAAGGCCCAGACGCCAAGGGCATCCCTGGTGAGCAAGAGAGAGGAGAAAGACGAGAGCGCTGAAGGAGAGGCGTACCCAGTCCCCGGGCCTCTCACCTCGCTCCTGGCGCTGGCGGTGCCACTCAGCCATGGACTGGAGCATCCACTTGGTCCGGAGCTTGTACAAATAGGAACCGTAAACCACGACCTCAGTGAGGTCTGAAGACTCCAGAGCCTTCAGCTCGAGCATGGCCTTGCTCACCTGCTCGATGTAAGGGATTCGAGATCCGTCCGGGCCTGTTGGGGGAAAGAGGTGAGAGCCCCGGGCCGGCTGAGACTCCCGAGCCGGGGCAGCCCGCCAGTACTGGGCACACTCACCGAACATGGCTTTCAGCAGTCGCGTTTGGACCTGGAACACCTCTGGATCTTTCAGGTCTTCGGGAACTTTCACCCACGGCGGGATATTTCTACGTGCCGGGAGAGTTCCCATCTTATGACCCTTAGAACCAGAACCACGCTCTAGCGCACAGCAGGCCTTCCCACGCGGGCCGAACCTCAGGGCTGGTAAAGCCTCGCACCTGGTGGCCCCGCCCCCGGCCCGGCCCCGCCCCCCGGTCCCGGCCAGGACTCAGGCCAGGACCCTGGGTCCGCGCCCCGCCGCCCTGGCTGCGGTCCAGCGGGTTGCCATCTCCTCCGCTTCCCGCGACTTCAGGGGAGCCTCACCCGGGCCCAGCTGCCTCCAAGTTAACTAGGGTTTCCACCTGCATTGACCTGTGTCTTTCGCACCAGAATCCCATGGGCTTGGGAATGGCTGGGGGCAGGCTTCTGGCTCGTCTGTAAATAAATTTGGTTTATTCGTTTTTTAAACATAGTGTTTGGAGGGATGCACTGGATTCACTCGATGAAAGTGTGATTTCACTGTTTTATGGCTTTACAGATGGTGATTAAGCTGGCATTTCCAGTCCTGGTAACACCTAATATCCCCTCAGCTGTACATTATTTACGGTTTCTTAAGGCAGACCTCTTCACACACACACACAAATTATGGATTCTTTTGCAACCACCAGTATAGTTAATTTAGAAAATGATCATCAATAGCTAAAACTATCAGATGAAGACTGTTGAGGAACTAGATAGTCACAAGTTTGGAAGCCCTAGGCACAGATTATGAATTACAAAGGAGAAAAAAACGTTCCTTTACAACAGAGACTTGGAAGAAGCCACCTTAACCCAAGTTAGCATCACCAATAATGGGACAAATGGACTTCTGGTTCAATATCTGAAAACAAAAAGAGGACTGTTTTATTAATTGACTAAAGAGACACTAAATGCTGTGTGCATAGTTCAAATAATTCTGAATCAAAGATTGGAGGTGCATTTCAGGACAATGAAGAAAATTTTAATATGCCCTATGTTTCAAAGTAGTATTAGAAACTTCTAAAATTTAGAAACTTCTAGAGTGGGATAAGTGTACTACAATTATGTAAGATAAGGTCATTATTCTCAGAAATAATGCTAAAGTATGTAGAGTGAATTGGGTTTCTTTGTTTTTATTTTTATTATTTTTTAAATTAAATTTAATTTTTTTGAGACAGAGTCTCACTCTATTGCTCAGGCTGGAGTGCAGTGGCACGATGTCTGCTCGCTGCAACCTCCACCTCCCAGGTTCAAGCGGTTCTGCTTCAGCCTCCCCAGTAGCTGGAATTACAGGTGCCAGCTAACATGCCCGGCTAATTTTTGTATTTTTAGTAGAGACAGGGTTTCATTATGTTGACCAGGCTGGTCTCGAACTCGAACTCCTGACTTCAAGTGATCTGCCCACCTTGACCTCCCAAACTGCTGGGATTACAGGATTACAGGTATGAGCCACCACACCTGGCCAAATAATCAACTCTCTCTCTTCATATATAGGTATAGATATAGATAAATGTATGTATGTATATATTATATATAATTCATGCCTAGCTATTTTATTTTATTTTATTTTACTTTTGAGATGGAGTTTCGCTCTTGTTGCCCAGGCTGAATGCAATATATATATATTCTCAGCTCACTGCAACCTCCACCTCCTGGGTTCAAACAATTCTCCTGCCTCAGCTTCCTGAGTAACTGGGATTACAGGCACCCATCACCACATCGGTTAATTTTTGTATTTTTAGTAGAGATGGAGTTGCAGCATGTTGGCCAGGCTGGTCTCAAACTCCTGACCTCCTGATCCTCCTGCCTCAGCCTCCCAAAGTGCTGGGATTACAGGTGTGAGTCACCATGCCCAGCCATAATGAACTTTCAGTTTCCCATCTCCCATTCCACCTGCAGCCCAAGCTCCATTTTTCCTGTTACCCAGACTCTTATGAAAAGCAACCCTCACTTCTACTTCTGTATACCTTACTTATTTCTAAACATGTTATTCCATGGTACCTTCCTTTGCATTTCAAGAAAAGTCACTCTGGACCTGCCCTGTCCAATACAAAAGTCACTAGTCACACGAGGACTGGAAATGTATCTAGTCTGATTTGAGATGTGCTGTAAGTATAAGCTACATGTAAGATTTTGATGACATTAATACCAAAAATTTAGATATTCTCATTAATAATTTTAGACTGATTATATGTTAAAATTACAATATTTTGGTTTTCCCTTTTTTATTTTTCATTTTTTCAGTTAAAACGGGGTCTTGTTGGCTGGATGGGGTGGCTCATGCCTGTAATCCCAGCACTTTGAGAGGCCAAGGCTGGTGGATCATCTGACCTCAGGGGTTCAAGACTAGCCTGGGCAACGTGGTGAAACCCAGTATCTACAAAAAAGACAAAAATTAGCCAGGTGTGGGGGTGCATGCTTGTAGCCCTAGCTACTGGGGAAACTGAGGCACAAGGAATTGCTTGAGCCCAGGAGGTGGAGGTTGCAGTGAGACAAGATTGCGCTATTGCACTCTAGCCTGGGTGACAGAGTGAGATCCTGTCTCAAAAAAAAAAAAGAGCCAGGGTCACGCTGTGTTGCCCAGGCTGGTCTCAAACTCCTGCACTCAAGGGATCCACCTCAGCTTCCCAAAGTGCTGGGATTACAGGCACAAGCCACTGCGCCCAGCCAAAATGATAATATTTTGGATCTATTAAGGTAAATAAGATATAATATTCAAATTCATTTCACACATTTCTTTCTACTGAGGCTATGAGAAAGTTAGTATTATTTGTCTCTCATTCTATTTCAGTCGGACAGTGTTGCTCTAGATGGTTTCCTACAACTTTCTAAGTATCTAATCCAAAACTCTTTTATATATACATAATTCATCATGCCTAGCTAATTTATTTTATTTTATTTTATTTTATTTTATTTTATTTTATTTTATTTTTGAGATGGAGTTTTGCTCTTGTTGCCCAGGCTGGAGTGCAATGGCGTGATCTCAGCTCACTGCAACCTCTGCCTCCCGGGTTCAAGTGATTTTCCTGCCTGAGTAGCTGGGATTACAGGCATTCATCACCACGCCCGGCTAATTTTGTATTTTTAATAGAGACAGGGTTTCTCCATGTTGGTCAGGCTGGTCTCGAACTCCCAACCTCAGGTGATGAGCCCACCCTGGCCTCCCAAAGTGCTGGGATTACAGGTGTGAACCACCGTACCCAGCCCCACCTCCTAGGTTTAAGTGATCCTCCCACCTCAGCCCCCAGTAGCTGCGACTACAGGCACAAAACACGGCGCCCAGTTAATTTTTGTGGGTTTTTTGTTTGTTTCTGTTTCTGTTTTGTTTTATTTTGTTTTTGTAGAGACAGAGTTTCGCCATGTTGCCCAGACTGTTCTTGAACTCCTGGACTCAAGCAATCCTCCCTTCTTGGCCTTCTCCCAAAGTGCTGGGATTAGAGGCGTGAGCCACCACCCCTGCCCTATACTTTTTCATCTTCATGTTCTCCAGGCTTCTAAAACTCTACACGTCCCAAAATAAACACATTGGCTTCTTGTCTCCCCTTTGGCTCCTCCGCTTATTTTGGATTTTGTTTTTTGTTTATTTTGAGATGGAGTCTCACTCTGTCGCCCAGGTTGGAGTGCACTGGCACCATCTCGGCTGACTGCAGCCTCCTCCCAGGTTCAAGCGATTCTCCTACCTCAGCTTTCCCGAGTTAGTTGGGACTACAGGATGCCGCCACCACTCCTGGCTAATTTTTGTATTTTTTTTTTTTTTTTTGTAGAGACGAGGTTTCAACACGTTGGCTAGGCTGGTCTCGAACTCCTGACCTCAAGTGATTCACCCGCTTCGGCCTCCCAAAGTGCTAGGATTATAGGCGTGAGCCACCGTGCCCGGCCTCTCTTCACTTTGTACACCTCAGTACTATGTGATTTTTTAATCTGTGATTACTTTTATTCATTTACTTTGCATTCAGGCAAGGACTCCAGGATCCTGATCACCTCCTGTAAGAGCCGGAGGGTGGGGAGGCCGGCGTGGCCAACAGCACTAGGGGTCCTGGCGGGGGCGTGCGGTCTGGAGCCCCCTCGGCTCCTGCGTCTTTTTGCGCTCTTAGGCGGCCCAGCCGGCCACAGGGTCCGGAGTGCAGGGCGTATGGGAGGGACTCTGTCCAGCGAGGGGGCGCTTCCACCCCACCCAGCGCAGCTCGGGTGCAGCCCTTGGTCCCAGCTGGGGAGGAGTCGGGGGACCTTGGCTGACTGGGTCCTGTCACGCCCCCTTCCAGCTCCACAGACAGCAGCTTTTTGTTTCTTAGGAAATCTGCGAAGTACAGAGAGTCCTTCCAGGGCAAGAGCTTAGTCTATATTGGAAGAGCCTAGTAAGAGACGAACTCTTGCCAAGGAAAATGGGATTGAGAAATGCTGCATGTGGGAAACTTGAGCCTGTCCTTGCATTTATCCCATGTGATCCTGAATAAAACCCACTCTCCCTCCTCCACAGCATGTTGAATGTGTCATCTTCCTCTCTAGTTGGGTTCCACTTGGTCCCTAGGAATGCCTGCCTTGCCCTCTGTCTACTTCGATCTGAGCTCAATTTCTGTTGTTTAAAATGGCGGTTTCTCCAATACACCTCAACATCTTGCAAAGGGGAATTTTTGCTAGGATACTGAAGGCCAGAATTTCAGTGCTGGTTTGAACCAACAGTTGGAAAGTTAAAGTTTGAAGACTTGAGTTATTTCAACAAATTATTTGGAGAATAAGTTTTATTTATTTATTTATTTTTGAGACAATGTCTCACTCTGTTGTCCAGGTTGAGTACAGTGTGGTGATCTCAGCTCACTGCAGCTTTGGCCTCCCTGGTTCAAGCGATCCTCCCACCTCAGTCTTCCAAGTAGCTGAGACCACAGGCATGCGCCACCATGCATGACTGATTTTTTAGTTTTTACAGAGATGGGGCTCTCCCTATGTTGCCCACTCCAGCCTCGGCCTCCCAAAGTGCTGGGATTACAGGTGTGAGCCACCACACCCGGCCCTGGAGAAAATTTTTATAACCAAATGTTAAAGGTCACTTCTGCTGTAGGTCTGGGTTGCAGCAAGTGTCCTAGAGGACATCTGGCCATTGCATGGGCTCTGCTTGCCACCCATCCCTACTTGCATTTCTCAATAATGTTTTTTAGAAAGGAGGAACACTTACAAGCATATGCATTGGTTTTACCCAAAATTAATGTCAATGTTTATCACATTATAATGTTAGCAACAAGGCTGGTGAGTATATAGGTTGGTTCGACCTCAGTGGGATGCCGTTTGGCAATACCTTATCAATTGGAAATTTACAGATCCTTTGACTCAGCAATTCTACATTTGAAATTTAGTCCTATAGTTATACTCCCCCTTGTAAGAAATGACATGTAGGGTACTGATTCCAATAGCAGTACTGGCACAAGTAAAGATAGTATACAAGGTAAATATTCCTGAAGATCGGGAAAAAATACATATTAAGGAAATAAGGCTGGTTTCTGTGGCTCATGTCTGTAATCCCAACACTTTGCGAGGCTGAGGTGGGAGAATCGCTTGTGCCCAGGAGTTTGAGACCAGCCTGGGCATACAGTGGCCATGTTGCAGGCACTGAGACATGGTGAAGCCCATCTCTGTTAAAAATACAAAAACTAGCCGGGCATGGTGGCAGGTGCCTGTAATCCCAGCTACTCGGGAGGCTGAGGCATGAGAATTACTTGAACCCAGGAGGTAGAGGTTGCAGTGAGCCGAGATCGCACCACTGTACTCCAGCCTGTCGACAGAGCAAGACTCCATCTCAAAACAAAACAAAAAAAGACTAGCCTGTCCTAAAAAAAAAATTAAAATGAATTAGTTGTGGTAGCACATGCCGGTGATCTTAGCTACTTAGGAAGCTGAGGTGGGAGGATCACTTGAGCCCAGAAGTTGGAGGCTGCCGTGAACTAGGATGGGTTACTGCACTCTAGCCTGGGTGACGGAGTGAGACGCTGTCTCATCAAAAATAAATCCATTATTAATATCTAGAAAAACAAAACTGTCAAGAAAAGAAATCATAGTAAAGTATATACAGCTATGAATAGTTTACAAAGTCCTAATAGTGCAAACATTGAATATTGATCTAACAAAATCATATCTCTGTTTTAAGAGGATCTAGGTCTGATACACGTAGTTAAGTCCCAGCTTACTTGGGTTGGAAGAGGGTGAAAGATAGTGGTAGATATATAAATCCTAGCCTCCCAAAGTGCTAGGATTACAGGCGTGAGCCACTATGCCCCGTCGTTTTTTTTGTTTTTTGTTTTTTGTTTGCTTGTTTTGTTTTTGTTTTTGTTTTTGTTTTGGGGGGTTGTTTGTTTTTTGAGAGGGAATCTCGCCCTGTTGCCCAGGATGGAGTGCAATGGTGCGATCTGGGCTCACCACAACTTCCACCTCCTGGGTTTAAGCGATTCTCCTGCCTCAGGCTCCTGAGTAGCTGGAATTACAGGCCCCTGCCATCATGCCTGGCTAATTTTTGTATTTTTAGTAGAGATGGGGTTTCACCATGTTGGCCAGGCTAGTCTTGAACTCCTGGCCTCAGGTGATGTGCCCGCCTTGGCCTCCCAAATTGCTGGGATTACATGCGTGAGCCACTACGCCCAGCCTGTTTTTTGACTTTTTAATAAAAGCCATTGTGACTGGTGTATGATGGTTTATCGGTGTGATTTTAATTTGCATTCCTCTTCTGCTTGGTGATACTGAGCATTTTTCATGTGTTTGTTGGCTGCCTGTATTTCTTCTTTGGAGAAACATCTCTTCATGTTTCTTGCCCAGTTTTGTTTGTTTGTTTCTTTGTTTTGTGGAGACAGAGTCTCGCTCTATCCCGGAGACTGCAATACAGGCTCATTGCAACCTCCACCTCCTATGTTTAAGTGATTCACACGCCTCAGCTTTCTGAGTAGCTGGGATTACAGGCGCCAGTCAGCACGCCCGGCTAATTTTTGTATTTTCAGTAGAGACAGGATTTCACCATGTTGGCCGGGCTGGCCTAGAACTGCTGGCGTGAGCCACTGCATCCGGCTTTGCCCAGTTTTTAATGGGGTTGTTTTTCTTGTTGTTTGGCAAAGTACTTTAATTGTCTCAATTAGCAAGTAAGAATTTCCCAACTACTAAATCATGCCTATATATCAAATATATTCGGCCGGCTAGGCGCGGCCTGAATATATACATTTGGCCTATTAATGTGGCAAACCTGAAGTTCTCTTTAGTGTTTCAATACTGAATAAAAATAAATTATAAATTATTATTTGTCTTATAGCAACACATTTAAAACAGTTATTATTTTCACACTTTTTTTTTTTTTAGTAGAGGTGGAGTTTCACCATATTAGCCAGGATGGTCTCGATCTCCTGACCTCATGATCCACGCGCCTCAGCCTCCCAGGTGCTAGGATTACAGGCGTGAGCAACTGCACCTGGCTCGGTTATTATTATTTTTTGAGACAGGGTCTCACTCTGTCACCCCGTGGGGAATGCAGAGGCACCATCACTGCTTACTGCAGCCTCAGCCTCTCTGGGATCAGGTGATTGTCCCACCTCAGCCTTCCGAGTAGCTGGGACTACAGGGGTGCGCAATCTCGCCCAGCTAATTTTTGTATTTTTTTTTTTTGTAGCGATAGAGTTTTATCATTTTGCCCAGGCCAGAAGGATTGCTTGAGACCAGCTTGGGCAACATAACGAACCCTTGTCAGAAAGGGAAGGGGAAAAGAAAGGAAAGGAAAAGGGAAAGGAGAAAGGAAAGGAAGAGGGAAAGGAAAAAGGAAAGGAAGGAAGAGACAAATATATTTGTATTATTTAGAGAACAGAGGCATCACTGGGCACGGTGTCAGAGGCTTGTAGCTGAGGAGGGAGGATCTCTTGAGCCCAGGAGTTGGAGGCTGCAGTGAGCTATAATCACACCACTGCCCTCTAGCCTGGGTGACAGAGATCCTGTCTCAAATTTAAAAAATTAAAAATAAAAAAGAACAGAGATGTCAAAAATTTTCAAGGAATCTCCTCTGGTGTCCAAACCACGAGAACCATCTGTGGTTAGGTGTGTTCATTGCTGCATTAATTAAAAGCGTGTTATAGTCCCACCACTGGGGAGGCTAAAGAGGGAGGATTTTTTTCAGCCCTGGAGTTTGAAGCCAACCTGGGCAACATAGCCAGACCCCATAACGTTTTTCTATCCCTTTTTTTTACTATGCAAATCTCACTACACAGACCCTATAATAAAACAAAACAAAACAAAAAGGCAGGCCCTTATTCTGCTCTGTTCTCAGCTGTCTCAGGCAAGTGACAGAATAATCTGAAAACCTGGTGCCAGAGGGAGGAAACGTAGTGGCCAGGGATCAGAAGCGAGTGAGGGACCTATGAAGTATTCATTCTGCAAGTATCAGTTCCTTCCTCTGGGAGAGATACTGGGCTTGTCCACGCCTTCCTGAGTCCATGGTTAAGACTCCCGCTGGGCAACAGCGGATTCCTGGTGCCCAGAGCCCGGTTCCTCCTACCGGGTGCGCTGGGGAAAGGGCTGCTCCTGTCAGAAGGGACACTCTGAGAGCAACGCAGGAACCGGTGCACTTGCGCTGCCTGGGAAAAAGCCGGGGCTCCTGGAGGCGGAGGCGAGGCCTGGGACCCAATGAGAAGGGCGCGGTTGGAGAGGAGGGGCTGGCCAAAAGCCATTTAAATAAGGCCTAGGCGGAACCGCAGTTCTAGTCGCCTAGCTCCAGCTTGGCCTTTGGGTTTGTTGTGGTGGTGTTGTCTCCTGCAGGACCGGCCGCAGCATGGACACTCCCAGGCGGTTTCCGACGCTCGTGCAACTGATGCAGCCAAAAGCAATGCCAGTCGAGGTGCTTGGTCACCTTCCTAAGCGGTTCTCCTGGTTCCACTCTGAGTTCCTGAAGAATCCGAAGGTAGTTCGCCTTGAGGTCTGGCTGGTGGAAAAGATCTTCGGTGAGTGGAGCAAGGAGGGGCAGCCCCCATGCGGCTTCTTTCTGCCGCCCACACCCACATCCCACTGCGTTCCAGGGCAAGCCTCCCCAGTATCCAATGCCCTCTGGCTGTCTCCTCCTTCCACCTTCCCCTCCCAAGACCCCCGGGAGCCACCTGTCCCTCACAGCCTCTCTGCTACCCGCGCAGGCAGGGGCCGAGAACGCATCCCGCACGTCCAGGGTATGTCCCAAATCTTGATTCATGTGAATCGGTTGGACCCTAACGGCGAGGCTGAGATCTTGGTATTTGGGAGGCCTTCTTACCAGGAGGACACAATCAAGATGATCATGAACTTGGCTGACTATCACCGCCAGCTCCAGGCGAAAGGTACGGACGGGGCTGGGAATGGGGCTCCCTGGAGCAAACTCTGGCTCCGTAGGAGTGATCCTGGGGTTTCCTGGCTGCTGGGGCTGCAGTCTCGCCCTCCCAGTCGGCCCCCGGTTAGTGGGTGGGGGAGGGGGCGATTGCCATGGATCCAGAAGGCCAAAGTGAACCCGCATTCTGGGATTCCTGGTCCTACTCCCGCAGGCCGCTTGGGTGACTGTCCTCTTTTGGAGAGGATATAGGGACACAGCTGTGGCCTCCGCACACTGCTCTTCTTCCAGGCTCAGGAAAGGCGCTCGCCCAGGATGTCGCCACTAAGAAGGCCGAGACTCAGCGGTCTTCAACAGAAGTCCAGGAGGCCGGGACTCAGCGTGCGGTGGAGGTCCGGGAGGCCGGGACCCAGCGTTCGGTGGAGGTCCGGGAGGTCGGGACACAGGGTTCTCCGGTGGAGGTGCGGGAGACCGGGACCCAGCAATCTCTGGAGGCTGCCAAACAGTCGGGGACCCAGCAATCCCCCGAAGCTGCCAGCAAGGCAGTGACCCAGCGGTTTCGCGAGGATGCCCGGGCCCCAGTTACCAGATTATGAAGGCATCTCGGGCCCTGGAGCCAGAGCCAGTCAGGGGTTAAAGTGAAAGCCCGTACTTCGCCCAGAAGCTGCGGTTGGGGGGAGGATGATGTGGATTTTTTGTTTTACCCCTTCTGTTGAATGGTTGCAAACACAAACTTGAGTTCTAATAAAGAATTGCAAACTGGAAGCCGCCCCCTACTTAAGCCCCCGAAGCTGAGGTAGGGGTGGATGATGTGGATTGTTTTTTTTTTTACCCCTTCTGTTGAATGGCTTCAAACACAAACTTGAGTTCTAATAAATAATTGCAAAGTGGAAGCCCCCCGCTACTTAAGTCCAGGAAGCTGGGGTGGCGGGGGAGGTTGATGTGGATTGTTTTTGTTTTACACCTTCTGCTGAGTGGTTGTCAACACAAACTTGAGTTCTAATAAACAATTGCATTTCCCTGACGTCTGTATTTTGGAAGGTAGAGGGGAGGGAAAGGCGTATTCCTCCAACAGCCCAGTTCTGCCCTGAGCCGCTCTCTACCTCGAGACAGGTGGGGTTTCTGGCTCCTAGCCACCCGGGGTCGCAATCTTCCCTGGCTGTGGTCCGGTGTGCCCCTTGTACTCCTTAACCGCGCGCATCTGGCTTTAACAGGTGAGAAGCCTCTCCGGCCCACTAGGAAACCTCTCCAAGCCCGCTGTGGTTCTACTCAAGGTGACTTGGGATGAGAAAACAGGGTCGCTTGGGGGCCAGCTGGATTTGGAAGGCCGTGGGTGTATGTCGACGCTGCCACAGAACACTTTCCCCGCTGGGGAAAATTACATTGGGGAAGGGGGAAACGAAGAGAGCCGAGCTGCACTCTCCGGCTGCACTCTTGCCGTCTTCAGGTCTTGCTTGGGTCATCCACCTTCCAGGAAGGTCGTGGACACCAGCAAGATACAGGCACCGGCTACTCTTTCCTCGGTTACTATGGCAGCGAGGAGCCGGAGCAGAGAACACTTTGGCTTCCCTCGGGTCACAGCTCTGGTCAGGGCACTGGGATGCAGGTCCCTGAGCCTGCGAATTAATCTAGAAGAATGCAAGCCAACAGCTGGGTGCTAGGATTAAACAGTAGCACGCAGTAATTCTGTAATTAGGATTTAATTAGGATTTTTTTTTTTTTAACCAAGAATCACATAATTTTCATTTTATTTTGGAGACGGAGTCTCGCTCTGTCCCCCAGGCTGGAGTGCAGTGGCCCAATCTCGCCTCAACACAACCTCTGCCTCCCGGTTTCAAACGATTCTCCTGCCTCAGCCTCCCCAGTTGCTGGGACTACAGGCCCGCGCCACCATGCCCAGCTAATTTTTGCGTTTTTGGTAGAGAAGGGGCTTCACCATGTTGACCAGACTGGTCTGACCTCAGGTGATCCGCCCGTCGCCTGGGCCTCCCAAAGTGCTGGGATTACAGGCATGAGCCACCACGCCCCGCCAATCACTAGTAATTTTTAAAAGTTCAAAGCTAACTTTAAATGTCAGGGGAATGTCTATCACAAACTTTTTGTCACCACTAATTATCACTCGAGTTTAAAATAATCATGTACCTTACAATAAGGGAATTACCACATAAAGCTGAATTTACAAAAACTTATTAGCAACTTTTTTTTTTTTTTTTTTGAGACGGAGTCTCGCTCTGTCGCCCAGGCTGGAGTGCAGTGGCCGGATCTCAGCTCACGGCAAGCTCCGCCTCCCGGGTTTACGCCATTCTCCTGCCTCAGCCTCCCGAGTAGCTGGGACTACAGGCGCCCGCCACCTCGCCTGGCTAGCTTTTTTTGGTATTTTTTAGTAGAGACGGGGTTTCACCGTGTTAGCCAGGATGGTCTCGAACTCCTGACCTCCTGATCCGCCCGTCTCGGCCTCCCAAAGTGCTGGGATTACAGGCTTGAGCCACCGCGCCCGGCCTATTAGCAACTTTTAACTGGTAATCATTTTATTAAAATAGTTGACTAATTTTAGAAGAACTTTAGAACATTTTAAATTTAAAATCAACACAAAATCAGTTTCAAATGAGGATGCATCCGAGCAGAACTAAAACTCAATGTGTATGTTTTTTGTCTTTCTCTGTGTAATACCCACCTTACCAGAATGTTGGATTCTCTCCTTTACAAGCTGTTTTCATTGTCCTTGACCAAATTCAGTGTTAACCAATCTATGTTCATGTGTAACTTTACTTTTTCTGCTGTCTACCTCCTATTTTAATTAAGTAGCTTTGTAGACTGTTTTAACATTTAAGAAGGCAAGTCTACTTTTTTTGTTTGTTTTTGAGACGGAGTCTTGCTCTGTCACCTAGGCTGAAATGCATTGGCATTCCACTGCAATCTTCACCTCCCGGGTTTAAGCAATTTTCCTGCCTCAGCCTCCCAAGCAGCTGGAATTACAGGCGCCCACCACAATGCCTCGCTGATTTTTGTATTTTTAGTAGGGACGGAGTTTCACCATGTTGGCCAGGCTGGTCTTGAACTCCTGACCTCAGGTGATCCGCCTGCCTCAGCCTCCCAAAGTGCTGGGAATGCAGGCCTGAGCCACCGTGTCCGGCCCTCACAACCTTTTCAACTCATCCAAAACATCTATGAACATCTTTCCTGGAACTGACACTTTAAGTTTCACCTATTCATATGGTTGCTTCTTTCTCTAAACACCCAATAAATGGAAACTCTGTATCATGCTGGAATTATAGATGTCATCAAGTCAAGCCAGCTGCTTAGTGTGGAGGAACAGGAGAGGTTGCCACACTGGAGGCTGAGGCAGGAGAATTGCTTGAACCTGGGAGATGGAGGTTGCAGTGAGCCGAGATTATGCCACTGCACTCCAGCCTGGGCAACAATGTGAGACTCCATCTCAAAAAGGAAAATAAAATAAAAATAAATAAAAATAAAAATCCCACCAGGGCCAGGTGCAGTGGCTCATGCCTCTAATCCCAGCACTTTGGGAGGCCCAGGCGGGAGAATCACCTGAGGTCAGGAGTTTGAGACTACCCTTGTCAACATGGTGAAACCCTGTCTCTACTAAAAATATGAAAATTAGCTAGGTGTGGTGGCACATGCCAGTAATCCCAGCTACTTGGGAGGCTGAGGCAGAAGAATTGCTTAAATCAGGGAGGCGGAGGTTGTAGTGAGCTGAGATCACACCACTGCACTCCAGGCTGGGTGACAGAGCAAGACTCCATCTCTAAATAAATAAATAAACAAACATTAAAAATCATACCAGGAAAAACCTGAAAGAATTAATCAAATTTCTATGGGAGAAAATTAGGAGCTCTTAAACTTAAAAGGGTGGGGACATGGGAGAACACGTAGGAAACAGTAATCGATTTAACTACATAAAATAAAAATCTTTCACATGCAAAAAAAAAATTTAAGAGGGTGGAAAATGCTGGTAATAACAGACCATTGTTACAAAAGCTTATAGAGATAAATAAAAATCCTTATCTTCACCATTTGAAAGAAGTCAAGAAAGGAATGAATAAAGAAAAATGTAAAACTGAAACAAAGAAAATATTCAACATCACCTCTAATCAAAAATGCACAATTAAAGAGACTTGTGAGTTTAAAATGCTTGCAAAAGGCTGGAACACTTTATTGCCAAGGAGTGAATAAATTCCATGAGACAAACCAATCCTAATTGCGCTTGAAGCCACAGGGCTTTTGACACCTTTCACCCCAAAAATGCTACTTCCAGAAAGTGGGGCAGCAAGGATAGGAGCTGTTTTGCAGAGATTGGTAATCTCAGTACAACACGTAATGGAAAAAAAACCTGGCCCATGCCGGACACCTGTGTAGCCTCGCCTTGCAGAAAAAGGGAGACAGCCGGCTCCAAGGCAGGGCGCCATCCACAAGCCAAGGTGCCAGGGATCCCCGTTTTTCCGTGGTGAATCGCAAAGCTACCATTAATGAATGCTGACCGCCCAGGCTTGCTTGTTGGAATGTCATCCTGTGCCAGACGGACGCCCCACTCCAGGAAAACGCACAGCTGGTGCTCTTCGGAGGGTCAATTACCAGCTTCAAAGTGAGAGCCTCAGATAAGCTGCTTTGGTAGTACCTGTGAGCTCATCAGAAATGCAAATTACAAGCCCCATCCCAACAGTACTGAATCAGAATTCTCTGGAGAATGAGCCTAGGAAATTGTGTTTTAACAAACTCCCAAGGTGATTTTTTACAAGCTTTAAAGTTTGACAGCCAATTATGTAAAAACAAAACAGATCACCATTTGTGAGGTTATCTGACCCTGCATATCTGCCCCCTGTGGGTGAGGGCCTCATTCTGACCATAAAATTATAGAAGGATTAGGAGTTTCAAAATGATGGGAATTCAGAAAGAAAAAAACAAAAAAAAAAACCCAAAAACCTACAAAACTACAACCTGCCAGCCTTCTGCCCACCCTTCATATCAAAACATGAGTAAGAGTCAATCTTTTATAAATTTGCTTTATTATAAGTGTGTGAAGATCTTAATACCATTGGCAAAATAGCCATTTCTTTATTAGAATAGTTCAAGCTCACTCTTGCAACAAAATAAACCACATTCCATCAAGACACAGGAAAAAGGAATGCAGGGATTTAGGAATACTATACTTGCTTCTCTTCAACTTTAGCAAAAAAAGTTGGAAAGTTCTTAAGATGTTCCCGACAGTAACTATGTTGTCTTAAGCAACAGGATCCTGGGGAGAGTGGGGGTCTGATGCATGGGCCTTCAAGTTCTTCTCAAGGTGTTTCATCTTCTCAGCTGGAAGAGAAGCAGTTGATACTAACCATGGACAGGGAAAAGTGTTCGCTGTTTCGAACTACTCCGTGATTGGGAGTTGGGGAGAGAAAGACCTGCGGTGGAGGCTCCAAACCTGGCATCTGCGATAGCGTCATAACCCAGCTGAGGCTGACTTGGGCAGTGATGGGCCTGAATGTATCAGATCTTCGCTGACTTTCCCAAGGTCCCACCCCGGGATCCCCTCCCAACAAACTTCGTGCAGCCCCTGGGGTCTGGAAACCAAGCAATTTTGAGAAGGTTAAGGGAGGATGGAAGGAAACCGAGCAAGGCCAGTATGGTCACTCGTGGCTTCCTCCACATGCTGGTTCTCAAAGACCCTCACCTCGGGCACGATGTTCTCGGTGAAACCATGCCAGGCACAGGAGCATGCTCTTCACCCGATTCTGTACACTGGGCCGTCCAAAAACGGTGATTTCGACTAGGTTCCCAGAGTCCACTATGTCCACTGTCATCAGGGCCTGGCTCGTCCACTCCATTTCTGGAATCATGGCTCTGTCGGGGCCTAAACAAGTCAAGACTCTGAGGGGCCGCACGGTGGCAGGTTACAAGCTGAATTTTAAGGGAATGTTGGCCAGGGAAGGGAAGAGCTGGAAGGTGGGCAATCACTGTAACACTTCTGGCTTGCGAATCTGGGAAAGAAGCTTTAGAGAGCTGCTCTGCCGAGTCTCTCTCAGACTGGAGGTGGACAGCCCACTAGCACACCCGGGGTCGCTCACCAAAGAGCTCGTCTGCCAGCCACGCCTCCAGGTAGAACACCAAAGGCTCTCTCAGTTCCTGCACCGGAAACCACCAAGGCCGGATGCGAATCTGCGGCGGCGGAAGTGGTAACCTACGCAGCTGCTCCAGGGAGTGGGCCGGGGTCTGTTTGCCCCGCTGGGACTCAGCAGCACCAGCGTCATCGACCATACTGGGACCAGCAGCCGCGGAGCGCGCTCGAGGCGGCTTTCGCGGGACCTCTTCCAGACCCAGGCGCGAAGCACGGGCTCTCTTTTACCGTATTCGACCCGCTCCGCCCCTTCCGGCGGCGCCTCGCACCGCGTCGGGGTGAGCCGGGGCAATCGACGCCCGGGCCTAGCGCCACATGGGGCACTTCCTGTGCTGCCTCAGTCGCCGGGATTGCCTCTTTGACTTTGAACTAGTATTCATTTGGCCTCCTGTTGGGTATCCATCTCTACTAAACCCATCTCTACTAAAAATACAAAATTAGATGGATGTGGGCCAGACACAGTGGCTCACGCCTGTAATCCCAGCACTTTGGGAGACTGAGGCGGGTGGATCACCTGAGGTCAGAAGTTCGAGACCAGCCTGACCAACATGGAGAAACCTAGTCTCTACTAAAAATACAAAAAATTAGCCGGGCATAGTGGCGCATGCCTATAATCCCAGCTACTCGGGAGGCTGGGGCAGGAGAATCACTTGAACCCAGGAGGTGGAGGTTGCGGTGAGCCGAGATCACACCATTGCACTCCAGCCTGGGCAACAACAGCAAAACTCCATCTCAGAAAAAAAAAAAAAAAAAAAAAGCCGGGAGTGTGGTGGTTACCTGCAATTCCAGCTACTCGAGAGGCTGAGGCAGGAGAATTGCTTGAACCCCAGAGGCAGAGGTTGCAGTGAGCCAAGATGGCACCACTACACTCCAGCCTGGACGACAGAGTGAGAGTCTATCTCAAAACAAAAAACAAAAAACAAAAAACAGAAAAACACCTTAACCTAATCAAGGTCAGATATTGTGGCTCACGCGTGTAATCCCAGCACTTTAGGAGGCGGAGGCCAGCAGATCGCTTGAGCCAAGGGGTTTGAGGATGCAGTGAACCATGATCACACCACTGCACTCCTGCTTGGGTGACAGAGCGAGACCCCAAAAATAAATCTAAAAAAATTTAAAACCTCAATCTAATCATGAGATGCACTTACATTGCTGTAGATAAAGAATATTTTACCCAGCATGTATAGAATTTTAACGGCTTCTTCAGGGGGACTGTGGTGATCTGAGCCACACAGGAATAAGTTAACTTCTCTCAAATTCCATTTCCTGGTGTGAAAAAGATGGTACCCCATTAGCTTGTAGGGATCTTCTGCCATAAACCCCACATAAATCCCCAGCATGCTGGACACTGTGAAGCAGTTAGTCTCAGACAACTCAGTCTCAGGTGTAACCCAACAGTGGCTAGTTCAGTTATTTCTTCCCCAGGGAAGAAATGATCCTGTGGGATTACTGCTCTCCCCTGAGGAAAGAACTTCTCTGCTCAGTGAGAGGCCAGAATCTGATTCGCAAGTGTTAGTGTCACGCCTCTCAGCTTTGGGGAGACCGATAAGCCTTTGCACCTGAGCCTGCCAAAACGAGAGGGCTATTGCGCAAGGAAACCTTTTGGGAACTCAGATGGTCATGTGGGCCTCCTTGGAAGCCTGGGGACAAGTGGGCAGTTTTCCCGAGTGCATGGAAGCCAACACCAGAGACTGAGGTGGAGAGATGCACTGAGTCGACCTGGCCGGGTTAATAGAACACTTCTCCCACCATCTGGGTTAGCTTCTCGGGGTGCCAGGGATCCTGCAATGGGCCTGATGCCAGCCCGAGATCAAAATGGGAAAGGAGCCAGAGCAAATTGATGTTCCATAGAGCTCTTTTTTTTTTTTTTTTGAGACGGAGTCTCGCTCTGTTGCCCAGGCTGGAGTGCAGTGGCCGGATCTCAGCTCACTGCAAGCTCCGCCTCCCGGGTTCACGCCATTCTCCTGCCTCAGCCTCCCGAGTAGCTGGGACTACAGGCGCCCACCACCTCGCCCGGCTAGTTTTTTGTATTTTTTAGTAGAGACGGGGTTTCACCGTGTTAGCCAGGATGGTCTCGATCTTCTGACCTCGTGATCCGCCCGTCTCGGCCTCCCAGAGTGCTGGGATTACAGGCTTGAGCCACCGCGCCCGGCCTTCCATAGAGCTCTTAAGGGCTGGAAGATTCTTTCTCACTTTCTCTCTCCTTTTCTTTCCTTCTCTTCTTTTGTTTTCTTTTTTGAGACAGGGTCTCACTCTGTTACCCAGGCTGGAATGCAGTGGCATGATCTCAGCTCACTGAGTAGCTGGGGCAGGTGCATGCCATCGCACCCATTGTAGAGACAGAGGTCTCCCTTTGTTGCCCAGGCTGGTCTCAAACTCCTGGGCTCAAGCAGTCCTCCCGCCTTGGCCTCCCAAAATGTTAGATTATAGGCATGAGCCACTGCAGCTGGCCAGGGCCAGAATATTTTAAGTATGCAATTATTTATTTATTTATTTATTTAGAGACGGAGTTTCGTTCTTGTTGCTCAGGCTGGAGTGCAATGGCGAATCTCAGCTCACTGCAACCTCCGCCTCCTAGGTTCAAGTGATTCTCCTGCCTAGGCCTCCCAAGTAGCTGGGATTATAGGCATGCACCACCATGCCCGGCTAGTTTTGTATTTTTAGTAGAGGTGGAGTTCCACCATGTTGTCCAGGCTGGTCTCGAACTCCTGACCTCAGGTGATCTACCCACTTCGGCCTCCCAAAGTGCTGAGATTACAGCCTTGAGCCACTGCGCCTTGCCGAAAATATATTTTTTAAATATATTTTTAAAATATATATACATGCCTCTAATCCCATCACTTTGGGAGGCTGAGGGGGGAGGATCACTTGAGCTTAGGAGTTTGAGACCACCCTGGGCAAAATAGAGAGAACCTGTCTCTACAAAAAATAAAATAATTAGCTGGTTTTGGTGACATGCGCCTGTAGTCCCAGCTACTTGGGAGGCTGAAGAAGGATAGCCTGAGTGCACAAGGTTGACGCTGCAGTGAGCTATGATTGCACTCTAGTGTGAGTGACAGAGCGAGACCCCATCTCTAAAAAAATAAAATAAAAATAACATACAATTTTATGTATTTTTTGAATGGGGGAAAGGGGCTCCACTAAAAGTACCTGGAGTCTATGAAAGTCATAATGCCTGGCTGCCTTCATCCAGTGATGTGGAACCCCAGAGGCCCCTGTATGACTAGGCCCTTTCCAGGACTCACTCCCATGTGTTTGGCCAGCCCTCCGCTTCTGTGGTACAGAGCCAATCAGATCTACAGGACCAAAACTTGAAGCCAACCCCAATCCGACCAGCAACAAAAGATGATGGTTGCAGAGATGGTAAAAAAGACTCAGATTCCAGGCCTGCCCCTAGCCCTGAAATCGTAGTCAAACACATAATTCTCCTTTCACCTTACCTTCTCTATATATTTGCCTGTGTGATCATAGTCTGGAATTTTTTGTTTTTGTTTTTTGAGATGTGGTTTCATCATATTGTCCAGGCTGGTCTAGAACTCCTGGGCTCAAGCAACCCTCCTGCCTTGGTCTCCCAAAGTGCTGGGATTACAACATGAGCCGTGCCCAGCCTAGTCTGGAGTTTTTACTGGAACTGTTAAAATATGTCTCCTAATCTTTGTTTTAATTTATTGATGGGGGAAGGGAGACTGATCTCATACTTAACTCTTCATTTATTTATTTATTTATTTTTTTGAGACGGAGTCTCGCTCTTGTCGCCCAGGCTGGAGTACAGTGGCGCGATCTTGGCCCACTCAAACCTCTGCCTCCCCAGGTTCAAGCTATTCTCCTGCCGCAGCCTCCTGAGTAGCTGGGATTACAGGTTCCTGCCATCCATGCCCAGCTAATTTTTGTACTTTTAGTAGAGGCGGGGTTTCGCCATGTTGGCTAGGCTGATCTTGAACTCCTGACCTCAGGTGATCCACCTGCTTCAGCCTCCCAAAGTGCTGGGATTATAGGCATGAGCCACCGCACCCAGCCAATTCTTCTTTTAAAAAACAGACTTTCCTTGCTGACATACTTGAGTAGCTTTGGTCGTATTTAAGGTGAAGCTGAGCTTTCTAAGCATTTCTAGAATCCCCTCCAAGCCACCTCTTTACGAAGAGAACTACCTTTTCCCAGCTAAGAGAAGACAAAGTAAAAATTAGATTAGTGAGCCTAGAGGGATGGCTCAGGCCTGTAATCCCAATACTATGGGAGATGGGAGGACTGCCTGAGGCCAGGAGTTGTAGACCAGCCTGGGCAGAATAAGGAGGCCCTGTCTCTACAAAAAAATTAAAAATTAATCCAGTGTGGTGTCTCATGCCTTGTAGTCCCAACTACTCTGGGAGCTGGAGGCAGAAGGATCCCTTTAGTCCAGGAGTTAGAGGCTGCAATGAGCTATGATGGCACCATTGTACTCCAGCCTGGACTCTCTCTCTCTTTTTTTAATATATAAAACATATATATACTTATATATAATATTTATAATTTATATATTCTTATATATAGTATATATTTATATAAAATTAAGTTTTATATTATATAACTATATCCATGAGAGAAAAGATAAATCTGCCATCATTTATAGCAGGTTGAGACAGACACAGATAAAACCAGCTGCAAAATTAAGTTTCTCCCAAAGACATGCTGCAGCTGTAAATTGTCATAATGATCTCTCCCCTTTTATTTATTTATTTATTTATTTAATTTTTTTTTTTTTTGAGACGGAGTCTCGCTCTGTCACCCAGGCTGGAGTGCTGTGGCCGGATCTCAGCTCACTGCAAGCTCCGCCTCCCGGGTTCACGCCATTCTCCTGCCTCAGCCTCCCGAGTAGCTGGGACTACAGGCGCCGCCACGTTGCCCGGCTAGTTTTTTGTAGTTTTTAGTAGAGACGGGGTTTCACCGTGTTAGCCAGGATGGTCTCGATCTCCTGACCTCGTGATCCGCCCGTCTCGGCCTCCCAAAGTGCTGGGATTACAGGCTTGAGCCACCGCGCCCGGCCCTTATTTATTTTTTTGAGATGGAGTCTCACTCTGTTGCCTGGGCTGGAGTGCAGTGGCACAATCTCGGCTCACTGCAACCTCCGCCTCCCGGGTTCAGCTGATTCTCCTGCTTCAGCCTCCAGAGTAGCTGGGATTACAGGCACCTGCCACCATGGCCAGGTGACTTTTTGTAGAGACGGGGTTTTACCATGTTGGCCAGGCTGGTCTCGAACTCCTGACCTTAAGTAATCCACCCACCTCAGCCTCTCAAAGTGTTGTGATTACAGGTGTAAGCCACCACAAAGTGGCTGATCTCCCATTTTTGAATGACTATTATGTTCTTACTCAATGAGGAACAGTATTCTCTAAAATTACAGACTATCAGAAAAGGTACTGTTTAAATGTGTATATCAGTAACAATGAAACATCCATTCTTGCCTGGAGGATCTAAGTCACTTTATTTTTTAATTTTGTTTCTCTTTTTTTGTTTGTTTTCCTAAGTCACTCTGATACAGAGAAACAGCCTTAATTTACAACTCAGTCGCAGCTGTTTTGGACAAGGGGTTTTCGAATACAACATTCCACATCTATCTCAATTAAGGACCCTGGGTTCACTTCACTGTCAAGATCTGATGTTGATCCTTATACACAGAGCCCAAAGAAACATGATTTTATTTAATTAATTAATAATTTTTTAATTTGAGACAGAGTCTGTCACTCAGGCTGGAGTACAATGGCGAGATCTCAGCTTACTGCAACCTCCACCTCCGGAGTTCAAGCAATTCTCCTGCCTTAGCCTCCAGAGTAGCTGGGATTTCAGGTACCCACCACCACACCCAGCTGGTTTTTGTATTTATTTATTTTATTTTATTTATTTATTTATTTTGAGACGGAGTCTCACTCTGTCATCCAGGTTGGAGTGCAGTGGTGCGATTTTGGCTCACCGCAACCTCCAGCTCCCAGGTTCAAGCGATTCTCCTGCCTCAGCCTCCCAAGTAGCTGGGATTACAGGCACCTGCCACCATGCCCGGCTAATTTTTGTATTTTAGTAGAGAAGAGGTTTCACCGTGTTGGCCAGGCTGGTTTCGAACTCCTGACCTCAGGTGATCCACCTGCCTTGGCCTCCCAAAGTGCTGGGATTACAGGCGTGAGCCACTGCACCCAGCCCATGATTTTATTTAGAGTTTATTTCTCTCTTCCCCAAAATTGTAAAAAAATTTATTGTTGGTGAGATGCCCTATGGTTCTTTGGCTGCATCCTTATATAATTGTGTTTTACCATTAGAATTCCATTTTCTTTCATTCTGCCATTGTCAGTGAACACAATTAGCCAGACATATGTAGTCCTATTACCATGGGAGAGAGAAACTGACTACAATCTTAAGCCAGCCTTGGTGTAAACTTTAAAGGAACATCCAAGGAAGTTTTTAGAGCTGTTCTATTTGCTGAAAATATAATCCTGTGAAAGCTGTAAAGATGAGACAGAAACTGGAGCCAAAACCTCAAGACCCCTTTTAAACGTAGGCAGCATGTTTTGCTTCAGCTGAGACAGAACTATAGGGCTCTGCTCACAAAGCAATAGGGGTGATTAATTTCTGGGAGGGCTTTATTATCTGCCTCAGGAGTAAACAACCTGCTCATGCATGCAATAGAGTCACCACACCTCGAACTTTCTCAAGTTCTTGAAAATATACCATTTCTACTTTATGAGTGAACTGTGCTATGCAATTTCCTCTGTACTCAAATGTTTCTCTGATATCACCCAATATGTGATAGGTATTTGTGGCCTCAAAATTAACTCATGTAAGTGAGTTTGGTGGGTTTGGTTTTGAACATACTGTAAAAAGCCAGCAATATTTTTATTTATTTATTTATATTTACTTTCATTCATTCATTCATTCATTCATTGACAGAGTCTTACTCTGTTACCTAGACGAGAGTGCAGTGGCATTATCACAGCTCACTGTAACCTGTACCTTCTGGACTCAAGCAATTCTCCTGCCTCAGTCTCCTGAGGAGCTGGGACTACAGGTGAGTACAACCACACCTAGCTAATATTTTTAAAATTATGTTTTGTAGAGGCCGGGCGCGTGGCTCAAGCCTGTAATCCCAGCACTTTGGGAGGCCGAGACGGGCGGATCACGAGGTCAGGAGATCGAGACCATCCTGGCTAATACGGTGAAACCCCGTCTCTACTAAAAAAAAATACAAAAAACTAGCCGGGCGACGAGGCGGGCGCCTGTAGTCCCAGCTACTCGGAGGCTGAGACAGGAGAATGGCGTGAACCCGGGAGGCGGAGCTTGCAGTGAGCTGAGAGCCGGCCACTGCACTCCAGCCTGGCGGCAGAGCAAGACTCCGTCTCAAAAAAAAAAAAAAAATTATGTTTTGTAGAAATGAATTCTTCCTATGTTGCCAAGGTTGGTCTTGAACTCTTGGCCACAAATGAGCCTTCTACCTTGGCCTTCCTGAAGTGCTAGGATTATGGGTGTCAGCCACCCACCATTCACACCTATGACCAATAGCTGTACCAGGCAGCTTTCAAGTTAAAAACCTGAGTTTTCACCAAGTAACCCCGTTTGATTTATGCCAAAGGCTCCAGCCTGCATATATTATTGTTACAAATTCTTCTTCTTCCTTTTTTTTTTTTTTTTTTTTTTTTTTGAGGCAGAGTCTCGCTCTGTCGCCCAGACTGGAGTGCAGTGGCGCAATCTCGGCTCACTGCAAGCTCCGCCTCCCGGGTTCACGCCATTCTCCTGCCTCAGCCTTCCGAGTAGCTGGGACTATAGGCGCCCGCCACCTCGCCCGGCTAGTTTTTTGTATTTTTTTAGTAGAGACGGGGTTTCACCATTTTAGCCAGGATGGTCTCGATCTCCTGACCTCGTGATCCGCCCGTCTCGGCCTCCCAAAGTGCTGGGATTACAGGCTTGAGCCACCGCGCCCGGCCTTTTTTTTTTTTTGAGATAGTATCTCACTCTGACATCCAGACTGGAGTGCAGTGGTGTGATCTTGGCTCACTACAACCTCCACTTCCAGGGCTCAAGTGATCTTCCCACCTCAGCCTTTAGAGTAGCTGGGATGACAGGGCGTGCCACCATGCCCAGCTAATGTTTTTGTACTTTGTTGTAGAGATGGGGTTTCTCCATGTTGGCCAGGCTGGTCTTGAACTCCTGAGATCAAGCAATCCACCCACCTCAGCCTCCCAAAATGCTGGGATTATAGGCCTGAGCCACCGGGCCCAGCTACAAACTCTGAAGATCATCTGAGCCAGAAGTTCTCAAATGTTGGGTCCCACTTCTCTTAAAAATTATTTTTTTTTTTTTTTTTTTTTTTGAGACGGAGTTTCGCTCTGTCGCCCAGGCTGGAGTGCAGTGGCCGGATCTCAGCTCACTGCAAGCTCCGCCTCCCGGGTTTACGCCATTCTCTCGCCTCAGCCTCCCGAGTAGCTGGGACTACAGGCGCCCGCCACCTCGCCCGGCTAATTTTTTGTATTTTTTAGTAGAGACGGGGTTCACCGTGTTAGCCAGGATGGTCTCGATCTCCTGACCTCGTGATCCGCCCGTCTCGGCCTCCCAAAGTGCTGGGATTACAGGCTTGAGCCACCGCGCCCGGCCGTCTTAAAAATTATTGAGGCTCGGCCGGGCGCGGTGGCTCAAGCCTGTAATCCCAGCACTTTGGGAGGCCGAGACGGGCGGATCACGAGGTCAGGAGATCGAGACCATCCTGGCTAACACGGTGAAACCCCGTCTCTACTAAAAAATACAAAAAATTAGCCGGGCGAGGTGGCGGGCGCCTGTAGTCCCAGCTACTCGGGAGGCTGAGGCAGGAGAATGGCGTGAACCCGGGAGGCGGAGCTTGCAGTGAGCTGAGATCCGGCCACAGCACTCCAGCCTGGGTGGCAGAGTGAGACTCCGTCTCTAAAAAAAAAAAAAAAAAAAAATTATTGAGGCTGCACATGGTGGCTCATGCCTGATCATGCCACTGTACTCCAGCCAAGGTGACAGTAGGAAAGTCTGACTCAAAAAAAAAATCTATCTATATATATTGAGTACTGGCAGGGCGTGGTGGCTCAGGCCTGTAATCCTAGCACTTTGGGTGGCCAAGGCAGGTAGATCCCTTGAGGTCAGGAGTTTAAGACCAGCCTAGCCAACATGGTGAAACCCCATCTCTACTAAAAAATCCAAAAATTAGCCGAGCATAGTGACATGTGCCTGTGGTCCCAGCTACTTGGGAGGCTGAGGTAGGAGAATTGCTTGAGCCTAGGAGGTGGAGGTTGCAGTGGGCCGAGATCTCACCACTGCACTCCAGCCAGCCTGGGCAACAAAGCCATACCCTGTCTCAAAAAAAAAAAAAAAGTATTGAGTACTCTAAAGAGCTTTTGTTTTTAAGGTATAGATACTGATATTTACTATATTAGAAATTAAAACTGAGAAACCGAATTCAATGACTATAACTCATGTTAACATAGATAACCTTTTAATGAAAAATGATTATGATTATTATTTTTTGAAACAGGGTCTCTCTCTGTCACCCAGGCTAGAGTGCAGTGGCACGATCTCGGCTCACTGCAACCTCTACCTCCCGGGTTCAAGCAATTATCCTGCCTTAGCCTCCTGAGTAGCTGGGACTACAGGCATGCTCCACCACATCCAGCTAATTTTTATGTTTTTGTAGAGACAGGGTTTCACTATGTTGCCCAGGCTGGTCTCAAACTCCTGGGCTCAAGCAATCCTCCTGCCTCGGCCTTCCAAAGTGCTAGGATTATAGGCGTGAGCCACCATGCCTGGCCTGAAAAATAATTTGTTTCTCAAAACAAAAAATTCTGTGGCCTAGCCCAGCATGGTGGCTCACGCCTGTAATCCCAGCACTTTGGAGGCCAAGGTGGGTGGATCACTTGAGGTCAGAAGTTTGAGATCAACTTGGCCAACATGGTGAAACCCCATCTCTACTAAAAATACAAAGTTAGCCATACACGGTAGTGTGCACCTGTAATCCCAGTTACTCAGGAGGCTGAGGCAGGAGAACTGCTTGAACCCATGAGGTGGAGGTTGCAGTGAGTCAAGATTGTGCCAGTGTACTCCACTCTGGGCAATAGAGCGAGACTCTATCTCAAAAAAAAAAAAAAGAAAGAAAAGAAGAAAAGTGGCCTTATTTCTTATTTTACATGTTTGTAAATCTGTTTAATGTCTGGCCTAATAGAAAACAGCTGGTTTCTCATATCTTTTTTTTGTTTTTTAATGGTTCTTGAAAATTAAGACAGGGTTTTGCTATGTTGCCCAACCTGGTATTAAACTCCAGAGCTCGAGCTCAAGCAGTTGCCCACTTCCAACTCCGAAAGTGCTGGGATTACAGGCATCAGCCACCATGCCCAGCCTCATATCCTACTCCAGATTAAATCTGTTGCAATATGTTGTTTTGATTGAAGAAAATCCAGCCTGACACAGATATTTAGATAATTGTGGACACTACTCTTTCTACTATACCAACACTCAGCAAATGGTAGCTTCTTATACTTTGGATGGCTTTTTTATTCATGCATGATTTTATAACATCACTCATTAGTTATTAGGAAAAGATCAGTTTATTGAAATATTTAATTTTCCAAATATTGATTCATTTCATTATACAATATAATAAAAAATCACATTGATTAGTACCACCACCAATGTCATCAGAAAAATGTAATAATTGGGAAGGTGTCAAGACAGTGGTGATATAAGTTTCCCAAATTCTTTTTTTTTTTTTTTTTGAGACAGGGTCTCGTTCTGTTGCTCAGGCTGGAGCGTAGTGGTGCAGTCTCCACTCACTGCAACCTCTGCCTCCTGGGCTTAAGCGATTCTCTCATCTTAGCCTCCTGAGTAGCTGAGACCACAGGCATGCACCACCATGCCTGGCTTTTTTTGTTTTCTTTTGAGACAGAGTTTCACTCTAGTTGCCCAGGCTGGAGTGCAATGCTGCGATCTCGGCTTACCGCAAACTCTGCCTCCTGGGTTCAAGCGATTCTCCTGCCTCAGCCTCCCGAGTAGCTGGGATTATAGGCATGTGCCATCATGCCCTGCTAATTTTGTATTTTTAGTAGAGACAGGGTTTGTTTCTCCATGTTGGTCAAGCTGGTCTCAAACTCCTGACCTCAGGTGATCTGCCCACCGTGGCTTCCCAAAGTGCTGGGATTACAGGTATGAGCCACCATGCCCAGCAGCTATTTTTTTTTTTTTTTTTTTAAAGACAGGGTCTTGCCCTGTCACCCAGGCTGGAGTACAGTGACACAATCTCGGCTCACTGTCATCTCCACCTCCTAGGTTCAAAGGATCCTCTCACCTCAGCCTCCTGAATAGCTGGAACTACAGGCGCACGCCACCACGCCCAGCTAATTTTTTTGTGGGTTTTTGTTAAGACAGAGTTTCGCTCTTTTTGCCCAGGCTGGAATGTAATGGTGTGATCTGGGCTCACTGCAACCTCTGCCTCTTGGGTTCAAGTGATTCTCCTGCCTCAGCCTCCCGAGTAGCTGGGATTACAGGCATATGCCACCGTGCCCAGCTAATTTCTGTATTTTTAGTAGAGATGGGGTTTCACCGTGTTAACCAGGATGGTCTCCATCTCCTGACCTCGTGATCCACCCGCCTCATCCTCCCAAATTGCTGGGATTAGAGGCATGAGCCACTGCACCAGGCCTGTAGTTTTTGGTAAGGATGGTTTCACCATTTTGGCCAGGTTGGTCTCAAACTCCTAACCTCAAGGGATCTGCCTGCTTTGGCCTCCCAAAGTGCTGGGATTACAGGTGTGAGCCACCACGCCTGGCCTAATTTTTGTTATTTTTTGTAGAGACAGGGTTTTGCCATGTTGGCCAGGCTGTTCTGGAATGCCTGAACTCTAGCAATTGCCCTTCCCTGTCTCCCAAAGTCCTAGAATTATAGGCATGAGCCACCGCACTCAGCCTTAATAACACTTTATTTGTAGAAAGTGTATAGTTTGCCAACAGCCCCAGTGTAAAACAAAACAAAACTCTCTACTGCTGCCGCTGCTGGTGGTGGTGGTAGCAGGTTTAAGTTGATATAATTTTGGAGACCATATCTACTAGGATTGAACATACCACCTTCTGACTCAGTACTTTTACTCCTAAGTAAATGCCCAGGCTGAGTGCGGTGGCTCATGCCTGTAATCTCAGCACTTTGGGAGGCCAAGGCTGGTGGATCGCATGAGCCCAGGCATTCAAGACCAGCCTGGGCAACATGGTGAAACCTTGTCTCTACTAAAAAAATACAAAAAATTTTTAGCAGATTGCTTAAATCTGTAGGTCAAAGGTGCAGTGAGCCCTGATGGTGCCACTGCACTCCAGCCTGAGTGAGAGAGTAAAACCCTGTCTCAAACAAGCAAACCCAGACAACACATATCCAACAGAAATGCACCAATAACACTGCTAGTGAGTGTCATAGCAGGGTTAACATGGAAATAAAGAGAAGTGACCAAATGTCTATTTATAATAGAATGGATAAATTGTGGCAGATCCATACAATGAAATGTTATATACCATTGAAAATTAATAAACTACTCCCAACATGAGTGAGCTAAAAGACACTTTAGGATTCCATTTATATAAAGTTCAGAAAGCAAGTTTGATCTGGGTGGTTGTTACATCACTATTACTTTGAAATTTTCTTGAGCTTCACACTTATGATTTATATACTTTTTAGTAAGCAGATTAAACTTTGAGTTGTTTTTTGTTTTTAAAGAGGACTTTAGAGATCTAGACACCAAATACAATTAGTCTCAACAGATTGTGATTTATCTACACATTAGAAACTATATGGTAGAGAGGCTAGCGAAGATGAAGTAAGTTGAGTAACATTTGGATGTTAATATAATCAAGGCCAGGCGCGGTGGCCCAGCACTTTGGGAGGTTTAGGCAGGTGGATCACCTGGGGTTAGGAGTTTGAGACCAGCCTGGCCAACATGGTTAAACTCTATCTCTACTAAACATTAAAAAAAAAAAAAAAAAAAAAAAAATTAGCTAGGCATGGTGGAGAGAGCCTGTAATCCCAGCTCCTTCGGAGACTGAGGCAGGAGAATCGCTTGAACCCAGGAGGTGGAGGTTGCAGTGGGCCAAGATTACAACATTGCACTCCAGCCTGGACAACAAAAGTGAAACTCCATTTCAAAAAAGAAAAAAGAATCAAAAAGAATAAACAAAAAAGTGTTTAAAAAAAAAAAAAGATGGAGTAAGTTCCAGAACATAAAAATAGTAGTGAATGAGAAGGGAGGTGGATAGGCCCAAGTTCACTCACAAGATTTAGAATTCAGGCTACTTGGATTTCAGGCTGAGTCTTTGAGGTATGTCTTCAGGCACCAGAAAGCTTCACTCCGGATACCTAGAGTAGCCTGGAGGAAGAGCTGAAGGCCAAGACCATATGTTGGCAAATCTCAAAATTGAAAGCTAGTTGAAGAAAAGGTGTTTTAGGTGGGGAAGGAAAAGTCGAGAAAGTTAGTCCTCACTTTGCCCAAAACTGCAGTGTTCCAGTAAAGCAGGAACAGACACTACTTTGCAGAGGACTAAAGGTAAGCATGGGCTGAGGAATTCAGGATGGCCAGTATACTCTTCTTGGTAGCCTGAATGTTCAGTCAAAGAGGTGGGCTGGCATGGGGGGACAATTAATATAAAAAACCAGGCCGGGCGCGGTGGCTCACACCTATAATCCCAGCACTTTGGAAGGCCGAGGTGGGTGGATCATTTGAAGTCAGGAGTTTGAGACCAGCCTGGCCGACATGGCGAAACCCATGTCTACTAAAAAGGCAAAAATTAGCCGAGTGTGGTGGTGCCGTGCCTGTAATCCCGGCTACTTGGGAGGCTGAGGCAGGAGAATCACTTGAACCTGGGAGGCAGAGGTTGCAGTGAACCGAGATTGCGCCACTGTATTCCAGCCTGGGTGATAGAGCGAGACTCCATCTCAAAAACAAAACAAAACAAAAAACAAAGGATTGTAACTTTGGGTTTTTGTTTTTCTTTTTGGTTTGTTTTATTTTTGAGACAGGGATTTGCTCTGTCACTCAGGCTGCAGTGCAGTGGTGTGATCATGGCTCACTGCAGCCTTAACCTCCCCACCTCAAGTGATCCCCCCGCCTCAACCTCCCTAGTACCTGCGACCACAGGCATGCACTACCACACCTGGCTAATTTTTTTTTTTTTTTTTTTTTTGGAGATAGAGTCTCGCTCTGTTGCCCAGGCTGGAATGTAGTGGCATGATCTCAGCTCACCAAAACCTCAGCCTCCCGGATTCAAGTGATTCTCCTGCCTCAGCCTCCCAAGTAGCTGGGATTACAGGCACATGCCACCATGCCCAGGTAATTTTTGTATTTTCAGTAGAGATGGGGTTTCACTATGTTGGCCAGGCTGGTCTCGAACTCCTAACCTAGTGATCCACCTGCCTCAGCCTCCCAAAGTGCTGGGATTACAGGCATGAGCCATGCCCAGCCACACCTGGCTAATTTTTAAATTTTTTATAGAAAGCCGGTCTCACCATGTTGTCCAGACTGGTCTCGAACTCCTGGGCTCAAGTGATCCTCCTGCCCTGGCCTTCCAAAGTGTGAGGATTATAGGCATGAGCCACCACACCCAGCCTACTATGTTTGTTTGTTGTAGCTAGGGCTACAGGCATGTACCACCATGCCCTGCTAGTTTTTGTTTTGTAGAGATGGCGTCTCACTATGTTGCCCAGGCTGGGCTTGAACTCCTGGCCTCAAGCAGTCCTCCTGCCTCAGCCTCCCAAAGTATGGTGAGCCAATATGCTCAGTGGTTTTTAACTTTTTTCTTTTTTTGAGACAGGGTCTGACTCTGTCACCCAGGCTTGGGTGCAGTGGCACAATCTCAGCTCACTGCAGCCTCTACCTCCCAGGCTTAGCCTTCCAAGTAACTGGAACTACAGGCATGAGTGACCATGCATGTCTGATTTTTGTATTTTTTTTTTTATAAAGAAGGGGTTTCCCCCTGTTGGCCAGGTTGGTCTCAACTCCTGGCCTCAAGGGATCCCAAACTGCTGGGATTATAGGTGTGAGCCACCACACCTGGCTGTAAATCTGAAGTAGAAGAAACCATCTATATAAGCAGGTCACCTAAAAGATTTCTTAGGGCCGGTAACACTAAGGGAATTGTAGAAACTGCTTCTAGTTTTTTGATCAATTAGTTGACAAAATCATGTAGGAGCCAGGAGACATAGTCTTATTTAGTGTGGGCTAACAACAGAAAATGACCAGGAAGGAAGAACAAACTAAAATCAATGCAGGGGCCGGGCACGGTGGCTCACACCTGTAATCCCAGCACTTTGGAAGGCCAAGGTGGGTGGATCACTTGAGGTCAGGAGTTTGAGACCAACTTGGTCAACATGGTGAAACCCTCTCTTTACTAAAAATACAAAATTAACCGGGTGTGGTGGTGCACGCCTGTAGTCACAGCTGCTCAGAAGGCTGAGGCAGGAGAATCACTTGAACCCGGGAGGCACAGGTTGCAGTGAGCTGAGATTGTGCCACCACATTCCAGCCTGGGTGACAGAGCGAGACTCCATCTTAAAATAAAATAAAATCAATGCAATCAGTGCAAGAAGGAAGTAATAAAGATTAGAGTAAAAATTATTTAGAAAATAGAGAAAAATAAAAACTAGGTTCTTTAAAAAGATGAAACTGACAAGCCTTTAGACAGAATAACCAAGGAAAGACTCAAATTACTCACATCAGAAATGAATGTGAGAGCCTGTTGCAGTGGGTCACACCTGTAATCACACTTTGGGAGGCTGAGGTAGGCAGATCACTTGAGCCCAGGAATTCAAGACCAGCCTGGGCAACAAAATGAAACCTTATCTCTACAAAAAATACAATTAGCCAGGTGTGGTGGCACATGCCTGTAATCCCAGCTACTTGGGAGACTGAGGCAGGAGGATCACTTGAGCCAAGGAGGTCAAGGCTGCAGCGAGCCAAAATCATGAGAGTGCACTCCAGCCCAGGCAACAGAGTGAGACCCTGTCTCTAAATAAATAAATATAATACAAATAAAAAATAAATAAATGAATGGAGGACATTACTACTCACCTTATTGACCTTACAGATATGAACAACTATATGACATAAATTAGATAACCTAGATGGAACGAATAAGTTCCTAGAAAAACATAAACTACTCAGAATAAATAGAAAATCTGAATAAACCAGTCATAAGAGATTGAATTAATAATGACAACATTTCCCTCAAGCCCAGATGGTTTTCCTGATGAATCTAACCAAGTATTTAAAGGAGAACTAATGCCAATCTTTCAAACTCTTCCAAAAAACAGAAGATGAAAGAACACTTCCCATTCATTATATCAGCATCACCTTAATACCATAATCAAAGGCATCACAAGAGAAGAAACACTGCAGACCAATATTCCTGATTAATAAAGATGCAAAAATCTTAAATAAAAAAATGAGCAAACTTGGTTGGGTATGGTGGCTCATGCTTGTCATCTCAGCACTTCAGGAGGCCTAGGTGGGAGGATCACTTGAGCCCAGGAGTTCCAAGTGTTGAGCCATGATTGTGCCACTGCACTCCATCACTTGAACCCATGGGCTCAAGTGATCAGCCTGCCTCAGTCTCCCAGCTTTGGCAACAAGACAAACAAACCTGTCTTTTTTTTTTTTTTTTTGAGATGGAGTCTTACTCTGTCACCCAGGCTGAAGTGCAGTAGCTCAATCTCGGCTCACTGCAACCTGTGTCTCCCGGGTTCAAGCGATTCTCCTGTCTCAGCCTCCTGAGTAGCTGGGCTTACAGGCACGTGCTACCATGCCTGGCTAATTTTTGTATTTTTAGTAGAGACAGGGTTTTATCATGTTGGCTAGGCTGGTCTCGAACTCCTGACCTCAGGTGATCCACTCGCTTTGGCCTCCCAAAGTGCTGAAGTGCTGGGATCACAGGTGTAGCCACCATGCCCGGCCTCAAACCTGTCTTAAAAAAGGCAAATGAGGCCGGGCGCGGTGGCTCAAGCCTGTAATCCCAGCACTTTGGGAGGCCGAGATGGGCGGATCACGAGGTCAGGAGTTCGAGACCATCCTGGCTAACACGGTGAAACCCTGTCTCTACTAAAAAATACAAAAAACTAGCCGGGCGACGTGGCGGGCGCCTGTAGTCCCAGCTACTCCGGAGGCTGAGGCAGGAGAATGGCGTAAACCCGGGAGGCGGAGCTTGCAGTGAGCTGAGATCCGGCCACTGCACTCCAGGCTGGGCGACAGAGCGAGGCTCCGTCTCAAAAAAAAAAAAAAAAAAAGGCAAATGGAGGCTGGGCATGGTGGCTCATGCCTGTAATCCCAGCATTGTGGGAGGCCGAGGCAGGCGGATCACGAGGTCAGGAGATCCAGACCATCCTGGCTAACATGGTAAAACCCCGTCTCTAATAAAAATACAAAAAAATTAGCTGGGTGTGGTGGCAGGTACCTGTAGTCCCAGCTACTTGGGAGGCTGAGGCAGGAGAATGGCATGAACCCAGGAGGCAGAGCTTGCAGTGAGCCGAGATCGTGCCACTGCACTCTAGCCTGGGCGACAAAGCGAGACTGCGTCTCAAAAAAAAAAAGCAAATGGAATTCAGCATTATTAAAAAATATATATATCACGAGCAAGGGGATTTACCCCAGAAATGCAAGGCTTGTTTAATAAAAAGTCAATTAATATGCCATATTAATAGAATAAAGGACAAAAACTACATGAACATTTCAAGAGATGCAGCAAATGCATTTTACAAAATCAACACCTACTACTAGGAATACAAAGTCTCTTCCCCAGCCTAAATAAAAGCTATTTTCTTTTTCTTTGTTTCTTTTATTTATTTATTTATTTATTTTGAGACGGAGTGGAGTCTCGCTGTGTTGACCAGGCTGGAGTGCAGTGGTGCAGTCTTGGCTCACTGCAACCTCTGCCTTCTGAGTTCAACCGATTCTCCTGCCTCAGCCTCCTAAGTAGCTGGGATTACAGGCGCCCGCCACCACGCCCGGCTAATTTTTTGTATTTTCAGTGGAGACGGGGTTTCACCATGTTGGCCAGGCTGGTCTTGAACTCCTGACCTCGTGATCCACCCACCTCAGTCTCCCAAAGTGCTGGGATTATGGGCGTGAGCCACTGTGCCCCGCCAAAAGCTATTTTCAAAAAGCCCACAGCTAACATTATATATGATACTTAATGGTAAAAAGACTGAATTCCTTCCCCTGAAAGATCAGGAAGAAGGCAAAGATGGCTACTTTCACTTTTATTCCACATTGTACTGGAGGTTCTAGACAGTGCAATCGGGCAAGAAATAGAAGCCACACAGCCGGGCGCGGTGGCTCACGCCTGTAATCCCAGCACTTTGGGAGGCCAAGGTGGGCAGATCACGAGGTCAGGAGATCGAGACCATCCTGGCTAACACGGCGAAACCCCGTCTCTACTAAAAATACAAAAAATTAGCCAGGTGTGGTGGCGGGCGCCTGTAGTCCCAGCTACTCGGAAGCTGAGGCAGGAGAATGGCGTGAACCCGGGAGGCGGAGCTTGCAGTGGGCTCCACTGCACTCTAGCCTGGGCGACAAAGCAAGACTCTGTCTCAAAAAAAAAAAAAAAAAAAACAAGCCACACATACTAAAGAATACCAACAACATGCTTATCTTTTTTTTTTTTTTTTTTTTCTGAGACAGAGGTTTGCTCTTGTTGCCCAGGCTGGAATGCAACGGCGCGATCTTGGCTCACTGCAACCTCTGCCTCCCAGGTTCAAGCGATTCCCCTGCCTCAGTTGCCTAAGTAGCAGGGATTACAGGCATGTGCCACCATGCCCGACTAATTGTGTATTTTTAGTGGAGACGGGGTTTCTCCATGTTGGTCAGGCTGGTATCGAACTCAGGTGATCTGCCTGCCTTGGCCTCCCAAAGTGCTGGGATTACAGGCATGAGCCACCACACTGGGCCAGCAACATGCTTTTCTATGTAGGAAATCCTAAGGAATCCACCAAAAAACAAACAAATAGAATGAATGAGTTCAGTAAGGTTGCAGAATACAAAATCAATATACACAAAATCTAAATAGTTTTACAAGTTTAGTAAGTATATAACTTGAAAACTACAAAACAGTGATAAAAGAATTAAAGATGTAAATAAATGGAGAGTTATTTCATTCATGGACTAGAAGACTCAGAAGATGAATTTAGACCCTTACCTCAAGACATAAACAAAAATTAACTCAAAAAAGAACTGCAGCCAGGTGTGATGGCTCACGCCTGTAATCCCAGCACTTTGGGAGGCCAAGGTGGGTGGATCACCTGAGGTCATAAGTTCAAGACCAGCATGGCCAACGTGGTGAAATCCTGCCTCTAATAAAAATACAAAAAAATTTGCCAGGCATGGTGGCAGGCGCCCGTAATCCCAGCTACTCAGGAGGCTGAGGCAGGAGAATGGCGTAAACCCGGGAGGCAGAGCTTGCAGTGAGCTGAGATCTGGCCACTGCACTCCAGCCTGGGTGACAGAGCAAGACTCCGTCTCAAAAAAAAAAAAAAAAAAAAAAAGATAGCTATATATACACACATACACACAAACACACACATAAATATTTAACAACATAGAACGTAAAAAGCAAAACTGATTTTAAAAGTAAGTCAGAGTCCATCAAAATTCAAAACTTTGCAACTATTAAGAAAGCAAAAATATCAGCCACCAGGCACCGTGGCTCACACCTGTAATCCCAGTATTTTGGAAGGCTGAGGTGGATGGATAACTTGAGGTCAGGAGTTCGAGACCAGCGTGGCCAACATGGTGAAACCCCATCTCTAACAAAAATACAACAAAAAAATTAGCCAGGTGTGGTGGCAGGTGCCTGTAATCCCAGCTACTTGGGAGACCGAGGCAGAAGAATCGCTTGAACATGGGAGGCGGAGGTTGCAGTGAGCCGAGATAGCACTACTGTGCTCCAGCCTGAGTGACAAGAGCAAAACTCTATCTCAAAAACAAAATAAATATAAAAATAAAAACAGTGCTGGATTAATGTGAGTATTCATGTTTATATAATTATTTATTTAACCTATTGATTGGTTGATTGAGAAGGAATCTCGCTCTGTCTCCCAGGCTGGAGTGCAGTGGCATGGTCTTGGCTCACTGCAACCTCCACCTCCTGGGTTCAAATGATTCTCCTGCCTCAGCCTCCCGAGTAGCTGGGACTACAGGCACGTGCCACCACACCCAGCTATTTTTTGTATTAATGTTTATATGATTTGAGGGTAAAAACAGACCCTTCCAAATCATGGCTCCAAAGGCTGCCACCATAAGGGAACGATGATAGTTCTGATAACATTAGAATTTTATTTTATTTTATTTTACTTATTTTGAGACAGAGTCTTGCTCTGTTGCCCATGCTGGAGTGCAGTAGCACAGTCTGGGCTCACCTGCAACTTCTGCCTCCCGTGTTCCAGTGATTCTCGTGCCTCAGCCATCCGATTAGCTGGGACGACAAGCATGCGGCACCACATCAAGCTAATTTTTGTATTTTTAGTAGAGACAGGATTTTTACCATGTTGGCCAGGCTGGTCTCGAACTCCTGACCTCAGGTGATCTGCCTGCCTCGGCCTCCCAAAGTGCTGGGATTACAGGCGTGAGCCACCGCACTGGGCCTGACAACAATGGAATTAAAACTTCTTTTAGTGAGAAAAAAAAAAAAATCCTTATGCCTCACCCTCCCCCAAAGTGAAATGAAAATACAAATTATAAACAGCGAAGAATGTATAACAAAAAATAATATGTCTAACAATATAGGAAGTGTTTATTTTATAAAATTTAAGGGGAAAAGTCAGAGTGCAAAATTGAATATCTAGTAGAATCTCAAAAGTTTGCCTAGAAGAAAACTCAGAAGGACTAAATTTATCTCTGGGTAATTTCCAAATGTATGCAGTGAACGTTAATTCCAAAATCACCTTAAAGCCAAAGTTATCTATCCTAATGCCAGTAACCATAGCTTCTTTTCTTGAAAAAGGGATGGCAGCTGGAGGCTGGAATCCCCTTCCTCCTGGGAAGTGCACCCATGTGTTCCTGAGAGGCAAAATGGCAGAATAGAAAATGCTCAGCTTTGGCATCACCTCCACTTCGGTTCCCAAGTACTGGGCTCCTCTGACTTCAGTTTCTTCATCGTGAAATGGGGATACCCACATCCATCTCACAGGAGTTTTCTAAGAATTAAATGAGTCTGGCAGGTTGTAGGTGCCCAATATAAGACAGTGCCACATTCTCTAGCCCAGGTGGTAAGTGAAAACCTAAGGAGATTTTCCAAAATCAGCACCTGCTGCTCCGAGAGCCAAGGGTGCGGTGTTTGCTGCCTCCTTGTGGCAAAGTGGCTCCTTGCCCGGCGGAGTCGGAGGAATAAGTTCTCGGAGGGTAGAGGGACCGTTCCTTCTCCTAGCTCCGCCAAACCCACATTGGGGGTACTCACTCAGGAATCCCGCAGCGGTGCAAATGCTAAGGAAAGTCATGACACGACCTGGAACCTGGGGCGGTGCCTCTGGCGCGTAGCTATCCAGGGGAGCTATGTGGAGAAGGCAGGCCACTTAGCACCAATGCAGACCCGGGAGCTTTGAGGAAGCCGGAGGATCAGAAGAAACCGCCCGGCAGGTGGAGGAGAAAGGCCAGGGCTCCCCTTCTGAGACTGAGGCATGCCGGAGAGAAATGGCACCGAGGACCTGGGGCGACTGATTCAGTTTCTACCCCAGGAGCAGAAGTCCCCGCTCTACTCGGGAACTGGCGGTCAACTCCCTGAGGTCACACCCGAGGCAAAAATGCAAGCTGGTGGAAATGTTTTGCCTTCAGGTCAAAATTGGGTGTGAACTCCGCCTTTTCATCCTTTTTTTTTTTTTGCGTGTCTGGTGGGGAAAGGTAGGTGGTAGATGGAACTTGAAAGCCCCACAGGCATATCCAATTTCTACTTGCTTAGTGAATGCTTTTCTAGGTGCTAGACCAAGCTGGGATTTAGGATAAGAGATTCCACTGCTTTTTATCGCAAAAGGCTTAGGCTTAGGCTGTCACAGTCTAAAAAAGCAACTCATTTTGCTCTATATTGTGAAAAATTTAAAATACAGAACTAAAAATATTCGTGTTACCTGGAATTACCGTTTTAGATATCTTTCCTCACCACGTGAGAACACAGTATCAAAATGTTAAATCCGCGGGCGCAGATCACTTGGGGCCACGAGTTAGAAACCAGCCTGGTTGGCACAGTGAAACCCTGTCTCTAGTAAAAATACAAAAATTAGCTGGTGTGGTGGCGCGCCTGTAGTTCCAGCAGCTCAGGAGGCTGAGGCAGGAGAATCACTTGAATCCGGGAGGTGGAGGTTGTGCTGAGCCTAGATCCCACCACTGCACTCCAGCCTGGCCGACAGAAAAGTTAAAAAAAAAAAAAGTTATTTACTAATCCACTGCCCAAACTCAACGAAATAGCTGATCCAATTAAAAACAAAACAAAAATGAAAAGCTTGACACAAAATTCCTTTTTTAGACTATCTTTTAGAACAATTTTAGGTTCACAGCAAGTATTGTCCTCTCGAGATTCTGGGGGTATTGGTCCCAGACCTCCAAAGATACTTAATCCCAGGGTTGCTCAAATTCTTCATGTAAAATGGCATAGTATTTGCATATAACCTATGCAGAGCTTCCCTTATACTGTAAATCATCTCTGGATTACTTGTAATATCTAATACTGTGTAAATAGTTACTCTACTTTATTGGTTATTTTGCTTTTTTGTTTTGTTTTTATGAGGTTTGATCTTATTTGTTACCCTGTTACCCAAAAACTCTTTTTTTTTTTTGAGACGGAGTTTCATTCCTGTTGCCCAGGTTGGAGTGTGATGGTGCGATCTCGGGTCACTGCAACCTCCGCCTACTGGGTTCAGGTGATTCTCCTGCCTCAGCCTCTCAAGTAGCTGGGACTACAGGGATGCACCACCATGCCCAACTAATTTTTTTTGGGTATTTTTAGTAGAGAGGGGGGTTTCACCATGTTGGCCAGGCTGGTCTCGAACTCCTGACCTCAGGTGATCCGCCTGCCTTGGTCTCCCAAAGGCTGGGATTACAGGCGTCAGCCACTGCACTTGGCCAAGACTCTTATTTTTGACTGGACTCAGAAGTAGAAGCTCTCAGAGAGGACAGTCTGTGTTTCTTGGCAATTTGTTCCTGGTGTTTTTCTTTGGCTTCCTTTATTCTCTTGTCCAAAAGTTTAGCATATTCTGTGGCCTCTTCCTTATTTTTTTTTAGTAGGTGGTTTCTTCAGAGCAATAAGCCAGGTGTTTGTGTTGCGGGACATGAGGAGTAACAAGACACTGAGTCTTGGGTGCTTTGGCCCTATGTGTCTCACCTTTGTTATAACAAAGAGCTTTCTTATAACATATTGGTGGACATCATCTTTTTAGAGAAATTGAAGTTTTTGGATTCTGCTAGCTCTTTTGGGTCTCAGGGAATGAGGCAGCATATATTATCAGGCAGTTCAGGATTAGCCTTCTCTCTCTCTCTCTCTCTTTAACAATAACTGAGTTAAGAATACTCAGATTGGCATCCACAATACAACCTTGAACAGATTTGTGCATTCTTTTTTTTTTTTTTTTTTTTTTGAGGCGGAGTCTCGCTCTGTCGCCGGGACTGGAGTGCAGTGGTCAGATCTCAGCTCACTGCAAGCTCCGCCTCCCGGGTTCACGCCATTCTCCTGCCTCAGCCTCCCGAGTAGCTGGGACTACAGGCGCCCGCCACCTCGCCCGGCTAGTTTTTGTATTTTTAGTAGAGACGGGGTTTCACCGTGTTAGCCAGGATGGTCTCGATCTCCTGACCTCGTGATCCGCCCGTCTTGGCCTCCCAAAGTGCTGGGATTACAGGCTTGAGCCACCACGCCCGGCCTGATTTGTGCATTCTTTCTTCAGTTCTCCTTGGAGGACAGGAATACCCCTTATTCAGTAGCAGGCAGACACAGTCTTCAGTCAAAATACCCTGCTTCATGAGGAAGCCTCATCTGTTGTCCCCACCACTGATTCTGACCATATAACCCTTCCGTTCTTCACCTAGAGCATCAGCATCAACATCTGTCGTTATAGCTTCTCAGAAAGAGTATAGTATGACGTGTACAATCCTCATCCACTTCAAAGCGATTCTGGCAGCCAGAGGCTGGGAAGGAGACATTCAGTTTCATCTTGAAGCAGCTGATTGTCTCTGAGGCACCATGAAAAGGAGAGGTTTTCTTAAGTGTTAATTGTTTATCAAGAGAAACTATTTCTTAGCCCACATATTCCCATTTCGTAGTTAAGGAACACAGGTCAGTGACAAGCACCTGAGGTTTCTTCAAAGCACTGGAAGCCATTGTTTATGAGTCATGGTTATTGTCTTTGATGGGTATCTCCTTCCTGGCTGTTGAAAATTCCTAGTTTATATGAGGGTTCACTCCCAGTGTTAGGATAATTTTGGCCTCGTAGAATGAGTGAGGAAGTATCCCTCTGCTTCTACTTTCTGGAAGAGATTCTATGAGGCCAGCATTACCCTAATACTAAAACCAGTCAAAGACATTACAAGAAAAGTACAGACCAATATTTCTGACGAACATAGATGCAAAAATCCTCAACAAAATCCCAGCAAGTTGAATCCAACAAAATTCCTTTCTAAAGATTGTTAATACTACCCATTTCAGATTAAAGATTAGAGAATGGAGATTAAATGCCTAACATTTATTTAATGTTTTTTATCTTTTTTCTTTTTCTTTGAGATGGAATTTCGCTCTTGTTGCCCAGGCTGGTGTGCAATGGCGCAATCTTGGCTCACTGCTAACTTTTGCCTCCCAGGTTCAAGCAATTCTCCTGCCTCAGCCTCTCACGTAGTTGGGATTACAGGCATGTGCCAACATGCCTGACTAATTTTTTGTATTTAGTAGAGATGGGGTTTCACCATGTTGGTCAGGCTAGTCTTGAACTCCTGACCTCAGGTGATCCACCCACCTCAACCTCCCAAGGTGCTGAGATCACAGGCGTGAGCCACGGCGCCTGGCCTATTTCCTAGGTAATCCTTTTTCTTCCTTTTTTTTTTGAGATGGAGTCTCGCTCTGTCACAGTGGCACAATCTCGGCTCACTGCAACCTCTGCCTTCTGGGTTCAAGCAATTCTCCTGCCTCAGCCTCTCAAGTAGCTGGGACTACAGGTGCACGCCACCACATCCGGGTAATTTTTGTATTTTTAGTAGAGATGGGGGTTTCACCGTGTTGGCCAGGATGGTCTCGATCTCTTGACCTCATGCTCTGCCCGCCTGGGCCTCCCAAAGTGCTGGGATTACAGGTGTGAGCCACCCCACCCGACCTTTTCCTAGGTAATCTAATAGCGCTTTATTCATATTTCTCCAGAGATGATGGCATTAAGAGCTAATATAGTTAATTGAATATGAGTTAACCCATTCAACTCAGGATGGGCCAGGTCTTGTACTTTCTTTTTTCAATCTGAGGCACTGTGATTGAAATAGCATTAAAATAGGTGTCCACTGTGGGTTATTAGGTTTGTTTTTTTTCTGACAGTCTCATTCTGTCACCTAGGCTGGAGTGCAGTGGCGCGATCTCAGCTCACTGCAACTTCCACCTCCCAGGCACTAGCAATTCTTCTGCCTCAGACTCCTGAGTAGCTGGGATTATAAGGCACCCACCACCATGCCTGGCTAATTATTTTTTGTATTATTTATTTATTTTTTTTTTCAGACAGAGTTTCACTCTGTCCCCAGGTTGGAGTGCAGTGGCATGATCTCGGCTCACTGCAACCTCCGCCTCTCGGGTTCAAGCAATTCTCCTGCCTCAGCCTCCCAAGTAGCTGGGACTACAGGCACACGCCCCCACACCCAGCTAATTTTTGTATTTTTAGTAGAGATGGAGTTTCACCATGTTGGCCAGGATGGTCTCAATCTCTTGACCTTGTGATCTGCCCGCCTCAGCCTCCCAAAGTGCTGGGACTATAGGCATGAGCCACTGTGCCCAGTCAATATTTTTTGCATTTTTATTAGAGATGGGGTTTCACCATGCTGGCCAGTCTAGTCGCGAGCTCCTGACCTCAAGTGATCTGCCTGCCTCACCTTCCCAAGGTGCTGGGATTACAGACATGAGCCACACCACGCCTGGCCTGGTGTCCACTGTGTTTGATGGATGATTGAACTAAAAAAAAAATTTTTTTTTTTTTTTTTGAGATAGGGTCTCTACTCTGTTGCCCAGACTGGAGTGCAGTGACACCATTTCGGCATTTCGGCTCACTGTAGCCTCAATCTCCCTGGCTCAAGTGATTCTCCCACCTCAGCCTCCTGAGTAGCTGGAACTACAGCCTGTACCACCACACCCGGCAGGGACTATGTTACCCAGACTGGTGTCGAACCTTGGGGCTCAAGAGATCCTCCGCCCAGGCCTCCTAAAGTGTTGAGATTACAGGTATGAGCTATCCCTCCTGGCCTAAACTGAAATTTGTTTAATCAAAGGAGTGCACTTGCAGCTGGCCTGAAGCCCTGGAGTAGTATGTCTGGCCACAGAACCAGGCTGCACTGACGGTAATACTTCAGGAATCTATTCAATATATTTCCTTAGCTCTAAAATTATGGCAGGCCAGGAACTGTGGCTCATGCCTGTAATCCCTGAACTGTGTGAGGCCAAGGCAGGAGAAGTTGGATACCAGCCCGGGCAACATAGGGAGGACTTGTCTTTACAAAAAAATTAGCCTGGCATGGTGGCACACACCTGTAGTCCCAACTATTCGGGGGGCTGTGGTGGGAGTATTGCTTGAGTCCAACAGGTTGAATCTACAGTGTGCAGTGATCGCACCACTGCACTCCAGCCTAGGCGACAGAGGTCAAAAACAAAACAAAATAAAACAAAAAAACTATAGCAAACATCCAGAAGACTGTGTAGAGCAATGAATGTCTCTCAAGCCAGCAATATTTTTCTCTTTATTTTTCACGTCAGGCAGGTAGTGTGCCCACTTCGTAACAAGGTTTGAGGGAGACACGTTCGACACAAGGGCATGAAAACCCAATCACACTTATGACTTACAAAAGGATCAAGTCAGTGATCTTTAAGCTGTGGGCCATTAAATACATTTTGTGAGCTGAGCGCAGTGGCTCAGGCCTGTAACCCCAGCACTATGGGAGGTGGAGGTGGGAGGATCACTTGAGTCCAGGAGTTCGAGACCAGCCTGGGCAACATACTGGGAACCCCCGTCTCTATTTAAATAAAAAATTTTTAAAATTTTATGGATTACAACCATTTAAAAAACTAAACTAAAATAAGCTTAAATATATCAAAACGCTGTTTACCTAGTGAGGATAAATGCTGTTTTGTCAATCTGTTGTTTCAAGTTTTTTACGTGTGGATTGGGTCATCTTGTAACAGTGAGTTACCTTTATGCGTCACGGTTGAAAACATTTCCGGTGCAGTGGCTGACTGTAATCCCAGCACTTTTTAAGGCCGAGGCTGGAAGTTCACTTGAAACCAGAAGCCAGGAGTTCAAGAGCAGCCTGGGCAACACGGCGACACCTCGTCTATTTGAAAAGAAAAAAAAAAAAGGTTTCCAAGGCACTGAGATGCTAAGAACCCGAGGTGTGTGTCCGGTAGGGGCGGGAGCAAAGTGGGCGTTTGGAAAAAGTCTCACGCCTGGAAAGGAATACACTGTCCGGCACATCGACTGCTTCAAGGCACGCTCCCACGGTTCAGAAAGCCGATTGGCTAAAAAAGGGAAAGTCCCGCCCACAACGCTCGCTGGCCAATGGCTGTGTGAAAGCGGGGCAAAGTGGGCGGGATAGGGGAGTGGGCGGGAGGGCTAGCCTCGCGAGGGCTCCTTAAGTAGCGGCTGCGTGGCTTCCCTGGCACGCTAGTCTTACGACGGCCGGGTCAAGTGGTGCAGACTCGGACGGCAACGACGTCGGACGCACCCCTTGGAAGAATGTCCCACCACGGAGGAACTCCCAAGGCCTCTACATGGGTCGTTGCTAGTCGGCGAAGCTCGACAGTGTCCCAAGCACCAGAGAGGTGGCCGGTGGAGGAGTTGAATCGAAGAGGTCCTGAGGGATATACTGTCAGCAGAGGTGGCCGCTGGAGAGGCCCCTGTAGGCCCCCGGAGGCCGTGGCCGCTGGTCACGAGGAACCGCCGCTTTGTTTTGCTTTGAAGAACCACTTTGTCGGCGCGGTGATCGGTGAGAATGGGTGTGGCTGGCAGGGCAGGATAGGTGGGGCGAGGGGCGGAGCCTGGGCGAAGGCATTCCCTCCCCACTGCCGCACCTCCAATCAGCTGCCACCTGATGAGGTTCAGGTCTCTCCCAGAGCTATTTGTAAAACCTGGGACTAGAGTATAATTTAATCTGACCGGGCGCGGTGGCTCACGCCTGTAATCCCAGCACTTTGGGAGGCCGAGGCGGGCAGATCACCCGAGGTCAGGAGTTCGAGACCAGCCTGGGCAACATGGCGAAATCCCCGTCTTTACTTAAAAATAAATAAAAGCTGGGCGTGGTGGCACGCGCCTCTAATCCCAGATACTCGGGAGGCTGAGGCACGAGAATCGCTTGAACCCGGCGACTGAGGTTGGCAGTGAGCTGAGATCGCGCCACTGCACTCCAGCCTGGGTGACAGAGCAAGACTCCGCCTCAATTTAAAAAAAAAAAAGTAATCCACCTTTTGGTGTTTATACAGACAATGTATTTGGGAGAGCAACTCCTAGAAGACTTACAAAATCTTAGGGCTGAAGAGGGATGCTTAGAACAGGCCTTTTAACAGACAGTAACCCCAGAATGAAAAACAAAACTTTTTTTTTTTTTTTGAGACGGAGTCTCGCTCTGTCGCCCGGGCTGGAGTGCAGTGGCCGGATCTCAGCTCACTGCAAGCTCCGCCTCCCGGGTTCACGCCGTTCTCCTGCCTCAGTCTCCCAAGTAGCTGGGACTACAGGCGCCAGCCACCTCGCCCGGCTAATTTTTTTGTATTTTTAGTAGAGACGGGGTTTCACCATGTTAGCCAGGATGGTCTGGATCTCCTGACCTCGTGATCCGCCCGTCTCGGCCTCCCAAAGTGCTGGGATTACAGGCTTGAGCCACCGCGCCCGGCCGAAAAACAAAACTTAATCAGTCTTTCTATGAGTACCATTTAGAGCCAGGAATCAAAGAAAAGCTGTAAGATCATTTGCAGGGCTGCCTAGAGCAGTTGTACCTTGCTTTTAATTTCCTTAATTTTTAAAAACTTAGAAAAAACTTTTTCTTACATCTTGAGTGTTAGCATTCAATTCTGCATTTTTAATTTTTTTTTTTTTACTTTTGATTTTTTGGGTTTTTTTTGAGACAGCTCTGTGACCCTGGCTGGAGTGCAGTATGGTGTGATCTCGGCTCACTACAACCTCTACCTCCCGGGCTCAAGCGATTCTCGCACCTCAGCCTCCCTAGTAGCTGAAATTACAGATGTGCGCCACCACGCCTGGCTAATTTTTGTGTTTTTAGTAAAGATGAGTTTTCACATTACCCAGGATGATCTCGAACTGTGGATCCACCCACCTCAGCCTCTCAAAATGCTGGGATTACAGACGTAAGCCACCGTGCCCTGTCCATTTCTGAATTTTTTTTGAAAAGCATTTAAAAATGATTAGAATGATTGCCCCATTGATTGCCATTAAGTCCGAGTATAAATTGCCACATTTTACCTATGAGGTATATTTTACCATTTTTAAAACCTGAGAAAAATGAACAGATGGAGGCTGCTATAAAATAGTACATTATAAGACTAATTGCTGTACTACCCAGAGATTCATTGACCTTTCAGAAGGCTTGGGCTCAAGATCTGAAGAATGAAAGAAAGCCACTAGATTTACAATAAAAGTCACTGAAGTTAGCACTTAGCAGATGAAAGGGCACTGTGCCACAGAGCACTTACTTGATGTTGGATCTGGATCCAACTTTTTTATTGTAAAAAATGAAATACCCTCTTTTAAATGTATATCACAATACTAACAATAAGCACAATCTTGTATCCCAGATCTCTGGAACTTGCATGACTAAAACTGTATACTTGAACAGCTCCCCATTTTTTTCGTGCTCCATCCCAGGAACCACCATTTACATTGTTTCTGAGTTAGATTACTTTAGATAATCCATATAAGTAGAATCATGCAAGGCCGGGCGCGGTGGCTCAAGCCTGTAATCCCAGCACTTTGGGAGGCCGAGACAGGCGGATCACGAGGTCAGGAGATCGAGACCATCCTGGCTAACATGGTGAAACCCCGTCTCTACTAAAAATACAAAAACTAGCCGGGCGAGGTGGCGGGCGCCTGTAGTCCCAGCTACTCGGGAGGCTGAGGCAGGAGAATGGCGTAAACCCGGGAGGCGGAGATTGCAGTGAGCTGAGATGCGGCCACTGCACTCCAGTCCGGGCGACAGAGCGAGACTCCGCCTCAAAAAAAAAAAAAAAAAAAAAAAAAAAAAAAAAAAGTAGAATCATGCACTAATTGTCTTTGTAATTGGCTCATTTCTCTAAGAATAATATCCTCCAGCCTTGTCCATTTTGTAGCATGAGACAGGATTTTCTTCCTTACTAAGGCTGAATGGTATTCCATTATTAAGTATATACTTTACTTTATCTATTAATCAGTCTATGATAAATGGGTGGCTTCCACCTTTTGACTTGAGTAGTGTTATTATGAAAATGGGAGTGCAGTATATCTTTGAGACTCTGCTTTAAATTATTTTGGATGTATACCCCAAGTGAGACTGCTGGATCATATGTTAATTCTATTTTTAATTTTTTAGGAAATCTATACTGTTTTTCATAGTGGCAGCACCATTTTACAATCCCACCAACAGTACACAGGGGTTCCAGTTTCTCCACATTCTTACCAACACTTGTTTTCTGTTTTTGGTAATGGTCATCCTACCAGATGTGAGGTGACAACCATTTTGTGGTTTTGATTTGCGTGGACCTGATTAGTGATGTTGAACATCTCACGCCTGTTGGCCATTTGTATGTCATTGGAGAAATGTCTATTCAACTGTTTGCCAATTTTTGAAAAATTGTTGAGTTGTATGAAAGAGTTCCAATTGCTACATCCTCTCCACTAGTTTGGACCCAATTAGGTTTTGTGCAAACTGATACAGAATCCATAGTCTCCACCTCTCTGGGATAAGAGTCTTCTAAAACCCACCAAAATTTGGAATAGAACCTCTTACTTCCCTCTTTCCAAACAAAAAATGATTGTTGAACCCTAGGAGCATTTGGGGGGAAGAACTAGAGAATGTTTGTTGAGGAAAATGGGTAAATTTTCAACTTACTAATTTCAACTTATAATAATATATTCCTTTATTTTTAAAAACAGGTCGTGGTGGGTCAAAAATAAAGAATATACAAAGTACAACAAACACCACAATCCAAGTAAGCCATCTGTGTTCTTCGGCCCTTAAGAGAGCATCATGCATTTCTAAGGGAGCACCTAACTCTACTTTTCTTTTTAAGACAGCTTCATTTTGTCTCCCAAGCTGGAGTGCAGTGACGTGATATCAAGTCACTACAACCTCTGCCTCCCGGGTTCAAGCAATTCTCCTGCTTCAGCCTCCCGAGTAGCTGGGATTACAGGCTCTCACCACCAAGCCAAGCTAATTTTTTAATTTAATTTTTTATTTTTAGTAGAGATGGGGTTTTACCATGTTGGCCAGGCTGCTGTCAACTCCTGGCCTCAAGTGATCCACCTGCCCTGGCCTCCCAAAGTGTTGGGATTACGGGCATGAGCCACCGCACGAGGCCTTAACTCTTAATTTCTGCTGAATTATTAACATACTGTGGTAGATTAGATAAATTGCCAAAGCTCTTCATACTCTGATTCTCAAGAAGCCACCTGAATTTTAAGCTGTTCCAGGTGTAGGTTTTGGGACTCTTGGAGGTAAAAATCTTTTTTTTTTTTTTTTTTTTTTTGAGACAGAGTCTCACTCTGTCGCCCAGGCTGGAGTGCAGTGGCACAATCTTGGCTCACTGCAACCTCTGCCTCCTGGGTTCAAGCAATTCTCCTGCCTCAAACTCCTGAGTAGCTGGAATTACAGGCATGCACCACCACACCTGGCTAATTTTTGTATTTTTAGTAGAGACGGGGTTTCACCATGTTGGCCAGGCTAGTGTCTAGCGCGTGACCTCAGGTGATCCACCCACTTTTGCCTCCCAGAGTGCTGGGATTACAGGCATGAGCCACCAGGCCCAGCCAGAGGTAAAAATCTTTAGAGATAATCTGCATAAGAATGAGATCACTGGAATATTCATCATGTCCAAAATGTCTTCCAGAGAAAACCTCTTTCCTCAAACTTTGGCTAGCTCTTATAGTCTCAATCTTAGTGAATGGTAGCAACATTCACTGAGTTTACAAGTCTGTAATCTGACTATCCATATTGGTATTTCCTTATTCTCATTCACCGCTAGGTCTTGACTATTTCTTACACTTCTCAAGGGGAATGTCATCATTTGCCTTCCCCCCAACTGTATATCCTGCTTCCATTTGTATCCTCTAATCATTCTCCACTGTGGTCAGAACAATAATTTTATTTTTTTATTTTTTTTGGGATAAAGTCTTGCTCCGTCGCCCAGGCTGAAGTGCACTGGTGCAATCTTAGCTCCAGTGCGATCTTAGCTGCAACCACTGCCTCCTGGGTTCAAAAGATTCTCCTGCCTCAGCTTCCAGAGTAGCTGGGATTACAGGTGCCCGCCAACTCACCTGGCTAATTTTTGTACTTTCAGTAGAGACAGGTGTTGGCCAGGCTGGTCTCGAACTCCTGACCTCAAATAATCCACCCTCCTCAGCCTCACAAAGTGCTGAGATTACAGGTGTTAGCCACCGCGTTTGGCTAGAACAATCATTTTAAGACACAAATTATTTGTGTCCCTTTGCTGTGTAAAAGCCTTTCATAATATGTCAGGCCTGTAAGTCTAGACTCCTTAAAATTGTTGACTTGATCTGGCCTGTTCACTCTTTCCATTGTCCCTTCCCCTAATTCCTTGAGTACTGCACCACTTCCTGACACACCCTGCTACCATAGCTTTTTCCTCAGTCTAAGGCCCCCGTTCTGTGTAGCTGTCCCTTTCCATAGCATCCCATAATGGCCTCGTTTCAGCACTCATACAGAGTTGTAGTGCCTGTAAATACTGTAGATGATAAACATTGTTTGAATTACCAACCGAAGACAAAATTAGGTGTATAGTGTATTTTAGATAAATATTGAATCCATTAGAGTATTTGAAATTATGGATGTTTATAGGTGTTACTTGTAGTTTCTATTCATAAAATGTATCAGTCTTGTAAACGTAAGCCCTTAACAGTATACATGAGTTAAGTATAGAATCCCATCAAGTTAAAAATTTACCTAAGTAACCTGGCAGTTCAGTAAACTCTCTATATAGCACATAGATTATGTCATTTCAGCCCTACAATTCTGTAAAATTAGCAAAATAAATACCATTTTATAGGTTGGAGACCTCAGAATCAAAATAATATTACCTGTCAGGTTGATGCCTTAATTATTTCTCTACACTATTTGCTGAGTTTATTCCCTAGCTATCCAGTTTTAAATGTTCAGGTTGTCCTGCCCCTCTCCATCTGACCAGGAGGTAAATCCCAGAGTAAATATAAATAGTGCTTCTCTCTAACTAGAAATTTAGACACTGATTGCTAGTAACACTATGTTTACTTTATACTATAATGGTTTTTGAAGTTGAGTGATTGTTGGAAGGGGTTAGGGGCTTAGGGAACTTTTTTTTTTTTTTAAGGGAACTTTTAAGTCTCACTTTTAAGTCTCACTCTTTTTCCCCTTGTACCCAGATAATACAAGAACAACCAGAATCATTAGTCAAAATTTTTGGCAGCAAGGCAATGCAAACGAAAGCAAAAGCAGTGATAGATAACTTTGTTAAAAAGCTAGAAGAAAATTACAATTCAGAATGTGGAGTTGGTAAGTAATTTTCTCCCACTGAAGCCCTTTAAAATGTTTAATTTCATTCAGTGTTATAAGCCATTATACCTGATTTCCTTTTCTGATTCAAAGCATTAGGCTGCCATAAATGTAGTCTTAATGATTTTTTACTGTGAACGAAAGCCCAGAATATTTTTCCTCAAATTAAAATACCAAATCTCTATGTTCATGCCTAGCAATTTTACTTTTAGCCACAGGTAAGTGAAAATGAAATAACCCTTTATTTTTATTTATTTATTTTTTGTCTTTGTATTAATCTAGTTCTCGCAAGCAGGGAAATAATCCTTTAATACACACACTTTCGTGTTAGTGGGTAGAGTAAGGATTGGTCCCAGGATCCTAACCCTAGTCCTGTCTTCAGATTCATGGCTGACATTGAAAACGGCTTAAATATTTGGTTATTTTAAAAATCTCAGATCTGTTTAGAATAGAGAAAACAATTACTGAATCATACCTCGATGCATTGTGAAAGTAGAATAGAGACACTTGGGTTTAGAAGGCACCACTGCCTTTTAGTGTTTCTTGGGGAAAAAGACAAGGTCTAAGATTCTATTTTTGTATCTTTTATTTATTTCTTTTTCTTTTATTTTATTTTTAAAATTGTTTTGAGACAGGTTCTCACTGTGTTATCCAAGATGGAGTGCAGTGGTGTGATCATGGCTCATTATAACCTTGACCTCCTGGGCGGGAGTGATTCTCCCACCTCAGCCTCTCAAGTAGCTGGGACCACAGGTGTGTGCCACCACACCCAGCTAATTAAATTTTTTGTAAAGTAGAGATGGGGGTTTCACCACGTTGTCTAGGCTGGTCTTGAGGCCTGAGTTCAAGCGATTCTGCCTGCCAGCCTCACAAAGTGCTGGTACTACAGAAGTGAGCTACAAAGCCTGGCTGGCTCTTCATCCATTCATCTGGGATAATATCTGCTTCCCAGGAGTATTATTGTAATGACTGAGTACTGGATATGACAATATTTTAGCAAACATTAGACTTGTGCTATTTTACTTACCTTCTCCAATAAAATTAAATTTTTATAAGTTGTTGAACGATAACAAATGACAAGATTATCATGTTAATGTAGTACAGAAACCCCAAATTTTATATTTTAAGTATTGTCTGGTTATTAAAAACAAAACAGAAAAAAACTAATCGATAAAAATATTTTTAACAGATACTGCATTCCAACCTTCTGTTGGAAAAGATCGAAGCACAGATAACAATGTTGTTGCAGGAGATCGGCCATTGATAGATTGGGATCAAATTAAAGAGGAAGGTTTGAAATGGCAAAAAACAAAGTGGGCAGGTCAGTGCTGCTTCCTAACATTTACATATATTGTTTCTGTTAACTGCAGTTTTTATCCTCTGTACAATGTCTGTGCTTTATTTTTAGTAGGGAAATGTATATGAAAATAGTAAAATCTAAAATGCTGCAATTAGTCCCTAGGTTATGATAGTTTCTATGTTGTCAGCTGTCATTTATGCTATAAGGGAAATATTAAACCTATTTATAGTCTGTCAGCAGTAACTCACCGCAAAAGGCTAATAATAAAATGGGAAAAAAATCAGTCCCAATGGGAAAATAGGAAGGGAGTAAAGATGCAAACCGTAAGTTAACATTGTTGCTGTGATTGAGTAAAAATAGATCTTGGAGTATCCTGGTTGACAAGAGCAAAAAAAAAAAAAAGGAAAGCCATTAAATGATAAGAAGCATTACAGTTCTTGGCAGAGTTTTGTTTGTTTGTTTGTTTAAATTTTGTTTTAGATTTTTATTTTTCAATTTAAAGATGAGGTCTCACTATCCTGCCCAGGTTAGTCTCAAACTCCTGGCTTCAAGTGATCCTCTCCTCACCCTCCCAAAGTGCTGGGATAACAGATGTCAGGCATCCATTGTGCCCAGCCTTGTTTGAATTTTATTTTATTTTATTTTTTGAGACAGAGTCTTGCTCTGTCACCCAGGCTGAAGTGTAGTGGCGTGATCTCAGATCACCACAACCTCCATCTCCCAGGCTCAAGTGATTGCCATGCCTCAGCCTCCTGAGTACCTGGCATTACAGGTGTGTGCCAGCACGCCCAGCTGATTTTTATATTTTTAGTAGATACGGGTTTTCATCATGTTGGCCAAGCTGGTCTCAAACCCCTGGCCTCAAGTGATCCACCTGCCTTGGCCTCCCATAGTGCTGGGATTACAGGCGTGAGCCACCCCGCCCAGCCCTTTTGTTTGAATTTAAATGAGATTTCTCATGTGGAACATTATATGTAGGGGATAATGCTTCATTATTCAAGCACTAGCCTTGGCTCTCGGGAGGAGGCAGCAATAGGACATCTTTTATTTAAAATGTAAAAGCACGAATATGTTACCAAAATATTGACAGTTATTGCTACTGTGTTGGTCAGGACCTCTGCATGTTAAGTTTCCTGTGCTGCGTAAACAGTATGTGTTGAGAAGATTTAGGATCAGGGACCAGGGAAAGGATTTAAGTTTGGAAGAGGTATAATAGGCTTTTAAGAAATGTAGCTAGGCTGGGCGCGGCAGCTCATGCCTGTAATCCCAGAACTTTGGGAGGCTGAGGCTGGTGGATCACCTGAGGTCAGGAGTTCAAGACCAGCTTGGGCAGCATGGTGAAACCCCATCTCCACTAAAAATACAAAAATTAGCTGGGCATGGTGGCGCATGCCTGTAATCCCAGCTACTTGGGAGGCTAAGGCAGGAGAATCGCTTGACCCCCAGAGGTGGAGGTTGCAGTGAGCCGAGATTGAGTCATTGCCCTCCAGCCTGAGTGACAGAGTGAGACTCCATCTCAAAAAGAAAAAGAAAAGAAAAGAAATGTAGCTTAAGAGAATAGACCAAGGATATAAATGTAATTCCTAAAAAAGTAATTGGATGGACCTTCAAATAAAAGATAACCAAACTATTATTGTGAGAGTATATTTATCCATTGTGGTGTTTGATGCCTTACAAAGCATGCTTCATTTTAATTTTTATTAAATTTTTTTTTAGGGTTTCACTCTGTTGCGTAGGCTAGAGTGCAGTGGCAAAATCACAGTTCCTTGCAACCTCCATCTCTCAGGCTCAAGTGATCCTCCCACCTCAGCCACTCAAGTAGTTGGGACTACAGGCACATACCACCATACCAGGCTAATTTTTTTTTTTTTTAGATGGAGTTTCACTGTTGTTGCCTAGGCTGGAGTTCAGTGTGCAATCTCGGCACACTGCAACCTCTGCCTCCCGGGTTCAAGTGATTCTCCTGCCTCAGGCTCCTGAATAGCCAGGATTACAGGCGTCCGCCACCATGCTTGGCTGATTTTTTGTATTTTTAGTAGAGATGGGGTTTCACTATGTTAGTCAGGCTGGTCTCAAACTCCTGACTTCAGGTAATCCACCTGCTTCAGCCTCCCAAAGTGCTAGGATTACAGGCGTGAGCCACCGTGCCCGGTTCCTTTTCTTTTTTTTTTTTTTTTTTTTGAGATGGAGTTTCACTCTTGTTGCCCTGGCTGGAGTGCAATGACGCAGTCTCGGCTCACTGCACCCTCCGCCTCCCTGAGTAGCTGGGATTATAGGCGTGCGCTACTGTGCCAGGAGAATTTGTGTGTGTGTGTGTTTTTTTTTTTTTTTTTTTTAGTGGAGACGGGTTTCACCATGTTGGTCAGGCTAGTCTCAAACTCCTGACCTCAGGTGATCCGCCTGCCTCAACCTCCCGAAGTGCCGAGATTACAGGTGTTAGCCACTGTGCTTGGCTGCCAGGCTAATCTTTAAAAATTTTCCGTAGAGACAGGGTGTCATTATTTTGCCCAGGCTCAAGTGATCCTCCCATGCCAGCCTCCCAAGGGCTGGGATTACAGGTGTAAGCTACTGTGCCTAACCTCCAGAAAGGGAGATCTTTTCGATGGGAGCAAGCCTCGTTGGCAAAGTGTAGAACTATCAAATGGTATGCATTGTAAAAAAAATATATTGTAGTATGATTTCTGTAGCTTTGACTAAGTATTAATGATGCTGTAAAATTTATCAAAGTGTGGATTTTCATCTTTGTCCCAGATTTACCACCAATTAAGAAAAACTTTTATAAAGAGTCCACTGCCACAAGTGCCATGTCAAAAGTACAAGCAGATAGTTGGAGGTGGGTAGGTTTATTACCTAGTTGTGTAAGTATTTGTATAGTTACGTTATTGGTATTAACACTTTGGGCAAATGTGAAATGATATTTGAAGACTACGCCTTCAATATTCAAATGAAAATGTGTCAACTTATATGATATTTTAGAACATTGTTTTCTAGTAAAACTTCCTGCAGTGATGGAAAATGGTCTATATTTGTGTCTAATGGAGTTGACTGGCACTTAAAGTATGGCTGGTGTAATTGAGCAAATGAATGTTTATATTAAACTGAAATAACCATGTGTGGCTAGTCCCTACTATATTGGACAGCAGTTTTAGAGAATTATTGCTCCAGTAGTTGAATTGAAAAAAAAAAAGATCTAATCTTGTTAATTTCTTAAACTCTTCAGTCCTTGTTACCTGAATTAGAAGGTTTTAATTGTAGTGGTTTTTCTTACTATTTTTATTCTTTTTTTTTTTTTTTTTTTTTTTTTTTGAGACGGAGTCTCGCTCTGTCGCCCAGGCTGGAGTGCAGTGGCCGGATCTCAGCTCACTACAAGCTCCGCCTCCCGGTTCTCGCCATTCTCCCGCCTCAGCCTCCGAGTAGCTGGGACTACAGGCGCCCGCCACCGCGCCCGGCTAGTTTTTGTATTTTTAGTAGAGACGGGTTTCACCGTGTTAGCCAGGAGGGTCTCGATCTCCTGACCTCGTGATCCGCCCACCTCGGCCTCCCAAGTGCTGGGATTACAGGCTTGAGCCACCGCGCCCGGCCTTCTTACTATTAAAGTCTGATAAAACTGAGAGATTCATGGAATAGCAGAATGGTTAAGGTCAGGAGCAGGGTAACTTACTGTATGATCACTTATCAAATTGAGAATACTTTCTAACACGTAGGATTGTTAAGGATGCATTAATGAAATATGTGTGGAACATCGTAGGCCCTCAGCGTTTGCCAAATCTGGTTTTAATTTATGAAGCATGATTTTCAGGCTCCTCATCTTTGATCCATGAAATATTCATTGACCTACTAATGTATAATGTTTTTAACCTTCCCATTGCAACTATTCTCAGATAAGAGACAGATGAACTCTTTCTTCTATTTCTTTATGCATTTCATTATAACTTCCCTGACAGTTTCATTTTAATCAATTGCAGTTGAATTTCTAGATAAGACCAGAACTGATTTTGGAGAATGTCTTGCTTGGGGAGTGAAGTGAGGAAAACCACTGATGTTTTTTATTCTTTGAAGGAAAGAAAATTTTAATATAACGTGGGATGACTTGAAGGATGGGGAGAAACGAACTATCCCCAATCCTACCTGCACATTTGATGATGCCTTTCAATGTTATCCTGAGGTTATGGAAAACATTAAAAAGGCAGGTTTTCAAAAGCCAACACCTATTCAGGTATGCTTTCATTAATTACAATATTTCACTCAACGTTTCTCTTTGAAACCAGTGATATCTGATTGTTAGAAGACACGAGGGAGCAACTGTCTCTTTGCGTTCCCCCAGCACCTTCTCCCTAGAGTTCAAAAAATCATTTTTTTTTTTTTTTTTTGAGACAGAGTCTCGCTCTGTCGCCCAGTCTGGAGTGCAGTGGCCGGATCTCAGCTCACTGCAAGCTCCGCCTCCCGGGTTTACGCCATTCTCTCGCCTCAGCCTCCCGAGTAGCTGGGACTACAGGCGCCCGCCATCTCGCCCGGCTAATTTTTTGTATATATTTTTTTAGTAGAGACGGGGTTTCACCGTGTTAGCCAGGATGGTCTCGATCTCCTGACCTCGTGATCCGCCCGTCTCGGCCTCCCAAAGTGCTGGGATTACAGGCTTGAGCCACTGCGCCCGGCCCAAAAAAATCTTTATTGAAAGAAGTTTGGAGCTGGGAAAGAAGGAAGAGTTGGCAAAAAATATGTACTGTTTTTTTTTGTTTTTGAGACAGAGTTTTGCTCTTGTTGCCCAGGCTGGAATGCAATGGTGCAGTCTTGGCTCACCACAACCTCTGTCTCCTGTGTTCAAGCAATTCTCCTGCCTCAGCCTCCCTAGTAGCTGGGATTACAGACATGTGCCACCACGCCCAGCTAATTTTTGTGTTTTTAGTAGAGACGGGATTTCTCCTTGTTGATCAGGCTGGTCTCGAACTCCCCGACCTCAGGAGATCCGCCCGCGTCAGCCTCCCAAAGTGCTAGGATTACAGGCATAAGCCCTCACGCCCAGCAAAAGATGTACTTTTTGTGTTAATGTTTATCATTCCGTTTCAGTCACAGGCATGGCCCATTGTGTTGCAAGGAATAGATCTTATAGGAGTAGCCCAGACTGGAACAGGAAAGACATTGTGTTATTTAATGCCTGGATTTATTCATCTGGACCTTCAACCCACGTAAGAATTCCTATAGCTGGTTTCTTCTTATAGAGGTTTGATAGATTTAGATATCAAAAATGTAATTAAAGTTTCTTTACCTATTGCTTGATCCAAAGGTAATGCCTAGCTTCAGAGAAAATGTAAAGAATTAGACACTTAGATTGTGCTGGTGAAAGTATAAATTGGCAAAACATTTTTAGGAGGCAATAGGTAATATTTACCAAAAGCCTCAGTAGTGAAACAGTGGAAACTGTTTAAACTATGTCCAACACACTTATCTATTCCATGATAAAATATTTGACATTTTAAATGTTAATGAAAAGACCGTCTTAAATAAAAGGCTGGTATTGGGAAGTTGGGTTTTAGGGTGTATGGCTTTTTTTAATTTCCCCACTTTATGGTAAATATGTATTGCTTTTGTAATAAGAAAAAGTATATAGAAACTAACACTGATCTCTCAGTAAAGCAATCTTAAATCTGAGAAAATAATAATACATTTTCTTATCGGGAATTTGGCATATTATATATAATATTAGTCGTTTTTTAGGTACGTAGATCATAATTAGCAAAGTCTGTAATATATAGAGACTACTTTTAATCATATACCTTCTCACAAAAAGGCATAGTCTGACTATGTCTAACTGATACTCGTTGCTACAAATTTTTTTTTTTTGGGACAGAGTTTTACTCTTATTGCCCAGGCTGGAGTGCAGTGGTACAATCTTGGCTCACTGCAACCTCCACCTCCTGGATTCGAGTGATTCTTCTGCCTCAGCCTCCTGAGTAGCTGGGATTACAGGCTTCTGCCACCATATCTGGCTAATTTTTTGTATTTTTAGTTGAGATGAGGTTTCACCATGTTGGGTAGGCTGGTCTCAAACTTGTGACCTCAGGTAATCTGACCGCCTTGGCCTCCCAAAGTGCTGGGATTACAGGCGTGAGCCACCACGCCTGGCTTGTTGCTACAAATCTTGATGGCACTGAATGAATGTACCATGCATGTGAGACAAATAATTTAATATTAATCTGTTTTCTCTCCAAAGCCTTAAAGGTCAAAGGAATAGACCCGGCATGTTAGTTCTAACTCCCACTCGGGAATTAGCACTTCAAGTAGAAGGAGAATGTTGCAAATATTCATATAAAGGGCTTCGGAGGTAGGTGATTTTTTTTTCCCATTCCTTCACTGGTATCATATTTTAATCATTTGTAGCTTTATACATCTTCCCCATTATTTTTCACACATTCAGAGAATCCAAATGGCTCAACATGGGTCAGGCATTTAGCACTACTCTAATCAGTCAGAGCCTGAGTCAGGTGATGGTACAAATATTGCTCTTTAGGATACAACATTATGGATTGATGGGTGTACATAATTCTCAGAAAGGGGCAGATGCTCCTAAAGGTACCTGATAATTGATTTTTATCCCTTTTATTGAATTTTAAGTTGTGATGAGATATTCTGTGCCTAAACATTAACCTTTAGATTTTTTCTTTTTAAGTGTTTGTGTATATGGTGGTGGAAATAGAGATGAACAAATAGAAGAGCTTAGAAAAGGTGTAGATATCATAATTGCAACTCCCGGAAGATTGAATGATCTACAAATGAATAACTTTGTCAATCTGAAGAATATAACCTACTTGGTAATCATGGAATAGGGGTTTGGGATGCTGGGTTCAAAAATAACTGAACTGGCTGGGCGCGGTGGGTCACACCTGTAATCCCAGCACTTTGGGAAGCTGAGGCAGGTAGATCACCCAAGGTCAGGAGTTCGAGACCAGCCTGACCAATATGATGAAACCCCGTCTCTACTAAAGATACAAAAATTAGCCAGGTGTGGTGGCATGCACCTGTAATCCCAGCTACTCTGGAGGCTGAGACAGGAGAATCACTTGAACCTGGGAGGCAGAGGTTGCAGTGAGCCGAGATCATGCCATTGCACTCCAGCCTGGGCAACAAGAGTGAAACTCCATCTCAAAATATAAAAAATGACTGAACTATTATTTTCTCCTCCCTCCACTTGAACTTTTAATAGTTTTAATCAACTCCCAAGTGCTTGGGTATAAGTTTCTTTTAGAATGGCTGTCAATTTTATTTTATTTTTTATTTTTTTATTTTAGGACAAAATTTTGCTCTAGTTTTCCAGGCTGGAGTGCTGTGGCGTGATCTTGGCTCACTGCAACCTTCGCCTCCCAGGTTCAAGTGATTCTCCTGCCTCAGCCTTCCAAGTAGCTGGGACTACAGGCGCCTGCCACCACACCTGGCTAACTTTTTCTTTTTAGTAGAGACGAGGTTTCACCATGTTGGCCAAGCTGGTCTTAAACTCCTAACCTCAGGTTATCCGCCTGCCTGGGCCTCCCAGAGTGCTGGGATGACAGGCATGAGCCACCGCGCCCGGCTATGGCTGTTGATTTTATAATGGCTCTAGGAATAGTTCCCATTCTCTTTAGCATGTTGAAAGAATTAAGACTTCTATTTGAAATTATCATGCATGTTTACTTTAAATTTCGGAAAATAGAGATAGGTACACAATAATTAAAATCTACTTGGATATTTTAGACACTTAAAATTTTGTTTAAGGAGATTTGGAAGCTATTGGAAAGCCAACAAAAATCAATGTAGACAACATACAACGACAAATTGCTTAGTATTCTGACCTCTGGAGAAATTAAAATCATGGCTTAAGTAATAGGGGAAATGAGAAAAGCCTTTCTTAGTGTTCTATTAATAAAGAAAGAATATGTGTCATTACCTGCCTCCCATATCTCATCTAGCCACATTCTTTTTTGTCAATGCAGGTTTTAGATGAAGCAGACAAGATGTTGGACATGGGATTTGAACCCCAGATAATGAAGATTTTGTTAGATGTGCGTCCAGATAGGCAGATGGTTATGACCAGGTAGGTATATGCCTAATTACTGTGTGCAAAATAGAAATCAGTGGAATAGAATCTCATTCTGTTTGGATTTTCCCACAATATTTGAGCATTACTTGGAAGTGTTGAAATCTTTAGATGAAAGATCTCATAACATTGGAAGTAGAACACTGTAACAATAAGTACTTATTCATGACTATTGGGTTTCCTAAGTTACAGATAGGGATTTCAACATAAACGTTTACTTATCATAGTAAGGTCTCACTTTTGAATAAAGGGTTCACTTGTCTAAGCAGATAAACCTTTGATTACTGAATACTTATTGCTCACAATAAAACAGGAAGCAATGATTATTTGAATATAGAGTGATCTCTAAAGAATGATATCTCCTAGGCCTATATCCTTTTCTTTATTAGTATAAATAACAAAATTGGCTGGGCACACAGGCTCATGCCTATAATCCCAGCACTTTGGGAGGCCGAGGTGGGTGGATCACCTGAGGTCAGGAGTTTGAGGCCAGCCTGGCCAACATGGTGAAACCTCGTCTCTACTAAAAATACAAAAATTAGCCAGGCATAGTGGTGCACACCTGTAGTCCCAGCTACTTGCAAGACTGAGGCAGGAGGATCGTTTAAACCTGGGAGGTAGAGGTTGCAGTAAGCCGAGATCATGCCACTGCACTCCAGTCTGGGCGACAAGAATGAAAATCTGTCTCAAACAAAAAAAAAGAATGACATATCCTGGGCTTATATCCTTTGTCTTTATTAGTATAAATAACATAAAATTAAAAAAATACGAAATCCTCTCACATAGTTTTATTACAAATAACCTTCCTGTTTCAAGAAAAGTGAATTTATTTATTTATTTTGAGACAAAGTCTCGCTGACACCAGGCTGGAGTGAGCAGCATGATCTTGGCTCACTGCAACCTCTGCCTCCTGGGTTCAAGCGATTCTCCTGTCTCAGCCTCCTGAGTAGCTGGGACTACAGGCACACATCACCATGCCCAGCTAATTATTGTATTTTTACCGATGGGGTTTTGCCATGTTGGGCCAGGCTGGTCTCAAACTCCTGACCTCAGGTGATCCACCTATCTCGGCCTCCCAAAGTGCTGGGATTGCAAGCCTGAGCCACGATGCCTAGCCCAAGAAAAGAGAACTTAGATTTTACTGAATTACTGTGAAGGTATAAAAAGTGGTCACTTTCATTATTTTATATATAGTTGAAGAAACATTTAAATGTAGATATTCTTTGATCAGTATATTTTGAAAGTTTGTTTTGTTTTGTTTTGTTTTTTGAGAGAGGGTCTCACTCTGTCACCCAGGATGGAGTACAGTGGCACCATCTTGGCTCACTGCAGTCTCAACCTTCTCAGCTCAAGTGATTCTCCCACCTCAGCCTTCTGAGTAACTGGAACTACAGGTGCGTGCCACCACACCCAAGCATGAACCTGGGAGGCGGAGCTTGCAAAGAGCCGAGATCGCACCACTGCACTCCAGCCTGGGCGACAGAGTGAGACTTTATCTCAAAAAAAAAAATGATTGTTTTTATTTGGGTTAAGTATTTGGTGTTGCCTGCTAACACTATGAAAAATTGGATTTTTTTTTTTTTTGTCATTTGTAAAGGCCAAGAGATAAAATTAACCTAATACTAATCCCTTTTAGTACCTTTTTTTTTCTTTTTTGAGACAGAGTTTTGCTCTGTCACCCCGGCTGGAGTGTAGTGGCGTGATCTCTACTCACTGCAACCTCTGCCTCCCAGATTCAAGCGATTCTCCTGCCTCAGCCTCCCGAGTAGCTGGGATTATAGGCACACACCACCATGCCTGACTTATTTTTGTATTTTTAGTAGGCACAGAGTTTCCCATATTGACCAGGCTGGTCTCGAACTCCTGACCTCAAGTGATACGCCTCTCCTCAGCCTCACAAAGTGCTGAAATTACAGGCGTGAACCACCACACACGGCCTTACCTTTTCATAGATTATTATTTAGTTGAAGGTGTATAGGTATCCTTTGGTTCATAAAAACTTATTATTTATTTATTTTTGAGACGGAGTTTTGCTTTTGTCACGGTGGCTGGAGAGCAATGGCATGATCTCGGCTCACTGCAACCTCTGCCTCCTGGGCTCAAGCCATTTTCCTGCCTCAGCCTCCAGAGTAGCTGGGATTATAAGCGCCCACTGTCACACCCAGCTAATTTTTGTATTTTCAGTAGAGACTGGGTTTCATCATGTTGGCCAGGCTAGTCTTGAACTCCTGACCTCAGGTGATCCACCTGCCTTGGCCTCTCAAAGTGCTGGGATTACAGGCGTGAGCCACTGGGCCCGGCCAAAAACCTATTTATTAAACATGTTTGTTTCATCTAATAGCTTTACAGTAGTTGAGTAATCAGTGAATTAACTGTTAAATTTGCCTTATTTATTGAAAAAGTGAGAAGTACTAAATTTGTCTTTCATGAGTTACTTGGTTCATATCATGCTTAAGGAAACATAGTAATGTTTTTACAACAAAATTGTAATGTTTGTAACTTGTATTCCCAGTGCTACGTGGCCTCATTCAGTTCATCGCCTCGCACAATCTTATTTGAAAGAACCAATGATTGTCTATGTTGGTACATTGGATCTAGTTGTAAGCTTTTTTTGTTACTATTGTTTAACATTTCTTATGAAAATTCTGAAGGTAGCTAATTTTGGTGTGCCTAGTCTGCCCACTTCCCAATTTTAGGGCAAATCACAGATGCATATAATTTTAATAGACCTACAATGCCATTATCTCATTTGAAATTTCAATAATTAGCTAATACCATCAACCTCTAGTTGAGGCATATATATATATATATTTTTTTTTTTTTTAAGACAGAATCTCACTCTGTTGCCCAGGCTGGAGTGCAATGGGTTCAAGTGATTCTTATGCCTCAACCTCCTGAGTAGCTGGGATTACAAGTATGGCTACGACTTCCGGCTAAGTTTTGTATTTTAGTAGAGACAGGGTTTTGCTATGTTGGCCAGGCTGGTCTCAAACTCCTGACCTCAGGTGATCGCCCCCCTTGGCCTCCCAAAGTGCTGGGATTACAGGCATGAACCACCGTGCCCAGCAAAGTCAGGGTTTATATTTTTCTGATACCTCATTTTAACCCTGTTAGAATCAGGGTCTAAACATAAGTCTACATATATACATAAATATAAGTCTGTTCCCTTGATGAAGTTAAGACTGAATATTGGGCTCATGTGTTGTCAGTGGGAACCCTCCATTATAATATATAAAGTTCTCTCTCTGGCTTTTTGCTTAATCATTAATAAATGAAATTGGCCTTTCACTTAATCATTAGTAATAATGGGTCATTGCTTACACCCCTTATTTCATTAGGGATTTACAAATGGTGATCCAGTAACATTTGTTTTATAAAATGATTACAGACATCACGCCACTGCACTTCAGCCTGGGCAACAGAGTGAGACTGTGTCTCAGAAATAAACAAATGAAATAAAATGATTAGAGACAAATAGTTGGTTGAAGGAGTGGTACCAATAGTATTTTGAGGTTAGGTGAAATCTAAGATACAAATCTTGAGTAGAAACGTAATTTTTTTAGGATGTCTGCCATTTTGCTTAGTAGTTTATTAAAAACATTAACCAATGAGAGAGAAGATGCATTTTGAGCTGATGTATGCGGTCTCCCCCTCAATTATGATGAACTTGATGAACTATGTTCTTTGAATCCTTTAGGCTGTAAGTTCAGTGAAGCAAAATATAATTGTAACCACCGAGGAAGAGAAATGGAGTCACATGCATACTTTTCTACAGAATATGTCATCCACAGACAAAGTCATTGTCTTCGTTTCTCGAAAAGCTGTGTAGGTATTTTTTCTTGTGTGTCCATTACAATTAATTAAATTGATTAGTTTAGGATCATTTCTGTTTGTATACTGATTTCAAATGGGGGTGATACGTCTGTTATGTTACTTTAGATTTTTGCTAATAGAAGTAAAACTGGTGGTATTAGAATAAGCACCTAAGAATGCTGAGTTTATCTTTTGCTTCAGTGCGGATCACTTATCAAGTGACCTAATACTTGGAAATATATCAATAGAGTCTCTGCATGGAGATAGAGAACAGAGAGATCGGGAGAAAGCATTAGAGAACTTTAAAACAGGTATGTTTAAGTAATTAATATTTCGTACATTTTAAAATTAGTGCAATACCTGTGCTTGGCTGAGTGACAGCATCTTTTCATGAAACCGTTTTATGTCTAAGATCTGTCCTCACCTTCTGTATCCTAAAACTACACTCATTAGAGCTCTAAACATTAATCTGCTTCTAAGCATTAAGTAAACAAAAAAGACTTTAAACCTGGATATCAAGGTATTAGTATGCAACAGAAAATATATCTGAAGTTATCTAAAAAATGTATCTTTCTGTCACGCTTCGAAGGGTTTAGGACCCATTTGCTGAACCATGGTATCTTGTAACTTGCCGGCAGTTACTTTTCCATTTTCACAAAGTAGGCATTTTAATGTAAACAGTAAGAAATAAAATTGATTAAATTAGTTAGGGCAAATATACTTTTTAGATCTTGGGTTGATTTATATCAGAATGGTTCAGTGTTCATTTGGTTTTACTTTTTAGGCAAAGTGAGAATACTAATTGCAACTGATCTAGCCTCTAGAGGACTTGATGTCCATGACGTTACACATGTCTATAATTTTGACTTTCCACGGAACATTGAAGAATATGTACACCGAATAGGGCGCACGGGAAGAGCAGGGTAAGTAAGCTTAGTCCACCCACGAAAGGCCAATTCTAGATTCTCATTACTCCTCTCACAAACTTCTTGCCCAGAGAACCATTTTATTCTATTACCTATGATTTTTCAGCTACTTCCCAGATTCTACTCGGTACTTTATTTATCCCTATTCATTTGGCTTGTTTGGAGACTCAGCCAGATTCCATCCATGATTAGCTTTTTATATCTGGTTCTATGTGTTTTATATCTAGTGTCACTACTGAGCTCTGTACCCAGTGGTTACTCTGAAGGTTGTTGACAAATTGGTATGGATATGAGAAGACCTTTTTCCTCTAAAGAGAGCTACCATTGGGCTAGGCACGGTGGCTCACGCCTGTAATCCTAGCACTTTGGGAGGCCTAGGCAGGTGGATCATGAGGTCAGGAGATCGAGACCATCCTGGCTAACATGGTGAAACCCCGTCTCTACTAAAAATACAAAAAATTTACCCGAGCGTGGTGACAGGTGCCTGTAGTCCCAGCTACTCTGGAGGCTGAGGCAGGAGAATCACTTTAACCCGTGAGGCAGAGGTTGCAGTAAGCTGAGATGGCGCCACTGCACTCCAGCCTGGGTGACAGTGCAAGACTCTGGCTCAATAAATAAATAAAATAAATAAATAAATAAGTAAATAAATAAAAGAAAGCTTCCATCATATACCCCCTTTGCTGTTTAAACCACAGCAGATTTAGATTCCAAATCTGTGTGACCCTAAATCTTAATACATTCCAGCTTCTGTGAAAAGGTTTTCATTTGTCTTATTCTGTATTAACTGAATAATGAATACATATTATAAACGAGATGACACGAGTTTTTTCCCCCACACTAAAGGAGGACTGGTGTTTCCATTACAACTTTGACTAGAAATGATTGGAGGGTTGCCTCTGAATTGATTAATATTCTGGAAAGAGCAAATCAGGTGAGACTATGCAATTCATTAGAAATCTACCTCTTACCAGTTTCTCAGTCAGTTATGCCAGGTACTATGGCTTGCTATTTATCAGGAAACTTCAAATAAGTTTTCAACACGTTTGAGGGCTTTAGCATGGCAATGATAAGAAACTATGGGAGCATATAACTGGGAAACTTAACCTAATGGGGATGAGCAATGAAAGCCCCACCGAGGAAGAAATCAGTAGAGTGGAAGTGGGAGAGTTGTAGAAGATGGGGTAAATGTTCCAGCAGGGGGAACATATTCAGGCTCAGAGGCAAGAAAGAATATGTAGAAAATGCTACCATATAAAGGCACATTGAAAGCACTTGGAAGCAGCTGAAGCAGCAAATTTTGTAGCCTGTAGATGGATGTAGGTTTTAATCGAGATACCTATTTCTGTTTAAAGGATATCATGTAACCAGCTGTGCCATTATCTGAAATGATTTGGATGTATTTTAGTGTTGTAGAAAAGAACTCAGAATCCTAATAACAACACATTGAATAATTTCAGAGTATTCCAGAGGAGCTTGTGTCAATGGCTGAGAGGTTTAAGGCACATCAACAGAAAAGGGAAACGGAAAGAAAAATGGAAAGACCTCAAGGAAGGCCCAAGAAGTTTCATTAATGTCTTCTGGACTAGTGTGGTAGAGGTAAAAGTTCAATAACACAGACTTTAAAATGCCTGCTTACTTCAACTAGGTTTTGTTAATAATATTTATTGCAATGAGCATTATCTCTAAGTCATTCACATAATAAATTAGGTGTTACTCATATCTATTACTTAATCCTTCTGGGTATACATCGAAAAGAATGAAAGCCAGGTCTTTTTGTACTCATGTTTATAGCAGCACTATTCATAATAGTCAAGGGTATACAACCCAAGCATCCATCAGTGAATGAGTAGATAAACACAATGGAATATCATTCAGCCCTAGAAAGGAAGAAAACTCGGTTATATAGATGAACCTTGAGGACATTATGGTTCATGGCTTGGAGAAATAAGCCAATTACAAGGACACACTAGATTATCCCACTTGTAGGAGGTACTTAGAATAGTAAAATTCACAGTGACAGAAAGTAGAATGGTGGTTACCGAGGACTTGGGAAGTGGGTAGGGGGACTTGTTTGGTGGATACAGAGTTTTTCATGGCATGAAAGTTTTGGAGGCTCTACACAGTGGCTCACACCTGTAATCCCAGCACTTTGGGAGGACGAGGCAGGTGGATCACTTGAGGTCAGAAGTTCAAGACCAACCTGGCCAACATGGAAAAACTCCATCTCTATTAAAAATACAAAAATTAGCCAGGCATGGTGGCACCCACTGTAATCCCAGCTATATGAGAGGCTGAGGCAGGAGAATCGCTTGAATCTGGGAAGTGGAGTTTGCAGTGAGGTGAGATCGGGCTACTGCACTCCAGCCTGGACAACGGAGTCGGACACTGTCTCCAGTTTTGGAAATTAACTGCACAGCAATGAGTATACACTACAGAGCTGCACACTTAAAAATGGTTATGGTAAATTTGGGTATGTTTATTTCATCACAATTAAGCTTTTTAAAAGCTCTTACCAGTTTCTCAGTCAGTTATGCCAGGTACTATGGCTTGCTATTTATCAGGAAACTGATAAATAGCAATTTACATTTTGTTTCTGTTTTTCAGAATTCAGGATTTTTTAGAAACATAAGACGGAAGTATTGGACATGCTGGCAGTATGAAGAGACTGGACTGATTTGACTGATTCTTAAAATAATAGTGTTTGAAAATGTAGAATTCAATGTTTTATACTTTCTTTAATAAAAACAGAAGTATTTAAACTTGGAAGTTGTTTCCTGGATTTTTATTAAGGAGTGTAGCATTAGAATGTTTTTCTTTTCTTTTTTTTTTTTTTTTAAATATGGAACGCTTCACGAATTTGCGTGTCATCCTTGCGCAGGGGCCATGCTAATCTTCTCTGTATCATTCCAATTTTAGTATATGTGCTGCCGAAGCGAGCACTAGAATGTTTTTCTTTTAATCTTTTAAACTGTCTCCTGTAATTTTGCTATATGTCATAAGGCCAGTCTTTCAGAATTTAATGTTCAGATTTTGTCATGGCAGTGAAAAAGATGTTTTCAAACAAAGAATCAGAACCTGAAAAAATACTGTTAACAATAAATGTTCATTTCTGTGATAAAACGACAAGTTGATAATTTGTCTTTCTGTATAGTGTTTTAATTTTGTGTTTGCTAAATAATATTTTATTGGGGTATACTTTTCTTAAATTATCCTTTACCCACTTTGAAATGAAACAACAGTTTATCTTTTCATTTTAGCCTATGGCTTCATGCTAAAACCCTTGCAAAATCAAATTGCACTTCCCCTGAAATTTTCTTTGATCAAATTACCATCATCCTTCCCTTACAGTTTTTTTTTTTTTTTTTTTTTTTTTTGAGACGGAGTCTGGCTCTGTCGCCCAGGCTGGAGTGCGGTGGCCGGATCTCAGCTCACTGCAAGCTCCGCCTCCCGGGTTCACGCCATTCTCCTGCCTCAGCCTCCCGAGTAGCTGGGACTCCAGGCGCCCGCCTCGTCGCCCGGCTAGTTTTTTGTATTCTTTAGTAGAGACGGGGTTTCACCGTATTAGCCAGGGTAGTCTCGATCTCCTGACCTTGTGATCCGCCCGTCTCGGCCTCCCAAAGTGCTGGGATTACAGGCTTGAGCCACCGCGCCCGGCTCCCTTACAGTTTTATGTTATGTATTCCACCATAAATGAGGGTAACTTATATTAACTTTCAGAATGTATGAGTATATATTTGTGTATAATTAGTTTAAGCCTTCATCACGTGAATTTTTCATTACTGTAATAATTGCTTCCTGTTATTAGTGATAAAGTTAAATAGAGAGCCTAATAGAGGAAAGGAAGGTAAAAGCAGAAATGAATAAATTGGAAAACAGAGTTCAGTGAAAACCAACAGGAGGTTCTTTAGTAAGACCAATCAAATAAGTTTTTGGTAAGTCTGGGAGTGGGGAGTTAGGGATGTAGAGATATTAAAAAATGTGGCCGGGCGCGGTGGCTCAAGCCTGTAATCCCAGCACTTTGGGAGGCCGAGACGGGCGGATCACGAGGTCGGGAGATCGAGACCATCCTGGCTAATACGGTGAAACCCCGTCTCTACTAAAAAATACAAAAAAACTAGCCGGGCGAGGTGGCGGGCGCCTGTAGTCCCGGCTACTCGGGAGGCTGAGGCAGGAGAATGGCGTAAACCCGGGAGGCGGAGCTTGCAGTGAGCTGAGATCTGGCCACTGCACTCCAGCCTGGGAGACAGAGCGAGACTCCATCTCAAAAAAAAAAAAAAAAAAAATGAGAACACTGCTGGGTGCGGTGGCTCATGCCTGTAATCCCAGCACTTTGGGAGGCCAAGGCGGGAGGATCACGTCAAGAGATCAAGACTGTTCTGGCTAACACACTGAAACCCTGTCTCTAAAAATACAAAAACTAGCCAAGCGTGGTGGCGCATGCCTGTGGTCCTAACTGCTTAATAAAGATATACACAGACATCTCATAATAAAACTCCAGAATACCAAAGACAAAAGTCCTAAAATCAGAGAAAAATTGAGGCAGGAGAATAGCAGAGGAAGTCAGGGACAAAGGGAACCCTTTGATGTAGGCTAGCTTAAGTGATAGCAAAAACAAAATATGTAAGAGACACATGTAAGCAGAAGCAGAACATATGAAATAAGGGAATAAGCAGTGAGTTAAAACATACAGGATAAAAAATAAGTCACAAGGACTTGCAGTAGGAATTTGGTCACAAAAAATGAAAGTAAAGATGAGTAGCCGGGCGTGGTGGCTCACATCTGTAATCCTAACACTTTGGGGGGCCGAAGTGGGTGGATCATTTGAGGTCAGGAGTTCAAGATTAGCCTGATCAACATAGTGAAACTCCATCTCTACTAAAAATGCAAAAATTACCCAGGGGTGGTGGGGCATGCCTGTAATCCCAGCTACTCAGGAGGCTGAAGCAGGAGAATCACTTGAACCTGGAAGGCAGAGTTTGTGGTGAGCCGAGATCACGCCACTGCACTCCAGTCTAGGTGACAGAGTGAGATCCTATCTCAAAAAAAAAAAAAAAAGTAAGGTTAAGCAAGGATGAGCAATTTGCTTACAAGAAATAAAGTTAGGGTAAGCAAGTGAGGAAAAAACAGGCCATGAAATGTAACAAACCAGGCTGATGTCATCTCACAGAAGTCAGTCAGCTCTCCCCTTTCCAAGAGTGCTTAATAAGCTTTTGCTGCTTTACTTTACTATCTGTGTGTGTCTCGTCCAAGTCTTTGTTCAAGACACCAAGTGCCAAGTCAGGCACGGTGGCTCACGTCTGTAATCCCGGCACTTTGGGAGGCCGAGGCAGGCAGAACACTGGAGGTCAGGAATTCGAGACCAGCCTGCCCAACATGGTGAAACCCCGTCTCTACTAAAAATATGAAAATTAGCCAGGCGTGGTGGCACGGGCCTGTAGTACCAGTCAATCAGGAGGCTGAGGCAGGAGAATCACTGGAGCCTGGGAGGTGGAGGTTGCAGTGAGCCAGGATTGGGCCACTGCACTCCAGTCTGGGTGACAGAGTGAGACTCCATCTCAAAAACGAACAAACAGGCCGGGCGCGGTGGCTCAAGCCTGTAATCCCAGCACTTTGGGAGGCCGAGACGGGCGGATCACGAGGTCAGGAGATCGAGACCATCCTGGCTAACACGGTGAAACCCCGTCTCTACTAAAAATACAAAAAAACTAGCCGGGCGAGGTGGCGGGCGCCTGTAGTCCCAGCTACTCGGGAGGCTGAGGCAGGAGAATGGCGTAAACCCGGGAGGCGGAGCTTGCAGTGAGCTGAGATCTGGCCACTGCACTCCAGTCCGGGCGACAGAGCGAGACTCCGCCTCAAAAAAAAAACAAACAAACAAACAAACAAACAAAACAAGACACCAGGAGCCTGGAATTGCGTGGCACTACCCAGTAACAAAAGGTTAGATTAATAATGCTCTCTGTATTTTCACTTTTTTTTTTTACACTTTTAATGTGAACATCAGATTTTTTCACATTGAACACATATTTCTTTCTTTTTTTTTTTTTTTTTTTTAAGACAGAGTTTGACTCTTGTTGCCCAGGGTGGGGTGCAATGGCATGATCTTGGCTCACCCGCAACCTCCGCCTCCCAGGTTCAAGTGATTCTTCTGCCTCAGACCTCCCAAGTAGCTGGGATTATAGGCATCCACCACCACGCCTGGCAAAATAAAAAATAAAATAAAATAAAAAGTAATATGTGTTCAGGCCACTGCACTTGGCAAAATGAAGAAATTTTAAAATAATATGTGTTCAGGCCATGCACAGTGGCTCACGCCTGTAATCCAAGCACTTTGGGAGGATGAGGCGGGCAGATCACCTGAGGTTAGGAGTTCGAGACCAGCCTGACCAACATAGAGAAACGCGGTCTCGGCCGGGCGCGGTGGCTCAAGCCTGTAATCCCAGCACTGTGGGAGGCCGAGACGGGCGGATCACGAGGTCAGGAGATCGAGACCATCCTGGCTAACACGGTGAAACCCCGTCTCTACTAAAAAAAATACAAAAAATTAGCCGGGCGAGATGGCGGGCGCCTGTAGTCCCAGCTACTCGGGAGGCTGAGGCGAGAGAATGGCGTAAAACCCGGGAGGCGGAGCTTGCAGTGAGCTGAGATCCGGCCACTGCACTCCAGCCTGGGCCACACAGCGAGACTCCGTCTCAACAAAAAAAAAAAAAAAAAAAAAAAAGAGAAACCCGGTCTCTATTAAAAATACAAAATTGGCCGGGCGCGGTGGCTCAAGCCTGTAATCCCAGCACTTTGGGAGGCCGAGACGGGTGGATCACGAGGTCAGGAGATCGAGACCATCCTGGCTAACACGGTGAAACCCCGTCTCTACTAAAAATGCAAAAACTAGCCGGGCGAGGTGGCGGGCGCCTGTAGTCCCAGCTACTCGGGAGGCTGAGGCAGGAGAATGGCGTAAACCCGGGAGGCGGAGCTTGCAGTGAGCTGAGATCTGGCCACTGCACTCCAGTCCGGGTGACAGAGCCAGACTCCGCCTCAAAAAAAAAAAAAAAAAATACAAAATTAGCCAGACGTGGTGGCGGGCGCCTATAATCCCAGCTACTCGGGAGGCTGAGGCAGGAGAATCTCTTGAACCCAGGAGGCTGAGGTTTCAGTGAGCCGAGATCATGTCATTGCACTCCAGCCTGGACAATAAGAGGCAAATTCTGTCTCAAAAAAAAAATTGTTTTCATTTTTATCAAAGTCAAATATATATGTACTGTATGGAAGCAAATGGTTCTACAAGGGTTATTTTTGTTTTTATTTTTTATTTCTATTTCCCTGCCAGAAATCTTGGACTACACAAAGCTTATTTAAAAAGTAGTCTGTTGCCAGAAAAGATGGTAGCCTAGTCTTGGTATTCTTATGGAGAACTTAGAAAACCTGAAGAGTACTTGTACCCAAATTGGATTGTGTTTTAATGGACGATGGCTGTATTTTCCCCATGTCAAAAGAATCCTAATGAAAGCAGCTGTTTTACAAGTTCCTAGGGGTCTAGTTGTCCAGAATCCCGAAGGATAAGATGCTTCCCATAAGAGTAGAACCTTAACCTCACTCAGTGACATTGTAGGAGCCTCTAGCTGTGGAATTTCTTAGGAACTCAAACTTTCAAAAGCATCTAGGGAGTCAAAGCTGGGGGCGGGGGGAAGCAGGTAAAAATAATAAAATTTTTAGGCCAGGCACAGTGGCTCACGCACTTTGGAAGGCCAAGGCAGTTGGATCACAAGATCAACCGTTGAAGACCAGCCCGGCCAACATAGTGAAACCCCATCTCTACTAAAAATACAAAAAATTAGCCAGCGTGGTGGCAGGTGCCTGTAATCCCAGCTATTTGGGAGGCTAAAGCAGGAGAATCGCTTGAACCCGGGAGGCGGAGGTTGCAGTGAGCTGAGATTGCGCCACTGCATTCCAGCCTGGGTGACAGAGCAAGACGCTGTCTCTTTTTTTTTTTTTTTTTTTATTATACTTTAAGTTCTAGGGTACATGTGCATGACGTTTATATCATGTATAACTCCCCAATGCAATCCCTCCCTCCTCCCCCCTCCCCATGATAGGCCCCAGTGTGTGATGTTCCCCTTCCCGAGTCCAAGTGATCTCATTGTTCAGTTCCCACCTATGAGTGAGAACATGCGGTGTTTGGTTTTCTCTTCTTGTGATAGTTTGCTAAGAATGATGGTTTCCAGCTGCATCCATGTCCCTACAAAGGACGCAAACTCATCCTTTTTATGGCTGCATAGTATTCCATGGTGTATATGTGCCACATTTTCTTAATCCAGTCTGTCACAGATGGACATTTGGGTTGATTCCAAGTCTTTGCTATTGTGAATAGTGCCGCAATAAACATACGTGTGCATGTGTCTTTGTAGTAGAGTAATTTATAATCCTTTGGGTATATACCCAGTAGTGGGATGGCTGGGTCATATGGTACATCTAGTTCTAGATCCTTGAGGAATCGCCATACTGTTTTCCATAATGGTTGAACTAGTTTACAATCCCACCAACAGTGTAAAAGTGTTCCTATTTCTCCACATCCTCTCCAACACCTGTTGTTTCCTGACTTCTTAATTTGAGATGGAGTCTCGTTCTGTCACCCAGGCTGGAGTGCTGTGGCCGGATCTAAGCTCACTGCAAGCTCCGCCTCCCGGGTTCACGCCATTCTCCTGTCTCAGCCTCCCGGGTAGCTGGGACTACAGGCGCCGCAGGCGCCGCCACGTCGCCCGGCTAGTTTTTTTTTGTATTTTTTAGTAGAGACGGGGTTTCACCGTGTTAGCCAGGATGGTCTCGATCTCCTGACCTCGTGATCCGCCCGTCTCGGCCTCCCAAAGTGCTGGGATTACAGGGTTGAGCCACCGCGCCCGGCCGACGCTGTCTCAAAAATAATAATAATAATAAATTTTTTATCATTTTTAATGAATTAATTAATTTTGAGATGTTGTTTCGCTTTTGTTGCCCAGGCTGGAGTGCAATGGCACGATCTCGGCTCACTGCAACCTCTGCCTCCCAGGTTAAAGCAATTCTCCTGCCTCAGCCTTGCTGAGTAGCTGGGATTACAGGCATGTGCCACCACATCCAGCCAATTTTGTATTTTTAGTAGAGATGGGGTATCTCCATGTTGATCACGCTGGTCTTGAACTCCTGATATCAGGTGATCTGCCCGCCTCAGCCTCCCAGTGTGCTGGAATTACAGGCGTGGGCCACAGCACCCGGCCACAAAATTTATTTTTTTTATTCTACTAATAAATGCTGTTGGACATGATCAATCATATAACTGTCATTTTTTGGTTTTATTCTGTTTTGGCTTGGTTTTTGCCAACTGTATTCATATTTACAAAAAATCTAAATCATTTTATTTTTTAAAAAAGTAGTCCTGAACCCTTCTACTCTTCATTTTCCACTCCCAAGATGTAATCTTTTCATCTTTTAGCCATTAATAACTTGCTTATACTGCAATTTCTTGGTTTTAAAAATCTGACATCTACTGACTTCCCACTATAAGAGAGATTAATTCAGTTTTTTGCATACCTGCAACAGTCAGGCCCTCAGGGTTGTTCTGTGACCCCCCAACTCCTGAGGTTCACATCTATGTAGTAAAGAATTTAACTTATCCCAAAGAAAAGTCTCACCTTTGCCCTTGGCTTCTGAAAGGTAATGGCTAAACTCTTGGAATGTGCCAGAAAGTATAAAAATGTGATTTATGGTGGGGTCTTTGGGTCATGGTGTCAGCTTATACTTCTTGCCCTCCAGAGGAAGGAGCTGGAGACTGAGGTTAGACATACAGCCAGCCAACCACAAGCTGCAGTAAGAACTCTGGACATGGCTCAGGTGAACTTCCCTGGCTGGCAATATTCTGTGTGTATTGGTACATATTGATGCCAAGAGAATAACATGTCCATGACTCCACCAAAAGACAACGGAAAGTGCTGTGTTTGGTACTCTCCTAAACTCTGCCTTACGCACTTCTTTGGCTTATTTAAACTTGCATGCTTACCATATAATAAACTGCAACCATGAGCATAGTGGTTTCAGTGAGTTCTGTGCATCTTTCATCAAACCTCAGGGCGGTTTTAGGAATCCCTTGAAATTGCAATTGTTGACAGAAATGAGGGTGGTCTTATGGGAACTGTTTTCCCCCTAACTATATTGCTGGCACCTGAGACAACAAAAACACCCTTGAGCAATTCCTCTCCCCTTGGGTATGAGTGGCACCTCTGACTTGCTTCTAATCAATAGAACATAGTACAGGCAATGGCTGTCCATAATTATGTGTATGTAATTGTGTTAAACTAAGTTTGTAGCACTCCTCTTGCTGGAGTACCTCCCTTGCTGGCTTTGAAGAATCGAGCTACTGTTGCGTGCTGCCTATGTTGATAAGGAACTGAAGACAGCTTCTACGAACTGAGGGCAACCTCTGGTTGACAGCAAGAAACTGAAGCCCTCAGTCCTACAAATGTAAGAAACTAAATTCTGCCAACAAAAATGGATCCTTCTCCAGTCAAGCCTCAGATGAGGCTACAGCGCTGGCTGACATCTTAATGATAGCCTTGAGAGACTCTGAGCAGAGCCACACCCAGAACTTGGCCCACTGAAAATGTGAGATAATAAATATGTGTTGTTTTAAGCCTCTAAGGTTGTGGTTGTTACATAGGAAACTAATGTAATCCCCCTACCACTATCACCATACAAGCACTAAGCCTGTTGTCCTATCCTAACCACAGAGTGGGTAATCAGAATTTCTTTTTCTCTTTTCTCTTTTCTTTTTTTTTTTTTTAGAAAACAAAAATGGAACATTTATTCGCAACTCAAATACTATGCATATAGGGTAAGAGATTAAATATAAACACAACAATTTCCACCCCAGTCCTATTTGTCCAAGGCTGCATGGTCAAATGGAATCTTGAAGAGAACACCTGGACAACAGAGGACCTGTCAGCGACCTCTCCAGTCTGGACTTCTGCTGCGTCTTCGGCCTCTTCTCCTCTTGCCTTTTGGTGGACCCCGAACAAAACACCAGTCAACGCTGATGGGCCGTCCCATCAAATCCTGGCCATTGAGTCCCTCCATAGCAGCCTGGGCCTCCTTGTATGTTTCATACTCAACTAGAGTATACCCCTTCAGATATCCTGTTCGCCTGTTGAGGTTGAGGTGAATGTTTTTAATTTCCCCATATTCTGTGAAATTGTCGTGTATGTCTTCTTCAGTGGCTTCCTCATGGACTCCAGTGACAAAAAGAATCCAGCCTTCAACAGAGCGTTGTGGTCCAGGTTCATCGCCATCCTGCTCCACGCTGTCATAATTCTCACGCATCTGCGCTCGGCACCCCTCTTCGGAGCCAAAGCCGCGACCCTTCCGTTTCTTCGCTTTTTCTTTCAGTTTGTGAATGCTCTCGTCCCCATCCTCATCCATGGCGAAATCTTCGCCCCCAGCCTCGTGAACATCTAGCACGTCCGCTATCTCGCCTTCGATCGAGATCTCGTCTGTGCCGCTCAGACACTAGTTACCTCGGGAAACTCTCTTTTTTTCTTTTCACATTAAAAAATTTAAAAAAAAATTTTTTAAAGTCAGACAACAGTGCGTAACTTCAATAAGATTAATAGTCAATGGTTACATTACAAGGACTTTGTCAATACTTACAGCTGAGCAATATTCTCATATAAGACTTCTTTCACGCATTCATTTTTTTTACGGAGTTAATCATTGCTTAGATTGGCTGGGCACGGTGGCTCACGCCTGTAATCCCAGCACTTTGGGAAGTTGAGATGGGTGGATCACCCGAGGTCAGGAGTTGGAGACCAAGTTGACAACATGGTGAAACTCTGTCTCTACTAAAAAAACAAAAAAAAATTAGCCAGGAGGGGTGGTGTGCAACTGTAGTCCCAGCTACTTGGGAGGCTGAGGCACGAGAATTGCTTGAATCCAGAAGTGGGAGATTACAGTGAGCCAAGATCATGCCACTGCACTCCAGCCTGGGCGATAGAGCAAGACTCTGTCTCAAAAAAAAAAAAAAAATTGCTTATTTTATTTGCATAGTGTTCTGTTTATCATTAATTGTCCCCAAAACTCTTCAAATGTCTAATGTTTCTCTTAGTATGTTCAAACGCAGTAGGTTGTTAAACAAGATGTATAAAGCAAAAACCATAACAAATTCAACTCCAATTTATTCTCAAAGGCTTGAAGAAGAAAAAAATATCAACTCCATTAAAATTTTAAAATCTTTACAATAAACAAAGCAATACAAAACAAAAAACCTTGTTTACTAAAAGACACCAAAAAAGGTACAGACAACCCACATGCAGAAGTGATTTGTTACACAGACAACAAATGAAAGATAAGTACCCCAAATATATTAAGAACTTCTACAAAATGATGAGAAGAAGAATATTAACCAACAAGAAAATGTGCAAAATATATGAACAGGAAAAATTTAACAAACAGCAGTTGCCTGTAGGCTGAATGCTACCTAAAAATTAAAAAAAAAAGTGTTACTGAAAGTAAAAATAAATAGATAACAAAATAAATTAGGTTTTACATTTAGTCACATATATTAAAATAAAGTATCTTATGTTTTGTTATAAGATTATGTATTTCTGCCTGGCAAAGTGGCTCACACTTGCAATCCCAGCACTTTGGGAGGCCAAGGCAGGTGGATCACGAGGTCAGGAGATCGAGATCATCCTGGCTAACAAGGTGAAACCCAGTCTCTACTAAAAATACTAAAAAAAATTAGCCAGGTGTGGTGGCAGGCACCAATAGTCCCAGCTACTTGGGAGGCTGAGGCAGGAGAATGGCGTGAACCCAGGAGGCAGAGCTTGCAGTGAGCCGAGATCGTGCCACTGGACTCCAGCCTGGGCAACAGAGTGAGACTCCGTCTCAAAAAAAAAAAAAAAAGATTATGTATTTCCTGGCATGGTGGAGAGCTGTTTTTCAGTAAGTACTTGATGAATTTAATTAAGCCAATATGTACTTTATCTTTTTTTATTCCAATCTGAAAATGTCATTTATTTATTTGCCTGCATAATAAAGCAAGCATGGTAATGTTTTCAGATTTCAAATACTCCTTTTGCTTCTTATTCCTTGAGTAATCTTTTTCTAGGATAGTCAGTCCTTTATACTGATTAGTTTATTACAACAAACTGAAAACTGAATAATTATTTACATTCATTTTAGTCAATTATTGCTGTGACAAATTTCAAACATTCCAATTATTACAGTCACTCTATTTTTTTATTTTGTTGCTTTTTAAAAAATTGTTTTAATAATTTCTTATTTTTTTTTCTTATTTATTCATTTATTTATTTTTTGAGAGGGAGTCTCACTGTGTCACCCAGGATGGATTGCAGTGGTGCCATCTTGACTCACTGCAACCTCCACCTCCTGAGTTCAAGTGATTCTCATGTCTCAGCCTCCCAAGTAGCTGTAGCTGGGATTACAGGCATGCACCAACACCATGCCCAGCTAATTTTTATATTTTTAGTAGAGACAGAGTTTCACCATGTTGGTCAGGCTGGTCTCAAACTCCTGACCTCAAGTGGCCTTGGCCTCCAAAGCGCTGGGATTACAGGTGTAAGCCACAGCGCCTGGCCTCTTTTTAAATTTTTCTTGTATTCTCCAGGATTTAGGGTCACTCTAAAAATACAATCTCTTTCTAAAAATACAATTTCAAAATTCACCAAAAACTGGAAACTCATTGTTTCTTTCATATTCAATTTGCTTTGACAGAAATTCTTTACTTTTTTTTTCAATTAAGTCGCTAGAGAATAGATTGTATCTAGGAATAAAATAATTGGGAAGTTTTTCTGTCCTGAGGCACTGAAGAAAGTATGTCACGCAGTTATCAAAGCAGAGGCCCAGGTCTTTGGGGTCCCACTGACTGTCTTCAGGGTTGTTGGTACATATGTGAAAGAAGGCAGTTTTCACATGATAAGAAGAGAATTTCTCCAGATGTTTTTTGTCTTTAAACCTTTCTTTCAGCTGTTCTAAAAGGTATTTCATTAGTTTTAAACAATCTTTCCTGTTGAATAAAAAAGGAAAACAGTTATTTTTACTTATTTACATTCAACAAAGGATTTTAGGCATCTCATAGCAAAAACATAAACAACAAAGATATATAATAACATAAATATGGGCCGGGCGTGGTGACACACGCCAGTAATCGTAGCACTTTGGGAGGCTGAGGCAGGGGGATCACCTAGGTCAGGAATATGAGACCAGCCTGACTAATATGGTGAAACCCCTTCTCTACTAAAAATACAAAATTAGCTGGGCTTGGTGGTGCACGCCTGTAAAGTAATCCCAGCCACCCTGGAGGCTGAGGCATGAGAACCGCTTGTAGCCAGGACGGGGAGGTTGCAGTGAGCCAAGATCGCATCATTGCACTCCAGCCTGGGCAACAAGAGCGAAACTCTGTTTCAAAAAAAAAAAAAAAAACAAAGGCTGGGCACTGTGGCTCACGCCTGTCATTCCAGTACTTTGGAAGGCTGAGGCGGGTGGATCACAAGGTCAGGAGATTGAGACCATCCTGGCTAACATGGTGAAACCCCGTCTCTACTAAAAAATACAAAAATTAGCCGGGCATGGTGGCGGGTGCCTGTGGTCCCAGATACTCGGGAGGCTGAGGCAGGAGAATTGCTTGAACCCAGGAGGCGGAGGTTGCAGTGAGCCGAGATCGTGCCACTGCACTCCAGCCTGGGCAACAAATAAGACTCCATCTCAAAAAAAAGTAATAAAATAAAATAAATAACATAAATATAATAACAGTCACACTAAAATCTGATTATGTTTTCAAATATATGGTTTGAATTTCAAAAACACATTTTTGCCCTCCCTTACCCATTCTTAGCTTAAATATATATATATATATATTTTTTTTTTTTTTTTTTGAGACGGAGTCTCGCTCTGTTGCCCAGGCTGGAGTGCAGTGGCTGAATCTCAGCTCACTGCAAGCTCCGCCTCCCGGATTTACGCCATTCTCCTGCCTCAGCCTCCCGAGTAGCTGGGACTACAGGTGCCCGCCACCTCGCCCGGCTAGTTTTTTATATTTTTTAGTAGAGACGGGGTTTCACCGTGTTAGCCAGGATGGTCTCGATCTCCTAACCTTGTGATCCGCCCGTCTTGGCCTCCCAAAGTGCTGGGATTACAGGCTTGAGCCACCGCGCCCAGCCTTAAATATATTCTATCAATTTCTTCGATTGTATAAAGCTAACAGATATTTATACTTTTTTTTTTTTTTTTTTTTGAGACAGGGTCTTGCTGTGTCACCCAGGCTGGGGTGCAGTGATGCAATCTCAGCTCACTGCAACCTCTGACCCTCCCCTTACCCCCCTCAAGCGATCCAAAATCTTGTTTTGTTATAAAATTATTTTACTTTATTGAACTGCAAAATTAATATAATTTTTTTCTTTTTTAAAATCCACTGATTATATCACAGAATTATTTACATTATTAAGCATACCATAGATAGTCTGCTGTTTCCTCTAGTTATTCAGTAGTTGATAAAATGTACTATTTATGAAAGTAGCCTTATCAACAATATTTCTTTTTTGTTTGTTTGTTTTGAGACAGAGTCTTGCTCTGTTGCCCGGACTGGAGTGCAGTGGCATGATCTCAGCTCACCACAACCTCTGCCTACTGGGTTCAAGCAATTCTCATGCCTCAAACTCCTAAGTAGCTGGGATTACAGGTGCATGCCACCTCGCCCGGCTAATTTTTGCATTCTTGTAGAGACAGGGTTTCACCATCTTGGCCAGGCTGGTCTCAAACTCCTGACCTCAGGTGATCTACCTGCCTCAGCCTCCCAAAATGCTGGGATTACAGGCATGAGCCACTGTGCCTGGCCAACAATATATTTTTCTTAATGCTCGCTTCAAAGCCTGCATATGAGATCTTAAAGAACCTCTGTGCCTGCATGTTGGGCATTTTTGTTTTGATTTTTTAACTTTTGTGATCTTTATACTGGCCAACTTTATTTATTTATTTAAGATGGAGTCTTGCTCTGTTGCCCAGGCTGGAGTACAGTGGTACAATCTCAGCTCACTGCAACCTCTGTCTCCCAGGTTCAAGTGATTCTCTTGCCTCAGTCTCCTGAGTAGTGGAGATTACAGGCATGCACCACTGCGCCTAGCTAATTTTCGTATTTTTAGTAGAGACGGGGTTTCGCAATGTAGGCCAGGCTGGTCTCGAATTCCTGACCTCAGGTGATCTACCTGCCTCAGCCTCCCAAAGTGCTGGGATTACAGGTGTGAGCCGCCACGCCTGGCCAATACTGGCCAACTTTAGAAACTCAAATGAACAATTCCTTTTCAATCTTAGTTATTTATGGTGTGTATTCCATCACACACAAAAAAAATGGTGGGGTGCAGTGTCTCATCCCTGTAATCCCAAGACTTTGGGAGGCCAAGGCGGGAAGATTACTTGAACCCAGGAGTTGGTGGCCAGCCTGCCTGGGCAACAAAGGGAGACCACCATCTCTACCAATAAAAAAAAATTTTTTTTTGAGACAAGGTGTCACTATGTCACCCAGGTTGCAGTACAGTGGCACAATCATGGCTCACTGCAGCCTTGATTTTCTGGGCTCAAGCGATTCTCCCACTTCAGCCTTCCAAGTAGCTGGGACCACAGGCACCAGTCACCACGCCTGAGTAATTTTTAAAATTTTTATGGAGGTGGGGTCTCACCATGTTGCTAGGCTGGTATTACAGGTGTGAGCCAACAGGCCCTCTACAAACCTTTTTTTAAAATTAACCGAGCATGGTGGCATGCACCTGTAGTCTCAGCTACTTGGGGGGCTGAGGTAGGATGATTGCTTGAGCCTAGGAGATCGAGGCTGTAGTGAGCCATGATTGTGCCACTGCACTCCAGTCTGAGTGACAGAGTGAAAGTCTGTCTCAAAAAAAAAAAAAAGCCGGGCGCGGTGGCTCAAGCCTGTAATCCCAGCACTTTGGGAGGCCGAGACGGGCGGATCACGAGGTCAGGAGATCGAGACCATCCTGGCGAACACGGTGAAACCCCGTCTCTACTAAAAATACAAAAACTAGCCGGGCGACGTGGCGGGCGCCTGTAGTCCCAGCTACTCGGGAGGCTGAGGCAGGAGAATGTAAACCCGGGAGGCGGAGCTTGCAGTGAGCTGAGATCCGGCCACTGCACTCCAGCCTGGGCGACAGAGCGAGACTCCGCCTCAAAAAAAAAAAAAAAAAAAAAAATTACTCACATAGTGTTGTTTTCAGTTTGGTCAGTCAATCCCTAGCCGTCAACACAACCCAACTATCCCAAAGCAAGCCCAGTATCCAATAAGAGCGATCCTTTGGCCTCCTCCAATTATATGGCATTAATATCCATTACTTTTAAACAAGCAGAATACTAAGACCCATCGAATTGTCATAGCTAGTGTTCATACCCTCTCACTCTGTCCTACTGATACATCTTTACAAAAACACATTCATCTGATCCAGGGTTCAGAACTACTATTCCCTGGCCTTGCTTTCTAACAACATCCTTTCCTTGGCCCTTTGGATCCAGCTTCTCTGGTTTCATACTGACACTCAATCCTGCCCTGCTCCCCAGCTCAACCCAATCCTGCCCTGCTCCCCAGACCCAACCCAGCTCAGGTCTTCAGGTTTGAGGTATGGAGTTAACAAATAATTAAGCATACCATAGATAACCTGTCATTTAACAAAATAAGGCTGTTACCTGCAACATTTCATTTCTTTGTTTTCACAGCACGTTTTAGATTTTCCATGATTGCTCAAAATTTCCTTTTCGATGTGAGAGAAGGATAGCCGCCACGTTTCCTCTTAATTTCAAAAAGAAAAACAGAAAAGCACTTTACCCAAAGCATCCATATCTAAACAATATTTACGTGATTTCCCTCATGAAAATATTTTGGGGCTGGGCATGGTGGCTCACGCCTGTAATCCCAGCACTTTGGGAGGCCGAGGAGGCTAAGGTCGGGAGTTCGAGACCAGCCTGATCAACATGGAAAAAACCCATCTCTACTAAAAATACAAAAAAAATTATCCAGGCATGGTGGCACATGGCTGTAATCCCAGCTACTTGGGAGGCTGAGGAAGGAGAACCCGCTTGAACCTGGAAGGGGGAGGCTGCAGTGAGCCGAGATCACACCATTGCACTCCAGCCTAGGCAACAAGAGCAAAACTCAATCAAAAAAAAAAAGTAAAAGAAAATATTCTGAAAAAATCCTAGGTGTGAATCAAAAGAAGTGAACAGATAATTACATATAAAAATAAGTACACAGAGACAAAAAATGGGCCTAACTGAAAAAAAAAGGAAGTCACAATTTAATATAGTTAGCAATAGTAAGATGTATTACCTTTTATATATTGCTAAATTCCCTTTGTTAAATATTTTGTTTTAATAATAATTTGAGGCCGGGCGCGGTGGCTCAAGCCTGTAATCCCAGCACTTTGGGAGGCCGAGACGGGCGGATCACGAGGTCAGCAGATCGAGACCATCCTGGCTAACACGGTGAAACCCCGTCTCTACTAAAAAAAAATACAGAAAACTAGCCGGGCGAGGTGGCGGGCGCCTGTAGTCCCAGCTACTCGGGAGGCTGAGGCAGGAGAATGGAGTAAACCCGGGAGGCGGAGCTTGCAGTGAGCTGAGATCCGGCCACTGCACTCCAGCCTGGGCGACAGAGCGAAACTCCGTCTCAACAACAACAAAATAATAATAATAATAATAATAATAATAATAATTTGAATCAATTTATTCACTTTTTCTGTACCATCCTTACAGGTTTTAGTATTAATACAAAATGAATTGAGGACCATTTCCTTTCTTCTTATTTATGAGAGTTTGTGTAAATATAGAATGATTTTGGCCAGGCACGGTGGCTCACGCCTGTAATCCCAGCACTTTGGGAGGCCGAGGCGGGCGGATCACGAGGTCAGGAGATCGAGACCATCCTGGCTAACACGGTGAAACCCCGCCTCTACTAAAAATATGAAAAATTAGCCGGGCATGGTGGCGGGCGCCTGTAATCCCAGCTACTTGGGAGGCTGAGGCAGGAGAATGGCGAACCCGGGAGGCAGAGCTTGCAGTGAGCTGAGATCGTGCCACTGCACTCCAGTCTGGGTGAAAGAGCAAGACTCTGTCTCCAAAAAGAAAAAAAAAGATTTCTCCCCGAGTCTTACTATGGCTAGCTCTTTTATGCTCTGAACATCCTGTTACTTAGTGGTTTTATACTGGTAATGTATAAGTGGTTTATAATCTGCAGGATTTTCCAGAAAAATCAATCAATATAATCTGTCACATTAATAGAACAGAGGAGAAACACGTGATTGTCTCGATAGATGAAGAAAATGAAGCTATTAAAATCCTATAGTCATTCATCATTAAAAAAACTCCTCTTAGCAATTTAAGTCTAGAGGGACACTTGATTCAATAAAAGGTAGATTTTAGAAAACTATAGCAACAATCATTATGTGAGGTAAAAAGTTGGAGAGAGAAATCATAAAAAAGGCAAAACTTCTGCTATCTCTATTTCTGTTCAGCATGCACTGGGTGTCATAGCAAGCACAGTAAGGGAAGGAAAAACAGGGTTACACACCGGAAAGGGAGAAACAAAGCCATCATTATTAATAGATGATATAATTGCATATATAGGAAATGCAAAAGAGTCTACAATGCTGGGCATGATGGCTCACATCTATAATCCCAGCACTTCAGGAGGCCGAGAAAGGAGACCAGCCTGGCCAACATGGTGAAACACCATATCTACTAAAAATACAAAGATTAGCCAGTGTGGTGGCGTGTGCCTACACATACCACATGTATGTATGTATTTGTATACAGTCCCAGCTACTTGGGAGGCTGAGGCAGGAGAATCCCTTGAACCCGGAATGCCGAGGTTGCAGTGAGTAAAGATCATGCCACTGCACTCCAGCCTGGGCAACAGAGCGAGGCTCCATCTCAAAAAAGAAAGAAAAAGAAAAAAGAAAAAAAAATCTATGCTTCTTCTCCGAGAAAACACCAAATGGCGGATGACGCCGGTGCAGCGGGGCAGCCTGGAGGCCCTGGTGGCCCTGGGATGGGGAACCGCGGTGGCTTCCGCGGAGGTTTCGGCAGTCGCATCCGGGGCCGGGGTCGCGGCCGTGGACGCGGTCGGGGCCGAGGCTGCGGAGCTCGCGGAGGCAAGGCCGAGGATAAGGAGTGGATGCCCGTCACCAAGCTGGGCCGCTTGGTCAAGGACATGAAGATCAAGTCCCTGGAGGAGATCTCCCTCTTCTCTCTGCCCATTAAGGAATCTGAGATCATTGACTTTTTCTTGGGGGCCTCTCTCAAAGACGAGGTTTTGAAGATTATGCCGGTGCAGAAGCACACCCCTGCTGGCCAGCGCACCAGGTTCAAGGCGTTTGCTGCTATCGGGAACTACAATGGCCACGTCGGCCTGGGTGTTAAGTGCTCCAAGGAGGTGGCCACCGCCATCCGTGGGGCCATCATCCTGGCCAAACTCTCCATTGTCCCGGTGCGCAGAGGCTACTGGGGGAACAAGATCGGCAAGCCCCACACCGTCCCTTGCAAGGTGACAGGCTGCTGCGGCTCTGTGCTGGTGCGCCTCATCCCTGCACCCAGGGGCACTGGCATCGTCTCAGTGCCTGTGCCCAAGAAGCTGCTCATGATGGCTGGTATTGATGACTGCTACACCTCAGCCCGGGGCTGCTACTGCCACCCTGGGCAACTTCGCCAAGGCCACCTTTGATGCCATCTCTAAGACCTACAGCTACCTGACCCCTGACCTCTGGAAGGAGACTGTGTTTACCAAGTCTCCCTATCAGGAATTCACTGACCACCTTGTCAAGACCCACACCAGAGTCTCCGTGCAGCGGACCCAGGCTCCAGCTGTAGCTACAACATAGGCTTTTTATACAAGAAAAATAAAGTGAATTAAGCCTGTTACTAAAAAAAAAAAAAAATCTATAAATAAATTCACCAAATCAATTAAAAGAGTTACCAAGATTGTGGATATGAAAATCAAAGGTATTTTGATATACAGCAGTAAACAAAAAATGAAATTTTGAGGAAGATGTTTCTTACAATAGTATAAAAACTAGCAATTAGGCCGGGTGCAGTGGCTCATGCCTGTAATTCCAGCACTGTGGGAGGCCGAGGTGAGCAGATCACCTGAGGTATGGGGTTCAAGAGCAGCCTGGCAAACATGGCAAAACCCCGTCTCTACTAAAAATACAAAAATTAGCCGGGCATTGTGGTGCACAACTGTAATCCCAGCTACTCAGGAGGCTGAGGCGGGGGAATCGCTTGAATTCGGGTGGCGGAGGTTGCTGTGAGCCGAGATCACTCCATTGCACTCCAGCCTGAATGACAGAGTGAGACTCAGTTTCAAAAAACAAAAACAAAAAGCACGTAGCAATTACCTTCTAGATCTAACTGCTAATGAAATATGGATGAGGTCAGACGCAGTGGCTCACTCCTGTAATCCCAGCACTTTGGGAGGCCGAGGCGGTGGATCACCTGAGGTCAGGAGTTCAAGATCAGTCAGACCAACATAGTGAAACCCTATCTCTACGAAAAATACGAACATTAGCCGGGCATGGTGGCGCAAGTCTGTAATCCCAGCTACTCTGGAGGCCAAGGCAGGAGAATCACTTGAACCTGGGAGGTAGAGGTTGTAGTTAGCCGAGATCGGGTGATTACACTCCAGCCTGGGCAACAAGAGTGAAACTCCCTCTCAAAAAAAAAAAAAAGAAAGAAATATAGATGAAAGCAGAACATGCAAAATGACACTTCTAGAATGCACTCTGCAAAATCCTCTCTTTGGGAAACTCTACAGGAAAAATAACCTGTTTCTTCAATGAGTAAATTGAAGTGAATTGAGTACATTTTATTCAATGAATAAAAAAGTTATGAAAGAGGAAGTTATGAGTTAAAAGATATTTAAAAGACATATCGGTCAGTCACAATGTATGAACCTTATTTGAATCCTGATCCAAACAGGCAAACTGAACAAAAAAAATGTATGATACTTACAAGACAAGTGGAAATTTTAATACCAAATAGATGTTTGATATTAGGGAATTATTACTTTTTTTTTTTTCTTTTTTTTGAGACAAGATCTCCCTGTTACCCAGGCTGGAGTGCATGAACACGGCTCACTGAAACCTCAACTTCCCAGCCTCAATCAATCTTCCCATGTCAGCCTTTCCAATAGCTGGGACCAGAAGCATATACCATCACGGCTGGCTAATTTTTAGATTTTTTATAGAGATGGGGTCTCTCCACCTTGCCCAGGCTGATCTTGAACTCCTGGACTCCAGCAATCCTCCTACCTCCCAAAGTGCTGGAATTACAGGTGTGAGCCACTGCGCCCAGCCAATATAAGAAAATTTTTATTTGTGCATTTATTTTTATTTTTTGAGATGGAGTCTTGCTCTGTTGCCCAGGCTGGAGTGCAGTGACACCATCTCAGCTCACTGCAACCTCCGCCTTCTGGGTTCAAGTGATTCTCCTGTCTCAGCCTCCCGAGTAGCTGGGATTACAGGCATGTGCCACCATGCCCGGCTAATTTTGTATTTTTAGTAGAGATGGGGTTTCATCATGTTGGCCCGTCTCGCACTCCTGACCTCAGGTGATCCACTCGCCTTGGCCTCCCAAAGTGCTTGGATTACAGGTGTGAGCCACCGCTCCCAGTCATTTATTATTTTTTTAAGACAAGGTTTCCCTTTATCACCCAGGCTGGAGTGCAGTGGCATGATCTCGGCTCACAGCAGCCTCAACCTCCTAGGCTCAAGTGATTCTCCCACCTCAGCCCCCCAGATAGCTGGGACAACAGGTGCATATTACCATACCCAGCTAATTTATTTTTTATTTTTTGAAGAGATAGGGTTTTGCCACATGGCCCAGGCTTGAACTCCTAGGCTCAAGTGATCCACCCATCTCAGCCTCTCAAAATGCTGGTATTTATTACAGGCATGAGCCACCACTCCCGGCCCAGTCTCCTATGGTACTGGTTTAAAATTTTCATAATAAAAAGTTTTGGCCAGGCGCAGTGGCTCACGCCTGTTATCCCAGCACTTTGGGAGACCGAGGTGAACAGATCACCTGAGGTCAGGAGTTTGAGAGCAGCCTGGACAACATGGTGAAACCCTATCTCTACTAAAAATACAAAAATTATCCAGGCATGGGGGTGGGCCCTATAATCCCAGCTACTCAGGAGGCAGAGGCAGGAGAATCGCTTGAACCCAGGAGGCGGAGGGTGCAGTGAGCCGAGATCGCATCACTGCACTCCAGCCTGGGTGACAGAGCGAGACTCCATCTCAAAATAAATAGATAAATAAAAAGTTTTAAAATAGATCAATTACCTATGAATAAATTAACAAAAGATATACAAAACTTCTGCAGAGAAAATGCTAATGAGTGAAGCTGGGCAGTATTAGAGGAGATCTAAACAAGTAGATTGGGAGACTCAATATTGTTAACATATCAACTCTCTCCCATGTTTATTTATTTCTTTTTTAATAGAGACAGTGTCTTGTTCTGTTACCCAGGCTGGAGTGCAGTGGCAAGATCATAGCTCACGGTCACCTCAAACTCCTGAGCTTCAGTGATTTTCTTGCATAACTAAGACTACAAGATACAAGTGCACACCACCATACCTGGCGAATTTTTTAAAAAGTTTTTATAGAGATGAAGACTCACAACCCTCTATAAAAACTTTTATAGAGAGTTTTTTTATTTTAAATTTTTTTTTGAGATGGAGTATCTCTCTGTCGAAAGGCAGGAGTGCAATGGCGCAATCTCGGCCCACTGCAACCTCTGCCTTCCGGGTTATTCTCCCGCCTCAGCCTCCCAAGTAGCTAGGACTACAGGTGTGCGCCACTATGCCCAGCTAATTTTTGTATTTTTAGTAGAGATGGGGTTTCACCATGTTGGCCAGGATGGTCTCGATCTCTTGACTTCATAATCCACCCACCTCAGCCTCCCAAAGTGCTGGGATTACAGGCGTGAGTCACCGCACCTGGGTGGAGTTTTTACCGAGTGTTGTCCAAGATGGTCTTGAACTCCTCAGCTCAAGCAACTCTCCTTCCTCAGCCTTCTGAAGTGCTGGAATGACAGGCATAAGCCATCATTCCTGGCCCCAAATTTATCTATAGATTCAACATTATCTCAATCAAAATTCCAAAAAGTATTTTGTGGAATCTGACAAGCTGATTTCAAAATTTATACGAGAATGCAAAGGATCAAGACTCTCTAAAACACTCTTGGAGAAAAACAAAGTGGTAGAACTTACCCTAAAAGATATTGAGACTAATTATAAAGCTACATTATGTACAACATACTACAAAGATAGACAAAGATTTTAATGGGACAGAATAAAGAGTTCAGGGATAGCTACCCAATGCGATTTGCCCTTTGTATCCAAGGGTTTCACATCTGAGAATTCAACCAACCATGGATTGAAACCCACAGATATGGAGGGCCAACTGTATTACATCATTTTATGTAAGGGATTTGAGCATCTGTGGACTTTGGTGTCTGCAGGGTACCCTGGAGCCAATCCTGAGGGTCAACTGTATATGACTGTAAAGAAAGGTGGCATGTACCCTTGATAAAATGTGATAAGGATGGCACTTTGCCTCTGTGACTTCCTTCCCCAAACCCAATAGCTCTGATATAATCATAAGAAACATAATAAATCTCAAGTAAAGGACATTCTACAAAATACCTAATTAGTACTCCTCAAAACTGTTAAAACCAAAAAACTGTCACAGTCAAGAGTAGCTTAAGGAGACATGACAACTAAATGCAATATGGTATCCTAAATGGGATCTTGGAATAGTCAAAGGACATTAAGAAAAACTAAGGAAATCCGGATAAGGTATAGACCTTTTTTTTTTTTTTGGAGATGGAGTCTCGCTCTGTCACCTAGACTGGAGTGCAGTGGCATGATCTTGGCTCACTGCAACTTCCACCCCCTGAGTTCAAGTGATTCTCCTATCTCAGCCTCCCAAGTAGCTGGGACTAAGGCACATGCCATCATGCCTGGCTAATTTTTGTATTTTTTTAGTAGAGATGGGGTTTCACCATGTTGGCCAGGGTGGTTTCGAACTCTTGATTTCAGGTGATCTGCCCATCTCGGCCTCCCAAAGTGCTGGGATTACAGGCATGACCCACTGTGCCCAGCGGATATAGCCCTTCGCTAACAATAATGTATCAATATTGGTTTATTCATTGTATAAATATATTAATGTGAAATATTAATAATAGGAAAATGGGGGTGCTGCAGTGGCATGTGTCTGTAGTCCCGGTTACTTGATCCGGTGAGGCGGGAGGATCACTGAGCTCAGTTCGAGACCAGCATGGGCAATACAGTGCCTACTACCTCCCTAACACAAAACCCCAGGGGAATGGGTATGGGGTTATACAGGAACTCTCTGTACTATCTTCACAATTTTTCTGTAAATGTAAAACTTGCTAAAACCAAAAGTTTATTTTTAAACAAACTACATTGAGATATCATTTCTCGCTTTTTGGACTACTGGCAAGAATTTCAGTTGGCAAAAAGTTTAACAAGTCAGTGAGGTTGAGGGTGAAGCAGGTACTCCTGATACATTGCTGTGGAAAAGCAAATTGGAATGATGCCTATGGAGATCTGGGAAATGCCTAGCAATACTATATAAGGATTTATTCTTTGACTAGCTGTAAAAATAGACTTTAAAAAGGAATGGGTATTATCTCTATAGAGAGGTATGGAGTGAGCTAAAAAATATCTCGTTAAATTAAAAGAAAAAACGTGTTATATCTGAGAGCAGGGCTTCTATAAAATTAAAAAAATAAACCAAATTAATAAAATTAAAAAGAAGAATGTATGGCCTGGCTGTGATGGCTCATGCCTATAATCCCAGCACTTTAGGAGGCCACAGTGGGAGGACTGCTTGAGGCCAGGAGTTTGAGACCAGCCTGGGCAACACAGCGAGACTCTGTGTCTACTTTTTTTAAAAAAAAAAAAAGGTACACCTTTTATTTTAAAAAGGGGGTGGCATACAAGTATATTTTATATATATAAATTAGCATATTATCTAATATTTACATGTTTAATCTGCCTTTTTCAATACCAGTATTATTACCAATAATACACTTATAAAAAACAGCTTATAATTTTTTTTGCAGTTTTTTGTTCTTTTTTTTTTTTTTTTTTTTTTTTGAGACGGAGTCTCGCTCTGTCGCCCAGGCTGGAGTGCAGTGGCGGATCTCAGCTCACTGCAAGCTCTGCCTCCCGGGTTTATGCCATTCTCCTGCCTCAGCCTCCTGAGTAGCTGGGACTACAGGCGCCCGCCATCTCGCCCGGCTAGCTTTTTGTATTTTTTAGTAGAGACGGGGTTTCACCGTATTAGCCAGGATGGTCTCGATCTCCTGACCTCGTGATCCGCCCGTCTCGGCCTCCCAAAGTGCTGGGATTACAGGCTTGAGCCACCGCGCCCGGCAGTTTTTTGTTCTTAAGATAAAAGGACAGTCATAATACCAAGTTTTAAACCCACTTGAAAAAATGTCCAGCTGGACACAGTGTTGTGCACCTGTAATCTCAGCTACTTGGGAGGTGAGAGGCTGAGATGGGAGGATCACTTGAACCCAGGAGTTCGGCTCCAAGCAGAACAACCCTAACTCCTGGGCTCAATGATCCTCCTGCCTCAGCCTCCCAAAGGTTGAGGAAACTAGGACTATAAGCACATGCCACTGTATCCCCATTTCCCTATTATTAACACCCCATATTCATAAAATACATTGGTACAATAAACCAATATTGATACATATTGTTAACTAAAGTTTATACTTTATCCAGATTTCCTTAGTTTTTACCTGATGTCTTTATCTTAAAAATATGTATTAAATATATTTATATGAATATATATTTACATAAGTATTTATATGTAATATGTATAATTTATATGCAATATGCCTTACATAATATAAAACATTGTATATAATTTATATTATATACTGTATATTTATATGCTACTCCCTTTTTAAAATAAAAGGCACAACTTTTTCTTTGTTTTTGAGACAGGGTCTCACTCTGTTGCCCAGGTTGGAGTGCAGTGGCACCATCTTGGCTCACTGCAGCCTCACACTCCAGGGCTCAAGTGATTCCCCCCCACATCAGCCTCTTGAATAGTTGGGACTACAGGCATGCACCACCACACTTGGCTAATTTTTGTATTTTAGTAGAGACAGACTTTCACCATGTTGCCCATGATGGTCTTGAACTCCTGACCTCAAGTGATCCACCCGCTTCAGCCTCCCAAAGTACTGGGATTATAGGTTTGAGCCATTACATGAGTGAGTGAGAGAGAGAGAATATATTTACTTACACTTTTAAAACCGGAAGGCTAGGCGCGGTGGCTCATGCCTATAATCTCAGTACTTTGGGAGGCAAAGGTGGGTGGACCACCTGAGGTCAGGAGTTCAAGACCAGCCTGGCCAACGTGGTGAAACCTCGTCTCTACTAAAAACACAAAAATTAGCCAGGCGTGGTGGTGCACACCTGTAATCTCATCTACTCTGGGAGGCTGAGGCAGGAGAATCACTTAAACCTGGGAAGCGGAGACTGTAGTAAGCCAAGATCACCCCACTGCACTCCAGCCTGGGCAACAGAAAGAGACTCCATCTCGAAATAAATAAATAAATAAAATTTAAAAACCATGGAAGGGTAAACTAAAAACAATTAAAAAGGTTTCTAATCAGGGAAGGAGAAAAGAGCGTGGAGAGGACATGAACAGAAGATGTTTCTCTAATTGTACCTTTTTCCATAGCTTTGACTGTGGAACCATGTTATACTTTATAAATGTATGAAACAAATTAAATCAAAATTTAAAAACCAGTATCTAAAAACAGATAACATAATGAAACAAGTTAATTTGCCTACGTTGAGTTAAACTGTCCAGTGACTTTTTTTTTTTTTTGGTGGGTGGGGTATAGAGGACGTCTTGCTATGTTACCCAGGATGGAGGCAAGTGGCATGATCATAGCTCACTACAGCCCTGAACCCCTGGGCTCAAGCAATCCTCCTGCCTCAACTTCCTGAGGAGCTGAGACTATAGGCACGGGTCACTGCACCTGGCTGAACATTTTTTTGAGTGGGTTAAAAATCTCAAATTTTACTGTCCTTTTATCTTAAGAACAAAAAAACTGCAAGTAAATCATAAACTGTTTTTTAAATAAATTATATCCTTGGTAATAAAACTGGTATTTTGAAACAGGTAGATTTTTAAAATTTGAAATTTTTAATCAAAAATCAATAAAAACAAGACCAGGCACGGTGGCTCATGCCTGTAATCCCAGCACTTTGGGAGATGGAGATGGGTGGATCACCTGAAGTCAGAAGTTCGAGATCAGCCTGGCCAATATGGTGAAACCCAGTCTCTACTAAAAATACAAAAAAGTAGCTGGGCATGGTGGCACGCACCTGTAGTGCCAGCTACTTGAGATACTGAGGTGGGAGAATCGTTTGAACCCAGGAGGTGGAGGTTGCAGTGAGCCGAGATTGCACCACTGCACTCCAGCCTGGGTGACACAGCGAGACTGTCTCAAAAAATAAACAAATAAAAATAAATAAAAACAAAAACATAATATTTTTAAAAATATAACTTGTGAGACCAGGGAATTTCTAGTAGAATGTTTAGAGAAAGAAAAGATACAGCAGGTGTTATAAGTGTCTCCAATCTAGTACAAGTATTTTCACTAAGTCCCTCTGTTCACATACACTCACACACGTACACAGAAGCAGAGTTTTGTCTAATTATACATAATCTGGAATGATGGGAGATGCAGAACAGCCAAGGGTAACAGAAAGCAGAAGTGAAGCTAAGCATCCAGCACCAGCCTTCACTTTCTTTCATTTTAATGGAAGAATGCAAAGATCTCCCTAACCATGGCTGGGCATGGTGGCTCATGCCTGTAATCCCAGCACTTTGGGAGGCTGAGGCTGGTGGATCACAAGGTAAAGAGATGGAGACCATCCCGGCCAACATGGTGAAACCCTGTCTCTACTAAAAATGCAAAAATTATTCTGGCGTGGTGGCATGCACCTGTAGTCCCAGCTACTCGGGAGGCTGAGGCAGGAGAATCGCTTGAACCCGGGAGGTGGAGGTTGCAGTGAGCCGAGATCACGCCACTGCACTCCAGCCTGGGCGACAAAGCAAGAATCTGTCTAAAAAAACAAAAACAAAAACAAAACAAAACAAAACAAAAAACCTCGCTAGCCACATAGGCCACAGGGCCACCAAAGGACTCTTCCTCATCTCTAAGGTGATTTATCCTCCAGTGTTCCCCAGGACAGTATGGGGTCAGCAAGAGATGGTATGGGGTCCTGTTGTGATTTCTGTATCACTTACAGTGAAGGTTTCTTGGGGCAGCTATTCTAAAAATTGTTCAGTTTGCAGAATAACCTCTTTGCAGAAAGCTATAATCATTTTGTAAAAACATGAATAATGATATATGTAAGTTCCCTTCATAAACTATTTTTCTTACAGAAAATGATTCCTATACGTATGCAATATATGAAGTTATGATGTGTGTCCACAGAAACACAAACCATTAAACTAAGCATGATTGACTATTTCTGGGCTATTTTCAGCAATACTCATTTATAATTTGATTCATTTGTTTTACAGTCCCCTTCAGTTTCCCGGGAATCCAGTAGTAGTAGGTGCCAAAAGTCCTACATAAATCTATGGGAGGAAATGAAAATAATCAGCTACTTTCATTTTTTTTTAGACTAAATCACAAGGAAAAAAGCTACTCCCAGGAGTTTGAGACCAGCCTGGCCAACATGGTGAAACCCCGTCTCTACTAAAAACACAAAAAATTAGCCAGGCATGGTAGTGGGCGTCTGTAGTCCCAGCTACTTGGGAGAATGAGATAGGAGAATTGCTTTAACCCAGGAGGCACAGGTTGCAACGAGCTGAGATTGTGCCACTGTACTTCAGCCTGGGCAACAAGAGCAAAATTCTGTCTCAGAAAAAAAAAAAAAAAAAAAAAAGTTACTTCCTTCTACCTTCAAAAATATCACCATTATAAAGTTTTAGCTGTAGACCAACTCAGTCTGGTTCTTGGAAGTTGAGTTTTATCCAAGAGCACAGCCTGAAAACCCATCCTGATCTGTGAGGCTGAGATACGTTGCATAGGAGCAGTGGCAATGGGAAGATGAAGGAAAGAGAGAACCAGGGCTGAGAATGAGAGTCTAGACTCTAATGATAATATTAATATGTAATAACATATAACTGGCACGAACAGAACTGGCCACAGAACTGCATGCACATTTTATCATTCCAGAATTTTTCAAGTAGTTTCGCTTAACACAGTGTACAGATGAGCAACTGGGTTTAGAAAGCATCATAACTAGCTCAAATTCGACACAACTACTAGACGGAGCCTCAGGATTCAGAACCAGGGCAGTCTGACTCCAAGGCCAATACTGCTTTTCTTTACTGAAAAAATAAAAATAAAAAAAGATAAAATTCAAATATGGATTGCTAGACATTTTAAAGCTGAGTATTTGATATTAATACTACAACTATGCCCTTTTCAATTCTGTCTGTCACCAGACTCCCATCTTACAACCTGTTTCGCCTGATGGCTCTTGAAATGACAGCAGCATCGGGTGGCTGTTGATCTGCTGCCTGAACATATAACATTAATAACTCTTTTACGTCTTTAAGTTAACTTTAATATTTAAAATACCTTGGAAACCGTTTCCTTCCTTTGCATGCTTGGGTACAAGGTAAAACGGCTTTAGTCTTAGTTGCTGCCTAACTTTTGCTGAAAGCCAGTTTTTAATGGCCAGGCCTTCTTGGGTGCTAGCAGGCCAGCTACTTTTTGATTCCAAAGCCAGGGTGATATCCACAGATATTTCTTTATTAATAAGAAGTGTTACAGCAGGGCTCCCTCGTCTTTTCCTCTTCATGATGACATCTGTATCTGGTTGAACATATAAAAGAAAAGAAAGTATTAATCCAATTTTCTCTGGAAATACAGGGGAAATAATATAACTATAATTGAAGATCTCTGGTGTGCTAAGTATAAGGTAAACATTGGTGGTAAAACAGAAACTGGTTCTAAAAGGCAAAATGCTTTACTAAACCAATATTGGCCGGGTGTGATGGCTCACGCCTGTAATCACAGCACTTTAGGAGGCCAAGATAGGAGGATCACTTGAGGTCAGGAGTTTGAGACCAGCCTAACCAACATGGAGAAACCTTATCTCTACTAAAAATACAAAAATTAGCCGGGTGTGGTGGCGAATGCCTGTAATCCCAGCTACTCAGGAGGTTGAGGCATGAGAATCGCTTGAACCCAGGAGGCGGAGGTTGCAGTTAGCCGAGATCACACCACTGCACTCCAGCCTGGGCGACAGATTAAGATTATGTCTCAAAAAAGAAAAACAAAAAAACAAAAAAAACCACACAATAATTACTGATCTCTCCCATTGGGAGGCATTGTCAAGATGGTGTGGGGCATCTGTGATGAGGGGGTCTCTGTAGACTTTGAGGTTTAAGAGTGCTATGATTAAATTTTCTTTTCTTTTTTTTTTTTTTGAGACAGAGTTTCGCTCTTGTTGTCTGTTGCCCAGGCTGGAGCGCAATGGCACGATCTTGGCTCACCGCAACTTCTGCCTCCCGGGTTCAAGCGATCCTCCTGCCTCAGCCTCCTGAGTAGCTGGGATTACAGGCATGTGCCAAAGCACCTCATTAAATTTTCATTACAAATTATAGATTGCAGAATGGAGGGAAGCCTAGAGAAGAGGCCAGATGGGCAAGAGGGAAGAGACAGGCAGCAAAAAGACCACAGCAACAGCCCGGCACAGAGGCTGGGTGCCATGGCAGCACAGAGGCAGTGAGCATCAAGACACGGGGGAAGAAATGAGAGCAACTAAAGAAGTTCAAATCAACATAACTGGTCATGAGTTGAGTATGATGTGAGGAGAAAAGTAGGAGCCTTGGGATGCCATCCCAGGATCTTGGCCTAGGAAGTGACTGATGTTGGTTCCATTCCCCAAAATAGAATAAGCAGGAAGAAAAAAGATTGGGCCAAGCTGAACTTCATGAGACACAATGAGCTCTAGATACCTATGGGACACTCAAGTGGAGATGGTTGCTAGGTTTGTGGCTATGGTCAGAAATGTAGATGGCTTTGGGAGTTGGGGGTATATAAGCAGTAAAGACTACTACTCTCAGATAAGACTTCCACAGTGAGGAAGTAGAACACAAAGGAGAAAATACTAGAAAAATCTGTAAACCTGGCCACCTGTTACCCAAACCTGGCCACCTCTCCTGTTACCACTGAGGAAGTAAGTGTCCATCTACCTTACTTTTTTTGAGACAAAGTCTCGCTCTGTAGCCCAGGCTGGATGGAGTACAGTGGTGTGATCTCAGCTCACTGCAACCTCCACCTCCCAGGTTCAAGCGATTCTCCTGCCTCAGCCTCCTGAGTAGCTGGGATTACAGGCATGCACCATCACACCTGGCTAATTTTTGTATTTTTAGTAGAGATGGGGTTTCACCATGTTGGCCAGGCTGGTCTTGAACTCTTGAGCTCAAATGATCTGCCTGCCTTGGCTTCCCAAAGTGCTGGGATTACAGGTGTGAGCCACTGTACCTGGCCCTCCATCTACCTTTCAAAGGCCACCTCTGCACATGGTCTCTGGATCCCTTCCTTCTCAGCTTCTCAAGTATCATGCTCTTCAACTATTCCCTCTCCTACATCAGCAATCTCTCCCTCCCTGCTAGATTATTCTGAAATTCATACTGAGGGTTACAGGGTATACCTCTCCTTTCACCCTACATCTTCCTCCTCTCCATACTCACCCATCTTTCTGCTTCCTTCCAGCCCATACTTTTTTTTTTTTTTTTTGAGACAGGGTCCCATTCTGTCACCCAGGCTGGCGTGCAATAGCATGAACATGGCTCACTACAGCCTCAACCTCCTAGGCTCAAGCAATCCTCTTGCCTCAGCATTGTATGTAGCTGGGACCACAGGCACATGCCACCACCCCTGGCTAATTAAAAAACATTGTTTTTCTTTCTTTTTTTTTTTCTGAGACAGAGTCTCGCTCTGTCGCCCAGACTGGAGTGCAGTGGTGCAATCTCAGCTCACTGCAACCTCCGCCTCCTGGGCTCAAGCAATTCTCTTGCCTCAACTTCCTGAGTAGCTAGGATTACAGGTGTGTGCCAACATGCCTGGCTAATTTTTGTAGTTTTAGTAGAGACAGGGTTTCATCATCTTAGCCAGGCTGGTCTCGAACTCCTTATCTTGTGATCCACCCACCTCGGCCTCACAGAGTGTTGGGATTACAGGCATAAGCCACCACGGCTGGCCTAAAATTTTTTTTTGTAGAGATGGACTCTCACTTTGTTGCCCAGGCTGGTCTTTAACTCCTGGGCTCAAGCGATCCTTCTGCCTTGGCCACCCAAAGTGCTGAGACACCAAACTCAGCCCAGTCAGAACTTTCTAGAGTGGCCTACACATGTTATCTCCACTGCAACCCTGCCTTTCACTCCGTATCCATCACCCCACTGACATTTCTCTTGTCAACCCCAGAAGACCAAAGAACCCCACAAGACCAAAGACCAAATCCAATGGATTTCTGGATGTCAGTAGCATTCCAAACACTGACTGCTCCTTCTATAAAACACTCATATTCTTCTTTTGCTCATTCTCTTCTTCCCAAACTCTAATGGAATTCTCTTCTTACCACTCTACTTAACATTGCAACTTCCCCCCGACCTCCATCTCCCACATTCCTGATCCCTCTCACTTTGCTATACTTCTTCACAATAGCACTTACTACTTTCTAGTATACAAGATAATCATTTTTTCCATTTGTTATTAATTGTATGCCTGTGCTTGCAAGATTATAAAGTACAGAAGGGTAGAGATCTTCATCTAATTGTTCACTAATGAATCCTAAATAACTAGAACACCTACACGTTAGATAATCAATGAATATTGATTAAATTAATGGATGTATGAATTTACACTTTCTGCCTAGGTATTTCATCCATTCCCAAAGCCACCTATATGATGATGACTCCCAAATGTTTACTTGCAGCCCAAAGGTATCCTTTGCACTCCAAACCTATATCCAGCTACAAACTTAACACATCCACTTTGATGTTGATGTACCACAGGAATCTACAACCAAATACATCCAAAGCCAATAAACATAACTTAATTCATATACCAAACTATGTTTTGCCTCAGTCCTTCCCATCTCAGAAAATGGCACACAATCAATCCACCCAGATGCACCATCCAGAAACCTGGGAACCATCTTAATTTAATCCTCTCTCTTACCCCCTATGCTTAATCCAGATGCAAGTGCTGCTACAGCTTCGACCTGTCTGTTGCTCCAATCCCAGCACCCTACTCCCACCCCATCTGAGCTGCCACCATCTTTTACCTGAACTATTACATCATTTTCCTTTCTAATCTTCCTATTTGCCTTCTTATAAAATCTGTCCTCAGAAGCCAGAGTAAATGTTTAAAAATACAAAGCCAGTCATTACTCTCTGATGAAAACCTGGCTTCTCAATGATCAGATAATAAAACCTGGTGCCGGGCGCGGTGGCTCACACCTGTAATCCCAGAACTTTGGGAGGCTGACGTGGGTGGCTCACCCAAGGTCGGGAGTCTGAGACCAGCCTGGCCAACATGGAGAAATCCCATCTCTACTAAAAACACAAAAATTAGCCTGGCGTGGTGCACACGCCTGTAATCCCAGCTACTCGGGAGGCTGAGGCAGGAGAATTGCTTAAACCTGGGAGGTGGAGGTTGAGTTAAGCTGAGATCAGGGCCATTGCACTCCAGCCTGAGTGACAAGAGTGAAACTCCATCTCAAAATAAAATAAAATAAAAATAAATAAAATAAAATAAAATCTGGCCAGGCATAGTGGCTCACACCTGTAATCCCAGCACTTTGGGAAGCTGAGGCGGGTGTATCATGAGGTTAGGAGTTCAAGACCAGCCTGGCTAAGATGGTAAAACCCCATCTATACTAAAAATACAAAAATTAGCCAGGCATGGTGGTGGGTGCCTGCAATCCCCTCTACTTGGGAGGCTGAGGCAGGAGAATCGCTTGAACCCGGGAGGCAGAGGTTGCAGTGAGCCGAGATCATGCCACTGCACTCCAGCCTGGGCGACAGAGCAAGACTCCGTCTCAAAAATAAAATAAAACAAAATCTAAACTCCTTTTCAGGGTCTACAAGTCAGTAGAGAATCTGGTCCCTGGCCGCCTCTTTAGCTTCATTTCATGTCACTTCATCTTTTCCGCAAGAGCCTCTTTTTGTTCCTAGATCTTGCCAAGCTCTTTTTTCTGCCTCAGGGCTTGGCTCTACCACCCCATTCCACCCTAATTGCTATCACTTTTCCCAGTTTATTCCCTTCAGAGCACTCGCTGCAATTTGTGTTGTATGTTTTTACAATTAGATTATGAGCTTTAAAGAGGTCCCATCAATTTTATGCAGGCACATATACCCAGTGGCACAAGCAGCAGACTAAATGAAAAGCAGAGTGTTGTTTCTAGAAGGAGAGAACAGTCATACCTAGTAATTGCCAATGTACACTCCTCTACTGATGTTTCTTGACCTCACTACTGCCCTTTTTCTTACTGCAGAGAGGTCAAGAAACATGAGGAGGTGAGTGCACATTGGCAATTACTAGGTATAATTAAACCTTTAAGAATCAAAAGGCAAAAATCTTACCTTTAATGTTGTTAATTTCTTCCTTAATGATTTTCCTAAACTTTGATAGCATCTTAGAAGCTGATAATATTTCATCTTCTAAAAACTGGCTCAGAGGATTTTCTTTTGGATTTCTTTTAAATTTCACAAAGTAATATGCACCAGTGTCAGAATATTCTTCTAGTTGAATTCTGGGGACTTCCAGTTTAAACATGACATCGAATTCATTAGGTGCAGAAATCTAAGAAATAGAAAAATAGCACTGAAATATCTGCTTATGAATGTTTTCCAAGTGACTGGAAGTTTTAAGTTCCACTTAAAACTTTACTTTAAAAAGCAAGATTCATAATGTCTATATATTCCCTCTGGGAGTGCGACTACTGGAGCTGGCAGGAGATGGAAGAGTATTACCTGTTTCATTTTGTAGGATCCACACTCATTTTTTTACCATGACCTAGCATTATTTTTACAACTAAAAATGATTTTAGGCCAGGTGCAGTGGCTCACACCTATAATTAAATTTCATGTATGATATGTGGCAGGGAATCAAGGTTCATGTTTTTCCTATACAGATACCCAATTGACCCAGCATTATTCATTGAAAAAAAAAAATCATCCTTTGGGCCAGGCACGGTGGCTCACACTTGTAATCCCAGCACTTTGTGAGGCTGAGGCAGGCGAATCACAAGGTCAAGTGATCGAGACCATCCTGGCCAACATGGTGAAACCTCGTCTCTATTGAAAATATGAAAATTAGCTGGATGTGGTGGTGTGTGCCTATAGTTCCAGCTACTCAGAAGGCTGAGGCAGGAGAATTGCTTGAACCCGGGAGGCAGAGGTTGCAGTGAGCCGAGATCGTGCGACTGTACTCCAGTCTGGGTGACAGAACAAGACTCCATCTCAAAAAAAAAAAAAAAAAACCTTTCCCTACTGAATTACATTGCTGCATATTTTGTGTACTACATTGAATTATATGTGCAGGATTCTTTCTGAACGTTCTATTCAATTGGCCTATTTTTCTATCACTGCATCAATAACACCTGCTTAATTAGGCTGCTTTATGGTAAGTCTTGCTCTTTGGTATAGTAAATCTTCCAACATTTTTTCCCGTACAATTTCCTAAACTATTCTAGGTCCATTGCACTTCCATATAAATCTTTTAATCAGGCTGGGCACGGTGGCTCACACCTGTAATCCCAGCACTTTAGGAGGCTGAGGCGGGCAGATTACCTGAGGTTAGGAGTTCGAGACTAGCCTAGCCAAAGTGGTGAAACCCCATCTCGACTAAAAATACAAACATTAACTGGGTGTGGTGGCAGGCGCATATAATCCCAGCTACTCGGGAGGCTGAGGCAAGAGAATTGCTTGAACCCGGGAGACGGAGGTTGCAGTGAGCTGAGATCGAGCCACTTCACTCCAGCCTGGGCAAAAGAGTGAAACTCTGTCTCAAAATAAAAATAAAAACAAAAATAAATAAATAAATAAATCTGAAACCCCATCTCTACTAAAAATACAAAAAATTAGCCAGGAGTGGTGGCGGGCGCCTGTAGTCCCAGCTACTTGGGAGGCTGAGGCAGGAGAATGGCGTGAACCCAGCAGGCGGAGCTTACAGTGAGCCGAGATCGTGCCACTGCACTCTAGCCTGGGTGACAGTGCGAGACTCTGTCTCAATAAATAAATAAATAAATAAATAAATAAATATTTAAATCAGTTTGTCAATTTAATTAAAAAACTGATGAGATTTCGACTGAGATTGCATTAAATCCAGATCAATTTGAGGAAAAATGAACACGACATAGTTGTCAATTACTTCCTCTTCAAATTTACCCAGTTATGTTTTTAAGTTTTGAATATCTTTAGTGAGATTTATTCCTAAATATTTGATTTTTAAATTGTTTTTCAGGTTTTCAATTTTTGTTTGTTTGTTTTTGAGACAGAGTTTCACTCTTGTCACAGAGGCTGAAGTGCAATGGAGCAATCTTGGCTCACTGCAACCTCTGCTTCCTGGGCTCAAGCAATTCTCCTGCATCAGCCTCCCCAGTAGCTGGGAATACAGGCGTATGCCACCACGCCCAGCTAATTTTTGTATTTTTAGTAGAGACAGGGTTTTGCCATGTTGACCAGGCTGGTCTCAAACTCCTGACCTCAAGTGATCTGCCTGCCTCTACCTCCCAAAGTGCTGGGATTACAGGCGTGAGCCACCATGCCTGGCCAAAGTTTTCAATTTTTATTTGTTAGAGATGGGGTCTCTAGGCTGGAGTACAGTGGCTACTCACAGACAGATCACAGTGCACTGCAGCCTCAAACTCCTGGCCTGATGATTCTCCCACCTCAGCCTCCCAAATAGCTGGGACTATCAGAATGCACCAATGGACCTAGCTTTGATATTTTTGATGATATTCTAAATGGTATTTTCATTTTGTTTTTAACCTTGTTAGTATATTGAAATATTTTTATTTTTGTTTATTGACTTTGCAACCAGCAATTTTGCTAATTTACTAATTATTTCCAACAGTTTATAAATGAAGCCAATCAAGTCATCTACACATAACGATTTCATCACTCCTTTTCCAAACTTATGCCTTTATTTTCCTTGTCTTGCTGCATCAGCTGTATGTATTCCTTCACGTTCTTTTTGTTGTTGTTGTTCAACATTATTTACGTAATTCATTTTCACTGTTCATGTTACTGTAGTTTGTTCCTATTCTTTACCAGTTAATATACCATTACTTAAAACCACTGGCCGGGCATGATGGCTCACGCCTGTAATCCCAGTACTTTGTGAGGCCGAGGCGGGTGGATCACCTGAGATCGAGTTTGAGACCAGCCTTACTAACATGGAGCAACCTCATCTCTATTAAAAATACAAAAAGTTAGCCAGGCATGGTGGTGCATGCCTGTAATCCCAGCTACTCAGGAGGCTAAGGCAGGAGGATTGCCTGAACCTGGGAGGTAGAGGTTGCAGTGAGCTAAGGCCACCCACGCCATTGCACTCCAGCCCAGGTGACAAGAATGAAACTCTGTCTCCAAACAAAACAAAACAAAAACAAACAAACACTAAAATTAATTGATTTCTATGTAACCTTTTCACCCAGTCCAAACTATATAAATAGTAAAGTACATTAACACTTAGAACAAAAAGAACATATGGACTGACAATTCTTTTTTTTTTTGAGACGGAGTCTCGCTCTGTCGCCCAGGCTGGAGTGCAGTGGCCGGATCTCAGCTCACTGCAAGCTCCGCCTCCCGGGTTTACGCCATTCTCTCGCCTCAGCCTCCCCAGTAGCTGGGACTACAGGTGCCCGCCATCTCGCCCGGCTAATTTTTTGTATTTTTTTAGTAGAGACGGGGTTTCATCGTGTTAGCCAGGATGGTCTCGATCTCCTGACCTCGTGATCCGCCTGTCTCGGCCTCCCAAAGTGCTGGGATTACAGGCTTGAGCCACTGCACCCGGCCATGGACTGACAATTCTACAGGGAATTTCTACAAGAAACTTCCCACATATTTTCAAGATTTTTTTTAACCTAGAATTTGATAAACTACAATAAAATATATGAATGAGATATGTGTCAACATGGAACCATGTAAATAAATTACTGAGAAGTATATTTTGTCTATCCTTTGACTCATAAAAAAGAACTTGGAATCCAATTTTGAAATGCAAATGTAAGTATAACAGATCAAAGTGTGTGTGTAAAAGAAGAAAATACATCAAAATGATAACAGCAAATAAAATAGGAGCAATATTTTCTTCTATAGGCTTTTCTGACTTTCCTAGAGCATCAATATGGAACAAGAGGCAGGGCACCGTGGCTCATGCCTGTAATCCCAGCACTTTGGGAGGCCGAGGCAAGCGGATCACATGAGGTCAGGAGTTCGAGACCAGCCTGGCCAACATAGTGAAACCCCGTCTCTACTAAAAACACAAAAATTAACTGGGCATGGTTAATCAAGCTTGTAATCCCAGCTACTTGGGAGGTTGAGGAAGGAGAATTGCTTAAACTCAGGAGGCAGAGGTTGCAGTCAGCCAAGATCATGCCACTGCACTCCAGCCTGGGTGACAGAGGAAGATGCCATCTCACAGTAAAATTAAATTAAATTAAAATAAAATATGGGACAAATGAGAATATGGGAGAGGCTGAGGAGAGGGGTAAGGAGGAGGGGAGCTAATGAGCTGTACAAGCCTGCTGGTGGATGAGCAGTGGGTCAGCTCTACAACAAACACATATATCTCATTCATTCATTCACTCAGACAGCATCTTGCTGTTGCCCAGGCTGGAGCGCAGTGATGTGAGCAGGCCTCGCTGCAGCCTTGACCTCCTGAGATCAAATGACCCTTCCATTTCAGTCTCCCAGGTAGCTGGGACTGCAGATGTGTGCCACCACATCCAGCTAATTTTTAACTTATTTTTGGTAGAGCTGGGGTCTCACTATGTTGCCCAGGCTGGACTCAAACTCCTGGCCTCAAGTTCCTCCCGCCTCAGCCTCCCATTGTGCTAGGATCACAGACATGAGCCCACGGTACCTGGCCCACATATATCTCATAATCAGTAATAGAAAAAGTTTTAGGCCGGGTGCGGTGGCTCACGCCTGTAATCCCAGCACTTTGAAAGGCTGATGCAGGTGGATCGAGGTCAGGAGTTTGAGCCCGGCCAACATGCTGAAATCTTGTCTCTACTAAAAATACAAAATTAGCCAGGTGAGGTGACACCTGACTATAATCCGAGTTACTCAGGAGGCTGAGGCATGAGACTCACTTGAACCCAGGAGGCAGAGGTTACAGTGAGCCAACATCACATTACTGCACTCCACCCTGGGTGACAGAAAGACTCCATCTCAAAAAAAAAAGAAAAAGAAAAACAGAAAGAAAAAGAAAAAGAAAAAGTTTTGGATTAAACAAATTTCACCGGATTTCTTTTCATTGGCATAATTTTTAAAAACAAAGTGGTTCTGGGCCGGACACGGTGGCTCAGGCCTGTAATCCCAGCACTTTGGGAGACCAAGGCGGGCGCATCACGAGGTCAGGAGATAGAGACCAGCTTGGCTGTGAAACTCCGTCTCTACTAAAAATACAAAAATTAGCCGGGCATAGTGGCGGGCGCCTGTAGTCCCAGCTACTCAGGAGGCTGAGGCAGGAGAATGGCGTGACTCCAGTAGGCAGAGCTTGCAGTGAGCCCAGATGGCACCACTGCACTCCAGCCTGGGTGACAGAGCGAGACTCCGTCTCAAAAAAAAAAAAAAACCAAAACAAAACAAACAAACAAACGAAAAAAACCACACACATACAAAGTGGTTCTGAATGGAGACTGTCTTCTGAATGTCTACCTGGTAATTTTCTTTTTCCTTTGGACCCGCCATATACAGTAATTGAACTGAATTGATACGTACGTAATAAGAATCATGCTCAATCAGAGACATCTGATGCTGAAAAGTAACATAGTTAATTGAAAAGTATCATGCTCAAGACATAGTCTGGGCCGGGCGTGGTGGCTCAAGCCTGTAATCCCAGCACTTGGGGAGGCCGAGGCGGGTGGATCATCTGAGGTCAGAGTTCGAGACCAGCCTGGCTAACACGGTGAAACCCCGTCTCTACTAAAAATACAAAAATTATCCAGAAATGGTGGCAGGCGCCTATAATCCCTGCTAGTTGGGAGGCTGAAGCAGGATAATTGCTTGAACCCGGGAGCCAGAGGTGGCAGTGAAACCTAGATGGCACCACTGCACTACAGACTGGGCAACAAGAGTGAAACTCTGTCAAAAAAAGAAAAAGAAGAAAGAAAAGAACGAAAGAGAGAGAAAGGATGGAAGGGAGGGAGGGAGGGAAAGAGAAGAAAAAAGAAAAGAAGAGAAAAGAAAATAATAGAAAAGAAGCCGGGCACTGTGGCTCACACGTGTACTCCCAGCACTTTGGGAGGCTAAGACTGGCGGATCACTTGAGGTCGGGAGTTCGAGGCCAGCCTGACCAACATGGAGAAAGCCTGTCTCTACTAAAAATACAAAATTAGCCAGGCGTGGAGGCTCATGCCTGTAATCCCAGCTACTCAGGAGGCTGAGGCAAGAGAATCGCTTGAACCTGGGAGGCGGAGGTTGCAGTGAGCCGCGATCACGCCATTGCACTCCAGCCTGGATAACAAGAGCGAAACTCCGTCTCAAAAAAAGAAAGAAAAAGAAAGAAATCTGTTGCTGGGCAGGAAACACGCTCCAGTCAGGAACTTGCTTCTAAACTTTCGATTTACACAGAAACGATTAATGACTCAATCACCCACAAACAAATGGAGCTGTGTAATACACACGTCTAAGCAATTATACGGAATGTGCATCTAGAAAGCATGCTTTTTAGTATCTGTAGGGAATATTCTTATTTGTTTAACATTACACTGTGAGCTTCCCAAGATTTCTGTATAAGAAATTGGGGATAGACAGGATAGCAGGAGAGGGCAGGGAGGAAGAGGGGGAAAGAAATTGAAGGTATTTTTTTCTATGGAGTAAGAGGTCTTCCTCAAACGAAAAAGTCTACGTGGAATTTTTAACAGACCACTTCAAATTATCCAAGTCAATATCTGACTTGGGACCTCAGGTCCACACCATCAAACACCGCCCTGTTACAGAAACTCGATACATGTCGGCTTGCATGAATGAACCCATACATTTGAATTACCCCGGGAACAGTGTCTTGAAATTAGGCAGCAATCAGTACCGGTTGGCTGTCTGATCGTTGGATGTGTAGATGAGTAAACGAACGGTTTGTCGTTTTATTTAGAACAGGCTACCGAAAAACATGCAAGAATCTAAGTTACTTCCGAAGGGAAGTGAGGGGCGCGACCCGGGGGAGGTAAGGATTGCGAACTGCGGATTGCGGAAGGCTGAGCAGCGGGGCCCCGCGGGCGGGCGCCAAGCAGCTCACCTTCACGTGCTCATAGTAGCTCCCGGTGTGCAGCCTCTCGAGGCCTCCGAACCCGGACTCGCACTTCAATCTGTGCAGCAGGTGGCCCACAACCCCATTCACCACCTTCGGCACGCTGGAGAGATCCAGGCGGCTGAGCCTCAACTTCTCCAAAACCGCCCGCAGCTTCCGGGCCCCAGGCGCCGCATCGTAGGGAGGTACGAGAATGGGGGCCGAGACCGGCTGGCCGGGGCTGGGCCCGTCCCAGGGCCCGGGCGGGGGTCTTGGCTTCGGAGAGCAGCGCGCGCCCCTCTGGCGGCAAGAACCAGCCCTGGAAACAGCGGGTTCTCGAGCCGCAGGAGGCTCCAGCCCCTCGGCCCCAGCGGCGCTGGTGGCGTCAGAGGGCCGCGCGTCCTGGGCGCACTGAGGGACCTTTTTGGCGCGGGCCCCAGTTGCGCGGACGGGCGACCTCTCCTGGGTGTCCGGGGGGCTCTTCTTCTGCCGGGATCCCGACTTCCTGGCGGGGCCGAACTTTCCCGCCTCGGGCAGGGCGGCTTCGGGGGCAGCCGGAGACTCGTTGGGGTCCGTTCGGGCGCCCCTGGCACTCCGCGCGGAAGCCTCGGGGACAGTGGCTCCGGCCTCGGAAGCTCTCCGCGTGGCCTTTCCGTGCCGAGGCTGCATGGCTGGCGCTTTCTATTCCCCGAAAGAAGAATCCGTTTCAGGAAAAGGCCGCAAGAGGAAGAGCCAGCAGTAGCAGTTGGAAACCTACCACTACTGGCGGGCACACAGTGTGTGTGAGCCGAAGCGGAACCCCAGGCTGGGAAGTCGCTGCGAGCCACGCCCATGCCGCGAAGAGGCTGGCCGCGGCGTTTACTGATGCTACAAACGTCTCGAAGTTTCTAACCCTCCAGGGCAATCCGTGACCCTGTCTTAAGAAGATGAGGTAGGGCCGGGCGCAGTGGCTCACGCCTATAACCTCAGCATCCGAGAGGCCGAGGCGGGCAGGTCGCTTGAGCTCAGGAGTTTGAGACCAGCATTGGCAACCCAGCAATATATATAAATTATATATATATACACACACACACACACAGCACACATATATATGTGTGTGTGTTGGTTGGGCACAGTGACTCACACCTGTAATCCCAGTAATCTGGGAGGCCGAGGTGGGCGGATCACCTGAGGTCAGGAGTTTAAGACCAGCCTGGCCAACAAGGCGAAACCCCGTCTCTACTAAAAAATACAAAGATTAGCTGGGCGTGGTGGCCGGCACCTGTAATCCCAGCTACTGGGGAGGCTGAGGCTGGAGAATCACTTGAACTCGGGAGGCGGAGGTTGCAGTGAGCCGAGACGTGCCACTTCATTCCAGCCTGTACTACAGAGCGAGACTCTGTCTCAAAAAAGAAAAAGAGGCCGGGCGCGGTGGCGCACGTCTATAATCCCAGCACTTTGGACGGCCGAGGCGGGCGGATCACGAGGTCAAGAGATCGAGACCTTCCTGGCCAACATGGTGAAACCTCGTCTCTACTAAAAATACAAAAATTAGCCGGACGTGGTGGCGTGTGCCTGTAGTCCCAGCTACTCGGGAAGCCGAGACAGAACTGCTTGAACCTGGGAGGAAGAGGTTGCAGTGAGCCGAGATTGCGCCACTGCACTCCAGCCTGGGCAACAGAACAAGACTCCATCACAAGACAAAAAAAAGAAAAAAAAGCAAAAAAAAAAAAAAATTGACAGGGAAACTTTTCTCTTTCAATTAAACTTTTTTTTTTTTTTTTTTTTTGAGACAGAGTCTCGCTCTGTCGCCCAGGCTGGAGTGCAGTGCCCCATCTCAGCTCACTGCAAGCTCCGCCTCCCGGATTTACGCCATTCTCCTGCCTCAGCCTCCCGAGTAGCTGGGACTACAGGCGCCCACCACCTCGCCCGGCTAGTTTTTTGTATTTTTTAGTAGAGACAGGGTTTCACCGTGTTAGCCAGGATGGTCTCGATCTCCTGACCTCGTGATCCGCCCGTTTCGGCCTCCCAAAGTGCTGGGATTACAGGCTTGAGCCACCGCGCCTGGCCTAAATGTTTTTTTAATTTAATTTTGTTTTGAGTCAGGGAGGCGTGATCTCGGCTCACTGCAACCTCTGCCACCAGGGCTCAAGCGATCCTCCCACGTCAGCATCCTGAGTAGCTGTTACTACAGGTGCGGACACCATCCAGCTTTTTCTTTTCTTTTTTCTTTTTTTAAATTTTTTTGTATACATGGGGAGGTCTATACTATGTTGCCCAGGCTGGTCTCAAACTCCTAGACTCAAGTGATTCTCCCTCCTCAGCCTCCCAAAGTGTTGGGATTGTAGGCATGAGCCACTGTGCCCTGCCACAGAAACTTTTTCTTTTCTTTCTTTTTTTTTCTTTTTTTTTTGAGACAGAATTTCGCTCTTGTCACCCAGGCTGGAGTGCAATGGCGCAATCTTGGCTCACTGCAACCTCTGCCTCCTGGGTTCAAGCAATTCTCCTGCCTCAGCCTTCCGGGTAACTGGGATTACAGACGCCCGCCACTACGCCCAACTAATTTTTTGTATTTTTAGTAGAGACGGAGTTTCCCTATGTTGGCCATTTAGTATTTAGTAGAGACGGAGTTTCGCTATGTTGGCCACGGCACCGGGCCAGAAACTTGTATTTATATTTATTTATTATTTATTTATTTTTTGAGACAGAGTCTCACTCTGTCACCTAGGCTGGAGTGCAGTGGCGCAATCTCGGCTCACTGTAACCTCCGCCTCCCGGATTCAAGCGATTCTCCTGCCTCAATCTCCGAGGTAGCTGGGGCTACAGGTGTGCACCACCGCACCCGGCTAATTTTTGTATTTTTAGTAGAGAGGGGTTTCACCATATTGGCCGGGCTGGTCTGACACTCCTGATCTCGTGATCCACCTGCCTCAGCCTCCCAAAGTGTTGGGATTACAGGTGTGAGCCACCATGCCCGGCCAAATTTTTCAATGTAAATTTAAAAAGGGGTTTTTAAAAATCAATAAGAAATAAAATAATAATTTTTAAAAAGAAAATAGAAAATTAATAAGAAATGAAAAATAGCAATTTGAAAAAAGAAAAAAATAAGAAATAGAAAATATTCAACTTTTACAAGATGGAATTAATCAAAGATTGACTGCAATTGGAATGAATACTTCATTTTATTTGACATTTTTAAAAAGCACAGAAAATCTTTAAAATGTTGTATAAAGTTCCTGCCTGGTGTGGTGACTCATGCCTGTAATCTCAGCACTTTGGAAGGCCAAGGTGGGTGGATCACTTGAAGTCAGGAGTTCAAGACCAGCCTGGCCAACACGGTGAAACCCCATCTCTACTAACAATACAAAAATTAGCCAGGTATGGTGGCCATGCTTGAAAAACCCAGCTACTTGGGAGGCTGAGGCAGGAGAATTGCTTGACGCGGGGAAGCGGAGGCGGCAATGAGCTGAGATCAGGCCTCTGCACTCCATCCTGGACGACAGGATGAAAAATGACAGAGAAATGACTCTGTCTTGGGGGGGGGGAAACGTTTTGTAAAGTTTTCTCTTTTTATTTTATTTTGTTTTATTCATTTTTGAGACGGAGTTTTGCTCTTGTTGCCCAGGCTGGAGTGCAATGGCACGATCTCGGCTCATCACACCCTCCACCTCCTGGGTTCAGGAGATTCTCCTGACTCACCCTCTCAGGCAGCTGGGACTACAGGCATGCCCCACCATGCCCAGCTAATTTTTGTATGGTTTTGTAGAGATGTGGTTTCACCATGTTGCCCAGGCTGGTCCCCAACAAGCTATCTGCCCGCCTCAGCCTCCCAAAGTGCTGTTACTGGCATGAGCCACTGCACCTGACCTGGCATTTACATTTTAAATCATTCATACTGCTTCAGCTGTTGTGATTCTAGAGTATCTCAATACAGGCTTTCAAATATCTTTTTATATTGTTGTTTTCGAGATGGAGTTTCACTTTTGTTGTCCGGGCTGGAGTGCAATGGTGCTATCTTGGCTCTCTGTAACCTCCGCCTCCTGGGTTCAAGTGATTCTCCTGCCTCAACCTCCAGCGTAGCTGGGATTACAGGCGCCTGCCACCACACCCAGCCAATTTTTTTTTTTTTTTTGAGACGGAGTCTTGCTCTGTTGCCCAGGTTGGAGTGCAGTGGCAGGATCTTGACTCACTGCAAGCTCCGCCTCCTGGGTTCCTGCCATTCTCCTGCCTCAGCCTCCTGAGTAGCTGGGATTACAGGTGCCTGCCACCACGCCCGGCTAATTTTTTTGTGTTTTTAGTAGAGACGGGGTTTCACCTTGTTAGCCAGGATGGTCTCGATCTCCTGACCTCATGATCCACATGCCTCGGCCTCCCAAAGTGCTGGGATTACAGGCGTGAGCCACCACGTCTGGCCCAGCTATTTTTTTTTTTACCTTTTTAGTAGGGATGGGGTTTCACCATGTTGGCCAGGCTGGTCTCAAACTCCTGACCTCAGGTGATCTGCCCCCTTTGGCCTCCCAAAGTGCTGGGATCACAGGCATGAGCCACCGTGCCTGGCCTTCAAGTATCTATTTCTAAAGCCCTTGATATAAATGTGTATTAGAGGTCAGGCACAGTGGCTTATGCCTGTAATCCCAGCACTTTAGGAGCCCTAGATCAGCTGAGGTCAGGAGTTCTAAGACCAGCCTGGCCTACGTGATGAAACTTTGTCTCTACTAAAAATACAAAAAAATTAGCCAGGTGTGATGGCATATGTCTGTGAACCTAGTTACTTGGGAGGCTGAGGCAGGAGAATAGCTTGAACCCAGGAGACAGAGGTTGCAGTGAGTGAGATCCTGCCACTGCACTCCAGCCTGGGCGACAGAACGAGACTCTGTCTGAAAAAAAAAAAAAAAGGAAATGCATATTAGACAAGAACCTCTTGGGTTTAAAAAGCCTTGACTACTTTTTTTCCCTTTGTACTATTTGAACCATTTTTTGGGGATGTATAGTTCAATGATATTAAGTATGTTCACATTCCTGTGCAACTACCACTATCACCTGTCTTCAAAACTCTTCATCTGGCAAAACTGAAACTCTGTACCAATAAACAATAACTCCTCATTCTCTCCTCTCTCTAGCCCCTGGCAACCACCATTCTACTTTCTGACTGTGATTTTGACTGCTCTAAGTACTTTATGTCAGGGAAATAATGCAATGTTTGTCTTTTTGTTACCGGCTTATTGCTCTTAGCCAATGTTCATCCATGTTGCAAGAATTTCCTTCCGTTTTTGGGCTGAAAAATATTGCTTTGTGTGTATATATCACATTTTGTTTATCCATTCACCTGTCAATGGACAAAAATGCCTTACTTTTTAAAAAGATTTCCCTGAAACAAATATTTTTATATATCCTTCTCTTAAGTTCAAAGAGATTTTTACCACCCTGGAGTAATGAGCCGTAGTTTGAATTACGATGCCAGAAATGTATATTTTTATCTTGTGAAATATAGAAGACGGAGAAATAGAAGGAGGACCATTGCATAGTCAAACTTGTTCCAAAGCCAACTAGTTTCAGGGAAGAGTAAAATGGAAGCTGAATTGTGGAAATCCATTTCCTTGAAACTGCAAGAGCTGTCCAGGTGTGGTGGCTCACGCCTGCAATCCCAGCAGTTTGGCAGATCCAGGCAGGCAGATCACCTGAGCTCAGGAGTTCAAGACCAGCCTGGTCAACATGGTGAAACCATCTCTACGAAAAACACAAAAATTAGCCAGGTGTTGTGGTGCATGCCTATAATCCCAGCTACTCAGGAGGCTGAGGCAGGAGAATCGCTTGAACCTGGGAGGCAGAGGTTGCAGTGAGCCGAGATAGTGCCACTGCATTCCAGCCTAGACGACAGAGTGAGACTCCATTGCCAAAAAAAAAAAAAAAAAAAAAGAGAGAGAGAGGAAAAAAAAGAAAGTGCAAGTGCATCTGGATAGTCTTCCAGGATGTTCAGGGGTAACTACCACATTCTGAAGGCCTCTGCTCTATGGTTCTGTTTGTTTTCTCCAAGGACTCCAGCTGCTTGTCATGAAATCCTGTAATTGACTCTACAGTTAGTTTAATGCTCTCTTCTGGGCCAGGTGCAGTGGCTCACTCCTATAATCCCAGCACTTTGGGAGGCTGAGGCAGGCAGATCTCAAGGTCAGGAGTTCGAGACCAGCCTGGTCAAGATGGTGAAAACTGTCTCTACTAAAAATACAAAAATTAGATGGGCGTGGTGGCAGGCAGCTGTAATCCCAGCTACTCAGGAGGCTGAGGCAGTAGAATTGATTGAACCCAGGAGGTGGAGATTGCAGTGAGCCAAGATGGCACCATTGCACTGCAACCTGGGCAACAGAGCAAGACTCTGTCTCAAAAATAAAATAAAATAAAACAAATACATAAAAATAAATGCTCTCTTCCATCAGTTTCTAAAGTCCCCTTAAGTCACTGGTGGTTTATTTAACCAAAAGCACACAAGCAACAATCCACTGGGTCAGATCAAATATCTCTACTATTGGCCTACCAAAGGAAGAGAACTCACGCTTTATTCAAACTTGCTGCAGCAATCAGTGTCCAAATCACAGAGAAAATGACTGTTGAGTCTTGATGTGGAACTTGGATTTTATCTAGTAGGAAACCCCAGAAAATTTGTTTGTGGGTATATATTTTATCTAGTTGACTTTACCACTTCTTTTTTTTTTTTTTTCTTGAGACAGTGTCTCACTCTGCCACCCAAGCTGGAATGCAGCAGTGCAATGTCAGCTCATTGCAGCAATTCATACCTCAACCTCCCAAGTAGCTGGGATTACAGGTGCATGCCACCACCCTGGCTAATTTTTGTATTTTTAGTAGAGATGAGGTTTCACCATGCTGCCCAGGCTGCTCTCGAACTCCTGGCCTCAAGTGATATGCCCACCTTGGCTTCCCAAAATGCTGGGATTACATCTTATTCTGTATACCTCATGTTTGTCTCTAGTCAGCCTTGGGTATGAGAACATCTGGTAGAGCCTACCTCAGTAACAACCCAGAAAGTGATCTCCCTGTGACTTTGTAGCATTGACCTGTTTATAACCCGTCCACTGCCTTCTAGACAGAGAAACTAAAATTCCCACCTTGCCTGCATATAGCTGCCTGTGGGCCAGAGAATCATACCCCAGAAGTTGATCCTTTTGCAAGCCCCTCTGTGAAGCCCACCTGTGGCCCAGGAGGTCTACACAGAGCTGCTGCTTCCTCCATAAACCCCCCACTTTGCACTGCCCATGCTCTCTAAAGGCTTTCTGTACTTGAGATATGAACGCCTTCCCACTTTAATCTTTGGGTACTTTCCCTCATCCCTAAGGTATCATCTAGAGTTTCTTATGTCTTAAGTGATTATTATTATTTTTTTGATAGAAAAATGTTCATGATTATTAAGAATAGATTACAAAACAATGCATATGCTATGATCTAATTTTTATTAAAAAATATGTAACTGAAGTTGCAGAAAGTGGAAAAAAAATTTTAAAGAAAAAAATACTAAAAATAGGCTGGGAGTGGGGCTCACACCTGTAATCCCAGCACTTTGGGAGGATTGCTGGAGGCCAGGAGTTCAAGACCAACATGGGCAACATAGTGAGACACCCCCCCCCCAACCCCATGTCTACAAACAAACAAAAAATAACAAAGAAAGCAAATTAGCCAGGCCTAGTGTCCACCCACATCTGTGGTCCCAGCTATTTGGGAGATGGAGGCGGGAGGATCGCTTGAGTCCAGGACACGGAGGTTGCAGTGAGCCACGATAGCGCCATGGCACTCCAGCCTGGGCAACAGAAGGCGATCCTATTATGAAAAAAATAATAATAAAGAAAAGAAATAATGTTTACTGTTTTTTGTTTTGTGGGGTTTTGTTTTGTTTTGTTTTGTTTTTTTGAGACAGGGTCTCGCTCAGTCACTCAGGCTTGAGTGCAGTGGCACCATCTGGGCTCACTGCAACCTCTGCCTCCTGGGTTCAAGCGGTTCTCCTGCCTCAGCCTCCTGAGTAGCTGGGACTACAGGGACACACCACCATGTCAGGTTAATTTTTGTATTTTTAGTAGAGAGAGGGTTTCGCCATATTGGCCAGGCTGGGCTCAAACTCCTGGCCTCAAGTGATCCGCCACCTTGGCCTCCCAAAGTGTTGGGATTACAGGCATGAGCCACCACTCCTGGCCTATGTGTTTGATAGTTTTTATAATTAGAACAATAAAACTGCCACGCTGTAGGGAGACCCCCTGAAACTATTGCTACGGAATAAAAGATGAAATGCTCCTAATTATTATAAATACAAAGTTGCATGCAGGATTGTGTAAAGAAAATGCCAGGTTGGACTGCCAGAATGAGCCAAAAGCGGGTGATGTACCTCCCCCTGCAGAGAGCCTATGAATGATGTGCAGTCAGGGAGGTTTCACATCACCAAGATTCCTATCCCAGAAAAACAGATGTTCATAGCTCTGGGAATGGAATGTGACCCTTGTGGAGAGCCTATAAACGGATGCATGAGGGGCATCTGTTCATATGGATAAGATAGAGCTATAAACACCCTCATCTTGCCACAGCTCTTCTAGGCCTCTTTGGGGTTAAGGCATACTCCCTTCTGAGAATTTCTGGTCTAACAGGTTGTCTAGCTTCACGTCCTGTTTCTATGGATTGTTTGTAACCAGCTTTAGCTCTAACTGTTACTGCTGATTAATCTCTTGCTAATCATAGGTTATAGAAAGACTGTTTCTGTTTTAAGGCTCTGTTAGAAATTACTGATGCACACACTATATTGTAAATTCTTATCTGTGTATACTGTACTTCTGCATACAGATGTTATGTTAAAGAATTACTTCATCCCTATGTGACCCTCTCACCTCATAATCAAATGACCCTAAATCCCTCACTAACCTACTCCCGCCCTCACTAAACTTAATAATAAATGCCGCTATATCCAATCCATTGGCAGCATCATGGGATCAGAAGGTGGTGACCCCCCTGGACCCAGCTTTCACTATCTTGTGTGTGTCTATTATTTCTCAACCTGTCGATCTGACTGGGAACAAAGAGAGAGCCCCCATTGCATTGCAGGCTGCTGGCCAGATCCCACAATACCACTTGTTTTATTCTCCAATCAGTCAAACGTTTCCTTTCTGAGAAAGGCTGTCAATTGAGAAAGGCTGTGAATTCCAAAAGGCTGGACATTTAACCTCCAACTGACCAATTCTTCTAATTAGCCATCATTAATCTCTCTTTTTTTTTTTGAGATGGAGTGGCACAATCTCGGCTCACTCCAACCTCTGCCTAGGGGTTCAAGCAATTCTCCTGCCTCAGCCTCCTGAGTAGCTGGGACTACAGGCGCATGCTGCCACACCTGGCTTTTTTTTTTTTTTTTTTTTGTATTTTAGTAGAGATGGGGTTTCACCATGTTGCCCAGGTTGGTCTCGAACTCCTGAGTTCAGGCAATGCGCCCCCCTCGGCCTCCCAAAGTGCTAGGATCACAGGTGTGAGCCACCACACCTGGGCACCATCATGAATCTTTCATTCACAAATATATTTGAACTCCTTTCGAATCTATTCTTTTTCTTTTCTTTTCTTTTCTTTTTGAGAAGGAGTCTCACTCTGTCTTCCAGGATGCAGTGCAGTGGCACAATCTTGGCTCACTGCAGCCTCAGCCTCCCAGGTTCAAGCGATTCTCCTGCCTCAGCCTCTTGAGTAGCTGGGATTACAGGCGCAGGCCACCAAGCCCGGCTAATTTTTTTTTTTCTTTAAGTAGAGATGGGGTTTCACCACGTTGGCCAGCATGGTCTCCATCTCCTGACCTCGTGATCCACCTGCTTCAGCCTGCTAGAGTGCTGGGAATACAGGCATGAGCCACCGCGCCCAGCCCGAATCTATTCTTATTTTCAACCCTTAGTTTTTATAGACAAGCAGAAGGTGACATTGTATCAGATTGCCAGATCACAAAGATCTGATAAGGCAAAGTGATCAAATTCATTGATCGTAGGTGACCACCTGGCGATAAGGACCACAGGGTCTGAGAAAGGACAAAAGACGACCTTTAGAAGGAGCTCCCAACCCAGAACCACAGGAAATCAAAAAGCCCGCGCGAACTAGGAAAGAAAACACACAACCGGCCATCAGTGCGATCACCTATCTCCCTCGCCAGGAAAGTAACTCCAAACCGCCAATCATCGGCGACGCTGGACGTAGACGTCTTACGCAGTGACATTAAAGCAAGATGGCCGCGCCCTGCAGATTTTCTCTTGTTGCGTAAGTTTTTTTGACCGTCACTCGTGTCAGCTTCAAAGTCAGATAGATTTTTCTCCCAGCATGTTCTACTTCCGAGGCTGTGGCCGTTGGGTCGCGGCTTCCTTCATCAAGCAGCAGTTTCCGTTGGCACGGTTAAGCAGTGACAGCGCGGCACCCCGGACTCCGCATTTCGACGTGATAGTCATTGGTGGAGGACATGCGGGGACTGAGGCAGCCACCGCCGCGGCTCGGTGCGGCTCTCGGACTCTGCTCCTCACTCACCGCGTGGATACGATCGGTAAGGAGCGCGGGTGCTGTGGATCCCGGCTAGGACGCAGGCTGCTTTCTTCCCGCCTCCCCGGGTCTGAAGTGGGGGACCCTCCCTCAAAGCTAGTGGGAATCCTACCTTCTGTGGTTTCAGCCTCGGTAAGTGTCTCGCAAGGATCAGGCAGGCCAGGCCACAACTCTGGATTAGTCTATTCTGCGAACCATAGATTATGCCGCTGCTGACAGTAGTGCCTTGTGGGAGGTTGGGGTTCGGGGTCCGTGCCTTGGGAAAGGGAGAAACTTCAAGAATACTCGCTGGTAGCTTCTTGGTTCATTGCTGCGTTTACCTTCTACTATGTTACTCCAGATAAAGGGTGAATTAACATTATTAACAATCGTTTATGGCCAGGCGCAGTGGCTCACTTCTTTAATCCCAGCACTTTGGGAGGCTGAGACGGGTGGATCTCCTGAAGTCATGAGTTCGAGACCAGCCTGGCCAGCATGGTGAAACCCCATCTCTACTAAAAAAAAATACAAAAAAATTAGCTGGGTGTGGTAGCGGTCTCCTCTAATGCCAGCTACTGGGGAGGCTGAGGCAGGAAATCACCTGAACCCGGGAGGTGGAGGTTGCGGTGAGCCAAGATCGTGCCACTGCACTCTAGCCTGGTCAACAACAGCAAAACTCTGTCTCAAAAAAAAAGAAAAAACAAAAAACAAAAAAAACCCAACACAACCCACTTAAATGTATAATGAGAAAAGTATAATCTTTCAGGAAATCATATAGCATCCTCTCCCCCACCCACAAAACCGCAATTAATAGTATAAATTTCTTCACAGTTATGAGCTGAATCGTCATTTTAAAGAAGGATTTCAGGAATAAATACGTGATTTATGCACAACTTTTACAAAACAATATTCTAATTACTGCTCGCTCCTAAGCAAGGCAGGAGGAAAGACAGAGGCATATGTAATTTACAAGTTGATGTTTTAGCTAGTATCTATCATGATGCTACAGAATGGTCATCCAACAATTACCCATTAGAGCAAAAAAAGTACTGTCTAGTACTAAGCAAAAATCCAGAGACGACAACCCAGAAGGAATATAGGATGCAAAAGGTAGCATGGTGCCAGGCGCGGTGGCTCATGCCTGTAATCCCAGCACTTTGGGAGGCTGAGGCGGGCGGACCACAAGGTCAGGAGATCGAAACCATCCTGGCTCTACTAAAAATACAAAGAAGAAAAAAAAATTAGCCAGGTGTGGTGGTGGGTGCCTGTAATCCCAGCTTCTCGGGAGGCTGAGGCAGGAGAATGGCATGAACCCAGGAGGCGGAACTTGCAGTGAGCTGAGATGGAACTACTACACTCGAGCCTGGGCGACAGTGTGAGACTGTCTCAAAAAAAAAAAAAAGGTAGCATGGTTCTTCAAAAGGGCGTCACAAAATCTTGACAGAAACATAAAGATCAGGCTGGGCAGGGTGCTGCGCACCTGCAATCCCAGCTACTGGTTAGGCAGAGGCAGGAAAAGTTCTTAAGTCCAGAAAGCGAAGCCTGTAATGTGCAACGATCGTGCCTGAGTAGTCACTGAACTCCAGCCTGGGCAACATAGTCGTCTGTAAATAATTTTTTAAAAATAAAAACACAAGAACCACTTAATAAACAATTTATTATTATTATATTATTATTTAATATAATAATTACATAATTATATTTTTAAACAATATAAACCTATTGTTTATATTTTTAAAAAATAAAGATCTAGTGCTTGCTTTGGCAACACATAAACTAAAGTTGGAATGATATAGAGATTAACATAGCCCCTGCACAAGGATGATGCACAAATTTGTGAAGCATTCTCTATTTTAAAAAATAATAATAAAATAAAGACCTAGGCCAGGGGTGATTACTCACACTTGTAATCTCAGCATTTGAGGAGCCCAGGAGTCTGTCTTCTATTTTAAAGGAAGAAGGAGGAAAAGAATCTAACACAGCTGTCATTCCTGTTTTTACAGTAGAGAGACTAAGGTATGTTAGGTAACTTGCCATGATCAGAGAGCTCATAAGTGGTAGGTCTAGAAATTGAGCCAGGCCGGGCGCGGTGGCTCAAGCCTGTAATCCCAGCACTTTGGGAGGCCGAGACGGGCGGATCACGAGGTCAGGAGATCGAGACCATCCTGGCTAATACGGTGAAACCCCGTCTCTACTAAAAATACAAAAACTAGCCGGGCGAGGTGGCGGGCGCCTGTAGTCCCAGCTACTCGGGAGGCTGAGGCAGGAGAATGGCGGAAACCCGGGAGGCGGAGCTTGCAGTGAGCTGAAATCTGGCCACTGCACTCCAGTCCAGGCGACAGAGCGAGACTCCGCCTCAAAAAAAAAAAAAAAAAAAAAAAAAAGAAATTGAGCCAGATCTCTTTCACACTCCTCATAATGACACTTCATGCTCATCATCACAGTGCTATCCAGTCTCCCTGTGGAGACCATTAAAACTTTTGGAGGTCTTGGCTGGGCACCGTGGCTCATGCCTGTAATCCCAGCAGTTTGAGAGGCCAAGGCGAGCAGATCACCTGAGGTCAGGAGTTTGAGACCAGCCTGACCAACATGGAGAAACCCTGTCTCTACTAAAAATACAAAATTAGCCAGGCGTGGTGGCGTGTGCCTGTAATCCCAGCTACTCGGGAGGCTGAGGTGGGAGAATCACTTGAACCCAGTAGGTGGAGGTTGCAGTGAGCTGAGATCATGCCATTGCACTCCAGCCTGGGTGACAAGAGCGAAACTGTGTCTCAAATAATAATAATAATAATAACTTTTGGAGGTCTTGATTCTTGATGTGGTGGCAGTGGATGTGTGGATGTTGACACAACTTGCCCGTCCCTCCACCTCCCATAAAAACTTTTGAGGTAAACACATGGGTTTAGACCTCCAGGTAAGACTGGGTAAATGTAAGGGAAAGGTATAAAATATGGTCTTCACTCTCAAGAAATTTGTAATTTAATTATATTTAATTCTGCACAGTAAGTGCAGAAAGAAAATATCAGATGGCATTTATGGAAGACATAATTGGTTGTAGCTCAACCAGTGCCCAAGGGGCTTCTTCTTTTTTTTTTTCTTTTCTTTTTTTTTTTTTTTGAGACAGAGTCTCACTTTGTCACCTAGACTAGAGTGCAATGGTGCCACCTCGGCTCACTGCAACCTCCACCTCCCAGGTTCAAGCGATTCTTTTGCCTCAGCCTCCCAAGTAGCTGGGTTTACAGGCGCAAACTGCCACGCCTGGCTAAATTTTTGTATTTTAGTAGAGACGGGGTTTCACTGTGTTGCCCAGAGTGGTCTCAAACTCCTGAGCTCCAGCAATCCACACTCCTTGGCCTCCCAAAGTACTAGGATTACAGGTGTGAGCCACCACACCCGGCCCTGTTTTTTATTATTTATTTATTTTTGTCCTTATTTATGTTGAAGGACTAGGAACTTTTTTTTTCTTTTTTTTTTTGAGACAGAGTCTCGCTCTGTCGCCCAGGCTAGAGTGCAGTGGCCGAATCTCAGCTCACTGCAATCTCCGCCTCCCAGGTTTACACCATTCTCCTGCCTCAGCCTCCCGAGTAGCTGGGACTACAGGCGCCTGCCACCTCGCCCGGCTACTTTTGTATTTTTTAGTAGAGACGGGGTTTCACCGTGTTAGCCAGGATGGTCTCGATCTCCTGACCTCGTGATCCACCCGTCTCGGCCTCCCAAAGTGCTGGGATTACAGGCTTGAGCCACCGCGCCCGGCCAGGACTAAGAACTTCTTACAAGTGTGCTTGATTTGGTAGATTCCTCTGGTGCTGTATCAAAAAAGAACAAAAAATTAAAAAACCAAGTGTACTTGATTTAGAAAGGTTTCATGGGGTAAGGAACTTGTTGCATAATTTGAAAGGAAAAGGCAACCTAGTGAAACAGTAAAAATATGCGTCAAGGAAGAGATTCAAAAGAAAGTTCAGACCGGGCACAGTGGCTCACCCCTGTAATCCCAGCACTTCGGGAGGCTGAGGTGGGCAGATCACTTGAGATGGGCAGATCACCTAAGGTCAGGAGTTTGAGACCAGCCTGGTCAACATGGTGAAACCTGTCTCTACCAAAAATACAAAAATTAGCCGGGCATGGTGCCGGACACCTGTAATCCAAGCTACTCAGGAGGCTGAGGCAGGAGAATTGCTTGAACCTGGGAAGCAGAGGTTGCAGTGAGCCGAGACTGCACCAATGCACTCCAGCCTGGGTAACAGAGTGAGACTCCATCTTACAAAAAACCAAAAGGAAGTTCAGGAAGTGGTTTGTCATCCAGATTGCCCTGGACACTTTTGCATCCCATTGGGTCTTTGGGATTTTCTTTGTAGTATATCTTTCACGTTTTCTATTTTTTATCGTATGAGATGATTATAGTCACCTGTATAAATATTTCCTTATTAAGTAGTCACTATGTACAAGGTGCTCATATATTTATTTTGTTTATGTCTATTCTCTTTAGGTCAGATGTCATGTAATCCTTCCTTTGGTGGCATCGGAAAGGGACATTTAATGAGGGAAGTAGATGCCTTGGATGGCCTGTGTTCTCGCATCTGTGACCAGTCTGGTGTACATTATAAAGTTTTAAACCGGCGTAAGGGACCAGCTGTGTGGGGTCTTAGAGCTCAGATTGATAGGAAACTCTATAAACAGAACATGCAGGTAAGAATAGGGCATGAGCACAGGGAAGATTATAGTGATTGTTTAATTACCATGTTTCAGCTGACATTTTCTTTTGACAGAAAGAAATCTTGAATACACCACTGCTTACTGTTCAGGAGGGAGCTGTAGAAGATCTTATTCTTACAGAACCAGAGCCTGAACACACTGGGAAATGCCGTGTCAGTGGGGTTGTTTTGGGTACGTATTGGTTATAGATGGTGTGTGATAACAGCATATCATATTCCATGTGATAAATTTATTTTAGAGCTAAGTATGGAGATATGTTGCTTATTCAAGGAACTTGTTGCATTTTCTCTACCTGGATGAGGAAAACTGTATAAATAAATACGTTTCTCTTTTCACTTTGACATTTATGATGCTCAAATTCTAGGCTCATCAGTAAGTACCATGTTCCATCTTAGTGTAGAACTTTGTAATCTGCATATTTATGTCTCCCTCTCTCCCCATCTATTGTAATTTCTGTTTTTTCTGGTTCTGGCTTTAATTTTTTTAAAAATTCATATTTTAACAACTTACATATATTTTTATGTAAAACAGTTATATATTTTTTATCAAATCATACATATAAATTTTTCTTAAAATATTAAAAGGGTCTGGGCATGGTGGCTTATGCCTGTAATCCTAGCACTTTGGGAGGCTGAGGTAGGTGGATTGTTTGAGCCCAGGAGTTTGAGACCAGCCTTGGCAAGATGGCAAAACCCCCATGTCTACAAAAAAATACAAAAATTAGCCGGTGTTGTAGCAGGTGCCTGTAGTCTCAGCTACTCAAGTAGCTGAAGTGGGAGGATTGCTTGAGCCCAGGAGGTTGAGACTTCAGTGAGCTGTGATTGTGCTGCTGCACTCCACAGAGTGCACAGGGTCTGCACTCTGGGCAACAGAGTGAGACCCTGTGTCAAAAAAATAAATAAAAAATAAGTCTGGGTGTGGTGGCTCACGCCTGTAATCCCAACACTTTGGGAGGCTGAGGCAGGCAGATCGCCTAAGGTTGGGAGTTCAAGACTAGCGTGAACAACATGGAGAAACACGTCTCTACTAAAAATACAAAATTAGCCAGGTGTGGTGGCGCATGCCTGAAATCTCAGCTACTCAGGAGGCTGAGGCCAGAGAATCGCTTGAACCTAGGAGGCGGAGGTTGTGGTGAACCGAGATCACACCATTGCTCTCCAGCCTGGGCAACAAGAGCGAAACTCTGTCTCTAAATAAATAAATAAATAAATAAATAAGAAATTTTGAAATTTATGTGGGAAAGCAACCATCTACTTTGCCGGAGACAGACACTTCAACTTTTTTAGTTGTCACTTACATATACTTCCATATGTCTAAATAGCAGGCTTATGCTTTTACTTCCTAATTTACAGTTCTAGACTTTATATATTAACTTTTTTTTTTTTTTGAGATGGAGTCTCACTGTGCCAGGCTGGAATGCAGTGGTGCGATATCGGCTCACTGCAACCTCCGCCTCACGGGTTCAAACGATTCTGCCTCAGCCTCCTGAGTAGCTGGGACTACAGGCATGTACCACCATGCCCAGCTAATTTTTGTATTTTTAGTAGAGATGGGGTTTCACCATATTGGCCAGAATAGTCTCGATCTCCTGACCTCGTGATCCAGCCGCCTTGCCCTCCCAAAGTGCTGGGATTACAGCCGTGAGCCCCCACACCCAGCCATCTATTAACATTTTTTGAGATGGAATCTGGCTCTGTCGCCCAGGCTGGAGTGCAGTGGTACCATCTCAGCTCACTGCAACGTTCCCCTCCCAGGTTCAAGCGATTCTCCTGCCTCAGCCTCCCAAGTGGCTGGGATTACAGGTGCCTGCCACCATGCCCGGCTAATTTTTTGTATTTTCAGTAGACACAGGGTTTCACCATATTGGTCAGGCTGGTCTTGAACTCCTGACCTCAAACGATCTGCCTGCCTCAGCGTCCGAAAGTGCTGGGATTATAGGCGTGAGCCACTGTGCCCAGCCTATTAACTTATTATTATGGTAATTCTCTTTAATATCCAACTTTCCTTTCCTTTCTCCTTCTGATATAGTTATACCATAATTTTTGGTATGCTTTTTGTAGCTTTTAAGTTGTTTGCCCTAAGTATGTATTTCCCAATCAAGAAAATTAATTAATCTATAATAAAAATGAAAATGGGAATTAAGATATGTATTTTAAAAGATGACACTCCCGGGCCAGGCACGGTGGCTCACGCTTGTAATCCCAGCACTTTGGGAGGCCAAGGCGGGCATACCACGAGGTCAGGAGATCGAGACCATCCTGGCTAACGCGGTAAAACCCTGTCTCTACTAAAAATACAAAAAATTAGCCAGGCATGGTGGCACGTGCCTGTAGTCCCAGCTACTCGAGAGGCTGAGGCAGGAGAATCGCTTGAACCCAGGGGACAGAGGTTGCAGTAAGCTGAGATCGTGCCACTGCACTCCAGCCTGGGCTACACAGCAAGACTCTGTCTCAAAAATACAAATAAATAAATAAATAAAAAATAAAATAAAAGATGACACTCCCTGGCACAGCCTCTCTTACCATTTTGTTCCCAAAATGCTAGTGGGCAGCCGTATTATTCTCTTAGGTGGAAAACTGATTCTTCTGAGAACTAACAGACATTGATATTTGAGAATTCACCAGTCCAAAAGGCTGGTTCAAGTCTTTTCTTTTTTTTTTTTTTTTTTTTTTTGCGACGGAGTTTCGCTCTTGTTGCCCAGGCTGGAGTGCAGTGGCACTATCACGGGTTACTACAACCTGCACCTCCAGGGTTCAAGTGGTTCTCCTGCCTCAGCCTCCCGAGTGGCTAGGATTACAGGCATGCGCCACCACACCTGAGTAATTTTGTATTTTTAGTAGAGACGGGGTTTCTCCATGTTGGTCAGGCTGGTCGCAAACTCCCAACCTCAGATGATCCACCCACCTCGGCCTCCTAAAGTGCTAGGATTACAGGTGTGAGCCACCGCGCCCAGCAGTTCAAGTTTTAATCACCTCCAGAATTAGCCAGGCAATAAAATTAACTGTGCACACATAAATCCTCCAGTCAGTGTTTTAGTGCCTTATTTATTTATTTAGAGATGGAGTCTCACTCTTGTTGCCCAGGCTGGAGGGCAGTGGCACTATCTTGGCTCACTGCAACCTCCGCCTCCTGGGTTCAAGTGATTCTCCTGCCTCAGCCTGCCTCCTGAGTAGCTGGAATTACAGGTGCATGCCACCACACCCAGCTAATTTTTGTATTTTTAGTAGAGACAGGTTCATCACGTTGGCCAGGCTAGTCTCAAACTCCTGACCTCAGGTGATCCGCCCACCTCGACCTCCCAAAGTGCTGGGATTACAGGCGTGAGCCACCGTGCCCGGCCTAGTGCTTCATTTAAAAATATAACAGGCTGGACATGGTGGCTCATGCCTATAATCCCAACACTTTGGGTGATTGAGGTGGAGGACACTTGAGCCTAGGAGTTCAAGACCAGCCTAGGCAACATAGGGAGGCAACATAGGGAGATCCCACATCTCCAAAAAAATTAAAAATAAGCTGGGTGTGGTGGTGTACACGTATAGTCCCAGCTACTTGGGAGATTAAAGTGGGAAGATCACCTCTGGAAGGTGGAGGCTGCAGTGAGCCATCATAGTGCCACTGCACTCCAACCGTGGTGACAGAGTAAGACCCTGTCTCCAAAACCAAAAATGCAAAAAAGTAAACAGAAAACCAAAGTTCACTAGATGTTTAAAGGAAGTTGTGTACATGAAAGAGAGCAGCCCAAACACATAAACAGAAGTAAAAAATTTGGAGAAGGTCAGCCGTGATGGCTCACACCTATAATACCACCACTTTGGGAGGTGGAGGTAGACGGATCACTTGAGGTCAGGAGTTCGAGACCAGACTGGCCAACGTGGTGAAACCTTGTCTCCACTAAAAACACAAAAATTAGCTGGGCATGGTTGCTGGTGTCTGTAATCCCAGCTACTTGGGAGGCTGAGGCAGGAGAATTGCTTGAACCCAAGTGATGGAGGTTGCAGTGAGCCAAGATCGTACCACTGCACTCCAGCCTGGGTGACAGAGTAAGACTCTGTCTCAATAAATAAATAAATAATTAATTAAATAAATAAAGTACAACAATTATTAACTCAAGGTAAAACCAAGTATATGAAAGGGACAAACATAATACACTTCTGTGCAGTAAACAATACTTAGTCAACAATGTAAATACTATCAACCAAAAATTATGGTATAATTATATCAGAAGGAGAAAGGGAAGGAAAGTTGGATATTAAAGAGAATTACCATAATAATAAGTTAATAGGCTGGGCACAGTGGCTCACGCCTATAATCCCAGCACTTTCGGACGCTGAGGCAGGCAGATCGTTTGAGGTCAGGAGTTCAAGACCAGCCTGACCAATATGGTGAAACCCTGTGTCTACTGAAAATACAAAAAATTAGCCGGGCATGGTGGCAGGCACCTGTAATCCCAGCCACTTGGGAGGCTGAGGCAGGAGAATCGCTTGAACCTGGGAGGGGAACGTTGCAGTGAGCTGAGATGGTACCACTGCACTCCAGCCTGGGCGACAGAGCCAGATTCCATCTCAAAAAATGTTAATAGATGGCTGGGTGTGGGGGCTCACGGCTGTAATCCCAGCACTTTGGGAGGGCAAGGCGGCTGGATCATGAGGTCAGGAGATCGAGACTATTCTGGCCAACGTGGTGAAACCCCATCTCTACTAAAAATACAAAAATTAGCTGGGCATGGTGGTACATGCCTGTAGTCCCAGCTACTCAGGAGGCTGAGGCAGAATCGTTTGAACCCGTGAGGCGGAGGTTGCAGTGAGCCGATATCGCACCACTGCATTCCAGCCTGGCACAGTGAGACTCCGTCTCAAAAAAAAAAAAAAGTTAATATATAAAGTCTAGAACTGTAAATTAGGAAGTAAAAGCATAAGCCTGCTATTTAGACATATGGAAGTATATGTAAGTGACAACTAAAAAAGTTGAAGTGTCTGTCTCCGGCAAAGTAGATGGTTGCTTTCCCACATAAATTTCAAAATTTCTTATTTATTTATTTATTTATTTAGAGACAGAGTTTTGCTCTTGTTGCCCATATAGAGTGAAAAGATAGTCTGTCTTAGCTGGGCGTTGTAGCTCACACCTGTAATCCCAGCACTTTGAGAGGCTGAGGCAGGTGGATCATCTGAGGTTGGGAGTTTGAGACTAGTCTGGCCAACATGGCGAAACTTGTCTCTACTAAAAATACAAAAATGAGCCAGCCATGATGGCTCACACCTGTAGTCCCAGCTACTCAGGAGGCTGCGGCAGGAGAATCACTTGAACCTGGGAGGTGGAGGTTGCAATGAGCTGAGATCTCACTACTACATTCCAGCCTGGGTGAGAGCAAGAGTCTGTCTCAAAAGGAAAAAAGATAGTCTGTCTCCTTCACTTTGTCCCCTCAACCAGCCAGTTTTCTTTCTCAGGAGCCTTTGCTTTGTGAATCTCTTATGTAGTCTTTCTACCTGGTCATATGTACATGTCTTCATACATATGTATACATATTTTTTATTGTTTTCACAAAATCGTAGCATATTATACACAAACACACTGTTCTCTGTACTTTTTGTAAAAAAAAAAAAACCCTTAATCTGTGTTTGCTTTGCTTTCGGAGACCATGCTTTTTTTTTTTTTTTTAAAGTTTGTGGGTTTGTTCTGATGGTTACCTTAAAAGCTGTGATTTTATATATAATATAATATGCTCACTGACTTCCCTCAAGTAACAGTTACTAGTTTTACTTTCATTTCCTTTTTTCCTCCGACTTTCTTTATTTTCCAGATTTAATGGTTATATTGTTTTTATTAGTATTTAAGTTTATACCCTTAAATTGTTTATTTATTTATTTTTGAGACAAGTTCTTGCCCTATTGCTTAGGCTTGAGTGCAGTGGCATGATCACAGCTCACCGTAGCCTCGACCACCTGGGCCCAAGTGATCGTCCTGCCTCAGCCTCCTGTGTAGCTGGGACCACAAGCGTGTGTCACCACCTCTGGCTGATTTATTATTATTATTATTATTTTGTAGAGATGGGAGTCTCACTATGTTGCCAGGACTGGTCTTGAACCCCTGGGCTGAAGTGATCTTCCTGCCCCAGTCTCTCAAAATGTTGGTGTTATAGTCATGAGCCACTGCGCTTGTCCAATTTAATTTAATATCTTTTTTTTTTTTTTTTATGAGACGGAGTCTCGCTCTGTCGCCCAGGCTGGAGTACAGTGGCTGGATCTCAGCTCACTGCAAGCTCCGCCTCCTGGGTTTACGCCATTCTCCTGCCTCAGCCTCCAGAGTAGCTGGGACTACAGGTGCCCGCCACCTCGCCCGGCTAGATTTTTGTATTTTTTAGTAGAGACGGGGTTTCACCGTGTTAGCCAGGATGGTCTCAATCTCCTGACCTCGTGATCCGCCCGTCTCGGCCTCCCACAGTGCTGGGATTACAGGCTTGAGCCACCGCGCCCGGCCAATTTATTATCTTTAAATGCTATTTTGTGACCCTGTCCATATTTTGTAGGCCCAACAGTAATAATTTTTTGTGGTAAAGTATACAAACCATAAAATGTACCATTTTAACCATTTTTAAGTGTACAATTCAGTACTATTAAGTACATTGACAGTATTGTGCACCGATCACCACCAGTTGTCTCTTGAACTTTTTCATCATCCCAAATTAAAATTCTGTACCCATTAAACAAAAAGTCCCCATTACCTGAAGAATAAACCTCCATTTTACTGTAAGGTAGAGCTATCTGAGAACAAAACCTTAATGTGCAAATGTCAGCTGTTTATTTTATTTTCTGACCCAAGTTTCATTTCTACATTCCTCCTCAGTTCTTATTCTCAGTTCTCCAGTTTCTGAGCCTTTGCAGGGCAAATTTGTTCATTCTCATTGATATCTTCTCTTCAGATATTAATATTAAGTTATAGCTGTCTCCTCTCTGCTAGATGAGTTACCATTCTTTTAACCACTTTCTATCTTTCAAAAATATATTGAAATTTCTCATGTTCTGACTGGTTCTTTTTCGTTACTTGTCCTTTTGGTTTTATACCTTTTTTATTCCCCTATTGGATTTTCTTTGAGTTTTAGAAGGGAGAAAAAATGTGAGGTTGTATGCCATACTTATCCTGAAGGCTAAAATTAATTAATTTTTTAAATTAATTGAGACTTTTTAGTGTTGATATGATTTTAGGTACATGTGAATTGGTGATAACACATTGTATTCTCTCTCCTACATTGCTTAGATTGAGATTGATAACATGTAGTCTTCTGACTCATTTAAAATGCTTTGTCTGGGGTATGGGAAATGGGAAGATATTGCTCAAAGTTTACACATTTTCAGCTGTAAGTGTTGAATAAGTTCTAGCAATCTAGTGAGCAGTATGGTAACTGTAGTTAATAATAATGTACGATATACTTGAAATTTGCTAAGGGAGTAAATCGTGAGTGTTCTCACCACATAAACAAAATGTGTAACTATGTGGGCTGATGGTTATATTAATTAGCTTGATTATGGGTATCATCACAGAAGGTATACTTGTATCAAAACACCATGTTGCATGCTCTAAATATATGCAGTTTTTTTTATATGTCTGTTATATGTTGATACAGCTTGAAAAAACAAAAATATTAAATATGATTCTCAAGTTTCTAAAGACTGATAGTTTTTCTGTAGTTCTAATAAAAAATAATCACATTCCATTTTTATCCATGGTAACAATTGAAAAATGACCTTAGGCCAGGCGCAGTGGCTCACGCCTGTAATCCCAGCACTTTGGGAGGCTGAGGTGGGTGGATCACCTGAGGTCAGGAGTTCAAGACCAGCCTGACCAACATGGAGAAACCCCATCTCTACTAAAAATACAAAACTAGCTGAGCGTGGTGGCACATGCCTGTAATCTCAGCTACTCGGGAGGCTGAGGCAGGAGAATTGCTTGAACATGGGAGGCGGAGGTTTCAATGAGCCGAGATTGCACCCCTGCACTCCAGCTTGGCGATAGAGCGAGTCTTTGTCTTAGATAGATAGATAGATAGATAGATAATGACTTTATTCTTTTTTCTTGTTATTTAGTGGATGGAAGCACAGTATATGCAGAGAGTGTGATTCTGACTACTGGGACATTTCTGAGAGGCATGATTGTAATTGGATTGGAGATGCATCCAGCAGGACGTTTAGGGGATCACCCTTCTATAGGATTGGCTCAGACACTGGAGAAGTTAGGGTTTGTGGTGGGAAGGTTGAAGACTGGGACTCCACCCCGAATTGCCAAAGACTCCATTAATTTCAGTATTCTAAACAAGCAGACACCGGACAATCCATCCGTACCATTCAGCTTTACCAATGAGACAGTATGGATTAAGGTAAGATACTTTATGAAAACCTGACTTACAGCTGATATTGGCTATTCACAGCAGGAAGTATTGTAACTTTTTTTTTTTTTTTTTTTGGCAGTAGTTCACTTTATAGCACTATTGCTTATAGTGCAAAAAAGTGATTTTTTTTTTTTTTTGAGATAGGGTCTCACCTTGTCACCCAGGCTGGAGTGCAGTGGTACAATTATGGGTCACTACAGCCTTGACCTCCTGGGATCAAGTGATCCTCCCACCTCAACCCCCTCGAGTAACTGAGACCATAGGCGTGAGCCATTGCGCCTGGCTAATTTTTTAAATTTTTTTGAGAAATGGGGTCTCACTATGTTGCCCAGGCTGGTCTTGTACTCCTGGGCTCAAAGGGTCTACCCGCCTTGGCCTCCCAAAGTGCTAGGATTACAGGTGTAAACCACCGAACCCAGCCAAATAAGCAATCCCTTTTTTTTTTTTTTTTTTGAGATGGAGACTTGCTCTGTCACCTAGACTGGATGGCATGATCTCAGCTCACTGCAGCCTCTGCCTCCTGGGTTCAAGCAATTCTTCTGCCTCAGCCTCCCGAGTATACAGGTGTGCGCTACCATGCCCAGCTAATTTTTATATTTTTAGTAGAGATGGGGTTTCACCATATTGGCCAGGCTGGTCTCAAACTCCTGACCTCGTGATCCACCCATTTCAGCCTCTTAAAATGCTGGGATTATAGGCATGAGCCACTGCGCTCAGCCTAAAGAAGTAATCTATCTAAAAGGGATTGGCTAACTTGGCTAATTGGGTATTTCCCCATAAATCGTAAATTTCTTTTTTTTTTTTTTTGAGACCATCTCACTCTGTTACCCTGCTGGAATGCAGTGGCGAAATCTTGGCTCACTGCAATCTCCACATCCTGGGTTCAAGCGATTCTCCCACCTCAGCCTCCCTAGTAGCTGGGATTGCAGGCACCTGCCATCATGCCCAGCTAATTTTTATAGTTTTGTAGAGACGGGGTTTCACCATGTTGGCCAGACTGGTTTTAAACTCCTGACCTCAGGTGATCCACCTGCCTCAACCTCCCAAAGTGCTGGTGCTGAGATTGCAGGTATGAGCCACTGCGCCCGACTTTTTTTTTTTTCTTTTTTTTGAGACGGAGTTTTGCCATTGTTGCCCAGGCTGGAGTGCAATGGCGCGATCTCGACTTGCTGCAACCTCCGCCTCCCAGGTTTAAGCAATTCTCTTGCCTCAGCCTCTTGAGTAGCTGGGATTACAGGCTCCTGCCACCACCCTGGCTAATTTTTGTATTTTTAATAGAGACGGGGGTTTTGCCACGTTGGCCAGACTGGTCTTGAACTCATGACTTCAGGTGATCCAGGTGATTCGCCCTCCTCAGCCTCCCAAAGTGCTAGCATTACAGGCGGGAGCCACTGTGCCTGGCAAATCTTAAATTTCATTACTTTTATAACCTTACATATTTTGTAAATTAAGCTTTTATTTAAAATTTTTTTTTTCATTTATTATTATTTTTAATAGAGACAGGTTCTCGCCATATTATCCAGGCTGGTCTCATACTTTTGGGCTTAAGCCATCCACCCACCTCAGCCTCTCAAAGTGCTGGGATTACAGGCATGAGCCACCGCACCTGATCAAATAAGCATTTTTTGTTTTGTTTTGTTTTTTTGAGATGGAGATTCAGTCTTGTTGCCCAGGCTGTGGTACAATAGGGTGATCTCAGCTCACTGCAGCCTCTGCCCCCTGGGTTCAAGTGATGCTCCTGCCTCAGCCTTCCTAGTAGCTGGGATTACAGGTGCCCACCACCATGCCCGGCTAATTTGTTTTTGTATTTTTAGTAGAGACAGGGTTTCACCATGTTGATCAGGCTGGCCTTGAACTCTTTTTTTTCTGAGACGGCATTTCACTCTTGTTGTCCAGGATGGAGTGCAACAGCGCGATCTCGGCTCACTGCAACGTCCACCTCCCAGGTTCAAGCGATTCTCCCACCTCAGCTTCTTGAGTAGCGGGGATTACAGGTATGCGCCACCACATCTGGCTAATTTTGTATTTTTAGTAGAGATGGGTTTTCTCCATGTTGGTCAGGCTGGTCACGAACTCCCGACCTCAGGTGATCTGCCCGCCTCGGCCTCCCAAAGTGTTGGGATTATAGGCGTGAGCCACTGCACCCGACTGGTCTCAAACTCCTGACCTCAGGTGATCCACCTTCAGCCTGCCAAAATGCTGGGATTACAGGCGTAAGCCACCATGCCCAGCCTAAATTAAGCTCTGTGAAACAATATCAGGTGGTGCTGCTGGAAAGGCAGCTGCCCCCTTGCCCATCATGTAACGCATTTTTGTGGAGAACCTGACACTGAACCATTCTTACATGACGTGCTTCTGGGGTGGGGTTTCAGACACAGCAGAGCAACTACCTCACTGCGATCTGTTGAAAGTTAACCCTCGGCTGCGCGCGGTGGCTCACACCTGTAATCCCAGCAGTTTGGGAGGCCAAGGTGGGTGGATCACTTGAGGTCAGGAGTTCAAGACCAGTCTGGCCAACATGGTTAAACGCTGTCTCTACTAAAAATTAAAAATAAAAAAAAAATAGCCGGACATGGTGGCTCATGCCTGTAATCCCAGCTACTTGGGAGCTTGAGGCAGGAAAATTGCTTGAACCTGGGAGATGGAGGTTGCAGTGAGCTGTGATTGTGCCACTGCACTCCAGCCTCCAGCCTAGGTAACAGAGTAAGACTCCATAAAAAAAAAAAAAAAAAAAAAAGACAGTTAACCTTCACACATATAAACAAATTTTTTTAAAAGACAGAGAAAAAGAAAAAGTAAGCAACATTGAACTTACGAAAAAGTTGTAAGACTATTACAACAAAGTCCTATAAATCACTGAAAGTCACTCGTTAATATTTTACCATATTTATTTCTTTTTTTTTTTTTTTTTTTTGAGACGGAGTCTCGCTCTGTCGCCCAGGCTGGAGTGCAGTGGCCGGATCTCAGCTCACTGCAAGCTCCGCCTCCCGGGTTTACGCCATTCTCTCGCCTCAGCCTCCCGAGTAGCTGGGACTACAGGCGCCCGCCACCTCGCCCGGCTAGTTTTTGTATTTTTTAGTAGAGACGGGGTTTCACCGTATTCACCAGGATGGTCTCGAACTCCTGACCTCGTGATCCGCCCGTCTCGGCCTCCCAAAGTGCTGGGATTACAGGCTTGAGCCACCGCGCCCGGCCATACCATATTTATTTCTATATATAAGCATATCAATTTATGTCCATATTTACTGTGTAAGACAGTAATATACACATTTATTCTTATTCTCTTTTTCTGGAATATTTGGGAGTAAATTGCAGAGATCATGAGCTCTTACCTTAAGCATATATCTCAACTAAGCACAAAGACATCCTTTTATATAACCCTTATGCAATGATGACATTCAGAGTATGATGCAGGGACAGTAAAATTTAAAATTTTGTTTTTTTTTTTTTTTTGAGAAGGAGGTCTCAGACTATCCCCCAGGCTGGAGTGCAGTGGTGCAATCTCGGCTTACTGCAAGTTTGCCTTCTGGCTTCAATCTGTTCTGATGCTTCAGCCCCCTCAGTAGCTGGGATTACAGGCACCCGCCAACATGCCTGGCTAATTTTTGTATTAGTCAGTGAAATAGACAGGGTTTCACCATGTTGAGCAGGCTGGTTTTGAACTCCTGATCTCAAATGATCCACCCGCCTTGGCCTCCCAAAGTGTTAGGATTATAAGCATGAGCCACTGCGCCTGACCAAAAAAATTTTTTAAAGACAGGAAAGAGTCTGGGCGCAGTGACTCACGCCTGTAATCCTAGCACTTTGGGAGGCCAAGGCAGGTGGATCACTTGAGGTCAGGAGTTCAAGACCAGCCTGCCCAATATGGTGAAACCCCACCTCTGGGTTTAGCTGGGCGTGGTGGCATGCGCCTGTAATCCCAGCTACTCAGGAGGCTGAGGCATGAAAATCGCTTGAACATGGGATGGGAAGGTTGCAGTGAGCCAAGATTGTGCCACTGAATTCCAGCCTGGGCAACAGAGGAAGACTGTGTCTCAAAAAAAAAAAAAAGACAGAAAAGAAATTCAGAGAAGTTAACACTGATACAGTGCTATTATCTAACATAAAGTCCGTAGTCATATTTTGATAATTGTTAAATATTGTCCAAAGCAGCTTTTTTTTTTTTTGAGATAGGATCTCACCGTGTTGCCCAGGCTGGAGTGCAGTGGTGCGATCTCAGCACACTGTAACCGCTGTCTCCCAGGCTTGGATGATCCTCCCACCTCAGCCTCCCAAGTAGCTGCGACCATAGGCGCTTACTATCATTCCTGGCTACTTTTTGTATTTTTTGTAGAGATGAGTTTTTGCAGTGTCACCCAGGCTGGTCTCAAATTCATGGACCAAGGGATCTGCCGGCCTCAGGCCCCCAAAGTCCTGGGATTACAAGTATGAGCCACCAAGCCTAGCCCAAAGCAACCTTTTTATTCCCAATCTAGGGTCATGCGTTGCATTTGTTATTTCTCTTTAATGTCTTTTATCTGGAACAGTTTGTCAATCTTTAATGATGCCGGCTGGGCGCGGTGGCTCAAGCCTGTAATCCCAGCACTTTGGGAGGCCGAGATGGGCGGATCACGAGGTCAGGAGATCGAGACCATCCTGGCTAATACGGTGAAACCCCGTCTCTACTAAAAAATACAAAAAACTAGCCGGGCGACGAGGCGGGCGCCTGTAGTCCCAGCTACTTGGGAGGCTGAGACAGGAGGATGGCGTAAACCCGGGAGGCGGAGCTTGCAGTGAGCTGAGAGCCGGCCACTGCACTCCAGCCTGGGTGGCAGAGCAAGACTCCGTCTCAAAAAAAAAAAAAAAAATCTTTAATGATGCCGACATTTTTCAAGTGTAGAGGCCACTTTTACCTATCTTTTGAGTTTTAAAAGAATGTGGCTGGGCATGGTGGCTCACGCCTGTAATCCCAGCACTTTGGGAGGCTGGAGGCAGGTGGATCACAAGGTCAAGAGATCAAGACCATCCTGGCCAACATGGTGAAACCCCGTCTCTACTAAAAATACAAAAATTAGCAGGGCGTGGTGGCATGCGCCTGTAGTCCCAGCTACTTGGGAGGCTGAGGCAGGAGAATTGCTTGAACCTGGGAGGCGGAAGTTGCAGTGAGCAGAGATGGTGCCACTGCTCTCCAGTCTGGCGACACAGCAAGACTCTGTCACAAAAAAAAAAAAAAAGTGTATTGTGTGTTTAAGATGGAGGATGAATAATTGGCCAGGCACAGTTACTCTCACCTGTAATACCAGCACTTTGGGAGGCCAAGGTAGGAGAATCACTTAAGCCTAGGAGTTCAAGACCAGCTTGGGCAAAATAATGAGACCCTGTCTCTACAAAAAAAAAGAATTGATGATCCTAGTTTCTGGTGAGTGTTATCCTGATGTATGTCTTCAAATATTCTATTACTTTGAGCAAGATACTTTTATATATTTGCTTTGGTAGTATACAAATTATGATAACCCTTTCTTTTTTTTTTTTTTGAGACAGAGTCTTGCCCAGGTGGGGTGCAATGGCAATGGTGCAAGCTCGGCTCACTGCAGCCTCCGCCTCCTGGGTTCAAGCGATTATCCTGCCTCAGCCTCCCAAGTAGCTGGGATTACAGGCCCCTGCCACCACGCCTGGCTAATTTTTTGTATTTTTTAGTAGAGACAGAGTTTTACCATGTTGGCCAGGGTGGTCTCAAACTCCTGGCCTCAGGTGATCCACTCGCCTTGGCCTCCCAAAGTACTGGGATTTCAGGCATGGGCCACGGCGCCTGGCCCAGAAAAAGCAAGGAGTCCCTGGGTGGGCACAAAAACACTTTCTTTGTTTCTTTTTTTGTTTTGTTTTGTTTTTTTTTTTGAGGTGGAATCTCACCCCATCATTCAGGATGGAGTGCAGTGGTACAATCTCGGCTCACTGCAACCTCCGCCTCACAGGTTCAAGCGATTCTCCTGCCCCAGCCTCCCTAGTAGAGACAGGATTTCACCATGTTGGCAAGGCTGGTCTCAAACTTCTGACCTCGTGATCCACCCGCCTTGGCCTCCCAAAGTGTTGGGATTACAGGCGTGAGCCACTTGTGCTTGGCAATAACTTTTTTTAAAAAGTAACCATGGCCAGGCACAGTGGCTCACGCCTGTAATCCCAGCACGTTAGGAGGCTGAGGTAGGTGGATCACCTGAGGTCCAGAGTTCGAGACCAGGCTGGCCAACATAGTGAACCCCTGTCTTTACTAAAAATACAAAAACTAGTGGGGCATAGTGGCACACACCTGTAATCCCAGCTACTCGGGAGGCTGAGGCAGGCAGAATCGCTTAAACCTGGGAAGCGGAGGTTGCAGCCCCAAGATTGCACCATTGCACTCCAGCCTGGGTGACAGGGTGAGACTGTCTCAAAAAAAAAAAAAAAAAAAAAAAAGAAAGTAACTACAAGACTATTACTATACCCAGCAAAACAAAATTTCTGGGCTGGGCACAGTGGCTCACAGTAGCTGTCAGCACTTTGAGAGGCCAAGTTGGGAGGATCGCTTGAGGCCAGGAGATTGAGACCAGCCTAGGTAACATAGTGAGACCCTGTCTCTACAAAAAACTTAAAAATTAGCCTGACATGGTGGCTTTCACTTGTAGTGGGGAGGCTAAGGTGGGGGATTGCTTGAGTCCAGAAATTAAAGGCTGTAATGAGCTATGATCAAGCCATTGCATTCTAGCCTGGGGGACAGAATGAGACCTTGTTTCTAAAAAAAAAAAAAAAAACCCATAATTTCCTAACATCATCTTGCACTCAGTATTCAGTTTTCTCTATTTGCCTCAAAATGTTTTTTACAGTTGTTTTATTTGAACTGGGGACCTTATTGGTGATATGTTTTGCTGATGACTGTTGTGATACCTCAGTTCTGGTTTTCTTAGTTTAAAAGAGTTTAAACAGGAGACACACAGCAAAAGAAGTGTGGCATAGAGTAATTTGTTGCAAAAGAAAAATAATATTTTAAAAGTTAGTTGCATAATAGGCAGTACACTCTGAGAGCAAGAATTCAGGGTGGACTGCTTGCTCATTAAGAATGAGAAATCAAATACTCAAATACTGGCACTAAGGAGACTCCCTATGTGGGAGTTTTACGTGCTTATTTTTTTTTTTTTTTTTTTTTTGAGACGGAGTCTTGCTCTGCCACCCAGGCTGGAGTGCAGTGGCCCGATCTCAGCTCACTGCAAGCTCCGCCTCCCGGGTTTACGCCATTCTCCTGCCTCAGCCTCCCAAGTAGCTGGGACTACAGGCGCCCGCCTCGTCGCCCGGCTAGTTTTTTGTATTTTTAAGTAGAGACAGGGTTTCACCGTATTAGCCAGGATGGTCTCAATCTCCTGACCTCGTGATCCGCCCGTCTCGGCCTCCCAAAGTGCTGGGATTGCAGGCTTGAGCCACCGCGCCCGGCCTACGTGCTTATTAATAGGAGGTAGAAAGAGTTGTTACTTGTAAGCATGTTCTGGGTGGTCTTCTGAGTGCACATGTGTGGTAATGCTTGTTCATACATCACATGTCTGATTAGCATCTTAAATCTCCACCCACGGGTGTGTCCTTTACTATTAAAATGAGTAAAGGATCAGTTTGAGGACAAGTAAAATCGAAGTGAACATGCTCTCTATAGGTCAGAGTCCCTACTGAAGATAGCATTGCTTGAATGAGCTCAATTACAATGCGAATACTGAGGTTTACTGTGCTGATTGTATGGTCACCATGGTTGCTGCCTCCGGAGAACATGGTTACTTCTTTTTTTTTTGTTTGTTTGAGACGGGGTCTCGCTCTGTCACCCAGGCTGGAGTGCAGTGCCCCGATCCCAGCTCACTGCAAGCTCCGCCTCCCGGGTTTATGCCATTCTCCTGCCTCAGCCTCCCGAGTAGCTGGGACTACAGGTGCCCGCCACCTCGCCCGGCTAGTTTTTGTATTTTTAGTAGAGACGGGGTTTCACCGTGTTAGCCAGGATGGTCTCGATCTCCTGACCTTGTGATCCACCCGTCTCGGCCTCCCAAAGTGCTGGGATTACAGGCTTGAGCCACCGTGCCCGGCCCATGGTTACTTCTTTGACTACCTATCCTGCCTTAGTTTTATAAGAGGCTCCCTCCTCTTTTTTCTCTTTTAAGCATTACATATGGAAGAAATTGAGTCATTTGTTCTCTAAAATTTCCCTCGTTCTTTTTTTTTTTTTTTTTTTTTTGAGACGGAGTCTCGCTCTGTCGCCCAGGCTGGAGTGCAGTGGCCGGATCTCAGCTCACTGCAAGCTCCGCCTCCCGGGTTTACGCCATTCTCTCGCCTCAGCCTCCCGAGTAGCTGGGACTACAGGCGCCCGCCATCTCGCCCGGCTAATTTTTTGTATATTTTAGTAGAGACGGGGTTTCACCGTGTTAGCCAGGATGGTCTCGATCTCCTGACCTCGTGATCCGCCCGTCTCAGCCTCCCAAAGTGCTGGGATTACAGGCTTGAGCCACCGCGCCCGGCCAAAATTTCCCTCATTCTTCATGTGTCTGATTGTATCCCTCTGATGTCTTAATCATGTTCCTCTAAACTATTTCCTTTAAACTACTGGTTACGGCCAGGCATGGTGACTCATGCCTGTAATCCCAGCACTTTGGGAGGCTGAGGCAGGTGGATCACCTGAGGTCAGGAGTTTGAGACCAGCTTGACCAACATGGTGAAACCCTGTCTCTACCAAAAATACAATAATAATTAGCTGGGCGTAGTGGTGCCTGCCTGTGATCCCAGCTACTTGGGAGGCTGAGGCAGGAGAATTGATTGAACCCGGGACACAGAGGTTGCAGTGAACTGAGATCACGCTACTGCACTCCAGCCTGGGCAACAGAGTGAGACTCCATCTAAAAAAAAAAAAAATTAAACTACGGGTTAGATTTAGAGGTTTGCTTAAATTTTAACTTCATCTTTTGGGATGTTTGTTTTTGGCAAGAATGCTTCATAAGTAATACTAGGCATTATGCACAAGTTTGGTGTTTGTTAAAATCAGTACATATCATGTGGAATTTATTTGGATAAGAGAGAAACTAGTAGAGAAGCAAATCAGTATTGCATCTGGTTACTCTTTTTCAGCCAGAAGATCAGCTGCCATGTTACTTGACTCACACCAACCCTAGAGTGGATGAGATTGTCCTTAAGAACCTTCACCTTAATAGTCATGTTAAGGAAACAACAAGAGGACCTCGGTAAGGACAAAATGTCAGTGCTCAATTACTTTAAGGAATGATGTCAATCCTCTTTTGTTCATTTCAAGTTTATTTAAATGTTCTGTTCTAGATACTGTCCCTCCATTGAATCAAAAGTTTTGCGTTTTCCAAACCGTCTACATCAGGTTTGGTTGGAACCCGAAGGAATGGATTCTGACCTTATCTACCCACAGGGGTTATCTGTGACGCTACCAGCTGAGTTACAAGAGAAAATGATCACATGTATCAGAGGCTTGGAGAAAGCTAAAGTGATTCAGCCAGGTAAAGAGGATCACAGCTGCCCTTCAGTATAAAATCGTCATTGTTTTAATGGTCAGTAAGGAGGCCTTAGCTACAGTCATTGTTGCTCAGAGCCTCAGAAGATGAAGCCCAACACCTGTATGTTTTAAATAGGCTGTTTTTTGTTTGTTTGTTTGTTTGTTTGTTTTGAGACAGAGTTTTGCTCTTGTTGCCCAGGATGGAGTGCAATGGCGCGATCTTGGCTCACCACAACCTCTCCCTCCCAGGTTCAAGTGATTCTCCTGCCTCAGCCTCCTGAGTAGCTGGGATTATAGGCATGCATCACCATGCCTGACTAATTTTGTATTTTTAGTAGAGACAGGGTTTCTCCATGTTGGTCAGGCTGGTCTCGAACTCCCGACCTCAGGTGATCCACCCACCTCAGCCTCCCAAAGTGCTGGGATTACAGGTGTGAGCCACTGCTCCCGACCTAAATAGTCTGTTTTTAAAGGGCATTTAAGGGTAATGTTTGCATCTCTACCTTGAGCAAATCCAGCTCTGTATTTACTTATTTAATGTCTTTATTCTTTGGTTAGGCTATGGTGTTCAGTATGATTACTTAGACCCCCGTCAGATCACTCCTTCCCTGGAGACTCACTTGGTTCAACGACTCTTCTTTGCTGGACAGATCAATGGCACCACTGGTTATGAAGAAGCTGCAGCTCAAGTAAGAAGTTGTTAAAATGTTAGTGTAAACTGAAAGGGACAATTTTTTTTTTTTTTTGAGATGGAGTCTTGCTCTGTCTCCCAGGCTGGAGTGCAGTGGTGCAGTCTTGGCTCACTGCAACCTCCGCCTCCTGCGTTCACGCCATTCTCCTGCCTCAGCCTCCCGAGTAGCTGGGACTATAGGCGCTTGCCACTATGCCCGACTAATTTTTTGTATTCTTTAGTAGAGACGGGGTTTCACTGTGTTAGCCAGGATGGTCTCAATCTCCTGACCTCGTAATCCGCCCGCCTCGGCCTCCTAAAGTGCTGGGATTACAGGCATGAGCCACCACGCCTGGCCGAAAGGGACTATTTAACTGGTATTTCTCATTTCTCCTTTTAATGTCTGTTGTGTTAACTATATAGATCTTAGATACAACCCATACTAATAGAAGACAATTTCTGTTTCGGGGTGTTTGGAGATGGCTTTTGTAGATAATAGGATCTTTTTGTTTTTGTTTTTGAGACAGGGTCTTGCCCTGTTGCCAGGCTGGAGTGCAGTGATATCATCTCCCAGGTTCAAGGGATCCTCCTGCCTCAGCCCTCCCGAGTAGCTGGGACTGCAGGCATGCACCACAACACCCAGCTAGTTTTTGCATTTTTAGTGGAGATATGATTTCACTGTGTTGGCCAGGCTGGTCTCAAACTCCTGACCTCAGGTGATCCACCTGCCTTGGCCTCCCAAAGTGCCGGGATTACAGGTGTGAACCACCTCGCCCTGCCAATAATAGGATTATTAAAACATTATGGCTTTATTACTCTTTTCTGAGCTCCTGTGTGATACCGTATTTTGATGTATTGCTTCTGAAGTTTAAAATTTATTTTAATATACTTCATTAGGAATTATTATATTATTATTCCTTGGAAGTCAGAAATTATTTTTATTTGCAGTGGGAAAAGGCTAGAGAAATGTCACAGGTGGGTTTTAAAAAAAGATTAACCGGCTGGGCATGGTGGCACACACCTGTAATCCCAGCACTCTGGGAGGCTGAGGAGAGAGAATTGCTTGAGCCACGAGTTAGAGACCAGCCTGAGCAATGTAGTGAGACCCCATCTCTACAAAAAAATGTAAAAATTAGCCAGGTGTGATGGCATGTGCCTATAGTCCCAGCTACTTGGGAGGATGAGGTGGGAGAATTGCTTAAACTCGGGAAGTCGAGGCTGCAGTGAGCCAAGATTATGCCACTACACTCCAGCCTAGGTGACAGAGGAAGACCCTGTCTCTGGATTAAAAAAAGATTAGTCCCTGCAGAGGCCTATCAGGAAGATTAGATAGATATCTCTGAAAACAATGAATCATAGCCTTCTAAAGTGATATATTACCCATATTCTATTTCTGAATGTGGATCATATTTTCTACCTCTTTTATTATATCCCTTAGGGGCAATATTTGCTTTCTTTGTGTCCCATGCCATTGTTTCTGGGTAGTGTTCTGAATGGGATAGCCCTTTGTTCAGTTCATAATGGCCTTTTAAACATTATAGTGCTCTTGTAGGGTGTGATAGCTGGAATCAATGCCAGTCTTCGGGTCAGTCGCAAGCCTCCCTTTGTGGTTAGCCGAACAGAAGGTTACATAGGAGTCTTGATTGATGACCTCACCACTCTGGGCACCAGCGAACCATACCGCATGTTTACCAGCCGAGTAGAGTTCCGTTTATCACTGCGCCCTGATAATGCTGACATCCGGCTCACACTGCGAGGTAACTCTTTCCTGAGTCCTGCAATCCAGCCAGGCATGGTGGCTGACACCTATAATCTAAGCAATTTGGGAGACCAGGGCAAGAGGATCACTTGAGGCCAGGAGTTTAAGACCAGCCTGGGCAACATAGTGAGACCCTGTCCCTACAAAAAAATTTACTTTAAAAACCACACTTCTCATTATGTTCTCTTTCTCCCTTCCCTAGGGTATAAAGACGCTGGCTGTGTGTCCCAACAACGATATGAAAGAGCTTGTTGGATGAAGTCTTCTTTAGAAGAAGGCATTTCTGTGTTGAAATTTATTGAGTTTTCGAGCTCTAAATGGAAGAACTTAATCCCAGAGGTTTCTATAAGTACTAGTAGAAGTCTGCCTGTCAGGTATCATTTTTAATATAGACCTTTCTCACTTTTCATAGAAAAATAAGGTCATTTCAGAGAGACATTACTGATGTGTTCCTACTACACATTTCAAATGAATGTAGCTTGTTTTTGGCTTCTTTTCAAAATCCGTTAGCTGTAACTCATCTGTTTTCTAAGTACTAAAAAATATATGGCTGGATGCAGTGGCTCACACCTATAATCCCAGCATTTTGGGAGGCCAAGGCAGTCAGATCACTTGAGGTCAGGAGTTAGAGACCCGCCTGGCCAACATGGTGAAATCCCATCTCTGCTAAAAATACAAGCATTAGCTGGGTGTGGTAGCACATGCCTATAATCCCAGCTACTTGGGAGGTTGAGGCAGGAGAATCACTTGAACCTAGGAGGCAGAGGTTGTAGTAAGCCAAGATGGTGCCTCTGCACTCCAGCCTGGGTGACAGGGTGAGACCCTGTCTCAAAGAAAAGAAAAAATTACATATATATAGAATCATATATATATATATATTCTAAATTATTATTTTTATTTTTATTTATTTATTTATTTATTTTTTTTTTTGAGGCAGAGTCTCGCTCTGTCGCCCAGGCTGGAGTGCAGTGGCCGGTTCTCAGCTCACTGCAAGCTCCGCCTCCCGGGTTTACGCTATTCTCCTGCCTCAGCCTCCCGAGTAGCTGGGACTACAGGCGCCCGCCACGTCGCCCGGCTAGTTTTTGTATTTTTAGTAGAGACGGGGTTTCACCGTGTTAGCCAGGATGGTCTCGATCTCCTGACCTCGTGATCCGCCCGTCTCGGCCTCCCAAAGTGCTGGGATTACAGGCTTGAGCCACCGCGCCCGGCCTATTATTTTTATTTTTTATATGATTTCACTGTAGCTCCCATTGAGTTCTTTTGGCTTTCATAAGATTTAGAAGGCTCAAACCAAGAAAAATAGTTATCTGCTTTCTTTTCTAGGTTGGAGCAATGTGGAATGATCTCATCTTGTCCATGAGCTATAGCAAGGAAACTCCTTTGTTTTTAGTTTTTTTTTTTTTTTTTTTTTTTGAGACAGAGTTTCACTCTCATTGCCCAGGCTGGAGTGCAATGGTGCAATCTCAGCTCACCACAACCTCCCAGCTTCTGGGTTCAAGCGATTCTCCTGCCTCAGCCTCCCAAGTAGCTGGGATTATAGGCACGGGCTACCACGCTCGGCTAATTTTGTATTTTTAGTAGAGACGGGCTTTCTCCATGTTGGTCAGGCTGGTCACGAACTCCCAACCTCAGGTGATCCCTCTGCCTCGGCCTCCCAAAGTGCTGGGATCATAGGTGTGAGCCACCGCATTGGGCGGAAACTCCTTTGATGAATAAAGCAGTGTTATAAATTCTGTGGACTGACTTGAAGAGTCCTTTGCTACATCTTAGGGTTTTTTGTCCTTTTCTGTCCATCATTCTAGTTATATGGCCTCTGAGTCTAAAAGATATTAATATAGAGCATTTTTGCTCCAGAGGTATATTCTTAAGGATCTTACATAATTCAAAATCTATGTATTTTACCATTGATTTTTCCTATTTGAAAAAATTTAATTAGAATGAGAGAAGAGCCCCAGAAGGCATAAATCTACAATCATTGCAGCTTAGAAGTACATTATGCACATTATGGTGGCATTGATCATGGAGCTGTGTCTCCAGTATATTTTCCCCCTTTTTAAATCCCAATTTTCCTTTTTTTTTTTTTTTTGACTTAAAGATACAACATTTTAATTCTGTTCTTCATTATCTCTAATCTTTCCAAGTGTTCCTTCCTTAATTGCAGTCTGGCATATGTCCTTGTTTGGATTTCATTTCATCAGGGTGTTTTATCTTTTCTAACTTCTGTTCCTGAGTTTTCAGTGTCTTTTTTTTTTTTTTTTGAGATGGAGTCTCTCTCTGTCACCCAGGCTGGAGTGCAGTGGCACGATCTTGGCTCACTGCAACCTCTGTCTCCCAGGTTCATGCGATTCTCCTGCCTCAGCCTCCCAAGTAATTGGGATTACAGGCGCCTGCCACCACATCTGGCTAATTTTTTTTTTTTTTGAGATGGAGTCTTACTCTGTCAGGAGTGCAATGGCATGATCTCGGCTCACCGCAACCTCCACCTCCCAGATTCGAGCAATTCTCCTGCCTCAGCCTCCTGAGTAGCTAGGATTACAGGCATGCACCACCACACCTGGCTAATTTTTGTATTTTTAATAGAGACAGGGTTTCACCATGTTGGCCAGGCTGGTCTCGAACTCCTGACCTCAAGCGATCCACCTGCCTTGGCCTCCCAAAGTGCTGGGATTATAGGCGTGAACCACCATGCCTGGCCCAAGTTTTTATTTTCTTTCTTTCTTTTTTTTTTTTTTTCAGACGGAGTCTCGCTCTGTCGCCCAGGCTGGAGTGCAGTGGCTGGATGTCAGCTCACTGCAAGCTCTGCCTCCCGGGTTTATGCCATTCTCCTGCCTCAGCCTCCCGAGTAGCTGGGACTATAGGCGCCCGCCACCTCGCCCGGCTAGTTTTTTGTATTTTTTAGTAGAGACGGGGTTTCACCGTGTTAGCCAGGATGGTCTCGATCTCCTGACCTCGTGATCCGCCCGTCTCGGCCTCCCAAAGTGCTGGGATTACAGGCTTGAGCCACCGCACCCAACCACCCAAGTTTTTATTTTCATGAGGGTTTTTTAATAATAGTAACAGCAGGTTTTGAAGAATTTGCATAATCATCCTCCATATCAGGGGATCTCATTCATAGAAATGACAGCCTCATTCACAAATAAGGATGGTGGATATCTTTCTCCATTCAGACTGCTATAACAAAACACCTTAGACTGGATAATTTATAAACAGTAATTTATTGCTGACAGTTTTGGAGACTGTGAAGTTCAAGATCAAGGCACCAGCCGATTAAGTGTCTGGTGAGGGCTTGCTGTTTACTTCCAAGATGGTGCCTTCTTGCTGTGTTCTCACATGGCAAAAGGGCAAAAAGCTCCCCTCTTTTACAGGGGCACTAATCCCACTTATGAGCACCAGAACCTTCATGCCCTAATCACCTCCTAAGGGCCCCACCTCTAAAAACTATCATATTGAGTATTAAATTCCAACATATGAATTTAAGTGGGGGATACCACCAACATTCAGACTATAGCAGTGGATATATTTGTTTACCAGCTAACTGGCACCAGGAAATGGTTGTAGTGTAAGCAGTTTAAAATTGACTCATTTCTCCAGCTGTTTATTCATTTGTTTAAATTTAGGAAGGTTCACAGTATTTCAAAAGTTGGACAAAGAATTTATAACACAGGCCAGGCATAGTGGCTCATGCCTGTAATCCCAGCACTTTGGGAGCGGATCACTTGAGGCCAGAAATCAAGACATGGCAAAACCCTGTGTCTACTAAAAATACAAAAATTAGCCGGGCGTGGTGAAGCACACCTGTAATCCCAGCTATTCAGGAGGCTGAGGGTGGAGAATCACTTAAACTTAGAAGGCAGAAGTTGGAGTGAGCCGAAATCACAACACTGCACTCCAGCCTGTGTAACACAGTGAGTCTCTGTATCAAAAAAAAAAAAAAGAATTTATATAACACTATGTTTTCTTTTATAACAAATATTTTACTAATTCATATAATAGGAACTTGCATTGAATGTGACTAATGTGTATTAAGGAATACTGAGAGTGTGGGAAGTGATCGTTTTCAACAGTCTCAGATCTAACTGATTAATAAAATGATGAACAAAGAAAACATATCACCTATGTTTTTACCATACCAATCCCAAGAGTAGCCATTTTGTTTAGATGGATTTTTTTTAAAAAGGTAAGTTTAAAAAGGTAATTTGGCCAGATTCCTTTTTAATTCAGGCATATTTCCCTTCAGGAGGAATCAGTCTACGTATTTGATTTGAGAATATTTGCAGTCTACCCCTTAGACTTTTTTTTTTTTGAAACAGAGTCTCCCTCTGTCACCCAGGCTGGAGTGCAGTGGCGCGATCTTGGCTCACTACAACCTCTGCCTCCTGGGTTCAAGTGATTCTCCTGCCTCAGCCTCCCGAGTAACTGAGACTAGAGGCCTTTGCCACCACGCCTGACTAATTTTTGTTTGTATTTTTAGTAGAGACAGGGTTTCACCGTGTTAGCCAGGATGGTCTCAATCTCCTTACCTCGTGATCTGCCTGTCTTGGCCTCCCAAAGTGCTGGAATTACAGGTGTGAGCCACTGTGCCGGCCTTAGCCTTTCTTAATGAACTCACTTGATCAATGCCCAGACATATAAACCTTAAAAGATTTTAAAATCTAGTTAAAAATACACTTGCTGCATACATGCCAGACTATGTAGTAAGCACTGACCAGTTGAACCTGACTCTGAACAGGCATTTAACAGAAGAGATACACAAATGCATGTACATGTGCACCTATGCATAATACATATACACACATTTCCCGTCAGGATTACAGGGAAATGTGTTGATGTCGTAGGTAGCTCAGAAATTCCCTCCTGGCTTTGTTGAAGTATGCTAACTTACCCATTCTTTGCCAGAGCTCTGTACTCTGAGGCTTAGGCCTGATTCAAAGCAGGTCTTGAAGTTTGGAGTTGAGAATAGCTCAAAGCCTTGTGAACAGATTATTTTAAAACTATCTCGAATTCTGGGGCTCAAGTGATCCTCCTAGTGCTGGGGGTTACAGACTCCCAAAGTGCTGGGGTTACAGACATAATCCCCCCAAAAAAGAAGAACATAATTACCATCTTAACTATTTGTAAGTGTACATTTCAGTAGTTTAAGTATATTTAGATGGTTGCAAAATAGATCTCCAGGACTTTTTCATCTTGCAAAACTCAAATACTATACCCATTAGACAATAACTCCCCCTTTCTCTCCTTCCCCTAGCCCCTGGTAACCCCATTCTACTCTGTTTCTATGGATTTGGCTACTTTAGATAACTCAGAAGTAGAATCATACAGTATGTGGTCGGGCCCGGTGGCTCATGCCTGTAATTCCAGCACTTTGGGAAGCTGAGGCGGGCGGATCACCTAAGGTCAGGAGTTTGAGACCAGCCTGGCCAACATGGTGAAACCCCGTCTCTACTAAAAAATACAAAAATTAGCCAGGCATGGTGGCAGACACCTTAATCCCAGCTACTTGGGAGGCAGAGGCAGGAGAATCGTTTGTACCCAGGAAGCGGAGGTTGCAGTGAGCAGAGATCAAGCCATTTCACTCAAACCTGGGGGACAAGAGCAAGGCTTCTCTCAAAAAAAAAAAAAAAAGACTCAAAGACTCATACAGTATGTGTTTTTGTGACTGGCGTATTTCATGTAACATAATGTCCTCTAGATCAGGCATGGTGGCTCATGCCTGGAATCCTAGCACTTTGGGAGGCTAAGGTGGGAGGATCCCTTGAGCCCAGGAGTTTGAGATAAGGTTGAGAACATAGTGGGTCCCTACCTCTACAAAAAATATCAAAAAATTAGCTGGCATGGTGGTGCACACATGTTTTCCCAGCTATTTGAGAGGCTGAGGTGGGAGGATCCCTTGAGTCCAGGAAGTTGAGCTGCAATAAGCTGTGTTTGTGCCAGTGCCCTCCAGCCGGCGTGACAGAGCAAGACCCATTCTCAATAATAATAATAATAAATGTCCTCAAGGTTCATCTACCTTGTAACATCACAGGATTTTCTTCCTTTTTAAGGTTGAATGATATTCCTTTTTTTTTTTATCATATCCATTTTTTTGCCCATTTTTTAAATCAGTTTATGTATATACCACATTGTGTTTATCCATTCATCTGTTGATGGACATTCGAGTTGCTTTCACCTTATTGTAAATGTAAATGTTCATATACATGTTAGTGCTGCTATAAACATGGTATACAAAGATATCTTCAAGACCCTGCTTTCAATTTTTTTTTTTTTTTTTGAGACAGTCTCACTCTGTCACTTAGGTTGGAGTGGTGCATTTTCTGCTCACTGCAACCTTCGTCCCCGGGTTCAAGCTATTCTTGTGCCTCAGCCTCCCAAGTAGCTGGGATTACAGGCACCCACCACCATACCTGGCTACTTTTTGTATTTTTAGTAAAGATGGGGTTTTGCCATGTTGGCTAGGCTGGTCTCGAACTCCTGACCACCTGCCTTGGCCTCCCAAAGTGCTGGGATTACAGGCATGACCCACCACACACCTGACCCCTGCTTTCAGTTTTTTTGAATGTATACCCAGAAGTGGAATTGCAGCATCGTATGGTAGTTCTAGGTGGGGGTTTTTTTTTCTTTTTTTTTTTTTTTTTTGAGACGGAGTCTTGCTCTGCCACCCAGACTGGAGTGCAGTGGCCGGATCTCAGCTCACTGCAAGCTCCGCCTCCCGGGTTTACGCCATTCTCCTGCCTCAGCCTCCCGAGTAGCTGGGACTACAGGCGCCTGCCTCGTCGCCCGGCTAGTTTTTTGTATTTTTAAGTAGAGATGGGGTTTCACCGTATTAGCCAGGATGGTTTCGATCTCCTGACCTCGTGATTCGCCCGTCTCGGCCTCCCAAAGTGCTGGGATTACAGGCTTGAGCCACCGCGCCCGGCCTTTTTCTTTTTTTTTTCAGAGACAGAGTCTCACTATGTTGCCCAGGCTAGAGTGCAGTAGCTTTTCACAGGCACAGATCCCACTGCTAATCAGCACAGGAATTTTGGCTGACCTGGGCTGGCTCACCCCTTCCTAGGCAACCTGGTAATCCCTCGCTCCTGAGAGGTCACCATATTGATGCTGAACTTAGTGTGGACACCCAATTGGCGTAGCACACTACATCCCAGAACTCCTGGGCTCAAGCTATCCTCCCGCCTCAGCCTCCAGAGTAGCTGGGACTACAGGCTCACACCACCACACCTGGCAGTAGTTCTAGTTTTAATTTTTTGAGGACCTGTTTTCCATTGTGATCACATCATTTTACAATCCCTTTAACAGTGCACAAGATTTCTCATTTCTCCACATACTCACCAACAGTTGTCATCTTCTGTTTTTTGATAGTAGTCACCCTAATGGATATGAGGTGATATTTCATTGTGGCTTTGATTTTATTTCTCTGATGATTAGTGGATGTTGAGCATCTTTTCATGTGCTTGTTAGCTGTTTTTATATCAATGGAGAAGTATCTATTCAAATTATTTGCCCATTTTTTAAATCAGTTTAGTTTTTTTTTCCTAGAGACAGGGTCTCCCTCTATCACCCAGGGTAGAGTGCAGTGGTACAATCATAGCTCACTGCAGCCTTAAGCTCCAGGACTCAGGTGATCCTCCCACCTCAGCCTCCCAAGTAGCTAGGACTACAGGTGCACACCACCACATCCAGCTAGATTTTTATTTCTTGTAGAGACAGGATCTTGCTGTGTTGCCAAGGTTGGTCTTGAACTCCTGGCCACAATTAACTCTCTCACCTCGACCTCCCAAAGCACTAGGATTACAGACGTAGTCACTATGCCTCGCCAGATTTTTTTATAGTTGAATTGTAGTTCTTTATGTATCCTGGATATTAACCCCATTTCAGATATATGATTTGCAAGTATTTTCTCTCATTCTGTGGATTGTGTTTTCACTCTGTTGTTTTTGTCCTTTGATGTACATTTTTTAAAAATTTAATGTAGGCTGGGCACGGTAGCTTGTGCCTGTAATTCCAGCACTTGGGAGGCTGAGGCAAGCAGATCACCAGAGGTCAGGAGTTTGAGACCAGCCTGGCCAGTATGGCGAAACCCCATCTCTACTAAAAATACAAAAAAAAAAAAACACAAAAAACGAAAAAAACAAATTAGCCACACATGGTGGCACATGTCTGTAGTCCCAGCTGCTGAGGGGGCTGAAGCACGAGAATCGCTTGAACCTGGGAGATGGAGGTTGCGTTGAACAGAGATCATGCCACTGCACTCCAGCCTGGGTGACAGAGCAAGACTCTGTCTAAAACAAAACAAAACAAAACAAAAAAACACGAAATTGGATGTAGTTCCATTTGTCTACTTTTGCTTTTGGTGTCAACCAAGAAATCACTGGCAAAGCTAATGTCATGAAGCTTTTCCTGTATGTTTTCTTTTTTTTTTTTTTTGAGACGGAGTCTCGCTCTGTCCCCGAAGCTGGAGTACAATGGTGCGATCTCGGCTCACTGCAAGCTCTGCCTCCCGGGTTCCCGCCATTCTCCTGCCTCAGCTTCCCAAGCAGCTGGGACTACAGGCGCCGCCACCACGCCCGGCTAATTTTTTTGTATTTTTATAGAGACAGGGTTTCACAGTGTTAGCCAGGATGGTCTTGATCTCCTGACCTCGTGATCTGCCCGCCTCGGCCTCCCAAAGTGCTGGGATTACAGGCGTGAGCCACCGCGCCCAGCCCTGTATGTTTTCTTCTAGAAGTTTTATAGCTTAAGGCCTTTCCTTAGGTCTTTAATCCATATGGTATTGATTTTTATATATGACATAAGGTAAGGATCCAACTTCATTCTTTTGCTATTTGGATATCCAGCTTTCTCAACATTATTTGTTGAAGAGACTGTTCTTCCCCCATTGGGTGGTCTTGGTATGCTTGTCAAAATCATTTGATTATATAGTGAGGGTTTATTTCTGGGTTTTCTTTCTTTCTTTTTTTTTTTTAATTATTTTAAGTTCTAGGGTACATGTGCACAACATGCAGGTTTGTTACATATGTATACTTGTGCCATGTTGGTGTGCTGCACCCGTTAACTTGACATTTACATTAGGTATATCTCCTAATGCTATCCCTCTCCACTCCCCCCACTCCACAACAGGCCCCGGTGTGTGATGCTCCCCACCCTGTGTCCAAGTGTTCTCATTGTTCACTTCCCACCTATGAGTGAGAATGCGCGGTGTTTAGTTTTCTGTCCTTGCGATAGTTTGCTCAGAGTGATGGTTTCCAGCTCCATCCATGTCCCTACAAAGGGAGTTCATGAACTCATCCTTTTTTATGGCTGCATAGTATTCCATGGTGTATATGTGCCACATTTTCTTAATCCAGTCTATCATTGATGGACATTTGGGTTGGTTCCAAGTCTTTGCTATTGTGAATAGTGCTGCAGTAAACATATGTATGCATGTGTCTTTATAGCAGCATGATTTATAATCCTTTGGGTATATACCCAGTAATGGGATGGCTGGGTCAAATGGTATTTCTAATTCTAGATTCTTGAGGAATCACCACGCTGTTTTCCACAATGATTGAACTAGTTTACAGTCCCACCAACAGTGTGAAAGTGTTCCTATTTCTCCACATCCTCTCCAGCACCTGTTGTTTCCTGACTTTTTAATAATCGCCATTCTAACTGGTGTGAGATGGTATCTCATTGTGGTTTTGATTTGCATTTCTCTGATGGCCAGTGATGATGAGCATTTTTTCATGTGTCTGTTGGCTGCATGTCTTCTTTTGAGAAGTGTCTGTTCATATCCTTTGCCCACTTCTTGATGGGAATGTTTGATTTTTTTTCTTGTAAATTTGTTTAAGTTCTTTGTAGATTCTAGATATTAGCCCTTTTTCAGATGGGTAGATTGTAAAAATTTTCTCCCATTCTGTAGGTTGCCTGTTCACTCTGATGGTAGTTTATTTTGCTGTGCAGAAGCTGTAATTTAATTAGATCCCATTTGTCAATTTTGGCTTTTGTGCCATTGCTTTTGGAATTTTAGTCATGAAGTCCTTGCCCATGCCTATGTCCTGAATGGTATTGCCTAGGTTTTCTTCTAGGGTTTTTATGGTTTTAGGTCTAACATTTAAGTCTTTAATCCATCTTGAATTAATTTGTGTATAAAGTGTAAGGAAGGGATTCAGTTTCAGCTTTCTATATATGGCTAGCCAATTTTCTGTTTCTGGGTTTTCTATTCCACTGGTCTATGTATCTGTCTTTGTGCCAGTACCATGCTGTTTTAATTACTGTAGCTTTGTAATATGTTTGAAATCAGGAAGTGTAAGGCCTCTAACCATGTTATTTTTTCAAAATTGTTTTGATTATTTGGGGTCCCTTGTGATTCCATATAAATTTTAAGATGAAATTTTCTATTTCTAAAAAAAAAAATGCCATGGCAATAACCTTTTAAATAAATTACAACAAAATAAAGGCATATGTAAGTGAAGTAAGTAATAATTAACAGAGCAATAAGTGACCTAGCTAGGTCCATTTTAGGAGAGGGTCTGGGTCAAGTTGGGGGTGGGGGCTTTGTAATATCAAGAGGGGAGACCTGAGATCAGTATAAAAGGGATTAAAGTGGTCATAGGAGCACCAGCACTTCTGAAGACTAAACATAGCTGAAGTTTTGCTCACTAGTTTGATCTCAACAAGTGCCAATGAATTAAGTTATTGGAAATCTCACTGGATCTATGTACATTAATACTTAGGCATGTTCTTTTGTTGGCCTAGGTAAGTTGCCTGGGAATTTTAGTGATTATCCCCACTATCTGCATACATTGCTGTCCTCTCCCAAGGAAAGGTAAGGCATTGGCCATGGAGGCTTTAGCCCATCCAGAGTGGGTAGTAGAAGTAGAACTGAGAAGTGACTATCAAAAATTTCTATGTGGTAAAAGTTGACATGTAGATTATACCAAATTAGGAGAAAAAAAAATATATCAGACAGAATATTTATGAACCATCCAAGCACAGTAGCCCACTCATGTAATCCTGGCACTTTGGGAGGCCGAGGTAGGCAGATCGCCCGGGCAGCATGACAAAACTCTGTCGCTACAAGAAAAAAAAAAAGAGAAAGAAAAGAAAAAGACTTATGAACCCCTATATCATTTTTATCAGTTTATTTTGCAGAGACTTAAAACATACTCATAATGGCCTCTTGTTCTTCCTTAGGGAGTTCTGTAAAAGAAAGCAGGAGATCCCTGTCATGGTTCCTAGCATGCAAAAGGATGACTAATTCACAGGACTGTAGGACTTAACATGGCTTAGATGTAAAGTACATTCCAATGCTTAAGGAATTCAGTGAAACCCTTGTTATGAGATGATATTCTATATGAAAGGAAAGACAAATGGATTACAGCCATGCCACCCTTACCAGCAACTTAATTCTGATAAGGAGTTGGGGAGAATCAAATAATATGTCTTATTGAGGTCCTACTGTTTAGCAGATGCTGCTGCATTTGCTCACTATACTTAGAAATAATCTTCTGGGGCCGTGTGCAGTGGCTTATACCTGTAACCCAGCACTTTGGGAGGCTGAGGCAGGCGGATCACGAGGTCAGGAGTTCGAGACCAGCCTGGCCAGCCTGATGAAACCCCGCCTCTACTAAAAATACAAAAAATTAGCCGGGCATGGTGATGCATGCCTATAGTCCCAGCTACTAAGGAGGCTGAGGCAGGAGAATTGCTTGAACCCAGCAGGTGGAGATTACAGTGAGCCAAGATTGTACTACTGTACTCCAGTCTGGGCGAGAGAGCAAGACTCCATCTCAAAAAAAAAAGAGAGAGAAATAATCTTTTGGTATTTATTCCGAGATTTGGTATTATTTCAAAGAATCTTTTTCTTGATCTGCCTCATATGACATGGATCCTTACATTAATGAAACTTTCGTATATTTGCAGAGCTCTCGATGTTCTGAAGTATGAGGAAGTTGACATGGATTCATTAGCCAAGGCTGTTCCAGAGCCCTTGAAGAAGTATACTAAATGTAGAGAGCTGGCTGAAAGACTGAAAATAGAAGGTAGAAAATAATTTTTGACTTAACATACCTTTATCATTTGTGCAAATTAAGAATAGACAACATGGCCGGGCGCGGTGGCTCAAGCCTGTCATCCCAGCACTGTGGGAGGCCGAGGCGGGCGGATCACGAGGTCAGGAGATCGAGACCCTCCTGGCTAACACGGTGAAACCCCGTCTCTACTAAAAAATACAAAAAACTAGCCGGGCGAGGTGGTGGCGCCTGTAGCCCCAGCTACTCGGGAGGCTGAGGCAGGAGAATGGCGTAAACCCGGGAGGCGGAGCTTGCAGTGAGCTGAGATCCGGCCACTGCACTCCAGCCCGGGCGACAGAGCGAGACTCCGTCTCAAAAAAAAAAAAAAAAGAATAGACAACAGATCCATTATTACTGTTGAACCAGCATAGTGTTAACTTCCATGCTCTTCAAAAGTGTGGTCCTGAGCTAACAGCATTGCAATACCTGCAAGCTTGTTAGAAATACAGAATCTTGGCCGGGCGCGGTGGCTCACACCTGTAATCCCAGCACTTTGGGAGGCCGAGGCCGGCGGATCACAACATCAGGAGATCGAGACGATCCTGGCTAACACGGTGAAACCCCATCTCTACTAAAAATAGAAAAATTAGCCGGCGTGATGGCGGGTGCCTGTAGTCCCAGCTACTCGGAAGGCTGAGTCAGGAGAATGGCGTGAACCCGGGAGGCGGAGCTTGCAGTGAGCCAAGATTGTGCCACTGCACTGCAGCCTGGGTGACAGAGCCAGACTCCGTCTCCAAAAAAAAACAAAAAAAGGAAATACAGACTCTCAGGCTTCACCTCAGACCCACTGAGAATCTATATTTAAACATGCTTTTCAGGTGATCTATGTGCACCTTTCAAATAAGTGGTACTGCAGAGTCCTCCTATAAATAAATGTATATGTGTGTGTGTGTGTGTGTTTTTTTTTTTTTTTTTTTTTTTTGAGATGGAGTTTCCCTCTTGTTGCCCAGGCTGGGGTGCAGTGGCATGATCATGGCTCATTGCAACCTCTGCCTCCTGGGTTCAAGCGATTCTCCTGCCTCAGCCTCCTTAGTAGCTGGGATTACAGGCATGCACCACCACGCCTGGCTAATTTTTTGTATTTTTAGTGGACACAGGGTTTCACCATGTTGGCCAGGCCGGTCTGGAACTCCTGGCCTCAGGTGATCCGTCCGCCTCAGCCTCCCAAAGTGCAGGATTACGGGTGTGAGCCACTGTGCCTGGCCAAAAATAAATATTTTTTATAGGAGGGCTCCATAGTACCACTTATTTGAAATGTGCATATATATGAATATGTGTGTATATATGTGTGTGTGTGTGTGTGTGTGTGGTGTGTGTGTGTGTGTTTTTTTTTTTTTTTTTTTGAGACGGAGTTTCACTTTTGTTGCCCAGGTTGGAGTGCAATAGTGCGATCTTGGCTCACTGCAACCTGCACCTCCCAGGTTCAAGCAATTCTCCTGCCTCAGCCTCCCAAGTAGCTAAGATTACAGGCACCTGCCACCAGGGCCCCACCACCGGGCCCAGCAAATTTTTGTATTTTTAGTAGAGACAGGATTTCATCAAATTGGCCAGGCTGGTCTCAAACTCCTGACCTCAGGTGATCCGCCCGCCTCAGCCTCCCAAAGTGCTGGGATTACAGGTGTGAGCCACTGCACCCAGCGTATATATTTATATATATATTTTTTAACTCTGAACTTCCTTTTTATACTCTCCCCACCTAATGTTTTAATAATGAGAAAAATAATACTATCTTTGGCCTTGACAGTATACTGAAATACTTTACCATTGACAAAGACTTACTTTGTAACAATACTCTTTGTGAGTTTATAGACCATCAAAGCCACAGGTGTCTTTGGTAGTTGCTCTGCATTTTTTAAAGTTTTCCATAATGAAAATTTTTATTATGAAAATACTGAAGCTGAGCGTAGTGGCTCACGCCTGTAATCCCAGCACTTTGGGAGGCTGAGGTGGGCAGATCATCTGAGGTCAGGAGTTCGAGACTAACCTGGCCAACATGGTGAAACCCCGTCTCTACCAAAAATACAAAAAAATTAGCCAAGCATGGTGGCAGGGCACCTATAATCCCAGCTACTCGGGAGGCTGAGGCAGGAGAATTGCTTGCACCCAGGAGGCGGAAGTTGCAGTGAGCCTTTTCTTTTTTTTTTTTTTTTCCTGAGACGGAGTCTCGCTCTGTTGCCCAGGCTGGAGTGCAGTAGCACTATATCGGCTCACTGCACTCTCCACCTCCTGGGTTCAAGCGATTCTCCTGTCTTAGCCTCCCGAGTAGCTGGGATTACATGTGGATGCCACCACGCCCAGCTAATTTTTTGTATTTTTAGTAGAGATGGCGTTTCACCATGTTCCTCATGCTGGTCTCGATCTCCTGAGCTCAGACAGTCCACCCGCCTCAGCCTCCAAAAGTGTTAGTATTACAGGTGTAAGCCACCACGCCTGGCCACAAATTCTTTTAGTTTTCCAGATATTTGAAAAGGACATGCACTAAACTACTAGACAGAATGTTGTAGTTAATATGCAAGACACTCCATTTATCTTAGCTTCAGTTTCCTCCTATGTAAAAGGGAACACCTACCCAACCCATCTCATGAAGTGAATGTTGAATGAGATGATGTACACAAAAGCTTTTTATAAATTGTAAGAGGCTACATAAATGTAAGTTGTTAGTATAATATAATCTGGGTATTATAACATGATTCCGATTTTGTTCACCAGCCACTTATGAATCAGTATTGTTCCATCAGCTACAAGAAATAAAGGGAGTTCAGCAAGATGAAGCTCTCCAGCTGCCAAAAGACATAGATTATTTGACTATCAGGGATGTGTCTTTGTCCCATGAAGCTCGAGAAAAACTACATTTTAGTCGTCCGCAGACGGTAAGAAAAATAGGCAGGGGAATAGAAACAAGTTATAGATAAAGATGCAGTGCGTTTTTAAACCTGGGGTTACAATGGCTATATGACGTTTTATTTAATAATAAGAAACTTCTAGCCTGGGTAACACAGCAAGACCCCATCTGTACAAAAATACAAAAATTAGCTGGGCATGGTGGCATGCACCTGCAGTGCCAGCTACTCGGGAGGCTGAGGTGGAGGATACCTGAGCCCAAGACACTGAGGCTGCAGTGAACCATGATCACACCACTGCACTCCAGCCTGGGCAACAGAGCAAGACCCTGTCTCAAAAAAAAAAAAAAGAAACTTGACCTCAAATTTTTTTCTTATGTTTCTAAGAACATAAGAAACATTTCTTATGTTTCTAAGACATGTTGGTATGTCTGTATGAGAGATGATAAAGCTTAACTTTAATTAAATAACTGGAAGTCAAGAATTGGTTTGATTGAAACTATTCTCTAGTCCCAACCACGTGATAAAGCATCAGTGCAAACTATGCAAGATAGTACACGTGTATGGCTTAAAGGAAAACATACTAGGTTAAAATATAACTCATATTAGTGGTTTTCAAGTCACTACTTGGAGTCCTTCCTAGGAGTTCCATAATGTTGCCTTGGGAACCAATGGGAGAAAGAGGGGAGCCAAAGAGTGCCCCCACCACATACTTCAGACTGATTGTGAAAGGGTGTATGCATGTTCCTTTGTATAAACAAATAAACCTTTAATTTGCTATATAGTAATTAGTATTGGGCTTCTAATAAATGTTTAAAGACTGATAAACTTTACTTACTAATTCTGAGATACACTTTTCTCCACATTTTAACATCTCTAAAATTGCATCTTTTTTTTTTTTTTTTTTTGAAATGGAGTCTCACTCTGTCACCAAGCTGGAATGCAGTGGAACAATCTCGGCTCACTGCAACCTCTGCCTCCTGGGTTCAAGCGATTCCCCTACCTCAGCCTCCCAAGTAGCTGGGACTACAGGCCTGTGCCACCACACTTGGCTAATTTTTTTTTATTTTTTATTTTTAGCAGAGACAGGGTTTCACCATGTTGGCCGGGATGGACTCGATATCCCGACCTCATGATCCGTCCACCTTGGCCTCTCAAAGTCCTGGGATTACAGGCTTGAGCCACAGTGCCTGGCCAATTGCATCTTTAATATCTCAAAAGTTGATGGTGTGTCACAGTGTAATGGGCATTTTTTTTTTTTTAGTAGTGGTTCATAAAATAAAGGGGCATATTACAAAAGTACAGACTGTAGAAAAATTTGAAAAAAACTATTTTTACAGGGAGGAGTGATTTCATTAATATAACATGGTATTCTTAGCAACAGTCATCACGGAAACCAGGAAAATAAGCCTTAAATTTTATAACTCTGTCCTTTCCTATTGATTTCAGGTCATGTTTGTATGGATAATCATAGGCTACACTGCCACACTGCCACACTGCCCAACATGATAGCCACTCACCAATTGTGGTTATTTACATTAATTAAAATTAAATAGGCCAGGTGCAGTGGCACGCACCTGTAGTCCCAGCTACTTGGGAGGCTGAGGTGGGAGGATCACTTGAGCCCAGGAGGTAGAGGCTGCAGCAAGTCATGATTGTACCACTACACCCCAGCCTGGGTGACAGAGTGAGACCCTGTCTCAAAAAAAAAAAAAAGAAAAGAAAAAGAAAAAATTAAATAAAATGTAAAATTTAGCTCTTCAGTCTTACTAGCCACATTTCGAGTGCCCAGTAGCCACATATGACTAGTGGCAACCATACTGGACACCGCATTATTGCAGTGCACATGTTATAGAAGATTTCCATCATCACAGAAAGTTCAGCTGAACAGCACTGGTCATAGGAGTTCAGAACCCCTTACCCACAATTCCGTAATACAAAAGGCTCTGGCAGAAGTTTGCACAAGCTCATTTGGTAGCAAAACTGAGTTCAGTTCACATGAGGCTATATGGTCTTTATACTGTTCAGAGTGAATATTCATACCTTTCACTGTAAAAATACACTGCAGAAGTATTAATAGGATTTAAAATGTGGGGTGCTTGCCCCACACACTATTGAGGCTGTTACGTTATGTACAGCCTCAAGGATTATATGTATCTTATTGTAAAAACATATGGCCTCAAGGATTTCATTTCATTTTATTTTTTTGAGAGAGGGGCTTACTCTGTCACCCAGGCTGGAGTGCAGTGGCGTAATCACAGCTCACTGCATTCTCAACCTCCCAGGTTCAAGCTATCCTCCCACCTTTGTTTTCTGAGTGGCTAGTACTACAAGTGTGCACCACTATGCTAACCTAATTTTTTTTTTTATTTTCTGTAGAGACAGAGTCCCACTATTTTGCCCAGACTGGCCTCAAGAATTTCAAATAAGGGACTGTGGACCTATATTTGAAGAAAGGAACTTGATTACAGTTTTTCTTAGTTTAATGGGAAGAAAAAGTAGATACTCTAACATCTATTAGTTATGTAATCTTACACAAGCTATTTTAACATTTCTCTGCCTCAGTTTCCCATTTGTAAAATGACATAAATAATATTTCTTTTATCTACTTTATGAGGTAATACATTGATAATACATCAAAATAATAATTAAGAAAATATTGTATAAACTATACAGATTGTTATTTGGAGGAAAATAGATTTGATCTGACATAGCATAGCTCACTTATGGTTCTCTTGTGGTATTGATTCTTAGATCGGGGCTGCTAGTCGTATACCTGGAGTAACACCTGCTGCCATCATCAACCTGCTGAGATTTGTGAAGACCACTCAACAAAGACAGGCAGCTATGAATGAATCACCCAAGACTGATCAATGCTTACGTGATGCAGATAGACTTCAAGAGAGACAGTTATAGCTTTCAATTCATAAAAGATTTTTAAGGAGCATGTAAATAATTTGATCAATATACAAGGGTATAGATAAAATAATTATTTAGCACATGTTAAAGTAGCTTTATTAGGTTACTGTGGGTTTGCCATTAATTTACGAATGGAATAGAAATTAAAATTGTGCTTTTTTGTGTATATGAAAAAACTAGTTGTAAACAATTTGTATTCTTTCTTTAAGGAGCTCTAATACAATAACTTTGTGCAGTGTTCATCAAAGAAAGAGAGAATGAACCTAAAACTAAACCTGGAAAAAAACTCAACATGCAGATTTGCCTACTCATAGGGACTTTGCCTGTTAAATCTAACAAATTAAATGTCTTATCATTCAACTTGTTTTGAGAGTTAGTAATCTTTTGCTTGGTTATATTAGGCTAGGAAGCAATGTCAAAGCCCTTAAATTCTCAAGACTAAAGACTTGAGATTATATAAAATTATCCAGAATCATTCAGCTAATACTATTGAAATATAGAATGTAGGGTGAAAGTTGACACAAATCTGTACTACTTCAGGAAATCCTCACTGGTAATTGTTCTGAACATTAATGAAAGCCCTATAAAATAGAAAGATTGGAAATCACCATTGTTTCCTATTATCCGCAATGTGAATACTTATTTGGTGACCTAGTTATGGGAGAATTAAGTAACGTTAGTGATTTTATATCATACCATAAACATATTTTCTTAAGAAACTGTCATGGCCATCATTTCTTAACAATGAAGACAGATCCATAGTAACTGGTGAGTGGTGTTTCCCTGTTTTTAAGTCAGAATGACAGAAAAAACAGAATAGTGCTAGTACCCCTCTTCCTCTCTAGTACTTCGATGGTATGCTGTCACAGGGGTTAGAGTGGGATAATCAGCTGGGTCTTTTGACTCAGATACCTCAGATACCTCAACCATTCTGAATAGACTAAGGGATGAATACAGCCAAATGGGCCAGACAGCCCTGCTTGTCTCTGGAATTCCAACCCGGATCTCTGGTGTCAACCTAGGGAGAAACTCCCATGTCAGCTTCAGGCCAAAGCAGGTACTCAGAACTCAGTTCTGAGGCCCCCAAAGTCACTTTGGCTATAGATGTGTATGTTGAGCCTGATTATGGGTGTGAGGCAACCAAGTATCTTGTTACTGTAATTGCATATGGCAACTTGGATGTAGCTTAGTTTTCATGGGTTTATTTTATCTAATTTTAGTCTTTCCAGAAAGCAATGAGATCAGTAACAAGTAAAAAGTATTTGTAATGCTGGATAATTTAGCAATGATGAATTCTTTTTAATACTTGATTTAGTAATTTCAAAAGGTGGAAACTTTTAGTCATAGCTACTCCTGGGCAAAATTCTTATTACAGAGACAATATTAATTACAATACCACATTGTATATATATTTTGAAAAGAGGCTGCGTGCAGCGGCTCATGCCTGTAATCCCAGCACTTTGGGAGGCTGAGGGGGGTGGATCACCTGAAGTCAGGAGTTCAGGACCAGCCTGGCCAACATGGCAAAACCCCATCTCTACTAAAAATACAAAAATGAGCTGGGCGTGGTGGCACAAGCCTGTAGTCCCAGCTACTCAGGAGGCTGAGGCAGGAGAATCGCTTGAACCTGGGAGGCAGAGGTTGCAGTGAGCTGAGATTGTGCCACTGCACTCCAGCCTGGGTGACAGAGTGAGACTCCGTCTCAAAAAGAAAAAAGGAAAAGAAAAGAAGGTATTTTGTGTTTTTGTGCTACCTATTTAGCAAAATAGTGAAATTCATTGTTTCTAAACTTTTTTTTCTGATTAAATACAAGAGTAAAAGCAACGAATGGAGCGCCTTTTGAATAGAATATAACAAAAATTTATCTTAAAGAAACGGGAAGTAGCCGGGCGCGGTGGCTCATGCCTTTAATCCCAGCACTTTGGGAGGCTGAGGCAGGCAGATCACGAGGTCAGGAGATCGAGATCATCCTGCCTAACATGGTGAAACCCCATCTCTACTAAAAGTACAAAAATTAGCTGGGTGTGTTGGTATGCGCCTGTAGTCCCAGCTACTTGGGAGGCTGAGGCAAAAGAATCACTTGAACTCAGGAGGCAGAGGCTGCAGTGAGCCAAGTGACTCTGCACTGGAGTGCAGTGAGCCAGACAGAGCCTGTGACAGAGTAAGACTCTGTCTCAAAAAAATAAATAAATAGGAAGTTCAAATGCTTTGGGAGGTTCCTGACAGCTACAATTTGGGGCTAGTAACACTATACATATAAAGAAACTTTAAAGTTTCTTTGTAATGAAGGTTTGTAATGCTATTCCATTACAATAGTAACTTCACTGAAAAATGTTTCATGGAAAATATGTATTTTAGATTCTATGATTTACTTTAGGATGTGAACTTTTTTTTTTTTTTTTTGAGACGGAGTCTCGCTCTGTTGCCCAGGCTGGAGTGCCAGTGGCCAGATCTCAGCTCACTGCAAGCTCCGCCTCCCGGGTTTATGCCATTCTCCAGCCTCAGCCTCCCGAGTAGCTGGGACTACAGGTGCCCGCCACCTTGCCCGGCTAGTTTTTTGTATTTTTTTAGTAGAGATGGGGTTTCACCGTGTTAGCCAGGATGGTCTCGATCTTCTGACCTCGTGATCCGCCCGTCTCAGCCTCCCAAAGTGCTGGGATTACAGGCTTGAGCCACCGTGCCTGGCCTGAACTTCTTTATTTTTTAGAGACAGGGTCTCACTGTGTTGCCCAGGCTGTAGTGCAGTGGTACAATCATAGCTCACTGCAGCCTTGATCTGCTGGGCTTAAGTGATCCTATGCCTCAGCCTCCCAAGTAGCTGGGACTACAGGCACATGCCACCATGCCTGGCTAAGTTTTAAAAAAAAATTTTGTAGGAGTGAAGTCTCACTATGTTGCTCAGGCTGGTCTTGAATTTCTGGCCTCAAGTGATCCTCTTGCCTTGGCCTCCCAAAGTGCTTGGATTACAGGCATGAGCCACCACACCTGGCCTGAAACCTCTTTAAATCCACAATGTTTGTATGTTAAACAAAATTACATCACTTAATATGTCAAAACAGCCTACCCTCTGGTGCTGCTAGCCAGAAGTGCTACAGAATATGATGCCCTAGGAAGAAATCAGCTAAAAATGTAACTTTACTCAATATAGTTACTTCATAGAAATCCCGTCACTGACAATAATCAGCTGCCAATGAAAGCTCGCCGTACTTGTGACTTCCTCTGTTCACCACAGACCAGACTGCCTAGCAGTTAAAAGAGCCAGGTATTTTTTCAATTCAATTCAACAGGAACACCAAAAAATAAGAAATGGCTAAGAAACACTAAGCATTTGTAAAATTACTGGGGGAGGAAGGATGAAGATACGAACTTATGCTAAATTAAATCATTATGGCCTTGAAAATGAAGTTCCTTTATAGCCAAGAGCTTAAATTTTGTTACTGATGGTTTTAAAACTATTTTGTCATTTTTTAGTTTCAACCTAGACTGGAATAGCCTGTAGTCCCAGCTACTTGGGAGGCTGAGGCTTTTCCACTTCAGAAATTTTCCACTTCAGAAATTTCAACTCCTAGAAGAATGCCCTGTCCAGAAGAAGTGATCGGGAGTATCAGGAAAGCCACCAACAGAGAGTAGGCGTTTATTCTGATCTGGAAGAGCCACTTAACGCTGGAATTCACACAGTGAAAATTAACTGTTCTTCTTACACTCCCTCTCCACAATACTTCTATTATTATACTTATTTCATTCTACCTTATGTTTTTATTTTATGTTTTTATTTAAAGACAAGATCTCACTCTGCCACCCCAGCTGGAATGCAGTGGCATGATTACAGCTCACTGCAGCCTCAAGCTCCCTGGCTCAAGCTATTCTCCCACCTCAGCCCTCCAAGTAGCTGGGACTACAGGTGTGCACCACCATGCACGGCTAATTTTTAAGTTTTTGTAGACATGGGCTCTTACTATGTTGCCCAGGAGGTCTCAAAAGTCCTGGGCTCAAGTAATCCTCCCTCTTCAGCCTTCTGTGTAGGTGAGATTACAGGCATGAGCCACCATGTGCCTGGCCCTACCTTAATGTTAATATCTGTCTACCTTAACAAGATATAAGCCTTACAAATGTAAGCAACATCACAGTTGTAGATGCTCGTGCTTTTTAAATAGATTAATGAATACTACTAAAGGCAAGAAATGGTATTACTAATACTCAAATGAATAATTAAATGAGATTAAAATATTTGTGACAGGCCAGGCATGGTGGCTCACACCTGTAATCCCAGCACTTTGGGAGGCCAGGTAGATCACTTCAGCTCAGAAGTTCAAGACCAGCCTAGGCAACATGGTGAAACCCCATCTTTACCAAAAATGCAAAAATTAGCCAAGCATGGTGGCACATACCTGTTGTTCCAGCAACTTGTGGGCTGAGGCAGGAGAATCACTTGAGCCGGGGAGTTTGAGGCTGCAGTGAGTTGATAGCATGCCACTGCACTCCAGCCTGGGCAACAGAGCGAGACCCTGCCTTAAAAAAAGCCCGGATGCAGTTGTTCACATCTGTAATCCCAGCATTTTGGGATTACAGATCTGCCAGCATGGTCAGATCACTTGAGAATAGGAGTTTGAGACCAGCCTGACCAACATGTTGAAACCCTATCTCTATTAAAATACAGAAGTTAGCTGGGCATGGTGGCGTGCACCTGTAATCCCAGTTACTCAGGCAAGTGAGGCACGAGAATCACTTGAACCTGGGAGATGGAAGTGAGCTGAGATCAAGTCACTGCACTCCAGCCTGGGTGACAGAGCAAGACTCTGTCTCAAAAAAAAAAAAAAAAAAAAAAAATTTGTACACTCATGTTCAAAGTAGCATTAATTCACAAGAGCCAAAAGCTGGAAGTAACCCAAGTATCCACCAATGAATGAAAGGATAAACAAAATAAGGCATATACATACAATGGAATATTATACAGCCTTAAAAGGGAAGGAAATTCATATACCTGCTACAACATGGATAAACCTTGAAAAAGTTATGTTAAGTGAAATCAGCCAGTCACAAAAAGACAAATACTGTATGATTCCCTTTATAAGAGTTACCTGAAGCACTGGAATTCATAGAGACAGTAAAAATGGTTACCAGGGGATGGGGGAGGGAGAAACAGGAAATTATTCTTTAGTGGGTACAGAATTTCAGTTTTTTTGTTTTGTTTTTGTTTTTGTTTTTTTGAGATGGAGTCTCGCACCGTCACCCAGGCTGGAGTGCAATGGTATGATCTTGGTTCACTGCAACCTCCGCCTCCTGGGTTCAAATGATTCTTCTGCCTCAGTCTCCCGAGTATTTGGGATTACAGGTGCCCGCCACCACATCCAGCTAATTTTTGTATTTTTAATAGAGACAAGGTTTCACATGTTGTCCAGGCTAGTCTCAAACTCCTGACCTCGTGATCCACCCACTTCAGCCTCCCAAAGTGCTGGGATTACAGGTGTGAGCCACTGCGCCTGGCCCAGAATTTCAGTTTTGCAAGATGAAAAGAGTTCTGGAGATGGTTGATGGTGATGGTTGCACAACAATTTGGATATTTAAATGCCAATGAAGTGTTCATTTACAGACGGCTAAGATGAAATTTTTCTTTTTCTTTTTTTTTTTCTTGAGACGGAGTCTTGCTCTGTCACCCAGGCTGGAGTGCAGTGGCGCTATCTCGGCTCACTGCAACCTCCGCCTTCCGGGTTAAAGCGATTCTCCTGCCTCAGCCTCCCGAGTAGCTGAGACTACAGGTGAGCACGACCACGCCCATCTAATTTTTTGTATTTTTAGTAGAGATGGGGTTTCACCATGTTAGCCAGATGGTCTTGATCTCTTGACCTCGTGATCCACCCCCCTCAGCCTCCCAAAGTGCTGGGATTACAGGCGTGAGCCACCACACACGGCCAAGATGGAAATGTTTATGTTCGTTGTTTGATATGGTTTGGCTGTGTCCCTACCCAAATCTCAGCTTGAATTGTATCTCTCTGAATTCCCATGTGTTGTGGGAGGGACTCACAGGGAGGCAATTGAATCAGGGGGCCAGTCTTTACCATGCTTTCTTGTGATAGTGAATAAGTCTCACAAGATCTGATGGGTTTATCAGGGGCTTCCAATTTTGTTTCTTCCTCATTTTCTCTTGCTTCTCATTCGTAAGAAGTGCCTTTTGCCTCCTGCCAAGATTCTGAGGCTTCCCCAGCCAGGTGGAACTTTAAGTCCAATTAAACCTCTTTTTGTTCCCAGTTTCAGTATGTCTTTATCAGCACGTGAAAACGAACTAATACAGTGTTTTATCACTTTTTTTTTTTTTTTTTGAGATGGAGTTTCACTCTTGTTGCCCAGGCTGGAGTGGAATGGTGCAATATCAGGTCACCGCAACCTCTGCCTCCTGGGTTCAAGCGATTCTCCTGCCTCAGTCTCCTGAGTAGCTGAGATTACAGGCATGTGCCACCACACCTGGATAATTTTGTATTTTTAGTAGAGACGGGGTTTCTCCATGTTGGTCAGGCTGGTCTTGAACTCCCAACCTCAAGTGATCCACACACCGCAGCCCCCAAAGTGCTGGGATTACAGGCGTGAGCCACCACACCCAGCCTTATCACTTTTTTTTTTTTCCAGACAGGGTTTCACTCTGTCCCCCAAGATGAGTGCAGTGGTGTGATCATGGCTCACTGCAGTCTTGACCTCCAGGATTCAAGGAATCTTCCCACTTCAGTCTCCCAAGTAGCTGGGACTATAGGTATGCACCGCCATGCCCAATTAATTTTTATTTTTGTAGAGACATGGTCTTGCTATGTTGCCCAGGCTGGTCTCAAACTCCTGGACTGAAGCGATCTGCCTCAGCCTCCCAAAGTGCTGGGATTATAGGCTTGAGTCACCACACCAGATACAATTTTTTAAAAAAGCCATTTGAAGCTAAGCATGGTGGTGTGCACCTGTGGTCCCAGCTACTTGGAAGGGTGAAGCAGGAGGATCAACTAAGTCTAGGAGTTCGAGGCCAGCCTGGGCAACATAGCAAAACTGAAAACAAACAAAGGTATATATGTGTGTGTCTCTGTGTGTGTATGTTACATATAATTATAAAATAATATATGCATAATAAAAAATTTAAAGGCAGATGATTAATTTGTGTATGTATAACGGTCCCCCAAATATATTTCATTTATTTGTTGATAATTTATCCCCTGCCTGTTTCTAAAAACATAGCTGAGACGTTTTAAAATAAAATAGAACAGTTTAAGATTAAAGATCAGCTGAGGAAAAGGCAGATTACACTTAAATGTCAAATTCCAACTTTGAGCTTCCTGGCACTAACGTTATTTCTGGCTCAAAGGGACCAGGAGAAAACTTTTTCATATTACTAAATGTATCACATGACCCTTTAAGGAAAACAATACCTTCATTAGAGATTTTATAAAAGGCAAAATTAACTACTACCTAATAAATGTTTAGAGTGCCATACGTGAAGTGCTTTAAATGTGATATTGCATTTAACCACATGATAAAACTGTTCCCATTCTAGGAAACAAGGGAAGGAAACAAGACTTGGAGATTAGAAGTAGTTTGCTTATGACGAATACTGCTGGTTGTCTTCCCAATAATCATGTCTGTCCTCTACCCATTTCCTTGTCAAAAGAGTTTGGATTTTGTTCATTCTCTTCCCCCTATAGTCCCAGAAGCTAAATCTTCATTAGTTTAAACCAGTCTTGGTCATTGCAGTCCCCTAGTGTTTGCTCTAGGCCTGAGGCTGGGGTATTAACTGACCTAATGGATTGTAAAGGGCTCTTCTGGGTGGCTTCTTTGCCCTTAAAAAGGGAACTTCTTGGCTGGGCCTGGTGGCTCACGCCTGTAATCCCAGCACTTTGGGAGGCTGAGGTGGGTGGATCACAAGGTCAGGAGTTCAAGACCAGCCTGGCCAACATGGTGAAACCCCATCTCTACCAAAAATACAAAAATTAGTAGTGTGTGGTGGCATGTGCCTGTAATCCAGCTACTTTGGAGGCTGAGGCAGGAGCATCGCTTGACCTGGGAGGCAGAGGTTGCAGTGAGCCGAGATCGCACCACTGCACTTCAGCCTGGGTGAGAGAGTGAGACTTCGCTCAAAAAAAAGGGCCTTTTTTTTTTTTTTTTTTTTTTTGAGACGAAGTTTTGCTCTTGTTGCCCAGGCTGGAGTGCAATGGCGTGATCTCAGCTCACTGCAACCTCTGCTTCCCAGGTTCAGGCGATTCTCCTGCCTCAGTCTCCCGAGTAGCTGGGATTATGGGCATGCACCACCATGCCCGGCTAATTTTGTATTTTTGGTAGAGACAGGGTTTCTCCTTGTTGGTCAGGCTGGTCTCAAACTCCCGACCTCAGGTGATCCTCCCGCCTTGGCCTCCCAAAGTGCTGAAATTACAGGAGTGAGCCACCGTGCCCAGCCTAAAAGGGCACTTCTTATCAAAAAATATATATTTTTTTTAAGGGCACTTTTTTTTTCTTTTTTGAGATGGAGTTCAAGACCAGGCTAAGCAATGTAGTGAGACCCCATCTCTACAAAAAAATTAAGAAATCAGCTGGGCGTGGTGGCTTGCGCCTGTAGTCCCAGCTTCTCAGGAGACTGAGGTGGGAGGATGGCTTGAGCCTAGGAGATTGAGGCTGCAGTGAACGACACCTGAGCAACAGTGTATGACTCTGTCTCCAAAAAAAATAAGTGAATTTTATTTTATGTGACATGTATCGATAAAGCTGTTATTTAGAAAACACTAATGGAATGTATGATTGACAAGCCCTGAGCACTGATTCTCAAACCTGGCTGGACATCAGAATTCCAATAGAGCTTGCTAAAAGTGTAGATGGTCAAGCTTTACCATAAACAATTCTGATTCAGTTGGAAAGGGCTTGGCATTTATGTTTAACAAGCTCTATAAGCTATTCTGATGCCCAGCCAACTGTGAGAACCATTGGCTTGCCTCCATAAATATCCATTGTCACAGCTACTTTTGGCAGAAACTAGACTGCAATTAATTTAACAGTGTGTGCGGGCTCAGGAATCCAGAATACAAACAGATAATCTGTTTCGTTGAAGTACCAGAGCAGTTTGTGCGGAAAGCTGAATTCACTTTTTTTTTTTTTGAGATGGTGTCTTGGTCTATCACCCAGGCTGGAGTACAGTGGTGTGGTCTTAGCTCACTGCAACCTCCGTCTCCTGAGTTCAAGCATTTCTCCTGCGTCAGCCTCCTGAGTAGCTGGGATTACAGGCGCATGGCTGTAATCCACAATGCCCGGCTAATTTTTGTATTTTTGTATTTTTTTTTTTTTTTTTTTTGAGACGGAGTCTCGCTCTGTCGCCCAGGCTGGAGTGCAGTGGCCGGATCTTGGCTCACTGCAAGCTCCGCCTCCCGAGTTAACACCATTCTCCTGCCTCAGCCTCCTGAGTAGCTGGGACTACAGGCGCCCGCCACCACGCCCGGCTAGTTTTTTTGTATTTTTTAGTAGAGACGGGGTTTCACCGTGTTAGCCAGGATGGTCTCGATCTCCTGACCTCGTGATCCGCCCGTCTCGGCCTCCCAAAGTGCTGGGATTACAGGCTTGAGCCACCGCGCCCGGCTAATTTTTGTATTTTTACTAGAGTCGGGGTTTCACAAAGTTGGCCAGGCTGGTCTCGAACTTCTGACCTCAGGTGATCCACCCACCTTGGCTTCCCAAAGTGAGTGGATCACCCCTGGGATTACAGGTGTGAGCCACTGCGCTTGGCCTATATTCACCAATTTTAAGATGCACATCTTTCCATATTTTAGTGTCTCTAAGTTGGAGTATGTCTTACAATTAATGGCATCTGTCAGTTATAACTGGCAGCATTTGTGACTGAAAAACATGTAAGATGCAATGAAATACAGTGTGTGTGTTTGTACTGTGCTGCAATATAAAATGTATTTCAGGCCAGGTATGGTGTCACACACCTGTAATCCCAGCACTTTGGAAGGCCAAAGTGGATCACTTGAGCTCAGGAGTTTGAGGCTGTAGTGAGCTGTGATCATACCACTGTGCTCAAGCCTAGGCAATAGAGCAAGACCCAGTCTCTAAAAAATAAATGAAAATATGTTTCTTACTGTGGATCACAGTCAAAAGTTTGAAAAAACACAATCTGTTTGAATAGCACTACTTTCTGACAGGAAAACCCCAACAGGATTAGAATCTGTATATTCCTCAGAGTAAGAATTTTTCTAAAAAGTTTTTAAAAACTTGAAGTCTTACTGATCTCTTCCTATGCTCGTTTTATAGATATAACAGCCTTGCGAGGTGATATAATTAAAGTCTAAGGTCAAGTTGCTGTTGAGCATAGATCTCAGGTCTTCTAACTTCACAACACCTTTCTCCTACTTTCAGTGGGTTTTTCCCTCCTAGGAACAAGAGGTTCTCTACAGGATTAAAAGTTTCTCCATCCCTTTTGAACAATCTAGAAGTCTGTTTCTCTTAACCTTCAGTTCCCACTCCCACCCTTTGTAACATATTTCAGGTTAAGCATTTATGGAGTTGTCATGCTTAATTAGCCATTATGGCACTCACTCTATTTCAAAGGTTATCACAGAGTTTGGAGCCTGTAGGGGAATTCAGAGAGTGTGAATTTCACTTAAACAGCACCCTCTGCAGACTTAAAATACTTTTCCTATATCTGAAGACAATAATAATTTCTTAGAATTTGCTAGGCTAAACAACTATTTTTTAGTCCAGTGGCTTGTAATTAAGTCATTTTTAGTCTTTCATTATGTTGGTTGCTTTTAGAATTATCTTTTAGAGTTGGTCTACATCCTTTTAAAACATGGGCAATCCAAATTTAAAACAGTAAATTAAGATACATAAAAAAAAAACTGCCTAAATTTAACAGGAAATACTTCTAGAATATACTGTATTTTGACACAAGCCCAGACTGTGCTATGTGTATGTGGTGTTTCAAGTAATTTAAGAAAACTGCTTGAATTTTCCGTATTTCCAATTTCACAAGAAACAACCTCAACGAGGGCAGTTTAACTCAAAATTTAGAGGTATTAATTATAGCTCTGAAGAAAAATACTAATGAGCAGTTATACAAAATGAGAAATTGAGTTCTAAGAAATGTATCCCTAACCTCACCATAAAGATAGCTATGAGAAAACATTCTTTGTACCCAACCATAACTGAATAAAAATCACCTCAGTTCTATCAGAAGTTTACTGAGTTGCCAGTTATATATAGAATCCTGCAAGAGACTCAACAGGGAAGTCCAAAGAGCCAATCAGGATCATAGCTAAAGTGGGGGACAGTGCTCCATGAGGTTCTTCTTTTGTTGCACCAATATAGCTGCACTGTTAAACCCATATGGTTACAATCCAGGCCTCAGAAAATGTTGCAGATGCCCTCACCAGAAGGCTGAGAACCAGTTCCTCAGTTTGCATGTCTCCAGACAGCACTAGAACTCAAACTCAAATCGCTTACATGGTAACCCTAGTTTACTCCAACACCAACTAGGATATTCCCTCAATCGCATGATTTTACTGAAAATATAACCAAGTTTTATTTATATTTTTTCATTTGATATTTATGTTTTTCATTTGGTATTAGCCATCTGGCATTTGACCTCCGAAAACCACACAATCTTCTATATGCTTTTTTCACTGGAATACATGAAACTGCTTACTTTTGACTTAGGTCTATTTGGCTTTGTACAAGCAATAACCCACATTTTAGACAATGTCTCAAAAGGGAGTGTGTTAAAGGAAATATCCACACTGCATATTGTTGCTTTTATCTGTTTTGAGTTAGCTTTAAATGTAAAGTTTGACAAAAGCAAAACTACAGGAACTCTTTTAGGGAAACCATGACTGGCTAAGATAGAAACTTTTAATTCCTAGTACAAAGATTATTTACTCCCACCTTGACCTTATAACTCTAAGTGGCAGAGCAAATTACTTTTGTGTGCCCAAAAATGGCAAGTGAATTTAAAGCTATCACCTATTTTGGCCGGGCGCGGTGGCTCAAGCCTGTAATCCCAGCACTTTGGGAGGCCGAGACGGGCGGATCACGAGGTCAGGAGATCGAGACCATCCTGGCTAACCCGGTGAAACCCCGTCTCTACTAAAAAATACAAAAAACTAGCCGGGCGTGGTGGCGGGCGCCTGTAGTCCCAGCTACTCGGGAGGCTGAGGCAGGAGAATGGCCGTAAATCCGGGAGGCAGAGCATGCAGTGAGCTGAGATCCGGCCACTGCACTCCAGCCTGGGTGACAGAGCGAGACTCCGTCTCAAAAAAAAAAAAAAAAAAGCTATCACCTATTTCACTTTGTTTTTATTAAACATTTGATAAAATGTTCACAACTGCCTTGTGATTAAAATTAAGAAATATGGCCTATGTTATAGTATTGTTACGTGAATTTTCAACCACTTGGCCCACCATAATCAAGTAACAGTTCTCTAGTGCAGTACCACAGACCTCTGTCTTTAGATTTACTTTGTCTAGTACTTAAAAACACAAAAACATAAATATCAGATCTGTAAATCACAAAGTCCACATTTTTACTTATTCATGCTAGATAGCAGGCTCCAGATACAAAATTATCTAATGAGATGATAACATACAGCAGTGATAAAGCAAACTCCTAACACTGGAGTTTTTAAAATTAATCATACAGTGGTATGGTGTCCTGAATTGGATCCTGAAACAGAAAAAAAGGCTATGAATAGAAAAATCCGTGAAATCTGAATAGTCTGGAGAGTAGTAACATAACAATGTAGGCTGGGTGTGGTGGCTCATGCCTGTAATCCCAGCACTTTGGGAGGTGGAGGTGGGAGGACTGCTTGAGCTCAAAGTTGAGACCAGCCTGGACAATATAGTGAGACCTCATCTCTATTATTTTTATTAGAAAAAAAAAGTGTCTTGGTTTTGACAAATGTGCTATGATAATGTAAGATATGAACATAAGGGAAGGCAAACTGGTTGAGGGTTATATGGAAAATCTTATCTTTGCAACTTTTCTGTGTATCTAAAGTTATTCCAAAATAAATGTAAGAGCCAGGCGTGGTGGCTCACACCTGTAATCCCACCACTTTGGGAGGCCGAGGCAGGCAGATCACGAGGTAAGGAGTTCAAGACCAGCCTGGCCAACATGGTGAAACCCCGTCTCTACTAAAGATACAAAAAATTAGCTGGGTGTGGTGGCTCATACCTGTAATCCCAGCTACTCGGGAGGCTGAGGCAGGAGAATAGCTTGAACCGGGAGGTGGAGGGTGCAGTGAGCTGAGATCACACCATTGTCCTCCAGCCAGGGTGACAGGAAGACTCCATCTCAAAATAAATAAATAAATAAATAAATAAATAAAATGAAACAAAATAAACGTACGAAAAAGACCGTACATGGGCAGATCACTTTACGTCAGGAGTTCAAGACCAGCCTGGCCAACATGGTGAAACCCTGTCTCTACTAAAAATACAACAATTAGCTGGGCGTGGTGGCATGCTCCTGTAGTCCCAGCTACTCGGGAGGCTGAAGCAGGAGAATCGCCTGAACCTAGAAGGTAAAGGTTGCAGTGAACTGAGATCGTGCCACTGCACTCCAGCCTGGGCAACAGAGTGAGACTCTCTCAAAAAAAAAAAAAAAAAAAACTGTCTGGGAAGAACAGCATGGGAAGCATCTAGAAACCATGTGACCTAAGATTAGATTAAGAAACAGCTGTAGGAACTGAAAGTGTTTAGCTCAGATTTAGCTCAGATGTGACTAAGGGGTATCAACTGGTGTCTTCAAGTATTGTGGCTCTTGTAGATAAGAGAATGAAAAGCACAAAAAAGAAAAAAGGCAAAAGTTTTTAAAAGAGAGAATGAAGTAATTTAATTACACTAGAGCCTAGGTGTAATGAGAAGTTAGCCAGCAGGCAAATTTAAATAAATATTGAAGGGCTGGGCGCAATGGCTTAGGTATGTAATCCCAGCATTTTGGGAGGCCAAGGTGGGTGGATCAGTTGAGGTCAGTTTGAGACCAACCTGGGCAACATGGTGAGACCCATCTCTACTAAAAATACAAAAATTAGCCGGGTGTGATGGCTGGTGCCTGTAACCCCAGCTACTCGGGAGGCTAAGGCAGGAGAATCACTTGAACTCAGGAGGTGGAGGCTACAATGAGCCAAGATCACACCACTGCACTCTAGCCTGGACAGCAGAGCGAGACTCCATCTCAAAAATAAAAAATACAAAATAAATAAATATTGAAAACAAATTCATGGCCTGGTGTGGTGACTCACGCCTGTAATCCCAGCACTTTGGGAGGCGGCGGGGGGGGGCGGGGGGGGTGGATCACTTGAGGTCAGGAGTTCGAGACCAGCCTGGCCAACATGGTGAACTCCATCTGTACTAAAAATACAAAAATTAGCCAGGCATGGTGGCATGCGCCTGGAGTCCTAGCTACTTGGGAGGCTGAGGCAGGAGAATCACTTGAACTCAGGCGGCGGAGGCCATAGTGAGCCAAGATCGAGTCACTGCACTCCAGTCTGGGTGACAACATGAGACTCTGTCTCAAAAACAAAACAAAACCAAATTCATCTAGTAATAGGACAATTTAGGAGAAGGTAAACTCCCCACTACTAACTTCTCTATGCATCAGTCTGTCATCTGTAACATGGGTACCTGCCCCCTGCCATGGCGGTTGTGAGGAATTCAGAGATGCCTCTGCCCTCCAATGTATGACACACACATCATCAAGGTAATCAAGGTCAGGCGCATGGCTCATGCCTATAATCCCAACACTTTGGGAAGCCGAAGCAGGATTGTGTGAGGCTAGGAGTTAAAGACCAGCCTGAGCAACATAGCAAAACTCCTTCTCTACTAAAAACAAAACAAAACAAAACAAAAAAGCCAGGTGTGATGGCACCTGTAGTCCCAGCTCCTTGCGAGGCTGAGGCAACAGAATTGCTTGAGCCCGGGAGTTTGAGCTTGCGGTGAGCTATAGCCACGATTGTGCCACTGCACTCTAGCCTGCACTCTAGTGAGACCTTGTCTCTAAAATAAAAAATTAAAAAATAATTAAATATTTCAATGAATATATTCAAAGTTTATTTGAGTAGGTTAGATTCAAAGATTTTTAAGTTTTCTTCTCAGATTTTCTGATTCTATGTGATTGTCCTGAGGCCTAATTAAGCCTTAAATACTGAGATGTCTAAAAAGTAATACAGGCCGGGTGCGGTGGCTCACGCCTGTAATTGAAGCACTTTGGGAGGCCGAGGCAGGTGGATCACTTGAGGTCAGTTTGAGACCAGCCTGGCCAACATGATAAAACCCCATCTCGGCCGGGCGCGGTGGCTCAAGCCTGTAATCCCAGCACTTTGGGAGGCCGAGACGGGCGGATCACGAGGTCAGGAGATCGAGACCATCCTGGCTAACACGGTGAAACCCCGTCTCTACTAAAAATACCAAAAAAAATTAGCCAGGTGAGGTGGCGGGTGCCTGTAGTCCCAGCTACTCGGGAGGCTGAGGCAGGAGAATGGCCTAAACCCGGGAGGCGGAGCTTGCAGTGAGCTGAGATCCGGCCACAGCACTCCAGCCTGGGCGACAGAGCGAGACTCCATCTCAAAAAAAAAAAAAAAAAAAAACCCATCTCTACTAAATACAAAAATTAGCTGGGTGTGGTGGTGCACGCCTGTAGTCCCGGCTACTTGGGAGCCTAAGGCGCAAGAAACGCGTGCACTGGGGAGGTGGAGGTTGCAGTGAGCTGATACAGTGTCACTGCACGCCAGCCTGGGCAACAGAGTGAGACTCTGTCTCAAAAAAAGAAAAAAAAAGTCAAAACAATAAATAAAATAAAATAAAAATATACAGGGCTAGGTGTGGTGGCTCACACCTGTAATCCCAGCACTTTGGGAGGCCAAGTAGGGTGGATCACGAGGTCAAGAGATCAAGACCACCCTGGCCAACATGGTGAAACCCGTTTCTACTAAAAACACAAAAATTAGCTGGGCGTGGTGGTGTGCACCTGTCCCAGCTACTTGGGAAGCAGAGGCAGGAGAATCGCTTGAACCTGGGAGGCGGAAGTTGCAATGAGCCGAGATCAAGCCACTGCACTCCAGCCTGGTGACAGAGCGAGACTGTCTCAAGAAAATAAATAAATAAATAAATGTATGTATGTGTGTGTGTATATGCACACAATGTTTTCATATTCTCCCCTAACTCCTAATACCTTCAGGTCTCAGGTATTCCTGGCAGAAACCTTCTCTGTCCAGTCTAAATTATGTCCCTTTCTTTTACTCTTCTCCCTCATGGTGTACTTCTCTTTTCCTTCATAGTACCACCACAAGTCAAAATTAGCTACTTTTATTTATTGAATCTTTATCTCCCCCACTAACTATAAACGCAAAAGGTCAATAACTATGTCCATTTTGTTCATAGCTCTATCCCCAGTGCCTAGAACGGTGCCTAGAACATAGTAAGCACAATATTTTCTAAACAAATTACTTCACTGACCTGCAAAATCTCAGTTTAACACTCATGTAGTCTATTTGTCTTCCTCAAAAAAATTAATCTCTTCATTACCATTTGGTTCAGCCACTTTGGAAACAGCTCGGCAGTTTCTTATAAAGCATACACTTTGCCACTCAGCCTAGTAATCACTTTCCTAGCTACTTACACAAGTAAAACAAAAACATCATTACACACAAAACTTTATGTGGACATTTATAGCAGCTTTATTAATAATTGTCCAAAACTGGAAACAACTAAATGCCCCTCAGCTGGGAATGAATACACAAACTGTCATACAACCATTAAAAAGGAATAGATTACTGATATATGCAAAATGAATACATCTCAAACACATCATGCTAAGTTAAAGAGGCCAGACTCGGCTGGGCGCGGTGGCTCACACCTGTAATTCCAGCACTTTGGGAGGCCAAGACGGGCAGATCATCTGAGGTCAGGAGTTGGAGATCAGCCTGACCAACATGGTGAAATCCTGTCTCTACTGAAAATACAAAAATTAGCCAGGTGTGGTGGTGGGCCCCTGTGGTCCCAGCTACTCAGGAGGCTGAGGCAGAATTGCTTGAACCTAGGAGACGGAGATTCCTGTGAGCTGAGACCGCGCCACTGCACTCTAGCCTGGATGATACAACGAGACTGTCTCAAAAAAAAAAGAGGCCAGACTCAAAATGCTATAAACTGTGAGTCCAGGTATAGGACAGTCCTGCAAAAACAATGAGGATAGAAAATAAACCAGTGGCTAACAAGTGCTAGGGGTAGAGAGGTTGACTACAAAGGGGCACAGGTTGCCAGGTGCAGTGGCTCATGCCTGTTGTCATAGCTACTTGGGAGACTGAGGTGGAAGGATCGCTTAAGCCCAGGAGTTCGAGGCTGCAGAGAGCTATTAGGCCACTGCACTCCAGCCTCTGTAACAGAGCGAGACTTCTTCTCTAAAGGAATTTTAATTTTTGAAGGGGCACAGGTGAATTTTATAGGGTGACAGAACTGTTCCATATTTTAATTGTGGTAATTTGTATACATGTTGAAATTTGCATTAACTATACACACACATATATATATATATTTTTGAGATGGAGTTTCACTCTTGTTGCCCAGGCTGGAGTGCAATGGCACGATCTCGGCTCACAACCTCTGCCTCCTGGGTTCAACTGATTCTCCTGCCTCAGCCTCCCCAGTAGCTGGGATTACAGGTATGCGCCACCATGCCCGGCTAATTTTGTATTTTTAGTAGAGATGGGATTTCTCCACGTTGGCCAGATTGGTCTCAAGCTCCCGACCTCAGGTGATCCAACTGCCTCGGCCTCCCACAGTGCTGGGATTACAGGGATGAGCCACCCCAACTGGCCTGCATAACCACATACTTTTAAAGGATGTGGCAGAGTGCAGCGGCTCATGCCTGTAACCCCAACACCTCACTAGAGGCCAGGAGGTTGAAACCAGCCTGGTCAACATAGTGAGACTGTCTCAAAAAAATATGGTATTTATAATATATATATCTATATAAAGTATGGGCGCCTTCCAAATATTTTTGCTGAAAGTTTTCTATGATTTACCTTTTTTTTTTTTTTTTGATATGGGGCCTCACTCTGTTGCCCAGGCTGGAGTGCAGTAGCACCATCATAGCTCACTGCAGCCTCAGCCTCCCAGGATGAAGCGATCCTCCTGCCTAAATCCCCCAGAGTAGCTTGGGACTACAAGGTGTGCATGACCATCCCCAACTAATTTTTATTATTTTTTGAGTCTTGCCCTGTCACACAGGCTGGAGTGCCCTGGCAAGATCTTGGCTCACTGCAACCCCCACTTTCCAAGATAAAGGGATTCTCCTACCTCTGCCTCAGTTGGGACTATAGGCATGTGCTACCATGCCTGGCTTTTTTGTATTTTTAGTAGAGATGGGGTTTCACAAATCTTCTCACCTGGGCCTCAAGGAACTAGGACTCAAGGAACTGTGCCTGGCGTTCTTTTTTTTCTTTGAGAAGGAGTCTTGCTGTGTTGCCTAGGCTGGAGTACAGTGGTGCAATCTTGGCTCACCACAACTTCTGCCTCCCGGGTTCAAGCGATTCTCCTGCCTCAGCCTCCTGAGTAGCTGGGACTACAGGAACCTGCCACCACACCTGGCTAATTTTGTATTTTCAGTAGAGATGGGGTTTCACCATGTTGGTGAGGCTGGTCTGAACTCCTGACCTTGTGATCCCCCCACCTCGCCCTCCCAAAGTGGTAGGATTACAGGCATGAGCCACCACCTGGCCTGCTTCATTTTCTAATATCCCTTGCTTAGAATTATTGCAACATCTTTGTCATTGTCTCCCATAGAGCCCACAAACTAAACCCTGAGATCCATGGGCCTGCTAAAAACAGTACCAAAGTAAATGATAAAAATGTTTAATTGCAAATAATTAGATGAGAAAAAGGACATTTGAATTTCAGGGGTTCTAGCTAAATGAAATCTTTTACACTAAAAGATAAATGGTAAGTTACTACATTTGAAACATGAAGATCAGGAAAACCCAATGCTAAAATGTAGCCTATCAACGTAAGCTGTCAACATTCTCCACTAGCAGAGGCCGGGCGCAGTGGCTCAAGCCTGTAATCCCAGCACTTTGGGAGGCCGAGACGGGTGGATCACAAGGTCAGGAGATCGAGACCATCCTGGCTAACACAGTGAAACCCCGTCTCTACTAAAAAATACAAAACACTTGCCGGGCGTGGTGGTGGACGCCTGTAATCCCAGCTGCTCGGGAGGCTGAGGCAGGAGAATGGCGTGAACCCGGGAGGCGGAGCTTGCAGTGAGCTGAGATCCGGCCACTGCACTCCAGCCCGGGCGACAGAGCGAGACTCCGTCTCAAAAAAAAAAAAAAAAAAAATTCTCCACTAGAAAGAATTGAAACTGGGTTGATGAGGTTAGTAGGTCTGAACAAATCGTGTCCCACTAAGAGCACATAGGTTCTTCCTTGAGTCACTGCTGAGGCCCTGGTACATCTGATATTTGAAAGGTTAACTGTCAGTTTAAATGGGAAAGATACAGTACAGGAAGATCACTTGAGCCCAGGAGTTGACCAGCCTGGGCAACTGGCATAATACAAAAATTAGCCAGGTGTGGTGACAAACACCTGTGGTCTCAGCTATTCAGGGAGGATCACTTGAGCCCAGAAGTCAGGGCTGCAGTTAGCCACGACCTCCATTCTAAGCCAGGTCAAGAGTAAATCCCCGTCTAAACAAAAAAAGCCAAACACTAGCTTGAAATACTGTAGTTCTCACTTTCGAAATCTACTCCAAAAATTTTAACCAATTCCAACATAGTAACTGTCAAGAGAAATGCCACTTCATCTTAAAGCTTAAAAAAAATTCATTTACTGTAACAAGCTAGTTTGTAATGAACACCAGCAGGTGGTGCTCAAGCCACAGTTGTCTAAGACACTGGATTTCACAGAGAAGTTAATCTCAGTATGCAAGTAAACTCCTGTTTCAAGTGGAACAATTTTTTCAGTTAAGTCTTGCTTCCTTGCATGTCAACAGAATTCAACTCTATCAATAGAGGGCGTCTACTGGCCATCTATTAAAGGCCTTACCTATCTTTTCTACGGTCACCCAGCAAATCTTAGGCAATTTACTTGCGTAAACATGAAGATAGCAAAAAAACTAAAGGACAAAAATCTAATTTAGACTTGATACCTCACAGAATTGGTTGATGGGAAGGCATCTTATCTAATTCAGACTTACATGACGGAAAGGGCTAACATTTCAAGTTACAAACTTGTCTATGGCCAATTCAAGTACCTTTGAACCTTGAGCAACACAAAGGCCTTGTCTCTTGGACTGCTTTAACTCCTCCTTAGCATGTCCTTACAGAACACATGTCCTGGCCGGGTATGGTGTCTCATGCCTGTAATTCCAGCACTTCAGGAGGCTGAGGCGGAGGGATCACTTAAGGTCAGGAGTTTGAGATCCTGACCAACATGGAGAAACTTCATCTCTACTAAAAACAAAATTACAGGCACATGCCTGTAATCCCAGTTACTTGGGAGGCTGAAGCAGAATTGCTCTAACCTAGGAGGCAGAACTTGCAGTGCTATTTCGCCATTGCATTCCAGCCTGGGCAACAAGAACTCCATCTCAATAAAAAAAAAACCATCACACAAACAAAAAGCATGTCCTTTAATTTTACCTATCCTGCAAACGTAACCAAAAATTTTCCTTATATAACCACAAAGATACCTTTAGACACTCTTCTACATATGGGAGATCAGGCATAGTGGCTCATGCCTGTAATCCCAGCAGAAAGACCATGAAGTTTTTCAAATGCACAAATGCTTAAGATTCAAAAGTGGGCTATCACTGACACCTGTTAAGCTTATGACCACGTTTCATTGCTAGTGACCAAGTAGACAAATTGCTAATCAAAGCATAAAAGGTATTAGACTCTGCAGGAGGAAAGAAACTTAAGATTAGGCTCTGTCCAATTTTATAGCTACTTCAAATTGCCATCTTTTTCTGTTAGCACCTTGTTCCTATTCTGAATAGCACTCAGTAAAACTTGTGAAACCAAACTGACATAAAGCTTACTCCACTGACTTTAAAATGGATCCTTCCACTCACATAGGGTGTACACTAGCAACTACTTACTTATGTCAGGGGAAAGAGTCAACTTCCACTGGCCCGTCATTTTAACCTGTTTTAAAACGCACATCCCTGTAATTTGGAAACTACTATTTCATGCTTCCAAAGATTCACTTAACGTTGGTTTAACTACATTAAGCTTTCTATGCAACACAAGGACTCTATTACAGCATTTGGCCTTCCTTAGTGACAGGCCATCAGTAACATGCTATATTTCTCTCCAATGTGGTAATCAAAGCAGCCCTCCCGTAGCTTAAGATTCCTTCCTAAGTATGTGGGAGGAAAACAACCCTATCTTCACCTCGAAGTGTTAACTCAAGAACTACATTTTCATGAAGTTTCCAGATTCATAAAACCAGAATTACATGTCTTCACCTAAGTGAGGTGAAACTTAAAAGTTTCAGTGTTGACCAAAGGAACACACAGGTTTCTCATTAAACTTTTTTAATGGGTCTCAAAATTCTGTGACAAATTTTTGGTCAAGTTGTTTCCATTAAAAAGTACTGATTTTAAAAACTAATAACTTAAAACTGCCACACGCAAAAAAGAAAACCAAAGTGGTCCACAAAACATTCTCCTTTCCTTCTGAAGGTTTTACGATGCATTGTTATCATTAACCAGTCTTTTACTACTAAACTTAAATGGCCAATTGAAACAAACAGTTCTGAGACCGTTCTTCCACCACTGATTAAGAGTGGGGTGGCAGGTATTAGGGATAATATTCATTTAGCCTTCTGAGCTTTCTGGGCAGACTTGGTGACCTTGCCAGCTCCAGCAGCCTTCTTGTCCACTGCTTTGATGACACCCACCGCAACTGTCTGCCTCATATCACGAACAGCAAAGCGACCTATTAAAAAAAAAATTTATTACCAAAATACTGTTCACAGTTGTATTTTTCATCTTTAACACAACTTATTTACATTGAAGTAATCATCCTTACCCAAAGGTGGATAGTCTGAGAAGCTCTCAACACACATAGGCTTGCCAGGAACCATATCAACAATGGCAGCATCACCCGACTTCAAGAATTTAGGGCCATCTTCCAGCTTTTTACCAGAACGGCGATCAATCTTTTCCTTCAGCTCAGCAAACTTGCATGCAATGTGAGCCGTGTGGCAATCCAACACAGGGGCATAGCCAGCACTTATTTGGCCTGGATGGTTCAGGATAATCACCTTGGAAAAAAAGATTTGCGTTCAGTGTAAATCCAAACTCTCAAATGACTTTAGCCTCTGCAATAAGGTAAGAACACGTTACTTTAAAAATTGTTACCTGAGCAGTGAAGCCAGCTGCTTCCATTGGTGGGTCGTTTTTGCTGTCACCAGCAACGTTGCCACGACGAACATCCTTGACAGACACATTCTTGACATTGAAGCCCACGTTGTCCCCAGGAAGAGCTTCACTCAAAGCTTCATGGTGCATTTCGACAGATTTTACTTCAGTCGTTACGTTGACTGGAGCAAAGGTGACCACCATACCGGGTTTGAGAACACCAGTCTCCACTCGGCCAACAGGAACAGTACCAATACCTAAAAATATTTACAGCATACTAAATACCTATGAAGAAGATAGTACTCTACCAACTCAAATTCAACTTTGTTAACAGCCAACTTACCACCAATTTTGTAGACATCCTGGAGAGGCAGGCGCAAGGGCTTGTCAGTTGGACGAGTTGGTGGTAGGATGCAGTCCAGAGCCTCAAGCAGCGTGGTTCCACTGGCATTGCCATCCTTACGGGTGACCTTCCATCCCTTGAACCAAGGCATCTGAAACACAACCATGCCAATTTGTGTAAGCATGAAATCGCCATTCCCAGAGCTTTTTAACAACGGTCTTGAAAGCCACTTACGTTAGCACTTGGCTCCAGCATGTTGTCACCATTCCAACCAGAAATTGGCACAAATGCTACTGTGTCGGGGTTGTAGCCAATTTTCTTAATGTAAGTGCTGACTTCCTTAACAATTTCCTCATATCTCTTCTGGCTGTAGGGTGGCTCAGTGGAATCCATTTTGTTAACACCAACAATTAGTTGTTTCACACCCAGTGTGTAAGCCAGAAGAGCATGCTCTCGGGTCTGCCCATTCTTGGAGATACCAGCTTCAAATTCACCAACACCAGCAGCAACAATTAGGACAGCACAGTCAGCCTTTAAAGAAAGCAAAGACATATCCCTGTCAACTCTCCAAAGGACAAAACCAATGCACAAGACAGGAATTTCGGGGGAAAAAACCCAAAAACCTAGGATTATTAATCCTACCAACCTGAGATGTCCCTGTAATCATGTTTTTGATGAAGTCTCTGTGTCCTGGGGCGTCAATGATAGTCACATAATACTTGCTGGTCTCAAATTTCCACAAGGAGATATCAATGGTGATACCACGTTCCCGCTCAGCTTTCAGTTTATCCAAGACCCAGGCATACTTGAAGGAGCCCTTTCCCATCTGTAAGGATTAAGAGTCGTTACTTGGTTACTAAAAACACAAACTCCAGCTTCAATTTCTTTGCCCCTAGCCCTTAATTGGCACATAGTTTCCACTTTATAACTGCAAGTCCTAAGTGATTTTAGTCACTTACATAGGGTTACAGAAGCAACCAAAAACCAAACTTTTTAAAGTAGGATCCTACACTAGCAATACGATTACAGAAGTAACCAAAAACAAACTGATTTCATAAGTAGAGTCAGATCTAAACCACTCATTAGCTCTGGGGAAATCACCACCACTTAATGATTCTGCTGGTAAAACTCATTTTAGTTTATGTTTCCCTTTCTGATACTAAACATACCTCAGCAGCCTCCTTCTCAAATTTTTCAATGGTTCTTTTGTCGATGCCACCGCATTTGTAGATCAGATGGCCAGTAGTGGTGGACTTGCCCGAATCTACGTGTCCAATGACGACAATGTTGATATGAGTCTTTTCCTTTCCCATTTTGGCTTTTAGGGGTAGTTTTCACGACACCTGAAATGGGAGAAAAAAACTTTGAACCACTGTCTGAGGCTTGAGAATAAGCCAAGATCCAAATTCGAAAAGGGCAAATTCCAAGGAGCATTACATCGAGAGCCAAGCTGGCCTAACTCTTCAGTCTCCACCCACTAAGTGTGGGGAAACTCCACCGCACAAACCCCTCCCCCAAACCTAAGGAAGACGTACTCCAAAAGCTCGGAGAACTAATCGAGGTGCCTGGACGGCGCCCGGTACTCCGTGGGGTCACATGAAGCGGCGGCCGAGGACGGAAAGGCCCTTTTCCTTTGTGTGGGTGACTCACTGGCCCGCTCTGCCGGGCGCCGCGTCCTCCATTTTGAGCTCCCTGCGGCAGGGCCGGGAAGCGGCCATCTTTCCGCTCACGCAACTGGTGCCGACCGGGCCAGGCTTGCCGACCAGGGCGGGGCGACACACCGCGGCGCGAGGCCAGGCAGCAGAGCAGGACGGCCAGCTTGAGACTCCCCCCGTCCGACTCTCGGTGGCCGCGCTCGCAGGCCCCGCCTCGCCGAACATGTGCGCTGGGACGCACGAACCCCGTCGCAGCCCGCGGCCCCCAAAACCCCAATACTAGTGTGCAGATCCTGGTCCGCATTTGTAAGATTATCTCGCCAGAAAGAAGGCGTCGCAGCTGGTCATCAAAAATTTTAAATAGCTAGAGACTTAGTGAAAGCAGCGAGGCAGGCGCAAAGGTGCTACCAGATTCGCACGCGGCCGCCCCAGAGCCCAAGCCAGGCCTCGACTCAAGCACGAGGCGAAGGGACTCCTTAAGTGCAAGGCCTCGACCTCTCCCACCCACTTCCAACCCGAAGCTCGGGATCAAGAATCACCTAAAGCGGCCAGGGGCGTGGAAGTAATGAAAGGCACGCGAAGGCCATAGCCCGTAAAGAGGCCAGGCCCGCGGGAGCCACACACGGTACTTACCTCTGTTCTGGCGGCAAACCCGTTGCGAAAAAGAACGTTCACAGCGACTACTGCACTTATATACGGTTCTCCCCCACCCTCGGGAAAAGGGCGGAGCCAGTACACGACATCACTTTCCCAGTTTACCCCGCGCCACCTTCTCTAGGCACCGGTTCAATTGCCGACCCCCCCCCCAACTTCTCGGGGACTGTGGGCGATGTGCGCTCTGCCCACTGACGGGCACCGGAGCCTCACGCATGCTCTTCTCCACCTTGGTGATGACGAGAGCGGGCGGGTGAGGGGGCGGGAACGCAGCGATCTCTGGGTTCTAGGTTAGTGGGAGTTTAACGACGGTCCCTGGGATTCCCCAAGGCAGGGGCGAGTCCTTTTGTATGAATTACTCTCAGCTCCGGCCGGGGCGGGGGCGGGGGAGGGGGGAGGAGACGAGGTGGTGGCCTGGAAGGGACGTCTAGAATCTTTCCTCTACCATTGCTGGCTTAGCCCCAAAGGTTGTGTTGAGATTAGGGTGTACCTTCGCCCCCCAATCAGCCTCGCCATCTCGCTAGTCCGCGACAAATCCCTAGAGCGTCTTCCTCTGCCGGTTTCAGCCTAGCCCCGGGTTGGCTCCTCCTCCGCCTCGGCTTCCTCCCCCCTCCCGTGTGGCAAGGAGTACCAGGCCCGGCGACCCCGAGGGGCTTGGGGCGAAGGGTCTGGACTGGGAGACTCCTTAACGGCTCACGGACCTGCGAGAGGTTAGACTCGATGGCCGTGAGCTCGACGAATCCGCTCCTGTGCTGGCCTCTTGGCTCCTTCCATTCAAAGCCAGCTGCTTTTATCAAAGTCCGTAACACGTCATCTCCCCCGGTACTCCAGATGTCCAGGCTTTCAGTTTAGAATAGACTCAGTCCTACAGTTAGCTTTAGATCTAATTCTAGTTTTGTTACGCCAAAAAGTTCCTGCGAGTGTGTGTGTGCCTCATGGTACTTTTTAAATTAAAAGGTGTACAGTCATTTGATTGCAAACATAAGGAACTAAAAAGCTTTCAAATTCAGATTTTCCACGTGATCTCATGTAGCGACTAAGATCTACAGCATCAGCAAGTTTATCCACCCAGTTTCCTAACCCCAACACTTGGTATGAAGTCACAGTTTCTCCTATTTAAATAAGTGCCTATTATATTTAAATAAGTGCTTTATTTTTCTGTCATCCTATAGATTGTAACTGCATTTTAGCATAAATCTAGGGCAAGATTGGATGAGCTTGGCCGTTTTGTATGGCTATTAAGACAGGCCTTGGGAAATGCTCCTCTGAGGAATGAAGAACGTTTATTTTTAATGAGCTAATTACTAGATCATTATGTTTCTTCTTCCAGCTGTAGAATATTACTGCCCAGCTTCTCGAACAAACTTATTTATTAACAAGTATTTGAGAACCTACTATGTGGCCAACGCTAAGTACTGTGGAGTTTCTTCTGGAGAGGAACCCACAATCAAATTGAAAGAGGAAAACAAGTTGGGAAGCAATTAAAGGCAAACGCCTATGGTGCTTTCTTGGTTTCTGTATCTTTGTAGTATAAAGTTTTTCTAGTCCATTCGGTTTTCACAGTCCACTTTTTCTTCTTCTTCTTTTTTTTTTCCGGACGGGGTCCTACTCTGTTGCCCAGGCTGGGGTGCAGTGGCAATATCTCGGCTCACTGCAAGCTCTGCCTCCCAGGTTCAAGCTATTCTCCTGCCTCAGTCTCCCGAGTAGCTGGGGCTACAAGCGCGCCCCACAAATTTTTGTATTTTTAGAAGAGACGGAGTTTCACCATGTTGGCCAGGTTGGTCTCGAACTGCTGACCTCAAGTGATCCACCCGCCTCAGTCTCCCATAGTGCTGGGATTACAGGTGTGAGCCATGGAGCCCAGCCACAGTCAAAAGTTTTTTCTCAAGCCCCTGTGATTGCGGATAATAGTAAACGCTTTATAAATACCGTACAGAGAATGTTTTTTAAAATATCACGCAAGGAATGGCAAAATTACATGCATCCTTGATTTATACCTTAGTAACCTATTGCGCAACACCGACTGGGTGTTCTGAATGTTGCGATAGTGGCCCAGACTTTCATTAGGTGATGGGAGATCTCAATTCTTGCGTTTAAGAACCAACACTGGACCGGGCGAGATGGCTCATGCCTATAATACCAGCACCTTGCGAGGCCAAGGCGGACGTATAACTTGAGGCCAGGAGTTCGAGATTAGCCTGGCCAACATAGCGAAACCCTGTCTCTACTAAAAATACAAAATTAGCCGGGCGTGGTGGCGCACGCCTGTAATCCCAGCTACTCGGGAGGCTGAGGAGGCGAATCGCTTGAGCCCGGGAAGCGGAGGTTGCAGTGAGCCAAGATCACGCAATTGCACGCCAGCCTGGGTGACCGAGTGAGACCTTGTCTCAAAACAAAACAAAAAACCAATAACTTTGAGCCCATCGGAGCCATATTATTGTGCGTTAGGGGTAGCCGCTGGCCACGAGCATTTTCTCAGGGCAGAGATCACATTTCTGCTCTCAGTCCGGCCGGGGTGGGCCGGAAGCTGGAGAGGGACTGGAACGCCGGTGCCGGGGAAGCCCCGCGCTCACCCGGCGCGCCCGGCTTCCTAGGGAGGGAGGCTGGGGCGGCAAGGCGGACGCGGGTGGTCCTTGCCCCGCGCCAGCTCGCCAGGCCACATCGCTGGCGTTTTTCCAGCGCTGGGTCACCTGCGGGTCGGCGGGGTCCCGCGGCGAACAGCTGAGCGGTATGGATCCGCCACTCGAGCCTCCCCAGCGTCAGGTCGCCAGGGTCCGCCCTGTCTCTCGCCCCACCTTGAGGTTGCTTTTCTTCCGCCTTCTGACTGCGGAAGGAAAGGCCAGGGAGGAGGCAGAAAACCTCACGTGGCCCGGGGTGAGGGTCGGTTTTTGTCACCGTGAGCTGGCCTCACAAAGACTTTTTAAGTCTCAAGTCTTTTTTTCCTTCTTATTTTAAATCCCTTTTTCCCCAGATCCTATGTTTTCAACATAATCATAACGGATTCCCCGCACCGTACGGGAGATCCATTATGCTTTTTACTGTCTTAAATGTTAAAGCGGTAACAGTAACAATGTTGAGGCTCGTAAATATGTTTTGGGGTTATAATCTAAGGTGATATTTGTTGAAGGTTTTTCTTTCTTTCTTTCTTTTTTTTCTGGGGACGGGGTCTTGCTCTGTCGCCCAGGCCGGAGTGCAGTGGTGGATCTCGGCTCACTGCAAGCTCCCCCTCCCGGGTTCACGCCATTCACCTGCCTCAGCCTCCGGAGTAGCTGGGACTACAGGTGCCCGCCACCACGGCCGGCTAATTTTTTGTATTTTTAGTAGAGACGGGGTTTCACCGTGTTAGCCAGGACGGTCTCGCTTACTCATAACCATTTAGAGTGACAAACTTAAAATACATTGTAAGTAAACATCTACATGACCCCTTTTAGGAAGATAAACAAATATTTCAGTTATTTACATAGTAATAAGGCAAACAAGAATGCTTCTTTGAGGTACATAATTGTGATTCACCGAGCTTTCAATATAGTCTAATCACTCTGCTATTAGCCTAATTTAAAGCAGCCTTAAGTAGTTACATTTTGCTATGGCTTGCCACGTGAAAGTGATTTTTAAATCTTTTTATCTGCTATATCTACCTCTGAAGAAAAGATGATAGCCAGGTGTGATGGCTCACGCCTGTAATCCCAGCACTTTGGGAGGCTGAAGCAGGCGGATCACCTGAGGTAAGAGTTCAAGACCAGCCTGGCTAACATGGTGAGACTCCCGTCTCTACTAAAAATACAAAAATTAACCAGGCATGGTGGTATGCACCTGTAATCACAGCTACATGGGAGGCTGAGGCAGGAGAATCGCTTGAACCCGGGAGGAGGAGGTTGCAGTGAGCAGAAATTGTGCCACTGCACTCCAGCCTGGGTAACAAAGTAAGACTCCATCTCAGAAAAAACTATATATATATATGTGTGTGTGTGTATATATATATTTAAAGGGGTATTTTAGAATATGATTAAGCCAAGGAACTACTTGGACTGAGAATCCAAATAAAATGGCGCTTTAGTGTGACAGGCACTGTTCTAATATTTGCAATATTTATTGTAATCCTACCACCCTCATTGTATAGATGGAGCAGCAATGGGCAACAGACAGTTTATGCATAATAAGCAAATATAGACATATATTCTTTTTTAAAGTTTTACCTTTTTTTTACACAAAATGGTAAAATACAATATGCCACCTTGCTTTTTTCACCTAATACAGCTTGGTGATCTTTTTTCGTGGATACCTTAGGGCCCAGCAGATCAGGGTTGGAACCAGGGTAATCTGATCAGAGAGCTAGTCCTTTTTTTTTTTTTTTTTTTTTTTTTTTTTTTTTTTAGTAGAGACGGGGTTTCACCGTGTTAGCCAGGATGGTCTCAATCTCCTGACTTCGTGATCCGCCCGTCTCGGCCTCCCAAAGTGCTGGGATTACAGGCTTGAGCCACCGCGCCCGGCCCAGAGAGCTAGTCCTAACCCTTACCAGCAGGTCAAGGCAGCCTGGTATAATGAAAATATCAGTGGCATCAGTGTCAGAAAATTAGGGATTTAGTCCTCACTCTTCTGCTTAGACCTGTGACAGCCCAGCAGTTCTGAGTACATCTGTGAAATAGGTCGCCTCTTTGTTCCTACTTAACACCTATGTCACAGTTCTAATATGCAATGACATGAAAAAACATGGGAGCTTTTTAATAGTACAAAAGACAGTGTTTCTATAGGCTTTTTGGAGAATGTCTGTCCTTAATTGGTATGCCTGTGACACCAACTTGAGTCAGTAGAGAAAATAAACTCATTGGTATCTTTGTACTTGTAAGCATTTTTACATAGGTAATACATGTACATGGTAAGAAATTATACAGAGGTTATACAATGAAATATTACTCTCATTTTAGCAGTTTAAAGAAAGTCTGAAGACTACTCCAGGAAAATTGAGGAAACTAAAGCTATTTCTACTACTGCTCTCATAATTGCAAAGCCAGTGTCTACCATGATAAGTGCTGTCTTACTTGGTATGTAGGCAATGATTTTCTTCTCTCACTATTATTTTTAGTTAGTATATTATTTTATTGCTACATTAGAAATGAAAATAGGCCGGGCGCGGTGGCTCAAGCCTGTAATCCCAGCACTTTGGGAGGCCGAGACGGGCGGATCACGAGGTCAGGAGATCGAGACCATCCTGGCTAACACGCTGAAACCCTGTCTCTACTAAAAAATACAAAAAAAAGCTAGCCAGGCGAGGTGGCTGGCGCCTGTAGTCCCAGCTACTCGGGAGGCTGAGGCAGGAGAATGGCGTAAACCCGGGAGGCGGAGCTTGCAGTGAGCTGAGATCCGGCCACTGCACTCCAGCCCCGGCGACAGAGCGAGACTCCGTCTCAAAAAAAAAAAAAAAAAAAGAAATGAAAATAAACTGTGAGAAGCTGCAAAAGCATGCAACTTCATGAAGATTATGAAGCAGGCCGGGCGCGGTGGCTCAAGTCTGTAATCCCAGCACTTTGGGAGGCCAAGATGGGCGGATCACGAGGTCAGGAGATCGAGACCATCCTGGCTAACATGGTGAAACCCCATCTCTACTAAAAAAATACAAAAAACTAGCCCAGCGAGGGGGCGGGCGCCTGTAGTCTCAGCTACTCGAGTGGCTGAGGCAGGAGAATGGCGTAAACCCGGGAAGGGGAGCTTGCAGTGAGCCAAGATCGCGCCACTGCACTCCAGCCTGGGCAACAGAGCGAGACTCTGTCTCAAAAAAAAAAAAAGATTATGAAGCAATAGAGACACTCATAGAAGGTTAAAATTGGCTTTTCCTGTAGGAGGTGCAAAGACTATACACACACAGGTCATCAATGGTTAGATTATTGGTAGCATCTGCCATGTGGAATTTATGCACCAATGGGAAGATTTTTGGTGTTTTGCTTTGTTTTGTTTTGTTTTGTTTTGAGACGGAGTCTTGTTCTGTCACCCAGGCTGGAGTACAGTGGCATGATCTCGGCTCACTACAACCTCCGCCTCCCGAGTTCAGGTGATTCACCTGCCTCAGACTTCCGAGTAGCTGGGATTACAGGCATGTGCCACCATGCCTGATTCTTTTTTGTTTGTTTGTTTGTTTGTTTGAGACGGAGTCTCACTCTGTCACCCAGGCTGGAGTGCAGTGTCCCAATCTCAGCTCACTGCAACCTCCGCCTCTTGGGTTCAAGTGATTCTCCTGCCTCAGGCTCCCGAGTAGCTGTGACTACAGGCACATGCCACCACACCTGGCTAATTTTTGTATTTTTAGTAGAGACAGGGCTTAGCCGTGTTGGCCAGGGTGGTCTCGACCTCCTGACCTCAGGTGATCCACCCACCTCAGCCTCCCAAAGATTACAGGCTTGAGCCACCATACCCAGCCCCCATTATATGATGTTTGAACACCCTCTGTCTCCTGCTGGATAGTTTCCTTGGAAGAAAGAGTATTTTTTTCTCCAGTGTTAGTTTTCTTCAATTTTGACCTATCAAACTTCACTTCTGACAAGTATGGGTTTATCACTCATCTTGGTTAAAAGAAAGCCTGAAGGCTTGAAGACTTGTGAAAGGCTGGGCTGAGACCATACTGCTCACTCTGGACCAGATTAGGGTTCCTGAGCAGAGCCCAGCAGTTGTAAGGCCAGTAGCAGGGCCCCCTCACTCAGTATTCATTTGTGAATCCATATTTTATAAATAATATCAATTTTCAGTATTTCTTTGTCTTCATAGGTGATATAGTTAATAGAGCACTTGACTAAGAGACAAGCTGGAATATATTCATAGCCCCACATAATTTCTTTATCAGAGTGATCTTGAATAAATCACACTTGAGCTCATTATTTCTTTTTTTAATTTTTATTTTTTGAGATGGAGTCTCGCACTGTCACCCAGGCTGGAACGCAGTGGTGCCATCTCTGGTCACTGCAACCTCTGCTTCCTGAGTTCAAGTGATTCTTCTGTCTTAACCTCCCAAACCGCTGAGATTACAGGCGCCTACCGCCACACCAGGCTAATTTTTTTTTTTGTATTTTTAGTAGAGATGAGGTTTCACTATGTTGGCCAGGCTGGTCTTGAACTCCTGACCTCAGGATCTGCCCTCCTCAGCCTCCCACATTGCTGGGATTACAGGCATGAGCCACCGCACCTGGCCTGAGCTCATTATTTCTTTTTTTTTTTTTTTTTTTTTTTTTTTTTGAGACAGAGTCTCGCTCTGTCACCCAGGCTGGAGTGCAGTGGCCGGATCTCAGCTCACTGCAAGCTCCGCCTCCCGGGTTTACGCCATTCTCCTGCCTCAGCCTCCTGAGTAGCTGGGACTACAGGCGCCCGCCACCTCGCCCGGCTAGTTTTTTGTAATTTTTTAGTAGAGACGGGGTTCACCGTGTTAGCCAGGATGGTCTCGATCTCCTGACCTCGTGATCCGCCCGTCTCGGCCTCCCAAAGTGCTGGGATTACAGGCTTGAGCCACCGCGCCCGGCCGAGCTCATTATTTCATAGTAAAATAATCTAACATCTATTTCATAGAACTGATCATAAAGATTAAATAAGATAATGGACCAGATGATGCAAACCATTTTTACAAATGTCAGAGCTCATTATACTTAGAAAATAATCATTAGCGCTTTTGTTTTTTTTTTTTTTTTTGAAAGTCTTGTTCTGTCGCCCAGGCTGGAGTGCAGTGGCATGATCTTGGCTCACTGCAACCTCTGCCTCCCGGGTTCAAACAATTCTCTTGCCTCAGCCTCCGGAGTAGCTGGGATTATGAGCACACGCCACCATGCCTGGCTAATTTTTGTATTTTTAGTAGAGACGGAGTTTCGCCATGTTGCTCAGGCTGTTCTCAAACTCCTGACCTCAGGAAATCTGCCCGCTTTGGCCTCCCAAAGTGCTGGGATTACAGGCATGAGCCACCGCGCCCAGTCAACTCTTTTAAAAAGCAGCTTTTTAAAGGAGCTGACTGGGCGCGGTGGCTCACGCCCAGCTTTTTAAAAGAGTTGACTGGGCGCGGTGGCTCACGCCTGTAATCCCAGCTCTCAGGGAGGCAGAGGTGGGAGGATAGCTTGAGCCTGGAAGTTTGAGACCTACCTGGGCAATATGGTGAGACCCTGTTCTCCACAAAAAAGGAAGAAAAAAAAAAGGCAAAAAAATAAAAAAGGCAAAAATCTGTTTAAAATGTAGAGAAATTTACTCTACAAATACTTCAATTTCATTTAAGTATTAGAACTATAGATTCACCCATCTATACAGGTGTTATACACACATGTGACAATATGTGTGTTCTGTAAGTGGCAAGGACTTTTGAATTATGACATTCAGTATATGTTGGTGCTGGGCATGGCAGCTTGTGCCACTAATTCCAGCTACTCAGGAGGCTGAGGTGGGAGGATTGCTTAAGGCCAGGAGTTTGAGGCTGCAGTGAAATATGATTATTGCCATCTGGGCAACAGAGTGAGACCCTCATGTCTGAAAAAAAAAGATGATGGTAATTGCTCAGGACTTCTGAAGTCAGTCTTTATTCATCTATCCATCAAACATTTATTGAGCATCTGTTCTGTGCCAGGCACTGAGCTAGGCACTAGGAGACAAAAAACAATCTCTGCTGCATAGTGTATGTGGCAGAGCCCTGGAGACGTAGGGGAAGGAAGACAAATAGTAAACAGGTAATTCCAGGAGAGCATGAGTCCTGGAACTAAGTATGTCTAGGGTGCTTTTGAGCACTCAGGACAGATCCAGACTCAGGGAAGGGATGAGGACAGCAGCAGGCAAAGCTTCCCAGAGGGCAGAGAGTCTTACCTGGGTTTGGAGGACAGCAGCAGGGAAAGCTTCTCAAAGGACAGAAAGTTTCACCTGGGGTTGGTATGAACTGTGGGCATAAGCCGGTGGAAGTAGGCTATGAAGGTGGGAGGCTACAGAGGTGACTGCTCTAGGAAAGAAAGTGGGAGGTGGCCGGGCGCGGTGGCTCAAGCCTGTAATCCCAGCACTTTGGGAGGCCGAGACGGCGGATCACGAGGTCAGGAGATCGAGACCATCCTGCTAACACGGTGAAACCCCGTCTCTACTAAAAATACAAAAAAAAAAAAAAAAACTAGCCGGGCGAGGTGGCGGGCGCCTGTAGTCCCAGCTACTTGGAGGCTGAGGCAGGAGAATGGCGTAAACCTGGGAGACGGAGCTTGCAGTGAGCTGAGATCCGGCCACTGCACTCCAGTCCGGGCGACAGAGCGAGACTCCGCCTCAAAAAAAAAAAAAAAAAAAAAAAAAAAAAAAAAAAAAGAAAGAAAGTGGGAGGAAGAGTTTACTCCTACAAGACAGTAACAGCAAGATAGATCTGTCTAGGGGCATTCACAAGGCCTTCAAGGAGCCTGTGAAGAATGCTGAGTCTCTGGCCGGGCGCGGTGGCTCAAGCCTGTAATCCCAGCACTTTGGGAGGCCGAGACGGGCGGATCACGAGGTCAGGAGATCGAGACCATCCTGGCTAACACGGTGAAACCCCGTCTCTACTAAAAAATATAAAAAATTAGCCGGGCGAGGTGGCGGGCGCCTGTAGTCCCAGCTACTCGGGAGGCTGAGGCAGGAGAATGGCGTGAACCCGGGAGGTGGAGCTTGCAGTGAGCTGAGATCCGGCCACAGCACTCTAGCCTGGGCGACAGAGCGAGACTCCGTCTCAAAAAAAAAAAAAAAGAATGCTGAGTCTCTGGAAACAGACCAGCCTGGATCCAAGTCTTGTGTCCACCACTTGCTGAACATGTGGCTCTGGGCAAGGTATCTGGTCTGTTTAAGTTTCAGATCCTGTGTCTGTAGAAAGGAGATAATAATAACTATTCCATAAGACTGCTGTGAAAAATTAGATAAGAAAAGTATTTCAAGTGCTGAGCAAGATTTCTTTGTACCAAGTTAGAATAGCAATTTGCAGGAAGTTTTTCGTTTGTTCTTTTTTGTTTGTTTCAATCCATTGTGTTTATTACATATTACTTTAAGAGCAAAGAAGCTCTGAAGTTAGAACATTTTCACTCATATCTCTGTTGGCTCGACCACAACCAGAGGTAGAATGTTTACCATTTACCTCATTGATTTAACCACTGAATTACCTCAGTGATTTCATCTCACTGGCCTCAGTTTTCATGTCTATAAAGTGATGATAATAATAAATAATATCTACCCCATAGGCTCGTGGTAGGGATTAAATGAGACAATCATTATAAAATACTACTTAAGCCAGTGCTGGACACGTAGTAAGCACTCAGTAAATTTTAATTGTTCTTTGATTTATATGTTATTTAATTTTTTGTTATTTGAGATTCCTCATTAACTAGCATCTTATTATAGAATGAACTTTCTTTACAAAGAAAATGCCATAATGACCTTGCCTTGAGCTCTATGTTTAATATTCCTGCATTTCAGATTTCCTTATTAATTTTCCTATAACCTGCATTTTCAGAATCTTAAAGATGCTGTTCGCTGGGCATGGTGGCTCATACCTTTAATCCCAGAACTTTGGGAGGGTGAGGCAGGCAGATCAGTTGAGTCCAGGAGTTCAAGACCAGCCTGGGTGACATGGCGAAACTCTGTCTTTCCTTTTTTCTTTTCTTTTGGAGACGAAATCTAGCTCTGTCGCCCAGGCTGGAATGTAGTGGCGTGACCTCGGCTCACTGCACCTCTGCCTCCTGGGTTCAAGCAATTCTCCTGCCTCAGCCTCCCAAGCAGCTGGGACTAGAGGCGTGCACCGCCGAGCCCAGTTAATTTTTTTGTATTTTTAGTAGAGACGGGGTTTCACTATGTTGGCCAGGATGGTCTTGATCTCCTGACCTTGTGATCCACTCACCTCAGCCTCCCAAAGTCCTGGGATTACAGACGTGAGCCACCGTACTGGCCTATTCTATTTTTTTAAAAAAGAAAAAAAAGATGCTGTTTTAGTTCACTTGGGCTGCTATTACAAAATACCTTAGACTAGGTAACTTATAAACAACAGAAATTTGTTACAGTTCTGGAGCCTGGGAAGTTCAAGGTCAACGCACTAGCAGATTCTGTGTCTGGTGAGGGCTTGCTCTCTGCTTCAAAGATTGTGCCTTTCACTTACATTACCACATGGCAGAAAAGTCAAGGGGATACCCTCAGACTCAGGCTTCTTTAATACAGGCATTTATTAAAGGATAGAGCTCTCAAGACTTAATCACTTCCCAAAAGCCCTACCTCTTACTACTATACTACCTATTACATTCCAACTTATGAAATTTGGAGGGACATCAACATTCAGACCATAGCAGATACCATGGCTTTTGTTTTTGTTTTTGAGACAGAGTCTTGCTCTGTCACCCAGGCAGGAGTGCAGTGGTGCAATCTTGGCTCACTGCAATCTCCCTCTTCCAGGTTCAAGCAATTCTCCTGTCTCAGCCTCCCTAGTAGCTGGGACTGCAGGCATGTGCCATCACACCCGGCCCTGGTTTGTTTTTTTGAGACAGAGTTTTATTCTATCACCAAGGCTGGAGTGCAATGACACAATCATAGCTTATTGCAGCCTTGACCTCCCAAGCTTCAAGCAATCCTCCCACCTCAGCCTCTGAAAGTAGCCCGGACTACAGGCATGTGCCAAACACCTGGCTAATTTTTAAATTTTTTGTATAGACGGGCTCTCCCTCTGTTGCCCAGGCTTATCTCAAACCCCTAGGCTCAAGCTATCCTCTGGCCTCCGCCTCCCAAAGTGCAAGGATTACAGGTGTGAACCATAAAGCCTAGCCAGATGTCATCTCCCTCCTTCCCTCCCTCCCTCCCTCCCTCCTTCCCTCCTTCCTTCCTTCCTTCCTTCGAGTTTCACTCTTGTTGCTCGGGCTGGAGTGCAATGCTGCAATCTCACCTTACTATAACCTCTGCCTTCTGAGTTCAAGTGATTCTCCTGCCTCAGCCTCCCGAGTAGTTGGGATTACAAGCATGTACCACCATGCCTGGCTAATTTTTGTATTTTCAGTAGAGACAGGGTTTCTCCATGTTGGTCAGTCTGGTCTTGAACTCCCAACCTCAGGTGATCCGCCTGCCTCTGCCTCCCAAAGTGCTGAGATTACAGGTATGAGCCACCGTGCCCGATGATGTCATGTTTTAAATAATTGTGGACGAGGCAGGAGGATTGCTTGAAGTCAGGAGTTCAAGACCAGCCTGGGCAACATAGTGAGCGCACATCTCTACAAAAAAGTTTTAAAAATTCGCTGGGCATGGTGGCACACACTGTGATCTCAGCTGCTTAGGAGGTTGAGGCTGTAGGATTGCTTGAGCCCAGGAGTTCAAGGCTGCAGTGAACTATGTACCATTGCACTCCAGCCTAGGCAACACAGTGAGACACTACCTCTAAAAAGATAAAACATGTAAAAATACCAGCCTGGCCAACATGGCAAAACCCCGTCTCTAATAAAGATACAAAAATTAGCTGGGCACGCTGGTGCATGCCTGTAATCTCAGCTACTTGGGAGGCTGAGGCAAGAGAATTGCTTCAACCTGGGAGGCGGAAGTTGAGGTGAGCCAAGATTGCACCACTGCATTCCAGCCTGGATGACAGAGTGAGACCATGTCTCAAAAAAAAAAAAAAAAAAAGTAAAAATAAATAAATTATTATGACCATTATGGAGTTAGAAATATTAAGGAAAACAAGGTTGTTAAAAAAAAAACACACATAGGTTTTTTTTTTTTTTTTTTTTTTTTAGATGGAGTCTCACTGTGTCGCTCAGGCTGGAGTGCAATGGTACAATCTCAGCACACTGCAACCTCTGCCTCCTAGGTTTAAGCGATTCTCCTGCCTCAAGCCTCTCAAGTAGCTGGGACTACAGGTGCCCACCACCATGGCTTGGCTAATTGTTTTTTTGTATTTTTGGTAGAGACAGAGTTTTGCCATTTTGGCCGGGCTGGTCTCGAACTCCTGACCTCAGGTGATCTGCCCACCTCAGCCTCCCAAAGTGCTGGGATTACAGACATGAGCCACTGTGCCCGGCCAAAACCCTAGGATTTTTAAAAGATGAAAAGCAGCATAAACAATCACTTCTAATTTTAAAATCCTGTCATGTCTTTTCAAAGATTAAATCTTCTTTATTATTTTTAATTTTTTTCTTTTAAAATATAGTATCTCTTGTATTGTTGCTATGTCATCGCCTTTGTTTATCTAGTACCATCTGCTTCTGCTATATCTATTGGCAAGCTGTTCTTGCTGCAAAAGGAACTTCGCAGATTTAGTTGTAAAAAATGCCCAACCATTTCATATGTCACACACTCGTCAATGAAAAGGGAAAACCAGGTCTCAATAACTAGAAAACCACTGTGGTAAACTCTTAGATCATATTCTTTTTTTTTTTTTTTTTTATTTTTTATTTTTTCTCAAAATGAAGAAAGAATCTGGAAGAAGCCATCATGTGAATACAAACTATTGACAATTCTCTCCATTAATTTGTAGTAGTTGTTGTTGTTGTTGTTGTTTTGAGTCAAAGGTTTTGCTCTTGTTGCCCAGGCTGGACTGCAATGGCATGATCTTGGCTCACTGCAACCTCTGCCTCCTGGCTTGAAACGATTCTCCTGCCTCAACCTCCTGAATAGCTGTGATTACAGATGCCTGCCACCACCCCCAGCTAATTTTTTATATTTTTAGTAGAGACAAGGTTTCACCATGTTGGCCAGGCTGGTCTCAAACTCCTGACCTTCAGGTGATTCACCCACCTTGGTCTCCCAAAGTGCTGGGATTACAGGCATGAGCCACCATACCCGGCCTCTCCATTAATTTGTATATCTGCCACCTGGGGACCCACTGTAAAATAACTAGTACTGTTCTTTTATGGATAGTACTGTACTATTTTCACACCTGATTTCATTAATTCCAGTTAACGTATACCAACCTTTGTGCTCAAGATCTAGAATGCTAAACTCTTCACTTTGGAAAACAGTTTAATCTTCATGTAGTGAAAACCACTAATTTTACAGGTGAAAAAGTGTGGGAATGACTGAGCGATTTGCCCAGTGCTCATATGGCTAAAGATCAAGCTTGCCCACCTTATGACTTCCATTTTTTGCTTTTAGTGAGTAAAGCAGCAGGGATTAAAAATGTATGTTCTAGAGCCAGACTAGCTGGGTTCCAAGCCCAACTCTTAATATTTAATAGATATGTGACCTGAGGCATATTAAACTCTTTAAGTCTTAGCTTCTTTATTTGCAAAATGAGGATATTCCTTATTTATAAAATTATGACAAATAAGTTAATATACATATTTTAAATGACTTACATTGGCTAAGTATTAACTATCATGTTTTGTTCATTATTCTACCTTCAGGACCTAAAACAGTACCTGCACAATGACTGTTTGCTAAATGAATAATTGAATGGATAGAGGGTTAGCTGCCTCCCTATGCCATTGTTGACTAGTTGACTCAAAAAAAATTTTTGTAATATATATTTTTGTGGAAGGATGGTTCTCACTGTCAGACATCAATAGGTTAGTTTGAGTTGCAGAAGGTAAGTGAACCCTGTAGGTAGGATTACTTTTAAGATTTTTGATCTACATTAATATGTTATGGAGAAATAATATGGCTGAACATTTCCCAAATTTAGTGAAGGATAGATTCAACACAATGAATGAAAACCAAGCAAGATAGTAAGACTTCGTTTAGGCACATTGTAGTCATCAGTTGGACTGGTGAAAACTAAAGATTAAGAAAAAAACTTGGTTGGGCTTGGTGGCTCATACCTATAATCCTAGCACCTTCGGAGGCCGAGGCAGGAGGGGATTGCTTGAGCCCAGGAGTTCAAGACCAGCCTCAGCAAAAAAGTGAGACCTTATCTCTACAAAAAATTAACTGGGCATAGTGGTATGCACTTGTGGTCCCAGCTACTTGGGGCCCTGAGGTGGGAGGATCACTTGAGCCCTGGAGGTTGAGGCTATAGTGAGCCATGATTGCGACACTGCACTCCAGCCTGGGTGACAGAGCAAGACACTGTTTCAAAAACAAAAACAAAAACAAACAACACAACAAAAAACTCCTTTTGGAGGGCAGTGGCCAAGTCTGTAAATGCCACTCCAGGAATGGGAGCTGTTATATTCCTTCCTCTTCCACTTTCCACTGCAACCAATAAAGATGGTTTGTAACATTAAAAAAAAGAAGGAAGAAAGGAAGGGAGGAAGCAGGAGAGGGAGGGAAAGAAAAGAAAAAGAAAAAACTGAAAGTTCTCAGAGAAAAATACATTACATACAAGGGATACATTACATACATGGGAGCAATGGTTGACCGCTTCTCATTAGGAACAGGAAAGCTAGGAGGTACATGAACAACATCTTAAAGTACTGAAGGAAAAAACAAAATCTGTCAACCTAGAACTCTGTATCTGGTGAAACTATCCTTCACAAATGAAGACAATAAAATCACAATGCAATACCACTACACACCCACTAAAGTAGCTAAAATTTAAAAAAGACTAACAATACCATCTCTTGGCAAGCAATTAGGAGTCTTATACAGCTGGTGAGAATGTAAAATGGTACAATCTTTCAGGAAAACAGTTTAGCAGTTTCTAAAAAAGTTAAACATACATCTACCATATGACCATCCATTCCACTTTCAAGTGTTTACCCAAGAGAAATGAAAGCATATATCCAAACAAAGAATTGGGCCAAAATGTTCATAGCAGCTTCATTTGTAATCACAAACATGGAAACGACCCAAATGTCCATCAACAGGTAAATGGAAAACAAATGGTGGTATATCCACATACTAGAAAACTACTTAGCAATAAAGACGAATGAACTATTGATACATCCAAAAACATGAATGACTTTCAAAATAATTGTGCTAGGCAGGACATGGTGGCTCCTGCCTGTAAATTCCAGCACTTCAGAAGCCCAAGGTGGGATGATTGCTTGAGGCCAGGCATTTGAGACCAGCCTGGACAATATAGCAAGACCCTCATCTCTATTTAAAAATTTTTAAAAAATGGTTGGGCATGGCGACTCATGCCTGTAATCCCAGCACTTTGGGAGGCTGAGGTGGGCAGATCACCTGAGGTCAGGAGTTCAAGACCAGCCTGGACAACATGGTGAAACCCTATCTCTACTAAAAATACAAAAATTAGCCAGGTGTGGTGGCTGGCGCCTGTAGTCCCAGCTACTCGGGAGGCTGAGGCAGGAGAATCTCTTGAACCTGGGAGACAGAGGTTGTAGTGAGCTGAGATTGCACCATTGCACTCCAGCCTAGCAACAGAGCAAGACGTTTCAAAAAAAAAAAAAAAAAAAGAAGGCCGGGCGCGGTGGCTCAAGCCTGTAATCCCAGCACTTTGGGAGGCCGAGACGGGCGGATCACGAGGTCAGGAGATCGAGACCATCCTGGCTAACACAGTGAAACCCCGTCTCTACTAAAAAAATACAAAAAAACTAGCCGGGCGAGGTGGCAGCGCCTGTAGTCCCGGCTCCTCGGGAGGCTGAGGCAGGAGAATGGTGGGAACCCAGGAGACGGAGCTTGCAGTGAGCTGAGATCTGGCCACTGCACTCCAGCCCGGGTGACAGAGCGAGACTCCGTCTCAAAAAAAAAAAAAAAAAAAAAAAAAAAACAAACAAACAAAAAAGAAGGTCCCCTGTTATTTTCCATTATAACTTCTTATTTGTTCCTTCTAAACACTTACCACAACATGTAATTATCTTATTCATTTGACTATTATTTCAGCTTTGTCTCCTCTACTAGAATTGAAATTCCAAAGCAAGGATCTTTCCTTACTTTTTGTTTAACCATGGTATTCAGTGTGTGGTGCATAGTAGATGTTCAGTAGACATCTGTTGAATTAATGAATGAATAGAGAGGGAATCTGGGAGTGCAGTCTGCTTCTTCTCAAATATATTTATTTCACTGACATTGTTTTCAGTTTTAACTATGAAAACCTGCCCTTGGGTATTAAAAATCATTCTATAGTTCATATGTTTTCCAGCTGTCTTCCTAATGTGCCTTGGTCTTTTTCTAGTTTGGACTTGCACCAGCTTGTTTTCTTGCTTGTTTTTTTTTTTTTTTTTTGTAGTCCAGGCTGGAGTGCAGTGGTGCAATCTCGGCTCACTGCAACTTCCGCCTCCCGGGTTCAAGCAATTCTCCTGCCTCAACCTCCTGAGTAGCTGGGATTACAGGCGCGTGCCACCACGCCTGGCTAAATTTTGTATTTTTGGTAGAGATGGGGTTTCATCGTGTTAGGCTAGTCTCGAACTCCTGACCTCAAATGATCTACCCGCCTCGGCCTCCCAAAGTGCTGGGATTACAGGTGTGAGCCACCCCACCCGGCTGGCTTGCTCTCCCTCTCTCTCTCTTCTCTTTTCTTTCTTTCAAAGAAACGGTCTCATTCTGTCGCTTAGGCTATAGCGCATTAGCGTGATCATAGCTCACTATAACCTCTGACTCCTGGGCTTGAGGGATTCGCCTGCCTTAGCCTCCTAAGTAGCTGGGATTACAGGCCCACACCACCACACCTAGCTACTTGCTTGATTTTTTTTTTTTTTTTCTTTCTAACATCTTTTACTTCTTGACCTGTCGAAACATCCAAAAATTAGTAATATTATAATCTGTGTCACAATCTTAACAGTTAAGAAAAAACATAAAATGAAGGCCTAGAAAAATCTTTGTTACTCATCTAGAATTATTTGTATAATAATTATTGTTACTCATCTAGAATTATTGGTATAATAGTATTTTCCAATGGAGGACGACTATTGGATTTCAGGCATAAAACAATGCAGAAAAAAATCTCAAGGCATCACAGGGAGAGGGAGATAACTTCTGACTCTGGTTTCCCGTGTTTCAGGCCAGAAAGAGCAAGGGGAGAAAAATATCTGTCCATGGGAACAAGTAATCATGCTTTAAAGGACAGTTTCATTCAAACCCATTCATTTCCTTTTCATGCAAAATTTCAAAGATAAAGCAACATAAAATATGGGGCCAAAAAAAGGGAGAAGGTCTTCAAGGAGAATTTGTGCCCTTAAGTTTTTACTGGTACAACAGTCCTTCAGCCTGGAGGTACTCAGACGAATCATGAAAAAGAAAAAAAAACTTTATTTCAAGCAGGTTCAGTGATATATGTGTGTGCTACAGCAAAGGCTGGTTGTGGCAAAGTTTCATTTCAAACTGTATGATGTGGGCTGGGGAAGGTGGCTCACACCTGTAATCCCAGCACTTTGTGAGGCCAAGGTGGGCTGATTACCCTGAGGTCAAGAGAGACTGGCCTGGCCAACATGCCAAAACCCTGTTCTCTACTAACAATACAAAAATTAGCTAGGTGTGGTGGCACGCACCTGTAATCTCAGCTACTAGGGAGGCTGAGGCAGGAGAATCTCTTGAACCCGGGAGGCGGAGGTTGCGGATCATGCCACTGTAGTCCAGCCTGGGTGACAGAGCCAGACTCAAAAACAAAAGAAAATAAAACAAACCAAAAAACCAAAACTGCCTGATGCATAATTTTGACATTATGTGGGAACACTTAACTTCTGCCAAAATGTAGATTCAATCCAACATTATTAATTGTAGTCCCTAAGTTTTCATAACCAAAAAAAAGTGAATAACCTTACAGTTACCTACTAAGGTAACGAACTGTGAAATCAACTCCCCAACATTGCTTTGAAAATAAACCCCTTGGTTGTTATGAGAAACTCCAACTTCCAACTCCATCCGAATGTATTATTTCACCGGTATTCTTCAGTCATCATCTACTGTTGGCTTGATTGTCACTCCTCTTCTTATCTGATCCCAACCAATTAAACGCTAATTTTTTCAACTCTTCTGCTAAGGGCAATTTTTTCTCCTACCTCTGTGCACACTGGATTGGTCAAAACAATTTTACACAAATCAGCCTTGACAGCTCTAACTCTCCCTCCTGTCGACAGGGATCCTATGTTCACCATGAGCACTTCATTCTTAGACAGCTTTTGAACCTTTGTTGCTTTCCTGTCTCCTTCAGTGTGTACACCTAGAAGCCGTCTAAGCAGGAAATAGGAAATTTCCAGTTCTGTGAATATCTCAGGTAAAGCTCCAACTGCACCAAGTACTTGCCCCACCATTCTGTCAGCCTGACACAAAGTGGGGTCAATTTTTGTTCCAATTCCAATAAGACCGCCTGGAGCAGCATATTGCAGATCATTATGCTCTGCAAAAAGTGATACAATTTTGGAAAAGATTAGTTTACACATGAGTTTTCCTTCACTATCTTTGGAAACAATACCAGGTCTTACTTCTATCTCCTGGCCCACCTTTAATACTCCTTTTAGGATACTACCACCAGCTACACCTCCCTTAAGGTCATCAACTTCACAGCCAGGTTTGTTGACATCAAAAGATCTAACACCAACAACCCGGGGCTCTGAAGTAAAGTCTCTTGGGGATACTGGAATTTTGTTTACTATGTACTCACAAACAACTTCAATATTGTATTTCAGCTGAGCCGAAATTGGAATAATGGGAGCTCTCTCTGCTACTGTACCTTGGACAAATGCAAGGACCTATTTGTATTGTTCTTTAGCTGGACTTTCTTTTACCAAATCAATTTTTTTTTTTTTTTTTTTTTTCTGAGACGGAGTCTTGCTCTGTCACCCGGGCTGGAGTGCAGTGGCCGGATCTCAGCTCACTGCAAGCTCTGCCTCCCGGGTTCACGCCATTCTCCTACCTCAGCCTCCTGCGTGGCTGGGACTACAGGTGCCCGCCACCATGCCCCGCTAGCTTTTTGTAGTTTTTAGTAGAGATGGGGTTTCACCGTGTTAGCCAGGATGGTCTCGATCTCCTGACCTCGTGATCCGCCCGTCTCGGCCTCCCAAAGTGCTGGAATTACAGGCGTGAGCCACCGCGCCCGGCCAATTTTGTTTTGTAGAATCAAAATATGCTTCAGTTTCATGATCTCTATAGCAGCCAGGTGTTCAGACGTCTGAGGCTGAGGACAAGATTCATTACTAGCTATCAACAGAAGAGCTACATCCATCACTGCTGCACCATTCAGCATAGTAGCCATCAAAATATTGTGGCCAGGACAGTCAACAAAGGAAATATGTCTGACTGATTTGAAGTTCCCTTTTGTCCCTGCAATGTCTGTAGGAAACTCATCAGGTGTACTGCTCCCACAAGATCTACAACATTCTGGCCGAGGGCAACTTGGGTCATCAAGTTTATAAATCTTAGCATTGGTATATCCAAGCTTGATTGTAATATTTCTTTCTAGTTCATTTTTGAACCTGACGGTGTGAACTCCAGAAATAGCTTTGACGACTGTGGATTTCCTATGAGCTACATGACCCATTGTACCCATATTAATTGTGGCTTGTCTGCTGATAACTTCGTGCGAAAGTAGCGTCAACTTGGTAACATCCAACGTGGTGAGATCCTGACGCGAAAGATGTGGCTGCCCCAGAGTCACCCCAGCTTCTCCTCCCGCCATGTTGCCAGAAGAGCTACTTGCTTGATTTTTTAAAGTTTGCCTAGGAGTGAGGGTTTCACCCAGGCCCTGGTAGAGGCAGGGAACATCCTTAAGCATCATTGCCTTGCTGTCTACTTAGCAAATAAAGAATGACATTTTCATGTGGCCTAATCAGAAGAGTTGATCACACTTATAACTAGGACTGGCTTAAAGACAAGCAGGGGATGGTAAGGGCTGAAGGAGCTCATTGAGAACAGAGACATGCCTCTGTTTCTTTATCATCCAACCATCAATCCATCCCCTCTTTCAGTAATTATAGTGTACTGAGCTCAGACCCAGACAAGAACCATTCTACATGTTTTATACATATTAACTAATTTAATTCTCACAGTTACTATAAGGGTAAATACTGTTAATATCCCCAGTTTATAAATGAGAAAACATATGACCAGGCATGGTGGCTGACACCTGTAATCCCAGCACCCAGCACTTTGGGAGGCTAAGGTGGGTGGATCACCTAAGGTCAGGAGTTCGAGACTAGCCTGGCCAACATGGTGAAAACCCATCTCTATTAAAAATACACACACACAAAAAGGCCGGACGCGGTGGCTCACACCTGTAATCCCAGCCCTTGGGGAGGCCAAGGCGGATGGATCACGAGGTCAAGAGATTGAGACCATCCTGGCTAACATAGTGAAACCCCGTCTCTACTAAAAATACAAAAAAATTAGCCGGGCCTGGCGGCGGGCGCCTGTAGTTCCAGCTACTTGGGAGGCTGAAGCAGGAGAATGGCATGAACCCGGGAGGCGGAGCTTGCAGTGAGCCGAGATTGTGCCATTGCACTGCAGCCTGGGTGACAGAGCGAGACTCCACCTCAAAAAAAACCAACCAAACAAATAAAAAATAGCTGGGCCTGGTGGCGGGTGCCTGTAATCCCAGCTACTGGAGAGGCTGAGCAGGAGAATTGCTTGAACCCGGAGGCGGAGGTTGCAGTGAGCTGAGATTGCGCCATTGCACTCCAGCCTGGGAGACAACAGCGAGACTCCGTTTAAAAAAAAATAATAAAATAAAATAAATGAGAGACCTGATAAGCACCTATTAAGCATTATTGTTCAGTGGTCTTTGAAAATGATCAGATAATCGTTATTGAGTCAGATAATGCAGTTTACAAAAAAGCTATAATAGTGTTCATGCCTGTAATCCCAGCACTTTGGGAGGCCGAGGCAGGCAGATCACAAGGTCAGGAGTTGGAGAACAGCTTGGCCAATATGGTGAAACCCTGTCTCTACTGAAAATACAAAAATTAGCTGGGCGTGGTGATGGGTGCCTGTAGTCCCAGCTACTCAGGAGGCTGAGGCAGGAGAATTGCTTTAACCTGGGAGGCGGAGTTGCAGTGAGTCGAGATCAGGCCACTGCACTCCAGCCTGGGTGACAGAGCAAGACTCCGTCTCAAAAAAAAAAAAAAAGCTATGATAATTTCCAAATCATTTTTGAAAGGTAATGATGATAGAACAGTATTTAAGCAAAATTACGTATACTGTTTTAGGATTATGGAAAGTGTTGTTGCCATATAAATTATACATTTTAAGATGAAGTCAGTGCTAAACAGGAGAAATAAAGTGCTGTGGCTGCAGGAAGGACACTGGGGGAATGGAAAGAACACAGTATTGGGTTTGGAAAGACTTGGCACTGAATCAGGTCTCTGTTCCTCAGGAGTTCTGTGATCTTGGGCAAAGTGCATTAGCTTAAGTTTGTACAATTCTGAGTAAGAGTAATGAAGCCTCTGGAGGTCTTGTGAATTCCCCACATTGAGTCGTGCCCTTATCTGTGCTTTCCCATCACTGTCTGCAATGTCTTGCATATCATTTGCCACATGGAAAGTACCTTTATTTTTTATTCTATTTATTTATTTTTGAGACAGTGTCATACTGTGTCGCCCAGACTGGAGTGCACTGGTGTGATCTTGGCTCACTGCAACCTCTGCCTCCCAGGTTCAAGTGATTCTCCTGCCTCAGTCTCCAGATTAGCTGGGACTACAGATGCCTGCCACCACACCCAGCTAATTGTTGTATTTTTTAGTAGAGGCAGGGTTTCACCATGTTGGCCAGGCTGGTCTTGAACTCCCTACCTTAAATGATCCAACCACCTTGACCTCTCACAGTCCTGAGATTACAAGCATGAGCCCCCGTGCCTGGCCAGAAAGTACCTTTTTTAAAAATTAACTTTATTTGTTTGTTTGTTTATTTATTTATTTATTTGGGACAGGGTCTCCTCCTGTGGCCCAGGCTGGAGTGCAGTGGCACGATCTCGGCTCACTGCAAGCTCCGCCTCCCAGGTTCACGCCATTCTCCTGCCTCAGCCTCCTGAGTGGCTGGGACTACAGGCGCCCGCTACCACGCCCAGCTAATTTTTTGTATTTTTTTTAGTAGAGACGGGGTTTCACCGTGTTAGCCAGGATAGTCTCAATCGCCTGACCTCGTGATCCGCCCACCTCGGCCTCCTAAACTGCTGGAATTACAGGCATGAGCCACCGCGCCTGGCTAAAATCTTTTCTATTTTAATTTAATTTTATTTTTTTGAGACGGAGTGTTGCTCTGTCACCCAGGCTGGAGTGCAGTGGCGAGATCTTGGCTCACTGTCACCTCCACCTCCCGGGTTAAAGCGATTCTCCTGCCTCACCCTCTGGAGTAGCTAGAACTACAGGAGCGTACCCCCACGCCCGACTCATTTTTATTGTATTTTTGGTACAGACGGGGTTTCAACGTGATGGCCAGGCTGGTCTTGATTTTCTGACCTCATGATCTGCCCGCCTCGGCCTCCCAAAGTGCTGGGATTACAGGCGTGAGCCACTGCTCCTGACCTTTAATTCTTTTAGTTACATTTTCTAGGCAACTTGATTATCTTTGATTATGTTGTTTCAGCCTATTTAATTGTATGTTAGATTTCAGGGATGGATAATGGAAACAAACAAAAAGTCTTTGCACATTTAGCTTTTTTTTTTCTTTTTCTGGAAGCGGAGTCTCACTCTGTCACCTAGGCTGTAGTGCAATGGCAGGATCTCAGCTCACTGCAACCTCTGCCTCGCGGATTCAAGCGATTCTCATACCTCAGCCTGTTGAGTAGCTGGGATTGCAGGCACCCACCATCGTGCCCGGCTAATTTTTCTATTTATAGTAGAGACAGGGTTTCACCATGTTCGCCAGACTGGTCTTGAACTCCTGGCCTCAGGTGATCCACCCACCTTGGCCTCCCAAAGTGCTAGGATTACAGGTGTGAACCACCACGCCCAGCCATTAAGTATTCTTAAATTGTTTCTTGATTGGGCATGGTGGCTCACGCCTGGAATTACAACACTTTGGGAGGCCATAGCGAGAGGATTGCTTGAGCTCAGGAGTTCAATATCAGCCTGGGCAACATAGGGAGACCCTGTCTCTACAAAATATAAAAATAAATTAGCTGGGCGTGGTGTCACACCAGTGGTCCCAGCTACTTGGGAGGCTGAGGCAGGAGAATTGCTTAAGTCCTGGAGGTTGAGGCTGCAGTGAGCTATGATCGCACTGCACTCCAGCCTGGGTGACAGAGAGCTTGTCTCAAAAAATAAAATAAAATTATTTCTTGCAGTTACTAAGCATACATTTGAATTTCTGAGGTTAACAGTATGGGACTCCTTTTAGAAGTAAACAGATTACTGAATCAAAAAATAATTAACCAGGTCGGGCAACACGGCGAAACCCCATCTTTACAAAAAAAAAAAAAAAAATAGCTGGGCGTGGTGGGGAGTACTTGTGGTTCCAGCTACTTTGGAGGCTGAGATGGGAGGATCACTTGAGCTCTTGGGGCAGAGGTTGCAGTGAGCCATGATTGTGCCAGTGCACTCCAGTCTGGGTGACAGAGTGAGACCCTGTCTCAAAATAAAATAAAATTAAAATTAAATAACCAAAATATACAACTATTAATGTAGAAAATGTACAATATCAAGCTGAAAATAGCAAATGAGTTCAAGAGTAGGGAGTAACTACACTAGGACTGTTTGCGCAAAAAAGAAAAAAGAGGGTATAGTGTTGTGGTCATATCACTCAAAGAGTTTCCAAAGGACAGTATTAGAGATCGTAAAACAGTATGAAGTACAGTCGCTAATTTCTACTTTAGTCAATCTTTTGCCTTATTTTGTTTAAAAAAAAAAAAAAAAGGATGTCTTAAGGTAAAACTCTTAATAAAGTCACAGAGCTTTTATTTTATAATGCTCGATTAGAAGTTAAGGAGAGGCCAGGCATGGTGACTCTCAAGCCTGTAATCCTAGCACTTTAGGAGGCTGAGGCAAGCAGATCACTTGAGCCCAAGAGTTCGAGACCAGCATGGGCAACATAGTGAGATCCTGTCTGAAAAAAAACCCAAAAAATTTAAAAATAAAATCAAAGAAGTTAAGGGGGAAAGTTTTTAATCAGAATGCACAGCTGGTTGGTAGGAAATCCAGACAGCCTTGTAATACTGTCTAAAGCCCAGAGTATTGAAATGCAAATGTCTGCATTGAAACAACTGATCTCAACATAAGAGTGATTGCTTTGTTCTGGGTTATGGTTATTCCTATGTTGTCTTTTTTAGGATTTATAAGTGACCCTGTGTATTGTTTGAAGATTTGTGTGAGAGGCTGGGCATGGTGGCCGACACCTGTAATCCCAGCACTTTGGGAGGCCCAGGTGGGCAGATCATGAGGTCAGGAGTTCGAGACTAGCTTGGTCAACATGGTAAAACTATGTTTTAGTCTCTACTAAAAATACAAAATTTAGCCAGATGTGGTGGTGCACAACTGTAATCCCAGCTACTTGGGAGGCTGAGGCAGAAGAATCGCTTGAACCTGGGAGGTGGAGTTTGCAGTGAGTTGAGATTGTGCAGTTGCACACCAGCCTGGACAATAGAGTGAGACTCCATCTCGAGAAAAGAAAAGAAAGAAAAAAAAAGATTCATGTGAGAGCAAATGAAAACACTTGACACTTCACAAATCAAAACACTAGTTTTGGGCCAGGCACGGTGGCTCACGCCTGTAATCCCAGCACTTTGGGAGGCTGAGGTGGGCGGATCACGAGGTCAGGAGATCGAGACCAACCTGGCTAATACGGTGAAACCCTGTCTCTACTAAAATTACAAAAAAATTAGGCGGGCATGGTGGGGGGCACCTGTAGTCCCAGCTACTTGGGAGGCTGAGGCAGAAGAATGGCGTGAACCCGGGAGGCAGAGTTTGCAGTGAGTCGGGGATAGCGCCACTGCACTCCAGCCTGGGCTACACAGTGAGACTCTGTAGTCTCAAAAAAAAAAAAAACCAAAAAAACAAAAACACAGTAGTTTTATTACAGAAGGCTGCCTTAATGCTAGAAAGCTAGAAGACAATCAACAGGAATGATTGTCCCAAGACTGGAGAAGATAGAGCTGCAAGGAGAATAGGCAAATGTTTGCACCGTTCTCATAAATCCTGGGCTTCCTTTACACTAGACATTCCATAATTAGTTATATAAGTAGCTATTTTTAGAGTCAGGTCTGCCTATTACAGAGGCTTTTCTTTTCTTCTTGGACAGGGTCTTGCCATGTTGACTAGGCTGCTCTCAAACTCCTGGGCTCAAGCAGTACTCCTGCCTCAGCTTCCCAAGAAGGTGGGACGACAGGCATGCACCACCATACCTGGCTTTCTCCTTTCTTTTTTCTCCTCCTCCTTCTTCTTTCTTTTTCCTCGTCTTCTCTCATCTTCTTCGTCGTTTTTGTTTGTTTGTTTGAGACAGGGTCTCATTCTGTCACCCAGGTTGGAGTGTAGTGGTGTAATCTTGGCTCACTGCAACCTCTGTCTCCTGGGCTCAAGTGAGCCTCCCACCTCAGCCTCCCAAGTGGCCTAGACTACAGGTGCACACCACCACGCCTGGCTAATTTTTCTCTTCTTCTTCCTCTTCTTCTCCCTTCTCCTTCCTCCTTCCTCCTCCTCTTCTTTCTTCTTCTTCTTTTTTTTTGAGACAAGGTCTCTCTCTGTTGCCCAGGCGAGAGGGCAGTGGCATGATCATCGATCTGTGCAGCTTTGACCTCCTAGGCTCAAGAGATCCTCCCACCTCAGCCTCCTGAGAAGCTGGGACTACAGATGCATATCACTCAACCTGACTTACTTTCTTTTTCTTTCTTTCTTTTTTTTTGTAGAGATGGGGTCTTGCTGTGTTGCCCAGGCTGGTCTTGAACTCCTGGGCTCAAACAGTCCTCCTGCCTCAGCCTCCAGAGTCAATTTGCAGACATTCTTACATCTCCTTCTCCACCTCTACACCTCTTTTCAACAAAATCCCTATTGTTGCTTCATTAGGACTACATTAGGACTACAACAAAATCCCTATTCTTGGTGAAGTCAGGAGTCTTTTTTTTTTTTTCTCAAGATGGAGTTTTGCTCTTTTTGCTCAGGCTAGAGTGCAATGGTGTGATCTTGGCCCACTGCAGTCTCCGCCTCCCAGGTTCAAGCGATTCTCCTGCCTCAGCCTCCCAAGTAGGTGGGATTACAGGCGCAAGCCACCACACCAGGCTAATTTTTGTATCTTTAGTAGAGACGGGGTTTCATCATGTTGGCCAGTCTGGTCTCGAACTCCTGACCTCAGGTGATCCACCCGTCTTGGCCTCCAGAGTGCTGGGATTACAGGTGTGAGCCACCGTGCCCAGCCAGAAGTCTTTTAAAAAAAAAAAAAAAAAGAAAAAGAAAAATCAATCAATCAATGAAGGTCAGGCTCAATGGTTCACACCTGTAATCCCAGCACTTTGAGGGGGTCAAGGGAAAAGGCTTGTTTGAGCATAGGGCAATATAGTGATACATCACCCCTGCAAAAAAAAAAAAAAAAAAAAAATTAGCTGGGTGTGGTAGCACACTGTAGTCCCATCTACTTGGGAGGCTGAGGTGGGAGGATCACTTGCGCCTGGGATGTCAACACTGCAGTGAGCTGTGATTGCACCACTGCACTCCAGCCTGGGCAGCAGAGCAAGACATTGTCTCAAGAAAAAAAAAAAAATGAGTGCATTTCATGATATGTCAGTTGTACCTCAGTAAGTTTATTTTTTAAAGATGAAAGTGTCTCAAGTACTCATCCCTCTTCCCAAATCATTTTATTTCCTTTGGCAGGATACTGTTAAAATACCAAATTCTTGGCTGGGCGCAGTGGCTCACACCTGTAGTCCTAGCACTTTGGGAGGCCGAGGTGGGTGGATCATGGGGTCAGGAGTTCAAGATCAGTCTGGCCAACATGGTGAAACCCCATCTCTACTAAAAATACAAAAATTAGCCAGGCATGGTGGTAGATGCCTGTAATCCCAGCTGCTTGGGAGGCTGAAGCAGGAGAATTGCTTGAGCCTGGGAGGCGGAGGTTGCAGTGAGCCAAAATCGCGCCATTGCACTCCAGTCTGGGTGACTGAGCAAGACTCTGTCTCAAATAAATAAATAAATAAAATTCTTTTCTAGAAGTCCTTCAGGTCATTAAGTTACCATGTGTTTATATGTGCATAAAAGCATACTGTCCACACATATGCACAAAATTTAATTGAACTCACTGGGCCTCCAGTTATGTTTTAGTGACATATGATGACTATGTGTGGCCTGGTGCGGTGGCTCATGTCTGTAATCCTAGCACTTTGAAGGGCCAAAGAGGGTGGATTACTTGAGCTCGAGAGCTCGAAACCAGCCTGGGCAACATGGCAAAACCCTGTGCTCTACTAAAAATACCCCAAAAAATTAGCCGGATGTGGTGACACACACCTGTAGTACCAGCTACTCAGGAAGCTGAGGTGGGAGGATTGCTTGAGCCCAGGAGGCGGAAGTTGCAGTGAACCAAGATCATGCCACTGCACTCCAGCTTGGGTGACAGAGTGAGAGCCCCAACTTAAAAAAAAAAAAAGGCCGGGCGCGGTGGCTCAAGCCTGTAATCCCAGCACTTTGGGAGGCCGAGACGGGCGGATCACGAGGTCAGGAGATCGAGACCATCCTGGCTAACACGGTGAAACCCCGTCTCTACTAAAAAATACAAAAAATTAGCCTGGCGAGATGGCGGGCGCCTGTAGTCCCAGCTACTCGGGAGGCTGAGGCAGGAGAATGGCGTGAACCCAGGAGGCGGAGCTTGTAGTGAGCTGAGATCCGGCCACTGCACTCCAGCCTGGGCGACAGAGCGAGAGCGAGACTCTGTCTCAAAAAAAAAAAAAAAAAAAGGCAATATTATTTGAAATCACATTACCAGTTTTCGGCCCTGAAAGCTGAAACAGCCTCTTTTGAATCAAAAGTGATGGAAAAGAAATTCTTAGAATCCTGTAGAAAGAGGAAAATAGCATTCATAGCATTCATATTCCTCTCACCACCATTCCATTTCTCCTAGTTCCTGATGTATTGTGTGGTTCTTTTTTTTTTTTTTTTTTTGGTTTTGTTGTGTGTTTTTGTCCTGATACTGATTGTTTTGTGGTTTGTGGTTTGTGGTTGTGAAAATTGAGTTCGAGAATTGAAGAGAAATTGATTCTCAAGAGAGAATAAAAACAACCCTAAAGATTGAGCTTGAAGAGGTCAAATATTTTTTCTTCCTTCTGTACGATAAACAGTGCAGGGGCAGGTACATTCCTTGTAGAAAACATCAAACTTTTGAAATAACCCAAAGATAACTTTTTTTTTCTTTTTGAGACAAAGTCTTGCTCTGTCACCCAGGCTGGAGGGCAGTGGCATTATCTCAGCTCACTGCAACCTCTGCCTTATGGGTTCAAGTGATTATCCAGCCTGAGCCTCCCGAGTAGCTAATATTTTTCTATTTGCAGTAGAGGGGGGCAGTTCACCATGTTGGCCAGGCTGGTCTTGAATGCCTGACCTCAAGTGATCTGCCTGCCTCCCAAAGTGATGGGATTACAGGTGTGAGCTACCATGCCCAGCCTGGAGGGCTCCTGGGAGGTGGCAAGGTTTATCTCGATAAGATACATAACATAATGTCCATCATTTGAACCACTCACAAGTGTTTCAGTGGCTAAACTATATCCACAATGTTGTGTAATTATCACTATCTATACCTAAAATTTTTTTTATCATCCCTGACAAAAACTTTATACCCTAACAACTCTCCCTTAGACAAGGTGGCATGGAAATTAAAAATAAAACAAAACAGAACAAAACAAAAAAATCTCTCCCTTCCCACTCCCCATAGTCCCTGGTAGATGCTCCTCTACCAGATAGTTTTTAAATATTTGGTTTTTTTTTTTTTTTTTTTTTGAGACATGCTCGCTCTGTCACCCAGGCTGGAGTGCAGTGGCGCTATCCCGGCTCACGGCAACCTCCGCCTCCCAAGTTCAAGCGATTCTCGTGCCTCAGCCTCCTTAAGTAGCTGGGATTACAGGGGCACTCCACGACGTCTGGCTAATCTTGTATTTTTAGTAGAGATGGGGTTTCAGCATGTTGGCCAGGCTGGTCTCAAACTCCTCACGTCAAGTGCTCCACACGCCTTGTTCTCCCAGAGTGCTGGGATTACAGGCATGAGGAGCTACCGAGCCCAGCCCTTCTGCTCTTTATTAATATGTTTGTTTTTACAGAGGTCTTCATAGTTTATTTAGGCCCCCTGAATTTCACAAGTTGTGAACACTTCAACATTGCGTTAGAGTGTCAAGTCCTACTCATGTCTGAACAGTGAAAGTACTGATAAAAAAAAAAAAGATCTTATGCTAACAAGTTATTATTTTTTAAGATAGAACTGGCCGGGTGCGGTGGCTCACACCTGTAATCCCAGCACTTTGGGAGGCTGAGGTGGGCGGGTCACGAGATCAGGAAATCGAGACTCTCCTGGTTAACACGGTGAAACCCTGTCTCTACTAAAAATACAAAAAATGAGCCGGGCATGGTGGTGGGCGCCTGTAATCCCTGCTACTGGGGAGGCTGAGGCAGGAGAATGAAGTGAACCCGGGAGGCGGAGTTTGCGGTGAGCCAAGATTGCACCACTGCACTCCAGCCTGGGTGACAGAGTGAGACTCCATCTCAAAAAAAAAAAAAATTACAAACTGTAACTTAATTAACAGCCTTGTTAATTATTCTTTTCCAAAGCTCTTTTTGAAGTTACTCACCCTGCTGGTCACATGTGAGGCATTATCTCATTCTCTGTACCTCCCAAATCCATTCATAGTTTGTCCTTCTTAGTAACTTAACTTAGGCCTTCATCAGTGTTAAACTATTCCAGTCCATGAAAAGTAGTTTTGTAAGGACCTAATGAAATAGCTAGGGTTTTTATTATCTATTTACTTTTTTAAAGCTAAAACATTACTCAATTTGTGTGGCCATGTTGCAACTGTGAGAGTTTTGGCTAGTCAATATTAGCTCAGGGGTAACATTCATTAAAATTCAAACCAGTTGTTAACTTGAAAAAACAGCAGTGCAATAATATATCCACTTGGAATTTACTCCTTGTTCAGTGCTGTCCTGAGTTCCCAGGGGCTACAAAATAACCACACTGGTCGGGTTCGGTGGCTCACACCTGTAATCCTAGCACTTTGGGAGGCCAAGGTGGATGGATCACCTGAGGTCAGGAATTAGAGACCAGCCTGGCCAATATGGTGAAACCCCATCTCTACTAAAAATACAAAAAAATTAGCCGGACGTGGTGGCAGGCACCTGTAATCCTAGCTACTTGGGAGGCTGAGGTAGGAGAATCGCTTGAACCAGCAGGTGGAGGTTCCAGTGAGCCGAGATTGCACCATTGCACACCAGACAGGGTGAAAGGGCGAGACTCTGTTTCAAAAAAAAAAAAGAGCTACACTATCTTTGAGGAGCTTTCATTTCAGTGGGAAAGACAAGATAAATGTACATGAAACTATAATGCATTTATTAATTAAGTAGACAACTCCCATTTGCTGCAAGTCACTGTATTATAAATTATTTAGTCCTCACAACTATTCAATGAGATAGGTATTATAACCATTTCACAGATAAGAAAACAGAGGCTTTGAGAAATTAAGAAACTTGCTTAAGGTAGCAACCCACAAGTGACTGCCTGGCTCCAAAGCAAATTTTTTTTTTTTTTTTAATAAATTTTTTAAAAAAAGAGAGAGATGGGGTCTTGCTATATTGACCAGGCTTATCTTAAACTCCTGGCCTCAAGAGATTCTCCCATCTCAGCCTTCCAAAGTGCTGGAACTACAGGCATGAGCCACCATGCCTGGCCTCCAAAACAAATTCTTTTCCCCTCCACCACTCAGATTATCTAGTCCACTCTCCTCCATTTAAAAAATAAAGAGTTAGGCCGGGCGCAGTGGCTCAAGCCTGTAATCCCAGCACTTTGGGAGGCCGAGACCATCCTGGCTAACACGGTGAAACCCCGTCTCCACTAAAAAATACAAAAAACTAGCCAGGCGAGGTGGTGGGCGCCTGTAGTCCCAGCTACTCGGGAGGCTGAGGCAGGAGAATGGCGTGAACCCGGGAGGCTGAGCTTGCCGTGAGCTGAGATCCGGCCAGGGCACTCCAGCTTGGGCGACAGAGCCAGAGTCCATCTCAATAAATAAATAAATAAATAAATAAATAAATAAATAAAGAGTTAGCATAGGGAAAACAACTTATTTTCTTCCTAATTTATAATAATAGCTGTTGTTAAAATCAGTGTAACAAGAATAATGCGCTTAGGCAAAAAGGTCATGCTGATGTAAGAAGCTCATACCAGCCCATTCATAAGAATATGTTTTGCATGGGGTAAATGCTATAAAGAAAAAACATTTAAACTAAAATTTAAAATATTTAATCTAAATTTAACTTAAATTTTTTAAATTTTGCATTTAAATCTAAAGTTATTTTAAAAGTAAAGCTACAGTGCTAGAATCTATCAAAGAAGGTAGATATAACTGTGATTTGGTGCCTATCATGTTTGCAGAGATCATTTAAGTCAGTCCCCAGAAGACCATGTCAGCCAGTCCTCCGAGGTTTGTTTCTGGAAGACTAGGAAGAAACCAGAATGTTTCCTACTTATATTTTCTTTTTTTTTTTTTTTTTTTGAGGCGGAGTCTCGCTCTGTCGCCCGGACTGGAGTGCAGTGGCCGGATCTCAGCTCACTGCAAGCTCTGCCTCCCGGGTTTACGCCATTCTCCTGCCTCAGCCTCCCAAGTAGCTGGGACTACAGGCGCCCACCACCTCGCCCGGCTAGTTTTTGTATTTTTAGTAGAGACGGGGTTTCACCGTGTTAGCCAGGATGGTCTCGATCTCCTGACCTCGTGATCCGCCCGTCTAGGCCTCCCAAAGTGCTGGGATTACAGGCTTGAGCCACCGCGCCCGGCTTCCTACTTATATTTTCAAAAGTGGTAGCTCATTTAAGTCAAGTTCCAGTTGGTCAGCACTGATAATGTCATCAATAGGTAAAGGCCAGGCTGCTACCAGGGTATTCAACATGTAGGCCTATGCCAAAATATGCCAGAATTCCTAGGACTTCGAATGGAAGGTGGAGAGAGCATTATCATCCCCTAAAGAGCTTTGTCCAGAGATTCAATGAGGTTAGGAAATGATAACATAGACACAAAAAAAGTAAGGGGGAATCTTGCCTAGCATGATCAGGAAAACAACCGATTAATCAAGATTATGGTAGGATGCTGTGATTGATGGTTACACATAACAAAGTCCTTAGGATTATTTCTAAACATAAATCTTATCCTGTGTGAGTATTTAATGGGAACTCTCTGAACTCTCTTTGCAATGTTTCTGTAAATCTAAATTATTCCAAAATAATTAGAGAAAATAGTTGAAGAAAAAATCTTATCACTTCCTTGATAGGATTAAGGAGTGGTGGAGTCTGGAGGGGGAGTTAGCGGTAAGCGGGAGTGTTGGAGGGATGCACCTCCCTTCCCAAGCAATGTATTTTGGAAGCTGCAAGAACATGAAATCCTAACAGTCTTTTACTGTTAGAATGGGAAGTAAAAGCACAGGGAAGTTACCCTAAGAAGCTAACTATCCTATATGTAAACTTAAATAATCAGTATTTGTGGCTGGGCATGGTGACTCACGCCTGTAATCGCAGCACTTTGGGAGGCTGAAGCAGGAGGATCACTGGAGGTCAGGAGTTCGAGACCAGCCTGCTCAATATGGTGAAACCCAGACTCCACTAAAAAACCACAAAAATTAGCTGGTCATGGTGACAGGTGCCTGAAGTCCCAGCTACTAGGGAGGCTGAGGGAGGAGAATCGCTTGAACTTGGGAGGCAGAGGTTGCAGTGAGCCAAGATTGCGCTACTGCATTGTAGCCTGAGTGACAGAGTAAGACTTGGTCTCAAAAGAAAAAAAAATTGTATTAAAAAGAAATAATAGGCTGGGCATGGTGACTGATACCTGTAATTCCAGCACTTTAGGAGGCTGAGGTGTCTGGATCACTTGAGGTCAGGAGTTTGAGACCAGCCCGGCCAACATGGTGAAATCCTGTCTCTACTAAAAATTCAAAAATTAGCCAGATGTGCTCGCTTGGATCCAGGAGGCAGAGGTTGAAGTGAGCCAAGATTGTGCCACTCACTACACTCCAGCCTGGGCAACAGAGGGAAACTCTGTCTCAAAATAATAATAATAATAATAATCATCATCATCATCATCATCAATATTTGTTCTCACATGGAAATCCATTTTAGTTTTAGTTCCAATTTTATTTACACTGTTAGTGCAATAACTCTTTTTCAAGTTCACCTGTTGTCTCACAGCTGCTGCTAAGAACTCTCAAAATCAGTCACTTCACTTTGATGGATCTCTGTTGGTAGCCTTGAACTTGAGGTCGTTAGGGGGAAGCAAGCGTTTCAGGGTTAGAAATGTAAATAATAACAGTAACAAGAGTTAGAGGCAGGCCGGGCGCAGTGGCTCACGCCTGTAATCCCAGCACTTTGGGAGGCCAAGGCGGGCGGATCACGAGGTCAGGAGATCGAGACCGTCCTGGCTAACACAGTGAAATCCCGTCTCTACTGAAAATACAAAAAATTAGCCAGGTGTGGTCACGGGCACCTGTAGTCCCAGCTACTCTGGAGGCTGAGTCAGGAGAATGGTGTGAATCTGGGAGGCAGAGCTTGCAGTGAGCCGAGATCGTGCCACTGCACTCCAGCCCGGGCAACAGAGCGAGACTCCGTCTCAAAAAGAAAAAAAAGAGTTAGAGGCAGGGCATGGTTGCTCATGCCTGTAATCCCAACACTTTGGGAGGCCGAGGCAGGTGGATCGCCCGAGATGGGGAGTTTAAGACCAGCCTGACCAACATGGAGAAACCCCATCTCTACTAAAAATACAAAATTAGCCGGGCATGGTGGCACATACCTGGAATCCCAGCTACTTGGGAGGCTGAGGCAGGGGAATAGCTTGAACCTAGGAGGTGGAGGTTTTGGTGAGCCGAGATCACACCATTGCACTTCAGCCTGAGCTACAAGAGCGAAACTCCATCTCAAAAAAAAAAAAGAAAGTTAGAAATTACAGATCTATTTTATTTTTAAATTTTGTTTTATTTTATTTATTTGAGACAGAGACTCACTCTGTCATCCAGGCTGGAGCGCAGTGGCATGATTTCGGCTCACTGTAATCCCGGCGTCCCTGGCTCAAGCACAGATCACATTTTAGAAGCAAGTAAATATGGCTGGGTGCAGTGGCTCAGGCCTGTAATCCCAGTACTTTGGGAGGCCGAGGTGGGCGGATCATGAGGTCAGGAGTTTGAGACCAGCCTGGCTAAAGTGGTGAAACCCCCTCTCTACTAAAGATATCAAAAATAAGCTGGGTGTGGTTGCAGGCGCCTATAATCCCAGTTACTCGGGAGGCTGAGGCAGGAGAATGGCTTGAACTCGGGAGGTGGAGGTTGCAGTGAGCCAAGATCGCGCCATTGCACTCCAGCCTGGGTGATAGAGGGGAGACTCCATCTCAAAAAAAAAAAAAAAAACAAGTCGATACAACACCTTAGTTGTTGCCTTCCATTATTACAGATGGCTCCTCTGAGAGACGAATGTACTTGGCCTTCCTACATAGCATGATGCTTTCAACACCTGATGCTATGAATACGTAAATGTTTTCCATCTTCTCCCTCCCCTTTCATTTTCCTTCTTATTTCTTCCCCTTTGGTTTCTCTTTTCTCTCTCTAGTATAAAAATGCTGGAAAGTGATACACTAAAATGTTGTCTCTGGTGAGTGCGACTGTGGATAGGTAATTTTCTTTACCTTCTCCACTTTCTACTTTCACCTTTGCCAATGTTAAGTCAGTCAACAAACTTTAAAAAAAAACAAACATGTAGCTGGGCATGGTGGCTCATGCCTGTAATCCCAGCACTTTGTGAGGCCAAGGCGGGTGGATCACTTGAGGTCAGGAGTTCGAGACCAGCCTGACTAACATGGTGAAATCCTGTCTCTACTAAAAATACAAAAATCAACTGGGTGTGGTGGTGGGCACCTGTAATCCCAGATACTCAGGAGGCTGAGGTAGGAGAATTGCTTGAACCCAGGAGGCGGAGGTTGCAGTAAGCCAAGATTGCGCCACTGTACTCCAGCCTGGGCAACAGGGCGAGACTCCATCTGAAAAAACAACAAAAAAGCCACATGTGTATGAGAAGGGAGAACCCTGTGGAAGGAACCACTGGCTACCTTAAAAAGAGGGAAAGTAGGGAGACTAGTGATATGTTTGTGTTTCTTCACCACTTACGTGTAGCTTTTGAAAATAGTAAGGAAAAATTAAAACTTTCTCTAGTTTTTTTTTTTTTTGCTCCATTTTCCTCCTTTTCTTGCTGATCCTATCTTCTCACCCTCCCCAACTGAGAATTCTTTATTAGCAAAGCAGCTGGCTGACACTTGCTGGAATGAAAGAGCCAGTGTCCAGTCTTGCTATTTAAGTTTAAGTCACACTGCATTATGTATAGCCTCTTTCTCCTGGAGGATTGAGATACCTCTTTATAATTCCACTGCTATTTTTAACATCCTCACAGAGCAAAGAGCATGCTAGTCCCTTCATCTTTGAGCTGGTCACTAGTTTTCTGAATCTCCATTTTCCCAGGGCAGATAATACAGAGCAGGAGAGATCTTCACAGTTAGAATGCGGTCTTGGGTCATTACCTCTTTCCATACTCTTAAATAATCCAGACCTCTTAGTCATTAAAAGGCCGTAGGGAAATCAGGAGAACACATGTATATTGTTTTGTATTGGGTGAATGATCTTATAATCATTTATAACTTCAGCAGCATCACACCACTTTGCTCTCTAATCCTGAGTGAAGACTGCCCCAGACAATGAATAGCTCAGTACATCCGGCAAAGGCAAAAGATATTCCAGCAGGCACTCCAGGCTCTCAGTCCTCGGGCCATATGGCCTTGATAACTTCCCCGATTACTCTGGAAACTGTTGATTTTTCAGTCTGCACTTGAAACAGAGCTATAATTGTCCACTGAGCACAGAGGAAGAAGGTAAGTCAGCCCCTGGAGAAGGTACCCTGAGCACTGCCCTGTTGCCATGGCTGTGCCCAGGGCACTCGGCTTGCAGACAGAGAATTATACCCAAGAAAAGGAGGCCCAGGCAAGCTGCCTCGCCTGTGCCCTGCTCGGGCAAGAAGGAAACGAATTTTAATTCCAGATGCAGCACTCACGTTTAGCTATGGGGATTATTTTAGCTATCTCCAGTTTTCCAGGCTGGGTTTGTGTTCGAAGTGTGAAGACATCAACCATCCCTCCCACCTCCACATCTTTTTTTTTGAGACAGGGTCTTGCTGTGTGGCCAGGCTTGTGTGCAGTGGGGAGATCATGGCTCACTGCAGCCTGGACCTCTCGGGTTCAAGGGATCCTCCCAGCTCAAATTCCTGGAGTAGAAGGGATCACAGGCATGCACCACTACACCTGGTTGTGTGTGTATATGTGTGTGTGTACCATGCCTGGCTGTGTGTGCGTGCGTGTGTGTGTGTGTAAAGATGGGAGTGTCACTATGTTGCCCAGGCTGGTCTGGAACTCCTGGGCTCAAGTGATTCTCCCCCTCAGCCTCCCAAAGTGTTGGGATTACAGGTATGAGCCACTGTGCCCAGCTTAAATATTTTAAATAGTCCTAAAGGCAGAAATCCCTGGACTCTTCAGAAAAATGGGAAAATAGTTTAAGGCAATTCTCACCACCACAAATGGCTATAGCAGTACATTCACATTTATAGTTGTCAGGGCATTTATAGTTGGTTAGGGACTCGTCCTTTATAAAACTACTTCAACCAATCTTGCTCTCATCTTTCTTTTGATTTTGGGTTACTTTTTAACATTAGAGACTAAATGTAGGCTAATGGGTGAGACTTCAGGGAGAAATACAGAAAATGGGAAGTTTTAATCAGGGTTGTAAAGCTGAAAGGAATATGTTAACTTGAATTGCCCAGTATCAATATACATAGATAAACCAAAAGCAAAAAGATTTAGAACCTCTCTATTTGCTACATTTATGCATAAGAAAGCCTAGCTAAAATCAGATTCTGTAATCAACAGTAATCTATATGCTTTTCTCAATTAAAATAATTTAAACACTCCAGTGGGTGTTGTGATGAATGACTACTGATGTCATTCAACCACATTAATTCACCCAATATGCCCCAAGGAGTAGCTTAGCTTTAGTGATCCAGAAACATAAAAGACAGGTCGGTCAGGTCCTTCACCTTCTGGACGGCAGGTGGGGGTGGACTGATGGCACTGGAGGGGACAAGTGTGGACAGAAAGTGATACGTATTTCAGTATGGTATTAACAGGCTCCCACATTCTTCCAACCTTGAAATATGAGGTTTCTGGGCAGCTCAGAAAAGGCATGTCTTACAGGGTTGGGGGTGTTTAGGACTGAGCTTAGTTATTGTCTTGCTTTGCTCAGGACAGTTGCAGAGTTGGGGAAGGGAGGGGGAGGAGCCCCATCCTCCAGGAGGGGGAGCAGCAGGTGGGGTCTACTAGAGAATAGCTCACCCACACTGAAGACAGAGGCTGATTTTCTTTTCTTTTTTTTTTTTTTTTTTGAGACGGAGTCTCACTCTGTCGCCCAGGCTGGAGTGCAGTGGCCGGATCTCAGCTCACTGCAAGCTCCGCCTCCCGGGTTTACGCCATTCTCTCGCCTCAGCCTCCGAAGTAGCTGGGACTACAGGCGCCCGCCACCTCGCCCGGCTAGTTTTTTGTATTTTTTTAGTAGAGACGGGGTTTCACCGTGTTAGCCAGGATGGTCTCGATCTCCTGACCTCGTGATCCGCCCGTCTCGGCCTCCCAAAGTTCTGGGATTACAGGCTTGAGCCACCGCGCCCGGCCGAGGCTGATTTTCCCTCATGATTTTTCTTTCTTCACTAATTTGACCTCTGCTGTTACAGAGGTCAAATTTTGTTCTTTCTCCATCCTCATTCCCCACCTTGCCCCTTTCTTTGTTCTCACTAAACAAAAATGACAAAGAGCCTTGGACTCTAAACTGAGGTAGGTTGCAGGTGGTGGGCTTGGTTAGCTAAGATTCTAGAGTCTAGGGCTTCACTTGGTCCTGTTGTTTCTCTCTAATCATAGAGAAATTTCCATACTTGTACATTTTCCTTCCTTCCTTCCCCCTTCCCCCCACCCTCCAGACAGCATCTTGTGCTGTCGCCCAGGCTGGGTGCAGTGGGACGATCTTAGCTCACTGCAACCTCCCATTCCAGAGCTCAAGTAATCCTCCCACCTACGCTTCCTGAGTAGCTGGGATTACAGGGGTGTGCCACCACATCCGGCTAGTTTTTGTAGAAATAGGGGGTTCTCTCCATGTTGCCCAGGCTGGTTTTGGACTCCTGAGCTCAAGAGATTCTCCCGCTTTGGCCTCCGAAATTGCTGGGATTAAAGGAGTGAGTTACACTGCCCGGCCTCGCTCCTTTCTTTTCTAAGTGAATGTGTGTGTGTTTGTGTGTTTATTTTATTTTATTTTTTATTTTTGAGATGATGTCTCCTTCTGTCACCCAGGCTGGAGTGCAGTGGCGCGACCTCGGCTCACTGCAGCCTCGCCTCCCAGGTTCAAGCGATTCTCCCGCCTCAGCCTCCCCAGTAGCTGGGATAACAGGCGCCTGCCACCACACCCGGCTATCTAAGTGCTTTTCAAAACGGCTACCTAACCCTTTTGCCTCGTTTGGTTACAAACTTCACTTAGAAGCCAGTTCTTCCCATTATTGGCTCTTGGCATTAACGAAATGAACAGGCCGGGCGCCGTGGCTCACGTCTGTAATCCCAGCACTTTGGGAGGCTGAGGCAGGCGGATCATCTGAGGTCAGGAGTTCAAGACCAGCCTGGCCAACACGGTGAAACCTCGTCTTTACTAAAAATTAGCCGGGTATGATGGTGGGCGCCTGTGGTCTCAGCTACTCGGGAGGCTGAGGCAGGAGAATCGCTTGAACCTGGGCGGCGGAGGTTGCAGTGAGCCGAGGTCACACCACTGTACTCCAGCCTTGGCGACAGAGCGATACTATGACACATCCAAAAAAAAAAAAAAAAAAAGAAAGCAAGAAAACCCTAAATGAGCAGAAATACGTGTTTTATTGATATGGGATCTGTGACATCATCCTTAAAAAAAACCCAGGAAGAGCCCACAAGTACCTATGAAATAGCTTTGAAGCATTTTTTAAAAAGACATTACCTGGCGGAAGGTCTAAAAAAACTCCGAGGTAACTGGTGATATTTTCTATTTTAAATACTAGGGAATTAAGGCGCAGAGGTGACTAGGGTTTACACAGCAGAAAGCTGCAGCACCTAGAGTCAATGCAGGTGGTTATTAGCCCTGGACTATTTCTGCCATTATCAGGGTTTTCAACACGTGTGACAAAAATCCATCTGTTTGTTTCTCTTTTTGAGTTACTTAACCTTTGAATATTCAAACTTTTGCCCTCTTTTGCTTTATGTTTTCATGCCATCTTATCCTCAAAGAAGGGGAAATGCTTATCTTCTCTTGTTAGCCTTTGTATCTGAGAACACGAATAAAGTGTTTAGGGACAATTGCTTTGACTTTCCCAAGAAAACTCAGTGGCTATTTTGGGTGGCATTATGCTTTGCTAGCAGATAGAAATAGAGAAAATCCAGCATCTCAAGGTGAAATGAGAGTAAACAGTTTCCAGAGGTTTCTTCCTCTCTCCTTCCTTAATAATTGCAAATTGCCACTGCTTATAACCATAATAGAAACTAGACATGTCTCTCGGCCTTCCTCGATGAAAAAAATAAAAAAGAAAAGAAACTAGACATGTCATAGAAATGTCACTTATGAAAAAGAAAAAAAAATTCAAAGGAATCTCACTTCTACTTTCTTTTTTTTTTTTTTTTTTTTTTTTTTTTTTTTTGAGACGGAGTCTCGCTCTGTCGCCCAGGCTAGAGTGCAGTGGCCGGATCTCAGCTCACCGCAAGCTCCGCCTCCCGGGTTTACACCATTCTCCTGCCTCAGCCTCCCGAGTAGCTGGGACTATAGGCGCCCGCCACCTCGCCCGGCTAGTTTTTTGTATTTTTTAGTAGAGACGGGGTTTCACCATGTTAGCCAGGATGGTCTCGATCTCCTGACCTCATGATCCGCCCGTCTCGGCCTCCCAAAGTGCTGGGATTACAGGCTTGAGCCACCGCGCCCGGCCGTCACTTCTACTTTCAACATCCCTTACCAAATCCAGTTTCTAGGACACAAATCATTCGGCAACCCTCTTTCCAATTTCTAATCCTATTTTAATCATTGAAATGGGCAGAGTCAGATTTTATGTATGACAACTAATCCCCTATGCAAAGTTAAAACTAATTTTAGAGTAAACAAAAAGTTAACTTCAAAGAGCTAGGGGCTGGGCACAGTGGCTCACGCCTGTAATACCAGCACCTTGGAAGCCGAGGCAGGCAGATCACTTGAGGTCAAGAGTTCGAGACCAGTGGCCAACATGGGAAAACCCTGTCTCAAGTAAAAATACAAAAATTAGCCGGGCGTGGTGGCAGGTGCCTGTAATCCCAGCTATTCAGGAGGCTGAGGCAGGAGAACTGCTTGGACCCGGGGTCCGCAGATTGCAGTGAGCCAAGATTCGGCTATTGCACTTCAGCCTGGTTGACAGAGTGAGACTGTGTCACAAACAAACAAACAAACAAAAACACATACAAAGAGCTAGGAATTAAAATCTCAGGAAACACTCTAATCCTATCACTCTATCACTGTAGCTTTCTCGATACCTGTCTGATAACTAAATGTCAGTGCTAATAGCTCAAGCTCTCTCTCTAAAGTTTAGAATTTCCTTCTTTTTGTTTGTTTGTTTGAGACAGAGTCTCACTCTGTTGCCCAGGCTAGAGTGCAGTGGCACAATCTTGGCTCACTGCAACCACCATCTCCTGGGTTCAATCGATTCTTCTGCCTCAGCCTCCAGAGTAGCTGGGACTACAGGCACGTGCCACCACGCCCAGCTAATTTTTGTACTTTTAGTAGAAACAGAGTTTCGCCATGTTGGCCAAGCTGGTCTCGAACTCCTGACCTCATGATCTGCCTGCCTCGGCCTCCCAAAGTGCTAGGATTACAGGCATAAGCCACTGTGCCCGGCCAAGTTTAGAATTTTCTAAGTCACCAAAAGGCTTTGACATTTTAACCATTCGCCCAGACGTTTGACGGAGGCCCCTTTGCAATTGGGAAACTACTTAGAAAATAATAATGTTCACTTGCCACTGGAAATTTTCTTTTTTTTTTCTTTCTTTCTTTTTTTCTTTTTTTGAGACAGAATCTCGCCCTGTCGCCCAGGCTGGAGTGCAATGGCGCGATCTTGGCTCACTGCAACCTCCGCCTCCTGGGTTCAAGTGATTCTCCTGCCTTAGCCTCCTGAGTAGCTGGGATTACAGGTGCACGCCTCCATGCTCAGCTAATTTTCATATTTTTAGTAGAGAAGGGGTTTCACCATGTTGGCCAGGCTGGTCTCGAACTCCTGACCTCATGATCCACCTGCCTCGGCCTCCCAAAGTGCTGGGATTACAGGTGTGAGCCACCATGCTCAGCAACCACTGGAAATTTTCAAAGGGATTAGTTGAATTTATCCAGCAGTTCATGAATACCTAGTATCACCAGGAACCAATTTGGGTCTACGTGGGTACATTCAGGGGTTACTACCCACTAACCTTATCAGAAGGTGAGTAGGGAATGGATAAGCAAGGAATTCATCCTATTTCTGTCATTGGCCTAGTGACTATTCTCCAAAGAGAATGAATGGAATCTCATTCCCATTTAAAAAAAATTTTTTTTTTAATCCTTTAAGGGGGTGCATAATGTAAGAAATGACTTGGATTTCTGCTCCTGGATGTTATAGTTTTGGAGATTTAGGCTCTAATCTCTAAAGTTTGTATCTGCGATTGTGCAATCATTAGGTATTATTTTATTTGTCTATGAAGTATGACTACAGTTGTATCATAAAACATAATTATTAATAGTAAATCTCAGTTGATTTACTATTAAGTAAATCTTTTTTTTTTTTTTTTTGAGACGGAGTCTCGCTGTGTCGCCCAGGCTGGAGTGCAGTGGCCGGATCTCAGCTCACGGCAAGCTCCGCTTCCCGGGTTCACGCCATTCTCCTGCCTCAGCCTCCCGAGTAGCTGGGACTACAGGCGCCCGCCACCTCGCCCAGCTAGTTTTTTGTATTTTTTAGTAGAGATGGGGTTTCACCGTGTTAGCCAGGATGGTCTCGATCTCCTGACCTCGTGATCCGCCTGTCTCGGCCTCCCAAAGTGCTGGGATTACAGGCTTGAGCCACCGCGCCCGGCCAATTAAGTAAATCTTAAGAGGTGTGGGCCACCGCGCCCGGCCCAGTGTTTGATTCTTAATGAATATTCTTAGATACATTTTTGTCGAGTAAACAAATAAAAGTTCCAGTGAATGATCTTTTTGGAAATTAAGTCGATTCCTAAATTACAATGGAGAAATTTAAACAAAAGCCATCTCATGGCTCCTATTGTAAAAAGTGACATGCTGGGCACGGTTGCTCACACCTGTAATCCCAGAACTTTGGGAGGCTAAGCTGGATGGATCATGAGGTCAGGAGATTGAGACCACTGCTTGAACCCAGGAGGCAGAGGTTGCAGTGAACCAAGATTGTGCCACTGCACTCCAGCCTGGCAACAGAGCGAGACTCTCTCTCAAACAAGCAAACAAAAAAAGGGGACAACATAGGCTGCGTGTGGTAACTCACATCTGTAATGGGCCTTTGGGAGGCCCAGGCAGGAGAGTCACTTGAGCCCAGAAATTTGAGGCCAGCCTGGGCAACACAGTGAGACTCCGTCTCTATTTATGCACAGAAAAAAAAAAAAAGGGACAACATGGACATATTAGGCAAATATTATTCAAGTAATTGTTAGCCAATAACTTAATAATATATGGTATGAGGAACTGTGTGCATGAAATGGACTACAGAAAACAGTAATAATTCTAAGGTCAGTTTTTATGGAGGAGACAGAACTGAACTGAGCCCTAATTGCTTAGTTTGTAAAAAGCAAAGGAGATAAGCAAAAATATTCCAGTGAAGGGGATATGTCACAGTAGGCTGGGAACAGTGAGAAATCTGCTTGACTAACCTGAAAGTGGGAAGGCTCAGAATACAATGGGAAAGGGTGTGTCAGATACTAGAGGCCTTGAAGATCACACAGAGGTGTTTAAACTTCATCCAGTGGGAAACAGGGAGCCACAAGGGGTTTTAATGGGGTGACTAAATTAACGAAAATAATGTATAAGAAAGTTAGCTGGAAATGCCAATAATATTAACTTCCTTCTATTGAACACCTGACGTGTGCCAGGCACTAGGCCAACAGCCCTAAGCTAAGAATTTTTGTTCCCATGTAACGGTTTAGTTAAATGAGAATCCAAGAGGTGACTTACTTGAGCCATAGAGTTAGTAAATGGCTGAGTTAAGACCCACACTTGGGTCCCTATGTCACAGGCATGTAAACCAGAGCAACTCCATCTTGAGCAGGGGCTAGGTAAAATAAGACTAAGACCATCTGGGTGGCATTCCCAGACAGTCTAAGTCACAGGATGAGATATGGGGTCAGCACAAGATACAGGTCATAAATACCTTGCTGATAAAACAGGTTATTCTTTTTTTTTTTTTTTTTTTTTGAGACGGAGTCTCGCTCTGTCGCCCAGGCTGGAGCACAGTGGCCGGATCTCAGCTCACTGCAAGCTCCGCACCCCGGGTTTACGCCATTCTCCTGCCTCATCCTCCCAAGTAGCTGGGACTGCAGGCACCCGCCACCTCGCCCGGCTAGTTTTTTTTTGTATTTTTTTAGTGGAGATGGGGGTTTCACCGTGTTAGCCAGGATGGTCTCGATCTCCTGACCTCGTGATCCGCCCGTCTCGGCCTCCCAAAGTGCTGGGATTACAGGCTTGAGCCACCGCGCCCGGCCTAAAACAGGTTATTCTAAAGAAGCTGGCAGTGAGGGTGCAGTGAGCCGAAATTGTGCCACTGCACTTCAGCCTGGGTGACAGAGCAAGATTCCATCCCCTAAAAAAAAAAAATTGTTAAAATACTGTGCTATTTTGACTGAAGAGTTAGAGAAGGACGAGCCTAGCAACTAGGACATTGGGTAACTTAAGACTAGGAGACAGAGGCGGAAAGGACAGGGTCCACAGACATTTAAAGAATGTCTGCCATTTGAGTGTGCACAGGCAGCTACACATTCCTGCCCTAGGCCTCTGGGATTCCTGCATATTTAGTGTAGGAAGCCATATGGAAGTTAAAATACAAATCTGTATTCCTTATTATTAAAGTGTGCTTTGCCATGGCATTTTGAACCAATGATAATCAAATGAGCCAATATTCAACTTCCCACCTCCCCAAAATTGGCCTGAAGGACTGCTTGGAGGGAAGTTTTAAGAGATTGTAGCTCAAATATTTTGCTAATGCAGTTTTGAAAATGCTAGAATAGATGTGAGTAAGATGATATAGCCTGCATCTTCTGTCAAAGGTGCCATTTGATGGTTTTCTAATTTTCTTTCTTTCTTTTCAGAGTCTCTGTCACCCAAGCTGGAGTACAGTGGTGCAATCTCAGGTAACTGCAACCTCTACCTCCTGGGCTCAAGTGATTCTCCCACCTCTCCCGAGTAGCTGGGACCACAGGTGCACACCACCACATCTGGTTAATTTTTTGTAGACATGGGGTTTTTACATGTTGCCTAGGCTGGTCTTGAACTCCTGAGCTCAAGGGATCCACCCACCTTGGCTTCCCAAAGTGCTGGGATTACAGGTGTGAGCCACCGTGCCAGCCTCTAATTTGCTTTTTAATCATTACTGAAATTCAAGGAAGAATTTACTGGCTCTCCAGTTTGTAACCACCTTGGAGTTTACATTCATAATCTCCTATTATATGTCACTAAACATCACAGTATTTCCATTTTCTGAGACTGTGGTTCCAAACTATATATTTAAGGAAGAATTTGAGTTTGCTCAACTAATAGATAATATGCTAGGCCCCAAGGATATATATATATAAACAAGACAGAACAAAAAGTTCTGAATTCCAGAAAGTTGATAGTCTAAAGAGAAGATAGATATAAAAGATGGTAAACAGCAAAACATTTTGGGCCAGCAGAGGAAAAGAAACAAGTGACTCTGACTATAAATGCTGATAAAGATATATATGTATTATGTATTTCAAATATTTTTATTTTAAAATATTATATATACATAATATACATATACACATATATACCTATTGTGTATGTGTATATATGTATATGTGTATATCATGTATATATGTGTATATTGTATGTGTATGTATATGTATATATTGTCTCTATGTATCTATATGTGTATATTGTCTCTTTTTTTTTTTAAGAGACAGGTCTTGCTCTGTTATTTAGGCTGCAGTGTAGTAGCACAATCATATTGAGAGACAGGACTAGCTGGAATTTCCTAGGCTGACTAAGAATCCCTAAGCCTAGCTGGGAAGGGAAGGTGACCGCATCCACCTTTAAACATGGGGCTTGCAACTTAGCCTATACCTGACCAATCAGAGAGCTCACTAAATGCTAATTAGGCAAAAACAGGAGGTAAAGAAATAGCCAATCATCTGTTGCCTGAGAGCACAGTGGAAGGGACAAGAACCAGGATATAAACCCAGGCATTGAGCTGGCAAGGGCAATCCCCTTTGGGTCCCCCTCCCCTTATATGGGAGCTCTGTTTTCACTCTATTTCACTCTATGAAATCTTGCAACTGCACTCTTCTGGTTCGTGTTTTGTTATGGCTCAAGCTGAGCTTTCACTGGCCGCCCACCACTGCCATTTGCCCCAGTCGCAGACCCACTGCTGACTTCCATCCCTCCAGATCCGGCAGGGTGTCCGCTGTGCTCCTGATCCAGGGAGGCACCTATTGCCACTCCCAATCGGGCTAAAGGCTTGCCATTGTTCCTGCACGGCTAAGTGCCTGAGTTCGTCCCGATCCAGCTGAACACTAGTCACTGGGTTCCACGGTTCTCTTCCGTGACCCACTGCTTCTAATAGAGCTATAACACTCACTGCATGGCCCAAGATTCCATTCCTTGAAATCTGTGAGGCCAAGAACCCTGGGTCAGAGAACACGAGGCTTGCCACCATCTTGGAAGTGACCCACCGCCATTTTGGAAGCGGCCTGCCACCATCTTGGGAGCTCTGGGAGCCCCCCCTTCCCCGTAACAATAACTCACTCCAACCTTGAACTCCTTGACTCAAGCAGTCCTTTGCCTCAGCCTCCCTAGTAGCTGGGATTAAAGGAGTGCAACACCATGCCCAGCTTTTTTTTTTTTTTGAGACAGAATCTTACTCTGTCACCCAGACTAGAGTGCAGTGGTGCAACCTCCCCCTCTAGGGTCCAAGCAATTCTCCTGCCTCATCCTCTGGGATAGCTAGAGTTACGGGCATCCGTCCCCACACCGGGCTGATTTTTGTATTTTTAGTAGAGAGGAGGTTTCACCACGTTGGCCAGGCTGGTCTTGAACTCCTGGCCTCAAGAGATTCACCTTCCTTGGCCTCCCAAAGTGGTGGGATTACAGGCATGAGCCATCACGCCTGACCTGATTTGCTTTTCATAATTTGATTTTGAGTCCTGGCACAGTGGCTCATTTTTTGCAGAGACAGAATTTCTTCATGTTGTCCAGGCTGGTCTGGAACTCCTGGGCTCAAGTGATCTGCCTGCCTCAGCCTAGGCATAGTGGCGAGTGCCTATAGTCCCAGATACTTTGGAGGCTGAGGTGGGAGGATCACTTGAGCCTGGGAGGTTAAGGCTGCAGTGAGCTCTGCTTGTGCCACTGCAACCCAGCCTGGCTGACAGAAAGACTGTGTTTCAAAAAAAAAAAAAAAAAAAAAAAAAAAATTGATTTCCCTTTACTTTGAGGGAGCCAGGATAACACATCCTAGTTGGTGGCCCCACAGTTATTCCCGGGAGGTGGGGCTTCCTGGTGTGTTTTTGGTGTACTCTTGGTGTGTTCTCGGCTCACAGGGCATAGTCAGATTTTCCTTGTGCTCAGCCAGCTTGGTGACAAATGGAGGTTGTGTAAGGGAGCAGGGTACAAAGTACATGTGTTGTGCTTCAGTTTGCATCCACTTGGTCTGTTACACATATTATCTGGAAAATACTGTAGGATGGGTGGTGGGAGGGCAAACTGGGGAGAAGACTAAGTGAAACATGAAGGTGAAGCTGAGCAGAGGTAGGAAAGGGTATGGGACTAGCAGCCAAGGATTTAGGATTCAGACTGCCAAAGACTGTGAACTGAGGTAGAAAATGGATTCTTGGAGTGACTACGATTACAGCAGGCCAGCTGGGGCTGCCTGATTCCAGATTCCATGCAAGCCAGGATGAGGATGATCTGCTTGATGTCTTTACTCTGGAGCTACAGCAGGAGGCTTCAGCACTTTAAAATAGTGTTTGTCATACCTCAGAATACGCCCACGTTACCTGGAGGCCAGGTGAACTGAAAACACAGACTGTTGGGCCCAAAGTTTCTAATTTTGTAGGTTTGGGTAGGACTCAGTAATTTGCCTTTATTTATTTATTTTTGAGATGAAGTCTTGCTTTGTTGCCCAGGCTGGAGTGCGGTGGACTGCAATCTCTCTCTCTGGGTTCAAAGGATTCTCCTACCTCGCCTCCTGAGTCACTGGGATTATAGGTGCCCACCACCACACCTGGCTAATTTTTGTATTTTTAGTAGAGATGGGGTTTGGCCGTGTTGGCGAGGCTGGTTTCAAACTCCTGACCTCAAGTGATCCTCCCACCTTGGCCTCCCAAAGTGCTGGGATTACAGGCATGAGTCACTGTGCCCGGCAATAATTTGCATTTTAACAAGTTTAAAAGTAATGCATATTCTTTGAAACTACTGGTCCTTATAGCACACTTTAAGAACCATTGCTTGATGACTGGTTAAGAAACTCTGCCTTGGCCGGGCGTGGTGGCTCACGCCTGTAATCCCAGCCCTTTGGGAGGCTGAGGCAGGCAGATCATGAGGTCAGGAGGTCGAGACCATTCTGGCTAACACGGTGATACCTCGTGTCTACTAAAAACAAACAAACAAACAAATTAGCTGGGCATGGTGGCGGGCACCTGTAGTCCCAGCTACTCGGGAGGCTGAGGCAGGAGAATGGCATGAACCTGTGAGGCGGAGCTTGCAGTGAACTGAGATCGCACCACTGCACTCCAGCCTGGGTGACAGAGTGAGACTCTATCTCAAAAAAAAAAAAAAAAAAAAAAAAGGAAAAAGAAACTCTTTGTCTTAGAAATCAGACTTAGAAACCAAGTGGCTTGCTGGGTGGTCAAGAAGTGTGCCCCAGGGCCAGTTCTATACATTTCCAAGCTTCTTCCTTCCCCAAATCCTGCCAGCCTGCAAGTGTCATTTCAGAAATAGTTATTTCCCAGTCATTTTGCCCTTTTTACATATCTCCCAGTTAGTTTATGTGCATGTTGAGTATAACAGTTGAACAAGCATGTCTTTAAATATAATAATGTCTTTTTTTTTTCTTTTTTTTTTTCATGGAGTCTCGCTCTGTCGCCCAGGCTAGCTGGAGTGCAGTGGCACAATCTTGGCTCACTGCAACCTCTGCCTCCTGGGTTCAAGCAATTCTCCTGCCTCAGCCTCCCAAGTAGCTGGGATTTCATGTGTGTGCCACCATCCCCAGCTAATTTTTGTATTTTTAGTAGAGACAGGGTTTCACCATGTTGGCCAGGCTGGTCTCAAACTCCTGGCCTCAAGTGATCCGCCCACCTTGGCCTCCCAAAGTGCTGGGATTATAGGCGTGAGCCACCGTGCCTTGCCAGATACAATAATGTCTTTATAAATCAAGAATACCGCTAGATAGGCTGTAGGATAATTTCAAAGAATTCATACTTATAAAATGGAATATTAGACCACTCTCTTAGTAGGACTGCCTTTGGAAAGCACGTGGTCAAATCATCTGGGATCCAGCAATCTTGCTGGTGTCTCCTTAGTACATTACCTGCCCTTTATTCTGCCTCCCCAGCTGTTGCTGTTTTCCTCTCAGCTCACCTGAGTATGTGTATTGGCCTACAGTGTTCTCTGGAAAAACTTGTGGGAACAGAGCAGTTTGAGAACTGAAGAGCAGGATTTGGGCAAGGCATGATGAGGAAGCAGGCTTTCAACTGAGACAGTCGTTCATCATTGTAAAAATTACTACTGCTGCACTGAGCTTGCTCCAGACTCCAGCGGCACATAACTCCAGGGACTCAGAAGGGCCAAGAACCCTAGCGTGGAAGCCCAGCTGTGTTTGGCACACATAATCAGCATCTCCCTGTTTAACTTAAACGGATACTTGGTTAAGTGATTCCTCTTTGAGTTTGTATGCATTTTATTTAACTGTTTGGTTACAAATTCCCTGGCATATAAGCAAATGATTTTATTTTTTATTTATATATATATTTATTTATTTATTTTTGAGGTGGAGTCTTGCTGTGTTGCCCAGGCTGGAATGCAGTGGCACGATCTCGGCTCATTGCAACCTTTGTCTCCCAGGTTCAAAACGATTCTCATGTCTCAGCCTCCCGAGTAGCTGGGATCATAGGCATCCACCACCATGCCCGGCTAATTTTTGTATTTTTAGTCGAGACGGGTTTCACCATGTTGGCCAGGCCGGTCTGGAACTCCTGACCTCAAGTAATCCACCGGCCTTGGCCTCCCAAAGTGCTGGGTTTAAAGGCGTGAGCCACCGTGCCCATATTTTCTTGTGTATGTGTGCACTTGCACCTGTATGTGTATGTGTGTTTTCTACTTTAGTGTGCAGGGCCAATTATTCTGGGAGCCAGGCTGGTGTAGCATGTTCTCCTTCATCTTTAGATACAGGGGACCAAGAAGCTTAGTTCCATGTGGTATGTGTTTCCTTGGCTGGGACAGAAGGTGTCTGTGAGCCACTAGTATTAGGATTAGAAGGAAACAAGACGTGGCATTCAGACGTGACATATTAGGGATAGAAGGAAACAAGATGTGGTACCATTCAGAGGGCCTAGGGAGCTGGATCCTACACCTTGGCAAACTGTTTTGCAATTAGATGCTGTAAATGTTTTGGAGTGTCACCCTTGATGTATAAGCCTTATTTTTCACATTGTTTTTCTCCTTTTCCTTTTTTTTTCTTTGTGAAATGATCAGGAAGAAGACGTATAAGCCTTAAAGCTTAGTAAACCTTTGGGTTCTGTGCATTTGGCCATCATTCCAGTTCTCAGCATTGTGCAGGACAAGTACTTGAGGTCTGTTATTGAAAACCAGGAACCCGAGGCACAGAGCAAGTAAGTGGATAAAACAAATGCTGTAAGAACAAATAATTTTATTTAAAAATTTATGTTTTTCGTTTATTTTTAAGAAGAAGCATTAATGAGTAGGTAGTAGTTTCTGGGTATTAAAAACCATCAGAGATCTTTCTTTTTCCTTATAAAAGAAGTCATAACAGTGAACATTTATAGCACTCAGCTTACTAAGGGTTTGACATCCTATAATCCCAGCACTTTAGCAGGCTAAGAGGGGAGGACTGCTTGAGGCCAGGAGTTCAAGACCAGCCTGGGTAACATAGCAAGACCCTGTCTCTATTTAAAAAAATAATAAAAACAAAGGGTTTCACATGTATTTTAGAAATTAGACCTTCCAAAGTTGTGAGACTTGTAATAATGCTCATTTCAGAGACTAGAAAACTAAGCCTCATGAAGGCCATGTGATTTGTCCACCATTGCACCAGTGCTGAGTGGCAGATCTCTGGCCTGGAAGCCACATTCTTCTCACTACACCATGTTGCCATTTTTCACCAACTGGTGCACGATGCATATTCTCCAAGACAGAAGGGAAGGAGGCTCGATTAATTGTGGCTCAGCCTTTCCTCCTAGTTTTGGGGCGGTAAGACCTGTGCATTGTAAGTGAACCATAAGATCTGTTTGCCTCAGAGCAGGTTAGTTCACACCCTACTGCTGCTTTTAAGCAGTGCAGGATGAACGGAGCTTGGTAGCAATTTTCTCTCACTTGTATGGTGGCATCTCTTCAGCTCACTTTCTTTGTGCTGCTCCTCTTTGGTTTATGGCCGTGCAGTTGTCAGTGCTCCTGTCAGTCTTTCCAACCTTCCTTCTAAATTCCTGGCACCAGCAGCTGGCCTAGAACACACTGATCTTCGGCACCCTGACAGAAAAGGCTGCTATCGCAGTGGAAAGTGTAGCTTCCTGAGCTGCCTCTTGGCAAAGGGCTCTAGCTTGTCCAGATTTGGGTTAGCCCCAGGGTTTATCAGTTCCAGGAGAGGTGTTGAAGGGCTGTGACAAATGCCTGCCCTGGCAGATGGAGGAAGCTCTGGCTAGCTTGAGAGCGCAGTGTAATAACAGCTGCCCTGAGAAGGGACTTCCAGTCATTCTTGTGCTCTGAGATGACATCGGCAGCTGTGCTCACCCACCTGTTAGGTGAAGCCTTCACAATCACTAGCATCTGTAGGGATCTTTACTTCCAATTCATTGGCAGTTACCACTACGGTGCCACAGAAAGAATCAAAGAAGGATCCAAAAGAATTAGCCAAAATTCGACTGGGTATGGTGGCTTATGTCTATAATCTCAGCACTTTGGGAGGCTGAGGCGGGTAGATCACCTGAGGTCAAGAGTTCCAGACCAGCCTGGCCAACATGGTGAAAACCCATCTCTAGTAAGAATACAAAAATTAGCTGCATGTGGTGGTGTGAACCTGTAATCCCAGCTACTCGGGAGGCTGAGGCAGGAGAATTGCTTGAACCCAGGAGACAGAGGTTGCAGTGAGCCGAGATCGAGCCACTGCACTCCAGGCTGGGCCACAGAGCAAGACTCTGTCTCCAAAAAAAAATTAGTCAGAATTCTTTCTTGAGAGCCATCCTTGTCAAGAAACCTGGGTGTAGGAGGCTGTAGACTTGGATTCCAGGGTTAGCTCTGGTATTGGGATATTGTTTGATGCTACAGAAAACTGACTCAGTCTGGCTTAAATAAAAGGGAAATTTATTATTTTTCATAACTAGAAGTAGGTTGAGCTCTAGGCCTGATCTGATGAATGGCTCAGCAATGTCATTAAGGACCCAGGGTACTTTCTGTCTCCCTAATCCTCCTCAATGTTGGTGTCATCCCAACATCAGTGCTGCTGATTTTTCCTTATGGTTCTGAGATGATTCCTACTAAGGCTGCCAGTAGCAATCAGAGCTATAGGCTTCTCTTGTAACTACCAGCAGGCAGAAACCTCTCCTATTATGGACTATAAATCCTTTGTTTCAGTCTGATCAGCCCAACTTCAGCCTCCAGCCGACATCCCTGGATCAATAACTGTCACCATGGGAATGTTGTGCTAATGGGCTCAAAACTGCCCTGTCCAATATGGAAGCTACTAGTCATATGTGGCTATTGAGCATTTAAAATGTAGTCCGAATTAAGATATGTTGTAAGTGTAAAATACTCCAAACACTTCAGCTGGGCATGGTGGTTCATGCCCGTAATCCCAGCACTTTGGGAGGCGGAGGGGCGCTTGAGCCCAGGAGTTTGAGATTGGCCTGGCCAACATGGTGAAACCATGTCTCTACTAAAAACATAAAAATTAGCCAGGGGTGGTGGTATACATCTGTAGTCCCAGCTACTCAGGATGCTGAGGCAGGATAATCACTTGAACCCAGGAGACTGAAGTTGCAGTGAGCCAGGGGAGGTCACGCCACTGCACTCCAGCCTGGGCGACAGAGCGAGACTTGGACTCAAATTAAAAAAAAAAAAAAAACTCCAAAAACTTCATAACGTACACACATATAAAACATCTATTTAATGTTTTCTTCTTTTTTTTTTTTTTTTTTTTTTTTTGAGATGGAGTCTCGCTCTGTCACCCAAGCTGGAGAGCAGTGGCCAGATCTCAGCTCACTGCAAGCTCCGCCTCCCGGGTTCACGCCATTCTCCTGCCTCAGCCTCCCGAGTAGCTGGGACTACAGGCGCCCGCCACCTCGCCCGGCTAGTTTTTTGTATTTTTTAGTAGAGACGGGGTTTCACCGTGTTAGCCAGGATGGTCTCGATCTCCTGACCTTGTGATCCGCCCGCCTCGGCCTCCCAAAGTGCTGGGATTACAGGCTTGAGCCACCGCGCCCGGCCTATGTTTTCTTCTTTTTAAAAATTAGTTTTATTTTTATTTTTTACTTAGAAACAAGGTCTTGCTATGTTGCCTAGGCTGGTCTCCAACTCCTAAATTCAAGTGATCCTCCTGCCTTGGCCTCCCAAGTGCTGGGATTGTAGAAGTGAGCCACTGTACTCAGCTTATTTATTGTTTTTTATATTGATTACATGTTGAAGGCTGGGTGTGCTGGCTCACGCCTGTAATCCCAGCACTTTGGGAGGCCGAGATGGGCAGATCACTTGAGGACAGGAGTTCAAAATCAGCCTGGTCAACATGGTGAAACCCTGTCTCTACTAAAAATACAAAAATTAGCTGGGCGTGGTGGTTCATGTCTGTAATCCCAGCTACTCAGGAGGCAGGAGCATTGCTTGAACCTGTGAGACAGAGGCTGCAGTGAGCTGAGATCACACCACTGCACTCCAGCCTAGGTGACAAAGCAAGAACCTGTCTCAAAAAATGTATATAATAATAAATAAATAAAATTTAAAAATCAACAACAAAAACAACCATGTTGAAATAATATTTTGGATATACTGACTTAAATAAAATTTATGATTAAAATTAATTTAACCTTTTTTTTTGTTTGTTTGTTTGTTTTCTTTTTGTGGAGAATGGGGTCTTGCTATATTGCCCAGGCAGGTCACGAACCCTTGAGCTCAAACTACTCTCCCACCTCTGCCTCCCTGAGTGTTGATATTATAGGCATGACCCATTGTGTTTGGCTATTTTTAATTTTTTAATTTTATTTCATTTTTTTTTTTTTTGAGATGGAGTCTCACTCTGTTGCCCAGGCTGGAGTGCAGTGGCATGATCTCGGCTCACTGCACCCTTCCCCTCCTGGGTTCAAGTGATTCTCCTGCCTCAGCCTCCCCAGTAGCTAGGATTACAAGTGTGCACCATCATGCCTGGCTAATTTTTGTATTTTTAGTAGAGAGGGGGTTTCACCATGTTGGTCAGGCTGGTTTTGAACTTCTGACCTCAGGTAATCTGCCCACTTCGGCCTCCCAAAGTGCTGGGATTACAGGTGTGGGCCACCTCACCTGGCCTACTTTTTATTTTTTTGAGAGACAGAGTCTCGCTGTGTCGCCTAGGCTGGAGTGCAGTGGTGCGATCTTGGCTCACTGCAACCTCCACCTCCAGGGTTCAAGCGATTCTCATGCCTCAACCACCCAAGTAGCTGGGATTACAGGTGTGAGCTACCACACCCAGACTATTTTTAATTTTTTAATGTGGATACTAGAAAATTTTAAATTACAGGTTAGGTGTGGTGGCTGATGCCTATAGTCCCAGCACTTTTGGAGACCGAGGCAGATGGATCACTCTGAGGTCAGGAGTTTGAGACCAGCCTGGCCAACATGGCGAAACCCCATCTCTACTAAAAATACAAAAATTCTCTGGGCTTGGTGGCATGCGCCTGTAATCCCAGCTATTGGGGAGGCTGAGACAGGAGAATTGCTTGAACGTGAGAGGAGGAGGTTGCAGTATGAACCGAGATTGCACCACTGTACTTTAGCCTTGGTGACAGAGCGAGACTATCTCAAAATAAATAAATAAAATAGAATAAAATTACATTTGTAGGTTGATTTCTGTTCCTGTTTGATAGCACTGACTCAGACAAATCAGGATCTATTTCCAGAAGTGGAGAGGGATAGATTCCTGAACAAAATCATGGCTTTTGTTTTTTTGTTTTTTTTTTTAAGAAAGAGGAAGTATTTTCTTTTTGAAATAATCAATGCATTATATTTCTGTACAGATATTTAACAGAGAGGATGGATGGAGGGCAAACAATGAGAGGCTATACATTCACTGAGAACTATTTATGTGCAAATGTGCTGTGCTCAGTGTTGTGGGGAAAAGAAATTGCTGACCACGTAGGGGAGATAAGATATGTAGGCATGTGAGTGGTGAAGATAAAGCCTGTAGAATTTCAGACTTCAGAGATATTCTGTCTTGTGTGACAATGAATGCTAGCTTGATCTGGGCCTTGAAGGTAGATGGGGTTTCAATAAAAGAAGTCAGGTGGAGAGAGATGGTTTGCGAGGTATTCTAGGTGGAGAGAAAAGCACAGAGAAAATGCTGAGGCAGGAAAGCATAAACGGAATATTTTAGTTTAGCCGGAGCTGAGTGCTAGAGAGAAAGAAGACTGGGTCACACTGTTAAAGGCCTTACAGCACCAAGGTGAATCTTAGTAGCAGCTTTATTATGGGATGCCCGAAGGGAACATTTATTAGAGGCATAGGCAGCAGTAAAACACATCTTAATGTACTTTAGCAGAGGAGCTTAATTAAGCTAGGTTGCACCTCTCCTATTGCTCTTAGGAAGCATTCACAGGTCAGATCAGCATAATTTAGTGCTTAGGAGCATGGTTCTGATCCCACCTGTGCAATTTTATTAGTTTTGAGATTTTGGGCAATTTATTTAACCTCTCTTTGTCTCAGTTTCCTACCTGTAAAAATGGGAATGAAGGCCGGGTGAGGTGGCTCATGCCTGTAATCCCAGCACTTTGGAAGGCCGAGGCGGGCAGATCACTTGAGGTCAGGAATTCAAGGCCAGTCTGGCCAACATAGTGAAACCTCGTCTCTACTAAAAATACAAAAATTAGCCGACCGTGGTGGTGTGTGCCACTTGGGAGGCTGAGGCAGGAGAATTGCTTGAACCTGGGAGGCAGAGGTTGCAATGGGCCAAGATTGTGCCACTGCACTCCAGCCTGGGCAACAGAGCAAGACTCCGTCTCAAAAAAAAAAAAAAAGGAATGATAATAGTAGTACCTACTTCATAGAGTTTGAGATTTAACTGAATTAATATATATGTAAGAGTAAGACTACTCAGCGTCTGCACATACAGTACCTACTATAAGAGTTTGTTTGAAATAATTTGGTTGTTGCTATTGCTAACTACACATAGGCAGCTAGGAAGTCACAGTCAGGAAAAAACTCTTTGTTCCCCCAAATCTGTATCTATGTAAGTAATAACTCTATGTGTATAAAGATAATGCACAGAGAGAATCCTGTGGGAAGAAATACCACTGTTAGGTCAGTCTGGCTAGTTCTACATCCCCTGCGGCACTTGCTAACCCTGCTTTGCTGATGTCAACAGAAATTGTTGTGTGCGTTTACAGATAAATCTCCAAGTATTTCACAAAAGTGGAGTAAAATACACTAACTAGGTCTAAGCATTTTTAACAAAACGGTATTTTTCAAAGTGTAGTGCTGAATTAGGCTTTTTTTTTTTTCCTTTTTTTTTTGAGATGGAGTCTGGCTCTGTTGTCCAGGCTGGAGTGCAATGATGTGGTCTCGGCTCACTACAGCCTTCGCCTCCCGGGTGCAAGTGATTCTCCTACCTCAGCCTCCCCAGTAGCTGGGATTACAGGTGCCCGCCACCACACCTGGCTAATTTTTGAATTTTGAGTAGAGATGGGGTTTCACCATGTTGGTCAGGATGGTCTTGATCTCTTGACCTTGTGATCCACCCGCCTTGGCCTCCCAAAGTGTTGGGATTATAGGCGTGAACCACCGCACCTGGCCGGAAGGGAGATTTAGAGGGCAACTTGTCAATTTAGATGGTATCTTGGGCTGTGGGGCTGGCAGGAAGCTGTCCTGGACAGGGCACAGTGTGGCTGGGACAACAGGGAGGAGAGGCACTAGCCAGGGGGCATTTGCCAGAGGTGGTGCCTCCCTTCCCCAGCAGCGCATGTGCTCCAGATCTCGTGCCACTTGGCATGCAGAGCCTGGGTACAACCCGCAGAAACCACGTGGGCTGTGCCCCAGCCTGGGGGTGGGTGTGGACCTGGTCTCTCTAGGGACACTGGAGGGACCTCTGGGAGATATTTAGGGCCACAGCCTGGACATCTTCTATACCATGCACTGGCAAACACACAACAAAAACCAGGGTATTCAATATATTCTATTGATTTTTAAATGTTGGCTGCAGCTGCTACATTCCTCGAGAGTAACTGAGTCCCACACAAGAAACCCTAAGCTCAACAGATTCTCTATTAGATGATTGCATTTTTTCAGAAACAATCTCCTGACCACCAGGCCTCTGGCCAATTTCTTTTCCAAGTTTCTGTTCCTGCCAGAAAGGGCAAATTCATATCCTGTGAGGTCCAAACTGGCCTCTTGCAAGTACAGCAAAGCCTTTTACCCCTGGCCTGGAATGAAAGGCTTGCCATGTGGGGCCCCTGGGCTTTTTTTTTCCGATAGTTTTCTGGTGAGTTAAATAAACTTGCTCAGAGTCCTACTCAACCCCACCCCCATCCCCAGCCCGGGTGACTTGATCTGTGGTCTCCTGGCAATTGTTATTTGCTGCCCAAGTGACCCTGGCCTCTGGGAATGAGGCCCCGGACCTTTGCTTTTAGGTCCCAGAGCTCCTGTGAGTTTTACAAAGTTATCATAATTATATTTCAATCTTAAGAGTTAGTTCTGCATTTTAGGCTAAAAAGCAAGAAATGAGGGACAAGAAAGTCACTTGGCTAGTGTCCCTGCTGTCCCCAGCGGCCAGCAGCCTCTAGCGCGGCGGGTGTAGACCCGGGTTCTGAGGCCCCAGTGTGACTTTCCATTGTTCACGAGGCCCTCACCGGCTGCGCCGCCGGGCTGAGTCATTCTAAATTCCTTTCTTTGTGTTTTCTCTCTGCAATTGCGCAGAAATGGTTGCTCTACTAGTCATCTTCTTTCCTTAAACCAAAAAGAAAAAAAAAAATCTAGCCTTTGATAGTTCTTACTCACGAATCAGCTAAAATATGAGTCAAACACAAGTTTCCTGAGAGCTATAAATATTTGCTGTACCCCACCCTACTGGGAAACACCGACAGTCCATGTTTCGCCACTGAGTGGCTCAAATCTGGAGGATTTCTTTGGTGTCTGGGGTAGAACAATCCCTGCTGTGAGTGGTTTTTAGGGCAGTGAAACTGTAATGTATTCCAGGCTTCTGAAGACAGAGAGGGTGTGTGTGTGTGTGTGTTTATGCTTTAACAATCGGTTTTTAAAAAGTATTTTTTAAAATACAAAGTCTTTGTGGTGAAAGTTATGGACACTGACACTGGGATAACACAGTGGAGAAAGTAGTGAACTGAATGGCATCCTCTAGGAGTGTCAGTGTTTTGTTTTTTGGTGTTTTTATTGGCAAGTAAATATGGGTCATTTGGCATGGCCAGTGGGCTGACATGAATATCAACAAGGGCCACTTTGTAGGCCACAGAAGCCACCTTACCATCCAGTCTGAGGTGTCAAGTTTGAGGGTGGATTGGGGAGGGTCACTCCAGCCTGAAACCAAAGGGCCAGAGACCCTGGATTTGGGGTTCTAAAGTTGGGCAGAACAGTTTTGGGGCTGACCTTGAGTTTTTGTATTTGCTTTTTACAATGCATTCTTTTTCTGATTGTTATTATTATTTTTAACTACCCAAAGCAATCTATAGTCAATGCAATTGCTATCAAAATACCAATGATATTCTTCACAGAAATAGAAAAAAAATCCCTAAAATTAATATGGAACCATAAAGACCCCAGCTAGCCAAAGCTATACTGAGCAAAATGAACAAAGCTGGAGGTATTACACTATCTGACTCAAAATATACTACAAAGTGATAGTAACTGAAACTGCTTGATATTGGTATAAAAACAGACACAGACCAATGGAACAGAATGCAGAACCCAGAAATAAATTCATGTATTTACAGCCAACAATTTTTTATAAAGGCACCATGGACATACACTGGGGAAAGGACATCTCCTTCAATAAATGATGCTGGGAAAACTGGATATCCATATGCAGAAGAATGAAACTGGACCCCTCACTGACTCTGGACATGCCTATGAGTTAGCCCTATTCCTCACACGGCATCAGGAAAAGAAGAAAAAAAAAGTAAAAAGAAAAGCAACTAGATCTCTAGTTCTTACCATATACTAAAATCAACTAGTCTGGGTGTGGTGGCTTATGCCTGTAATCTCAGCACTTTGAGAGGCTGAGGCAGGTAGATCACTTGAGCCCAGGAGTTTGAGACCAGCCTGGCCGACATGGCAAAACCCCATCTCTATTAAAAATACAAAAGTTAGTGAGGTGTGGTGGCACGTGCCTGTAGTCCCAGCTAGTCAGGAGGCTGAGGTACGAGAATCACTTGAATCCGGGAGGTGGAGGTTGCAATGAGTCAAGATCACACCACTGCACTCCTGGGCAACAGAGTTGAGACCCTGTCTCAAAAAAAAAAAAGAATAAGACACCTGTATGTGAATGTTTTAGCAGCATTATTCACAACTGCCAAAAAATAGAAACATCAACTAATGAATAAACAAATAAATAATACATCCATTCAATGGAATATTATATGACAATAAAAAAGGAATAAAGTACAGATACATGCTACAGGAGGATGAACCTAGAAAACATGCTAAGAGAAGCCCATCACAACAGATCACATATTTCATAAGAAATGTCCAGGCCGGGTGTGGTGGCTCATGCCTGTAATCCCAGCACTTTGGGAGGCCGAGGTGGGCAGATCACATTGTCAGGAGATTGAGACCATTGAGACCATCCTGGCTAACATGGTGAAACCCCGTCTCTACTAACAATACAAAAAAAAAAAAAAAAAAATTAGCTGGGCGTGGTGGCGGGCGCCTGTAGTCCCAGCTACCTGGGAGGCTGAGGCAGGAGAATGGCCTGAACCCGGGGGGCGGAGCTTGCAGTGAGCTGAGATGGCGCCACTGCACTCCAGCCTGGGCAACAGAGCAAGACTCCATCTCAAAAAAAAAAAGTAATGTCCAGAATAGTCATATCTATAGACTTAGTGGTTGACTGGGACTGGGAAGTGAAAGGGAATGAAGAGTGACTGCGAATGGATATGAGGTTTCTTTACAGGGTGATGACATGTTCTGTAATTACACATTTAATAGTTGCACAACCCAGAATACACTAAAAAATCACTAAATTGTACATTTTTTTAAAGAAGAGATGGGGTCTTGCTATGTTTCCTAGGCTCAAGTGATCCTCCCTCCTCAGCCTCCTGAGTGGCTGAGCCCTACAGGCACACTCCATCATGCCCAGATGAATTGTACACTTTTATTTATTTGTTTATGAGATGGAGACTCACTGTGTTGCCCAGGCTGGAGTGCAGTGGTACAATCTCAGCTCACTGCAACCTCCACCTCCCAGGTTCAAGTGATTCTCCCTCAGCTTCCCGAGTAGCTGGGGTTACAGGCATGCGCCACCATGCCTGGCTAATCTTGTATTTTTAGTAGAGTCAGGGTTTCACCGTGTTGGTCAGGCTGGTCTAAAACTCCTGATCTCAGGTGATCTGCCTGCCTCAGCCTCCCAAAGTGCTGGGATTACAGGCGTGAGCCACTGCGCCTCAACATTTTTGAGATCTCTATATGATCCTGAATTATATTATTCCATAATAAACATCCACCAGATTTAACTTATATTTCCCTCATCATGGACACCTAGGTTGCCTCCAACTGTATCACAATAAACAGTGTGGAGTATATGCTTTCCTTTTTTTTGAGATGGAGTCTCTTTCTGCCACCAGGCTGGACTACAGTGACATGATCTCAGCTCACTGCAACCTCTGCCTCCCGCTTTTAAGTGATTCTCCTGCCTCAGCCTCCCCAGTAGCTGGGACTACAGGCGTGTGCCACCACGCCCAGCTAATTTTTGTATTTTTAGTAGAGACAGGGTTTCACCATGTTGGCCAGGCTAGCCTCAATCTCTTGACCTCGTGATCCGCCCGCCTCAGCCTCCCAAAGTGCTGGGATTACAGGCGTGAGCCACCGCGCCCGGCCTGTGGATATGCTTTCTTAGGGACTTCAGCAAATCACTCTGGGACATATACCCAGATGTGGGGCATATATACAGGGCCAAAGGACACATTTTTATTTAATTCAAATACAAACATTTTGCTTTCTGGAATGGGTTTGCCAGTTTATATCCCACACCCACTCCCTTTGTGGACAATAATTTTTGTCTTCCCATGTCCTTTGCCAACACTTAGCACCAGGTTTTATAATTTTTTTTATTTTTTTAGATGGAGTTTTGCTCCTGTTGCCCAGGCTGGAGTGCAATGGTGTGATATTGGCTCACTGCAACCTACACCCCCTGGGTTCAAGTGATTCACCTACCTCAGCTGCCTAGTAGCTGGGATTACAGGCGCCCGCCACCACACCTGGCTTATTTCTTTATTTATTTATTTTTAGTAGAGATGGGTTTTGCCATGTTGGCCAGGTTGAGTCTCGAGCCCCTGACCTCAGGTGATCGCCTGCCTCGGCCTCCCAAAGTGCTGGGATTACGGGTATGAGCTACCATGCCTGGCCATATTTTCTAATTTTTGCCAATCTGATGAGTCTAAAGTAATATTTCACTATAGTTTTAGTGTGCATTTCTTTTCTTCTTTCCTTTCCTTTTCTTTTTTCCTTTTTTTTTTTTTTTTTTTTTTCGAGAAGGAGTTTTGTTTTTGTAGCCCAGGCTGGAGTGCAGTGGCACCACCTTGGCTCACTGCAACCTCCACCTCCCGGGTTCAAGCAATTCTCCTCTCTCAGCCTCCCTAGTAGCTGGGATTACAGGCGCCCACCACTACGCCCAGCTACTTTTTGTATTTTTAGTAGAGAGAGGGTTTTACCATGTTGGCCAGACTGGGCTCGAACTCCTGACCTCAGGTGATCCACCTGCCTTGGCCTCCCAAAGTGCTGGGATTACAGGTGTGAGCCACTGTGTCCGGCCTTCTTTTTTTTTCTTTATACATTTTTTCATTCTTTTCTTTGTTTTATTTTATTGTTTTATAGAGGAGGGGGGTCTCACTATGTTGCCCAGGCTGGTCTTGAACTCCTAGAGTGATCCTTCTGTGTCAGCCTCCCAAAGTGCTAGGATTGCAGATGTTACAGATGTGAGCCACCACGCCCAGCCTGAAATATCTTCTTAGTGTTAAAAAAAAGAGAAGTGCATTATAACAGATATTGTAGGCTGGGCATGGTGGCTCATGCCTGTAATCCCAGCATTTCGGGAGGCCAAGGTGGGTGGATCATGAGGTCAGGAGTTGAAGACCAACCTGGCCAAGATGGTGAAACCCCGTCTCTACTAAAAATACAAAAAAATCAGCTAGGTGTGGTGGCGGGCACCTGTAATCCCAGATACTGGGGAGGCTAAGGCGGAGAATTGTTTGAACCCAGGAGGTGGAGGTTGCAGTCAGCTGAGATCGCGCCACTGCACTCCAGCCTGGGTGACACAGCGAAACTCTGTCTCAAAAAAAAAAAAAAAATTAGATACTATATGGGTGATTTATACAATATACAGACTTGAATTTCCTCTAACAGTATTCATTACGTCATACAAAACAGTTCTTCTTCTTCTTCTTTTTTTTTTTTCTGAGATGGAGTCTTGCTCTATTGCCCAGGCTGGAGTACAGTGGTGTGATCTCGGCTCACTGCAACCTCCGCCTCCCGGGTTCAAGTGATTCTCCTGCCCCAGCCTCCTGAGTAGCTAGGACTACGGGCTCACGCCACCATGCCCAGTGAATTTTTGTATTTTTAGTAGAGACGAGGTTTTACTGTGTTGGTCAGGCTGATCTCAAACTCCTGACCTTACACTTAAGGTCACGTTCGGCCTCCTTCTCCCACCTCGGCCTCCCAAAGTGCTGGGATTATAAGTGTGAGCCACCATGCCGAGCCCAAAACAGTTCTTAAGCATTAAAAAGACCAGACTCTTTATCCTTTCCGGATCACTTTCAATATCAACAAAACTTCTGCAGAAAGTTCAAGTTTCAGGCTGTAGAGTGAGGGCTGTAAAACGTGCTTAACACAAGGGGCTATTTGTGGTGCTCTAAAGCATGACCGGGACCACGATGCACACTTGATCGGAAAGGCGATAACACTGTTGGACATGTTAACATATTTCAGATGTTTCTGACAGTGAGAGTGCTTAAGAAAAAGATTTAATACAATATACATATATATTCCCACCCCTCTACCAAAGTCTAGATGATTAAGACTGAGAATGTGTGTGAGGGGAAACGGATAGTTTCAATAGTTTTTTAGCTCAGTTGTGCAACGGTGGCTTCTCACTCGCAAGCACAGGACTGGCAGTGATGTAACACTTGTAAGTTTCCGCCTCCCCCAACATCAAGATAAAGTGAAAGTAAACAGATACTTGGAAAATTACTAGTGTTCTTCCTCCTCCAGGCACATAAGAAAACGGGGCAGAAAATTCCTTACATTTCCTTTCCTTTCAGTATTGCTTATGCTCACAGCTTTCCATTGCAGAGCTCCTAGAAAGAATTTTCTATATTATCCTTTGAGAGTACAAACTTTTATAGTTGGCTTTTCTGCTTATGGTTGCTCTGAAAGGCAGAGGCATCTGAAAAGGCTTTGTGATCCGTCTTAATTTGCATGTCTATGAGAAAGATAATTTATTTTTTAACTGAAATTAGACATTTACCCCATGTCTCCTCTTCTGAGGCAGTAACATGCTTTTACTGAGAGGAACCAGGCCATTTCCTATTGTGTTCTTCCTGCCTTCATATTTAAATGTTACATCAGTCTTTTTCTGTTTGGGGGAATTTCTCTCTCTCTTTTCTTTTTTGTGAGACTGCGTCTGGCTCTGTCACCCAGGCTGGAGGACAGTGGTATGATCTTGGCTCACTGCAGCCTTGACCACTTGGGCTCAAGCTATCCTCCCACCTCAACCTCCTGAGTAGCCGAGACCACAGGCGCGCACCACCATGGCTGTTTTTTTTGTTTGTTTGTTTTGTTTTTGTGATAGCTTTGGTCCCAATATTTGGGGGAGTTTTATTTTGAACATCCAGAGAGGAGATAAGATAATCTACTCTGCAATGGAGTCTAAACTCAGATGCCTCTATTTCTGATTTCCTGAAAATGAAACAAAGGCTGAAGTAAGAAAGACCTTACCATGGCTAATACAAACTGCTGTCTTCAGCGTTTGTCTCATGTTCTTTCATAAACTGGATTCTCAAGGTCAGTTGGCACGCTTCTTTCCCATTGGATTTGCTTGCTGGGTGGATAATAATGCTTTTACATGAGAGGTTTTGAAGGCTGGAGCTTATAAAGAAAAACGTTTGATAAATAAAAATGTCAGCTCCAGGAGAAAAGGGACTTGGCTTATTATTATTATTTTTTTCCACTTCTGTGTCCTCGTGCAAAATGCAATGCCTAGTACAAAGTGGATGCTCAATAAATACTTGTAGAATAACTGGAGAAGTATTTTGCATATACAAAACTAAGCTACTCTCAAATACTTTCAGAACTATTTGCTAATAATTACCACTTATAATTTATTTTGATGTTAGCATATTTGTTCATTAAAAGCTTGAACTACTGTTGACCTGGAGCCTTATTGAAAAAAAAAATTAAAAAGCAGTTGACACATTTATTTAATTGTGGGGGCAGCAGAAAACAACATATGAAAAAAAACAATGTATGAGATCAAAAATTGCTATTTATTGGCCAGGTGCAGTGGCTCACACCTGTAATCCCAGCACTTTGGAAGGCCTATCTGGGTGGATCACCTGAGGTCAGGAGTTCGAGACCAGCCTGGCCAACATGGTAAACCTCGTCTCTACTAAAAATACAGAAATTAGCCGGGCATGGTGGCAGGCATCTGTAATCCCAGTTATTTGGGAGGCTGAGGCAGGAGAATCGCTTGAACCCAGGAGGTGGAGGTTGCAGTGAGCCAAGATCGTGCCACTGCACTCTAGTCTGGGCAACAAAAGCGAAACTCCATCTCAAAAAAAAAAAATGTATTTATGTATTATTATTTTTTGAGACAGGGTCTTGCTCTGTTGCCCAGGCTGGAGTGGCATGGTGGGAACATGGCTCACTGTGGCCTCGACCTCCTGGGCTCAAGTGATCATCCCACCTCAGCCTCCTGAGTAGCTGGGACCACAGGCCTGTGCCAGCACACCTGGCTAAGTTTTTAGAATATTTTTTGTAGAGATGACGCCTTGCCTTGTTGTACAATCTGGTATTGAATTCCTGGGCTCAAGCAATCCCCCTGCCCTTGGCCTCATAAAGTGTTGGGATTATAGGTGTGAGCCTTTGTGCCTGGTCAAAAATATCAGTTTATAGTCTATTTAACTAATGGATTGTTATTTAATAAGCATCCTAAGTGAACTAAGCACATGTTGTTATAAGTGAGACCATGCTGAGATGAATGGAATGGACCCTGCCTTCAAGATGCTTGTGATGAATCTATTACTGGGACAGACACAGACGTGTGTTCATAAGTATTATAAAGAAAGAGGGCTGGGCGCAGTGGCTCATGGGAGGCTGAGGCCAGTGGATTGCCTGAGCTCAGGGGTTTGAGGCCAGCTTGGGCAACAAGGTGCAACCCAGTCTCTACTAAAGATACAAAAATTAGCCAGATGTGGTGGTGTGGACCTGTAGTCTATTTGGAAGACTGAGGCAGGAGAATTGCTTGAACCTGGGAGGCAGAGGTTGCAGTGAGTGGAGATTGTGCCACTGCACTCCAGCCTGGGCAACAGAGCAAGACTCTGTCTTAAAAAAAAAAAAAAATGAGGAAGGGGATCAAGGGGTCAGAAGGAGCTCCAGGGAGGGAAAGGGCTGTGTCAGATGCATCTTTGTATCCTTGTTGCCTAGCAAAGAGTAGATACTTAGTATTCGCTGAATGAGTGAAGAAATTCTCTCTTCCACATAACTGAGCCTAAACCCTGGAGTTTAAAATAAAGGAAAACCCCAAAATAAATAAATAATGTGGCACTTTAGCAGGTGAAAGGAAGACACCACATCTAGATCAGGGAGGGTGGAAGAAATTAGGGGTCATGAAGGAGGTGGCAAGGTTGAAGAGAGAAGTTCCAGGCCCAAGGAAGGAAATTAATAAAGGTATGAAGAGGAAAGGGAAGATGGAGAGCAGGCATGGGGAGTGAAGCAGCCAGATCACTGCAACAAGGCATTGTTCTCACCATAAGATAAGGGTAGGGTAGGCTGAACTTAGGGGTGAGGAGGGCACAGCTGCTGGGTGGGAGAGTTTACTGGGCAGGCCCAGGGAAGCCATGTGGCTCACCATGGGGCTCACTATGGGGGAGCACCTAGATCAGTGAGATTAGTTGTATTGGGATGATGAACTCAACACTGGTGGGAAGCTGGGATGGAAGAGGGCAAGACTAAAGGCAGTGATACCACTTAACTTTTCTATTCTAGGTGGAAACAAAAGCCACTAGGCTCTTACTTAGGAGATGACAGAGGGTTTTGTTTTGTTTTGTTTTGTTTTTTTTGAGAAAGACTCTCCTGTCACTCAGGCTGGAGTGCAGTGAGATCTCAGCTCACTGCAGCCTCGACCTCCTGGGCTCAAGTGATTCTCCCAACTCAGCCTCCTGAATAGCTGGGGCTACAGGTATGCACCACCATTCCCGGCTAATTTTTTGTATTTTTTGTAGAGACCAGGTTTCACCATGTTGCCCAAGCTGGTCTCAAACTCCCGGGCTCAAGCCATCTACTCACCTTGACCTTCCAAAGTACTGGGATTACAGATGTGAGGCACTGTGCCTGGCCTGGTAGAAGGATTAAGAAAAAAAAAAAAATTCCAGGCCAGACATAGTGGCTCACACCTGTAATCTCAGCACTTTGAAAGGCTGAGGCAGGAGGATCACTTGAACCCAGGAGACTAGACTGGACAACATAGTGAGAGCCCATCTCTACAAAATACAAAAATTATCTGGGCATGGTGGTGCAGACCTGTAGTACCAGCTAGTCTGGAGGCTGAAGTGGGAGGATCCCTTGAGCCTGCGAGGTGGAGGCTGCAGCAAGCTGTGATCACGCCATGCCCTCTAGCCTGGGTGACAGAGTGATACTCTCTTTCAAAACAAACAAAAAATTCCAGAGACGTGAAAAAACTGAAATGGAAGGGGCAGGTGGGGTTTTTGTTGCTGTTGTTGTTGTTTTTGTTTTTGTTTTTTGACGGGGTCTCCTTCTGTCGCCCAGGCTGGAGTGCAGTGGTGTGATCCCGGCTCACTGCAACCTCCATCTCCCGGATGGAAGAGATTCTCCTGCCTCAGCCTCCTGAGTAGCTGGGAACTGCAGGTCTGCACCACCATGTCCAGCTAATTTTTTGTATTTTGTAGGACTAAAGGCATGCGCCACCATGCCTGGCTAATTTTTTTGTATTTTTAGTAGAGAAGGGGTTTCACCATGTTAGCCAGGCTGGTCTCGAACTTCTGACCTCTGGTGGTCTGTCTGCCTCAGCCTTCCAAGGTACTGGGATTACAGGCGTGAGCCACTGCGGTGGAACAAATGTGTTTTTTTCTTCTTTCTTTCTTTTTTTTTTTTTTTTTGAGACAGAGTCTCTGTCGCCCAGGCTGGAGTGCAGTGGCACGATCTCGGCTCACAGCAAGCTTCGCCTCCCAGGTTCACGCCATTCTCCTGCCTCAGCCTCCCGAGTAGGTGAGACTACAGGCACCTGTCACGATGCCTGGCTAATTTTTTTGTATTTTTAGTAGAGGCGGGGTTTCACCGTGTTAGTCAGGATGGTCTTGATTTCCTGACCTTGTGATCCACCCACCTCGGTCTCCCAAAGTGCTGGGATTACAGGCGTGAACCACCGCACCCGGCCCAAATGTGTTTTTTCCTAATGTCTCATTCAACAACAATAAACACAGAAGACTTCTGTGATTAAAAGGGTGTGGGTTTTTCCTCACACACCAATTAAGCAATCAATTCTGCAACAGACACCAGCTGGGTGTCTCCCAATGCAGTGCTGACACTGTCTACCTGGAGGTAGCATCAGATCCCGCAGGTTGAAGGCCCAGTCCCCAAGATTGCCCACCACTGCAGACCCCAGTCCCAAGTCTAGGTTTCTGGAACTTGTGACCTGCTGGCTTCAAGTTGAGGTTTTCACAACCACCTCTTTTGGTTCAATCAATTTGCTAGAGTGGTTCGAAGAACTCAGGGAAACATTTATGTTTATCATTTATTATAAAGGATATTACAAAGGACACAGATGAAGAGACGCATAGGACAATGTCTGGGGAAAGGGATGAGGAACTTCCAGGCCCTCTCTGGGCGTGTCACCCTTCAGGAACCTCCATGTGTTCAGCTATCAGGAGGCTTCCCAAACCCTGTCTTATTAGGCCTTTTATGGAGACTTCATTGGATAGTCATGATTAACAACCATGAAGAAATGTGATTGGACAGAAAGGGTGTGATCTAACACTAACAGACTCAGAGGGAAACCCAGCAAGGCCTGTCCAGATTCTTCTTGGCCTCTCTGTGCGGCATTCCTTCCTCCAGGGTATGGAGAGGATCTCTTCTCAAACATGGGCATGGGGTCTTATGACCTATAGTCCAACAGGGTAGGCCACAGAATTTTTCTTTTTTTCTTTTTTTTTTTGAGACGGAGTCTTGCTCTGTCACCCAGGCTGCAGTGCAGTGGTGCAATCTCGGCTCACTGTAACCTCCGCCTCCCAGGTTCAAGTGATTCTCCTGCCTCAGCCTCCCGAGTAGTTGGGACCACAGGTGCCCACCACCACGCCTGGCTCATTTTTGTATTTTTAGTAGAGATGGGGTTTCACCATATTGGCCACGCTGGTCTTGAACTCCTGACCTTGTGATCCGCCCGCCTCAGCCTCTGAAAGTGCTGGGATTACAGGTGTGAGCCACTGTGCCTGGCCACAGAATTTCTTTATGACCAGTTCCAAGACAGAATGGTGGGGGAAGATTCCTCCCTTGGGAGAAGAAGCAGCAGGTGAAGGGAGGGCAGGAGAGGATCAGAGAGATTCTGTTTCCTGAGGTTGCTTCTGAGGCCTAAAGGCGCCCAACATAACAAGAGCTATGGGAGTCATGAGTCAGGAACCATGGAACCATGGATGAAAATCTGTATCTATCTATAAATCACACATTGTTTTCCAGTTTCTCGAGTATTAGAGATATTCTATACACTTGTGATTTACTGTTCCCAGGAGACTTCTGTATTTTTATTTAAGGACTAGAGAAGACGTGTGTATATCTGAGACAAAAGGAAAAGAACAAGGGGAGAGACTGAAGAAGTAAATGAAAGAGGAGCTACTAACTGGGCGTGATAGCACATGCCTGTATAATGCCAGCTACTTGGGAGGCTATGACAGGAGGATTGCTTGAGCTCAGCTTGGGCAACAAAGCAAGACCCTGTCTCAATTATTTATAAAAAGAAGAATTACTGAAGCAAGTCCTTAGAGGAGGTGGGAGAGAGAGAATCAGTGTAGTGTGGGCATATGCTTTAGCAAGAAAGCATATTCCTATTCAGAGCTAGGAAGGGTAGGTTGATGGCAACAGAGATTTCTGATGCTGTATCCCTTTGTAGGCCCAAGTTCCTCGGCTTTGTGGTAGCAGAAATGTGTGTAGAGAAGACGATAGCTCAAGCAGGATGCAGAAAAGATGTCAAAGAGTCACTGTGGACACTAGGAAATGTCATAAAACTGTCAGATCCAAAAATCAATTCACAAAGGTTTATTTTGATGATTTATAAAGGAAACATTGCTATAGCAATTTAAAGCTATTTACAAATTTAAACATAAATTTACATAAATGTATTCACATCACATTAATCAGTTTTAAAATATTACAGGTAGTGTTGAACACAAAACATAAGCTAAGTTTTAAGCCACATAGGTGCTCTGAAAGCATGCTCAACAACCACAACCACTGGAGGATGGTCCACTGGAAAAATATGATTTCAGGAACCAGAAGTAAAGATGATTACCCTAGTATCAGGTGATGTGGCCTTCAAACGTCACTTTAACTTTAAACTGCAACCACAAACTTCGATGAAGACAGACTGAACAAACAGTGAGAATTAATTTAAAAAAAATTCTCCTGCAGCTTAAAAAAACACAGAACAAGCTGGGCACAGTGGCTCATGCCTGTAGTCTCAACACTTTGTGAGGCCGAGGCAGGAGGATCGCTTGAAGCCAGGAGTTCAAAACCAGCCTGGGCAACAAAACGAGACCCCCCATCTCTACAAAATACAAACAAACAAAACATAGCACTTAGAAATGTATACTGTGGTCCATGTGAGAGTAGATTTAAACTAGGATGATCTTATTTGTGATGGACTGGGCATCGCACTTTTCTTTTCTTTTTTTTTTTTTTTTTTGAGATGCAGTCTCACTCCATTGCCCAGGCTGGAGTGCAGTGGTGCGATCTTGGCTCACTGCAACCTCCACCTCCTGGGTTCAAGTGATTCTCCTACCTCAGCCTCCTGAGTATCTGGGATAACAGGCACCCGCAACCACACCCAGCTAATTGTTTGTATTTTTAGTAGAGACGGGGTTTCACCATGCTGGCCAGGCTGGTCTTGAACTCCTGATCTCGTGATTCGACCACCTCGGCCTCCCAAAGTATTGGGATTACAGACGTGAGCCACCGTGCCCGGCCGCTTCGCACTTTTCTTTTGCAGGTTGCATGCCAGGCGATATTCCTCTGTGCTGGGAAGGGAAAGTCTGGGGATGTATCAAGACCACAGCAGTGGATCTTGCCTACTCAGGGAAAGTCTGAGGATGTATCAAGACCACAGCAGTGGATCCTGCCTACTCAGAGCTTTATCTACACATTAATAGCCCCTCAGAGGAAAGGCACCAGCCGAAGAGTTGACACTGGCTCTGGGCTTGGATGCTGCCTCTGATAAATGCTGGGCACTCTGACCCTGAAGCCAGGGAGGGAGTGCCTGGCAGCTGCCTGGGTACACTCCCCTCAGTCTAGTTGCCAGGCCAAATTATACAGTGAATGGCAGCTCCACGGAGATGCTAAAGTTTGAGATCTAAGTGTCACAGAGACCTGACAATTTTTATTAGGAAAGTGAACAACAGGTGTTTATCAATACCTGAGAATTATCATCTAGTTTAATTAAGCAAAGGTATTCAGAGCTCTGTTTCAGCTCATTCCCTTAAGTATGGCCCTAAAAAATCAACGGAACTCTCCTACTTCATGTTGCCCGACTTGCAGGCAGGTATGTGAACCTAAAGTAGAAGTCCTAACATATATATTATTCACAATTAAATACGGTTCATTTTATTAATCTGGCAACTAGTGATACTTCATGATTACAGGCCTTAAAAATCTAATACAAGTACAATTAAAAAGACATAGAATGCTTACACAATACCGAAGGCACTTTGAGGTTACATGATAAATAAAAATACATTAATAGAGGCAGGATTATTTATTGGTTCCTTCAGTGTCTGTGTCCATGGTGATCATCAAGAGCCCAGTTTTGTACTTCACCTTTGGCGAATAGTGTAAAGAAAATGGCACCAAAGACGTTAATAGCAGCAGCAATATAGAACACGGTTTGCCATTCTCCAACAGTGTTCTATAAAGAAAGAAAAAAATGCGAGTGAAATAAAATTTTGTTTGTAGTTCACTTCATTAAAAAGATGATGTCACAAGACTGTTAAAACAGCCACATTATTCATTAAAGCCCCATCCCGGAAACAACCCAAATGTCCACCAGCAGTAGGACAGTGGTATAAGTTGTTCAATGGAATACAGTATAGCAATGAGAATGGGCTACAACGTCATAAATACAGCTCACCAACAAAATGTGAAGCAAAAGAAGCCAGACAAAAAGGGTACATACTAAATGATTCTATTTATATAAAGCTCAGAGTCAGACCATACTCATCTATGGGGTTAAAAGTTGGGAGAGTGGTTCTTCTTGCTGAGGGTGAAGGAAAAATAGCAGGAAGTAGTACCTGGGATCTTACTGAGGGAGGTAATACTCTGTTTCTTGATTGGGTGCTGGTTACACAGCTGTATTAACTTTGTGGAAATTCATCTAGCTGTACACTTTAGATTTGTGCATTTATTTATTTTTGTTTTTATTTTTGAGACAGAGTCTCACTCTGTCACCCAGGCTGGAATGCAGTGGCGCAATCTCGGCTCACTGTAGCCTCCACTTCCTGGGCTGAGGCAGTCTTCCCAACTCAGCTTTCCAAGGAGCTGGGATTAAAGGTGCATGCTACCGTGCCTGGCTAATTTTCTTTGCTTTTTTTTAGTAGAGATGGGGTTTTGCCATGTTTCCCAGGCTAGTCTTGAACTCCTGGGCTCAAGTGATCTGCTCGCCTCAGCCTCCCACAGTGATGGTATTACAGGTGTAAGCCACCACGCCTGGCCTGGATTTGTGCATTTAAAAAAAGTTATACTTCGACAAAAAGTTTACTGAAGATAGATAGATATATTTCAATAAAAAGTGTACTGGTATGTCCCCGAATCATGCCTGACTAACACTAAGAAAGTTTTATGCCTGTGCACGGTCTCCCAGGGTCTTAGGTGAAAGGTGTCAGGTGGATCAAGTAAATATGGTTAAGATGAACTCAAGTTCAGCTCTGAGGATCTGTGACATCAGAGAGAGACCTGGCAAGTATAAAAGATCTTGAATGGCACACAAAGCAGGATATAACATGGGATCTGTCAGTAAGACAACTGTTCAGTGTATAATCCAGTCCTGTGGCATAAAAATATCAGACAGTTATCTAAATTTCTGGGTCATGTGACTACCTTTAACAACCATTTTTTGGATTTTTTCAATTTCAGTCTAACCAGAGTGGTGACTATATTTGTAGCATTAAAAAAAAACACACACACACACGGCTGGGCGCGGTGGCTCACGCCTGTAATCCCAGCACTTTGGGAGGCCGAGGCGGGTGGATCACGAGGTCAGGAGATCAAGACCATCCTGGCTAACATGGTGAAACCCTGTCTCTCTCTATACTAAAAATATAAAAAATGAGCTGGGCGTGGTGGCAGGCGCTTGTAGTCCCAGCTACTTGAGAGGCTGAGGCAGGAGAATGGCGTGAACCCGGGAGGCGGAGCTTGCAGTGAGCCGAGATCGCACCACTGCACTCCAGCCTGGGCGACAGAGCGAGACTCCATCTCAAAAAAAAAAAAAAAAAAACCAGCTGGGCGTGGTGGCTCATGCCTGTAATCCCTGCACTTTGGGAGGCCGAGGTGGCTGGATCACCTGAGGTCAGGAGTTCAAGGCCAGCGTGGCCAACATGGTGAGACCCTGTCTCTACTAAAAATACAAAAATTAGCCAGGTGTGGTGGCAGGCGCCTGTAATCCCAGTTACTTGGGAGGCTGAGGCAGGAGAATTGCTTGAACCCAGGAGGCGGAGGTTGCGGTGAGCTGAGGTCATGCCATTGCACTCCAGCCTGGGGAACAAGAGTGAAACTCTGTCTCAAAAAAACAAAACAAACAAACAAAAAAAAAACAAGGCCGGGCACAGTGGCTCATGCCTGTAATCCCAGCACTTTGGGAGGCCGAGGTGGGCAGATCACAACATCGGGAGATCGAGACCATCCTGGCTGACAAGGTGAAACCCCGTCTCTACTAAAAATACAAAAAATTAGCCAGGTGTGTTGGCCAGCACCTGTAACCCCAGCTACCTGGGAGGCTGAGGCAGGAGAATGGCGTGAACCCGGGAAGCGGAGTTTGCAGTGAGCCGAGATCGTGTCATTGCACTCCAGCCTGGATGACAGAGTTAGACTCTGTCTCACAAAAAACAAACAAACAAACAAACAAACAAACAAACAAGTAGACCAGGCATGGTGGATGCCTGTAATCCCAGCACTTCGGGAGGCCAAGGTAGGTGGATACCTTGAGCCCAGGAGTTCGAGACCAGCGTGGGTGAGGTGGTGAAACCGCATCTCTACAAAAAATGGAAAAATTAGCCGGACATGGTGGTGCACACCTGTAGTCCCAGCTACTTGGGAGGCTGAGGTAAGAAGATCACCTGAGCCTGGGGAGGTTGAGGCTACAGTGAGCCATGATCGCACCACTGCACTCTAGTCTGGGCGATGGAGACCCTGTCTCAAAAAACAAACAAACCCAAACAAGCAGTAGAACTAGCAATGAGGAAGTGAAAGAGAAGGCACTGGGAAGCCAGTAGGAGGTCATTTATTTGGGAAAACAGGAGAAACGTGCAGAAAGAAACACCCTGTGGTGTATAACCTGTGGTGGTTATACTTGTCTGAGATGAATGCATTTTAGTGAAAAAAAGTCTTAGATACTCATCTTAAATTCTGGGGAGCAATCAGTCAATAATTACATCTTATACCAGAAAAATGTTTGAAACAGCTTCTTAGGATTACTAAGACAAAGCTGCCCTGTGTGGTCTCTGGGATAAAATAATACTTCAGTGTTATCTGAAGGCAATGAGTGAACTTAAAATCAATCATTGTACTAGAAGTCTCACACAGCTCCTAGTTCGTTTTTTAACAAAAATTCCCCCAGTTTTTAGAGAATACTGTTTTGTTTATAACAACATCGAACCTCAGACACACTTTGAATTTTAATTATTGCATTATTTATTTATATGCTGACTCATGCCACAAAGTTTTTGAGGCAGTGCTCATTCCATAAAGTAAGAAATTACAGGCTAGGCGCGGTGGTTCACGCCTGATATCCCAGCACTTTGGGAGGCTGAGGCGGGTGGATCATTTGAGGTCAGGAGTTCGAGACCAGCCTGGCCAACATGGTGAAACCCCATCTGTATTAAAAATACAAAAATTAGCCTGGTGTGGGGCACTTGCCTGTAGTCCTAGCTACTTGGGAGGCTGAGGCAGGAGAATCATTTGAACCCAGGGGGCGAAGGTTGCAGTGAGCTAAGATCACGCCACTGCCCTCCAACCTGGGGGACAAGTGAGACTTCGTCTCAAAAACACAAACAAAAAAAAAAAGAAAGAAATTATAATTGTGAAGGCAAGTGTGTGCTTTTCCTTTTTTAAAATAATAAACTTTAGAGTTTTCTTTGGCCAGGTGCGGTGGCTCACTCCTGTAATCCCAGCACTTTGGGAGGTCGAGGCAGGTGGATCACCTGAGGTTGGGAGTTTGAAACCACCTGACCAACATGGAGAAGCTCCATCTCTATTAAAAATACAAAATTAGCTGGGTGTGGTGGCGCATGCCTGTAATCCCAGCTATTCGGGAGACTGAGGCAGGAGAATTGCTGGAACCTGGGAGGCAGAGGTTGTGGTGAGCTGAGATTGCGCCATTGCACTCCAGCCTGGGCAACAAGAGTGAAACTCCGTCTCAAAAAAAAAACAAAAACACACACACACAAACCAAAAACAAAAATTAGCCGGGCATGGTGGTGGGTGCCTGTAGTCCCAGCTACGTAGGAGGCTGAGGCAGGAGAATCGCTTGAACTTGGGAGGCAGAGGTTGCAGTGAGCTGAGACTGTACCACTGTACTCCAGACTGAGTAACAGAGTGCAACTCCATCTCGAAAAAAATAAAATAAAATAAAATAAGTTTTATTTATTTATTTTTTTGAGACAGAGTCTCCTGCTGTCACCCAGGCTGGAGTGCAGAGGCATGATCATAGCTTACTACAGCCTCAAACCCCTGGGCTCATGCATCCTCCTGCTTTAGCCTTCTAAGTAGCTGGGACTACAGGTGAAAACCACACCCAGCTAAAACAATGATATCTTTTAAACAGCATTAAACAAATGCCATAACATATCCCAAATCAAGCGCAGTTCCCACCTGTAAACATAGAAGACTTTAATTCGGGAATCCATATTTCCCTACCAGAAGTGCTGGCATTATCAGTAAGTGAAATTAACACATGGTAGTGTGCTGACTTAGGTTCTGGTGTTGCCACCCCACTCCATGAGGACAAGGACAATGTTAAACATTTTGGACATGTCTATATTGAGACACAGAACTTTAGAAAAAGCATTTCTACAACATTCCTTTTTATTAAGTGAGAGGAAATAGTAACAGGGAGGTACTGCATCACTTAAGGAATTAGAAACGGTAGATGTGGAGAAGAAATAGGAACACTATTTGTGGGGAACACATATATGTCTGAAATCAGTATATTTGGTAATAAGAAAGTCTGTAAGTATGTCCTGGAATTCTTTTTTTTTTTTTTTTTTTTAAGAAGGAGTGTGGCTGTGTTGCCAGACTGGGGTGCAGTGGCATTATCGGCTCACTGCAACCTCCGCCTCCTGGGTTCGAGCAATTCTCATGCCTCAGCCTCCTGAGTAGCTGGGACTACAGGAGCCCGCCACCACACCTGGCTAATTTTTGTGTTTCTAGTAGAGACAGGGTTTCACCATGTTGGCCAGGATGGTCTTGATCTCCTGACTCTGTGATCCGCCTGCCTCAGCCTCCCAAAGTGCTGGGATTACAGGCGTGAGCCACCGCGCCCGGCCGTATGTCCTGAAATTCTAAGGATTACACACGGTGTTAATTTTATCACAGAGACAAAAGAGAAAATTACCTCTTTCAGAGGTTTGAGTTAGCCTCTTAAAGAATACCTTATATACCTTTTTTGAAGGTTAGAAAATCAAAGTTGAAAGGTGCCTTTGAGGCCTTATTTATTTTTTAATTTATTTTGAGACAGTTTCGCTCGTCATCCAGGCTGGAATGCAATGGCATGCTCTCAGCTCACTGCAACCTCCACCTCCCAGGTTCAAGTGATTCTTCTGCCTGAGCCTCCCAAATAGCTGGGATTATAGGTGCAAGCCACAAAGTCTGGCTACTTTTTTGTATTTTTAGGAGAGATGGGGTTTCACCATGTTGGCCAGGCTGGTCTCACACTCCTGACCTCAGGTGATCTGCCTGCCTCGGCCTCCCAAAGTGCTGGATTACAGGTGTGAGCCACTGTGCCTGGCCATGTATCTAGCATATTAATAAGAACCTAAGAAATGCCTGTTGAATAAATGTTTGACTGTTTCAGGGGTTACTAACCCTTAAGGTGGCTCATTCCATAAAGTAACAGCTTTGAACAAAGAATTTTCCCAATGTCTCTTTATAACTTCTCTCAATCTGTCTTTGTGGAACTGCTGAGAATAAGTCTCCATCTTACATTTAGTAGCCTTTCAAATATGTGAAGACACCTTTTATGTTTTCCCAAATTTTCTGGTCCTCTAAACATTCTTGGTTATTTCAACTTTTCCTCATTAATCCTCACATGACTTCCTGATACCTCGCCTTCATGGGCGTACTTTGTGAATAATTTTACACTGTCAATTTTTATTTGTTCAAATCAAAAACAAAAATTATTTGTCTAGTATAATATCACAACTTTTTTTGAGATGGGGTCTCACTCTGTCACCCAGGCTGGAGTTCAATGGCATGGTCTCGGCTTACTGCAACCTCCGCCTCCCGGGTTCAAGGGATTCTCCTGCCTCAGCTTCCCGAGTAGGGGACTACAGGCACGTGCCACCACACCTGGCTAATTTTTGTATTTTGAGAAGGGGTTTCACCATGTTGGCGAGGCTGGTGTTGAACTCCCGACCTTGTGATCTGCCTGCCTTGGCCTCCCAAAGTGCTGGGATTACAGGCATAAGCCACCATGCCCCACCAATATCAAAACTTTTAACTACTTGTGTGGTTTCAGCTACGTCTTCATTTGACTTAGTTCTATTGTTCTGTGTAAAATCCAAAAAGTGTTCTTTGAAAATATACTTTCCCATCCATTAAGGCATTTAGCTTTTTGTTGCTAAAGAGAATTTCATAAGAACATTTACAATTTTACACTTAATTAAAATACACTGAACTTTGACACAGATGTGCAGCTCCAAAACCTTTCCAGTTTACAAGTAAATTATCTACTTACATCAGGGGTCAGACTTTTAGCAATGACGGGCCCAACCATTCCTGGAATAGTGGCAAATGTATTTGTGATGCCCAGGAGGATACCAGCATACCTGCAGAAACATTTTCATAGAAGTTTATTATTGTGCTACACATTTAAACAGCTTCATTCTTTCCTTCTTTTTTTTTGAGACAGAGTCTCACTCTGTGGCCCAGGCTGGAGGGCAGTGGCACGATCTCAGCTCACTGCAGCCTCTGCCTCCTGGGTTCCAGCGTGCCTTAGCCTCCTGAGTAGCAGGGACTACAGGCATGCACCATCATGCTGGGCTAGTTTTGTATTTTTAGTAGAGCCGGGGTTTCACCATGTTGGCCAGGCTGGTCTCGAGCTCCTGACCTCAAGTGATCTGCCTGCCTCAGGCTCCCAAAGTGCTGGGATTACAAGTGTGAGCCACCGCACCTGGCCGCTTCTTTCAATAGACAGCTATTCTGCTCCAGGTTGTGTTCTTGTGAAATTTTATGTCTAAATAAAATGTTCTATTGAAATGGGATTTTATATTCAGCTGGTGAAAAACTTGCATTTCAATAGTTAAGTAGCATTTTAACATTACATAGAGGAACACAGCCATGGAAATAACCCCTTTTATAATGATATAGGAAAGTTCTGAGATATCATTTTCATACAGAAAGCATGGCATATCTAGCTTAAAGTTTTTTAAGTTAAAAAAAAGTTTATTTCCTGATTTGAAAATTCAATTGTAATTATTTTGAAAATTAATAAGAAAAAAGAAAAAATAAGTAAAATTACCTATAATCCTATAATTTTTCCTCATAGAGATAATCAACGTTAACATTTTTGTAATATCCCAATTATTTTTTGCTATCTGTATATATTTCAAGTATATTATTATAGACATGAGATCATATAAAACATACAATTTACTTGTTCCATTAATTTGCTTTTTTTTTGAGATGGAGTCTCTGTTGCCCAGGCTGGAGTACAGTGGCGCAATCTCGGCTCATTGCAACCTCTGCCTCCCGGGTTCAAGTGATTCTTCTGCTTCAGCTTCCTGAGTAGCTGGGACTACACGCACATGTCATGTAGGTCAGGCTGGTCTCGAACTCCTGATCTCAGGTGATCCACCTGCCTCAGCCTCCCAAAGTGCTGGGATTACAGGTGTGAGCCACTGTACCTGGCCCAATCATTCATTTTTAAAATTGCTGCCTCTTTTTTGTTTTTTGGAGACAGAGTTTCGCTCTTGTTGCCCAGACTGGAGTGCAATGGCATGATCTCGGCTCACTGCAACTTCCACCTTCCCGGTTCAAGTGATTCTCCTGCCTCAGTCTCCTGAGTAGCTGGGATTACAGGCATGCACCACCATACCTGGGTAATTTTGTATTTTTAGTAGAAACGGGATTTCACCATGTTGGTCAGGCTGGTCTCGAACTCCTGACCTCAGGTGATCCGCCCACCTCGGCCTCCCATAGTGCTGGGATTATAGGTGTAAGCCACTGCACTTGGCCTAAAATTGCTGTCTCTTTACTAGGATGTTTGTCTTGTATATATTCATGAATTCTGGACTGTGAAGATTGTATCTCTTAGGTATCATTTCGCATAATCTTATACCTCCTGTATTTCCTGTACACTGATAGTTTCTAGACTCTAAATCCTAGGGGGTTCGTTGGATTTAGGTTTAATGTTTTTGGTAAAACAAACAAACAAATAAACACTTAAAGGTGGTGGAGGAGTTCAGTTAAAAAAATTCGGCTTAACTAATTTGGTTATGTATAAAGATCACAAAGTTTTATGTTCAAAACTTGTGCATACACACAGCACTATAACAAAACCATGAGGCACAGATCTTTTTGGCTTATCCCCTTTAGGGAGTGTATCTATATTAACCAAGCTTGGCAGAGCCTCTCTTTTTTTTCTTTTTTTAAACCATTAACACCTTGGCAGTAAGAGGAGTCAACGGCAATGCTGCCAGCCTTTCCAGTGACAGATATTAAGTGCAGACGAATGCCGTGAAATTCTAAATGTCAGCAACAAGAAGCTCATTCAAGTACTTATATTTCACTTGGCCAGGACAGGCCATGAAAGATTGATGACTACTTGGAAGAAAACAAGTTGTATGGACTCAGTCTGGAGTTTGTGCTGTTGGAATACTATTGGAATTAATAGCGAATCCAGGCAACAAAATTACCATAGAAAAATCTCTGTTTTGGGGTCAGGTGTGGTGGTGCATGCCTGTAATCCCAGCATTTTGGGAGGCCGAGGTGGGTGAATTCCTTGAGCCCAGGAGTTTGAGACCAGCCTGGGCAACACGGTGAAACCCTCTCTCTACAAAAAATAAAAACACACACACAAAAATTAGCTGGGTGTGGTGGCTCATGCTGTAGACCCGCTACTCAGGAGGCTGAGGTGGGAGGATTGCAGGAGGACTGCTTTAGACTGCAGTGAGCCGTGATCTTGCTACTGCACTCCAGCCTGGGTGACAGGGGCTGACCCTGTCTCAAAAAATAATTAATTAATAAAATAAAATCTCTATTTCAGTCTATAGAAGTAAAGGTCTATAAAATCCAAGTACACATTTATATGTTAATAGGAATATTATTTATTGGAAAACCTTGTATCTATTTACTTTTTATTGGAAAACCTTATATCAGACATGTTTATAAGGGTTTTATATATCATATTATATCATTTTAATTATAAAATCAACCCCATGGGGTAGGATTATTTTCATTTTATTTTTAAAATTTTAAAATTTTATTAATTTTTTTAGAGATGGGGTCTTGCTATATTGCCCAGCCAGGTCTTGAACTGCTGGGTCCAAGTGATCATCCTACCTTGGCCTTCCAATATCTTGGGATTACAGGTAAGAGCCACTGCAACCAGCGGGATTATCTTCATTTTACAGATGAAAAAAAAACCATAAAATGTCACCCAATTTGTCTGATCCTGAATCAGTACTTAATATTATAATGTTATAATCTACAATGCTACCTTGTTAAAAAACAAAACAAAACAAAAAAACAGTAATCACTGGAACCAATCTGTAGGAAAGATAAATTTTCTGATGCTTCACTTTTCACCACAAGCCCTGGTGTTGAATGCTTGTTTATGGTCCTCGAGTGCTCCTGTTCTAACTAGTAGAGTGTTACACTGAATGGGCCCTCATTATTACCACAACAAAAAGCAACCATGAAAAACATAAGATATGTAACCTCCAATAAGATATGTAGCCATGTAGCCAAGACTCCTGCAACTAGAAATAACTGGTGTGCTTTGAACCAAGAAATCCCAGTTGGAAAAGAAAAACTAAAAAGCTCATCTGAAGAGCTGAATCAAAATATAAGAAAGTTATCCTTTGAGCTAGAGCCGCGAGGTTTAAACACACACACACGCACACACACACACACTAAGGGAGATAAATAATTTCGATTTTGGGCTGAACCCAAGAGGCGGAGGTTGTGGTGAGCCAAGATCGCAGCATTGCACTCCAGCCTGGGCAACAAGAGCGAAAATCCATCTCAAAAACAAAACAAAACAGACAACAAATAATAATAATAATTTTGACTTTGATGAGATTTATTTATTTATTTAATTTTTTTGAGACTGAGTTTTGCTCTGTAGCCCAGGCTGAAGTGCAGTAGCGCAATCTCTGCTCACTGCAACCTCCAAACTACTGGGTTCAAGCAATTCTCATGCTTCAGCTTCTTGAGTAGCTGGGATTATAGTTGCCCGCCACCACACCTAGATAATTTTTTAGTTTTAGTAGAGATGGGGTTTCACCATGTTGGCCAGGCTGGTCTGGAGCTCCTGACCTCAAACGATCCACCCGCCTCAGCCTCCCAAAGTGCGGGGATTACAGGCGTGAGCCGCCATGCCCCGCCTACTTCCATTTGAATAGTTGTGTCTCAGTCAGCTGAGAGCAAGTACAGCAGTCCTCATTATCTGAGGCATAAAGGCACTTGCTTACCATCCTCCTAACTGCTACAACTATTTGCTGGCATCATTTATGTTACTAAAACTGTTTAGCTTCTTATGATATCTAGATAAATGTCTTTTTTGGCTTATAAGACTCATAAGATTTCAGAGTTGGACCTGGGTCTTTAAGATGTAGACTTCAACCATCCACCTGATGCTTGAAGCTCAGGCACAGGATTCCACCTGCTGCCTGTCCAGCATTGTACTTCATGACATGAAGCACCATCCTCCAGGCCAGCTTAAGCTTTCACAGATGCCAGCAGGAATCATGTTACTTTCATGTTTGTGTCTTCAACATCTGGTACAGTGCCTGGCACAGTGTTTCTCAAATGACTAGATCCGTTAATCAGCATGCTATTACACTGAAATTTAGTAGTGACAAATTTATCTAATTGTACATCCAATTCGTCTTTCTCCACCTTGTCCAAAAGAGTATCTATCATAGGAGACCTGGCTGAAGTCCTGATATATCAAATCTACTATATTTTCTTTATTCTATTAGGCTAAAAATTACATTGAGAAATTAGACCGTTTTGCCATTTTGGCTCTTAGTGACCCAGTGGTGGCTCTTTAGTGGTCAGCATTTTCCTTTCTGAAAGCACACCAATCATCACTTTAATATTTTACTTGGATTGATCTGTGACCCTGGTCACCACACCTGACTCAAAGTTAGCCAGAAAACAATGACATTTATTGCATTATATGCAAATATATTTATTGCATTATGAGCAAAGTGTTCTGTGTGTGCTCTATTTAATCTTCATAATGAAGGTAGGTACCATGGATATTTGTTTTTTTTTTTCTATTTTCATCTTTTGACAATAGTGCTAATTTTCTTTCTTTTCTTTTTTTTTTTTTTGAGATGGAGTTTCACTCTTATCACCCAGGCTGGAGTGCCATGGCTCACTGCAACCTCCACCTCCCAGGTTCAAGTGCTTTTCTGCCTCATCCTCCCAAGTAGCTGGGATTACAGGTCCTACCACCCCACCTGGCTAATTTTGTATTTTTATTAGAGACAGAGTTTCACCATGTTGGCCAGGCTGGTCTTGAACTCCTGACCTCAGGTGATCTGCCCGCCTTGGTCTCCCAAAGTGCTGGGATAACAGGCATAAGCCATTGCACCTGGCCAATCAGAGCTCCAATTTTTATCCAATGATCAAATTTTCTTTCACTGCCAGTTCAAGAGAGCAGGGTTGGGGGCCCTCATCAGATTCCAGAGATTCTGACAAGACTTCAGGAACCTGATGAATCCTAAGCTATCTTTTAGATTTATTAAATGGAGTGGGTGACTTACCACCTTCTTCTGGCTGGATGGCTGCTGAACCAATTTTATGTTCCTTATAATTTTTTTTTTTTTTTGAGACGGAGTCTCACTTTGTCACCCAGGCTGGAGCACAGTGGCGCAATCTCAGCTCACAGCAAACTCCACCTCCCAGGTTCAAGCAATTCTACTGCCTCAGCCTCCTGCGTAGCTGGGATTATAGGTGTGTGCTACCATGCCCAGCTAATTTTTGTATTTTTAGTAGAGACAGGGTTTCACCATGTTGGCCAGGCTGATTTCGAACTCCTGACCTCAGGTGATCCACCCACCTCAGCCTTCCAAAGTGTTGGGATTACAGGCGTGAGCCACCGCGCCCGGCTCAAAAATGACTCATATTTATTCACATCTTCATGTGTTATAGTGGATGTTACCGATGGATTCCTCAGCATCCATTCCCACTCTCCACCTCCATCTGTGTAGCAATGACATCTGAGGGGCACTGACCCTTTGACCTCTAACTTTTGGGGTAGGTGCTGATTTTCCTAAAGTCACATGACATTCTCTTGGCCATTGGGGTTGGTTCATGTGACTCAGTTTGGGTCAACCAAAATGAAGCCCAGGACTTATTTCCATGGTTGAGAGAGGAAAAGATCCTTTTCTTTCTGCTTGATGTGAATGAAGAAGCATGTAGTCCTGATTGTTGCTGGCAATCATTTCATTGTGTGATTTTATAAGCAGATCCAGTCTTAGGATAAAACTACTACTGTAAAAGACAGAGAGTGAGAAAGAAACAATCTGTGGTGATATTAGTAGGCAGCTGGATATCAGCTCTTGCCTGAAGCCTATTATCTCTGGATACAATTAAGTGAATCAATAGATTATGCTGTTCAGCCCAGTTTGAGTTAGTATTTCTATACTTCAACTAAAAACATCCTAAGCGATAACATAGCCTAGAACTATTTCTCAGACTCTCAATTCCCATATCCCTTTGACTATTCGTCAACTCTAGGCTTGACAAAACCTCAAGTCTTGGCTAGGCGCTGTGGCTCACGCCTGTAATCCTAGCACTTTGCGGGGCTGAGGCGGGAAGATCACATGAGGCCAGGAGACTGAGACCACTCTGGACAAGACAGGGAGACCTAATCTCCACAAAATATTTTTTGAAAAATTAACTAGGCATGGTAATGTGTGCCTGTAGTCCCAGCAACTCAGGAGGCTGAGCAGGAAGGATTACTTGATCCCAGGAGTTTAAGGCTACAGTGAACTACAATGGCATCACTGCACTCTAGCCTGGGTGACAGAGTGGAACTTATCTTAAGAGTATTTATTGAAGGGATAGGAGACTGAGGATTCATAGAAATCAGAAGATTCTGTAGCAGTCCGGGTGTGAAGATTTTGAGGTAGTGAAAAGAGGGTAAAAGTCCATCTGTCTTTTCTCCAAAATAAATTCATATCCATTATTTTTACAAATAAAGTGTATTAAAACTTTTGGGTTAAAATATTTACACAGCTCCCTTATTTACCTTGTCAACTGGCACAAAATGGTTCTAGAAGTATGTGGCTCAAAGAATGTTTCCAGAGAGGTAGCTGTAGAAAGAATTTTGGGCTTAAAAGTAAAAATTTTAGGTTCAAGTTTTGGCTCTATCATTTATTATATTAGTTGTGTGCTGTAAGATAAATCACTTCTCTTAAGTTTCTTTAGCATTCAAACAGGGCAAAAATACTTCATAGGAATGCTTTAAGGGTAAAATGGATAGTGTTTATGAAAGTGATGTGTAGGCCGGGCGCGGTGGCTCAAGCCTGTAATCCCAGCACTTTGGGAGGCCGAGACGGGCGGATCACGAGGTCAGGAGATCGAGACCATCCTGGCTAACACGGTGAAACCCCGTCTCTACTAAAAATACAAAAACTAGCCGGGCGAGGTGGCGGGCGCCTGTAGTCCCAGCTACTCGGGAGGCTGAGGCAGGAGAATGGCGTAAACCCGGGAGACGGAGCTTGCAGTGAGCTGAGATCCGGCCACTGCACTCCAGTCCGGGCGACAGAGTGAGACTCTGCCTCAAAAAAAAAAAAAAAAAAAAAAGAAGTGATGTGTAAACTATCAAGTGCTACACAAATATATTTGCACATAGGTAATATAGTTAGACAAATCAATTGGTCTACTCTTTGACATTCATTCATCTGACAAAATGCCTACTGCATGCCAAGTGCCATGGTGAGCCCTGAGGACAATAAGGGAGTTTCTGCCTTCACAGAGTTCCTAGTCTAGCTGGGTGAACAGACACAGTTATAATAAGTTATTGCAATGTTCTAATGAGAGCACTGTGGACAGAGGTGATGACAGTTAAAAGTTTAAATTTAGAAACAACATCCTGCTTTAATTATTGTGTAAATTAAAATCTTGTAAAGAATTTAAACTCATTCCTATAGTAGTAAAATCCATAGAGGCAGAAAGCAGAATATTGGTTGCCAGGGCCTGGGAAGAGGGAGAAATGGGAGATGGTGTGTAATGGGTACAGTTTCTGTTGAGAAGATGATATTGTTCTAGAGATTGTTGGTGGTGCTAGTTATGTAACAATGTGAACACTTAATGCCACAGAACTGTATACTTAAAAATGTTAAGTTTTATGTTATATCTATTTTATCAGGTTTTTTTTTTTTTTTTTTTTTGTTTGACGGAGTCTTGCTCTTGTCGTCCAGGCTGAAGTACAATGATGCAATCTCGGCTCACTGCAACCTCTGCCTCCTGGGTTCAAGCGATTCTCCTGCCTCAGCCTCCTGAGTAGCTGGGATTACAGGTGCCCGCCACCATGCCTGGCTAATTTTTGTATTTTTAGTAGAGATAGGGCTTCACCATGTTGACCAGGCTGGTCTCAAACTCCTGACCTCAGGTGATCCACCTGCCTCGGCCTCCCAAAGTGGTGGGATTACAGGCGTGAGTCACCGCCTCTGGCCTTTTATCAGGATTTTAAAAAATATAATTTAAAGTCAATCACAGCAAATCTTTATATTAGTACTCACGAAGGAGCAATATCCAGATGGTTAATGCTAAATCCAGAAGAGCAAAAGCCTCCCAGTGTTGTTGATATAGTTAGGAAAGCAACGGCCAAAGAATAATCACAGCCAATGAAGCCAGCAGCTACCAGGAATACTGCAGGTCCAATCATTCCTAGAGTTAAAAAGTTATAAAAGGGAAAAATACCCAGCATTAATATTTGCTCTACCTTAATATGGTGTAAGTCTGAAATTTGAAATTGCTGCCACCTACTGTAGAAACACTATATTGCCTGGAAGACTAACAAATTTCATGAAAAAAAAAAAAAAAAAACTCCTGGAAAACATGGGCGTAATACAACTAATATACTATAAAAGGAAAATCTCATTATGCAATGTTATTAAATCTACATGTGGCCAAAACTCAGCTAAATTTCCATGGTGTTAGAGAAGAACAAGACAAGAACAACTTAAAAATATGTTTCTAGAGAGAAGCAATAGCTGACGATAGAATGTGATTTAAAATACATATAACCAAAGGAGATAAACTAAATAATAAACTCTATTGGATGAGGTTAGAAAAAGACTCTATCTTGCCTGGGTGTGGCAGCTCACGTCTGTAATCCCAGCACTTTAGGAGGCTGAGGTGGGAGAATCACTTGAGGCCAGGAGTTTGAGGCCAGCCTGGGCAACACAGCAAAACCCTGTCTCTACGAAATATTGAAAACAAAATTCACCAGGCCTGGTGGTGCACACCTGTAGTCCTGGCTGCTCAGGAGGCTGAGGTGGGAGGATTGCTTGTGCCCAGAAGTTCAAGGTTACAGTGAGCTATGATGGCACCACTGCACTCCAGCCTGGGTTGTCAGAGCAAGACCTTGTCTCTCTCTTTTTTTTTTTTGAGACGGAGTCTTGCTCTGTCGCCCAGGCTGGAGTGCAGTGGCATGATCTCGTCTCACTGCAAGCTCCACCTCCCAGGTTCATGCCATTCTCCCACTTCAGCCTCCTGAGTAGCTGGGACTACAGGCACCCGCCACCATGCCTGGCTAATTTTGTTTTTGTATTTTTGGTAGAGATGAGGTTTCACCACATTAGCCAGGATGGTCTCGATCTCCTGACCTCGTGATCTGCATGCCTCGGCTTCCCAAAGTGCTGGGATTACAGGCGTGAGCTACTGCGCCTGGCTAGAGACCTTGTGTCTTAAAAAGATTTTTAAAAATCTCTGTCTTCATTCTCTCTCTCTTTTTTTTTTTTTTTGAGATGGAGTCTTGCTCTGTAGCCCAAGCTGGAGTGTAGTGGTGCGATCTGGGCTCACTGCCACCTCCGCCTCCTGGGTTCAAGTGATTCTCCTGCCTCAGCCTCCTGAATAGCTGGAATTACAGGCCTGGGCCACCACACCCAGCTAATTTTTGTATTTTTAGTAGAGCCAGTATTTCACCATGTTGGCCTGGCTGTTCTCAAACTCCTGACCTCAAGTGATCCCCCTGCCTTGGCCTCCCAAAGTGCCAAGATTACAGGTGTGAGCCACCATGCCTGGCTTTGGTTTTTTTTCTCTTTCCCATATAATCTGCAGGAATCCTCCCTAGTATTAATAACTGATAAGAATACACATTGGTCATTACAGGCAGTTAAGCATAAAATACAATAAGGGACTTAATAAGTGGGCTGTCAGTTTTTCTGTGTCTATTAGTTAGCAGTGCTATCTATTGCAGTGAGTCTATTAGAGAGCAGTGCTCTCTGTGATGATGAAAATGTTGTATTTGTATATACTGCAACTGAGGAACTTTAAAAAAAATTCAATTAAATTTATTATTTATTTTCTTGTTTTTTTGAGACACGGTCTCACTCTGTCATCAGGCTGGAGTGCAGTGGTGCAATCATGGCTTACTGTAGCCTTGACTTTCCAGGCTCAAGTGATCCTCTGCTTTGGCTTCTTGAGTAGCTGGCACTACAGGTGCACCCCACCATGTCTGATTTAATTTAATTTCATTTCTTTTATTTATTTATTTTGAAATAGGCTCTCATTCTGTTACCCAGGCTGGAGTGCAGTGGCACAATCTCAGCTCACTGCAACCTCCACCTCCCAGGTTCAAGCAAGTCTTGTGCCTCAGCCTCCTGAGTAGCTGGGATTACAGGTGTGTGCCACCATGCCTGGATAATTTTTTTTTCCACTCTTTTTGCCCAGACTGGAGTGCAGTGGCACAATCTTGGCTCACTGCAACCTCCGCCTCTGGGTTCAAGCAATTATCCTGCCTCAGCCTCCTGAGTAGCTGGGATTATAGCCACACACCACCACGCCAGGCTAATTTTTGTATTTTTAGTAGAGATGGGGTTTCACCATGTTAGCCAGCCTGGTTTCGAACTCCTGACCTCAAGTATCCACCCACCTCCACCTCCCAAAGTGCTGGGATTACAGGCAAGAGCCACCGAGCCCAGCCAGAGTCTTTCTATAATGTAATTACTGAAGTATAGTCACCGAGACTTCCAGGGTCTCTACTGGGGACCTTAAAAAAGTTAAATGATTGTCTTAGATAGTTTTATTTATTTATTTATTTATTTAGTTTTTATTTTTTTTGAGACGGAGTCTCGCTCTGTCGCCCAGGCTGGAGTGCAGTGGCCAGATCTCAGCTCACTGCAAGCTCCGCCTCCCGGGTTTACACCATTCTCCTGCCTCAGCCTCCCGAGTAGCTGGGACTACAGGTGCCCGCCACCTCGCCCAGCTAGTTTTTTGTATTTTTTTAGTAGAGACGGGGTTTCACCGTGTTCGCCAGGATGGTCTCGATCTCCTGACCTTGTGATCCGCCCGTCTCGGCCTCCCACAGTGCTGGGATTACAGGCTTGAGCCACCGTGCCCGGCCGATAGTTTTATTTTTATGTACAATTTTTTCTATTTTTAGAGACAGGGTATTGCTCTGTTGCCTAGGTTGGAGTGCAGTGTTGTGATCGTAGCTCTCTGCAGCCTCAAACAACTAGGCTCAAGAGATTTTCTCACCTTAGTCTCTGGAGTAGCTGGAACTAGAGATACACACCATCATGCCCAACTAATTAGATAGATTTAAAAGTTACATTTCTAGATCGGACACAGTGGCTCACGCCTATAATTCCAGCACTTTGGGAGGTTGAGGTGGGAGGACTGCTTGAGCCGAGGAATTTGTGAGTAACCTGAGCAACATGGTAAAACCATGTCTCTATAAAAAATAAAAAATAATTAGCCGGGTGCTGTGCCGTGACCTGTATGTAGTCCCAGCTGCTCAGGAGGCTGAGATGGGAGAATTGCTTGAGCCTAGCAGGTTGAGGCTGCAGTGAGCCATGGTTGTCCACCCTGGGCATCAGAGCAAGATCCTGTCTCAAAAAAAAAAAAAAAAAAAAAAAAAAAAAAAATTACCTTTCTGAAAGTAGAGTCTGAAACACGATTATTTATGGTTTGAGCTATTTGATTTATAGCTCCGTATTTGATATAATAATGCTAGTAAATATTTTTGGATTGAAACTTAAAATGAATTCACTTAGAAAAGGGATGAAGGCTTAAAAATACTTTCATTACATCTTGTCTAAAGTTGATATAAAAACTTCATTGCAAAGTCTGAGCTGAAAGCACAATGATTTACAAAATTGTGAGGGGTGATGTTTGGCACCGCAAGCCATTTTAAAAATAATTATAAGCCATGGTGGAGATAATAGGATATTATAAATCTTTTTTTTTTTTTTTTTTTTTGAGACAGGATCTCACTGTGTTGCCCAGGCTGGAGTGCAGTGGTGTGATCTCAGCTCACTGCAATCTCTGCCTCCTGGGTTCAAGCAATTCTCCTGCTTCAGCCTCCCAAGTAGCTGGGATTACAGGCACTCACCACCACGCTCGGCTAATTTTTGTATTTTTAGTAGACGGGGTTTCACCATGTTGGTCAGGCTGGTCTCAAACTCCTGACCTTGTGATCTGCTCCCCTCAGCCTCCTAAAGTGCTAGGATTACAGGCATGAGCCACTGCACCCGGCAAATATTATAAATCTTAATCCTCAAAATGTATGGTTCAAAAAGAAACATATTGTAAAGAAATGCACTTAAATGCATCGTAGTGTTTTGTTATGTGAACAAAATAAATGGCTAATATCATTTTTATTTTGTCTTGAACTGTTGTGATATTGTGATTTAAAAAAATATGGCTGGGGGCTGGATGTGGTGGCTCACACCTGTAATCCTAGCACTTTGGGAGGCTGAAGCAGCAGGATTGTTTAAGGCCAGGAGTTCAACGCCAATGTGGGCAATAAAGCGAGGCCTTGTCCCATTAAAGAAAAAAATTAAACAAAATAGCTGGGGCTGGGTGTGGTGGCTCACTCCTGTAGTCCCAGCACTTTGGGAGGCCAAGACAGGCAGATAGGTTGAATTTAGGAGTTACAGACCAGCCTGGACAACATGTTGAAACTCTGTCTTTAGTAAAAATTAAAAATTAGCTGGGTATGGTGGTGCATGCCTGTAGTCCTAGCTACTCAGGAGGCTGAGGTGGGAGGATCACCTGAGGCTGAGGAGGTTGAGGCTGCAGTGAGTTAAGATCATGCCACCACACTCCAGCCTGGGCTAAGAGTGATCCTCTGTCAAAGAAAAAAAAAAAAGAAAAAAAAGAAAAGAAAAGAAACATGGCCAGTATGGTGGCTCATGTCTGTAATCCCAACATTTTGGGATGCTGAGGCAGGAAGATCACTTGAGGCCAGGAATTCAAGGCCAGACTGGGCAACACAGCAAGACCCCATTTCTATTAAAACATTGTTTTAAAAAAGAAATATATATTTGGTCTCTGCCCCTGGTTTTTGGCACACGGCTCCTAAAACTTCTGGGATTTCTGGAGTGGTAACAGTATCTTTTGTATGCTAATGAGACAACTGGTGGTTGGGGGTCCCCATACAGCTTCAGGATGGTGGCTGGATTAGAGGTCTGAGACTTTTGGCACTACCCCCAAACTCCAGAGAGGGGAGAGGGGTTGAAGGGTGCGTCAGTCATCAATGGCCAATGATTTAATCAATCATGCTCACTTAATGAAGTCTCCATGCAAACTAAAAGGGACATGGTTTGGATGAACTTTTGACGTTGGGGTTCTTGGAGGGTGGTGTTCCAGGAGAGGGCATGAAAACTCCCTATTCGGTCCCACATATGTTGCCCTATGCAGCTTTCCATCTGGCTGTTCATCTATATCCTTTGTAATACCCTTTATAATAAGTGGGTAAACATAAATAAAGTGTTTCTCTGAGTTCTGTTAGATGCTCTAGCAGATTTACTGAACCTGACAAGAGAGTCACGGGAACCCTGATTTATAGCCGGTCAGTCAGAAGCAGAGGTCACAAGCTGGGACTTGTGATTGGTATCTGAAGAACTGAGCCCTCAACCTGTAGGATCTGATGCTACCTCCAGCTGGACAGTGTCAGAACTGAATTGCAGGACACCTCGCTAGTGTCCGCTGCAGAACTGGTTATGTGTAGGGAGAAATCCACACAAATATTTTGGTGATCAGAGTGAAGTGTTTTGTGTTAAGTATTGTGTTAACTGTGTGCAAAAGTGGGAAACACACTTTGTTTTCCTATCTCCAATAACTGTAAACATGTTAAATAACTGTAAAACAAAACAAAACCTGATTTGTTTCACTTACCTATAAGGCTAAAAATTCTGCGAACACATAAAGTTGAAAAATTCCATTTTGCCCTTAAGTTGTCAGCAGCTTGACCAGACAGGATCATACATAACCAAGAGCCTAAATAAGGCAATGAAGATAAAAACCCATTCTGGAAGGAATAAGAAGATACAGGATTAATTATGGTGAGAGGAAAAAACAAAACATACACATTCATCACAGCCAGTGACCACCACCTGAAAGCAAAGGAAATGCATAGTAATACGTTGTTAATTTTTTTATATAATTACAGCAAATAAGTCTGGCTTTCAGAAGGATTATGGGGTTCAGTCCAAGGCAGTCCCTAAGAGTCTGTCTCAGAGGGAAATAAGGCTTGCCATAATCCTGTCTGCTTCGGGTAAACTTGACTGTTTCTCTGGGATTTGGGTTGTGGGAGAAGACAAGCCTTCCTGTTAGCCTATGGATTCTCCCTACTGCACATTTTCATCTTCCATTCTCATTTATTTTTTAAAAATATTTTTTATGATAAAACACAGATGCAGAAAACCACATAAGTCAAACATATAGCTTAATGAATCATTCTTTTTTTTTTTTTTTTGAGACAGAGTCTTACTCTCACTCAGGCTGGAGTACAGGGGTGCGATCTCAGCTCACTGCAACCTCTGCCTCCTGGGTTCAAGTGATTCTCCTGCCTCTGCCTCCCGAGTAGCTGGGGTTACAGGCACCTGCCACCACACCTGGCTACTTTTTGTATTTTTATTAGAGATGGAGTTTCACTGTCTTGGCCAGGCTGGTCTTGAACTCCTGACCTTGTGATCCACCCGCCTTGGCCTCCCAAAGTGCTAGGATTACAGGCGTGAGCCACTGCGCCCGGCCTCATGAGTCATTCTAATGACCATCTAGGTAGAGAAATAGAACATTGCCAGCCTTGCCAGAAGACCCTTACGCTCCTAGTCCTATCACAGCTCCGTTCCTCCCCCCTCAAATAAACATTAACCTTGTTTTGGTGTATAGTAATCACGTACTCACTTTTATTTATAGTTACATCACCCAAATGTATATCCCTAGACACTTCAGTTTAGTCTTGGCCTTTAAAAAATTTTTCATTTGTCTTTTATGTCTCTTTAAATCTGTAAATTCCCTTCCATTCATTTTTTTCTTACAATTTATCTATTAAAGAACCTAGGCCACATTTTGCTTTTAAAAGATCAGTGCCAAGTAAAACCATAACTCAAAAGTGCATTACATGTTTACCTACTACACACACACACACACACACACACGTTTATTTTTAACAGCACCAGAGTCTTTTTTTTTTTTTTTCTTTTGAGACAGAGTCTTGCTGTGTTGCCCAGGCTGGAGTGCAGTGGGGTGATCTCGGCTCATTGCAACCTCCGCCTTCCGGGTCAAGCAATTCTCCTGCCTCAGCCTCCTGAGTAGCTGGGATTACAGGCGTGTGTCACTATGCTTGGCTAATTTGTATTTTTTGCAGAGATTGGGTTTTGCCATGTTGGCCAGGCTGATCTCGAACTTCTGACATCAAGTGATCTGGCCGCCTCAGCCTCCCAAAGTGCTGGGATTACAGGGATGAACCACTAGGCCCAGCCTCTGAGAGTCTTTCTTGATGGTTTCTTTTTCCTCATATTTCACATCCAATCACCAAGCACTCCCTATTCTACTTCCTTTCAATCAATCAATCAATCAATCAATCAATAAATAAAAAAAATAAAGGTTGGCTGGGCACGGTGGCTCATGCGTGTAATTCCAACACTTTGGGAGGCTGTAGAGGGAGAATCACTTGAGGACAGGGGCTCAAAACCAGCCTGGCCAACATGGTGAAACCCTGTATCTACTAAAAATACAAAAAATTAGCTGGGCATTGTGATGCATGACTGTAATCCCGCCTACTTGGGAGGCTGAGGCAGGAGAATTGCTTGAACTTGGGAGGTGGAGGTTGCAGTGAGCCAAGATTGCCTGGTGCAGTCCAGCTTGGGTGACAGAGCAAGACTCTGTCTCAAAAAGAAAACAAAAAACAAAAAACAATAAAAAAAACTTCATTCCATTTAGACTTCTGCATAGTGGGATCATATCTATCATTATTTGTGGCAAAATCCTGTATAAGAATAAATGGTTTCAAAATATTAGTAGGAGAATAAAAAAAGAATAAGCTGTAGTAAATCAGAGAAGTGAATTTTCTGATCTTGATTTTGTTTCCTGGTGGAATAAGGTTGATAATTCTTCACAGTTACTGAATTTTTCCACTTCAAGTTGCAATGTTAAAAACTCCTGGCTGGGCACGGTGGCTCACGCCTGTAATCCCAGCACTTTGGGAGGCCAAAGCAGGCAGATCACCTAAGGTCAGGAGTTTGAGACCAGCTTGGCCAACATGGTGAAACCTCGTCTCTACTAAAAATACAAAAATTAGGCGTGGTAATGGATGCCTGTAATCCCAGCTACTTGGGAGGCTGAGGCAGGAGAATCGCTTGAACCCGGGAGGTGGAAGTTGTGGTGAGCCGAGACTGTGCCACTGCACTCCAGCCTGGGCAACAACCTAAATACACTAAAGTCTTCAGCATTTATACATTCCACAGGCACCTTCCACAGTTTCACTTCAAGGATATGATCCTTTGTATTCATTTATTTTAAAAAATTGATTCCAATTTTTTTGCAGGCGCAGTGGCTCACGCCTGTAATCCCAGCACTTTGGAAGGCGAAGGCAAAGGGATCACTTGAGGTCAGGAGTTTGAGACCAGCCTGGCCAACATGCTAAAACTCTGTCTCTACAAAAATAAAAAATTTAGCTGGGTGTGGTGGCACACACCTGAAATCCCAGGTACTTGGGAGGCTGAGACAGGAGAATCGCCTGAACCTGGGAGGTGGAGGTTGCAGTGAGCTGAGGTCACACCACTGAACTCCAGCCTGGGCGACAGAGCAAGACTCAGTCTTTAACATAACATAACATATGAAATAAAATAAAATAAATAAAATAATAAAATAAAAAATAAAATAAAATAAAATAAAATATAAAATAAAATATAAAATAAAATAAAAAAATAAAAAAATAAAAAAATAAAATAAAATATAAAATAAAATAAAATATAAAATAAAATAAAATAAAATGAAATAAAATAGTTTCCAGTGGTGACAACCTACCTATGAGAACACACTTCTTGCAAAAAATCTCCTTCATCCCTCTCCAGAAGGGGAGAAGAGGAAACACAAGCAAAAATGCCTGGTGCAGAGCACCAATTCCTACTTTGTGGATGTGAAGTGCCCAGGACGCTATAAAATCACCATGGTCTTTACTCATGCACAAACAGTAGTTTTGTGTGTTGGGTGTTCCACTGTCCTCTGCCAGCCTACAGGAGAAAAAGCAAGGCTTATGGAAGGATGTTCCTTCAGGAGGAAGCAGCACTAAGAGCACTGTGAATCGAGATGAGTGGAAAATCATCTCAATATAACACATTTTAGATAAAAGATTTAAAAAAATGAGAGATGTGTGACTCTTGCTTTCACTTGAATACTTGCAGGCCACTGTAGGGTTATTTATTTTATTTTTTTGTAGAGATGGAGTCTTGCTCTGCCACCCAGGCTGGAGTGCAGTGGTGCGATCTCGGCTCACTGCAACTTCTGCCTCCTGGGTTCAAGGAACTCTCCTGCCTCAGCCTCCCGAGGTGTTGGGACCACAGGCACGAGCCGCCATGCCCGGCTAATTTCTTTTGTATTTTAGTAGAGATGGGATTTCACTGTGTTATTCAGGCTAGTCTTGAACTCTCGAACTCAGGCAATCCGCCCACCTCGGCTTCCCAAAGTGCTAGGTGCATGAGCCACCACGCCCGGCCACTGTAGGGTTATTAACCAGCTTAATTTCAATATTGTTGTGTCTCAGGGAATAGGGAAGCTCAAGGAGAAGGAAAGAGATGGGGTGATGGCTGGCTGGTGGAGCTGTCAGAAGACACTCAACATTTATTAAGTTTGCCATCTTATATGGGGAAGGATTATGGTGCCCCCAAACAATTACAACATTAACATCAAAGATCAAGAGCCCTGAAGTGAGCACATGCTGTTGGAAAAGTGGTGCTAACAGATTTGCTCCATGCAGGGTTAGCACAAATCTTTAATTCATAAAAAATACAATATTTGCAGAGTATAATAAAGCATAGTGCAATAAAAGGAGGCATGCCTGCACCATGCTTCTCAAAGCAAGCTTTATTTTGAACAAAGGCCATCTGATGGCCGGGCAGGGTGGCTCATGCCTGTAATCCCAACACTTTGGGAGGCTGAGGCAGGAGTTTCATTTGAGCTCAGGAGTATGAAACCAACCTGGACAACAATGGGAGACCTCATCTCTACTATTTAAAAAAAAACAAAAACAAAAACACCCAGGTCATTTCATGAATATAATATATTGATTTTCAAAAAAAAAAATCCATTAAAAAATAGGCTATATAACTATAGAATTATTTTCAAACTCTATTCACATTTCTTTTTATTTTACAGACTGAAAGAAGGTTCTATATTCACATTTCTTTTAATTTTAATTAAGATAATACCTTTTTGTCTATGAATGCAAGATAAAAGATCCTTATTTTAAAGTATACAACATTAATTACTGGCCAGCTATTGATATTTTATTTCTTCCATACATACTTCTTCCTGAAAATGTCAAATAGAAACATCAGTGTAGTAATCTTTAAATATACTTCATAAGTAAAATAAGAGATTTTGTTAATATGATTTTGAGAATTTGCTATTTTTTTTTTTTTTTGAGATGGAGTCTTGCTCTGTTGCCCAGGCTGGAGTGCAGTGGCTCAGTCCTGGCTCACTGCAACCTCTGCCTCCTGGGTTCCAGCGATTCTCCTGCCTCAGCCTCCTGAGTAGCTAGGACTACAAGCACCTGCCACCATGCCTGGCTAATTTTTATATTTTTAGTAGAGATGGGGTTTCACCATGTTGGCCAGGTTGGCCTCGAACTACTGACCTCAAGTGATCTGCCCTCTTTGGCCTCCCAAAGTGCTAGGATTACAGGTGTGAGTCACCGGGCCTGGCTGGATTTGCTATTTTTAATCTTCCTGTGGATCTCAGTTTTATCCCAATGATAATTACCAAATTAACCTTTCAATGCACAGTTGAATGCAATTAATCACTGTAGTAGTGTATTATTTATTTTATTTTTTTCTTTTTTAAAAATTAGCCCCACTTTATAGTTGAAATGTGGTAGTAGATTATAATCAGGCTCTGTTAACAGAGAACTTGGGAAAAATAAGGTTGCTCACAGTGAATCCATCTCATGATATTGCCAAACCCTAGTTTCAATATAACTTCTGTCAGTGCAATTTGTGGATATATTTCTATACAGTGATCGTTTTTCAGAAGTAGACACAGGAGTTCTTCACAGCTTAGCTGTCTGAAGTTTTAAGGTTTGGTCCACATAGCCAGGCCAATGTTTATAGTATACTTTGGAATGTGAATGACTGAGGATTCACTTTAAGTTTTTAAAGCTGGTAAGTCCATGTAGCCAGTAGGTTGTGCAGTCAGCCTTGTTAGTTTTTTTTTTTTTTTCCTGGGACAGAGTCTTGTTCTGCTGTCCAGGCTGGAGTGCAGGGGCATGATCTCAGCTCACTGCAACCTTCGCCTCCTGGGTTCAAGAGATTCTCGTGCCTCAGCCTCCCTAGTAGCTGGGATTACAGGCATATGCCACCATGCCAGGTTAATTTTTTCTTGTGTTTTTAGTAGAGACGGTTTTGCTGTATTATCCAGTCTGGTCCTGAACTCCTGGGCTCAAGCAGTCCTTCCACCTCAGCCTTCCAAAGTGCTGGGATTATTTTTGTATTTTATTATTATTATTTTTTTGAGATGGAGTTTCACTGTTGTTGCCCAGGCTGGAGTGCGATGGCTCGATCCCGGGTCACCACAACTTCCGCTTCCCAGGTTCAAGCAATTCTCCTGTCTCAGCCTCCCGAGTAGCTGTGATTACAGGCATGCACTACTGTGCCCGGCTAATTTTGTATTTTTAGTAGAGACAGGGTTTCTCCATGTTGGTCAGGCTGGTCTCGAACTCCTGACCTCAGGTGATCCGCCTGCCTCGGCCTCCCAAAGTGCTGGGATTATAGGCGTGAGCCACCGCGCCTGGCCTTTTTTGTATTTTTAACAGAGACAGAGTTTCACCATGTTGCCCAGTCTGGTCTCAAATGCCTGGCCTCAAGTGATCCACCTGCCTCGAACTCCCAAAGTGGTAGGATTACAGGTGTGAGCCACTACACCCAGCCTGATGTCAGGCATCCTTACATGTGCTTATTGGCCATCTGTATATCTTTCGAGAAATGTGTATTTGTATTCAAGTCCTTTGCCCATTTTAAAAACTGCGTTCTCTTTTTATTATTGAATTGTAAGAATTCTTAATATATCTGGATACTAGACCCTTATCAGATATTTGATTTATAAATGCTTTCTCCCATTCAGTGGGTTTTCATTTTCTTGATAGTCCTTTGATGTATAAGAATCTCTAAAATTTAGGACAGCAGAATAAAATGGAAGATACAAAATAACTTCATTTTATATAGATGAGAACAAATTCTGTGTATGGTCTTATAATATATATATATAAGACGCAGACGATTATTTTTTCTTACCTCTTGAATATTGAACCTTAGGATCTCCTTCAAATACGTAGGCAATAATGTCAATAAAGTATAAAAAGTCCAGTTGTAAGAAAAGTGTGCAACTACAATAGCCCAAAGTGGCAGGGATTTTAAAATGGGTACCCACGGCACTGACTTCTGTGAAGAAAGCTGAAGAAAACAGGAATGATTAGGATAAACTACGGCTATATTAATGCTTAGATCTGTACCATATCAGCTAAAACTCTATCCAGAATTCATACAGAATATCACCTTAATTAGTAAACTCCAAATTTTTAAATCAACTCCTTTGAAATATTAAATAGCAAAATACATGATAAATATTCAGTTGTTGGGTTTTTAAAAAAATATATTAACTAGACAGGCCATGATTCAGATTACAGGAAAAAGTAAAAATGTATTCATAGAGCTATAATGTCAACCCTAAATATTCCTTATGAATGTCAGAAGTCACCTGCAACATTGATTTTTCTCTCTCTCTCTCTTTCTTTCTTTCTTTCTTTTTTTTTCTTTTTTGAGACCAAGTTTTGCTCTTGTTGCCCAGGCTGGAGTGCAATGGCACAATCTCGGCTCACTGCAACCTCTGCCTCCCAGGTTCAAGTGTTTCTCCTGCCTCAGCCTCCCGAGTAGCTGGGATCACAGGTATGTGCCACCACGCCTGGCTAATTTTTGCATTTTTAGTAGAAACGGTGTTTCACCACGTTGGTTAGGCTGTTCTTGAACTCCTGACGGCAAGTGATCCGACCCAAAGTGCTGGGATTACAGGCGTGAGCCACTGTGCCCGGCCTGAATTCTCTGTTTCTAAAATATAGTTTCATAGTCAAATTCAGAGGTTGACATAAGGGTAAACGAAAGAGATTGGAAGGTCCTGTTAGAAGTCATGTTTAATTATCCAATCTTTATTCAATTGAAATGATTTATAAGAATTAGGCAATACAAGGGTTCTGTAAGCAGTCATATGCAGTAGTGGTCTTTAAAGCAGGGTGAAAGCACCATGGGGGTGTGCAAGATGATCTGCTGGGGTGAGGAAAGACATATTTCTATTTATTTCTATTTGTACTCATTTTTATTCTAAAAATAAAAAAACACACTCTATTAATATTTAATAAATATGTTGGCCCTGGAGTATGTCAGGTGATCACAAACCATATGAGTCCCCCAATTCAGAGGGGTTAATAATGGCATCCTCACTTGTTTGCTTGCCCTCAAGAGTATTATAGCATATTGCAGTTTAAGTACTATTTTATTTTATTTTATTTATTTTAGAGAGTCTTGCTCTGTCACCCAGGCTGGAGTGCAGTGGCATGTTCTCGGCTCACTGCAACTTCTGCCTCCCAGTTCAAGCGGATTCTCCTGCCTCAGCCTCCCGAGTAGCTGGGACTATGGGCATGTGCCACCATGTCTAATTTTTGTATTTTTAGTAGAGACAGGGTTTCAATATGTTGGCCAGGCTGGTCTCGAACTCTTGACCTCAGGTGATCTGCCCGCCTCAGTCTCCCAAAGTGTTGGGATTACAGGCATGAGTCACTGCACCTGGCCTATTTTTTTTTTTTTTTTTGAGATGGAATCTTGCTCTATTGCCCAGGCTGGAGTGCAGTGGTGCAATCTCAGCTCACTGCAACCTCTGCCTCCTGGGTTCAAGCTATTCTCCCGCCTCAGCCTCACAAGTAGCTGCGATTACAGGTATGCACCACCACATCTGGCTAATTTTTGTATTTTAGTAGAGCGGGGGGGTTTCACCATGTTGGCCAGGCTGGTTTCGAACTCCTGACCTGAAGTGATCTGCCTACCTCAGCCTCCCAAAGTTCTGGGATTACAGGTGTGAGCCACTGCCCCCAGCATAAGTGCATTTATTTTAAGTGTCTTTTATTTATTTTTATTTTTTTAATTTTTGAGATGGAGTCTTGCTCTGTTGTCCAGGATGGAGTGCAGTGGTGTGATCTTGGCTCACTGCAACCTCTGCCTCTGAGGTTCAAGCGATTCTCCTGCTTCAGCCTCCCGAGTAGCTGGGATTACAGGCGCCCGCCACCACCCCTGGCTTATTTTTGTATTTTTAGTAGAGACGGGGTTTCATTGTGTTGGCCAGGCTGGTTGTGAACTCCTGACCTCAAATGATCCACCAGCCTTGCCTCCCAAAGTGCTGGGATTACAGGCGTGAGCCAGTGAGTCACTGTGCTTGGTTGTAGTTTTTAATATGATCAAAGATGTACAGATACAGGGAAAGAGAAGGAGAGAGAACATTTATTCTTTTACAGCAGTGGTTTTCAACTCCAGCTATACTTTACAATTATAGGGGCCTGTGTTCTCTTCTCCGCCTTTTGAATAAACAAAACAAAAACAAGTAAAGCAAAAAAAAACTCTGAGTGTAGGGCCAAGGAATCTGAGTTTTAAAAGGTTTCACTGGTGATTCTGTAGAGCAGTAGGTTCCCAAACTTTGCTGCATATAAGAATCACCCAGGGGAGCCTTAAAAACACTGAGACCAAGGTCACACCGCAGACCAATTGAATAGGTTGTGGGTGGGTAGCAGGTTAAGTATTCCTAGTTTTTGAAGATCCCTGGGTGATTTCAATGTGCAGCAAGTTTGGGACCCACTGCTGTAGAGATTAGATTTTAAAAAGTCTGCCCTTATCCGTCTTGATTGAAAAGCTCAGGGCAGAGAGGATTTTAGAGTTTGAAGGAATTTGGAACATAGTGTTTTTTATATGGCTTTGAAATCCACAAAGGAAGTGAAATCATTCTTTTATGCTGAAAGGTACAAGCGTAAATGTGGTGATCTCCGAAAACTGAATATATTCTGAAGAATGTATCCTACCTCTTGGAAATATAATCTGTAATAAGACATATTTAATTTTAGTCACACTGGTATGTTTTTACAACCTATAAATATCAATTGAATTTTTGATAATCTGATGTTTTTGGACAATCACCCAACCAAGATGAGCTGTATGTCTAACACATAAGCCTGACACATGGCAGGTTCTCAATAGCTGCTTATCAAACGAATACAAGGCCCACGGGGTTAGAGGCTTAGAAAGAAGAACGTGAAATGTATGTATTCCAGCTTAGTGTTCATTTGTAACTGAAGTACAACACAACAGTTTTCTGTTCTCTCAATATGAATCGTAAGATCAACTTATAGTATTTCCACATTACAAGTTATATTTCGGGGGGAAAGTCTTCATTTATAAAAACTTTCAAGTTAAAGATGAATTTTCAAATATTACTAGGAGAAACTCTCCGAGTATCACTACCTTAAACAAGAGTTTAAGGTAGTGCTGTCTAATGGAACTTTCCATGATGATGGAATATTCTACGTGCACGGTTATTAAATCCTTGTCCTTCTAACAGGTTGATGAAAGAAAACAAAATGCAATGAAACAAAACCCTTGTCATATGTGTGACAAACCAAATTTTTTTATTTTTAGACGGAGTCTTGCTCTGTTGCCCAGGCTAGAGTTCAGTGAAGTGATCTTGGCTCACTACAACCTCTGTCTCCTGAGTTCAAGCAATTCTCCCGCCTCAGCCTCCCGAGTAGCTGGGATTACAAGCAATCGCTGGTCATGCTGGGCTAATTTTTGTATTTTTGTAGAGATGGGGTTTCACTACGTTGACCAGGCTGGTCTTGAACTCCTGACCTCAGGTGATCTGCTCACCTTGGCCTCCCAAAGTGCTGGGATTACAGGCATGAGCCACCACGCCTGGCCAGAACTAGTTTTTTTTTTCTTTTTTTTCCCTTGAGATGGAGTCTCACACTGTTGCCAGGCTGGAGTGCAGTGTCGTGATCTCGACTCACTGCAACCTCTGCCTCCTGGGTTCGAGTGATTCTCTTGCCTCAGCTTCCTGAGTAGCTGGGACTACAGGCACATGCCACTATGCCCGGCTAATTTTTGTATTTTTAGTAGAGATGGGGTTTCACCAGGTTGGCCAGGATGGTCTTGATCTCTTGACCTCGTGATCTGCCTGCCTCAGCCTCCCAAAGTACTGGGATTACAGGTGTGAGCCACTGCGTCTGGCCAGAACTAAATTTTTAATTAAATTACTTAAACTAAAAGTATAATAGCCATGTGGGGCTAGTGGCTACCATACTGGACAACACAAGGTTGGGCTTAAGAAGGTACAAAACAGCTTTTTTTGATGTTCTTTATCTAGAAATTATTCTCTTGCTATTGTTTCTAACACACTACTATTTTGCCAATCAAGCAATGTAAACACGTACTCTCGATGGCTTCATCATATCTAATTGTTGGCAAAAAATTAAAAATTATGAAAGCTTTTTTTTTTTTTTTTTGAGAAGGAGTCTCACTCTTGTTACCCAGGCTGGAGTGCAGTGGCACGATCTCAACTTACTGTGGCATCTGCCTCCTGGGTTCAAGCAATTCTCCTGCCTCAGCCTCCTGAGTAGCTGGGATTACAGGCGCCTGCCACCACGCCCAGCTAATTTTTGTATTTTTAGTAGAGACAGGGTTTTACCATGTTGGCCAGGCTGGTCTTGAACTCCTAATCTCAGGTGATCCACCCGCCTTAAAAGTGCTGGAATTATAGGCGTGAGCTACTGTGCCTGCCGCTTTTTTTTTTTTTTTTTTTGATACAGGGTTTCGCTCTGTTGCACAGGCTGGAGTGCAGAGGCGCCATCACGGCTACTGCAACCTCAGCCTCCTGGGCTCTAGCGATCCTCGCACCTCAGCCTCCTGAGTAGCTGAGACTATTGGCATGTGCCATCATACCGAGTAATTTTTAAGTTTTTTGTAGGAATGGGGGTCTCCCTATGTTGCCCAGGCAGGCCTCTAACTCCTGGGCTCAAGTGATCCTTCCACCCAGGCCTCCCAAAGTGATGGGATTACAGGCCTAAGTCACTGCACCTGGTCCTGAAAGTTCTTATTAGAGGTCTACATTATTCTAAAATACCACTGCTGATAAAAGAAGATACATATGTGTGGCTGGGCGCAGTGGCTCACACCTGTAATCCCAGCACTTTGGGAGGCCAAGGCAGGTGGATCACTTGAGGTCAGGAGTTCGAGACCAACTTGGCCAACACAGGGAAACCCTGGTTCTACTAAAAATACAAAAAATTAGGCAGGAAAGGTGGTGCGTGCATGTAATCCCAGCTACTCGGGAGGCTGAGACATGAGAATCACTTGAAGCTGGGAAGCAGAGGTTGCAATGAGCTGAGACAGTGCCACTGCTCTCCAGCCTTGGGAACAGAGGGAGACTCTGTCCTTCCCACCCCCACCCCCCAAAAAAGGAAAATACATATGGGCAAAACATTTAAAAATTGCTCAGATCATTTGCTCAGCCAACATTTTGAAAGCAAATATACTTTGGAGATTTAAATGATAATGGAATTTGTGAAGGAAAAATCAATGAGATCCTGAATCTTGTATGCAGAATGTATCATCGAATTTCTAATAACAGCTCAATCAGCTATTTTTCCATATAAGTTGAAACAGAAAAAGGACAAACTATAAAAATGATTTGTCATGAAATGTGTGAAATACAGAGGGGAAGATCACTCGACAAATACTTGAATACCTTCTAATATGCCATTCTACAAAAAAAATTTTCTTGTCAAATGCAAGTAACAGCAGATTGATTTAGCAAAGTTACATGTAGTAAATGCTCTTAATTTCTGTCTTAATTTGACAACTAAATATTCAAACCAAGGTCCCCATTTGATTTGCTTCGCAATGCTGCAAAATTGTATACTCTTCCTAAAAGGCATAAAGGAGAAGTAAAACAGTTACAAAACATGCTATCTTCAGGCTGGGCATGGTGGCTCATGCCTGTAATCCCAGCACTTTGGGAGGCTGAGGCGGGCAGATTACTTGAGCTCACAAGTTCAAGACCAGCCTGGGCAACATGGCAAAACCATTTCTACAAAAAATACAAAAATTAGGCAGGCTTTGTGGTACACACCTGGCATCCCAACTACTTGATAGGCTGAGGTGGGAGGATAGCTTGAACCCAGGAGGCAGAGGGAGGTGGAGGCTGCAGTTAGCCAAGATCATGCTATTACACTCTAGCCTAGGCAATAGAACCAGACCTTGTCTCAAAAAAACAAAACAAAAACAAAAAAACTCAGAACCAACCAAACAAGAAAACCCCATGATATCCTTGGAATTAAGAAAAGAAGAAGAAGCCGGACATGATGGTTCATGCCTATAATTCCAGCACTTTGGGAGGCTGAGGCAGGCGGATCACCTGAGGCTGGGAGTTGGAGACCAGCCTGACCAACATGGAGAAACCCTGTCTCTACTAAAAATACAAAAACTTAGCCGGGTGTGGTGGTGCATGCCTGTAATCCCAGCTACTTGGGAGGCTGAGGCAGGAGAATCACTAGAACCCAGGAGGCGGAGGTTATGATATAGTGAGCCAGGATCGCACCATTGCACTCCAGCCTGGGCAACAAGAGCGAAACTCTGTCTCAAAAAACAACAACAACAACAACAAAAATAGCAGATATATAGGAAAGAACACGTCAATGGGTGAAGTGGTAATGTTTTTCCACAATTCATTAAAAAGAGATCTTCAACACAGAGGAGTAGTCGATGATCTTAAAGCACTCACTAGTCATGAGACTCTCTTTTTCTTTTTTTTGAAATAGAGTCTTGCTCTGTCGACCAGGCTGGAGTGCAGTGGTACGATCTCGGCTCACTGTAACCTCTGCCTCCCAGGTTCAAGAGATTCTTCTGCCTCAGCCTCTCGAGTAGCTGGGACTACTAGCACACACCACCATGCCTGGCGAATTTTTGTATTTTTACTACAGATGGAGTTTCACCATATTGACCAGGCTGGTCTTGAACTCCTGACCTCATGATCCACCTGCCTTGGCCTCCCAAAGTGCTGGGATTACAGGTGTGAGACACCGCACCCAGCCTATTTCTCTTCTTGTAGACATTTCTGAATCAGAATTAGAACTATATATGCTATCATAATTGTAAAATCCACCTATTGTAAGAATGAAATCACATTTCTACCTATAAGTACTGACTTTTTCTTGGTTGGATAACTGAGAAAACATTCTAACTGCAACTCTTGCTTGTCCAGCTCAGATCTCCTTCGACATGACTGCCAGCATAAGCTATCTAGAATGCAAACCTGATTCTGTCACTTCGAGCTTACAGATACTTCATGGCATCCCAGTGCCTAAAGGATAAAGGCTAAGCTCCTTAGTGAGGCACAGAGGACCCTCCATGACCTGACTTCCACTTGCTTCCTCCTCCTGACGTTTTTTGCCTTTGCCTTATGCAGGAGAGCAACACCCAACAGCCACACTTCCTAGAAGGTGTCACTCTCTCTGGAAGATATCACTCTTTCTCTCAGGAAAGTGAGAAAGAAAAAAAGCAGTCAGGCTGGATGTGGTGGCTCCCGCCTGTAATCCCAGCACTTTGGGAGATGAAGGCGGGCGGATCATCTGAGGTCAGGAGTTCGAGCCCAGCCTGACCAACATGGAGAAACCATTTTTAGTCTCTACTAAAAATACAAGATTAGCTGGGCGTGGTGGTGCACACCTGTTATCCTGGCTACTCAGGAGGCTGAGGCAGGAGAGTCACTTGAACCTGGAAGTCGGAGGTTGCAGTGAGCTGAGATTGCACAATTGCACTTCAGCCTGGGCAAAAAGAGCAAAACTCTGTCTCAAAAGAAAAAAAAGAAAGAAAGAAAGAAAAAAAGTAGTCCTGGGCTGTGGTAAGCTAAACTGTCCTGGTTCTAACATCTAGGCCTGGGGTTCTGTTGAACCGAAACCAGGCCACTCTATGAGCATGCTGGAGCATGACAAAAATAAGACCACTTTACAGTGAGCCGATATCACCCCACTGCATGGCAGCTTGGGAGACAGAGCGAGACCCTGTCTCTAAAAAGAAGAAGAAAAAAAGCACTCCACAGTCATTTGAGCACAGACAAAAACAAGAATGCCATAAACTACAAAAAACGAGCAAATGTCTTCCTCTCCTAGCTAATATGAGTGACTGCTGTGCCCTTACTAATCACAGATTTACCCCCACCTTCTAGATAAAAATTCATCATAGAATTATCAAATCCAGAGCAAAACATTAATTCTTTAAACCCTTCCCGAAGTCATCTAATACATGTCTAAACTGCAACAAGTTCCTCTCAACTCTGCACTGAGATGCCCTCATGGTCCTTCATGGTGTGCTTTCTTCCTTACTGCAATGAACCAAGACACCCAACTTGTTCAACTGTAAGTGTGTTCCTGATGGGCTTTGGCCAGAAGGCACTGACATAAGGAAGCTTTTCCTATCTGCCCCAGGCTGGCTGAGGACTGCCACCTTCTCTGTTCCAAAGATGTCCTGTACCTTATACACTGCATTACGCAGGCTGTATTATATTGAAATTCTGTCCATCCATGTCTGTCTCCCTCTGGAGACCTCGGGTCCCACAGGAACCATGTTTTATTTTTTTCCTCTTACTCATTTTTAAGTCCTCAGCTGACTAAGAACCTAGGTCATAGTCAAGTATCAAAAAAAAAAAAAAATGTTTAAAGAATGAATGAGTAGATGCTACACATTTCTTGGGTCCAAGATTTAAAGGTAGAGCTTCATGTAATACATCATTTTACGACATTATCAACTATAACATCATGTGCTTTAAGAATGCAGTCTGGTTGTACATGGTGACTCATGCCTGTAATCCCAGCATTTTGGGAGTCTAAGGCAGGAAGACTCCTTAAGCCCAGCAGTTTAAGATCAGCTTGATTATCATAGGGAGACTCCATCTCTACAAAAAATAATTAGCTAGCCATGGTGGTGTGCACCTGTAGTCCCAGCTACTTGAGAGGCTGAGGTGGGAAGACTGCTTGAACCTGTAAGGTCGAGGCTGCACTGAGCTGTGATGGTGCCACTGCACTCCAGCATGGGTACCGAGCTAGACTCAAAAACAAAAAAAGAACGCAATCTGGGCTTCTCCTCCTAAATCTCTTGCCTCTGGATATTCCTTTTTCTGAAGTGTGTGGAGAAACAACCTAAGTTTGGAAAGATTAAGACACATACCAATGTAGAGAAAGATTTTTTTTTTTTTAAGACAAGGTCTTGCTCTGTTGCCCAAGCTGGAGTACAGTGGCACAAACACAGCTTACTATAGCCTTGACTTCCCAGGCTCACACAATCCTCCTGCCTCAGCCTGCTGAGTAGCTGGGACTATAGGTGTGTAACCTCACACCTGGCTAATTTTTAAATTTTTTGTAGAGATGAGATCTCGTCATGTTGCCCAGGCTGGTCTCAATTCCTGGGCTCAAGCAATCCTTCCATCTTGCCTCTTTGCCAAGTGTTGGGATTACAGGTGCGAGCCACCACCCCTGGCCAAGGGAAAGCTTTTAAAAAAATTTAAACAAACTCAAAAGTTTTATAAGTTCTGGAAGATCATGATAAAAATGAAATATTGGAAGAAGCAAGCTGTTACCCATCAACGTTGAGAAAATGACAAAACATAGCAAGTTTTACATGGCAACATCTGTTTATAATGTGTTAAAGTTTTTTTTACCTGTTCCTTAAGGGGAAAAAGTGGGTAATTCAATTAACATCATGTAGGACTCTAAACTTTCAAAGTAACTTAACTTTTTATTTTGAGACATGGTCTTGCTCTGTTGCCCAGGTTGGAGTGCAATGGCTGATTATAGTTCACTGCAACCTTGACCTCCTGGGCTCAAGCAGCCCCCTTGCCTCAGCCTCCTGAGCAGCTGGAACTGCATGTGTGTGCCATCACACCCAGCTAAAACTTTCTTTTTATTTGCATTAATTATTATTATTATTATTATTTTCCACTGGGAAGACTCAGACCCAATTAACTTTGGATATGAGCTCTCTGCCTGGTTAAAACTTTATTACAGTGCTGATTTCTTCTGCTTCTGAGTTTTTGCCAATCTTTGGCAAAGATCAAGACAGGTCAGAATTCTTAAAGTTCAGCTGCTTGTAGAGACATTTATAGCAAAATAAAAAAACTTAAAAATAAATGCTAAAGAGTACATTTTTTCTTCTTTTTAGAGATGGGGTCTTGCTATGTTGTCCAGGCTGGGCTTGAACTCCAGGGCTCAAGAAATCTGCCTGCTTTAGCCTCCCAAAGTGCTGGGATTACAGGCGTAAGCCACCATGCCCAGTCAAGACTAAGTTTTTAATTTTACTGCCTGGTTATACTGTATATAAATATTTAAAATATCAATCTTGGGCTGGGCGCAGTGGCTCACACCTGTAGTCCCAGCACTTTCAGAGGCCAAGATGGTAGGATCGCTTGAGGCCAGGAGTTCGAGACCAGCCTGGCTAATATGGTAAAATCCCGTCTCTACTAAAAATACAAAAATGTAGCTGGGAGTGGTGGTATGCACCTGTAATCCCAGCAACTCAGGAGGCTGAGGCAGGAGAATTGTTTGAACCTGGGAGATGGAGGTTGCAATGAGGCGAAATCGTGCCACTACACTCCAGCCTGCATGAGAGAGCGAAACTCCGTCTCAAAAAAAAAAAAAAAAAAAAAAATATATATATATGTATATATAAATAAAATAAAATATCTATCATGATAATTTAATAGAAGTTTAAAATATTTTATGCTTTTAAACTAATAAAGTGACTTTGAAGTCAATAAGAATGCTGAAAACAAACTGTGTATATTTTAGTCTTTCCTAATGTTTTTATGTTCTTCTTTTATTCTACTCAAAAGGCAAACATTTTGTTTCCATGGTTTGAGAATTTAGTATATTAAATTATGATAGACTTTTATTTCTGATTTGCCTTTGTGCTTAAGTGATTGAAATCTGGTTTTAATAAGATATACATTTTTTTCTAAAGACTTACTCTAGAAGAACAAACAGATGTATATGATAAAATAATATTATATCATAATAAATGTGCTGTTCTCTTTCTTTAATCACACCTGTTTAAAAATACAGATACGGGTCCAACATCCCTTGTCTGAAATGCTTGGAACCAGAAGTGTTTCGGATTTTGGATTTTAGAATATTTGTATCACATACCTTCCCAGTTAAGCATCCTAAATCTTGTTTTTCTTTTTGAGACGGAGTCTCGGTCTGTTGCCCAGGCTGGAGTGCAGTGGCCAGATCTCAGCTCACTGCAACCTCCACCTCCTGTGTTCAAGGAATTCTCCTGTCTCAGCCTCCTGAGTAGCTGGGACTACAGGTGTGTGCCACCATGCCCAGCTAATTTTTGTATTTTTAGTAGAGACGGGGTTTTGTCATGTTGGCCAGGTTGGTCTTGAACTCCTGACCTCAGGCGATCCGCCTGCCTCAGCCTCCCAAAGTGTTAGGATTACAGGAGTGAGCCATCACAGCTGGCCAGGCATCCTAAATCTTAAAATCCAAAAATCTGAACTCTGAAATGCTCCAATGAGCATTTCCTTTGAGCATCATGTAGGTTCTCAAAAACTTTTGGATTTCAGAGTATTTTGGATTCAAAATTCTCAGATTTGGGATCCACAACTGTATAAACACACTAGTTGGTTTTCTAACAACTAATGGTCAGAATGAGAATCCTTTCATGAATAACACATTTTATTTTCTACCAATCAAGTGGAAAAAACAAACAAGACTCATTTGATAATCACTACACTAAAAGGTTGAAAATGACTTAAAAATATTTTTTATAGTTTATAAAACTATACTTTCTATAAAAAATGAAAGAACTGAAATTCTTCAGACAATATTTTATGTATTTTAAAAATATTTTTAAAATGTTTTAAATGTTTTGTAGAGAAAGGGTCTCACTATGTTGACTAGGCTAGTCTCCTAACCTCAAATGATCCTCCCACCTAGACCTCCCCAAAGTACTGGGATTACAAGTGTGAGTCACTGCACCCAGCCAGACAATACTTTGGATATTTATTTCATTTGCCTATTCTACTTTGTCTAGAGCATGTACAATAGGAATATCTATTTTGAAAAATAGATATCTTTGGATAGGAATATCTATTTTAAAAATTAAGATATCTATTTTGATATCTTAATTCTGAAGAAAAAAAGGTTCTGACATTATTTTTAAAATGTGTCAAAGTCCATACCTGATTTCTTAATGATGAAAGAATGTATTCCTTTTCACAATGGGTAATTCTCTTGTGTTTTTGTGGTGTGTCACTAACTAACCAGATCCACAAAAGAAACCAAAATATTCCAATAGTACCTTAAAATAGAAAAATAATAGATAAAATTAGAATGTATCAAATAAAAAACAAAAGAAAACAAAAACACAAAATTAGAATGCACCACCAACAACTTTTACATATCTTGAAAAAATTATGTAACTATAAATTCAATGTAAAACTGACTTCAGTTTGGATTCAATTTAATGGGATAATTGCTATAACTGTATTATTGCTTATACATTTTGAAGAAAACTTTTTTTTTTTTTTTTGGAGATAGAGTCTTTGCTCTGTCGCACACGCTGGAGTGCAGTGACGTGATCTCAGCCTACTGCCATCTCTGCCTGCCGGGTTCAAGCAACTCTACTGTCTCAGCCTCCTGAGTAGCTGGGACTACAGGCACATGCCACCACACCCGGCTAATTTTTGTATTTTGAGTAGAGACGGGGTTCCACCATGTTGGCCAGGCTGGTCTTGAACTCCTGACCTCGTGATCCACCTGCCTCGGCCTCCCAAAGTGCTGGGATTACAGGTGTGAGCCACTGAGCCCCGCCAGAAGAAAACAACTTTTAACCATGACTTTGCCTATCAGGGTCTACCAGACAAACCTTTTTGAAGATATATTTCCACAATCTACATATTTCCAAAGGTGTCTGCTTTTGTTAGTTGATTTTTAAATTTTGATTGCAGATACATTTCTTGCATGATACGTCTATGTGAAAATCTAATTTATTAAAAATGTGTATCATGCTGCCAAGGAAACTGAGAAATAAAATGCCTTGGGACTAAGTAAAAAGAAAAAAAAAAAAAAACAACAAACATTAAAACTACCAAGTGAGAACATCCTACTTTGCTTGAGAAGAAACTTAAAATACCCAAGACAGTGATTTTTTTGATAGCAAATGTACTATTTAAGTCCAGGATCAAGAGTCATTTCTACTGAGAAATATTCCAAAACGAACATCAGGTCATAATTCAAATAGGTCAAGTAAACCATACCAACTTGAAAAACAGGTTATCAGGAAATGTTTTAGAACTCTGTTTCAGTAATTTGGAAGATATATTTTTAACACATTATTAGGCTACTATTATTACATTTTGAATTTGTTACATTATAATTCAGCTAAAAATGTAAACTTACCAAAAAAGTAGAAGACATAAGTCCAATTCATGTAGTAGCAAATTATTCCAGAAAGAGGAAGAGAAATTACTGTCCCAAGCTGTGCTCCTAGAACAACACATAAAACTATTTTATAAACTTTGGAGAGAGAGAAACAAAGACAGGACAGGCAGGTCTACTGCTTACAGACGATGGGTAACAGGTTGGGCACAGTGGCTCATGCCGGTAATCCCTGCACTTTGGGAGGCTGACGTGGGTGGATCACCTGAGCCTAGAAGTTTGAGACCAGCCTGGGCAATATGGCAAACTACTATCTGTACTAAAAATACAAAAATTATCTGGGCATGGTGGTGGCGCACGCTTGTAGTAACAGCTACTTAGCTACTTGGGAGGCTGAGGTGGGAGGATCGCTTCAGCTGTTGAGGCTGCAGTGAGCGGCAACTGTGCCACTGCACCCCAGCCTGGAGTGAGACCCTGTCTAAAAAAAAAAAAAAAGCCTAACATTTGGTCCCATAGAAACAAGATTAGAAAAAAGATATAGAGGTAGTGTAACAGGACAAGCAAAGGAATGGAAGCAGGAAAGCAGAGAGTAGGAGGCTTGGGAACTTCATTTGGGTAAAGGAAAGAAAAAAGAAGATAAAGCTGGAAAAACAGGTTGGACAGTGGAACAGTTACTGAGTACCTACTCCAAGCTAGGCACTGTCTGCCAGAGATATAAGGCTAGCTGCAATAAAGCAGTGAAGACTGTAAAGAATCTTGCCCTTAGTGCAAGGAGTTTGGGATTTATTCAATAGTAAAGGGGAACCTTAGATAGTACCTGTTCTTGAATCTATCATCAGATTTCTCATGTCAATCTCCACATAGCTGCAAGAATAATCGTCTTAAAATGTAATTGAATCATGCCTCTTAAAAAACAATCTACATTCTTTCCTGTAGTCTATAAGACCTGATATAACCCGACTCTTATCTCTTTCTCTAACCTCATCTTATGCCATTATCCTCCCTACTCACTGAGTTCTAGTGACCCAAAGTAGTTTTCCATTTGTTTAAACCTTTATGTTATTTCCTGCCTGAGTGCCCTCGTACATGCTGTTCTGATTGGCTGAAATGCTCTTCTCCCTGCATGAATGGTTTGTTGTTATCCTTCAGATTTTAGCTTAAAAGTACCACAGAGAGGCCTTTTCTCAACTACTATATTTAAAAAGCAGTCAGGTGGAAAAATTTTAATTCAGTCAATGAAAGAAAGGCTAGAATATCTTATGCAATCTGGTAAAATTATAATTCACATATATAAAACTCATGTTATCTCACCTGTAGATCAAAATGATGGCAAATAAAGATGCATAGAAAAAAGACGCATGAAGAGTGGGGTTGAGAATCATGATACATTCATTAGTTAACCAAAACAGAAATCACAATTTAAGGACAAAAACATTCCATTTTCTAGCTACTGGCCTTTTTTCCCTTTTTATTAAAAAGCATCTCTAAACAAGCAAAAATAAATTTTAAAAACCCCAAAAAAGTAAACAGAAAAAGAAACAAAAAGAGCATCTTTATACCAATATCTGAAAAGGCAACATACTTTGAAATAGATGATGGTAGATGGGGAAAATGACATTAGTCAATTAAGCCACATTACTATAAGTTGTTGAGCCAAAGAGAAAAATTGGTAATAAAGTTGTACTACTGAAACTTAATGTTCTCCCCAAAGGGGCATCCAATCCGACACTGCATCATTCTGGTATTCAGGCACTTTTCCCCCAAGGTTGATATATACATAACATATTACAGCAAAATTTGATAATTGTTATCTCACCTGCATATGAAATGCTAAGAAGCTTGCTTCTTTCAAGAGGGGGAGCCCAAGAAGACCACATGGCATGCATGGCTGGAAATGTAACACCCTGAGAGAAGGGAACATGATATTTCTGATGAAATGTAAGGTAGTTTTGTTAATGTTTTAACGTAAGTTAAGTATTTTTCTACAAAAGCATTTTCTGGATAAGAATAAAACCAGAATCAGGTTCCATGAAGTGAGATATTTTTATAGTGTTAAGTGAAAATACCTTAAAATGAAATACTTTCAGGATCTGGGGGCTGGGTGTGGTGGCTCATGCCTATAATCCCAGCACTTTGGGAGGCCAAGGCAGGAGGATTGCTTGAGCCCAGGAGTTTGAAATCAGCCTGGGCAACATAGTGAGACCCTATCTCTTAAAAAAAAAAAAAAAAAGTAAAACTCCCCAAAGATTCATGGATTTTGGAACTGGTTTGAAGATGACAAGATAAGGTTTACAATAAATCTAAAATAATTGTACTGAGTGAGGACATAAAGGGATCACGCTCAAGGTTAATTTTGCTCATTCACTTTATTAATCACCTGAATGAAAGGAATATTACTAAGTTATAACTTTAAAAAATACTGAGCTAATACTTTGGGATACTGAAAAAAAATTCAAGTTGACAACCAACTGGAAAAACAGTCCTATTAAAAAAAGGATTAATTCAATTAGCATGTTTACAGCCTTTTTTCTTTTTTTTCCTGCAATAATGAGCCTAGTAGATGCCACTTACTGACACGGAGAGGTAATGAGATGTGGAAAGAGGCAGTTTCATAGAGACTGGTTAAATGAGGAGATACCACAGGAGAGTGAGAGAGAACAGCTCTCCTTGGACACTCTCTGTGCCACTTCAGAAAGATTAGTTAACCTCCTTGAACTTCAAGGCAGTTGCATAATTGTTGTAAAGATAAATGGTAGCTAGTGCTATTATTAGTGGAGAAGAGAATAAATGTTTTAATACTTTATACTTTCTGCTGACTCTTTCAAAACCAAAAACAAACAAACAAAAAAGGAATTAAAAAACGTAATACCAATGGAAGGCAAAGATGACTTAGATACACTGCAAATCAGTAAGAATCTATGTCATGGAGCATACACAGGATGAATCATTATAGAAGAAAACTTAAGATGTTTGGAAATGCCCACAGACATTATGTTGTAGAAAACTTTATTATAAAACCTAGGGACAATGTAGGTATATTTATGGTGAATCAGATGGCAGGAAAGAAAGATAGTAATCTAAGTGTCCTTTATGAATGAGGAAATGCATCTGTGATACATACTGGAGGGATGAAGAAGGATGAGAGAACCTGAGTATAAACACAACTTAAATTCTATTTAGTTTTTGGCCGGACATGGTGGCTCACGCCTGTAATCCCAGCACTTTGGGAGGTTGAGGCAGGCAGATCACTTGATGTCAGAAGTTCGAGACCAGCCTGGCCAATATGGTGAAACCCCGTCTCTACTAAAAATACAAAAATTAGCCAGGCGTGGTGGCACGTGCCTGTAATCTCATCTACTTGGGAGGCTGAGGAAGGAAAATTGTTTGAACTTGGGAGGCGGAGGTTGCAGTGAGCTGAGATCGTGCCATTGCACTCCAGCCTGGGCGACAGAGCGAGACTCCGTCTCAAAAACTAGAAAAAAAAAGGAAATAAAATGTCACCTGAGATAACAGTAGTAATATGATCAATATGCCGTAATATTAAATTAGTGGCATAAACTAGAAGTAAAATATGGTAATACATTCAGGAAGGAGATTCAATACTAGGATCAGAGAAAATATGCTAGATTTAAGTATATTTTACTTTGTCAAGAAGAATAGGAACCTGGTAATAGAGGAGTAATTTTAATTTTGTGATCAGGAAGGGTTTACTTTAATAGATCTCTATTGATAAGAACAAAATAAAAACATTCAGATGAATGAAACATCTTTAAATAGTACCTGGCAAAGTATTCTAGCAATCCTTATCACCATATGAATTTTATATCTATCCTGTGACTGAAAACAGGGAAGGTATTTTAGTCCCAGTTTAAAAAATGATGGAACTGAGGTCTAGAGATTAGAGCTTACCTAAGTTTCACTGTTAGATACAATAGAGCTATTATTCAAACTCTGGTCCAGTGTTTATTCCAACAGCATGATACGCTGCTACTTAAAATAATCTTCATGCTCTACACCAAGTCCAGTGGCCATTATCTTGCTTGAATTAAAGAAATGCAAGAGATCAAAATACACCTTTCCCTGGGTTTCAGAGGTAGAAGTTCAACATTATAAAGGAAAAGTGAAAATTATTAAGTATGGGGGTACACATGATGTAATACAAAAGAAAAGTGAGACAGAAAAGAAAGACAAGAATCAAAATTTTAAAAAATGATAAAACTATTAAGAGGAGGGAAATAAAAGAGCCAAAAATTAATCACCAGAATCATAGAACTAAATTGACATAGTTATATAAAATAATAAAATATTTGTCTCTAAGTTACAAGACCAGAAAAAATAAAAGAATAAGTGATAAAAAAGAAATTCAATGCAACTCAACAGTCTATTGTGTACAATGTGCTTCAGACCTGGGCATCAATGATAGAAGAGAACTGTGGCAAGAGTATAAGAGGTAATGATGGCCAATCTTAACCATTTTTTTTCTTTTGAGACGGAGACTTGCTGTCGTCCAGGCTGGAGTACAGTGGAGCAATCGTGGCTCACTGCAACCTCTGCCTCCTGGGTTCAAGTGATTCTCCCACTTCATCCTCCCGAGTAGCTGCGATTACAGGTGTGTACCACCATGCCCGGCTAATTTTTTTACTTTTAGCAGACACAGGGTTTCACCATGTTGGCCAGGCTGGTCTCAAACTCCTGACCTCAAGTGATCTGCCCACCTCGGCCTACAGGCATGAGCCACCACACCCGGCCTATCTTAACCATTTATTAGTGGTTTATTTTCTTCTCTCCTAAAGTATGAGCTATGAAGTCTCTTCTGGAAAAATGTTTTCTCTGGTTTTTGAGTACAGTTTCCAATTTTGGGGTGCTCCTATTAGATACCTCATTTACCACAAACAAAATCTATTCAGGTAATTTTCTAGTTAGTCCTTTCTCTAAAAAATAAACCCCTGTTATCATCCAATGTTATTTTTTGGTTCATATTCATACCAAAGAATGATATCTTTAAGAAGAAGAGAAGGAGACACAGGGTAAGAAGTAAAACAAGAGAGAAAAGGAAATTACCTCTCCTAGTCCTTCTAGTGCTCTGAGTACAATGAGTGGTCCAACTCCTAAATCTGCAGCAATAGGAGTGAACAGGGTGAGGACAGCAGTGCCAAGGATCCCAAATCCTAGCAGCAGTTTCCCCCCTATTTTGCTGGCAACATATCCTCCAGGAATCTGTGTGATGATGTAGCCATAAAAAAAGGAACCGAGAATCCATCCTTGAGTTTCTGCATCCCACTGGTACTTCTTACCCTACAAATATCAGAAGAGAATAAAACAATCCTTTAAGACCTTCACGCAACAGCTCTTTTCTCTTACTGGTATGCAAGTACATATAAATGAGATCTTGAACCACTATTTTGGACTGAAGAACATGCAAACTTTCTAGTAGGTGGGTGAGTCATAACAATATAGACATACAGGCCAGGCGCGGTGGCTCATGCCTGTAATCCCAGCACTGTGGGAGGCCAAGGTGGGCGGATCACGAGGTCAGGAGATCGAGACCATCCTGGCTAACACGGTGAAACCCCGTCTTTACTAAAAATACAAAAAATTAGCCGGGCATGGTGGCGGGTGCCTGTAGTCCCAGCTACTTGGAAGGCTGAGGCAGGAGAATGGCGTGAACCCGGGAGGCGGAGCTTGCAGTGAGCCGAGATCGCGCTACTGCACTCCAGCCTGGGAGACAGCGAGACTCCGTCTCAAAACAAAACAAAACAAAACAAAAAACAAAGAAAAAACAATATAGACATACAGTATGTAGAAGTGAATGAAAAAGAACTGACAGTTGTAAACTTCAAGAAGGCTTACAATTTTATAAAACTAGACTGCAGGATGTGCTGCAGATAGCTTTGTAATAACTATGACCAAGAAGGCTCACAAAAGAATCACAAAAAAGGCTTTGGTGTCTCTGAGCCTACTATGGCTTGGGAGGCTGCTGTCTCCCCTGGCACTGCCTCCCCCTCCCAAAAAAAGAGTCACAGGCTTAATCCAGAAAGCTATTAAACAGAAAACTGTAGAGGCTGAGCTAGGCTTTGGGAACCAGGCTTGGTTTTAATCTTAGCTCTACTACTTACCGAATGTGTGATCTGGGAAGAGGAAATGAAATAGGCACATAAAATAAGGCTTGATGCACAGTTAATGCTGGCTATTAACATGCATACATATAAATATTAACAATATCTCCCCATTTCAGACCAAGCACTTAAACAAGCATATGGAACTATACCAAAGAGCAAGAATTTAAATCAAGCCACAAACTTCATATGAGTAGAACCTGTGTTTTCTTTTTTTTTTGAGAGGGAGTCTCGCTCTGTCACCCAAACTGGAGTGCAGTGGCCGGATCTCAGCTCACTGCAAGCTCCGCCTTTAGGGTTCACGCCATTCTCCTGCCTCAGCCTCCCGAGTAGCTGGGACTATAGGAACCCATCACCTCGCCCGGCTAGTTTTTTGTATTTTTTAGTAGAGACGGGGTTTCACTGGGTTAGCCAGGATGGTCTTGATCTCCTGACCTTGTGATCCGCCCGTCTCGGCCTCCCAAAGTGCTGGGATTACAGGCTTGAGCCACCGCCCCCGGCCAGAACCTGTGTTTTCATTAGTAGCAGTGCATAGTAAGGTACTAATGAAGATTTAGTGACTCATATGAGTATCTGACATCTTTAATGCAGTGTAGCTGTATAACCAAGCCAACATGTCAAGAACTATTCCAGGATTTCTTTCTACTGTTGATACAAGGCAGATGAAGATAAGTAGCAGGGTCAACAAAAGCACTTTGCAAAGAAAAAGACACAAAGCAAACTCATACTTTCCCTTATTTAGGGTACCAATTAGAAGTTTATCTGTGGAATTCTAGGATTTCATGTATAGTCCAGCAGTATTGTCCCTGAAGGTCACAGGTTGGAGTGGAGAAAGTGAGTGATGTGTACCCAAATGTTACTCAGCAACATTATTAAAGTCATATAGAAAGATTTTTGGAGAGATTTATTTTGTTTAGAGAGAAATCCTCTTTCCTGCTTGAATGCTCTGCTTGTAAATGATAGAGGAGATTCACCTAAGTATGAACTAGCACCTTTGTGAGCACTGAAAATGGGTGAAAATATATGTTTGTTTTTTTTTTTTTTTTTTTTTGAGATGGAGTCTTGCTCTTGTTGCCCAGGCTGGAGTGGAATGGCATGATCTTGGCTCACTGCAAACTCCACCTCCCAGGTTCAAGCAATTCTCCTACCTCAGCCTCCTGAGTAGCTGGGATTATAGGTGTGTGCTACCACGCCCAGCTAATTTTTGTATTTTTAGTAGAGACAAGGTTTCACCATGTTGGCCAGGCTGGTCTTGAACTCCTGACCTCAGGTGATCCACCCACCTCAGCCTCCCAAAGTGCTGGGATTACAGGCATGAGCCACTGCGCCCAGCCTGAAAATGTGCTTCTAAAAAGAATACTAGCTTTTCTTTCTGTACTATCTCCTTGTGTGATAAGCAACATAAAATGAAGTATATATAACTTAATTATAAACAAATGATGAACACACATTTATCAATTCCACTATAACATAAGGCAAGCAAAATGACTTATGTAGCTTAGGTTAGGCATGTGTACATTCAGAAAAGAATGTCCTAAGAAACTGGCCAGTTCTTATTTTTCATCTTGCAACTGAGATTACCTAAACTCTCTTGTAGCTGTAACCCTATAAGTGATAGGGTTATAAATAATATGCCTATAAAAGCTATTTAGAAAATTTAAAACAGTTTAATTTTATGTTTTATAAAACTGGTTTTTCCAAATTTTCTTCAAGCATGGTATGTTTACAGAGGGAATGGAAGAACTACTTCTCAAACAGATCAAGGTGTATTATGGCATAGCACTAGTAGCTATAGTTACAAGTTATTGCCCAATCAGTTCCTGGGAAAACACAAAAAGAAAGTAATTCAGACTATACATAAACAAAGTGTGGTTTCTGTAGGATGAAAAAAGACCTTTTAATATGTTTACTTGCAAGTATTTTAGAATAATTAAAATTGTTTCCTTAAAAAATAGCACCTACCGTTTGATTATGATGAACTTTTATGGGAGCAGAATGCTCTGGACACGCCTTGGAAGTTCTATTATCTTCTAAAGTTGTATTTGAATCTACCATATCCACTAACGCAACACTCAGATTCACACGTAATGCATACACAATGAAGAAACCAAAAAAGGCCAAAATTGCTAGGTTGTAACGAGCAGAGCAGCACACTGGAGCTGAAATAAAGATTGGGGAAAATTTTTATTTATTTTTAAATTTTTATTTTTAGAGACAGGGTTTTGCCACGTTGTTCAGGCTGGTCTTGAACTCCTGGACTCAAGCCATCCACCTACCTCAGCCTCCTAAAGTGCTGTGATTATAGGCATTGGCCACCACACCCGGCTGCTTTAATTAAAAGAGTTAATTACACGATATTGTCTAAATAATGAAAAAGGTTGCTTCTGAAAAGTACAAAAATAAGAAAACATTTTAAAGAATATTCATAGATTAAGCAAATCTAAGAAATATTTATCAAAGATTAGCTGTTCCTCGTATCTGTAGTTTTGGTAAAAATTTCACACATGAGAGCCTGGACCATAAGAAAGTTCATTAAAACATGGAGGTACAAGTTTTATCACCTTTGCTGAGAAAAAGATCTATTCCAGATTCAAACTGAACCCCCTATTCCTTGTCAGCTGGCAAAGATATATGGCATGAGAAAAGCAGGTAAGGAGGTTTAATGGCGTTACTATTACTGAAAAACTATCTGAAACATGGTCAAAAAGTACTTGAGTACTTAGGATGACACGATATATTACTGATTATGAGTTAGTAGCCATCTCATTGTTAAGTGTAGCATAGCAAAAAAAAATTAACGCCAAGGGTAGGGCATGAAATTTCTTTTGATAAATTTCTTACCTCGAAGAGTATCCTCAAAGGCTGGGTTTGAATCAGAAGCCATGATTAATACTTAAAGCCATCATAAACTAAATGCATTTAAGAATCTAGAAGCAAACTTGCAGAACCTATGACAGTTGCAGCATCTGTGACAGTTGCTCAGTAGTTATCAAGCTAAAGGGCTCACAGTAAAAAGGGGAATAAGTGAATGTACCACGATGATTTAAAAAAAAAAGGAGGCCGGGCGCAGTGAGTGGCTTATGCCTGTAATCCCAGCACTTTGGGAGGCCGAGGTGGGCGGATCACAAGGTCAGGAGGTCGAGACCATCCTGGCTAACACGGCGAAACTCTACTAAAAATATTCTCTACTAAAAATACAAAAAATTAGCCGGGCGCGGTCGCAGGCGCCTGTAGTCCCAGCTACTCAGGAGGCTGAGGCAGGAGAATGGCGTGAACCCGGGAGGCGGAGCTTGCAGTGAGCCGAGCCTGGGCGACAGAGACAGAGACTCAGGAATGCAGAATAGGTTGGAGGAACCAATAAAAGGATCATGTGAGAGGAGGAGTTTGACCTATTTTTTACTCTAACTGTGGGCTTATGCATAGCTTCTCTTTTTTCTTCTTTTACTGAGTTTCAGAATTGGGGAGGGATGGGATTCAGGATGCTGACTAAGGATAATCAACCTCTTAGTAACAAAGAGAAATTAGCTAATCCAGAGTCTGAACATCTTTAAATTTAGTAAACTCTGAGTGGCTGATAAATATCTCTTTAAAGGTATAAACATGTATTTCATTAAGCAATGACGTATTACAATTAAAATGAAATGAAAATATGTGTGCTTTTACTTGGTAATGACACATCAACATCATGCAAATGTGTGTACGTTTTTCCCCTACTTAAGAATCCTGGTATTTTCATTAACCTAGCATCAAAGGACAGAATATATTTTACAGAATATGAAAGTCTTGATACTGGCTCAGATGAACTGATTTAGACTGAAACATTAATGAATATGCACAACTATACTTAGGTTTATATTATTATGATCCTACTCACTTTTTTGTATGCCCTCCTATATTTAACAACTGTTGTTTTTTTTCCCCTTGTGTAAGATTTACTTCTTTTAACAGAAAACTTTTCATTTGGCATTCTTAAATCCTTTCTTCAGGGGTACAGCTATGAAATTTATGGTACCACTACTATAGTTAGATCCAGATCTGTAAGAATTGAATTTCTAAAGTTCTAATCACATTGTTTCTATCACTAGAATGTAGGCGAATTTGCTTTCTGCTCCAACCAAATGGGCAGTTGTCCAGTTAATGGCAGTTTGGATATTGTGAGACGTGTGTTGTAAAAAAAAACACACATTTTCTTTCTTTCTTTTTTTTTTTTTAGAGACAGGGTCTTGCTCTGTTGCCCAAGCTGGAGTATAGTGGGTGATCATATCTTTCTGTACCCTCGAACCCCTGGGCTCAGATGATCCTCTCACCTCAGCCTCTTGAGTAGCTGGGACTAAAGGCATATGTCAGCACATCTAATTTTTAAATTTTTACTTGTAGAGTCAGGGTCTCACTATTTTGCCCAGGCTGGTTTTGAACTTCTGGTCTTGAGCAATCCTCCCATCTCAGCCTCCCAAAGCACTGGGATTATAGACGTGAGCCACTATGCCCAGCAGAACACATTTTCTTTATCATTGCTCTATGTCAGGTGATATTACCTAAAAGTCTGGACGGGAGACTCAAAATCTCGCTAAATTCATGCATTAAACTGTGTTACTTTGAGCAATTTGGAGCAAGAAAAATCCAGATTTATATATTATATCTGTTTTGTCAATGCAGTATTTAAAAAGATCATTACCTATTTCAGCAAAGGAGTGATGAGATGTGGTTTATGGTTTAAAGAGCTTATCCGGTTGATGGTTTAAAGAGTTCATCTGGTCCCTGCATGGAGACTATAGAGAGGAGAAGTGTGAATGGGTGTGAGGAATATAGAGTGAGGGAGGTGACTTAAGGGACTACTGTAGCTTTCCAGGTAAGAGATGAAGGTGGCTTAAACTAGAGTGAAAGCAGCAGTGAAGAAAAATGGGCAGATTTGAGATGTTTAAACGCAGAATTAACAGGCCTTGCCCAAATGTTAGATGTGGGAGTAAGTGAAGGGGAGGGATGAAGTTATTAGTAATTCTCTTACTCTAAAAAACTGTATTTTATGCTATTCTAATTTGTAATGTTATTACTCCATTCTATCCTTATTTGCAGTTATCTTATTTTACTGTATGTTATTAGTTTTCCCTAAGTGATACTTTATTTGGACTATGATATACCTTATCACATGAATTACAAAGGGCTAGAAGGTTGTGAAGTGAAAGAAATGTAAGTAAAATGATTTCAAATTACTCGTGGTATTACTTGGATATCTGACCTACAAGTTATAGATCAGGCAACTTTAACTTTCGGGTGCATACTCAATAACTAGAAAATAAAAAGCGGCAAGGCGCGGTGGCTCACACCTGTAATCCCAGCACTTTGGGAGGCCGAGGTGGGTGGATCACTTGAGGTCAGGAGTTCGTAGACCAGCCTGGCCAACATGGTGAAACCCCATCTCTACTAAAAATACAAACATTAGCTGGGCGTGGTAGCAGGTGCCTGTAATCCCAGCTACTCAGGAGACTGAGGCAGGAGAATCGTTTGAACCCAGGAGGCGGAGGTTGCAGTGAGCCGAGATCATGCCATTGCACTACAGCCTGGGGACAAGAGCAAGACTTCGTCTCAAAAAAAAAAAAAGGAAAATAAAAGGTCAATTTAGGTGTCACAAAATATATTACTAGGAGATTCTAAGAAATAATAAAAATAAACAATTACTAGCTAATAAAATGGTTGCTGATTACAAATAAATTCAATCAGAAAATTTTTATTTCAAGAAGTTATAGCAGTAAAGAAAAACATGACTGTGAATGTGAATAATCTTTGAAACCGATCCAACAAAAGCATGCTTGCATGACCGAGAGAGAACATCCATTGAGCATCAAGTTCAAAGCAAAATCATGCTTGCATAAGGAACGTGGCACCCATCAAAACAAACATCAGCTTCTAAAATATGTTTTAAATTTAGGAATGTGTGTGGGTGTAACTGAAAGTACACAGGCTAATTTAGAGTGGGACCTGGGAATGAATCTCTGTTTCTGATTTTCACTGGCTATGTGCTTTTGTAGAAATTACTTAACAGTTTTCATCCTCAAGTTTCTCAGCTATAAAATGAGGAGACCACCATCTACTCACTGGAGTGCATGGGGATTAAATGACATACTGCACGACATTACAGCAGGCACTTAGTAAAAAGGATTTCTTCCTCCTTTCTATCTGGAGAAAGTTATGCCAATAAGACAAAGTACTATGTACATTTATATAACAAGGAACAAAAGAGGCACATTAATCTGCAGGAGGGGACAGTGGAGACAGTCAGAGAAGGCCTCTTGGAGAAGTCTTCTTCAAGGAGCAGGAAGTCACCAGTAGGGACAGGTGGAACAATCCAAGCAAAGGCAGCAGCATGTACAGAGGTACGGAAATGAGACAGATAAACATACGGAGAGCAGAACATTATAAATGATCTGCAGTATCTAGATTATGTACTGTAGTAACTCTAAGAACTAACACTATTGAGTGGGATAGTGGGTATTAAGTTTAATAACATAAAATAATACATAATTTTTTTTTTTCTTTTTTGAGACGGAGTCTTTCTTTGTCTCCCAGGCTGGAGTGCAGTGGCATGATCTTGGCTCACTGAAACCTCCATCTCCCAGGTTCAAGCAATTCTGCTGCCTCAGCCTCCTGAGTAGCTGGGACTACAGGCGTGCACCACCATGCCCAGTTAATTTTTGTATTTTTAGTAGAGATGGGGTTTCACCATGTTAGCCAGGCTGGTCTCAAACTCCCAACCTCAGGCAATCTGCCCATCTTGGTGTCCCAAAGTGCTGGGATTGCAGGCGTGAGCCACCATACCTGGATAATAATAGATAATATTTATTAAGCAAGCTGGGCATGGTTGCTCACACTCGTAATCCCAGCCCTTTGGGAAGCTGAGATGGGGGAGAAATGCTTGAGCCCAGCAGTTCAAGAGTAGCCTGGGCAACATGGTGAAACCCCATCTCTACAAAAAATTTACAAATTAGCTGGTTGTGGTGTTGTCACCTGTAATCCCAGCTACTTGGGAGGCTGAGGTGGGAGGATGGCTTGAGTCTGGGAAGTTGAGGCTGCAGTGAGCTGTGATTGTGCCACTGCACTTCAGCCTGGGCAACAGAATAAAACTCTGTCTCAAAAAACAAATATTACTAAGCACTTTTTATATGCTTGGCACTAGTCCAAGTATTTTGCCTGTATTAGGGTTATTATAAGGATTCACTGAGTTAGTAACATAAAATACTTAGAAGAGTGCTTGGCACAGAGTAACTGTGAATTATGTTTTTTTTTTTCTGGAAATTAGGAATTGAGGTTATTTGTTAGGAATTGAGGTTAGCTCTCATTTGTGAGAAATTAGGATCTGCGACAAGTAAGAAGTTGTTGAAGAGAGTGGGGTCATGAGGTTCTCAGTGAAACACAGGAATGCTAAGCAGATACCCAGACAGAATTGGTGAGAACAATCTGCCCTAGCGTGTAGCTTCATAAGCACTGCATGCCTGTGCTCAGGAGTAGGCACTAAGAAAACAGATAGCTGGCACTGAGATGGATATGATGACAAAGCAGGGGGAAAGGGAATTGAGAGTCTTGGCAAGAAAACCAAGTGTTGGGCTGGGTGCTGTGGCTCATGCCTGTAATCCCAGCACTTTGGGAGGCTGACGCAGGAGGATTGCTTGAGCCCAGGAGTTTGAGACCAGCCTGGGCAACTGAGACCTTGTTTCTACAAAAAGATAGAAAAAAATTAGCCAGGCATGGTGGCACATGCCTGTAGTCCCAGCTTTGGCTTAGGTAGGAGGGTCACTTGAGCCTGGGAGGTTGAGGCTGCAGTAAGCCCTGTTTGTGCCACTGCATTCCAGCCTGGGCAACAGAGCGAGATCCTGAAAAAAAAGAAAAGAAAATAAAGTGTTGGACTTTGATTGTAACCCAAGAAGAAAGCAAAATGGAGAGGGCTGAAGGTTTAGGAAAACATACACTAGAATGTAAAAGTCTACAAGGGCAGGAGCTTTTGTTCTGTTTTGTTTACTTCTTTGTATCTCCAGTGTCTAGAGCAGTGTATGGGAGAATTAGCATGCTGACACAATTTTGCTTTCTATACTTCATATTCTACTTATGGAATACTCATGACAGTAATTCAGACAGACAGACTCATAATCCTATCAAATCTTCAGATCTACTAATTACCAATTTACAGTAAACCAGGAGGGCAGAAGATGTTAAAGGACAACAATAGGGATATAACATTGCAAGGAAAAAAAAAGGAGCGGGTGGGGAACAGATTAAAAGAGACAAAAAACATTTCAATCATTTGGAAGGTATGGACATTATTGAGATCCTGATTTGAACACATTATAAAAAATTAGGACATAGGCTGGGCCCAGTGATTCATGCCTGTAATCCCAGCACTTTGGGAGGCCAAGGCGGGTGGATTACCTGAGGTCAGGAGTTAGAGACCAGCCTTGCCAACATGGTGAAGCTCCGTCTCTACTAAAAATACAAAAAATAGCTGGGTGTGGTGGCGTGGGCCTGTAATCCCAGCTACTCGGGAGGTTGAGGCAGGAGAATCACTTGAACCGAGACAGAGGTTGCCAGAGATCACACCACTGCACTCCAGCCTGGGAGACAGAGCAAGACTCTGTCTCAAAAAAAAAAAAAAAAAAATCAGGACATAATCGAGGAATATGAACACAGAGTATTTTGTAAGTATTATTATTATTGTTATTTTATTATTATTTTTTGAGACAAAGTCTCACTGTTGTCCCCCAGGCTGGAGTGCACTGGCGCGATCTCAGCTCACTGCAAGCTCTGCCTCCCGGGTTCACGCCATTCTCCTGCCTCAGCCTCCCGAGTAGCTGGGACTACAGGCGCCGGCCACCACGCCCGGCTAATTTTTTGTATTTTTTGTATTTTTTTTTTGAGATGGAGTCTCGCTGTCACCCAGGCTGGAGTGCAGTGGCCGGATCTCAGCTCACTGCAAGCTCCGCCTCCCAGGTTCACGCCATTCTCCTGCCTCAGCCTCCCGAGTAGCTGGGACTACAGGCGCCCACCACCAGGCCCGGCTAGTTTTTTGTATTTTTTAGTAGAGACGGGGTTTCACCATGTTAGCCAGGATGGTCTCGATCTCCTGACCTCGTGATCCGCCCGTCTCGGCCTCCCAAAGTGCTGGGATTACAGGCTTGAGCCACCGCGCCCGGCCAATTTTTTGTATTTTTAGTAGAGACGGGGTTTCACCGTGTTAGCCAGGATGGTCTCAATCTCCTGACCTCAGGTGATCCACCCGCCTGGGCCTCCCAAAGTGCGTAACTATTATTTTTATTTGCTCTGATAACGGTACTGTAATTATGTTAAAAAGAGTCCTTATCTTTTAGAGCTAAACAATTGAAATATTTACATATGAAATGACATGGTATTTGGGATTTGCTTCAAAATACACAGTATGTATGAGCATATGGCAAGACTGGCCATGAATTGATAACTGTTTAATCTGGGTGCTGGTTACATGGGGGCTCATTATATACTTCTCTTAATTGCCATATATGCTCCTCCTCTATAAAACTCTTATCATACTCTAAACAGCAAAAATAGTATGTTACTACTATTTCCACTTCACTTGCTCTCCAGTGGGTATGTAAAGAGGGAAAATAAAAAAGAAAATGGTTATAACAAAGGTAGCCACCTCAAGCCAGGAAGGACAGGGCTAGTACCATAAGATGTATATACTCAACCCCATGAATCAAGCAGGGATTGTTTTTAAGAGTGATGCTATGAGCTACTTTTTAAAAATCAACTTTATTGAAGTATAATTTACATGATAAATTTATACGTTTGTCCATCTCAATCTTGATTGAGATGTATAACTTTTCTTTCTTTTTTTTTTTTTGTGAGACGGAGTCTCGCACTGTTGCCCAGGCTGGAGTGCAGTGGCGTGATCTTGGCTCACTGCAACTTCCACCTCCTGGGTTCAAGCGATTCTCCTGCCTTAGCCTTCCAAGTAGCTGGGATTACAGGCGCCCACCACCACACCCAGCTAATTTTTTGTATTTTTAGTAGAGATGAGGTTTCACTATGTTGGCCAAGCTGGTCTTGAATGCCTGACCTTGCCATCCACCCACCTCGGCCTCCCAAAGTGCAGGGATTACAGGCGTGAGCCACCACGCCCGGCCGAGATGTATAACTTTTCTATCCACATCTCTGCCAACATTTGGTATTCTCAGCCTTTTGGATTTTAGCTATTCTAGTGGGTGTATGGTGCCTCGTTGTGGTTTTAATCTGCATTTTCCTGAGAATAATGTTTAACATTTGTGCTAAATTTTGATTATACATATACCTATTTTTCAATTGTAACAATGTAATAGTCTCTGGGAAATTATTATAACTTTTATTTCTGTATTTCTATATTATTTTATGAGGACTATTATACAATTTGAACTCTACAAGCCGCAGAAAATGATCAGTTTATGGAACTAAGTCCGACTGCCAGGTAAAACTTAACTATGGTATGGTATTTACAGTTTGTGTTGACTAAAATAAGCTCCCAGCTGCCAGATGGAGCTATAATGTTGCCACCTCTACTGCCACCATCTGGTAACATTAAGAACAAATAAAAATACAGAAAACTATACAACTCTGGGTCAGCCAAAGTCAAATTTCCAATGCAACTCTTTCTCACACACAGATCTTTGAAACTATAGAATGCGTTCAAACTGATTGGTTCTTTAGTTTTCATTACTTTTAAATAAACTATATTACAAAAGTGTCAAATAGCAAAATATTTTAATTTTCTCAAATTCAGGGAAGATGCTTTATGAAGTACCTGCTTTTCGATTTGTTCCAAGACCTCTGGCAAATTACCTTAGAACTCTATAGGTATCCTGAGGATAACTGAACTGTTTCCTAACTTAAAAAAATGTTTTCGATGTTTTTAGTCTCTTACTATACAACGTCAAATATTCTCTGGGTTATGCAATAATTGCCCTCTGCATACTCACAAACGTTAACTCCAGTCCTATTTTGTCTCCCTCCCCGCCTAAAAAGCTACCAGGTCACATGCTGGCGGATACGCAGTGGCGGAAACCTAGCAGTGACAGGGAAGGACAGCCAGACTCTGCCTACTGATCTGCAGGTTTCTCCTCCAGTTTGCTCTTACACCGGGGTCCTCCGCCCGGACCTTAGCCCATTCATTTGATGGTTCTCTCCCACTTCGTTCTTCCACTGGGTCCCTTGCTCAGCACCACCCAAAATAACTATCAGCTCAGCGCCTGCTGCACAGCCGCTCCCCGCCCCCGCCCCGTGGGGCTGCACCCGCCAAGGCCCCGGCTCGGCTCCGCGATCACGGTCGCGGCCCCCGGGGTCTCCGAGGGGCTTCTGCGCACTGAGGCAGGCGGAACTGAGAGGGACTCTGAGCGGGCTCCCCTCCTAATGTCCCCTCGCGCCTGAGCAGCTCCGGTCCCGCCAGCGCAAGGTGCAGGTACCAGGGCCACGGCCGCCCAGAGACCGCCGCCCCCAGGACCGCCGCCCACCCGAAGCCCCTGGACGACCCCGCCGCTTACCGGCTTCGGCCCATGGGGCGCCCGGCAGAAGAGGCGTGCGGTCCGTACTCTCTTCGCCATCGTTCCGGGCCAGGTCTCGAACTGGGGACCTCATGACGCCTACGTGGAGCAGGTGTCCTCGCCACCTGGCAGAGAAGGGCGCGCCGGCCCGACAGCGCGAAGCCCCCGGGCCAAACTGGCCGGACCGGGCGGGGCGGGGACGCTGGCACCGCCCTGCGGCCACGTCTTGTCCCCGCGGTCCCTCCCAGAAGCGGCCGCGCCGACTCCGCCCCCGCCGCCATCTTAGGTGTGGGCAACTCTGGCGTGGGTTGGACTAGGGAAGAGGAGTTCTGGGAGTTCTGGCAGGATTGGCGCAAAGTAAGCCCGTCCCGTCGGTCTACGCTTGCCGGGTAGCCGGTGTTCAGACGACAGTCTCCCGCTCCTGCACCCCCTTGTAAAGTGCAGGGGCCGCCTTTCCTGCAGGGAGGATGAGTGGGAGCTTGCGGGTGGGCAGTGGGGACTAGAATTGCACGTAATTATGGGGAGGGCTTCGCCCGAACTAGGGAAGTGGGTAGTGTGCATTTCATAATTTGACATTCACTTGTTAGCACTCAGTTGCCATACTGTTAGCAACCTTTGTACGATCTACCCCGTGACTGTGACGGCATATTGTCCCTAAAATAGGTTTTTTTTTCCCCCCAGACAGGGTCTTGCTCTGTTGCCCAAGCTGGAATGCGGTGGCGCAATCACAGCTCACCGCAACCTCGAACTCCTGGACTCAAGCGATTCTCTTCAGCTCCCCCAAGTAGCTGGGACTACAGGCGCATGCCACCACGTATGGCTAATTTTGTTTTTATTTTTGTAGAGGCGAGGTCTTCTTGTATTGCCCAGGCTTGGTTTCGAACTCCTGGGCTCAAGCAATCATCCTCGGCCTCCCAAAGTGCGGGGATTACAGGCGTGAGCCACAGCTCCCGGCTCTAAAATAGCTTTGAGGTGGAAAAACAGCAGTGGAAATTTGTTGTGTCCTATGATGTTGCTGGTTTTATAGGTAAAAATAATCAACATAGGTAGTTTCATATGGTTCGACCTATGGAATCCTCTGATGTGTGTGTGCATATTATATCACCACAATAGAATTTGGATAGATTGTGCTAGCATTTGCAGACTCTGAGAAAGTGAAACCAGGAAAACCCAGATTGCCTTGGCAGGGCAGATCTGGAGCGCTAATAAAGGCTGTCTCTGTGGAGGTAGAAAATAAGATGTAGATGCTGTCGGAGAGTTTGGTGTAGACAGGGAAGACCCGCAAGCCACTAATTCAGTAAACCAGGTTAGGAGCTTAGTGAGGTCCACGTGGGAACAAAGGGGAGGGTCCTTTACCTAGAAGGGAGGGCGAGGATTTCTGTAGGCATTCCAGATCAGTAAATGCTAGGAAAGTTCTCAAGTTAAAGCAGCAAATCAAGCCTTGTTTCTGAGTGACTGAATTACCATGTAGATTTTTACTCTCTAAGGATTGTAGAAAAACGCCATTTTCAAACTTGATTATGCAGAGTCACCTGGCAAATCCTTTTAAAATGTAGATTCAGATTCAGCAGATCTGGTGTGATGGTTAATTTTATGTGTTAACTTGCTGGATGTCTTTGGATGAGGTTAACATTAAAATCATTGAACTTTGGGTAAAGATGACTCCCTTCCATAATCTGGGTGGGCTTCATTCAATCAATTGAAGGCCTGTCTAGAATAAAAAATCCGACTTCCCCACTTCTCTTCCCTAAGCAAGGGAGACTTCTCCAGCAGAGTGTCCTCAGACTTGATCTGCCCCATAGGTCCTGGGTCTCCAGGCATGTGCACCATCATCTGTTTTGGGTCTGGAGTCGGCCAGCCTATATCATGAAAGCCAAAACTTTATTACCCCAACTACCCAATTGGGGTTATTTCTCTGAGAGCCTGTACATCTGGGATGGGCCTGAGATTCTGTATTGCTAACAAGCTTCCAGGTGACCAAGGTTATAGATAACTTGGGCCAGGGAATACAGGTTGCAACAGACCTGAAAGACTTCAAACCAGAGGAATTCTTTTTTTAAATATTTTTTATTTTAGAAATTTTAGGTTTACATAAACATTGCAAAGATAGTACAGTAAGTTCTCCATACCCTTTGCTCAGTTTGAACTATTAAGATCTTACGTTAGTGTCATGCATATATCATAACTAATGAGCCAGTGTAGATAATTATTAACTGAAGTTCACACTTAATTTGAATTTCTTTAATTTTTACCTAATATCCTTTTTCGGTCCCAGGATCTCATTCGGTCCCAGGATGCCACATTGCATGTCTCCTTAGGCTTCTCTAGATTGACAATTCCTGACTTTCATTGCTTTTGCTGACCTTGACAGTTTTGTAGAGTAGTGGTAGGTTTTGTAGAAAGTGTCTTAATTTGGGTTGTCGAATTTTTTTTGAGAAGGGTTCTCCCTCTGTCATCCAGGCTGGAGTGCAGTGGCACAATCTCGGCTCACTGCAACCTCCGCCTCCCAGGGTCAAGCGATTCTCCTGCCTCAGCCTCCCGAGTAGCTGGGACTATAGGTGCGTGCCACCACTCCTGGCTATTTTTTTGTATTTTTAGTAGAGACGGATTTTCACCATGTTAGCCAAGATGGTCTCCATCTCCTGACCTTGTGATCCAACCGCCTCAGCCTCCCAAAGTGCTGGGATTTACAGGCGTGAGCCACTGCCCCCGGCCTGAATGTTTTTCTTATAATTGGACTGGGGTTATGGATTTTTGAGGGAAAGATCATAGAGGTAAAGGGCCATTCTCATCTTGTAATGTCAAGAGAATGTGCTGTCAACGTATTTATCACTGATGATTATCACTAGTGATGTTAAGCCTCATCACATGCCTGAGGTTGTATTTGTCAGGTGTTTTCACTGTGGAGTTAACTCTTTTCCCCCGGCCTTTTCTCTTTGGGAGGAAATCAGTATGTGCAGCCTTCACTTAAGGGGTGGGGAGTTACCTATACTCCACCAGTTTGAGGGGCAGAATTCTTGGCTCAGTGGAACTTCCACCTCCCAGGTTGAAGCAATTCTCCTGCCTCAGCCTCCCGAGTAGCTGGGACTACACGGGTGTGCCACCACGCCCAGCTAATTTTTGTATTTTTAGTAGAGATGGGGTTTTGCCATGTTGGCCAGGCTGGTCTCAAACTCCTGACCTCAGGTGATCTACCCGCCTTGGCCTCCCACTTATAGGCATGAGCCACCGCGCCCGGCCTTGTATTTATTCTTTAGTTGATACTTTTCCTTTATCAGCACTTTAGACCAGCACTGTTCAGTAGAAATATAATGCAAGCCATAGATGTAATTTTAAATTTTCTAGTAGCCATATTAAAAAAGTAAAACAAAGCAAAACAAAATGGGGAAATTAATTGTGTAACATGCATTTTTAACCCAATGTATCAGTTCAACATGTAATCAATATAAAATGATTAATGAGATAAGCTCTTTTATTGGTAGTAATTTTTTTTTTTTTTTTTTTGAGATGGAGTCTCACTCTGTTGCCCAGGCTGGAGTGAAATGGCGTGATCTTGGCTCACTGCAACCTCCACCTCCTGGGTTCAAGCAATTTTCCTGCCTCAGCCTCCTGAGTAGCTGGGATTACAGCTGCCCACCATCACACCTGGCTAATTTTTGTATTTTTAGGAGAGACGGGTTTTCACTATGTTGACCAGGCTGGTCTCGAAGTCCTGACTTCAGGCCATCTGCCCGACTCGGCCTCCCAAAATGTTGGGATTACAGGCGTGAGCCACCATGCCTGGCCTGGTACTAAATTTTTGAAACCCAGTGTATATTTTATATCTGCAGCACATCTCCATTAGGACCAGCCACATTTCAAATGCTCAATAGCCACATTGTGTCTGGGTCTACCATATTGGACAGCATAGTTCTAGACCATGTGAGGGCTTACACTCTCTGTCTCCCCCATCCTGTCTTTGGATGGGAAAGGAACACCTTTTGGATAGAGTATGTAGTTCAAAAGCCTCTAGCTGTTTTTCTCAGTTTCTTCTTCTCTTAAATAAAGATAATAATAGAAACATTTTCATAGGGGTTTTGTAAGAATTAGATGATTAAATAAGGTAAGGCATGTAAATTACAGTACTATACCTGGTGGGTATTGTACTGTAATTATTGTATTTCAATATATGTTAGCCATTAGTATTTTTTTTTTTTTTTTGAGACGGAGTTTCTCTCTTGTTACCCAGGCTGGAGTGCAATGGTGTGATCTCAGCTCACTGCAACCTCCTTCTCCTGGGTTCAAGCGAATCTCCTGCCTCAGCCTCCTGAGTTGCTGAGATTACAGGAGCCCGCCACCTGCCCAGCTAATTTTTGTTATTTTTAATAGAGACAGGGTTTCAGCATGTTGGCCAGGCTGGTCTTGAACTCCTGACCTCAGATGATCCGCTCACCTCGGCCTCTCAAAGTGTTGGGATTACAGGTGTGAGCCACCGTGCTTGGCTGCCATTAGCAATTTTTTAGAGTTAAATTTGCTTTGCAAAATGAGTTTACCTATCTTAGGAACAACTGGTTTGATTTTAATTATATCTCTTTTAGGATACATATCATTTTCTGTATGGAATTTTATAGTTGGTAGTTGATTGTTTAATGTTTTAGTTTCCTTTTATAACTGTAGGTTTCCTAGGAGCTGGAACCAAGTCTTATTTATTTTTTGCAACCTGAGCAGATCCTAATTCTCATCCTTTCACTGTGTTCATTGTGTTTCACAGTGCCTTATCATACTGGCCTTGGTGAAATTTTCAAGTATGTAGGAATATATGCAGAATAAAAAGTTAAATGGAGAGGCAGATATTTAAATCACCAATTTAGTAATTAATTACTTTTTGAGACGGAGTCTCACTGTGTTGTCTAGGCTGGAGTGCAGCCGTGCAATCACTGCTCACTGCAGCCTCCACCTCCAGGGTTCAAGCAATTCTCCTGCCTCAGCCTCCTGAGTAACTGGGATTACAGGCACCTGCCACCACAACTGGCTAATTTCTGTATTTTCAGTCAAGACAAGTTTCACCGTGTTGGCCAGGCTGGGCTCGAACTCCCGATCTCAAGTGATCCGCCTGCCTTAGTCTCCCAAAGTACTGGGATTACAGGCGTGAGCCACTGCACCCAGCCTGAACCATTAATTTAGACTTGATAAACTTGGTGAAGGAATTTTTTGGTGAACAGTATGGTTCTATAAAATAACCCTTTTTTGCCAGACGCGGTGGCTCACGCCTGTAATCCCAGTACTTTGGGAGGCCAAGGTGGGTGGATCACCTGAGGTCAGGAGTTCAAGACCAGCCTGACCAACATGGATAAACCCCGTCTCTACTAAAAATACAAAATTAGCCAAGTGTGGTGGCGCATGCCTGTAATCGCAGCTACTCGGGAGGCTGAGGCAGGAGAATCACTTGAACGCAGGAGGCGGAGGTTGCTGTGAGCCGAGATCATGCCATTGCACTCCAGCCTGGGCAACAAGAGCAAAACTGTCTCAAAAATAAAATTAAAAAAAAATTCTTTTTTAAATACCAGCTTTTCCTCTAAAATAAATTATAATAAATTATAAAGATTATTGGCCAGGCATGGTGGCTCATGCCTGTAATGCCAGCACTTTGGGAGGCAGAGGTGGGAGGATTGCTTGAGCCCAGGAGTTCAAGACCAGCCTGGATAACAAAGCAAGACCCCCATCTCTATAAAACAAACAAACAAACAAAAACCTAAAAGAAAAAATTGGTCGGGCGTGGTGGCTCACACCTGTAATCTCAGCACTTTGGGAGGCTGAGACGGGCAGATCACCTGAGGTCAGGAGTTCGAGACCAGCCTGGCCAACATGATGAAACTCTGTCTCTATTGAAAATACAAAAATTAGCCGAGCATGGTGGTGGGTGCCTGTAATTTCAACTATTCTGGCTCAAGCAATCCGCCTGCCTTGGTCTCCCAAATTGCTGGGATTACAGTCATGAGCCATGGTGCTCGGCCTGTTACCCCTTTTAAAAACTTTTCAATAGTAGCTTTTTGCTTAGATATTCACATTTTTGATTGTGCATCCCATCACTAAACATTTTGAATATGCACTGATAAGGGCAGGACAAGATATCTTTCCTCACGCATTGTATGGGGCATGGCTGACACTCGTATAACAAAAGGTTAACAAGATCAGATAACAGATAACAAATTTAATCAAAGTTTTATGTGATATGGGAGCTTCAGAAATGAAGCTTCAAAGACCCAGGGCAAACTCTCTCTTTTTGTGCTTGGGTTCAGTGAAGAATGGAGAGCTGTGTAGAAATGTGATTGAATAAAAGAGTATGATCTAGTGGCAACAGACTGAGCGTGGGGAAACCCAGCAAAGCTTGTCAGTTCAAAATCTTAGTCTCTGTGTAGCATTCTTTCCTCCTGGATATTGGACAGGGTGACTTTGGAATGAAGGCCTTCAAGGGAGAAAGGACAAGTGAACTTTCTAGGTTTTATCACTTGCTTTGGGGGAAAGGGGTTCTAGTTTCTATGACCTGCCTTGGAGAAGAAGAATCCCGGTTTGTATTACTCAGTTTGAAGAAGAAAGAGGACCGGGAGACAGGAGGGCAGGAGAAGGTCAGAGAGACCTTGTTTCCGAGATTGCTTCTGAGGCTTCCCAATCTCCTTTAGTTCAAAGTACTCAGCATGCCAAAGTGCCATACTTTGGGGTATCTTTTTCTGAGCCACAACATATCCAATATGTATATATTTTTCTGTAAAGTACACACACACTATAAACACTCAACAAACACTTTAAAAAGGATGAATTGCAGACTATTGATAATCATATAAGGAACTCAACTCAATGGCAAAACCCACAAATAATCCAATTTAAAAATAGGCAAAAGACCTGAATAGACATTTCTCAAAAAGAACACATACAAGTGACCAGCAGGTATATTAAAAAATGCTCAGTATCACTAATTGTTAGGGAAATGCATACCAATACCACAATAAGATATCATCTCACACTACTTAAAATGGCTATTACAAAAATACAAAAAAATGACAAATTCTGGTGATGATGCAGGGAAAGAGGAATGCTTGTACGATGTTGGTGGGAGTGTAAAGTAGTACAGCCATTATGGAAAACAGTTTGTAAGTTCCTCAAATAACTAAAAATAGAACTATCATATGATCTGGCAGTCCCATTGCTAGGTATATATTTAAAGAGAGGAAATCAGTATATTGGAGAGGTATCTCCACTCCCATGTTTATCATAGCTCAGCTCTAGTCTCAGTAGCCAAGATATGAAATCAACCTGTGTCCATCAACAGATGAATGGATAAAGAAAATGTGGTATGTATATACGATGGAATATTATTCAGCTGTAGAGAAGAATAAAATCCTGTCATTTTATTATACATGGATGGTACTGAAGGTCATTATGTTAAGTCAAATAAGCCAGGCACAGAAAGACAAATTCGTATGTTCTTATTCATATATGAGAGCTAAAAAAGTGGATCTCATGGAGGCAGAGAATTGAATAGTGGTTACCAGAGGTTGGGAAAGGTAGAGAGAAGAGGGGATGAAGAGAAGTTGGTTAATGGGCACAAAAATACAGTTAGATAGAAGCAATAAATTCTAGTATTCAATAGTGTAGTAAGGAGACTATAGTTAACAACAATTTATTACATATTTCACAATAGCTGGAAGAGAATTAGAATGATCCTCACACAAAGAAGAGATAAATGTTTGAGGTGATGGATATTCCAATTACACTGATTTGATCATTACACATTGTATACAGGTATCAGAATATCATATGTATCCCCAAAATATGTATAACCATTATATAGTAATGAAAAGGTCATCTAAATAATTAAAAAGGACGAGAAAATATATAAATGTTCTGATTTTTTTTCTGGATCATTTGCACATGCTCTTGGGTGTGTGCACCCCACTTTGGAGATCACTGTCTGGAGGATAAAATCAAAATTCTTTGGTATAGATCACAAGGCCTTTACAAACTGGCCACAGCTGACATTTCCAGTCCCATCTTCCACAACTGCGGCCACCTGTTCTGTGCTGCGCACGTTGTTCTATTCATCGAACTTCATACATACCCTGTTTTCCTTGTGTTGTTTCCTCCACCTGTTTGCTTCTTTTGTGTATGGTAAGTTCTTATTTGTCCTTTGAGGCTAAAAGATAACCTTTTATTTAATGATTCCTTGATAATCTCTCTCTTACTCTGTGCTCTTATGTATATTGTACACACCATTGTTATAGCATACTGTGTTAAAGTTATCTAAGGCAGTTGAATAGTATGTGAGTCATTCCTTGAGAGCAGGAACCTTGACTTATTTTTCATTTCCTGCTTTAAGCAGAGACAAGTATTTATGGAGCTCCATATTATCTGTAAGGCACTGTCCTGGTTGCTATGGGAGTATACACTATCAGTGGAGCAGATAGATGTACAAAATGTATAAGTATGGTTTCTGCTTTCAAGGAGCATATAAGTGAAAGGCACCTTTTTTTTTTTTTTTTTTTTTTTTTTTTTGAGGCGGAGTCTTGCTCTGTCGCCCAGGCTGGAGTGCAGTGGCGGGATCTCAGCTCACTGCAAGCTCCGCCTCCCGGGTTCCCGCCATTCTCCTGCCTCAGCCTCCCAAGTAGCTGGGACTACAGGCGCCCGCCACCTCGCCCGGCTAGTTTTTTGTATTTTTAGTAGAGACGGGGTTTCACTGTGTTTGCCAGGATGGTCTCGATCTCCTGACCTTGTGATCCGCCCGTCTCGGCCTCCCAAAGTGCTGGGATTACAGGCTTGAGCCACCGTGCCCGGCCGAAAGGCACCTTGAAGGAAATATTTCTTAAAACTGTGCAAGTGAAATATAAAGTATTTTCCTAACAGTTATGGAAGTCAGAGGACATATTTTTATATCTATTTTCTATTAAGCAAGTGCCATATGATTAATGTATTCCAGAAGAAGAGGGATTAATATTTTTAGCAAAGGGTTTCAATAATGGAATCTGGACATACTTTCCCATATCCTATTTCCTCTAGGCAGCTGTACTGTCAGATGTCCTCAGATAGTGTTCAAAATATAATCAAAATAGGAGAGGCATTTTTGCGTAGTTTTCTATTTATCTTATGGCATGCACTCATTGTTTTTATAGCAGAATTTGGATTTCCTCAGTGCTTTTCAACTTAACAATTGGGTAGTTCCAAACAAATATACAAGAAAAAAACAAACAACCCCATCAAAAAGTGGGGAAAGGATATGAACAGACATTTCTCAAAAGAAGACATCCATACAGCCAACAGACACATGAAAAAATGCTCATCATCACTCGCCATCAGAGAAATGCAAATCAAAACTACAATGAGATACCATCTCACACCAGTTAGAATGGCAATCATTAAGAAGTCAGGAAACAACAGGTGTTGGAGAGGATGTGGAGAAATAGGAACACTTTTACACTGTTGGTGGGATTGTAAACTAGTTCAACCATTATGGAAAACAGTATGGCGATTCCTCAAGGATCTAGAACTAGATGTACCATATGACCCAGCCATCCCACTACTGGGTATATACCCAAAGGATTATAAATTACTCTACTACAAAGACACATGCACACGTATGTTTATTGCGGCACTATTCACAATAGCAAAGACTTGGAATCAACCCAAATGTCCATCTGTGACAGACTGGATTAAGAAAATGTGGCACATATACACCATGGAATACTATGCAGCCATCAAAAAGGATGAGTTTGCATCCTTTGTAGGGACATGGATGCAGCTGGAATCCATCATTCTTAGCAAACTATCACAAGAAGAGAAAACCAAACACCGCATGTTCTCACTCATAGGTGGGAACTGAACAATGAGATCACTTGGACTCGGGAAGGGGAACATCACACACTGGGGCCTATCATGGGGAGGGGGGAGGAGGGAGGGATTGCATTGGGGAGTTATACATGATATAAACGTCATGCACATGTACCCTAGAACTTAAAGTATAATAAAAAAAAAAAAAAAAAGAAAAACTTAGAAACTTAAAAAAAAAAAAAAAAAAACAATTGGTAGTTCTTGTGACATACCCAGAGAGATAAGAGTATGATTATAACCATTTTAAAGAGGAAAACTAACAGATGGCAACTGAATGAGTTGTCCGAGGTTAGTGACAGCCACTGTTACAATTCAGATTTATTGCCTTTCATAGTATTCAAATTCTAGGTGGTGCTTCTTCATAATTGTCTTAATTTTGTACATGTTGTATGTTATTTTTGCATCTTAAAACTTGGAGCACAATTTCAGTTAGTCTTGGAAGTCATTTCAATGATAGCTATATAATATGTGGTCAATTGCTTATTACAAATTATGTGGCATTTTCTTTGTCAATTTCAGTTACTTGCTTTAGGGGAGCTGAAAACACAGCCACTGTAAATATATATATATATATATATATATATATATATATATATACATAAACACACACATATATAAACACACATATATATTTATATATAAAATATATATATAAACACATTATATATATATACACACACACACACATTAGTAATGTTACATCTGTGAAAAGCTTGGAAGAGAGCAATCTTTCAAATCTAAACACATTGAACAATGTAAAACGACTTGTCACAGTTTTATCTCTTTTTTTTTTTTTTTTTTGAGATAGAGTCTCACTCTGTTGCCCAGGCTGGAGTGCAGTGGTATGATCTCGGCTCACTGCAATCCCCACCCCCTGGGTTCAAGCGATTCTCCTGCCTCAGCCTCCTGAGTAGCTGGGATTACAGGTGCCTGCCACCACACCCAGCTAATTTTTGTATTTTTAGTAGAGACGGGGTTTCACCATCTTGGTCAAGCTGGTCTTGAACTCCTGACCTCATGATCCACCTGCCTTGGCCTCCCAAAGTGCTGGGATTACAGGTATGAGCTACCACACCCGACCAGTTTTATCTTTTTGACTCCAGAGAATTTGAAATAAATCAAATTTTGCAGGTATTGTAAAATATTAGTGGAGCAGATAGAAAATCAGCTGGTAGAATCACACAAGGAACAGAATGACCTTTAGATATGAGCTAAAAGTGCATGCAAAGCAAGTAAAAATTGCAAGACTCAGGCAGATTAAAAGATTAAGGTTCAAATCTATTCTTTTAAGTCATATGTGAAGCTAAAGCGGGCTGTTGAGTCAGCCTTCCCTGTTAATCCTTTTTAGTCCAAAATCTTTTCACACATCATATATTCATATTTTCTGACCAAGGAAATACACAGGGGCTCAGAAACTAATTGCTGTTGTTTTATAACAGGGAAAAGTCTCAGAATCAGTGGAACTAAAAAGCTGCTATAATGAAGTATAATTGATATATGAAAATTGCACTATTTAATGTAGACAATTTGATGAGTCTAGACATATACCCACATCTCTGAAACCATCACCACAATTGAAGTAGACACATACAGCACCTTCCGTATGCCTTTTTGGTTTCTTCTGGTTGTTGTGAGAACACCTAACATGAGATCTACCCTCTTAACTTTTTAAGTGCACAGTACAGTATTACTAACTGTAGGCACTGTGTTGTACAGCAGATCTCTAGAATTTATTCACATTGCATAACTGAAGTTTTGTAGATACTAAACAAAAACTCCCTATTTCCTCCCCCTCTAACCCTGGCAAGTTCATTCTATTTTTTGCTTCTATATGTTTGACTATTTTAAATAACTCATACAAGTGGAATCATGCAGTATTTGAACTTCTGTGTCTGGCTCATTTCACTAAACATAATGTTTTCCAGGTTCATTTCATGTTGTCACAAATGACAGTATTGCCGTCTTTTTAAAAGCTGAGTAATATTCCATAGTATGAACATACCAGATTTTCTTTACCCATTCATCTGTAGATGAAAACTCGAGTTGTTTCCATGTCTTGGCTATTGTGAGTAATGCTACAATGAATATGAGGAGTGCAAGTATCTCTTCAAGATACTGATTTCAATTCTTTTAGATATATATGCAGAAATGGGATTGCTGGATCGTATGGTAGTTCTATTTTTAATTTTGTGAGGAGCCTCTAAACTGTTTTCCGTAGTGGCTGCATGATTTTACATTACTACCCTAAGCATACAAGGGTTCCCTTTTCTCCACAGCCTTGCCAACATTTGTTACCTTTTGTTTCTTTGATAATAGCCACCCTAACAGGTGTCAGATAATATCTTGTTGTGGTTTTGATTTGCATTTCTCTGATGATTAGTGATGTTGAGCATGTTTTCAAGTATCTGTTGGCCATTTATATGTCTTCTTTTGAGAAATGCCTATTCAAGTCCCTTGCCTACTTTTTAATAGGATTATTTAGGTTTTTTTTGCTACTTACATATTTTTGGTATTAACCGTTTGTCAAATGTATAGTTTGCAAATATTTTTTCCCATTTAGTAGGTTGTCCTTTCTCTCTGTTGTTTCCTTTGCTATGTAGGAGCTTTTTAGTTTGATGTAGTCCTACTTGTCTAGTTTTGCTTTTGGCTTTGTTGTCTGTGCATTTGGTGTCATATCCAAGAAATCATTGCCAAGATTCTGTATTTCTATGTTTTTTTCTAGGAGTTTTAGAGTCCTGTTTTTTTTTTAGTGCACTGCACTAAGGAAATGGGATGGGTGGTTTATGGCAGTCTGATGACTGTGAGATTGGGAGAATATACACAACCCTGAAGTTACTCCTCTAGGAGAAGGGAGGAATGAATGTACACATCATAAGAAACTATTTATTTATTTATTTATTCTTTAAGCACCGAATATCACTCAGGACATAGAAAACATTTGAGAGGCTACTGGGATCTCTAGCCTGGCCTATTGGTAAAGGTCTTTCTCTGCTGAAGCCAGTCCATAAATCAATGGATTTTGATATTTCATGTTAAAACATCATCACAACCTACCAATTAATACAATTATAGCGGCCGGGTGCGGTGGCTCAAGCCTGTAATCCCAGCACTTTGGGAGGCCGAGACGGGTGGATCACGAGGTCAGGAGATCGAGAACATCCTGGCTAACACTGTGAAACCCCGTCTCTACTAAAAAATACAAAAAACTAGCCGGGCGAGGTGGCGGGCGCCTGTAGTCCCAGCTACTCGGGAGGCTGAGGCAGGAGAATGGCGTAAACCTGGGAGGTGGAGCTTGCAGTGAGCTGAGATCCGGCCACTGCACTCCAGCCTGGGCGATAGAGCGAGACTCCGTCTCAAAAAAAACAAAAAACAAAAAACAAAAAACAAAACAACAAAAAACAACAATTATAGCTCTTTTTCTGATAAATATATTCTTTGAGTTTTATATAAATTCAATAATTTAAGATGACACAGTAGAGTTTATGATGTATAGAGAAGCTGTGATTAATTCTTTTGAAAAGAAATAGCTGGATTTTCATTTTTTAGGTGTTCTTTTAATAGGGCACATTTATACTGGTTTTTCCATTCAGTAATTTCAGTAAAATGAGAAATGTAGTCATGCTTAGTTTATCTTTATTTATTTTTTTAATGAAAAGATTTAATACTTCACTGGCAAGTATCTAGAGCAGAGCAATAGTTTATCTATTTAATTGAATTCCTCATGAATAAAAATTGTAACCTTGTAAGTCAGTAGTTATAATGCTAATGAATCAGAATAGTTCAATCCTGTCTATTTAAAAAAAATTCCATCAGAATTGGTTATATCAGTTGGTGAAATGACTCCAATCCCTATGATAGGCTTCTGTGTGGAAATAAACAAACACAAAGACCCCAAAGAACAAATACCCAACAACAGAAAACCAAAACTTAATCTACAGAATGTGATTGATCTACTCCCTAAACCCCAAGTAAAAGCCAACAGCAATAAGTAGATAATTAAGCATGCTGTGTGGTGACATCCTTACATATAAAGGAAAGCACAAGGCTGAGGTGAGACAATTCCATGAGGCCAGGACTTCAATGCTGCAGTGAGCCAAGATTGTGCCAGCCTGCCAGTTGGGGCAACACAGTGGGACCTGGTATCTAAAAATAAAAAATAACAATAAAGTACTTCAACTAGGTCTCAGTTTTAACTTGTGAGTATAAAATAATGAGATGTGTGAAGGAGAGAGATCTAAAAATTAGTTAAGACAGTTCTAGAACAAAAGTTCTAAAAGTATTTTGAAGGATAGGACAATTGAGAAAAGGCATTTAATCTGTTAAATTTGCATTCTCTTTCACATTAATTTGTGTTTATTTGAAAAAAATTTAATACCTCTATTGCTTTATCATTACATGATTGTCTCTCATGTAGCAAGGTTGCCAGCTTAGCCATTGTGATGTCAAGAGAGGCAGATCCGGTACAACACTTTTCGTGGAGAAGAGCCTCGGTGAGTTAATAAGGTAATGATAATGCCTTTTATGGGGACAGCAGGGTTGCTTTTGTTTTTCCTGGAAAAAAATCATGAGTGGACTGTGGGGAGGACTTTTGCCTGAAGGAGAAGAGATGATCATAGTAAAGCCAGAAACTAAGGTTATTGATATGGTTTGGCTCTGTGTTCCCATCCAAATCTCATCTTGTAGCTCCCATAATTCCCATGTGTTGTGTGAGGGACCTGGTGAGAGATTATTGAATCATGGGGGCAGATCTTTCTTGTGCTGTTCGAGTGATAGTGAATGAATCTCATGAGATCTGATGGTTTTAAAAGCGAGAGGTACCCTGCACAAGCTCTGTTCTCTTGCCTGCTGCCATGTGAGACGTGCCTTTCACCTTCTGCCATGATTATGAGGCTTCCCCAGCCACGTGGAACTGTTAGGTCCAATAAACCTCTTCCTTTTGTAAACTGCCCAGTCTCAGGTATGTCTTTATCAGCAGTGTGAAAATGGACTAATACAGTTATTAACTTCTTAATAACTCTGGCAACAGTGCTTGCAAGCTAAAATTCACATGAAAAGAATATACCTGCCACTGCTTTGGTCCAATGAAGTAAGAAGCAAAAGAAGATGAATACTCAGTGCCTGGTATGTGTCAGACACCACAGTAAACAGTTACACATGTTATTTAACTCTCTAGCATCCAGTGTTTGGTATCTTAAATTTCTTTTTCTTTTTCTTTGAGACAGAGTCTCGCTCTGTTGCACAGGCTCAAGTGCAGCGGTGTGGTCTTGGCTCACTGCAGCCTCCGCCTCCTGGGTTCAAGCAATTTTCCTGCCTCAGTTTCCTGAGTAGCTGGGATTACAGGCATGCACCACCACGCCTGGCTCATTTTTGTATTTTTAGTAGAGACGGGGCCTCTCCATGTTGATCAGGCTGGTCTCAAACTCCTGACCTTGTGATCTGCCCGCCTCAGCCTCCCAAAGTGCTGGGATTACAGGCGGGAGCCATTGTGCCTGGGCGTCCCCCCCAAAAAAAATTTAACTGAAGTAGAGATGGGGTCTCGCTATGTTGTCCAGGGTGGTCTTGAACTCATGGGCTCAAGAGATCTGCCAGCCTCAGCCTCCCAAATGCTGAAATTACAGGTGTGAGCCATGGCACCCAGCCATGTTTGGTATCTTTATAGTCATTATATAGTTGAGAAAATCTGACATCAGAGAGAGTAACCTGCTTAAGCACAGGAGTTAGAATGTGTGTCAGGCTTCCTCCAAATCCCATGCTTTTTCCATGCTGAGTTCCAGTAGATCATTTATGTATTCCTCATGCACAGGGAGGTAAAGACGGTAGATAGATGGAACAAATTTGGCAAAATAATCTATAGTAGTTGATTATCTTATTCTTTGCCTGGTGTAGATTTGAAATTTTTCGTAATGAAAAGGTTCTTTAAGGAATATACCGTTTTCAAAGGATTGTGCTGATCTGTTTCCTCATGACAGTAGGGTATAAGAAATGGAATTAGAATATTGTCTAGGTTTCCAAATCACCACCTGTTGCACAACAATGAAGAGGGACAGGGTGGGGATGACTGGGTTTTAACTAAGTAATAATTGGAATTCCTTTTGAAGCCTTGTGTTGTATTGACCATCAAATCCAAAGGTAGGATAATTTCCTGAAAACTTTATCATAGCATTCAATGTATACGTTCCCTTGCCTAAGTAATCAGAAATAAACCAATGAGAAACAATGACTCTGAGATAGAACTGAAGCTATCATTGAAAGTCCTTTCAAGCCTGGGCAACATGGTGAAACCCTGTCTGTACTAAAAATACAAAAAATTAGCCAGGGTGCACGCCTATAGTTGCAGCTACTTGGGAGGCTGAGGTGGGATGATGGTTTGAGCCCTAGAGGCAGAAGTTGCATGAGTCCAGATCGTGCCACTGCAATCCAGCCTGGGCGGAAAAAAAGGAAGTCCATCCCTTCTAAGCTTTATAAAGTTATGATAGCATTAATTTCCTTAAACCAGTGTCATAACATTTAATTCACTCATTCCTATGCCTAATCAGAAAATGTCAACAACGAAAACACTCACTCTGAGACATACTTGAAACTATCAAAATAATGTTGGCCGACTAAGCTTTGCCAGAATGGTCGGAATCATATATATGTAGTCTTTTCAGATTGGCTTCTTTCATTAACAATAAGCATTTAAGGTTCCTTCATATTGTTTCATTGTTTGATAACCATTTATTTTCTTTTTCTTTTTTTTTTTTCTTTTTTTTTGAGACAAAGTCTTGTTCTGTCGCCCAGGCTGGAGTGCAGTGGCATCATATCTCACTGCAACCTCCGCTTCCTGGGTTCAAGCAATTGTTCTGCTTCAGCCTCCTGAGCAGCTGGGATTACAGGTGTTTGCTATCACAACTGGCTAATTTTTGTATTTTAAGTTGAATTGGGGTTTCACCATGTTGGCCAGCTGGTCTCCAATTCCTGACCTCAGGTGATCTGCCTGTGTCGGTCTCCCAAAGTGCTGGGATACAGGCGTGAGCCATCACCCCCGGCCTGGGGTGACAGTTTTTGTATAATTTGATTTATGTCAACTGAAGGGATTAAAAAAAAAAATGTCTGGCCAATAAAGAGCTAAAGCTAGTCAAGGTCTACCAAGTAGTGACTCTTTCTTTCTTTCTTTTTTTTTTTTTGAGATAGAGGCTCTCTCTGTCTCCTAGGCTGGAGTGCAATGGCATGATCTCGGCATACTGCAGCCTCCCACAGGGTTTCACCACGTTGGCCAGGCTGGTCTCAAACTCCTGACCTCAAATGATCCACCGACCTTGGCCTCCCAAAGTGCTGGGATTATAGACATGAGCCACTTGAGGTCAGGAGTTCAAGACCAGCCTGGTCAACATGGTGAAACCCTGCCTCTGCTAAAAATACAAAAAATTAGGCCTGGTGGCATGGCGGTGACTCATGCCTGTAATCCCAGCACTTTGGGAGGCCGAGGCGGGCAGATCACAATGTCAGGAGTTCGAGACCAGCCTGACCAATATGGTGAAACCCCGCCTCTACTAAAAATACAAAAATCTGGGCATAATGGCATATGCCTGTAATCCCAGCTACTAAAGGTTGCACCACTGCACTCCAGCCTGGGTGACAGAGCAAGACTCCATTAAAAAAAAAAAAAGAAAAAAAAAATTAGCCAGGCATGGTGGCACATGCCTGTAATCCCAATTACTCCAGAGGCTGAAGTAGGAGAGTAGCTTGAACCCAGGAGGCGAGGCTACAGTGAGTCAAGGTTGTGCCACTGCACTCCAGCCTGGGTGACAGAGTGAGACTCCATTTCAAATAAATAAATAAATAAATAAAACAAAAACTAGCCAGGCATGGTAGTGCTCGCCTGTAATCCCAGCTACTCGGAAGGCTGAGGTGGGAGAATCACTTAAACCTTGAAGGTCAAGGTTGCAGTGAGCCAAGATGATGCTGCTGCATTCCAACCTGGGCAACAGAACGAGACCTTGTCTCAAGAAAAAAAATAAAAGAATTACTTTTTGGCTGGGCGTGGTGGCTTATGCCTGTAATTTCAGCACTTTGAGAGGCCAAGGCAGGCAGATCACCTGAGGTCAAGGGTTCGAGACCAGCCTGGCCAACATGGTGAAACCCCATCTCTACTCAAAATACAAAAATTAGCCAGGTGTGATGGTGCACACCTGTAATCCCAGCTAGTAGGGAGGCTGACGCAGGAGAATAGCTTGAACCTGGGAGGCGGAGGTTGCAGTGATCTGAGATTGTGCCACTGCTCTCCAGCCTGGGCAACAGAGCAAGACTCCCTCTGAAAAAAAAAATGACATTTTTTTTTTTTTTTTTTACAATTAGGAGCATCTTTTCTTAGTTTTATCAATAACTGTATTACCATTGTCACACTGTGCTCTAGTATGAATGTTTATGTTCCTCCACCCACTACCCCAAATTTGTATGTTGAAACCTAATCACCAATGTGGTGGTATTAGGAGGTGGAGCCTTTGGGAGGTGATTAGGTCATGAGGGCAGAGTCCTCATGAATGAGATTAGTGCCCTCATAAAAGAGGCCCCATGAGAACTGCCTTGCCCCTTCTACCATGTGAAGACACAGCAAGAAAGTATTATCTATGAACAAGGAAAAGGGTCCTTACCAGACACTGAATCCACCAGCACCTTGATCTTGGACTTCCCAGCCTCCAGAACTGTAAGACATAAATTTCTGTGTTTATGTCTATTTTGTTACAGCAGCCTGAATGGACTAAGAAACATTGTTACAGACATATCTTTTTTTTTTTGAATTTTGAAATGGAGTCTCACTCTGTCACCCAGGCTGTAGTGCAGTGGTGTGATCTTGGCTCACTACAAACTCGATCTCCTGGACTCAAGCGATTCTTCTCTCTCAGCCTTCCAAGTAGCTGAGATTACAAGTGTGCATCAGCTCGCCCAACTAATTTTTGTATTTTTTATAGAGACAAGGTTTTACCATGTTGGCCAGGTTAGTGTATATATATGCATATACATATATACATGTATACACATGTAAAATTTATATATATATAATTTTTAAATTTTAAATGTATAGAGATGGGGTCTTGCTATATTGATCAGGCTGGTCTTGAGTTCCTGGCCTCAAGCGATCCTCCCGTCTCGGCTTACCAGAGTGTTGGGATTACAGGTGCAAACCACTGCTGCTGGCTTGTAACAGAAATATATGTTCTCTTTCCCTTGATTTTACCCAGTAATCATTAACTCTGAGACACGAGAAAAGAATGAGGCTATGTGGGGTTCATGTGGTATCTCCAATAATATGTTGCATCAACTTCCTTGACCACTAGGTGGCAGGCTGGTGCAGAATGGCAGCTGCTAGGGAACCTGGACAGTGTTCTGACTGAGTTCTATGGACACTAGCAGGATGATAACCATCTGCAGCAGGCTTTTCCTGTATTCAGAATGTAAAATGTAGATGAACTCAAGTATCTGTCACCTTATGGACCTTCAGCCCCAACTGCTATTCTTCATTTCTGCTTTAGACCTTCATACACAAAAAACTAAGTGTCTTATTGAGGAAAATTTTTATCTTAATGTTATTCCAGGGGTCCTTAGATAGACATCTGGAATGAAGAGGGGTCACACTCTAAGATTTTGAGTCATTTCTGAAAACTCATAAAAACATGTAACAAAGATTAGAAAACAAAACAAAACAAAACACCAAAGAATCCAGAAGTGGTGATGGGAATTGTAAAGAATGTATTAACTATGGTCCCTGGAGAGACACTGCAGCTCAAGAGAATTATCTTCACTTTTCACTGTTTATGAGAAGTCAAAGGTTTCAGGATGAATTGGCTTTCAGGGGTCCTTCCTTGGTGAGGTGAGGATCCAGATCTTTTCTCTTCCACTTTACTCTTTTCTCCTTTGTAATGGTATTACCTCCAGTATTGGGAGGGGGAGGCCAGTGTCTCAACCAAAATAAAGAAACTTTTGCTCTTAAGCTTTTTAGATTGAACAAACTCCATTTTGGAGACTGACAAATTGATCTGCCATAAATGACCTCCATGGGAGTGACGTTGTTGTCTGGTTGAGCTACTGCCTCTGGTGCTTGAATCTTTCCAGACTCTCCCCTTCCCTCCCTCCTTCCACCACAGCTCTTGTCTTTCATGGCCTGACTTCTGGTTCCAGTGCTAGCCTTTCCCCCTGAGGTGAGCTATTTTATATCCTTGCTCAGTATTCCAAAGTTGCCTTGTTAGTCCTGTTGCTGTGTTATTGATGAGGCTTTACGACTGGCACCTGAACTTCTTACTGATACTACTCTTCTGTTTTGAGACTCTTAGTGCTAGTCACACTCAAGGCAATTCACTTTTACTTTTCTCATTTCCCTGTAGTTGCTTTATGGAAACAAATTAATAGAAAATTCAAGAGAGCCATGCGTAGTGGCTCACGCCTGTAATCCTAGCACTTTGAGAAGCCGAAGCAGGCAGATTGCTTGAGCTCAGGAGTTTGAGACCGGCCTGGGCAATATGGTGAAACCCTGTCTCTACTAAAAATACAAAAAATTAGCCAGGCATGGTGGCTCATGCCTATAGTCCCAGCTACTTGGGAGGCTAAGGTGGGAGGATTGCTTAAGCCCAGGAGTTTGAAGCTACATTGAGCTGTGATTGTGCCACTTCACTCCAGCCTGGGTGACAAAGCAAGACCCTGTCTCAAAAAAAAAAAAAAAGAAAAAAAGAAAGAAAATTCAAGAGGCTTTACAGACATATTTTTAGGAACTTATAAGAGTTCAGTGAAGAGTTCAGTAGGGTTGTTGAATACAAGCCCAAAATGCAAAAAATCTTGTATATCACCAATAACCCATCAGGTAATGAAATAAAATAAAATGCACCATTTACAAGAACATTAGGTCTATAAATCTGACACAGGATACGTAGACATTTATGGAGTAAAGTACAAAATATTATTGTAGTACACAAAAACATCAATATGGAACTATACCATGCTCATGTATAGGAACATTCAGTTTCATAAAGGTGTTGATTCTAAGTTAATCTACAAGTTAAATGGAAACATGATGGCAATAAAAATGCCATCACACTTTTCCCTCTGGAACTAGACAGACTAAAATTCAAATGGAGAAGTAATAGTCTGAGAACAGTCAAAAACAGTTCTGAAAGAGAACTAAGGGAGGAGCTTTGCCTATTAGATATCAAAACCTAACACAAAGTTATATTAATTAAAGCATGAGGTGTTTGGCCCAGTGGTAGACAAATAAATCAGTGGAAGAGAAATGAGAACTTGCAGATAGACTGAAGGATACATGGCAAATTGATATACATGTAGTATATTAGTTATCTCTTTCTATGAGTGATAGAAAACTCAAAGTCGCAATGGCTTAAACAAGATAGATGTTTATTTCTCTCACAAGAAGTCCAGAGGAGGGTGGGGGAGTAGTGACTTATGTCTGTAATCCCAGCACTTTGGGAGGCCGAGGCAGGCAGATCACTTGAGCTCAGGAGTTTGGGACCAAGCTGGGCAACATAGTGAAACTCTGTCTCTACAAAAAACACAAAACATTAGCTGGGCATACTAGCAGGCACCTGTGGTTTCAGCTACTTGGGAGGCTGAGGTGGGAGGATTGCTTGAGCCCAGGAGGCAGAGATTGCAGTGAGCTGAGATCACCCCACTGCACTCCAGCCTGGGCAACACAGCCAGACCCTAGTTTTTTGTTTTTTTTTTTTAAAGAAAAAGGAAAAGAAAAAAGAAGTCCAGAGGAGCCAGGCATAATGTCTTATACCTGTAATCCCAATGCTTTGGGAAGCCGAGGTGCAATTGCCTCAGCTCAGGAGTTCAAGACCAGCCTGGGTAACACAGTGAGACCTTGTCTCTACTAAAAATAAACAAAGTTATTCAGGTATGGTGGCATGTAGTCCCCGTGGGCAGGCTGAGGTGGGAGGATCACTTGAGCCCAGGAGTTCGAGGCTGCAGTGAACTATGATCCAGCCATACACTCCAGCCTGAGTGACAGAGCAAGACACTTCAAAAAGAAAAAAAGAAAAAGAACTCCAGAGGTGTCAGGGACTTAGACTTTTCTTTGGACATCCTTTTCTTTTTTACTTTAACTTTTTTTTTTTTTTTTGAGACGGAGTTTCACTCTTGTTGCCCAGGCTGGGATGCAGTATTGCAATCTCGGCTCACTCCAACCTCCACCTTCCAGTTCAAACAATTCTCCTGCCTCAGTCTCCCAAGTAGCTGGGATTACATGTGCATGCCACACCCAGCTAATTTTTGTATTTTTAGTAGAGACGGGGTTTCGCCATGTTGACCAGGCTGGTCTTGAACTCCTGACCTCATGTGATCCCCCCGCCTCAGCCTCCCAAAGTGCTGGGATTACAGGCATGAGCCACTGCGCCCGGCTGGCATGGCCTCCTTTTCTAAACTCAACTGCTGGTTCTAGATGGCTGCTCCAGCTCCAGCCACCATGTCTGTATTCCACTAGAAGGAAAGAGGGAAAGAAAGGGAAAAGAAATGCCTCCTCCCTTTGGGGACATTTCCCAGAGGATGCACACACTATTTTCACTAACAACTCCATGGCCACACCCAGCTGCAAGTAAGACTGGGAAATGTAGTTAATTTTGGGTGCCCATGTTTCCAGCTAAAAATTCTTTTACTGTTTTTAGAGCTGAGCCTGGGAGGGTGAGCAGAAGTGAAAATGTGGCAAGTGTGTGAAAGACGCAGGCTCAGGGCGAGTCCTGAAGTGGGGACTGCATGGCAAAGCAAGTCCAGCCAGGATGGATGAGATAATGTCAGAACTGAGTCTAACAAAGTATATTTTGCTTGTAGAATGTCATGTGAAATGTAAAGGCATCACCATTGTTAATATAAGTTTTGGAGAAAAAAAGTTATATTCCAAAAGTTTTTAGAGCCCACTTTTAAAGGTTTCTGCAGTTTACAATTAAAATGTCCTTAATCCTGTACCCTTGGATAATTTAAAAAAATTAATATTTTATCAAGCAGGGAAAGGCAGCATTTTATATTTTAATACTAGCAACAATAGAGAAAACAAATGAGAAAAAAATAGAGAAAACAAATGAGAGAAAAATCATAGATGTTTTTCTTTTCTTTTTTTTTGAGATGGAGTCTCCCTTTGTTGTCTAGGCTGGAGTGCAGTGGCACAATCTCAGCTCACTGCAACCTCTGCCTCCTGGGTTCAAATGATTCTTGTGCCTCAGCCTTTGAGTAGCTGGGATTATAAGCATGAGCCACCACGCCCAGCTAATTTCTGTGTTTTTAGTAGAGATGGTGTTTCACCGTGTTGGCCAGGCTGGTCTCGAACTCCTTACTGCAGGTGATCTGCCTCCCTTGGCCTCCCAAAGTGCTGGGATTACAGGCATGAGTCACCACGCCCAGGTATAGATGTTTTTCAGTGTTGTTTTGGTGAACCACATTTTACGTGGAAAGTTTATGATAGTGTTTTGTTTTAGAGGAAAATAAAACTATATATGGCTGATAAAGGATTCAGCCCAAGATCTGGGGCAGGTAACCTAAGAAAGTAAAGCCAAGACCACAAACCCAGAGATACGAGTGAATTTGTGATTCATTTCTATTTGGTTTGTTGTCATTTCAAGCCATTTTTATATTTCTACGACTATTTTCTAAATATATTACATACAGATTTATGTACTTGTATTATTTTTTATTCTTTTTATTTATACAATTCCCTTTTGAAGAAATCTGATTTGCTAGAAGTTCAACAGGCAAACACACTTTTGCATAAGGAGGTAAATATAATCTTTTAACAGCCATTGAAACTTGATTGATGATACCTTTGACTAAAATGTGCCAGTGGAAGGGTGTGGCATACTTGAAAGAAAAATATTTAAGAGTAGGTGCAGAAATTGCCCCTAAGCGAAGACGGCTTAACCTTGGTAGAAATCATTGACCTCAAGGGTGTGTTTGTTGTATTTTGTAGGGGCAGACAGGATGTGAAAAATGAGCTTTTGTGTTCTGGATGAGCAGTGAAAGGGCAGTGGCTGCAGAGAGAGCTTTGAGGCAATGGTAGACTCTCCATGCAGCTGGCCAATCTTACCCAAAGGGAGAGTCCTCTGGGGGAAAGGTCCATGCCTGAAAGTCTGGCACTTAGTCAGGAGTTCCTTCCTGCAAAGAGATGGATTGATGGGGAAGAGGGCATTTGGCCCAGTCCAGGGCTGCTACAGCTGCTTTATTGTGCACTTAGTGATCCAGTGTTTTCTACCTCTCATTCCAATCTTCCCTTCTTGGGTGTCATTCATCTTCTGAGTTTCAAAGCATGGTGCCCGGGTTCTGGGCAGGACAAAAGTGGAAGAGCCAAAGGCTGGTTCCCTTGAGGTGTTGTCTCCATTCAGGAAGAAAATGCTTTCTCTTCAGTCTTCATTTTACATCTCTTTGTCAAGGATTACCATACATGGACACGTCTAGCTGGATTGAGCCTAGAAAGTTGCCTATTTTAGCTTTCCAGACTCTGGCAAAGGAATACACAGCAGAAGGAAGGAGTGGATAGCTTTTCAGTGCCCCATCTGCAGTGCTCCCTCATAAGACAAGTTGGTAGTTACATAGGAAGTGTCTGAAAACCAAAAGTCCATTTAAATCCATGGCTTCGTTCCATTCTCTCTCTTTTTTACCCCAGTGATATTGAGGTATAATTGACAAAATTTTATATATTTAAGGAATACAATGTGATGTATGTGATGTTTGATATACGTATACGTTGTGGAATAATTACCACAAACAAGCTAATTATAACATCCATCACCTTATAGTTACTATAGTTACCATTTGTGTGTGTGTATGTGGTGAGAACATTTAAGATCCACCACTCTTTAAGCCAAAGCATATTTCAAGAATACAATATAATATTATTGTATTAGTCTGTTTTCATGCTGCTGATAAAGATACACCAAGACTGGGTAATTTATACAGTAAAAAGAGTTTAATGGACTTACAGTTCCATGTGACTGAGGAGGTCTCACAATCATGGTGGAAGGCAAGGAGGAGCAAGTCATGTCTTACACGGATGGCAGCAGGCAAAAAGAGAGCTTGTGCAGGGAAACTTCCACTTTTTTTTTCTGAGATGAAGTTTTGCTTTTGTCACCAAGGCCGGAGTGTAATGGTGCAATCTGGGCTCACTGCAACCTTCACCTTCTGGGTTCAAGTGATTCTCCTGTCTCAGCCTCCTAAGTAGCTGGGATTACAGGTACACACCACCACACCTGGCTAATTTTTATATTTTTAGTAGAGACAGGGTTTCACCATGTTGGCCAGGCTGGTCTCAACCTTAGCCTCCCTAAGTGCTGGGATTACAGGCCTGAGCCACCACAACTGGCTGGAAACTCTGATTTTAAAAACCATCAGATCTCATGAGACGTATTCACTATCATGAGAACAGCACAGGAAAGATCCCCACCGCCATGATTCAATTACCTCCTATTGGGACCCTCGCACAACATGTGGGAATTCAAGATGAGATATGGGTTGGGACACAGTCAAACCATATCATTCCACCCCGGCCCCTCCCAAATCTCATTTCAAAACCAGTCATGCCTTTCCAACAGTCCCCTAAAGTCTTAACTCACTTCAGCATTAACTTAAAAGTCCACAGTCCCAAGTCTCATCTGAGATGAAACAAGTCCTTTCTGCCTATGAACCTGTAAAATCAAAAGCAGGTTAGTTGCTTCCTAGATACAATGGAGGTACAGGCATTGGGTAAATATAGCCATTTCAAATGGGAGAAATTGGCCAAAGCAAAGGGGCTACAGGTCCAATGGAAGTCCAAAATCTAGTCGGGCAGTCAAATCTTAAAGGTTCAAAATGATTTCCTTTGACTCCATGTCTCACATCCAGGTCATGCTGATGCAAGAGGTGGGTTCCCATAGTCTTGGGAAGTTCCACTCCTGTGGCTTTGCAGGGTACAGCCTTCCTCCCGGCTGCTTTCACTGGCTAGTGTTGAGTGTCTGTGGCTTTTCTAGGCACACGGTGCAAGTTGTGGGTGGATCTACCATTCTGGGGTCTGGAGGACATGGCCCTCTTCTCACAGCTCCACTAGGCAGTGCCCCATTAGGGAATCTGTGTGGGGGCTCCCACCCCCCCATTTCCCTTCACAGGTTCTTGCCCTAGCAGAGGTTCTCCATGAGGACACCACCCCTACAACAAACTTCTGCCTGGGCATCCAGGCATTTTCATACATCTTCTGAAATCTAGACAGAGGTTCCCAAACCTTAATTCTTGGCTTCTGTGCACCTGCAGGCTGAACACCATGTGGAAGCTGGCAAGGCTGAGGTTTGCACCCTCTGAAATAATGGCCCGAGCTCTACATTGGCCCCTTTTAGCCACTAGAGTAGCTAGAGTGGCTAGAGTGGCTGGGACACAGGGTACCAAGTCCCTAGGCTTCTCATAGCACAGGGACCCTGGGCTGGCCCAGCCCATGAAATCACTTTTTCCTCCTAAGCTTCCAGGCCTGTGATGGGAGGGGCTGCTGCAAAGGTCTCTGGCATGCCCTGGAGACATTTTCCCCATTGTCTTGGTGATTAACATTTGGCTCCTCATTACTTATGCAAATTTCTGCAGCTGGTTTGAATTTCTCCTCAGAAAATGGGATTTTCTTTTCTATTGCATTGTCAGGCTGCATATTTTCCAAACTTCTATGCTCTGTGTCCCTTTTGAAACTGAATGCCTTTAACAGTACCCGTCACCCCTTGAATGCTTTGCTGCTTAGAAATTTCTTCCACCAGATACCCTAAATCATCTGTCTCAAGTTCAAAGTTCCAGAAATCTCTAGGGCAGGGACAAAATGCCACCAGTCTCTTTGCTAAAACATAACAAGAATCACCTTTGCTCCAGTTCCCAACAAGTTCCTCATCTCAGTCTGAGACCACCTCAGCCTGGAATTCATTGTGCATATCAATATTTTGGTCAAAGCCATTCAACAAGTCTCTAGGAAGTTCCAAACTTTCCCACATTTTCCTGTCTTCTTCTGAGTCCTCCAAACTGTTCTGACCTCTGCCATGATTCAATTACCTCCTATTGGGACCCTCGCACAACATGTGGGAATTCAAGATGAGATATGGGTTGGGACACAGTCAAACCATATCATTCCACCCCGGCCCCTCCCAAATCTCATTTCAAAACCAGTCATGCCTTTCCAACAGTCCCCTAAAGTCTTAACTCACTTAGCATTAACTTAAAAGTCCACAGTCCCAAGTCTCATCTGAGATGAAACAAGTCCTTTCTGCCTATGAACCTGTAAAATCAAAAGCAGGTTAGTTGCTTCCTAGATACAATGGAGGTACAGGCATTGGGTAAATATAGCCATTTCAAATGGGAGAAATTGGCCAAAGCAAAGGGGCTACAGGTCCAATGGAAGTCCAAAATCTAGTCGGGCAGTCAAATCTTAAAGGTTCAAAATGATTTCCTTTGACTCCATGTCTCACATCCAGGTCATGCTGATGCAAGAGGTGGGTTCCAAAGTTCCAAAGTCACTTCCACATTTTTGGGTACCTTTTCAGCAGTGTGCTCTCTACTGGAACCAATTTACTGTATTAGCCCGTTTTCACACTGCTGATAAAGACATACCTGAGACTGGGCAATTTACAAAAGAAAGAGGTTTAATGGATTTACAGTTCCATGTGGTTGGGGAGGCCTCAAAATCATGGTGGAAGGCAAGGAGGAGCAAGTCACATCTTACGTGGATGGCAGCAGGCAAAGAGAGAGAACTTGTGCAATGGAACTCCCATTTTTAAAACCACCAGATCTCATGAGATTTATTCACTATCATGAGAACAGCATGGGAAAGACCTGCTCCCATGATTCAATTACCTCCCACTGGGTTCCTCCCATGACACTTGGAAACTGTGGGAGTTACAGTTCAAGACGAGATTTGGGTGGGGACACAGCCAAAGCATATCACTATCTATCTGCGGATGGGCCTTTAGGTTGATATCATAGTTTGGCTATTGTGAACAATGCTACAGTGAACATGGGAGTTCAGATCTCTCTTTGAGACTAATTTCAGTTCTTTTTGATATATACTGAGAAATGTGATTGCTGGATCATATGGTAGTTCTATTTTTAATTTTTTGAGGTGCTTCCACATTGTTCCCTCCCTCCCTCCCTCCCTCCCTTCCTTCCTTCCTCTTGCTCTGTCACCCAGGCTGGAGTGCAGTGGTGCAGTCTTGCCTCATTGTAAGCTTCGCTTCTCAGGCTCAGGTGACCCTCCCACTTTAGTCTCCCAAGTAGCTGGGACTACAGCTGAGTGCCACCACACCTGGCTAATTTTGGTATTTTTTTGGGGAGATGAGGTTTTGCCATGTTGTCCAGGCTGGTCTCAAAGTCCTGGACTCAAGCAATTCACCTGCCTCAGCCTCCCAAAGTGCTGGGATTATGGGTGTGAGCCACTGCATCTGGTCGACTTTTGTCTTTTTTGATGATATCCATTTTAACAGGTATGAGGTGATGTCTCTTTGGTACTGATTTGCATTTCCCTGATGATTAGTGATATAGAACATTTTTTCATGTACCTGTTGGCCATTTTATATTCTTCCTTTGAGAAATGTTTCCTCAATTCCTCCCCCCCACCCCTTTTTTTAGAGACAGGATCTCACTCTGTACCTGGGCTGGAGTGCAGTGATACGATTATAGCTCACTGTAACCTCAAACTCCTGGGCTCAAGTGATCCTCTTGCCTCAGCCTCCTGAGTAGCTGGGAGCATGCTACCATGTCTGGCTAGTCTTTTTAGTTTTATTTTTTGTACGGACAAAAATCTTACTATGTTGCCTATGTGGTCTCAAATTCTTGCCTTGCTCGTTTTTTTCTTTTTTCTTTTTTTTGAGGTGGAGTCTCAAAACGCTGGAGTGTAGTGGCATGATCTCGGCTCACTGCAACCTCCCCTCCCAGGTTCAAGTGATTCTCCTGCCTCAGCCTCCCGAGTAGCTGGGACTACAGGCGCAGCTAATTTTTGTATTTTTTAGTAGAGACAGGGTTTTACCATGTTGGCCAGGATGGTCTCTTGACCTCGTGATCCACCCGCCTCAGCCTCCCCAAGTGCTGGGATTGTAGGCATGAGCCACTGCGTCCGGCCTGCTTCTTTATTGGGTTGTTTTCTTGTTATTGAGTAGTTTGAGTTCCTTATATATTTTGGATATAAGCCCCTTACTAACCAGATATATGGTTTGCAAATATTTTCTCCTATTCAATAGGTTGTCTCTTTACTCTGTTGATTTTTTTTTTCCAGAAGGTTTTTAGTTTGATGCAATCCCAGTTGTCTCTTTTTGCTTTTCTTGCCTGTGCTTTCGGTGTTATATGCAAAAAAACATTGTCTAGATCAATGCTTGTGGATTTTGTATCACACAACATCACTGAATTTATTAGTTCTCTTTTTTTTATATGGAATCCTTAGGGTTTAAAAAAGTAAAAAATTTTAAACAATTTTATTTCAATAGTTTTTGGGGTACAGGTGGTTTTTGGTCACACAAATAAGTTCTTTAGTGGTGATAATTCTGAGATTTTGGTGTACCTGTCATCCAAGCAGTGCACACATTGTATCCAACATGTAGTCTTTTATCTCTTACCCCCTGTTGTCCATCCCCTCAAGTCCCCAAAGTCCATTATATCATTCTTATCCCTTTGCATCCTCATAGCTTAGCTTTCACTTATAAGTGAGAAAACATACAGTATTTGATTCTCCATTCCTGAGTTACGTCAGGTTTCTGAAAATATATAATATGTCATCTTTGCAAACAGACAATTTTACTATTTCCTTTCTGATTTGGATGTCTTTGTATTTCTTTTTCTTTGCTAATTGCTCTGGCTAGGACTTCTAGTACTATATGGAGTAAAGGTGATGAGAGTGGGCATTCTTGTCTTATTCCTGATCTTAAGGGATAAGCTTTCAGCTTTTGACCGTTTTGCATGATATTAGCTGTGGGCTTTTCTGGCTTTTCTCTCTCTGTGCTATGCTCTGCTGAGTAGGCTTGGGAAAGGGGTAACTTGAGTAATGTGAAACTGTTTTTCCTACCCTCTTCAATGTGTCTTTTCTTGTATCTTTGCTCCAACTAGGTGCTGTAATCTCTCACCTGGAGTCCTCAGCACTGGTGAAAGTACTCTTGTGTGGGTGGCTGTTCAAATTGACGTGTCTCTGAGGGGAGGAGCCCTGGAAACTCCTATTCTAGCATCTTGCTGATGTCCTCTCTTTATTTTTCCTTGCAATTTATTTGTTGAAGGAATTGGATTATTTGTTTGGTAGTGTTTTGCACAGTCTGAATTTTGCTAATACATCTGTGTGATGCTTAATATGTTCCTTCACATTTCCTTGCAAATTGGCATTTAAATCTAGATATTTAATCAGATTCAGTTTAGAATTTTTGTCAAGACCACTTCTTAGGTGGTGCTTTGTTCTATTGGGTGGCATATAGTATCTGAATATCTCTGTTTGTGATACTAGCAGCCATTTATGATCACTGTTCAGTCTACACAATCCAATGTGGTAGCTATTAGCCACATATGGCTACTTAAAAATATAAATTAAATTAAATAAAAAATTCGATTTCTCAGTTATATCAGTTCTTTCTCTCTCTCTCTCTCTCTCTTTCTTTAGACAGAGTCTTTCTGTGTTGCCCAGGCTGGAGTACAGTGGCACGATCTTGGCTCACTGCAACCTCCACCTCCTGGGTTCAAGTGATTCTTCTGCCTCAGCCCCCTGAGTAGCTGGGATTACAGGTGCGTGCTGCCATGCCCAGCTAATTTTTGTATTTTTAGTAGAGATGGGGTTTCACCATGTTGGCCAGGATGGTGTTGAGCTCCTGACCTCAAGTGATCCACCTGCCTGGATCTCCCAAAATGTTGGGATTATAGACGTGAGCCACTGCACCTGGCCTATCAGTCACATTTCAAATGTTAAACTCATGTTGGTTATAGCTACTGTATAAGATATAGAACATTTCCATCGTCGCAGAAAGTTCTATTGGACAGCACTGGTCTAGATCTATTAATTCACAAAGAGTAATGATATGGTGGTATTCTAACATTGATTTTACATTTATTTGCTGGAAAACTATAGAGAGAAATTCCTCATGTCTACTATTTGGTTACCCAGTGATCAGTTCATGTAGGAAAGGCAGGATAAAGGTTAATTCTTTACCTTTAATGAGTTCATATTGGAGCATCCTCTAAAAGTGAATAACTAAAAAAAACCATGCATGATTTTAGACATTGGCTCCTCCTTCCTCCCTTCAGTCTTTCTTTCCTTCCTTCCTTCTTTCACATGCATGCTCTCTCTCTTCCCTTCCTCTTTTCCCCCTTCCTTCCCCACCCCTCCCCTTTTCTCTCCTCCCCTCCCTCCCTCCCTCCCTTCCTTCCTTTCCTTCCTTCCTTCTTTCCTTCCTTCTTCCTTCCTTGTTTTTACCTTCCTTCCTTCCTTGTTTTTACCTTCCTTCCTTCCTTGTTTTTACCTTTCTTCCTTGATAGGCTAATTGTCCTTCTGGAAACATTGTCTTGATGAACAGAACACAGCTTTCTGGCAAATTTTCGTAACTGTCTGTGGTACATAGAATTATTTGTCCCAATTTTCTCCCATCCGTATCCTTTACCACATAATTAAGTTTGCAGTTCCTCTAACCAAAAGGTGGAGTATGCTACCCATTCTTGACTTGGTCCTTGACCATGAAACTTGCTTTGGGCAACAGGATCTTCACAGATGTCAGGTAAACAGGACCTAAAATGTGCTTGAGCAGTGGAGCTTGTTCTCTTGTGCTTCTACCATGACCACAAGAAGGACATGCTTCTCCCAGACTACTGTTCTGAGGAGAAGAAGAAACACAAAGTGTGAACTGCCTCAGCTGGCCTGCAAACTTGGGATCTGAAGCAGAAGTTTATTGTCGGTGTGATTTTGAGGTTGTTTCTTTGCTGATTAATAGATTAATAAGTTTACAAATTGTCCCATTAGGTGACAAATTCCCAGTTGGCATTGATAGATGTCATCTCAGATTAATGTATCTTCCCCAGATAGTACTTTGCTGTTCAAAATATAAGAATTCAAGTCATGCACTAGAAGAACACTAGAAACTTTGTAAGAACTCAAATTGTGATTCCTTTTTGTCTGGTAGGTTTTTTTTTTGGAAAAAAATACCTTTGCTTTTACTCTGATATTTATGATAATATATTAGTATTTTAATTTCTAATTGGCTGTTGTGCAATAAAAAATACACATATTGGTCTCTGCCCCCTAGTCCCTGGCACAGAGTTCTTAAAACTCTTGTAGTTTCCTGAGCAATAGGAGTGCTAGGAGAATCTTTCGTTCTAATGTTTGGTTTCTGCTCTGGTTCTTGAAACAGAGTTCTTAATACCCTTTTAGATAGTGGTGCTAGGATAATCTTTTGTTCTAATATTTGGTCTCTGCTCTGGTTTTTGACACAGAACTCCAAAGACATTTGTAATTTCCTGAGTATTAGCATCTGACACAGAGCACCTAAATCCCTTGGAATTTTCTGGGCAATGAGAGAGTCTTTTGTACTAATCAGGTGACTCTTGGTAGGCTGCTGGATAGAGGCTGGTCACCAGAAAGACCAGGCTATGATTAGAAGCCTGGAACTTCCAGCCCACCCTCATTCTCTGGAGAAGGGAGAAGGGCTAGAGATGGCATTAATAATTATTCCTATTTGATGAAGCTTCCATAAAAATTCCTGGATTATAGGGTTCTCAGAGTTTCTTTTTTTTTTTTTTCTTTTTTTTTTGAGACAGGGTTCCTTCTGTCACTCAGGCTGGAGTGCAGTGGTGTGATCAAGCTCACTGCAGCCTCCCAGGCTCAAATGATCCTCCTGCCTCAGCTTCCTAAGTAGCTGGGACTACAGCCACGCACCACCACATCTGCCTAATTTTTTTGATTTTTAGTAGAGACAAGGTTTTACTATGTTCGAGACCAGGCTGGTCTTGAACTCCTGAGCTCCAGCAGTACTCCTGCCTCAGCCTCCCAAAGTGCTGGGATTACAGGCATGAGCCACCAAGTCCAACTGCTTCTGTTAATTAATTAATTAGTTTGTTTATAAATTATTCCATTGGGTGACATTTTCCAACTTCCAAACTAGCATTGGCAGAGGTCCTTTATTATACCCTTTATTAATAAACTGGGAAACATAGTTTCCCTGAGTTCTGTGAGCTGCTCTAGCAAATTAACCAAACCCGAGGATGGGATTGTGGGAACCCCAATTTATAGCTGTTGGATCAGAAGCACAGGTCACAACCTGAGTTTGTGGTTGGCATCTGAGGTTGGGGGCAGTCTTATGGGAAGGAACCCTCAACCTATGAGATCTGCTGCTATTTCCAGGTAGTTTGTGTTGGGATTGAATTGACTTAGATGATGCTCAGCTGAGTCTGCTATAGAATCTGCCAGAGAATTGATTGCTTGGTCGGCGTGGGGGAACCTCTTCTATGCATTTTGGTGGCCAGTGTGTTATATCGAGTGTATAAAAGTGGGAAAACCACTTTGGTTCAGTTTTTCTTATATCCTTACACTACTTTATAGTCTTAATATGCTTATGACATATTTCTTGATCCAAGAAAACTGTAGATACTTTTTTTTTTACTTTATAAGGTTCTTAGTGTCTCAGGCAGTGCTTTAGTTCCTCATCCCTCTTTGACTTTGTAAATTTTTGTCATCTGTGCTTTTTTCATTTTTAAGTATCAACACCATTTACATTCTGTTTTGTAAACATTGTGTATTTCACATATTTCATAAAATCTAAGATATTCCACTTACTTTAATACCAAGAAAGAAAATATATTGTTGATTATTATTATGACACCATTGATTGTAAGATCAGAAATGTTAAAAATGTGAAAAACATGTATTTTAGAAATGGTGAAACAGTGTAATTAAATCTTCTTTGTCAATACTTTTATTCTGTTATAAATCAATAAACCATACTTACATCAACACGACTAAATAATTCTTTTTCACTGCAAAGCCAACTAATGAATCATGATATTTTCTTTTTTATTCAGTGTTCGCTTTTCCCTTGAATTTCTAAATTCCCTTCCTTTTTACTGCACTATTTTACTTTATCATAGTCTCAGTTTTCTTGTATTTCATTATGTACATCTATTAAGATCCCTTTTATTTCCCTTAAGACCTTACCCCTGGAATTCTTCCTATTAGAAGTCATCTCTTCATTTTTTTCTGGGGTTATATATACATTTCCCTTTTTCTTGGCTTATTTCACTGGGTTGCTAAATATGTCCTCCTAAAGTAACTTCCTAAAATGAATTTGTGAAAGGCAAAGTTTCTGAGTCATTCCATTTCTGAAAATGTTTTTATTCCTTTTGTTTGTTTTATTATGCAGCTGATGAACTTTTTTTTTTTTTTTGAGACGGAGTTTCACTCTTTTTGCCCAGGCTGGAGTGCAATGGCGCAATATCGGCTCACTGCAGCCTCTGCCTCCCAGGTTCAAGCAATTTTCCTTCCTCAGCCTCCTGAGTAGCTGTAATTACAGGCATGTGCCACCACGTCCGGCTAATTTTGTATTTTTAGTAGAGACGGGGTTTCTCCATATTGGTCAGGCTGGTCTCGGACTCCTGACCCCAGGTGATCTGCCCACCTTGGCCTTCCAAAGTGCTGGGATTACAGGTGTGAGCCACCGCGCCTGGCCTGCAGCTGATGAACATTTTATTTAAAAAAGGTTTGTAAAACATGAAGAAATGCTTATGATGGAATAATTAAGTGGGAAAAGTAGGATACAAAGTTGTATTATATTTATAACGTAATTACTCTTTAAAAAAGATACCAGCGGCCGGGCGCGGTGGCTCAAGCCTGTAATCCCAGCACTTTGGGAGGCCGAGACGGGCGGATCACAAGGTCAGGAGATCGAGACCATCCTGGCTAACACGGTGAAACCCCATCTCTAATAAAAAAACACACACACACACACAAAACTAGCCGGGCGAGGTGACGGGCGCCTGTAGTCCCAGCTACTCGGGAGGCTGAGACAGGAGAATGGCGGGAACCCGGGAGGTGGAGCTTGCAGTGAGCTGAGATCCGGCCACTGCATTCCAGCCTGGGCAACAGAGCAAGACTCCGTCTCAAAAACAAAACAAAACAAAAAACCAAACAAAAAAAAGATACCAGCAAATTATGTGGAGAAAGAGAGAAAGGAAATACAACAAAATGAAATAATGCTTGTCTCTGGGTAGTGGTAAGACTGTAGGAGATTTCTTTTTTTCCTTATCTTTCTACGTTTTGTGTACTAAACAGCTACTCTACCTGACCTCTCACCCCTTCTCCAGGGGGCTAGATAGGGTCACCTTCATCTTTCTGCCCCGTTCCTCCCCTCTTCCCTTTCAGCCACCCACCTGCACTCTGCTTTCCTGCTCTTCTCCCCAGCCACCAGAACCCACAGGCAATTAACACTTTCTGGACAAAGGAGCCAAGGTTTTCCCCATCATTTTTCTAAAGACAAAAGTGCATGGCTGGGGAGGGAGACTAGAAAGGCAAATAACTGCTCCCTGCCAGTCCTGGTCTCACCCCTCTCAATGTCCATCTGATGGGGACATGGACTCAGGTGGCCCCCGGGAAGCCCCCAGCTGGTGTCATGGACAGAGCAGACTCTATAAAGGGGAGGTGGGGTACCCCATACACCTGTATTTTTTACTTTCTGAAGCTTGGTTTAGAGTGCTAGGCAGGTGAGAACACTTGCCCATATTGTTACTAATGCGCTAGTTCACTTTTGTGGGTTTAGGGCCACAATCAGGCCTGTAGCGCCTTTATTTCTCAGAGGCTGTCTTCCTTCAGTTTTTCTGAACTGTGGGACAAATGCACATGCAGCTCTGGACAAAGGACACTAGCTTCTCCTGCAGGTTACCCATGACATGGAAGTTGGAGGTGGTAAGATGGACATGGATTCCACTTCTCAGTTTTTTCTTTATTCTTACCCACATTTAGCTTTTCCACCCTGGCTGACTCATGTTATGCTCCACACTACACACAGGGGCAATGGCCTGTACAAACTGCCCTACCAGCTCCCATGATTGCTTAGGGTCTGTCTCACTCGTAGTGGTTCTGCCTTTCTCATTGAACCACATCTGTATTACTCTGTTCTTGCATTGCTCTAAAGTAACAAAAACCTGAGACTGGGTAATTGATAAAGAAAAGAAATTTAATTGGCTCACAGTTCCACAGGCTATACAGGAAGCATGTCAGCATCTGCTTCTAGGGAGGCCTCAGGCAGCTTTTACTCATGGTCTCAACTTTAACATTGCCAAAGTGTGGCAGAGTGGACTGATATATGGGTTCATGGCATCTTACATGGCAGAAGAAGGACCAAAAGAGGTGGGGGGAGGTGCCATATACTTTTAAACCACCAGATCTCATGAAGACTGTCACAGGAACAGCACCACAGGGGAAATCTGCCCCATGATTCAATCACCTTCCACCAGGCCCCACCTCCAACATTGGGGATTACAATTTGACATAAGATTTGGGCAGGGACACAGATCCAAACCATATCAACACCCTAAAGACAGCTCAGGAGGGACACAGGAACAGTGTGGGATTCTTATCCAAGAGACCATTTGGTTTTCATGGAATAAGCATAGATGATATTTTTGGTATCAAAATTCAGAAATTTTATTCAAAAGAGCTTCTATGGTGCCTCCTCAAAAATTATTTACTAAAATAATATCACTATTATTGTTTTCTTCTTAAAGGAGATATAATATATATTTATTGTAGGAAACTTGGCATATCCAGGCAATCACCAGGATACTAACATTTTGGTGAATATCCTTCAAGTCTTTCTTCAATACATAGATCTGTAATGTCTATGTACACATAAACACACTTTATTTTTTATAAAAATAGAATGAAATTTAAATTCTGTTTTATAAAACAGACTTCTCCTCTGATATGGTTTGGCTGTGTCCCCACCCAAATCTCATTTTGAATTGTAGCTCTCATAATTCCCAAGTGTCATGGGAGGGACCCAGTGGGATGTAATTGAATCAGAGGGGCGGGTCTTTCCCATGCTTTTCTTGTGATAGTGAATAAGTTTCACAAAACACGATGGTTTTATAAAGGGGAGTTCTCCTACATATGCTCTCTTGCCTGCCACCATGTAAGACTTGACTTTGCTCCATATTCGCCTTCCACCATAATTGTGAGGCCTTCCAGCCATGTGGAACTGTGAATCAATTAAATCTCTTTCCTTTAGAAATTACTCTTACCTTTATAAATATAAAATTTATAAATTTTCCTTTATAAATATAAAATTTATAAATTTTCCTTTATAAATTTCCTTTATAAATAATAAAGTATGTCTTTATTAGCAGGGTGAGAAAGGATAATATACCTTCCTTAATAACGTATGACTATTTGCCTCTAGATGATTAAACAAGCTCCAATTAAACAAATAGTTTTTAATTATTTCAGTATTCCATTGCATGGATATACTGTAATTTATTTAATCCTGTTTTTGTCTGTTTTGTGTTGCTATAAGGTAGTACCCAAGGCTGGGTAATTTATTAAAAAAAAAAAAAAAGGTTTACTTGGCTTACAATTCTGCAGGCTGTTCAGGAAGCATGGCATTGGCATTTGCTCGGCTTCTGGTGAGGTCCTCAGGCTGCTTCCACTCATGTGAAAGGGGAAGGGGAGCTAGTGTGCAGAGATCCCATGGTGAGAGAGGAAACAAGAGAAGCGGGAGGTGCCAGGCTCTTTTTAACAACCAATTCTTGTGGGAACTGAGTACTCACCCCCACCCCCAGGGAGGACATTCATCTATTCATGAGGATCCACCCACAGGACCCAAACACCTCACATTGTGCTCTTCCTCCAACACTGGGGATCAAATTTCAGCATGAGCTTTGGGTGACAAACATCCAAATGATAGCAAACCCAGTATCTTATTGTTACATGTTCAGACCATTTTCAGGTTTCCTTTTGAGACAGAGTCTTGCTCTGTCACCCAGACTGGAGTGCAGTGGCACGATCTTGACTCACTGCAGCCTCCACCTCCTGGGTTCAAGTGATTCTCATGCCACAGCCTCCCGAGTAGCTTTGATTACAGGCGTGTGCCACCATGCTGGGCTAATTTCTGTATTTTTAGTAGAGATAGGGTTTCACCATTTTGACCAGGCTTGTCTTGAGCTCCTGACACAAGTGATTTGCCTGCCTTGGTCTCCCACAGTGTTGGGATTACAGGCGTAAGTCACCATGCCCGGCCCATTTTCAGCGTTTCTTTTTTCTTTTCTTTGTTTTCTTTTCTTTTTTTTGAGACGGAGTTTTGCTCTTGTTGCCCAGGCTGGAGAGCAATGGTGCGATCTCGGCTCACTGCAACCTCCAACGCCTGGGTTCAAGCAATTCTCTTGCCTCAGTATCCTGAGTAGCTGGGATTACAGGCATGCACCACCATCCACACCTGGCTAATTTTGTACTTTTAGTAGAGATGGGGTTTCACAGTGTTGGTCAGGTTGGTCTCGAACTCGTGATCTTAGGTGATCCACCCACCTCGGTCTCCCAAAGTACTGGGATTACAGGTGTGAGCCACCACGCCTGGCCTCATTTTCAATTTTTCTTAATGAAAAAAACCCACTTCTGAGATAAACATTTTTCATTAATCCTTTTAACAAATTTTTATTGAATAGCTACTCTGTACCAGGCATGTAATAGCCTCATCTCTATGCAAATCCATATGCCTAAATTTCTGCATGACTACGCCTTTCAACAAACGTGTATTGTTGGAAGGAAGGCATAAACAGGAAGGTGGCATCACTTTGAAATTCGCACAGATTTACTTTTATACAATGTGGTTCTAAGCCTTTCTGTAAGTCTTCTCGGGAGGCAACATTATCAACTAATCTTTTGCAGTCCCTCTTATGTTTGCCTACCTCTAGAATAAACCTGAATTTATTAATCCACCTTTATGAACTGAAAGATTGAGAAGAATTTTCTCAGCGTTCCTAACTGCCTTTGCTCATCACAGTGCCCCCAAATTGCCCCCACTTGTAAAGCCTCCATAGCCCACGGTCTGCTAAAGTAAAGCAGAATCCCAGTCCTTGCTCCAGACCTGCCAAGTCAGTGTCCGTTTCATGTGATTCCCATACACACTGGCACGTGAGAAGCACTGAGTTAGATCTTGGTGCTTGGCCCACCCTTGACCCTGGTCCTCCTCTCTCAACAACAGAGGTGAGGAGACCAGCAGTAAGAGCTGTGTCAGGAACAGGTCAGCACCCAGGGATCCACACAGACACTTTTGGCCTTTCCTAAGTTCTGCCTGCAAAGGAAGTTGGACACTAAAGCTAGGCTGCCTGTAGGAAACGGCATAAGGACCTTTGCAAGCTGTTCAGCAGGGAGAAAAAGGGGTGGAACAGGAAAGGGAGGAAAGCAAGTTTCTGGACTCCCCAAACCACAGTGTGTCTAGGTGCTACTTTCTCACTTTTCCTTATTTAGCACATAGCTTTGTCATGAGACATCTTTTTGCTGACCTCTTTTCCGTTTGCATTTTGCCCCATATTAGAATGCTACCATCTAAAACCTCTCTATGAATTAGAAAGTTTACGTTGTCAGGGACTGAATGTGTCTGTTTTCCAACAGTTTCTGGCAGTTCCCTGCTTTTATGGTGTAGTCATGGTGAAACCTGAGTCATCTGAAGATGGTGGCAGTGCCAGAGAGCAGGGGAGAGGAGCTGCAAACAAGCCAGGAAGAGTTGGGCATCGATAACTCCTGGGCACCACCGGCCACTGGCCTTCATTCTGACAGGAGAGCCACCCGAACCCTAATTGTGTTCAGACAGATTGCTCCAAGCTTTGCAGTTCTACCGAATTCTTTCTGTAGCAAAAATATAAAGGCATCTTCTTATTTTTTTTCAGGGTTCCAAGTAGCAACACCTAACGTCTGCAGTGCCAGTTCTTTTCTTCTTTTTGTTCTTCTTTTTTTTTTTTTTTTAAGGTGAGAAACCATAACATTTTCCTTGAAAGGAAAGCAGTAGACCTCATTTTTTGTTTTAAAGAAATATAGTTTTTCTCTGTTTCTATTCATATACATTAAATAACTACCCAGGAAATATGACCCGGTTTGGCGCGCGTGTGCGTGTGTGTGTGCCGTTTCTCTAAAATTCTGACTCATAGTCTGGAGGACAATGATTGACTTTTTTCCACTTCACATAGCTGCTGTGAATTTCTCCTCACAAGGATGGGCCTGTTTACTCACCCTGGGCATCGTTGGTAGAGCGCTAGTGTAAACACCCTGAGGAGCCCGGTGGGCCGGGGAAGTGGGCGCGCTCTGTTCTCTGCGGCCAGCCGGGACGCCGGGGCCAGGTGGGGCCGCCTGCGTTTAGCGACTGCTTTCTCACCCCCTGGATTGGCGATGTTTGCCACAGCAGCGAGAAGCGCCATTGTAATGGGGATGGGAGGGGTGGAGCCTCCAAGTCCTGTCTCAATTTAGATCTCTTACTCTGCTGTTAGGCGCGCCCATTTCAGATTACTAAACTCGAATTAAGAGGGAAAAAAATCAGGGAGGAGGTGGCAAGCCACACCCCACGGTGCCCGCGAATTTCCCCGGCAGCGGACTGTAGCCCGGGCAGACGCCGTCGAGATGCAGGGCCCACCGCTCCTGACCGCCGCCCACCTCCTCTGCGTGTGCACCGCCGCGCTGGCCGCGGCCCGCGGGTAGGAACGTGGGCGCGCGGGGGGCGCGCGGGCGCGCGGGCCTGGGCCGATCTGTGGTTCTGGGCCGGGGCTTCGGGGAGGTGGCGGCTGCTGTGCCGCAGCGGGTGGGAAACGCCCGCGCGGCTGCAGTCCCCAGCCTGGCACTGGCCTGGGGGTTTGACCATATGTAGCTTCAGCGTGGCTCTCCATGGGACAGTTACTTTCTCTACTCATGAAGTTGTTTAAGCGTCTCCCTGGCCATAACAACTTTCTGAAGAAGAGTCATTTTATTTTTAGTTCACGTTGCCTCTGCCTTTTGCTTTTCAACTTTTTGCTCCCAGATTGCGTTTCTTCTCTCAAATACATGATGTATTTTTTCTAATCAAGATGTCTCAACCTTAGCATTGCCAAAGTGTGACGGAGGGGACTGATGTATGAGTTCAGGGGCAGACATTATAGGAAGCACCCAACAGCACCCAATAATGGAAAGCCCCATTCATTCCTAAAGATTTCTGTAGTTGAGCCTTAACCCCAAATTACAGCAGAGAAAGTGCTGCTTTAGTGACTTCTTTTTATAATCCGTTATACCTGGAATTTCCACCAGTTGTAGTTTATTTTCAAATGGTATATTTCAATCAATGGTATTGGTTAAATAATTTTTTATCCTCGTTGGACAGCTACTCAAACATGAAGGTTTGAATAAGAAACAGGCAAAATCTTAGTTAAACACCACCAGCACCAACAAGAAAATAATCACGCTGGGATAAGGTCGTCTGTAAAGGAGAAGCTTAGAGACTTGCTTTGCCAATAACTCCAGTATGCCCCGGTGCAAGCCATTTACATCATGGTTCCTTCTGTGCTGTTCGTGGTTTATAAAATGGAAATAACACAGGCCTTCCTCTAGTAGTGATGCATGAATTACTGCATTAAAATTGATTTATGGGAATTATTGTTGTTTCAGTAGCATTTCAGTGCAGTTGCTAAATAGAGCAGTGGGCAATGTTAACAGAAACGACTGCAATTGGCACAGTATGGAGTGTCTATCGCACTAGGAAACCTGAGGGTCACAAAGGAGAGGAGATGTGAGGATAAGAAACTTTGTTTTTCCTTGTTGGGAACTCTTTAGGCCCCGGTTTCTGGTGACAACCCCAGGGATCATCAGGCCCGGAGGAAATGTGACTATTGGGGTGGAGCTTCTGGAACACTGCCCCTCACAGGTCACTGTGAAGGCGGAGCTGCTCAAGACAGCATCAAACCTCACTGTCTCTGTCCTGGAAGCAGAAGGAGTCTTTGAAAAAGGTAAGATAAACAGCATAAAGTCTTACCCTTCTGCAGTAATAATTGGAATATGTTAATAAGGTCATGTGTTAGGTAGTATAATAGAGAAACCCCAAATTTGCAGTAGCTTACCTAATATACTTTTAATTCTCACTCATATAAAGTCCTAGATAGTGTTCCCGGATGGTCTTCCAAGTGCAGATTCAGAGACCCAGGTTCCTTCCATTTTGTGGCTCCATTATCATCATGCTCCCAAGACTGCAGGGGAAGAGCATGGAGTTTCTTCATGGGAGAAGGGGAAGAGCATGAGAAGAGCATGTAGAAGGTTTTTATGGGATAGGCCTAGAAATAGCTCATATCACCAATGCTCATATGTACAGGCAAAAGAGGCTGGGAAGTGTAGGCTAGTGTGTGCCCCAGAAGAGGAAATGGGTTAGTCTCTAACACAAAACCATATTTATTGAGTGCAAAGTATTTTACAGAATAGGCCTGTGGGAAGGAAAGAAAAAACTACACAATAGTTAAAATCTAGTTTTATGGAATATTTCTTAAGCTTTAAAGTAACAAGAAAAAAAGAAAATAGTGTGAAAGTGGGAGCCATTTGTAGCAGAACCAAGTTTGGTTCTTGTTTCAAGTCTGGGTTCTAACATGGCCCAAGATTAAATTGGGCCAATGAATGTCTTCTTTTTCAGTACTAAGGGAAAAATAATTTTGGGGGAAAGAGGTAAATACTTAAAACTTTTTTCATTAAAATGAACTTTTATTGCATTTTTTTTTCCTTTTTTAGATTATTATAATTGTTTTTAGAGACAAGCTGTCAGCATGTTGCCCAGGCTGGTCTCGAACTCCTAAGTTCAAGTGATCCACCCACACTGGCCTCCCAAAGTGCTGAGATTACAGGCATGAGCTACTGTGCCTGGCTGAGACATACGTTTTTATAAAGTTAAGAGTTATTTTTAAAAAATCATTTAAGGCATGTAATGAAGGGTGGATGGTATTCCATAACGGTTCATTATAGAAGTGTTTATTCTCTACAAGCATAGATAAATGAACACCATCATGAAATGAAATAAAAGTAAAAGTTTATCTGCATCTTTGGTTCTTTCCCCACTGGAAGTTCACTGGGTAAGTATATTTGGAATAGGAGTCAGGACGAGATGGTGTGTGTAGGGACAAGTCACTTTCGTCCCTCATAGAAGCAATGTCAGGGAAGTGGGAGGTCTTATTTCCCTGGAGGGGAAGTATAGGTTAGCCCTTAAGATCTGAGTTTGAATCCTGGTACTACTTTGCTACTAGTTGTGTGATCTTAGGTAGGTTACTTAACTGCTTTGAGCCACAGTTTCCTCATCTATAAAATGGAAATAATGAAATTGACTTCCCAAGGCAGTTATAAAGTTAAAATCTGTGTGTAGTACCTCTTAGGCATGCAATAAACAACAATTGCTAATATTATTAGTATAATAATACTGCAAAAGAGGATGCAGAAAGTCCATTTCCTTTTTACATGGGGGCAGACTTCAACTTTCATTATTGAACTATCATTTCTGAAAATGAATAACTCCTGATCTTATGATGGTTGCTGAAGAAAATATTGAAATATTAAATGACAAGACATAATACTTAAGGTAGTTCCACATTCATTGTTTATTCATTAAGAATTTATGAGTGGGAAGAGGGAGGGGATTGAAAAACCACCTATTGGGTACCACACTTATCACCTGGATGATGAAATAATGTGTACACTAAAACCCTATGACAGGTGATTTTCCTGTATAACAAACCTGCACATGTATCCCTGAAACTAAAATAAAAGTAAAAGAAAAAAAAGAATTTATAATATTGGCTCCGCTAGTGTGGCAGTTTTCCTGCAATGCAGAGGTCCAGAATATATATGGATGTTTTTGATAAATATTTGAGCTTTGCTTGGACATTTACATACTCTAATTCTAGAATTTCACCTGCTGGGTCTTTTCTGTGATCTCCAATATCAGTCTCTCTCTTTTTTGCAACAAATGATACCTGCATTGGGGGTGCATGTTGTTGTGGCTTGGTTTTCAACTTTATTCTTAGATCTTCTCATGGGAGAAGGTTTCCTCATATGCCCATGGGAAAGTTCAAGTACTCAAGACTGGGTCGGGCAAAGCTGTCCTGGGAGCAGAATGGATCTGCAGAAAGGAAAAAGGGAAAATGCTGCTGCTGTTGTGGGCTGTTTTTGACTCTATCGACATAGAGTTTCATTGACAATGGCATTGCTAGGAGCACTCTCCTCTTTCAAAGGAGAATGTTACTATATTATCAGAGGCTGGGAGTTATTGTTCTCAGAGCAGGTGCTTCCTGTAATGTGAGGACTTGAGGATCAAGACACTTCTCCCTGCTTGTCTTCACATCCTTTGGTTATTTGGCTCCTCCAGTTGTAACAATATGTAGCTAAACCAGGACTTCTAAATCAGGGGTCTGGATCTTCAAGTATCTGGATGTGGACTCATGTTTTGTTTTTTCTCCATCACATAAACACCAACAAATAAATACCTTTTGTTTTTGAGAGACAGGGTCTCACTCTGTTGCCCAGGCCAGAGTGCCGTGGTGAAATCATAGCTCACTGCAACTTGGAATCCTTGGGCTCAAGTGATCCTGCTGTCTCAGCCTCCTGAATAGCTGGGACTACAGGCAAGTGCCAGCACGCCTGGCTAGGTTTAAATTTTTTTTTTTTTTTTAGAGATGGGGTCTTGCTATATTGCCCAGACTGGTCTTGAACTACAGGACTCAAGTGATCTTCCTACCTCAGCCTCCTAAAGTGCTGGGATTAAAGGTGTGAGCCCGATTGTTTCATCATTTTCTTATGAGCCACCCCACCCCTACAACAGAAGGTTGGTTTTAATAAAGATTTATCTTGTAGTAGAGCTGGGTAAGGCAGTGGACTGTTTCTTAGTAGCTTATTTCCAGCAGTTCTGTACTTCTTAGAAATCCTCAGGGTAGGGAGGTGTTTTACCCAAACCACAATAGATTTCTGTCTCAATTTGCGTCGGAAATAGTAATAACTAAAGGGTTCAAATGGAAAATGTATTTAATAAAGGTGAAAAAGTATGGCATTTCTTTAGGGAAGAGTTCATTTGTTTGTTTGCCAGATATGGGGGAGATTTTATTTACATTCCCACTTTTATGGCCAGGAGTGTAGGTTATATTACTGTTATTCATTTAAAAAATACATTAATTCTATATTTATTGGGGATTGATTGTAGTTTTTTTGTTTGTTTGTTTGTTTTTGTTTTTTTTTTTGAGACGGAGTCTTGCTCTGTCACCCAGGCTGGAGTGCAGTGGCGCGATCTTGGCTCACTGCAACCTCCACCTCCCTGGTTCAAGCGATTCTCCTGCCTCAGTCTCCCTAGTAACTGGGATTACAGGCGTGTGCCACAATACCCGGCTGATTTTTTGTATTTTTAGTGGAGACGGAGTTTCACTGTGTTAGCCAGGATGGTCTTGAACTCCTGACCTTGTTACCTGCCCACGTCGGCCTCCCAAAGTGCTAGGATTACAGGTGTGAGCCACCACGCCCAGCGATTATGGGCTTTTTTTGGTGATTAATAGACCTTTAGGAAAAGAATTTCTGCTACACTTTGCAGAGTTCTGGAAAGATGTATTAATGCCTTTCTAGGAGTGAAATTCAAAAGATTGCTTGTCACTGTCACCACTGTCACCGCCTCTACCACCATCAGCATCATTGCCATCATCTCCACAGTGATTAGAACTATGTTCCTAATCTTATCTTCCTTTGCATAAAGAGTTAGTTAAATAAACATAATTGACAAAACATAGTAAAAGTTCAGCAGGTAATAATTACCAGAGGAGGGAAGATGGCGCAGCTATTGGCATTTGAAATCAAGTCAGACTATTGTATTGGGTGGAGAGTGAGTCTGTCCCTTTATTTCTTCCCATATAGATATATATTTTTCTTTTTCCTTACTGTGAGGTTGCTCTGGAGTTCCATGCCAAATCAAGAAAAAAAAGTTAAGAACATTTTGAGATCTGTCCTCTCATCTGTTAAGGCATATAAAATAATTAAATTTTTGTGATGTCCTTGAAACCATAATTTCTGTTTTATTTTCCCTTCTCTTGCTACAATTTGACATTTTCACTTGTAAACTTTCAGTGGTTTTCCTGAACAAGAGTCACTTCAAGTAATGAAGAATATAGCCTTTCTCCCTCATTAATGAATTCATCGTCATTAGTTTCATGTAAACCTGATTTAAGAAAAAAATCCTAGAGGCTGAGTGCAGTGGCTCACAACCATAATCCCAGAGCTTGGGAGGCTGAGGTGGGAGGATTGCTTGAGCCCAGGAGTTTGAGACCAGCCTGGATAACACAGTGAGATTATATCTCAAAAACAAAAACAATAGAACCCCCAAAACCAAAAACTCCCAAAAAGCTAAATCGAAAATGCCTACTGAAAAATCTGGGGACTTTGCAGGGGCGTCTCCTGGTAAGTGCCTGCTGGTTTGGTAGCACCATTTTTTAAATACTGCCAATCCTACTTCCATCTTCCCATTGAGTTATTGGGGTGGGATGTGCTCTATAAATGTGTCTATAGCCTTTAATAACTTGCTTTTTCTTTTTGCCCTAAAATTCTGGAGAGTTAATGCAGTGTTAACCTTCTTTTTTAAAAGATTTTTAAAAAAATGTTTTTTTCCTTTGTTGTCTTTCTCACATTGACTGTGGTATGTTTTATTTTCCATCTTGGCTTAGTAAGAGTGGGAAATTTTTAAAAATTGAGATATTAGCTGAAAAACTTAAAAAAATCATCCAGTTCGGTTAGGATGGTTTTCTGGTGGAAAAAAAGCTCCTGAACATGCATTTCATGCCTTGTAGATAAAAATCAGTCCCATGGTCTTCATGAAAGTAGATTAATTAGTGTAATGTGTGGGCAGATCTCCCAGAGCAGGTTTTCACAGGCAGCTTTGCCAACAGAACTCAGTCTGAACCTGCAGTTATGTGAGAATTATTTTTAAAGGGTGTAGGCTTTTCATTCACACATCGTCTTTGCTATTGTGTGTGATGTATATTAACAGGTAGGTGGTGCCTAAGAATAAAGGACCACAGCGTAATCACGATGTGCCTGGGCTCTGGAGCCTGGCTACCTGGGCACAGGTGATGGCCATTCCACTTAGTGGTTGTGTGGCTGTGGGCAGTCATGATCTCACCAGGCTTCAGTTTCATCATCTGAAAAATAGTGGTTTCTGCCTTATACAATTATATGGATATTGTGAGGATTAAATGAGGTAACATATTCAAGGCACTTAACACAAAGTGTTTCATTATTCAAGAAAATGGTAGCTATTGTTACTAGAAGAGAGTAGCAACAGTTTATGTCAAAGGCAATTATTAATCACCTGTTGTGATGGTCTTGAACTGGAACTCTATAAAAGACACATCCCTAGGAAGGGATTGGAAGGGATTTAACATATTAAATATCCAGTTTCCTCATAGTACCAAGGACTTTATGCACAATATTTGATTTTAACAACCTGATGAAGTAGATACTCTTGTCTTCATTTTGGAGGTGAGGAAATTGAGGCAAAGAGAGAACAATCAGTTTTTCTGAGTTAACCCAGTTAGTAAATGGTGAAGCCTAAATTTGTAGTTAGTTGTATCTGAGGTCCACAGACAATAAGGTTTTCTATTGCTGGGAAGAGAGTGAAGTATTTTTGTTTCCTTGATTTTGGGATATTGATGCAATGTTGCATAGTCATCTTCCACTAAAATCATTTTCACATTTGCTTGCAGTAATGTGGACCTGGATCTAATGAAATCTAATTTGAATAGAAAGAATTACAAGATGAAATGCTAGCTCTCCTCTTAGTTTACTTTCAGCCTCATAGAGTTTTGGAGCTGGAGGGGACCTCAAAGATAAGCCAATTTGATCACCTAATATATGGCTGAGGAGACTGAGGTGAGGCATGGGATCTGGGGATTTTCCCAAGGTCAGATCATTTACTGGTGCAGAGTTCAGGTTGAAACAGATTGCAGGTTCCCAAATTTGCAGTCCAGTGCTATTTCCATTATACTCTATGAAACTTTCCTAACATATGGAGAGCTGAGCTTAAGACCTAAGATATATTTACAAATGCTGATTCTTCTGATATGGAAGAAAATAAGGCTAACTAAGGAGTTTAAAAATGCTTACTTGCATATTGTAAAAGTTTCTTATTTTAGCTCAAGGTGGAGTTGCTCTTTATGCACTAATGGTTCTGTATAAGGGATGGGGGCTGGGTTAGAAGCTTCATAGACCTTTTAAAAACTAAATTCTGTTGCTGTGTTTCTCTTTTTTATTTATTTACTTATTTATTTATTTTCTTGTTGCTGTGTTTCTCAAAGTGCAAATTATATTTATTAAAAAGGCTGATTCATGGCCTCCCTCAAGACATAGGTAAGAATCAAGAATCTCGGCTGGGTGTGGTGGCTCATGCCTATAATCCCAGCACTTTAGGAAGCCAAGGTAGGTGGATCACTTGAGGCCAGAAGTTCAAGATCAGCCTGGCCAACATGGTGAAACTCTGTCTCTACCAAAAATACAATTAGCTGGATGTGGTGGCGTGCGCCTATAGTCTCAGCTACTCGGGAGGCTGAGGCAGCAGAATCGCTTGAACCCAGGAGGCAGAGGCTGCAGTGAGCCGAGATTGCACTGGTGTACTCCAGCCTAGGCGACAGAGCAAGACTCTGTCAAAAAAAAAAAAAAAAAAAAAAAAGAATCTAACCTTTATGTTCCGCCATCACCACAGGTGATTCTTAGTCACATTAGAATGAGAACAACTGCCTTTTGGTATCTCACAAATTGTGCTCGACCAAATGCTGGAAAGCTCGAGGGTGAGTAGCATGCCCCTGCAAGCCTGTGATGATTCATGGCAGTGGAGGGAAGGCTCCTCCTGGACTTTCATGTTTGCTTTTCAGCAGCCTTCAACCCTAAGCGCTGGTGTTTGTTTTCAGCCACCGAGAAACATGACTTGGGGTTTGATTGTGAATCAATGATTGGGTGAAGTTAAAAGTGAACACACTGATTCTTTAAACTCCAAGTTAAACATGTGCTGCTCCTCTTCTAGTGCTGAATGAGTCACTGTCCTAGTGACTCACTGAAGGGTTGTGGTGGAAATAGAAAACAGATCCCATAAGAATTTGGGCTGGGTTACTGTTGATCCTTTATGTCCTGTGAAGAGGGCTTTACAAAGCTGAAACTAGTTGTTTCCCCACAGGCATTTCTTCTCATTAATGTATTATTTATTGATTATTTGCTGTATGTGAAACATGAGTGAATGAGGAGTGGGGAATAAGAGAAAGGAAGGCACTGGAGGAGATTCAGAGGTCCCAGAAGGATAATATAATATTAATAGTGCAGAAGGCTGGAGGAGTTTTTATTTTTTGTATAAAAAATTCAATGTGGTTTGTAAACAGTGCTTCTTGTATGTGACCCTGTGCCTGGTACTGTTACCTTTTACTTCCAGAGCTATACAGATGTCCATTCATAAATGTCCCATCTCTGCTGACATATTTGGCATTTGGAGGGAACAGTTACTTCCTGTACTAGAGACGGGAAGGGTGTGCCGGAGGAAAGAGCTGCTGGGTGGGTATGGCAGTTAAGAAAAGGAGATAGGGGTTTGTGTATATATCTTTTGAAAAGATGTTTCATTCTGCTTTGGATATGCGTTTGGGGAGACATCCAGGTGGAGATGTCCAGCAGATAGTTTTGAAATTGCAGCTGGGTAGAGAGATTTAGGCATTGTTTTCATAGAAGTAGACAGTATTTTGAAGTCCTGGAAATACATAAGATGCACAAGAGAGACAGAGCTCATGGAAAGAACAAGACTTTTGAGAGAAGCTTGGAAAGAGGAAAATAAGTGAATGAAAGGGAGAAGACCGGACACAGTGGCTCATGCCTGTAATCCCAGCAATTTGGGAGGCTGAGGTGAGCAGATGGCTTGAGAGCAGGAATTTGAGATCAGCCTGGACAACATATTGAAACCTCATCTCTACTAAAAATAAAAAAAATTAGCTGGATGTGGTAGCATGTGCTTGTAGTCCCAGCTACTCAGGAGGCTGAGGCGGGGAGTTCTTGAGCCTGGGAGTTCAGAGCTACAAGTGAGCCATGATAGTGCCACTGTACTCTAGCCTGGGTAACAAAGCATGGCCCTGTCTCAAGAAGAAAAAAAAAAAGAAAAGAACAGACAACGAGCAGTCAGAGAAGGATAGATTGAAAATGTTTCAGAAGCCAAGGCAAGAAGTAGTTCCAAGAAGGAAGGTTTAATAGTATCAATTCTCTCAGAAGGCTAGAGAAGAGAAGATGAGGACAGAGGAAAGAACATTGATGACCCTTAAGCAAATGGCTTTAAGTTGAATGTTGGGAGCAAAAGCAAATTTGAAGGAATAAATGGATGGTGATAAATATAATCAGAATTTATTTTTCCAGAAGTTTGGTGGTTGAAAGGAGAGAGGTGGATGTTCTCTCAAAAGGCACATTAGAAAGGTGAAAGTGGTTAAGGCAAAGGAGAGGGTGGATAATTCCTGGGTTAGAAGTGGTGAGATCAGTATTAGGGGCAGAGGGAAGGGGATTATCCTTAAAAAACCCTCATACTTTCTTCTTTGAAGAAAGAAAGAAATAGAAGAGAATCAGTAAGGAAAGAAATATTTTGAGATATGAAATTGAGATGAAGAATAAAATTGAAATACAGTTTTAGGAAAACTTATCTACCCACCTGTACATTGCACAGATCTGGCCACCACTTTATAGGAAATGGGGGTAAAAGTTAAAAGTAGTGGCACACCAGAAAGAGAAACACAGGATTGGAGATCTTCCCTAGTGGTGCCCTAAACTGGGTCACCACTGGATTGTAGGAAATTGGAATACAGGGGCTGGAAGTCATACTCATATCTGGGGGAGCTAACACAAAGGGGAAAGAGAAGAGGAAAGGGCTGTTTACCATGAAGATATGCCTCAGTTGAAGCTCAAGAGGACTGGGTGGAATTACTTTATTACTGCCGTGGTTGTCAGTGAATTTGTAATTCACCATCTCTTGGTCTGGGCCAAGATGACCAGCATACGAAAGTTGCAGTGATAAAACTTGGCGAGGAGGATTAAAGTGGTTCTTGGTCTGGCTCTATCTCTTCCATTCTTCACTTCCCTTGGAGAATCCTTTGAGGTGATTTTCTTCCCTTGCAAGGCTCAGGGTGAAATTGGTCAAAGATTTGGTGGAGGGGGTAGCAGTAGGTAGGTAGATGGTAGGTCTGTGGGTTGTTAGTTCTGAAGAAACGATTCATAAGTTAAAATCCGAAAACCAGACTGGTAAAGAGCTTGGAAATAAATGGAGAGGAACATTTATTATTATTATTATTTTTATTTTAATATTATTATACTTTAAGTTCTAGGGTACATGTGCATAACGTGCAGGTTTGTTACATATGTATACTTGTGCCATGTTGGTGTGCTGCACCCATCAACTCGTCAGCACCCATCAACTCGTCAGCACGCATCAACTCATCATTTACATCAGGTATAACTCCCAATGCAATCCCTCCCCCCTCCCCCCTCCCCCCTCCCAATGATAGACCCCGGTGTGTGATGTTCCCTTTCCCGAGTCCAAGTGATCTCATTGTTCAGTTCCCACCTATGAGTGAGAACATGCAGTGTTTGGTTTTCTGTTCTTGCGATAGTTTGCTGAGAATGATGGTTTCCAGCTGCATCCATGTCCCTACAAAGGACACGAACTCATCCTTTTTTATGGCTGCATAGTATTCCATGGTGTATATGTGCCACATTTTCTTAATCCAATCTGTCACTGATGGACATTTGGGTTGGTTCCAAGTCTTTGCTATTGTGAATAGTGCCGCAATAAACATACATGTGCGTGTGTCTTTATAGCAGCATGATTTATAATCCTTTGGGTATATACCCAGTAATGGGATGGCTGGGTCATATGGTACTTGTAGTTCTAGATCCTTGAGGAATTGCCATACTGTTTTCCATAATGGTTGAACTAGTTTACAATCCCACCAACAGTGTAAAAGTGTTCCTGTTTCTCCACATCGGAGAGGAACATTTTTAAAGAACACCTAGTAGCTCCCTTTTGGCAGGGCTGTGTTAGAAATTTACATTTATGAATATGTAACGGGCAGAAATGATTTAGTATTACAAACTTAAGTTTCACTGCAATATATGTTAAAGCTCTTCAGGAATATAGATAAGATGGGGAATTTATTATTCTCAGTACTTCAAATTTATTCAGCACCAAACTACATATGGCACAATGCTGGGTGACAAATATTTGGTGACCACACGAGGTTCTTGTGCCCATGCTCTTCGCAGGGAAGCAGAGTAGGCTTCATTTGATGTGTCAGCCCAAGTTGATTGTAGAGGCTGATTGGAGTGCTATGTTGACAGTTTCAAAGTCAAGCCTAGGTTTTCTGGATTAGAGAGCTGGATGAATTAGCTGTGTCTGCCATGGACATGGGAGTTGGGGAATGTGGTATGAATGCTGCAAAGGATTCTGCAGCCCATCCATACATTTTATTTATGGATCAGTTGAAGAGGAATGGTCGAAGAGGAATGGTAACCTACAGAGCTACATAGGGGCTTGAGGTAGTAACAACATGGATAAGAGAGGAAAGATGAAAGAGTGGGTATATCCAAATAGTAAATGAGAGTGCAGCAAGCTACAGAGGAGGAACAAGGAGAGAAGGAATATGAGGTTATGTTTGCACTACTGTTTTGGAAGGAATAGCTGGGTCTGTCCTGCACTTTTTGGGAGGCGCAGTGGGTTAGAATGGGCGCTCGGAAACCACATTGAAATTGAACCCTAGCATCACCTAATAATAGTACCCATCTCATAGCATTGTTGAGAGGATTAAATGAGATAATACTTAACAGCTGTATCATCCAATATGGTAGCTACTAGCCACATGTGGTTTTTGAGCACTTGAAATGTGGCTCATACAAATTGAGATGTGCCATGAGTATAAAATACACAATGGATTTTGAATACTTAGTTCCAAGAAATGCAATAAAACTTGTGATTTTAAAATAATGATTTCATGTTCAATGTTAATATTTTTGACATATTGAGTTAAATAAAATATGTTATTAAAATTAATTTCACTCAATTTTTTCTATTTTTTTTTTTTTTTTTTTTAGTGCACATCTTTAAAACATTTATCACAATGCTTGGTACATAGAAAACACTCAGGGAATGTTAACTATGTTGTACCTGGTGTTTCCCAGTATCAGATATTAATATTTTTATTATTAATTTATTATTTATTATTTATTATTAATATTTGTTATTATTTATTATTAATTATCAGTTAATTATTAATAATTAACTGATGCCGACCATGAGCCCGTGGCATGAGTCCAAGTCTCCCTGCTGATGACTCATTTTGGCTTAGGTGGATCTTCAACCTTATTCCTTATCCCTTGAAGAAGAAGAAAATCTCCCTAAAAAGAGCCACAGAGGTCGGCAAAATTTCTGTAAAGGGCCAGATGCTAACTAAGCGTGTAGGTTTTGCCAACCTTCAGGTGTTTACTGCAGCTGCTAACCTCTGCCTTTATAGCTTGGAAGCAGCTGTAGATGGTGCGTAAACAGATGAGCATGGTTGTGTACCAACAGAACTTTATTTACGGATGCTGAAATTTTGAGTTCATATAATTTTTACTTATCATGAAATATTATTCTTCTTTTGATATCCGCCCCCCGCTATTTAGAAATGCAAACCCATTCTTAGTTCATGAACTGTAGAAAAAACAGGCGTGGGCCAGACTGGATCTGTAGGCTGTGGATTGCTGACCTTGCCATTAAGAATGCCCTGTACATTTAGCAGCCAAGAACCTTGCTTGACTTTGGGTTTTTCATTTGTACTTAACCTAACATTTACTTTATAGTGTACCATTTTATTTATTTTACTTTTAGTAGGTTTATGTTTGACCTGCTTTTTTTTTACTCAGCAGTCTAAATGGAACAAAACTTTGTTTATGAAACTCAAATTTATTAAGATATTTGTAAGCAAAGGGAAAAGAGAGAAAAATATAAAAGGAGTATGTAAGGGACGAAAGGAGATTTTTTTGTCTGGTTTTGTTTTGCTCAGAATACTTTCCCCATAGTTATTTTGCCTTAAAGTGACATTAAACTGTGAAGCAGAAACATTGTATTTTTAAATCTTACTTTAAGTTTTTAAAATTTTTTATTTTTATAGATTTAGGGGGTACATGTGCAGTTTTCTTACATGGATATTTTGGGCAGTGGTGGAGTCTGGGCTTATAGTATAAACATCAGCCAGATAGTGTATGTTGTATCCATTAAGTCATTTCTTATTCCTCACCTGCCTGCCATATGAATCTCCACTGTCTATTATTTCACTGTCTAAAAAATATTGTATTTTATACAAAAATTAGCCAGGTATGGTGGCTCACATCTTTCATCCCAGCTACTGGGGGGCTGAGGCAGGAGGATCGCTTGAACTTGGGAAGCAGAGGTTGCAGTGAGCTGAGATCATGCCATTGCACTCCAGCCTGGGCAACAAAGTGAGACTCCGTCTCAAAAAAAAAAAAAAAATTGTATTTTGAAGTTTTGTTTTCCATGAATTTGTGGGCGAAAACCCCTGTTTCTCACCTTGTTTATCTGTAGATCAAAGAAACTGCTGAAACATGAGGAAAAAATTTAGTAAATTGATAAAGAGATCAAAATTTTCAGCTAAAAAAGTGATAATAAACTTAAATGTATTATTGCATGAGACTGAGTAGCAAAAGGCTACCAAAAATAATTAGGCAGCAACATTAAGTCAGGCATATATATATATGTGTGTGTGTGTATATATATATATATAGTGGAAAATCCACTTTTTTTTTCATAGAGAGTATTTCTGTACCTAGTTGGATTTCCATTTACACAGTACTCCTTCCCTTCAATGATTTTCCAAAGCTATTTGGTGAGGACAGATGTCAGAAGAGGCAGCATATAATGGTATTACCGAGTATGTTTAAAAAGTTAAGGAAAGGTTAGTTTTTGTGGATGCTTATTACACAATTTAAAAATAGCTTTGACTCTATTTGTAAATCAAACGACCAGTTCTCAGGCTGTGCCAAATGCGAAGTCTTCAAACAAGGTTTCTTCTGAGTTGCTTAAGCAGCACTGGGAAGGAGAAAGCATCTGAAAGGGATTTGAGATTGACTGTCTCTGGTTATACACAGAAATGATTGGAGTTTTATAAAGTTATCTATAAAAACGCTAAGAAGAACCTTACATAACAGAGTGTGTCTTTAGTTAGTGATTTAAAAGAGTGCCATACTGGGTTTCAAGAGGTGGTGACCATTTCCCGTGTCTGAATGGAGCCTCGCCAAAAGGAAGAAAAATGTTCACAACAATTTGCAAATACTATCTATTTAATTCTCAACCTAGCAACAGTGGAGAAAGAGATTATTATTCCTCTCTCATCTATACTGCCCCCACTCTCCTCCCCGCTGCTCCCGATTTTGTGTTTTCGTTGTGTAAATTATTTCTAAATGAATAGAACTTTCAAATAAGTCCTATGCTAGGACTTCATAAGTGCCTAGGAAATTCCAAGCTGTATTTGTAAATTTAAAGGGAAGATCAGCAGAAAAAAATGTCAAGTACTTAAAATCGACCTTTTAATAAGAACACATGAGACCAGTGAGTAGGCCTTAGATTGGATGTGTCCACACGTCCTCTGAGTCGCTCCCTGGATCCAGCAAGAAATAGGGGTGGGTGGGACATCTCTGTCCCTACAGTATAGCATTTGGGAAGAGTCCTTGTATTTTGTATTTTTATTTGTTTTTAAATAGAGATGGGGTCACACCATGTTGCCCAGGCTGGTCTTGAACTCCTTGCCTCAAGGGATCCTTCTGCCTCAGCCCTCCCAAAGTGCTGGTATTATAGTTGTGAGCTGCCATGCCTGGCCTGGGTAGGACTTCTGTTTCTAACTCTGTATCTTTTTGCATCTGTGAACAGATAAGGTCATGTGTCTGAGCATTAGGACCCAGGCATGCAGCTGAACTTCTCTTTCAACTTCTCTCTAGTGAGAGAATTCCTCAAAGATTTGACTTGATTCAGAGCTGCATTAAAAACAAAAGACAAAACAAAAAACACTTCTACTATGAAATGAGGTTTCCTGCACTTCAAATCTGTTTAGCTTGTTTTGAAGTGCCAGAATGCTTGGCCTCCAATAAATAAGTCAATGTCCGAGAGCCTCATTTGGATTGTAGATTCCCAACTGTTTTTCTGCTTTCTCCTTGCTGATGTCATTGGATAAAAATAAATTACCACCCCCACCCCCGTCATTCTTCATCCATATACCTTTGCTGCCGGTGGGTGGGTGGTAGCTGGTATCAGACCAGGGCAGGAAGGAAGCACATTACTTCCTCCAGTTATGGACCTAGCATAATAGTCAACCCCTGATGATTTATCCTAATACAATGAAAAATAAGTAACTCTCAATAATGGAGGGTGCTGGTTTGTTGGGACGAAGCTCACTGCAGTTTGTTTCTATTTTATTCCAATGTGGGACATTGTGGTGGATGCTGTGTTTTAAGGCCCAGATCACCCTTCAGGGTATGAAGGACCTTTTCCCGAGAGCTGCTGGGAGTGTTGTGCCCGACTGCCTTCAGAGCCAGTTCCCTCTGATGATTGTATCAGCTAGAGAATTGCCTTGCCCGTGGTGGCCTCCCTCCTGGGGATGGCCTGCATTATGTGACTGATTGATGTGGGGTATGAAGGTCCAGCCCTTTCGTCCCAGTTCAGGACAACTCTCACTGGCTGTGACTGCTTCTGAGCTGCCCTGGTGGATGCCTCTTTGGAGCCTGCATTGCAGCCCCACTGCTGTCTCCCTTAGTCCAGTTTCACCCGTTCCCTTCTGCAGGTGGTGATCCACTGAATACTCCTTAGTAAACCTCCTGCATTGTAATTACCGTCTCAGAGTCGGCTACTGTTTAATTTTCCTTTGAAGAGGAATGTTTCAGATCTTGGAATCAACTTCAAAACATGTCAAAACTGTGTAGTGTGAAGAACTGACATGAGTTGGGAAAGTTTTTAGTTTTTATATCCTTTTCAGAGTTCCTGTATGACACAAATTATTTTAGAGTTAGCTCTGCTGCTGCAGTGCTTAGAGTATAACTCTAAGTTTCTTCTAAGGGCAACTTTATGGAAGAAGAATCCACAGGTTCTGGTGAGTGATAAACTTGGAGCTGAGGAGAGAAAAGAGTTTAAGATGACTGAGATTTTGAACATCTGTGATTAAGGAAGTGGTGATAGCAACATACACAAACAGGCTATCCAGGCTGTGGAACTTTTACTATAATCAAAAATACGTATAATAAAAACAATGGTGAGGCACAGGGCTGGGACCGGTGGCTTACGCCTGTAATCCCAGCACTTTGGGAGGCTGAGGTGGGCAGATCACTTGAGGTCAGGAGTTTGAGACCAGCCTGGCCAACATGGCAAAACCCTGTCTCTACTAAAAACACAAAAAATCAGCCAGCTGTGGTGGTGCTCGCCTGTAGTCCCAACTACATGGGAGGCTGAGGCATGAGAATCTCTTGAACCTGGGAGGCAGAGCTTGCAGTGAGCTGAGATCATGCCACTGCACTCCAGCCTGGGCAACAGAGCAAGACTCTGTCTCAAAAACAAACAAAAAAGCAGTGATGAGGCATAGTGACTCACATCTGTAATCCTAGGGCCTTGGGAGGTCAAGGTGGAAGGATCACTTGAGCCTAGGAGTTTGAGAGCAGCCTGGGCACCATAATGAGCCCCCATTTCTATAAAATAATAAAAAAAATTAGCCAGGCGTGGTGGCCTGTGCTTGTAGTCCTAGTTACTGGGGAGGCTGAGGCAGGAGGATCGCTTGAGTCCAGGAGTTTGGGGTGGCAGTGAGCTATGATTGTGCCACTGTGCTCCAACCTGGGTGATAGAGTGAGACCCTGTCCCCTCCCCCCCCAAAAAGTATGTATAATAAAACCAACAGTACAACTGATTCTTTTTTTTATTTTTAATTTTTGTGGATACATAGAAGGTGTGTATATTTACAGGGTACATGAGATACTTTGAAATAGTCATGCAATGTCAACAACAACATCATAGCAACTGGGGTGTCTGTTCACTCAAGCGTTTGTCCTTTGTGTTACAAACAATCCAGTTATACTATTTTAGTTATTTAAAAATGTGCAATTAAATTGTTACTGACTACAGTCCCCCTGTTGTGCTATCAAATACTAGGTCTTATTCATTTTTCTAACTACTTTTCGTGCCCATTAACCATCCTCACTTCCTCTCTAACCCCTCACTATTCTCTCCAGCCTCTGGTAAGCATCCTTCTACTCTCTATCTCCATTAGTTCAATTGTTTTAATTTTCAGCTACCACAGATAAGTGAGAACATGCAAAGTTTGTCTTTCTGTGTTTGGCTTATTTCACTTAGCATAATGACCTTCAGTTCCATTCATGTTGTTGCAAATGACAGGATCTCATTCTTTTTTATGGCTGAATAGTACTTCATCATGTACATGTAATACATTTTCTTTATCCATTCATTTGCTGATGGACACTTAGGTTACTTCCGTTTACTTCCAAATCTTAGCTTTTATGAACAGTGGTGTAACAAACATGGGAGTGCAGATAGCTCTTTGATATACTGATTTCCTTTCTTTTGGGTATATACTCAGCAGTGGGATTGCTGGATTGTATGGTAGCTCTATTTTTAGTTTTATGAGGAACCTCCAAACTGTTCTCCACAGTGGTTGTACTAATTTTCATTTCCATCAACAGTGTACGAGGGTTCCCTTTTCTCCACATCCTCACCAGCATTTGTTACTGCCTGTCTTTTGGATAAAAGCCATTTTAACTAGGGCGAGATGATATCTCATTGTAGTTTTGATTTGTATTTCTCTAATGATGAATAGTGTTGAGAGGGCCTTTTCATATACCTGTTAGCCATTTGTCTTCTTTTGAGGAATGTCTATTCAGATCTTTTCCCATTTTTAATTGGATTATTAGATTTTTTTCCTATAGAGTTATTTGAGCTCCTTATATGTTTTGGTTATTAATCCCTTGTCGGATGAGTAGTTACAAAGATTTTCTCTCATTCTCAGTTGTATCTTCATTTTGTTGATTGTTTCCTTTATTGTGCAGAAGCTTTTTAACTTGACGCGATCCTATTTGTCGATTTTTGCTTTGGTTGCCTGTGCTTGTAGGGTATTGCTCAAGAAATCTTTGCCCAGTTCAGTGTCCTGGAGAGTTCCCCCAAAATTTTCTTTTAGTAGTTTCACAGTTTTAGGTTTAAGTCTTTAATCCATTTTGATTTGATTTTAGTGTATGGTGAGAGATAGGGTCTAGTTTCTTTCTTCTGCATATGGACATCCAGTTTTCCCAGCACCATTTATTGAAGAGACTGTCTTTTCCTCAATATATGTTCTTGGCACCTTTGTCAAAAATGAGTTCACTGTAAGTGTATGGATTTATTTCTGGGTTCTCTATTGTGTTCCATTGGTCACGTGTTTGTTTTTATGCCAATATCATGCTGTTTTGGTTACTATAGCTCTGTAGTATAATTTGAAGTCAGGTAATGTGATTCTTCCTTTTTTTTTTTTTTTTTTCTTCTCAGTATAGCTTTGGCTATTCTGGGTCTTTGGTGGTTCCATAAAAATTTTAGGATTGTTTTCTGTATTTCTGTGAAGAATGCCATTGGTATTTTGATAGAGATCACATTAAATCTGTAGATTGCTTTCAGCAGCATGGACATTTTAACAACATCGATAATTTCAGTCCATGAACATGGAATATCTTTTCATTTTTTTGGTGTCATCTTCAGTTTTTTTCATCAGTGTTTTATAGTTTTCATTGTACAGATTTTTTACTTCTTTGGTTAAGTTAATGCCTGGGTATTTGACTTTATTTGCTGCTATTGTAAATGGGATTACTTTCTTGATTTCTTTTTCAGATGGTTCACTGTTGGCATATAGAAATTCTGCTGATTCTTGTATGTTGATTTTGTATCCTGCAACTAGACTGAGTTTATCAGTTCTAATCGTGTTTTGGTGGCATCTTTAAGTTTTTCCAAATACAAGATCATATTGGCTGGGCATGCTGACTCATGCCTATAATACCAGCACTTTGGGAGGTGGAGGAAGTCCAGATCACTTGAGCCTGGGAGTCTGAGACCAGCCTGGGCAACATAGGGAGACCCTGTGTCTATTTATCTTTAAAAAATAGATTAATTAAAATATTACATCATTTGCAAACAAGGATAGTTTGACTTCTTCCTTTCCAATTTGGATGCCCTTCATTTCTTTCTCTTGTCTGATTGCTCTAGCTAGGACTTCCAGTACTGTGTTGAATAACAGTGGTGAAAGTCTTGTCGTCTTCCTGATCTTAGAGGAAAGGCTTTCAGTTTTTCCCCATTTAGTACGATACTGGCTGTGGGTCTGTCATATATAGCTCCTTTATGTTGAGGTATGTTCCTTCTATATGCAGTTTTTTGAGGGTTTTTATTATGAAGAGGTGCTGAATTTTACCAATTTTTTTTTAGTATCCTTTGAAATGATCATATGGTTTTTGCCCTTCATTCTGTTGATATGATGTATCACATTGATTGATGTGCATACAACTATTTTTTTTTTTTTTTTTTGAGACGGAGTCTGGCTCTGTCACCCAGGCTGGAGTGCGGTGGCCGGATCTCAGCTCACTGCAAGCTCCGCCTCCCAGGTTCACGCCATTCTCCTGCCTCCGCCTCCCAAGTAGCTGGGACTACAGGCCCCCGCCTCGTCGCCCGGCTAGTTTTTTGTATTCTTAGTAGAGACGGGGTTTCACCGTATTAGCCAGGATGGTCTCGATCTCCTGACCTTGTGATCCGCCCGTCTCGGCCTCCCAAAGTGCTGGGATTACAGGCTTGAGCCACCGCGCCCGGCCTATTTTTTTTTTTTATACTCAGAGTCAGTGCAGAGCAGTGGTTTGGAGCTCAGACCCATGAGTCAGATGGCCAGGGTCAGAAGCTTGGCCCCAGTACTTTTTGTCTGTGTGACCCTGGGCAAGTCATTTCACATCTTTGTGTCTCAGTGTTCTCATTTGTAAATTAAGGGTAATAATACTTAATTGTATTGTTGTGAGCTTTATTTTTTATTTTTCTTATTTTTTATTTTTTATTTTTTAATTTTTTTATTTATTTTTAATTTTTTTATTATACTTTAAGTTCTAGGGTACATGTGCATAACATGCAGGTTTGTTACATATGTATACTTGTGCCATGTTGGTGTGCTGCACCCATCAACTCATCAGCACCCATCAATTCATCATTTATATCATGTATAACTCCCAATGCAATCCCTCCCCCCTCCCCCCTCGCCATGATAGGCCCCGGTGTGTGATGTTCCCGTTCCCGAGTCCAAGTGATCTCATTGTTCAGTTCCCACCTATGAGTGAGAACATGCGGTGTTTGGTTTTCTGTTCTTGTGATAGTTTGCTGAGAATGATGGTTTCCAGCTGCATCCATGTCCCTACAAAGGACGCAAACTCATCCTTTTTTATGGCTGCATAGTATTCCATGGTGTATATGTGCCACATTTTCTTAATCCAGTCTGTCACCGATGGACATTTGGGTTGATTCCAAGTCTTTGCTATTGTGAATAGTGCCGCAATAAACATACATGTGCATATGTCTTTATAGCAGCATGATTTATAATCCTTTGGGTATATACCCAGTAGTGGGATGGCTGGGTCATATGGCACCTCTAGTTCTAGATCCTTGAGGAATTGCCATACTGTTTTCCATAATGGTTGAACTAGTTTACAATCCCACCAACAGTGTAAAAGTGTTCCTATTTCTCCACATCCTCTCCAACACCTGTTGTTTCCTGACTTTTGAATGATTGCCATTCTAACTGGTGTGAGATGGTATCTCATTGTGGTTTTGATTTGCATTTCTCTGATGGCGAGTGATGATGAGCATTTTTTCATGTGTCTGTTGGCTGTATGAATGTCTTCTTTTGAGAAATGTCTGTTCATATCTTTGCCCACTTTTTGATGGGGTTGTTTGTTTTTTTCTTGTATATTTGTTTGAGTTCTTTGTAGATTCTGGATATTAGCCCTTTGTCGGATGAGTAGATTGCAAAAATTTTCTCCCATTCTGTAGGTTGCCTGTTCACTCTGATGGTAGTTTCTTTTGCTGTGCAGAAGCTGTTTAGTTTAATCATATCCCATTTGTCAATTTTGGCTTTTGCTGCCATTGCTTTTGGTGTTTTAGACATGAAGTCCTTGCCCATGCCTATGTCCTGAATGGTATTACCTAGGTTTTCTTCTAGGGCTTTTATGGTATTAGGTCTAATATTTCAGTCTCTAATCCATCTTGAATTAATCTTCGTATAAGGAGTAAGGAAAGGATCCAGTTTCAGCTTTCTACTTGTGGCTAGCCAATTTTCCCAGCACCATTTATTAAATAGGGAATCCTTTCCCCATTTCTTGTTTCTCTCAGGTGTGTCAAAGATCAGATGGCTGTAGATGTGTGGTATTATTTCTGAGGACTCTGTTCTGTTCCATTGGTCTATATCTCTGTTTTGGTACCAGTACCATGCTGTTTTGGTTACTGTAGCCTTGTAGTATAGTTTGAAGTCAGGTAGCGTGACGCCTCCAGCTTTGTCCTTTTGACCTAGGATTGTCTTGGCAATGCGGGGTCTTTTTTGGTTCCATATGAACTTTAAAGCAGTTTTTTCCAATTCTGTGAAGAAAGTCATTGGTAGCTTGATGGGGATGGCATTGAATCTATAAATAACCTTGGGCAGTATGGCCATTTTCACGATATTGATTCTTCCTATCCATGAGCATGGTATGTTCTTCCATTTGTGTCCTCTTTGATTTCACTGAGCAGTGGTTTGTAGTTCTCCTTGAAGAGGTCCTTGACATCCCTTGTAAGTTGGATTCCTAGGTATTTGATTCTCTTTGAAGCAATTGTGAATGGAAGTTCATTCATGATTTGGCTCTCTGTTTGTCTGTTACTGGTGTATAAGAATGCTTGTGATTTTTGCACATTAATTTTGTATCCTGAGACTTTGCTGAAGTTGCTCATCAGCTTAAGGAGATTTTGGGCTGAGAGAATGGGGTTTTCTAAATATACAATCATGTCATCTGCAAACAGGGACAATTTGACTTCTTCTTTTCCTAACTGAATACCCTTGATTTCTTTCTCTAGCCTGATTGCCCTAGCCAGAACTTCCAACACTATGTTGAATAGGAGTGGTGAGAGAGGGCATCCCTGTCTTGTGCCAGTTTTCAAAGGGAATGTTTCCAGTTTTTGCCCATTCAGTATGATATTGGCTGTGGGTTTGTCATAAATAGCTCTTAGTATTTTGAGGTACGTTCCATCAATACCGAATTTATTGAGCGTTTTTAGCATGAAGGGCTGTTGAATTTTGTCAAAAGCCTTTTCTGCATCTATGGAGATAATCATGTGGTTCTTGTCTTTGGTTCTGTTTAGATGCTGGATTACGTTTATTGATATGTGAATGTTGAACCAGCCTTGCATCCCAGGGATGAAGCCCGCTTGATCATGGTGGATAAGCTTTTTGATGTGCTGCTGAATCTGGTTTGCCAGAATTTTATTGAGGATTTTTGCATCGATGTTCATCAGGGATATTGGTCTAAAATTCTCTTTTTTTGTTGTGTCTCTGCCAGGCTTTGGTATCAGGATGATGTTGGCCTCATAAAATGAGTTAGGGAGGATTCCCTCTTTTTCTATTGATTGGAATAGTTTCAGAAGGAATGGTACCAGCTCCTCCTTGTACCTCTGGTAGAATTCAGCTGTGAATCCATCTAGTCCTGGACTTTTTTTGGTTGGTAGGCTATTAATTATTGCCTCAATTTCAGAGCCTGCTATTGGTCTATTCAGGGATTCAACTTCTTCCTGGTTTAGTCTTGGAAGAGTGTAAATGTCCAGGAAATTATCCATTTCTTCTAGATTTTCTAGTTGATTTGCGTAGAGGTGTTTATAGTATTCTCTGATGGTAGTTTGTATTTCTGTGGGGTCAGTGGTGATATCCCCTTATCATTTTTTATTGCGTCTATTTGATTCCTCTCTCTTTTCTTCTTTATTAGTCTTGCTAGCAGTCTGTCAATTGTGTTGATCTTTTCAAAAAAACCAACTCCTGGATTCATTGATTTTTTGGAGGGCTTTTTGTGTCTCTATCTCCTTCAGTTCTGCTCTGATCTTAGTTATTTCTTGCCTTCTGCTAGCTTTTGAATGTGTTTGCTCTTGCCTCTCTAGTTCTTTTAATTGTGATGTTAGAGTGTCAATTTTAGATCATTCCTGCTTTCTCTTGTGGGCATTTAGTGCTATAAATTTCCCTCTACACACTGCTTTAAATGTGTCCCAGAGATTCTGGTATGTTGTATCTTTGTTCTCATTGGTTTCAAAGAACATCTTTATTTCTGCTTTCATTTCGTTATGTACCCAGTAGTCATTTGGGAGCAGGTTGTTCAGTTTCCATGTAGTTGAGGGGTTTTGATTGTGTTTCTTAGTCCTGAGTTCTAGTTTGATTGCACTGTGGTCTGAGAGACAGTTTGTTATAATTTCTGTTCTTTTACATTTGCTGAGGAGTGCTTTATTTCCAATGATGTGGTCAATTTTGGAATAAGTGCGATGTGGTGCTGAGAAGAATGTATATTCTGTTGATTTGGGGTGGAGAGTTCTATAGATGTCTATTAGGTCTGCTTGGTGCAGAGATGAGTTCAATTCCTGGATATCCTTGTTAGCTTTCTGTCTCGTTGATCTGTCTAATGTTGACAGTGGACTGTTGAAGTCTCCCATTATTATTGTATTGGAGTCTAAGTCTCTTTGTAAGTCTCTAAGGACTTGCTTTATGAATCTGGGTGCTCCTGTATTGGGTGCATATATATTTAGGAGAGTTAGCCCTTCCTGTTGAATTGATCCCTTTACCATTATGTAATGTCCTTCTTTGTCTCTTTTGATCTTTGATGGTTTAAAGTCTGTTTTATCAGAGACTAGTATTGCAACCCCTGGTTTTTTTTGTTCTCCATTTGCTTGGTAGATCTTCCTCCATCCCTTTATTTTGGTCCTGTGTATGTCTCTGCATGTGAGATGGGTCTCCTGAATACAGCAGACTGATGGGTCTTGACTCTTTATCCAGTTTGCCAGTCTGTGTCTTTTAATTGGACCATTTAGTCCATTTACATTTAAGGTTAATATTGTTTTTTTTTTTTTTGAGGCAGTGTCTCGCTCTGTGGCCCGGACTGGAGTGCAGTGGCCAGATCTCAGCTCACTGCAAGCTCTGCCTCCCGGGTTTACGCCATTCTCCTGCCTCAGCCTCCCGAGTAGCTGGGACTACAGGCGCCCGCCACCTCGCCCGGCTACTTTTTGTATTTTTAGTAGAGACGGGGTTTCACCGTGTTAGCCAGGATGGTGTCGATCTCCTGACCTCGTGATCCGCCCATCTCGGCCTCCCAAAGTGCTGGGATTACAGGCTTGAGCCACCGCGCCCGGCTAAGGTTAATATTGTTATATGTGACCTTGATCCAGCCATTATGATATTAACTGGTTATTTTGCTCATTAGTTGATGCAGTTTCTTCCTAGCCTTGATGGTCTTTACATTTTTGCATGTTTTTGCAATGGCTGGTACCATTTGTTCCTTTCCATGTTTAGGGCTTCCTTCAGGGTCTCTTGTAAGGCAGGCCTGGTGGTGACAAACTCTCTAAGCATTTGCTTATCTGTAAAGGATTTTATTTCTCCTTCACTTATGAAACTTAGTTTTGCTGGATATGAAATTCTGGGTTTAAAATTCTTTTCTTTAAGAATATTGAATATTGGCCCCCACTCTCTTCTGGCTTGTAGAGTTTCTGCCGAGAGATCTGCTGTTAGTCTGATGGGCTTCCCTTTGTGGGTAACCCGACCTTTCTCTCTGGCTGCCCTTAAGATTCTTTCCTTCATTTCAACTTTGGTGAATCTGGCAATTATGTGTCTTGGAGTTGCTCTTCTGGAGGAGTATCTTTGTGGCGTTCCCTGTATTTCCTGAATTTGAATGTTGGGCTGTCCTACTAGGTTGGGGAAGTTCTCCTGGATGATATCCTGAAGAGTGTTTTCCAACTTGGTTCCATTTTCCCCCTCACTTTCAGGCACCCCAATCAGACGTAGATTTGGTTTTTTTACATAATCCCATACTTCTTGCAGGCTTTGTTCATTTCTTTTTCTTCTTTTTTCTTTTGGTTTCTCTTCTCGCTTCATTTCATTCATTTGCTCCTCAATCGCTGATACTCTTTCTTCCAGTTGATCGAGTCGGTTACTGAAGCTTGTGCATTTGTTACGTATTTCTCGTGTCATGGTTTTCATCTCTGTCATTTTGTTTATGACCTTCTCTGCATTAATTATTCTAGCTGTCAATTCTTCCACTCTTTTTTCAAGATTTTTAGTTTCTTTGCGCTGGGTACATAATTCCTCCTTTAGCTCTGAGAAGTTTGATGGACTGAAGCCTTCTTCTCTCATCTCGTCAAAGTCATTCTCTGACCAGCTTTGATCTGTTGCTGGCAATGGGGTGCGCTCCTTTGCAGGGGGAGATGCTCTCTTATTTTTTGAATTTCCAGCTTTTCTGCCCTGCTTTTTCCCCATCTTTGTGGTTTTATCTGCCTCTGGTCTTTGATGATGGTGACGTACTGATGGGGTTTTGGTATAGGTGTCCATCCTGTTTGATAGTTTTCCTTCTAACAGTCAGGACCCTCAGCTGTAGGTCTGTTGGAGATTGCTTGAGGTCCACTCCAGACCCTGTTTGCCTGGGTATCAGCAGCAGAGGTTGCAGAAGATAGAATATTGCTGAACAGCGAGTGTACCTGTCTGACTCTTACTTTGGAAGCTTCCTTTCAGGGGTGTACTCCACCGTGTGAGGTGTGGGGTGTCAGACTGCCCCTAGTGGGGGATGTCTCCCAGTTAGGCTACTCAGGGGTCAGGGACCCACTTGAGCAGGCAGTCTGTCCGTTCTCAGATCTCAACCTCCGTGTTGGGAGATCCACTGCTTTCTTCAAAGCTGTCAGACAGAGTCGTTTGCATCTGCAAAGGTTTCTGCTGCTTTTGTTGTTGTTGTTGTTAACTGTGCCCTGTCCCCAGAGGTGGAGTCTACAGAGACAGGCAGGTTTCCTTGAGCTGCTGTGAGCTCCACCCAGTTTGAGCTTCCCAGCGGCTTTGTTTACCTACTTAAGCCTCAGCAATGGCGGGCGCCCCTCCCCCAGCCTTGCTGCTGCCTTGCGATTAGATCGCAGACTGCTGTGTTAGCGATGAGGGAGGCTCCGTGGGCGAGGGACCCTCCCGGCCAGGTATGGGATATATTCTCCTGGTGTGCCCGTTTGCTTAAAGCGCAGTATTGGGGTGGGAGTTACCCGACCTTCCAGGTGTTGTGTGTCTCAGTTCCCCTGGCTAGGAAAAGGGATTCCCTTCCCCCTTGCGCTTCCCAGTGAGGCCATGCCTCGCCCCGCTTCAGCTCTCACTGGTCGGACTGCAGCAACTGACCAGCACCGATTGTCCGGCACTCCCCAGTGAGATGACCCCAGTACCTCAGTTGAAAATGCAGAAATCACCAGTCTTCTGTGTCGCTCGCGCTGGGAGCTGGAGACTGGAGCTGTTCCTATTCGGCCATCTTGCTCCGCCCCCCTGTTGTGAGCTTTAAACCCATTAATATATGTAATGCTTTAGAACACTCTGTAGGTGGTAAGTACTATTATTATTATTATTTCATTCATGTAACTAAAAAGTTGCATTCTGTCTGATCTGTTAGTTGTTTTATTGTTGCTAAACACAAATTTAAGTCTTCTATCCCCTAAATCAGTTCTGTCCAATACAAGTATAAGTCAACTACGTAAGTTATTGGAAATTTTCTAGTAGCCACACTAAAAAAAAGAGAAACAGGTGAAGTTAATTGTAATAATATATTTTATTTAACCCAATAATTTACAAATATTATTAGTTCAACATTTAATCACTATAAAATTATTGACATGACATTTTACATTTTTTTTGGTTGTAAGTCTCAGAAGTATGGGGTGTATTTTACACTTGCTGCTTTTTTCAGTGGCTCAATAGCCACATATATTTAGAGGCTCCTGTATGTGACTGAGCAGCTTTAAAGAGTTGCTAGTTAATCTTGCTCATTTCTGAAGTGTTCCAATCAACTGTTGCTGTGAAACAAGCCATCCCCAGATTTAGTAGATTAAAACAACAGTGATTGATTATTTCTCACAATTCTCATTTAGCCTATACACGCTAGATTGGTGATTGATTATTGCCATTATTTTTGTGATAGTTGTGAAATTTTTGAATTCCATGATTCCTTCTACAATTATTAGTTGGAATTCTGTGGTAAGGAATAACTCTTTCTTCTCTTTCACTCAGTCATGTATTTAATTGTATATCAGCATGAACTCATAGATTCTTGTTTTATTCAGTAGGTTGTAACCCATTATTTGTTTTAATATTGAAGTGACCCGACCATAATATTTTAAATTAAGAAGACACCTTCTCCACACATACTGAGGTACCTGGTAAGATTAGAACAAATTCTGCTATATGGATGGTATTCTCAATTCCATCCACCATCACCCCTGTATTGCAATGTTTAAATGTTTCAACCCAAATATTTCACAAAGTCTGCTTGCAGAGCCCCATGCTTCTTTTCACAAATGTTTTTACAGGACAAAATTTGTCCTGTAAATTGTCTCTATTTATGGTTCCTTTGAAGGTTTTACCAAGTTTACTTGCCGAAATATCCTGGGGCTTTTCAATTTCACTTCAATTCAGTATAGAATATAATAAATCTTTCCCATTAAAAGTAAGCTTAATGAACAGAAGTTTCTTCCTACAAGGTAAGATACTCCCAAAAGCACAGCTGGTGTATATCCAACGATGTAAAATCAGTATATTGAAGAGATATCTGCACTCCCACATCCACTGCAGCGTTATTCCCAATATCTAAGATATGGAATAAATGTTAGTGTCCATCAATGGATAAATGGATAAAGAAAGTGTGCTATATATACATAATGGCACACTAGTCAGTCTTATAAAAGAAGGAGGTCCTGTCGTTTTCAGTGACATGGATGAACCTGGAGGACATTATGTTAAGTGAAATAAGCTAAGCACAGAAAAACAAATATTGCATGATCTCACTTATATGTGGAGCATGAAAAAGATGAGCTCATAGAAACAAAGGGTAAAATGGCAGTTACCAGAGGGTGAAAGGAATGGGGAGATGTCAGTCAATGGACACAAAGTTCAGTTATATGGGAGGAATAATTTCAAGAGATCTAGTGCACAGCATGGTAACTATGGTTAATATCAACATATTGTATACTTAAAAATTGCTGAGAGTAAATTTTAATTGTTTCTTTCCACAAGTAGTTATGTGAGCTAAGGCACATGTTAAATAGTGTGATTTAGCCATGCCATAAAGTATACCTCATTCCATAAGGTATGCATGTATCATCTATATGTGGTATACCATGAATATATACAATTATTACTTGTCAATTAAAAAAAGAATAAAACATTTTCAAAGTTAATTTATGTGCACATTAAACCCATCCTAGAATAATATTTTGCTAACCAAAAAAAGATCCAGGACAATGCTAAATCAGGATGCTGGAATAACAGTGTCAACTGGGATAATCCTGGTGAGGACTCATCTTGTCCAAAGAGCCCTTTGTGATCGGGCCAAGCCTCCTGGCTACTGTTCTCTTTCTGTCTGTGGTCTTTGTTCACCCAGCTCTTTGGTTTGGTAGACTCAGGTTGATCTCCACTGCTTTGCATTTGCTGCTCTTCTGCCTGTAACATTGTACCCCTCCTTGCTCATATGGCTAATTTCTCCATATCCTACAACCCTAGACACTGGCATCATTTTCTGTAGGTGCCTTCCCTTCATCCCTCCAATGTGCTCCTTTTCCTACCTGTACTACATGTATCTGTTCCACGATACTTCCTTCTTCACCTTTTCGAAACACCATGTTCAATATCCTGTTGTTTAAGAATCTTGCTCTTTGCTTCCTACGATGACAGTTATTAGATAAACTGATCTGTGCTAGGTGGTAAGTGATGGTGATGAGTTACTTATCTGTTCCCGAAAACATACTTGTATTTCATTGTGGCCCACTGGGGTGGTAGTCTTCAAAGTGGGTGTGCACACATCTAAGAGTATATAAGACCGTTTATAAGGATGGAAGTAGAAGATGTAGTACTTTTTATTTCTATTATTTTATTAAGCAAAGCTAAGAAGTTAAAGTTTTTCTCTTTTTCTTTTTATTTATTTAGTTTTAAGACAGAGTCTCGCTCTGTTGCCTAGGCTGTAGTGCAGTGATGTGATCTCAGCTCACTGCAGCCTCCACCTCCTGGGTTCAAGCAATCCTCCTTCCTCAGACTCCCAAGGAGCTGGGACTACAGGCATGCCAGTATGCCTGGCTAATTTTTGTAGTTTTCAGTAGAGATGGGGTTTTGCCATGTTGGCCAGGCTGGTCTCGAACTCCTGACTTCAGGTGTTCTGTCTGCCTCAGTCTCCCAAAGTGCTGGGATTACAGGTGTGAGCCACTGTGCCTGGCTATAAATTAAAGTTTTTCTAATGTTTAATATTTTGGTTGAGAAAATACATGTATATAATTTTATAAATGTAATTTGACATCGGTAAGGTATACTAAGTGTTTTTATTGATGGAATACTGTATCATAAAAATTTGAAGACCATGTCTATAGGGGCATACTGACATCCCCAATGGAAAACTCTTCAAGCTTTTTGACACTATAATAGCTAACACATATCAAGTGTTTTCTATGTGTCAGGCACTGTTCTATATGCTTTACAGGTATCAACACACTTATTCCTTACAACCACCTCATGAGATTGGTATGATTGTTAGCATCCTCATCTTATGGATGAAAAAAATTGAGCTGGAGAATCAGGTAATTTGTTCAAGGACGGGCCAGTATGTATCAAATTCTTGATGTGGTCTGATTCCAGATGCCGCTTGCTTAACCCCTGCTGTGTACTGTGCTTTGCCCTAGTGCCTCTGCTCTCACCTGATAGACCCATTTGGCTTCCTGGAGGAGAGGGACCACGTCTCTCTTGCACATTGTGTTAGTTTTTAAATGAATGAAGGAACCGAGGCCTATTATTTCCCTCTCTTTCTTTAAAATCATCTTTGCTCCATTTTATTTCCCAAGGGCCTGCCATCTTCGATAGGAACTTTGGACAAATACTATTTTTAACATGAAACCATTTTTCCCCCAGAAATAAATGGATCTGATGAGAAATTAGCATGAGTTTAATTAGCAGTCCTATGTATAGAAACTTTACATGAAGAAACGTCTGCATCACCCTAGTACTCATGAGTCAGTTATGAGTCCCAGCTCACCCCTGACATGACTAATGCCTTCCTTTTTTCTTTTATCACGAGGGTTTGAGAACAAGAAATAAATCTCAGGCTACTACTGTACAGTGAAGTGCCCCGCAAGCACGTATAATCTTAAAATAGCAACAAGGGCAGCAGCACCATGACAACAGAAATAATAATGGCAAAGAGAAGCAGAACTTAATGTTTTTTGGGTTCGCCCACTGATACCCTTTTAATTCTGATTTTTAATCATTTGGCACAAAGATATGTAATAATTTATTGGGTCTTCTGGGCATTTAAATGTTATTTTGGTTTGACCAAATGTATTTATGATTCCATCTACACATATAAGAGTATTGGGAGAGTTTTGGAAGGTTTGTGTTCTATCATCATATTCAAATTGTGCTAACTCTGTTTTCTTTTCTGTTTTCCTTTTAGGTTCTTTTAAGACTCTTACTCTTCCATCAGTAAGTATTCATTTAAAAATTTTGGTTTCAGAAATATATTGCATCAGTGAGCTAAATAAATATTTCATTGGATTTTATGTCAATTCACATATTTCACATAAATTTGGCTTGAGTTTAGTTCAGCCTTCAGATTATTTATGAATAATATTATTTCAAGGAGATTGATTATGAGGCTCTTCAAACTCTTGGCAGAGATTTTCCTCTTGTAAAATAGAGGACTTCACTGAAGGAAACTGGCCTGGACTATTAGCACAGAAATCTGTACTGGTCATAAAAAAGAACGGGACTATGTCCTTTGCAGGAACATGGATGGAGCTGGAGGCCATTATCCTTAGCAAACTAACATAGGAACAGAAAACTAAACACCACATGCTCTCACTTATAAGTGGGAGCTAAGTGCTGAGAACACATGGACACATAGAGGGGAACAACAGACACTGGGGCCTACGCGAGGGTAGAGGGAGGGAGGAGGGAGAGGATCAGGAAAAATCGCTAATGGGTTCTAGGCTTAGCAACTGGGTGATGAAATAATCTGTGCAGCAACCCCACGACACAAGTTTACCTATGTAACAAATCTGCACTTGTACCCCTGAACTTAAAATAAAAGTTAAAAAAAAAAAAGGCATCTGGACTGGTTTGGTCCTACTTCTGTGGTAATGAGCCTTCTAGTGTGGAACTCTGCTCCTCAGTTTCCTTGTCCTTGAAAACAGCAGCGCCATGCTGAGACATACTAGAACTTGAGGCAAAAGGAAAAATCTGTAAGATTGACCGTGTCTTTGTTTAAAATGTTGACTTTTTTGTTTATAATTTTTTGCATTAATTTTGGTATTTTAAAATATTGTATTAAAATATTATTTTCTTGATTGCTAAGTTTTTTGGTACCCCCTTAAATTTTGCACCTTAGACAAGTGCCTCACTCACCTCACCATAGCCCTGGCCTTGGAAAAGAGAATGAAGATACCATCTTTATCTCACAACATGTCCTGGAGTGAAATGAGATGGGGAAGTGTTGTAGCACTTGCTATAGAAATGGAAAGGGGTTATTATTTTGTTGAGAGATTCATAAAACCTGATTATTAAATGTTTGTGAATGAATCTTCCTATAGCTTTGATTTAGAAGTTTATACTTTCATTACTATGCTTTGTTTTGGGGCTTTGCATGCTTAATGTACGGTACAGTAAACCACAGCATCCAACATCAGGTGCAATTTGATATATGTAGTTTTCTGAGAACGGATGACTAATGACTTAGGCCCTGACACATTGCATGCTTGATTAGTATCAGTATTACCTCATAAGCCAGGTTTGCGCATTACCTTAATTTTTTTTTTTTTTTTTAGACAGGTCTTGGTCTGTTGCCCAGGCTGGAGTTCGGTGGCACAATCATGGCTCACTGCAGCCTCAATCTCCCAGTTTCAAGCAATCTTCTCACCTCAGCCTCCCAAGTAGCTGGGACTACTGGCATGTGCCACCATGCCTGGCTAATTTTTTATTTTTTGTAGAAACAGGTCTCCCTATGTTGCCCAGGCTTGTCTCAAACTCCTGGGCTCAAGCATCCCTTCTGCCTTGGTCTCCCAAAGTGATGGGATTACAGGAGTGAGCCACCTGGTCCACTTAGTACCTTTTGAAAGTTACTTGTCAAGCACATTCAGAAACCACATTTATATTGGGGGATTCATAGAGAATATTGTACTCTCAAACAATACTTTATAAAAATTACTTAGTATGCTATATCTATTCTGTTTCTTACCTATTATATTTGTACTTCCTTTCCTAAGAAATATACTGTTGCTAATAATAGAAAGCAGAGGAAAAAAGGCATAAGCAGGAAGAAGTAGGGGAAAAAAACCCTATAATCTTTGTGGCAATAAAACATTAGATTGCATTAAAATAACCTAAAACATTAGATACTGGCCCCAGGGCCTGTGTGCAGAACTTTGTTGAAAGGGTATTCCAGTGGTAAGAAGAAGATAAATCCTGTGTCATATATTTGCCCTATAGCAGAAGGAGGGTGGGGTTTAAGCTCAGGAATCACAGCCTAAAGTACAATAATTGTCTGGTTTCGTTAAAGGAGTTTGCAGTTTCACATACCAGAAGTGTAGAAAGGCTGAAAGGAGAAGGTGGGGCAAGATCATGAGAGTTTCTTTCAGTGATACTAGTATAAACTGTACGTGTCTGAGCTACTATTAACTAGAAATTTGTCTACTACACTTCTTTTTTTTTTTTTTTTGAAATGGAGTTTCTGTCTTGTTGCCCAGGCTGGAGCGCAGTGGCGTGATCACGACTCATCGCAACCTCTGTTTCCTGGGTTCAAGATTGTCCTGCCTCAACCTCCTGAGTAGCTGGGATTATAGGCATGCACCACCATGCCCAGCTAATTTTTTTTGTATTTTTAGTAGAGACAGGGTTTCGCCATGTTGGTCAGGCTGGTCTTGAACTCTTGACCTCAGGTGATCCGCCTGCCTCAGCCTCCCAAAGTGCTGGGATTACAGGTGTGAGCCACTGCGCCCAGCCTATTGTACTTCTTTTAAGTCTTAAGTATATGAAATACTAACTCTGACATCCAGTATTTGTCTCTAATATTATGCCATTTCAATTGTATATAAATATAGCTATTATTTATTGAAAGCTTTACTAGAGATTGTATTTTGGAGTGTATCTCTTTTTAGTAAAGCATGGTTTGAAAGACAGAAATAAAGTGTATGGACAAATTTGAAATGCTTGACAAAAAAAGAAGGCTCTGCATTTTAATGAGTTTTCAATTAAAGCAGAACCAACTTTTGTTTTTCCCCAGGGAGAACATACCTGTGAATAGAACCACGTTTTAAGTGCACTTGCATTCTGACATTTGTAAACGTAATATTTTAAATTATTTTTAAGGTCTTTATGGCTTTTTAGTGTAAAATATAAGTATTTCAAGAGTGTATTAACACAAATGTGTTTTTTATTTCTGATTTACTCATTTTACTTCAAGACACTAAAATAATCCTCAATATGAAGTAAATAAAAAACATAAATTAAGACAGTATAAATATTATTGTTTTGTACACAATATGGCAGAAAAACTTATTTTGTTCTCTTTGTCAAATGAGGGAGTAGTTTTATTTGATTAGAAATATTTTTATTGTGTAAGTATAATTACTAATATATTTTTAATGGAAACTATCATCTTAGATTTCTCAATTTTATTTTGAAAAATTGTCTCCATTATGTTTAGTAACTGGCATTATTCCTGAAGTATATGAGGATAAATACTATTGTGTTGTCTCAGTTTCCTTATAGCAATGAATCCTTCAGAGAAGGTGAAATGGCTTTAGACAGCCCAGATTAGAATAAGTAATCCTTATTTATTGGTCTAGCAAGAATGTTTTTGAACGTGCTTACCTTATGTATCCTAGGCAGAGAGCTATCATCTCCTCAGAGAGTTTGCATTTATGTATACACAAAATAGACGTGCGTAAGTGAGAATCAACAAACCCAATCCAGAGGCTGATTGATATTCTGTTGGGCAAAGCTTTGGGATATTGTCAGACTCTTGTCCTGCTTTCAGACAGCCTCTCACTGTGGGAACTGCACCTTCCTCCAGCCCTGTGCCCTCTGGTCAAGGAGTCCAAAATCTCTGTGGGTAAATAATTGACTCCTGTGTAAGAACTGTGGAAGTCACTTATCAAGGAACAGCTTTCCCTCCCCCACCCCCACCAATTTTGGGAACCCTTTTCAATAACTGTGGCCCCAAGAAGGCAGAAGGCAACTTACCAGTAAAGATGCAGGAGCTTCTATTACCTCATGGTGTCCACTCTACTCTGGGCAGGTTATAACCCATTCCAGATCAGGCACAGAGAGAGAAACTTTCATAAAAATTGCTTAAAGTCAATAATCTTTTCTCCAGTCTCATTATGTGCCCCCATTGTTAACAATGGAGCACTGAGGTCTGCACTGACACCGCAAGACTCTGGAGCACCACCCAGAGAGTGTGGTGACACCCCAAGATATGTGGTGATGCCCCATGCTTCGTATAGGCACCCAGGTCTAATGATTCACCAAGGCCCATATTGTCATCTCTGGATGGCCTCTCTGGGATTAACACTGAGTCTTTGAGGATCCAAAATTACCTAAATTTTATATATGGCAAGGTGGGGTGTTTAACAGGGAAAAGTTAAAAAAGCAAATTAGTTAAGGTAACCCAAAAGAGCAGGAAGATAGTCAATAATGTTTCCCCTGAGTCAGTGTCAGCTCCCTGAAGGAGGATGGACTAGGAGGTAGAATAAAATGTTTTTGGGCACATTTGTATTTATTTTAATTCTTTGACTGTTTAGGCTGCTTGCGGTTAATAGGCTTCTTTAGTTCTAGGCCTCTGTGTCATTAATTTGACATCAGTCTTCAATCTAGCATCTGTTCTGGGACCTCTGTGCCACTAAAAATGATAAACTTATATCAAAGAATGAAGAGCAATCCCATCAAATATATTTTTAAACATGAAATATTTAGAAGTTGATGCCATTTATAAGCATATAATATTCTGTTTCCTGGCACAGGAATATAATATGCTTATAAACAGAATATTATATATATATTTTCTTATTTATAATATTAGAAAATCTGATTCAAAGAGTCTGAGGACTGAAGTATCACTTGAGAAAATGGAATTTAAGATTGCAAGTTCCAGGCTAGACTCTCTGCTCTACCAGGGAACAGGTCTTTGGTTCATGTTGTATCTCACGTACCCAGGATAACCTGGTACACAAAGGGTGCTCAATAAATATTTCTTTAGGCTGGGTGTGGTGGCTTACATGTATAATCCCATCATTTTGGGAGGCCAAGGTGGGTGGATCACTTGAGGTCAGGAGTTCGAGACCAGCCTGGCCAACATGGTGAAACCTCATATCTACTAAAAATACAAAAATTAGCCAGGCGTGGTGGCGCACGCCTATAGTCCCAGCTACTTGGGATGCTGAGACAGGAGAATTGCTTGAACCTAGGAGGTGGGATTGAGATTGAGCCACTGCACTCCAGTCTGGGCAACAGAGCAAGACTTCGTCTCAAAACAAAACAAAACAAAACAAAACAAAAAACTTCTTTATTGAAGAAAAGCAAAAATTGACACCAGAAGTCATTTGAAGGTAACACACTGATTGTTTTTCCTAACATTTTATTATTAACTTTTCAAATATAGAAAAAACTTGAAAACATTTCATAATGAACACTCCTTATACTTGCCACTTAGGGTCTACCGTTGACATTTTACTATACTTGCTCTATCATACATCTATCCATCTACCCATCTTTCTATCCATCTATTAATTCACCTTATTTTTAAATGTATTTCCAAGTAAATTGCAGACATCAGTACTCTTCTCCCTAAATACTTCCTGCTGACCATTTTATTGTTGACAATGGTTTCTTGCACTTTCTTCATATTCTTTTTCTTTTTTTTTTTGAGATGGAGTCTCGCTCTGTCGCCCGGGCTGGAGTGCAGTGGCCGGATCTCAGCTCACTGCAAGCTCCGCCTCCCGGGTTTACCGCCATTCTCCTGTCTCAGCCTCCCGAGTAGCTGGGACTACAGGCGCCCGCCACCTCGCCCGGCTAGTTTTTTCTATTTTTTAGTAGAGACGGGGTTTCACAGTGTTAGCCAGGATGGTCTCGATCTCCTGACCTCGTGATCCGCCCGTCTCGGCCTCCCAAAGTGCTGGGATTAGAACTTTCTTCATATTCTTAACCACATTGATAGCATTCTGATGTCTGCTATTATTGGAAAATCCTCTTTGAGCTATCTGTAGACAAAACTTATTTGCAAAAATGAGTCAGGATATAGTTTCAGGACCTCAGTTTTAATATGAAAATCAACTAAAAGTCAAGCATGCTAGTTATCTATTGCTAAGCAACCCTAAAACTGTGTGTCAAACAACAATAAGTTATACTTTTATTACTTCTCACAGTCTTTGTGGGTGAAGAATTGGGAGCAATATGGTTGGGCATTTCTGATTTGGAGTCTCACGAGGTTGCAATCAAAATATCAGCCAGGGCTGCAGTCATCTGAAGCCTTCCCCAGGGCTGAGACATTCTGTGAAGCAGCTCATTCACTAGGCTGACATGTGGTTGGTGGTAGTTGGTGGGAGGCCCTAGTTCCTCCCAATGTGAACCTCTCCACAGGCTTCTCTGGTGTCCTTACCACACCATTCTGCCTTCCCCCAGAGTGAGTGATCCAAGCGAGAAAGAGAGACAACAGGGCAGAAGGTATTCTTTTTCTGACTTAGCCTAATTCTAGGATTTAGAAGCAAATCGCTAAGAATTAGGGAGAATTAGGCTTCACCTTTTGAAAGGAGGAAAGTAAGAAAATTTTGGACATATTTTAAAATTACCACATCAAGGTCTGTGCGTGTGTGTGTGTGTAGTGTGTGTGTCTGAAATGATTTTTTTGTTTGTTTGTTTGTTTGTTTTTTTTTTTGAGACGGAGTCTCGCTCTGTTGCCCAGGCTGGAGTGCAGTGGCTGGATCTCAGCTCACTGCAAGCTCCGCCTCCCGGGTTTACGCCATTCTCCTGTCTCAGCCTCCGGAGTAGCTGGGACTACAGGCGCCCACCACCTCGCCTGGCTAGTTTTTTTTTTTTTTTTTTGTAGAGACGGGGTTTCACCATGTTAGCCGGGATGGTGTCGATCTCCTGACCTCGTGATCTGCCCGTCTCGGCCTCCCAAAGTGCTGGGATTACAGGCTTGAGCCACCACGCCCGGCCTGAAATGATTTTAATAAGAATATCCACCTGAGGGATTGTCGTGAATTAAAATGACATACTGCAGGTAAACTGCTTAGTATGGCTTTGGTCTGCTAATGCTAGAAGGTAGGATTTCTATTGTTATTATTGTTGTTATTATTATTATTTTGAGACAAATTCTCACTCTGTTGCCCAGGTTGGAGTGCAGTGGGACGATCTCGGCTCACTGCAACCTCCGTGTTCAAGCGATTCTCCTACCTCAGCCTCCCAGAGTAGCTGGGACTTCAGGCGCGTGCCACCACACCTGGGTAATTTTTGTATTTTTAGTAAAGATGGGGTTTCACCATGTTGGCCAGGCTGGTCTGGAGCTCCTGACCTCAGGTGATCTGCCTGCCTTGGTCTCCCAGAGTGCTGGGATTACAGGTGTGAGTTACTGTGCCCGGGAAGGATTTCTGTTATTCATAGTAGTAGTAGAAGTAGCAGCATCATCATCCCTACCAAGACTATGACACATAGGCACAAGATGCATTAGGAGAATGCATCTCAGAAAACAGGTTGAGAGAATATAGCAAGTAAACAAATTTTGTGCAAGAGAGCCTTTCATCAGTTGACTACCTCAAATAGGGTGATCGTGGGAAAGAAGGTTGAAGGATGTTAGATATTCTGACCTGCAATAACTGTTAGGGAGGATGAATTTGCACTTGGAATAGGGAATGGCAAGGTGACTCCTGCAGAGGGAGAGCAGTGGGCTATGTGCCCCCCATTCCAGGAGCCTTGTGATGTAATTGGAGAGCAAACTGCAGGATGTTAAAAGAGGGAAAACAGATTGTTTAACTCTGATGCCTGGCAGGGGCAAATTTTCAACATCGCAGTTACTTTTGATAATACTGTGTATTTACGTTTTTTATTCTAACTTGTAATTAAAACATTTTTGAGGTAAAATAATGAGACCTTGATGTGTGATCTCTTTTTCCCCCCAGCTCCCTCTGAACAGTGCAGATGAGATTTATGAGCTACATGTAACCGGACGTACCCAGGATGAGATTTTATTCTCTAATAGTACACGCTTATCATTTGAGACCAAGAGAATATCTGTCTTCATTCAAACAGACAAGGCCTTATACAAGCCAAAACAAGAAGTGAAGTTTCGCATTGTTACACTCTTCTCAGATTTCAAGCCTTACAAAACCTCTTTAAACATTCTCATTAAGGTAAGTGCCAGACAGAAATGAAGCAAGGAATTCTAGCCATCTTACTAAACTCCTCTGTGACACTGGAATATCTTAGAATTTACCTAAGATAAGCTTCCCTCCCGACATGGAACTCCTCTAATAGGAAGAGAGGTGGTGCATGCAGCACTGGGTTAAGAGCTCAGCCTCTAGAGTCGACCTGCTTGAGTTCCAGGCCTGGCGTCTTCATTGATTTATACAGTTGTCAAGCATTTATTAAACTTCTGCATTCCAGGCACAGCGATAGGGCAGTGAACAGAAGAGATTAAGTCCCTGCTGACACTGAGTTTATTTTTCAGTTGGGTAGTAGGAGACAGACATAATAAACATATAAATATGTATTTATAAAGGGACAGATATATATTTGTATTTGTGTGGGTGTATGAGAGAGAAAAAGAGATAGAGTTTGTGTTTGCTACTTTCTTTCTTTCTTTTTTTTTTTTTTTTTTGAGATGAAGTTTCACTCTTGTTGCCCAGGCTGGAGTGCAATGGCATGATCTTGGCTCACTGCAACCTCCGCCTCCTGGGTTCAAGTGATTCTCCTGCCTCAGCCTCCCGAGTAGCTGGGATTACAGGCATGTGCCACCATGCCTGGCTAATTTTGTATTTTTAGTAGAGACAGGTTTTCACTGTGTCGATCAGGCTGGTCTCGAAATCCTGACCTCAGGTGATCCAACCACCTCGGCCTCCCAAAGTGTTGGGATTACTGGCGTGAGCCACCGTGCCCAGCATGTTTGTTGCTTTCTCTAGGGTTGTCTGGGAAGACTGATTTGAGCAGAGAGCCAAAGGCAGTAAAAAAAAAAAAAAAAAGCCCATACAGAAGGGAAAGCACATGGAAACGCCTTGATGGGGAGCTTGTTTGGTGCATTGGAGGAACAACAAGCTGGCAGTGTGCTGGAGCCCCGGGAGGGAGGGGACAGGTGCTAGGAGATGAGGTCGTATACAAGTAGGTGGGTTAGGGTGGGGCTCATGCAGGGCCTTATTGACCATAATAAGGACTTTGAAACTTACGCTAAGTGAAGTGAGAATTCACTGGAGAATTCTGAGGACAGACTTGATGTAATCTAACTTAACATCTTAAAAGGATCACTGTCAGCTCTAAGAAAAATAGATGCTAGATGCTAGCTGTGTGATCCTGGGTAAATTTATTAACCTTCTAGAACCTCAGTTTCCTTATCTAGAAAATGTGTAATAATAATAAAACCTCACGAGGTTTTTATGAAGATTAAGTGAGATAATTCAAGTAAACCATTTAGAACTGTGTCTGGCACATAGTACATGCTCACTAAACGTTAACCATTATTATTTTAGGAACTCCTTTTGAAAGGTAGTAATTTTGTCTCTGCTGCTTAATACTCTGATGATTTGGAGGCACTGTGGTTAGCACACTGAGTGCTTTCCTGTGAGAATCAAGTTGAAGACAACTGAGATCCAGCTGGGCCTGCTTTTCTATATTTAAACAGAGAAGAACACTGGACATTTGATCATTACTTGGAAATAGGGTGATTAACATCCCAGTTTGCCTGGGATGCCCCTGATTTTAAAACTGAAAAGTCTCTGGTCCTGGGAACCTCCTTAGTCTCAGGACATTGGTTACTCCAAATATTCTAATGAATAACATAGTGTGGAAGGTAAAGTAGGCCTTTTAGTTTGGTATCTTCCTATTCTTAGTTTATTTGTTGTTATAAATTAAAACAACAAAACCAAATCAAATAAACATGTATACATTTAACTTTGAGCCAAGATATGTTTGTAGCCAGTACCACTTTGGTTGCCATGGTGCTCAATGCATATTTCTTGAATTGAACTAGCATTATTTCAGAGTTTGCCTTTGCTATATAATGGAATGTTTATAAGGCAGGTTGACATAGTGAATAGCATTTCTAAATTCATGTCACCCTCTGAGCAGAGTTGAACTGGCTCCATTCATACCATCCTTCATCATTTATCCACATATATGGAGAGCTTACTGTATGCCAGAGAGTATGTGTACAATAGATGGTTTAATAAATGTCTGGCTATCTGTGGGTGTTTACATTCAATGCTTCCTTCTATTGCAGGCAAATAAAAGCACTGCATAAATTACCTGTTCTAGACATTAACCCAGAACTAACCCTGCTGGTTCTGGATAGTCTGTGCCTTTTCATAGTTCTGCCTCTTTGCGCTGGTATCTTCCTTTGAACATTTGATTTGCAGATTCTTTGGGCTCTTCTGTGCAGTTTGGGACTTAGCAGACCACATTTGGCTTTCTGGAAAGGGCTCAGAGAGACATTCTTCTTGTTAGCTCTGGTACTGATAGGACCCTCTTGGCCAGGGGAGGGGAGTTTAAACTAAAATTCTACCTGGAACCCAAAGTGTTTTGGAACTGTGAGTGAGGGGTGGCCATACTCCTGTCTCTGTACCTGGGAGGTGATACTTAAGGTGGACTCAGGTCTAGCTACCTTCCTCCTTGTAACTTGCAGAGGCCAGGTGGGAGCACTGATGTGAACTCCTTCAGCTGAAAACAGACAATTGGTGTCTTGGCAAAACTTTTCAGAAAAATTGGGACTTAGCCTAACTGGAGCCCCTGAATGAGACAGTTGTACTCCTTGGCGCAGCACCACCTGCAGGCTGATGTGGAGAAGTGCACTTGAGAGTTAACTTGGGGCCCATCTTGCCCAGCCAGGAATGGCTGCAGGATGTAGTAGCTAAGGTACTGACTGTCACAGCACATTCAGAGTGTTCAGTGTTGTTCTTGGTGACCGCGTGCCATCTTTGGGTATTACTGATTTTGCATGCCCCGATAATTGGTCTTCTTAGGAGGGAAAGGGGCTTCAAGGCCTTTCAGCAGTAGAAAAAAACATAACCTATGTCTCCCACGCTTCTGGCCTCCTCTAGCCACAATGGAAATGAGTGCCTCTGACACTGCGGTGGCAGCTGGCATGGCTGGTTTCTGCTCTGACCTCTCTGTTCAGAAGTTGTTGGTACGGGTGAATGATCTTGTAGGGGAACAGGTGTTATTGGCTTAGGGGTATATCCTGTGACTGTGCCCTGACACTCTGTTTTGGAGAAGTGGTGGCCAACTCAGAATCTGACCCCTGGCCAGGTGAGGAGGCTACCTTATTTGAGTGATTTGAATTCTCTAATTCTACATGCTGGACAGACATGTCCTTCACACATAATCCAGAAATAGTACTCACGGACATATTCTCCAGCCAGGGAGCTTACTGCTTGAGACAATCAGGTACTGTGTGCTGTGTTGAGGCATCTGACAGAGATCCAGAGCCATCTAAAGGTGACTCGAAGGGCATGTGGGGCCACTATTCCAGGATCTCTGGCCTGAAGCTTTTCTGGCTGTGACGGGGGCATCGCTCATACTGTATGTGGCTGTGTTGTAGCAGCGGATGACCACATGTAAATGCTGGGCTTTGCTGTGACACCACTGTGCTTGGCTGGTTCAAATCCTGATGTGCCTTGTAGACTTCTGGTGCTTTTGCATTCTCTCCTTCTGCCTTATTGGTGACAGTTAGACCTAGGTCCAAGACAGGCGTGGGAAAACAGAGGAATTATCTCATTCACCCCCAACACTCCAGATCCCCCAGGTGCAAAGTCATCCATGAAGTCAGTTCAGACTTCATTGTCCAGGAGAAATGTATGCCCTCACTACCATAATGTTTCAGTCGAATATGGACATTCCGTTTTCCTACACTTCAGGTAACACCAAGAATTATTGTTGTTATTATTTCTATCTGTCAGCCTGACAGAAGAAACACAATATCATATTGTTTTCGTTTGTATTTCCTTAATTAGTAGGCAGCATGTATTTATTGGCTATTTGTAATTCTTCCTTTGTTCCTGAGCCTTTGAACTTCATAGCCTTCCCATGCATCATGCCGTGGCAGGCACAGTAGGACCAACTGCTGATTACAATGCCTGGCCCAGGAGTTTGCCAAGGATACAGCAACCTGCTTGTTCTTGACTTGCTTTTGGTCTCTGGTTTTCACAATTGGTTTCTGGCTTATTAGACTGCTTTCTGCACAGTTCTCAGCATTGTACTTACCCCTAACTGTCATATCTCCACTCTGGGAGAGAGGTTTCTTTTGGTTTCTAATAACTGGCCCCACTCACTACTCAAAGGCATCTGACAGAGATCCAGAGCCATCTAAAGGTGTCAAAGTTTAGAGAATAAGACTAAGGGAAAATATTCAACCCCTGCTCTCAGTCACAGTCTAGTTGGGAATAATAAAATATAGATTTTTGGCAAAATAAAATATGTAAAATAAACATATTTTACTGCCTTTAACAAAAATATGTACTCAAGAGAGAGAAACTCCAGATATACTAGGGACTTTCCAGGAAGCAGTCACCTCTGCCTATTGGAGGCATGTATAGGAGGCAAGAAGCTGAAACTGATTTTACCAGTGGACAAGGAAGGGAGGGATTTCCATGCAGCAGTTGCAGAGACCTGCATGCATGGGCTTTTGGGAATAAACTGCAAACAAATCTGTACATTTGGAGGAACACTACTACCACCACTGCCACCACCAGGGGTTTGGTGATGTACGTGTGGTAGTGTTTCATGTAGAAGGAAACAGGGTGCCAGGAATTAAAAGGTGGAGCAGAATCAAGATGAACTTAGGAGAAATATGAGAAAAGAATAAACTTTGATTTGTCTTCTTTAGTAATATAGAGCCTACATTTTCCAAAAACTATCCTTGTGTCATATTTTGGAGTAAAGTTCTGGATCTGGGTGGGAATGCGGCAAGGCATCATTCCTAACCTGATAGGAGGCACGTGCACATGGGCAGCCTCTACATAGTTACATGTCTGGTTTTCATTTTAGGACCCCAAATCAAATTTGATCCAACAGTGGCTGTCACAACAAAGTGATCTTGGAGTCATTTCCAAAACTTTTCAGCTATCTTCCCATCCAATACTTGGCGACTGGTCTATTCAAGTTCAAGTGAATGTGAGTATAAATATATTTTTTGGGGGAATGTTAAAGTGATTTAATTAGGTCAGGTGGGGAAATATCTCCAAGGTCGTTTATACAATGAAGAGAAAAAAATTAAGGTGAACATTTAGACAATTTAAGTGGTTTATTTTTAACTTATGATGTTTATCAAGGGTTTATTTAGCATTCATTCTAACATATTAGAATTTTCATCACTGTTGTCTTTTTCTATGATATAATGTGTAAAGGTTAAAACATTTTGACATTTTAGTACACAGTGTTTACTTATTTGTTTCATGCATTGTTTTAAAAGTAAGTAATGAATACATAGCTATTATTTGGCAAATTTTATGCCTTAGAATAATGACTCCTAATGAATGATTAGACTAACCTACTTTTATCTTTGTTTTAAGAAACAGTGACTTAAATAACCACACCAACCTCTGATCCCCAATCCTTTCTCCCTAGCTTCTACACCTATTGTGTTTATTTGCTGCTGACTTGTATAGCTCTGAAATCTAAATGGAGGGCATTAAATGGCATATAAATCTAAATGAAGGGCATTCATTGAGATGAATGAGACATAAATACAATGAGACATAAACACTTTTAAAAAGTAATGGGACTTAACTGTTTTATGTGATATAAATTGGTCATTTAGTATATAACATGTAAACCTTTATATTTTTCTATAATATATTTGTGTGACATATAAACATATAAGATATAATAAATTTTTTCTGTATCTAAAAGGGAAGATATGTAATATGAAATGCATGAAATTATAGCTTATTCTAAGCATTGTTGCTGAGCCTTGAGTAGGTGGGACTCGTGTGTGAATTGACCTGTATGAAGAGAAGAGTGCTGGAGGCACAGTGGACTCTCACCATTTGCTTCATGGCTACCCTGCGTCTTTATGGGTGTTTGTATGATGCGTTTACCAATATTACTCTTTTTAATGTAGCAGAAGCTCTACTGAATGTATGATGTGGTTTTTAAAGAACACTGGAGGCCATATTATGAAAGGGGTTCATACTTTTAGAGAACAATGTAATGTATGACCATTAAAGTCATGGACAATTTGCAGTGTGGTCTTTGCTTATTTCTTTATTTATAACAGTGTAATAATAACCACTGTTATAAATGGAAGCCTAGAGCAGGGTGTGATGAGTTCTAGGGGCAGTGGGATTCTTTATATCTGAGCTTGTAGAGAAAGTGGAAAGAGTAGGCATTTGTGAAACTTAGAAGATAGGGAAAAATTTGTGTAGGAGTAGGGAAACGAAAGAGAACCTTATGTGTCCGGGGATTTGGGAGAAGCTGATGTTACTGGAGCATGTGGAGAATGATGGCGATGTAGATTAGGAAGCACATTGTGAATTTAAAGTAGTTTGAATATTATTTTCAGTTCCCACTTAAATTCTTCAGAATCACCATTTTGGCCATCCGTCCGTCCATCCATCCATCCATCCATCCATCCGTCCATCCATCCGTCCATCCATCCATCCATCCGTCCAACCATCCATCCATCCATCCATCCATCCATCCTTCCATCCACCCACCCACTCACCCACCCACCAACCCAGTATGTGTTAAGGACTTACATGGCTATGATGAATACAAAGAAGGTAAACACATGACCTCCATTTTCAAAGATCATTGTCGTGGTGACATGAACAATATGATAAAAATTAAATGACGTAAGGGGGACAGACAAACACAAGGCAGTACAATAGCAGAGGAATTGTAAGGTGCTCAGACCAGCTCGGTGATAAAGAGGGCTTATCGTTAGCACAAGCACTGATGTTTTGGGGCCAGCTGCTCCTTCTGCCTTCCATGGTCTGCTCTGTTCTCCTTTCACTCTTCTGCCAACCTTTGAGGTGTTCTTCAGTTCTCATTCCATTGGCTTAGCTAAATAACCATCATGCCCAGAGTCTTTATTTTATTTATTCATTTATTTTTATTATACTTTAAGTTCTAGAGTACATGTGCATAACGTGCAGGTTTGTTACATATGTGTACATGTGCCATGTTGGTGTGCTGCACCCATCGACTCGTCATTTACATTAGGCATATCTCCTAATGCTATCCCTCCCCCCTCCTCCGACCCCATGACAGGCCCTGGTGTGTGATGTTCCCCACCCTATGTCCAAGTGATCTCATTGTTTAATTACCACCTGTGAGTGAGAACATATGGTGTTTGGTTTTCTGTCCTTGCGATAGTTTGCTCAGAATGATGGTTTCCAGCTTCATGAATGTCTCTACAGAGGACATGAACCCATCCTTTTTTATGGCTGCGTAGTATTCCATGGTGTATATGTGCCACATTTTCTTAATCTAGTCTATCATTGATTGACATTTGGGTTGGTTCCAAGCCTTTGCTGTTGTGAATAGTGCCGCAATAAACATACGTGTGCATGTGTCTTTATAGCAGCATGATTTACAATCCTTTGGGTATATGCCCAGTAATGGGATGGCTGGGTCGAATGGTATTTCTAGTTGTAGATCCTTGAGGAATCACCATACCGTCTTCCACAATGGTTGAACTAGTTTACAGTCCCACTAACAGTGTAAAAATGTTCCTGTTTCTTCACATCCTCTCCAGCACCTGTTGTTTCCTGACTTTTTAATGATCGCTATTCAAACTGGTGTGAGGTGGTATCTCATTGTGGTTTTGATTTGCATTTCTCTGATGACCAGTGATGATGAGCACTTTTTCTTGTGCCTGTTGGCTGCATAAATGTCTTCTTTTGAGAAGTGTCTGTTCCTATCCTTTGCCCACTTCTTGATGGGGTTGTTTTTTTTCTTGTAAATTTGTTTAAGTTCTTTGTAGATTCTTATTAGCCCTTTTTCAGATGGGTAGATTGTAAAAATTTTCTCCCATTCTGTGGGTTGCCTGTTCACTCTGTTGGTAGTTTCTTTTGCCGTGCAGATGCTCTTTAGTTTAATTAGATCCCATCTGTCAATTTTGGCTTTCATTGCCTGCTTTTGGTGTTTTAGTCATGAACTCCTTGCCCATGCCTATGTCCTGAATGGTATTGCCTGGGTTTTCTTCTAGGGTTTTTATGGTTTGGAGTCTAACAGTTAAGTCATTAATCCATCTTGAATTAATTTTTGTGTAAGGTGTAAGGAAGGGATCCAGTTTCAGCTTTCTATGTATGGCTAGTCAGTTTCCCCAGCACCATTTATTAAATAGGGAATCCTTTCTGCATTTCTTGTTTTTCTCAGGTTTGTCAAAGATCAGATGGTTGTAGATGTGTGGTATTATTTCTGAGGGCTCTGTTCTGTTCCATGGGTCTATATCTCTGTTTTGGTACCAGTACCATGCTGTTTTGGTTACTGTAGCCTTGTAGTATAGTTTGAAGTCAGGTACTGTGATGCCTCCAGCTTTGTTCTTTTGACTTATGATTGTCTTGGCAATGTGGGCTCGTTTTTGGTTTCATATGAACTTTAAAGTAGTTTTTTTCCAATTCTGTGAAGAAAGTCAATGGTAGCTTGATGGGGATGGCATTGAATCTATAAATTACCTTGGGTGGTATGGTCATTTTCACGATATTGATTCTTCCTATCCATGAGCATGGTATGTTCTTCCATTTGTTTGTGTCCTCTTTTATTTCACTGAGCAGTGGTTTGTAGTTCTCCTTGAAGAGGTCCTTTACATACCTTGTAAGTTGGATTCCTAGGTATTTTATTCTTTTTGAAGCTATTGTGAATGGGAGTTCACTCATGATTTGGCTCTCTGTTTGTCTGTTATTGGTGTATAAGAATGCTTGTGATTTTTGTACATTGATTTTGTATCCTGAGACTTTGCTGAAGTTGCTTATCACCTTAAGGAGATTTTGGGTTGAGCGATGGAGTTTTCTAAATATGCAATCATGTCATCTACAAACAGGGACAATTTGACTTCCTGTTTTCCTTCATTTCTTTCTCTTGCCTGATTGCCTTGGCCGGAACTTCCAACACTATGTTGAATAGGAGTGGTGAGAGAGGGCATCCCTGTCTTGTGCCAGTTTTCAAAGGGAATGCTTCCAGTTTTTGCCCATTCAGTATGATATTGGCTGTGGGTTTGTCATAAATAGCTCTTATTATTTCGAGATATGTCCCATCAATACCAAATGTATTGAGAATTTTTAGCATGAAGGGCTGTTGAATTTTGTCAAAGACCTTTTCGGCATCTATTGAGATAATCATGTGGCTTTTGTCTTTGTTTCTGTTTATATGCTGGATTACGTTTATTGATGTGCATATGTTGAACCAGCCTTGCATCCCAGGGATGAAGCCCACTTGATCATGGTGGATAAGCTTTTTCATGTGTTGCTGGATTCGCTTTGCCAGTATTTCATTGAGGATTTTTGCACCGATGTTCATCAGGGATATTGGTCTAAAATTCTCTTTTTTTGTTGTCTCTGCCAGGCTTTGGTATCAGAATGATGTTGGCCTCATAAAATGAATTAGGGAGGATTCCCTCTTTTTCTATTGATTGGAATAGTTTCAGAAGAAATTGTACCAACTCCTCTTTGTACCTCTGGTAGAATTCGGCTGTGAATGCATCTGGTCCTGTAGTTTTTTTGGTTGGTAGGCTATTAATTATTGCCTCAATTTCAGAACCTGTTATTGGTCTATTCAGGAATTCAGCTTCTTCTTGGTTTAGTCTTGGGAGGGTGTATGTGTCCAGGAATTTATCCATTTCTTCTAGATTTTCTAGTTTATTTGCATAGAGGTGTTTATAGTATTATCTGATGGTAGTTTGTATTCCTGTGGGATTGGTGGTGATATCCCCTTTATCATTTTTTATTGCGTCTATTTGATTCTTCTCTCTTTTCTTCTTTATTAGTCTTGCTAGCAGTCTGCCAATTTTGTTGATCTTTTCAAAAAACCAGCTCCTGGATTCATTAGTTTTTTGAAGGGTTTTTTTGTGTCTCTATTTCCTTCAGTTCTTCTCTGATCTTAGTTATTTCTTGCCTTCTGTTAACTTTTGAATGTGTTTGCTCTTGCTTCTCTAGTTCTTTTAATTGTGATGTTAGGGTGTCAATTTTAGATCTTTCCTGCTTTCTTTGTGGGCATTTAGTGCGATAAATTTCCCTCTACACAGTGCTTTAAATGTGTCCCAGAGATCCTGGTATGTTGTATCTTTGTTCTCATTGGTTTCAAAGAACATCTTTATTTCTGCTTTTATTTTGTTATGTACCCAGTAGTCATTTGGGAGCAGGTTGTTCAGTTTCCATGTAGTTGAGCGGTTTTGAGTGAGTTTCTTAATCCTGGGTTCTAGTTTGATTGCACTGTGGTCTGAGAGACAGTTTGTCATAATTTCTGTTCTTGTACATTTGCTGAGGAGTGCTTTACTTCCAACTATGTGGTCAATTTTGGAATAGGTGTGATGTGGTGCTGAGAAGAATGTATATTCTGTTGATTTGGGGTGGAGAGTTCCGTAGATATCTATTAGGTCCACTTGGTGCCGAGCTGAGTTCAATTCCTGGCTATCTTTGTTAGCTTTCTGACTCGTTGATCTGTCTAATGTTGACAGTAGGGTGTTAAAGTCTCCCATTATTATTGTGTGGGAGTCTAAGTCTCTTTGTAGGTCTCCAAGGACTTGCTTTATGAATCTGGGTGCTCCTGTATTGGGTGCATGTATATTCAGGATAATTAGCTCTTCTTGTTGAATTGATCCCTTTACCTTTATGTAATGGCCTTCTTTGTCTCTTTTGATCTTTGTTGGTTTAAAGTCTGTTTTTTCAGAGTCTAGGATTGCAACCCCTGAATTTTTTGTTTTCCATTTGCTTGGTAGATCTTCCTCTATCTCTTTTGAGCCTACATGTGTCTCTGCATGTGAGATGGGTCTCCTGAATACAGGAGACTGATGGGTCTTGACTCTTTATCCAATTTGCCAGTCTGTGTCTTTTAATCGGAGCATTTAGCCTATTTACATTTAAGGCTTATATTGTTATGCGTGAATTTGATCCTGTCATCCTGATGTTAGCTGGTTATTTTGCTCGTTCATTCATGCAGTTTCTTCCTAGCATTGATGGTCTTTACAATTTGGCATGTTTTTGCAGTGGCTTTTATCAGTTGTTCCTTTCCATATTTAGTGCTTCCTTCAGGAGGTCTTGGAAGGCAGGCCTGGTGGTGACAAAATATGTCAGCATTTGTCTGTAAAAGATTTTATTTCTCCTTCACTTGTGAAGCTTAGTTTGGCTGGATATGCAATTCTGGGTTGAAACATCTTTTCTTTAAGGATGTTGAATATTGGCCCCCACTCTCTTCTGGCTTGTAGAGTTTCTGCTGAGAGATCCACTGTTAGTCTGATGGGCTTCCCTCTGTGGGTAATCCAACCTTTCTCTCTGGCTACGCTTAACATTTTTTCCTTCATTTCAACTTTGGTGAATCTGACAATTATGTGTCTTGGAGTTGCTCTTCTTGAGGAGTATCTTTGTGGCATTCTCTGTATTTCCTGAATGTGAATGTTGGCCTGCCTTGCTAGGTTAGGGAAGTTCTCCTGGATAATATCTTGCAAAGTGTTTTCCAACTTTGTTCCTTTCTCCCTGTCACTTTCAGATGCCAAGGAGACATAGATTTGGTCTTTTCACATAGTTCGATATTTCTTGGAGGCTTTGTTCATTTCTTTTTACTCTTTTTTCTCTACAATTCTCTTCTCACTTCATTTCATTCATTTGATCTTCAATCACTGATACCTTTTCTTCCACTTGATCAAATCAGCTACTGAAGCTTGTGCATGAGTCACGTGGTTCTCATGCCATGGTTTTCAGCTCCATCAGGTCATTTAAGGACTTCTCTACACTGTTTATTCTAGTTAGCCATTCATCTAGTCTTTTTTCAAGGTTTTTAGCTTCTTTTGATGGGTTCGAACATCCTCCTTTAGCTCAGAGAAGTTTGTTATTACCGATCGTCTGAAGCGTACCTCTCTCAACTCGTCAAAGTCATTCTCCCCCCAGCTTTATTCTGTTGCTGGCGAGGAGCTGCGTTCCTTTGGAGGAGAAGAGGCCCTCTGATTTTTGGAATTTTCAGCTTTTATGCTCTGGTTTCTCCCCATCTTTGTGGTTTTTTTTACCTTTGGTCTTTGATGATAGTGACGTAGAGATGGAGTTTTGGTGTGGATGTCCTTTCTGTTTGTTAGTTTTCCTTCTAACAGTCAGGACCCTTAGCTGCAGGTCTGTTGGGGTCTGCTGGAGTTCTACTCCAGACCTTGTTTGCCTGGGTATCGCTAGCGGAGGCTGCAGAACAGCAAATATTGCAGAATGGAAAATGTTGCTGCCTTATCATTCCTCTGGAAGCTTCGTCTCAGAGGGGCACCTGGCTGTATGAGGCATTAGTTGGCCCCTATTGGGAGGTGTCTCCTAGTTAGGCTACCCGGGGTCAGGGACCCACTTGAGGAGGCAGTCTGTCCATTCTCAGACCTCAAACTCTGCTCTGGGAGAACCACTACCCTCTTCAAAGCTGCAGAAGTTTCTGCTGCCTTTTATTCAGCTATGCCCTGCCCCTAGAGGTGGAGTCTACAGAGGCAGGCAGGCCTCCTTGAGCTGTGGTGGGCTCCACCCAGTTTGAGCTTCCTAGCCGCTTTGTTTACCTACTCAAGCCTCAGCAATGGCGGACTCCCCTCCCCCAGCCTCACTGCAGTGTTCCAGTTTGATCTCAGACTGCTGTGCTAGCATTGAGTGAGGCTCCATTGGCGTGGGACCCTCAGAGCCAGGCGCAGGATATAATCTCCTGGTGTGCCGTTTGCCAAGGCCGTTGGAAAAGTGCAGTATTAGGGTGGGAGTGTCCCGATTCTCCGGTTACCATCTGTCACGGCTTCCTTTTGCTAAGAAATGGAATTCCCCTACCCCTTGCACTTCCCCAGTGTGGCAATGCCCCGCCCTGCTCCATGGGCTGCACCCACTGTTGGACAAGCCCCAGATGAGATGAACCTGGTACCTCAGTTGGGAATGCAGAAATCACCCATCTTCTGCATCGCTCACACTGGGAGCTGTAGACTGGAGCTGTTCCTATTCGGCCATCTTGGACCCTCCTCCGCCCAGAGTCTTTAACAGAGCCTCTGCACAGGTGGCTGGCACCCTGTGGGTGGGCTGCCCTTGGGTCAAGGTGTCCATTGTTGGTCCATTCAGATGCCACCTCTGCACAATGACCAGCAAGAGCAGTTTTAGCTGGATAACAGGTGCTGAGGAATTAATTTGTTCATTGAATGGTGGACAGAATAAGTACCAGACGAGAAGGGGATAGAAAAATAGAGGAAGACTTTGCAAAAGATATGAGATTATAATTTGAAAGATTTATGGGATTTATCATGTTGTGGTTTGTGGTCTTGGCTTGTCATATTGCTTTTGTAGAAAGAAGTGCTCTTAAGGAAATTTAAGTGCTTCGAAAATGAAAAGCATTTGCAAGATCTGGCCCTTGCCCACCTTTTCAACCTTGTAAAGTGCCGCCCTTCCTTTTGAACTCTATGCTTTAGACATCCTATGTCCCTCATGTTTCTTAAATTCACCCATCTGTCTCAATCTAGAGCCTTTCATCATGCTGTTCTCTCTGCTGGGAATGTTTTTTCTTCCTTATTCTTGCTACTTGCTTTTAACCTGCAGGCATTCTCTAAAGTGGCTTGACTGTTCCAGACATTCCCATAGCACTGTGTGCTTCCCTTAGTTCATTCAGGAACTTTTAATTAGCGGTCCATGATAGACGGTAGCCTTTGTAAAGCTAGTGACCTTCTGGTCTTGCTCACCTCTCTATTCCTGGGACCAAGTTCAGTGCTTTTGCACGTAAGTAGAAAGCAGTATTTGCTTAAAACGAATGTGTGAAAACTATGTAACAATAATTTGTCTTAAACCAAATATAATTTTCCCTTTTCTATATTCTATAAAGCATCTTTATCTTTTTGAAGACAAGTATATTGATCAGGTACTCATCATTCGAGGTATGTTAATTTGAGGCATTCAACTAAGAAAAAATAAGCCCCTTAAAAAAAGAGCCCTTTTAGGACCACCAGGGGTCAGTATAACCAAGGAAATGTTATGAGAAGTAACTGCGGCCTTGGTCTCTGGCTTTTGTTTTCCTTTGACTGCTGCGCAGCCTTAAAGGACTGTATATTGCTTATTATTAAACCCCTTTTCTTTTAGTAGTGAATTATAACGTGGAGGAAATATATTTATTATTTAAATAGCCCACCATTAGAGACTATATTTTTATTTTTCGGAGGCAGTCACCATTCTCAATATAAAACTCAGGGAGAGGAAAATACTTATTTTTAAGAAAGTATTTTTAAATTTTTTAATTTTTAAGAGACAGGGTTGCCCTCTGTCAGCCAGGCTAGAGTGAAATGGCACAGTCATAGCTCACTGCAGCCTCGAACTCCTGGGCTCAAGTGATCCTCCTGCCTCAGCCTCCTGAGTAGCAGGGACTGCAGGTATACACTACTATGCCTGACTAATTTTAAAAAAAAGACATAGAGACAGGGTCTTGTTATGTTGCCCAGGCTGATCTTGAGCTCCTGGACTCAAGCAATCCTTCTGCCTTGGCCTCACAAAATGCTGGGATTACAGGTGTGAGCCATCATACACAGCCTTTGGGAGAGTGTTTTGAAATTCCATTTTGTCTGTAGAAAAATTATGGAATGATATGAGTGCTCCCACTGATGGACAATTTCTTTAAGAATTACCAGAGTTATCAGAGCTTTGATTTGTAATGACTATACAGGTGATCAGAAAGTGCTATTCTTCAGTTACCCTTTGTCCTAGGTCAGGAAAAGGATACTTTAAGTAAAACATACTTGAGGGCTCCTTGGCATTTCTCCACTTGTATTAATAATACGTTTGTTTGTGGAATAAGAGTGAATAAGTTCTTTATGATACCGTGTTAACCTTTCTAGATTAGTCTAAATTGTTTGCCCTTCAAGTATTGTATTGCTTTTCTCCTTCAAGATTTTTAATGATAGCAATGGTGAGTGATTATTTTGGTCTAGTAGGATTTCTAGGTTTCTTCTTTTTCTTTTCTATTTTTTTGAGACAGAGTATCACTCTTTTGCCCAGGCCATGGTGTGATCTCAGCTCACTGCAACCTCCACCTCCCAGGTTCAAGCGATTCTTCTGCCTCAGCCTCCTGAGTAGCTGGGATTACAGGCGTGCACCACCACACCCAGCTAATTTTTGTATTTTTAGTAGAGACGGTTTCATCATGTTGGCTGGGGTGGTCTCAAACTCCAGACCTCAAGTGATCCGCCCTACTCGGCCTCCCAAAGTGCTGGGGTTACAGGCATGAGCCACTGTGCCTAGCCAAGAAAGGAAACAAATGTTTTGGGGGATTAGTTAAGTGATTTGCCCGATGTCCCACAACTTCCCAAACTAGGATTAGAACCCAGGCCTTTTGACACCAAGTCCAAGGCCCTCTCTACCCTGCCACCTTGCTTTTCCATCTTATATTTTATCTCTTTCATTGCTCAGCATATGATGGTGGGACGGAATAAGTTCTCAATATATACATAGACTTCTTTTTTTTTTTTTTACAATGCTAGTTTAATTAATTGCAAAGAAACTCTTGATGATTATAATTTTTAAGACCTCTTAAAATTAGCAAAGTTTAGTAAGAGCCCTGGCTCTTTTTGTTCTACTTATATGTATACTCAATTGACATACATATTCTAGTGTGAATAGTTCTTTGCTACTTTGGGGATTGTACTTCTTCTCTTGAGAATATGACCAAGTTTTCTACCTCTGCCATACTTTGATTGCCCAGCTCTTCTTCATCATTTCTTTGTCTAGAGCACCAAGCCCTCCCCTCAGAGGGCAGAGGTATATTTTAGCTATAACATCTTTTCATAGAAGTGTGTTTTATAGGGCTGTTATACTTCAGGAACATTATAAGTTGAGTGTGGGAGTATATTCTGATTTGATAATTGACTTGAAAATAAACCTTAGGAAGATAATGTGTTTTAAAAGTTAGACATTCCTTGTATTTCATTTTTTTGCAATATACTTCTCTAGGTACCTTACCTTATCTTTAGGTATGTTACCTCTTGATTGGTGTTGACAGCTTTCTCAAATAATTGCAAATGATTTTTTTTTTTTTTTTGAGAAAGAGTCTCACTCTGTTGACCAGTCTGGAGTGCAGTGTGCAATCTCAGCTCATTGCAACCTCCACCTCCCAGGTTCAAGTGATTTTCCTGCCTCAGCCTCCTGAGTAGCTGGGATTACAGGTGTGCACCACCATGTTCAGCTAATTTTTGTATTTTTAAAAAAATTATTATTATACTTTAAGTTCTAGGGTACATGTGCACAACGTGCAGGTTTGTTACATATGTATACATGTGCCATTATTGGTGTGCTGCACCATTAACTCGTCATTTACATTAGGTATATCTCCTAATGCTATCCTTCCCACCTACCCCCTCCCCACAATAGGCCCTAGTGTGTGATGTTCCCCTTCCTGTGTCCAAGTGATCTCATTGTTCAGTTCCCACCTATGAGAGAGAACATGCGGTGTTTGGTTTTCTGTTCTTGTGATAGTTTGCTCAGAATGATAGTTTCCAGCTGCATCCATGTCCCTACAAAGGACACGAACTCATCCTTTTTTATGGCTGCATATGTGCCACATTTTCTTAATCCAGTCCGTCACTGGTGGACATTTGGGTTGATTCCAAGTCTTTGCTATTGTGAATAGTGCTGCAATAAACATACATGTGCATGTGTCTTTACAGCAGCATGATTTATAATCCTTTGGGTATATACCCAGTAATGGATGGCTGGGTCAAATGGTATTTCTAGTTCTAGATCCTTGAGGAATCGCCACACTGATTTCCACAATGGTTGAACTAGTTTACAGTCCCACCAACAGTGTAAAAGTGTTCCTATTTCTCCACATCCTCTCCAGCACCTGTTTCCTGATTTTTTAATGATTGCCATTCTAACTGGTGTGAGATGGTATCTCATTGTGGTTTTGATTTGCATTTCTCTGATGGCGAGTGATGATGAGCATTTTTTCATGTGTCTGTTGGCTGTAGGAATGTCTTCTTTTGAGAAGTGTCTGTTCATATCCTTTGCCCACTTTTTGATGGGGTTATTTTTTTCTTGTAAATTTGTTTGAGTGCTTTGTAGGTTCTGGATATTAGCCCTTTGTCAGATGAGTAGATTGCAAAAATTTTCTCCCATTCTGTAGATTACCTGTTCACTCTGATGGTAGTTTCTTTTGCTGTGCAGAAGCTCTTTAGTTTAATTAGATCCCATCTGTCAATTTTGGCTTTTGTTGCCATTGCTTTTGGTGTTTTAGACATGAAGTCCTTGCCCATGCCTATGTCCTGAATGGTATTACCTAGGTTTTCTTCTAGGGTTTTTATGGTTTTCGGTGTAACATTTAAGTCTCTAATCCATCTTGAATTAATTTTCATATAAAGAGTAAGGAAAGGATCTAGTTTCAGCTTTCTATTTATGGCTAGCCAATTTTCCCAGCACCATTTATTAAATAGGGAATCCTTTCCCTATTTCTTTTTTTTTTTTTTTTCGTATTTTTAGTACAGACGGGGTTTCACCATGTTGGTCAGGCTGGGCTCAAACTTCTGACCTCGGGTGATTCATTCGCCTCGGCCTTCCAAAGTACTGGGATTACAGGCATGAACCGCTGTACCTAGCCTGCAAATGGTTTTTCCCTCCATTTTTTTTTTCTGTAATAAAATACACGTAACATCAAATTTACCATCGTAACCATTTTTAAGTGTACAGTTCAGTGATATTAAGCAGATTTATATGGTTGTGCATTCATCACCACCATCTATCTCCAGAACTCTTTTCATCTTGCAAAACTGAAAATCTACACCTGTTAAACAATAACTCCCCATTCCGTCCCACCCCCCAGCCCCTGGCAGCCACTGTACTTTCTATCTCTGTCGTGTTGATTAGCCTTATATCAGCAGAATCATACAGAATCCCTTTTTGAGACTGGCTTTTTTCTCTTAGCATAATGTTATTGTGGCTCATCCATGTTGTAGCATATGTCAGAATTTCCTCTCTTTTAAAGGCTGAATAATATTCCATTGTGTGAATATACCACATTTGGTTGCAAATGTTTTTGCATCTGTGATTTAAAAATTATATTCCAGGTTATTAGAAGGTGACTGTAGGTGTTCTTTAAAAGAAAGGCTAATATTGGTGTCTGAGAACCAGGCTTCTGGGAGCCAGTAGGGATCTGGCCAGAGCAGTGCAGCCCACAGCCCAGAGTTCCAGGTCTCTGTGTGACCCAAGCACTGGTGCTCATGTTCCTCTGAGAGCCCAAAAGAAGAGCCGGAGTCACTGAGAGATTCCTGGTCATTTGATGACGGCAGCCCTGTGCTCTCTTTCCTCAGTGTCAGAGGGAGGTCTTTTCTTCCTTCTAGAGGGGCTCAGGCATTTGAGTTTACCGTAATGGCCACCTGAGGCTACAGCTGGTTCTGAAACATCAGTGTGCCACAGAATCAATGGACTAGGAGCTTGTTTAAAGATGCATAGTCCAGGTCCCACCCCCAGATCACAATTTACTAATTTTGGCATGGGACCTAGGAGTTTGAATTTTAAATAAGCACTCCGGTAAATTCTACTAGTTTTTTGAACCACATTTCAAGAAGTGCTGATAAATGCCCGCAGCTAGGCATCTTTAGAATGCATCTTTTCCATTGAGAGGCAGTGTTGGGCAGTCAGCAAGGTATGGAACTGGGGACAGGCCATCTGATTTATTCTTTGAATTCCCCAGCAGTGCCACTTTCTCTATTTACTTTACCTTTCTAGGTAATCAGCTCAGTAGAGCTCCCCAGCACCTTAGACACACTTAAGTCAGAATTTTTGGGACAATGTATGTCCTTACCAACAGCTTCTCTAGTGCTTCAGTTGCACAGCCAGCTTGGGAACCACTGAACTTGATAGTCTTGTAGTCTTTTCTATCTGTCACTAACTACAATTTCTTAACCCTTGTCTTAATCTTAAGCCATTGTTAGGGGTGGGGAACAAGAAATAGCAAGCAGAAAACTTAACAGGGTTAGGGCTTGAAATCATTCTTCTGGAGCCCGTATAATGAAACGGGGTATCAAATTATTATGTAACTCAGAAGCAATCTACATTGAGTTATTTCTTTGCTTCTAACAGTTATATCTAGTTTCTCTTGAGTTAGTTGTTTTTTCTAGATTAGATGAGGGTTGCCAACACCTTACTGCTTTTTATAACCTTTCAGGATATTCCTTATTTTTTCTGGCCTTGTTGCCCAGCCTCTTCCTGGGTCAGCTTGCTGCTTCTGTTAAGTTTCTCTGGAGCTGTTTTTCTTTTGCAAAATAGCACATCTTTTTTTGGACAGTTCTTGTCCCTAAAGCACTCTACCAGTAGCATCTGCTTAACCCACCTGGCTTGTGATGACAACTTAACAGAAAGTAAGGAGCAAAACTTTGACAGGTCAGAAAACAGTGGCATTCTCTCTGAAGTGTGGTTGTGGCTTCCAGAATACTTTTGCTAGTCTTTGCTTATAAGAAGAATGCTTTTTTTGGGAAGGATCTCAAGCTCTTACTTCCTTGTTCAGTGAGAAAGGGAGGAAGGAGTTGGTTTTAGAATATTGATTTCTTAGAGCGTCAGCTGGCAGAGCTCAGCACTTTCTCTTCCATTCTTCCAAAGGCCCCGATAAACACCCCTAAAAGAGCATTTATTAATCAGTGTAGTGTTATTTTCCTTTTAAAAAAATTGTGGTAAGATGTACATGTAAAATTTACCATTTTAACAATTTAAAAGTTAAGTAGCATCAAGGGCATTCACATTGTGGTGCAATCATCTACCACCATCCATCACTAGAACCTATTGTTATCTTCACATACTTAAAAAAATGTCTGCCTCATTTCTTAAATTGTGAGCTCCTTGAAGACAGGAATTCTATTTGATTAATTTTCATATTTATTCTAATGTAATATCTGACCTGTTAATGGGAACTCATTCATGCTTGTGGTGTGAAAGAATGAGTGAATAGAGCCTCTTCTAGATGATTGTTGTTATTATCCTTTGTGATGTTCTTTGACTTCTAGTCCCATTCTGCTATAGGATCTTGCAACTTAGTAGAAATATCTTTGTATATTTTCATTTTGAGAAAATATATCGTTGCTCTATTTGATGAACCTGTGAGCTAATGGAAAACGGGACTTTTGGATTAATGCCTTGGACTTTCTTGTTTTGAAAATTAAAAAAAGATCTTAGGCAATAACTGAATATTCTAGTTTGTTATACAGTCTAAAATGCACTCATAATTTTGGTGCCGTATTATTCTTGTGTCTTTATTGAGCCATTTGATCTGCTAGTGGCAGTCCTTTGGCAGTGTGCATTTTAATTTCTAGGCCTCATATACAGATTTTCATGAGGAGTACTTTGTTTTGTTCTTTCTTTCCAGAAGCCACAGGACCCCTCCTTTCAAATGTGTCTTCTGTACACCTCTCTGAAGGTACATGTTTTTGGCATCAATTAGAAAACTTTGCGGTCAGACTTTAGGATGTTGTGTTCATCAGTGAAATGGAGGGTCTGAGTACATAGCATCATCAGCACATAGCATAGGGTCTCAGTGCTATAGAGGATTGTAGAGTTCACCTAGATCCATCTCCCCACTTTATGGAGGGAGAATCTGAGATAAGTGACGTGACCTGGTTAGGCTCATACAGTGTGTTGTGGGAGGGTCAAGACTAGAAACTATTTTACTGATACTTTCAGTTCTGTAAAATTAAATTATTTATTATGTGCAGCAATTGCTGTTTTATTTTTTTATTTTTTCTGAGACAGAGTCTTGCTCTGTCACTCAGGCTGGAGTGCAGTGGTGCCATCTCAGCTTTCTGTAACTTCTGCCTCCCAGGTTCAAGCGATTCTCCTGCCTTAGCCTCTTGACTAGCTGGGATTACAGGCATGTGCCACCGTGGGCCTGGCTCATTTTTGTACCTTTAGTAGAAACAGGGTTTCACCATGTTGGCCAGGCTGGTTTTGAACTCTTGACCTCAGGTGATCGGCCCACCCTGGCCTCCCAAAGTGCTGGGATTACAGGCGTGAGTCACTGTGCCTGGCCAGCAATTGCTGTTTTAATATGGCCTCCTTTTAAGGTTTAATTTAGATGTCAACAGGGCTTGCTGTATGCATTGGTGGAGAAGATACCCCACTTCTTTTATATGACTTGTGGGTGCCACAGGGATCACCTTGTTTGCACATTGGATTGTTCCCACCGTGTCCCAGATTCTGACCACAGCAGCCATGTGTTTAGATTAAAGATTTGAGTCCAACATGTAGGTTACTTGGTTGATCTATTTAATATCCATTAATAAACTATTAAGGATTAGGCTGCTGTCACCTCACAGCCTCTATAACCTTGGTCATATGAGGCATATAAAGATTAATTTTTTTTTGTTTTTTGTTTATTTTTGAGACAGTCTTGCTCTCTTGCCCAAGCTGGAGTACAGTGGCACGATCTTGGCTCACTGAAACCTCCGCCTCCCAGGTTCAAGCAATTCACCTGCCTCAGCCTCCCGAGCAACTGAAACTACAGGCACCCACCACCATGCCTGGCTAACTTTTTGTATTTTTAGTGGAGACAAGGTTTTGCCACGTTGGCCAGGCTGGTCTTGAACTTCTGACCTCAAGTGATCCACCCGCCTCTGCCTTCCAAAGGGCCGGGATTACAGGCATGAGCCACCATGCCCAGCCAAGAAGATTAATTTTTAAAATAACTTTACCTTTAGGTAGATTCACAGAAAGTTGCAACGATAGCACAGAGAGGCCCTATATAATCTTTACGCAGTGCACCCAGTGGTTATATCTTATGTTATTATAGTACAATATAAAAAGCAAGAATTTGATGTTAGTATGGTATGTGTGTATAGTTCTATATGATGCCTCGTTTTCAGTGGCATAGAAGGAGTTTTGGAAAATGATAACTCACTGGGCTCTGACCAGTGGTGGCAGCCCTGGGTGAGGGGGAAGATGGCACTGAAATGAGTACCAAGTCCCTGGGTGGAGTGAGGAAAGGGAGAAAGAGCAAGAAATGGAGTTATTTTCCCTCAAGGGTAACTTTCGTATTCAATACGAAGCTGTAGCTATGCTGCTGCTTTTCCCCTTGCTTGAGATAGGTGCCCAACAAAGGTGGTCATGTTACATGGCTTTAAAAACCATAATTTCTTCAACTTTGAGTAGGAACAGAGAGGGTTAAATGGGTGGTTTTTGTTTATTGTTTGTTTTTAAAGGGATATGTTTCTAGTTAGTACTTTTTTAACATTAAGGAAACAAGTTTGTCCCCTGTACTACATAATGTACTTGTACTGCAGATGGTAACACTGTTTTAGGAGTATGAATGTGCTTGTGACACTGGATACCTGGCCACTCTCCTGCTAACTGGAGGCTTGTGTGGTTTATGTCTTGGTCATTGGTTAGATCCATTATTCCCAAGTCCTATCACTATGAGTGACTGTCAGGTATAGACCAGCTTCAGTTCTTCAGGTGTTTAGTTCCGGCCTTGATAAGAACCAGAATAATATTTGTAATCCTTTCTAATGAGAGACAGGATTCAGGAAAAAAACTGTCTCCTGGGGAGGTTCTTATTCCTCCCTCCTCACACTCAGCAGATTATCTTCCTTTCCACTTCACAGAGAACAGAGTCATCAGATGGGAATTTCTTTCACTTTTTCTGCCAGATTTGCATGTCTTGCCTGTGCTCGTCTCATGCTTATTCTCTTCTTTTTACAGGAAAGGTCCTATTCTTCATATCTAAGACCAACATCCTGATTTCTGCCTTGGCTTCTTTTTTCCTCTACTTTCTCAGAAAACTTACAGTGTTGACAATCTGTTTCTTCTCAGTCTTCAAACTGGATCTCTTTCTGTCTTTGATCTTTTTACAAAATCTAATATGTTTAATTCCTTCTCATTGAAAAAATTGAAAATATAGAGAAATACTATAACCCTACTTCCTTTTCAGTGACTTCACATTCCCATTCTAGCCAGTCTTCTAAAAAAAATGTTGTCTAATCTCTCTGCCTCCATTTCCCCAACTCACTCCAGTTTGGCTCTGAGATTTCTTTCTACTTGCTTGGTTTCTTCTTCTTGGTCACTTTTGTCATTTACTCTCTATTACATATTGACATCTTTCATTTCTCACTCTAGGGACGTTCATCCACAGACGTGGTTTCAGTTTCCGTCTATACACCAGTGAGTCTCAAATTGGCCTCTCTGAGAGAACCTACACCTCTGAGTGACAGACCTTTAAAACTATCTACCTATTCAACATCTGTACTTGGATGTTTCAGAGCACCCCAAACTCTTCATGTCCAGTATCATTCTTCACGATCTTTCCCCACCACACCTGGCTCTTCTGTAGCATTTCCTATCTTATTTAATTGCTCTATCCATTCAGTTGTGCAGGCTGGTAACCTTAGAGTTCTTGACACCTCATGCTGCCTGACCACCCACATTCAGGCCTTCACCAATTCCCACAGCTTTTGTCCTTAAATATATTTCTTTCCTTCCATTTTTTTTAAAACCCTGAGACAGAGTCTTGCTCTGTCACCTAGGCAATCTCAGCTCACGGCAACCTCCACCTTCCAAGTTCAAGCGATCTTCCTGCCTCTGTCTGCTGAGTAGCTGGGAGTGCAGGCGTGTGCCACCATGCCTGGCTAATTTTTATATTTTTTGTAGAGGTGGGGTTTCACTATGTTGTCCAGGCTGATCTCTAACTCCTTAACTCAAGCAATCTGCCTGCCTCAACCTTAAATGTATTTCAAATCCACCTACTTCTCTATTTCCACCTCTCCCTCCTGTGTCCAAGCCACTATTATATTGTTCCTAGATATTACAGTGGCTCTTAATCTCTCTGCATTTAGTTTTTTCCCCTTTGCAACCAGTTCTCTACACAGCAGTAAAAATAATCTAAACATTAGTTGGATCGTGTTATTCCCCAGCTTAAAACTCTTCAAGGACTTTCCACTGGCCTCAGAACAAAATTCAGATGTTTTACCATGGCCTACACAGGGTCTTACTTGATCTGACTCTGTTTTTCCCGTCTCATCTCCAGATTTCATAACTCTCTGTAAATGTTAATTCACAGCTTTTATCATAATTTGTAATATATATTCACGTATGTGGTTATTTGATAAATATCCTTCTTTCCACTAGATCAGAAGGTCTATGTGGAGTTGTAGTCCCATTACACCTGACACTCAGGTGCAATGAATATTTCTTGAAGGAAAGGTTGAATGAATGCATTTGTTGTGTTTGGGCCTTGGCCCTGGTAATTCTGATTCAGTAGCTCTGGGGTAGGAACTGGACCTCTCTATTAATTAAACCCACCACAGCTGATTCTGATGCTGAGTTTGTGTTGAACCCTCAAGAGAAATATGTTGCAACTACAGTTTAGACCACAGATGTTTAGACTATAAACAGGAAAGGGAAGGAAAGGATGATGTAAATGTTAACCAACATTTTCTCTCATTTTGCAAACGCTATTGACTCTGTCATTCCTCTAAGTAGGTCAGTGTACATCAACTGACACTTTTACAGGATGATGTTTCCATTGTGATTTCTTGTTTATTTTTAAGCTCTCCCAATTTTATGGTAAAAATAAAAGAGAGGAAAAATAGGATATTACGTGATTGCTGTTATGTAGGTAATAGGTTTAGGCATAGTCAGATTAGCAGGGATCTGAAGAAAGCTAAAAATATGAAGCTTTTCTGTTGTATGCGAGGGTGGGAAGAAACACCAGTCACTACACCATCTAAAGGTGATAAGACACAGACCTGGCTTTCAAGGAGCTTACAATCAAAGAAGCTTCGTGTAACAAATGCAAAGAGCATTAGATTCGGAGTCCTAAGACCTGGGTACTGTGCTCTAGTCAAGGGTGCATGGCATTTCAGCTGCGGTTCTCCATTTCCTCAGTGGTAAAATAAGCGGTTTGGATCAAGGGATTTTTAAGGATCTTCACAGCTTTACAAGTCCAAGATAGGGCTGGAGGGGACTGTAAGACTTTGATGGGAAGTGGTGGGCTCTGAGCTGGCTGACAGGGCTCTGGGGCCGGGAGCAGACACTGGCTGGAGTGGAGGGCTTGTAGAGAGTAGTAGTTGAAGAGAAAGGTGGGGGAGTTTGTGGGCCGAGCTGTGGAGGTTATTGGCTAACAGGCTGAAGTTTTATATTTCGTTTTGTAGACAGCAGAGAGCTCTAAAAACTTCCATGTTTTACTTTGAATTTCAATCAATGATGCAAATTTCAATATAGAACTTCTGAGGACAAAGGAAACAAAATGTGTGTAAATGAGTCTCTCAAATTATAAAAGCTATAGGATCATACCGTTGTAATTTTCCTCTGATTATAAAAGTAATGCATGAATAAGGTAAAAACATCCAAACTTGATAATGTAGAAAGTATGACACCCTTATCATAAACTTCCAAACAAATAAAAATCACCAGTGTGTGTTGTCTTCTTATTGCTTGAGTAGAAAGTTTCTACATAATAGTATGACATGATTAAAGTTGTGTTTTAGGAAGATCATGTTGGTGGCAGCATGTGGGGTGATTAGAGGGAGAGAAACTAAAGTCCAGGAGACTACCAGGGAGTTAGTATTATTGTTTAACAAATATACGAATACCTTCAATGTTGACTTGTAATCGAATACCTTCAGTGTTAGTAAGTTCAAAGGTAATAGGGGACTGCGGTAAGAGAGCAGAAAAAATTAAAGAGGAATGGATGAATTCAAGAGACACTTAAAGGCAGTATCATTAGGGTTAGTGACTGGATTTCCATTGGGCAGAGGAGAAAGAGGAGCAAAAGGTGCCTGAGAATTTCAAGCTGGGTCTTTGGGAGAATCACCCGTGATCAGTTCTAGGGAAGTCAGGGATGGAAGCTCAGTTTGGGTGAATGGTATGAGCTAGATGTATTTGGACTGAGCCATCAGAAATCACATTTAGGAGCAAAACAGAAAAGCCATCCAAAGCAACAGAAAAAGAACAGCCAGTTTTGGGAAGAGAAAAACCAGCAAGTTCAAGCACAGAGCAGAGGGGAAGAGATTCAGAGAGAGTGGCTTTCCAGGTGCTGCAAAGGCCTCAAAGAGAGTGAGGCCTGAGAAAGGTGACAGGCGGTTAGACGAAAGCAATGTGGCATACCGAGCATCTTCTGGTACCAGTGAAATGGGAGAGGCAGAATCCAGATTTCAAGGGCAATAAAGTGCATAAATAGCTATACATAATATAGCTATGTAATGTAGGCTATTGTATACAAGAGTCTACAACTTCTGTTCCTAAGAAGGAGTGAATTAATATGATTATCTGATGGAGGTAGCAGCAATATAATTTCATTTATGTTGTGGTATTCCTATTCTTACTTAACGTATTCCTGCTCAGTTATTTGTGTGTAACTGTGAGGTTGAACATTTATTACTTGACAGGTGAAGTAAGAAAACACATTATTCTTGTACCATTTTGTCCTGTTCTTTGGGATGAATTCTTCTCTACTCCTTGGACAAAATGCAGGGAAAAATCCCATCATTTTTATGGTTACTCTTTGGTAACAAAAGGTCCTGTCACGTTTGGTTACTTTCATACACACAAACGGTCTACATTCAGTGATTAATATGTCCAGTCTAATAAAATAAAATGCTCCCTTCTCCAGCTTGGGTCTTCTTTGGTCTGGATGCCTGCCTCCGACTCACTAGGCTGCCTTTGACTCCTCCAGATTGAATTGGGTGGAGGAAAAAGAAGTAAGGGTAACAAAATTCTCATCTGATATATAAGGATGGGTCATGTGAACTTGCTAATATTTGTCCTACAAGAATGGCAATTTGATAGCTCAAAGTAATACTGTTGTCATCTGCATCAGACCTCTCTGGGAGGTCAATGGAAAAACTAACATTTTTTCTTTTTAAAACTCCTTTCTGTATTCCTAGGAGGACCCTTAAGATTGCTGGGAGGTCTTTCATCCAAAGTACCCTGGATGCTTTTGAATCTGTCTCCTCCAAATGGCAGCTCATAACTCCATCTTTAGCTCCTGGGCATCTAGATCACACACCTCCAGCTTCCCTCTTCTGAGGGCTTGCCTTATTCCTACTAAGGCTGTTTTGATCAGGAGAGAAAGCAGTCCCATGCTGACTTGCTCTTTTGGCATGTCTAGTTGAGGGAAAATGCTCATGCTTTCTCTGATCCTCGACACTCAGGAGATGCAGACTACTTCTAGCATAGCACACTCTTAGCTCCACTGTCAGCACCAATATTATACCCTTTAGAGTTTTCAGGTGTGTCAAGAGCCTACTCACTGACAGCTTGAGGATGCTCCCAGGGACACATACCCGGCTGTCTGCATTGTCTATGGAAGACCCTTTCCCTAGGGCTTGAAATGAGGGCCAAGCAACTCTACCTGATGCCCCAGGGTGGAGTGTGTGCCACTCCTAGTTCATTGAAAGCTCTCTCCTGAAATTCCCTTCTAGTTTTATTTTTATCATGACCTTTCCACCTTGGTAATGGGTTAAAAGTTACAAAACCAGTTTTTGGAAACCTCCTTTGCAAGTGCCACGTGGTAGTCCTTCACCTGTGGAAGGTGGACATAGTTGACATCTATTGTCTTGGGGGACAAATGCAAAACTGAGTCTGACATAGTTCCCTTTTAATCTCCCGTTATGTGCAGATTTCACAAAGTCAGTGCCTTTCTTAATCTTTAAGTAAAAGGTACATCCAGACACTGGAGAGTAGTGCTAAAACAAACTATTAGGGAACTGAAATGACCATAAAAGAATATAATGAACAAGCAGAAATAATCCAACCAGCACCTTAGTTTTGATTCTGGTTGACCTGCATTTTAAAATGTATTTTTTAATGGTCAAGGAATATGCTATATTTCTTCAAATTTGTTAAAAATAGAAACTCAAGAGTTGGATGGCATCATGGTTAGGGAAAAAAAATTCTGTAACTGAAATAGATGGTTTTAGTAATTCACGTGTCTCAATTTGTATTCTAGTCATAGCATACTTCTTAAAAGGGTGGTAAAAATAATGTGTTTTCTCTTTCCAACTTCATTTGTCTAATATCTGTAACATACACCCTCACAATGAATTACTAACTCAGGGACAAGAGGTAGAGAAATTACAGAGGTTGCTAAGAATACCTGCTGACTCTTATTTTCTACTTCTGCTTTAGAAGTTGTTTAGAAAATCTAATCAAGACAGGCTTACATCCAGTAGAAACAGAGAGTGAATACATGTGCTTCGGAGCAGGTTTTTAGGAGAGAGCTTTCCTCATGGAACTGTGACCATATTGGGGAAAGAAGAGCTCAGAAGACATGAGTTATGCTTCTCTTGCCTGGGGAGGTGTTTGCTTAAAAGACATGTTGCCCAAGTATTTAAGCCTTCAGGTTAGCCTTTTTCCAATTGTTGGCAGAGTATTTGATGAACTACAGTTGACACAAATACTCATTTTGAAGCAGATAAAATTATTTCAAAACTGAAGGAAAATTGTTTAGTAAGAGAAACTTGTACTTCTTACAAAAGGACTGGATTTTTTGCTCCATGTTTTTAGTAAAGTTTAGTAAAATTTTGTTTAGTTCAGCTAGAATCAACAGAAGAGTTTGGGAATACATTTTATTCTTTTTTTTTAAACTAGAGGTTAGCAAACCCTGGCAGAAAAACCAAATGTAGCCCGATACCTGTTTTTTGTAAATAAAGATTTATTGGAACATAGTTGTGCTTGTTTGTTTACAAATTGTCTCTGGCTACATTTGCATTGCAACTGCGTTGTTAAGTAGTTGGGACAGAGACCATATGGCCTGCAAAGCCTAAAATATTTACTATCCTGCTGTTTACAGGAAAAGTTTGCAGATCCCTGTTCTAGATTAATGAAAGTACTCAGTATCGGTGTTTTTGTGGTTATATATGGCATAAATGGCTGTTAATTCTCTGAATTATTATTAATTTTAAATATTTCAGTATCTTTTGTACTTGATTATATATTTCATTAAAACAACTGAATCTATTGTGAAAATTGGTATGGCCTGTTTGCCTAAAGGACAATACACTGGACATTACAAAACTCATTTCTGCTTTTCAAATCCCTTGGACAGTAAAATAATTTATTTGTTGATTTGCATTTTACCACTTATAACCACCTTGGGAAGACATTGTGTAGTAGAAAGCATGCTGTCAGCATTCACTTACAAAATGTTTTCTAGATTTATTGGAACAATTTAAAATGTCAGTGAAAAGAAAAACTTTTCTTCCTTTGTGTTCTTCGGTTTTCTATGATGGCTGGATGCTTCCACTCCTTGGGGCATTCATGTTCCTTTCACGTAAAGGGCAGAGAGTTAAGGTTACTCTGTGGATCATTCGCCTCTTCAGGGTTGTTTGATCCTTCTCAAGAGAAGATTATTTTAACGTGTTGCAGGAGATGCTGCCCGATAACTGAGGCTGATTTATTGAGTACTGTAAGAACCAGACTGGGGACAAGAATTGACTCATTTATTAATTTATACTTATGTTTATTTAACAAACTTTGAAGGTATGCTTTACCAGGTTCTGTGCTCTCAAGGATTTCATAGTCTCTTACAGGAGATGGACAGGAAGCAAGGGATTATCGTATATTGTGTTAGGCAAGATGATTGAGTTATAGACAGGAAATTATAGGAGAGAAGGGGCATCTAACCCACCATGGGGAGAGGGCAATCAAGAAAAGCTATTTGAAAGAGGCTAAATCCAGATCAATAAATCCAGGACATTCTGTCAGAAATTCAGGTGGAGATATCTAGCAGGTGGATTTGAGTCTCAATCTGGGATAGAGATAAGGATTTAGGTGTCTTTATGCTAGAAATGGCAGTTAAAACCCTGAGAGCTGATGAGAGCCTGAAGAGTGGGAAGAGGGCTCAGCATGGGAAAGGCCAACATTTAAGGATCAGAAACAGGTGCATAAAGGAAACAAGGAAGGGGTCAGAGAGATATTTAGGAGTACCAAGAGAACAAAAGACAAGAGTGTTTAGAGACTGAGTGAGGGGATGGAGACGGTCAATGGAAAGATGGAAAATCCAGGACTGATCAGGAACTGGCAGTGTAGGAGGAGGAGGGGAGATGGAATTCATTTCAAATATAATCTAATGTAAACTACTTGTGTGTTAAACAAATGATGACCTAAAACTTAGTTTCAGGCTATTGTTTTAAGTAGGCTCAAATAAGTAAGTTGATTTCCTATATTTGTAAAAGCCAATAATTTTTATTTAATCAAACACACATTTATTGAGCACTTATTTTGTACTAGGTTGGCACCCCAAGGGGTAAACTATGAGGGATACAAAAATGATCAAAAAATGAAGTAGCAATATTTAAGCTAAGCCCTGGAAAATGGGGAGGGATGGAAGTACATGTAAGTCAAGAATAGGCAAGAGTTAGAGCAAAAACACAGTGCATGAAACCCCAGGACCCTGTCAGTCTTGAATTATCGTTCTTGACTATGTCTGTCTCCACCACTAGACCCTCTAATGCTGAGGACTGTGATTTATAGAGCCTCAGATGGTGTTTTGCATGTCGTATTTACTCAGTTAATGTTTGCTATATGAATGAAACTTGAGAAACAGAAACATCATAATTGTTACTTATTCCATAGTCTTGCCTGTGCTGGCCTCAGTAATAAAGCAAAAACTAACTTAAAGACTAGCATTCCTATGTTCATCAGTAAAACAGATAATAGGTAAATTACCTTCTTGATTTGACTTTTGAGAATGACATGTTAGAACTTATAAATGAATCAAATACATGTAATTTATAATGTTACTATATGATATGAAAACAATTTGAGATGGAAGCCACAAATATGAAATTCCTTAAGACTTTGATCAAAACAACACAATTTCTTGAGATTTCCTTTTTTTTTTTTTTATTTTTATTTTTCAACAACAGCTAACCAAAGATGGGATCTTCTTTACATGACAATGTTGAAGTCAATTTATACACAATTTATTTGTTAGCATGTTAGTGATTATATTTGTTTTATATTTTGAAGTGAGCTATGGCCTTCTTTTAGGACTAAAAAATAACTTCTTGGTGTACAGATGCTTTAGATTAACCAAGGGTACTTGTTAACAAAAGCTATTATTTTATAGCTACATCTCAATGTTTGAATTGATAAATTTAGGAATTAAATTTACAATACAAATTTCATTAGTGGAATTACATAGCCAGTTTGGAGAGGTTCTATTTATTGTGCTACCTTGATTTAGAATGAACAATTTAGAAATATGAAGAGTTGACTGGGCATGGTGGCTCACGCCTGTAATCCTAGCACTTTAGGAGGCCGAGGTGGGCAGATTGCTTGAGCTCAGGAGTTTGAGACCAGCCTGGGCAACATGGCAAAATCCCATCTCTACTAAAGAAAAAAAAAAAACAAAAAACATTAGCAGGACTTGGTGACTCACCGCTGTAGTCCCAGCTAGTTGGTGGACTGAGGCAGGAGAATCACTTGAGTCCAGGAGGTTGAGGCTGCAGTGAGCCATGTTTGTGCCACTGCACTCCAGTCTGGGTGACAAAGTGAGACTCAAAAAACAAACACAAGAAGAAATATGAAGAGTTAGATAAATGATACGGTAATAGCCCACATGCTTTCTTGTTGATTGTGGAAAAGGAAATAATTAGCAGTATCTATTATAACAGCATAGGATATATTGATTTAAGGATTATAGTAGAAAATAATTCAAGGAATTGGAAAGGTAAAGCATGTTGTTCCATGAAGATTTTCCATCCTTAATTATTTATAAGTATTTGAGTTATGTGTAACTTCACTTTCTCCATTAATTTTTGATAGTGATATCCAAAACAAATCTGAAGTTATTTGTTAGTTTGACCTGTGTTATCCTTGCTTCATAAATTCCTGAATTATCTAGTTTAATCTAGTTCTTATTTCACAAATGATGGAAGTCAGATTAAGCAGTTTGTTTAAATGACCTGCAATGAATTATAAAGATAGGTCACCTTTTTATGCTAACGGGCTGGCAAGAAAAATTCCTGAAATTTTACGGGCTTCATGCTGCAGTTGTCTACAAATACACTTCCATAAATGAAAATAAACAGGTTTGTTCATTGTATCATTATAAATGTAATTTAAAAATTAATTTTCTAAATTGTTTTATGCAAGCAAGCAAAATAAATAAAAACTCTTATATTTTCTTGTCTTTTTTTTTCCCCCTCCCCAATAGGACCAGACACATTATCAATCATTTCAGGTTTCAGAATATGGTAAGAGTTCCTCAACCTACTTTGGAAGAAAAAAGCATTTGTTACTTTCAGCAGAGATTAGAGAAATTTTTAAGAGATGTGTTATTTGAAGTAAAAATATCAATGGAGTTAAATTCTGGTGTTTTTTATAGGCCTAAACATTTTTTTTTCCTTTGTAAAATTTCTAAAATCTCATTATACAGAAAAAAGTAGAAAAAAATCACTTGTAGTTGTATTATGCTAGTCTTTTTCTTATCCACAACGTGATTTTTCTATTTTTCTACTTTGTTGTGATCATAAAATATTTAAAATGTTGCACTTAAAAATACTTAACAAATTCTCTTCCATATTTTTCATTTGATTGGCATTGGTAAAGATGGTCTGTTTTTCAGGTAAATCCTTTTCTTGCAGGTGCCATACTTACAATATCAGTTAGAAACCCATAGATAAAAACAGTGGAACCCATCTATCTTGTTGGTGAATGGAGAGGAATGAGAGACGAGAATGAAAGCATAGGATCTTAGTTATAATTTGAATAGTTATTTTGAGGTTACACATGGAGTTCTTCATTTGATTTGAGCTTCTTTTCGAGATTAGGTTTTATTTAGGCAGTAGAAATTATAATATACTGGTAGTAATATCTCAGGCTCTGTGGGCCATATGTGTCTGTCATTACCACTCAACTTTGCCTTGGTAGCATGAGAGCAGCCAAAGATAATGTGTACATGATGGGTGCTGTGATGCAATAAACTTCATTTTATGGGCATGAAAATTTGAATTTCATATAATTTTCATATGTCATTATTCTTCTTTTGATTTTTTCCAACCAGTTAAAAATTGTAAAAAATGTTCTTGGTTCATGCTGGTCATAGTTTGCTGACGTCTGATCTGTAACTGTGCTCTCCAGTAGTGGGGCCACTTGCCATGTGTGGCTGTTGAGCACTTCAAATGTGGCTAGTCCAAATGAAGACACCAGATGTCAAAGACTTAGTACAAGAAAAATGAAAGCAAGAAATACAGTTCATTAATAACCATTTTTAAATTTTGATTATTTGTTGAAATGATAATCTTTTAGATATATGGGGTTAAGTAAAATATAAAAATTAATTTCACCTGCTTATTTTTACTTTTAAAATTTGGCTACTAGAAATGAAAAATTACACATGTGGCTCCCATTTTATGTCTTTTAGATAGCCCTGATCTAGAAGAATAAATCATAGGGGACCAACATTTTTATAGGCTATCTTTATATCCTATTGTGGTGGTATACTGGGTGGTTGTATGTTGTTGCATGAGGTATAGTGGGGGTGGGGAATTGATTGCAAACCTGTGATGTTTGAGGAAGAGGCATTTGGAATTCCTTGGTGGTGGGGGTTGGGGGGTCATAGTTGACTCATGTGACTTTTTTGGTCTCCCTGTCCTGGACTGGTCTAGAGTCTAGGAGTGTCTTGGTACATTCAGGGCCGTTAGCCTTGATTAGAGCTGAAGGTCTGCCCTATATTGTTGACCCTTTGGTTTTTTTGATACTTCTCTTGTGTTAATTGAATGGTAAGGTGACTTGTTTTGAGAGTGACCTGTTTCTTTGGTCAGAGAACTATAGAAAAAAAGTTTTATAGACTGGAAAGAAACACACATTTTTTTACTCTGGTGGAGTGCTTTGTATCAATTGTAGTATTAGTACTTATAAAATAGTTTATACCTTTATTATTATTATTATTTTTTGAGATGAAGTCTCACTGTGTCACTCAGGCTGGAGTGCAGTGGCATGATCTCAGCTCACTGCAACCACTGCCTCCTGGGTTCAAGCAATTCTCCTGCCTCAGCCTCCTGAGTAGCTGGGATTACCGGTGTGCACCACCATGCCCAGCAATTTTTGTATTTTTAGTAGAGACAGGATTTCACCTTGTTGGCCAGGCTGGTCTCAAACTCCTGACCTCAGGTGATCCACCTGCCTCAGCCTCCCAGAGTGCTAGGATTATAGGCATGAGCCACTGCTCCCAGCCTCATACCTTAATTATATAAAGCTGACCAAACTAGGGATTTCTAGTTTTGGGTGAAACAAAGGGCTTTTCATCTGTCTTAACAAGTATTTGGATTCTAATGAATTTAAGTTCAAATAGTACAAATTATCAGCTCCTTCAGAACAATTTTATTTTTCATTTTGTTCAGTGGAAGATGATAGTGAAGTAGATTCTTTAAAAGATTTACCCTTGCTTTTCTTTTCCAGTATTGCCAAAATTTGAAGTGACTTTGCAGACACCATTATACTGTTCTATGAATTCTAAGCATTTAAACGGTACCATCGTGGCAAAGTAAGTGTCATTTTTCTTTTGATATGACTCGAAACCATTATAAGACTGTTTGACCAAAAGCTGATTATATACTTCAGAATATTAGGGTAATTTTTGCTTATTAAAATACCTTAGTGGACAGTAAACGACTATTTCTAATAAATAATTAAGCCTGGGACAGATCTCCACATTTCTCTGCATCCATCGCTCTGCTTGCAAGCTGACCCAGTCCTAAAATATTTCCCATAGACTAGTGTCTTTCTTAGACTTATTAAGGGATTTATATTATAGATAGCACTTTTTTTTTGAGATGACATGGAATTGAGGTAACTTATCTTTACTTAAATTCTGTTTTTTTCCCCTGATAATGGAGATAGAGCTCTTGGGGGAGAGAATAGGTTGCCTTATTACAATTAACAGATGAGTAAATAATCCACATTTATCCATTACGTCACATTGTATGAAGACAGAGACTTCCAACCCACCTAACACAACAGATCTATGGTGACTGTCATGATTTTGACTCACTGTGTTGAACAACGCATGGCATTTTGTTTTGCTGAGGCAAAAAGTGTCGTCAGAGTTCCAGACTAATGGTTCTCTGAAGTGCAGGCTGGGATTGCCCTCAAGTAATTCAAGGACTCTTCTCTCGTAGCTTGAGAGTGAAGTTCAGATTCTTTAGTTTATTTTGCAGGGCTCTTTTCTGGATTCATGTCTTTTGAAACATTCCACCTTTCTCTACTCCAGCCCATTCTCTACTGTCCCAAACTCTATTCTCACATTTTACTTTAGCTTCTAAAAATGTAAAATGCTTTTTTCTAATAGGTCATTACATAGGTAATTTCAAGGCTTACTACTTGTCCCCAACCCTCCTTATAGCCCTCATAACACTAGTCACACAGTGCTGCTGTTTGCTCGTCCACCTTTCTGAAGGTGGCTCTATGTCTTATGTACTATAGCACCTTGGTGCCTACTACAGTGCCAGCTGTGGAGTAGGTATCCAATATTTACCTACTGAAAGAACAAATAGGCCAGGCACAGTGGCTCACACCTGTAATGCCAGCACTTTGGGAGGCTGAGGAGGGTGGATCACTTGAGATCAGGAGTTTGAGGCGAGCCTGGCCAACATGGCAAAACTCCATCTCTACTAAAAATACAAAAATTAGCTGGGTGTGGTGGCACACTCCCAGCTACTCGGGAGGGTGAAGCATGAGAATTGCTTGAACCTGGGAGGCAGAGGTTGCAGTGAGCCAAGATTGTACCATTGCACTTCAGCCTGGGTGATAGAGGGAGACTGTCTCAAAAAAAAAAAAAAAAAAAAAAGGAAAGAACAAATAGATAAGGAACAGGACCCTTAAGATTTCAGCTCTAAGCTGTATGTAGCACAGCAAAGGTCTTCATACCAAATCAAAAACCAGGTATTTGGAGTTCTGTGGATGTAGGAAAAAAGAAATTCAGTTTCTCCTATATTCGCATTCAACAATCAACACAGAAGACTTCTGTGACTTCTGGTCAGGAAGAAGTGGGTGAAGATTTCTTCCCACCAAAACCCAATCAATCAGTTCTGCAGGGGACACTAGGGGGTCTCCTCTAGCTCAATTCAAGCCTGACACTATCTATGGGGAGACAGCATCAGATCATAGATGACAACTTGCTCCAAGACTGCCCCCCCTCCAGATGCCACTCACAAGTAATAGATTGTCACCTGTACTTCTGACTGATTGGCTGTAAATCGGAGTTGCCACCTTCTCTTTGGGTTTGACTAATTTGCTGGAGCTGCTCACAGGACTCAGGAAGATACTTTGCTGGCTTATTGCAAAGGATGTTACAATAGATAGAGATGAAGAGCTGGAAGAGATGCGTTGGGCGAGGCATGTGGGAAACAACACGGAGCTTCCATGCCCTTTCTGAGCACGCTGCCCTCCAGGAACCTCCATGTTTTCAGGTCTCTGGAAGTTCTCCAAAGCCTGTCCTTTTGGGTTTTTATGTTTTCTTTTTCTTTTTTCATTTACCACTGATCAGAAGGGAAGGTATTATTTTATAATCTTTTTGTCCTTTTTTGTGCTATGGCTGCTTTCAGAGAAAAAAATTCCTTGTTTTATTAATGATACTATCCTAGAATATTTTGATTTATTTTATTTTATTTTTTTAAGTGATGAAGCCTCACTCTCTCACAGGCTGGAGTGCAGTGGTGCAGTCATAGCTCACTGCATCCCTGAACACCTGGGCTCAAGCGCTCTTCCCACCTCAGCCTCCCAAGTAGCTAGGACTACAGGTGCGAGCCACCATGCCTGGCTAATTTTTTTTTTTCCTTTATAGAGATGGGGTCTTGCCATTTTCTCCAGGCTGGTCTTGAACTCCTGGCTTCACACGATACTATTGCCTTGGTCTCCTAAAGTGCTGGGACTACCGGCATGTTCCACCACTCCTGGCCTGATTTGCTTTTTAAAAATTAGTCAAGCTTTTATTTTCTGAGTGATTAACTTATCCCAAATGCTTCCAGGTTCTATTTGGGACAATAATTGTATCTTTGTTTCACAATTATTATAGCCAGCTTGGTGTTTGGAAAACTAAATCTGTTTCACATTAAAGTCAAAATTAAAATTTTTGTGTCTGAGAATACTTTAAATTATATTTGGATTTTAAAGATCCTTTTACTATCATGTGATATAACTCTGTTAAAATACAATATCCTGGCATTCTAGTTTTGCTTTTATTTAATCTTTAGCACAATACAAGTAGAGTCAGGTTTTGAAGACTCTTGAATGAGTGAATTTGATGCTAAGGTTGCTAACCAGGGTTTCCACTGACTTTACTGTTTTTGTTTGGAAGTGTGGGGCATTGGAACGTGGATTTTTTTTTTCTTCTTAGTTTGGAATATGCTATATTTTAAGATCTGCTTTTGAGTTGAGTTGATCCAGATGAGGGGCTGTTTCTGTGTTCAGTTAATGGATTCAGGAAGCAGCCATTTACTGCTATGATTTATAGACTGCAAAGCAAAATTGACTTCCGTGTCTGGCTCAGCATATCACAATAGAGATAGAAGCAACCCAGGAAATGTACTTAAAAAAGGCTTTCTGGCAGTAAAATGTATTACCTCTTCTTCACATGAAAAGACTTTCCAATAATGAGAGAGGATAAAATTAATACGTAGAAAGAAAAGTAGCAGAGAATGATATTTGACTCACGAAGCTAAGTTTGGACTGGGCTAGGTGGCTCGTTCCTATAATCCCAGCACTTTGGGAGGCCAAAGTGGGTGGATCACTTGAGATTAGGAGTTCGAGAACAGCCTGGCAAATACGGTCAAACTCCATTTCTACTGAAAATACAAAAATTAGCTGGGTGTAGTGGCAGATGCCTATAATCCCAAGTGCTTGGGAGGCTGAGGCAGGAGAATCGATTGAATCCGGGAGGCAGAGGTTGCAGTGAGCTGAGATCATGCCATTGCACTCCAGCCTGGGTGACAGAGTGAGATTCTGTCTCAAAAAATAAAATAAAATAAAATTCGCTGGACGTGGTGGTGTGCGCTTGTCATCCCAGCTACTCAGGGGGCTGAGGCAGGAGAATCTCTTCAATCCTGGAGGTGGAGGTTGCAGTAAGCCGAGATCATGCCACTGCACCCCAGCCTGGGTGACAGGGTGAGAGTGTGTCTCAAACAAACAAACAAACAAAATAAAACAAAAACAAAAACCAGAAACTAAGTTTGGTACTATGGATTTTAAAAATTATTCTTATTTTAAATTTTTCTGCAAAAAATCAATTTTTGACAGCCATGAGCACATTTGGTGCTCCAGAATCTATGGTCTAATAAACCTTCCTGGCTAATATCGGAACATACAGTAATAGACCATGGTGATTGCACTATCAGCTGACATTTAAAAATCTTTTAAAGCTGCGAAGTTTCGTGGGCATGCAGTTAATGGGCCACTCCAGATTTCTAGGAGTGAAAGATTTATGTAATCTTTAAAAAATCTTTGGGCAGGAAACTGTCACTCCCAATTATGATCAGGTTTTTTCTGGAGTCTTTCAGATGGTCAGAGGTTGGGCAGAGTGTGTTTTAAGAACTGTTTTAAGGTACTATAGTTAAAAGTCTTGCCATTTTGGAAGCTTAATTTCAAGGATTACCTTTTATTATTTGTTTAGTTTTTGAGATGGAGTCTCACTCTGTTGTCCAGGCTGGAGTGCAGTGGCACGATCTTGGTTGTGGCCTCCGCCTCTTGGGTTCAAACAGTTCTCTGCCTCAACCTCCCGAATAGCTGGGATTATAGGCACCCACCACCATACCCGGCTAATTTTTTTGTGTTTTTAGTAGAAATGGGGTTTCACCATCTTGACCAGGCTGGTCTTGAACTCCTGACCTCATGATCCACCTGCCTCAGCCTCCCAAAGTGCTGGGATTACAGGTATGAGCCACTGTGCCCATCCAGGATCACCATTTATTAAATATGTTTTTTGTTGGTTTTAGTTTAAAAAATTATAGTTAGCATGTTTTTAATGTAATTTTTTTCTTTTTTAAATTTTCTTTTTTTAGTGTTTTGCCATCCCATAATGTATTATTTATTTATTTATTTATTTATTTTGAGACAGAGTCTCGTTGTGTCGCCCAGGCTGGAGTGCAGTGATACAATCTCAGCTCACTGCAACCTCCACCTCCTGGGTTCAAGCAGTTCTGCCTCAGCCTCCAAAGTAGCTGGGACTACAGGTGCCTGCCACCATGCTCAGCTAATTTTTGTATTTTTAGTAGAGACGGGGTTTCACTATGTTGGCCAGGCTGGTCTTGAACTCCTGACCTCGTGATCTGCCTGCCTCGGCCTCCCAAAGTGCTGGGATTACTGGCATGAGCCACCAGGCCCAACCCAATGTAATTTTAAAAAAAATGTTGGATTGCTAATGTATGCTATTGAAAGTAGTATTTGTATTGTGTTCTGACAATATCAAGTTGATACATACAAAGACTATGTTTATAATTATTCAGGTATACATATGGGAAGCCAGTGAAAGGAGATGTCACACTTACATTTTTACCTTTATCCTTTTGGGGAAAGAAGAAAAATATTACAAAAACATTTAAGGTAACTTTTGCAGACATTTTATAACTTGTGATGGGTAAAATATGTGTATTTTTTCTAGAAATAAGATTTAGTATTGACTTAACAAAAAGTTAAGTGTAAGAAAATCAAGAGCTTTCCAGCACTGAACAAGTGAAAATTTATGCAATTATAGTGATTAAAATGGTACTAGAGCTAACATATTTTGTGACTTAGTTTGAGTTTTATTTCTAAAATTTGAATTGCTAAAATGGTAATACTGAACTTTTAAACAAAACAGATAAATGGATCTGTAAACTTCTCTTTTAATGATGAAGAGATGAAAAATATAATGGATTCTTCAAATGGACTTTCTGAACATCTGGATCTAGCTTCCCCTGGACCGGTAGAAATTTTAGCCACAGTGACAGAATCACTTACAGGTTTGTAGACTTTAAAGTGAAGGTAAAACCATTTATGTGACACTGCTTTATCATCTTTCTTATTATAACTGGCACTTTCATTTGGGAGCATCACTGGCTTTCTAAAGATGCTATTTAATGTTGAGATTGTTATGACTGTTAGTCTAAGTTGCAGGATGATTTTATAATGGGGGACCTTATTTTCTATGGAAGTCACTACTTCAGCCACATGTGATAGCTCTTTGTAATTTTTTTTTCCCATTTCTACTCTTTCCCCCTGAAAATTACATGGAAAGGCTTACATTTTCAGCTGGTTACCTTCTTTTTTTTTTTTTTTTTTTTTTTTGAGACGGAGTCTCGCTCTGCCGCCCAGGCTGGAGTGCAGTGGCCGGATCTCAGCTCACTGCAAGCCCCGCCTCCTGGGTTTACGCCATTCTCCTGCCTCAGCCTCCCAAGTAGCTGGGACTACAGGAGCCCGCCACGTCGCCCGGCTAGTTTTTTGTATTTTTTTTTTTTTTTTAGTAGAGACGGGGTTTCACCGTGTTAGCCAGGATGGTCTACCTTCTTTTTAAAATCGCTGAAATCTCAGCTGCTCCTACACAGTTTTCACTTTTAATATGCAAATAAAGTTTAGTTTCTTGGACCTTTCTGTTACTATTTCAACAGCGTTAGCCAATCCCCGAAAGAGCAAAAGACTATTCTTTCCTTGGCCTTAATTTGCTGCTGTTGTACATGTCACTGTGGTAGAATGGCAGCAATGGTGCTTAGAAGGATCCATAGAGAACATAATAGAACTGTGTGGGGCTTGTAGTGGCAAAGCCAATACGGGAATGAGGCTTATGTGCTCTGATATTTTAAACCCGTTTGGCAATAGGTTAGATGGAGAGATTTGGTGGATAGAAGCTTTCGGTGAAACATTACTTTTGCTTTCTAAATTGTGCAATTTCCGAAAAAGGTATTGCAAGAAATGCAAGCACTAATGTGTTCTTCAAGCAACATGATTACATCGTTGAATTTTTTGATTATACTACAGTCTTGAAGCCATCTCTCAACTTCACAGCCACTGTAAGTTGGTATATTTATTTCCAGTCCATAGCAGTAAGTTCAGCTTAATGAAATAGAATGGGAAATAATATTTTCAATGCTTTTCCAAATATTTAAGCCAAAAAGTATATAACTTTGTCTCTTTAGATATGGGGGGCATGTAGATTTGTTTCCAAATGACCTTTGTCTATTTTTTCTGAAATAGTAGTTTTCAACAATAAAACTTTTTTTTGAAAATGTATTTTTTATAAGCAATTTAAATTAGATGTGGATTGTTACACTAAAGCTTTTATTAATTAATTGAAATAATTAGATGGTAGTCAAAAATTTCAATTTCGGTTTGGTTTTTATAATGATTGTAGTTCTAGCAAAGACGTTACATTAAAAATTATCAACAAATTTCATTTTTTTGAGATAATGTTGAATTAACACATTAATTCTGTGAATTTTGACAATGAGCAAGGCGTGGTATTGGGCAGGGCTATGGAGCTAAGAAGGGCTCAATCTCTACCCTCAGGCTCACAGTTTTTGCGATGGTGACAGGAAAATATATATATAACTGTAATTCATGGCAGATTAAGATTAGTGTTACAAATTAATTTCTGTAGGGATTTAAAGCAGGGGTTAGAAAACTTTTTCTGCAAAGGGCTAGATAGTAAATATTTTCAGCTTTGTGGCCATGCAGTCTTTGTCACAGCTACTGAGCTCTGCCATTGTATGGTGAAAGCAGCCAGAGCGAATTTATAAATAATTGAGAGTGGAATGTGTTCCAGTAAAACTTTATTTACAAACATACTAGATTGGACTATCAGCTTGCAGTAGTTGGCTGACCTCTGATTTAAAGAAAGGAGGAGTCAGGCTGGATGCGGTGGCTCACTCCTGTAATCCCAGCACTTTGGGAGGCTGAGGCAGGTGGATCACTTGAGGTCAGGAGTTCAAGACCAGCCTGACCAACATGGAGAAACCCTATCTCTACTAAAAATATAAAAAATTAGCCAGGCATGGTGGCACATGACTGTAATCCCAGCTACTCGGGAGTCTGAGGCAGGAGAATCGCCTGAAACTGGGGAGGTGGAGGTTGTGGTGAGCGGAGATCATGCCATTGCACTCCAGCCTGGGCAACAAGAACAAAACTCTGTCTCAAAAAACAAAACAAAACAAAACAAAACCAAACAAACAAAAATCACCAAAAAAGAAAGAAAGAAAGAAAGAAAAAGAAGAAAGGAGGTTTCATTTGTTGAATGGGTCAATTATTATTTCAGGTAGTTTCTGATTGCAGTGATCTTAATTTAGTTTGAAAAGGTAAGTTAAAAAAAATTGAAGCTGCAAATGGTAATTTCTGAATGAGTAGAGTGAAACCATGGGCGTTCAGGGAGGGAGAGTTGGCTGTGGGCTAGGCATGGAGGTTATTATGGGATGCTTTGTGGAAGAGATCTAAACTGGTTTTTAAAAGATTAGTTGGGTTTTAAATGCTTGGGCATGGGAGTGGGAGGTGGGGAGCAAGATAAGAAGTGAGACAGGAAGGCGAGCTCTGCTGGCAAGTTCAGGGTGCATTCAGTATTTGAGGGAGACTGCTCAGGCTGTGTGCAGGAGGAAGGCAGTAGCCCAGGAGTAAGGGGATGGGCAGCCTTGTGGTGGTACCTGTGGGAGTGGAGAGGATGGAAGAGAGAAGCTTAGGACTTTGGTGTTCATTGGATTTGGGGGGTGGGGACAGTGAGGGAAAATTCAGAAATGTAAGGTCTTGCAGAACTGTGATGTTAGCAAAAATAGGAAAATGACATGGTTGCTCATTTTAGATGTGTGAATTTGAGGTGTCTAGGATATCCAAGTAGAAATTTCCTGCAGGTAATTGGAGGTGTTGGGCATGAACTCCAGAGCAAGGCGAGGATGGGAATTTTGGCTTCAGGGTGCAATCACAGAGATGACAAGCTAAGCCATAGGAGTGCTGAGACCTTGGAGGAAGAGAGAAGAACAGATGTCCAAAATTCCCACATTTAGGGAGAGGGAAGAGGAACTGAAAAGGACACTGAGAGGATGCAGAAAGAGAGGTAGGAAGTGAAGGGGGTTGTTTTGGAGCCATGGAAGGTAAGGGAATCCATAATATAAACAAGGGAGTAATCAGTGTTGTTGGATGCCTCCTAGAGCGAGGCCACCGAATCTGGATATTATAGTGCTATCAATAATTTTTGAGAGTTCAATTTCATGAGAATACTACAGATGGGAACTGTATTTAATTGTATTTAAATCCTTTGCGTTTTTAAGATGTTTTGTTTTGACCATTAGGTGAAGGTAACCCGTGCTGATGGCAACCAGCTGACTCTTGAAGAAAGAAGAAATAATGTGGTTATAGCAGTGACACAGAGAAACTATACTGAGTACTGGAGCGGATCTAACAGTGGAAATCAGAAAATGGAAATTGTTCAGAAAATAAATTATACTGTCCCCCAAAATGGAACTTTTAAGATTGAATTCCCAATCCTGGAGGATTCCACTGAGCTACAGTTGAAGGTGCCATCTGTTTCCCATCATTGTGTCACTGCAACAACATCATTACAGTTGTAATCTTGTGGTAGGCACTCAACCTGTCAGACCTGAAAGTACATAGGAAGTGGACACATGTTTCTATTTTACAAAATGGAGGAGAGTGGTAAAAGTAATTTAATGACAGTGACTGAAGGTTAGACTAAATTCCTTGTAAGTTCATTTTGAAGAGCACAGTAAAATACAGCAATGTGAAGATATGATGGAGAAGTTCCTCAAACCCCCAGTCTAGGGTTTGAGGTCAGTCATTTGAAATTTTATTTTGGCAGAAACTGAAAGAACTGAAAGGAATACACACACACACACACACACACACACACACACACACACACACACACATATATACACCTTTCCTGTGTTTTAAAGCTATCAGTTTCTTTACAGTATAAGCTATAAAATGATGAAAATCCAATGTCTGGTGAATGTATTTTTCTTGCATTAAAAAAAAGTGAAAATGAATTTGGTTTTTAATAACTGTTCAGCAGGTAGCATGTTTTCTCAGCATGTTATTAAAAATGAACATTTATAGCTGCTTTTCTTTTGTTACAGGCCTATTTTCTTGGTAGTAAAAGTAGCATAGCAGTTCATAGTATGTTTAAGTCTCCTAGTAAGACATACATCCAACTAAAAACAAGAGATGAAAATATAAAGGTAATGCTTACAACTCACTTGATAATTGTAATATAATTGGACTATCTTGCTTTTGATATGTGCATATTAATTAAGATTTTTTCTAGGTGGGATCGCCTTTTGAGTTGGTGGTTAGTGGCAACAAACGATTGAAGGAGTTAAGCTATATGGTAATCTCTTATATAATCTAAATTTATGATCTATTATAGAATCATCTTTTTATTCACATTTAAGTTCAGGGGTACATGTGCAGATTTGTTATATAACTAAACTCATGTCATAGGGGTTTGTTGTACAGTTTATTTCATCACCCAGGTATTAAGCCTAGTACCCATTAGTTATTTTTCCTGATCCTCTCCTTCCTCTTACCCTCCGCCCTCCCATAGGCCCCAGTGTCTGTTGTTCCCCTCTGTGTGTCCATGTGTTCTCATCATTTAGCTCCCACTTATAAGTGAGAACATGTGGTGTTTGGTTTTCTGTTCCTGCGTTAGTTTGCTAAGGATAATGGCCTCCAGCTCCATCCATGTTCCTGCAAAGGACATGATTTTATTCTTTTTTATAGCTGCATAGTATTCCATACTATATATGTACCACATTTTCTTTATCCAGTCCACCTTTGATGGGTATTTAGGTTGAGAATGGTCTTGAATGGTATCTACCTTATATCTACACTAAACTTACTAATTTTTATAACTCAGCCTCATACCTTTTTAGCCTGTCCTTTCTACATTGAAATCAAATAAAAAACTTTTTTATTTCTTCACCTATATTTGCATTTCCAATTTAAAATAGATAACTAAATCTTGTTTTATGTTTAAGATTTAAAATTCTATTTGATAAGCAATATATATTCATTATAGAAAATTATACAATGTAAGAAAAACAAAAAAGAAAATAAAAAGTGCTATCCATGACCATGTAATTTTGCCAATTCAGCTTTCCCAATGGTGCCCTGTATTCCTTCCAATCAAAAATAGATTCTTGACTATGAAGCTACTGTTGCTCCAATCAGTATTACTTTAATCTTACCATTTTCTGTTTCTCAGTGTATGCTCTCTGTGTTTGTCAGAGAGGTTTTCCTGCATTCAAAAAGACTTTGAAACTGGTTTAAGTCAAGAATTTGTGTGTATGCATACAATTATGATTAATTTAGTTTCAGTTGAGATCCTACTAGGTTTGGCAATAAATTAAACCCATCTACTATTCTTTTCAGGTAGTATCCAGGGGACAGTTGGTGGCTGTAGGAAAACAAAATTCAACAATCTTCTCTTTAACACCAGAAAATTCTTGGACTCCAAAAGCCTGTGTAATTGTGTATTATATTGAAGATGATGGGGAAATTATAAATGATGTTCTAAAAATTCCTGTTCAGCTTGTTTTTAAAAATAAGGTAAGATTTAAGGTAATGATGTTTAAAAGAAAACTTTATATTAGTGAAGTCTGAGAAATGTAATTTTTTTTAGGAAAGTATCATTAAACCAAATTGGTTAGAAATTTATATTATTCTATTTCTAGAACTATGGTTAAACTTTTTAATATTTAGCACTACATATATAATTTCACTTGTGGAGTTATGGGGGATTGATAGTCTATTTGTAAACTATGGTTCTGGTCTTTAAGACTTTAAGTCAGATCATGAAACCGTTTCACAATTTTTCAAATGGTTGAATTAATATTGTTCAGGAACGAAATTCCAGTGGTAACATGGAATTCGTGTGGTGTTGATATTGCAGTGATGGTATAAAGGGTGTGGGAGGGAGTAAGGCCATCTAGGATAATATGTGGAAGCAGAGCTGGGCTTTCATTAATCTATTTAATTAGCTGGAAACTAGCCCAGGGCAACTTTTCAACGAGCTTGATTACCTTGCATGTGAGGATCTGTGTGGAGTCTGGTCTCCAAGTGCACCAGTGTCTTTTTTAGCCCAATGTGACCAGCTTGAGCAGGAAATGCCTTTGGAACCCAGCTCTGAAAAGAAACCTGATTGCATCATCTTATGTATATCAGAATGAGCCATTGCTCTCACTAACAACTGCTGCCCTCTTGGTCCTCTTATGTAAAAAATTATTGCTTTAAATAGTGATTTGCAGAGTATGGTTCTTCTATTTCTTTTTCCTTTATTTGTTAAAATATTTGAGAAGTAACAGTACTGATCTGTACCCTCTTTTTTTAAAATTTGTGTTTATTTATTTTTTGAGACTGGGTTATGAGACTGGCTAATTTTTGTATTTTTGGTAGAGACAGGGTTTTGCTATGTTGCCCAGGTTGGTCTCTAACTCCTGGGCCCAGGTGATCCACCTGCCTCAGCCTCTCAAGGTGCTGGGATTACAGACATGAGCCACTGCGCCAGGCCTGTACTTTACTTTTGTTGAGAATTATTACTCTCACTTTGATTGTGAAAATATAATACAAACTTCTGTTTTTTTTAGCTTGTGAAAAGAGTTCTTACAAAGATAACACACTATGTTTTGTTAGTGTTAGAGCACAATTTTTGACTTCTAGTTATCCTAGTAATTGCCTGACAAAGGTGAATTTTAAAGTAGAAGTTATAGAGGCTTAAACATTTCAAAAAGCAAGACCAGGTTCTAAAGCTAGTTACAGTGTAAAAGATCATGGACTTTAAGGAAGCAGAGTATGTTAATAGCATACTTTCAAGCAATTTCTTAGCTATAAGAGATTGGAAATTAGTTTCAGTTCCATTTGCAACGATATATCTTCCTCTTATTTTTATGTGATAATCATCACATTTATAAAGAAACAACCTAATTGGAAATGGAGTATGTCTAAGCAAGAGAAAGTTAGTGAATGTTTAGTAATGTTCAGTAATAACTATGGAATAAATGAATGAGCTGTAGGAGGGGTAAGAGATGTAGGTTTAGAAATCATCCACACAGAAGTGCAAGTTGAAGCCGTGGGGCTCTGAAGTACAGAGTATAGAGTGGGAAGCACAAGGTCTAAGACTTAATCTTGAACATGCTGCTCCCTCTCCCCCACCTTTTAGTGTGTAGGTGGAGAAAGTAACCTACATACAGTGGTTTGAGAGGCATGTCAGAGAAAAATTGCACTGGACAAGTTAAACAGGTAAGGAAGGCTTTATTCAAGACTATTGCAATAGAAGAGAAAGATTAAACTCAACTCTGCTGAAACAAAAGGCAGGAGAGTTTTTAAGCACTGGGGTGAATTCATCTAAAAGTGCTGGAGGACATTGTTGGGAGGTTGGTCAATGTGATTAGGTAGTCTGTGTTTGCTAATTAGTACTTACTGAAGTTAGGCTTCCACCCTCCCACAGAGACTGAGATCAATAGGGACTCTGTCTTTCTTGATGATTATACTTCAAAGGGATGGCCCTGAGGTCCTTGAGAAAGACATGCCTGGGTTGTAAAACTGGCCAGAGGCTGGGAGAAGATTTATATCTCAAAGAGTTGGAGAAAGAATTTATAATTGCATATTTTCTAAAATAAATGCTCTAAGGAAAGGGAGCTCAGGGGCTTATAGTTAGGAAGAGGCCTGTCTTTATAAAGTAGAGTCAACTTAAGGGGAACGTTAAGGCCCTCTTGGTCAGACATTATAATCACTGGCACAACAGAATGTTGAGATAGAGCTAGATGAAATGAAAATTCCCAGTAGGGGTCAGATGCGGTGGCTCACACCTGTAATCCCAGCACTTTGGGAGGCCAAGGCAGGTGGATCACCTGAGATCAGGAGTTGGAGATCAATCTGACCAACATGGTGAAACCCTGTCTCTACTAAAAAAGATACAGAAATTAGCCAGGCATGGTGGTACACACCTGTAATCCCAGCTACTTGGGAGGCTGAGGCAGGAAAATCGCTTGAACGCAGGAGGCAGAGGTTGCAGTGAGCCGAGATCGTGCCATTGCACTCTAGCCTGGGCAACAAGAGTGAAACTCCATCTCAAAAAAAAAATAAAAAAAAAAGGAAAATTCCCCGTAGGAAGGGGCCTCATGACAAGGCCATTTGGTTCAGCAGGGATGCAATGACTGATGCTCTTTATAAAGTATTAGATTAGTAGGTCCAGGACCATGCTTTCCTGAGGGTAATGGTGAGGAAGTTTAGAAGGCCATGGAGGCACAGAGCATGAGGGCCTGACTAGTGTTTGCTCTAACCACCCCCTCCCTTGGAAAGGCCTCCCGTCATCCCCAGTCCAGGGTGGTTCTGTGAGTCCCAGAGGAGCTTTCCTTGCTTTCACTCCTAAGTTCACATCACCAACTCGTAGGCATCCTCTTTTGTGTTTCTCCTTTATCTAGTGGCCTTCCCCAGGTATGCTAGACACTGCTGTCTTCTACTCAGCACTGGCTGGGATCTGAGGGCTGGGAGATGGAGAAAGGGAAGAAAAAAGATTCAGAATTGAAGAATAATTCAGATTTATACCACTGTGAGTTCTATGACTTGCAAACACTCTGGGAGTAGTTTTTTTATTCCTTTCCCTAGAGAAGGGTTATGTATGGTTTTAGAATTATCCCTGAGCCGAGGCAAATGTAGAATCTTTGCTATATTTTGAGCCATTGATCTGCTATTGGCAAAAATATGCTTTAAAAAAGTGAAATAAGTAAATCCTCCTTTCTGTCTTTTTTAGATAAAGCTATATTGGAGTAAAGTGAAAGCTGAACCATCTGAGAAAGTCTCGCTTAGGATCTCTGTGACACAGCCTGACTCCATAGTTGGGATTGTAGCTGTTGACAAAAGTGTGAATCTGATGTATGCCTCTAATGATATTACAATGGAAAATGTGAGTTTAGCTATTTTGTCATTATGAAAATACGCACTACAAGAGAAAAAAGAAACTTTATTGTATTACTTTAAATATTTAAAGAAAATTTCGTTAGTTCCTTTGCATGTGTAAGTCAATAATTAGCAAAGCTTCCAAATAAAAAATAATCTGTATGGTAATGGTTATGTTGGAAAGAAGCTTATGTGGTTAGTGTCCTTGCTGTCTTTCATGAGAATTACCACCTAAAGTTAGATGGGAGGAATAAGTTCTGGAGTCCTATGGTACAACATGGTGACTATAGTTAATGATAATGTACCATATACTTGAAAGTTGCTCAGAGAGTAGATTTTAAATGTTCTCACCGCAAAAAATGATCAATATGTGGTATGTAAGGTAATAGACATGTTAATTAGCTTAATCATTCCACAGTATATACAAATATCAGTATATCACACTGTACTCCATAAATATATACCATACAAAATGCCACTTATAGTTTTCCTTCATTTTCATGCTACATTTTAAGACATTCAAGGAAGTAGTAGGAAATTGACTTGCATAATTCTGGGTTACATTAGATAAGAGAGCTTTAGATAATTTTTGAAACATGTTCTATTTTGGTTATACATAATGGTTATAACTAATTACAGTTCCCATTGGGCCGAGTGTGGTGGCTCATGCCTGTAATCCCAGCAATTTGGGAGGCCGAGGCGGACGGATCACAAGGTCAGGAGATAGAGACCATCCTGGCTAACACAGTGAAACCCCGTCTCTACTAAAAATACAAAAAATTAGCCGGGCGTGTTGGTGGACGCCTGTAGTCCCAGCTGCTTGGGGGGCTGAGACAGGAGAATGGCGTGAACCCAGGAGGCGGAGCTTACAGCGAGCCGAGTTCGTACCACTGCACTCCAGCCTGGGCGACAGAGCGAGACTCCGTCTCAAAAAAAAAAAAAAAAAAAAAGATTACAGTTCCCATTGAATCAGGAATTTGCAGTATATTGAGCGGTTGAAATCATGTTACTCTGCAGAAAACTAACAAACCAAGAAGTATATGAACATCTAGCATTGCATAAATGAATCCCATATTCATTAGTCATTTGATTTTTATTTATATGTTCTTGATATATTCTTGTGTACCATTGTCAGTTGTAAACTAGATTGTGTAATTTATGTCTATTAATGGATTCAGTAAAGTGATTAACAATACATCAGGAAGAAAGTTGTATATAGTTAGGTTGATTTGGTCATTATATTGTAAAATTTAATTTAGTTGTGAAAAATTGTACATTTTCTTCAGTCTATACAACTATTTTTTTCAGTCTTTTCTTTTTTTTTGAAAACTTTTTGTTTTACAACCAATTGGTCATTTTTTTCTCTTTGACTTTTCCTGAGTTCACATACTTTATAAGTCTGTAGATCTTGCATTTGATTTAACTGAATATAATAGCATCTGTTATTTTATAGCTTTCTAAATACATTGGTAAATATATAATTACATTTTTTTCTTCCCTACATATGTGTATGTTTGTATGTATGTACATGTATGTGTGTACACGTACACACACACCCCATCTGATGTGCTGTGCTCTGTCTCTATTTACATTTATACATATGCATGTAATATATATATATATATTTACAAGCATATTATATATGCATATAATATATGTATATTTACAAGTATATTTATATATACAGATAATATACGTATATTTACATTAATTTTTTTCAGATATTAAGGTTGCTTTCTCAGCTTTCTTTTGGTTCATATTTTCCTGGTGTATTTTTGCATTTCTTTTTTTTTTTTTTTTTTTTTTTTTGAGGCAGAGTCTCGTTCTGTCGCCCAGACTGGAGTGCAGTGGCTCAATCTCGGCTCACTGCAAGCTCCGCCTCCCGGGTTCACGCCATTCTCCTGCCTCAGCCTCCCGAGTAGCTGGGACTACAGGCGCCCGCCACCTCGCCCGGCTAGTTTTTTGTATTTTTAGTAGAGACGGGGTTTCACCGTGTTAGCCAGGATGGTCTCGATCTCCTGACCTCGTGATCCGCCCGTCTCGGCCTCCCAAAGTGCTGGGATTACAGGCTTGAGCCACCGCGCCCGGCCATTTCTTATTTTCAACCTTTTGTAAGTTTTTAAGTGTATCTTTTAAATAGCATATTACTATATTGCTTTTGTTTTTCAATCTAATCTAGTAGCTAACATCTTTTAATAAGCTTTTATTTAATCCATTTATAAGTATGGTAATTCTTTTTCTAATGAGGACTTTTTTCTGCTTTTTTTATATTTTAAAATTTAGATTCTTTTTCCGTGGGCTAGATTAAATTTGTTTTGCTGATTTAGAAGTTATGCATTCTATTTTTTGTTACTCTGTTAATTAAACTGTACCCATATTAATTTATCCTTGTTGGTTTCTAAAGGTTATCAATATTTGAATCTAGTATGCTCTTATATCCTTTTGGTCTCTACCTCTGTCTTTTCCTTCTCCTCCTACCCTGGCCGGATCATTCTGTTCGTGTACAGATTTTTAGCTCCATGTTATCATAGATTGCCCTTTCAATCTATGCTGTTCTTTCATTTTTTAATTGTGGAAATCTGTGTTGATTATTTCTTCCTCTCCATTTTATTTTTTCTTTCCTTCTGGGATTTTGTTATTTAGAAATTGACACTTTTACTTCCATCCTGCACATCTCTTAGTTTTTTGTTTTGTTTTCTAACTCTTTGTCTTTTCTGTGTTTTTCTGGGAGAGTTCCTCAGTTGACTATTCAGCTTAGTGATCATTCATTAGCTGTATTTATCCTACTTTAATCTCTTATATTGTGTCTTTTATGTCAGCTATTGTTTTTAGTATCTATCATTTTCCTTTGTTTCTTGTTTTTGTTTTATATTCTAATATTTCCCATTATCTCCTTGTGTGTATTTGATATGTGTATTTTAAATTATTGAATTGACCTTTTCAGTAATTTTGTGTCACATGCTATATGTTGTCTAGTTGGATGTCTTACTTTTACAGTATTTATCCTCTTTGGAAGTTTAGTTGATTTGGCAGATCCTCTGATAATATCTATTTGGGAAGACTGAGCATCAGGTTCCAATCTGTGTAAGTCCTGTGAATCCCTCCTGAGGGGAGAGGACTAGCCTCATGGACTAGAGAATTACTCTTGATCCTTTCTGCGGCCTGCCTCTATTCAGAGTTTCACTCTTAAACCCTTGGGGAAAAGAGCACCAGTAACAGAAGGTCTCCTGAGGTTATGATTCACCAGCCCTGAGGGTTTGAAGGAGGAGGAGAGGAAGAGTGAATGCTTGAGGGACATAGTTCTGTCTGCTGTTTTCCTCACTTTCCCACACTAGAAGGGCAGAGGTGCTGACCTGGTATTATCTTTTGGATACTTGCACAGGCAGTCTGAGCTGCTACTGCTGTTGATTTTGGCAGTGAAGTTGCCAGAACTGTGTGTCCTGAGCAACCCCCTGGAGGGAATTAAGGGCAAAATTTAAAAACCTCTCCTCCAGCCTGTTTTCTGACTGCTATGTCTGCTGCTGTGTCTAGCTGCCTTCTGCCTTAGAATGAAGGTATGCACTTTCTCCCAAGATCAATTCAAGATGTCCACCACTCTTCCTGGGGTTTTCTCAATGTGCATGTTGAAGTTTCCTGCTTGCTTTTATTGTTTCTCCAGTTGGTTCTGGAGGAGGGAGTCAGGAACCTGTCCTAGTAGATTGTTTTGGCTTCTTTCTTTTTCTTGTTAAATTTACATGTGTTGTCAATAGCCTCTTGAATGCCTTGGAATAATGTAAGTATATAGATCTTCCAGGAATAATTTTAGATGTTAGCCTTCTTGTCATTAGCCTATGCTGCAGCTTTGACAATGCTTTGTTTATTGAGCCAGTGAGAACAGGAAGATTTCTTTATGAGATAGATGCTGCTTTTTCTTTTTTCTTTTTTTAAAAACAAATTTTATTGTGTGCATTTGAGGTTTGCAACATCATGTTATGGAATACATATAGGCAGTATAATGGTTACTGTAGTGAAGCAAATTTACATATTTATCATTTCGCATAGCTACATTTTTGTGACAAAAGAAGTTAAAATTGATTTAATGAAAACTCCAAATATCATAATTCTATTAACTCTATCTCTCATGTGGTAGATTATATAACTGCATTTTTTCATCCCACATATCTGCTATTTTGTATCCTTTGACCTCCATATTCCCATTTTCTTCTTCCTTCCCCTCTTGCCCCTGTAACCATCATTTGTTTATTCATTTATTTATTTAAACTTTTAAGTTCAGGGGTGCATATGCAGGTTTGTTACATAGGCAAACTTGTGTCATAGGGGTTTGTTGTACAGATTATTTCATCACTCAGGTATTAAGCCTAGTACACATCAGTTATTTTTCCTGATCCTCTCCCTCCTCCCACCCTCCACTGTCTGACAAGCCCTACTGTGTGTTGTTCCTCTCTCTGTGTCCATGTGTTCTCATTATTTAACTCCCACTTATAAGTGAGAACATGTGGTATTTGGTTTTCTGTTCCTGCGTTAGTTTGCTAAGGATAATGGCCTCCAGCTCCATCCATGTAACTGCAAAGGAGATGATCTTGTTCTTTATGGCTGCCTAGTATTCCATGGTGTACGTGTACTATCACTGATGGACATTTAGGTTGATTCCATGTCTTTGCTATTATGAATAGTGCTGCAATGAACATATGGATGCATACATCTTTATAATAGAATGGTTTATATTCCTTTGGATATATACCCAATAATGGGATTGCTGGTATTGAAATGGTGTTTCTGTCTTAAATCTTTGAGGAATTGTCACATTGTCTTGTACAATGGCTGAATTAACACTCCTACCAACAGTGTATAAGTATTCCTTTTCTCTACAACCTCACCAGCATCTGTTATTTTTTTGACTTTTAAATGATAGCCATCCATTCTGATTGGTGTGAGATGGTATCTCATTGTGTGTTTATTTTATTTTATTTATTTATTTTTGAAACAAAGTCTCACTCTGTTGCTCAGGCTGGAGTGCGGTGGTGCGATCTTGGCTCACTGCAACCTCTGCCTCCTGGGTTCAAGCGATTCTCCTGCCTCAGCCTCCTGAGTAGCTGGGACTATGGGTGTGCACCACCATGCCTGGCTAATTTAAAATTTTTTTTTTAGTAGAGATGGGTTTCACCATATTGGCCTGGCTGGTCTCAAACTCCTGGCTTTGTGATCCATCTGCCTCAGCCTCCCAAAGTGCTGGGATTACAGGCGTGAGCCACCACGTGCACGGTCTGTTAGCAAAATTTGCTTGACAGAATCTCGGTGTGTTACCCAGGCTGGAATGCAGTGACGTGATCTTGGCTCACTGCAACCTTCACCTCCTGGGTTCAAGTGATTCTCCTGCCTCAGTCTCCCAAGTAGCTGGGATTACGGGTGTGAGCAACCACACCCAGCTGGTTTTGTATTTCAATAGAGACAGGATTTCACCATGTTGGACTGGCTGAGTTCAAACTCCTGACCTCAAGTGATCCTCCTGCTTTGGCCTCCCAAAGTGCTGGGATTACAGGTGTGAGCACTGCACCTGGCCTCCTTATGGTTCTGATTTTCATTTCTCTAATGATCAGTGATGTTGAGCTTTTTTTTCATATGATTGTAGGCCACATGTGTGACTTCTGTGACTTATACTGAAAAGTGTTGGTTCATATCCTTTGCTCACTTTTTTTTTTTTTTTTTGAGATGGAGTTTCCCTCTTTTTGCCCAGGCTGGAGTGCAATGGCATGATCTTGGTTCACCGCAACCTCCACCTCCCGGGTTCAAGTGATTCTCCTGCCTCAGCCTCCCAAATAGCTGGAATTATAGGCATGTGTCACCATGCCTGGCTAATTTTGTATTTTTTAGTAGAGACGGGGTTTATTCATGTTGGTCAGGCTGGTCTCAAACTCCTGACCTCAGGTGATCCGCCTGCCTTGGCCTCCTGAAGTACTGGGATTATAGGCATGAGCCACTGCGCCCAGCCCCTTTGCTAGGTTAAAAAAATTTTTTTTCTTGTAAATTTGTTTAATTTATAGATGCTGGATATTAGACCTTTGTCAGATGCATAGTTTGCAAAACTTTTCTCCCATTTTGTAGGTTGTTTACTGTGTTGATAGTTTCTTTTGCTGTGCAGATCTCTTTCATTTAATTTGATCCCATTTGTCAATTTTTGCATTTGTTGCAATTGCTTTTGACATCTCTGTCATGAAATCTTTGGCTGTGCCTATGTCCTGAATGGTATTGACTAGGTTGTCTTCCAGGGTTTTTATAGTTTTGGGTTTTACATTTAAGTTTTAATCCATCTTAAGTTAATTTTTGTATATGGTGTAAGGAAGGGGTCCAGTTTCAATCTTCTGCGTATGGCTGGCTTCTTCTCCCAGCACCATTTATTGAATAGGGAATCCTTACCCCATTGCTTGTTTTTGTCAGGTTTGTTGAAGATCACATAGTTGTAGATGTGCAGTCTTATTTTTGGGTTATCTATTCTGTTCCATTGCTCTGTGTGTCTGTTTTTGTGTGAGTACCACGCTGTTTTGGTTACTATAGCCTTGTAGTACAGTTTGAACTCTGATAGCATGATGCCTCCAGCTTTGCTCTTTTTGCTTAGGATTGTCCTGGCTATACGAGCTCTTTTATGGTTCCATATGAATTTTAAAATAGTTTTCTCTAGTTCTGTGAAGAATGTAGTAGTTTAATAGGAATAGCATTGAATACATAAATTACTTTGGGCAGTATGGCCATTTTAACAATATTGATTCTTCCTATTCATGAGCATGGGATGTTTTCCCATTGGTTTGTTCATCTCTGATTTCTTTGAGCAGTGGTTTGTAGTTCTCCTTGTAGAGATCTTTTACCTCCCTAGTTAGCTGTGTTCTTAAGTATTTTATACTTTTTGTGGCAGTTGTAAATGAGAATTTATTTCTGATTTGGCTCTCTGCTTGTGTGGTGTTGGTGTATAGGAATGCTAGTGATTTTCACACATCGAGGCTTTCCTGAAGTTGTTTATCAGTTTAAGAAGCTTTTGGGCTGAGACTATGGGGTTTTCTAGATATAAGATTATGTCATCTGCAAACAGGGATAGTTTGACTTCCTCTCTTCCTATTTGGATGCTCTTTATTTCTTTCTTTTGCCTGATTGCCCTGGCCAGAACTTCTAGTGCTATATTGAATAGGAGTGGTGAGAGAGGGCATTCTTGTCTTGTGCTGATAACCACTGTTTAGATGCTGCTTCTTGAATAGTTCTATGAATTGGTGTCTGAGCAAGAACAGAAGCAAATCTTCATGTATTTGTATTTTGTGACAGAGTTAGAGTCATGGAACTATAGCCTTTTCTCTCCAATATTCCTGGCTCTGGCTCCATTGTCTACTTGCCAGCTTGTTGAGACATTATGAAAATTTTTTCTTATTTTATTGTTTTCTTATTGGTGCCTGTTCTAGTTACTTACTGTGGATGCAACTGTAGTTGTTGTTAGCATTGTAGAAATAGTGGTTACAGGTGTTTAATTTTATGCTGGAATGTGTTTTTTTCAACTTAGATTTTTTTTGTGATTTTTAATTCTGACTTTGTCTTAATTTGGTTAATGTAAGTTAGAGAGAAGTATCAAAATCACTACCTAAAAAGGTATAATACTTGATTTTTATTGAAGTTAAATATGTATAAAATAAAATTTGCTGTTTTTACCATTTTAAGTGTTTAATTCAGTGACATTAATTACTTCACAATGTTGTATGACCATCACCAATATTTCCAAAACATTTTCATGGCTCCAGACAGAGACTCTGTAATCATTAAGCAATAACTACTTATTTCTCCCTCCCCACAGCCCTTGGGAACCTCTGGTCTGCTTCTGTCTTTATGAATTTACCTATTCTAGATATTTTAGATTTATATAATATTTGCCCTTTTATGTCTGGCTTATTTCACTTAGCATAGTGTTTTCAAGATTCTTCTATGTTGTAGCATGTATCAGAGCTTCATTTCTTTTTTTTTTTTTTTTGAGACTGAGTCTAGCTCTGTCACCCAGGCTGGAGTGCAATGGCATGATCTTGCAACCTCCGCCTCCTGGGTTCAAACCATTCTCCTGCCTCAGCCTCCCGAGTAGTTTGGACTACACGTGCCTGCCACCACGCCTGGCTAATTTTTTGTATTTTTAGTAGAGACAGGGTTTCACTGTGTTGGCCAGGCTGGTCTCAAACTCCTGACATCATGAATCACCCGCCTCGGTCTCCCAACGTGCTGGGATTACAGGTGTGAGCCACTGCATCTAGCCTCAGAGCTTCATTTCTTTTTACGGCTGAATAGTATTATGTTGTGTGTATACACCACATTTTGTTTATCCATTTTTCTGCTGATGGACACAGGTTGTTTCCGCCTTTTTGGCTGTTGTGACTAATGCTACAATGAACAGTGGCATACAAGAATCTCTTGGAGTTACTGTTTTCAGTTCTTTTGGGTATATACCTAGGAGTGGAATTTTTGTATTTTTAGTAGAGACAGGGTTTCACTATGTTGGCCAGGGTGGGTCATATTCTAATTCTATGTTAATTTTTTGAGGAACCAACAGTTTTACTCACTCTTTTAGCCCATTTTACCCATTCTTGCTAGCAATGAGTACTATTCTTTTTAAAGAAAGCATTGCTAATGCGGTACGTGCAAATATCTCATTTTTGAAAAAACTGTATCTCGTGGATGTTGTCATTTGCCTTGCTTTGATTATCAGTGAGGCTGAATATTTTTCTGCTTATTAATAACTTATATTCCTACTTTTGTAAATTGCCTCTTCAGGTTTTTTTTTTTTTTTGTAAATGTAGGTCACTGACATTTTGCAGAGTTTATATTAATCTTCAACAAAGTTAACCTGTTTATCTCTGCCAAAAATGTGGGTCATTTTTAATGCTGACCTCTGCCTGTTGGTCTTGTCAAAGAGTAACATCTAAATTCTCCCTGCCAGAACTCAAGTCCAGACTTCTTAGGAACTCTGGATTGTTGAACAGAGTACAAGTAAGTGTAGGTAAGAAATGTAGTTTTGGCTGACGGAATGATGAACAAAGCAATTACATATTCACTGCTCCTCAATTTATGTCATTTTCAAAGTGGTAAACATGAAGGCTAAGTCTTATCTAAGTTACTTGGAAGAAGTGTTGTGGAAGGTTGCTATGAATCCATTCATTCTGTATATTTTATCTTCTCCTTAGGTGGTCCATGAGTTGGAACTTTATAACACAGGATATTATTTAGGCATGTTCATGAATTCTTTTGCAGTCTTTCAGGTATGTTTTGCTTACTACATTGAAAAGATATTAATACTTTTTACTATTGCAAACCCTTTCAGAATTAGTGATCATTTTGAGATGTTAACCTTTTATTAAATGTGTCACTGGAGTGCAGTCTTATGTAAGTATAATTTGAAATGGAAAGATAATCATCTTTCCAGTTTTAAAAGTGAATGGAACAATTCACCATTGGAAAAGTTAATGGAATTGACATTAAACAAATAATTTTTCCTTTGTGTATATGTATTTCCATATACATATATTATATATATATTTCCTTGACTTTGAAATGGCTCTTTATGCATGAGTGTGTGTGTGTGCATGTGTGTGTAAGATTGATGTGTATGTTTGAGAAAGATCGATTTGTGTGTGCGTGTGTGTGTGAGAAAGATCGATGTGTGTGTGCATGTGTGTTTGAGAAAGATCGATGGGTGTGTGCATGTGTGTGAGAGAGAAAGATCGATATGTGTGTGCATGTGTGTGAGAAAGATGGATGTGTGTGTGCCTGTGTGTGAGAAAGATCGATGTGTGTGTGCATGTGTGTAAGATCGATGTGTGTGTACGTGTGTGTGTGTTTGAGTGAGAAAGATCAATGTGTGTGTGCGTATGTGTGAGAAAGATCGATGTGTGTGTGTGTGTGAGTGAGAAAGATCGATGTGTGTTTCGTGTGTGTGTAAGTGAGAAAGATCGGTGTGTGTGCGTGTGTGTGTGTGTATTTGAGAGAGAAAGGTTGAATGTATGTGCATGTGTGTACCTAAGCTCTCAAAAATGAGCACAAGTGAGCAGTGTGGGAGAATGTCTTGATAATTTAGAGAGCATTTAAACTGGTGTTTTAAAAGAAAATTAAAATTATTCTTTTTAGGAGTGTGGACTCTGGGTATTGACAGATGCAAACCTCACGAAGGATTATATTGATGGTGTTTGTAAGTAATATATGGCAACATGCTTGTATTTGTCTTTCACATGATATTCAACACTACTTATATAGATATGGGTATTTTCTAGATGAACATAGAGATTGTGATTTTCATTTTTCTGTTCTCTTCTCCCAAAATGTTTGGAGTTTAATGTACTTGGAAGTACATCTGGGCCATGACATGGAATGTTCATCTGAACTCCTGTCTAGATCTTTGAAGTGAATGCTTTCCTTTTTCTCTTGTTAATCCTTTGAGGTAGTTATATTTTTGGACACACTGGAAGCTGCTGTGCCTCTGATTTGTATCACAAACTGTGCTATTCTTTTGGAATTATTTAAAAGGAGCAACATATTTTTGAAATATTTTTGTTCTCTGGCTTTTTGATGTTCACCTAGAAAATAGCCCAGATGCCATCATGCCATAAAGTATTCTGGTACACACACACACGCACACAGAGACATAGACACCACAGACACACACACACAAACACATACACAGAGACCCAGACACACACACACACACACACACACACACACACACACCCCTCATCAATCTGAGTTCTTCCTGGGCAGGATTATATCTGTACATCCTAGTTTCTTGAATTGCTAAATAGAATTGGCTACCAACTCATAATAAGTGTGCTTTTAGAAAGAAGTCATAACATATTTTGACTGAAGGAAATGTATAAATTAGAATAGTTAACCTTAGAAGGGGTTCTCTTTTCTTTTCAGGTAAAATTATACTAATATCATCTTGAAAGACTTCTAGAACTGTCACAGTTTCTATCCCTGAATTCCCTGTTTCTGTCAGGTATTCCGTTATTCTGTGCTAAGCCCCAGGGTCTCTTTGGGCTGGTTCTTGCCCCCACAGGACACCTGATCCTCTGTCCTGAAACTTAAAAGATAATTTTATTGTCTTGAAGATGTGATGAAGTCGTTATGATTTCTCTATATTAAAGACATGTGATTCATTTGGCTTTCCTCATATAATCTTCCAAGCATCTTTTTCCATTTTTCAGTCTCAGTTTTTGCCCATCTTTGTTCTTTTTTACATATTGAATCCTTCTTGATGCCCACTGTAATACCTATTCTCTTGCCAGTAATACTTACTGTATCCTTTACCTTTTCTGAAAACCTTCTTCTACCTTTTCACTGTAATAGAAGGAACCTGATACTCTCACTGGCACATTATGTCTCTGGACACCCTCCCAAGTGATTGACATTCATTCTGTGTGTGGAGTTTACAATTCATTCTCTCTAGTGACTGTTTTTCTAACTCTTGTCCATGTTTATTTATAGATGACAATGCAGAATACGCTGAGAGGTTTATGGAGGAAAATGAAGGACATATAGTTGATATTCAAGACTTTTCTTTGGGCAGCAGTCCACATGTCCGAAAACATTTTCCGGAGACTTGGATTTGGCTAGACAGCAACATGGGGTAAAAACTTATAAAGTTCTTTGCCCATATATATTTTGTCCAGTGTTTGTTTTAAATAAGCTTTGCCCTCTTTCTAATGTTTAAGTACAAACATAGTGTAACTAAGAACTAAGTAGACCAAAATAATTTTTTAGGAAATGATATTTATTGAATCTGAATACAGGTTTTGATACAGCCACACACAAATTATGGCAGGAAGGTCTCATCAATGAGGAGACAGGCTTTTTTTTTTTTTTTTTTTTTAAATGAAGGGCGATTTTGACTTCCTTGAAGTCTCATGATTCTTATTGAAGAAAAATTGCTGGGAGTACATTTGTTGTCACAGGGTGGGAAGCACTCATGATTATCTCCTGCAACCCCTGGCAGTGCTGCTAACTGAACCCTGCTCCTCACAAAACATTCCAGGAGTCACAGGGAGAAGGGGCATGGGTGGTGGAAGGAATTCAGCTTAGTTGATAAACCCCATACTACCTGGCCTGATAATTGAGCAGGTAAATCATGAAATCCACATCGTATTTTATAGTCAGCTGTTTAAAGATACTTGAGTTAACACATGAGTGAAATCTCAAGGAAACAAATAACAGCATTGACAGGGATACACAGAAAAACTTCTGCAAATTTAGAGAAAAAATTGGAGTTCAGGTTGAAAATATGTATTTATTATTTATAAAAAATTTGTGAAAAAGTGATGTTTATTCTGAAGATGTAAATATTGCAGGAAGATTTTATTAGAATATGGATTGATATGCAGTATCATGACCTTGTGATGACCTATTCTTTGAAAAGTTGGGATCTACTATTTTATACTTAAACCTTTTAAATGGTTTTAAATTCAGATATGCAAATAATATGAAAAACTGAACTTCTTCCAAAAATAGTTTAGATTATGTTGGCTTGTATCAAAATGTATCAGTTCTTGGTTTTGTGATGTTTATGTTTATTATCTTGACTTCAGTTCTAGGATTTACCAAGAATTTGAAGTAACTGTACCCGATTCTATCACTTCTTGGGTGGCTACTGGTTTTGTGATCTCTGAGGACTTGGGTCTTGGACTAACAAAGACTCCAGTGGAGGTATTGTGTTAAAGAGCTGCTTATCAATGTTACAGTGACATTAAGCTAATAGAGCATCAGCTCCTCAAGGTTTTTTTTTTTTTTTTAAATGACTGCTTATAATGTTTATCACAGTTTAGAGATTCCTTGGCTTCGTCTTTTGCTTATTATCTATTTTATATTTAAGAATGTGAGCTATATTTAGCTTTATAAACTGCTAAATGTCGGAAGTCCATATTAACATTTGGGTGGAAAAGTTTATTATTGACCTGAACTAACCATCTCCAAAGGCCAGAAGGGAGAGAAAGGAAAAGAGAGAGAGAGAAAGGAGAGGAGAGAGTGAGTCTTTCTATTTGTCCTCTTCAAGAATGAACAGAACTTCTCAAGATGTTCGCTAGCCAATGTTCCATCATGTCTTTTGGTCAAATTGCATCATATATTGTTTTCTAAGCCAGTCACTGGCAGGAGGAATATAATGGCCATGAGTGGCCTGAATTGTCTCATTTGAAATTGAAATGTAATTTCAATTTACAAAATAATTGTATTCATGAAAAATTCAGTGTATATTGAAAAAAGCTTTGGGTTTATATAGCAATTGGAATTAGATTGTAAGCTCAGGCCATTATAAACAGACAATTCAGCTACATGAATGTCTGAAGGAACATTCAAGAATCATGAGGAACATGGGGCAATTTTTCATTGTCTGGGGCTATCCTGAGTATTGCGGACTGTCATCCACTAACTACCTATAGCCCCTTCGAGTCATGGTGACAATCTAAGACACCTTCACAAGTGTCCAGATAAACTCTAGAGGGAGTTACTGCTGCCAGCAAACCACTGGCCTAAACTAATCCAGGTTTAGCTTTAGATGCAGGGGTGGGGCTTGGCCTTTTCTGTAAGACTTGGCCAACAATATCAGAATTGGATCACTGAGGAGGAAGCATATGTGTTCAGATGTCCCACACATTTTCTCATCTATATGTAAAAATAAATCGTATATATGTTTTAGAAATAATTTCCAATTTCCTCTTTAAATTTAGTCAGGAGGCACATGTATTCAGATGTCCCACACTAGAACGGGGCTGCTGGATTTGGCAGGGCTTTTAAAGCAGATTGGTGGAGTCAATACAGTATGAAAGAAGAGCAAATTGCTTTGGGATTAGACAGGCTGGGTTCTAGTTCTGGCTCCTCTACTTGCCAGCAATATGAATTTGTACTAGTTACAAAAATCTCTAAAATTTAATTTTCTTTTCTCTAAAGTAGGAGCCTAACAGTAACCTCATGGGGTCTGTAATGACCAAACAAAATAATGTATGTGAAGATCTTGGTTGCTTTAAGGCACTGAATAAAGTATAGTGATTATTATGTTAAGTAACATAAATCAAGTCAATTTGCCATCATTCATTTGTGATAAGTTGCTGTTTGCTTTCTGTTGATAGCAAGTTGACATTTCTAGCTGAAGTTAAAAGCTTCATAGGTTTTATGAAGATTGCATTTAATTGCATAAAATGTGAAGAATTTTGACCTGAATAAAAATATGTACTCATTGTGTTCTTTCCAGCTGCAAGCCTTCCAACCATTTTTCATTTTTTTGAATCTTCCCTACTCTGTTATCAGAGGTGAAGAATTTGCTTTGGAAATAACTATATTCAATTATTTGAAAGATGCCACTGAGGTAACATATTCAAGCTTTTGTTGATCATTTACACTACAGGAGAAAATGGAGGTAGCACGAAGGGATTGGGTTGTGTAGTATCCGGGCATTCAGGATTCTAAGCACTTTATACATTTCTGGGAGACTGAAAATAGACATGTCTTTTCAGTGATTTCTTCTGCTAATTAATGCCTAAGGATATCATTAGCATGTCTACATATTACCTCCTTGAATTTTCAGCATAGGTTTTCCACTTTTGCCATGGAAGTTCCTTATTGTCTCTGAAGCATGCCTTTCTCTTTCCTGCCTCCCTGCATTTTCCCCTGGTTTTCGCCACATCTGGAATGTGTGGCCACTTCTCACTGCCACTGTGTGCCCACTGCAGTTTTTTTTTTTTTTTTTTGAGACAGGGTCTTGCTCTATCACCCAGGCTGGAGTGCAGTGGCGTGATCTTGGCTCACTGCAATTTTTGTATTTTTCATAGAGACAGAGTTTTGCCATGTTGGCCAGACAGGTCTTGAACTCCTGGCCTCAAGTGATCTGCCTGCCTTGGCCTCCCAAAGTGCTGGCATTACGGGCATGAGCCACAGAACCCGGCTGCCATTCTGTTATGTTTGTAGCCCCCATGTTTATATTTTCAAGGATTCGCTATTGGATTCATGTACTTTGTATCTCCTTAGCTAGTCATTTCCCTGGGAGGCAGGAATTAGGTTCACTGTTTGTGTTGTGCCCACAGTATGTTAACCAAGTGACTGATTTTTCTTCCCCCAGAATAAATAGGGATATGTAATTAACTTTATTACATGCATGAAAATGCCATAATCTCTTTAGGCACTTTATACATAAACTTTTTAAATTAAAAATTTAATTTTTCAAGCTTCTTATTGGCATACTTGGCTGACAATGTGGGAAGTCAAATTTTTTTTTTTTTTTTAACCCAGTCATCATGGTACTGTTTAACAAGCAAAAGATCTAGAGTCAAAAGGCCTGGATTCAATGTTGAATCTACCACTTACCAACAAATGACTTAATTGTAGTTTCCTCATCTATAAAGTGGAAATGATAATTATTATACCCATAAAAGATACTCTGAGAAGCAGATGAAAAAATCAATGGGAAAATAATTCATAAAATGTAAGGCCTAGAGAGATGCTATTATTGATGAGACTGGTAACTCTGGGATAATTTATAAAAGTTTACAACCAAGATATGCTTCAGGACTAATGTCTGAGTTGTACTTTCCCTGCAATAGTTTTTTACAGAGACTTTGATAAATTCAATAACATTTCATGCTGTTTTCTTCATATTTTTCTAATGGGACCAGTATGTTCCAGGATGACATAGTTAAATCAAGCTGGTGGTAATATCAATATATGAAATAGCCTTTCGGTGCACATCCTTACCATCTAATGGTTTCAGATAGTGGGAGAATTTAATATTAGCAGGACGACTAGAAATGGAGCTAAAGAGTGCCCTTTCCCCATGTATCCTGAGGTTGAAGGGAAAGCATAGAAAGGAAAGGAAGTTTTTCCTGATACCCTTTGATACTCTCCTTGGCTGAATCTTTGTCTCGTCTTTTCCCTAGTCTTTAGCCTCACAGATTTGACAGTACTTAAATTGGTGATAAAAGAGTACTTTACTGAAGGGCATTTATTATACAAAAGCTTTGATTTATTTTTTCTTTCAGGTTAAGGTAATCATTGAGAAAAGTGACAAATTTGATATTCTAATGACTTTAAGTGAAATAAATGCCACAGGCCACCAGCAGACCATTCTGGTTCCCAGTGAGGATGGGGCAACTGTTCTTTTTCCCATCAGGCCAACACATCTGGGAGAAATTCCTATCACAGTCACAGCTCTTTCACCCACTGCTTCTGATGCTATCACCCAGATGATTTTAGTAAAGGTAAATATTTGATGCCTGAAAGAAATGAAATGGAAATACATAATTAAAAAGAGCAGAAGATTTTTTTCCCTTGGTTAAATTTTTTGGCATATCTAGTAGGTTGTCTTCTTTACCCTTCTGGTAATGCCTAATCACTTTCTCGTCTGTATGTAAAAATAAATCATTCAGAAATAATTGCCAATTTCCTCTTTAAATTTAGTCAGGAATGTGACTATAAAGACTAACATCTCTTTTGCAGTCATTTACATCTACAGACTGTGTTACATTGGGATCCTATTAAAACACGGTCAAGTTGATTTGTCGATTTGGAATTTTGGAATGTTTCAGTGAAGGTAAAAGAGATTTTGTAGATTTTTTTTCAGAGAAGACATTCTAGACAGAAAGATAATGAGCATAGTGGATAAACACTTGTATTCTGGGGTGAGGCAACCCTGTGTTTGAATCTGAGCTCTGCCAAGTGTAATTTTGAACAAGGCATTTAATCTCCCTGTCTTTGGATAATAATAGGAACTACCTCAAAGGGTTTTTCTCCTTACATTTTCATCTTCTTCTCTGTCATTTCCTTTTTTTTTTTTATTGTTATACTTGAAGTTTTAGGGTACATGTATACAACGTGCAGGTTTGTTACATATGTGTACATGTGCCATGTTGGTGTGCTGCACCCATTAACTCGCCATTTGCATTAGGTATATCTCCTAATGCCATCCCTCCCCCATCCCCCCACTTCACGACAGGCCCCGATGTGTGATGTTTCCCTTCCTGTGTACAGGTGTTCTCATTGTTCAATTCCTACCTATGAGTGAGAACATGCGGTGTTTGGTTTTCTGTCCTTGTGATAGTTTGCTGAGAATTATGGATTCCAGCTTCATCCATGTCCCTACAAAGGACGTGAACTCATCCTTTTTTATAGCTGCCTAGTATTCCATGGTGTATATGTGCCACATTTTCTTAATCCAGTCTATCATCAATGGACATTTGGGTTGTTTCCAAGTCTTTGTTATTGTGAATAATGCCACAATAAACATACCTGTGCATGTCTTTATAGCAGCATGATTTATAATCCTTTCGGTATATACCCAGGAATGGGATGGCTGGGTTAAATGGTGTTTCTAGTTGTAGATCCTTGAGGAATCGCCAAAGTGTCTTCCACAATGGTTGAACTAGTTTACAGTCCCATCAACAGTGTAATAGTGTTCCTATTTCTTCACATCCTCTCTAGCACCTGTTGTTTCCTGACTTTTTAATGATTGCCATTCTAACTGGTGTGAGGTGGTATCTCATTGTGGTTTTGATTTACATTTCTCTGATGACCAGTGATGATGAACATTTTTTCATGTGTATGTTGGCTGCATAAATATCTTCTTTTGAGAAGTGTCTGTTCTTTGCCCACTTTTTGATGGGGTTGTAGGTTTTTTTTTTGTAAATTTGTTTGAGTTCTATGTAGATTCTGGATATTAGCCCTTTGTCTGATGAGTAGATTGCAAAAATTTTCTCCCATTCTGTAGGTTGCCTGTTCACTCTGATGGTAGTTTCTTTTGCTGTGCAGAAGCTCTTTAGTTTAATTAGATCCCATCTGTCAATTTTGGCTTTCATTGTCATTGCTTTTGGTGTTTTAGTCATGAAGTCCTTGCCCATGCCTATGTCCTGAATGGTATTGCCTGGGTTTTCTTCTAGGGTTTTTATGGTTTTAGGTCTAACATTTAAGTCTCTAATCCATCTTGAATTAATATTTGTATAAGGTGTAAGGAAGGGATCCAGTTTCAGTTTTCTACATATGGCTAGCCAGTTTTCCCAGCACCATTTATTAAATAGGGAATCCTTTTCCCATTTCTTGTTTTTGTCAAGTTTGTCAAAGATCAGATGGTTGTAGGTGTGGTATTATTTCTGAGGGCTGTGTTCTGTTCCATTGGTCTATATCTCTGTTTTGGTACCAGTACCATACTGTTTTGGTTACTGTAGCCTTGCAGTGTAGTTTGAAGTCAGGAGGTGTGATGCCTCCAGCTTTGTTCTTTTGGCTTAGAATTGTCTTGGCAATGTGGGCTCGTTTTTGGTTCCATATGAACTTTAAAGCAGTTTTTTCCAATTCTGTGAAGAAACTCATTGGTAGCTTGATGGGGATGGCATTGAATCTATAAATTACATTGGGCAGTATGGCCATTTTCATGATATTGATTGTTCCTATCCATGAGCATGGAATGTTCTTCTATTTGTTTGTGTCCTCTTTTATTTCACTGAGCAGTGGTTTGTAGTTCTCCTTGAAGAGGTCCTTCACATCCCTTGTAAGTTGGATTCCTAGCTGTTTTATTCTTTTTGAAGCAATTGTAAATGGGAGTTCACTCATGATTTGGCTCTCTGTTTGTCTGTTATTGGTGTATAGGAATGCTTGTGACTTTTGCATATTGATTTTGTGTCCTGAGACTTTGCTGAAGTTGCTTATCAGCTTAAGGAGATTTTGGGCTGAGACAATGGGGTTTTCTAAATATACAATCGTGTCATCTGCAAAAAGGGACAATTTGACTTCCTGTTTTCCTAACTGAATATGCTTTATTTCTTTCTCTTGTCTGATTGCCCTTGCCAGAAATTCCAACACTATGTTGAATAGGAGTGGTGAGAGAGGCCATCCTTGTCTTGTGCCGGTTTTCAAAGGGAATGCTTCCAGTTTTTGTCCATTCAGTATGATATTGGCTGTGGGTTTGTCATAAATAGCTCTTATTATTTTGAGATATGTCTCATAAATACGTAATTTATTGAGAGTTTTTAGCATGAAGGGCTGTTGAATTTTGTCAAAGGCCTTTTCTGCATCTATTGAGATAATCATGTGGTTTTTGTTGTTGGTCCTGTTTATATAATGGATTACGTTTATTGATGTGCATATGCTGAGCCAGCCTTGCATCCCAGAGGTGAAGCCCACTTGATCATGGTGGAGAAGCTTTTTGATATGCTGGATTTGGTTTGCCAGTCTTTTATTGAGGATTTTTGCATCGATGTTCATCAGGGATATTGGTCTAAAATTCTCTTTTATTGTTGTGTCTTTGCCAGCTATGGTATCAGGATGATGCTGGCCTCATAAAATGAGTTGGGGGAGGATTCCCTCTTTTTCTATTGTTTGGAATAGTTTCAGAAGGAATGGTACCAGCTCCTCCTTGTACCTATGGTAGAAATCGATTGTGCATGTGTCTGGTCCTGGACTTTTTTTGGTTGGCAGGCTATTAATTACTGCCTCAATTTCAGAACCTGTTATTGGTCTATTCAGGGATTCAACTTCTCCCTGGTTTAGTCTTGGGAGGGTGTAAGTGTCCAGGAATTTATCCATTTCTTCTAGATTTTCTAGTTTATTTGCACAGAGGTGTTGATAGTATTATCTGATGGTAGTTTGTATTTCTGTGGGATCCGTGGTGATATCCCCTTTGTCATTTTTTATTGAGTCTATTTGATTCTTCTCTCTTTTCTTCTTTATTAGTCTTGCTAGTGGTCTATCAATTTTGTTGATCTTTTCAAAAAACCAGCCCCTGGATTCATTGATTTTTTGAAGGGTTTTTTTGTGTCTCTATCTTTTCAGTTCTGCTCTGATCTTAGTTATTTCTTGCCTTCTGCTAGCTTTTGAATGTGTTTGCTCTTGCTTCTCTAGTTCTTTTAATTGTGATGTTAGGGTGTCAATTTTAGATCTTTCCTGCTTTCTCTTGTGGGCATTTAGTGCTATAAATTTCCCTCTACAGACTGCTTTAAATGTGTCCCAGAGATTCTGGTATGTTGTGTCTTTGTTCTGATTGGTTTCAAAGAACGTCTTTATTTCTGCCTTCATTTCGTTATGTACCCAGTAGTCATTCAGGAGCAGGTTGTTCAGTTTCCATGTAGTTGAGCAGTTTTGCGTGAGTTTCTTAATCTGAGTTCTAGTTTGATTGCACTGTGGTCTGAGAGACTGTTATAATTTCTGTTCTTTTACATTTGCTGAGGAGTACTTTACTTCCAACTATGTGGTCAGTTTTGTAATAAGTGCGATGTGGTGCTGAGAAGAATGCATATTCTGTTGATTTGAGGTGGAGAGTTCTGTTGATGCCTATTAGGTCTGCTTGGTGCAGAGCTGAGTTCAATTCCTGGATATCCTTGTTAACTTTCTGTCTTGTTGGTCTGTCTAATGTCAACAATGGGGTGTTAAAGTCTCCCATTATTATTGTGTGGGAGTCTAAGTCTCTTTGTAAGTCTCTAAGGACTTGCTTTATGAATCTATATGCTCCTGTTTTGGGTGCATATATATTTAGGATAGTTAGCTCTTCTTGTTGAATTGATCCCTTTACCATTATGTAATGGCCTTCTTTGTCTCTTTTGATCTTTGTTGGTTTAAAGTCTGCTTTATCAGAGACTAGGGTTGCAACCCCTGCCTTTTTTTGTTTTCCATTTGCTTGGTAGATCTTCCTCCATCCCTTTATTTTGAGCCTATGTGTGTCTCTGCACTTGAGATGGGTCTCCTGAATATAGCACCCTGATGGGTCTTGACTCTTTATCCAATCTGCCAGTCTGTGTCTTTTAATTGGAGCATTTAGTCCATTTACATTTAAGGTTAATATTGTTATGTGTGAATTTGATCCTGTCATTATGATGTTAGCTGGTTATTTTGCTCATTCATTGATGCAGTTTCTTCCTAGCATTGATGGTCTTTACAATTTGGCATGTTTTTGCAGTGGCTGGTACCGATTCTTCCTGTCCATGTTTAGTGCTTCCTTCAGGAGCTCTTGTAGGGCAGGCCTGGTGGTGACAGAATCTCTCAGCATTTGCTTGTCTGTCAAGGATTTTATTTCTCCTTCACTTATGAAGCTTAATTTGTCAGGATATGAAATTCTGTGTTGAAACATCTTTTCTTTAAGGATGTTGAATATTGGCCCCCACTCTCTTCTGGCTTGTAGAGTTTCTGCTGAGAGATCCACTGTTAGTCTGATGGGCTTCCCTTTGTGGGTAATCCAACCTTTCTCTCTGGCTATGCTTAACATTTTTTCCTTCATTTCAACTTTGGTGAATCTGACAATTATGTGTCTTGGAGTTGCTCTTCTCGAGGAGTATCTTTGTGGCATTCTCTGTATTTCCTGAATGTGAATGTTGGCCTGCCTTGCTAGGTTAGGGAAGTTCTCCTGGATAATATCTTGCAGAGTTTTAACAACTTGGTTCTATTCTTCCCGTCACTTTTAGGTACACCAATCAGACGCAGATTTGGTCTTTTCACATAGTGCCATATTTCTTGGAGGTTTTGTTCATTTCTTTTTACTCTTTTTTCTCTAAACTTCTTTCTCACTTCATTTCATTCATTTGACCTTCAATTACTGATACCCTTTCTTCCAGTTGATTGAATCGGCTACTGAAGCTTGTGCGTTCGTCATGTAGTTCTTGTGCCATGGTTTTCAGCTCCATCAGGTCATTTAAGGACTTCTCTACATTGGTTATTCTCGTTAGCCATTCGTCTAATCTTTTTTCAAGGTTTTTAGCTTCTTTGCGATGGGATCGAACTTCCTCCTTTTGCTTGGAAAAGTTTGATCGTCTAAAGCCTTCTTCTCTCAACTTGTCAAAGTCATTCTCCGTCCAGCTTTGTTCCATTGCTGGTGAGGAGCTGCTTTCCTTTGGAGCGGGAGAGGGGCTCTGATTTTTAGAATTTTCAGCTTTTCTGCTCTGTTTTTTCCCCATATTTGTGGTTTTATCTACCTTTGGTCTTTGATGATGGAGATATACAGATGGGGTTTTGGTGTGGATGTCCTTTCTGTTTGTTAGTTTTCCTTCTAACAGTCAGGACCCTCAGCTGCAGGTCTGTTGGAGTTTGCTGGAGGTCGACTCCAGACCCTGTTTGCCTGGGTACCAGCAGTGGGGACTGCAGAAGAGTGAATATTGCTGAACAGCAAATGTTGCTGCCTTATCATTCCTCTGGAAGCTTCGCGTCAGAGGGGTACCCGGCCGTGTGAGGTGTCAGTCTGCTGCTACTGGGGGGTGCCTTCCAGTTAGGCTACTCAGGGGTCAGGGACCCACTTGAGGAGGCAGTCTGTCCATTCTCAGATCTCAAACGCCTTGCTGGGAGAACCACTACTCTCTTCAAAGCTGTTAGACAGGGACATTTAAGTCTGCAGAGGTTTCTGCTGCCTTTGGTTTGGCTGTTGATGTTCTTCTTAATGTTAAAGTCTCTGAAAAGTATTCAGGGCTCCTTCAGCATTTAAGAAGTAGTCATTTCCACGCTTACGCATTTTTGTTTCATTTTTCCTTTCCAAACTTTCCATCTTCTTTTCAATAAAGGAACTGCATCTCGTTCTGTTGTCCAGGCTGGAGTGCAGTGGCATGATCTTGGCTCACTGCAACCACCGCATCCTGGGTTCAAGCGATTCTCCTGCCTCAGCCTCCCAAGTAACTGGGATTACAGGCGCCTGCCACCATGCCCAACTAATTTTTGTGTTTTTAGTGGAGATGGAGTTTCACCATGTTGGCCAGGCTGGTCTCAAACTCCTGACCTTCGATCTATCCACCTCGGCCTTCCCCAAGTACTTCTTCTTTGTCATTTTCAAGGCCAGGCCATGAGATGCCTTATCTAATTTAACTAGAACTTACTAACAGATTTGAAGTAAGAATAACAAAATGGTAGGCACTGTGTCATCAGATTTAATTCAGTTCAATGGAAATGGTGCCTATTAAGTGTAAATCCTGTTGAAAAACATTTCAGTTAATGAAGTGTACTGTACGTAGTGAGAAAATGTAAAAGTAGGAAAAATTAATCAAAGTTATGGTAATTTATTATAATACAAACTAACAAGAAAACTCATTCTGTGAAATGAATGTATTACTTGTTTAAATAAAATATCTAATTTAAAGAAAACAAAAGAAGAAATGATAGGTGCTTATCTAGCCATACATAAACCTTAGACATAACAGATCAGATGTTTGTGTTCATATCTGTGTATAGTTCTCTGTAAATATGTGAGTAGAGACCATGTTGATTGTGTTCATTTTTTTCAACAGGCTGAAGGAATAGAAAAATCATATTCACAGTCCATCTTATTAGATTTGACTGACAATAGGCTACAGAGTACCCTGAAAACTTTGAGTTTTTCATTTCCTCCTAATACAGTGACTGGCAGTGAAAGAGTTCAGATCACTGCAATTGGTAAGAATAGAGTATATCACCATTGATTGATTTAATTGTATACGATCATATATGTTGTTCCTGTAATTATAGATGTATTTTCTTATTGAGTCCTAATAAGAAGAGATGGCAAAAGTTTTAAATTGGGCCCAACAACTGATTATAATATGAAGGCTAGCAAATCATGTATCCTAAAACAGTTCTCAGTCATCAATGTGCATAAGAATCACCTGGGAGTCTGGTTTACTAGGTCTGGAGTGGGGCCTGGGAATCTGCATTTCAAACAAGCTCCTAGGTGTTGGTGATAGTTTTGGCTTGTAGACCACACTTTGAGTAGCAAGGCCTCACTATACTGTGACTGGAGGGAGGGGTCATTCCTAAGAGCAGAGCTTCTGGCTTCTGTGGCTCTCCACCACTGGTGAATATCAGAATCTTCTAAGGAGCTCTATAAATACAGAAATGTCTAAGCTCTACTCTAGACCTACTAAGTCAGAATTGCTTGGACTATGGCTTGGTCATGTATATCTTAAAAAGCTTTCACAAGTGATTCTGATAACCAAAGGTTAAGTACTACTGCCTAGAGCAGTTCTCTGTGCAGGATATGAGTAACCTTTACGGTAGAAAGTTACTCACTGACTTCGGTCACCTCTCCTAGTTACTTTCCGTAACATAATAGTACTTTTCAAAAACTGGCAATTTATAATTGTATAAATTTATGGGATACAAAGTGGTATTATGATTTATGAGTGCCATGTGGAATAACTAAATCAAGCTGGTTGACGTACTCATCACCTCAAATACTTAACTGTTTTTTTTGGTGGTGGGGAGAACATTTGAAATTTGCTCTCTGAGCTTTATTTATTTATTTATTTATTTATTTATTTATTTATTTATTTATTTTTGAGATGGAGTCTCACTCTGTCACCCAGGCTGGAGTGCAGTGGCGCGATCGTGGCTCACTGCAAGCTCTGCCTCCCAGGTTCATGCCATTCTCCTGCCTCAGCCTCCTGAGTAGCTGGGACTATAGGCATCTGCACCACAACTGGCTAATTTTTTTGTTTGTTTTTTAGTAGAGATGGGGTTTTAGCGTATTAGCCAGGATGGTCTTGATCTCCTGACCTCGTGATGCACCTGCCTTGGACTCCCAGAGTGCTGGGATTACAGGCGTGAGCCACTAGGCCTGGTCTTTATTTATTTATTTATTTATTTTGATGGAGTCTCTCTCTGTCTCCCAGGCTAGAGTGCAGTGGCGGGATCTTGGCTTACTGCAACCTCTGCCTCTTGGGGTTCAAGCGAGTCTCCTGCCTCAGCCTCCTGAGTAGCTGGAATTACAGGCGCGTGCCACCACGCTCAGCTAGTTTTTGTATTTTTGGTAGAGATGGGCTTTTGTCATGTTGGCCAGGCTGGTCTCAAACCCCTGACCTCAGGTGATCCACCGTCCTTGGCCTCCTAAAGTGCTGGGATTACAGGTGTGAGCCATGGCACTCGGCCTTTCTTAGCAGTTTGGAAATGTACAATACTCTTGTTATTAATTATATTTACCATGCTAAAAGTACTTTTTTTTTTTTTTTGAGATGGAGTCTTTCTCTGTAGCCCAGGCTGGAGTGCAGTGGTGTGATCTCAGTTCACTGCAACCACTGCCTCCTGGGTTCAAGCAATTCTTATACCTCAGCCTCCCACGAAGCTGGGACTACAGGTGTGTGCCACCATGCCCAGCTAATTTTTTGTATTTTCATTAGAGATGGGATTTTACGATCTTGTCCAGGCTGGTCTCAAACCCCTCACCTCAGGTGATCCACCTGCCTCGGCCTCCCAAAGTGCTGGGATTACATGCATGAGCCATTGTGCCCGGCCTAAAAGTATTTTTTAATTAAACACTGTGTCTATACAATTGGTGTTATTAGTCAGGGTTCTCCAGAGAAACAGAACCAATAGGAGATACTTATATATAAAAGGAAGTTTATTATGAGGAATTGACTCATGCAATTATGTAGGCTGAGAGGTCCCATGATCTGCTTTTGCAAGCTGGAGACCCAGGAAAGCTGGTAGTATAATTCACTCCGAGTCCACTGGCCTGTGAACCAGGGGAACTGATGATGTAAATCCCAATCCTAGGAGAAGATGAGATGAGATGTCTCAGCTTAAGTAGTGAGGCAGGAAAAAAAGGTGAATTCCTCTTTCCTCAAGCTTTTGTCTATTCAGGCTCTCAGTGGATTGGATGGTGCCCACACACACTGGGGAGGATAATCTGCTGGACCCAGTACACTAATTCAAATGCTAGTGTCATCTACAAACACCCTCACAGACACTCAGAAACAATGCTTAATCGAGGCATCCCTCGGCCCACTGAAGTTGACACACAAAATTAACCCTCATGAATGGTTTGTTTTTATAGTTGTGCTTTACAAATAACTGAAGAAAACATTTTAATTAATGACGTCTAATAGTTTGTTAGGTCATTCTTTTTTTTTTTTTTTTGAGATGGAGTCTTGCTCTGTCGCCCAGGCTGGAGTGCAGTGGCAAGATCTCTGCTCACTGCAAGCTCCGCCTCCCGGGTTCACACTATTCTCCTGCCTCAGCCTCCTGAGTAGCTGGGACTACAGGTGCCTGCCACCACGCCCTGCTGATTTTTTGTATTTTCAGTAGAGATGGGGTTTCACTCTGTTAGCCAGGCTTGTCTCGAACTCCTGACCTCAGGTGATTCACCCGCCTTGGCCTCCCAAAGTCTGGGATTACAGGCGTGAGCCACCGCGCCCGGCCTGTTTGTGAGGTCTTTAAGGTGTTAGGACCTAAAACATGTTTTTACAGTTCTTTTATATTTTCACTGGCAGGTGTAATGCTTTTTTATTATAACCCAAACAACCAATCCGTAGGCAGAGGACTTTCTTTGGAGGCATATATAGACACACATATATATGTGTGTGTGTTATCTATCTATCTATCTATCTATCTATCTATTTTTTTTTTTTTTTGGAAGAGACAGGGTTTAGCTATGTGTGCCCCAGGCTGGACTTGAACTTCTGAGCTCATGCAGTCCTCCTGCATCAGCCCCTTGCATAGCTGGGACTACAGGCATGCATCACTGTGCCTGGCCAATTCTTAAAAGGAATTAAATAAGCTCTCTGTTTAGGGGAATAAATTCTTTTTAAGCATCTCACACAGTGTTGGGATGCTGGGAAATGGACTACACATACACACACACACGCACAGACGCACACATATACACAGAGGGAAGGAGCCTGGCTTTTTAAATATATACCATCACTCCTTACATAGGAACGATTCTATCTGTGGTCATGGAAATACCCTGAGGCTTAATTTTTATGCTTGATGTAAAGAATGGATTTTCAAGTTTTATTTTTGCATGTTGTTTTAAAGGCCTAGTTTGTATCCCAGAATGTATGAATTTTAGCTTCCTTCTTTGAACTTTGATAGTCTATGTTCACTTTGAATATTAAATACATAGCCTGCAGTGGTAATAATATAACCTCTATTTTTTTCTTTGTATTCACATCTAAAATTTAAGCTACGCTGGCACAGCTTCAGCCTATTCATATGAAACAGGTTCTTTTCCCTTTTTTTTCATAATTTTTAGGATCACATTTTCACTAGGTATTTGGACTTGGCATGGTATAAGTTTTCAAAATAAACGACATGGAAAGATACTGTTATCTATACAGCTTAACAATGGCAGGGCCAAAATTAGAACTCAGTCTTCATATTTCTGAATTTTTACTATTTTCCCTGAGTTGTGGTGTTAGGATGTGGGTAGAGGGTTTTTAAAGCATGTATTTTGTTTAATTTTAGATTACTAACTTTGAAGAATATTCCTAATCCTTTTGATCCTGAGATTAATGGAAATACTTGTATTTGTTGTTGCTAAATAGAACACATTGGAAAACACTACAATCCTCATTGTTTTTTAAAAAATTATTTCTGAAGTGCTTCTGGTGTATTAGTAAGAAATAAGAATAAAATTTTGTTTGCGTGAAGAATACTAATAAAACGTTTCTTTCCTGTATGAGTGATGGTGTCTTACTGATCAATTCTGTACATAAAATTGTTTTTAAATTTTTTTTTTGCCTAATTTATGTCATATGCTTAACTGAGCTAAAAATGTCATCTTTCATCACACGACCTACAAGTTCAGTACCAGAGCATTGTTTTTTTTTGACCAGTCTTCTAAAAGCTTGATGTAAAGTTTCAACTGTGTTCCAAGCAGTGGAATATTCATATTGCTTCAATGACAGAGGCCTTCTGTTCTCAGGGGAAGTCTCTTTGCCACCAGCAGGTAGTTGTTACTGAGTATTTACTGAATGAATTGCATGTCTTGTGCTTACAGGAGATGTTCTCGGTCCTTCCATCAATGGCTTAGCCTCATTGATTCGAATGCCTTATGGCTGTGGTGAACAGAACATGATACATTTTGCTCCAAATATTTACATTTTGGATTATCTGACTAAAAAGAAACAACTGACAGATAATTTGAAAGAAAAAGCTCTTTCATTTATGAGGCAAGGTAAGCATTTTAGAGACCTACATTTGTTCGTAGAAAAAAATTTTTTTTTTTTTCAGGTAGGGTTCATTCTAGACCATATTTCAAAATAGGTGGATTTTGTCTTAGGTAAGCGATGGGCTACACGGTGTTGACATGTGCAGGAAGTGCAAACAATGGAAAGCTGTTACTGTTCTTCCTTTAGCTAACTATTCACTCACTGCTGCTAAGATGTTTGTTAGTAATGGCTTAAGAGTTAGTTTCTGGAGGGGACTTGTATTATACTAAGGGATCTGAAATTTAAAACTTAAAAATCTAGAGGAATACTCATTCATTCATTATTTACACATTTGTGGAGTGTTTCTTAGTGCTAGGATCAGTTCTTGTGCCAAAAAAACAGAGGGAGCCAGGGCCTGTCTTCTTAAGGAATTCGCTGCTCAGTGGAGAAGATGGTTTGTATGTAAATAGATGCAGTGCTGTGTGGTGGGGACCTTCTCGGTGCATTTAAAATGTCAAGCAGATGGGGGTTAGGGGAGAAATGTTTGTATGAAGAGGACCTGCTGGACCCTGAGGAAATACCATGCTAGTGAAGACTGTATCCTGAATCCTTAAAAGGTGGCAACTGTTCACAGGCACCCAGATCCTTTGTTTTGGCAACTTGTTAATAATAGCAGTTGACATGAGTTGAGTGTGTCCTGTGTGGCAGGCAGTGTTCTAAGCACTTTACATCTCATACCTCATTGAAGGCTCACCATTAGTATTAGCATGATCCTGTTTTTTTGCAGATGAGGAAGCTGAGGTGTGGAAAAGTTAGTTAACTTGTCCAGGGTCATATAGTCATATAGAGCTGGGATTTGGACTCTGAGCCTATGCTCTTGACATCCATACCTAGGAGGAAACAAAGAGATGTGAGACACGTTTAATGATAATGGTAAAGTAAATTTGATTTTCTGAAATACTCCGAAAGCCAACCAAAAATTACAGTCTCAGTTTTTCATTTCCTTATTAGTGGACCTCTAGCACAAACTCTCTGGCTATTTCTCTGTGCACAATTTGTATGATATATCCCGTCCATCAAATTCATGAGGATTAGAAGGGCTCACACAAACTGATTAAAAATGAGGATTCACTATAATCTAAGAAAAATGTAGTTCCACACTTTCCAGCTCCTATTTTTTTTAGTTTTTGTTTTTTATAACAAATGGATTAAATGAAAAGTAGAGGCAAGCTATTAATTGATTGCTAATTTTTCCACAGAAGAATTAGAAAACTTGGTAAAGACACCATTTTAATATGAGCTTTTCTTCCAGTTTCCCTTATTGTGTAGAGATTTTTTAATTCTTTTTTTTTTTTTTTATCATTCATTTAAATTTTTTTTTTTCTTTCATTTTTTTTTTTTTTTTATTATACTTTAAGTTCTAGGGTACATGTGCATGACGTTTATATCATGTATAACTCCCCAATGCAATCCCTCCCTCCTCCCCCCTCCCCATGATAGGCCCCAGTGTGTGATGTTCCCCTTCCGAGTCCAAGTGATCTCATTGTTCAGTTCCCACCTATGAGTGAGAACATGCGGTGTTTGGTTTTCTCTTCTTGTGATAGTTTGCTAAGAATGATGGATTCCAGCTGCATCCATGTCCCTACAAAGGACGCAAACTCATCCTTTTTGATGGCTGCATAGTATTCCATGGTGTATATGTGCCACATTTTCTTAATCCAGTCTGTCACAGATGGACATTTGGGTTGATTCCAAGTCTTTGCTATTGTGAATAGTGCCGCAATAAACATACGTGTGCATGTGTCTTTGTAGTAGAGTAATTTATAATCCTTTGGGTATATACCCAGTAGTGGGATGGCTGGGTCATATGGTACATCTAGTTCTAGATCCTTGAGGAATCGCCATACTGTTTTCCATAATGGTTGAACTAGTTTACAATCCCACCAACAGTGTAAAAGTGTTCCTATTTCTCCACATCCTCTCCAACACCTGTTGTTTCCTGACTTCTTAATGATTGCCATTCTAACTGGTGTGAGATGGTATCTCATTGTGGTTTTGATTTGCATTTCTCTGATGGCGAGTGATGATGAGCATTTTTTCATGTGTCTGTTGGCTGTATGGATGTCTTCTTTTGAGAAATGTCTGTTCATATCCTTTGCCCACTTTTTGATGGGGTTGTTTGTTTTTTTCCTGTATATTTGTTTGAGTTCTTTGTAGATTCTGGATATTAGCCCTTTGTCAGATGAGTAGGTTGCAAAAGTTTTCTCCCATTCTGTAGGTTGCCTGTTCACTCTGATGGTAGTTTCTTTTGCTGTGCAAAAGCTCTTTAGTTTAATGAGATCCCATTTGTCAATTTTGGCTTTTGCTGCCGTTGCTTTTGGTGTTTTAGACATGAAGTCCTTGCCCATGCCTATGTCCTGAATGGTACTACCTAGATTTTCTTCTAGGGTTTTTATGGTATTAGGTCTAACATTTAAGTCTCTGATCCATCTTGAATTAATTTTCGTATAAGGGGTAAGGAAAGGATCCAGTTTCAGCTTTCTACTTATGGCTAGCCAATTTTCCCAGCACCATTTATTAAATAGGGAATCCTTTCCCCATTTCTTGTTTTTGTCAGGTTTGTCAAAGATCAGATGGCTGTAGATGTGTGGTATTATTTCTGAGGACTCTGTTCTGTTCCATTGGTCTATATCTCTGTTGTGGTACCAGTACCATGCTGTTTTGGTTACTGTAGCCTTGTAGTATAGTTTGAAGTCAGGTAGCGTGACGCCTCCAGCTTTGTCCTTTTGACTTAGGATTGTCTTGGCAATGCGGGCTCTTTTTTGGTTCCATATGAACTTTAAAGCCGTTTTTTCCAATTCTGTGAAGAAAGTCATTGGTAGCTTGATGGGGATGGCATTGAATCTATAAATAACCTTGGGCAGTATGGCCATTTTCACGATATTGATTCTTCCTATCCATGAGCATGGTATGTTCTTCCATTTGTTTGTGTCCTCTTTGATTTCACTGAGCAGTGGTTTGTAGTTCTCCTTGAAGAGGTCCTTTACATCCCTTGTAAGCTGGATTCCTAGGTATTTTATTCTCTTTGAAGCAATTGTGAATGGAAGTTCATTCCTGATTTGGCTCTCTGCTTGTCTGTTACTGGTGTATAAGAATGCTTGTGATTTTTGCACATTAATTTTGTATCCTGAGACTTTGCTGAAGTTGCTTATCAGCTTAAGGAGATTTTGGGCTGAGACAATGGGGTTTTCTAAATATACAATCATGTCATCTGCAAACAGGGACAATTTGACTTCTTCTTTTCCTAACTGGATACCCTTGATTTCTTTCTCTTGCCTGATTGCCCTAGCCAGAACTTCCAACACGATGTTGAATAGGAGTGGTGAGAGAGGGCATCCCTGTCTTGTGCCAGTTTTCAAAGGGAATTTTTCCAGTTTTTGCCCATTCAGTATGATATTAGCTGTGGGTTTGTCATAAATAGCTCTTATTATTTTGAGGTACGTTCCATCAATACCGAATTTATTGAGCGTTTTTAGCATAAAGGGCTGTTGAATTTTGTCAAAAGCCTTTTCTGCATCTATTGAGATAATCATGTGGTTCTTGTCTTTGGTTCTGTTTATATGCTGGATTACGTTTATTGATTTGCGAATGTTGAACCAGCCTTGCATCCCAGGGATGAAGCCCACTTGATCATGGTGGATAAGCTTTTTGATGTGCTGCTGAATCCGGTTTGCCAGTATTTTATTGAGATTTTTGCATCGATGTTCATCAGGGATATTGGTCTAAAATTCTCTTTTTTTGTTGTGTCTCTGCCAGGCTTTGGTATCAGGATGATGTTGGCCTCATAAAAAGAGTTGGGGAGGATTCCCTCTTTTTCTATTGATTGAAATAGTTTCAGAAGGAATGGTACCAGCTCCTCCTTGTACCTCTGGTAGAATTCAGCTGTGAATCCATCTGGTCCTGGACTTTGAGATTTTTAAGTCTAAACTAGTTCTATGTAATGACAGTAATAGCAACTAAGTCTGTTTAAATGTTTTATGCATGTTTCATTTAATTCTCACAAAAACTCTAGGAGTAGGTGTACTATTATTATTTCCATTTTATAGATGAGGAAATTGAGGTACAGAGAGGTTAAATAATTTACCCATGGTGGCCTGGCTCCACCGTCCACCTTGTTCGTCAGAACACTATGGGATAATTCTGATTTGCAATGTTCTCGGGTTTTTAGAAGCAATGGGATATGATGGAAAGGACCAGGAATCGGGACGGGATGCTTGAGTACCACCACTGTGTAAGAAGTCTCACTGGAGGTTTTGATAAAATAGTAAGGGAGGAACATGGGATCCTGTAGGGAAGGAGGCACCGAAGGTTAGAATATGGAGTGTCAGATTAGACTGAAGTAAGCTGTAAGGTGTTGGATTTAAGTAGATGAGCTACAGTCAGTGTCTGAAGATCTCCCTGGGATAGGATGGCATAGACAAAGGCTGAGTGGGAGTCAAGCGGTTGTGGGTCAGGAACAATGCAGTGTATGAGACCACAAACCAAGGGAGACCAGCGTTTAGAATCAGGGCTGAGTGTGGCCTGAGTTCTGATGTGGGGAAGGACATAGTGGTATATTTTCTCTTAGATTAGGGCCAGACCCTGCAGGCACTGTGACCAGCCCTGAAACGCAGCAGGTGGTTAGGTCCTCTGGGAAATTTGTAGAGCTCCAGCAGTTGGAATTTCCTGTATAGAGTTGCCCATGTAAAATTATCCTTGTTTATACACGTTTGTGGATTGGTCATGTTTTAAATATATACATACAGGAATCACCTTTTTCAAACTTTATTATAATTAAATTTAAGTGGTACCAAGTGGTCTCTGTGGTATATTGTGTGCCATGCTAAAAACAAATGAGATCTTTACACATTGGCATAATGGCTGTAATTAAGGAGATAAGTAAAAATTATTTGGAATTGTCATGATTGAACTTTGTACCTTTTGAAAACAAGATTCCAATTTGTATTCAAGATTTAGTTTGGTTTGAAGTAGAAACTACATAGGGATTAGACTGGTGCTTTATAATTTGGTATATATTCTTTGGGATATTTTAATACAATAAGGTAAAATATTTTAGAAAATGCCACATAACTCCATATTTATATATGCTTTATGAGCTGTAACTTTGGCTAATCAAATATTAATGCTTTAAAAAGATAGAATAAATTTTACATAGCTTGAAACATGTAAGCAGTGAAAACTCATTCCTTAAAAATAATTTCAGTAGGTGTCTTAGATACTTTCGCTGTCAGCAGCCATCCTACAAAATGAATGGTCCAAATCCTCAGTATCTGTTGTTTTCCCAAAGCAGTGCTAGTCCCTCAGGTCAGTCCTGGCCAGGTAGGTGGCCAAACTGTAGTTTTTCGAAGTAACCCAGTGAGGGTCTCTACTGATTGCCTGAGATCCCTCCTCACATCTGTTGGTTGTTAGAAAGTGCAGTGGCCAGAGTGCAAAAAAAGCATCGTTCTCTAAATACCAAGTAGTCCTTCCAAGTGTTGAGAATGCTGAGCACTACAGCTGTAAAGTAGGCGAGTCTCCTCTTGGGAGGAAGTAGATTGGAGCATAGCACTGGCTGGAGGCAGTCAGACCTAGGCTTGCATCCTGGCTCCCACCTTGGACCAGGTTCTTAGTCTCTCCAAGGCTTGGTTTTCTCACCTGCAAGACAGGGATAGTAAAAGAACCCGCTTGGATAATAAAAGAACTCCTTGTTTTGAGGAGTCAGTGAGATATGTCAGCATTTTATTCAACACATCATAAGTGCACAACGAATATCAGCTATATTAGAATTGGTTGCCTCTAACTAGGGAGTTAGGGGTTAATGTCAGCGAATAAATGCTGTCCATTCTCCCTCTAAAAACCGATATGAAATTCTTCTACTTCTCTCCATCCCATTGCTTATTGTTCTATACAAGCATGATTGTTCACTGGACCACTCCAATGGCTTCCTGAGTAGTCTGTCTTTTTCTGTGTTCCCTTCCCTTCAGTACATTCTCCATATAATATAAAAGGGATCTTTGAAAACATCAGATCTTGTCACTTGCTTGCTTATGATCCTGCAGTGGGCTCCCAGCTTCAGCCTACAGGGTCCTGGGTGACCTGGCTTGGCCTCCCTCCTTAGCCTCATCTGGAGCTGGCTGTGTCTGGAACACTTTGAGCTCTGCGCTCCTTCGGGGACATGGCGCTTGCTCTTCCTTCTCCTGGCATGCTTTCCCCCTAGATCTTTTCATGGCTGCTCCTTTTCATCATTCAGTTGATGTTTGCCTCAGAGTGGCCTTCCCTGACCACTTAGTAACTCTAATTTGTACTACTCCATTTTATTTCTTCACTTAATATTATTTAAAATTATCCTATCCATCATCTGTCTGTGCATTTCATTGTATAGCTATGTGGGCACTTCAATAAATCCAGAATGCGTGAATGACTTATTATCAATATTAACTTTTTTGGACTTTAGGTCCATCATCCTAATGTGAATATTGGGTCCAGAAGATCTCTGAAGCGCCCCACAGTGTAGTATGATGATCTCTGGGCACTAATGGGTCTACCTGGCCTTGGCATTCTCTTAGCAGCTAAGAAGTGTGACCAGTGATTTCCATGTGCTACTCTATGAGCTGGTGAAGTGGCTGATGAAAGTCAGCACAGTGGAGCTTCCCAAAAATACATCATCTCACAAGCTGAACTAAATTATATTTCAAAGTATTGGACAAAAGCTTCCTGGTATAATGCTTTTCATTATGAAATCAGTGTCTCATTTCAGAGTCTCTCTTTTTTCTTTTGCCATCACATTTGCCAAAGTCCTTTAAATATACCGTAGTTGTTTTTATTTTTTTAAGAAATTAAAGTAGCTTCGGTGTGAGTCATGGTTATATTATTTAAATGTCATTTATGGAACAGCGCATTGTTTTACTTAAATCATGCTTGGCCCAGGAGTTCTGTAACCTAAGCCATTATTTTGTTGGTCGAAACAACAGCTACATCATTGAATGAATTGTCTTTGCTGTCAAAAAGGGAAACGGAACCATAACATGAAAACTGTTTTTGATAAGGACTGGAAATCCTGAACCTGTTAATTGAAGATTTAAACCATTTGTTTTCCTCAGATATTTAAATCATAGTGCTTGCAGTTCAACTTTTTAAAGTGAGACTCAAACCAAGTCTAATTGAAAACATTTTATTTCCTCCATTGAAATAAAAACAAGAGAAAGAAGGCTTCAGAATTCGGATGTTGCCATTGGTCACAAGTATGGCTAGTGGCCATAGCTTAAAAAACTGTGGTGTTCTCACTTTCCATTTCATGTCATAGAAAGTAAGCAAGTTCATAATGATTTCTTTTAATACAGAGAATTTTTTTATCAGCTTATTACCAGAGAAAATTCTTGAAATAGTCACAAGTAGCCGACTTTACTTCTTTTATTTACATGTAATTTTGACACTTAAGGTAAATCAAGTTAAACTATGTTTAGAATGTTACTTTTACATGTGTTTGTGAACAGTGTTTTTATCTTTATTATAATAAAGTTTGAAATTTTACATTCATGGCTCTTCCAAAGAAAATTTGTAACCCAGAACAGGATGTGTCTTATCTGGCCCTTTATGAAGGGCTCATGGGTTTTTATCCTAATAGCCTCTGGACTTCTGCATTTCAATTTTCAGAAGTCTATGAAAGTTCTGAGCGTATGTTTGCTTTTCAAACTCAAGAGCTGTTCCTAAGATGATTATCTTAAAGGTGATACTCTTATTTCTTCATAAACTTTTGGAGAGAGCTATGTTTTTGCCTTTCTTGTCTATTGTGATGTAAAGTGTCCAACTTAGATGACTGCACTGGAAAGCTGAATTGTTGTATTAACAACAAACATTATAGACAAGTCATCAGTGTCCTGTTTTTGAGATGGAGTCTTGCTCTGTTGTCTAGTCTGGAGTGCAGTGGTATGATCTCGGCTCACTGCAACCTCTGCCTCCCAGGTTCAAGTGATTCTCCTGCCTTAGCCTCCCAAGTAGCTGGGACTACAGGTGTGTGCCACCACACCTGACTATTTTTGTGTTTTTAGTAGAGATGGGGCTTCACCATATTAGCCAGGCTGGTTCCCAACTCCTGACCTCAGGTGATCCACCCGCCTTGGCCTCCCAAAGTGCTGGGATTACAGGCATGAGCCACTGTGCCTGGCCCTGTTTTGTTTATGGAATGGAAATTAGGCTTAATACACTGGGACGATTTGGAGGACAAACAGCTGAGGGATCCACAATGATGCATGCTGGTTTAAGATGAGGAAGGAAACCTCACAGGAGACTCCCACAAGGAGACATATGAGTTCTCTCTAGGTTCCGAATTTCTCCCTTACTTTTTCATGGGAGCAGAGCTAGTGGTTTGGATTCTCAGTGTTATCTAAACCTGCTCAAGAAATTCACTGCAAAACAGTGATTGTCTGTGGCCTCTTCTCTGGGCTGGCTGCCTCTAGTGGAAGAATGGTGCTAGTTGTTGATATTAATGGGGAATGTTGGAGGTCAGCCACCTGAGGGGTAATTTCCATAAGCACTGATCTCATCTTCATGATCTCATCTCTGACCAGTTTCACAATATCTCATACTTGGAACTGCCGTTGTTGATGTGATCTGGGGGCGTGGAGGCACATGGTCCTCTCCTCGAGGTTGGTCTTTCTATCACAAAAGTACCTCCTCTAGGGATTGAGGGTCTCAAACCTCTTTTCTTTTTTCTTCTTCCCTCTCCTCTCCTTCTCCTCTCTTCTTTCCTTTTCCTCTTTTTTCTTAGATTGAGTTCATCGTTAAACTCTGGCTATCTGAAGAATTTAGTCCTTAATTGAAAATTGAGGGAGAATGCCCTGGACTCTCTTGCTGATTTATTTTGTGAACATTAATTATTTTGCTTCTCTGTGATCCCTGGCTGCCCCTGAAAAATGAGATAATATACTGCATTTTTAAAGTTTACGTGAAAACTAAAACATGATAAAATGAACTAGAGTAGTGATAATGCCTATCATTTAATTTTTTCCCACTTTTGTTTATGTTTTGAACATGTAGAACATTAAAATGCTTCCAAAAGACAAACTGATTTTGAGAAGTATATTCAAAAGAATATATCTTCTTCCCCTTTTCTTTTTCCCTACTCCTCATTGGTAACTGTATCAGGCAGTTCTTGCATTACTATAAAGAAATACCTGAGGCTGGGTAATTTATAAGAAAAGAGGTTTAATTGGCTCATGATTCTGCAGGCTGTGCAGGAAGCATAGCGCCAGCATTTCCTTCTAGGAAGCTCTCAGGAAGCTTATAATTGTGGCAGAAGGCGAAGTGGGAGCAGGCACATCACATGGTGAAAACAAGAACAAGAGAGACAGTGTTGTGGGGAGGTGCCACAAACTTTTAAATGACCAGATCTTGCGATAACTCACTATCTCAAGGACAGCACCAAGATCCAATCACCTCCTACTGGGCCTTACCTCCAACATTGAGGATTATAATTGAACATGAGATTTTTTTTTTTTTTTTTTTTTTTTTAAGTCAGGGCCTCTCCCTTTGTCCAGGCTGGAGTGCAGTGGCACAATCATGGTTCACTGCAGCCTTGACTTACTGGGCTCAGGTGATTCTCCCACTTCAGCCTCCCTAACAGGTAGGACTACAGGCATGTACCACCAGGCTAATTTTTTTTTTTTTTTTTGGTATTTTTGTAGAGACAGGCTTTTGTCATATTGCCCAGGCTGGTCTCAAACTCCTGGGTTCAAGTGATCCACTCGCCTTGGCCTCCCAAAGTACTGAACCTTGGCAATAGGTGAACCTTGGCGCCTGGCCTCATTTCCCGTTTTTATTACACAGAAGGTAGTATATCTAGATGTACTATTTTATACTTTGCCTTTTTCACTTAACAGTGTATCCAGGAAATTACTCTGCATCAGTTGACCGAGATATTCCTCGTTCTTTTTTTCACAGCTGCATAGTACGGCATCATGTGTATGTGCCATAGTTTATTCAGTCAGTCTCCAGTTTTTGGGCACTAAGATTGTTTCAGTTATGTTACAATTACAAATAATGCTGTAATGAATAATCTTCTGCATATATATTTTTGTATTGTTGGAGGTATGTCTTCAGGGTAGATTCCTAGAACTGGAATTACTGGGTTGGGGGGTAAGGTCATTCCCCTACATGGTAGTTATACCCTTCTGAATTCCCTCTAGCAGTGGATCAGTGCTGGTTTCCATACAGCTCACCCAACAGAAGGAGTGATCAAAATTTTGAATCTTAATGCTAATCTGATGGGAGAGAAATGGTATCTCAGTGTAGGTTTAATTTGAGTTTCTTCTATTATGAAGTTGAACATGTTTTCTATATTGAAATTTGTCTTTTTATTTTTGTCTTTTGTGACTCATCTCTTTTGTCTTTTATTCACTTATTTTTGTAGGACTTTTTATCCTTTACCCTACTTTTTAAAAAGTTCTTTGTATATGTATATACATGTATGTAATAACATATAAACATACACAAAAATTACATAATTTTGATATTAGCTGTTTATCCATCTTATATGTTGAAAATATGGTCTTTTAATTTATTTGTTAAGCCTTGCTTATAGTCTTTTTTGCCTTGGAATAGTTTAAAAACTTAAAAAAATCAAATGCATCAATTTTTTTATTTTATTGCATCTGGTGCTTAGAGAGCCTTCCTCTACACCTGTTAGAGAGTACTGCCTATTGTTTGCTGAGAGCTTTCCATGTAAAAGGTGCTATACTGAGGACTTTTCTTCTTTTATCATTTAATAATTGGAAGAGCTCTGTGATTTACCAGGAGCCAGTGACCTTGGAGCCAGTGAGACGTTGGCTGCTCAACTTCACTCCGTCAGTGGTGTGACCTTGCACATGATGTCTGTATGCGCTGAGTTTCAGTCTCATTATCCGCAAAAAGGGGAATAATAATAGCATCTATGTCAGAGGGTTCTTGTGAGAATTACCTGAGTTAATCCTGCAAAGGACTTTGAACAATTCCTGACATCTAATGAGTGCTGAATGAAAGTTGGCTAATTACTGTACCATAATAATTCAATTAGAAACATAAAGGGTATAATCTAATGCTCCCTTCTTCAAACTGAGTAAAGTTCTGTCATCACTTTAAATGTTTATATTTCTTTTACCATAAGTTTTAAATATCACCGTGAAACAGAGTATCTTGTTTTCTTTTTTTCTTTACGCATTTTGTTTTATTGTAACTTAAATCAGATACTTAAATCTATCTAGGGTTTCTTTTGGAAAGACTCAGGGAGAAATTTGGGACTTGAAGGTGAGAGCACATTAACTGTAATTTCAAACCATTAATGCTTATGTTTCGTTAGTCAAATAAGAATTTTACTTATAGTTCTGGATGCTTCTAAAATATGATATTCATAAAGTCAAACTTGTTTATTACTGCAGTTCATTGGGGAATGATTTCAACATTTTACAAATGAGTATGGTTGCCCAGCTTTGCCATGGCCGTGCTGCAAAGCTCAGGCTGTGTGCCCTTATCTGCTAATAGTGGAATCCTGTAATTTTTAGAAGGATTTTTGGCTATCAGACAGTCATTGATAATTCCTTGAGCTGGAAATATTCCTGCTAATGCTTGCTTTTTTAGTGATAAGTTATTGCTGTCTTAACTTTATTTTTAGCAAGTTAGTTTATTGCGAGTTGTTTGATGAATCCTTTAGTGTTTGGCCTATGTTTTCTCACACTGGGCTTTGAGATCTGTGTGCATTGCTTTGCACATATGAAACATCTGCTTTTTATTTGCAATCATTTATTTGTAACATTTGCAAATATGACACATCTGCTTTTATTAATGCACATACATAAGCCTTAACCCCCTCCCTAATTTACTTCTGTAATGATGCTTCATTGCCACCACTAAATGTATATATATGGAAACATGGAATTGCTAGGTAGGCAGGCAAGTTGGTTTTTTGGTTTACCTCAATTGGCGATGGCCCCAAAATTTAAGAGCCACCGTCTTAGATTATTTAGCATTTCCTCCTATGTATTGCTGGTCTAAAAATAGAAAATGCTTTTATTTTCTACTTTGGCCTTAAACTTTAATTAATGATACCCTACATAGTATTTTTCTTGTGTAGCAAACAATTCTAGATTACTAAGCATTGAAACAATTATGGTGAACACTAGAGAGTTAAATAAAAGTCTGCCTTTAATTTGCTTGCTTTTGAGTGGCTAGAAGTATCATCTATGCCATGGTGATCTTTAAATTTACTTTAATTTGGGATACCACAGGTTTTTTTTTTTTTTGAGATGGAGTTTTGCTCTTTGCCTAGGCTGGAGTGCAATGATGCGATCTGGGCTCACTGCAACCTCTGCCTTCTGGGTTCAAGTGATTCTCCTGCCTCAGCCTCCCGAGTAGCTGGGATTACAGGCATGTGCCACCATGCCCGGCTACTTTTTGTATTTTTAATAGAGATGGGGTTTCATCATGTTGGTCAGGCTGGTCTCAAACTCCTGACCTTAGGTAATCCACCTGCCTCGGCCTCCCAAAGTGCTAGGATTATAGGTGTGAGCCACCACACCCGGCCGGGATATCACAGTTTTTATTTTATGCATTCTGCTTGAAAAGGCCTGGATTTTAAATTTCCAACAGCACTTAAAATAGAAGCTACTCAATATTAGTTCTTGGTTTGATTTCTTCTTTCCCCCCTCTGCCCATATTTCCTCGATATGAAGTCATAATTAGAAACTTTCATCCATTACAAGTTAATGATTACTTTGAAGATCTGTCCATTTTTATGTCTTTAGGTTACCAGAGGGAACTTCTCTATCAGAGGGAAGATGGTTCTTTCAGTGCTTTTGGGAATTATGACGCTTCTGGGAGCACTTGGTAAGTGTTTTTGCCAACTGAACAAATCTGTGTCATGGAATGGGCTTTCACTAGGTCACAATAGCCATGAAATTGACAGATATATCTCTATATATTGTAGACTGGGAGGTTGCTTTAAAAAGAAAGAAATTTTCTTTTTAAAGTATTATTTTCAAACATTAACAAATCAAATGTTTTTATTTAGAAAAGATAAGTTATAAATCCTCTTTTTGTGTGTGTGTGTGTAAGAAACAGAAATAAAAATACTTTATGATGATGGTGCAGCTGATAAAATCAGTTAGAAATGCCGGGTGATTGTGGCACAGCTTTTTTCTTAATCTTCCATGACTAATACAAGTGTTGTGTTAATGCAGTCAAGGTAGTTTCTTTAAGATTTTATGTGTGTGTGTGAAAAACAAACACTGATGGAATTAAGTATGAACGGCCAGTTTCCTCCAGACTGGAATCTCTATGTGGCTGATTTTGGATGACTAATCTTTCTTCTTGTACTTATCTTCAATGTCCTATTTTACTCAGAAAAAGATTAACTCACTGTATCAATCAGGATAGACTAGGAGTGCTGTGGCAACAGCCAACCTACTCAATCTAAGCAATTAACAGTGAAGGGATTTCTTGTTCATGCTGCCTTTCCATTGTGGTCAGCAGGGGGCTCTGCGGCTGCCAACGTGTCCACGTCTCCAGTAGGAGGCTCCAGGTTTGCCACAGCCCGGAAAGAGGAGGCTGGAATCTATAGCACTGGCAATTAGAGACTTCATCCTGAATGTATCATTTCTACTCATTTTGTTCTTCTCAGAGCTGGTCACATGGCTATGCCTAACCTCACTGGGGCAGGAAAGTGAATTCCTCTGTGTAACCAAAGTAAAAGAGAACTGGATATTATTGAATATTAGTAATGTTTACCACACGAAACTTTATATAACATGAAACAGATCTGCTTCACATTTTCTCTTGGCCTTGGCCTGAGTCGGGATATAGAACCATAAATAGAAAGCTTTCAGTGTTTTAGTGCTTGATGTTCTTTTTACCTCAGTATAGTGTTTTGTAGCAGGGACTGGCCAACTTTTCTGTAAAGGGTCAGATTGTAAGTATTTCAGGCATTTCGGGCCACGTAGAGTCTCTGTTGCATGCTCTTCCCTCTTCCTCCCTCTCCTCCCTCTTTCTTTCCTGTCTTTGTTTTTTTTCTTTTCCTTCTCCTTTTAATTTGGCAGGTGGGGGCTGGGGTGGTGCACACATAAACAGGCCCTGAGCCGTATTCAGCTTGAGGGCCAGATTTGGGTCAGGCAGATTTGGCCCACACAGGCTGCAGTTGGCTAACTCCCATTCTATAGGAGAGAAAAATATTTCCCCCACTTGAAGTACTACAGTCTGCTTGTGAACTATGTGTACATTCTTCATCCACAGCTTTGGGGTTGAGTGAAGTGTGTTGGAGCTCTTCTTTGGTAAATATCTAGAACGGTCCAAAGATGAATAACCTTGGACAATTTATTTAACTCTGTTGGACTGTCAAATTCTCAGTCTACAAAATAATGGATCTGGATTACATAATTTCTAAATTCCTTTTCAAATCTGAAATTTTTGAGTCAACATGGAATTTCTTGGCCAAGCTCAAGTGGAAACCAGGTCTGCCTGCTAGAGAGAGTTGCTTACCTTGTCCCTTTGCTCTTTCTTTTTTGCTTTTTTTCTTTCCTTTGTTCTATCTTCAGTGATTCCCCCTTCGGTGAATCTTCTGATGGGGAAAAAGTGTTGTTTTGCTTGCTCAGTGTTATTTGGTGGACCGTATAAAGTGCATTTTATGTAATTTTTTTCCCTTTTCATAAAGGTTGTCAGCTTTTGTTTTAAGATGTTTCCTTGAAGCCGATCCTTACATAGATATTGATCAGAATGTGTTACACAGAACATACACTTGGCTTAAAGAACGTCAGAAATCCAACGGTGAATTTTGGGAGCCAGGAAGAGTGATTCATAGCGAGCTTCAAGGTGGCAATAAAAGTCCAGTAACACTTACAGCCTATATTGTAACTTCTCTCCTGGGATATAGAAAGTATCAGGTATTTCATCTTTAATTTAATAAATGATAGATGGGAAATTCAAGGAAGGTAGGTCTTAATGGGTCAAATATGTGTGTGGAAACTTAACAAGTTGCAATTTTACAGCACATGTGAAATCTGAATTTGAGTACTCTTTTGCTTTGCATTTGTGGCCATGTTCCAAAGTCTGAGAATAAAAACATTAACCCACGCTTTCGGAATAACTAAGATAATTCTAAAAATGCTTTTTAATGTATGTATTGTACTTGCTATTGGTAAGGTAAGTCAATACATGTTTTATCATTGAAAAAGTTGATTTCTGAGGGGAAAGAAAATTATTTAAAATTTGACAATGTGTTCTAGCAAGTTTAGATTGTGAAGGATTTTTTATTTCTAAAACATCATGGAACAGTTACAATATCTGTTAATTTAGTGCTGAGAACACCCGTACCCTGAAAAGTGTGTTGAATGGGCATGGATGCCTGGATGAGAATGAGTATGCATGGAAAGGTATGCTGACGAGCTTAAGTTTGCTCCAGAGCTGTCCTGGTGATTGATACCTTTACTGCTTATTGCCTACTGCATTTTATGAGATCACCAAAGCCATTCTCTTTATTAGGCCTCCCACTATTTTCCTATTCTACTACTAGGCATGTAGAAGCTAAACTTTTCCTGAACTTAGAGCCGCAATAACAGAGATCAAATATAAGAAATGTATTTCTCAAGCAGTTTGCTGTTCTTGTCTGAGTTTATGATACTGAGTGGGAAAAACACTGGCAAAAGCTCTACTTTTTTTCTTCTAGGTAATGATGCCTGTTATAAAAACTGAAAAAAAGTATTATTTTCAAAATGCATGGCAAATCTTTAAATGTCAATGATCATGGTTGATTTTCATTGTCTAGGACAAGGTCAGGTGCTTCATAGACACAGAACTTATTTTTAAATGCTTGTTTCAAAGTGCTTTTTGTTTCAATATGTGGTAAGGGGTTACTTTGGATAGTAAAAAATATACTTTTTTTCTTCCAAGCCTAACATTGATGTGCAAGAGTCTATCCATTTTTTGGAGTCTGAATTCAGCAGAGGAATTTCAGACAATTATACTCTAGCTCTTACAGCTTATGCGTTGTCATCAGTGGGGAGTCCTAAAGCGAAGGAAGCTTTGAATATGCTGACTTGGAGAGCAGAACAAGAAGGTAATGTGCTGGGCCCACTTGAGGTTGTTATGCATTATGAAATATATAACTTACGTGAGAAAAATTTTTAGCCAGGTTTGAAATTGATCACATCTGCATCTTTCGGTGAAAAGTAAAACACACAATGAAATCAGGATGGGCCTGACATGGCCACAATACTTCTGGTCTCCCCAGGGTTTTTTTTCTACAGAATTTCAGGGCTCAGATGTCTCTTTATTCTAGATATATCATGCCCTATGTCACTTACCCTTTGAGTGTCTGATACTATTTCAGGTTTGGCAGCCTTGTAGTTTTCTAAGACCTTGGGTTCTGGAGAGACTTAGATTCAAATTCTGGTCCTGCAACTTACCTTTATGAGGTTCGGTTTTATCAACTGTAAAGTGGGAGTAACACCTATTTTAGAGTGGCTGTGAGGATTAATGTGCAATGCTGCTGCATAGCAAATGCTCAAAAATAGGAACTAAAATGCTAATTAAAAGAAATGTGAATACCAAAAACGCTGCTAATAAGTGGATTATGAGTATTTTATATATAAAGTAGACAGGGATCCAGGTGTGTCTGTGCATGTGTAAGAAACAGAGAGATGGGAGTGGGTTGGCAGAAATAAGATAATGTCCAGTGATTCAAATTTCTGTTAATTCAAGAAGGGATAATTGTGGAAAGTGTTTAGAGGCTTCTTCTGAGACTGTAAAAAATATTGTATTAACAGTAACTTAGATTGAATCCTTGTTATACCTATTCCAAAGTTGGGGACTAGAAGATTATTGCGTAGAGGCTAAAGCAGTCTTTGACATTTTTTCTTCTTGTCTGCTTGGCTAAGTGGTAGTTATGTAATACTCCACCTAAGTGTAGTCATCATCTAAATAGTAATATTTGAGAGAGGGCACCAAGTGGGATGGTCCTCTGGGGGCTAGAGCAGAATTATCTCTAGGAAGGTTGTTGAGTTAGCTGGGGTTCCTAATTTTTTTCTTGGGGGCTTGAACCTCAAACTCATAACACCAACCTTCAGATAATGAAAATGGGAGAGTCTTCCCAGAATAGTAGAGCTAGTTAATGGCAGATTCCCAGAATAGGATTCTTTTCAATGTGTCCTAAAATATTTTGGGGATGGCCTGGTCAGATAAGTAATGTATATTATCTTCTGGAATATATTATTTTTTTCCTTTTATTTGTAGCTATTTAGCCTTGAGCCAAATGTATGGAATTTCTCTTAGGAAAATTATTTTCATGAAAACATCCTCAAATGTAGGCAATGGGAAAGGGATGAAAATTTATAAATATATAGGTTGAGCATCCCTAATCCAAAAATCTGAAATCCAAAATGCTCCAATGAGCATTTCCTTTGAGTATTATATCAGTGCTCAGAAAGTTTCAGATTTTTGAGCATTTCAGATTTTGGAATGTATGTATTCTGTAAATATTCCAAAAATTCAAACATAACAGAAATTGGACACACTTCTGACCCCAAGCTTTTTGGATAAGATATACTTAACTTATAGTAGTTTAAAAAAGTGACATATAGGCACATGTATACATATGTATGTGTGTGTGTGTTTGTGATAAATAAATACATGTTTGGCATAAATAAATACATGTATACAAATATATATATTTTTATGCTAGTTAAGTACAACTTGGACCAGAGTAGGAATATTTAATTGTATAAAATGTAATTTTTCTGGATAATTGATCAGAATGTTTTTATTTTTCTCTTGTAGGAGGCATGCAATTCTGGGTGTCATCAGAGTCCAAACTTTCTGATTCCTGGCAGCCACGCTCCCTGGATATTGAAGTGGCAGCCTATGCACTGCTCTCACACTTCCTGCAATTTCAGACTTCTGAGGGAATCCCAATTATGAGGTGGCTAAGCAGGCAAAGAAATAGCTTGGGTGGTTTTGCATCTACTCAGGTGAGAGATGATAGTTTTTTTCCCTTTAAACTATAATATATATAATATATATTTTCTTGTTAGATGTATTTTATATATCTAATAAAATATAAAATATAATATTTTATTATATAATTATATATAAAATTTATATTAAAATTATGTATAAATTTGTATATATAAAATTATATATATCATAAATATTTAATATAATAAAATATAAAAATAAATATATAGTATATATAATAATATATATAAAATTATATAGTATATATTAAAATATATATTAAAGTATTTGATTGCATTTTTTCCTTGATTTCTGAAAATTACTTTGCAGTTTCAAAGTTTAGTAACTTAAGCAAAAGGCTAAATTCACTGATTTTAATTTTTTTCTCCTCATTATTATGAATTTTATATCTGATATTTATATGTAATAAATCAATTTGTTCCCCATCTACATTTGCCATTTTTCCTCTGTGGTAACTGATATAAGAGTAGATGTTCAGTTCCATATAGCAAATATTTTCTATTTTCTTTTCTTCTTTTTGGAAAGGAAAAACTGAAACTTTTAATTTATTGATAATATGTTCATTTATGTACAAAAATGCTACTAGGATTAACAAGTGAGTTTAGTAACACTGTGGTATAAAATATCAGTATTCAGAAATCCATTGTATGTATATATGAGCAATGGAAACTCAAATCAAAGTAGCATAAAATGTGAACTATTTAGGGATTAATCTGACAAAAATCAGTAAGATCTGTACACTAAAAACTATAAAACATTTGAGCAAACATTTTCTGAGCCTCTCCTGTGCTTTAGGCCGAGGAGATTCAAATATGAGTCAGGGAGCATTCCACTGTGAAGAAAGGTGGTTGAATGTCCAGCAACAAAACACTACTAGATTTACTCTTTGAACACCTTGACATATACTTGTATGTACAAATGTTTTTTTTTCCCCTCAACAGGATACCATTGTGGCTTTAAAGGCTCTGTCTGAATTTGCAGCCCTAATGAATACAGAAAGGACAAATATCCAAGTGACTGTGACGGGGCCTAGCTCACCAAGTCCTATAAAGTTTCTGATTGACACACACAACCGCTTACTCCTTCAGACAGCAGAGGTGTGCACAAGGGGCAGTTATTTAAAAATCAGTGTAGACAATTATTTATGCTGGAATACTGCTTTATCTGTAATCTGTTGATTTCAACAAAGACTTGTTTCCGGAGCTCTGTAGAGGAATAGGGAGAAGTGGTGCCCTCCTTTGGTTGAATTTACTGAGCTCTGGAAGGGCGGGGAACTTTGGAAAATTGGTGTAACAGGAGAAAACATGGGCACTGTAACATTGAGAAAGGAATGAACATAGAACCCTGTTGAGTTTCTGTTCTTCATAGGCACTGTGCTAGATTACTTTACATATGCTATTGCATTTACTTCTCAAAGTAACTAAGAAGTAAGTACATTTATCCCTGTCATACATATGATAAAACTGAGGCTGAGAGTGGTTAAGTGACTTGCTCAAGATCATGTTACTAGTAACAGTAGAGCTAGGATTTGAACTCATCATTCCAAAGACCATGTTCTTTTCAGCTGCTCCACATGTCTTCTTAGGAGAATTGACAGAACCAGTAGTAGAAATCTTACTTTAACTGGAATAAAAGAATATGCTAGTTCTTAACTTTATTCCCTTGATAAATTTGTGGGAGGTTGAGTACAATGGATGAAGGTGATAACTTCAATTCTCGAAAGTGAGGAAGAGTGGTGATGATAAAGGAAAAGAAGGAATAAAGTTAGGCACAGTCATAGACAGTGTGTTATTGTGCTCCTGGGAAAGCCAGGGGATTAGGCCTTGATTAAGGGAGGTCACGGAAGGGAGATAACTTTAGTTTCTTGTCTTATGCTTCAACCCCAACAGGAGGACAGACTTGTCAGTAGCACTAATGTGTCCTCCCATGAACAGAGGTGAGGGAGCTTGGGGAGTGTGCACTTTTCCTTCCATCACCTTGCTTACCTATTTGACCCATAGCTTTTGATATGTGAGACAGTATAAAGCTCTTAGTGCTGTCAGTGATTGCTTCTGCTCCTAATGAGGGATAGGACTGATCTGTTGTGCTACTTGGAAGGATCTAGATATGGAAAATTAGCCTCATTCACTTTTTTTCACCTTGATTCAGCTTGCTGTGGTACAGCCAACTGCAGTTAATATTTCCGCAAATGGTTTTGGATTTGCTATTTGTCAGGTATGTAATGATGCTTATTTTTTTTAAGTTAAATATGACTTTTTATAATAATTATTTGGTTCGGGGCTTTGCTAAATCTTAGATAACTTGAATATAATTCTTAATAATTTACATCTATGACTTAAGCAAGATATATCACTGTCTTTAATAAAAAGTATTAGAGATGTTGCCAGCCAGTGAATAGAGAGCAATTATATAGATTGATTTTCTATTTGAAAAATAGTTCTTGGAGATTATTTGCTTTTTGAAGTGAGGGTTAATGTCCTCCAATATGATTCCTGATAACAAATACATGTTTTACTTACAATTTCTTAATGTTCATCTGAGAATATGAAAGTCAACATGGTAGAATTATTGACTTGAGGGGAGGAATTGTGTCCCTTTAATATAAAATCTCATATAATAGTAAATATAACAATTAGAGCATAATTATGTTCAATCCTCTGGTACAGAAAGAAAATCTAAAGAAATCTACATTTTTATGGTACAGCAGGAGCTACAATAAAAATGGAAATAGTATGAAAAATACTGAATAAGATAATCATTACACTAAATAGTACATAAAAATATTGAGGACTTTAAAATCATCTCATTAGAACCTCAAGATAATATGTGATAGGACCAAAAATGGTTGCATGCTTGGGTAGAAACAAACAACCAAACAACCAAACAAAAACACTGAAACACTTACTGAGAAAGGAAAAAAATGGCTATTATGGAGAAAAAGTACTCTTTTCAAAAACCAGTACTATCATTCTAGTTGAGAGAGCAGATATACTTGCTGAGTAGGGCAGGTATACCTTGCTAAACAGGTATAATTTAGAAACTTCCAAATAATTCTAAGATTATTTTGCATTACACTCAGAATACAGTACACATTTTTTGAAACTAAAGGAAAAATGATCACAGTGAAAAGGAATGGTATTTAGTGAAAAGGTCAGAAAGAGAAAGTAAACAATTTATTTCGATCTTTACTAACAAAGACCATGGGAAAATTCTCATTCTCAAACTGTCTTGCAATCCAAGAGTAAATCCAAAAGTAGATATGCTGTGTATTCTATATAAAATTGAAAAACTATATGTACTTAAATCACCAAGTTGGTTGGAATTCATTTTTGATAAACCAAATGTAGAGAAATCACTGAAACCAAGTGATGTTTTACTTGAGGCTTGAAGCACACAGGGGTAAATGTGGTACTTGCTGGTCAGAATGTTCATCAATCCCATGTCGATCTCAAAATGCAGAAAACAAAAGGAAGGGACCAGTAGGCACTTCTCATGAGGGAGGAAAAAAAATTACAAAGAAGTTGGACACCCAGAAATGGGTATTGAGATCTTACAGTTGATATTTTTATACGTGCTCTGGAAAAAGGAAGGCAAAGAGAACTCATGAGTTTGCAGTAAATATTATCCTCTGTTGGGTAATAAAATACTAAACTGTTGGAATAAACTGCAAGATCTTTTAAAGTTCCCTGACTGAGCAGTTGAGCTTTATTGCCAAATGTAAACCCTAATACTTGGTTATGGATGGGCATTAATTATGACCTGAGAGACAAATAGAGTAGTCCTTGTTTGTTTCCTGATAGCGTTGGTCTCTAAAGGGATAATTGCATGCCACTGAAAAGGGAATGATGGAAATAATAGAGCGCATCTCTCCAATTTTATGAGACTATTCTTCAATTGCTTCAGGAATACTCTATAATTTAATTGTTATACTTTAAGGAAGAGTTGACAAGTGTCCAAAGTAAGATAACCAGAAGGATCAAGTGGATGAAGGATTATATGAGTTTGGATTGTGGCCAAATAAGAAGACTGCAACTTTTAGATTTGAAAAATGAAGGCTTAGAGGATTTTTTTAAGTGTGCATATCCATGAGGGATATTAGATGTTAGTTCTGAGGTGTGTGTGTGTGTATGCACATGTGCATATGTGTATGTGTGTTAGGTATAAGTTAAAAGAAAACACAACCTTACAAAGCAACAGTAAGCTTTACGAACCTTGTTATAAAAAAGGGGATGAGGTAAAACATTTAAGTAGATTCCAATCCATCCGGGGATGAGACTGGACTAGGAAGCTTTGAGTACATTCCTAAGCTTCTGATTTAGGATCCCTTTGAGAAAGACGCAGGTCCTCATGCTCTCCCATTATGTCTACAGCACCTTTAACATCAGTGGTGGGTACAGAGTAGATGCTGAGAAAGACCCAGTTGACTTGAAAGCTGTCATTTATTTTATCATCTTTGACAAATGTTGTATGAACAAAAAGAATCCTCAGCAATGTTCAGCTAAGGCTCTTCAATGTTTTAGTTTTGATTTATCATACTGAGAGTTTCTGAAGTTCTAGTTAGAGAGAAATGACTCCATTTGGGCAACTAATTTCCTTAGAAATTAGTGAATGCTCTCAAGATGGTTTTTTCCTCAAGGGAATATTTACCCTCTTTGACAAAACATTATCCTCAAATATCGCCCATGGTGTGTTATTGTACTTGTTTTGGAATATTACCTAACAAAGTTCTCCATTTAAAAATAATTTTATAAATTGTAATACTACTTGTTAGTAGTGATACTTTGTTAGCAAATAAAATTAATTTTTTTTCTAGTTTGAAGATTAAAAATCTTACTGGGTCCATCCAAAGAGAATCATTACCTAATACAGTATTTAGAAGGCATAATGATAGAAGTTTATGTCCAATTTGTTATTTATGCTAGTTTATTTTTTACAGCTCAATGTTGTATATAATGTGAAGGATTCTGGGTCTTCTAGAAGACGAAGATCTATCCAAAATCAAGAAGCCTTTGATTTAGATGTTGCTGTAAAAGAAAATAAAGATGATCTCAATCATGTGGATTTGAATGTGTGTACAAGGTAAGTGTCTGCTTAGGTCTCTCTTCTTTTTTTCCTTTAGAAAATAGACTTGAAGGTTTAATTATGTAGTTGTCTAACTATATCAATATAAGAAGTTATATTGAACAAAGAATTCAATTATGTACTACACTTCAGATTACAAACTAGAAATACTACTAATTATATTCAAGCATTTATTAGATGCATACAAAAATTATTTACAGGTTTTCCCTGAATGTATAACAAATTTGAATAGAACAGTGTGTATATAAATTAATAAAACTCAGGTCTAATTTAGGAAATCATATTTAATACTTAGAGTGGTTATTTCTTGTTATGAGTTATTTTTCTGTTGAAATAATTATTTCAGGTTCATACTGAACTTTAACTGTTAGGCATTTAACCCAAAACTTTATGATAACATGCAAATTCAATCAAGAGGATAGTTTTTTTTTTTAGATACATTGAAAATATTCCAGTTTAGGAGTTTCTCATACTAGATAATTAGACACTTAACAACTGAAGCTTCTGGGAGTACTTTTCAAGTTGACTCTTAAATTGTTCTATATCCAAAGCATCTGAGAATCTTGTTAAGTAATAAAGAAAAAGGGTTCTACCTCAACCCTACCGACTTCACAGTAAGACTGGGAAGCTGCAGAGTTTTGGTCATTCCACTGCACACAGGAATTTGAGCACACTCCTTGTGAAAGTTTTTGAATAGAGGCTTCACATTTTTTTCTTTCGTGAATCTATTCTGTTACATCTGCCTTATTTGGTCTTGAGCTGGGACTTAAAGATGCACTGGCATTGAGGAGCTGCTGTTTGCTCTTCTAAAATATCCCATAGTGTCCTGGTTTCACTGAGCTTATTGTTGAACTAGAAGTCCCTGGTGTGGTCCTGAGCTGGCAGATGTTCTTCAAGGTCATCTCTGGGTGTTCATCCAGGTGGCCAGCCTTCACAGCCATTGCCTGGACCCAGTCTCCGCCATTACCGCTACTGTCTGTCTTTATCTTTGGACCTTCTTGTTCATGATTTTGGGGTAAAATGTCCCACATATGTCCCATTCTTCACCTTCTTGGGCATTTTGGGCCAGCAGTAAGGGGATATCAGAATCTCTGCAGTGGCATCCTTTTCAGCTGAGAAGAAAGTGGGACTCCAATTATTTTTTACTCGTCTTCCAATTGGTCTCTGTTATAGAATAGCAACTTCAAGTTATTATTATTATTATAAACAATAACAACCTACAGTAATTACAATCTTATATGCCAGGCACTGCACCAAACACTTTTACATGCATATCGTTTAATTCTTACAGTAACTCTGTAAAGTATGTGTTATTATTATCCCTGCTTTTCTCAAATTCCTGGCCTCAAGCGATCTTCCTGCGTTGGCCTCCCAAAGTGCTGGGCTTACAGGCATGAGCCACTGTGCCCTGCCTATTCCTGCTTTTTCTCATTCATTTATTTATTCCCTCAGCAAGTATTGGTTGAGCCTCTACTATGTGCCAGTCATGGTGTCTGTGTGTCAGGTGTGGGAATATAATTGTAAGCCAAAAAAGACACAAGGTCTGCCCTTGTGGAACTTGCTGTTTGAGATGGATACAGAAATTAATGGAAACAATCCCCTAAGCAAGTCTCAAATTCCAATTTTGAAAAGGGCAAAGAAGAAGACCCTCATGGAGTTATGAGAGGGAGACTTTTACCTCTTAAGAGACATCAAGTGAAGAAACATGAGGAAAATGAGGTGGAGCCAGGATTCAGACTATGAAGAGACCTCAGCATTTATAGGGGTTCATGTAAGAATGCAGGATTTCCAATCTTAAGCATGAGGAATCAGATGGACAACAGAGTTTGGGTGGTAGGTAGAGCCTGAAGAAGGGAAATGTTTTCACGTGAGGGTAGGGGTTTCATAAAAAGGATTTAAATGCTGCTACTAGTTTTCTGAGAAAAATCTGTTATGAAAGACAAATAATATTTAAGTGTATTTTTTCACCAGCACATTATAAAAAAGAGGATGTAAATGACGAGTTGATGGGTGCTGACGAGTTGATGGGTGCAGCACACCAACATGGCACAAGTATACATATGTAACAAACCTGCACATTGTGCACATGTACCCTAGAACTTAAAGTATTAAAAAAAAGAAAAAAAGATTACCTGATATTTCAGACACTTTATCCTATCAACAGGGTCCAAGACCTTACCTCATACCAGGCTTTCTGTGTGGCACGATAGTTTAACAAATTCTGCCCCAGGCTAGTAAAGAGATCAGATCAACCAAGGTACTTTTAATATGTACCAAAACTATAATCTGCATTGTGCTTTTAAATGTTTAAGCATATTGACTGTTTTTTTCTCATCTATATTTTTTCTCATATGCAAACACCTCTAGTTTCAATCCATTTATTAGTTCTTAATAACATCTACTTTGGCTCAGTGCATTGCCAGCAGATGGTTTCAGTTGCTTGGGACTGCAGAACCGGCTGAAGTCAGCAGTTGTACTCTATGGCTTTTCAATCAGTCATGTTTGGCAGGCATGGGTTTTCTGCTCTAAAAAGCAAGATTTTTCTAACAGCCCTTCTTGCTTTTGCCATTTAAAAGGACAACAGGTACTAACTTAATGCTATGATCCTTTTAAATTGGAGGCAAACATCTTTCCATACTCACTTAGCTGGGCTCCTTCTGCTCCAAATGAAAAGCTCTTGCTTCAATTCATTTTAGAAAAATATTTATTTTTAAGGAGATAAAATGTTGTTGGTGCCCAGATCCTCTGATGCTCACATCATGTGCAACAGGGTGAGAGAAGGATGCAGTGTAATAAAACTTTCCAAGGCTTGTAATTCCCTCATGGTGGCCAAAGAAAACACAAAGTGTTCTTCAAGTATGTGGGAGAACAAAGGGAAGGCCTCTCCCTACTGGTCTGATGTTTCTAAAACCAGACGAATAAAAGGTTGCTAAGAACTTGGATGGGACTATCACTAAGTGGTCAAGTGATGCCTCCTTCTCAGGGCCTGGCTTTCTTGGAAGTTTGGTGCTGTCAACTTTTGACAAAAGAAAAAGTGCAATTTGGTTTGGAATCACTGCTAGAAAATAGAGTTGTCTATTGAAAGGATGTATGTTGTACTGTCACAGTTTATAAGCACAAGCCTGTTACACTGCAGGCATTGCACACCATCTGTCAGATGAACACATTGTTGTATCATTATTCCTTATATGTTGAAAGTTAATCAGATTACCAGACATGTAAGAAAACGATAACCTGTTTTAAAATTCTCTATAGTGAATTTTATTTGAACTCAAACAGTATTTGGAATAACATTTGGTGGGTTTGATTTTTGTATGAAGATAATTTGATAACAGCTGTGGGTTTTTCCTGAGGAGTTTTCATTCATCCTCCCCTCTTTGATTTAGGTTTTTGGGCCCAGCTAGGAGTGGCATGGCTCTTATGGAAGTTAACCTACTAAGTGGCTTTATGGTGCCTTCAGACACAATTCCTCTGAGTGAGACAGTGAAGAAAGTGGAATATGATCATGGAAAACTCAACCTCTATTTAGATTCTGTAAGTAGTAAAACATAAGGTAACCTGTTGACAAAGCTACTATGTTTTGTGTTCGGATGTCTACCTTACTTTAAGTATGTTTTCTTTAAGTCATTGTTATTTCAAGTTTTTGTGTCCCTGAATGAGTTTAACATGGCAACTATATATTTATCTCCATTAGAAAGACATAATTATAAAATCAGTTTAGAGAGTTGCTGTTAATGACGAGCCTGATGTAGGTCTTCATAACTAAATCTTTATTTCATGCCAGATGTGAAATACATAGAAATTTCCATATTATTATTAAAACAATTCAGCCCAGATCTGAATTTGAGAGCCTCTTTGCCTCAGGGAATTGCCTAGGCTGGAGTGCAGTTGTGCAATCATAGCTCACTGCAACCTCCAACTCCTGAGCTCAAGTGATCCTCCCACTTCAGGCTCCTGAGTAGCTGGGACCACAGGTGCATGCCACCTTGCCTAGATAATTTCCTGAGAATTTTTTTTATAGAGACGGGGTCTGACTTTGTTGCCCAGGCTGGTTTTGAACTCCTGGCTTCAAGTCATCTTCTGGTCTTGGCCTCTCAAAGTGTTGGGATTATAGATGTGAGCCGCCATGCCTGGCTGGAAGACGAATGCCTTCATTACACATTTTAAAATTCTTCCATGAAGCTTTTAACAAACTGTGAAGGGGTTAATGTTCTTACCTTGAAAAATTAGGTGCTAAATCATGGAGGATTATTCTCAGAGATTTAATCTTGACATAGAATTATTACATAACCTTCATGTACTCTTTCCATCGCTGAATGACTACTACTGATTCGAGAATAAGGTGGATACAATGTGTAGGTGAAGGTAAGTGAAGAATTCCAGACTCTGCTTGGTATGTCTCAAAACTGGTGGTACGTAAGTTTATTCTTTTCTTATAGCATTTATATGAGCTTCATAGGTTGAATTGATATTGAGTTCATAGTATTCTAAGGATTTCATATTACATGGGTGGGTTTGATGTTTCTTATTTCAGTTTTTCTAAGTATGAATCAGAAATATATTGCTAAATATGTACTTTTAAAAAGATAGTTCTTGAATGTTCTCATTTGTTTTAGCACTTCAAAACCTCTTTGGTTAAAGCCCTGTTAAAACTAATTCAGTCTCAATATAATGTTAAATAACAGTCTCTAGATTCTTTTACTCTTTAGGAATTATCTTACATTAATCACTGCTCGAAAGCCATGGGCCTGATTTGGAACTTAAAAAACAAATTTAAGGTTTTAATTTAGTAGTGTAATTGGTTTTGGAGTTTGTCTTCTATCTTTGATGCTCTTGTTAATGGTTATTTTAATTTGAGTGTCCAGTACTCTTTGAGTGGTCAGTTTGACTTTTCATTTACTACTATTGGCAAATAAGGGAATGTTTGAAGGAATTTACTAATTTCTGATTCTTTAACGAGTGTTGTTTGCCAAATTGGCCAAATCTATTCCTCTTGGAGACAGATAGGCTGGCCTTGTGTACCCCATCTCAGTAACTGGCTGTGGAGTACAGCCCCATCTTAGTTACCTCACCTACTGGGTGACATGGCTTGCATGAACTAAGGGCAATTCCCAGGAGAAGGAGGCTGCTGTGAGCCATTAGTAGTAACTGGGGGTGGGGTACACCATCTGAGACAGGTGATCTAAGTGCATGCACCCTCAGGCTTGCTGCTTACTTAACCACTCTAATTCTCAGTATCCCATTCAGCAAAATGGAACTAAGAACAATACCTTTTTGTAAGCATTGTTTTACAAGTTAAATAAGATAGTTCATAGGAAGTACTTACTGCAGTATCTGACATGTGGAAATCCTCCCTAAGTGTTAGTCTCTATTTCCTAAAATGGTAAGAAAAAGAAATGTGTTTACTTAATGATGAACACACAGTGTGCCAACCCCTTAAGACTGTTTTGCATTTCTCAAGGTAAATGAAACCCAGTTTTGTGTTGATATTCCTGCTGTGAGAAACTTTAAAGTTTCAAATACCCAAGATGCTTCAGTGTCCATAGTGGATTACTATGAGCCAAGTAAGTATGCTCTGGAGTTCTTAATACTTTAGAAATTAAGCCAGGCATTCATTCACTTATTGGAAGTGACCACCCGTTGGATTGGTTCTGTGGTGAGGGCAAGATTTGGTAGGAGGAAGTATAGGCGGTGGGGAGGCAGGAAGTGAGCGTTTAATTTCAGTGAAGACTATTGATAATTTACAAGGGTCACATGATAGGTTTTAGCATATGAAATTTAAACACGATATATTTTTTCATGTTTTAGGTTTTTAACTCACAATTATAAACTTTACAAAGAAAAATTGACATAGAGAGTCCAGTTATGTTTCATTTGCAAGGTATTGCTTCTATTCCAAGCACCCATTCCATCTGGTTCCAGCTTTAAAATGGGAGTTCTTCCAAAAGTAGAGCTACCATTTGACCCCACAATCTCATTACCGGGTATATACCCAAAGGACAATACATTGTTCTACCAAAAAGACACCTGCACTGATATGTTTATTGCAGCACTAATTCACAATAGCAAAGAGGGCATTGACCTAGGTGCCCATAAACTGTGGATTGGATAAAGAAAATGTGGTACAGGTACACCATGGAATACTATACAGCTGTAAAAAAGAACTAAATTATATCTTTTGCAGCAACATGGATGCAGTGGAAGGCCATTATTCTAAGTGAATTAATGCAGAAACAGAAAACCAAATATCACATGTTCTCACTTATAAGTGGGAGCTGAGCATTGGGTACACATGCACATAAAAATGGGAACAGTAGACACTGGGGACTTCAAAAGTGGGGAGGGAGAGAGGGGAACAAGGGCTGAAACACTCTCTGTTGGGTACTATGTTCATTATTTGGGTGACAAGGTCAACAGAAGCCCAAACCTCAGCATCACATAATATACCCTTGTAACAAACTTGTACATGTACCCTTGAATAGTAAATACATAAATAACAAATAATAAATAAAATGGGACTTCTTCAGGAGAGAACATGAACAGCATCTGCAATGCAGTAGCATTGGCTGGAGTTAACTGTTTCTTTATCGAGGGAGTCTGGTGTTTTGCTGAAACCTACACTTGAGAACATATTTTTAAAAGTGCATCAAGAAAAATATAGCCTGTTTGGAAAATAACTTGAACTTCTTTGATTTTTCTGGCAACTCATTTTTATAAAATGATGGAAATTCAGGATGTAAAAATAGAGAGCTGGTTTGGAGATGGCCCAAGTTTAATAGGATGAATCCATGTTCAGTCAGAGTGACTTTTTGTATGTGATCTCTGGCCTAATGTTTCTAATTATAATATGCCTTATTTTGAATAAGCACTTGTGGTGGCTCAGAATCATCACAATGCATGAGAAGCATGAGCATTTTTGTGCGTTAGGTCGTTGTAAATAATTACACTTTAAATGAGATGAACTCATTCCCATTGTTGTTAGTGCTTCACAGAGTATTCAAGACTAAGATGCAGCACCAGTTCTCTCCTCTTAGTCAACAAGCCAGTTCCTCTTGTCTTTTGCCTCCTGTTGGCACTGAGGAAGAGGATTCACCCAGGTTCTTGTGGGACATTTGGGAAACAGTGATGTGGCACTTTGTTCCTAGTGGAGGGATGGAATACACTGTGGAGACCCAGTGACAGTAACTAGTTATTCAACTTTATTACTTAACTTAGTTGCAAAATTCCCCAACTTATATTTCTTGGGTACATGGGGAACATTTTAAACATTTGAGAAACAAAAATAATTCAGTCTATGCAAATTTTTATGGAAAACAACTTACTTATGAGGAGGCCATTTTAAAATGAAAATATGGGAAAGATCAGAATAAGCTAAACCTTCCAACCCATTTAAAATAATCCCGAAACACATTTACAATATGGACAACAGTCTCTGAAAAATCATGAATAAATTTGACAATAGAATATGTTTTTAAAACATTATAAAACTCATTTATGCTTTACAGTGAGTTTACTGTGGTGTTATAGGTACTTTATGTAGTTTTTTCATGTTAGCTTTTAGATACTATATGCTCAGTGTTTTAAAATAAGGTATTGCATAGGCAGTCTTCCCTTCATATTTATGTATTTTTTTACTAGAGCCCAGGGTAAATGCCTCTTTTCAGTAGTTCTAATGATTAGAATTCGATTTGAGTGCATAGAGAATGTCATCCTAAAATAAACTCTTGAGGAGGTTAAACAGTCCTCAACTGAAAATTCTCCCTGATGCAGTAAGAGATGAAAGTGGTGCTTGTGATTGCAGTATGCAGCTGCAGTCTATTTGCTGTCTTTTAATGCTGGCCAACTGCTGGTGGTAGACAGATTGGACTGAATGCATTGTTTCTCTTTTGGATTTGGTTAGTACTTTGGATCATTCTTGGACATTTCAGTTGTTTCTTGTAAAGAAAAATAAAATTAGGTGAAGAATGGAAAACTCAGAAAAGTGTATCGAAATGCTCTTATGTTTTGGCAAAGTCAAGGTTTCTAAACAAGGGAGCCGTGTGAACTGATGTCTGCTTCTTTGAACAGGGAGACAGGCGGTGAGAAGTTACAACTCTGAAGCGAAGCTGTCCTCCTGTGACCTTTGCAGCGACGTCCAGGGCTGCCGTCCTTGCGAGGATGGAGCTGTAGGCTCCCATCATCACCCTTCAGTCATTTTTATTTTGTTTCACGCTTCTGTACTTTTTGGAACTTTGGCTGTGATTTATTTTTAAAGGACTCTGTGTAACACTAACATTTCCAATAGTCACATGTTTTCATAGTGGAATACTGCTTCTATTTTGAAAACAGTTTGTTTTCTTTCTATGGGGTTAGGGGGGTGGTGTACAACAGGTCCTAGTATGTATAGCTGCATAGATTTCTTCACCTGATCTTTGTGTGGAAGATCAAAATGAATGCAGTTTTGTGTCCATATTTTCTCCTCTCAAAATCTTCTAGAATTTTTTTTGGAGGTGTTTGTTTTCTCCAGAATAAAGATGTTATTTTAGAATAGGTATTCTCCTCATTTTGTGAAAGAAATGAACGTAGATTCTTAAGCATTATTACACATCCATGTGTGCTTAAAGACGGATGTCCCCAGGAATGGGAGAAAACAGCCAGCAGGAGGAGCTGCATCTGTTCCCTTCCCACCTCCAACCTAACCCTACTGCCGACCCCACCCCAACCTACCCCATGCCCGCTGGTCTCAGTAGATACTTCTTAACTGGAAATTCTTTCTTTTTAGAATCTATGTGGTGAATTTTTTTTTTTAAGTGGCACAGTCTTTTTCTGCTTGAAATCTGATCACACACCCCAGCCGTTTCCTCCCTCTCTTTTTCTTCTGTAGAGAAATGTGAGGGGCAGTACATTTCCCTGTGCTTTGTACACTGTCTCAGAGGTTGAGGAGCATACTGAAAACTGCCCTGGGGGTTGCTGGGTGTGCTGTCTCCTTCCCACATCCTCAACCCCACACCAGCTCTATTTCAGGGGTCAGAGAGCACAGAAATATGTGCCTCATGGGACTTCGATTAGAAGATCCTAGACCAGGAGACACTGTGAGCCAGGAGTACAGCAAAATACTAGATAAGTCACTGCAGACCAACCTCCCTGCAGTTTGGGAAAGAAGCTGGGTTTGTGGAGAATCAGAGCATCTTGACATGATTGCTGACCTAAAGATCCCTGGCATTGGCCAGGGATCCTGTGTCAACTGGTCTAGGCTCAGGAGTGTGAGCATCAGACTGCCAGTTGTCTAGTGACATCTGATGCTTGCTGTGAACTTTTAAGATCCCCGAATCCTGAGCACCTCAATCTTTAGTTGCCCTGTATTCTGAAGGGTAATATAATTTATCTGGATGGACATTTTATTTTATTTTATTTTTTTGAGACGGAGTCTCGCTCTGTTGCCCAGGCTGGAGTGCAGTGGCCGGATCTCAGCTCACTACAAGCTCCGCCTCCCGGGTTTACCCCATTCTCCTGCCTCAGCCTCCTGAGTAGCTGGGACTACAGGCGCGCGCCACCTCGCCCGGCTAGTTTTTTGTATTTTTTAGTAGAGACGGGGTTTTACCGTGTTAGCCAGGATGGTCTCGATCTCCTGACCTCGTGATCCACCCGTCTCGGCCTCCCAAAGTGCTGGGATTACAGGCCTGAGCCACCGCGCCCGGCCAATTGGATAGACATTTTAAAGATGAATCCCCCCTTTTTCTTTTCCTCATTCTCTCTTTCTTTTCTTTCCTTCTCCCTTTCTTCTTTGCCTTCTAAATATACTGAAATAATTTAGATATGTGTCAACAATTAATGATCTTTTACTCAGTCTAAGAAATGGTTTAGTTTTTCTCTTTAGCTCTATGGCATTTCTCTCAAGTGGACATGGGAAAAAGTAATTGCCATGGACTCCAAAGAATTTGCTTTGTTTTTAGCTATTTAAAAATAAATCCATCAAAAATAAGGTATGCAAATGTATCTTTTAAAGTTAATTTTTAAAAATGCTCTTGCTTTAGTGAATTTTCAGAAGTTATAGTGGAATGGATGCTCATATATTGCTTATGGATATTTTGGATACCAGGGTAGGAATAACTGACAATCAGTATTTTAAAGCTGGCAAACCTATACTTAGAAAATAGATTCCCAGATAGTGGTCTATGAAGAGGGCAGTTAAGTATCAAATACCTACTTTTCTTGCCTTTTTTTTTTTTTTTTTTAAAGTGGGAAAAAGTTTCTAGATCTCTTACACTTCTGACACAATCTGTTCTAAAACAGGCACTTGTTATGTTGGGACCTCCTTGTAAACGTGTTTTTGCCCTTTATACTCTGGGAATTCTTTAAAGGTGAAATCATCTTATAAAGAAATTGGGGGAGGGTCTTGGCAAAAGACTTCTCCTTCCTCTTCCCTGGCCTGGGAACCTTATACTGACAATCAATACTTTATATTTTAAAGTACATAATTTATAGTTAACTTTTAGTGTAATATATTAGGAAACACTAGAATGGAAAGGCCATTGGAAGACAGGTCGTATCTTTTTCAGAGCATATTTCCTTGTTTAAAAACTAGCATTTGAATACATTTTCTGTGAAGAACTCCAAGTTTTCAAGTTAAAAGTCACCTCCTAGGCCAGGCACGGTGGCTTACACCTGTAATCCCAGCACTCTGGGACGCTGAGGCAGGTGGATCACAAGGTCAGGAGTTTGAGACCAGCCTGGCCAATATGGTGAAACCCTGTCCATACTAAAAATACAAAATTTAGCCGGGCATGGTGGCATACACCTGTAGGCCCACCTACTCAGGAGGCTGAGGCAGGAGAGTCACTTGAACCTGAGAGACGGAGGTTGCAGTGAGCCGAGATTGCGCCACTGCACTCCCGCTTGAGGGACAGAGCGAGACTCCGTCTCAAAAAACAAAAAACAAAAAAGTCACCTTGTAACTCATCTCTTTTTATTGTAAGTTTATTAAAAGTGAAGAGGACAACAATGAGAAGGAAGAGAAAGGGTTAGCAAGCACTGCCTCCTGGGGCATGGGGCTGTGCAGGTGTCCCGGCCACTTCTTCCTTCATACTTCCCTTAGAGAACTTGCTCTGCTACAAGCAGTGGGCTTGGACTAAAAGTGATTAAAATACCACAGGCATAAGGAGAAAAGGAGAATATGTGGTAGTAATAATTAATAGTATAAATTATTTTCTTCATATGCTATGAGTAATAATATTAACTCATTTCACCATTAAGATTGCGTATGCTGAAGCTCTTCCATTTAGAATACTGTCAATGTCATTTACTGGTATGAACTAAAGTCCCCCTTCTTTTCCACTCACTCTGAACCTTAGTAAGACAGCAGCATATCTCACCTCCCTTTCTGATTGGCCAATGCTTCCAGAGACTGAATGTTGGGAAAACCTAGTAGCCAAACAATTCTAGGACAGAATAACACTTTTATATTTGGTTTCCCCATCTTACTACCTTTAGTTAGAGTTTTAAAAAAGAAATTCAAGCCCATTAAAATATGCCTGGTCAATGAAATGCTTCCTTTTATTGTGTTCTATTGTACTTTTTTTTAAAAACATTCTAAAAATAGTATCTTTGGTTTAATATTTTGGATTATATATTATAATCTGAGGAGCATTTTGCTTATATAGAATCCAGGTATATTTCTGTTACCTAGGAGTTGTTACTTACATGTGCAATACCGTATCCTGCACGTGGGAATTTTCAGAATTATAGATAGCATAACTCTCCCTGCTCCTGTTGTTTTGAGCCTAGGTATAATTTTTTTTTTTTTTTTAGAAAAAGACGTATTTAGCTTTAATTTCTATTTATGCTAAATATAGTTATAAATAGTCTGTCGATATAGTACCAACTATTTTTATTTTGACATAGTTCAATTATTTCATTTGACATGTCTGGCTGAATCAAGACATTAAAAAATTGAATCTATGTTGAGACCATCCTGGCTAACACGGTGAAACCCCTTCTCTACTAAAAATACAAAAAACTAGCCGGGCGTGGTGGCGGGCACCTGTAGTCCCAGCTACTCGGGAGGCTAAGGCAGGAGAATGGTGTGAACCCAGGAGGCAGAGCTTGCAGTGAGCTGAGATTGCGCCACTGCACTCCAGCCTGGGTGACAGAGTGAGACTCCGTCTCAAAAAAATAAAAAGGATCTATTATTTTTCTTTGTCATTTTTTAAAAAAAGAACCATTTTATTAACCTCCTGGCATATAATCTGGAGTCCTTTTGACAACCTTACTTTTTCTGCTTTGCTTTATTGAATGATTGAATACTCATTTCTTTCTAAAAATATGTTGTAAATTCTCCCTTGGCAAGATTTCTCCCTATGAAGGTGCTTATTATTTGAGTCTGCCAAGTGGTTACCATTGGGCAAGGTGCCATGATATATTCTTGGGTGCATTAGTTTTTTGCACATTGTAAATTTAAGACACTTATAGTAAGTAGACTCATTCGTGGATGAGCTTCAGAACCTTTTACATTCGCAGTAGAGGCTTCTGTTGGACAGGCAGAATAGTATATTCCTCACTTTTTTTTTTGTTTTCAAATTCCAGGAAGGCATAGCACTTTTAAGAAATTAGAATTTTTCTATCATCTATACAAATGATATTTATGATAATATTAAATATCTTATGTTACACTGGGAATAATTTGAGGTGCAATTATTTTTATCACTACTTTGAATAGAGGACCGTTATCCTTCTTTCTTCAGAAAACTAAGCAGTAAGTATAACTTTTAAAATAAGTATATATCAGTGAAAGTAGGCTTGTTTTACAGCTATTTCTAGCCAGTGAGTTGTGTTTTCATGTCTCATCAAGACGGTACCACATTGCATCATTTTACAAAATACATTGTCATTTTCATTTCAATTGTAACATAGGAAAATAGATATTTCCTAGATGATTTCTGAGTTACTTACTGCTAAGAAAAGTTATAAATTGGTATACATGTGTCTCTGTAATAGGGATAATATTGCTATGTCTGTCGCTACATATTCAAGAATCATTCTATCTTATGTTGTCTTGAGGCCACGATATACCACATTTGCCCTGTATATTGAATTGGTGATAGAAGGTAGTTCTATGTTCCTTCCATTTGTAGATCTTTAAGATTTTATCTTTGATAATTTTAATAGAATGTGGCTCCATTCTGGTCCTTCAAGCCTTTATGGTTTGGATTTTCAGTAGGGGACAGTTGATGTGGAGTCAATCTCTTTTGTACACGGGAAGCTTTATAAAATTTCATTCACGAATCTCCTATTTTGGGAAGCTGTTTTGCATACGAGAAGAACACTGTTGAAATATTATTTTTCCAGGAACTAAAGCTTTATATATTGATCAAGGTGATTCTGAAAGTTATAATTTTTAATGTTGGAATGTTATGTTATTGTTAATTGTACTTTATTATGTATTCAATAGAAAATCATGATTTATTAATAAAAGTTTAAATTCCATCTATTTATTATGTGTTCTTTTTATTTTAGCATAAAGCATGTCTATAGCACACCTCCCTTATTTAAGCCTATTTATGAGAAACAGGATATTTGAGGCTAGCTTAGAGTAGAGATTATTGTGTTGCAAGGTAGCAACATAATGAAGTTGAAGAAATTTGATCACCAGCCTCCTTTACCTCCCCACTCAGTGGAGGGGTAAGTAATACACAAATTGAAAAAAATTAATGTGAGGTGAGCACTCAAGCTCTGGAAATTATATAGAAGTATATAGAACACATAGTTTTATACACACAGGAAAATGGAGGCACGGATTGTCTTAGCCGGAATATAAGATTTCATGTACATTTTCTTAATTCCCATCCAGTGTTATTTAATACTTCTGTTGCCACGAATTTTCTGGGCTTCTGTGAAACACTAAGGATGGCATTTCACAATTGGGGGTTCTCAACTGGAAGTGATTTTGCCTTTGGCTACCATTTGCCAATGTCTGGACATGGTTTGGTTAACATAGTTGGAGGTAGTGCTGTTGTCATCTAGGGAATGGAGGCCAGGGATGCTACCAAACATCCTACAATGCATCAGACAGCTCCTTACAACAAAGAATTATTCTACCCAAAATATCAAAAGTTCCGAGGTTGAAAAATACTCTAAGTGATGCTGGGCCCTTCTAGATCACCTCATGATGCCAATTATTTAATATGATTAAGTTAATACACTCTTATACAGGAGTAGAGTCATTGGAATCACTGGACAGATATTTAGATTAACCAGTAAGTTTATATTCCAAGTCTAGGAAACTTAGCTTGGAGACTGGGAAAAGATGAAGTAATTATTTTTTGAAAATATCTACAATGGTAGTTTCCAAACTTGATAGCCATTAGACTCTCTAAGAGCTTGGTTTGATAAAAATTTCTGGCCTTACTTTAAGAAATCCTAATTCAGCATATCTAGAATCAGGTTCTGGATCTGAATTATTAAGCAAATAGGTGATTCTGACGATTATTTTAATCTGAGAACCACTGGATTATTTAATGAGTTTTCCAGGCCTCATTGGCCTGGGTATGAAATGGGATCCTGGAAATAGCATCATCCATGCCATCTAAATGATGATGCAGGGCCTCCAGCCCCACCGGACAGTCCTTCCCGGTGATTCCTGGGTGATTCCAGGACTGTTCCGTGCTCTCACAAAAGATCCCAAGAGCTGTCACCTGGGATTTGCTTTGTTCTTTCTCTCCTATCTTGCCCACTTTGTTGATGTTCAGTGTAGCAGAGACTGCCACTTTCTTCCTCCTTTTCAACCCCTTCTCTTCCTCCTCTTTAGTCTCAGGAGGAGCTACATTTCCCAGGTGCCTTTGCAGCAAGGTTGAGTCCTCGACCAGGTTCTGGTCAGTGGGATATAGGCTAAAGATATTAATGATACTTGTGAGAAGTATCCTTAAAAGGAAGGGAGTAGGTGTCTTGCACATTTTTTTTTTCTTTTTCTTCATCCTGCTGCCTGGATTGTGGATGACTGGCTGAAGCTCCATCAGTTTTTTGGTCCTTTGTGGGGAAGGCCAAACCCTCAGGACTGGAGGCTGGAGAGCTTGAAGGAGCTGGGGTCCCTGATGACTATAGTGCCACCCTGAACCACCTACCTTTGGATTTCTTCTGCAAGTGAGAAAACATCTACTTTGTTTAAACCATTTGTGGCGGTGGGGAGGCCCTAGGGTGGGCCCCATGGCCCCTGCCTGCTGGTGATCAGGCCATTGTGGATCCCTTCCCTTGAGTGTGTGTCTGACTCGTGACTTGCCTCTGGCCAACCGAATATGGCAAAGGCGACAGAGTGTGCATTAGATTGTAGTTACCCGCTTGCTGGAGTCTCTCCATCCTTTTCTGGCTTTGAAGAAGTGAGCTGCCCATGTGGGCTGCCAATTTTGGGCAAGAAATTAAGAGCAGATTTTAGGAGCTGACAGCAGCATCCAGCTGACAGCCAGTAAGAAACTGAAACCCCTACAGCTGTAAAGAACCGAGTTCTGTCCACAAAAGTGGATGTTTCTCTCGTTAAGCCTCAGAACAGACTGCAGCCCCAGCTGATGCCTTGATTATAGCTGCAGGAGACCCTGAACAGGGAACCCAACTACGTGCCCAGTCTATTGATTCAGAGAAACTGTGAGAAAAAAATGTGTATTGTTTTCAATCACTAAGTTTGTGCTAATTTGTTATACAGCAATAGAAAACTAATAAACAAGAAGATAAGTTAAAAAATTAATTGTGATGTATGCAGCTAACATTTCTAAATGGCAACACTTGGTGTTGCCATCTTTTCTACCATTAAGGGGCCTATAAACACATGAGCATTAGCCCTGGTGCCCAGTACTCCCTGAGTTTTGCCATTTCCATCTCTGTGCCAAAGATGAACTGTGTTCTCTGGAGGCCTCATTGCTCTCAAGCCACAGTGAGTTCCACAATGAAGTGAGGAGTTGTTCTCTCCCTGTCTCTGTGCTATATACTTTATCGTTTTGTATTCTTAGTAGGGCTGGTTGTGCCTTAGTGCTCACAGAGTTTTTAAATGACAACTGTTCTTTTAATTTCTGCCCGCCCCCCTCCTCCCCATGCTCTCTCTCTCTCAGACCTAAGATCTGGGGGCTGGACCTTATGCCATGAAGTACAGGTATTTTACTGTCCTCCTAATCTCTCTTCTTTCTGACACAATCTCAATCTCCCTGTCTCCCTTTCTCTCTCTCTCTGTTATTGCTCCAAAATCTTCAAGCAAAATTGACTCTTTATAGCCTTCCCTGCCAATAGTGCACTAGACACATTCATCTATAGATACTGTGATGGGTAAGAGCATGGGCTTTGGTGCCAGGCAGGCCTGGCCTTGAGTCTTGGATCTGCCTCTTGTTAGAGGGGAGAGAGTTTTCTTTCCTGGTGTGTATGAGGTGGAATTTTTCCTTAAATTTTCTTAGAGTCTCTTCCTTCACTCGCTCCATCCCAAAGGAGACAGAGCGCTTTTCTGCACTGTCAAGTTAGGAAGAATTAAATGGCAATGGTGGGCTCATCTCCCTCTTGGGTTCCACCCTGACATCATCCTCAGTTCCCCTGTGCTGACCTAGGTCTTGCCTAGGCCCAGAGCTGCCTGCAAAGGTTGAGGAATTCTGGCCAAGAATGGGCTATAGTGGGAAGATCCATTAGGTACTCACACCAGGTTGTGTCCCCCCATTTAGCCTTTATCAGTAATAGAGTGAATATTTTGGGTCCTTCATTTGTTGGCTTTTGTTTACTAGATGGGGATGAAGGATTTATTGCATTTCCTCAGTAACCCCAACACCTCCACCAAGAGCATGATATTGGGCAGGTTTGCAGTATCTAGTACATATTAGGTGCTTAGTAAATCATGGTTATAACTATATGTGTGCATACATCAGTGGATACAGTTTAGGTGTTAGCTGTATATGTGTAACTTTGGGTAGGAGGGAAGGGAATTCTACTATTCACTAGCTGAGCTGCTGCCGAAGGGTGGGTCTCTTTGATGCCCTGTATCCTGTACTGATGTTATCTCTAATAATTACAATGGGCTAGAGGTGGTACTTGACTTGGGGGCTGATGGATTCTCTTCTCCTTCCCACTACTGCCTGTGCCATCATTTCTACTACGGTGAATTCATAAATGGGACCACGAAGAAGGAAACAATTTATTCAAAATCATTGGTGATAAATCCAGATTATAGAGATGCAGATATAGGAATATTGTGGCCCCTGATCTAGTTACATTGTCCTGTCAGCCTGTACAGGAATATTAGACCTCACTGCCCAGACTTTGACAGTGTCCTATGCTAGCAGAGAAACTTGTGGGTGGATTCTCATTGCTTTGTTTAGGCTATCTCCCTCTTCTTCCCTGCAGAAATCTCCTATTTTATCTCTGTTCTCCATTCTGAAATTCCCACGTTTTCCACTTTTCCTGTCAGTTATTGTGTTTCAAAATCAGCAAGTCCCAGGTCTCCCTTTTTGCCTTAAGTTTTCTGTTTGTTTCATGGAAGTTGTGGGCCAAAGCTTTCTGTCTTCTGCCCATCTACTGCTAGGTCATATCCCTAGGGTAAAGGGGTGATGAAAGAACTTTGGATGATTCTCCACTCTGATTGGTAGTTGGCTTTTATCCCCTTTTATGTTATTCCAATTATCTAAAAGTTCAGACAACTGCGTGAGTTCAGGATGAGAGGGAAATTAAATTGCAGCACCCATGAGAAAGACTTGATGGTTAAGAAAAGTATGAGTCAGTGACAAGAGAGCAAATGCTTCCCGTCTTCACATGAAGGAGGGTATTAGTTCTGCATGTTTCAGGGTATTATGTCCAGTTACTAATGTCACGATTTAGGAAAGTAGACCAACTGGAGTCCACATGGAGCAGAGCAGCCGTAATGGTGTCAGGATGAAAGATTAAAGGATATGCAGAGACTCAGCTGGTGGAAGAGACAACTCAGACTCTAACACTTCTCTTCAAATATACGAAAGACTGCTATGAGCAAGCTCAAGTCGCAGAATCATTCCAAGTGGGTAGAGTTTGGCTCAATATTAAGAAGAATGAAATAGAGCATCCCTGAATCAGAAGGTAGTGAGCACATGGTCCCTGAAGTTGGTTAGTAGAAGCTAGTGCTAATTAGTGGCTGACACTTCTTAAAATGGTATCTTATCCATTACTATTTTTTTTTTTTGGCATCGAGTGTTGAAAATGGTAGAGGTTAAAGGTTTGTAAATTTAGCTTGTGTTGTGGGTTGAATTGTGTTGTCTCCAAAAACTATGTTGAAGTCCTAACCCCTAGTACCTTGGAATGTGACCTTAGTTGAAAATAAGGCCATTGCACATTTAATTAGTTAATATGAGGTCGCACTGGAGTAGAGTGAACCCCTAATCCAATATGACTGCTGTCTTTATAAGGTTATAAGAAGACAGCCATCAGGAGACAGAGGCGTACAGAGAGAGTACCATGTGATGATGAAGGCAGAGGTTGGAGTTATGCAGCTGCGAGCCAAGGAAAGCCTAAAGTTGCCTCCAAGCCACCAAAAGCTAGTAAGAGGAAAAGAAGGCTTTCCTTACAGGTTTCAGAGGAAACATGGCACATCTTGATTCAGACCCAGCCTTCAGAACACTGAGACAATAAATTTCTGATGTTTTAAGCCACCCACTTTGTGGTACTTTGTTATAGCAGTCTTAGGAAATGAACACAGCTCCCCAATTATACTAAGACCCAGGGAGATGAAGTGCCTTGCACAAGTCCTAAAACTTCTATTTTTTCCTCCCTTCACAACTTCTCAAGAGCTAAATCAAGATGTCTGTGTGGCATGAAGCAGGGACTCCATGACTGTTGTGGCATGAATTTCCTTAAGTCTGAATTCTAGCAGATTGATGGCTTTCCCAGTTCCTGCTTCCTGTCCTGTTCCTAGCCAGTGCTGTTGGCTCAGCCCCAACACTTACCCTTTGCTCTTGGCACACCTGCCTGCAGTCACAGATAGGAGGACTGGAATTGCCATCCATTCTAGGATAACTTGCTCATTGTGTTTTTAAAAATAAACTCTTACAGTTAGGATGCCAAATTGATGTCCTCTTGAGTACCAGCTGAGATCAGTTGGAAATGACTGCCCTGGGGGATTCTGCCAGAGTTTTGGAGGCCACTTCTGAACCTGCTGGGAATAAGAACTGGAATTAACTGTGGATGTCTGCATGGATGAGGCAAGGCCAGATGGTGGCATTTGAGTGGGAACTTTGCCATTCCCGCTTTAGGATCTGTACTATACAAATTACCATTTAACTATGTTGCCTTGCATTGTGAACTAATTTTTTTTTAATTGGTGTTGGTCTTAATTCACAGTCCACATCTTAAGTTCACATCTTTAGAATTTCTATCCTATACCATAGACTCTATCTATCTATCTAATCATCTCTATCTCTCTATCTATCTAATAAATACTGAGATCTATGATCTATCTATCTATCTATCTATCTATCTAATACATCTGACTGAGGTACTCAGTGTTCTCTGTAGGCTTCACATTGTATAATTTAGAAATAATGATAATGTTGTATTAATAAAGTTATGCACTGAAGGTCTTGGCATCACAAACAAGTGAAAATGGACAACTACCTTTCTTCCTGGAGTCTTTGATTTTGTAGTTCTCATTCCCCCACATCCCCCACAACTTACCATACATTTTGTTTTCTTAGGAATTGGTTGACAGATATTGAAGAACAGGGTAAATTATATAGGAATATAAGATTATATGGCAGGTTGGTAAGTAAAAACTCGTGGTTTGAAGGATTTTATTTTTCTTTTTTACTATAAAGAAACACATAGGAAGGGACTTTTTTCTATTATTAGGAAATGCAAACTAGGTTTACATTTCTCTCGGTAGCTTCTGAGAGTCCTATTTTCACCTCTACTATTGCCCCTGTTTCCCTTTATCTTTTCTCTACTCTGCATATCAATGCAATGAGAAGCACATTGCTGGAGGGCAGGGGTTATGCCTTACTTAGTTTTTAATCTTCACTATCTACTCAGAGTTCAGCAAAAGTAGATACTCAATATGGCAAATGCCAAAACATTTAGTTTATTTAATGAAGGAAATAATATTTATTTTTAAATCCTATTGTCTGATATTCTCCAGAAACTCAATTAATTTGTTTAGCTACTAATTACAAGGACAAGTACAATGCTCTGTCTCTCACAGCATCTAACATTACCTTTAATGCTGTACATGTTCAGGAATGTGTAACTGAATAGAATTTGAGGTACCAGCAATGAACAACTTTCCCACATGAATAAATAAAAGATAAATAAATGGCAGTAGAAGAAGTAAAGGGAGCAAATGATGGAAAGAAAGAAATGCAAATGAGAGGGAAATAAGAAGTAGTTCTAAGCATGACTACTGGGTGATTTGTTAAATTTCAGTTATCGAGATTAGTGCAGAATCTCAGCTGAGTCTCAAACACCATAGATATTTCAGTCCTGTGTTTAAACTGCCAAATAAAAAGTTAACCTCACTCATACAATTATGAGCAAATGCTGCTCTGTGTGTTCTTATTAAATTATTTACTTTTTTTCTACGCTTGCCCAAGTCTGCAGGAATAAGGTTTCAATTGTTTTTGGTTTTAACTAATTTCAGTAATTAACATAGTAGTTGTGAATTATTAAATATAATTTTGGAGTATTATAATGACAAAATAAGAGATATTATGAAAAGATAGTAATTGACTTCTCTCTAGCAGAACTGAAAAAAATCCTAAATCTTCCCCTCAAAAATTCTGCATCTTTCTCAGCTTTGACTCTATCTCATCTCCTTTCATAGCTAAACTTCTTGACAGAGTTTTTTATATTTATTACCTACATTTCTTTGTCATTCCTCAAGTCACTAAAACCTGTACTTACCTTGCAGAAGCTACTCTAAATCTTGTGATTGGCTCTGTACTTCTCCATCTAATGGACAGTGTCCTTGCTTGTCTTCTTGACATCTTAGCATTTGGAACTGTTGACTACTCTTCTTCCTGAGTCCGACCCCTTTTCCTTTACCTTCTTTTAAAAGAAGTTTTAATGATTGTGGGTACATAGTAGGTGTATACATTTATGGGGTACATGAGATATTTTGATACAGGCATACAATGTGTAGTAATCACATGAGGGTAAATGGGGTATCCATCACCTGGAGCATTTGTCATTTGGGTTACAAACAATCCAATTATAATATTTTTGTTTTTAATAATGTATAACTAAATTACTATTGACTCTAGTCACCCTGTTGTGCTATCAAATACTAGGTGTTATTCACTCTTTCCAGTTTTTTGGACCCATTAACCACCCCCACTTCTCCCCATCCCCCTGACTACCCTTCCAAACCTCTGGTAACAATTCTTCTACTCTCTATCTCCGTAAGTTTAATTGGTTTAATTTTTAGCTCACACAAACATGCAAAGTTTGTCTTTCTGTGCCTGATTTAGTTCACTTAACACAATGACCTCAAGTTCCATCCATGTTGTTGCAAATGACAGGATCTCATTCTTTATTATGGCTGAAGAGTACTATGTTTTGTAGATGTATCACTTTTCTTTATTCATTCATCTGTTGATAGACACTTACGTTGCTTCCAAATCTTGGCTATTGTGAATAATGCTGCAACAAACATGAGAGTGCAGATATTCCTTTGATATACTGATTTCCTTTCTTTTGGGTGTATACCCAGCAGTGCCATTGCTGGATCATATGGCAGCTCTATTTTTAGCTTTCTGAGGAACCTCCAAACTGTTCTCCTTAGTAGTTGTACTAATTTACACTCCCACCAACAGTGGATGAGGTTTCCCTTTTCTCTACATCCTCGCGAGTATTTGTAATCATGTGTCTTTTGGATAAAAGCCATTTTAACTGGGGTGAGGTGATATTGCATTGTAGTTTTGATTTGCATTTCTCTGATGATCAGTGATGTCACACACTTTTTCATTTGCCTGTTTACCATTTGTATATCTTCTATTGAGAAATGTCTATTTGGATATGTTTCCCATTTTTAATTTTTATATTATGGTTATTAATCCCTTGTCAGATGAGTAGTTTGCAAATATTTTCTCCCATTCTGTGGGTTGTCTCTTTATTTTGTTGTTTCCTTTGCTGTGCCAGTAGTTTTATAGTTTGAGGTCTTAGATTTAAGTCTGTAATCCATTTTGATTTGATTTTTGTGTATGGTGAGAGACAAGGTCTAGTTTCATTCTTTTGCATATGGATATCCAGTTTTCCCAGAATGTTGAAGAGACTGTCATTTCCCCAATGTATGTTCTTGGCACCTTTGTTGAAAATGAGTTCACTATAGATGTATGGATTCGTTTCTGGGCTCTCTATTCTGTTCCATTGTGTGCCTGTTTTTATGCTAGTACCATATTGTTTTGGTTACCATAGCTTTGTAGTATAATTTGAAGTCAGGTAATGTGATTCCTCCAATTTCATTTTTTTTCTTGGTATAGTTTTGGCTATTCTGGGAATTTTGTGATTCCATATAAATTTTAAGATTTTTTTCCCTATTTCTGTGAAGAATGTCATTGATATTTTGATAGGGATTGCATTGAATCTGGAGATTGTTTTGGGTAGTACGGACATTTTAACAATATTGATTCTTCCAGTTCATGAGCATGTGTCTTCAATTTCTTTCATCAGTGTTTTATAGTTTTCATCATAGAGATCTTTTACTTTTTTCATTAGTTTCTAGGTATTTAATTTTATTTGTAGCCGTTGTAAATTGTAAAAAGAAAGCCATTACTTTCTTGATTTCTTTTTCACATTATTTGCTGTTGGCATATAGAAATGCTACTGATTTTAGTATGTTGATTTTGTATTCTGCAACTTGACTGAATTTTTTTTATCAGTTCTAATAGTTTTTGGTGGAGTCTTTAGGTTTTTCCAAGTACAAGATCATATCATCTGCAAACAAGGAAAATTTGATATCTGCCTTTCTAATTTGGATGTCCTTTATTTCTTATTCATGTCTGATTGCTCTGGCTAGAACTTCCAGTACTATATTGAATAACAGTGGTAAAAGTGGGAATCCTTGTCGTGTTACAGATCTTATGGGAAGGTTTTCATTTTTTCCCCATTCAGTATAGTATTAGCTGTGAGTTTGTCATATATGCTTTTTATTATGTTCAGATATGTTTCTTTTATAACCAGTTTTTTGAGGGTTTTTGTCATGAAGTGGTGTTCCATTTTATCAATTTTTTTTTTTTTTTTTAGTATCAGTTGAAATGATCATATGTTGATATGGTTTGGGTGTGTCCCCACCAAATCTCAAATTGAATTGGCTCTCCCAGAATTCCCACAAGTTGTGGGAGGGACCCAAGGGGAGTTAACTGAATCATGGGGGCTGGTTTTTCTGTGCTATTCTCGTGATAGTTAATAAGTCTTATGAGATCTGTTGGGTTTAGCAGGGGTTTCTACTTTTGCTCATTTTCCTCATTCTCTCTTGCTGCTACCATGTAAGAAGTGCCTTTTGCTTCCCACCATGATTCTGAGGGCCCCCCCACCAAGCCATGTGGAACTGTAAGTCCAGTTAAACCTCTTGTTCTTCCCAGTCTCTGATATGTCTTTGTCAGCAGTGTGAAAACAGACTAATACAATAAATTGGTACCAGTAGGGCATTGCTGAAAAGACAGCTGAAAATGTAGAAGCAACTCTGGAACTGGGTAACAGGCAGACATTGGAACAGTTTGAAGGGCTAAGAGGAAGACAGGAAAATGTGGGAAAGTTTGGAACCTCCTACAGACTTGTTGAATGGCTTTGCCCAAAATGCTGATAGCGATATGGACAATAAAATCCAGGCTGATGTGGTCTCAGATGCAGACAAGGAACTTACTGGGAACTGGAGCAAAGGTGACTCTTGTTATGTTTTAGCAAAGAGACTGGTGGCATTTTGCCCATGCCCTACAGATTTGTAGAACTTTGAACTTGAGAGAGATAATTTAGGGTATCTGGCAGAATAAATTTCTAAGCAGCAAAGCATTCAAGAGGTGACATGGGTGTTGTTAAAGGCACTCCATTTTAAAAGAGAAACAGAAGATGCCGAATAGGAACAGCTCCAGTCTCCAACTCCCAGCGCGAGCGACACAGAAGACCGGTGATTTCTGCATTTTCAACTGAGGTACTGGGGTCATCTCTCTAGGGAGTGCCGGACAATCGGTGCTGGTCAGCTGCTGCAGCCTGACCAGCGTGAGCTGAAGCAGGGCGAGGCATCGCCTCACCTGGAAGTGCAAGGGGGAAGGGAATCCCTTTTCCTAGCCAGGGGAACTGAGACACACAACACCTGGAAAATCGGGTAACTCCCACCCCAATACTGCGCTTTAAGGAAACAGGCACACCAGGAGAATTATCCCACACCTGGCCGGGAGGGTCCCACGCCCACGGAGCCTCCCTCACTGCTAACACAGCAGTCTGCGGCGATCTATCCGCAAGGCAGCAGCGAGGCTGGGGGAGGGTCGCCCGCCATTGCTGAGGCTTAAGTAGGCAAACAAAGCCGCTGGGAAGCTCGAACTGGGTGGAGCTCACAGCAGCTCAAGGAAGCCTGCCTGTCTATGTAGACTCTACCTCTGCGGACAGCGCACAGCTGCAGTCCATTAGGGGAAAGCGGGCCGGTGCAGACGCGAACGACTCTGTCTGACAGCTTTGGGGAGAGCCGTGGATCTCCTAACGCGGAGGTTGAGATCTGAGAACGGACAGACTGCCTGCTCAGGTGGGTCCCTGACCCCTGAGTAGCCTAGCTGGGAGACATCCCCCACTAGGGGCATCTGACACCCCACACCTCACAGGGTGGCGTCACCCCTGAGAGGAAACTTCCAAAGAAAGAATCAGACAGTTACACTCGCTGTTCAGCAATATTCTATCTTCGGCAACCTCTGCTGCTGATACCAGGCAAACAGGTCTGGAGTGGACCTCAAGCAATCCCAACAGACCAACAGACAGTCCTTCTGACTGTCAGATATGAAAACTATCAAACAGGAAGGACACCTATACCAAAACCCCATCAGTATGTCACCATCATCAAAGTCCAGAGACAGATAAAACACAAAGATGGGGAAGAAGCAGGGCAGAAAAGCTGAAATTCAAAAAATAAGAGCGCATCTCCCCCTGCAAAGGAGCGCAGCCCATCGCCAGCAACGGATCAAAGCTGGTCAGAGAATGACTTTGACGAGATGAGAGAAGAAGGCTTCAGTCCATCAAACTTCTCAGAGCTAAAGGAGGAATTACGTACCCAGCGCAAAGAAACTAAAAATCTTGAAAAAAAGTGGAAGAATTGACAGCTAGACTAATTAATGCAGAGAAGATCATAAACGAAATGACAGAGATGAAAACCATGACACGAGCAATACGTGACAAATGCACAAGCTTCAGTAACCGACTCGATCAACTGGAAAGAAAGAGTATCAGCGATTGAGGATCAAATGAATGAAATGAAGCGAGAAGAGAAACCAAAAGAAAAAAAAGAAAAGAAATGAACAAAGCCTGCAAGAAGTATGGGATTATGTAAAAAGACCAAATCTACGTCTGATTGGGTTGCCTGAAAGTGAGGGGGAAAATGGAACCAAGTTGGAAAACACTCTTCAGGATATCATCCAGGAGAACTTCCCCAACCTAGTAGGGCAGGCCAACATTCAAATTCAGGAAATACAGAGAACGCCACAAAGATACTCCTCCAGAAGAGCAACTCCAAGACACATACTTGCCAGATTCACCAAAGTTGAAATGAAGGAAAAAATCTTAAGGGCAGCCAGAGAGAAAGGTCGGTTACCCACAAAGGGAACCCATCAGAATAACAGCAGACCTCTCGGCAGAAACTCTACAAGCCAGAAGAGAGTGGGGGCCAATATTCAACGTTCTTAAAAAAAGAATTTTCAACCCAGAATTTCATATCCAGCCAAACTAAGCTTCATCAGTGAAGGAGAAATAAAATCCTTTACAGATAAGCAAATGCTTAGAGATTTTGTCACCACCAGGCCTGCCTTACAAGAGACCCTGAAGGAAGCCCTAAACATGGAAAGGAACAACCGGTACCAGCCATTGCAAAAACATGCCAAAATGTAAAGACCATCGAGGCTAGGAAGAAACTGCATCAACTAACGAGCAAAATACCAGTTAATATCATAATGACAGGATCAAGTTCACACATAACAATATTAACCTTAAATGTCAATGGACTAAATGCTCCAATTAAAAGACACAGACTGCAAACTGGATCAGAGTCAAGACCCATCAGTCTGCTGTATTCAGAGACCCATCTCACATGCAGAGACATACATAGGCTCAAAATAAAGGGATGGAGGAAGATCTACCAAGCAAATGGAGAACAAAAAAAAGCAGGGGTTGCAATCCTAGTCTCTGATAAAACAGACTTTAAACCATCAAAGATCAAAAGAGACAAAGAAGGCCATTACATAATGGTAAAGGATCAATTCAACAGGAAGAGCTAACTCTCCTAAATATATATGCACCCAATACAGGAGCACCCAGATTCATAAAGCAAGTCCTTAGACCTACAAAGAGGCTTAGACTCCCATACAATAATAATGGGAGACTTCAACACTCCACTGTCAACATTAGACAGATCAACGAGACAGAAAGTTAACAAGGATATCCAGGAATTGAACTCATCTCTGCACCAAGCGGACCTAATAGACATCTATAGAACTCTCCACCCCAAATCAACAGATATACATTCTTCTCAGCACACACATCGCACTTATTCCAAAATTGACCACATAATTGGAAGTAAAGCACTCCTCAGCAAATGTACAAGAACAGAAATTATAACAAACTGTCTCTCAGACCACAGTGCAATCAAACTAGAACTCAGACTAAGAAACTCAATCAAAACCGCTCAACTACATGGAAACTGAACAACCTGCTCCTGAATGACTACTGGGTACATAACGAAATGAAAGCAGAAATAAAGATGTTCTTTGAAACCAATGAGAACAAAGATACAACATACCAGAATCTCTGGGACACATTTAAAGCAGTGTGTAGAGGGAAATTTATAGCACTAAATGCCCACAAGAGAAAGCAGGAGAGATCTAAAATTGACACTCTAACATCACAATTAAAAGAACTAGAGAGGCAAGAGCAAACACATCAAATCAAACTAGCAGAAGGCAAGAAATAACTAAGATCAGAGCAGAACTGAAGGAGATAGAGACACAAAAACCCTCCAAAATCAATGAATCCAGGAGTGGTTTTTTGAAAAGATCAACAAATTGACAGACCGCTAGCTAGACTAATAAAGAAGAAAAGAGAGAGGAATCAAATAGACGCAATAAAAATGATAAAGGGGATATCACCACCGACCCCACAGAAATACAAACACCATCAGAGAATACTATAAATGCCTCTACGCAAATCAACTAGAAAATCTAGAAGAAATGGATAATTTCCTGGACACTTACACTCTCCCAAGACTAAACCAGGAAGAAGTTGAATCCCTGATAGACCAATAGCAGGCTCTGAATTGAGGCAACAATTAATAGCCTACCCACCAAAAAAAGTCCAGGACCAGATGGATTCACAGCTGAATTCTACCAGAGGTACAAGGAGGAGCTGGTACCATTCCTTCTGAAACTATTTCAATCAATAGAAAAAGAGGGAATCCTCCCTAACTCTTTTTTATGAGGCCAACATCATCCTGATACCAAAGCCTGGCAGAGACACAACAAAAAAGAAATTTTAGACCAATATCCCTGATGAACATCGATGCAAAAATCCTCAATAAAATACTGGCAAACCGGATTCAGCAGCACATCAAAAAGCTTATCCACCATGATCAAGTGGGCTTCATCCCTGGGATGCAAGGCTGGTTCAACATTCGCAAATCAATAAACATAATCCAGCATATAAACAGAACCAAAGACAAGACCACATGATTATCTCAATAGATGCAGAAAAGGCTTTTGACAAAATTCAACAGCCCTTTATGCTAAAAACGCTCAATAAATTTGGTATTGATGGAACGTACCTCAAAATAATAAGAGCTATTTATGACAAACCCACAGCTAATATCATACTGAATGGCAAAAACTGGAAAAATTCCCTTTGAAAACTGGCACAAGACAGGGATGCCCTCTCTCACCACTCCTATTCACATAGTGTTGGAGGTTCTGCTGGGGCAATCAGGCAAGAGAAAGAAATCAAGGGTATCCAGTTGGGAAAGGAAGAAGTCAAGTTGTCCCTGTTTGCAGATGACATGATTGTATATTTAGAAAACCCATTGTCTCAGCCCAAAATCTCCTTAAGCTGATAAGCAACTTCAGCAAAGTCTCAGGATACAAAATTAATGTGCAAAAATCACAAGCATTCTTATACACCAGTAACAGACAAGCAGAGAGCCAAATCAGGGATGAACTTCCATTCACAATTGCTTCAAAGAGAATAAAATACCTAGGAATCCAGCTTACAAGGGTAAAAGGACCTCTTCAAAGAGAACTACAAACCACTGCTCAGTGAAATCAAAGAGGACCAAACAAATGGAAGAACATACCATGCTCATGGATAGGAAGAATCAATATTGTGAAAATGGCCATACTGCCCAAGGTGATTTATAGATTCAATGCCATCCCCATCAAGCTACCAATGACTTTCTTCACAGAATTGGAAAAAAACGCTTTAAAGTTCATATGGAACCAAAAAGAGCCCGCATTGCCAAGACAATCCTAAGTCAAAAGGACAAAGCTGGAGGCGTCACGCTACCTGACTTCAAACTATACTACAAGGCTACAGTAACCAAAACAGCATGGTACTGTACCACAACAGAGATATAGACCAATGGAACAGAACAGAGTCCTCAGAAATAATACCACACATCTACAGCCATCTGATCTTTGACAAACCTGACAAAACAAGAAATGGGGAAAGGATTCCCTATTTAATAAATGGTGCTGGGAAAATTGGCTAGCCATAAGTAGAAAGCTGAAACTGGATCCTTTCCTTACCCCTTATACGAAAATTAATTCAGATGGATTAGAGACTTAATGTTAGACCTAATACCATAAAAACCCTAGAAGAAAATCTAGGTAGTACCATTCAGGACATAGGCATGGGCAAGGACTTCATGTCTAAAACACCAAAAGCAACGGCAGCAAAAGCAAAAATTGACACATGGGATCTAATTAAACTAAAGAGCTTTTGCACAGCTAAAGAAACTACCATCAGAGTGAACAGGCAACCTACAGAATGGGAAAATTTTTGCAACCTACTCATCTGACAAAGGGCTAATATCCAGAATCTACAAAGAACTCAAAGAATATACAAGAAAAAACAAACAACCCCATCAAAAAGTGGGGAAAGGATATGAACAGACATTTCTCAAAAGAAGACATCCATACAGCCAACAGACACATGAAAAAATGCTCATCATCACTCGCCATCAGAGAAATGCAAATCAAAACCACAATGAGATACCATCTCACACCAGTTAGAATGGCAATCATTAAGAAGTCAGGAAACAACAGGTGTTGGAGAGGATGTGGAGAAATAGGAACACTTTTACACTGTGGTGGGATTGTAAACTAGTTCAACCACTATGGAAAACAGTATGGCGATTCCTCAAGGATCTAGAACTAGATGTACCATATGACCCAGCCATCCCACTACTGGGTATATACCCAAAGGATTATAAATTACTCTACTACAAAGACACATGCACACGTATGTTATTGCGGCACTATTCACAATAGCAAAGACTTGGAATCAACCCAAATGTCCATCTGTGACAGACTGGATTAAGAAATGTGGCACATATACACCATGGAATACTATGCAGCCATCAAAAAGGATGAGTTTGCGTCCTTTGTAGGGACATGGATGCAGCTGGAAACCATCATTCTTAGCAAACTATCACAAGAAGAGAAAACCAAAACCGCATGTTCTCACTCATAGGTGGGAACTGAACAATGAGATCACTTGGACTCGGAAGGGGACACATCACACCTGGGGCCTATCATGGGGAGGGGGGAGGAGGGAGGGATTGCATTGGGGAGTTATACATGATATAAACGTCATGCACATGTACCCTAGAACTTAAAGTATAATAAAAAAAAAAAAAAAAAAGAAAAAAGAAAAGAAAAGAAATGCTACTAATTATTGTATGTTGATTTTGTATCCTGAAACTTTACTGAATTTGTTTACCAGTTCTAATAGTTTCTCATGGAGTCTTTAGGTTTTTCCAGACATAATATCATGTCATTCACAGACAGGGATAATATGACTTCTTTCTTTCCAATCTGAGTGCTCTTTACTTCTTTCTCTGTCTGATTGCTGTAGCTACAACTTCCAGTACTGTGCTAGAGCAGTGGTGACAGTGGGCATCCTCATTGGTTCCATAATGATTATTTAAGGTTTGGTAAGTCTTCAGTGAAAATGGCTGTGCCAGGATACTTTTTGGGAGGAGCTCTTTAATGTTTACCCCCCACTTTTTTCTATGGTAATCAGTCTATTTATATTTTTATCTATTGTGAGGTCCGTTTTTGTAATCTCTATTTGATCTAGGTGTCAAATTTATTTTTGTAGTAATTACCAGGTTGTCTCTTCTGAATCTTTAAGTCTTTCATTTATTTATATTTAATTCCCCCATATAATTTGTATTTTACATGTTTATGATTCCACTGTTTTCCCTCAATGAAATCAAATAAATTTGTTTTTTTAAGAAAAAAAAAAAAAAAAGAGAAACAGAGCATAAAAATTCAGAAAATTTGCAAGCTGACTATGCAATAGAAAAGAAATACCCATTTTCTGGGGAGAAATTCAAGCTGGCTGCAGAAATTTGAATAAGAAGCAAGGAACCTCATGTTAATCCCCAAGACCATGGGGAAAATGTCTCCAGGCCATTTCAGAGACCTTCATGGCAGCCCCTCCCATCACAGGCCAGGAGGCCCAGGAGGAATAAACAGTTTTGTGGGCTAGGCCCAGAGTCCCCATGCTGTGGGCAGCCTAGGGACTTGGTGTCCTGCATCCCAGCCACTCCGGCTGTGGCTGAAAGGGGCCAACATACAGCTCAGGCTGTGGCTTCAGAGGGTGGAAGCCCCAAGCCTTGGCAGCTTTCATGTGCAGCCTGTGGGTGCACAGAAGTCAAGAACTGAGGTTTTGTAACCTCCACCTAGATTTCAGAAGATGTATGGAAATGCCTGAATGCCTGGGCAAAAGTTTGCTGCAGGACTGGGGCCTTCATGGAGAACCTCTGCTAGGGCAGTGCAGAAGAGAAATGTGAGGTGGGAGCCCCCATGCAGAGTCCCTAGTGGCGTGCTGCCTAGTGGAGTTGTGAGAAGAGAGGCACCAATACCTTCAACCTTGCACCTGGAAAAGCCACAGACACTCAGTGCCAGCCCATGAAAGTAGCCAGGAGGGAGGGTGTACCCTGCAAAGCCACAGGGGCAGAGCTGCCCAAGATCGTGAGAATCATCTCTTGCGTCAGCGAAACCTGGATGTGAGACCTGAAGTCAAAGGAGATCATTTTGGAGCTTTAAATTGTGACTGTCCCCCTGGATTTCGGACTTGCATGAGACCTGTAATCCCTTTGTTTTGGCCAATTTCTCCCATTTGGAATGGCCATATTTATCCAATACCTGTACCCCCATTGTATCTAGGAAGTAACTAGCTTGCTTTTGATTTTACACGTTCATAGGCAGAAGGGACTTTCCTTGACTCAGATGAGACTTTGGACTGTGGACTTTTGGGTTAATGCTGAAATGAGTTAAGAATTTGGGGGACCATTGGGAAGGCATGGTTGGTTTTGAAATGTGAGGACCCAAGATTTGGAGGGGCTAGGGGCAGAATGATATGGTTTGGCTGTGTCCCCACTAAATCTCAACTTGAATTGTATCTCCCAGAATTTCCACGTGTTGTGGGAAGGACCCAGGGGGGAGGCAATTGAATCATGGGGGCTGGTTTTTTCTGTGCTATTCTCGTGATAGTGAGTAAGTCTCACAAGATCTGATGAGTTTATCAGGGGTTTCCACATTTGATTCTTTCTCATTTTCTCTTGCTGCTGCCATGTAAGACGTGCCTTTTGCCTCCCACCATGATTCTGAGGCCTCCCCAGTCAGTGGAACCTCTTTTTCTTCCCACTCTCTGGTATGTCTTTATCAGCAGCATGAAAACAGACTAATACATAATAAGGGTTTTGTCCTTCTTTCTGTTGATATGATGCATCACATTGATACATGTGCATATGTTGAGCCATCTTTGCATCCCTGTGATAAATCTACTTGGTCATGATGAAGGATCTTTTTAATGCATTTTTAGATCTGGTTTGCTAGTATTTTGTTGAGGATTTTTGCATCAATATTCATCAGAGATATTGGCCTGTAGTTTTCCTTTTTTGATGTGCGTTTGTCTGGTTTTGGTATCAGGGTGATACTGGCCTTGTAGAATGAGTTTAGAAGTATTTCCTTCTCCTCTATTTTTTGGAATAGTTTAAGTAGAATTGGTATTAGTTCTTTAAATGTTTGGTAGAATTCAGCAGTTAAACCATCGGGTCCCAGTTTTTTTTTTTTTCCTGGGAGACTCTATTATGACTTCAATGTCATTACGTGTTATTGGTCTATTCAGTTTTTGGATTTCTTCATGGTTCAATCTTGGTAGGTTGTATGTGTTTAGGAATTTATCCATTTTTTCTTGATTTTCCAATTTACTGGCATGTAGTTGCTCATAATAACCACTAATGATCCTTCAAATTTCTGTGGTATCAATTGTAATGTCTCCTTTTTAATCTCTGATTTCATTTATTTGGTTCTTCTCTCTTTTTAAATATTGTTTATACTGGCTAAAGGTTTTTCAATTTTGGTAATCGTTTCAAAAAACAAACTTTCATTTCATCGATCTTTTTTATTGCTTTCCTCATTTCAATTTCATTTATTTCTACTCTGACTTTTATGGTTTATTTTCTTTTTCTAATTTTGGGTTTGGTTTGTTTTTGCCTTTCTAGTTCTTTAAGATGCATCGTTAGGTTGTTTATTTGTAGTTTTCCTACTTTTTTGCTACAGGCACTTATAGTTATAAACTTTCTTCTTAGTGTAACTGTCTCTGTATCCCATTGGCTTTAGTATGTTGTATTTCCATCACTTATTTAAATTTTTTAAAAATTTCTTTCTTAATTTCTTTATTGACCCACTGGTCATTCAGGAGCATATTGTTTAAGTTCCATGTGTTTGTATAGTTTCCAAAATTCATGTTGTTACTGATTTCTAGTTTTTTTTTCATTGTGGTTAGAAAAGATGCTTGATATTATTTCATTATATATTCAAAATTATGATATAGTTTTTTGAATGTTTTAGACTTGTTTTGTGACCTATGGGCTATCCTTGAGAATGATCCATGTGCTGAGGAGAAGAATGGATATTCTTCAGCCACTGGATAAAATGTTCTGTAAATATTTATTGGATCCATTTGTTTTCTAGTACAGCTTAAGTCTGATGTTTCTTTGTTGATTTTCTGTCTGGGAAATCTGTCTAATGCTGAAAGGTGGGGGTTGAAGTCTCCAGCTATTATTGTGTTGGGGGTCTATTTCTCTCCTTAGCTCTTATAATATTTGCTTTATATATCTTGGTGTTTCAGTGTTGGGTGCATATATATTTACAATTATTATATCCTCTTGCTGAATTGACCCCTTTTATGATTATATAATGGCTTTGTCTGTTTTTGTAGTTTTTGTCTTGCAATCTATTTTGTATGCAATAAGTATAGCTACTCCTGCTCTTTTTGATTTCCATTGGCATGGAATATCTTTTTCCAACCCTTCATTTTCAGTATATGTACATCTTTATAGGTAAAGCGTTTCTTGTAGGCAAGAGATTACTGGGTCTTGTTTTAAAAATCCATTCAGCCACTCTTTATTTTGATTGGAGAGTTTAGTCTATTTACATTTAATATTACTATCGATAAGTAAAGACCTACTCCTGCCATTTTGTCATTGGCTTTCTGGTTGTTTTGTGGTCTTCTCTTTCTTCTTTCCTTCCTTCTCGTCTTCTTTTTAGTGAAGTTGATTTTCTCTTGTGGTATGCTTTAATTTCTTGCTTTTTATTTTTTATGTACCCATTGTATATATTTTGATTTGAGGTTATGGCTTGCAAATAATATCTTATAATCCGTTATTTTAAATTGATGAAAAGTTAACACTGATTGCATGAACAAACAAGCAATAGGAAAATGAAAAAAAACTCAACACTTTTAACTTTGTCCCCCTGCTTTTTAACGTTTTATTGTTTCTACTTACATCTTATTGTACCGTCTATTTCTTGAAAAGTTGTTGTAGTTATTATTTTTGATTGGTTTACCTTTTAGTCTTTCTACTTAAGAGTAGTTTATATACCACAATTACAGTGCTATAATATTTTGTGTTGTTATGTGTACTTAGAATTATCAGTGAGTTTTTTATCTTCAGATAATTTCTTAAGTTCATTTTTTTTTTTCTTTCTGATTGAAGTACTCCCTTTAGCATTTCTTGTAGGACAAGTGTTGATGAAATCCTTCAGCTTTTGTCTGGGAAAGTCTTTATTTCATCTTCAGGTTTCAAGGATATTTTTGCTGGATATACCATTCTAGGGTAAAAGTTTTTTTCCCTGCGGCACTTTAAATATGTTACGCCATTCTCTCCTGACCTGTAAGGTTTCCACAGAAATGTCTTCTGCTAGGTGTATTGGAGCTCCATTGTATGTTATTTGTTTCTTTTCTCTTGCTGCTTTTAAGGTCCTTTCTTTATCCTCGACCTTTGGAAGTCAGATTATTACATGTTTTGAGGCAGTGTTCTTTGAGTTAAATATGCTTGATGTTCCAAAACCTTCTTGTGCTTGGATATTTGTATTTTTCTCTAGGTTTGTGAAGTTCTCTGTTGTTATCCCTTTCAATAAATTTTCTACTCTTATATATTTCTCTGCCTCCTCTTTAAGGCCAATAACTTTTAGCTTCGCCCTTTTGTGGTTATTTTCTAGATCTTGAAGGCATGCTTTATTCTTTTTTTCTTTTATCTCCTCAAATGATGTATTTTCAAATAGTTTATCTTCAAGCTCACGAATTATTTATTCCGCTTGATCAATTCTGCTATTAAGAGACTCTGATGCATTATTCAATATGTCAATTATATTTTTCAGCTCCAGAATTTCTGCTTGATTCTTTTAAGTTATTTCAATTTCTTTGTTAAATTTTTCTGATATAATTCTGAATTCTTTCTCAGTATTATTTTGAATTGTTTTGAGTGTCCTCAAAATAGCTATTTTGAATTCTCTGTGTGAAAGGCCACATATCTTTGTTTCTCCAGGATTGGTCCCAGGTGTCTTATTTAATTCATGTGGTAAGGTCATGTTTTGCTGGATGGTCTTGAAGCTTGCAGGTGTTTGTTGGTGCCTAGGAATTGAAGAGCTGGTATTTGTATTTATTATAGTCTTCACAGTCTGGGCTTGTTTGTACTTGTCCTTTTTGGGATGGCTTCTCAGGTATTCAAAGGTACTTGGGTGTTATGATCTAAGCCATATCTGCATTAGGGAACACGAGCACCTCCAGCCCCGTAACACTGTGTTTCTTGCAGACTTAGTGGTCTTGGATAAGATCTGGAAGAATTCTCTGGGTTGCCAGGCAGATACCATTGTTCTTTTCACTTACTTTCTCTCAAACAAATGGAGTCTTTCTCTCTGTTCTGAGTCACCTAGAGTTGAGGGAGGGCTGACACATGTACTCCTGTGGCCATCGCTGAGACTGTACTGGGTCATACTTGAAGTCAGTACAGCACTGGGTCTCACCCAAGGCCCACTGTAATCACTACCTGGCCACCACCTATGTTTGTTTAAGACCATAGGACTCTACGATTAGCAGGTGGTGAAGCTAGCCAGGCTTGTATTCTTCCGTTCAGGGCAGCAAGTCACCCCAGCTCCTGGACAGGTCTAGAGATGCTATCCAGGAGCCAGGGAGTGGAGTCAAAAACCTTAAAAATCTGCCTTTTCTTCTATTCTACTACAGTTAAGCTGGCACTTAAACCACAAGACAAAGTTATTTCCATTTTCCTTCCCCTTTCCACAGGCATAGGAGTCTCTTCCTATAGCCATCATCACCACAGGCCCATGGAAAGTACTGGCAGGCTATGGTCAATGTTCTCTTAAGGCCCAAGGGCTTTTCAGTTAGCTTGTGGTGAATGCTGTTAGGCCTGGGACTCCCCCTTCGGGGCAGTGGATTCCTCTCTGGACCAGGACAGGTCCAGAAATGTCATCCACAAGCCAAGGCCCAGAATTGGCGACCCCAAGAGCCTGCTTGGCGCTGTCCTCCACTGTGGTTGAGCTGTATCCTGTATCTGTATCCTGTATCTGTATCTATCCTGATTTCTGTAGCCTGATCTCTGCTTCTTATGAAGATGCTTTTTTTTTTTTTTTGTATAGATAGTTATTAAATTTGGCTTTCCTGCAGGGGGGACAATCATTGGAGGCTTCTATTCAGCCCTCTTGCTCTGCCCCCTCCTTTGCCTTCTATGTTCGCACACCCTCCCATTTGTCAGATGCATTCTCTCAGTTTCCTTTGAATTCTCATTTCCCTTTGTCTATTCTTTACATGCAGACTTGGAGTATTTTGGAGGTCTTATCAGTAAGACCTGGGAATAGATTGGATGTAGGAAGTGAGGAAAACAGAGGATTCAAAAAGTCTGGCTTTACTTCTAAATATGAAAAGCCCAGAAAAAGAAAAAATGTCTGGCCTTAGTAACTAGGGGATGGGAGATAGGCACTTACTGAGATGAAAGACTGAGAACGTGAAAGTGTATGTGTGTGTGTGTGTGTGTGTGTGTGTGTGTCTGTGTTTATCAAGGATTCATTTGAGTGAAGCTTATTTCATCTCATTTCATCCCTAGTGAGGAGAACCAGTAGATAGTCAAGACCCGTGAGGAATCTGCCAATGCACAGAATAACAACGTATTAACTAATTATTCTTATACAAGGCTCTATTCCTATTTTTGTTCTTTCATAATTTAGAGGAATTTAAACATTATTGAGAAATTCAGAAAAATCCAAGGGAATCCATACTGTGAACTCATTGGTGTAGGCTGTAGAATTTTACTTTAAAAACATTTTTAATTTTGAAATAATTATAGACTCACAAAAAGTTGTACGATAGTACACAGAGGTCCTGCATGCCTGTCATCCTGTGTCCCCCAACAGTGACATCTTATCTAACTATGATGCATTATTGAAGCCAGAACATTGATTAGCCATAAACAGTTAACTAGACTATAGTCTTTAGTCTAGTTAACTGTTAGTCTAGTTAACTGTTAACTACACTCCTTACTGGGCTTCATGTTCTTTTTATAGGCATTTATTTTTACATGTCTTTTTTGTATAATTTTAGGACATTTTCATCACAGGTATAGATTTATGTAACTACTATTTATGGTTAAGACACAGATTTATTTACTCATCATGAAGGAACTTCTTCATGCTGCTTAGGGTCACACCCTCCTTATCTTTCCTTAATCGCTAGTAACTACTTATCTATTCTCTGTCTTGATAATGGTAATTTTGAGAATGTTATACAAATGAAATCATACAGTATGTAAGCTTTGATGATATTTTTTCCATTGAGCAAAATGCACTTAAGATCATCCAAGCTGTTGTGTATATCAATGTTCATTTCCTTTTACTGCTGAGCAGCAGCTCAAAGATTTGATTTTGATACCCTGCTGGAGTTGTAGCTATGGAGTGTATATTAGTTTATCAACCTGATATAGTGTTCAAATAAAATAATTGAAGTTGATATATTGGGGCATAATAGGTGTGACAAAGGAAGAAGAGTCACAAAGAATGAAATTCTCAGTCATTCTCAGGAGAAAACAATAGGGTTGAGAATAATTCTTAGATACCAACACTTCCCCAAATGGTATTTTGTAGGATGCTAATAGGTCTAACGTGAAAAAAAAGTATTTAATGGCAAAATTTAGGAAATCACAAAAAGCGTCATTGCTGTAGGACTTATCTTTAATATAATAATGTATACTTTGAATTCTAAAAGAAGGATATGATATTCCATGCTTTCTGAACCTTTAGCCCAGCACATGAATGTCATTTTACCCAGAATACCTCTGGGCGTTTTCCAGGGAAAATATTTTAGATAAAGTTGTTGTAAGTTAATACACAATATGTAGGTACTAAAATAATCGTGAAGTTTTATTGCATAGTCAGATGTGTTTATTAAATTGGTTTTAAGGTTTATGACAGGGGTAAAATACAATAGAGTTACTCTAATGGTGGAAATATAACAACCAGATATTCAAAATGACAATTATCTTTTTTTTTTTTTTTTTTTTTGAGACGGAGTCTTGCTCTGCCGCCCAGTCTGGAGTGCAGTGGCCGGCTCTCAGCTCACTGCAAGCTCCGCCTCCCGGGTTCAGGCCATTCTCCTGTCTCAGCCTCCCGAGTAGCTGGGACTACAGGCGCCCGCCTCGTCGCCCGGCTAGTTTTTTTTTGTATTTTTTAGTAGAGACAGGGTTTCACCGTATTAGCCAGGATGGTCTCGATCTCCTGACCTCATGATCCGCCCGTCTCGGCCTCCCAGAGTGCTGGGATTTACAGGCTTGAGCCACCGCGCCCGGCCACAATTATCTTGTATGACATAAAAATATGTGACCATTAGGGGGCAGAAGAGGATTAGAGGGAAGAAAGTACCTCCCCCAAATTGTTGCCTAATTTTAACGTTCCTGTTGAATACTAAGAATGAAACGAGATCTCAGGGCTTTTTCTCTTTTCTAGGAAAACAGGTGATAAGGTTATTAAAATAATCTGCTTATTTCTGTTACCACTTACTTTTTAGGATGCATTCTTATTTTTGGCATGTAATTTATGCATAATAATTTGTTATTCTTAGAGTAAGAAAAAAGCCATGTACAGAGTGGGAGTTTCTTTTTGACTTTATAAAAGTAAATCCTGATTTTCAAAACCGAAGAAATCATTAACCTTTGGACAGTTTAGAAAGAGGTACTATTGCCAAATTCTACTGTCATTTCTCTAGCCTGTTTTGGTTAGGGAATAAGTTATGGCAAGTAAAGTTTGACCTAGAATTTGTGGAATTTTAATCTCCTAATGGAATCAAGAATCCTGATTAATCATAGAACACATATTTATTACTATCTTTTTCCACCTACTTTTGCTTTGTATTTGAAGTATGTTTCTCCCCAGGGTGTCCTCTTTTATAGTCACAGCTGGAGAAGAATAAACATAACAGAAAAGACAGCAAAATAGACTTGTTAGTGGAGGTTTGGTTGCCTGGAGGGCTTCTCAAAGCCCAGCTTCATTGTACAGCACTCAACTTCTGCATGTTCTTTTTCATTGTGAACTAGCTTTTCTATAGAGAAATGTTTTATGATAATCCAGGGAACCCTTCTCATTTGGGAGGATTGTCTAGAAATTCTCTAACAGGAAAGTGCATTATTGGGTTTGATACCGTAATGAAGGGACCTTACCTCCATAAGGCCCAGCCATCCTCTTTTTCCCTTCAAGTGAATACTTGTTTGTGACACAATTGTCCTGGTGAGAGAGGGAAGGTCCTGGGGTGGGAATTTCTTCTCCCTAAAGGAGATAGTAATTCTGGGGCCATAATCTGGGGGAAGTTGTGGGTCCTTAGGAAGAAAACTGGAAATCGGGAGGTGGGAGAGGGAGCTCTTGCGTTTCTCTGGGTATTGCTGTTTTGGCTTTGGGCAGGGATATTTAGATACACTTGAGGATGCCCCCAGGAAGGAGGGGTTTAAGACACCTCTGTCATACAGACAGGCTGGGAAACAGGTGAAGATGGGTGAACTGTACCACCTAAACCAGACTGTTTAGTTGCCCATTTTTTTCTCATTCTGTTTTCCCTTAGATGTTAGTGATTTCTAAAGGTTTTGGACCTATTTCAGCTATACTGAATGGAATTTAAGAAAGTTAAAATTGTAATGTGAGAGCCATGCCTCCAGGTGAAGCTAGTGTAGAAGTGGTAGCTTTAACAGATGAGACATTGAAAGCAGGAATTTGAATGTCAGGGTTAAAAAGTGAGAGTCACAGGGCCTAGCCCTCCTTTTGCGTGAGAGCTTTTGTTTGTTCATTGCCACCTTAAAGGGTGATGGGGATTCCACTCAGAGACAGTTGTTATTTCTTTTCACATAAAATGCTACAGAGAGCTGCACTCTAAGCTTCCCCCTTGATGGAATTCTTTCAAATCTATCAGTTATTAGGTAGAAGGAGAGGGCCAAGCAGAGGACTTATCCGTTTATTATCAATTTAGAACTGACTCCCTCACCCAGCTGTTTTCAGGTGAGGAAACCAGAAACAGGTTCAGAGAGGCCGAGTAATGTTCCCCACATTACAAGGTTAAAGTTGGGGCAGGGACTAAAACAGGTTTCCTGCATCCAAGTTGTTTTCACATTTCCCCAGATCAGGATGTTTTCGCTTTCTTTTCTAGGTCTTACTTTGCAATGATACAGAAGTGTCAAGATACAAGAGACAGAGACCAGTGAAGAGGTTTCTGCAGGTTCTCTATTTTAAGACAGTGCTGTGCAATATTAGGTGTTAATTGCATTGTCTTCAGTCCCTGTGTTGAAAGTGGGGTTCTTTCAAGGACTTTGTGGCCCGTTGGTCGAGGGCTGAAATAGAAGGATTCTCCTGCACCTGCATTTGAAGGCACGACAAAGTGAGTGCTTCAGAGTGTGTGTGTGTGTGTGTTTGTGGGTGTAACTCCTTTTACTGCTTCTTTAGGAAAGATATGTTGTGCCAGGTTGCTATCAGATCACTACCCTCTTCCTTTATCCAGTACACAGAAGGATAAGTCCTCTCTAATGTTGGGGGGACGTGAAAGAAGCAAGCCATCGCAATTTTAAACAAAGGGGCTTTGAGCAGGAGAGTCCAGATGTTTCATTTCCTCTTCCTCAGGGCAGTTTATTTCCTGGGAAAAGAACACCAAGATGTTGATGACAATTGCTTAGTAATCACAGAGTATGGACTCTGTGTTCCTGTGAGAAATGAAAATCATCATATGGCATTGTCAAGGGGCTCATCCATAACACTTGTCCAGTCTTCTCTCCAATAGGGCAGCTGTTGCTGGCCACCATCTGTCACTTGTGGCAGCAGCTAACATTGACTGCTTGACTACAATGTGTCCAGCATTGTTCTAAGTGCTTTACATGTTTAATGTCAGGTAATCCTTCCAAATGCCTTACAGGGTAAGCGCAATATTACAGACGGAGACACTGACAAATGAGGTGAAATATGTATCACATGATAGTAGGTGTATAACCTGGACTCATCCTAGCAATCTGGTTCCAGAGCATGTGTTACTAACCATTATTCCACCCTGCCACCTCATTTCATTCACTGACTTTCACCAAATCCTATTGACCAAGATTAAATCTTGCAGAATTGATCCACAATCCCCTAGCTCCTGGTGTGATCACATACATTGAAGATGTATGTTTTGGGGAAAGCAATCTAGAGTAAAAACTGGAGTTTGATGATAAAACACTACAATGCCATTTCAGGAATAATGTGATCTGGGATGTCATTCTGTATTCTTAATATTATCTTCAAATATACAGCTAATATGTATCAAAATATTATTTAGTACTTAACTAAATGGAAAGCAAATGTTTTAAATTTATTGCCTCTTAATTCATCTAGTCACCAAATGGGGAAAGTACTATTATTGTCCCTAGTTTAAAGATGAGTTTAGGGTTGTTGAGTTATTTCCCAATGTTATATAGCTTCTTAAGAGCAGAAGTGAGATTTGAACCCACACTGTGACTCCAGTGCCCACGTTCTTAATCACAGAGTTTATATCAGCCTTCCAGTTGCTCTCTTGCAATTCAGGACAGACATCTTTCCAATCAGTGAGCGTTCCTGAGGATCTTGGGGCAGTATAGGCTTGGTCTTTGTGTTCTTGAATTTTGTTTTGCTGATTCCATTCTTCTCTTGAACCATCTGTGTGCCATTCTTTCTTTCTTTAGTATTCAGCTTTTATCATCTGGCTTTGATTTGCTCAAACTCTTTTCTTTATGCAATTTGTATTGTTTTGGTTTCTTTTACTATGGAAACCATTTTTTTGGTAGTTAATGTAATAATACATGTTTTTACTACTTTAAAGTCTTCTTTCACTATAGTAAAGGAATTTATATAATATGAATTCTGGTGTTTTTAGTAAAAATTACATATAATGATACACATATATAATTTTAAGTTTATAAACTTTTAGCCCTGTAATTATCCTTATGAATTGTTTGTCAAACACCACAACTGACCCAAGCTTGCTTGCCAATGCCAACCTTTCCCTGTAGTTAGATTTGTAGAGTGTAGAAAAGTTTCTGCCCTAAAATATTTGTTAATGGCATAAAGAAATAAAATGTTATATCCAGAAAGTCTTGTGAAACTGCTCATAGGATCACTCAAGAAGGACCATGTGTTATCATAAGAGCCAAATGGATTGTTTTGAGTTGCAGAGTGGGATGCAGCCCTTGGGAAAGGGATTTGGGACATGTAAATTCCTCCCTAGTACAGAGTAGTTTATTTAAGGTATGTATGGGTGGGCCAGTGAACTTACAGGATCTGATAACCTTAGAGAATGTAGGTGCCAGTAAGAGCAAGGGATATGAAGAGAAAATGAGGAATTTGGAAAAGTATGGAAAGCTAAATATGTGTGTGGGTTTGTAGCAGACATCCGTGTAGCTACCTGGCCACCCCAGTGGTTTTTCCTTCTCTGATAACTCCTCATTCCTTGCCCCTGCTTCACTGCCCCCCACCCCAAGGCCATTTACGTGACTACAGTAGGAGCATCCAGGTTCATACAACCTGTCTCTGCCTTCACAAGTGATTGGATAAAAGTGGGGCAATGTGTCCCTTCTCACATTTAGCTCTGAGACTAAGAGATTCAAGACAGTGGTTGTTCTCTCAAACAGAGGAAGTATAAACCAAGTCTGCAGTGAGCAAAAAGAATGAGGCAGATGACGGACAGTGGCAGAGATGAGAAATAGGATCTTCTGGTTCTCTCCAGTGGTCTAGTCACTTTTTCTAATTCATTTCCCCAGGACCATGAGTAACTCTGCCACTGGCATTGACAGACTCCTCTGCCTTATAACATATCTTCCTTTTTGCTTAAACTAGGGCACTTTATTGAACTTCCTTCATGCATAACTTGCCACATTTTTATCATGGTAAAATATATATCATATAAAATTTTACCATTTTAACCTTTTCAAGTGTATAGTTTAGTGGCATTAAATGCATTTCACATTGTTGTGCAACCATTACCACCGTCATCTCCAGAACTTTATTTCCCTAAATGGAAACTCCATATCCATTAAAGAACAACTCCCCATTCCAGCTCTCCACAGCCCCGGCAACCACCATTCTGCTTTTTGTCTCTAAGTACCTTATATAAGTAGAATCATACAGTATTTGGCCTTTTGTGACTGGCTTATTTCACTTAGCATAATGTCGTCAAGGTTCATCCACGCTGTAGCATGTCAGAATTTCTTTCCTTCTTAAAATTGAATAACATTCCATTGAATATATATACTTTATTTTGTTTCTCCATTCATCTGTCAATGAACACAGGTTGCTTCCTTTTGGTTATTGTGATTTATGATGCTATGAACATAGGTGTACAAATATCTGTTTGAGTCCCTGCTTTCAATTATTCTTTTTGAGTATGTAACTAGGAGTGAAATTGCTGGATCAAATGATAATTTGGTGTTTAACTTTTGGAGGAATCACCATACTCTTTTACACAGAAGCTTCATCATTTTACATTTTTACTAGCAGTGCACAAGGGTTCCAATTTCTTCTCATTCTCACCAACACTTGTAATTTTCTGTTATTCTGAAAGTAGCCATCCAAATGGGTGTGAAGTGACATCTCGCGGGTTTGATTTGCATTTCCCTATTGACTAGTGATGTTGAATATCTTTTCAAGTGCTTACTGGCCATTTATATGTCTTCTTTGGAGAAATGTTTATTTAAGTATTTATTGTTTAGTTGGACGTTTCTTTCTTTTTTTTAATTATGCTTTATGTTCTAGGGTACATGTGCACAATGTGCAGGTTTGTTACATATGTATATATGTGCCATGTTGGTGTGCTGCACCCATTAACTCGTCATTTACATTAGGTATAACTCCTTTGTTGCTGAATTGTAGGAGTTCTTTATATATTCTGGATATTAATTCCTTATAAGATATATTATTTGTAAATATTTTTTCCCATTGCATGAATTGTCTTTCACACTGCTGATAGTGTCCTTGGATGCACAGAAGTTTTAAATTCTGATGTAGTCCCACTTATTTATTTTATCTTTTGTTGCCCATGCTTTCGGTGTCATATACAAAAAAAAATTGCCAAATCCAATGTCATAATGTTTTTCCCTGTTTTCTTCTAGGAGTTTTAGCTCTTACATTTAGCTCTTTGACCCATTTTTAGTTAATTTTTCACATGATGTAAGGTAAGGGTCTAATTCCATTCTTTTGCATGTGGATATTCAGTTTTTCCAGTGGAATTTGATGAAAAGACTGTCCATTCTCCATTGAATGGTCTTGGAATACTTATAAAAATCATTTGATGATATATAGAAGGATTTATTTCTGTGTTTTCTATTCTATCGCATTGGCCTATATGTCTGTCTTTATGCCAGTACCACACCATTTTTATTACTATAGCTTTTATTTATTTATTTGACCTGCTCCTCATTCTGAGACATGATTACTGTAGCTTTGTATTAAGTTTTGAAACCAGGAAGTGTGAGACATCCAAATTTGCTCTTCTTTTTAAAGATTGTTTTGGTTATTCATGGTCCCTTGAGATTCCATATAAATTTTAGGATGGATTTTTCTATTTCTGCAAAATTGTCACTGGGATTTTTTTTTGTTTTTGAGACAGAGTCTTGCTCTGTTGTCAGGCTGGAGGGGAGTGGTGTGATCACAGTGCACTGCAGTCTCGACCTTCTGGGCTTTAGCCATCCTCCACCTCAGCCCCCAAAGTAGCTGGGACTACAGGTGTGCACTACCATGCCCAGCTAATTTTTGTACTTTTTGTAGAGACAGCATTTTGTCATGTTGCCGAGGCTGGTCTCCAACTCCTAGACTCAAGCAATCCACTTGCTTTGGCTTTCTAGAGTGCTAGGATTACAGGCATGAGCCACCATTTTGATAAGGATTTTCTTGCTTGAAGTCCTGCATTTTTGCTGTGAGCTCCTGATTTATAGAACTAATTAGTTCACTAAGTTTTAAAGTTTGCTTTTATCTGCTGCATGGAAACAATTTTTCTTGTATTTTTTACCATTTGTTTTATCAATTCTCTCTTCTCTTTTATTCTTTCTCCCTCTTTTATACTACACACACGCACACACACAAACTCAAACACACGAACAGACACATAGACACACAGAGACAGACACATATATGTACATTTTCAGGTGGTATTTTGGTGAGGTTTATCTGATGGCTCCTTTTTTGTTTTATCATCTCTCATTCTTGAACCAATTGTGTTCTTTCTGTACTGTATATAGTAGAGGAGCTTTATGTGAAACAGGGGTTAGGGAATTTTCCTGGCTTGTAGAACATTTCCCTTACAAGTAAAATTCCTTATGACACAGAGTTATGTGGGTAAACTCTTTTAGCTTTTATTTCTTCCCAGCCACCTGAGATTGGCAGACCAGCATGTACGTAATGTATTCTACTCAGCCTTACCTCCCTTCCTGACAGTTTTCTGAAAATGTGGTGTGTATGAGTAATTGCTGGTTTACCCCTACCTTTCCTAATCCTCCTTGATCCAGGCTACACACTCTCTCAGGTTGTCCTACAAGTCATGGAGACCTGTACTCTTTTGGCTTTGTTTGAAATCTTCAGCTAAATACTTCCTCTCTGGGTGTCTTCCCATACCTCCATTTGACCTGCAATGCATTTAGCAGCTCATCCTTATGTGTTATGTTTTGGGATTATAAAAGTCTCTGAATTTTATTAAAAATAGAGCTCACCTTTCTGTTTCTCATTCTAGTAGTTGTTTTTGGGTGATTTCCTGACGGAGAAGAAACTAGCCTTATGGTTTCCAACACTGGATCTGGGAAGCAAGAATGTTAACTAGTTGGCATAACAATTATAGAAAGTTGACTTTCATGGGCAAGAAATGTGAGAAGAATGGATAATATCAGAATACTAACCAATTTCTTTATGGTGAATTTTAGCTAAGTAAAGACACCTGCATGTCTGGGAGAACCCATAGATGATGAATGACAACACATGAAAAGCATAACTGATGTGAATTTGCTGCAACTGCCCTTAACAGTTAACCTTAGGGTGCTCTGGAGATCTCTGCTTTAGTGTTGTGTGTGTTTCTCAGATTTTCCTTTTGAATCTAGTATTGTCATTTGGTGTTTCCACCTCTAACTATCCTGGCTCAAATGCTTTTCATATTCTTCCCTGTGACCTTTATTTTGTCTTGCTTGGTCCATTGTCTCTATTTTCATTTCTCCCTTCCACCCATCACCAGTAACCAAGTATCTGCTTAGAAGACTGGGCAGATTTCTGGATTTTCAAGAGAATGTTAATGTGACAGGAAAACAGTTGTCTTCATTTCTATTAAGGCTGTTGTAACTGGAATTACAAAGAAGAGATAAGAAATCTATGGTTGTCATGATGACACACGTTTACCTGTGTAACAAACCTGCGCATCCTGCACATGGAACTTACAATAATAATAATAAAAAGAAATCCATGATTGTATCTTACATTCAGGACATCATCAGAAACTGGAATCAGGTGTATAAAGAAGAACTTTGCATTCCACATGAGATTGAAAATGTTCAAATAACACTAGTGCTTGGCCAGTCAAAAAATGGCAATGGATATTGCAAGGAGTGATCTGCAGAGAGGCTTAGATAAGGGTTTGTTTCCTTTGTAGTTGACACCTACAGAAATATTATCTGGAACAAAGTGCTCCATAAAATACATTAATGGGTAATATCAAAGTGGTATGTTGAAGAGGAGTGGCTAGGTAGAGTCTTTAAAGCAGTGGATTCATCCAAGTAGTGGCATATGGTAATAGTCCATAAAACATTCTCAAAGAAAATGGGTTGGACTTCCCCTTTATTTTTCCAGCTGTGCCCTTTTCATATTTTTCTTCTTGTGATTCCTTTTCTCCTTCAGATCTGCTTTAGATGTTCATTTTGTCTTGTATAAAATTGTGAGATGTGGCAGATGATTGAAGAGGTTGATGAGCTCACACCTGTAGAGAGGTCCTTATGTTAAGCCATGTAGATATCCTTGATATTACAACAAAGAATAGAAGCGTTATTTAACCAAGGTTCTAAGATTACCCATCAAAATACCAGAAGTAGAATACCTTTTAAAGTTCTCCTATAGTCCTGGTTACAGTTTCCCTTATGTTAAAGCATATTACTTCTAGGTGTTGCTTCTACAGAGAAATAATGTGTCTCCTGAATCCATATATTAAAGAAGGAATAGATGTGTATGTGCTGTTATCAAGCATAATCAAGTACATATGTTCTAAGTTATACAGTTGATTGTTTAAATTTTTTAGAAGAGCAAATTTCATAATATACATTTCAATTTCCAGGTAGCTTAGGGTATTAACAATTGCGCACTTTCCAAATGAAGAAAATCAGTTATATTAGAAAAATTAAGAGAGAAACCATATACTTGTTTCTTAAATGAAATAATGTGTTGTCACATTCTTTTAAAGTTGTCTAAAATCTCTTATGTGCTATATATATATCGTAATAAGAATGAATTGATCTCACTCTTTTCCAACTGTGTCTCTTTCTATTATATGGAATATATGTTTTTCAAGTTCCAGGAAAGATTCTTTGTCAAATTTGTATTTGGCTCCTTTAGTTCCCAGAGCTTGAGAATAATGTCAGAGTGGGAAATATTGTGAATTATCCCAAATAATTGGAATTTTGGAAGTGAAATTATTACTCCATACAAGTAAAATAAAATTTTTGCCTATAGTATGTTAATTCTAATTTTATTACCCATCTTATTTGTAAAGTTTCCTTACTTTTTATATGGAAAATGTAAGGAAAATGGCTATAGACATTTCAATTATGAGAACCTCTGTAGTAAAATAAGCCAAATTGTTAAAAATGTGCAACACATTTGCACTTCTAGAGTAAATATTTCCATAATTATTATATAAGAAAGGGGATCTTTCAGTGCTCTTTTCCAAATGTGATATATCTTTTAAAATAGCACATGGAAGATTTATTTGAATGATGAACCTAGATTCTAGAGAGTTCAGTTTTTCAGATGTCCAAAGTAAGATAAAATCCAGAGTTTGAACCAATTTTTCTTCCCCTCAAAGGAGAAATAGAATTCCTATGTTTTTCATTTACATAGTATAGAATCTTGTTGGCAGAGATCTAATTTATATTTTAAATCCATAGAGGTTACTTATTTTCAAGCTATTTGATCCAAGAATGATGGGCTTCTTCTTGATTGATTGTTTCCTGGCCGTGTTAGAAAGCCGTAACTTAGTTAAGGGTTGTTAAACTAAAACATCAAAGAAGTAAGCTTAGGTTAAAAATAAAAACTGTGCATTGTGATTGGGTGCTAAGTTTGCCAGATATTTTTGTGCAGTCTCCTGGTATCCATTCAATGAGTTTGATACATCTGTAGGAAATGATGCCTCAGTGCTTTATAGACTGATTAGATGCATTTCAAGTGTAATGGCTGATATTTTCATTAAGCATTTGTAGTGTAAGTAGTAACACTGAAAATCTGAGCTGTGATATGAGGATAATGTGAATCTAACAAGATGCATCTCTTCTTATTGTTAAATATTATGTAAACATTAGAAAAATTTATTGAGTGCCTAATATAAAAAAAGTGTATTTGCATATTATAGTACATATATGCTTTTAAATAACATAATGCACTATTTATTTATTTATTTTTTAAATTTTTTGTTTTTTATTATACTTTAAGTTCTAGGGTACATGTGCACAACGTGCAGGTTTGTTACATATGTATACATGTGCCATGTTGGTGTGCTGCACCCATTAACTTGTCATTTACATTAGGTATATCTCCTAATGCTATCCCTCCCCCCTCCCCCCTCCCCACAATAGGACCCGGTGTGTGGTGTTTCCCTTCCTGTGTCCAAGTGATCTCATTGTTCAATTCCCACCTATGAGTGAGAACACGTGGTATTTGGTTTTCTGTTCTTGCCATAGTTTGCTGAGAATGATGGTTTCCAGCTGCATCCATGTCCATACAAAGGACACAAACTCATCCTTTTTTATGGCTGCATAGTACTCCATGGTGTATATGTGCCACATTTTCTTAATCCAGTCTGTCACTGATGGACCTTTGGGTTGATTCCAAGTCTTTGCTATTGTGAATAGTGCTGCAATAAACATACATGTGCATGTGTCTTTATAGCAGCATGACTTATAATCCTTTGGGTATATCCCCAGTAATGGGATGGCTGGGTCAAATGGTATTTCTAGTTCTAGATCCTTGAGGAATCGCCACACTGTTTTCCACAATGGTTGAACTAGTTTACAGTCCCACCAACAGTGTGAAAGTGTTCCTATTTCTCCACATCCTCTCCAGCACCTGTTGTTTCCTGACTTTTTAATGATTGCCATACTAACTGATGTGAGATGGTATCTCATTGTGGTTTTGAGTTGCATTTCTCTGATGGCCAGTGATGATGAGCATTTTTTCATGTGTCTGTTGGCTGTATGAATGTCTTTTTTTGAGAAGTGTCTGTTCATATCCTTTGCCCACTTTTTGATGGGGTTGTTTCTTTTTTTTCTTGTAAATTTGATTGAGTTCTTTATAGGTTCTGGACATTAGCCCTTTGTCAGATGAGTAGTTTGGAAAAATTTTCTCCCATTCTGTAGGTTGCCTGTTCACTCTGATGGTAGTTTCTTTTGCTGCATAATGCACTATTTCTACATGCAAGATATATTGCTAGATACTGTGGGAGATAAAAGTTAAGGAAGGTGCAATTTCTCTCTTCCAGGAAATTAAAATCTAGCAGAAGTGATACATGTACACAAATAAATGGAACATAAAGCACAGTAAGAAAGGAGCTAAAGATAATGTTATTAACTGAGTTTCAAATGTATGTAAGAAACATTTATAAATAGAAAACAAAACATAGTTTACTTGCATGTTAATTAATATTCAATTTTATGAAATGTGTACATTTTAAAACTTTGTTTTTTATGCCTGTAAAATCAACTTATTAATTTTGCTATTTCACTAATAAATTTGATTTTTTTTGCATTGCAATCACTTTTACATTTGTTTTTGGAATAATGTTTAATAAATCTTAAAGTTTTAATATATGAAATGTTTAATATACAAATATTTAATGCCATTTGTACACTTGATTAAATTCTCTTAGTCATTTCAATCTTGCTATGGTTTGAGTTTGTCTCCACCAAAACTCATGTTGAAATTTGATCCCCAGTATGGCAGTGTTGGGAGACGGCGCCTAGTGGGAAGTGTTTGGGTCATGTAGGAGGCTCTCTCATGAATGACTTGGTGCTGTTCTTGTAGTGTGTGAGTTCTCCCTCTGTTGAGACTGCATTAGTTCTCTTCAGAGTAGATTAGTCCCTTGAGAGTAGATTATTTAAGAAAAAGCAGGACATCCTCCAGGTTTTGCCTCTTCACATGTGTCTACTTCCTCTTTGACCTTCTCTACCATATTTTGACTCAGGATGAAAACCCCCAGCAGAAGCCAGGGCAATGCCCTTGAACTTCTCAGCCTGCAGAATCGTGAGCTAAATAAACTTCCTTTCCTCTTAAATTACTCACTCTTAGGTATTCTGCTGTAGCAGCACAAAATGAATGAAGACAAATCTACATTTGTAAATTTAAAATAATTGATTCATGAAAACTTGTAAAATATTTATAAGGTAGTGTTATATATTTAACAAACATATATCTTATAAATATTATATTATAAACTTCATATACGTAGTATGTCAGATCATATTAGTGTTTCAAAAAGTCTTTAAAAAACAAAATATACACAAAGTAATATAATAATTACAAATCTATAAACACCAACACTTAATTTGCCCCACAAATTAATACTATGTGATTGATTAATTTATTCATCATATATTTTAATTCCATCTCTTCCTGGGATTGCAAGAGGAGCAGAATTGTCTGCGTGAGGCTGCAGAGGTACTTGTTTTGGTATTTGAAATTGAAATATGGCACTTGAGTGAACTTTCTAGGATGGTTTGTTCTAAACAGGTGCTTTTCAGGGTAACCCTCGAAAGGTAGGTATGAAAATGTGTTGTGTCTCAAATGTAAGGCTAGGGATTTGAACTTTCGTAAAAACTATTGTAGACTTTTGAGTAGAGAACGTACACAATCTGGGTTGGGTTTTAGAAAGATTGATAGTTTCAAATTGTTTTCATGTATGTAAGCGTATAAATTCTACTTTGAATAACTGTAGAGAACAAAATTTTGTTCTATAATTAAAAAAAATCAGAGTATATAATAGATAAAACCAATTCAGAATGAACATAACTTCCCTCTCTTTTTTCTTCCCTCCCTCATCTCTCTCTCCTCTTTGTTTTGCTTTCATCAGTCATTTTATACAAGTTGTTCTCAGATAGGGAAGAGTTTTTATCTTCCTCCCCAGAGTACATTTGACAATGTCTGGAGATAGATTTGGTTGTCATTTCTGGGGAGAGGTGGATAGTATTAGCTGCTGGAATCTAGTGTTTAACTGAGACCAGGGACTCAGCTAAACATCTTACAAGAGTAGGACAGTTATCCACAACAAATGATTATCTGGGCCAAAATGTCAATAGTGCTGAGGTTGAGAAACCCTGGTCTACACATGTTGTGGGAATACTCTATGTAAAGCACTGAACTAAGCTTGTCACTCTCTAGTTTTCAGTCCTGTGTGGTTGTCATTTTGGTGGGAATATAGGCCTCTTTGAGGGACCTGGGTGATCATTTGTATTTTCTAACATCTGGACTATTATATAGAATATGCTTTGAAATTAAGTTTTCAAAGCAATTCAGTATTAATAGTATCTTTATTTTTATTTAGATATGTTTTTGTTTAAGTCATATTTCCTAAAATATAATGTATGAACATAGTGAAAAATCAGTAAACAGCTTACATCACAGGTATTACTGCGGTCTCACAAAACTAGAGTTATAGAAGGTCGAAGTTCATATGAAAGGACCGTTTAAAGATTCTATGTTATTTACCTCAACAATAGTAATGTTGTAGTTATTTTTTCAAGGTAAACTGTTAGTAGCTTAAAAAGCAACAAGAAGTGGTGATTGTATTTTTTAGATATTCTTAGGAAGTCAATCTAAAAATATATTTGATTTTGAAGTAAGTCAATTTTTAGAAATCAAGACCTGCATCAAGACATGTGCCTTTGTTACAGGATTTTAAACTTGTAATACTTTTTATTTTGAAAAACTTCAAATCTTGCAAGAATAGAACAATGCATTTGTGCATAGTTTTCACCTAAGATCACTCGTTACTAACATTTTGTCCTTTTCCCTTCTCTTAATATGTGTGTGTATACATATTAATGTGTGTGTATACATATGTATACACATATATAATATTTACTTCTTTTCTGTGCCTCCTAGAAACAAGGAATTCATTTATATAACTGTAATCACACTATAATGATCAAATTAAGAAAATTTAAAATTAATGCAATAATTATCTGACATAGAGGTCCTATTCAAAATTTGCCAACTGTGCCAATATTGACATTTATAGCATGCCATATCTCCCTCATCGCTTTAATCTACAATATTTCCTCAGTGTTTTTTATGACTGATATATATTGGGAGAAGACGGGCCAGTTATTTTTGTAGAACGTTTCTTAATTTAGGTTTGTCTGATTGTTCTTCATTTTTTCCAGATTATGATTATTTGGTAGAGTTATTACTATATAAGATATGCTGTGTCCTTCTCACTGTGTCATACCAGGAAGCACCTGATGTCAGTTTCTCCCATTATTGATGGTAACTTTGATCAGCAGTTTCAGGTGGTATTTTCCAGATTTCTATACTATAAAGGTACCATTTGCCCCCTTTTGAAAGTAATTAATACAATTTCTGTGGCGAGATATTTAAGACATTGCAAATTATCTGTTCCACACAGATATGCATTAGGTGATTTCAGCATCCAGTGATAGTTCTTGCCTGAACCAATTATTAGTATAATGGTTGCAAAAGAGTGATTTTTCCAGTGCGATTATTTCTTCTACATTTATTAGAATGGGGCTTTCTAATTTAAATAACATTTTCTCTTAGTTAATTTGTTGTTTGCTTTAGTCTCGGTATGGATTATTTTTATTCAAGGTACTATATAATCTGTGACTTTGATTAGTCACTTTGATGCTTAAATTGTTGAAAGTATGGACACTAGAAACTGTCAGGCTGGTTTCTGTGTCGTTTTGATAGATCCCCATCATTTCTTGAGCCCCACTTTACTTATTGGCATATTAAGATATTCCAGGTTCAACTTACATTTTCACTGGAATCACCCTTTCTCCCTTTTGTTGGAAATGGTATGTAGAAAACAAGATCTGGATGTCAGATGTGCCCACTGCTACTGGGGGTATCATAGCCTCTAGGCCATTTCAGTAGTCAGAACTAGAAATATAAATATTTTTTCTTTTAAAATTAGTTTAAAAATTTAATTGTGGTAAAAGATACATAAAATAAAATCTACTATCTTGACTAATTTCAAGTGTTCTGTTCAGGAGTGTTAGGTATTTTCACAGTGTTGTGAAGCCAATGTCCAGATCTCTTTTTGTCTTGTAAAACTAAAACTCTGTACCCAACAACTCCCCATCTACAATCCTCTAAGCTCCTGGCAACCACCATTCTACATTATATCTCTATAAAGTTGACTTCTCTACCTCTTGTAAGTGAAATTATACAGTATTTGTCTTTTTGTGACTGGCTTATTTCAGTTTAGGTTTATTTTTAAATCATGAATTGAGTAAGAGTATTTTTGAAGCATTATGTAATGGATTTTATGAAAGTTGATGAAACTTTTTTTGACAAATGTTATTTTAGAAATAAATAAAACTTCTAAATATATTTATTATAATTAAGGATGTTGATCAAGTATTTGGTATCTAAATAACTGTCAGTTTCATTAAAAAGTAAAAGTTTGTCCTCAGTAGCTTATCAATCTCATCTATTTTTTTCTCAGTGCATTTATTCTTTTCTTCTAGAATTGTGTGAGTACTTAGAAAAGAGAATATGATTTAAGGTGTATTCTCTTAAATAAGACTGGGATAAATACATTTATAAGTAGTTAGTGAAACTATCACTGAAGAACATGAATTTTGTGTTACATTTTCTAGCTGGAGCACTGAAAAGTCACTGAATCACATTCTAAGATATAAAATATATATCTACATATCTATCTATGTATGGGACAGACATATATTGAAATAGTAAATATCTAATTTCCTAAGGGAGTGTTTCAAATATATGAAGTGATGCTTTTGATAACTGACCAGGGAAGCCAAGAATCACTAAGGGCTGTAAAAGATGGACACTTCGGAACTGCATGTAATTTAGAAGATTTTGGATGGATTCCCAGAGTCTAGGTTAGGCAGAATATGTGAACAAATTTGGATTTGATTTGTGAAGAATTTTCTTATCATATCATGTAGTAATGAAAGTTGCTTGAACACGAGCTAAATAAGACAAGACATTCTAACCATCTCCTTTTCTTTTAAAAGATCTACTTTAGTGTACTCATTATTTAAAATGATATAAATTAGCACTGTCTTTTGGATTTGGATTGAAGAGATCTGATGAAATTCACTATGAAATATGGGCCCAGGAAGTAGGTATAGGAAATAGAATTGGTTCCCCCAAATGAGGTTTTCATTAGGGCCACTTAATCACTGGGCCAGAAGGCTCTGGAACCATAAAGATCATCTAGTCTAAAACTCTTTAACTCTCTCACAGACATTGCCAAACCTACACCCTCACCCTTTCCTAAGGTTTATGTTTCCATCATTAGAAATCTCTGGCTGCTAGAAAATTGTCTCCTGATAGCTTTCACCCACTTATCCTGGTCTATGCAGCCATAGAGAAATGTCTAATCTCTAACACATGACCAGCCTTCAAATCTTTATAGACAATATTCTATTTTCAAAGACTGAAATCTTTCATCAATATAGCCCAGGGCTCAATTCAAGATGCAGAACAGATTGCAGAAGAGGAAAACAAAGAACTGACAGATCTGTCCATTCCCCTTCCGTCCCCCACTTACCATTGCTTCATACATCAGAACAAGATTTGCTGGTTCTGCCAGCCAGGTGTGCTTCCCCACTCTGCCCGCTACATGCAGCCCTGTTGTCAGCTAGCCTAGTGCAGGTATACTTCAAATTCCATAGCCCGCTCTCACAGTATTTTGTTGCTTTTGATTAAAAAAAAGTTGGCACGTGTGGATAAATTTTATACTCCACCTCGTAGCCATTTAAGGATGAACAAAACTTGCTGTTTCACAATTAAGAACAAAACAGGAAAGTGGAAATTATCATTCTTATCAAAATCGCCACTACATCCCAACCTGTGCAACAGAGAGAGACCCTATCTAACAAAAATAAAATTAAATAATAAAAAAAAAAGCAGGGACTGAGTGTGAAGGTCATTATGTTCATCTTTTCATTTTACTAGAACATTGACTTTCCTACATGTATCATGTTTGGAGTGCTAATTGTTATAAAAATCATGTAAAAACTGTGTAAGGTTTATGATGTGTGAGTCTAAGAGCTCAGAAAGAAAGAAGAGTGGCTGGGCGTGGTGGCTCACGCCTGTAATCCCAGCACTTTGGGAGGCCAAGGCGGGCGGATCACAAGGTCAGGAGATTGAGAGCATTCTGGCTTACACGGTGAAACCCCGTCCCTACTAAAAATACAAAAAATTAGCCAGGTGTGGTGGCGTGCGCCTGTAGTCCCAGCTACTTGGGAGGCTGAGGCAGGAGAATGGCGTGAACCTGGGAGGCGGAGCTTGTAGTGAGCCGAGATTGCCCCATTGCACTCCAGCCTGGGTGACAGAGCGAGACTCCGTCTCAAAAAAAAAAAAAAAAAAAAAAAATTAAAAAAGTTAGTAAATAAATAAAAAAGAAAAGAAGAGTACCTTGAATTCATTCCCAGCATTCTCACTGTCTTACTGCTTTCACTGGTTTGTACTCCATAGCAGGTACCGATGGTGCTGTCAACAGCAGAACCACGATTTTGCCCCAGGATTCACACTTCAGTTGACTGTGTGCTTCAAAGGAGAAGGCCCTGTATCCAGCCCCAAGGGCTGATGACAGTGATTCTTAAAGTTGGGAATCCGTATTTTAGACAACAGGTGAATTCTTTGTTTTGTGGGAACATATCATGCATTGCAGGACATTTAACATCCTTGATTTCCATTGTCTAAATTTCAAAAACATCTCTATTCACTATATCACCTAAATACTCCAAACATTTCTAAGTACCCCATGTGAACAGGGTGTGGGGGTAAGTGTAGGAGGACATGCTGAAGTGTAGGTAGGAGGTCTAGTTCCATGTGAGAACCACAAGTCCGGGGCAATCACAGGGGCCCCTTTCCTCTTGCCAGTGATTGGTGTAGGCATGGGGATCTGACACAATTCTGATCAATGAGATGAGAGGGAACATCTGCTGGATGGCTTCTGGGAAAGTTTTAAGCCATTGTTAAAAATGATACATGAGAAGAAATAGTTTCTTATTGGTGTCTTGCCATTGTCATGAAGATATGTTGTGTAGAAACTGCGGCTGTCATTTGTCAGAGGATGAAGTGAAGTTGCCGAAGACAACTGAGAAAAAGAGGAAAAGAACCTGATCCATAATGGTGCCAGTGAGCTGCTAAATTAATCAGTCCTGGAACATTTTGTATTTTGACTTCTTGCTATGTGAGATCATAAATTCCTTATTGATTGAATAAATTGAACCGAAGTTTTCAGTTACTTAAGTTAAAAGCATATTAAATGATATGTTTTATCCTGTTTTCTTTCTCCCTCCCCAAATCTGAAAGATCACTTTGTTAACACAAATCAATATTAGAAAATATCCACATTTGAAGAAACATCAATCCTTTTTGAAAGACTGACCTGGGCATGTATTCTACACTCTTCATTTGCTAGATTGAAAAGTCTTCTATTTTAACAAAATAATAACTTCAAAAATCTGAATGTTTGGACCACGATATAGTTGGGAGATTTGTCCTCTCCAAATCTCATGTTGAAATGTGATCACCAGTGTTGGAGCTGGGGCCCAGTAGGAGGTGTTTGGGTCTTGGGGACGATCCCTTTATGAACGGCTTGGTGCCCTCCCCATGGTAATGAGTTCTCACTCCATTCACGCACAAAGGAGCTGGTGGATATAAGTCATAAAAATAAAGGCTGTGTCTTAATTCAAATAAGTGATTCCAAAGCTAGAACTAATTCTATGAGTAGTTAAACGTTTTCCTTTTAAAAGTTTACTGGTAGTTGAATACTATTCATATAATATCATGTCATGTCACAACATTTAGTCATGTGGCCTTTTCTTTTTCTTTTTGTATTTTTACTTGACTCATAACATTAATTTTAAATTTTTTTTCCAGTGGATGTTTTCCAATTTGACCATGGCTTTTGCCTGAAAATAAACACATGCTTGGAAACTAAGGGCAATGGCTCATGAATGAATCTGTTAGTGGTGATCTTAGATCTTATTTTAACACCACCGATCTGTGGAATTTTGGTGCTTGGGTGGACATCAGAGGTAATCTAGTATGCATAAATCATTTTTAAATCCTTAATTGGAAGGGGGAAGTGGGTGGTAGAGTGTATTTTAAAGTTGCTATGAATTATTTAAGAAATAGCATGGCATGGTGAAATAAAAGGCACAGGTATTGGGGATGAGAACACTTCATTTCTTCTGATCCCAGGTATGACGTTTCCCAGGTGCATGGTATGAGTACATTATTTACCTCGGTTTCTTTATAAAATAGGCTTAAAAATAATGCTCTGCTTGTGTTGGAAAATTGTAATGAGAATTAAATACAATGTGTTATCCAGACGGCAGTTTTTTTTTTCTTTTTCTTTTTCTTTTTTTTGAGACAGAGTCTCACTGTGTCACCCAGGCTGGAGTGCAATGGCGTGATCTCGGCTCACTGCAACCTCTGCCTCCTGGGTTCAAGCAATTTCCCTGCCAGCTTCTCAAGTAGCTGGGATTACAGGTGCCCACCACCATGCCTGGCTAATTTTTTGTATTTTTAGTAGAGATGGGGTTTCGCCATGTTGTCCAGGCTGGTCTTGAACTCCTGACCTCAGGTGATCTACCCACCTCAGCCTCCCAAAGTGCTGGGATTACAGGCGTGGGCCACTGCACCCGGCCTGATAGCAGATGTTAAAAACAATCACAACTACCACAACAGCACCCTGTTGAGTGAATTTATTTTCAGTAAGAACCACTGTAGATATAAATGAAAAATAAAAACTCGGCCAGGAGTGGTGGCTCACGCCTGTAATCCCAGCACTTTGGGAGGCAGAGGTGGGCGGATCACGAGGGTCAGGAGATTGAGACCATCCTGGCTAACACGGCGAAACCCCGTCTCTACTAAAAATACAAAAAAATTAGCCGGGCATGGTGGCGGGCGCCTGTAGTCCCAGCTACTCGGGAGGCTGAGAGGCAGGAGAATGGCGTGAACCCGAGAGGCGGAGCCTGCAGTGAGCCGAGATCACACCACTGCACTCCAGCCTGGGCGACAGAGCGAGACTCTGTCTCAAAAAAAAAACAAAAAACAAAAAAACAACTCCATTGCTTGCTAGAACTACCTTCCTCCTTCTGTCATCAGGTTCACTCATTATCTGTCATCAACCTCTGCTCAGACATCACTTCGAGAAGCTTCTGCTTCCTCTCAAGAGCAGTTGAGGTCAGGTGCTCTGCCTTGTGCTCCTTTAGTCGAGGACAGCATTTATTTGTCTCTGTCTTGCTCTTCAGCAGTGGTTCTCAAAGTACGTAAGAATCACTGGGAAACTCATTAAACAAGAGATTATTGGGCCCACACCTGGCGATGGCGATTCAGTAGGTCCTGAGACCTGGGAACCTGGATGTTTAGCAAGTCACTACTGGTGCTCTAATGAAATGATCTTTGGGCCGTACTTTGGGATCTTACTAATCTTGAGGATGATCTCCACGAGAGCTGGGCTCTTATTTTCCTCTTGGATTCCTTGTACCCAGAACCACTTGTACCTAGAATATATACATTATTCATTTGACTTCGCACATATAATTCAGACATATTGCAAAAAGCAGTACACACCTAAAAAGTCTTGCCTTTTGTGGTCTGTATTAGTTTGTTTTGGAGTATTATAAAGGAATACCTGAGGCTGGGTAGTTTGTACAGGTGTTTATTTGGCTTATGGTTCTGCAGGCTGTACAAGCTTGGCACCAGCATCTGCTTGGTTTCTGGTGTGGCCTCAGGGAGCTTTTATTCATGGTGGAACGTGAAGGGAGCGGGCAGGTGGGTCACATGGAGGGAGTGGAAGCAAGAGATGTAAGGCTCCTTTAAACGGCTGGCTCCTTTGTTCATGAATGGAGTGAGAACTCATTACTATGGGAAGGGCACCAAGCCATTCATAAGGGGATCGCCCCCATGACTCAAACACCTCCCACTGGGCCGCAGCTCCAACATTGGTGATCACATTTCAATGTGAGATTTGGAGAGGACAAATATCCCAACCATATCATGGTCCAAACATTCAGATTTTTGAAGTTATTATCATTCAATTAAAATAGAAGACTTTTCAGAATGTTTTTAGATGTCAGAGAAATGCAGAGAAAGTGCTCCTTAAAATAATTTACCAATTGCTTTCAGTGTGTGTACACTGTGTTGGGTACCACAAAGATGGAGGTATTACAAACAAGCATAAGAGTTCAGATGCTCAGGAAATAAAAGGCGTATAAAATAACTCTGCACTAATATGAATGATAGAATGCAAATTAGATGAGGTACAGGGAATAGGATTATTTAGGAAGAGATTTGAGGAGTTGCTGAGCCTTGAGGAATTGGAAAATGAGAGGGAAATACTTTTAAGGAAGGTGGAACCATCTTATAAAAGGCTTAGAATCAACACTAACATGACCTTGTCAATATAAAAAAATGAAATGATGGATATGCTAATTTGCTTCCCTATGGAAACCATTTTGCTGTCTATATGTATCTTATAACATCATGTTGTATGTCTTAAATGTATGCAATACAATTTATTTAAAAAAATAGGCCAGGCGCGGTGGCTCACGCCTGTAATCCCAGCACTTTGGGAGGCCAAGGTGGGCGGATCACGAGGTCAGGAGATCGAGACCACCCTGGCTAACACGGTGAAACCCCGTCTCTACTAAAAATACAAAAAATTAGCCGGGCGTGGTGGCAGGCGACTGTAGTCCCAGCTACTCGGGAGACTGAGACAGGAGAATGGCGTGAACTCGGGAGGCGGAGCTTGTAGTGAGCTGAGATTGCGCCACTGCTCTCCAACCTGGGTGACAGAGCGAGACTCAGTCTCAAAAACAAATAAATAAATAAATAAACCAGGTAGGAAGGAGATTCGGACAGAGTCAACAATAAATGACCACCCACCAAGAGCATAATAACAATATTGATACTTGCTGAGAAAGGCAGCCATGAACAGCTCGCTTGACCCTTGCAGTGTCTGATACAATTGTGCCTCAGGTCTGGAGCATTTCCTTCCAGAGAGACAGGGAGCCATCATAGCTTGTGCTCGACTCATCACCTTGTTTGGAAGTATCTTTCCCTGTTGTTTCCTTGATGTGTGCTTTGTTTGGCTTGAGTGTGTTCATATCATGGCTCCTGACCAACCCTTAGAGGGTTGCAGTACAGATTGTCTACCTGCATTGGCTGTCGGGTGAGACCTGCTGGGCTGTGGGGGACCAGTGCTCACTTATTAAAGCTGATCTTGCTCTGTGTCTTCTCTGTGAGTAAACTGTTATTCCATTTATAATCACAACAACAACAACAACAACAACAAGAGGTATGGCTCTAGCAGACAAATAGTGTTAGAGGAGTAGTGGGTCTCAATAAACAGTGCCTCCTCCTCCTTCCCTTAGTGCTGAATAAACAGAAATAAAACAAAGGAATGGCAGATGAGAAACCAAGACATCACATTCATTTCTAATAAAGGTTAAATCTGATATTCTAGTGTTGTGTGAGACCCAAAAGACCTCATAACCTGAAGGAGTAGCATAATGAGTGATATCTATAGACAGCTCACTCTTAAGAGGAGGAAAGAACTAAACTGGGCATGCTGCCCACATTTGCTAATCATGTGAGTCACTGCATCTCATCTGCTTTGAGAGAGGAAAGTGGCAGCAAGAGGTCAGAATCGCCACTTCAGTTAAGCAACCTCTACCTGGAAGGAAACAACAGGAGTGTCCAGGAAATGTTTCCCCTAACATTCTCTGCCTTGTGCTCTCTTGCTCATTGGGCTTAATCATTAACCTCAAGGTCAACCGGGGGCACAACCATCCCCTTTGGGTAAGATGATCGCTGTCTTCAGGATAGTCCTGATCCCATCTTCACCTGGTTACCTTTCAATACCAAACACTGTTCCTTTAGTTATTATTCTGGGACCAACTGGTAGGCAACATAGATTTTGACCCAGAAAGTACACATGTGGTTAAAACATATTAACTAAACTCAAAAACCACTTTGTGTCCAAGGGTGAAAGTTATTTCCTCTTCTAATTGGTATCCCAATTTATGCCCAACATTGTCTCTCAAGGTTTTGTTGTGATTATATGACTATTAAATAAACATAACAATAAAACCCAGCATAAATCCTTTGCCTTTTGAAGCAGTAATTAGTTTAGCTTTTTCCACAACTTTGGGATGTCCAAAATCTGAATTCAAACTTCTGCCCTTATAAAATTCCCTGAGAGAAATTAAAACGTATATTAAAAAATTAAGGCCACAAATCATGTTCTGTTGCTTTTATGAGTTAATAACATAAATTACTGTCCTTCCCAGTTTCTCATTCTGTCCAGTCTTGGTTAGAAGTCCTTGGCCTGTGTGTACACACCTAGACCCCGCATGCCACTCATTTGTATGGGTACAATTGACTTAGGGCCTCAGAATCTCTGATGCCAATTCTCTGACAAACCTCCTTTTTGAAAAGAGTACAAAGAGTCAACAGAGCCTCATAGTGCTAGTCCCACACCCAACAACTTTAGTGAGTAATCTAAATTATATTCCCAGAACTCAGTATGTAGTGTTGCCAGAGGTCACAGAAGAAACCCAATAGTATCTGATGTTAGAAGTTTAGATAAAACCAGACAATAATAACCAACCAACCAATGACAGAAACCAATAGTTGGTTTTAGTTTTATCAGGATGCCAATCAATGCCAATTGTCCAGAAACCACAATGAATTAATAACCTAATATCAACTGGAAGAAATTTCTCATCAGTTTTGTTTAAGGGAAAAAAATCTATCCTATTTTCACTCTCAGAAAGTGGTACCTGAGACATCGCTACCTTCTTGCAAAGTTGAGAAATTTGCAGTGGTGGCAGCCCTACCACCCTTTCCTGTGCAACCATTTTGGTCCTGCACCCCTGTGGCTGTTTCCACTATTTCTTCTGTGGAATTGCGTAGGCCTGTGAAATCTGCCCCCTGGGGAAGGGTACTTTCTCATGTATGATTAAATTCAGAGCCTAGTTGATAGTCTTTGCTAGTGAGTAACTGTAGATGTGTTGACAAACCATGAGGTTGGTCGTGCTACAGCTCCCTCTTTGGAAATGCAGAATGAAATTCTGTGTAGCCAGCCCAGAACCTAGTCCTGGCTCTAATGAGTTAAATCTAGAACCTTGAGCGTGCTCAGTAACACTGGTAAAATTCATCTGCCCTGAAGACCTGGCTGAGAAACATAACAGCCTGAAGGACTGGGGAAGAATCTATTCCACCTATAACAGAATCTTTACCCCAGCCTGCCTTTGTGGCTCACTGGCTTAGTTTGGGATGCCCAAGGCACAACTCCCTCCTCCCACTGAAGGTTCCCTCAGATGTACAAGTTCATGGTTAAGCTCTATAGCTGTGTCCTGAAGCTGCCTGTGAGGGCTCACTTACCATTTGCCTCAGCCTACCCTGTATCTCACTGCAAGCAAGAGATTCAAGTGAAAAGTCCCGTGTCCTTGCCATTCTTCCTCATGATGCTCTCTATGCTTCCTCGTTTTTACTTAAGGCCAGGCTTGCTAAAGACCCTCCTCTTTGCTGAGGCCCTCACAGCCCATTATTACCTAGTTCAGTTCCACTTCAGGCTGTCCAGGTCAAACTGTCTGTGGTTAGCTGCATTTGGCTGAATTCTGTCTAGCCATTGGAACTATTATCTGTGGGCAGGCATTTAGGATGGGAAGGGTGAATCTAGTCTGGATGTTGTGGTGAGCCATTTGAACAAGAATTGTTTTTGTTGTTGTTATTCATTTGTTATTGAGTTGGGGAGTGTCAAACTGCATGAACTTTTTTTTTTTTTTTTTTCCATAAAGGCAAATGTGGTATGTGGGCTGATTTGGAGCAGATAAAAGGGTTGATTTTGGAGTGGCTATGGGGATTTTGGGAGGTTATTCCAGTAATCCAGATCACAGAGGTGGTGGGGACAAAGGGAATATTTTCTGAGATATTTACTAGCATTGGAAGGAATAGGTGACAGGGTCAATGGGATGCAGAATCCTGCAAGCAGTCTTGGCTGCAGACTCAGGGATGCCCTCCCTGTTCTTCCTTTCTCTCTGCCCCTGTGGCTTTTGAGGGGAAGGGCACATCACCTAGGGGGATTCAGGGGGAACATTTGTTAGATAACAATGGAGTAGTTATAACAGATGTCATGTAAGAGTCTTGGCATGTCTTGAGTTATGTTGTTGGACAGCATTGGAATGTGTCTGCTTTTCCCTCTCAGGCAGTTAAATGATGCCCTCCTATCCTGACATAGGATCCATCCCAATGGTAGTTTTAGACATCTGGGGCTAAGACAGTGCTCTTGATGAATAGCTAATATTTTTAATAAAGGAAAATATTGCATCAGAGGATTTTGCTTATTTCTCAAATGGCACTAAAGCCACTAGATGTGTCATTGTTAAAAAGTCTCCTGGACTCTAGAGAGCTGGAAGTAATGAAGAGAATTTTGCACTTTTTCCCCAAATTTCTAGGCCCTAATTTAAAGAGCATTCCCCTGACAGACTCATCGCTTTGCCTCCTGTAAAGGGAGATAAATTACTTTTTATCCAATGACTATTTGACCATCATGGTAATGATGTCCACCTGTTTTCTTTCTTTCTTTTTTTTTTTTAGACAAACACAGCTGTTTTCTTTCATTCCAGGAGCACTGGGCATAAAATGTCTCACCCACCGTCAGCACTTGGCTTCTAGGGCCTAAGCAGCATCCAGATTGACATAAATTCCTAGCGATCTTCTAATGAAACACAGCCTTACAATCCATAAGTGATGTAAGGTGTCCTGGCCTAAACTGGGCCCCATGCAATTCACCCCAGAAGAAATGGGGATGAGATGTTTTTGTTTCAGGGAATTTTCAGTTTTCCCACTCCTGCCCCCAGGGCCATTTGTAACCCATCACTGCAATATTTTATTTAATAAACTATTTCACTAAACTCCAAGAAAGAGGGGAAACATCTGGAGGAAAACAAGGGTCTGTTTTTGTATTAAGGGAAAAATGCCACTTGATAGTTGCCATAAAAATGGGCCTGCGAAGGAATTGAGCATTGCTTAATGATAAGGCATTGGGCCTAATGCTGAACAAGATTAAACAAAGAAGACAATCTAGTCCCTGCCAGCAGGGGATTTGCAATGTAGGCAGGGCCTTCCTGCTGTTGGCCACTGGCTTGACAGGCTGCTGGCCCCCTTCTCTACCTTACAGTGGAGACCTTTGCTGGCCCCCTTCTCTACCTTACAGTGGAGACCTTTCCTGGGCAATCTGTGCCTTATTCTCCCCAAACCACCAAACTAGCTGTTTAGGTGTTTGCAACTTTCTTTACTAAGGGGCCCAGGCAATTAAAAATAAAAATAAAAAGAACTTAAAGGAAGTAGGAAGTAATATGATGTACTTAGTGATATTTTCTCCAAAGTCCAAAGAGCAAGCAGTTAAGAGCGGTGGCTCAAGCCTGTAATCCCAGCACTTTGGGAGGCCGAGACGGGCGGATCACGAGGTCAGGAGATCGAGACCATCCTGGCTAACATGGTGAAACCCCGTCTCTACTAAAAAATACAAAAAAACTAGCCGGGCGAGGTGGCGGGCGCCTGTAGTCCCAGCTACTTGGGAGGCTGAGGCAGGGGAATGGCATAAAACCCAGGAGGCGGAGCTTGCAGTGAGCTGAGATCCGGCCACTGCACTCCAGCCTGGGCGACAGAAAAAAAAAAAAGAAAGAAGCAAGCCCTTCTGTTTGAGAAGGTTTGGAGCACAAGTCCCTCTGTAGGACCAGGCCAGGTGAGGGCCCATCTGGTTATTTACCATTACTCCTGTTAAACCCAACAAGTGCTCACGTATCTCCCAAGGTTAAGTTTTAATTCTTGGGCAATGAATCGTTTCAATTCCTAAAGAAGACAAAATTGTTTTCTTGTCTTATAGTTTGCAAGCTGTTTCTCTCTTTTCATGTAGGCTAGCATTCTTTTCATTCCTGTTTCCAGATCAGGCACCTTAGGGACTGCAAGGGCAGGAAAGGATCTGCATTCTTGTCTGTCTTTTTCTTTGCATGTATAAAGGCAATCTGTGAGATGACTGTTCTAGCAATGATTTTTCTTAATCAAGGAGCTTATTAGTCTCTGGGGCAAGGCAAGAGGTAGGGCCCGTAGTCCAGTCACATCGTTTCTAATCTTGCTAATAAGGCTATATATCTTAGTTATTTAATTAGCACCTTCCGAATACTAATGAAATCAAACACTTTCATATATTTATCTCTCGATTTGTATATCTTTAGAAAATTGCGTGTTCATATTTCCACAGGCATGTCACGTTTTTAAAAACTGATTTGTAAGAGTATAAACACAAAATTTGGTAGTGTATGCTGGCATACAAAATTAATGTGTTTTTTTCCTCCTCTTGTATAGTAACTATTGTGTTCTGAGAAAGTTAGGCCAGATAAAGCCCTTCTGATTCTGTTTGTGGTAGAATGTTTGTTGTAATTTGAAGGAGCAAGATTGAGGATTTGTATTAAATAGGAAGTATGATACCTTATTTATATATTGTTTTATAACTTAAAAAAGATCTTTTACACAGATAATCGTATCTGGAACCCAATGAGGTGTTCTCTGAGTTCTTAGACCAACTGGAATGAAGTCTCTTTGCATATATCATAATGATTTGATCTGTATTAACTTGTTATTGTTTATATTTCATGAGACTTTCAACTGCTTGGCTGTGGGCTTTGTATTACAGCTAAATGCTATGATTCTACCCTCATTAATGCTAAGCGATGGAAGAGAAAGGAGTGTGTTCCCTGGCACTGATGTTCAATTTGGCTGATTCAGAGTTGGATTGGGATTCAGTGTATCTCAACTGGAGGTGCCACTGCATTTTTAAGGCTCATTTTTAATGGTGGTAAAATATATATAACATAAAATTTACCGCCTTAACCATTTGTAAGTGTACAATTCAATGCTGTAGAGTACTTCACATTGTTGTGCAACCAATTCCATTGTCCATCTCCAGACCTCTTTTCATCTTGCAACACCGAAACTCTGTACCCATAAGATAGTGACTCTCCATCCCTTCTCTGATCCCCATTCCCACCTGCTGGTGACCACCATTGTACTTTCTGTCTCTGAATCTGACTACTTTAGATACTTCATATAAGTATTTCTCTTCTTGTGACTGGCTTATTTTACTTAGATAACTTGCATTTTAGTGGGGACAATTCTTGGTTGTGTGGGAGTGTCCAACTGTCTCTCACATGATGTTTGGCTCCTTGGGTTACCCTCAGATGGGAGATGTCTGAGGAATTATCACCACAATGTGGCAATTAAAACTGTGGGACAGCATTTCTCCCAGTTGAGGACTCAGCCTTTGACTGGGTCTCCAAATAAAACCTGCAAACCATCTGCAGTTGATTCTTTCAAGGGCAAATATGTATTTGAAATGTAAATAGCTTTTTATCCCAATCTGTGTAAACAAGTCCCAGATGCCACTCTCTTAGACCTGTGAAAGCCAAAGCCAAGTTTGATCAAAGGCTCTTTCAAAGTTCAGTTCCTTACCAGTCACTTGTAAACATGTTTAAATGCCCTGCTTGAAGTGTGTGGTTGGGACTGTTAGAATCCAGAGCTCTTGACTTCTTCCAGCAGAAATAGACTACAGTCTTTTCCTCAACTCTCCAGTCAACGGCTTTTGATAATCCCACTTAATGCTCTCCACATAAACAGTTTACCATCACATTTATTACTTATTGCATTTTTCCAAGTATTATTTTAGTAGAAATGCCACAAATAGCTTTGAAATACTTGAAGTAGCAAGCTTGTTTTAAATGCCAGCATGGAAGTTGGGCTTGACGCAAATAGCCTTTCTAGTAGAAATGGGCATCCTGATAACTCCAGGCTTTCATGAGGCACAAAGAACAGGTCATCTTGAGGGTCATTGTGAGACATATTCACCAACTGAGCCTTTGTTTTTTGAAATTTCTTTGTATTGTAAGAGTCCAGGTTTACACAGGTGGTGATGTTTCCATTTTAGGTACTCCTTTTAATGTGGATTAACCATGTAGCTGTTCTCTACCACGTGGTTAATGCACACCTTGAGGATTCAGTGATGATTATTTGTGCATTGAGTCTTCCTAATAGATGGTACATTCCTGGAGAGCCTGACCTGTAACTTACATTTCCCATGACTTCCTCATAGCATAACAAACAGATGCAGAGCCCTCATGTGCATGGGTTCATGCCCATCTGCAGTAGGGTTTTCAGTAGAATAATTTAAAGAGCATCACTGCATCACAGGGTTGCTTTGCATGCAGTTGGGGTGGAAAGAGGAAGAAGATGATGGGTGATTTGGGGATATAACCTCAGGCATCAGTAAAGGGAAGAGAGAAAACAGAAGGTTGGAAAGAAGGGCTTCAGATTACCAGGATAAATTTTATCTACATTCAATTTTTCCTAGAGGCAGGCCTGAAGGTGGAAAGAGTTTGGCTCATGTTCAGTCTTTTGGACAAGAATACTTGGAGAGAAGGACATGTACACTACGTCACAGGTCAAACCCTACCCTGCCACCTCTGCTCAGGTGTGCCTCCCGCTTTTACCTTGTCATTCAGATCTGGGCACAAATATCATTTCTCTGACATTTCCCTGCCACTCAAGCTAAGGTTACCCTGTCTTCTACCTCCCTGAAGCAATCACTTTTTTGATGCATTTTGGATTTCTTTCTCTATGGTCCTTATCACTAGTTGAAATGTTACTAATTCTTTTATAAACTTACCATTTTATTGCTTGTTTTCCCCAGTAGATTATAAGTTCTTTTTTTTTTTTTTTTTTTTTGAGACGGAGTCTCGCTCTGTCGCCCAGGCTAGAGTGCAGTGGCCGGATCTCAGCTCACTGCAAGCTCCACCTCCCGGGTTCACGCCATTCTCCTGCCTCAGCCTCCCGAGTAGCTGGGACTACAGGCGCCCACCACCTCGCCCGGCTAGTTTTTTGTATTTTTTAGTAGAGACGGGGTTTCACCGTGTTAGCCAGGATGGTCTTGATCTCCTGACCTTGTGATCCGCCCGTCTCGGCCTCCCAAAGTGCTGGGATTACAGGCTTGAGCCACCGCGCCCGGCCAGATTATAAGTTCTAACTCTCTCTCTCTTGATTTCTCTTGTTTGCTCTTAGAACAGTTCCTGGTGCTCAAGAAATGGTGGTTGAATAAATAAACAAATAAGTTACATATAGTCACAATTAGCTGTAAGGAGACATTGAATTAATTTGTTGACTTGAAATTTTATTATCAAATGTTGCTTTAAAATTGCACCACTGTTGGAAGGCTGAGGCGAGTGGATCACCTGAGGTCAAGAGTTCGAGACCAGCCTAGCCAACATGGCGAAACCCTGTCTCTACTAAAATTACAAATGTTAGCTGAGTGTGGTGGCACATGCCTGTAGTCCCAACTACTAGGGAGGCTGAGGCAGGAGAATGGCTTGAACACGGAAAGTGGAGGTTGCAGTGAGTTGAGATTGTGCCACTGCACTCCAGCCTGGGTGACAGAGCAAGACTCCTTCTCAAAAAAAAGAAAAAAAGTTGCATCGTTTGGATCAGTGTTGGAACTACTTAAGCACAATTTTTTTTGTAGGGGAAATGCAACTTGAACTACTATTATTATAGTACCTATTATGTTACCACTACATGGCCACAGAAGATGGTGGTTAGTAGTCAGGATAGAAAAGAAAGTCACTATAACATCAGGGACCAAACAATGGACCAGGTGTAAGGCTCTCTTATCTTAGTTTTATCTCAACTGTCAGATGACAAGGTTGGTGTATTGATGATCTCCAGGGTACACTGTAATTATGTGAGCTTTTTGTGAGAAGAATTAAGGAAAAACAGAATCATAATATGTGCATATAAACTAAATGTTAAAATATTTCTTTAGAAGAAAACAGGACATCCTTTTAAGGCATTGTGAAGCATGTCAATGAATTAACTGATTATGTTTCAGTCTTGTAGGAAGAGCTTAGAGAAAAATATGAGGGAGGAAACAATTTCCAACATTTCGTTGTTGAACAGATAGCTGTCTAGTCAATACAGGAATTTTCCTTTAATTTAGACCCTAGTTGATGACATAAGTTGGCTAATCCAAGCATACTGAGAAATTTGTAGCCAAACTTGAAGATTTCTTTTTTAATCATTAATTTTAATCAGAACTCATGTGCCAAATCAAAGAATAAATTACTGCTGTTTTCCTTTCTAGCTGCAGGCTATTGCTTTTAATTTTACCTGATTGTTATCTTGGCACTAGGTTTGGCATGTGTGCTAACAGAAGCATTTAAAGTAGAAGCTAGTAGAAGGCCAATGGTTCATTTATAGATGCAGGTAATTTGGAATCCTCCTCGTTTCCCTTTTAAAATCCACTACAAATAAATACATAAAATAATGGCAATGCTTAATGAATGGAGAAGCTGTAAAAGGAGTGCCATCGTAGTGAGTTGTGACAGCAACGTGCTGAATGACGGAGGATCTCTGAGCAGGTATAACTCACTTTCATTAGATATTAGATCCTTCCTACTTTCTCTTTAACTTCTTATATTCACCATTTAAGAAAATGAACTTTCCGCTGGATGTGGTGGCCCATGCCTGTAATCCCAGCACTTTGGGAGGCCGAAGTGGGTCGCTTGAGCCCAGGAGTTGGAGACCAGCCTTGGCAAAACCCTGGTCTCTACAAAAAATACAAAAATTAGCCGGGCGTGGTGGTGCGTGCCCGTAGTGCCGGCTGTTTTGGGGGCTGAGGTGAGCAGATCGCTTGAGCTGGGGAGGTTGAGGCTGCAGTGAGCTGAGATTGTGCCACTCTCTCCAGCCTGGATGGCAGAGTGAGACTCTGCCTTAAGAAAAGAAAAAAAGGAAGGTAACTTTTGTCTTTTTTATGTTTCTGTTAATGAGTGTTAAGGTAATTTTTTCCAAATAAATGAAAAAAAAAAAAAAAAAAGGCATGTATAGAGCAAATCCCAGGCAGGAAATCTGGATTAGTTAATTACCATTTGTTTCTGCTGTGCTTATTTAAGTAAAGCTATAAATACCATTGATGGTTTTATAGGGAGACACAAATATGTTCTGATAGTTCAGCAAAATTTCTTGGTTGTGAATTAAAACATGATGGATTTAATGAGATTTCCTTTAAAAACTTATCTTTGGCCGGCGCAGTGGCTCACGCCTGTAATCCCAGCACTTTGGAAGGCCGAGGCAGGTGGATCACGAGGTCAGGAGATCGAGACCATCCTGGCTAACAGGGTGAAACCCCGTCTCTACTAAAAATACAAAAAATTAGCCTGACATGGTGGTGGGCGCCTGTAGTCCCCAGCTACTCAGGAGGCTGAGGCAGGAGAATCAATTGAACTGGGGAGGCGGAGGTTGTGATGAGCCGAGATTGTGCCACTGCACTCCAGCCTGGGTAACAGAGTGAGACTCCGTCTCAAAAAAAAAAAAAAAAAAAAAAAAATCTTCCAAAATGTATATATGCATAATTATCAGAAAAGTAACATAGTGTGGAAACAATTTTGGACTAGTGGTCAGAACATCTGGGTTCAAGTCCTGGCTGTCTTTTTATGAGCTGTCCTACAGCTTCCTTATTTATAAAATGTCTTAATTTGGACTTCTTGCTGTGTACAATCCTACAGAATTTAAGATTTATGTAAAAATTGTATTGATATTTGAAAAAATAAATGTGAGGAAATCAGAATGAATTTATATGATTTTAAAGACAGTCTTTTGATTATTTTTACTAGGATTTCCTAATTCTTGCTTCATCCTCTTTTTGCATGGGAACACAAACTCCCTATAAGATTTAGGAAAAAATATTTTTCTACCCAGTTGAGGGGTAGAGTTGATTCATCCTGGGAATAGTGCTCCTGGTTGGATACATCGTTCAACTAAAGATTCCTCTTGTCTCTCCCCCGAGCTGAAAGGCAGGAGAATGAACTAGAAAATCTTCAGATGTGTCTGGATTGGCAGCCCCAAACCTTGGTGTCTTCTGGACTTTGCTGTGTGTCTTGGGGCCTCTGCCTAGGAGCCCAGCTCCTCTGGTCTGTGTGTGAGTGTGTGTGTGTGTGTGTGTATACATGTGTGTATGTATGGAGGGTAGGTGAGAGGGGATGAGGAATTTTTGTCTTTCTGGAAGGATAGATTCTTCTTTTTTGAATTAGCCTCATTAAATTTTTAAGTAATGACTCCTGAAAAAGGACAAAGGGATAAGGCTCTTTTCCAAAGAGTTATCGTTTTGTGCCAACAATCAGTCATTACTCCCATACTATGCCATGTGACACAGGATGTGGTCTGATATTTAGTCTAAATACATGCTTCATTTTTTTTCTGCTACAGAGAAGGCAATTGTAATGCTCCTTTTGTTATGGAATTGACTTCTCGGAAAAGTGCCCTCTCTCCTTCTTAAAATCTAGATTTACTCAGACTAGGGTGAAAAAAAAGTCAATCCTGGCATTTAAGTGCTTTCTGGACCCCAGAAGCCATCTTAGTAGAAGGTGATGAATATGTTTAGTGGCTTCCTACTTCTGGAATATGAGCAGGGTCAGTCTATGGCAGAGTCAGAAGGGCTGTCCCTCCAGGGATCCAGGAGGGCCTGCTAACCTCACTGTAAAACCCAGTCTTTTGGGGAACAAAGTTGACACTTCTAAATTGTCCTGTATTTCATTTATTTGGACCCTAAGAAATTTCTTTGGACACTAAACTATAAACAAAATTGGGGCAAGTGGAATGAATGTAATAAATCATCCTTTTCACTCACATATGTTAGTGGTATATTATCTTTTATGTAACAAAATGCCTTAAATTAGTTATTGTATTTATCTAGAATTTTCCATGATGGGGAGGTTATTTCTTATACAGGGTTATTTCAAATCAAAGCAATATAGTTGTATGATTTGCCTACAAATATGAATAGCTATTTTTGCTGATGTTCTCCTTAAGTGAGTAAAGTATATCATTGAAAAAGACTTTTGTGAGGCCTTTGACATTTCTAGAATGCTGGCTTCCCTGCCCGCTATGTTGTTTTAGTTACTTCTGTTGGCTTTAGCTGTGTTCATACATGACATGTGCTTATATTTTCTTTTCTTGCCCTATTCTTATATAGTTCTGGGGGAAAAAATGGCCTGATTAAACAGGCTTGCATTCTTTTACTGTTTTTGTGAATGACTAGTAGTAATATAGAATTTAATGATTCAGTCACACAAAAAACTGTTTGGTCTTGTTTTTTCTTTTTCTTTTGTGGGGGAAGTGAGATCTTTACCTTTTCAGATTCTTTAGTCCTAATTGGCTTGTCTAAGTTTTCTATTTTTTTCTTGCATCAATTTTTGCATTTAAAAATTTTCTAGCCATTTAACATTTTCATCTAGATTTCAGAATTATTCACATATAATTATTTATAATATTTTTATTATTTTTTTAAGTTCTCCCAAATTTCTATGGTTAGTTTCTATTTTTTCATTCTGCATTTTATTGGTCAATATTATTAGTCTGTTCTAGAATCAGCTTTGGTTTTATTACTTTTCTCATTATTTAATATTTGGTCTCTATTCTATGTATTTTTCTCTCTGTCTTTATTACTTCCTTCCTTCTTATTTCTTTAAGTTTATTCTGTAGCCCTTTCCTTAACATCTTGAGTTGAATGACTCATCAATTTATTTTTAAACTTTCTTGTATCTTGACAAATGTAACGTTAAAATTTCTCTGAGTACTGCTTTAGGTATGTCCAACAAAGGCTGAAAAGCAAAGTTTGTATTACCAGTCAGTTGTTTATATTGCTTCTCTTCCTCTTTAACGCAGGGACAATTTGGTAACATAAATTTCCAAACAGGTGAGTTTTTTTTTTTTTTTAAAGCTCTCTGTTTGTTTGTTAGTAGTCCCTAATTTTTTTTCTTTTTTTTCTTTTTTTTTTTTATTATACTTTAAGTTCTAGGGTACATGTGTATAACGTGCAGGTTTGTTACATATGTATACTTGTGCCATGTTGGTGTGCTGCACCCATCAACTCGTCAGCACCCATCAATTCATCATTTATATCAGGTATAACTCCCAATGCAATCCCTCCCTCCTACCCCCTCCCCATGATAGGCCCCGATGTGTGATGTTCCCCTTCCCGAGTCCAAGTGATCTCATTGTTCAGTTCCCACCTATGAGTGAGAACATGCGGTGTTTGGTTTTCTGTTCTTGTGATAGTTTGCTAAGAATGATGGTCTCCAGCTGCATCCATGTCCCTACAAAGGACGCAAACTCATCCTTTTTTATGGCTGCATAATATTCCATGGTGTATATGTGCCACATTTTCTTAATCCAGTCTGTCACAGATGGACATTTGGGTTGATTCCAAGTCTTTGCTATTGTGAATACTGCCTCAATAAACATACGTGTGCATGTGTCTTTATAGCAGCATGATTTATTATCCTTTGGGTATATACCCAGTAGTGGGATGGCTGGGTCAAATGGTACATCTAGATCTAGATCCTTGAGGAATCACCATACTATTTTCCATAATGGTTGAACTAGTTTACAATCCCACCAACAGTGTAAAAGTGTTCCTACTTCTCCACACCCTCTCCAGCACCTGTTGTTTCCTGACTTTTGAATGATTGCCATTCTAACTGGTGTGAGATGGTATCTCATTGTGGTTTTGATTTGCATTTCTCTGATGGCGAGTGATGATGAGCATTTTTTCATGTGTCTGTTGGCTGTATGAATGTCTTCTTTTGAGAAATGTCTGTTCATATCCTTTGCCCACTGTTTGATGGGGTTGTTTGTTTTTTTCTTGTAAATTTGTTTGAGTTCTTTGTAGATTCTGGATATTAGCCCTTGTCAGATGAGTAGATTGCAAAAATTTTCTCCCATTCTGTAGGTTGCCTGTCACTCTGATGGTAGTTTCTTTTGCTGTGCAGAAGCTCTTTAGTTTAATTAGATCCCATTTGTCAATTTTGGCTTTTGTTGCCATTGCTTTTGGTGTTTTAGACATGAAGTCCTTGCCCATGCCTATGTCCTGAATGGTACTACCTAGGTATTCTTCTAGGGTTTTTATGGTATTAGGTCTAACATTTAAGTCTCGAATCCATCTTGAAATAATTTTTGTATAAGGAGTAAGGAAAGGATCCAGTTTCAGCTTTCTACTTATGGCTAGCCAATTTTCCCAGCACCATTTTAAATAGGGAATCCTTTCCCCATTTCTTGTTTATCTCAGGTTTGTCAAAGATCAGATAGCTGTAGATGTGTGGTATTATTTCTGAGGACTCTGTTCTGTTCCATTGGTCTATATCTCTGTTTTGGTACCAGTACCATGCTGTTTTGGTTACTGTAGCCTTGTAGTATAGTTTGAAGTCAGGTAGCGTGACGCCTCCACCTTTGTTCTTATGACTTAGGATTGTCTTGGCAATGCAGGCTCTTTTTTGGTTCCATATGAACTTTAAAGCAGTTTTTTCCAATTTTGTGAAGAAAGTCATTGGTAGCTTGATGGGGATGGCATTGAATCTATAAATAACCTTGGGCAGTATGGCCATTTTCACAATATTGATTCCTCCTATCCATGAGCATGGTATGTTCTTCTATTTGTTTGTGTCCTCTTTGATTTCACTGAGCAGTGGTTTGTAGTTCTCCTTGAAGAGGTCCTTGACATCCCTTGTAAGTTGGATTCCTAGGTATTTGATTCTCTTTGAAGCAATTGTGAATGGAAGTTCATTCTGATTGGCTCTCTGTTTGTCTGTTATTGGTGTATAAGAATGCTTGTGATTTTTGCACATTAATTTTGTATCCTGAGACTTTGCTGAAGTTGCTTATCAGCTTAAGGAGATTTTGGGCTGAGACAATGGGGTTTTCTAAATATACAATCATGTCATCTGCAAACAGGGACAATTTGACTTCTTCTTTTCCTAACTGGATACCCTTGATTTCTTTCTCTTGCCTGATTGCCCTAGCCAGAACTTCCATACTATGTTGAATAGGAGTGGTGAGAGAGGGCATCCCTGTCTTGTGCCAGTTTTCAAAGGGAATTTTTCCAGTTTTTGCCCATTCAGTATGATATAGCTGTGGGTTTGTCATAAATAGCTCTTATTATTTTGAGGTACGTTCCATCAATACCGAATTTATTGAACATTTTTAGCATGAAGGGCTGTTGAATTTTGTCAAAAGCCTTTTCTGCATCTATTGAGATAATCATGTGGTTCTTGTCTTTGGTTCTGTTTAGATGCTGGATTACATTTATTGATTTGCGAATATTGAACCAGCCTTGCATCCCAGGGATGAAGCCCACTTGATCATGGTGGATAAGCTTTTTGATGTGCGGCTGAATCCAGTTTGCCAGTATTTTGAGGATTTTTGCATCGATGTTCATGAGGGATATTGGTCTAAAATTTTCTTTTTTTGTTGTGTCTCTGCCAGGCTTTGGTATCAGGATGATGTTGGCCTCATAAAATGAGTTAGGGAGGATTCCCTGTTTTTCAACTGATTGGAATAGTTTCAGAAGGAATGGTACCAGCTCCTCTTTGTACCTCTGGTAGAATTTAGCTGTGAATCCATCTGCTCCTGGACTTTTTTTGGTGGGTAGGCTATTAATTATTGCCTCAATTTCAAAGCCTGCTATTGGTCTATTCAGGGATTCAACTTCTTCCTGGTTTAGTCTTGGAATAGTGTAAGTGTCCAGGAAATTATCCATTTCTTCTAGATTTTCTAGTTGATTTGCGTAGAGGTGTTTATAGTATTCTCTGATGGTAGTTTGTATTTCTGTGGGGTCGGTGGTGATATCCCCTTTATCATTTTTTATTGCGTCTATTTGATTCTTCCCTCTTTTCTTCTTTATTAGTCTTGCTAGCGGTCTGTCAATTTTGTTGATCTTTTCAAAAAACCAACTCCTGGATTCATTGATTTTTTGGAGGGCTTTTTGTGTCTCTATCTCCTTCAGTTCTGCTCTGATCTTAGTTATTTCTTGCCTTCTGCTAGCTTTTGAATGTGTTTGCTCTTGCTTCTCCAGTTCTTTTAATTGTGATGTTAGAGTGTCAATTTTAGATCTTTCCAACTTTCTCCTGTGGGCATTTAGTGCTCTAAATTTCCCTCTACACACTGCTTTAAATGTGTCCCAGATATTCTGGCATGTTGTATCTTTGTTCTCATTGGTTTCAAAGAACATCTTTATTTCTGCCTTCATTTCGTTATGTACCCAGTAGTCATTCAGGAGCAGGTTGTTCAGTTTCCATGTAGTTGAGCGGTTTTGATTGAGTTTCTTAGTCCTGAGTTTTAGTTTGATTGCACTGTGGTCTGAGAGACAGTTTGTTATAATTTCTGTTCTTTGACATTTGCTGAGGAGTGCTTTACTTCCAATTGTGTGGTCAATTTTGGAATAAGTGCAATGTGGTGCTGAGAAGAATGTATATTCTGTTGATTTGGGGTGGAGAGTTCTATAGATGTCTATTAGGTCTGCTTGGTGCAGAGATGAGTTCAATTCCTGGATATCCTTGTTAACTTTCTGTCTCGTTGATCTGTCTAATGTTGACAGTGGAGTGTTGAAGTCTCCCATTATTATTGTATGGGAGTCTAAGTCTCTTTGTAAGTCTCTAAGGACTTGCTTTATGAATTTGGGTGCTCCTGTATTGGGTGCATATATATTTAGGATAGTTAGCTCTTCCTATTGAATTGATCCCTTTACCATTATGTAATGGCCTTCTTTGTCTCTTTTGATCTTTGATGGTTTAAAGTCTATTTTATCAGAGACTAGGATTGCAACCCCTGCTTTTTTTTGTTCTCCATTTGCTTGGTAGATCTTCCTCCATCCCTTTATTTTGAGCCTATGTATGTCTCTGCATGTGAGATGGGTCTCCTGAATACAGCAGACTGATGGGTCTTGACTCTTGATCCAGTTTGCCAGTCTGTGTCTTTTAATTGGAGCATTTAGTCCATTAACATTTAAGGTTAATATTGTTATGTGTGAACTTGATCCAGCCATTATGATATTAACTGGTTATTTTGCTGGTTAGTTGATGCAGTTTCTTCCTAGCCTCGATGGTCTTTACATTTTTGCATGTTTTTGCAATGGCTGGTACCGGTTGTTCCTTTCCATGTTTAGGGCTTCCTTCAGGGTCTCTTGTAAGGCAGGCCTGGTGGTGACAAAATCTCTAAGCATTTGCTTATCTGTAAAGGATTTTATTTCTCCTTCACGGATGAAACTTAGTTTGGCTGGATATGAAATTCTGGGTTGAAAATTCTTTTCTTTAAGAATGTTGAATATTGGCCCCCACTCTCTTCTGGCTTGTAGAGTTTCTGCCGAGAGGTCTGCTGTTATTCTGATGGGCTTCCCTTTGTGGGTAACCCGACCTTTCTCTCTGGCTGCCCTTAAGATTTTTTCCTTCATTTCAACTTTGGTGAATCTGGCAATTATGTGTCTTGGAGTTGCTCTTCTGGAGGAGTATCTTTGTGGTGTTCTCTGTATTTCCTGAATTTGAATGTTGGCCTGCCCTACTAGGTTGGGGAAGTTCTCCTGGATGATATCCTGAAGAGTGTTTTCCAACTTGGTTCCATTTTCCCCCTCACTTTCAGGCACCCCAATCAGACGTAGATTGGTCTTTTTACATAATCCCATACTTCTTGCAGGCTTTGTTCACTTCTTTTTCTTCTTTTTTCTTTTGGTTTCTCTTCTGCTTCATTTCATTCATTTGATCCTCAATCGCTGATACTCTTTCTTCCAGTTGATCGAGTCGGTTACTGAAGCTTGTGCATTTGTCACGTATTTCTTGTGTCATGGTTTTCATCTCTGTCATTTCATTTATGACCTTCTCTGCATTAATTAGTCTAGCTGTCAATTCTTCCACTCTTTTTTCAAGATTTTTAGTTTCTTTGCGCTGGGTACGTAATTCCTCCTTTAGCTCTGAGAAGTTTGATGGACTGAAGCCTTCTTCTCTCATCTCGTCAAAGTCATTCTCTGACCAGCTTTGATCCATTGCTGGCAATGACCTGCGCTCCTTTGCAGGGGGAGATGCGCTCTTATTTTTTGAATTTCCGGCTTTTCTGCCCTGCTTCTTCCCCATCTTTATGGTTTTATCTGTCTCTGGTCTTTGATGATGGTGACGTACTGATGGGGTTTTGGTATAGGTGTCCTTGCTGTTTGGTAGTTTTCCTTCTAATAGTCAGGACCCTCAGCTGTAGGTCTGTTGGAGATTGCTTGAGGTCCACTCCAGACCCTGTTTGCCTGGGTATCAGCAGCAGAGGTTGCCGAAGATAGAATATTGCTGAACAGCGAGTGTACCTGTCTGATTCTTACTTTGGAAGCTTCCTCTCAGGGGTGTACTTCACCCTGTGAGGTGTGGGGTGTCAGACTGCCCCTAGTGGGGGATGTCTCCCAGTTAGGCTACTCAGGTGTCAGGGACCCACTTGAGCAGGCAGTCTGTCCCTTCTCAGATCTCAACCTCCGTGTTGGGAGATCCACTGCTCTCTTCAAAGCTGTCAGAGTTCTTCGGGTCTGCACAGGCCTCTGCTGCCTCCCCTGTTGTTTTTTAGCTGTGCCCTGTCCCCAGAGGTGGAGTCTACAGAGACAGGCAGGTTTCCTTGAGCTAATGTGAGCTCCACCCAGTTTTAGCTTCCCAGCGGCTTTGTTTACCTACTTAAGCCTCAGCAATGGCGGGTGCCCCTCTCCCAGGCTGGCTCCTGCCTTGCGGTTAGATGGCAGACTGCTGTGCTAGCAATGAGGGAGGCTCCGTGGCCGTGGGACCCTCCCGGCCAGGTGTGGGTATAATCTCCTGGTGTGCCTGTTTCCTTAAAGCGCAGTATTGGGGTGGGAATTACCCGATTTTCCTGGTATTGTGTGACTCAGTTCGCCTGGCTAGGAAAAGGGATTCCCTTCCCCCTTGCGCTTCCCAGGTGAGGCAATGCCTCGCCCTGCTTCAGCTCTTGCTGGTCGGGCTGCAGCAGCTGACCAGCACCGATTGTCCGGCACTCCCCAGTGAGATGACCCCAGTACCTCAGTTGAAAATGCAGAAATCACCGGTCTTCTGTGTCACTTGCAACGGGATTTGGAGACTGGAGCTGTTCCTATTCGGCCATCTTGCTCCGCCCCCAGTGGTCACTAATTTTAATGCATTATGCTAGAAGAATGCAGTATATAAACCATTGATACTGTGGAATGCATTGAATCTTCCCTTATAGCCAAATACAAGATTTAGCTTTTTAAGTGTTATATGGTATGCTTATAAAGATCCAATATTCTCTTTTAGGTGAAAAGTTCTCTGTTGTCTAATAGTTGGAGCTTATTGTTTAAATTTCTTCAGGTTATTGACATTACTGCATTTTTTTTTTCTGGCTGATATATTAGTCTCTAAGAAGGTATGTTAAAATCTATATCTAAAATTGTTGATACGCTCCATCGTTGACTGATACATTTTTCAATTGTTCCTGTTTTTTGTAACATTCTTCTTTATCTCTTATGATTGTTTTTGCCTTGCATTTTTATTTTTCAGAAATTATGATTCCCATCCCATGTTTCTTTTTCTTTTTGTTTAAACTTTTAAATTTATAATATATATAAATTTATATTAGCCCACCCCTTCCTTCAATGTGCCATGGATGTGAGACATGGTGTCAAAATAGATTATTTTGAAGTTTTGATTCTTAAAGACTGCCCTGCTGGGTTTCAAACTTGCATGTGGCCCAAAGACCTTTTGTTTTGACCAGTTTCTCCCATTTTGAATGGCAGCATTTACCCAGTGCCTGTACCGCCATTGTATCTTGGAAGTAACTTATTTTTGATCTTACAGGCTCATAGGCAGAAGGGACTTGCCTTGTCTTAGATGAGACTTTGGACTTGAAATTTTGAGTTAATGCTGGAATGAGTTAAGACATCATGTGACTATTGGGAAGGCATGGTTGGTTTTGAAATATGAGAAGGACATGAGACTTGGAAGGGGCCACGGGTGGAACAATATGGTTCGGCTCTGTGTTGCCTCCCAAATCTCATCTTAAATTGTAATCCTATGTGTCAGAAGAGGGGCCTGGTGGGAGGTGATTGCATCATGGGGGATGGACCTCTCCCCCTTGCTGTTCTCAAAGTAGAGAGTGAGTTCTCATGAGATCTGGTTGTTTGAAAGTGTGTGGCACATCCCTTCCTACTACCCCTACTCTGCCATGGTAAAATGTGCGTGCTTTCCCTTCACCTTCTGCCATGATTGCAAGTTTCTTGAGGCCTCCCAGTCACACTTCCTGTTAAGCCTGTGGAACTCTGAGTTAATTAAACCTCTTTTCTTCATAAATTACCTGGTCTCAGGTAGTTCTTTATAGCAGTATGAGAATGGACTAATACAGGTAGTGTAATGCCTTTAGCTTTGTTCTTTTTGCTCAGGATTGCTTTGGCTATCTGGAATCTTTTACGTTTCTGTACGAATTTTTAAATATTTTTTCCTATTTCTATGAAGAATGCCATTAGTATTTCGATAGCAATTGCATTGAATCTGTAGATCTCTCTAGGTAATATGGACATTTTAACAATACTAATTCTTCCAATCCTTGAACACAGGATATCTTTCCACTTATCTGTTTCCTCTTTAATTTCTTTCATTATGTTTAGTAGTTTTCATTGTAGAGATTTTTCTTCTCCTTGGTTAAGTTTATTCCTAGGTATTTTATATTATTCATTATAGCTATTTTGAAAGGAATTATTTTCTTGCTTTGTTTTTCAGATTGTTTGCTATTGTTATATATGAACACTACTTATTTTCATATGTTGATTTTATATTCTGCAACTTTACTAAATTCATTTACAAGTTCAAACAGTTGTTTTTGGTGTAGTCTTTAGGGTTTTCTCTATGTATAATCCTGTAATTGCAAACAAGAACAATTTGACTTCCTTTTTTCCAAGTTTGAGGCTCTGTTTCTTTTGCTTGCACAATTACTCTGGCTAGAACTTCTAGTACTATGTTGAATAAAAGTAGTGAAAGTGGGCATCCTGGTCTTGTTCCATATCTTAGAGAAAAAGTTTTAGCTTTCATCATTTAGTATGATGTTGGCTGTGAGTTTGTCACATATGGCCTTTATTTTGTTGAGGTATATTCCTTCTATGTCCAGCTGGTTGAGAGTTTTTATGATGAGAGATGTTGAATTTTATCATATACTTTTTCAGCATCTATTGAAATAATCATATGGCATTTGTCCTTAATTCTTTTAAAATATTTTCATTGACTCATTGGTTATTCATAAGCATGTTTAATTTCCATTTATTTAAACAATTTCCAAAGTTCTTCCTGTTATTGATTTTTAGTTTTATTGCACTGTGATCAGCAAATATACTTGATATGATTTCAATTGTTAAAAATTTTTTGAGACTTGTTTGGCCTAACATATAGTTGATCCTGTAGAATGTTCCATGTACTGTTAAGAAGAATGTGTATTCTGCAGCTGTTCAGTGGAATGTTCTGTAAATATCTGTTAGTCTATTTGGTCTAGAGTGCAGTTTAGGCCAGGCACTGTGGCTCATGTCTGTAATCTGAGCACTTTGGGAGGCCGAGGTGGGTGGATCACCTGAAGTCAGGAGTTCGAGACTAGCCTGACCAACATAGTGAAATCCTGTCTCTACTAAAAATACAAAAATTAGCCAGGTGTGGAGGTGCATGACTGTAATCGCAACTTTTTTTTTTTATTTTTTATTTTTTATTTATTTATTTATTTTTATTTATTTATTTATTTTATTTTTTTTTATTATACTTTAAGTTCTAGGGTACATGTGCATGACGTTTATATCATGTATAACTCCCCAATGCAATCCCTCCCTCCTCCCCCCTCCCCATGATAGGCCCCAGTGTGTGATGTTCCCCTTCCCGAGTCCAAGTGATCTCATTGTTCAGTTCCCACCTATGAGTGAGAACATGCGGTGTTTGGTTTTCTCTTCTTGTGATAGTTTGCTAAGAATGATGGTTTCCAGCTGCATCCATGTCCCTACAAAGGACACAAACTCATCCTTTTTGATGGCTGCATAGTATTCCATGGTGTATATGTGCCACATTTTCTTCATCCAGTCTGTCACAGATGGACATTTGGGTTGATTCCAAGTCTTTGCTATTGTGAATAGTGCCACAATAAACATACGTGTGCATGTGTCTTTGTAGTAGAGTAATTTATAATCCTTTGGGTATATACCCAGTAGTGGGATGGCTGGGTCATATGGTACATCTAGTTCTAGATCCTTGAGGAATCGCCATACTGTTTTCCATAATGGTTGAACTAGTTTACAATCCCACCAACAGTGTAAAAGTGTTCCTATTTCTCCACATCCTCTCCAACACCTGTTGTTTCCTGACTTCTTAATGATTGCCATTCTAAATGGTGTGAGATGGTATCTCATTGTGGTTTTGATTTGCATTTCTCTGATGGCGAGTGATGATGAGCATTTTTTCATGTGTCTGTTGGCTGTATGAATGTCTTCTTTTGAGAAATGTCTGTTCATATCCTTTCCCCACTTTTTGATTTGGGAGTTTGAGGCAGAAGAATTGCTGGAACCTGGGGTGGGGTGCGGTGTAGGGGTGGAGGTTGCAGTGAGCCTAGATGGCGCCATTGCACTCCAGCCTGGGCAACAAGAGTGAAACTCCGTCAAAAAAACAAAAAACAAAACAAAACAAAACAAAAAAATGGCATAGTTTAACTCCAATGTTCCTTTGTTGATTTTCTTGCTGGGTTATCTGTCTTTGCTGAAAGTGAGATTTTGCAGTCCCCTACTGTTATTGTCTCACGGTAAATCGATCCCTTTAGCCCTGTTAATATTTGCTTTATATACTTAGGTGCTTCAGTGTTGAATGTATATATTTAAAAATTATTAAATTATCCTGCAGTATTGACCCCGTTATCATTATATAATGGTCTTGTCTTTTTAAAAAATAATTTCTGACTTAAAGTCTATTTTATCTGAGAAGTATAGCTACTCCTGCTCTTTATTAGTTTGTTTGCATGGAATATCTTTTTTTCATTCCTTTCCTTTCAGTCTATGTGTGTCTTTATAGGTGAAGTGAGCTTCTTGTGGGCAGCATATGATTGGGTCTTTTTAGCCATTCAGTCACTTTCTGTTTTTTAGTTGGAAAATTCAGGCCATTTACATCCAAGATTATTATTGATAGATAAGGACTTAATACTGACATTTTGTTACTTGTTTTTTGGTTATTTTATAAATCTTCTCTTTTTTTTCTTCCTTTCTTATAGTCTTCCTTTGTGGTTAATTGATTTTCTCTGGTAGTATGTTTTAATTCCTTGCTTTTTGTTTTTAGTGTATCTATTGTAGTTTTTTGCTCTGTGGTTATCACAAGGCTTATAAAAAACATCTTATAGTTATTACAAGTTACAAAATTTTTCAGACCTTGTATAATTGAGAATTTTTTTACCATATGCTCAGTGTTGAATGACTGGATATAAAATTCCATATTCAAGACTTTTGCTTGAATACCTTAATAAATTACTTCACTGTTTTATTTCATCTAATTTTGCTTTGAGAAGTCTAACGCCAGTCTAATCCTTGATCTTTTGTAGGTGATGTGCTCTTTCTTTCTGGAATCTTTGAAAGTTTCGTCTGCCCTTAACATTCTAATTTAACTTTAACATATCTTTGTGGCTCTCCAGTCTCTTTTGTTTGGCACAGAATTGGCCTTCTTAATGTTAGGTCTTTCATCTTTCTCTAATTCTAAGACATTTAATTCCATTATTTTTTCTAATATTTGTTCATTTTTTGCCTCCTTTTAAGACTCTTATTATGTGGATGTTGCTACATTTAGTTTTGTACTCTCTGTATGTTTTCCCTTTTCTCTTTCTCACTGCCTTCTGGGGAAACTCCTCAACCCAGTCTTCTTACAGTTGATTTTTAAAGCATCTGCCTGCTATTATACCAATCCACTATGTTCTTTCTTTTGAGTATTTCATAGATAATATTTCCACTTGGTTGTTTGAAAAAATTTTTGTTTTATTTTATTTTCCCCTTATCTTCTAAAGAATATCTATCATGCTTAATTTAAAATCTTGACTTGTCTGTTCCAACAACATTGTTTCAAATGATATATATTTTTCGGTTTGTTGACTTAAAGAAATAACTTATACTTCCCAGATATCTTGTTTGTTATTTGAGTCTGTGAGGCAATGTTTTCCTGGGACTACCAGCTATTTTGTTTGGTAATGTGTTAGGAAGGAGATAAGTACTAGCCCCTATTCAGTCAGCAAATTAGGAAGAGGGAGGAGGAAAAGTCCAGGAGCCACAAACATTCATTGATAGTTGCTGTTTGCTGCCATTCTGCTCGGCTGCTCTCTGGTCAGGGACTGATCTTGAAATTCCTGGAAAGAGACATCACTGGAGGAGACAGCCTCCTGTGTTTAATCCACAGCCCTGGGTTCTGAAGAGTTGAGGATGGGTGGTCAGTCAGCATATTTTCCAAAACTCTTTACCTCAAATGGACTTGTGCACTGCTCTGATATTTCCCCTCCATGATCACAAAGGGCCCAGGAAGTTGCTACTATCTGTGATATAGAGTCAGGAAATGAGTTTTCCAAGACAAAGTGGGGGTAAGAGTGGAGAAAAAGCTTTCCTCCTATCCATTCCCTCACCACTGGCTCCTGGGTTTTGGCCACCCTACTCTCACACAAATCAGTTTATAGCAAGCTTCATCTGTGTGGTTTTCTTACCTTTTTTTACTTGCTGTTAATTGCTGCATTCTGTGTTTCCATCTAGCATCTATAGTTTTTCTAGAGTTGATTTTGGGGGAGGGATCCAGCAGCCTGTCCTAGATTAATTCTTGGCAGGAACCAGAACTATCTTACAATTTCTCTTCCTGTAGCCCTGACCTCATTAATAGTTGTTCAGAGTGTATGAAGCAAATATTTGGGAGGTAATTTATGAAGTCTATTTATTTTCATCCAGTAAATTATATAAACATTTGCGGACCCCTGTTTATCCTCTTAGTAGGAAAAAGAAGCTTCGTTTGTGCAGATATGTTGTAGCAAAACTTCCCCCATTCCCTTTTATTTTTCCAAAAGACATCTAGAAAACAAATGTTATAATGGATAAAAGTAAAGCAACTCAACTGGAGTAGGAGAGGGGCTGCACTAGGCACTCAGCTTATCCACCTCACAGTGCAGTACATGGGGTGGCCTCCAAGGCACTGCTGCAGAACCTCAGGCTTCCATCAGTTAGGAAATTCACTTTTTAAGTCTTCAGAATATTTTTCCTTAATAGCTCTACTTGAAGCTAACAACGTAGGAGGCCATTTGCCTGAGGATGTCTCCATACTTTGAGTTCCTGTGTAACAAACTACAACCTAACTTAGTATGTAAACAAACAAAAGCCTAACTTAGGAGTGTAACAAACAGCCAATTCTCAGACAATCATAAACAGCCAAGCTTCAGCCATTATGGGCAGCCAAATGATCAGACCATACCCAACCAATACAAATGTTTATCTGCAGTCAATCAGATGATTTCTCTACTTTGCTTCCATATTTGTGTTATAAAACCTCACTGTTCATGCTGCTGGGTGGAGTTCTCTGAACTTCTCTGGTTTTGAGTGCTGCCCAACTCATAAATCATTCTTTACTCAAACTCTGTCAAACTTGCTTTGTCTAACTGGGCACAGTGGCTCACACCTATGATTCAAGCACTTTGGGAAGCTGAGATGGGAGGATACTTTGAGCCCAGGGGTTCAAGATCCGCCTGGGAAAAAAAATAGACTCCATCTCTACAAAAAAAAAAAAAATTAAAAAATTAGCCAGGCATGGTGGTGCATGCCTGTAGTCCCAGCTACCCAGGAGGATGAGGTGGAAAGATTGCTTGAGCCCAGGAAGTAGAGCCTGCAGTGAACTACTGCAGTCTAGCCTGGTGACAGAGTGAGCCTCTATAAAAAAAATTAATTTGTCTGAAGTTTTTCTAATGCAAGTTGTTTGCCATACCTTGCCTAATAGTTTTACTTTATTCTTACTACAACTTCCTCAAATAAAATAATTCTACCCATTAGTGACAATTACTTGGTCTTTATTATATTAATAAAGTCATTATGATTTTTTGTTAATCAACATCCATTACTAAGTCATTTTAATGTTGTATAACATAAGTCATTTTAATGTTGGGTAAGAGAAACTTTACTTATTTTTACTAACATTGTGTGAATATTTTTCAGTACATACAAATAGACTATACTATAAAACATATTATATAAATACATATGCTTTAGAAAAACAGCCTTCAAGATTATTTTCCTTTTGTTAGTATTAAATACATTGAAGAAATAATAGTTTTCTTAATATGAGTCCATATAGTTTTCAAATAATGGTAACACTTCTTTTGGCATATATTAAATTTAGTTTTACTATCAGATTATTATATATTCATGGTAAAAACTTAGGAAACACAAAAGAGAAAAGGAAGAAAGAAAAATGGAAAGAAAAGTCATCGACAATTCCATTATTCATTGCTAACATTTTGGGCTGTAACCTTAGTCTCCTCCCCATGTATATGCATTTTGTGCTTTCTTTTTGGTACAGATGTGAGATTATATTGTTTTCTGTTAGGTTTAAAACTTAGCATATAGCCAATATCTTTCCATTTCATGATTTATTTTTCCACAGTACATTTTCCTATTCTTGGATACTTAGAATGGCTCAAGGCCCACTTTTATAAATAGTTTAGTGTATTAGTTAAGGTGCTTTCAGTGGCAAGCACCTAAAAACTTGATTTATAGGAACACTCTTGATTGACGTAGAAGAATGAGGATCTGGGAATGGGGTTACCTTTACCTGACTCACATGGAGGAAAGAGTAACATCTGTAAGGAGGAAGGAAAAATAAATTTTGAATAGGCATCCAGCACTACTATCACAGAATTAACTTCAAATTATTAGCTCCCAGTGAATGTGCCAACATTCTTGCGATTGTGTGATGGATCTAGAGTAGGCAATATCAGATCTTCTCTGATAAGAAAAGCACTGTGGAAGAGAGCTCCTTTCCACCTGCTTTCGTCCTTTCTGCTTGGAATGCTGAGAGCATGATTCTCAGATCTGTTGCAGCCATCCTATGGTCATGAGTGAAGACACTGTTGTGCTGAGGATGGCAGATGGGAAGAGTGGAAAGGGCCAGAGTCTTAGTCGACATTGTTGACTTAGTGAATCCACTTGGGACCATCTATCTCTCTACTTGTAAACAGTAAGTGTCCTCATGATTTTAGCCATCATTAGTTGTGTATTCTGTTACCTGCAGACAGATATATCCTAAATGAAATAGAGTTTGTCTAATAAGTAAATCAAAGCAGATTTTCTCCAATTCCCATCTTGATTTTATATTCTTAGTAATACCAAATAAGACATCAGCTAATCCTGACAAATACAAATGTATGAATTTTTTTTTTTTTTTTACTATATTTTCCCTTCTCTTCCAGACACCCCACTGTGGCATAGATAGACATGTTTTTCTGAAGAATGCTTTGGGCCGGTCGGTGTTTTAGAACCTCTGTTTCAAAATAATGGAAGCTAGAATGGCATTCCAAAACCTTGCTTTTGTCATACAATTGCTGATATAAACAAATAGAATGTTCAGACACATAATAAAACACACTGTATCATTGTCTTTTTTAATAAGAGGAATTGTATTTTCACCTGACACATTTTTGTAAGTTGATGTGTCTCTCCTGATGTTTTTACAAAGTCTGACATGGGGTATCTGTTTCAAAGTCCATACTACAAGGCCTTAAGTCATTAATTTGAGTTCTAGGATTGGCAAGGCTCCACTTTATAAATTTTGTGAATGTTCAGACCTTTGATAGGAAGGGAGCTGGAATTTGGAAAATGGAATTTTGATCTAGAAGAAGTCTGGTGAGTTAAGAATTTCAGTTGTGGATTTCATGGAACAAGAGACAGTTTAGATGCTCACTGAACATAACGAATATTTATTTCTGAGTACAAGAAAATATAGATAGTGTGTATATGATTAGAGTTGTTTTCTATCATTCTTAAGACTCTTTTTATATTGCTCCAGATGTTCTTAGTCTCAGGATAATTGGTTTCCTTCCTGTGTTTACAAATATGTAAAAGTTAAACCTTAGTATTTTTTGAACTTAAAAAATGTTCAAAATATTCTCTCTAGCTTAGTTTTTATTCTGATTTTGTAACTTTACAGTGATAGAAATAATGTCTCTGAAAAATCCCTCCCTGATATTGTGTTTTAGACAAAGACCAGCAAAGTGAGCACCCAGCCTAATGATAGATTTTCCAGATAACTTTGAACAACTGAAACATGTTAGTTTTAAAAGACATTTTAAATAGTTCTCTTGTGGAATTTATGGCTTCTGATGCAATTTTACACTGTTCACACTTTTAAAATAAAGCACTATTAAGGCCATAAAAGTGTCTAGGACACACAAAACAGAAACTTTGAATGATGTTGTAGGCAGATTCTAAGATGACCTCCAATGACTCTTACCCTTGTATGATCCCCTCTCATGTAAGTGTGGGTGAAACCTATGACTATGAGGAGAAATTACTCTCATGATATGTTATATGACAAAAGAAAGTTATCTGCGGGAGGAGGCTTGAAGACCACTGATTAGGGGCATTTTATACCTTCCTCCTTTACTAAGAACCAAAATTGTGAGTACATAATCACACTTAGAATAGATAGTCCAAAAGAGAAAACTAGAATTCAAAAGAAAAGTGACAGGAAATACTTAAAGCAAGGAAGGAAAAGGGAGCAAGGCAACCTGCTCAGCCAGGATCATCTGGCAGCCAAGAGACTACCCAATACAGGGAAAGGGGAAGTGAAGAACCCTTACTGGTACACATTTCCACAATGAACTCCTGCCTGCCTGCCCATGGGAGAGCCTGTCGATCCTTGCAGGTCCTGAAACTAACATAGGGAGCTACCAAGAAATTGTGGGATGAAACTGTCCAAAGAGGGAGCTCATATGGGGTCCCACACATTCCCTGGGACCTAAGCAGCTACAGCAAGGCTCCGATTTAGAGTTCAACCCCCAGGAGACTGCATACTGTCTGGAAGCCCACCAGCACTGGCGCTGAGGCACAAGAGAAGCATGGCTGCTGCCCATAAGGCTTAGATGTGAGTGGCTGCAGGCTACTGCAGCAGGGGCTGAGGCAAGGCCAATGCATGGGCTAAAAATGTTGGGCCTAAGGCATGAATGGGATGCTGCACATCAAGCAGTGGCTAAGGCATGAACACACTGGGGCTAAGGCATGAGAGGTGCATGTGTTCCTTACCAGCCAGCCTAGGCTACCTGCCACTGAAGGCAGTACCACCCTCCCCAGTGGAAAGTGTGGTCATTGTCACATCTCGCTTGAGTATCCTGCCAATGACCTGGGGATTCCTGCCCCTGCAGTACAGACCCCTGGGGTCCTGAGAATAAACCTGCTCAGCCTAGCTTTGCTCCTCAGTGCCAGAGCACATAGTCTAAGAGCTAAGAGATTGCCCAGTTTGATCTACTTCCATTGGCATCTGAACAATCTTCCTGGGGGTGTGAGATTGGGCCTTCCCACTCAGATGCTATACCACAGTTGGCACTTACCTGCACATGCCTCTTGCAGGCCTGGAGACAGACACACTCAGCCTATCTAAGCCAACACCAACACCAGCATACTGCCCAGGAATTGGAAGGTCATCTCACCACTGCCACTACCATCATCCATACCATGCTAGCCTCTGAGTGGCCCAATAACTCATCCTGCTTTCCAACCCACTGCTGTGGCTACCAGCAAATGAGTAGGCCACCTGGAGACCCAAGAATCAGCTTGCTTAGACACACTAACTCCAGGTGCCAGCATATCCCACCTGGGTCCTGGGGATACACAAGCTCAGCTCACCACTGAAACTACTGAGGCCTGAAGACTGGCCCAATTGGCATCCTAGTCCCCATAAAAACTTCACCACAGCCTCTACTAATAACTGCACCCTAAGCCACTGAGGAAATCACAGATATCACTGATGCTATTATCTGAAGAAGTCACACAGAGATTACATTCCTGCATGCACCCAGAATTGAAGCCAAAGTGCCCTACTTAACCACCATCATAGATTCATCTCTAGGAAATAGTCCCCTCATATGAAAGTAATTCAAAAAATTGGAAGAAGCAATGGTTACACTAGATGAAGGGATATCAATATAAGTATGCTGGAGGCATAAAAAAGCAAGGGAACACGATACCTCCAAAGGAGCATAAAAATTCTCCAGGAACAGATCACAACCAAAAATAAATTCACAAAATCCCAGAAAAAGAATCCAACTTATTGATTCTAAAGAAGCTCATTGAGATACTAAATAATTTTGAAAAACAATAGAAAGATAGCAGAAAAACAATTCAGGATATGAATGAGAAATTTACTAAAGAGCTAGATATTATACAAAAGAACCAAATAGAAATTCTGAAACTGAAAGAATTCGTTGAATGAATACAAAATACATTTGGGAGCTGCAACAATAGACTAAGCAGAAGAAAGAATCTCAGAAGTTGAAGACAATCTTTTCAAATAATCCAGTCAGCTAAAAATAAAGAAGAAGAAAAAAGCAATAAGCAAAGACTTTGTGACTTATAGGGTACCATAAAGTGACCAAATATTCAAATTGTTGGGATTAAGAGGTTTTCACCTGAAGATGAAGAGAAAATGAAAATGTTAGAAAACCTCTTAACAAAATAATAGCTGAAAACTTCCCAAGTCTAGCAAGGTATTTAGACATACAGATACAGGAGACTCAGAGATCCCCAAAGAGATACAAAGCAAAAAGGTCTTCTCTATCACACATTATAGTCAAACTGTCTAAAGTCAAAGACAAAGAGAGATTAAAAAAATAGCAAGAGAAAAACGTATAGTCACCTATAAAGGAACTCCTATCAGACTAACTGTAAGCTTCTCAGCAGAAACATTACCAGTCAGGATAGAATGGGATAATATATTCAAATTGCTAAAATAAAAAAAACTCTGCCAGCCAAGGAAACTATATCCAGTAAAATTATCCTTTATAAATAAAGGCAAAAAAGTATTTCCCAGACAAGCTGAAGGAATTCGCTACAAAAGCTGAAGGAATTCACTACTACTAGACCAGCCCAATGAAAAATGTTTAAGGGAGTCTTAAATCTAGAAGTGAAAGGATAAGATTTACTATCATGAAAACAAAGTTAAAAAACTCACAGGTAAAGCAAACACACAAATGAGGAAGAGAAAGGACTCAATTAGTACCATTACAGAAAACTACCAAGCTACAATACAAACAATAGAAGAAAAAGAAAGGAACAAAGAAAAGCAAAACAACCAGAAAATATGAATAATATGACAGAAACAAAACTTCACATAGCAATAAGAACATTGACTATAAATGGATTAAATTCTACCCTTAAAAGATGTAGACTGGTTGAATGGTTAAAAATGTATATGGTGCCTACAAGAAATGCACTTCAACTATAAAGACATGAATGGAAAAAAGATATTTCACATAATCAGAAACCAAAAGTGAGCAGGAATAGGTATACTTACAACAAATAAGACATACTTCAGTCAAAAGCAGTAAAATACAACAAAAAAAGATGTGGGGGTCTGTCCCGCAGACCCTGACCCAACAACAGATGAATAAAGTATGCTGACACACAGATATTCTGCTTTGCCAGTTCGGCTGAACATCTGGGTCACTTAGTAGCAGCCGTGGCCTTGATCAGTCAGTGAGACTTGTATTTATTCAGTAAAGATTAATGGACAAAGGTCATGAGTAAACACCACTAGGGGGTAATTAGCATTGTGGACCTCCTAAGTAGAAAGCAAACACCTGAGATAGATCAAAGGTTAGTCTTAGGACCACATGAGTAAACAAGCTAGTTAGGTAAACTACTCTATCTTCCTTTGTACCCACTGTAAGCTATTTACTCAAGGTAAGGCTTAGGTTGCCTTCAGCCATAACCTTATCCTGAGGCTTTTGCAAAAACTTTTAGGCCTTCCAAGAAGGTTTGTGGCTTATAATTTTATCCACCATCCTGACTGAATCCCTACAAAAAGACAAGGAAGGTTGTTATATAATAATAAAGGGATCAATCCAGCAAGAAGATACAATTCTAGATATATATGCACTTAACACTGGAACACCCAGATTCATGAAGCAATACTACTAGACCAAAAGAGAGAGATAAACTGAAATATAATAATAGTGGGATACTTCAACACCCAAATTTCAACCTTAGATCATCTAGACAGAAAATCACCAAAGAAACTTTGGATTTAAGCTGATCTTTAGACCAAATGGGCCTAACAGTCATTTATAGACCATTCTATCAAAAAACTGAAGAATACAGATTCTTCACATCAGCACATCAAACATTCTCCAGGATAAACCATATGTTAGCCCACAAAACAAATCTCAGCAGATTAAAAAAATCAAAATTGTATCAAGTATCTTCTCAAACTATAAGGGAATAGAACTAAAAATAAATACCAAGAGGAACCTTGGAAACTATACAAATACATGAAAATTAAACAACATTTTTCTGAATCATTATTTGATCAATAAAGTAATTAATATGGAAATAAAAACAATTCTTGAAACAAATGAGAGCAGAAACATAATTTATATAGACCTGTGGGACACAGCAAAAGCAATTCTAATAGGAAAATTTATAACAAAAAATACCTACATCAAAAAGTAGAAAGATTTCAAATAAACAATCTAAGGATACACCTCAAGGAACTAGAAAAGGCAGAACAAACCAAATCCAAAATTAGCAGAAGGAAAGACATAACAAAGACCAAAGTAGAACTAAATGAAATAGAGAATAAAAATTACAAAGGATCAAAAAACAAAAGTTGGTACTTCAAAAACATACACAAAATTGATAAACTGCTAGCTAGACTAAGGAAAGAAGAGAGAAGAGATGAATAAACAATATCAGAAATGAAAATGGAGTATTACAACTTATACTACAGAAATACAAAATTCATCATCACAGTGTATCATGAACAACTATATGCCAGCAAACTGGAAAACCTAGAAGAAATGAACAAATTCCTGGAAACATGTAACCTGCCAAGATTGAATGAGAAAGGAGAAAACATCCAACCACCAATATTTAAAGTGAAAACCTCAATAATAAGTAGTGAGAGTGAATCGGTAACAAAATATCTTCCAACAGAGAAAAGCCCAGGACCAAATGAATTTACTGCTGAATTCTGCTAAACACATAAAGAGGCTATTACCAACCCTACTCAAACTATTCCCAAAGATTGAAGAGGAGGAGATCCTCCCTAGCTCATTCTATGAGGCTAGTACAATTCTGATATGACCAGACAAGTACATAGAAAAAAAAATCCTTCATGAACATAAACACAACACCCTCAACAAAATACTAGCAAATTGAATTCAACAGCATATCAAAAAGAGAATACCCCATGATCAAGTGGGAGTTACGCCAGGGATGCCAGGATAGTTTAACATACCCAAATCAATAAATGTGACACATTATATCAACAGAAGTAAGGAGAAAAATCATATGATCATCTCAATGACACAGAAAAAGCACTGGATACAATTCAGTATCACTTTGTGGTAAAAATGCTCAACAAACTGGGCATAGAAGGAACATACTTCAAAACAATAAAAGTCATATATGACAAACACAGAGCTAACATACTGAATGGAGAGAGAAGATAGAAAATTGTAGAGATGCAGCTATGAGCCATGAAACCTCAAAGATTGCCACTAAACCATCAGAAGTTAGGAAGGGGCAAGGAAGTTTTCTCTTATAGGTTTTAGAGGAAGCATAGCTCTAATGACACCTTGATTTCAGACTTCTAGTTTTCAGAATAGTAAGACAACACATTTCTGTTTATTATATTAGGAAACTAATATACCTCCTAATACCTTCACTGAATTAAAAAACCTGACCCACTTGCACCTGGCTGTAGGTAGCCTGAAGGAATTCTGTGCAGGATGTCAGTGATGCCAAAGAGCTTGGCTAGCTGCTAACTGCAAAATGAATGGTGGCAGAGATATCTCTGGGAAATGTTGCCCCCGGCCACTGTCGCCCTGCTCTTTCCCAGCCACTCCTAGTTTCTGGAGTGTGACTTTGATTAATACTTTATCAAGGGATCCACTTAATACCCTTTAGCTTGATTAGCATTGACTTTGGATCACAAAGTGCTAGGTCTTTTTTCATTTATTTACATATTCTGTAGAAACCTCTATCCTCTTAAATTTTTTAATAACTCTGCATTCTTGAGGAAATTTTCTTTCTTGAGAGTGGTTTTTTGAGCCATAATTCTTGAGAGTAATTTTCAAACATCAACACTTTTGCTGATACAAAACTTTGAACAATGTTTCTCAAAGTGTGTTTTATGGACTCTCAAAAGATACTGTTTAATAAAAGTTTTCTGAGGCCAGATACATTTAGAAAACAGTGAATTAAACAAAACTAAACATGTTTCTTCCTCCATTCCTTCCTTTTAAGGTTTCTCATGGCCTTCAATATGTTCCCTTGTATTGGGAATTTCTTTTTTTCTTCTTTTTTTGAGACATAGTCTCGCTATTATCACCCAGACTGAAGTGCAATAACACGATCTCAGCTCACTGCTACCTCTGCCTCCCAGGGGTCAAGCGATTCTCCTGCCTCAGCCTCCTGAGTAATTGGGATTACAGACACCTGCCACCATGCCCAGCTAATTTTTGTATTTTTAGTAGAGACAGGGTTTCATTAGGTTGGCCAGGCTGATCTCGAACTCCTGACCTCAGGCAATCCACTTGCCTCGGCATCCCAAAGTGCTAGGATTATAGGTGTGAGCCAAAGCACCCGGCCTGTATTGGGAATTTCCTCTTCCTCTTCCTTCTCCTCTTCCTCTTCTTCTTTTTGTTTTTTACAGTTTCAAGTCTTTTGTTTAAGTTCTTAATGTGTTTTGAGTTAATTTTCATATACGATGTGAGATGAGAGTCTAATTTCTTTTTTTTTTTATTATACTTTAAGTTCTAGGGTACATGTGCATAATGTGCAGGTTTGTTACATATGTATACTTGTGCCATGTTGGTGTGCTGCACCCATCAACTCGTCAGCACCCATCAATTCATGATTTATATCATGTATAACTCCCAATGCAATCCCTCCCCCCTCCCTCCTCCCCATGATAGGCCCCGGTGTGTGATGTTCCCCTTCCCGAGTCCAAGTGATCTCATTGTTCAGTTCCCACCTATGAGTGAGAACATGCGGTGTTTGGTTTTCTCTTCTTGTGATAGTTTGCTAAGAATGATGGTTTCCAGCTGCATCCATCTCCCTACAAAGGACACAAACTCATCCTTTTTTATGGCTGCATAGTATTCCATGGTGTATATGTGCCACATTTCTTTTTTTTTTTTTTTTTTTTTTTTTTTTTTTTTTTTTATTTTTTTTTTTTTTTATTTTTATTTTTTTTATTTTTTTATTTTTTATTATACTTTAAGTTCTAGGGTACATGTGCATAACGTTTATATCATGTATAACTCCCCAATGCAATCCCTCCCTCCTCCCCCCTCCCCATGATAGGCCCCAGTGTGTGATGTTCCCCTTCCCGAGTCCAAGTGATCTCATTGTTCAGTTCCCACCTATGAGTGAGAACATGCGGTGTTTGGTTTTCTCTTCTTGTGATAGTTTGCTAAGAATGATGGTTTCCAGCTGCATCCATGTCCCTACAAAGGACGCAAACTCATCCTTTTTGATGGCTGCATAGTATTCCATGGTGTATATGTGCCACATTTTCTTAATCCAGTCTGTCACAGATGGACATTTGGGTTGATTCCAAGTCTTTGCTATTGTGAATAGTGCCGCAATAAACATACGTGTGCATGTGTCTTTGTAGTAGAGTAATTTATAATCCTTTGGGTATATACCCAGTAGTGGGATAGCTGGGTCATATGGTACATCTAGTTCTAGATCCTTGAGGAATCGCCATACTGTTTTCCATAATGGTTGAACTAGTTTACAATCCCACCAACAGTGTAAAAGTGTTCCTATTTCTCCACATCCTCTCCAACATCTATTGTTTCCTGACTTCTTAATGATTGCCATTCTAACTGGTGTGAGATGGTATCTCATTGTGGTTTTGATTTGCATTTCTCTGATGGCGAGTGATGACGAGCATTTTTTCATGTGTCTGTTGGCTGTATGGATGTCTTCTTTTGAGAAATGTCTGTTCATATCCTTTCCCCACTTTTTGATGGGGTTGTTTGGTTTTTCTTGTATATTTGTTTGAGTTCTTTGTAGATTCTGGATATTAGCCCTTTGTCAGATGAGTAGGTTGCAAAAATTTTCTCCCATTCTGTAGGTTGCCTGTTCACTCTGATGGTAGTTTCTTTTGCTGTGCAAAAGCTCTTTAGTTAATGAGATCCCATTTGTCAATTTTGGCTTTTGCTGCCGTTGCTTTTGTGTTTTAGACATGAAGTCCTTGCCCATGCCTATGTCCTGAATGGTACTACCTAGATTTTCTTCTAGGGTTTTTATGGTATTAGGTCTAACATTTAAGTCTCTAATCCATCTTGAATTAATTTTCGTATAAGGGGTAAGGAAAGGATCCAGTTTCAGCTTTCTACTTGTGGCTAGCCAATTTTCCCAGCACCATTTATTAAATAGGGAATCCTTTCCCCATTTCTTGTTTTGTCATGTTTGTCAAAGATCAGATGGCTGTAGATGTGTGGTATTATTTCTGAGGACTCTGTTCTGTTCCACTGGTCTATTTCTCTGTTGTGGTACCAGTACCATGCTGTTTTGGTTACTGTAGCCTTGTAGTATAGTTTGAAGTCAGGTAGCGTGACGCCTCCAGCTTTGTCCTTTTGACCTAGGATTGTCTTGGCAATGCGGGCTCTTTTTTGGTTCCATATGAACTTTAAAGCAGTTTTTTCCAATTCTGTGAAGAAACTCATTGGTAGCTTGATGGGGATGGCATTGAATCTATAAATAACCTTGGGCAGTATGGCCATTTTCACGATATTGATTCTTCCTATCCATGAGCATGGTATGTTCTTCCATTTGTTTGTGTCCTCTTTGATTTCACTGAGCAGTGGTTTGTAGTTCTCCTTGAAGAGGTCCTTTACATCCCTTGTAAGCTGGATTCCTAGGTATTTTATTCTCTTTGAAGCAATTGTGAATGGAAGTCATTCCTGACTTGGCTCTCTGCTTGTCTGTTACTGGTGTATAAGAATGCTTGTGATTTTTGCACATTAATTTTGTATCCTGAGACTTTGCTGAAGTTGCTTATCAGCTTAAGGAGATTTTGGGCTGAGACGATGGGGTTTTCTAAATATACAATCATGTCATCTGCAAACAGGGACAATTTGACTTCTTCTTTTCCTAACTGGATACCCTTGATTTCTTTCTCTTGCCTGATTGCCCTAGCCAGAACTTCCAACACTATGTTGAATAGGAGTGGTGAGAGAGGGCATCCCTGTCTTGTGCCAGTTTTCAAAGGGAATTTTTCCAGTTTTTGCCCATTCAGTATGATATTAGCTGTGGGTTTGTCGTAAATAGCTCTTATTATTTTGAGGTACGTTCCATCAATACCGAATTTATTGAGCGTTTTTAGCATAAAGGGCTGTTGAATTTTGTCAAAAGCCTTTTCTGCATCTATTGAGATAATCATGTGGTTCTTGTCTTTGGTTCTGTTTATATGCTGGATTACGTTTATTGATTTGCGAATGTTGAACCAGCCTTGCATCCCAGGGATGAAGCCCACTTGATCATGGTGGATAAGCTTTTTGATGTGCTGCTGAATCCGGTTTGCCAGTATTTTATTGAGAATTTTTGCATCGATGTTCATCAGGGATATTGGTCTAAAATTCTCTTTTTTTGTTGTGTCTCTGCCAGGCTTTGGTATCAGGATGATGTTGGCCTCATAAAATGAGTTAGGGAGGATTCCCTCTTTTTCTATTGATTGGAATAGTTTCAGAAGGAATGGTACCAGCTCCTCCTTGTACCTCTGGTAGAATTCAGCTGTGAATCCATCTGGTCCTGGACTTTTTTTCGTGGGTAGGCTATTAATTGTTGCCTCAATTTCAGAGCCTGTTATTGGTCTATTCAGGGATTCAACTTCTTCCTGGTTCAGTCTTGGGAGAGTGTAAGTGTCCAGGAAATTATCCATTTCTTCTAGATTTTCTAGTCGATTTGCGTAGAGGCATTTATAGTATTCTCTGATGGTTGTTTGTATTTCTGTGGGGTCGGTGGTGATATCCCCTTTATCATTTTTTATTGCGACTATTTGATTCCTCTCTCTTTTCTTCTTTATTAGTCTTGCTAGCGGTCTGTCAATTTTGTTGATCTTTTCAAAAAACCAACTCCTGGATTCATTGATTTTTTGGAGGGTTTTTTGTGACTCTATCTCCTTCAGTTCTGCTCTGATCTTAGTTATTTCTTGCCTTCTGCTAGCTTTTGAATGTGTTTGCTCTTGCCTCTCTAGTTCTTTTAATTGTGATGTTAAAGTGTCAATTTTAGATCTTTCCTGCTTTCTCTTGTGGGCATTTAGTGCTATAAATTTCCCTCTACACACTGCTTTAAATGTGTCCCAGAGATTCTGGTATGTTGTATCTTTGTTCTCATTGGTTTCAAAGAACATCTTTATTTCTGCTTTCATTTCGTTATGTACCCAGTAGTCATTCAGGAGCAGTTATTCAGTTTCCATGTAGTTGAGCGGTTTTGATTGAGTTTCTTAGTCCTGAGTTCTAGTTTGATTGCACTGTGGTCTGAGAGACAGTTTGTTATAATTTCTGTTCTTGTACATTTGCTGAGGAGTGCTTTACTTCCAATTATGTGGTCAATTTTGGAATAAGTGTGATGTGGTGCTGAGAAGAATGTATATTCTGTTGATTTGGGGTGGAGAGTTCTATAGATGTCTATTAGGTCCGCTTGGTGCAGAGATGAGTTCAATTCCTGGATATCCTTGTTAACTTTCTGTCTCGTTGATCTGTCTAATGTTGACAGTGGAGTGTTGAAATCTCCCATTATTATTGTATGGGAGTCTAAGTCTCTTTGTAGGTCTCTAAGGACTTGCTTTATGAATCTGGGTGCTCCTGTATTGGGTGCATATATATTTAGGAGAGTTAGCTCTTCCTGTTGAATTGATCCCTTTACCATTATGTAATGGCCTTCTTTGTCTCTTTTGATCTTTGATGGTTTAAAGTCTGTTTTATCAGAGACTAGGATTGCAACCCCTGCTTTTTTTTGTTCTCCATTTGCTTGGTAGATCTTTCTCCATCCCTTTATTTTGAGCCTATGTATGTCTCTGCATGTGAGATGGGTCTCCTGAATACAGCAGACTGATGGGTCTTGACTCTTGATCCAGTTTGCCAGTCTGTGTCTTTTAATTGGAGCATTTAGTCCATTTACATTTAAGGTTAATATTGTTATGTGTGAACTTGATCCTGTCATTATGATATTAACTGGTTATTTTGCTCCTTAGTTGATGCAGTTTCTTCCTAGCCTCGATGGTCTTTACATTTGGCATGTTTTTGCAATGGCTGGTACCGGTTGTTCCTTTCCATGTTTAGGGCTTCCTTCAGGGTCTCTTGTAAGGCAGGCCTGGTGGTGACAAAATCTCTAAGCATTTGCTTATCTGTAAAGGATTTTATTTCTCCTTCACTGATGAAACTTAGTTTGGCTGGATATGAAATTCTGGGTTGAAAATTCTTTTCTTTAAGAACGTTGAATATTGGCCCCCACTCTCTTCTGGCTTGTAGAGTTTCTGCCGAGAGATCTGCTGTTAGTCTGATGGGCTTCCCTTTGTGGGTAACCCGACCTTTCTCTCTGGCTGCCCTTAAGATTTTTTCCTTCATTTCAACTTTGGTGAATCTGGCAATTATGTGTCTTGGAGTTGCTCTTCTGGAGGAGTATCTTTGTGGCGTTCTCTGTATTTCCTGAATTTGAATGTTGGCCTGCCCTACTAGGTTGGGGAAGTTCTCCTGGATGATATCCTGAAGAGTGTTTTCCAACTTGGTTCCATTTTCCCCCTCACTTTCAGGCACCCCAATCAGACGTAGATTTGGTCTTTTTACATAATCCCATACTTCTTGCAGGCTTTGTTCATTTCTTTTTCTTCTTTTTTCTTTTGGTTTCTCTTCTCGCTTCATTTCATTCATTTGATCCTCAATCGCTGATACTCTTTCTTCCAGTTGATCGAGTCGGTTACTGAAGCTTGTGCATTTGTCATGTATTTCTCGTGTCATGGTTTTCATCTCTGTCATTTCGTTTATGATCTTCTCTGCATTAATTAGTCTAGCTGTCAATTCTTCCACTTTTTTTCAAGATTTTTAGTTTCTTTGCGCTGGGTACGTAATTCCTCCTTTAGCTCTGAGAAGTTTGATGGACTGAAGCCTTCTTCTCTCATCTCGTCAAAGTCATTCTCTGACCAGCTTTGATCCGTTGCTGGCGATGGGCTGCGCTCCTTTGCGGGGGAGATGCGCTCTTATTTTTTGAATTTCCAGCTTTTCTGCCCTGCTTCTTCCCCATCTTTGTGGTTTTATCTGTCTCTGGTCTTTGATGATGGTGACGTACTGATGGGGTTTTGGTATAGGTGTCCTTCCTGTTTGATAGTTTTCCGTCTGACAGTCAGAAGGACTGTCTGTTGGTCTGTTGGAGATTGCTTGAGGTCCACTCCAGACCCTGTTTGCCTGGGTATCAGCAGCAGAGGTTGCCAAAGATAGAATATTGCTGAGCAGCGAGTGTACCTGTCTGATTCTTCCTTTGGAAGTTTCCTCTCAGGGATGACTCCACCCTGTGAGGTGTGGGGTGTCAGACTGCCCCTAGTGGGGGATGTCTCCCAGCTAGGCTACTCAGGGGTCAGGGACCCACCTGAGCAGGCAGTCTGTCCGTTCTCGGATCTCAACCTCCGCCTTGGGAGATCCACGGCTCTCCCCAAAGCTGTCAGACAGAGTCGTTCGCCTCTGCACCGCCCCCGCTGCTTTCCCTATTGGACCTCAGCTGTGGGCTGTCCCCAGAGGTGGAGTCTACAGAGACAGGCAGGTTTCCTTGAGCTGCTGTGAGCTCCACCCAGTTCGAGCTTCCCAGCGGCTTTGTTTACCTACTTAAGCCTCAGCAATGGCGGGCGCCCCTCCCCCAGCCTCGCTGCTACCTTGCGGATAGATCGCCGCAGACTGCTGTGTTAGCAGTGAGGAAGGCTCCGTGGGCGTGGGACCCTCCCGGCCAGGTGTGGGATATATTCTCCTGGTGTGCCTGTTTCCTTAAAGCGCAGTATTGGGGTGGGAGTTACGCGATTTTCCAGGTGTTATGTGTCTCAGTTCCCCTGGCTAGGAAAACGGATTTCCTTCCCCCTTGCGCTTCCAGGTGAGGCGATGCCTCGCCCTGCTTCAGCTCACGCTGGTCAGGCTGCAGCAGCTGACCAGCACCGATTGTCCGGCACTCCCTAGAGAGATGACCCCAGTACCTCAGTTGAAAATGCAGAAATCACCGGTCTTCTGTGTTACTCGCGCTGGGAGTTGGAGACTGGAGCTGTTCCTATTCGGCCATCTTGCTCCGCCCCCTGTGCCACATTTTCTTAATCCAGTCTGTCACTGATGGACATTTGGGTTGATTCCAAGTCTTTGCTATTGTGAATAGTGCCGCAATAAACATACGTGTGCATGTGTCTTTGTAGTAGAATAATTTATAATCCTTTGGGTATATACCCAGTAGTGGGATGGCTGGGTCATATGGTACATCTAGTTCTAGATCCTTGAGGAATTGCCATACTGTTTTCCATAATGGTTGAACTAGTTTACAATCCCACCAACAGTGTAAAAGTGTTCCTATTTCTCCACATCCTCTCCAACACCTGCTGTTTCCTGACTTTTTAATGATTGCTGTTCTAACTAGTGTGAGATGGTATCTCATTGTGGTTTTGATTTGCATTTCTCTGATGGCAAGTGATGATGAGCATTTTTTCATGTGTCTGTTGGCTGTATGAATGTCTTCTTTTGAGAAATGTCTGTTCATATCCTTTGCCCACTTTTTGATGGGGTTGTTTGTTTTTTTCTTGTATATTTGTTTGAGTTCTTTGTAGATTCTGGATATTAGGCCTTTGTCAGACGAGTAGATTGCAAAAATTTTCTCCCATTCTGTAAGTTGCCTGTTCACTCTGGTGGTAGTTTCTTTTGCTGTGCAGAAGCTCTTTAGTTTAATTAGATCCCATTTGTCAATTTTTGCTTTTGCTGCTGTTGCTTTTGGTGTTTTAGACATGAAGTCCTTGCCCATGCCAATGTCCTGAATGGTACTACCTAGATTTTCTTCTAGGGTTTTTATGGTATTAGGTCTAACATTTAAGTCTCCAATCCACCTTGAATTAATCTTCGTATAAGGAGTAAGGAAAGGATCCAGTTTCAGCTTTCTACTTATGGCTAGCCAATTTCCCAGCACCATTTATTAAATAGGGAATCCTTTCCCCATTTCTTGTTTCTCTCAGGTTTGTCAAAGATCAGATGGCTGTAGATGTGTGGTATTATTTCTGAGGACTCTGTTCTGTTCCATTGGTCTATATGTCTGCTTTGGTACCAGTACCATGCTGTTTTGGTTACTGTAGCCTTGTAGTATAGTTTGAAGTCAGGTAGCGTGATGCCTCCAGCTTTGTCCTTTTGACTTAGGATTGTCTTGGCAATGCAGGCTCTTTTTTGGTTCCATATGAACTTTAAAGCCGTTTTTTCCAATTCTGTGAAGAAAGTCATTGGTAGCTTGATGGGGATGGCATTGAATCTATAAATAACCTTGGGCAGTATGGCCATTTTCACGATATTGATGCTTCCTATCCATGAGCATGGTATGTTCTTCCATTTGTTTGTGTCCTCTTTTATTTCACTGAGCAGTGGTTTGTAGTTCTCCTGAAGAGGTCCTTGACATCCCTTGTAAGTTGGATTCCTAGGTATTTGATTCTCTTTGAAGCAATTGTGAATGGAAGTTCATTCCTGATTTGGCTCTCTGTTTGTCTGTTACTGGTGTATAAGAATGCTTGTGATTTTTGCACATTAATTTTGTATCCTGAGACTTTGCTGAAGTTGCTTATCAGCTTAAGGAGATTTTGGGCTGAGACAATGGGGTTTTCTAAATATACAATCATGTCATCTGCAAACAGGGACAATTGACTTCTTCTTTTCCTAACTGGATACCCTTGATTTCTTTCTCTTGCCTGATTGCCCTAGCCAGAACTTCCAACACTATGTTGAATAGGAGTGGTGAGAGAGGGCATCCCTGTCTTGTGCCAGTTTTCAAAGGGAATTTTTCCAGTTTTTGCCCATTCAGTATGATATTAGCTGTGGGTTTGTCATAAATAGCTCTTATTATTTTGAGGTACGTTCCATCAATACCGAATTTATTGAGCATTTTTAGCATGAAGGGCTGTTGAATTTTGTCAAAAGCCTTTTCTGCATCTATGGAGATAATCATGTGGTTCTTGTCTTTGGTTCTGTTTAGATGCTGGATTACGTTTATTGATTTGCGAATGTTGAACCAGCCTTGCATCCCAGGGATGAAGCCCACTTGATCATGGTGGATAAGCTTTTTGATGTGCTGCTGAATCCAGTTTGCCAGTATTTTATTGAGGATTTTTGCATCGATGTTCATCAGGATATTGGTCTAAAATTCTCTTTTTGTTGTGTCTCTGCCAGGCTTTGGTATCAGGATGATGTTGGCCTCATAAAATGAGTTAGGGAGGATTCCCTCTTTTTCTATTGATTGGAATAGTTCAGAAGGAATGGTACCAGCTCCTCCTTGTACCTCTGGTAGAATTCAGCTGTGAATCCATCTGGTCCTGGACTTTTTTTGGTTGGTAGGCTATTAATTATTGCTCAATTTCAGAGCCTGCTATTGGTCTGTTCAGGGATTCAACTTCTTCCTGGTTTAGTTGGGAGAGTGTAAGTGTCCAGGAAATTATCCATTTCTTCTAGATTTTCTAGTTGATTTGTGTGGAGGTGTTTATAGTATTCTCTGATGGTAGTTTGTATTTCTGTGGGGTTGGTGGTGATATCCCCTTTATCATTTTTTATTGCATCTATTTGATTCCTCTCTTTTCTTCTTTATTAGTCTTGCTAGCGGTCTGTCAATTTTGTTGATCTTTTCAAAAAACCAACTCCTGGATTCATTGATTTTTTGGAGGGCCTTTGTGTCTCTATCTCCTTCAGTTCTGCTCTGATCTTAGTTATTTCTTGCCTTCTGCTAGCTTTTGAATGTGTTTGCTCTTGCCTCTCTAGTTCTTTTAATTGTGATGTTAGAGTGTCAATTTTAGATCTTTCCTGCTTTCTCTTGTGGGCATTTAGTGCTATAAGTTTCCCTCTACACTGCTTTAAATGTGTCCCAGAGATTCTGGCATGTTGTATCTTTGTTCTCATTGGTTTCAAAGAACATCTTTATTTCTGCTTTCATTTTGTTATGTACCCAGTAGTCATTCAGGAGCAGCTTGTTCAGTTTCCATGTAGTTGAGCGGTTTTGATTGAGTTTCTTAATCCTGAGTTCTAGTTTGATTGCACTGTGGTCTGAGAGACAGTTTGTTATAATTTCTGTTCTTTGACATTTGCTGAGGAGTGCTTTACTTCCAATTGTGTGGTCAATTTTGGAATAAGTGCGATGTGGTGCTGAGAAGAATGTATTCTGTTGATTTGGGGTGGAGAGTTCTATAGATGTCTATTAGGTCCGCTTGGTGCAGAGATGAGTTCAATTCCTGGATATCCTTGTTAACTTTCTGTCTCGTTGATCTGTCTAATGTTGACAGTGGACTGTTGAAGTCTCCCATTATTATTGTATGGGAGTCTAAGTCTCTTTGTAAGTCTCTAAGGACTTGCTTTATGAATCTGGGTGCTCCTGTATTGGGTGCATATATATTTAGGATAGTTAGCTCTTCCTATTGAATTGATCCCTTTACCATTATGTAATGGCCTTCTTTGTCTCTTTTGATCTTTGATGGTTTAAAGTCTGTTTTATCAGAGACTAGGATTGCAACCCCTGCTTTTTTTTGTTCTCCATTTGCTTGGTAGATCTTCCTCCATCCCTTTATTTTGAGCCTATGTATGTCTCTGCATGTGAGATGGGTCTCCTGAATACAGCAGACTGATGGGTCTTGACTCTTTATCCAGTTTGCCAGTCTGTGTCTTTTAATTGGAGCATTTAGTCCATTAACATTTAAGGTTAATATTGTTATGTGTGAACTTGATCCAGCCATTATGATATTAACTGGTTATTTTGCTGGTTAGTTGATGCAGTTTCTTCCTAGCCTCGATGGTCTTTACATTTTGCATGTTTTTGCAATGGCTGGTACCGGTTGTTCCTTTCCATGTTTAGGGCTTCCTTCAGGGTCTCTTGTAAGGCAGGCCTGGTGGTGACAAAATCTCTAAGCATTTGCTTATCTGTAAAGGATTTTATTTCTCCTTCACGGATGAAACTTAGTTTGGCTGGATATGAAATTCTGGGTTGAAAATTCTTTTCTTTAAGAATGTTGAATATTGGCCCCCACTCTCTTCTGGCTTGTAGAGTTTCTGCCGAGAGGTCTGCTGTTATTCTGATGGGCTTCCCTTTGTGGGTAACCCGACCTTTCTCTCTGGCTGCCCTTAAGATTTTTTCCTTCATTTCAACTTTGGTGAATCTGGCAATTATGTGTCTTGGAGTTGCTCTTCTGGAGGAGTATCTTTGTGGTGTTCTCTGTATTTCCTGAATTTGAATGTTGGCCTGCCCTACTAGGTTGGGGAAGTTCTCCTGGATGATATCCTGAAGAGTGTTTTCCAACTTGGTTCCATTTTCCCCCTCACTTTCAGGCACCCCAATCAGACGTAGATTTGGTCTTTTTACATAATCCCATACTTCTTGCAGGCTTTGTTCATTTCTTTTTCTTCTTTTTTCTTTGGTTTCTCTTCTCGCTTCATTTCATTCATTTGATCCTCAATCGCTGATACTCTTTCTTCCAGTTGATCGAGTCGGTTACTGAAGCTTGTGCATTTGTCACGTATTTCGTGTCATGGTTTTCATCTCTGTCATTTCATTTATGACCTTCTCTGCATTAATTAGTCTAGCTGTCAATTCTTCCACTCTTTTTTCAAGATTTTTAGTTTCTTTGCACTGGGTATAATTCCTCCTTTAGCTCTGAGAAGTTTGATGGACTGAAGCCTTCTTCTCTCATCTCGTCAAAGTCATTCTCTGACCAGCTTTGATCCATTGCTGGCAAGGCTGCGCTCCTTTGCAGGGGGAGATGCGCTCTTATTTTTTAAATTTCCAGCTTTTCTGCCCTGCTTTTTCCCCATCTTTGTGGTTTTTTCTGTCTCTGGTCTTTGATGATGGTGACGTACTGATGGGGTTTTGGTATAGGTGTCCTTCCTGTTTGATAGTTTTCCTTCTGATAGTCAGGACCCTCAGCTGTAGGTCTGTTGGAGATTGCTTGAGGTCCACTCCAGACCCTGTTTGCCTGGTTATCAGCAGCAGAGGTTGCGGAAGATAGAACATTGCTGAACAGCGAGTGTACCTGTCTGATTCTTACTTTGGAAGCTTCCTCTCGGGGTGTACTCCACCCTGTGAGGTGTGGGGTGTCAGACTGCCCCTAGTGGGGGATGTCTCCCAGTTAGGCTACTCAGGTGTCAGGGACCCACTTGAGCAGGCAGTCTGTCCGTTCTCAGATCTCAACCTCCGTGTTGGGAGATCCACTGCTCTCTTCAAAGCTGTCAGACAGAGTCGTTTGCGTCTGCAGAAGTTCTGCTGCCTTTTTGTTTTTTTTTTTTTGCTGTGCCCTGTCCCCAGAGGTGGAGTCTACAGAGACAGGCAGGTTTCCTTGAGCTGCTGTGAGCTCCACCCAGTTTTAGCTTCCCAGCGGCTTTGTTTACCTACTTAAGCCTCAGCAATGGCGGGTGCCCCTCCCCCAGCCTCGCTACTGCCTTGCGGTTAGATCGCAGACTGCTGTGTTAGCAATGAGGGAGGCTCCGTGGCCATGGGACCCTCCCGGCCAGGTGTGGGATATATTCTCCTGGTGTGTCTGTTTGCTTAAAGCACAATATTGGGGTGGGAGTTACTCGATTTTCCAGGTGTTGTGTGTCTCAGTTCGCCTGGCTAGGAAAAGGGATTCCCTTCCCCCTTGCGCTTCCCAGGTGAGGCCATGCCTCGCCCTGCTTCAGCTCTTGCTGGTCGGGCTGCAGCAGCTGACCAGCACCGATTGTCCGGCACTCCCCAGTGAGATGACCCCAGTACCTCAGTTGAAAATGCAGAAATCACCAGTCTTCTGTGTCGCTCGTGCTGGGAGTTGGAGACTGGAGCTGTTCCTATTCGGCCATCTTGCTCCCGAGAGTCTAATTTCTTTCTGCATATGGATATCCAGTTTTCCCAAGACCAAGAAGAGATTGTCCTTTCCCCATTGCAAAAGGCCATTGTTTTTGGCCTCTTTATTGAAAATCAATTGACTTTAAACATGTGGATTTATTTCTGGACACTCTATTGTGTTATGTTGATCTATTTGTCTCTTTTAATGTCAGTACCATGCTGTCTTGATTACTATAGCTTTGTTGTATATTTTGAGACAGGTAATGTGATGCCTTCAGCTTTGTTCTTTCTTTAAATTATACTTAAGTTCTGGGGTACATGTGCAGAACATGCAGTTTTGTTACATAGGTATACATGTGCCATGGTGCTTTGCTGCACCCATCAACCTGTTGCCTACATTATGTATTTCTCCTAATGCTATCCCTCTCCTAGCCCCCCACCCCCTGATAGGCCCTGGTGTGTGATGTTCCCCTCTCAGTGTCCACATGTTCTTATTGTTCAGCTCCCACTTATGAGTGAGGACATGTGGTGTTTGGTTTTCTGTTCTTGTGTTAATTTACTGAGAATGATGGTTTCCAGCTTCATCCATGTCCCTGCAAAGGACATGAGCTTATCCTTTTTTATGGCTTTATAGTATTCCATGGTGTATATGTGCCACATTTTCTTTATCCACTCTATCACTGATGGACATTTGGGTTGGTTCCAAGCCTTTGCTATTGTGAATAGTGCCATAATAAACATAGCTGTGCATGTATCTTTATAGTAGAATGATTTATAATCCTTTGGGTATATCCCCAGTAATGGGATGCCTGGGTCAAATGGTATTTCTAGTTCTAGATCCTTGAGGAATCACCACACTGTCTTCCTCAATGTTTGAACTAATTTACGTTCCAACAGTGTAAACACGTTCCTATTTCTTCACATCCTCTCCAGCACTTGTTGTTTCCTGACTTTTTAATGATTTGCATTCTAACTGGTGTGAGGTGGTATCTCATTGTGGTATTGATTTGCATTTCTGTAATGACCAGTTATGATGAGCACTTTTTCATGTTTGTTCGCTGCATACATGTCTTCTTTTGAGAAGTGTCTGTTCATATCCTTTGCCCACTTTTTGATGGAGTTGTTTGATTTTTTCTTGTAAATTTGTTTAAGTTCTTTGTAGATTCTGGATATTAGCCCTTTGTCAGATGGATAGATTGCAAAAATTTTCTCCCATTCTGTAGGTTGCCTGTTCACTCTGATGATAATTTCTTTTGCTCTGCAGAAGCTCTTTAGTTTAATTAGATCCCGTTTGTCAATTTTGGCTTTTGTTGCCATTGCTTTTGGTGTTTTAGACATGAAGTCTTTCCCCATGCCTGTGTCCTGAATGGTATTGCCTAGGTTTTCTTCTAGGATTTTTATGGTTTTAGGTCTTACATTGTATTGGGAATTTCTAATGAATAAAATGAAAATGTGAATAGATTTGCGTGGTCTCCTAAAGGGTTTTGCATATGTACAATTTTTGTTTTGGAGAAAACATCAGAAGGATCACTGTTTCCTAAAATATACTTTGAGAAATGCTAGCAAAATGATAAGATTTTTAGAGCTGGAATACAATTTGGAGATGACTTATTCTAATCTTAAGATTTTAAGTTATCTAAAGTCACAAAAATAGTTAACGGCAGAGATGAATCTTAAAGCTCAGGCATTCTGAAGCCCAGTATAGCTGCTGTCAACCATTTTGTATAACTTACATTTAAAAATAAATATCTAAAATTATATAAGTTTATTATAACAAAATAAAGGAGGCTAGCCTGGGCTTTTAAAGTTTTAATTAAATATAAAAGTGATGATCTATCTTTCTGTTATCTGAATAATATTCTCTAGAATTGTTGCATTTCCTTCTCGATCTACAGTAATCCTTTTGATTACTATGCATACTTTTCATGAGAAGAAAGTGTTATCATTAGATTTTGGCATTGTCTGTCAATGCTGAAAGCAATTCAGAAACAGATGGAGACCAGGAGGTGTATAGATGGCAGGAGTGTGGGGGAATGGGAGAAAGCAAAGGAGCCATCCAAGTGAAAAATGTTGGAATGGCTGAATCAAAGTGGAGCTTTATTAAAGTTTCCAGTTTCTGATATGAAATTTGGAAATGTTACCATTCTGTAATTCCTCTAGGGGTTTCTACTTGCCTTTTTTTCAGACTGGAGAGGAAATGGCAAGCAGCCTTGTTCTATCATCAATCCCAGGGAGCTCTTGCATCTCCAGCCCTAATGCTCTGTGTGCATGCCAGCAAGTTGATAATTCCAAGAGGCTGATCTCATCTCAGGCACTTGGGAAAGGTATGAGTTCTAGGACTGGGAAAATCTTTGTCAGTTCATTCTATTGGGCAACATTGAAGATAACTGTGGCAGTCTTCTCAAATCAATTTCCCGGTGTTTTGTCTTCCTTACCTGATATAGACCCCACCCAAAATGCAACAATCAAACGAACCTTTGGAGATGTCTGGGATCTAGTCCAGTGTCTAATAATCATCAGTCTGTGGACATTTCATAGGACCCTCGATGAGATTCAAAGGGTCTAAGAACCCCTGAAATAGTACACAAAAGTTGTGACCAAGTTCGTTCTTCTGAGAAAGAAGTTTATAATTTCATTAGATTCTCAAATGGGTTGATATCCCCAAACCATTAAAAACCACTGATCTAGTCTCTCCATCCTAGATTACACATTTGAGGAATTGAGCCTCAGGGAGGCTTAATGAATGAAATTATTTAAGAATAAAGCCATACAGTTTTCAGAGGAGATTAGGCTTATAGTAGTTTTCTAATTCTATTTAAATTAACCATCAAGCATTAAATAAGTAACTTTTTAAGAAATAATATTTTTCCATATTTGGACATTCAAATTTTGAAGAGAATCTGGGTTCCATGTGGGATTAACTATCCCAGGATGCGGTTCTTTTTTCTTCTCTGTTGTTTTAAGACAGAGTCTTGCTCTGTTGTTGCCCAGGCTGGAGTACAGTGGCACGTTCTCAACTCACTACATCCTCTACCTTCTGGTTTCAAGTGATTCTCATGCCTCAGCCTCCCAAGTAGCTGGGACTGCATGCGTGTGCCAGTATGTCCAGCAAATTTTGGTATTTTTAAAAATAGAGACAGGGTTTGACCATATTGGCCAGTCCGGTCTTGAACTGCTGACCTCAAGTGATTCACCTGCTTTGGCCTCCCAAAGTGCTGGGATTACAGGCATGAGCCACTGTGCCTAGCCCAATATGAGGTTCTTAATAGTTATTTGTGAGATATTCATAAGTGAGAGGATAAAGTCACTCCCTCTGCTATGATATTGCTCATACGTTTTCATCCACTCGTCTACTAAGCATCTCTTTTTTGTTTTTTCTTTTTCTTTCTTTCTTTTTTTTGAGACGGATTCTCACTCTGTTGCCAGGCTGGAGTGCAGTGGTGCAATCTTGGCTCACTGCAACCTCCGCCTCCCTGGTTCAAGTGATTCTTCTGCTTCAGCCTCCGGAGTAGCTGGGATTACAGGCACCTGTCACCACACCCAGCTAATTTTTGTATTTTTTTTTTAGTAGAGATGGGGTTTCACTATGTTGGCCAGGATGGGCTCAATCTCTTGACCTTGTGATTCGCCTGCCTCAGCCTTCCAAAGTGCTGGGATTACAGGTGTGAGCCACCATGCCCGGCCGCATCTCTTTTTTCCTGGTTACTTACATACACACATAATGAGGAACAAAACTTGCAAGGAAGTCTCATTTTGTACGTAGGTTCAGTATCAGTTAGAGTCCAGCTAGGAAACAGTATAATCACTATAGCTGTTCAGCAAAGAGAATTTAATAAAGGCAATTGGTCAAACAGATGATAAAAGTGCTCAGCAGCCAAACAGGGTATAATAAGGCAATCCAGAGAATGGCAACAGCAACACACTACTCTCTCTATCACATGAGAAAAACAATGGAACAACTAATGTTTTCATACCCTAAAATTTTAGAATACCTGGAAAAATTTAGGAGCATGGTAGAGGCTGCAGCTGAGAGCTAGTGCTACAGAAGGAATATAGCCATTGCCAGTGGCACCACCAAAGGCAAAGAGAGAGAGGGAAAAATACTCTGGCTTCACTACTCTTCCACTCCTATCTTCTGCCATTGCCTGTCATTGCCAAATCTTCCAGAAAGGCAGAAGATAAGACATCCTGGGAATTTTAGTTCTCTGAAATACAGGACATAATAGGAAATGGGAATATGAGCAACCTGAGAGCCAAAAACCAGTCATATGGCATAGATTCTAAACCTAATATAAAAAGCAAGGGCCCCCACACTACCATTGCCACTGCTGCAAATGTCCAGACAAAGACTGGCAACCCTGTGCCTGCCAGTGCTCCACCTCAGCCAAAAAGCATGCACCATGCTGCACTGCTGCTGCTGCTGGCAAGTGTGAATGAGTATGGATCCTGCCGCCACAGCCTGATGAAGTGCTTTGGCTGGCACCACTGGCAGTCTGGGAACACATTGGCCCCTCCAGTACAGCAGGTTCCTAACCTTGAGGACCCAGAGAACAAAGCTGGGGGCGTGATACCAGTATCCCCTAGAGTTTGAGAATGCAATTCAGAAGTCCTGAGCTGAGCTTTGGTCCCCTAAAATCTTCCAGAAATGAAGCCAGTTGACTGAACCCACCTTATACCACAATCAAACCTTCAAGGACATTAAAAGGACAAAGGAAAAACAATCCACCCAAAAGACAGTAATTTCAAAGATTGAAGGAACATCAGATCACAAAGATGAGAAAGAATTCTGGCAACTCAAAAAGCCAGAGTCTTCTTATCTGAAATGACTGCACTAGTTCCCCAGCAACAGTTCTTAACCAGGCTGACATGGCTGAAATGACAGAAATAGGATGCAGAATATGGATAGGAATGAAGATTATTGAGATTCAGGAGAAAGTTGAATCCCAATGGAAGGATTCTAAGAAATACATAAAATGATACAGGAGATGAAAGGTAAAATGGCCTTTATAAGAAAGAACCAAACTTATCTGATAGAGCTGATAAATTCACTACAAGTATTAATATTTCAGAATTCAATTGCAAGTATTAACAGCAGAATCAGCCAAGTTGAGAAAAGAACCTCAGAGCTTGAAGACTGAATCTCTGAAATAACTCAGACAAAAATAAAGGAAAAACAACAAAAGAAGGATAAACATAACAACTGAGAAGTATAGGAGTATATAAAGTGACCAAATCACTGGCCTCCCTGAAAGAGAGGGAGAGAAAGCAAGCACCTTGGAAAACATATTTTAGGATATCATCCCTGAAAATTTCCCCAACCTTGCTAGTAAGCCCAACATTCAAATTCAGGAACTGCAGAGAACCCCTGTGAAATACCACACAAGAAGACCAATCACAAAACACATAGTTATCAAATTTTCTGAGGTCAAAATGAAAGAAAAGATATTAAGAGCAGCCAGAGAGAAGGGTTAGGTCACCTACAAAGAGAACTCCATTAGGCTAACAGTAGACCTTCTGGCATAACCCCTATAAGCTAGAAGAGACTGGGGACTCATATCCAGCATTCTTAAAGAAAAGAAATTCCGAGGGCGGAGCAAGATGGCCAAATAGGAGCAGCTCCAGTCTCCAACTCCCAGCGCGAGCGACACAGAAGACCGGTGATTTCTGCATTTTCAACTGAGGTACTGGGGTCATCTCTCTAGGGAGTGCCGGACAATCGGTGCGGGTCAGCTGCTGCAGCCTGACCAGCGTGAGCTGAAGCAGGGCGAGGCATCGCCTCACCTGGAAGCGCAAGGGGGAAGGAAATCCCTTTTCCTAGCCAGGGGAACTGAGACACACAACACCTGGAAAATCGGGTAACTCCCACCCCAATACTGCGCTTTAAGGAAACAGGCACACCAGGAGAATATATCCCACACCTGGCCGGGAGGGTCCCACGCCCACGGAGCCTCCCTCACAGCTAACACAGCAGTCTGCGGCGATCTATCCGCAAGGCAGCAGCGAGGCTGGGGGAGGGGCGCCCGCCATTGCTGAGGCTTAAGTAGGTAAACAAAGCCGCTGGGAAGCTCGAACTGGGTGGAGCTCACAGCAGCTCAAGGAAGCCTGCCTGTCTCTGTAGACTCTACCGCTGCGGACAGCGCACAGCTGCAGTCCATTAGGGGAAAGAGCGGGCCGCTGCAGACCCGAACGACTCTGTCTGACAGCTTTGGGGAGAGCCGTGGATCTCCTAACGCGGAGGTTGAGATCTGAGAACGGACAGACTGCCTGCTCAGGTGGGTCCCTGACCCCCGAGTAGCCTAGCTGGGAGACATCCCCCACTAGGGGCAGTCTGATACCCCACACCTCACAGGGTGGCGTCACCCCTGAGAGGAAACTTCCAAAGAAAGAATCAGACAGGTACACTCGCTGTTCAGCAATATTCTATCTTCGGCAAACTCTGCTGCTGATACCCAGGCAAACAGCGTCTGGAGTGGACCTCAAGCAATCTCTAACAGACCAACAGACAGTCCTTCTGACTGTCAGACGGAAAACTATCAAACAGGAAGGACACCTATACCAAAACCCCATCAGTACGTCACCATCATCAAAGTCCAGAGACAGATAAAACCACAAAGATGGGGAAGAAGCAGGGCAGAAAAGCTGGAAATTCAAAAAATAAGAGCGCATCTCCCCCTGCAAAGGAGCGCAGCCCATCGCCAGCAACGGATCAAAGCTGGTCAGAGAATGACTTTGACGAGATGAGAGAAGAAGGCTTCAGTCCATCAAACCTCTCAGAGCTAAAGGAGGAATTACGTACCCAGCGCAAAGAAACTAAAAATCTTGAAAAAAAAGTGGAAGAATTGACAGCTAGACTAATTAATGCAGAGAAGATCATAAACGAAATGACAGAGATGAAAACCATGACACGAGAAATACGTGACAAATGCACAAGCTTCGGTAACCGACTCGATCAACTGGAGGAAAGAGTATCAGCGATTGAGGATCAAATGAATGAAATGAAGCGAGAAGAGAAAACCAAAAGAAAAAAGAAGAAAAAGAAATGAACAAAGCCTGCAAGAAGTATGGGATTATGTAAAAAGACCAAATCTACGTCTGATTGGGGTGCCTGAAAGTGAGGGGGAAAATGGAACCAAGTTGGAAAACACTCTTCAGGATATCATCCAGGAGAACTTCCCCAACCTAGTAGGGCAGCCAACATTCAAATTCAGGAAATACAGAGAACGCCACAAAGATACTCCTGCAGAAGAGCAACTCCAAGACACATAATTGCCAGATTCACCAAAGTTGAAATGAAGGAAAAAATCTTAAGGGCAGCCAGAGAGAAAGGTCGGGTTACCCACAAAGGGAAGCCCATCAGAATAACAGCAGACCTCTCGGCAGAAACTCTACAAGCCAGAAGAGAGTGGGGGCCAATATTCAACGTTCTTAAAGAAAAGAATTTTCAACCGAGAATTTCATATCCAGCCAAACTAAGCTTCATCAGTGAAGGAGAAATAAAATCCTTTACAGATAAGCAAATGCTTAGAGATTTTGTCACCACCAGGCCTGCCTTACAAGAGACCCTGAAGGAAGCCCTAAACATGGAAAGGAACAACCGGTACCAGCCATTGCAAAAACATGCCAAAATGTAAAGACCATGGAGGCTAGGAAGAAACTGCATCAACTAACGAGCAAAATAACCAGTTAAGATCATAATGACAGGATCAAGTTTACACATAACAATATTAACCTTAAATGTCAATGGACTAAATGCTCCAATTAAAAGACACAGACTGGCAAACTGGATAAAGAGTCAAGACCCATCAGTCTGCTGTATTCAGGAGACCCATCTCACATGCAGAGACATACATAGGCTCAAAATAAAGGGATGGAGGAAGATCTACCAAGCAAATGGAGAACAAAAAAAAGCAGGGGTTGCAATCCTAGTCTCTGATAAAACAGACTTTAAACCATCAAAGATCAAAAGAGACAAAGAAGGCCATTACATAATGGTAAAGGGATCAATTCAACAGGAAGAGCTAACTCTCCTAAATATATATGCACCCAATACAGGAGCACCCAGATTCATAAAGCAAGTCCTTAGAGACCTACAAAGAGACTTAGACTCCCATACAATAATAATGGGAGACTTCAACAGTCCACTGTCAACATTAGACAGATCAACGAGACAGAAAGTTAACAAGGATATCCAGGAATTGAACTCATCTCTGCACCAAGCAGACCTAATAGACATCTATAGAACTCTCCACCCCAAATCAACAGAATATACATTCTTCTCAGCACCACATCGCACTTATTCCAAAATTGACCACATAATTGGAAGTAAAGCACTCCTCAGCAAATGTACAAGAACTGAAATTATAACAAACTGTCTCTCAGACCACAGTGCAATCAAACTAGAACTCAGGACTAAGAAACTCAATCAAAACCTCTCAACTACATGGAAACTGAACAACCTGCTCCTGAATGACTACTGGGTACATAACGAAATGAAAGCAGAAATAAAGATGTTCTTTGAAACCAATGAGAACAAAGATACAACATACCAGAATCTCTGGGACACATTTAAAGCAGTGTGTAGAGGGAAATTTATAGCACTAAATGCCCACAAGAGAAAGCAGGAGAGATCTAAAATTGACACTCTAACATCACAATTAAAAGAACTAGAGAGGCAAGAGCAAACACATTCAAAAGCTAGCAGAAGGCAAGAAATAACTAAGATCAGAGCAGAACTGAAGGAGATAGAGACACAAAAAACCCTCCAAAAAATCAATGAATCCAGGAGTTGGTTTTTTGAAAAGATCAACAAAATTGACAGACCGCTAGCTAGACTAATAAAGAAGAAAAGAGAGAAGAATCAAATAGACGCAATAAAAAATGATAAAGGGGATATCACCACCGACCCCACAGAAATACAAACAACCATCAGAGAATACTATAAATGCCTCTACGCAAATCAACTAGAAAATCTAGAAGAAATGGATAATTTCCTGGACACTTACACTCTCCCAAGACTAAACCAGGAAGAAGTTGAATCCCTGAATAGACCAATAGCAGGCTCTGAAATTGAGGCAACAATTAATAGCCTCCCCACCAAAAAAAGTCCAGGACCAGATGGATTCACAGCTGAATTCTACCAGAGGTACAAGGAGGAGCTGGTACCATTCCTTCTGAAACTATTTCAATCAATAGAAAAAGAGGGAATCCTCCCTAACTCTTTTTATGAGGCCAACATCATCCTGATACCAAAGCCTGGCAGAGACACAACAAAAAAAGAGAATTTTAGACCAATATCCCTGATGAACATCGATGCAAAAATCCTCAATAAAATACTGGCAAACCGGATTCAGCAGCACATCAAAAAGCTTATCCACCATGATCAAGTGGGCTTCATCCCTGGGATGCAAGGCTGGTTCAACATTCGCAAATCAATAAACGTAATCCAGCATATAAACAGAACCAAAGACAAGAACCACATAATTATCTCAATAGATGCAGAAAAGGCTTTTGACAAAATTCAACAGCCCTTTATGCTAAAAACGCTCAATAAATTTGGTATTGATGGAACGTACCTCAAAATAATAAGAGCTATTTATGACAAACCCACAGCTAATATCATACTGAATGGGCAAAAACTGGAAAAATTCCCTTTGAAAACTGGCACAAGACAGGGATGCCCTCTCTCACCACTCCTATTCAACATAGTGTTGGAAGTTCTGGCTAGGGCAATCAGGCAAGAGAAAGAAATCAAGGGTATCCAGTTAGGAAAAGAAGAAGTCAAATTGTCCCTGTTTGCAGATGACATGATTGTATATTTAGAAAACCCCATCGTCTCAGCCCAAAATCTCCTTAAGCTGATAAGCAACTTCAGCAAAGTCTCAGGATACAAAATTAATGTGCAAAAATCACAAGCATTCTTATACACCAGTAACAGACAAGCAGAGAGCCAAATCAGGAATGAACTTCCATTCACAGTTGCTTCAAAGAGAATAAAATACCTAGGAATCCAGCTTACAAGGGATGTAAAGGACCTCTTCAAAGAGAACTACAAACCACTGCTCAGTGAAATCAAAGAGGACACAAACAAATGGAAGAACATACCATGCTCATGGATAGGAAGAATCAATATCGTGAAAATGGCCATACTGCCCAAGGTGATTTACAGATTCAATGCCATCCCCATCAAGCTACCAATGACTTTCTTCACAGAATTGGAAAAAACTGCTTTAAAGTTCATATGGAACCAAAAAAGAGCCCGCATTGCCAAGACAATCCTAAGTCAAAAGGACAAAGCTGGAGGCGTCACGCTACCTGACTTCAAACTATACTACAAGGCTACAGTAACCAAAACAGCATGGTACTGGTACCACAACAGAGATATAGACCAATGGAACAGAACAGAGTCCTCAGAAATAATACCACACATCTACAGCCATCTGATCTTTGACAAACCTGAGAGAAACAAGAAATGGGGAAAGGATTCCCTATTTAATAAATGGTGCTGGGAAAATTGGCTAGCCATAAGTAGAAAGCTGAAACTGGATCCTTTCCTTACCCCTTATACGAAAATTAATTCAAGATGGATTAGAGACTTAAATGTTAGACCTAATACCATAAAAACCCTAGAAGAAAATCTAGGTAGTACCATTCAGGACATAGGCATGGGCAAGGACTTCATGTCTAAAACACCAAAAGCAACGGCAGCAAAAGCAAAAATTGACACATGGGATCTAATTAAACTAAAGAGCTTTTGCACAGCTAAAGAAACTACCATCAGAGTGAACAGGCAACCTACAGAATGGGAAAAAATTTTTGCAACCTACTCATCTGACAAAGGGCTAATATCCAGAATCTACAAAGAACTCAAAGAAATATACAAGAAAAAAACAAACAACCCCATCAAAAAGTGGGGAAAGGATATGAACAGACATTTCTCAAAAGAAGACATCCATACAGCCAACAGACACATGAAAAAATGCTCATCATCACTCGCCATCAGAGAAATGCAAATCAAAACCACAATGAGATACCATCTCACACCAGTTAGAATGGCAATCATTAAGAAGTCAGGAAACAACAGGTGTTGGAGAGGATGTGGAGAAATAGGAACACTTTTACACTGTTGGTGGGATTGTAAACTAGTTCAACCACTATGGAAAACAGTATGGCGATTCCTCAAGGATCTAGAACTAGATGTACCATATGACCCAGCCATCCCACTACTGGGTATATACCCAAGGGATTATAAATTACTCTACTACAAAGACACATGCACACGTATGTTTATTGCGGCACTATTCACAATAGCAAAGACTTGGAATCAACCCAAATGTCCATCTGTGACAGACTGGATTAAGAAAATGTGGCACATATACACCATGGAATACTATGCAGCCATCAAAAAGGATGAGTTTGCGTCCTTTGTAGGGACATGGATGCAGCTGGAAACCATCATTCTTAGCAAACTATCACAAGAAGAGAAAACCAAACACCGCATGTTCTCACTCATAGGTGGGAACTGAACAATGAGATCACTTGGACTCGGGAAGGGGAACATCACACACTGGGGCCTATCATGGGGAGGGGGGAGGAGGGAGGAATTGCATTGGGGAGTTATACATGATATAAACGTCATGCACATGTACCCTAGAACTTAAAGTATAATAAAAAAAAAAAAAAAAAAAAAAAAAAAGAAATTCCAACCAAGAATTTCACATATAACCAAACTAAACTTTATAAGTGAAGGAGAAATAAGATCCTTTTTCAGACAAGCAAATGCTAAGAGAATCTGTTACCACAAGACCTGCCTTATAAGAGGTCCTGAAGGAGGTGCTAAATATTGAAAAGAAAGACCATTACTGGCCACTAAAAAAACACACTTTAAATACATAGACCAGTGACACTACAAAGCAACCACACAAACGTCCGCATAATAACCAGATAACAATAAGATGACAGAATCAAATCTACACATATCAATACTAACCTTAAATGTAAAGTAGCTAAATGCCCCAATTAAAAGTTATAGGGTGGCAAGTTGAATAAAGAAGGAAGACCCACCGGGCGCTCAAGCCCAGCACTTTGGGAGGCTGAGACGGGTGGATCATGAGGTCAGGAGATCGAGACCATCCTGGCTAACACGGTGAAACACTGTCTCTACTAAAAAATACAAAAAACTAGCCGAGCGAGGTGGTGGCTGCCTGTAGTCCCAGCTACTTGGGAGGCTGAGGCAGGAGAATGGCATGAACCTAGGAGGCGGAGCTTGCAGTGAGCTGAGATCCGGCCACTGCACTCCAGCCTGGGCGACAGAGCAAGACTCCATCTAAAAAAAAAAAAAGAAGGAAGACCCAATGGTATGCTGTGTCCAAGAGCTCTGTCTCACATGCAATGACACCAATGGACTCAAAGTAAAGGGATGAAGGAAAATCTACCAAGCAAATGAAAAACAGAAAAAAGTAGAGGTTGCTATTCTAATTTCAGACAAAACAGACTTTAAGCCAACAATGATCAAAAAAGACAAAGAAGGATATTAGATAGTGGTAAAGGGTTGAATTCAACAGGAAGACCTAACTATCCTAAATATATACACACCCAACACGGGGTGTCTCAGCTCAGTCAGTGGCGTTTCCCTTGGACAGAGGATACAATGTCAAATCAGCTCTAGGATGCTCAGCTGCTCAGCTTAGCCAGGGCACCGATTCTGCAGGGTGCCATTTGTCAGTATGGCTCAGGCCTGGGTGTCATGACTACTCTGGGTGGCCCAAGCACTTTATCCCTGGGATGCAGGTTGGAGCTTTGGCTTAGGAACTATGGTGCATAACTGCTCTGGGTGACCAGGCACTGTTTCTTGAGAGGTAGGGCATTGCTTCCATTTAGACACCTGAGAGGCATGATTGCTCTGAGTTTCCAAGGTACTGTTTGCTCAGGATGTAGGGTGGTGCTTCAGCTCTGGCCCAAGTGGATAGGGGGAGAAGTAGGTGGCAACCTCCGCTTGGCCCCATGGAAAAGAGTATAAGAGATGCTGACAGCTCAGCTTGGGGATATCAGGCCATTGGACTGGGGTGGTTTGGTGGTGGCTTAGCCTCAGTATGAAGGAGAGCCATGGCTACTTGTCTCCAGAGCAAGACACTTCCAAGATGCTTAGTGCAGTAGCCATGTGGGCCACAGAGGGTGGGGCACAGTGTTGGTGTCTTTTCTGGAGGGAACGTGGCTATGTGGACTCTAGCCAGCTCACTCAACTGGGCTTACTGCCTGTGGCTGTAAAGATTGCAAGTGACTCCAGTGGTGAGGTCTGTAGGTGTCCAAGGTGTTGTCAGGGGTTGCTGTGATCCACCTGCTTATCGCCTTGCCTTGGAAAGAAGTTCGTAGAGATTTCTAGCTTATCTCAGTTGGGGGATGGGATGGTGTTGTCCTGAGATTTCCTCTGATTCTCTATGTGGCCATCCTGAATTTCTGTGCTCACCAAGACTTCTCTGATGCACTGTGATGCTCTCCTTCAGTTATTTTGGGAGGGGATGAGTGCTAGGGGCTTCTAGTCTGCCATCTTGCTGACGTCACTAGTTAGTTGTGGTGACTGAACAAACAAACCAAATAGATGGGATACAAGGTGAATAGTGCTGATCTCAAGTAACTTATAACCCTCTGGTTGTTTTTGGCTTCTCCAGCAGAAATAAGAGTGTCATCCCTAGGTGGATCACCACTTTCAGCAATCTATTTTAGCCTTTTAAGTCCTTTAGGAACAGTGTAGTATAGTGAAAAGTGAATGAGTTTTGGAGTCAGAAGAACTGGGTTCAAATTTCTGCTCGATAATTATCTGTTTGACTTTGGACTAGGCATATAATCTGCTAGAGTCTTTCTTTTCTTATGTGAAATGAAGAAAATAGTACCTACTATGTAGAGTTGTGAGGATTCAAAATAATTACTATAAAACATCTGATCTGAAAGCAGGGCCTAATAAATTGTGGCTATTATTGTGGATTTATATTTATATTACAGTTATATATAACTCTCTACATATTTATATAAATCTATATATATAGATTTATATGTTATATTATAGTTACCCCACACTGGCTTTATTAGACTTTGGTTGCTGAAGAAAGATTCATTACTTTTGAAAGGAGAGTTCCAGCCAAAATTTAACCAAAAAAAATCCATTTCCCCTCAAGGGTTTCTTTTCTCTATTGCAGCTTTCTACAAAGGTTCTTTTAATTTTTGTTGTTGTGGTTTTCTATGAATTTGGGAGTCCTTTGTTGCACATTTTGAAGCAGTGCTGCCGAGCTAAATGGTTGTACTTTTACTTAATGGACCTCCAGTAGGCTAGTACCAGTTGTGTATCTTCTTCTTCTATTTTTTTTTTTTTTGAAAATTATAGGGTTTTATTGTTTATAAAATTCTATTTTTTTAAATTTAGATTTGGGGGTAAATGTGCAGGTTTGTTACAAAAGCATATTGTGTGATGCTGACATATGGGCTTCTAATGATTCCTTTGCCCAAGTAGTGAGTGTAGTACCCAATAGGTAGTTTTTCAACTCTTGCCTCCCGGTCTCTTTTCCTCCTTTTGGGATCCTCAGTGTTTATTGCTCCTATCTTTGTGTCTGTGTGTAGTCAATGTTCAGCTCCCACTTATAAGTGAGAACATGTGGTTTTGATTTTCTGTTTTTGTGTCAATTTGTGCAGAATAATGGCCTGTAGCTGCATCTATATTACTGCAAAGGACATGACATGATTTCATTCTTTTTTATGGCTGTGTAGTATTCCACAGTGTATATGTACCACATTTTCTTTATTTCATCCACCATTGATGGATACCTGGGTTGATTCCATGTCTTTGCTGTTGTCACAAGTCTGTGATGAACATACAAGTGCAGGGGTCTTTTTGATAGAACAATTTATTTTCCTTTGGGTATATACCCAGTAATGGGATTGCTGGGTCAAACGGTAATTCTATTTTTAGTTCTTTGCAAAATCTTTAAAGTGCTTTCCACAGGGGCTGAACAGATTTGCATTCCCACCAATAGTGTATAAGCATTCCCTTTTCTCCACAACCTTGCCAATTTCTAATTTTGGACTTTTTAATAGCAGTCATTCTGACTGGTGTGAGATGGTATCTCATTGTAGTTTTGATTTGCATAGCTCTGATGATTAGTGATGTTAAGCATTTTTTTTCACATTTATTGGCCACGTGCGTGTCTTCTTTCAAGTGTCTGTTCATGTCCTTTGCCCACTTTTAATAGGGTTATTTGTTTTTTCCTTGTTGAATTGTGTAAATTTCAATAGATTATGGATATTAGTCCTTTGTTGGATGCAGAGTTTACAAATATTTTCTCCCATTCTGTAGGTTGTCTGTTTACTCTTTTGATAGTTATTTTTTTCTGTGTAGACTCTAGTTGTTTACCTTTTGAAAAGGTGCTGTGAATATGTGAATCAAAGCAAAATGAGATGTTTCTTAATTACTTGGGACATTCTAAATATGAAATTTGGAAATAATGCCATCTAAACTACATGTTCTAGGATTATTTAGATTGTTCTGCTCATTTTCTTTGAGGACATATTTAATCAACTCTTAAGGATGTTCTTCACGATTATTTTTTATTTTTATGAAACAGAGTCTCACTCTGTTGTCCAGTCTGGAGGGCAATGGTGATCTCGGCTCACTGTAACCTCTGCCTCCTGGGTTCAAGCAATTCTCCTGCCTCAGCTTCCTGAGTAGCTAGGACTACAGGTGCATGCCGCCATACTGGCTAATTTTTGTATTTTTAGTAGAGATCTATTGTATGCATATGTACCCCAGATTTCTTACTATGCTTCTAAACTTTTTAATATGGCATTGTCAGACTTTCTGAAGTTATAGGCTTAAAAAATTCCAAATAACAAGTGATAGGTACAATACTGACTTTGTTACTGTCTGCAGTTGTCACGAGCAAGAACAAGGCTATTGATGATTTGAGGCTGAGAGTGTAATCTGGAGAAAGAGGAGAGAAAAGTAAAAAATTTAGGAAATACAGCTGTTTACAAACTGTAATCTCTTTCTTCCTGTACTTTTTTTTTTTTTTTAACCACTTCTTTAGTTTCTAATTCTGCATTTTCATCCATGGATTTGTTACTCTTCCTGTAGGACATCAACTTTATTATAGCCAAAATTACAAAACACATTCTCATGGTATTCCTAAGGTAACCTGTAAATAAATTTGCACAACTTTTCAGTGAACTTCCATTTGTCAAGTATGGAACATAAGGGACAGAGGGAGAGAGTGAGACAGGGAAGGAGGAAAATAAGGGAGAAAGGGAGGACCAAGTGATTTCTTATACTGCCCTGGAAATAAAGGGATGGTAGAATAGCACCTTTAGGTGAGAACTTTATCTTTATCTCCGTTTCTGAGCCTCTAGTTTCAGCCTCTCTCTAATCCCTTCCACAATGCTCTTTCCTACATGTAAGCAGACGCAGAATTCCCCATTGTTTACAGAAAAACTTAGGAGCACAGCATCTAAAACTCTTTAAAAATGCATTTCAGCCTTTCTTTCTCCTATTATATTCTTCAATTTGCTTTCTGTGCCAACCCTATTACACTTCTAGATGTTTCCTGAAAAGCATATACATTTTTTTGTATTAGTATTTCAGCTGGAAGCAATACAATCTTGAACTAAAAATGGCTTAAATAATAAGGACATATATTATTTGGATAACAAAAAGCCCAGTGGCAGATGGTGTTGATAATTCAGCTGCACAAGGACAAAACCTTTTAATGTTTAATTTGCATTCCACACATGTCGTCTGTGGCTTGTGTTCATCTCCAGCCAGGCTTCACACAATCACATCCAAAGAAAGGAAGACGTTTCTTCTTGCATTTTCTTTTCTTTTAAGTCAGAGAGGAAAGTCTTTTCCAAGAAGGCCCCCAGCTAACTTCTTCATAGGTCTCATTTGCTAAAAGTATGTCCATCCTTAAACTTGTCTTGACAAAATATCACAATTTTGTTAATCCCGTGTACCTGAGCAGGATCTCACCTCCCTGGAGGGTAATGCTGCCTAACTTCTGAAAAAGCAGGGGTCTAAAAGTCAGGATGAAATGGGGTTGCCATTTATTTAGTGTACTCTGTGTGTTTTCAGAAGTTGTCCTAACAGTCTTGAATTCCCTTTCTTCTCTTCACTACCTGGCTTTGCTGTTTGTAAAGATCTATCTTAAAATCATTTCTATACAACATTTCTCCTAACTCACTTTACCATGTAGCATTGCTTTATTCAAAACCACATTTTTTAGTAATGACAGAAGAAATTTACAAAACCACAATGATAGTGTGAGCCTTGAATATGGATCTCTAAGAATCTGATCTATCAAATAAAAAACAAAACGTAGATGTGTAGGGAATTTGAATAATAAAATTAACAATTTTTCTCTCTTTCTCTTTGTGCCTACCATAAAAAAGTATTTATTCTGTTAAAATTGTGACGTAACATTTATAATCATGTTTGTTAGTCACACAAAATTTCAGTGATTTTCAAAGTAAAAATAATACACACTACGTTTTCTGAACACATGAAAGGAAAAAAATAAAAACTGACAAAAAATTAAAAATGTTACCTATGCATTTGAAAATTCAAAAATATTTTTCTAAAAGCCTTTTGAACTAAAGACTCAAATAAAAAGTAAAGTAATTGTCTATTAGAAATGAATAAAAGTTAGACTACTTATATCATAAGAATTCTATAATATACTGCCTAAATAGTGCTAAATAGTCTTAAAGGCATGTATTAAGAAATGAGTATCTTTACAATTTTGGATTTTATGAAAACTAGATAATTGGAAGGCATAGAGAAAAATATTAAAAGATTTAATTACATAAAATGTTAAAACTTTGATATGGCAAATGACACTAGAGTTACTATTAAGAAATAAGTTCACATATTTGCAACATGTGAAATAAAGCCTTACTATGCAAAAAAAAAATAAAGATAACATACATATCAATAAAGGAAGAGGCCATCAATATAATAGAAAAATGGGTGAAAGATACAAACAGGCAATTCAGATGAAATACAAGTGGCCAAAAATCTTAAAAATATGTAAATTAAAAAAATGAGGTAATACTTTTTGACTATAAAGTTAGTAAACATTTTAAAGATTGATAATGCTGGTATGGGTGAACATATGAAGAAGCATATACTCTCATAAACTGTTGCAGGCAGAGTAAATTAATACAGCATCTTTGGTGGGCAAACTGGCAATACCAATTTATGTTAAAAACACATATGCCCTTGAAACCAGTAATTTCAGTTCTAGAAACTTATTCTACAGTATTTGTACAATGATGGTCATTTTAGCAATATTTATAAATGAGACAAACAATAAAATTGCTATTGGGATGCCACTGCTCCCTTTCAGTGAATAGAACTAGAGAAAACAAGAATTAATATGTGCTTAAATTTGGAAATTATTAAGTAAATATGATATATTCATATTATAAAATGCCCTTTTAGAATGTGTAGATCTATGCATAATGATAAAAAATGAATATTATATTTTGTGAGAGAAAGGAAGTTGCAGAATGATGCTGAAATACAATCATCTTTAGGCTAAAAAATTTGTATCGATACCAAGTTTCCATATTTCTAAGATGTGCATTTCCTTCTTCTTAATATATCTGTAATTGGAAGGTGGTGTGGAAAGACCATCTGTAATTGTCTGCCAGGCATAGGAAAGTTGTCGGTGTCATTGTACATGCAAAAACCATGCTACCCACAGATGTGATCAGTTTACATAATCACCACTTCAGTATAATTATGTCATTGTTATCCTCACAAGTGATTGAGTTTTAAATATGGATCACTAATTGTAATACAAAACATATTCAAAAAGATGATACAATTATGTATTAATAGCAGTGAAACAAAAATTTGTTCCTGTCAAAGAATGCATGACATTCTATAGACAATGCAATGAGAAGTGGTAGAAATTGTCAAGTGTCTTAGAGTATATCATACAATTTTCAAAGCTAAGAGAGCTTGCTCTTTTTTTGTGTAATTAAGAGATTATTGTACATATAATGGACATATTTCTGTCAAAAACTCACCTGACTTTCAGGAAAGACTGTGTAACTTCATTTGATATGGAGGTCAACTAGGAAAAAAATAAACAAGAAATGGAGTTAATATCTTCCATATACCTTGAGATTCCACTGTCAGTCTTAAATATGGTGAAAAGTCAAGATCATGATCTTGCGTGATAAACAGCAGATCATTCATGGTGCTATGCATAAGTGCTGATGTCTAAAAGTGATTGAGAAGAGTCATTAAATTTTGTCCATGAAGAAGCCCTAAACTCAGACCTTGAGTGTGATACTGGAGAATAAGGCAGAATGTAATCACATGAGCCCATGGCAGATTGTTGTGGATTCACGTATCTGTTAGAAATGCATTCATCTCTAAGTAACAGAAGACCTAACTGCTTAACGGTTGATATGACTGGGATTTGCTTTATAGCTCCCTAATACAAAATTGGCAGGGAAGCTGTCAAGGGCTGTATAGGAATCCCAGGTTCCTTCTAGCTTTTTGCTCCACCATCCTTAGTGATGACTTTTATTCTTGTGGATCCAAGATGGCTGCTCTATTTCTGTATATTATATCCATATTCTAGGCAGGAAGAAGGGAGGAAGGTAAAGAGAATAGGAATGTATTAACTGAGTCTTTTTGTTTTAAAACTCTTTCCTGGAAGCTCCATCCAGAAACTCATCAATCAGATGGTGTAAATGCACCAACCCCTCTTTGGCTGGGGACATTTTGCCCATTGTCTCAGATTGAGTTTCTAGGGGGACAGACTTTGAGATGAGTATTTGCATGCAGGAAATTTACTGTGGCAAATCCTCAGGAAACTTACCTTTGGGAAAGCAAAAGGAAATTGTACTGGGCAGAGGAAAGGGTTGGATTGAGATGTAGTTGTAACAAGATCACCTCCAATCCCTGCCATCATTTTAATGATGGTGCAGACTTTTAGAGTTCGGTCACTTAAAGTAGAGGAGCATTGGATCTTTGTGTTCTATATTGACCAGTCGAGGATACAGACTGCTGCTAGGGAGGACTGCAAACTTGGGCAAGGTGGCTCTCTTTGACTGGGGACAATCTCTTAGGAATGGTTTAGCTGAGAGGGGAAACTGCCAACACTCCTGGAAGGTGGAGGAATAAATGCCTCATTTCTAACGGGAGCATCTGGGTAACACAGTACAGCATCTGCAGCTGGATAACCTGCTTCTCTGAACAAAATTCGGCTTTGTTTGCAAATGTTGCAAATGCTTTTGTTCAGTTTGCTATTTCCATTGAATTTTGTTTGTTCTTGGCTATATAAAATTTGAAAAAACATATCAGTTTTTTTCTCTATGATACTCTTATTTGCTGTTTTGTTTAGAAAGTTCTTCATTCAATCTAATTATTTTAAAGTTTTAGCAATTTTTTTCTAAAATCACAAGCCTGAGAAAAGTTGTAAGAACAGGAGAGAGAATACTTATTCCCTGAACTATTTGAGAGTACCTTTATGATCTTATGCCTTATCCCTAAAATATTTAGTGTGCATTAGTTAAACTCATCTAAATCCCAGGACATTCCCCTACATAACCACAATGTAAACATCAAAATTGGGAAATTAACATTAATACGTTTATCCTATGTAATCCTTCAATCTCATTCAAATTTTGATAACTATCACAATAATATTTTTCCTACTAAATGGATCTAATTTAGAACCACACTTAGTTGTGACATATTTTTTAAGTTCCTTCAGTCTTGAGCAGTTCCTTAGCCTTTTAAAAATTTTTGTGTCTTGATAATTTTGAAGATTCCAGAGCAGATTTTGGTAGCATGTCTCTCAGTTTGGTTTTATCTTGTATTTCCTTATGACAAGATTGAAGCTAAACATTTTCTTTTGTCGGGACTATCACAGAGGCAACACTGAATCATTCTCATTGTATCCTACTAGGTAGCATGTGATTTCAATTTGTTTCACTAATGATTTAAATTTTGATCACCTGATTAAGATGGTGCCTGCAAATCCTCTCTGGGTAAAGTTATTGTTTTCCCCTTTGTAAGTGATACATATTTTGTGTGGAGGTATTTTGAATCCATTTCTTATCAAATAAAGTTTTAATTCATTCACTTATTTATATTGACATGGACTCAGAATTTTCTATTTTATCTTATGCATTATGATGATTACAATCAATTATTTTGATGCTCAAATGTCTCCTTATTTAGCTAGTGAGAGTTTATTCATGTTGGTTTCTGTGTCCTTTTGGCATTCCCCCTTCATTATTTGACCACTTTCTTATTTTTTATTTTTTGACACAATGAGATGTTTGTTTCACACTCATTTTGTGCTTATCCTGCCTCAGCCTTGAAATGAATCATTTCTCCAAAAAGAGTGGTTCTCTTGTTCCTCTTAGCAGAGATGGTCTTCAGAAGTCAAAACATGGGTACCTGGTGGGCTCATTGTTATTGGGATGCCATTGCTCCCAGGCCCCTTCAGTGGATAGAGCTAGAGAATATATTGTATATATTTACATCTCTCTATATCATCCAAACCTTAGGGAGTTAATTCTAGTTTTCTCTTTTTCCATTTTGGTAACTCTCTTCTCTAGTATTATTTGTTGCTAAATCTTTCATTGCTACTGCTTCTCTTCAGTCCAGTGGAATCAGCATTCCATGTCAGGGTGCCCCTTCGTGGGAATAACCTCCTCACTTCATTTGGGCTCTCATACCCTGTGGCCATGGGCACACACTTCCTCACTCTATTCTTGGCTTGATTGACATCTCCCAAAGTAAATATGCTCACCCTGCTCAAACTCTGAGACCCGGTGCCAGGAATTGTACCCTTGCCCCAACATGGATGTGCTTTTCATTCCTCTTAGGCCCTGACACCCAAATTTGGGTTGCTGCATTTCCTCTGTCTTTGATGTGGACACCTAACCTTATTTTGCCCCAGCCAATGGCTTTAGAAGTGAATATTAAACAGCAAGGGAAGTGAAAAAAAGGAAAAAAAAATGAAGAGGAATAGGAAGGGTTATGGGCTGAGTAATTCCCCGTCCCCCACTCATATATTTAAGTCCTAAACCCAAGTCTCTCAAAATGTGACTGTATTTGGAGATAGGGTCTTTAAAGAAGTGATTACATTAAAATGAGATCATTAGGGTGGGTCCTAATTCTAAATGAGTGATATCCTTATACGGAGAGGAAATTAGGACACTGACATGCAGAGAGGGAAGACTATGTGAAGACGCAGGGAGTGGATGGGTATTTACAAGCCAAGGGTAGGGGCCTCAGAAGAAACCAACGTGGCTGACACCTTGATCTTGGACTTCTAGTCCCCAAAACTCTGAGAAAATAAATTTCTGTTGTTTAAGTTACTCAGCATGCAGTACGTTGTTAGGGTAGCCATAGCAAACTAATACAATAGGGATTTAATTTTTGTACTTAATTTTAATATATTTTAGTATATTGAGGTAGGAATTTAGTTTAATTCAACTTACCCCTAACTCCAAATATATAGCCAATTGTCCCAGAACTATTTGTTAAATGATCTTTCCTTTCCCCATGTATTCTCTTTTCTTATAAAGCCCTAAATTTTTAGAATATTAGGGTCTATTTTGGGGCTTTATGTTTTGTTTAATTTGACTACTCTTGCCCCATTCTAAATTATTTAAATCGGTATATTCTTTTAAAATGTTATGGTATTCAGAAGCATAAGTCCTTCTACTTCCTTCTCTCTTCTTCTAAAATGTATTCATTATTTTCACATGTAGAATCCCTTTACAAAATAAAATGATAATCTCGCTTAGGTTTTCAGTTGCAGTTGCATAACATATATGCTACTTTAGGACACACGAACATCTTTAAAATATTGAATCTTCTCATTCAGAAACAGAATATCTCTTACTTTTTAGAATGTTTTTAAAAACTATGTTTTGGTAATGTATTGTTATTTTCTTAAAAAATGTTCTGTACATTTCTTATTAAGCTTATTTCTGCCATCAGGGACTACAAAAGTGACATCGTCTGTTGGCCACAGTGCTAAACATCCCGAGACTGCCCTGCTTATTGACTGCTTGCTTCTAATTTTATAACTCTTGTAGTTTTCACTCTTTCTGTCTTACAGTATGCTGTTGATGCCCACTGCTGCTCAAAGGTCTCATTTCAAATGTGCTGCTTCTAATGTGAGATGGGCTGGGTAATTAATTATTAATGATGACCAACAGTCATTGGATATTTAACTTGGAGAGGTTAAATGATGCGGCCGTGTTTACACAGGCAATAACGCTGCGTCTGGTATTCAAACCCAAGTAGTTTGATTTCAAAGCTGTTTTCTTACAGGTCAGTGCATCTTAAATATTTGTCTGAAATAAGAGTAATTAATGTGATTAAAGTTCTGTTTGGTTGCCTAAAGTTGAGTTTATTCAGTGGCTTTTAAAATATTGTTCTCGGTTCCCCATGTTCTTCTATCTCTGGGGCAGCAGCTATCATCGGGTGATTGAAGTGATGCCCAAACAGTGATGTGTTATTTTTGCTATTCTTCCACAAATCTTGCTTGTAATTTTTATGATTATTTAAAAAATGCTATGAATTTTAACCTCAGTGTTAGATGTACCAAAATCAAATTCAGCCATAGTGACCTTGATCTCATATCTGAGAAGGTTTTCTATAATTTCAGGAAAATTCTTCCCTCTAAAGCATTTACAAGAGGGAAATGAAATGAAAATAATTGGTATTGTACCTAGCACTTTGTTTTCAAACCTGAGTTAAGTGCTTGATAAAAATAATTCTGCTTTCTGATTCATGGCTAATTTCTCCATTAAAATGAACCTTGCCCAATATCTTCACTTTTATGATCTTTTAAAAATGTACATATTTTAATGCATAATTAGTCTTCCATTGGAATAAGCATAGCTAAGGTTTTAGGAGTCACAGAATGGGAATCTAACCTGAAAATCCTCTCCTATATCTGCTATTTGAAATATTCCCTATTCATCTCACTTGCCATTTTTAAAAATGATCTCTTTCTCAACATTCAGTTAAAAATTCTGTGTCCTTGTGGTACCTTGATTATCTTTTCCATGAGACTGTAGATAAAAATGTTGAGGGCAAGAAACAGGTCTCCTTCATTCATACAGCCAACAGACACATGAAAAAATGCTCATCATCACTCGCCATCAGAGAAATGCAAATCAAAACCACAATGAGATACCATCTCACACCAGTTAGAATGGCAATCATTCAAAAGTCAGGAAACAACAGGTGCTGGAGAGGATGTGGAGAAATAGGAACACTTTTACACTGTTGGTGGGATTGTAAACTAGTTCAACCATTATGGAAAACAGTATGGCAATTCCTCAAGGATCTAGAACTAGATGTACCATATGACCCAGCCATCCCACTACTGGGTATATACCCAAAGGATTATAAATCATGCTCCTATAAAGACACACGCACACGTATGTTTATTGCGGCACTATTCACAATAGCAAAGACTTGGAATCAACCCAAATGTCCATCAGTGACAGACTGGATTAAGAAAATGTGGCACATATACACCATGGAATACTATGCAGCCATAAAAAAGGATGAGTTTGCATCCTTTGTAGGGACATGGATGCAGCTGGAAACCATCATTCTTAGCAAACTATCACAAGAACAGAAAACCAAACACCGCATGTTCTCACTCATAGGTGGGAACTGAACAATGAGCTCACTTGGACTGGGGAAGGGGAACATCACACACTGGGGCCTATCATGGGGAGGGGGGAGGGGGGAGGGATTGTATTGGGAGTTATACCTGATATAAATGACGAATTGATGGGTGCTGACGAGTTGATGGGTGCAGCACACCAACATGGCACAAGTATACATATGTAACAAACCTGCACGTTATACACATGTACCCTAGAACTTAAAGTATTAAAAAAAAAAAAAGAAACAGGTCTCCTTTGGCTTTAATCTCCCATAGGCTTTCAGAGTTTATATATATGGTAAATGGAATATTTCTGAGAGCAAAAGTTGAATGTGAAATAAGCCTGTAGGGATTAGATAGTTTAACAACTTAATTTATATGGGTGGTGAGTATGGCAATTCCTCTAGCACAGCAAATTAGTTTGTATGAGGAGAAGGAAAGGAAGAGAGGTATCTAGTTTATATATTTGGGTTAGTCATATTTTTGTCCATCAATTAATCATTTTTAAGTTTTTATCTTAATATATTTTCTTATTTTCAATCCAAGCCTATTCAGCTATTTTGTTTTGAGGAATTGCAAGTAATGAGCACAGGGTGGGGATTGTATGAAAAGATTGGCACTGAGCTCTTTTGATGTTTAATTTTTTTATTCAGAATGTTTTAAAAGATCTGTATCTAATTTCATCACGGTTTTTATCTAAAGGAAATGAAAATTTAAAGCCATAAATTAAAAGCTGCAAGCTATAACAGATGAGTCAGCTGTTTGATCTTTGCTAAAGTGCAAAATCCCTTAAAGCAATGGCTTACTATATTCATTTTAGCAGCTGTGACAGAGATCTAGAGTGGAAGAAACGGGCACTGGATTCTAGTTCTGGCTACGCTACTTACCGACCAGGGGCAAATCATTTATTCTTTATCTGTAATTAATTTATTATTTATCTGATTTAATTTCTTTATCTGTAAAATGAGATGACTGAAGATAATATTGGTAAGTTTCTTCCATCTCTACTGTTCAGTGACATCTTCCAGTGTCTAGTAATTCCTGAAAAGTCTCAGGTATTTTTTTTTCCTTAAGTGTGCAGTCACTCTAGTAAATGGCACAGATTCTTCTGGGGAGAATTCGGAGGAAAATGTATAGTCTATACTTGTGACAATGCTGGAGGATTCTTCCTCAAGGGGACCTGGCCTCCCCTTCACTCAAGAGGCACCAGGTGTATAAATTTGTTTAGGAATGAAAACAGAATGAGAGCCACGACCCTCCACTGTAATAAGTCAGGTTTCTGGTCACCAAGCTGGGAGATTTTTCTGAGGTGTTAGTGTTTCTAAGATAGTAACATTTTAGTAGGCTCTCCATCTCTTTCATTCCCAGGGACACTGTGACTTAGCCATGCCAAGGATTCCTATAGGTCGAGTAACTCCGATTGCCATAATGTCCTACTGCCCTTTATGGTGAATTCATCCACGTTGTCTCTGGCAGCTAAGCACTGTCACCTGGGCTTTGTCACCTGGTCATGAGGTCACCAGGATCTCATCATCTCCACTGAAATCTGGCAGTCATCTCAATGGTGTCATCTTCTACCATGATACATGGCCTACCCAGAAAGCAACAACAGAGCTTTTCAAGAATGTTAATACCCTTCTTACTAATGTATTTCTTAATGCCTTGGTAAGGGGAGTGTCCTCTGGGAACTCTCAAGGGATGTAGCAGGAGTGAGTGTGAATGCAAGTCACATATGATACATTCACTTTACCATTCCTATTTCCCTTGACCTTTGGTTTCCTTGCTCTGCATTATGTCAGGGAGGTTCTGAGACCCCAGCTTCATTAAATGTAGGTCAAAGTTAAGTAAAAGTTTTAGCCAAAAATGAAATAAACTATAGGAGCTAATTCCAGTTGCATATACTGCAACATTAAACCCTAAATCTCTGGAAGTCTACCCATGTCACTAAATGTAGCCAGATCCAGGATTATAGTCTGTTCTCTTTGGTCACAGGTATATATCTACACACATGAGTAAAATCTCATAATTCTTTTGGTATACAAGGTATCTCTTTTTAGTTTGAACTTTGTCCTTTCTCCCAGGAGCATGATGAGATGGGACCCTAGTATTAGGTCTAATGGCAACAAATGTTAGTTGGGGTGAATCTTGGTGAGAAGTCATAGTCCTTAAAAGACATCTGTCCCAGATGAGACATTACATGATCTTCAAGCAAGGGATGACTATTTCCTTAGACCTGGGAGGACAAGCTGGAACAACTGGTAAAAAGAGCTAGTTTCTGCATGCATGGTAGGAGGAGTGGTGAGAGCTGAAGCTGATTTAGAGTCCTGTAATAAATACCTGATAGAATACACTTTCAAGATGAATTATGCCTCATGAGCCATGTTGATACACATGCTTGAATAAAACTTCTGAGAAAGAAGCAAGTAGTGGAAAAACAAAACAAAAAAACCTGATCATAGGGTCATTTTCAAGATGGCAAGTACTGCAGTATCCACTGAGCTGTCTATTCAGTCTTAAAGCTGCTTCTACTGCTAGAATGTTATCTTTATAATAGTTCAATCATGAATACTCGTATGGACTAGGTTAAATACAAAAAGGCTACCTTACCTTTATTGTGTTGTATTTCTTTGCACAACATGCTTTAGAACTTTCACTTTCTCTTAAATCCACTTATTGGAGGCATTTCTTGACAATGGAAATACCTCCAGTACTTTTTGTTTGTTTCCTACACTGTTCATGGTTTGCTCTTTCCAAAACCTTTCGTCTCTGCTAACCCCATCCCAGCTGAAACATTTGTGGACAGCATACAAACCAGAACTACTTTTGGATAGTTCAACATTTTCTTTGCCAAACAACACACACACACACACACACCACACACACACACACACACACACACTTCTAGCCTCTTGCCTTTCATTGGAGTATAATTCTTCCCTGTGTACATTTCAAGTTTAGCTTCATTCTAATATCATAACAGCTATTTTCATTTTTCTCACATTTGCTTATTTTTAAAAGTTCATTTAAAGAATGATTTACCCACTTCACAGACTCGTCATTTTTGGACAAGAAAAAGACCAACCCTTAGATCATCTGCTTTCTTTCTGCTTCCTACTGCCAGAGCTGTTCCCACAATGCATTTGCCAGTGACAATCTTAGTTCATTAAAAAACTTTCAGGCACTAGCACTTACACTATTCTCTTGGGGTATGACATACAGAGTAAGACACTTCATTTAGGAAAATGTTCTTTTCCCACTGTAGATTTACTTAACCTCCACAAAAAACTTAAAAATAGTCACACATGAGTAATAGTTTGACTTGGTTTCTACCTTAGGAATTTTCATATTATGAGACTTTCAATTGAATAAACTCTCATCTATAAATTCTCTTAAAATTAGAACTTTTCTGCTTTATATGCAGCGACCTTGATTTTCTCTCTTTTTTTAAATTGTCTTTTAACATCATATTGTTTAACATGCATCTGTAGAGATTTGGTAGGTATTAAAATGTCAAGCATATTTAAATACGACTTATTTTTCATTTATTTACTTATTTTTATTTAATTTTAAAATTGATATTTTACATATTTATGGGGTACATGTGATATATTGTCACATGCATAGAACAGGTAATGATCAAGTCTGGGTATTTAGGGTATCTGTCACCTTGAGTATTTATTATTTCTGTGTTGAGAACAATTCAAGTCCTCTCCTCTAGCTACTCTGAAATATGCAATATATTGTTATTAACTGTAATCACCCTACTTTGTTGTCGAATATTAGTACTTGTACCTTCTATCTAAATGTATGTTTGCACTCATTGACCAACATCTCTTCATCCTCCCACCCTCTGTCCTCCATGCCTTCCTAGTCTCTAGTATCTTTCTATTGTCTACCTCTATGAGATCAACTTTTCAAATAGTCGCTCTTCTCTACTGTGAAACATTAGAACTTATACCTTTTATCTAAATGTACCTTTGCATTCATTAGCCAACATCTCTTCATGCCCCCGCCTACCTACACACCCTTCCCAGCCTCTGGTATTATACTCTCTTTCTCCATGAGATCGAGCTTTTCAGCTTCTGCACATATGAGTGAGAACATGGAATATTTGTCTTTCTGTGCCTGCGTCATTTCACTTAACATAATGGCACCCAGTTTTATACATGCTACTGCAAATGACGTGATTTCATTCTTTTTCATGGTGAAATACTGTTCCATTGTATATACATACTACATTTTCTTTATCCACTAATCTATTGATTGACACTTAGGTTGATTAGTATCTTTGCTATTGTAAATAGTGCTGCAATAAACATGGTATCCAACAGTGGGATTCCAGGATTATATGGTAGCTCTAGTTTTAGCTCTATGAGAAATCTGTGCACTATTTTCCATACTGGTTATACTAATTTACATTCCCACCAATAGTGTATAAGCATTCCCTTTTTAATGCATCTCCACCAACATTTGTTATTTTTTTGTCTCTTTTGTAACAGGCATTTTAATTGAGGCAACATGATATCTCATTGTAGTTTTGATTTGAATTTCTCTGATGATTAGTGATGTTGAGACCTTTTTAATACACCTATTGACTATTCTTACATCTTCTCCTGAAAATTGTCTGTTCATGTCATTTCCTCACTCTTGATGAGGTTATTATTATTATTATTATTAACCATGGAGTTGTCTGAGTTCCTTGTATATTTGGGGTATTAGCCCCTTGTTGGATAAATAGTTTGCAAATATGTTCCACATTCAACAGGTTGTTTCTTCATTCTGTTGATTATTTCCTTTGCTGTTCAGAAGCGTTTTACTTTAATATAGTCCCATTTGCCTTTTTTTTGTTACCTGTGCTTTCAAGGTCTTAGCCATAAAATCTTTGTTATTTTTCTATCCCTGTATCATGATATAATAATTTTCTTTGTCTTTTTTTTGCTTTCGTTTTGTCTGTTTTATCTGATATGAATATAGCTATTCCCACTAGCTTTTGTTTTCCATTTGCATGGGAACTTTTTCTATTCCTTTCCTTTCAGTGTATGAATGTCCTAAAAAGTAAAGTGTGTTTCTTATAGGCAGCTGATAATTGCATTATGTTTTTTCTTTTTAAAAATCCTTTCCGCTAGTCTATATTTTCTAAGTGAATAGTTTAACTCATTCACATTCAAGGTTATTATTGTTCTGCAAGGTTTTGTTTTTCTCATATTGTTAATTGTTTTTTGTTTTTTAAAATATATTCTTTGTTCCTTTCTTTTTCTCTGTTTTTCATTGTAGTTTGGCTGTTATTCGTAGTGGTACCATTTGAGTTCTTTCTCTTTCTCACTTGTGTGTTTGCTTTACTATTGAGTTTTATACTTTTGGGTATTTTCATAATGGTAAATGTTGTCCTTTTGCTTCCAGGGCTCCCTTGAGTGCTTCACGTAGGACTAGTCTAGTGGTGATGAATTCTCCCAGCTTTTGCTTGTCTGGGGAAGACATTGTTTTTCTCCTACATTCAGGAAGGATAATTTTGCTGGATATTGTATCCTTGGCTGGCAGTGCTTTTTCTTTCAGCACTTTGAATATACTATCTCTTTCTCTTTGATCTGTGAGATTTCTGCTGAGAAGTCTGCTGCTAGTCTGAAAAGGATTCCTTTATAGGTGACTAGATGCTTTTCTCTTTTTTTTTTTTTTTTTTAGAATTCTCTGTTTGCCATTGATTTTAGATATTTTGACTATAACATACAGTGGAGACTTTTTTTTTTTACATTGTATCTTCTTGAGGATCACTGGGCCTCCTGTACCCGGATGCCTAATTCTTTGCTAAATGTGGTAAGTTTTCAGCTGTTATTTCATTAAATAGGTTTTTGAACACTTTCATTTTATCTTCACCTTCTAGGATTCCAATAATTCATAAATTTGGTTGCCTTATAGTGTCCCATATATCATGAAGGCTTTGTTCACTCTTTCAAAGTGTTTTTGTTTTTATTTTTGTCTTACTGTGTTATTTCAAAAGACCTATCTTCAAGTTCTGAGGTTCTTTTGCTTTATCTAGTCTGTTTTTGAACTGATTGAATGTGTTTTATAGTTTATTCAGTGAATTCTTCAGTTTCAGTATTTTGATTTGGTTCTTTCATGTGATATCTATCTCTCTGGTAAATGTCTCATTCATATCCTGAATTGTTTTTCTGATTTTTTCATTTTCTTGAAATTCTCTGCTATCTCCCTGAGCTTCTTTAGAATCAATAATTTGAATTCTTTTTTTCCAGGATTTTGTTAATTTCTGTTTGATTGGTATCTGTTGCTAGAGAATTTTTTGATTCCTTTGGAGGTGTTGTATTTTTTCTTTTTCACATTTCCTGTGTCCTTATGTTGATATCTGTGCATCTAGTGTATCCATCGTGTCTTCTACTTTTTTGAATTTGCTTTCATAGGTGATTACTTTTTCCTGAAGATGAATCCAGGGTGTTGACTGGGTAGAGCACTTTGGCTTTGATTCTTGGTGCATGCAGCAGTGTAGTCTCTGATTTTTTTTTTTGTCTGTGAACAGCATCAGTTGTATCTATAATTTCCTTTCTGGCTTAGGGTATAGTTGTTAGTTGAGGCTGTGGTGATGTTCTGCTGGAGACTGGGATGCCAAGTAGGCCAGTCTTTGGGCCTCAATGGGTGTAGTGGTGGGCTAAGCATGCCTATCCTTTGGTCCCAGGGTGGCATATGCTGGCATGGGTGTTAGTGGGTCTAGGCAGGCCAACTCTTGGGCCTGTTGGTGGCTTACTCTGATGCCGATGTTGCCAGCCATGGGCTGGACAGATGGGTGAGTTCTCAGGCCCCTGGGCAGCCAGTGTCATATGGGTAATGGCAGTGACAGGATAACCCTCTGGGTCCTGAGCAGTGTGCGATGGTGTTGGCAATGCCCGTGATGGGCAGGATAGCCCAGTCTCCAGGCCTGCAGGTGGCTCCAGCTAAGTGTCAGATATGGTGGTAGTGGCTGGCTGGGTAGGCTAACCTCAGTCTCTTGGGAGAAGTGATCAGGTGGTGATGCTGGTGAACTGGGCTGGACAATCCTGTGGCTCCCAGACTGTGTGCTCTGGCATGGGGACAAGGGGCAAAGTGGGCTGGGCTGGATCATTCTCAAATCCCCTCATGCTGTATATAGGCACTGGCCATGGTGGCATGGTAGGCAGGGGTGGGACAGTCCCTCGTGCTGCTGCCCTGCCACTGTGGTGGGAGGTCACTGCCTTCACTAATGGCATTCTAGACTGGTGACTGCAGAATGTGTGTACCACTTGCTCTTCAGCCCCAGGTGCAACTGCTTGCACCTAAGATCCCTGGTCAGCAACTAGCTCTTCTTTTGCAACTTAGCCCCAGAATCACTGGGCTCCAGAATGGTTCACATTATGTAGGGCTAGGCTCTTACATGGTGCTTCACTTGAGTCTCAGTCCTAAAAGTGGCATCCTGCACCTCCTTCATGCTTTTGCCTCTGGTGCTAAACTCCAGGGGCAGCAGCCTGTGCTTCTCTTGAACCTCAGCCCTGGCACTACTGGGGTCCAGGATACTCTTAAAAAAATCTTTTCTAAGAAAGGAAACAATCAGATAGGCCATAGTTAGAGGGAGATTTGGGGTTAAGGGGAGGGTCTTAAATGTGGAATAGGTTTGCTCATGGGAATAGGCTGAGAAAAAAGGCAGCAGGAAGGGAGAAGTAAAAGATTGTCTTGATGTGATAGAGTCCCTAAGACAATCAAGGGGTTGAGACACAAAATAGAGCAGAGAGACTTGCTGCAGACTGAAAAAAAGACAGTGGTGCGTGGAGATGAGAGAGAAAAATGGGTGGATAGATATAGAGAGAGGAATTTGAACTTTCTTATTCCAAACATTGACCAGGCAGAGCAAGGCCAAGGACAAGAACATTTATCCAATCTGCTCTGCTTGTGCATAGGCATCAACTAAGAGTTAGAAAACGTACTGACAGAAGCTTGTGCCAATAACCTTTATTTTCTTTGTGAAGTAGATAATGACCATTAACTAGGAAGGGGAAGGAGAAGTAATAGACTAAATACTTGAACAGACTTATGAAGATATGAAAAAGCCTCAAGATGGAATATGAAGAGAAGCCATTCAAGGACACAGAAAACTGTTTACCAGCATTAAAATCACAATGGAGTTATATATGTGCCACATTTTCTTAATCCAGTCTGTCATTGATGGACATTTGTGTTGGTTTCAAGTCTTTGCTATTGTGAATAGTGCAACATGGCACATGTATACATATGTAACAAACCTGCATGTTGTGCACACGCACCCTAGAACTTAAAGGATAAAAAATAAATAAATAAATTAAAAAATATATTGGAGTTCTAGGTCATAAATATGTAGGAGTTCAAATTCTCTCACCTCAAACTTCATTTGTAAAATCTCTGTTCAATGGCACTTAATAACCTGGATATGGAGCAAAGACGAACAGCTGGATTGGTTCAGAGGTGTATTTGTAAAAAAGCGAATGGAGGGGCAAGTGGCAAGGGAGTTTGGGTTTTAGTCAAGGTATGTTTTAAATGATGATCATGGTAAATAAGGAAGAAAAAATATGAAGTGGAGGAATAAACCATATTGGAGGACATATCAAGGATGAAGAATAACCTCAGCAGGAAAAAGAGAATGAGAGAGCAAGGCAGACAAGAGATAGATATGAGAGAGAAGACCAATGAAATTTGACATCTCAGGGCTGGGGAATCGCTCAATAAGGACAGGATGCCAGGCAGTGGCCAAGGGAGGGAATGGGGGAAGGAGGAAGGAAATGAAATTTCTGAAATTAGAGGAGGTTAAGTAAAACTGAGGTTGTAGAGCCTACCTGAACACTGAATTCCTTTAGGATAATGAAAACCAAGATGCCATACATCCTTACTTGTTGCCCCAAAGATAAAGACAGTTATTCCCCAAATACTGGCCAGCAAAGCACAAGATTATGGCTTATTTGTGTTTGGAATTTCCAGTGTATAGCGAAATGACTGAGACATACCAGTGCTCAATAAATCTTTGTTGAATAAATAAGTAATCTAGAGGTGATAGGTAAGTTTATGTTCTTCCAATTTATTTATTTCTCAAATGAAATAAAGCAAATGACATTCCTTGTTTTCCACCAAAGAAAGGATTAAAAAAAGGTAAGTAAAGCTGAGAATGTGCAGAAATTATGAGGATTTCTTATGGAAGAGGCTTGTGATTTTGGCTCAGGTATTTGAGATTGTTACCATTATTGATTACTGTGCCTAAGCTTATAATTAAAAAACACTGTAAACTAGACAAACACATCCAAAATTCATATGTTCTATTAATTATTTTTTGGCATTAAGCCCTGGCCAACAAGGTAGGGAAACAAGGCAGCCATTGGGAATACAGCCAGGTTAGGTCTTTTTTTGTTTGTTTGTTTTTGTTTTTTGAGATGGGGTCTCGCTTTGTCACCCAGGCTGGAGTGCAGTGGCATGATCTTGGCTCACTTCAACCCCTGCCTCCCAGGTTTAAGTGATTCTCCAGCCTCAGCCTCCCAAGTAGTTGGGACTACAGGCATGCACCACCATGCCTGGCTAATTTTTATATGTTTAGTAGAGATGGGGTTTCACCATGTTGGCCAGGCTGGTCTTCAATTCCTGACCTCAAGTGATCTGTCCACCTCGGCCTCCCAAAGTACTGTGATTACAAGCATAAGCCACCGCGCCTGGTCAGGTTAGACATTTTCTGTATCATACCTGCATCCCCTAACTCTTCGTGGTTAAGAGGGCAATTCTTGCTCTTGCTTCAGTGGAACAAGGAGTCAGTCCTGAGGCTTATGATCTTCCATTTCCCTGTCCATGTATTTACTGCTTTCACCATTTTAGCTGGGCGTGGTGGCACACGCCTGTAGTCCCAACTACTTGGGAGGCTGAGGCTGGAGAATCACTTAAACCTGGGAGGCAGAGGTTGCAGTGATATTACAGTTGTATTTCAGTACAACCTGCTGACTCCTTCATACAAATCTGACAGTTGGCATTTACACAGGTGCCACCAACCTGTCCTTACCCTCAGCCTTACTTTCCCCGACTGTTGGTTTCCGTTAAACTTGACTTCCTATTCTGCATCTCCTTGGCTGAGTTCCTCTAGCTTGCAATTTCTTTGGCTCCTTTTCCAGTTTTTGACATTTGACTCATTCTATTTGGCAAATATATTTCCTTTGGGGATGGAAATGGCATGGATGATGTGAAAAGAGGGTCTGAAATGGCCCAGGAGAAATTTTACTTACTTTATTATATTCTGGGGATCTCACTGATATTCCAGTTCTGAGGATTGGTAGTAACAACAGACTTTAATAACCATGTATAATTATTTCTTTTGTTATTTTTTGAAGTATTTGCTTAAATATCACATGTTTGGAAGGTGTTCACAATGCATATACTAGTGTGGGATTTGTTCTACTCAAGCAATCCTTTTGTTTTCTCATAAAGGCTTTGAGTTACAAGCATACCTTTAGATATGACCAAGTTGAGATCTCCAAGCTGGGTAAATCTAGGTTTATATTTAAAGTATTATGGGCCAGGAAGAAGACTGTGACTGAAAGGTGCCCAAAGGCCTTTGCCTGTTTGACTGTTCCATGTGATTAGAATGGTACCTGCTCTTTTGGTAATAAAAATATATTCTATAGTGCTTTCACTATTTTGACTATAATCTCTCATAATGATTTTTTTCATCTACTTTAAGATTTGTAGTAATCGAAACAACATGAGGCATTCCAATAGAATACTAGTAGTCTTTTCTGTTGAAATGATTATCCACATTTTAGAGGTGCTTTAGATAAACATGATTTTCAATAATGATATTCCATAAACTAAAGGCCAAAAGACATTTTAATAGCATGAATAAAGGTCATTTGGTCTGTCCTGTCTGGTAAAACACATTTTGTTTTTTAGATGATAGCATTTGTTTCTTGTGCCTTTATATACACTTCGTGCAAGTTGTAGAAGTGAAAATGCAAAAGTTATTTATTTTATATTCCTTATTCTTATGTTACATTTATAGCAATGTCTTTGTGTTTTTAGGAACTTATTCAGCATTATCAAACTAATATGTTTGACAATGATTAATGCAATGTAAAATACACAGATTCAAAGATTAAATTTCTGGCTATTCTATTACTTTGCTCCTCCCATATTAGAAGATTAAAATAATCTTATTTACTTTACTCAACAGAAATGCATAGGGACCCAATTTGTTCATCCTTTTCAAGTGAATTAAAAGCTTGAATGCTTAGTTGGGGTGGTTTATTTTGATGCTGAGGGTTTTTCATAAATTTAATCCTCTGAATATACCTTATTTCTTTGTGGAATTCTGGTATGTTTTATTTTTTCTCATTTTCTGCTGCCAAAAGTGTTAATTTCATGAACATTGGGAATTTGGACCAGGATTAGTTTGGTTGGTAGTATTTTTGATTTTGCTGTCAATCTCTTTCAATGTAACTAATGTAAACCTGACAAGTTGGCCAGGAAACTTCTCCCATCAGCTTCCTACAATATCTCTACCTTACGTTTTTGTACCACAGTTTGGGAATGCAATTCTAACTCCTGCAGTTACCAGATCATTGAGGTAAAAAATCTTTTAGATAAAAAACCTACAATAATTCCACTATTGATTCACAGTTAAAGTTTGAGGTCAGGGCTCAAGGTTTTAAAAGACAGTATGTGGGCCTCAATGCTCATGGGACTTAGGTGCTAATGTACTTGGTCACTAAAGGGTTTCTGTGGATTACACTGCTGCTTGAACTACTATACACAGAGGTACTTCTTTGTTTGGTTAAATTATTGAATCAAGATCCCTGCAATAAGTAGACTAGATTTCAAGGATGCTTTTACCATGATTGTACTAGGGGAAAAAATCACCAGGTCATCGCTACCTCTTGATGGCCCATTACCCTATATACATGGGAGAATCAGTTTGGTTTGTCATGCAAACTAGAAATCACAGCATGTGTATATATGGGCTGGGAGGGGAGGGGTGATGGTGGCAGGAAGTTAAGGGTAGCCTGGCTCCAGGGGTGGTAGGATATACTGTCAGGGTTATACATTACAAACAAATTATAGTCTTTCACATTCAAAGTTTAAAGCACTGTTTAATTTAATTTTATCATTATTATTATTTCAGTAGTTTTTGGGGAACAGGCAGTTTTTGGTTACATGGAAAAGTTCTTTAGTGATGATTTCTGAGATTTTAGTGCACCCATCACCCCAGCTGTGTACACTGGACCCAATGTATACTCTTTTATCCTTCACCTCCCTTCCACTATTCCCCTCGGGTGCCCAGAATCCATTGTATCATTCTTTTTTTTTTTTTTTTTTTTTTTTTTTTTTTTTTTGAGACGGAGTCTCGCTCTGTCGCCCAGGCTGGAGTGCAGTGGCCGGATCTCAGCTCACTGCAAGCTCCGCCTCCCGGGTTTACGCCATTCTCTCGCCTCAGCCTCCCGAGTAGCTGGACTACAGGCGCCCGCCATCTCGCCCGGCTAATTTTTTTTTGTATTTTTTTAGTAGAGACGGGGTTCATCGTGTTAGCCAGGATGGTCTCGATCTCCTGACCTCGTGATCCGCCCGTCTCGGCCTCCCAAAGTGCTGGGATTACAGGCTTGAGCCACCGCGCCCGGCCCATTGTATCATTCTTATGCCTTTGTGTCCTCATAGCTTAGCTTCCACTTATAAGTGAGGACATATGATGTTTGGTTTTCTATTCCGGAATTAGTTCACCTAGAGTAATGGTCTCCAACTCCATCCAGGTCGCTGCAAATGCCATTATTCCATTCATTTTTTATGGCCGAGTAGTATTCCATGGTATGTATATGTATGTGTATATGTGTATATAAATATATATATATACACACACAACATTTTCTTTTATCCACTTGTTAGTTGATGGACATTTAGGCTGTTTCAACATTTTTGCAATAGCAAATTGTGTTGCTAAAAACATCCATGTGCAAGCGTCTTTTTCATATAATGACTTATTTTCCTCTGGGTAGATACCCAGTAGTGGGATTGCTGGATCAAATGGCAGTTCTACTTTTAGTTCTTTAAGGAGTTTGTATACTGTTTTTCATAGTGGTTGTACTAGTTTACATTCCTACCAGCAGTGTAAAAGTGTTCTCTTTTCACCACATCCATGCTAACATCTATTATTTTTTGATTTTTTGATTATGGCATTCTTGTAGGAGTGAGGTGGTATCACATTGTGGTTTTGATTTGCATTCCCTTATAATTAGTGAAGTTGAGCATTTTTTCATGTTTTTGGCCACTTGTATATCTTCTTTTGAGAATTATCTATTCATGTCCTAAGCCCACTTTTTGATGGGATTATTTGTTTTTTTCTTGCTGATTTATTTGAGTTCTTTGTAGGTTCTTGATATTTGTCCTTTGTCAGATGCAGAGAATGCAAATATTTTCTCCCATTCTGTGGGTTTTCTGTTTCCTCTGCTGATTATTTCTTTTGTTGTGCAGAAGCTTTTTGGTTTAATTAAGTCCCATCTATTTATCTTTGTTCTTGTTGCATTTGGTTTTGAGTTTTTGGTCATGAACTGTTTGCCTAAGCCAACGTCTAGAGGAGTTTTTCTGAAGTTATTTTCTAGAATTTTTATGATGACGATCCAGTTTCATTCTTTTACATGTGGCTTGCCAATTATCCCAACACCATTTGTTGAATATGGTGTCCTTTCCCCATTTTATGTTTTTGTTTGCTTTGTCAAAGGTCAGTTGACTATAATATTTGGCTTTATTTCTGGGTTCTCTATTCTGTTCCATTGGTCTACATGCCTATTTTTATATCAAAACCATGCTTTTTTGGTAAGTATAGCCTTGGAGTAGAGTTCGAAATCAGGTAATGTGATGCCTTCAGATTTGTTCTTTTGTCTTAGTCTTGCTTTGCCTCTGCAGGTAAGGCACAGTTTCTTACAGTATGATGTGTTGATCACCTGCAGCAGATTACTTGGGGTGCTTATGAAAACGGAGATTCTGAGGCTTCACTTTCACCTTATGAATCAGAAACTCTGAGTGTTACAATCAGGAATCTGTATTTCCAACAGTCTCCCTGAATGATTCTAGGATGTTGAGAACAACTGCAATCCTAAGTAAACAAGGCATTTGTCTGCTTTCTATCACTCCAACCACTAAAGCACCATTTGCCATCCTTTTATAGTCAGAGATTTTAGCATAGCACTTCAAAATGGCAGCCTTCTGGGTTACTAAAATAAAACACTTGCAGATTTTAGAACAAGTAAAATGAAAGTGTTACAGAATTCTAAAATTCCCATTGCTTGGTAACAATCTCGTTATTTTGGCCACAAAGAGTTTTTAAAAATTCTCTTTATGTGAAATTCCTCTTTTGGAGAAGCTCTAACGTGCCCCTTGCCTGTTAAGCAAAATGCAACTATGACTGTTCAGATCTACACAGAAAAGAAAGAATATTATTGTTTAAGTAACAAACTTAACACATTTAACACAGAATTTAGCTTGCTAAAATATAGAATTCTAACCCAGTTTTTAGTACTTCGTCTATTATGTAAATTGAGATAACCTTTTGATGTGGTTGGCTAGAAATTGGCTTTGTGCTGTGGGAACCCTGGAAAGGTCAGGAGGATTCAGTGGGAAAATGTATAGGTAAGTTAAAATTACCTGGGGTGCAACTAATTTTACCATCTCTGCAGAAACCCTGTATTGTGTGATAAGGCTGATTGGTTGTTGACCAGTCACTGACTCAATGCTCATTTCTGAGCATTTGGGATATGTGATTTTTGGAGGAACTGCCAAACTCAATTACTTGTACCTGCTGGGACCTAACACAGGTGAAGCTCAACTCATTGCAAATCTAAAATTCTGACATTCTTTTTCTCTAAAACTTTGGACCTTTGAAAATATTTTCCTTAAGCAATAGAGACCTTAGCTCCAATGTTGTCTCTCCCAGTTTTTGCCATAAATAGTCCCCTTCTGGACAACTCGTACATACCTTTTAACTCTGTTTTTGTTTTGGGTTCTTTACTTCTCTGTCTTGGCATGCATTTTGTTGTATAACCTTATATCAGCAACAGAGAAGTTGTCTGCTTCAGGCAGTTTGGAATTATCACAGGGCCAAAACAAAGGGGTTTTTTGTGTTGTTGTTATGGCATGTTCAGGATTTCACTAGTTGATCCAGTAATTCTAACAAACTTAAATATTTAGGATTTTAAATGCATTTTCCATCTTATCTGTTCAAAAATTGCTTCTATTTTAATAGTATTCTGGATATGATCTTTGAAAAATGAAATGTTTCTGCTCTCACCACATGCTTTTCCCTAAAAAAGAGCCAAGGATTTAAGTTCAGTAATTTATATCTGTTGGTTGATAGTTTGATTGCATTTTTGTAGGAACCTATTCACTTTAAAGTGTTACCCCAACTAGCATATATGTCTGTTTGGACTTTTAACTCTAACTAAGAGATTAAAATGTTTTGTTTTTTCCTTTTAAAGCAGTTTTAGATATCAACAAGGAAATAAAATGAAGGCAACACCTCAAGGTTATAACTGGGATGGGAGTTGGGATAATAAAGGACTAATGACACAAGAGATGGCCTGGGGCATCTTCTGCAGGTGGGCATCATCCCACCACCCTAAGGGAGACGAGCTTACCTGATTTAGTGAAGGATGCTGGAGTTCTTAATTCGTCATCAGATTCTGCCAGGTCCCAGAACTTTTTGGGTGTGAGTAACAAGGACCCCAAATAATGGTGCCTTACCCAAATTAGAATTTTTTCTCCTACATACAATTTTGTAAGTAGACAATTGTTGTGGATTGAATTATGTCCCCCCAAAAGATATGTACCCCCAGAAAGATACCTTCCCCTCCTTTCCTGTGAATGTGAATGTGGCCTTACATGGGAATAAGCTCTTTGCAGATGCCATCAAATTAAGATGAGGTTATACTGGATTACAATGTACTCTAGTCCAGTGACTGGTATCCTATTAAGAAGAGGGAAATTTGGACAGAAAGACACATAGAGACTGTGCCTTGTGATGACAGAGGCAGAGATGGGGACGATGCAACTACAAGCCAAGGATTGCTTGTGTAAGGGTAAATACAAATTAAAAATAAGAGGCTTAATTCTCCTTGTGAACATTTACTTTAGAAAACTTGTAATTATAAATTCTTTATCTGCCTGTTAGAAATTATGTAAATCTTTTAAAAAGGTAAATAAGCTTCTTTCCAGCTTTCTTCTCTTTAGGAATGTCTTTTTCCCCTGTACCTGGGAGTCATCTCTTTGAAATTCAATCATTAAGGAAGATAATACCCCTATTTCCCAGTCTTCTTCTTCTCCTTCTTCTTCTGAGTGGGAGCCTAACTTGGGCAGGCACTGCTCTCTAAAACTATCTCTTGCCACAAAGATAGGAGAAATTTATTTTTCCTTTGGATAGATCCAATCAGCAAACACAGACGGTCACCCAGCTGCCAGGTGAATCTAGGATATGTAACAAATGGTGCAGTCAAGTCCTCTTACTTAAGGTAGTCCTTAAGTAAGGTAGTACCTCTTACTTAAGGTAGTTCTTTGCTTATCTTGAGAACATGTATGGGATGAATTGTATAGGCTCATCTGTAGAAAAGAGTGAATTTTGTGTTCTGGGTTTGCAATCTCTTTGTGAAATGTCATTGATGAACATCCCATTCTAGTTCATGCTTACTGATTAATAAAATTTTCTTTTTCTTCCAGCTTTGTTGAAAGGTTTTCTGGCTTAAGTGAATATTTTGTTTTTAATTATATTTTCCCAATACCAGCAACCACCAGAGATAGGGGAGAGGCCAGGAAGAATCCATACCTAGAGGCTTCAGAGTGAGCATGGCCTTGGTTATGTGTTGATTTTGAACTTCTAGCCTCTAGAGCTATGAGATAATAAATTTTTTCTCTTTTAAGCCACACAGTGTGTGGTATTTTATTTATTTATTTATTTTGAGATGGAGTTTCACTCTTGTTGCCCAGGCTGGAGTGTAATGGCACAATCTTGGCTCACCACAACCTCTGCCTCCTGTGTTCAAGTGATTCTCCTGCCTCAGCCTCCTGAGTAGCTGGGATTACAGGCATGTGCCACCATGCCTGGCTAATTTTGTATTTTTAGTAGAGATGGGGTTTCTCCATGTTGGTCAGGCTGGTCTCAAACTCCTGACCTCAGGTGATCTGCCTGCCTTGGCCTCCCAAAGTGTTGGGATTATAGGCGTGAGCCGCTGCACCTGGCCACTTTGTGGTAATTTGTTATGCAACCCTAGGAAAGTAATGTAGTAATCTAAGGCTGGATGGTAGCAATGCTTCTCAAAGTCCTCAAGGACTGAGTTCTTCTCTGGCCTTTATTCTGCCATCCCTAAGGTCCTTGCCTTCATAGTTTGAGATGGAGATCAGGCCATCACATCTGTATCCAAGCAGCCGGACGGAGGAAGAGGTAAGAAGGGGCCAACGGCTAATACCAATTGTTCCTTTAGGAAATCTTCTGAACACTGTTACAGGAACTTCTACTTATATCCCATTGGGTTAAAGATCACAGAGCCACATCTAACTTGTTGGAAATTTAGTGCTTATTCCAGGTGGCCAGGTGTGTAGCTGAAATGTGGATTACTATAGAAGGGTGTAAACCAAAAAAGTATCTAAGATAGTTCTCAATCAGTTTAAAGGTTTATTTTGCCAAGATTGAGGATGCATCCAAGGAAAGAAGACATAAGCCACTGTGGCCTGTACTTTTTCCAAAGAGAATTCTGAGGGCTTTAATACTTAAAGGGGAAAAAGCAGGTAGGAGGATAAGGAGAAAAAAAAAAGAGACAAATGAGACAAGTGCTTACATTCTTTTGAGGCTTTGAGTAGCACTCACTGAATCCACATGTTGCATGGGAAGAGGAGCGAGTACAGGAGTTTTTAATTATGTATTCATCTTGTACTCAGTAAGTCTATATTTGACATAAGATAAAGTAAACATAGAGTAGAGGAAGATGTCCAATAAGCATTCATCTCAAGGTGGGCGGAGGAGCTATTTCTAGTCTCCTCTTGTCCCACACCCACAAAGATAAGCTGTCAATTTACATTTGTCTGGGTGAGGGAGGCCTCCTGTGGAGATATGTGGACCTCTATCTTGTAGCTGTTTAGGAACAAAAGGAGAGACAGCTGTTTTTGCATGACTCAGTTTCCGAGCTTAACTTTTCCTTTTGGCATAGTGAGTTTGGGGTCCCAAGATTTCATTTTCCTTTCATAAGGGGAAAAATAGAGATGAAGGACAACTTGTACTCTTTAATGTTCCCTCCTGTCCCCTTTCTTAGTTTGTCTTCCTGAATGCATGACACATTCCCAATCTGAATTTAACACCTCTCACACTTTTTCTCTCCCCAGGATGGTTAGAGCCATGTTTTGTAATTTTCTCTCAGAGTCAGATGTTATTTGATTAGTTTAAAAATATTTTCATATACATAACATCCTTCCCTCAAATTGATGTTCTGAAATGAACCCCCATGATTGAAAAACCAGGCCCATCTCAGGTGGTAAGATTTCCAACCCAGCAAGGTGGCTTTGGGAATTCTTCACCAATGTTGAACTGTTACCATGGACATGCTTTCATAGGAAAAAGGAATTCGAGAAGAAATAGAAAATAAAACTGTCCTTAAATAATCCATAAGTGACCTAACTCAACAGAAAGGCTGTTACATTGCAATACGTGGTACCAACTTCAAAATTACTGTCTTCCCACAAGCATCACTGTTTTAGAAAATACAAATGGGACAAACCTCAGAATGTAGTCTAAAAACTACAGAAATATTTTAATTTTCAGCTTTTATCATACTAATAAATAATGTGGTCATTTAAAAAGATGTGACTAAATTTAGTTTTTTAATTGAATATTAATTTTGGGGGGGGCAGAATAAGTGATGGTGGTGGGGTTTCTGGGTTTTTAAGCTTTGCTCTTCAATTCTACATTATCTCTAAATCCTTACAACAGATAAAATTCCCATCTGTTTCACAAAACATTGAAAGACATTTAATTAGTGTTCATAAATACATCTTTCAATGATGAGAGATTCTTCTTCCTTTTTTTAGTGTGTTGAGTCCTCAGTTTAGCTGTCTTCTCACTTTATTCTTGGTGTGTTTCTGTTTTGTTCAGCAATCTCTACATCAAATTCTTGTTTGCACTAAAAAGTTGTCATATGGATTGTTTTGACTGTTTCCATGACATGTAAATGGATAAGGATTTTAAAAAATGTTCTTGGCTTTAAAACAAACTATATTTATTTACACATCTAGGTAACCAGACCTCTTCTTAAACTTTATTGCTTGTTCTTCCTCTGGCTGAAAGAACATTTTTGTACTTTTATGAGATATTGGCAAAATGCCTGTTAACGCTCTAACCTACTGCTAAATATCACTCTGGACTATTACCTGCTTTATAGCCTTTTAGTTAGTAGTAGTACTCCTGGACAACGGCTACCACAGCTCTGCCCATAGCCAGTTGGACAGAATTTCTATCTAGTAGGTTGTATTAGCAAATGAGGCTAGAAGCTGAGCAGGGAGCTGAAGAGCCTTCAGATTTCCATGAAGCAAAAATGCCCTGACATAAGGAATCTCTAAGGGCTCAGCTGCCTGTTTGAAATAGCAGAAGAGGAAAATGCAGGGAGAGGCCAAAGTTAGTATCCCAATAAAATGATCCTGTCACTTATGAATGAAATTCAGAGCTGGTTAGGAAGACTTGGGAGGCATTTGTATAGAGATGATAGCTGAAGCTTTCTAAGAAAGAGAAGAGTTCAAATGAAGCCTCAGAGAAACTCTGGGCAGAAGGAAATGGAGTCAGAGATGCAGTATCAGGTAGGTCAATGAAGATAATGATGGAGACAAGGTCCCTAGGTTTACTGGTTGAGAAACCAGTTTTAGAAGCACGTAGGAAAATAAATCTGATTTTCAGGGGATGAAGAAATAAGTAAATGATAATATGCAAACAGGGGTACAGATAGCCCCTTTGAGAAGTTGCATGAGAAGGAACAGGATGGAGTAGCTAGTGAAGGTTGTATGGGGGTGGAAAATGTTTTTCCAGGCTAAGAAGGTTTTTGATAGCTTTGTGTGCAGGAGGAAAGGAGAGATGGAGGATGCAGGAGGACCCAACAAGGTTAAGGGGAGGCTGCTGTGTGTAGGGAAAAGAGAGTTTAGACCCTGAAAGTGCTTGCTAGAATCCTCTAGCTATATATTGGTCAATTTAATTGGCACACCAGAATCATTTTATTCGTCAGTAAAATAAAGACAAAATGCAGATAAAATAAAGATAAACGTCTAGTGCAATAGTCTGACTCCTAGTGTGATAGAAGCATGAGGAGAGATGACAGGATGTTAGGGCTGGGAAAAATCTTCGAGACTGTCTAGTGACAACATGCTTATTTTACAAAGAAATGACACCCAGAGGAATAGAGTGGCCTGTTTAAAGTTATGCAACTGGTTGGAGAACTAGAATTTGCACCTGGAATTTCTGATTCTTAGTCCTCTTCTACTATGTCATAGCACTGACAGAGGAGGAACTTTACAGGACAAACATTAACAGTAACGCTCTAGGCTTGGCTTAAAAAACAGGCTACATGAGTACAGTTTGGAGAGGAGGGTTAAGAGGACAGTTGACTTATTACCAGTTTAGATAGGAAAAACTTCAGGGACCTCAGTTTTCCACAAGTACAATATGAGCCAACAGTACAATCTGCTTCTGGAAAGGGTGACTCGGGGGACAGCCCAAACTGAGGATTTCAAACCACACCAGGAGTGTTCTGTCCAGTGGGGTTCCTTGCTAACTCAATGTGAGACCAGAGGACCAGTGAGCAGAGTGGTGAGGTGGCAGTTTCCTTTGGTGAAGAGTTTTAGGGTTAAAATAATAATATTTAAAGGACTATTATGACTATTTAGACTTACAGAAAAGTTGCAGAGATAGCATAGAGAGTTCCCTTTATACCCAATATACAGATCCACTTTGCCCATCCATTACTGGAGACATCCAATTGCTAAACTAACCTTGCCTCATAACAGCGCCCAGTCCCTAGTTAATCCTTATTTTTCCTAGTCTTGCCCCAAGAAACAGCAACCAATGTAGAACTTGTCCCTGCTTCCCTTAGATCTTCCTCAGAATCTTTCACAGAAGACAAACTTTAGAAAAGATGCTTCCCTCCTCCTACCTGCTCAGTAGCATTCTGTGTTTGCTTGGTCGTGCCGTCCCTTGCCGCATCTACATCAATAAATCTGAGTTTGTCAGAGTACTGGCTTGCCTCCAGTGGTCTTTGGCAGATCAGACTTTAATAACTTATATAAGTAGGAGTTCTGCTAGACTCTGCCATACTTTTTAGAGATTTAAAGTTGATTTTATGCATGAATGTACTGAATAGCCTATTTGATGCGATTTTGAAGGCAATGGATGAGCAGCCCTCTGGTGTGTCTGAAGTGGTGGTGAGATTGGTAAAGATGGACCAGGGCTTTGCTATACTAGATTAAAATTTTTATATACAGTGTCTATTCTGTTAATGGACAGTTAGAGATGGTAACAATACTAATAGCCCCCTCAGTTTTGGTAAATGCCTATTCTTGAATTCACAGGATGTACTAGGCAGTGTGCCAAGTGCTTCCAGACATTATTTCAGTTTATCCTCACAACACTTCCAATTTTCGAACAGGGAATGTGTGGTTCTGAGAAGTCAAGTTAGTTTTCTAAGATGGAAAGTAGCAAGGTAGGATTTGGATTCAGGGCTCTCTGATTCTGTCTTCTTAGCTTCTGTTAAGTTGTTTTGTTTACAGATTTTCAGGAGCTCTGAAATTGTGAGTTTCCACCCAACCCCCTGTCTCCTGCCCCAGTTAAGTTTCAGAAAAATCCTTTAACTTTTGTTCATTGTAAAATGTATCTCCAGTAGAAGGGGTATGATATGGTTTGGTTCTGTGTCCCCACCCAAATTTCATCCTGAATCGTACTCCCATAATTCCCACGTGTTATGGGACAAACCTGGTGTGAGGTGATTGAATGATGGGGGCGGGTCTTTCCTGAGCTGATCTCATGATAGTAAATTAGTTTCAGGAGAGCTGATGGTTTAAAAAGAAAAAAAGGGAGTTACCCTGCACAAGCTTTCTTTGCCTGCCGCCATCCACTTAAGATGTGACTTGCTCCTCTTTGCCTTCTGCCGTGATTGTGAGGCCTCTCCAGCCATGTGGAACTGTGAAGTCCAACAAAACATTTTTCTTTTGTAACTTGCCTAGTGTCAGGTATGTCTTTATTAGCAGTGTGAAAACGGACTAATACAGGGCATCTGGCTTTTCTGGGTTTTGCCTGCACTGACGGAGATATGGCAGCCATTGCCTCTGGTCTCTGATTCTGGTTTTGGCTTTCTATGATCTTCTCTGCTGTCTTTGTAGGGACCAGAGTCATGAAAATAACCCTCACTAAGGTGACCTAATATCCCTTTCAAATTTTAAACTAATGTGTGTATTTAACATTACTGCAAGTTTTAATGACGTCTTCTAAACATTTACTACCTTATTGTAAATCTCTTGTTAATGAGAACCCAATGGAAGATTCTAATACTCTGACTTTGGTTTTTGTTCTCTATAAGGACCTTGAGCTTCCAGTCCTCTAAGCTTGGCAGAGTTTGACTGGGACAGAGTACAAGTTGCTTCTAATGCAATTTATGTGGTTGCGGCCCAGTGAAATAGTTCTTTTAATGTTTGGGAAACACTCAAAGGGAACTGAAACTTTCTTTTCCATAGGAACCCTTCAGTGAACATGCTATTTCAATAGGCCAGCTAATAATTCTCTGACAGCTGGGGACTCACATGGGTCTTTGCCCACCTCTCTTCCCTAAAGAACCTTAGGAGCAAGTATTTACCACAAATGTGACCACTAGTGGGGCCCCTGAGAATACCCAGCCTCTCTAAGGTTTTGGTTCAGGTCATTTTGTTCTTTGCAAAGTCTTTTGCTAGTGACAGAAAGTGTCTGTTGACCTGGTCTCTCTATTGCAGTTAAGGGATACCTTAGCCACTGAAAAAATTATTCCCTTGAGTAGAAATGGAAGAATGTTTCTATTTGGTAAGCAGAAAAGTTGGAGGGTGGGAAACTATAACTGTGAGAGGCTGGAAATGGGGGTTGGGAAATATTTGACAGCATTTACATGGCAATCTTGGATATTGGGATGGCTTCATAGGGGGTATGCAATAGAAAAATGTGATATTTATTATAAATGTGTTTGGAAAAATAAATGCTTTATACAGAAAAATCCTAGTCTTGGCAGGAAGTTGTACTCCCTGACCTAAAAGGCCTTTTCCATATTGAATTCATCTGATTCAATCAAGGTTTGTGAGTCATGAGGAAATGTATATAAAGGTTACAGCTCCAACAGAAGGGCAAAAGATGTGTTCCTTAGTAGAAAGCCACAGAGCCCAGTAAAAAACAACACACACACACGATTTGAAATCAGAAAAATCTAAAATCAAATCCCTACTTTGTTACTCTCTGTGTAATGTTAGGCAATTTGCATAGCCTCCGATTTTCTTGTCTGTAAAAGTGAGGTAACAATACTCATAGGATTACATAAAAGAACACAAGTAGAGAGTAGATTAAAAAATGATAATTCTAATGGTGGTTATGCAGTCTCTGTAAATAGGATGGAGTCCCAAATCAAAAAACAGGCAAATGAGAACAGAAATATTTAACTATGGAACCAAGAATTACTTTAAAATTTAAAGCACTTTAAAATTCATATTAAAGTGAGCTGAACAGTAGTTTAAACTTTAAAATATAAAAAGTTGGTTTGGGAGAAATGAAAGGAGAATAGTTATCAGCTCCTGAAAAGCGTGAGGGGGCTCCACGCTGGCCCTAGAAAGTAGCCCAAGCCTCCAAAGGGCTGTTTAGCCTCACCTGTTGGCAAAAGGGAACACCTGAAAGGACGCGTTGGGAGTTCACTATTGCACCTGGCTCTATAAACTCCGATTTCCCTTCTCAGACATTTTAAGAGTCTGGCAAACAGAGCTTCTCTTTGGCTAACAGGATGTCTTGCAAGAGTATTCTTAGAGTCCAATTAGGGCATTTGTTTCCACTTACAATTAGGCAGCATTTGCTCAACTGTCGCAAATAATGAGGGATCTAAGAGCTCAGAGGGTGGTAACAATATAATTTAACTCTTTCATAAAGATCTTCATGATGTTGCATTAGGTGCTTGGGTGATATTTGGTCAGCCTACAGTATGGCTAGGTTAATCTGGAATGACCAATCTCGTGAGCCTATTTCATTATAGATTCATTTTCCTTTTGCTTTATATTAAGATATAAATTCCCCATTCCTGTCAAAAGTATCTTCACTGTCTCCAGGCCCAGGGACTTGGTCATTTGTCTTTAATTATACTCAAAACACACCTCAAGTCCTTAAGTGTCACTATGAAGGTCTCTCTCCTCCTCACTGACCTTTCCTTCCTTTGGACCACATAAGTTAGCACAGTTGCTAGTTGAGCATTTGGATTTCTTTTTCTCCCTCACTAGGTTGTAAATCTAAGAGTTGGTCTTATATATCTAGCTTTAATAATTATCGATTAAATGATTTTTAACACACATGTTAAAATTATAATATGCTGAAGCAAAATAAAGTTATTTGTAGACTAAGCACAAGAACATGCAAAGAAAGCATAAAAATAGCAATTCTCTTTTTATTTAATGTTGCTTGGCTTTAAAAGGAATTGGTTTTTGATTAGCCAAGCACAAAAATGATCTTTTCTTTGCGACTTTTCGTAGTTCCTTTAAGTCTTCACCAGAGGTGGTTTTATTCTGGGGGGTGTGCTGTAGGATAAGCTGTCCTTGTTTTTATTCAAATGACATTATTACATGATTCAATAAACACCGTTGATGCTTTGGAAGAAAGCACTTGCTGACTTGACTGCATTATATCCACTAGATGGCAGGCAACTTTTAGAGAAAGAAAAGGGAGAACCTGAATTATGATTTTTTTTTTTTTTTTTGGCGGGGGTGGGGGTGGTGATTGGTATATTTCCACTGACCTGCCTCAGTCAGCAGGCTTGCCAATAACTCCTTAATTTCCATAAAGTTCTTCAGCTTTAGCTTTCCAGAGATTTTAAAAGTGATTGCAAAACATTCCATAAAATATAGCAGCCAGATATTTTTCCACTACAACACTGAACCCTACACTGACCTTTTATTCCCCCTAATTTTCTTTTTTTTTTTTTTTTTTTTTTTACTTTTCCTTTTTTTTTTTTTTTTTTATTATACTTTAAGTTCTAGGGTACATGTGCATGACGTTTATATCATGTATAACTCCCCCATGCAATCCCTCCCTCCTCCCCCCTCCCCATGATAGGCCCCAGTGTGTGATGTTCCCCTTCCCGAGTCCAAGTGATCTCATTGTTCAGTTCCCACCTATGAGTGAGAACATGCGGTGTTTGGTTTTCTCTTCTTGTGATAGTTTGCTAAGAATGATGGTTCCAGCTGCATCCATGTCCCTACAAAGGATGCAAACTCATCCTTTTTTATGGCTGCATAGTATTCCATGGTGTATATGTGCCACATTTTCTTAATCCAGTCTGTCACAGATGGACATTTGGGTTGATTCCAAGTCTTTGCTATTGTGAATAGTGCCGCAATAAACATACGTGTGCATGTGTCTTTGTAGTAGAGTAATTTATAATCCTTTGGGTATATACCCAGTAGTGGGATGGCTGGGTCATATGGTACATCTAGTTCTAGATCCTTGAGGAAACGCCATACTGTTTTCCATAATGGTTGAACTAGTTTACAATCCCACCAACAGTGTAAAAGTGTTCCTATTTCTCCACATCCTCTCCAACACCTGTTGTTTCCTGACTTCTTAATGATTGCCATTCTAACTGGTGTGAGATGGTATCTCATTGTGGTTTTGATTTGCATTTCTCTGATGGCGAGTGATGATGAACATTTTTTCATGTGTCTGTTGGCTGTATGGATGTCTTCTTTTGAGAAATGTCTGTTCATATCCTTTCCCCACTTTTTGATGGGGTTGTTTGTTTTTTCTTGTATATTTGTTTGAGTTCTTTGTAGATTCTGGATATTAGCCCTTTGTCAGATGAGTAGGTTGCAAAAATTTTCTCCCATTCTGTAGGTTGCCTGTTCACTCTGATGGTAGTTTCTTTAGCTGTGCAAAAGCTCTTTAGTTTAATTAGATCCCATGTGTCAATTTTTGCTTTTGCTGCCGTGCTTTTGGTGTTTTAGACATGAAGTCCTTGCCCATGCCTATGTCCTGAATGGTACTACCTAGATTTTCTTCTAGGGTTTTTATGGTATTAGGTCTAACATTAAGTCTCTAATCCATCTTGAATTATTTTCGTATAAGGGGTAAGGAAAGGATCCAGTTTCAGCTTTCTACTTATGGCTAGCCAATTTTCCCAGCACCATTTATTAAATAGGGAATCCTTTCCCCATTTCTTGTTTTTGTCAGGTTTGTCAAAGATCAGATGGCTGTAGATGTGTGGTATTATTTCTGAGGACTCTGTTCTGTTCCATTGGTCTATATCTCTGTTGTGGTACCAGTACCATGCTGTTTTGGTTACTGTAGCCTTGTAGTATAGTTTGAAGTCAGGTAGCGTGACGCCTCCAGCTTTGTCCTTTTGACTTAGGATTGTCTTGGCAATGCGGGCTCTTTTTTGGTTCCATATGAACTTTAAAGCAGTTTTTTCCAATTCTGTGAAGAAAGTCATTGGTAGCTTGATGGGGATGGCATTAAATCTATAAATAACCTTGGGCAGTATGGCCATTTTCACGATATTGATTCTTCCTATCCATGAGCATGGTATGTTTCCATTTGTTTGTGTCCTCTTTGATTTCACTGAGCAGTGGTTTGTAGTTCTCCTTGAAGAGGTCCTTGACATCCCTTGTAAGCTGGATTCCTAGGTATTTTATTCTCTTTGAAGCAATTGTGAATGGAAGTTCATTCCTGATTTGGCTCTCTGCTTGTCTGTTACTGGTGTATAAGAATGCTTGTGATTTTTGCACATTAATTTTGTATCCTGAGACTTTGCTGAAGTTACTTATCAGCTTAAGGAGATTTTGGGCTGAGACGATGGGGTTTTCTAAATATACAATCATGTCATCTGCAAACAGGGACAGTTTGACTTCTTCTTTTCCTAACTGGATACCCTTGATTTCTTTCTCTTGCCTGATTGCCCTAGCCAGAACTTCCAACACTATGTTGAATAGGAGTGGTGAGAGAGGGCATCCCTGTCTTGTGCCAGTTTTCAAAGGGAATTTTTCCAGTTTTTGCCCATTCAGTATGATATTAGCTGGGGTTGTCATAAATAGCTCTTATTATTTTGAGGTACGTTCCATCAATACCAAATTATTGAGCGTTTTTAGCATAAAGGGCTGTTGAATTTTGTCAAAAGCCTTTTCTGCATCTATTGAGATAATTATGTGGTTCTTGTCTTTGGTTCTGTTTATATGCTGGATTACGTTTATTGATTTGCGAATGTTGAACCAGCCTTGCATCCCAGGGATGAAGCCCACTTGATCATGGTGGATAAGCTTTTTGATGTGCTGCTGAATCCGGTTTCCCAGTATTTTATTGAGGATTTTTGCATCGATGTTCATCAGGGATATTGGTCAAATTCTCTTTTTTTGTTGTGTCTCTGCCAGGCTTTGGTATCAGGATGATGTTGGCCTCATAAAAAGAGTTAGGGAGGATTCCCTCTTTTTCTATTGATTGAAATAGTTTCAGAAGGAATGGTACCAGCTCCTCCTTGTACCTCTGGTAGAATTCAGCTGTGAATCCATCTGGTCCTGGACTTTTTTGGTGGGTAGGCTATTAATTGTTGCCTCAATTTCAGAGCCTACTATTGGTCTACTCAGGGATTCAACTTCTTCCTGGTTTAGTCTTGGAAGAGTGTAAGTGTCCAGGAAATTATCCATTTCTTCTAGATTTTCTAGTTGATTTGCGTAGAGGCATTTTAGTATTCTCTGATGGTTGTTTGTATTTCTGTGGGGTCGGTGGTGATATCCCCTTTATCATTTTTTATTGCGTCTATTTGATTCTTCTCTCTTTTCTTCTTTATTAGTCTAGCTAGCGGTCTGTCAATTTTGTTGATCTTTTCAAAAAACCAACCTGGATTCATTGATTTTTTGGAGGGTTTTTTGTGTCTCTATCTCCTTCAGTTCTGCTCTGATCTTAGTTATTTCTTGCCTTCTGCTAGCTTTTGAATGTGTTTGCTCTTGCCTCTCTAGTTCTTTTAATTGTGATGTTAGAGTGTCAATTTTAGATCTCTCCTGCTTTCTCTTGTGGGCATTTAGTGCTATAAATTTCCCTCTACACACTGCTTTAAATGTGTCCCAGAGATTCTGGTATGTTGTATCTTTGTTCTCATTGGTTTCAAAGAACATCTTTATTTCTGCTTTCATTTCGTTATGTACCCAGTAGTCATTCAGGAGCAGGTTGTTCAGTTTCCATGTAGTTGAGCGGTTTTGATTGAGTTTCTTAGTCCTGAGTTCTAGTTTGATTGCACTGTGGTCTGAGAGACAGTTTGTTATAATTTCAGTTCTTGTACATTTGCTGAGGAGTGCTTTACTTCCAATTATGTGGTCAATTTTGGAATAAGTGCGATGTGGTGCTGAGAAGAATGTATATTCTGTTGATTTGGGGTGGAGAGTTCTATAGATGTCTATTAGGTCCGCTTGGTGCAGAGATGAGTTCAATTCCTGGATATCCTTGTTAACTTTCTGTCTCGTTGATCTGTCTAATGTTGACAGTGGAGTGTTGAAGTCTCCCATTATTATTGTATGGGAGTCTAAGTCTCTTTGTAGGTCTCTAAGGACTTGCTTTATGAATCTGGGTGCTCCTGTATTGGGTGCATATATATTTAGGAGAGTTAGCTCTTCCTGTTGAATTGATCCCTTTACCATGATGTAATGGCCTTCTTTGTCTCTTTTGATCTTTGATGGTTTAAAGTCTGTTTTATCAGAGACTAGGATTGCAACCCCTGCTTTTTTTGTTCTCCATTTGCTTGGTAGATCTTCCTCCATCCCTTTATTTTGAGCCTATGTATGTCTCTGCATGTGAGATGGGTCTCCTGAATACAGCAGACTGATGGGTCTTGACTCTTGATCCAGTTTGCCAGTCTGTGTCTTTTAATTGGAGCATTTAGTCCATTGACATTTAAGGTTAATATTGTTATGTGTGAACTTGATCCTGTCATTATGATATTAACTGGTTATTTTGCTCGTTAGTTGATGCAGTTTCCTCCTAGCCTCTATGGTCTTTACATTTTGGCCTGTTTTTGCAATGGCTGGTACCGGGTGTTCCTTTCCATGTTTAGGGCTTCCTTCAGGGTCTCTTGTAAGGCAGGCCTGGTGGTGACAAAATCTCTAAGCATTTGCTTATCTGTAAAGGATTTTATTTCTCCTTCACTGATGAAGCTTAGTTTGGCTGGATATGAAATTCTGGGTTTAAAATTCTTTTCTTTAAGAACGTTGAATATTGGCCCCCACTCTCTTCTGGCTTGTAGAGTTTCTGACGAGAGGTCTGCTGTTATTCTGATGGGCTTCCCTTTGTGGGTAACCCGACCTTCTCTCTGGCTGCCCTTAAGATTTTTTCCTTCATTTCAACTTTGGTGAATCTGGCAATTATGTGTCTTGGAGTTGCTCTTCTGGAGGAGTATCTTTGTGGCGTTCTCTGTATTTCCTGAATTTGAATGTTGGCCTGCCCTACTAGGTTGGGGAAGTTCTCGTGGATGATATCCTGAAGAGTGTTTTCCAACTTGGTTCCATTTTCCCCTCACTTTCAGGCACCCCAATCAGACGTAGATTTGGTCTTTTTACATAATCCCATACTTCTTGCAGGCTTTGTTCATTTCTTTTTCTTCTTTTTTCTTTTGGTTTCTCTTCTCGCTTCATTTCATTCATTTGATCCTCAATCGCTGATACTCTTTCCTCCAGTTGATCGAGTCGGTTACCGAAGCTTGTGCATTTGTCACGTATTTCTCGTGTCATGGTTTTCATCTCTGTCATTTCGTTTATGATCTTCTCTGCATTAATTAGTCTAGCTGTCAATTCTTCCACTTTTTTTCAAGATTTTTAGTTTCTTTGCGCTGGGTACGTAATTCCTCCTTTAGCTCTGAGAGGTTTGATGGACTGAAGCCTTCTTCTCTCATCTCGTCAAAGTCATTCTCTGACCAGCTTTGATCCGTTGCTGGCGATGGGCTGCGCTCCTTTGCAGGGGGAGATGCGCTCTTATTTTTGAATTTCCAGCTTTTCTGCCCTGCTTCTTCCCCATCTTTGTGGTTTTATCTGTCTCTGGACTTTGATGATGGTGACGTACTGATGGGGTTTTGGTATAGGTGTCCTTCCTGTTTGAAAGTTTTCCGTCTGACAGTCAGAAGGACTGTCTGTTGGTCTGTTAGAGATTGCTTGAGGTCCACTCCAGACCCTGTTTGCCTGGGTATCAGCAGCAGAGGTTGCCGAAGATAGAATATTGCTGAACAGCGAGTGTACCTGTCTGATTCTTTCTTTGGAAGTTTCCTCTCAGGGGTGACGCCACCCTGTGAGGTGTGGGGTATCAGACTGCCCCTAGTGGGGGATGTCTCCCAGCTAGGCTACTCAGGGGTCAGGGACCCACCTGAGCAGGCAGTCTGTCCGTTCTCAGATCTCAACCTCCGCGTTAGGAGATCCACGGCTCTCCCCAAAGCTGTCAGACAGAGTCCTTCGGGTCTGCAGCGGCCCCGCTCTTTCCCCTAATGGACTGCAGCTGTGCGCTGTCCGCAGCGGTAGAGTCTACAGAGACAGGCAGGCTTCCTTGAGCTGCTGTGAGCTCCACCCAGTTCGAGCTTCCCAGCGGCTTTGTTTACCTACTTAAGCCTCAGCAATGGCGGGCGCCCCTCCCCCAGCCTCGCTGCTGCCTTGCGGATAGATCGCAGCAGACGGCTGTGTTAGCAGTGAGGGAGGCTCCGTGGGCGTGGGACCCTCCCGCCAGGTGTGGGATATATTCTCCTGGTGTGCCTGTTTCCTTAAAGCGCAGTATTGGGGTGGGAGTTACCCGATTTTCCAGGTGTTGTGTGTCTCAGTTCCCCTGGCTAGGAAAAGGGATTTCCCCCCCTTGCGCTTCCAGGTGAGGCGATGCCTCGCCCTGCTTCAGCTCACGCTGGTCAGGCTGCAGCAGCTGACCCGCACCGATTGTCCGGCACTCCCTAGAGAGATGACCCCAGTACCTCAGTTGAAAATGCAGAAATCCGGTCTTCTGTGTCGCTCGCGCTGGGAGTTGGAGACTGGAGCTGTTCCTATTCGGCCATCTTGCTCCGCCCGTGATCCTTCAGGAGTTCTGAGGTTCGTTGTCTCACGCCAAGGAAATCCAGGACTCAGACACACCAGAAATGAGGTTAAGAGTGGAGGTTTAATGGGCGAAAGAAAGAGAAAATTTTCTTCTGAAGAGAGAGGAGTCCCGGAGAAAACGGGCAACCAGTTCCCTGGTGAAATGCCCCCCCTAATTTTCTTAAACTAGAAATGGTGTCCTGACCTAACATGGGAATTAAAATAAACTATAACGAGGAAAAATGTATTTTTCAGGGAAATGGAGAAACCACACAAGTTTTTATGTATATGAAACCTGCAGTTTAAAATGTCAGAATTATTTTTTAAAACGATGTGAAATATAGTTGTGCCTACAGGTGTGTAAGTGCTCTTTGAGAGAGCTTGGTGCATACTGTATCATAGATGCCAGCGCTTCCACTTGACATTCCTGTCAGTGTTTGAGATGATTGCAACGCCTCTCAGTAGATCTCCATTCTACTCCAGTGCACTCACTTCCCATTGTAGTCAGATGCTACTGTTTGTGCATCTTCAGTGACTGCTAGCCTTCCTCTACCCTAGTTATGAGTATTTTCTTATTTTCTGCTGCATTTTTCATATGTGGTTGGTCCTCCAGGTATGCTAATAAGATTCACAGATGAAATGGATGGTAAAATGAATGAGATTTAATTCAACTGTGCTGGTTCCCATACCTTCTTTAGAATCACATATTTCCCTATCACTATAAATAAGACGAGGTGAACACTGCCCAATTAACTTATGGTGTTCAGAATTATAACTTGGAATTTGTTACATTAAAAAAATTAAACAATATTGCATATGGGCTTATTAAAGGCTTTAATTTGCTGCCTTCAACATTTGTATCCTTATTTGGTTTAGTTTATTGAAAATGAGGCTCTAGCAAGAACTATGAAATTTTGAAATGTGAGAGAGGAAATTTTGACATAATTACTAAACTCATCAGTCAGATTTTGAATATCATGAGGACAAATGAACAACACCTGCATCTCACACCTGTGACTCCAGGATCCTTGCTGGCTGACTGTTGAGAGAGAAATGAGGAGTGAAGTGCCTGGGGTCAAAGGAGCTGCTTGCCAGAGTGCAGCACTTAAACTCTAGCCCTTCTCAGCTATTAAGGATTTTCTCCCTCTTTTTTTTTTTCTTTCTTTTTCTGAGATAAAGTCTTGCTCTGTCACCAGGCTGGAGTGCAGTAGCATGATCTCGGCTCACTACAACCTTCACCTGCCAGGTTCAAGCAATTCTCCTGCCTCAGTCTCCCAAGTAGCTGGGACTACAGGCATACGCCACCACGACCGGCTAATTTTTATATTTTTAGTAGAGATGGTGTTTCATCATGTTGGCCAGGATGGTCTCAATCTCTTGACCTTGTGATCCACCTGCCTCAGCCTTCCAAAGTGCTGGGATTATAGGCATGAGCCACTGCACCTGGCCTGTTAAGCATTTTTAATGAATATGTAGAAATGAAAGCTCAAGATCTCTGAATTGGACCTTTCGTACCCTCCCATGTACAATAAAAAGTACTATTTGAAAAGTGGCAAGATGGCTGAATAGGAACAGCTCCAGTCTGCAGCTCCCAGCAAGATCAATGAAGAAGGCAGGTGATTTCTGCATTTCCAACTGAGGTACCCAGTACATCTAATTGGGACTGGGGAGACAAGGGGTGCAGCCCACAGAAGGCAAGCAGAAGGCAGGGTGGGGTGTCGCCTCACCTGGGAAGTCCAAGGAGTCGGGGAACTCCCTACCCTAGTCAAGGGAAGCTGTCATGGATTGTGCTATCCAGCCCAGATACTATGCTTTTCCCATGGTCTTTGCAACATGCAGACCAGGAGATTCCCTTGGGTGCCTACACCACCAGGGCCCTGGGTTTCAAGCACAAAACTGGGTGGCCATTTGGACAGATGCCGAGCTATCAGCAGGAGCTTTTTTCATACCCCAGTGGTGCCTGGAATGCCAGCGAGATAGAACCATTCACTCTCCTGGAAAAGGGGCTGAAGCCAGTGAGCCAGCGGTCTTGCTCATTGGATCCTACACCCATGGAGCCCAGCAAGCTCAGATCCACTGACTTGAAATTCTCACTGCCAGCACAGCAGTCTGAAGTGGACCTGGGATGCTCAAGCTTGGTAGGGGGAGGGGCGTTGGCCATTAAGGAGGCTTGAGCAGGCGAGTTTTCCCCCTCGGTGTCAACAAAGCCACTCACTAGGAAGTTCAAACAGGGCAGAGCCCACCACAGCACAGCAAAGCCGCTGTAGCCAGACTGCCTGTCTAGATTTCTCCTCTCTGGGAAGGTCATCTCTAAAAGAAAGGCAGCAGCCCCAGTCAGGGGCTTATAGATAAAACCCCCATCTCCCTGGGACAGAGCACCTGGGGAAAGGGGTGGCTGTGGGCGCAGCTTCAGCAGACTCAAACGTCCCTGCCAGCTGGCTCTGAAAAGAGCAGTGGATTTCCCAACATAGCACTTGAGCTCTGCTAAAGGACAGACTGCCTGCTCAAGTGGGTCCCTTACCCCTGTGCCTCCTAACTGGAAGATACCTCCCAGCAGGGGTCAACAGACACCTCATGCAGGAGAGCTCCGGCTGGCATCTGATGGGTGTCCCTCTGGGATGAAGCTTCCAGAGGAAGAAGCAGGCAGCAATCTTTGCTGTTCTGCAGCCTCCACTGGTGATACCCAGGGAAACAGTCTGGAGTGGACCTCCAGCAAACTCCAGCAGACCTGCAGAAGAAGGGCATGACTGTTAGAAGGAAAACTAGCAAACAGAAAGCAATAGCATCAACAAAAAAGGAGCACCATGCAAAAACCCCATCCGAAGGTCACCAACATCAAAGACCAAAGGTAGATAAATCCACGAAGACGAGGAAAAAGCAGCACAAAAAGGCTGAAAATATAAAAAACCAGAATGTATCTTCTTTTCCAAAGGATCACAACTCCTCGCCAGCAGAGGAACAAAACTGGACAGAGAATGCGTTTGACAGATTGACAGAAGTAGGCTTCAGAAGGTTGGTAATAACAAACATTTATGTGGCTAATGAACATATGAAAAAAAGCTAATCATCACTGGTCATTAGAGGAATGCAGATCAAGACCACAATGAGATACCATCTCAGGCCAGTTAGAATGGCGATCATTAAAAAGTCAGGAAACAACAGATGCTGGGGAGGATGTGGAGAAATGGGAACACTTTTACACTGTTGGTGGGAGTGTAAATTAGTTCAACCATTGTGGAAGACAATGTGATTTCTCTAGGATCTAGAGCCAAAAATATCATTTGATCCAGCAATCCCATTACTGGGTATATACCCAAAGGGTTATAAATCATTCTACTATAAAGACACATGCACATGTATGTTTATTGCATCACTATTCACAATAGCAAAGACTTGGAACCAACCCAAATTGTCAATGATAGACTGGATAAAGAAAATGTGGCACATATACACCATAGGATACTATGCAGTCATAAAAAAGAATGAGTTTATGTCCTTTGCAGGGACACAGATGAAGCTGAAAAACATTTTCAGCAAACTAACCCAGGAACAGAAAACCAAACACCACATGTTCTCGCTCATAAGTGGGAGCTGAACAATGAGAACACATGGACACGGGGAAGGCAACATCATACTCTGGGGCCTGTCACGGGGTGGGGACCAAGGGGAGGGATAACATTAGGAAAAATACCTAATGTAGATGATGCGTCAATGGGTCCAGCAAACCACCATGGCACATGTATGCCTATGTAACCTGCATTTTCTGCACATGTGTCCTAGTACATAAAGTATAATTTAAAAAATACTATGTGATTATATTCTATGCATTTAATAGTTAATTTAACTTTCATCTTTTCAATGTACAATTATCTTTACTTTTTCTCTAAAATATGTTGGGTTACCTAGTAGGATAAGACAAATGGAAGATTATAACTATTATTGCATTTGCAAATAGACATAATCAAGAGACTTTGTCCTGGCAGTAACTGATGGTTGTCTTTGGCAAAAACTGTCAGTTTAGCCCAAGGAGTCATTGGGAGAAAAATCATTGAATGAAAATTAATTCTGATAAATATTTATTTCATGCCTAACATTGCTAAAACAGTTTCTTGAAAGAAATGGAAGATAATGAGCTAAACGTTCTTGCAACAGATTTCTGCTCTTGTCCTAAAGACTGTTTGAAACCATTTGAAATAATCTCACCATTAGAATGAGCTGGCCCCATCTTTTTGAAAGATTGCCTGCTTTACAACCATCTTATTTTTCCATGCTGCTCATTCAAAATTGTATTCCCAGCATTCAGCACAGTACCTGGCACTTTGTTTGTGATAAATGAATAAATATAAGTGCTATTAGGCCTTGAAATAAATTTTGACTCTTTTGCTCATATTTTGATTTTTTCATTTAAAGGCTGGTTATGTTTTTCTTTCTTTATTTTGTTTGCATTTTGGAAACCAAATTTTATTTTGGCTAACAGACCTTCCTGGATGCTCTAAAGTATAACTTAACATTCTTTTTAAAATAGTTACTTGGGTGATTTTTCAGTTTGGTTTTCTGCCTTGACTAGCTGGGAAGATGTGATCATTTTGCCTAAAAGTATGGTGGCTGTGTAATTCGTTGTTTCCAAATCAGGATGCTATTGTGAATAACAGGGCATTTAATAATTATGTCAGACAATGCGTGTAAATTGGAACCATCCCAAGACCCTCAGCTTGTATGATCACCTTACTTAGCCCACTTTTGGCCTGGCTTATTCTTGTACTTCCTGCTCATATTTGAGAGTAAATAAGTTTCAATTACCAGTTCCAAGGTAGGTGATGATCTCACAAAAACTATCTGATTTTTTCTTTTTCTTTTTTTCGAGACGGAGTCTCGCTCTGTTGCCAGGCTGGAGTGTAGTGGCGTAATCTTGGCTTACTGTAACCTCTGCCTCCCAGGTTCAAGCAATTTTCCTGCCTCAGCCTCCGGAGTAGCTGGGACTACAGACTTGTACCACCACGTCCAGCTAATTTTTTGTATTTTTAGTAGAGATTGGTTTCACCATGTTGTCCAGGATGGTCTCCATCTCTTGACCTTGTGATCTGCCCGCCTCAGCCTCCCAAAGTGCTGGCATTACAGGCGTGAGCCACTGCGCCTGGCCTACTACCTGATTTTTCTTGCCAGCTCATCAGAAATTCTCAACATTGTGCACTGTGGATAACTGTTTTTTTCTTCTTTCTTTTATTTTTCATAGCTTTATTGAAGTAGAATTGACATACAAAAACTGCACGTTTAAATTATACATTTTGATGAGGTTTGACATATGTTTATACCTGTGAAACTAACATCACAATCAAGACAGTGAACATATCCATCACTCTCAAAAGTAATCCCCCTTCTTCTCTCCCTACCTGCAGGTGACACTGATCTGCTTTCTGTTGCAATAGATTATTTTGTGTTTTCTAGGATTGTGTATGAATAGAATCATATAGTGTGCTATCTTTTACTCTTCTATTTTGTCCTGGCTTCTTGGAGAGTCAAGAAGATTCTTCTGATTGTTTTTGAGTAGTATTTCATTGTATGGACATTTTGTAATTTGTTTACCCATCTGTTTATCACCATTTGTGTTTTTTTCCAGTTTTCAGTTATTACAAATAAAGTCCCTATGGACATTTTTGCATCTGCCCTTTCATGGAAAGATGCTTTCATTTCTTTGGGGTAAATACCTAGGAGTGGACTGACTAGATTGTACTGGAGAGTTATGTGTAACTTTTAAGAAATGATCAAAGGCACTGTTTTCTAAGGTGTACTGGTTTACACTCTTATCAGAAATGTATGAGAGTTCTAGTTGCTCTACATCCTTGTCAACACTTGGAACAGTCAATCTTTTAAAAAGTTTTAGACATTGTAATAAACATGTAGTGATTTTATTTGTACTTTATATGTGCATTTCCCTAACAACTAATGGTGTGAACATCTTTTGGTGTCCATATTTGTAATGCATATATTATCTTTGGTGAAATGTCTGTTCAAATTACCCATTTTTTATTGGGTTGTTAGTTTTCTTGTTAGTGAGAATTTAAAAAAATATATTTACAACACAAGCATTTAATCAGATATACAATATGAAAATATTTCTCCTAGTTTGTGGCTCATCTTGTCATTTCTTAATGTCTTTTGAAAGCAGAGTTCTTAATTTTGATAAAGTTTAACATATAAAATTTTTCTTATAGGAATCATGATTTTGTTGTTGTGTCAAAGAAATCTTTCTCTAACCTGAATGAGTAACTGATTTTTAACCAAGAGTGACCAGAGTGAATTTAAATGAAATAAAAACTGATATAGAAAATTGGGACATCTAGTCATACCAATCTATATATGTATTATTTTTATTTTGGTGTCAATTAAACTTCTGGAAGGTTCAGTAATTAGTAATATATGATTTCTATTTTCAACATATAACATGACTGATTCTCACTTATTTAAAACATAACTTGTATCGAAGTTCCTTAATTAAAGGCATGACTATAAATGACCTGCCAGAGTTTGAAAGCAAAACAAGTGGAAAGAACCTTCCTGATAACTCTCTTCTCAGCCTAATTACCAATTTCTATAGGTCCCGTGTAGACTCAAACTGAGCCTCTGAGACTTGATTGAATTCATTCACTCCTCTCCATTTCTTCAGGCACTTCCCTAGTAACCATCATCTTTTGCTGAACAGTTGTCTAACTGATCTCTTCTTCCAGGATGGTGCCTCCAACTTATTCTCTATTCAGATGCCAGAATTATCATAGCAGAATACGAATGTGAATATGCCATGTCCTTGCTTATAATTCTATGAATTACCCTTTATCTTTAAAATAGATTTTTTTGGGGGCTGGGTGTGGTGGCTCATGCCTGTAATCCCAGTATGTTGGGAGGCTGAGGTGGGCAGATCACTTGAGGTCAGGAGTTTGAGACCAGCCTGGTCAACCTGGTGAAACCCCGTCTCTACTAAAAATGTAAAAATTAACCTGCATGGTGGAGCACCCCTGTAATCCCAGCTACTCAGGAGGCTGAGGCAGGGGAATCGCTTGAACCCGGTAAGTGGAGTTTGCAGTGAGCTGAGATCGTGCCATTGCACTACAACCTGGGTGTTGCAGTGAGACTTCATCTCAAGATTTTTGAAGGTTTTTTTCCTGTCTCTATCTCCTTCAGTTCTGCTCTGATCTTAGTTATTTCTTGTCTTCTGCTAGCTTTTGGATTTGTTTGCTCTTGCTTCTCTAGTTCTTTTAATTGTGATGTTAGGGTGTCAATTTCAGATCTTCCTAGCTTTCTGATGTGGACATTTAGTGCTGTAAATTTCCCTCTTCATATTGCTTTAGCGGTGTCCCAGAGATTCTGGTACATTGTCTCTTTGTTCTCACTGGTTTCAAAGAACTTCTTGATTTCTACCTTATTTCATTATTTACCCAGGAGTCATTCAGGAGTAGGTTGTTCAATTTCCATGTAGTTGTATAGTTTTGAGTGAATTTCTTAATCCTGAGTTCTAATTTGATTGCACTGTGGTCTGAGAGACTGTTTGTTATGATTTCAGTTATTTTGCATTTTCTGAAGAGTGTTTTACTTCCAATTATGTGGTCAGTTTTAGAATAAGTGCCACATGGCACTGAGAAGAATGTATATTATGTTGATTTGGGGTGGAAAGTTCTGTAGATGTCTATTAGGTCCAGTTTATCCAGAGCTGAGTTCATATCCTGAATATCCTTGTTAATTTTCTGTCTCGTTGATCTAATGCTGAGAGTGGAGTGTTAAAGTCTCCCACTATTATTGTGTGGGAGTCTAACTCTCTTTGTAGGTCTCTAAGAACTTGTTTTACGAATGTGGATGCTCCTGTATTGGGTGCATATATATTTAGGATAGTTATCTCTTCTTGTTGCATTGATCCTTTTACCATTATGTAATGCTCTTTGTCTTTTCTGATTTTTGTTGGTTTAAAGACTGTCTTTTCAGAGAATAGGATTATAACCCTTTTTTTTTTTTTTGCTTTCCATTTCCTCGGTAACTTTTCTTCCTTCCCTTTAGTTTGAGCCTATGTGTGTCTTTGCACATGAGACGGGTCTCCCAAATACAGCACACTGATGGGTCTTGACTCTGTATCCAATTTGCCAATCTGTGTCTTTTAATTGGGGCATTTAGCAAATATATATTTAAAGTTAATATTATGTGTGAATTCGATCCTGTCATTATGAATGATGCTATCTGGTTATTTTGCACACTATTTTGTAGTTTCTTCATAATGACATTGGCCTTTATATTTTGGTATGTTTTTGCAGTGGCTGGTACCAGTTTTTCCTTTCCATATTTAGTGCTTTCTTCAGGAGGTCTTGCAAAGCAGGCCTGGTGATGACAAAATCCCTCAGCATTTGCTTGTCTGGAAAAGATTTTATTTCTTCTTTGTTTATGAAGCTTAATTTGGCTGGATATGAAATTCTAGGATGGATTGATAGGTGCAGCAAACCACCATTGCACACGTATACCTGTGTAAGAAGCCTGCACATTCTGCACATGTATCCCAGAACTTAAAATATTGCCCCAGAAAAAGAGAAAAAAGAGTCCAAGCTCCAAAACATGGGCCACAATTAGAGTGAGTGTGTATCTCAGTTTAAGCCATTATTATTCCAGTATGTTTATAAATAGCGACTGCATTTTAGTTCCAAAGTGTCCTTGTTTGGTTAATAATTTATATGGTCACTCTACTTATAAGACCTCACTCCTCTGCACTTCAGTTATACCAATTTCCTTTTAGTTCCCTTTATTCATGTGGTATCCTTCACCACTGAGCCTTCATGTGCTCTGTTCTTCCTACCTGCAAAACACCCTTTTGGCTGGCTAGTTCTGAGTTTTTCAATTTACCTTTCAAATGTCAGCCTGCATTGAACTACTTTTATAAAGCTTCACATGATGTTCCATATGTTTGTATTCTTTTACTTGTCTATGTACCCCCACTAGACTAAGTTTTTAGAGGGTAGAGGAATCTATGCTTCTTCTTTTAATATATCCAGCACTTAAGGCAAGTAGCTGTTAAACAAATATCTACTGATCAAACTTTTTGCATATTAGGACTTTGAGGCAATAAGAGGCATCTTTTTCTACTGGAATCACCCAGAAAACTCTGATCTTGAGCAAAAATACTGACAGCACCCATTACGGTCTAAGCAAATGAGTTGCTTATATAAAAATATAAAACCTCTCCAAAGATTGAGTAAAATTCTTCAATAAGAAATGCCCAAGTGTGAGATTCAGGTGTTTTACAACATTCTGTGTTTTTGTCTTGCCTTGTGGCATCTATCATTTTAATTTCCACTGTGCTTCTTGACTCTCAGAATTATGTTTTTTTTTTGTCTTTGGCCTAATAAGAAAAAACCCTTAACTTCTATTATACTTAGACAAAAATGACTAGAATCATTTTCTGATGGAGAATACAAACAGCAATGACAACCCAAAGAAAGGGAAAACCCAGAGGGAGGAAATAACAATAACCACGAAAGTTCCAAACCTCATCAAAATAAGAAAGTCCTCAAAATACATTTTTTAGTTCTAAGTATCCAAGTAAATGTAATTACATAAGCTGGACTGTGCTTCACATTCCCTTATTTCCTTATTGTAAGATAATGTCTATATTCTAGTCTCAAATAGGCTGTCAAAGTTCCTTCTCTGTTCATGTTGAAGCCCCTGGGTTTTATCTCGTTTCTTCACATCTGGAAAATATTCAATTTAGAAATCTTATCCAGTTAAAGGCAAATACCAACTTCCTGAACTCTTTTCCTTATTCAACTTCCCTCTCTGAGTGTCTTCCTTTTAGACATGGTTTCTGTTGTAAAGTAAAGCCCACAGTATAGTTGCAGATTGCTAGCAAAGGATACCCTGAGGTACCACTGAATTGTCCTAACCTTCTAGGTCAAGGTTTCTGTTCTGCACTTTTCTGAAACATGATGTGCCAGTTCACCATTTGAGTCCCTAGCATACATATATATGCTATGCTATATGCATTACAATATACAGGAGAGAACCCAGTCCAGGTTTATTATTGCATTTAAAAAATATAATAGCTCTTACGCCATAATAATTACTTGCGTAAAATAGATTGAAACTAATAATCACACATGACCCACTCTCTAGATGTAAACTCCTTTGGGTTGCTTTGTATGACTTTCAGAGGTTGGTAGGATATTCTAAAACAGTAGATCTCAAAATATGGTTCCTGGAGCAGCAGCATCACCATCACCTGGAGACTTGTTGGAAATGTAAATTCTGGAGCTTCACGACAGACCTCCTGGATCCAGAACTCTGGATTTGGATCAGAACCCAGATATCTATGTCTCAGCAAGCTCTTCAGGTGAGTGTGAAAAAATCTAAAATTTGAGGATCACTATTTTAGGAGAATGAATCATCTCTAGTCTAGAAAAATATATATAGTTGATTGTACTCAACTATCAAGTGCTTTGATAATAGGAAGAACATTAAATAGCAACAAAAGAAACTTCACCTCTTCTAGCAAGTTTCTTGGTGCCCATTAAAAACAGAGGATTTAGTAGGAATGGAGTGAGGTTGAAGGAGAAAGATTACCATTTCTGAAACAGTGAGTAAATTAAATTCCCTACTCCTTGTTTTAGTTGCAGCTAGGAAAAAAGAAAAAGAAAAATGAAAAACCCTCTTCATAAATCAGAGCAGAACCTATATGTGGGCAGAATCAGGGTACTTCTTAGATTGGAACATAGAATAGGTTGTGGTCACAGGGTTAGAGAAAGCCCTTACTCCACATATGTTGCAAGTTGTGAGTACTAATTCTATCCATATTTGTCTTTCATTTATGTGACTTTCATTTGTGACTGGGTCTGCCTTACAGCTGCCCTGTGTTCCAGAGAGTAGAGATGAAAATACTTCATGAAAACTTCTTTTTCAGGATTTCAGCAATGTATAGTTAAGAAATATCCATTCGGTGTTGCTTTTCTTTTTTTTTCTGTAAATGAGACATCTAGGTTTCCAAAGGGGAAGATATTCCTATAAAACAGCAACAACAAACAACAACAATTCCTGTGTAGTGACTTCAACTTAACATTTACCTTCAAGTTGTCAATGTTCCTAACATGCTGTTTTCCCATAATCATTGCAGAGCACATGGGCTCTAATAAACCCAGGGAATTAGATTTAGCATTGTTTCACTTTGCCAAGAACTTTTAATTGGCATTGGCTGGTTTATATTTCACATAGCAATTATCTTAAATCTCACCCTGGTCAAGCAGTTGACACGTGATAGAAACTCCTCAGAGGCAGCACGAAGCTATCAAAAATGTGCAGTGGGTGTCCTGACATGGCCAGGTTGACTTGGCAGGGGAAGGGGAAACAAGACAGTTTTTCCACCTTCTGCCTATAGCATCCCGCCATATCCTGTCTGGGATATAGAGTCATTTTTGGCTTTTAAAACTGGTGCCTCATCTGGAAACCAAGTTTTCCTTCATCTGACCACTTATGTTAGAATTTGTGCGAGGAGTTATCTGGCATCCTACATTATTGATCTGAATATACTAGGTCCATTCCAACATATGTTGCTGCCATCTACTTTTTCTCCCCCAAGTCTTGGCATTACATTTGGGAATCAGAAAAATGTTAGCTTGTTCTAAGAACCAATCTTTATGACTGCAATATATGAAAAATGCATCTGGATGACTGTTTTTCACATGGTGCCCTTTGAGCTCCAGACATGTTCTAAGGGTGTGGCTGGCAACATGTCATGTCTGACACTAAGTCAGGGCTTCCTGGGGCTTCTCAGGCTGACTGCATGCCATCCATCTCATTCTAGGGTTCTGTCCTTTTCCTCTCAGTGTTTTGTGGGCATCAGCTCCAAATTCATCTGTTATTTATGTATATATTTTTTGTTTCTTGATTTCACCAGTATAGATAAAATGCAGAGCTAGGAGCTGATTTTCTTATGAAAATTATTTTTTAAAAATTGACAAATACAAATAGTGTATATTTATTGTATACAACATAATGTTTTGGAATATGTATACTTGTCAAATGGCTAAATCAAGCTAGTTAACACATGCATTACTTCACATATTTCTCATTTTTTGTGACCAGAACACTTAAAACCTTCTCTCTTAGTGATTTTCAAGAATATAATACATTGTTATTAACTGTAGTCCTCATGTTGTTCAATAGATCTCTTGAACTTATTCCTCCTATCTAATTGAAATTTTGTATCTTTTGACCAACATCTCCCCACCCACCTCCCTCTCCCTACCCTGGTAACCACCATTCTACCCACTGCTTCTATGGATTCAACTTTTAAAGATTCCACGTATAAGTGATGTCATGCGGTATTGTCTCTCTGTGCCTGGCTTATTTCACTTAACATAATATCCTCCAGTTTCATCCATGTTGTCACAAAGGACAGGATTTCCCTTTTTTTTTTTTAAGGTGAAATAGTATTCCATTACATACATACACCACATTTTCTTTATCCATTTACCCACTGATGGACACTTAGGTGTGATGTCATATCTTGGCTGTTGTGAATGATGCTGCAATGAACATGGGAGTACAGATATCTTTTCAACTTACTTGTTTCATTTTCTTTGGATATGTAGTGGAATTACTGGATCATAGGGATAGTTCCATTTACATTTAAGGTTAATTTTTTTTTAATTTAAAAATTTAAAAAAATTTTGATTTTTTGAGGGACTGCCATACTGTTTTTTATAATGGCAGTGCTAATTTACATTCCCACCAACCACATACAAGGGTTCTCTTTGGTCCACACCCTCCCCAGCACTGGTTATCATTCATCTTTTTGATAATAGCTGTTCTAACAGGTGTGAAGTGATATCACATAGTTTTAACTTTAAATTTCCTGATGATTTGTGATGTTCAGTATTTTTCCATATACCTGTTAGTCATTTGTATATTTTCTTTTGAGAACTGTCTATTCAGATCCTTTGCCTATTTTTACAATTTTTTTCTTGCTATTGAGTTGTTTGAATTTCTTATATATTTTGGATATTAACCTCTTATCAGACATATGGTTTGCAAGTATTTTCTCCCATTCTATAGGGTGTTGATTTACTCTGCTGATTGTTTTCCTTGATTTGCAGAAGGTTTTCAGTTTGATGTAATTCCATTTATCCATTTTCGCCTTTGTTGCCTGTGCTTTTGGGGTTATATCCAAAAAATCATAGTTCAGACCAATGTCATGGCGCTTTTTATCTATGTTTTCTTCTAGTAGTTCTACAGTTTTAGGTCTTATATTTAAGTTTAATTTATTTTGGGTTGATTTTTCTATATAGTGTGAGAAAAGGGCCTATTTTTTTCTGCATGTAAATATCCAGTTGTCTCAATACCATTTATTGAATACACTGTCCTTTCTACATGCATGTTCTTGGCACTTCTGTTGAAAATCAACTGACTGTAAATGGATAGGTTTATTTCTGAGCTCTCTGTCCTGATCCACTGGTTAATGTGTTTTTATGCCAGTACCATGCTGTTTTGTAGGGTGTTTTGAAGCCAGGTAGTATAATGCCTCCAGTTTTGTTCTTTTTACTCAAGATTGCTGTGATTATTCAGGATTTTTTATTGTTCCAAACAAATTGTAGGATTGTTTCTTCTATGTCTGTGAAAACATGTTATTGGAGTTTTGACAGGGATTGCAATAGATATGTAGATAGCTTTGGGTAATATGGACATTTTAACAATATTCTTCCAGTACATGAACTTACCTTTTCATTTATTTGCATCTTCTTCAATTTCTTTCATCAATATTTTATAGTCTTCAGTGTACAAATCTACCTCCTTGGTTAAATGTATTCTTACATGTTTCATTTTCAGGGTAGCTGTTGTGAATGGGGTTGGCGCCTTAATTTCTTTTTCAGACAGTTCATCATTAGTGAACAGAACTGCTACTGAATTTTGTATGTTGACTCTGAAACTTTACTGAATACATTTATTAGTTCTAACAGTTACTTGGTGAATTTAAGGTTTATATATATGTATATATATATATATGATTATCTCATCTGCAAACAGGGACAATTTGCATTTTGAAAAATAATTTGTATGACTTTTATTTCTTTTTTGCCTAATCGCTATGCCTAGGACTTCTAGTACTATGTTAAATAGAAGTGATGAGAGTGTGTATCCTTGTCTTGTTCCTGATCTTAGGTGAAGAGGTTTCAATTTTTCATTGTTGAATATGATGTTAGCTGGGGATTTGTCATATATGGCATGGCCTTTATTAATTTGAGGTACATTCCTTCTGTACCTAAGTTGGGGGTTTGTCATATATGGCCTTTATTAATTTGAGGTACATTCCTTCTGTACCTAAGTTGTTGAGTTTTTATCATGCAAAGATGCCAAATTTTGATAAATAGCTTTTCTGTATCTGTTGATGATCATATGGTTTTTGCCCCCATTCTATTAATGTGGTGTATCACATTTATAGTTTTGTCTATGTTGAACCATCCATGCACCTCAAAGGTATATCCCACTTCATCATGGTGAATAATCCTTTTAATGTGCTATTGAATTTGGGTTGCTAGTATTTTGTTGAGAATTTTTTGCATGTATGTTCATGAAAAATATTGATCATATGGATCTATTTTCAAAAAGCCCTGTTATTCTGGCACATCAGTAAGTGAAAAAGAATACAATCAACTCCAATAAATTGGTTGTCAAATGGGGTGGATCTGTGGGATGTTTACCATTCTCAGAATTCCATTCGGGGCCATCAGTTATAATTACAAGGTCTTTTAGTAGGGCGTATTTTGGATTAAAGCAGAATATCTTGGTTCTTATGGTTCTGAGACCAACAGGCTGTGTGAATTTAAGTGAGTCAATTCCCTCTCTGTGCTTTTGATTCCTCATTTAGAAACAAATAGTTGGGATTCTTAGTTTTTAAAACTTTTAAAGTTAAACAGTCTAAGAATCTTACTAGTGCCATTCAACAGTTATTAGTCTTGAGTTTCATCTCTACTTTGTTTTGTCTTTCTCCACTTAAAATCCTCCCACACCTTATCAGAAGAGCTTGAATGAAGGAAAAGAAAGATCACAGGTTAGAGACAAAGGAAGAAATTGTTAATAGGTTATTAACAAGCAGTGGCAGTTTCTGCCTATCCCTGCATCATCTTGGGGCTTATTGTCAAAAGATTTATCTCCCAGCATCAGCTCTGTGTGGTTCCTGAGACATTGAGAACCAAGCCAGATAGCAGTCAGGAGCTCTGTCTCCACCACTAGAGAAAGAGAATGGAAGAAATGTGATACTTGTCTGAATCACTGACTAATTGCAGAATCTCCTGGTCTTAGGAAGGCTCTGAGTATCCTGAGGCACAGCTTTCAAATTCTAGGCCCCTTCTCTGTTTCTCGTATCCCAGTTCTCTACTCAAACTAGAAGGCCTTGACCTTCTACTTAGCTGTTATAAGCTGCCTGCTCCTCTCACTATAACAGATGCTGGATCTTGTCCCCCATATCCTCAGTCACTGTCTGACATCTAATTTCACAGAACATAAGCCTCAATGTACCCCTAATGCTTTTACCCACTAGACTAAAAGTATAAGTGCACCCTGCTGACTTCTGCTATTGGCTTCCTTTCACCATATTGATCTTTGGGGTTTGGACGTTAGTATTAATTGAGTACAAAGTTTTTATGTGCTCTTCCTTTGCAATTTGGACTTCAGATCACCCTTGATTCATAATTCAGTTAGATCCTAGTCTCATCCTTCTGTTCAGTCTTTCTTACGGACTACCATTGAAATCTTAGAATTTCTACCAGTTAACCATATAGAGTTTGACAAACAGGAAAATAAGCTCTCATATTACTAACATTTTTGGAGTGCTATTGTGCAGTGGAGCCTCCAAAGGGTTTTCATTGTTTGGCATATATTTCTCCTGGAAACCTGAGATATAAGCATTCTAGAAGCAAAATATTTTAGAGTTGAGTTGACCACATCAACAGAAATGCTTACATGCTTTTCTTATCTTTAATAGGTAATAACTGCATTGCAAATTGCCCTGCCAGAAGTAGTGAGGAAATTAATTAATTGTCTGTTTATAATACATGGAGTCATTTTTGAGTATGCTCAATTCACTTGTCCAAAAATAACTCCAAAAATGAATTGCACATTAGATTTACTGCCTATAATTTTGTAGCTTATAGATGCTATGATAGGAAGCACCACAAATTTAATAAGTTAGAAACAATTTGGGAATAGTTGAGTGGATATAAAGATATGTGATTCTGCTTTATGTTCTCACATTTTGAGAGAAGTATTTATGAGTTTGACCAGAAGGAGCTTTTGATTCCCATTAGTGGTCACAGCTGCTCACTGTGAATGTGGCAAGTTTGCTACATTGAAATGTTAATGTCTAACAGCTTAGTTGTCAGGTCAAAAAGTATGAGGCAAAATTACAAGATGTTTTTAAGTGTTTGAAAATTCCTGTGGAAATTATTCTTATTCCAAATGGTATAAATTTAAAAGAAATAAATGTTTTTTGGCATTTGAAATAATTATTTGGGCATCATCATTTATAATGGCTCTAGCTCTTTGACCTATTGCCAAGGCAACTGCATTGATAATATAGGCCCTTTTATGGTGTATAAAGTAGGGAAATTCCAGACCATGGAGGTTTGTTGGAATTCAAGACTTAGTTCTTGCAAAATTGATTTCAGAGAATTACAGAGGGTTAAATCTGCAAGTGCCCTTTGAAATCATTTAAACCAGGCCCTCGTTTTAAAGTTGAAGGAATTGAGATACAGGAGGTTAAAGGAGTTGATCAAGGTCACACATCTTTTTAGCAGAAGAAATTGTTGCAGAATTCAAGACTCCTGAGCCCCAGTTTGATTTTCTTTGTATCATAAGCTGGTAAGAAGTAGAACTAAATAAGAGAAACAAGAGCTAAAACACTGCTTTCTCAGATGCCTTTGTATAGATTTCTGGAGAGGAAACTGAGAAACATGAAAGGGGATCTTACTCACTTTTTATTACCCTTCTCTGAGATGGGTCTATATTTGTTTTTTATGTTTCCCAGTTTGATACTTTGACCTCTTTTAAATTTTATGCATAATTAAAATGGACGATTCCTTTGGATTTATGGGTTGGCTTTTGTCTTCAGTCAGTTATGGAACTGATGCCAGATAAATGAGTTCCAATGTATTATTCAAAGTTTCTGTGAAGTGAGGAATAACCATCCCACATGCTAAGAAAACGTGCCTTTGCCTTCTTGTTTGGTGACTGCATGTATTTAATTATGCACAGAATGTACTGCTGAAACTCTGACTGAATACCCTCCACTTAGGAAAAGCTAATTAGTGACAGTGATGTTCTGAGTAGGCAGCTGACCAAGAGGCTTCGTGATGGCAGCCAGATGGGGCAACTGAGCAAGTAGCACAGGGCTCTGGAAGGCAGTGCCAACTTACCAGTCAGCCATTAAGCTATGTGTTTCAGGCTAAATGGAATGAAAGGTACTGAATATTTTGGATGTGCACTGTTTTTAGAGTTCAAGACATGCAGAGATAAGTAATTATGTATTGGGTTAGTACTTTTTTTTATCCTGGTGTCCTGGACTCATGTTGGAGTTCTAACCTGTGTGATGTAGAGAAAAGCTCACTAGACAAGAGTGTCAGCAGATCTTCAGTCTAATTCCAGTTCACCACTAACCAATTGTGTACCCTTCAGCCTCCACCTTCAGTGTCCTTATCTAAAAAATTAAGTAGTTATATGATTTTGTCTCTAAAAATCTCTGAGCCATCTTGCTCTTCTTTTCTGCCCAATTTCCCTAGGCCCTGCTTCACAGGTTTGCTTACCTCTGGCTTTAAAAGAAGTATATCAATATTCTCTCTGTAGATAAACCTTCTTCTGCCTTGGCTACCAGGTCAGACTTCTCTTTCGGGAGAGATGCTTTTTGACAGCATCAACCTTTCAAGGTAGTGACTGTGATCTATCATCAAGGGTCACCAAAATAGCCTATTTGCAAAAAATGCTTAGTGATGGTGATGGTATTCATAACTGGATGGCAAAATCAGTAATTCATGACCTTCGTTTATTGATCCTTGTATTGGGTTAAATTGTGCGCCACCTCCCCCTTCATATGTTGAAGTCCTAGTCCCCAGTACTTCAGAATGTGACTTTATTTGGAAATAGCGTCATTGAAGATGTAGTAAGTTGTTATGATAAAGCTATACTGGAGTAGCGTGTGTTCCTAATGAAATACAACTGGTGTCCTTATTTTTTTAAAAAATTGGACACAGACTTTCACACAGAGAGAATGCCATGTGAAGATTGGAGTTACACTGCCACAAACAAAAAAAGTACCAGAAGAGGACTGGGGCAGGCCTTTTTCTAGTGACTTTAGAGGGTACATGACCCAGTCAACACCTTGATCTTGGACTTCTAGCTCCCAAAATGGTGAGACAATCGATTTCTGTAGTTGAAGCCAATCAGTGCACGGTACTTTGTAATAACAGCCCCAGCAAATGAATATACTCCTCATAGAAATTAGATAGGCCATTGAAACATGTAAAATGTGGGGTTTTCCAGATGGCTAGGAAATCACAATGACTTAGTCCTGCCTCCTGCAATGAACTGTATTCTCCATCAAGGTCAGTATCACTGGGTTCTTCAAAATGTTAGTAATTTTTGTATAACTTAGGATATGCGATACATTTATTAGGATGAATGCATCAATTCAGGGGTAATACCATTTATCATTCTTTAACATTTGATAATGTTTATGGTCTCTCATCTTAAACTGGCCTCAGAAGCAAACAGATATATAAAACTAGCAAACAGATATATAAAACTATCTTTGACTTCAAATAGCATTTAAAGTGCAGAAATTCTCATTTACCAAATAAGGGGAGAAAAGTTTGATCTTAAACTTTTCTTCACAGGTCAATTCACAACTCTAGCTTTTGATCATAGTAGCAATGAAGAGAGGAATTAACTGTGATCACTTTATATTACTAAGACCTGTCATCTAAATCTATCTCCAAAGATACCCTAAGCCCAAAGTATACTAAGAAAACTAGAAAAGAAGTTATACAGCAGGGAGTGGGATGTGAGTGTGTGACGAGAAAAGCCTAGACTGAAAGGCACATTTTTTCAGCTCTTAAATCCCAGCTGGAACCTCATTAATACTTATTAAAAAGGGTCATCTCTAGATATCCCCTATTTTTTAAGTGGGGGAATATTTTCTTTAAATCAACGTATGCTACCCAGAAAAATCCAGGAATTTTAGATATTTTGGAAATTGGAATTCTATGGCTTTGGTTTACGTTATTTGTCTAGTACTCTATGATACTCCCTCAAGCAGATAGTCACTATGTCCCCATGCAGTCAGTGAGATTCGTCTCTGCGTTGGTACCATGTGGATCTCTGAATACCTTGCTGGGTGCTCTGTGATGCCCAGACAACTTTAGTCTGGGAGACCAATGTTGGTCTGCCTGCAGATTCAAGTTCCAGGCATGAACATGGTCAGTACTATCTTTTTTCCTTCCTCAATTTGGCTTTTGATCTTGAGATACATTTTCAGTGAGTTCCTTTACCTTATAAGCATGAAACAAAAGATTAGCCTTATCTCTTTTTGGTACTAAAGAGAAAAGATAACTTGTTTCAAAAATATTTCTGACAAATTCTAATTATCAGCAGAAGGAATGATGGTAAAAGATATTTTCATGCTGTCTTGGTAATCAACTGGGTAATTAAAAAATATGTTTTTTAGTCCTAGATAGGGTGCAGATAATCTACTTATTCTACTTTAGAGGTAGAAAGAACCTGAGGGTTTACATTTTATTATTTTTCTATACTAACCTAAACTCTAAATTTCCTAGCCATAAAGGTAAACAAAGATATCGTGATTACAAGCTTCTATTTTTTAGTAGAAAGTAATGTGTCATTTAAACAAGAGAGAAATAACTCACCAGCCTTGATTTGTTGGAAAGGTCCTGCTTCTTGGTGATATGTGCTAGGTTGGTAGATGTCTTGGCAAAAGTTTTATAGAAGAATCTATTCTAAGTTAAAGGAGACCCTACAGATACTGTTTTATAAACAAGGCATAGATTTGTGAGTTATCATGTATAAAATAAGTTGATGGTAAAAATATAACTATCATATGATCCAGCAATTGTACAACTGGCTATCTACACAAAGGAAAAGAAATCGTTTTACCAAAAAGACATCTGTATTCATAACAACAAAGACATGGAATCAACCCAAGTGTCCATCAATGAATGATAAAGAAAATGTGGTATATACACAATAAAATACTATGAGCCATAAAAAAGAATAAAATTCTGTCATTCACAGGATCATAGAGGAGCTTGGTGGACATTATGTTAAGTGAATGAAATCATGTCTTTTGCAGCATCGTGGATGGAACTGGAGGCCATTATATTAAGTGAAATGACTCAGATGTGGAAAGACAAATACTGCATGTTCTCACTTATAAGCGGGAGCTAAACAATTCGTACACTTGGAAGCAGAGTATGGAGTGATGGACACAGACTCAAAGGGGTGAGGGGAGTGGGAGGAGGGTAGATGATGGGAGGTTGCTTGATGAGTACAATATGTGTTGCTCCAGTGATGGATGCACCGAAGGCTCTGACTTCACCAAAATACAATATGTCAATGTAGCAAAATTGTACTTGTATCCCATGCCATGAATATTTACAAATGAAATAATTTGATGGCAATACATTTTCTTTGACAAAAACAGGGTGACCCATTTAGAGTCTTTTTCCATTCTATGGAGCTCTTTGCTCTTGTTTCTATGGAGCATAGATTCTCAATCAAAATCACCTGAAAATTGATAACTATAAGCCATCAATTGCAAGTACTGAAATATCTTTAATTACTCCTAATTGTATTCCATGGACAAAGTTAACTATGAATTGCACTAGCTATCTGGCTACTGGTCAGAGACCTTCCTCAGTTCCTTTTCACATGGACCTCTCTTCACAGGGCAGCTTACAACATGGCAACTGGCTTCCATCAGAGTAAAGAATTGAGAGAGCAAAAGAAGGGGAAAAAGACAGAAGCCAGAAGCCAGGGTCTTCTAAAAATCTAATACTGGAAATGACGTCCCATCACCTTTGTCATATTTTATTTAGGTGAGTCAGTAGGTCCAACCCATACACAAGGGGAGAAAGCTCCATAGGACATGAAAATCTGGAGCAGGGCATCATTGGGAGCCATTTAGAGGCTATCCACATAATAGGTTTTGTTGAACTAACTGTAGTTGTTTTAATTGAATAATTTGAAGTGATATAGCCCCTGTGGGACAGACTACCTTTTAAGTAGAAAGGTAGTCTGTCCCACAGGGGCTATATAGAAAAATACATATTTAATAGTCTATTTCCCTTTACTGTTTCATGATATAAAATAATATTTATATGGTATTTTAATATTTTCAAAGCATAGAAATGTGAACATTTTCAAAAGCCCTGTAAAGGAGTAATTAATATGGTGATTTTACAGGTGAAAGAGGTATCATTTAGAGAGATAACTGTATTTTACAATATTATGCAGCTAGAAATATGGTTTTCATGATTATTTTAATGCATAATTTATAAGGACTTTTTTTCATCAAAAAGTTTTGTACAAGTCTAGGGAAAAAGTGCTTAAGTTGTTTCTTTTGACCATCATTTGGTCATTTATCTGTAAAGGTAGCCAAAAACACGTATATACACAAAAACTAAATTGTGTTATTTGGAATCCCTTCCAAATAATAATCCTACAAAACTAAACTAAGTTATTTGGGCCCTAGTGACACTGGCCCAGAGTTGAGTTGCATTAAATTGGGTTTCACGGCAGAATATTTCTGCTGTGAACTATTAGGAATAATCAAGTACATGGATCTGTTGGAGCTTGGTTCTACTTGCAGATGACTGAAAAAGTTTTATGATATATATATTTTTTTCTACCAGTATGATTCTTTGAACCCCCTGGAAAGAAATCTTCTGTATTCTCTTTCTACTCACTTTAGAAATGTAGAGAAGTAGGGGCTACAGCTTGAAGATGGACAGAAAATACAGGAAGGAAGGGAAGGGAAGGATGAAAAATTTCAAAGCTGGTAGACTGCAGGGTAGGGCATGTGCTGGACTGTCCGCTATGCACTCAAGATCAAGCTGCCCTGAAAGAGCCACTGCATCAATCCTGGCAATGTGGATCAGGGGTGACTGCTCTGTCCGCTTTCACGCAGGTCTGGCTAATGCTTATGGACATAACACCCTGATCGAGTCAGTCACAAAAACTGGGCAAAACAGATTGGAGATAATGGATTTTTTTGACAGAGTTATACGGTTCCATATAGATTTTTGATCACCAGAATGGTGAAATCAACTATGCATGTAGAAACTGTCATGTTTACAGTCCACTGGATGAAAAACAGTAGTGTATACCATGTAAATTATGAGAAAACATCTGAACTTCATAGTTGCCTAAAGGTCAGTGGTTGGCCACAGTCAGGAAAGTTTCTCAATTTTTTGCTAGTGTTCACAGTATGAACTGCCTCTATGGAAAATAAATTCAGTCTGTTTAGCCTCGCAAATGTGTTACTGCTTCCATGTTTTCTCCTAAAATCGCCACTTCCACAAGTAAAGAGGAATTTGAAAAACATATATATCAGATTATATCACTCCCCTTCTTAAAACTTCCAATGACTTCCTATGTCAGGTAGATCCAAGTCTGCATTGATGACCAGACCCAAGGTCCAGTGTGACGGGGCTCCCCTCTTCTGCCACCATCCTCCCCACTGATTGTTGTGCTCCAGTTACACTGGTCTTATTTTTATTCAGACCACACCAGTTTATTCTCCCCATGGCTTTGCCTTTCGCGTCACTTCTGATTAGAGTGTTGGTTCCCCAAAGCGTTATATAGCTGGCACCTTCTAGTCACTTAAATTTCAGCTCAAATGCCATCTCCCCAGAAGATATCTTCCCTGATTATCCAATCTAAGCTAGAGTTCTGTGTACTTCTGTTCTATTCACCATAAGACATTCTTTTTTTGTGTACTTACTGATTGTCTGCCTCTACCCACTGGATTGGAAGCCCCATGAGCAGCGGAGCCCCCTCTAGCCTGTTGGACTTCTTCACAGTGATATCACAGCACCTGGAACAGGGTTGGGCTGCAGTAGGTACACTAAGCACTTTTTTACAAGTTAAGTTAAACCTATATTTAAGCCAAACTGGTCTAGTTACAGGCTCCTAAATATGTTTATACTCCTTGAATTTTGAAAACCATTTCCTTTGGTTGAATACTTCATGCTTTCCCTGCCTATGTTTGAGTGTTGTTCCCAACTTCCAAATCCCCATTCAGATACTGTATTTCTCAACCACTTTAGCATGCAGTTGTGCCCCCTTTTCTGCAGTCCTGTGCCTATAATTTTCAGTCATCAGCTTTTAAATTTGTCACCCTAAAGTATAGGTTATCTTTTTATGTGTATATGTCTTTTGTCCTTGACTGGATTAAATTTTCCATTGTTATCAAATCATGCATACAATAAGTATTGAATATTTGTTTGAAAATTAATTTTTATTATATCTAATGATCAGTTTATAGATTTGAGATAATTCCTGTTCTTGGGTGATACACCATTTTAAGGATGTATCTGCAGAAACTAATTTCGAATGATCTTAAGGATATATTTGCAGAAACTAACCCAATCAGAAGCTGTCATAATGAGCTGCTGATCTCTATTATTCCGTTAGTTTGTATAGGTAGATAAGATTTTTAGAGATCTGTAATGGACATGATAAAGCTTAAAGAACACTTGTAGAACAACTAAACCAGTATATGCATAGTCAAGAAACTTGAGATGTACTTTGTAAGGAGAAAATATTTACCAGAACTCAAACGTTATTTCATAGAACAATTATCTTAGTGAGTTTGCACAGCTATAACAGAATACCATAAACTTGGGGGCCTAAACAACAAATATTTATGTTTCACAGCTTTTGAGGCTGGAAGTCCAGGACCAAAGTGCCAGAATGGTTGGGTTCTGGTGAAGGCTTTCTTTTTTTTTGTTGCAGACTGCTGACTTCTCATGGTAGCTACAAATGGTGGAAAGAATGTGAGAACTCTCTGGGGTCTCTTTTATAAGGGTACTAATCCCATTCATGAGGGCTCCAACCTCATGACCTAAATAACTCCCAAAGGCCCCATTTCCTAATATCAGCACATTGAGGGTTAGGATTTCAACATGTGAATTTGGGGGGAACACAAATATCCAGTCCCTAATACCCAGGGTTGGAATTATGCTGTGAGGTCGGGACAAGAGATTGAGGGATCGAGGACAGTGGCAAAGAAGGATCTAAACCAACAGATCTGGCAGGCTGGGCAATGAAGCGAGCAAGAAGAGAGGTGAAAGCTGGGGAGAAAAATGAGGTGGAAAACTCCATGAAGTTCCAGGGTGCAGGTCTGAAGACAGGGAGCAGGAAAGCTGGCATATTCAGGGAGTGTGAGTCTCAGAACTGAAGATTATAGAGAGAGAGCTGGGGGAAAACAAGAAATTTAGCCTTAAGGAAAGAGACTGGCTATAATCTGGACTTGCAAAGAAGTAGGGGAAAGAAGTTGACAAGTCTGTCATAATACAATCAGCAAAGGTTAGCTATTTTAACCCAGAACTTGAGAGCCTTTAAAAACATATATATGAACATATATAAAACATGTATGTGTATGTATGTATGTATGTATGTATGTATCTATCTATCTATCTATCTATCTATCTATCTATCTATCTATATATCCAGGGGTCTGTTCCAAATTCCTGCATCTTCTGTTTGTCAGCTATTTACCCCTGGGCAAATTCCTAATTTCCCTAAGGTTTAATTTCTTTGCCTGTTAAAAGGGGGTGCTATTTCCTACATTCCATGGATTTTCTGAAAGTGTGTTCATTTTGTGATAATTCACTGGCAAACTTAAGATTTATGTACTTTTCTGATTATATGGTATGTATCAATGTTTATTTGAAATATTTAAAGAACATATATAAAAACATATATGTATGTTTTTAAAGGCTCTCAAGTTCTGGGTTAAAATGTATAGCGATGGTTTTATTCATATATATGTTACTAATATATACATATATATTATATAACTTATTAAGAAATATATAAATACATATACATAACTATTTATTAATTAGTAAGCCAAACAAGTGGAAGCTTCATTTTTAGTGGAAGATCTTCCGGGAAGTCACATATAATTGGAGGCTTCTTTTTATCCTAGATGAATAGATTCATTGCATTCTATAATTTAAAGAGTACTAAGTTTTATAATGTATACAGAATTCATACATTCAAATTAAGGTTAAGTGGACCATGAGAATGAAAACGCTTTGTTTTCTGTTGATAATTAAAAGGACTCATTTCTCCTCAGAGGAAAGTGTCAGATTACTAGTGGGTAGAAGCCTGCTGTTTGGAAATGACTCTACCACTGGCTGCCATGGACCTTTGGGGAGGGACTTGTGGATATCTGGGCCATTCTACCTGCTGCCAGCACTAACTCCAGTATTGGTGAGGGTTTCGAGATGCCAGGCTTTATCCAATGAATGTTTTTGAAAATTTTTCTCCCTGAAATATGTTGAAACCCTCTCTAATGGCTCTAAATTACACACACTTAGCTTCACTTGGAAGGAGCTTGAATTCGCTAATTAATCACAATTAGCCACATTATAAATGAAAAGGCTTAATAAAGAATTAATGACAAATTGCACTTCAGATGTTGGGGATGTAAGAGGTAACGTTACCATTTACATGTTAGAGGTTTTATTCCAACACATCCTGTTGGTTATTATGATTTCATGTTTAATGTTTTCTAAATCAATTATGCTGTCTGTGGTGCCTATATGTTAACCTAAAACACAGAGATGAAGCTCTCAAATCAGCGTAAAGAGATGGTGTTTGTTATTTCAGGCTCACCCGATGGATGCAGTTGCATGTGTGTTTTAGAGTCCGGAGTACATTTTCTTCATTTTCCATTTCTGAAACTGTGATTTCTGGCACAAATAGCAAAGCAGAACTAAGTGAAATTTTCAGTGCCTGAGGATCTTCAAAGGAGTTTTCTAAAGGTATCATGAATTGATAACTGATAGACTCAGCCATGCAGAGCATTTGTTTGTTGCCTCTGATGGTTTGGATCTCTCCTTTTATAAACAAATTCTTTTTGAATAATAAAGGACATCAAATGAAACCTCATGCTAGTGCTCCAGATGCTGGCACTCTTCAGCAGTTAAGCTCTGCTCCCAAGATTTAGAGGGAACTGCTGATGGTAATTTACTAAAAATACTCTGAAGTCTAACTTTAAAGAACTAGGAACTCTCACGATAGTTTGTATTAATTAATTAACTAATTACTGCTGTTGTGGGGAAGTTTCCAACTGATAAACGTAACACGCCATACGCCATCTTAGGGAACAGAGTTTTAGTGGTTGACGTAGTATTTAAAACATTTAGCTTGATAAATCTGCCTTTGTTCTAAGAATAAATACTGAATTTTTGATTTGAGAGGACAGAAAATATATTTTGTCTTAAAATATGTCTATCACTACTGGCCTGGGTTGTGGTAATTGGAGAATGGACAAGTATCTTTTTATAAAATATTATTTTATTTTCTACTTCTATTTTAGGTTCATGTGCTGATACATGTGCTGATTTGTTACATGGGTGAATTATGTATCACTGAGGCTTGGTGTACAAATGATCCCATCACCAAGGCAGTGAGCACAGCACCCAATAGGTAGTCTTCCAGACCATGCTTTCCTCCCCACTCTCTCAAGCAGTCTATTGTTCCCATCTTTGTGTCCATGTGTATTTAATGTTTAGCTACCACTTATCAGTGGTATTTGGTTTTCTCTTCCTGCATTAGTTTACTTAGGATAAAGGTCTCCAGCTACACCCATGTAACTGTAAAGGGCATGATTTCACGCTTTTTAATGGCTGTGTAGTATTCCATGTTGCATATGTACCACATTTTCTTTCTCCAGTCCACCATTGATGGGCATCTTGGTTGATTCCATGTCTTTGCTATTCTGAAGCTGCAATGAACATACGAGTGCATGTGTCTTCTTTTTGTAGAACTATTTATTTTCCTTTGGGTATATACCCAGTTGTGGGATTTCTGGGTCAAATGGTAGTTCTGTTTTATGTTCTTTGAGAAATTTCTACAGTTTTCTGCAGTGACTGCTTTTCTCTACAATCTCTTCATAGGTTTTTTTTTTTTTTTTTTTCTTTTTAGTAATAGCCATTTTGACAGGTGTAAGATGGTATCTTGTGGATTTGATTTGCATTTCTCTGATGATTAGTGATGATTAACATTTTTTTCATGTATTTTTTGGTCACATATATGTCTTCTTTTGAGAAGTGTCTGTTCATGTCCTTTGCCCATTTTTTAATGAGGTTATTTTTTTTTTTTGCTTGCTAATTTGTTTAAGTTCCTGATCTATTTTGAATATTAGACCTTTGTTGGATTAATAGAGTGCAAATATTTTCTCTCATTCTGTAGGTTGTCTATTGACTCTGTTGATAGTTTGTTTTGCTATGCAGAAGCTCTTTAGTTTAATTAAATCCCACTTGCCAGTTTTTTTTTTTTTTTTTTGGTTGCAGTTGCTTTTGGGGACTTAGTCATAAATTCTTTTTTCGAGGCTGATGTTTCTGATCTCCAGAATAGTATTTCCTAGGTTTTCTACTAGGGTTTTTATTGTTTTAGGTCTTATGTGTAAGTCTTTAATTTATCTTACATTAATTTTTGAATATAATGAAAGGAAGGGGAAAAGTTCCAATTTTCTGCATCTTGATAGCCAGTTATCCCAGCACTATTTATTGAATAAGGAGTCCTGTCTCCATTGTTATGTTTAAAAAATTATTCAAAGCTTTACATACTTCTTACAGAAAACCAAGAAAATATAACCAAAACAGCCTAAACCATTCCACATAAAGAAAACTATGTATTCTAAATAGTATAGTGCTCATACTTCTTGATTTATATATCCTATACTGTGATATCTTATGGCACAGTGCCTTGTCTGACTTCCAGTTCTCATCATCTATACCTGTACCATAGCCTTAACTGAATGTACCTTTGGTGTTTGAAGATTCACATTCCAAGAACTGAGATATTTGGGACAATGAATAGATACACTGTGAATAGTATCATGCATGACATACTTGAATAGATACTAGTTATGAATGATCACTCAGTGGCAATAACCATGAAGTGACCTATTTGGAACATAGAATAATGGTCTGTAAACCTTAAAAAAGTTCTAGACAAACATGCTTAGTGCACATGTATCATGATTTGCCTGTGGTATATTCTGTTTTCTACTAAACCTGCTTATCATTCAGATCTCATCTTTTATCTGTGTTTAATAGAAATTTTATATTTTCTATTCTGGTTAGAATATCTTTTGTTTTAAATCTTAGAGATTATTCTGAATGTTTAATACTGGTCATTGGATTGTGGGTTTATCTCAGACAGTTATTGGAAACTAAACTGGGCCAAGACAATGATGGCATCTCTGCTCAGTAACCACTAATCCTAATGCTGTGTGGTACCCTCCAGGGACCTACACCGTGAGTATGCTGAGGTCAGTATTGACTTTTTCTTAGAAATGGGAAGTCTGGGGAACCTTGAGTACATTTTGATTTTATTTTTGGTGTTAGGCTTAAGAATGTTCAAATGGCACCAGAACACAGGACCTGCATGGCTCTATAGATTAATGACAGCAAGAAGACCTGTCCAGTTCACTTTGCTTCAAGACATTTAAGTAGCTTCTGAGGCCAAACTCATGATGTTAACACATTTAATTAATTAAAGTCAGTTGAGAATTCAAAACAGAGGGCAGAAAGGAAATTGACACAATAATTTTTTTCTCCACATACATGTGAATATTGTCTTAAATTAAGCAAATTGAATAGGTCATGCTGAAAGTAGTCATGGCTAATACAGCACTGGCATGTGATCCACTAGTAGAAAGGAACTCCTCTCCTCCTAGTAAACATAATGTATTGCTTAATTCTGGAGTGGCCCTGAAAGCCAGCAGCAGAAGGGTTGCCTGATTGGCAAATGATCTGAATGACTGAGATGGTTTCAGTGAGAAATGTCAACCCCTCCCCTGGGAGTGTTTGTGATGCGCTTGTGTGGGCAATAGCAGGATTGGGTTGGGCCGGCAGGGTGTCAGGAAAGTGCCAGACAGATGTCCGGGTCTGAATTAAGCCAGTGATTTGGGAGCCAGAAAATGAAGACCAGGGAGTCAGTAGTTGATTGTGGCCAAGAACAAGATGGAGATCAGGAAGCCAGGACATCAGACCTGTATGGAGAAGAATAATAAGGCCTGGGTGGTAAAGAATGAAAGAATGAGAGGTTTAGAAATTGAGTTCACTTGCAGATCTGGCATAGCACAAGCAAGCAAAATGCAAGCAAGAATTGAACCAGCAAATGTGCAAGTCATTTATGGTGTTTTGTGCTTCTTTGTCTGGCAGGGTTGGGCTTTGTAGTATTTTTCCAAGTAACTCCAGGGGTCTGTTCCAAATTCCTGCATCTTCTGTTTGTCAGCTATGTACCCTTGGGCAAATTATGTAATTTCCCTAAGGTTTAATTTCTTTGCCTGTTAAAGGGGGATGCTAGTGCCTACATTCCATGGATTTTCTGAAAGTGTGTTCATTTTGTGATAATTCACTGGCAAACTTAAGATTTATGTACTTTTCTGATCATATGGTATGTATCAATATGTTTATTTGAAATATTTAAAGAGTTTAATTTTTTTTGGCTTATTTTATGAATATGTTTATTTTAACAATGTAGGCTGGCAACAGTGGCTCACACCTATAATCCCAGTCCTTTGGGAAGCCAAGGCAGGTGAGTAGCTTGAGCCCAGGAGTTTGAGGCCAGTCTGGGCAACATAGTGAGACTCTGTCACTACAAAAAGTAAAAAAATTAGCTGGGTGTGGAGGCATGCATGTTAATCCCAGACACTTGGGGGGCTGAGGTAGGGGAATCTACTGAGCTGGGAGGTCAAGGCTGCAGCAAACTGCGATCACACCACTGCACTCCAGACTGGGTGACAGAACAAGACTGTGTCTCCAAAAAAAAAAAAATAAATAAATAGATAAAAAATTATACTTTGTGTGCGTGTGTGTGTGTGTGTGTGTGTGTTCCTGGCAGATAGTAGAAACTACTTTTTTAGATGGTTTAAGAAATGCTGTAGGGAGCAGAAGTTTTAAGTAGATTTTTCATAAAATCTTATGTTATATTTGAGCAGATTCTTTAAACTTGTCTATAATTAACCAATTATAGACTTGTTTGATATATGGCCATTTGCTTCTTTAAACACAGGCAAATGCTTCTTTATTTGTGAAGGCTATAGGATTACAGTTGGGCCTATGCAATACCAATAAGTAAAATAATCAGATAATTAAATAGATATTTGGGTTGCTACAGTGAATCAAACACCCAGATAGGCAAACATATACCTTTTTTTTTTTTTTTTTTTTTTTTGAGATGGAGTCTCACTCATTCACCCAGGCTGGAGTGCAGTGGCACAGTCCTGGCTCAATGCAACCTCTACTTCCCAGGTTGAAGTGATTCTCCTGCCTCAGCCTCCTGAGTAGCTGGGATTACAGGCATGTACCACCATGCCCAGCTAATTTTGTATTTTTAGTAGAGACATGGTTTCATTATGTTAACCAGGCTGGTCTCAAACTCCCGACGTCAGGTGATTGCCCGCCTCGGCCTCCCAAAGTGCTGGGATTACAAGTGTGAGTCACCGCACTTGGCTCATATACCTTTGTTTAGCTAAACTGTTAAATTTAAATTCTGCTGTTTGGAATTATGAAACTACAATTTTCCAAATTACAGAAAATTATGACATGTTAATAAGTGCTAAGGGCCAAAAAACTTCCATGGCCAGCTGAGTTTGGGTAACTTACAATGTTTGTTTCTTTAGAAGTAAATGGAATTTTGCATTTTTTTTTTTTTTTTTAAATGGAACCATATTCTCAGGAATCTAGTTGGGATATTGATGTAGACATTTTTTGACTCATAGTTTGGGTCGAAAGAGAAGATTTGGTTGGTTAATTGATATTGGTATTCCTACAAAGTAAGAAATTATAATTTCCTCAATTCTTAGGCCACCATTACTACTTTATTTGAAAATTAGGAATTTACTTTTATGACTCCATCTAATAGACTTCAAATTTTTCAAGGATGGTAACTTTATATATGTATGCTCCCAGCTTTTGTACTTAGTAGGGATCAAGTAAATAATAGGCTAGACTATAAGCACTTGAAAGAAGTTTGGGATTTTTATTGAAACTATATGAAAGGTAGGCATTTTCATGAACTTTTAATTCTTCTGGATGGCTAAGGACTGTGGAATTTGAGAATATAATTTACAAGTAATGTATTAGTCCATTTTCATACTGCTATCAAGAAATACCCAAGACTGGGTAATTATAAAGAAAAAAAGATTTAATAGACTCACAGTTCCACGTGGCTGGGGAGACCTCCCAATCATGGTGGAAGGTGAAGGAAGAGCAAAGGCATGGCAGCAGGCAAGAGAGTGTGTGCAGGGAAGTTGCCTTTTATAAAACCATCAGATCTTCTGAGACTTACTATCCGGAGAACAGCACAGGAGAAGCATGCCCCCATAATTCAGTTACCTTCCACTGGGTCCTTCCCATGACACACAGGGATTATGGGAACTACAATGCAAGATGAGATTTGGATGGAGACACAGCCAAACCATATCAAGTAGTGTTTCAGAATTCTTTTGGCCCTAGATTTTACAAGGTACTTGCAAGGTATCAGTAAGAATGAAGATTTTCATTCTCACAGAAGCCTTTTCTTCCTAGTCCCTCCGTTCATTCACTGGAACTGCGGAAAACATTCACAAGTGATAATCTCTGAAGTAGTCTCTTTGGCCTCTGCCTAATATTTCTGTTCTGCTATGAAAGTTCTTTCTAAAACACGAGTTTAAATTAGGGGTCAGCAAACTTTTTCTGTAAAGGGCCAGATTGTAAACATTTTAGGTTTCATGGGCCGTATAGGCTTGGTGTCTATTGCAACTACTCAATTCTTTCCCTTTATAGAGCAAAGGCAAGTACAGAGAACTTATAAAGAATGAGTGTGACTGTGTTCCAATAATACTTTATTTATAAGAATGGCAGATTTGGCCCTCAGGCTATTGCTTGCTGACTCCTGATTGAAGTCATGTCTCCACATTACTGAAAATCGCTTGATGGGTTTCCATTGCAACAGAAAAAAGTTCAATATAACTAGCCTAGTATACAGCAGTCTGTAATTCTACCCCAGTCTTTCTACCATTGTTTCAACTACATCTCAAAGTGAGAACCATTATAATTTGCTGATTACATTCTGAGTGGGTTACCCACCAACAGGGCTTTATGGTCTTCAGCAGCCCTGTTATCCTACATCCTGAACTAAACCAGTATCTTTGCTACAGCTAATCCTGGTGTAGGACCAGATATTTGATTCTATAGGCACTGAGGTGTGGTTTGAATTGTAATCCCCAAATCTTAACTAATAACCAGAGATGCCTATGTTTAACCTGTTGAGCTGTCATCAGAAAATGGGCATGTAGTGTCCATGTGTATAGGTTGTATAAACAATTCAGACTGTTAATTTTTAATGTATATCTTCTTTTCTTTCTTTTTTAAAGGGTAGAATAAAAATTTGTCATTTATAATTGATGACAGTTGGGTATATAGTCTTCATACTTCATCTTTCTTTTCTGAACATAAAAAAATTATGTATTTTAAATATCCATTGGCTGGTTATGTTTTCAGAATACATGGTTAGATTAATTCATTAATGGCACCTTCAAATTTTCCTTTATTAGCTCCAGAAAATTCACTCACCTTTTATTCCATTTTAAAAATGTGGAAAGTTAGCGTGCATTAGACTTCCACTCTGAAGTAACATCCTGACAGTCATCTACATCTACTTCAAGGAATACCACTCTTGTATACTTTTCAGAGAGAATGCAAGAAAGGCTTGATCATTTTGCAAGGCCTGCACCACGAGTCTGAAGAGTCACCTACTATGAGTTTATCTCCTGCGCTGTCCAGGCTTCCTGAGAAGCACTTTGCTTTTCATCTGTTTCACTGTTTTGGGTATAGAGTCTGACAAGTGACCCTAAGGACCCTTACATACATTTTCAACTCTGAGTTATTGAACATATTCATCAAATTCTTTAGCAAATTCAAAATGGTAGTAGCTATTTTAAGTTTCTTAAATACATAGTTGGTGGAGGAGGACTGAAGTGTGACACTACCCAAATTTATCATTACCTGTTATTTTTACTAAGAAACATTTTCAGTTCTGAAGATGATTTTAAAAATCCATTAAATTATTAGGAGAGATACAACAAAAGATTGGAAAAATGGGATAGAAGTGTTAATAAACAGGGTTCACAGAAAAGAAAAAAATATTCTTTTGGTCTAAAGTTTCTTAACTTTTGAGTGTTCGTTCATTTGTTCATGAATATTTATTGCTGATCTACTATGTTTGATATTCTGGAATATAGAGATGTTAAAGATGTTATGAATAAATACCTGTGACCAATATTTTGGATATTGCCCCAGTGAACATTTAAGACAAATGCCATAGCCTGGCCCTCTGACTCTGTTGTGTGTGTGTGTGTGTGTGTGTGTGTGTGTTTTGTGGTAAGACAATGTTGGGGGTTGGGCATTTTAAGTGCTATCTTGTGTGGAAAAACACTTAAAGATGATGGTGTTGTTATTTCAGCGAAGTAGTCCTTGATGTTCTATTTGATATGAGGAGCAGAGAAATGAGACTATTGGGTCAAAGGAAGGTGGTAATACAGTATCAGTGAAAATACAGCAATTCATATATATGAAGGCTTACTATGTGCAGATGCTGAGCATTTTATCTATATTATCTCAATTAACCGTATGGGAAATTGGTAGGGTTAGAGCTAGATTAGATTGCTGGGGACAAGAAAATTTTTCTAATTTTACAGATGAAGTTGAGGAAGCTTGGGATTTTTATGAAACTACTGGTCTGAGGTTTCACAGCTAGTTAAGGAGGGTCAATATCTGAATTCAGGCAATCTCACTCTACAGCCCAGACTCTTAGCCACTGAACTACTTCCCTTGATTAGTAGGAAAATTAATATTAGGTTGATGCAAAAGTAATTGCAGTTTTTGCCATGACTTTAAAAAGGCAAAACCACAATTACTTTTGCACCAGCCTTGGAAGAGTATCTACATTCTCTGACTGAGGACGGGTCAAAGATAGGAGGTGTAAAAAGGAATGCAGTTGAAGGAGAGTGCTGGAGTTATCTAGACTATGCCATCTTGATATTTTTTGAGAAAGATAAGCTAGGGAAGTCACCTTCAAGTCATCTAGGGCAGACAATACAATTCAACTGGTGGAACTGGATTTAGATGGGAGGTGAGAGGATGGTGGAGCTCAGCGCAGAGGCCTATGAGCCTCAGGTGCTGGGTAGTTTTGGAGAGAGCAATTTTGTTTGAACATAAATGTTTTACTTGAAATGTTGACAAAAGATCTTGTTTTCCTTAAAGACTGGGGCCTAAAAGAGGAATTTTAAGATGTTCTTCATGACTGTGTTTCGCATTTGTAATTTGCTACTTATCTACTTCTTAGCCTGAAAATACATTTTTTTTTTTTAAAAGTAAAGTGACTTGTGCATATGAATGGGCCATTTGAAATATCAAAGTGAGCCTGAGGTGGCAGTGGTGCTAGTGATCGTCTGCCACCCCAGCATCCCTGTTTCCTTCTGCCAACAGCTCCAACTTTCATTTGGGTGCCTATGTCTACTTCCACCTAAGGCTTCAATTACTTCCTTATAGTTCTATGGCTACAGTGATTGGCTTAGCCATGGACATGTGACCTAAGCTACTTCAAAAGAAATGTGTCAGTTTTTTTGGGCATGCTGGAACAGAGATTTTTCTTTTGTCCTTTGGGTTTGAACCTGGGAGAATTTAACCCTGACTGCTGCTGGCAACCTGCTGACCAGAGGGAACAGCCTGTGTAAAAAGGAAGTTTTCATATATAGGTGAGCAGAGCCAGTTCTAGAAATAGAGTATTGGTTCTGTTTTCATTACTTTATTCCTTTTATCAAGTCATATCTGAGGGAAGTCCTTCCCTGGACTTTGCAATTAGGGGAGACAAAATTTTATCGTTTTACTTAGCTCACTTGTGATTGGGGTTTCTGTCATTTGCAACCAAAATAATCCTAGTTAATATATAGGGGAGAATAATTATTTATTCATTGGACAAGGTGGAAGAAAAGATCAGTGATGAAGGCAAGAGGCTTCCTTTTTGGGGGGTCTCTAAAAGCTTCAAAATAGAAAATTATTAAGGTTGCCAAATAGATAACTCTCAAACTTCTTATGAATAAATAACGAATAAGAGATGCCACTGGAAACACTTGCTAAACTCATGATACATTCCTGAAAAATAAAATAGAATTCATAGTCTATGAAAAGCATTGAGCTATAAACCACCCCATGCAGCAACTTGCTCCATTCTTAATTTCAGTACAATATTTTAGTCTGTGAATTATTCAAAGAGATACATAGGATTTTTATATGGCTTTAAAATTTTAGAAATATATTCTGGTTTTATTTATAACAGCCATTGGTCAATCTTCCATTTGTCAAATATAAAATAATGTATAGTGATAGACAAAAACGATAAACTATTTTCTTAAAAAGTAAACTTCACAGTCAATTTTTAAAAAAACACTTGTTTGTAGTTTTTTGCTCATATTCATGTTCAAAAATAGTGACTGCAATCTTGTCAACTTTTATTTTAAAGATTTTTTTGCCCCAATTAGAATATTAATACTTTGAAATTTATAAATCCTAAAAGCATTATTGTTTTCTTTGAAAAATTTAACCCATGTCAGCATATCACTCCTAGAAAAGTTCAATAAGTGGAATATAATGGAGAAAAATTAAGGATGGCCAATATTAATATTTTATAACTAGAAGAAAATTGTTAAACTGATCTAAAAGTATTTTCCTGATATTCTACTTGGAGAATGGAATCTTAAGCTTCTTAATTCCTTGTGATGATGTGGAGTAAATTAAGAAATTATTACCTCAAGGTAGTCTAGGCTGGACATGTTATTGTAAAAAGGGGAAAATAAATGTCTTTCTAATTGTTATGGGTTCATTTTAATACAGTTTTATATTGTATATATTACATTAGAAAACATTTTTCCTCTCAATATCTCTAAACATAAGTTTTGTTTTGTACAAAAATGAAGATATTTAAGTTTTTATAGAGAAAGAAGCCATAAATGAAGGAGGCCAGAAAGCATTAAAGATACTCCCTTTGACTGTTTATTTGCATTACAGGTAAACAATTGTTTAATAGCATCTTTAAAAGCATATATTTTCAGAAAGCCAAATATTCTTCCTTCCAGTGTGTCTTTCTAAACAAGTAGTATAGAAGGGAATGACCTTAGCAAAATATCTCTTTGTATTTGGTGATAACTTCCTTTCTGCATTTTGAAAGATAGGAACCTTAAAAAATCGCCTGTACTTCTCTGTGTGGACTGCAGTCATAATATGGTGAAGGTGTTAAGAATATAATTTTTATTTATGGCAAGTATTTGTCTAGATTTTACTAAACATATAACACACATTTATTTGTCTAGAATCCAAGTATCCAGAAATCTTATATAAGCAGACTCCCTTCCACTCCCTGCCTTCATGGTAGAACCGTGACTGGACAGTGGTTGAGTAAGATGAATGGGAATAGACTGGGGAAAGGAATCCAAGGTGGTCTGCTATGTTTCGATAAAATAACTGGTCTTATTTTTGGATATTAGGAAAGAAGATCTGCAGGTGATGAGACCAACCCATCTAGAGGTCTAAAATTGCTCTTAGCTGTGCCATTATTGTATCCACTCTTAGCACATAGCATTGTCCAGGCACTTTGTATAGTGGAAATGAACGTGTAGGTAATATGGACCAAGAAGGCCCGATAGCAGCAGGTATTGGGAACTCAGTGATACAAAGACAAAGATGGGGAGGGGAAACCTTGCTATGGTGAAGACCAGCATGTTTACATTCTTGTGAAGACTGCAAACTCCTTGAAAGCAAGGAAGCAGGTTTAGTTGGTTTCTGTAATCTCTCTAACATAGTTTGATGCATAGTAGGTGACATGATTTGGCTGTGTCCCCACCCAAATTTTATCTTGAATTGTAACTCCCACAATTCTCACATGTCTTGGAGGGGAGGAACCTGGTGGGAGGTGATTGGATTATGGGTGCGGGTCTTTCCTGCATTGTTCTTGTGATAGTGAATGAGTCTCACGAGATATGATGGTTTTAAAAACAGGAGTTTCCCCGCACAAGCTCTCTCTTTGACTGCTGCCATCCATGTAAGATGTGACTTGGTCCTCCTTGCCTTCTGCCATAATTGCGAGGCCTCCCCAGCCATGTGGAGCTGTAAGTCCATTAAACCTCTTTTTCTTTCCAGTCTCTGGTATGTCTTTATCAGCAGCATGAAAATGGACTAAGACAGTAGGTACTTGTTTTCTCATTTAATTTCTCATCTAGAGGGTAGAACAAGATGGTGGAATAGAAACCTACACCATTAGTCCCCCACCATGGAGGAATACCAAATTGTAACAGCTGTCTGTACACAGTAAAGCACTGTCACAGAAACCAAAAATCGGGTGAGCAGTAACAGTATCTGGTTTTAACTTAATATCACTGGAAGAAGTAGTGAAGAGAGTTAGACAGTCCTGAATTGCCAACACCAATCCTTCCCCATCCCCCAGCAGCAGCCATGTGGCACTAGGCATCTGTGCATTCTGGGGTGGGGCTGGGGGGAGAGCACAGCAATTGGGAAACTTTATTTTGAATTCAATGTTGCCCTGTCATAGTGGAGAGCAGAGCCATGCTGGGTTCATCCAGTGCCTGTGCTTAAAGGAAACATTTGGACCAGCCCTAGCCAGAGAGGAATCACCCATCCTAGTGGCTGGAACTTGAGTTTTTCTCCAAGCCTCACCACTGCAGGCCAAAGTACTCTGGGGTCTTAGGTAAACTTGAAAGACAGTCTAGGATGCAAGGACTGCAGTTCCCAGGAAACTCCTAGTGGTGGGCTGGACTCAGAGCCAGAGAACCAAGGTAACACATGACCTATGGAGACACTGGCCTGGGTGGCTAAGGGAGTGCTTGTGCCACATTTCCCCAAACTCCAGGCAGTGCAGCTCTTACATCAAGGAAAGTAAATCCTTCCTTTTGCTTAAAGGAAATGACAGCATAGAGCAAACAGTAAAGAGGACTTTGTCTTGAGTCCCAGATACCAATTCAGCCATAGTAGCATAAGGCATTGGGCAGAGTGCTGAGGCCCCTGTTCTAGGCCGTAGATTCCAGACGACATTTGCAGACATACCCTGGGATGAAAGGGAACTTGACACCTTGAAGGGAAGGACCCAGTCCTGGCAGGATTTATCACTTGCTGACTAAAGGACCTATGGACCCTTAAATATTTAGGAATTGATTAAAAAAAAAAAAAAAAAAAAAGACAGATCTCTATAATGAAAATGATAAAACACTGATGGAAACAATTGAAGAGGATACCCCAAAATGGAAAGATATTCCATGGTCATAGATTGGAAAAATCAATATTGTTAAAATGTCATGGAAAGATATTCCATGGTCATAGATTGGAAAAATCAATATTGTTAAAATGTCCATACTACCCAAAACTAATCTACATGTTCAATGCAATTCCTATCAAAATACCAATAACATTCTTTACAGAAACAGGAAAACAATCCTAAAATTTATATGAAACAACAAAAGATCCAGAGTAGCCAACATTATCCTGAGCAAAAAGAACAAAATGGGAGGGATCATATTACCTGATTTCAAATCATATTGCAGGGCTATAGTAAACAAAACAGCATGGTGCAGGAATAAAAACAGACACATAGACCAATGGAACAGAATAGAGAACCTAGAAACAAGTCCACACACCTACAGTGAACTTATTTTTGACAAAGGTGCCCAGAACATGCACTGGGGAAAAGACAGTCTCTTCAATAAATGATGCTGGGAAAACAATATCAATATGCAGAAGAATGAAACTAGATCCCTATCTCTCACCATATACAAAAATCAAATCAAAATGGATAAAACACTTAAATCTAAGACCTCAAACCATGAAACTACCACAAGAAAACATTGGGGGAAACTCCAGGACATGGAACTGGGCAAAAATTTCCCACGAGCACAGACGACCAAAGCAAAAACGGGCAAATGGGATCACATCAGGTTAAAAACCTTCTGCACAGCAAAGGAAACAATCAACAAAGTGAAGAGACAACCCACAGACTTGGAGAAGATATTTGTAAACTACCCATCTGACAAAAGGTTCACAGTAGAATATATAAGGAGCTCAAGCAATTCTATAGGATGAAACTTTAATAATCTGATTTAAAATGGACAAAAAATTTGATTAGACATTTCTCAAAAGAAGACATACAAATAGCAAATAGGCATATGATCATTTCACCCCAGTTAGAATGGCTTTTACCCAAAAGATAGGCAATTACAAATGCTGGCAAGGATGTGGAGAAAAGGGAACTCTTGTTCACCGTTGGTGGTAATGTAAATTCATACAATCACTGTGGAGAATAGTGTGAAGCTTCCTTAAAAAACTAAAAACGGAGCTACCATATGATCCAGTAATTCCACTGCTGGGTATATACTCCCCAAAAAAGGAAATTAGTATTATCAAAGAGATATCTGCACTCATGTTTGTTGCAGCACTGTTTACAATAGCCAAGTTTTGGAAGCAATGTAAGTGCCCATTAACAGAAAAATGGATGAAGAAAATGTGGCACTTATATACAATGGAGTACTATTTAGCCATAAAAAAGAATGAGATCTTATCATTTGCAAAAACCTAGATGGAACTGCAGGTCATTATGTTAAATGCAATAAGCAGGCACAGAAACAAAAACATTGCATGTTTCCACTTACTTGTGGGATCTAAAAATAAAAACAATTGAACTCATAGAGATAGTAGAAGCATGTTTACCAGAGGTTGGGAATTGTAGAGGTCATGGGGAGCATGGGGAGAAGATGAAGATAGTTAATGGGTTGAAAAAAATAGTTAATAAGATCTAGTATTTGATAGCACAACAGAGTGACTATAGTCAATAATTTAATTATACATTTAAAAATAACTAACTGTAGGGGTTCAGTCAGGATGGTGGGAAAAATGGTAAAATTAACACAAACCCTCTTGGCAGACCTGGGGGTTTGCATAAAGAGTTTGGCTAAAGACGGCTAGATTCTCTTTTTCAGGAGCCAGAGAGCTTAGGGCACCGATACATAGGAATGTATAGTAGTTTATCTAAATAGCTTGTTTATTCATGTGGTTCTAAAACTAACCTTTGATCATTTGTAGGCAGGATGGTGCTCTGGAGGCAGGGGGTTGGTGTGGGGGAAGGTGACCAGGTTGATTACCCTCTAATGGTATTGATTCAAAGCCTTTGTCTTTTAATGTGTGCTGAATAAATGCTGGAGGGGCCGGCCAGTGGGTTGGAGCCAGTGGTTGCAACTCTTTACAGCACTTTCCTGGGAGCAGCCTGGACTCTCAGCCAGACTGACAAGCATAATATCTGTGTCAGTGTACATTATTCATCAGTTGCTGGGTCAGGATCTGCAGGATGGACCCTTGCAACTAATGATATAATTCTATTGTAACACAAAAGATAAATACTTGAGAGGATGGATACCCCTTTTCCATGAAGTAATTATCATGTATTGCATGCCTGTATCAAAATATCTCATGTACCTCATAAATAGATACGCTTGCCATGTACCCACAAAAATTAACAATTCTCACCTATTACATGACGAAAAAAGGTAGAGGCTCATTTCTCTCAGTGTACCTGTAAAACAATTAATTTACTGAGAAACTAGGTGTGAAGGAAGGTCTTAGATGTGATATAGAATGCAAAGAAGAAAACTGAGTTCTGGTTGATGTGGGATGAAAGCATCAAGACATGTGATAACATTAATTTGTTCATCCAACAAATATACATTGAACATTTGTTCTGGATCATGTGTTGCACAAGGGAGAGAAGCATGAATAATATAGACAAGACTTTCCTGGTTGCATTTAGGCTCTATCAGGAAGACTTGAATATGACAAATATTTAACCACTAGTGACATGTGCTCAGAAGACAGACATGCTATGATGAGCATGTGGTGTTGCTTGAATGGGGTGTGAGCAGAGAGTCTTCCTAAAGTGATATTTAATCTGATTCCTGAAAGAGAAGTATTGGTTAGGTCAAGAGGAGATCTGCTTAGACAGAGACAGGACCATGTGTAAAGATACTGAGGTGGACAGGAAGTTCACCCTTGTGACAAACTGAAAGAAGCCTGCATGGCCAGTAAGTGACATGGAAAGTAAAATGAAGAGAAATTAGAGACTAGGAAGGAACCAGATTATGTAGAACCATGAAAGCCACCTTCAGAATTATATAAATTAAGTTTCTTTTGCTTGATAGTAATAGAAAACAATTCTGTCTGACTTAATAGGAAAAAGGGGAGTTATTGAGAGTATGATATTGGGTTGGCTTGTAAATGAAAGGAAATAACAACCAATATGCAGGACAGATTGGGTAGATCCAGTAATCTTTTATTTTTATTTATTTTTTAAAATTCCCACTTTCATTTTAGATTTATATGGTACATGTGCAGGTTTATTACATTAGTTTATTGCATGCTAGGGTTTGGGATATGAATGACCCTGTCACCTAAGTAGTGAGCATAGTACCCAATAGGTAGTTTTTTTTTTTTTTGCTCCTGCTCCCTTTCTTATCTCCCCCATCTAGTTGTCCCCAGCCTCTATTGTTCCTATTTTTTTTTTTTTTTTTTTTTTGAGACAGAGTCTTGCTCTGTCACCCAGGCTGGAGTGCAGTGGTGCGATCTCAGCTCACGGTAACCTCTGCCTCCTGGGCTCAAGCAATCCTTCCACCTCAGTCCGGCAAGTTGCTGGGATTATAGGCATGAGCCACCGTGCCTGGATAATTTTTGTATTTTTTTGTAGAGATGGAGTTTCACCATATTGCCCAGGCTGGTATTGCTCTCATTTATTTTTTGTTTATTTATTTGATTTATTTATTTTGAGACAGAGTCTAGCTCTGTCGCCCAGGCTGGAGTGCAGTGGCGTGATGTTGGCTCACTGCAAGCTCTGCCTCCTGGGTTCATGCCATTCTCCTGCCTCAGCCTTCCGAGTAGCTGGGACTACAGGTGCCTGCCACCACGCCTGGCTAATTTTTTTGTATTTTTAGTAGAGACGGGCTTTCACCATGTTAGCCAGGATGGTCTTGATCTCCTGACCTCGTGATCCGCCTGCTTCGGCCTCCCAAAGTGCTGGGATTACAGGCATGAGCCACTGCACCCAGCCTATTGCTCTCATTTTTATGTCCATGTATACCCAATGTTTAGCTTCTACTTATAAATGAGAATGTGTGATATTTGCTTTTCTGCTCCTGTATTAATTTCACTTTGGATGATGGCCCCCAGTTGAATCCATGTTGCTGCAGAGGACATGATTTCATTCTCTTTTTAATGGCTGGCTAGTATTCTATAGTATGTAGGTACAAATTTTCTTTTATCCAATCCACTGTTGGGCACCTAGGTTGATTCTATTTATTTGCTCTTGTGAATAGTGCTGCAATGAACATGCAAGTGCATGTGTCTTTTTTGTAGAATAATTTATTTTCCTTTGGGTATATACCAGTAATGGGATTGCTGAGTCAAAAAGTAGTTCTGTTGAAAGTTCTGAGGTAAATCTCCAAACTGCTTTCTACAGTGGCTGAACTAATTGACCTTCCCATGAAAGTATATAAGCATTCCCTTTCTCTGCAGCCTAACTAGCATCTGTTGTTTTTTGACTTTTTAATAATAGCCATTCTGACTGGTTTAAGGTGGTATCTCATTGTGGTTTTGATTTGCATACCTCTGATAATTAGTTGTGAGTATTTTTTCATATGTTTGTTTGCCACCTGTGGTTTCTTTTGCGAAGTGTCATGTCCCTTATCTGCTTTTCAATGAAGTTATTTGCTTTATGCTTATTGATTTCAGTTTCTCATAAATTCTGAATGTTAGACCTTTGTTGCATGCATAATTTGTAAATATTTTCTCCCATTCTGTAGGTTGTCTGTTTACCATGATGATAGTTTCTTTTGCTGTGCAGAAGCTCTTTAGTTTAATTAGATCCCACTTGTCAATTTTTTTTTTATTGCAATTGCTTTTGAGGACTTAGTCATAAGATCTTTGCTTAGGCTGATGTCGGGAAGGATATTTCCTAGGTTTTCTTGTAGGATTCTTACAGTTTAAAGTCTTACATTTAAATCTTATCCATCTTGAGTTAATATTTTCATATGGTAAATGGTAGGGATCCAGCGTCAGTCTTCTGCATATGGCTAGTCAGTTATTCCAGCACTTTTTATTGAATACGCAGTCACTTCCCCATGGTTTATTTTTGTCAATTTTGTTGAAGATCAGATGGTAGTAAGTTTGTGACTTTATTTCTGAGTTCTCTATTCTATTCCATTAGTATACGTGTCTGTTTTTGTATCAGTACAATGCTGTTTTGATTACTGTAGCCTTATAGTGTAGTTTGAAGTCAGGTAATGTAATACCTGGGGCATTTTTTTTTTTCTTTCTTTCTTAGGATTGCTTTCCTATTTGAGCTCTTTTTTTTGGTTCCATATGAATTTTGGAATAGTTTTCTCTAAATCTGTTAAATGACATTGGTAGTCTGATTGATATAGCATTGCATCTGTAGATTGCATTAAGCGCTATGGTAGTTTTAATGGTACTGATTCTTCCAATCTATAAGCATGGAATGTTTTTCCATTTGTTCATGTCATTTATAATTTCTTTCAGCAGTTGTCTTATTATTCTCTTTGTAGAGATCTTTCACCTCTTTGGTTATATCATAGTTGCCTTTCCAGGAATTTGTCCATTTCCTCTAGATTTTGTAGTTTGTGTGCATAGAGGTGTTCATAATAATCTCTGAGGATCTTTTGTATCTCTGTAGAAATGGTTTTAATGTCGTATTTGTAATTTCTGATTGTGCTTATTTGGATCTTTTCCTTGTTAATTTAGCTTGTAGTCTATTAATCTTGTTTATTTTTCAAAAAGCAAACTTTTATTTGACACCTTGTATAAATTTTTGGGTCTTAATTTTGTTCAGTTCTGCTCTGATTTTAGTATTTCTTTTCTTCTGACAGTTTTAACGTTAGTTTTTCTTGTTTTTCTAGCTCCTCTAGGTGTAAAGTTAGATAATTAATTTGAGATCTTTCTATCTTGATGTAGGACTTTAGCACTATAAACCTCTTAACAGTGCTTTTGCTGCATATTTTGATATATCTCTGTTTTCATTTCTTTCAAATAATTTTTTAATTTATGACTTAATTTCATTGTTTCCTCAAAAGTCACTCAGGAGCAAGTTGTTTAATTGCTCTATAATTGTGTGGGGTATTGATTTCTAGTTTTGTTCAATCTGGTTTGAGAGTATGGTTGGTATGATTCTGACTTGTTAAAAATGTATTGAGACTTGCTTATAGCCAAGCACGTGGTCAATCTTGGAGGATGTTCCTTGTGCAGATGACAAGAATGTATATTCTATGATTGATGAGTGGAATATTATGTAGATGTCTATAGTTCTAATTGGTCAAGTGGTGAGTTTAAACCCTGAAATTCTTGGTTAGTTTTCTGCCTTGATGATCTGCCTAATGCTGTCAGTGGGGTGTTGGAGTTCCCCACAACTTTTGTTTTGTCCAGGTCTTTTCGTGGATCTAGAAGTACTTGTGAATCTGGGTGCTCCAATGTTGGCTGCATATACATATATTTAGGATAGTTAAATCTTCTTGTTAAATTGATCCTTTTATTATTACATAATGCCTTTCTTTGTCCTTTATTACTGCTGTTGGTTTCAAGTCTGTGTTATCTGATATAAGAATAGTGACCACCTCCAAGGATCTTGACTGCAAGATATTGTATAGGTAGTACTTTCAATAAACATTAGAAAAAGTTATTCTTGTCCTAGGCCCTGTCCTTTGGAAGGTCCTGTTTTGTCCTTCCTTTAACTGTACTCTTCCCTCTGGAGGAAGGGGTTCTTAGGGCGAAGTGTAAATGCCTACCCAGAGCCTACATCCATCCTCTAGATCACACTGTGGTATTTGGAATTTGGTTTTCTCTGCTCTAAAATTCCCATCCCTACTTTTGGAATTTGTGTGTATCTCTTACTCCTCAGTATAGAATCTTTCATTGGAGTGAAAACCCTGGAGACATCCATTTGAGGGGTTTTGTTTGGAGATAGGACACAAAAGCTGAGGTGATAACGGTTGTCTACCACATTGTTTGGTGCATTTTAGGTACTCAAGCATTGCTGATCAATGAATAAACAGGACTCAGTCAGAGGAGATGTATTGGCATGCACACAAGGCCCTTAAAGAGTCATATGGAAACACCTGGCAGAAAAAGGATTCAGGTAGAATTCTGAATCATTTGGTTCAGAATTTTCAGGAACCTGAAAATTCTAAATTTGAATCTAGGCTTCCAGATCACTATGAAGGATAGCAGACAAAATATATTCTACTTAATGAGTTGTAAGCTTGGCTTATAACTTTTACATATTTCAACATGTGGCACGTTGGTTTCCATTTGTACTTTTTACCCTGGGCCCTGCAAGTATTACAAATAGGTCTGCTTGTGAACTTTTTCTAGGGCCCTTATATTAAGTAGAGTCAGGAATTAACTATAGTTGTTGGTATCTATGCCCTTTTCTCAGGTTTCAAACTCCCAGGAAGGAGAATCATTTCAAGGCAGGGCCACATGGAATAGACATAAAGGTTAGGAAAAAATTCTGGAGGTTGAACAGCTACACTTAAGGGTATGTGTTTTAGGAATTTAAACTTAGCTAAGACTGGTGAAAAACATTGAAAGGTTTTAAGCAGGTAAGTGACACGGTTGGATCTACATTTTTTTTTTTTTTTTAAGTTCTAGGGTACATGTGCACAATGTGCAGGTATGTTACATATGTATACATGTACTGTGTTGGTTTACTGCACCCATTAACACCTCATTTACATCAGGTATTTCTCCTAATGCTATCCCTCCCCCATCCCCCCCACCCCATTACAGTCCTCAGTGTATGATGTTCCACACCCTGTGTCCAAGTGTTCTCATTGTTCAGTTTCCACTTATGAGTGAGAACATGTGGTGTTTGGTTTTCTGTCCTTGCAATAGTTTGTTCAGAATGATGGTTTCCAGCTTCATCCATGTCCCTACAAAGGACATGAACTCATCCTTTTTTATGGCTGCCTAGTATTCTATGGTGTATATGTGCCACATTTTCTTAAACCAGTCTGTCATTGATGGACATTTGGGTTGGTTCCAAGTCTTTGCTATTGTGAATAGTGCTGCAGTAAACATACGTGTGCATGTGTCTTTATAGCAGCATGATTTATAATCCTTTGGGTATATACCCAGTAATGGGATGGCTGTGTCAAATGTTATTTCTAGTTATAGATCCATGTGGAATCGCCAAAGTATCTTCCACAATGGTTGAACTAGTTTACACTCCCACCAACAGTGTAAAAGCGTTCTTATTTCTCCACATCCTCTCCAGCACCTTTTGTTTCCTGACTTTTTAATGATTGCCATTCTAACTGGTGTGAGATGGTATCTCATTGTGGTTTTGATTTGCACTTCTCTGATGACCAGGGATGATGAACATTTTTTCATGTGTCTGTTGGCTGCATAAATGTCTTCTTTTGAGAACTGTCTGTTCATATCCTTTGCCCACTTTTTGATGGGGTTGAGTTTTTCTTGTAACTTTGTTTAAGTTCTTTGTAGATTCTGGATATCATGTCATCTGCAAAGAGGGACAATTTGACTTCCTCTTTTCTTCATTGAATACCCTTTCTTTTTCTTGCCTGATTGCCCTGGCCAGAACTTCCAACACCAGGTTGAATAGGAGTGGTGAGAGAGGGCACCCTTGTCTTGTGACAGTTTTCAAGGGGAATGCTTCCAGTTTTTGCCCATTCAGTATGATATTGGCTGTGGGTTTGTCATAAATAGCTCTTATTATTTTGAGATCCATTCCATCACTACCTAGTTTATTGAGTTTTTAGCATGAAGGGCTGTTGAATTTTGTTGAAGGCCTTTTCTGCATCTATTGAGATAATCATGTAATTTTTATCTTTGTTTCTGTTTGTGTGATGGATTATGTTTACTGATTTGCATCTGTTGACCCAGCTTTGCATTCCAGGGATGAAGCCAACTTGATCTTGGTGGATAAGCTTTTTGATGGATTCAGTTTGCCAGTATCTTATTGAGGATTTTTGCATTGATGTTCATCAGGGATATTGGTCTAAAATTCTCTTTTTTTGTGTGTGTCTCTGCTAGGCTTTGGTATCAGGATGCTGGCCTCATAAAATGAGTTAGGGAGAATTCCTTCTTTTTCTCTTGATTGGAATAGTTTCAGAAGGAATAGTACCAGCTCCTCTTTGTAACTCTGGTAGAATTCAGCTGTGAATCCATCTGGTCCTGGACTTTTTTTTGGTTGGTAGGCTATTAATTATTGCCTCAACTGGGAGTGTGTTTGTGTCCAGGAATTTATCAATTTCTTCTAGATTTTCTAGTTTATTTGCGTAGATGTGTTTACAGTATTCTCTCATGGTAGTTTGTATTTCTGTGGGAATGGTGGTGATATCCCCTTTATCTTTTTTTTTTTTTTTTTTTTGAGACGGAGTTTCGCTCTGTCTCCCAGGCTGGAGTGCAGTGACGTGATCTCGGCTCACTGCAATCTCCACCTCCCGGGTTCACACCATTCTCCTGCCTCAGCCTCCCGAGTAGCTGGGACTACAGGCAGCCACCACCACGCTCAACTAATTTTTTGTAATTTTAATAGAGACAGGGTTTCACCATGTTAGCCAGGATGGTCTCCATCTCCTGACCTCGTGATCTGCCTGCCTCAGCCTCCCAAAGTGCTGGGATTACAGGTGTGAGCCACCACACCCAGCCCCCTTTATCATTTTTTATTGCATCTATTTGATTCTTCTCTTTTCTTATTAGTCTTGATGGTGGTCTATCAATTTTGTTGATCTTTTCAAAAAACCAGCTCCTGAATTCATTGATTTTTTTGAGGGGTTTTGTGTCTCTATCTCCTTCAGTTCTGCTCTGATCTTAGTTATTTCTTGCCCTCTGCTAGCTTTTGAGTGTGTTTACTCTTGCTTCTCTAGTTCTTTTAATTGTGATGTTAGGGTGTCAATTTTAGATCTTTCCTGCTTTCTCTTGTGGACATTTAGTGCTATAAATTTCCCTCTATACACTGCTTTGAATGTTTCCCAGAGATTCTGGTATGTCATGTCTTTGTTCTCATTGGTTTCAAAGAACATCTTTATTTCTGCCTTCATTTCGTTATGTACCCAGTAGTCATTCAGGAGCAGGTTGTTCAGTTTCCGCCCTGCTTTGGCTCGCCCTCCATGGGCTGTACCCACTTTCTGACCAGTCCCAATGAGATGAACTTTGTTCCTCAGTTGGAAATGCAGAAATCGCCCATCTTCTGCCTCGTTCACACTGGGAGCTGCAGATCAGAGCTGTCCCTATTCAGCCCTCTTGGAACGGACCCAGTTGGATCTGATTTTTTAAAGGATTCTATTTTTTTTTTTTTTTTTTGTGGAGAATGAACTAGAAGGGCTAAGACTAGATGCTGGGGGGTCACCTAGGAAGTGCAGATAAGACGTGATGTTGTCTTAGAAAAGAGTCTTGGATGGTGGCAGTAGTCATGGAAAGAAGTCAGTGGAGATGTGTTTACAAGTAGAATCAATAAAACTTGCCAAATCATTAACTATAGAGGGTGAAGAGGGTAATATCAGGGATTAACCCTACATTTCTGACTCGGGTAAGACTGACCTAATGTTAATATGGAGAACTGCATTCTCTTTTGAACCCATTCCAATTAAGAGTTTTGTCTCTACCATTTCAGCCAAATTCACCTTATCAAGGTCATCAGTGATTTTCCTGTAGTCAAATCTAGAGGGTAAATGTCAAGTCTCTCATCTTACCCTCCTGTTAGAAGCATCAGACAAAGCTAGTCTTTCTATGAAACCCTTAGTTAGGCTCTAGTGGAACGTTCCTTTCCAGGTTGCTTCATTCCACCAGGTGTTCCTTCTTAGCCTTATTTGTTGGATCCTTTACTCCTTTGCTACCTTCAAAGATTAGAGACGGTCCAAGGGTTGTGTCACTGGATCATTTCTCTTTATTTACTTTACTCTCTAGGTAAATTTATTTAGTTCGTGGCTTTAAATTCAACTGACCACTTCCAAATTTATTATTTATTTCCTGATTTCTTCCTTAGACTCCAGACTTATAGCTTGCTCTCACCCTCTGCTCAAACCTGACATTTTCACAGTCATCCCACCCCTTCCATATATGATAAAACTCCATTCTCCAGTTGCTCAAGCCAAAAAGTTAGAAGACATCATTGATTCCTTTCTTTCAGATACCATACCCAAATCATCAGGGGCACTGTGAAACACATGCAGAATCCAATCACTTCTCATTGCCTCTTCTGTGATTATCCCAGTCCAAGCCAGCACCTCCTCCATTTGGATTATTGCAAACTACAGTCTTGCTTTCACCCTTGTTCTAATGCAGCCAGTTTACCACACAGCAGCTAAAGTGATCCTTCTGGAAAAGAAATGAAGTCAGTCATCATTCTACCTAAAGTCTGCTTTGGCTTTCCATTTTATGCTTTGTAAAAATCAAAGTCCTTACTAAGACCTACTTAACTCTATGTTATTTGGCTATCTGATACCTCTCTAATGTTATCCTTTTTTTTCAGTGATTGTACATCATTTCTTTCCTTTTTAAAAATTTTAAGTCCTGAGATACATGTGCATAATGTTTAGGTTTGTTACATAGATATACATGTGCCATGGTGATTTGCTGCACCTGTCTACCCATCATCTAGGTTTTAAGCCCTGAATGCATTAGGTATTTGTCTTAATGCTTTCTTTCCCCTTGTCCCCAACCCACTGACAGGACTTAATGTGTGATGTTCCCCTCCCTGTGTCCATGTGTTCTCATTTTTCAACTCACACTTATGAGTGAGAACATGCAGTGTTTGGTTTTCTGTTCCTGTTTTAGTTTGCTAAGGATGATGGCTTCCAGCTTCATCCATGTCCCTGCAAAGGACATGAACTTATTGTTTCTTATGGCTGCATAGTATTCCAAAATGGGAGTTTCTCTCCACAAGCTCTTTCTTTGCCTGTCACCATCCTTCTAAGTTGTGACTTTCTCTTCCTTGCCTTCTGCCATGATTGTGATGCTTCCCCAGCCACATGGAACTGTGAGTTCTCCATTAAACCTCTTTCCTTGTAAATTGCCCAGTATCAGCAGTGTGAAAATGGACTAATACAGTAAATTGATAACAGTAGAGTGGGGTGTTGCTGAAAAGATACCTGAAAATGTGTAAATGAATTTGGAACTGGATTACAGGCAGAGGTTGGAACAGTTTGGAGGGCTCAGAAGAAGACAGGAAAATGTGGGAAAATTTGGAACTTCCTATAGACTTGTTGAATGACTTTGCCAACAGTGCTGATAGTGATATGGACAATAAAGTCCAGACTGAGGTGGTCTCAGATAGAAATGAGGAACTTCTTGGGAACTGGAGCAAAGGTAACTCTTGTTATGTTTTAGCAGAGACTGGCAGCATTTTGCCCCTACCCTACAGATTTGTAGAACTTTGAACTTGAGATGATTTAGGGTATCTAGTGGAAGAAATTTCTGAGCAACAAACCATTCAAGAGATGACTTAGGTGCTGTTAAAGCCATTCAGTTTAAAAAGAGAAACAGCATAAAAGTTTGGAAAATTTGCAGCCTGACAATGCAATAGAAAAGAAAATCCTATTTTCTGACGAGAAATTCAAGCTGGCTGTAGAAATTTGCATAAGTAATGAAGAGCCAAATGTTAATCCCCATGACCATAGGGAAAATTTCTCCAGGCCATGTCAGAGGTCTTTATGGCAGCCTCTCCCATAGCAGGCTGGGAGATCTCGGAGGAAAAAGTGGTTTTGTGGGCTGGGCGCAATGTTCCCATGCTGTGTGCAGCCTAGGGACTTGGTGCTCTGTTTCCCAGCTGCCTCAGCTATGTCTGAAAGCGGCCAACATAGAGCTTGGGCCATGGCTTCACAGGGAGCTTCCACATGGTGTTGAGGCAGCTTCCATGTGGTGTGGAGCCTGCGAGTGCACAGAAGTCAAGAATTGAGGTTTGGAAACCTCCATGTAGATTTCAGAAGATGTATGGAAACGCCTTGATGCCCAGGCAGAAGTTTGTGGTCGGGTAGGGGGGTGTCCTCATGAAGAAACTCTGCTAAGACAGTGGAGAAGGGAAATGTGGGCTGTGAACCCTGACACAGAGTCCCCACTGGGGCACTGCCTAGTGGAGCTGTGAAAAGGTCACCATTCTCCAGACCCCAGAATGGTAGATACACTGACAACTTGTGCCATGTGCCTGGAAAAGCTGCAGACACTCATTGCCAGCCTGTGATGGCAGCTGGGAGGGAGGCTGTATCCTGCAAAACCACTATGGGTACCTACCTTTTGCATCAGTGTGACCTGAATATGAGACATGGAGTCAAAGGCCGGGCGCGGTGGCTCAAGCCTGTAATCCCAGCACTTTGGGAGGCCGAGACGGCGGCACGAGGTCAGGAGATCGAGACCATCCTGGCTAACATGGTGAAACCCCGTCTCTACTAAAAAAATACAAAAAAACTAGCGGGCGAGGTGGCGGGCGCCTGTAGTCCCAGCTACTTGGGAGGCTGAGGCAGGAGAATGGCGTGAACCCGGGAGGCGGAGCTTGCAGTGAGCCGAGATTGCACCACTGACTCCAGCCTGGGCGACAGAGCGAGACTCCGCCTAAAAAAAAAAAAAAAAAAAAAAAAAAAAAAAAAGATTTGACTGCCTCGTTGATTTCAGACTTGCATGGGGCCTGTAGCTGCTTTGTTTTGGCCCATTTCTCCCATTTGGAATGGCTGTATTTACCCAAGTAACTAACTTGCTTTTGATTTTACAGGCTCATAGGTAGAAGGGGCTTGCCTTGTCTCAGGTGAGACTTTGAACTGAGGATTTTGAGTTAATGCTGAAATGAGTTGATACTTGGGGGACTGTTGGGAAGGTATGATTGGTTTTGAAATGTGAAGATACAAAATTTGGGAGGGGCCAGGGGCAGAATGATATAGTTTGGCTCTGTGTTCCCACCCAAATCTCATCTTGTAGCTCCCATAACTTCCACTTGTTGTGGGAGAGATCTGGTGAGACATGATTGAATCATGGGGGTGGGTCTTTCCCATGCTGTTCTTGTGGTAATGAATGGGTCTCATGAGACCTGATGGTTTTAAAAATGGGGGTTTGTCTGCACAAGTTCTCTCTTTGCCTGCTGCCATCCTTGTAAGATGTGACTTGCTTCTCCTTGCCTTCCAACATTGTGAGGCTTCCCCAGCCACGTGGAACTGTGAGCTCTCCATTAAAGCTCTTTCCTTTGTAAATTGCCCAGTCTCACGTATGTCTTTATCAGCAGTGTGAAAACGGATTAATATAGTTGGTTTAAAGTCTGTTTTGCCAGATACTAGGATTGCAACCCCTGCTTTTTTTTTTTCTTTTCTTTTTTTTTTTTGGCTTCCCATTTGCTTGATAAATTTTCCTCCATCCCTTTATTTTGAGCCTATGTGTGTCTTTGCATGTGAGATGGGTCTCTTGAATACAGCAAACCAATAGGTCTTGACTCTTTACCCAATTCACCAGTCTGTGTCTTTTAATTGGGAGGATTTAGCCCATTTACATTTAAGGTTAATATTGTTATGTGTGAGTTTGACCCTGTCATCATAATGCTAGCTGGTTATTTTGCACACTAGTTAATGCCATTTCTTCATATTGTCATTGGTCTTTATGTTTTCATGTGTTTTACAGTGGCTGGTACTGGTTTTTCCTTTCCATATTTAGTGCTTCCTTCAGGAGCTCTTGCAAGGCAGGTCTGGTGGTGACGAATTCCCATAGCATTTGCTTGTCTGAAAAGGATTTTATTTCTACTTCACTTATGAAACTTAGTTTGTCCGAATATGAAATTCCGGGTTGAAAATTCTTTTATTTAAGGATGTTGAATATTGGCCCCCACTCTTTTCTGGCTTGTAGAGTTTCTCCTGAGAGATCTGCTGGTAGTCTGCTGGGCTTCCCTCTGTAGGTGACCTGACCTTTCTTTCTGGCTGCACTTAACATATTTTTCCTTCATTTCAACCTTGTAGAATCTGATGATTATATGTGTTGGGGGTGATATTCTCATGGAGAATTTTAGTGGGGTTGTCTGTATTTCCTGAATTTGAATGTTGACCTGTCTTGCTAGGTTGGGGAAGTTCTCCTGGATAATATCCTGAAGTGTTTTTTCCATGTTGGTTCCATTCTCTCCCTTTCTTTCAGGTACTCCAATCAGTTGTAGGTTTGGTTTTTTTACATAGTCTCATATTTTTGGAGGTTTTATTCATTTCTTTTCACTCTTTTTTTTTTTTCTCTAATATTGTCTGCCTGCCTTATTTCAGTAAGATAGTCTTCCATCTCTAATATTCTTTCTTCTGCTTGATCAATTTGGCTATTGATACCTGTGTATGCTTTACAAAGTTCTTGTGCCGTGTTTTTCAGCTCCAACAGGTCATTTATGTTCCTCTCTAGACTGTTTATCCTAGTTAGCAGCTCCTGTAACCTTTTATCAAGGTTCTTAGCTTCTTTGTATTGGGTTAGAACATGCTCCTTGACCTCAGCAAAGTTTGTTATTACTCACCTTCTGAAGCCTACTTCTGTCAATTCATCTGTCTCATCCTCCATCCAGTTCTGCGCCCTTGCTGGAGAGGTGTTGTGATTATTTGGAGGAGAAGAAGCATTCTGGCCTTTTTGGTTTGCAGTATTTTTTTTTTTAATTGATTCTTTATGATCTTCATGAGTTTGTCTAGTTTTAATCTTTGAGGATGCTGACCCTTGGAGGAGGTTTTAGTGGGGACTTTTTTAAATTGATGCTGTTGTTGTTGCTTTCTGTTAGTTTGTTTTTCTATCAATAGTCAGGTCCCTCTTTGTAGCACTGTTGTGGTTTACTGGGAGTTCACTTCAGGCCCTATTCATCTGGTTTGCTCCTGCACCTGGAGATGTCACTCAAGGAGGCTGGAGAACAGCAAAGATGGATGCCTTCTCCTTCCTCTGGGATCTCTGACCTTGAGAGGCACTGACCTGATGCTAGTAAGAACACTCCTGTATAGGATGTCTGATAACCCCTGTTGGGATGTGTGCTCACCCAGTTGGGTGGCACAGGAAGCAGGACCCATTTAACAAGGCATTTTGGCTGTTCCTTGGTGGAGGGGGTGTGCTGCACTAGGGGGAAACCCACTTGTCAGGTCTGCCAGGATTTCTCAGAGCTTGTAGGAGGAAAGACCAAGTCTGCTGGTCTGCGAGGTCTATGGCCACCTCTCCCACTAGGGGCTCAGGCTCAGAGAGACCAGAGTTCTGTCCCTGAGCCCCTGGCTTGAGTTGGAGTTCCTGCAGCTGCAATGTTGGCTGCTGCCCCTCCCCCAAGGAGCTCTGATGGCTTAGACAGCAGGCAGCCACAGCAGTGGTGATGGCCACCCCTCCCCTGGGAACTGAGCAGGCTTAGGCCAATTCTAGCCAAGTGGGTGTTGGGAATCTGTGCAGCTCCATGGTTGGGGTCCAAGACTCCAGTGGTGTGGGCTCCCGAGTGGGACTTTCCAATCCGTGGGTTGCACAGTTCCATGGAAAAAGCATAGTTTCCCAGGCTGGGTAGTAGGCTCCCTTGGCTGGGAGTGTGGGCCCTGCCCCACGTGGCTCTCAGGTGTGCTGTTGCACCATACTGCTCTTCCTTTCTTTCTGTGTGTCATCCAGCTGCCTAGTCAGTCCTAATGACAGAATCTGGATACCTTGGTTGCTGGTGCAGGATTCACACACTGTTTTGAATCTTTTTGATGGGAGCCTCTGATCGCCACTGCTTCTAGTTGACCATCTTCAGACCAAGTCCCATTACCTATTTTTCTTGAGCTTATTGTTACTTGTTTCTTCTTTGCCTTTGCCATACTTATACAGTATTGTTGAGTTTTTTTCCTTCCTAATATGAAACTTTACATTACTATCTGGATTTAATTTGCTCTGATAATATTTTCTTTCTTTTTTTTTTTTTTTTGAGGCGTGTCTCGCTCTGTCGCCCAGACTGGAGTGCAGTGGCCAGATCTCAGCTCACTGCAAGCTCCGCCTCCCGGGTTCACGCCATTCTCCTGCCTCAGCCTCCCGAGCAGCTGGGACTACAGGCGCCCGCCACCTCGCCCAGCTAGTTTTTGTATTTTTAGTAGAGACGGGGTTTCACCATGTTAGCCAGGATGGTCTCGATCTCCTGACCTCGTGATCCGCCCGTCTCGGCCTCCCAAAGTGCTGGGATTACAGGCTTGAGCCACCGCGCCCGGCCAATATTTTCTTTTTGATCCTTATCTTTCAGTTTTTTATTCCCCCTTCTGATATGAATAATTCATCTATTTTGAAATATTTTATTAATATAAAAACAAATATTTATTTTTAAAATCCAAAGTATCAATAAAGTGAATGATTCAAATTTAACAAAAACTTAATTTTACAAAATTTTAATTTTGTAATTAATTTTAAACTTAATTTAACAAAAACTTAAATTTCCTATGATAGTTTGTGTCCATAAATTTTCTTGGGCAGTCCTGTTTTTAATGTAGAAATGCTTCTGGACTTTTGCACATGTTTCTTGTGCCTGAAATACACTTATTTACTTGCCTAATACCTTTTCTCTTTCAAACTCTCTAGATTGATGGTACCATTATTTATCTTTTCTCTAGACTCTAGCTTTTCTGCTTTTTTGCAGCTTTGAGAGTGTGACTATCAATTTATGCTTGCCTAGATTAAAAATTTTAAGGGCTAGAGTAGAGAAATCCAGGAAGGTCTTATCTATTTTAAATACAATCTGAATATGTTCCCAATTAGAAATAATTTAGTGCAGTTCATATTTGCTTGAGGTGGTCCCTGGTATTACTGCTGACATTGACATTCACTAGACTCCTTAATAAAAGTCAGACATATTCATAGTAGCATTGGTAAAAAGGGTATGTGGAAAGCTAGTGAGAAGATTTAGAGCTTCTGATGGAATCTCCCATTCTATGTTTCTTTCTCCACATTCAGATTAGTTTTTAGTATGAATGATGTTTAAATTTCTCAGTAATACTTAAAGCATCCCTTAAGTTAACTTTTGGAATTTATTCTTTTTCCCTCTAACTTGAGTTTTTCCTTCAGATTTGATGATATCTCATTTGCTAATATATTGGAGTCTGTAATTTGCATGACGTTGTTTTCTCCAAATATTCATCCATATACCCCTTTTCATGACCAACTCTACTTTTCATCCCTGAGTTCTAGTCCCCCCCCGAAGAAAAACAAGACGAAAATGGTGCTTTTCAATATATGGTTGAATATTTTTAGTCCTGTGTGGGTTAGTAGAGCCTGCATTAATGTGTCGTTGAAAGTTTGGAGATTTATTTTTCCCCTAATGGGTCAAATAAACCAAAAGTTACAGCCCAAAACACAGAGTCTTTTCCCCTCCATTTGGTCCTATTGTGACAGAGAGGGTAAAAATTTTAAGGCTTAAAAAGGGTCACACATTGACTAAATGGACAAAAGGTTAACACCCCATTATTTTAATGTCTTTGTTTCCAAGAATACCCTTTATCTGAATTTTTAATTTAGTGAATTCCTCTTCTTAAGGAAGTGTGTTTTCAGTAGTGTTCAGTAAGATATTATCAATCATTAACACACCCTTTATCTAACTTGTTACCTAACACAAATGTGAGGGTATTGATTAGTTTTGGAGAGAGAAAAACTCAGACATCAGAACATGTGGCATCAGAGCAAATGCGATGAAGGCAAAGCTGGAAGAAACATTGGAGTAAGATAAGGACACGAGGAAGATGGAAAAGTGAGATTAAATTTTTCTATGGGAGGTTTCTTCAGAATGAAATATCAGAATAAAACAAAGTTTAGTGGGAGTAATGTACTGTCTCTAAATTCTGACTCAGCCTGACTCATACTCGACTTTTTGACTTTAAGGACATGTCCTTTGACCAATAACCATTCACTTGAGACATAAAGCAGCTGGATCTTATGTTTGGAGTTTGGTGGCCTGGAAATGAAATTTTAAATGATAAACAGCCAAACAGAGTTTACCATAAAATAAATAAGATGCATCCTAAATTAGACTTGAAATATTTAAGTGAATGGACTCTAATAACCTTTCTAATTAGGCTTGATAAAGTCTTGGGAAATTGATTTCAGTCCAACAGAGAAAAATACTACAAGGTTGGATCATTCAAGGCTGTAGTTTACTGGTCTACAAAATTAGTAAATTTTATAAAAAATGAATATTGTTTTGGTGACTAAATTGAAAGATTTATAAGACCATATCAATACTTTTGCATATATATGCAAAAATGCTATAAGCGTGAATAGATCTTGAAAACTTGATATAACTTAAATAATTTTATTCTTTTTTTTTTCTTGAGATGGAGTCTTGCTCTGTTGCCCAGGCTGGAGTGCAGTGGTGCAGTCTCAGCTCACTGCAACCTCTGCCTCTGGGTTCAAGCAATTCTCCTGCCTCAGTCTCCTGAGTAGCTAGGATTACAGGCACACACCACAATGCCCAGCTAATTTTTTTTGTATTTTTAGTAGAGACGGGGTTTCACCATGTTGGTCAGGCTGGTCTTTAACTCCTGACCTCAAGTGATCCACTCACTTCTGCCTCCCAAAGTGTTGGGATTACAGGCATGAGCCACCATGCCCAGCCTATAATTTTATTCTTATAACTATATAATAATAAATTATAAATGTGGGGATGCAGGGGTTCTAATGCACACCATCCCTGGTACAGTGCCTATCATGTACAACAGAAATACTTCTGGGTATGATAAAGACCTGGCAAAGTGTTTATTGTAATGTAATTCATTTTTTTTTATCATGAAAGAAGATAAAAATTCCTTGAAGTATGTGATGGTTAAGTTTTCTTTATTTGCTTGAAACATTATTGCGTTGTTTATTTCTCCTTTGCCCTTGCATCTGTCTGGCAATTCTTTTACTTGCCCTCTCACACACGTTCCTTTTCTTCCATCCCCACTGTTACTGCCTGTTAGGTCAGTCTTTCCTTAACTTGCATCTCTTTCTGGGGATTATTGCTATAGCATCTCCCTGTATCTAGGTGTTCCTTGTGCTTCATGTTTTCATTAAAATGTGGTATTTCCCATCACTTTATTTTAGCCATGGTAGTAGGTATAAAATGGTATCTCATTATGGTTTTAACTTGAGTTTTTCAAATGATTAGTGAGCTTGAATACCCTTTTTGCGTTTATTGGCCATTTGGATATCCTCTTTGTGAAATACCTTTGAAATTTCTTGCCCATTTTTCCATTACGTTGTCTGTATTATTCATTTTACTTTATAATAGCTTTTCATATATTAAGTATAGAAGCCCCTTGTTAATTGTGTGTGTGGTGAGGATCCTCTCTCAGTCTGTGCCTTGGTTATTCACTCTCTTAATGGTGCCTGTTAATGAGAAAAATTTACTAATATTCTTGTTGTTCAATTTATCAATTTTTCCTTCATGATGACCATGTTCTAAGTCCTGATTAAAAAATTATTTCCTACCAAAAAGTCATAAGAATAATCTCTGATATTATCCCCTATAAACTTTGTTGTTATTTTTTTCAGTTGATTCATAATCTATTTGAAATTGATTATTGTTATGGGATGAGGTAGGAGTTAAATTTTACTTTTTTTATACAGATGTCAGATTGCCACAATAAAATTCATACAAAAGGCTTTATGTACCAACTGCTCTGTCATACCACCTTTAACATAAATAGTGTTATGGTGGTCTTTTTCATAATTTCTATTCTGTTCCATTGGTCTGCTTTGTAAAACTGTGCCAAAGCTATGCTGTTCTTGTTGATTTTCTTGGAAAGAAAAAAAACTACACTGTGTATGGATTTAACTCAAGAAAGCACTAGGTAGTACAAAACATAGATATTTTATATATATATATTTTAATATATGTCACATTTATTGAGGTATAATTTATAGACAGTAAATACATATTCATATATATGAACATACATATGCAGTGTGTCATATGTCATATACAGAGGTATAATTTACATACAGTAAATTTACTCTTTTTAGATACAGAGTTCTGTGAAGTTTGAAAAGTGCGTACAGCACTACCACCATAATCAAGATGCAGAACATTTTCAACACCTCAAGAGTTCCTTTAGGCCCCTTATAGTCAATCCTTCTTCCTACTCTCAGTCCCTGGCAAGCACTGATCTGTTTTCTGATCCTATCATTTTCACTCTCTTAACAATTTATTTTGAAGAGCAGATATTTTTAATTCAGATGAAGTCCAATTTATCGTTTTTATTTATGAATCATACTTTTGGTGTAGCATCTAAGAAATCTTTGTCCAATGTCCCAAATTTCTCCTCCTATTGCTTTATTATTTTAGGTTTTACATTTAAGTCTACACTTATTTTGAGTGTCAGGTTCTTTTTTCATACAGACATTCAGTTGTTCATTGACCGTATACATAGGTCTTTCCTTTATCTATTTGTCTTCCCATATACTTTTAAAAATCAGCTTGTCGGTTTTTGTAAAGAACTCGTGCTGTGACTTGACTGGAATTGTATTGACTCTATGGATCAGTTTAGTGAGAATTGACATTTTCACAAGATTGAGTCTTCCAAACCACAAACCCAGCATATCTCTGTATACATTTAGATCGGAATTTATCATTTTTTTAGCTTTCAGCATATCATATTCATATTTTATTAGATTTATGCCTAAGTATTTTTTGTTTTTGTTGCTGTTGTAAACAGTACTTAAAAAATAGTTTAATGTTAATTCTTTTTTTTTTTTTTCTTTTCTTTTTTTATTATACTTTAAGTTCTAGGGTACATGTGCATGACGTTTATATCATGTATAACTCCCCAATGCAATCCCCCCTCCTCCCCCCTCCCCATGATAGGCCCCAGTGTGTGATGTTCCCCTTCCCGAGTCCAAGTGATCTCATTGTTCAGTTCCCACCTATGAGTGAGAACATGCGGTGTTTGGTTTCTCTTCTTGTGATAGTTTGCTAAGAATGATGGTTTCCAGCTGCATCCATGTCCCTACAAAGGATGCAAACTCATCCTTTTTTGGCTGCATAGTATTCCATGGTGTATATGTGCCACATTTTCTTAATCCAGTCTGTCACAGATGGACATTTGGGTTGATTCCAAGTCTTTGCTATTGTGAATAGTGCCGCAATAAACATACGTGTGCATGTGTCTTTGTAGTAGAGTAATTATAATCCTTTGGTATATACCCAGTATGGGATGGCTGGGTCATATGGTACATCTAGTTCTAGATCCTTGAGGAATCGCCATACTGTTTTCCATAATGGTTGAACTAGTTTACAATCCCACCAACAGTGTAAAAGTGTTCCTATTTCTCCACATCCTCTCCAACACCTGTTGTTTCCTGACTTCTTATGATTGCCATTCTAACTGGTGTGAGATGGTATCTCATTGTAGTTTTGATTTGCATTTCTCTGATGGCGAGTGATGATGAGCATTTTTTCATGTGTCTGTTGGCTGTATGGATGTCTTCTTTTGAGAAATGTCTGTTCATATCCTTTCCCCACTTTTGATGGGGTTGTTTGTTTTTTTCTTGTATATTTGTTTGAGTTCTTTGTAGATTCTGGATATTAGCCCTTTGTCAGATGAGTAGGTTGCAAAAATTTTTTCCCATTCTGTAGGTTGCCTGTTCACTCTGATGGTAGTTTCTTTGCTGTGCAAAAGCTCTTTAGTTTAATTAGATCCCATGTGTCAATTTTTGCTTTTGCTGCCGTTGCTTTTGGTGTTTTAGACATGAAGTCCTTGCCCATGCCTATGTCCTGAATGGTACTACCTAGATTTTCTTCTAGGGTTTTTATGGTATTAGGTCTAACATTTAAGTCTCTAATCCATCTTGAATTAATTTTCGTATAAGGGTAAGGAAAGGATCCAGTTTCAGCTTTCTACTTATGGCTAGCCAATTTTCCCAGCACCATTTATTAAATAGGGAATCCTTTCCCCATTTCTGTTTTTGTCAGGTTTGTCTAAAGATCAGATGGCTGTAGATGTGTGGTATTATTTCTGAGGACTCTGTTCTGTTCCATTGGTCTATATCTCTGTTGTGGTACCAGTACCATGCTGTTTTGGTTACTGTAGCCTTGTAGTAGTTTGAAGTCAGGTAGCGTGACGCCTCCAGCTTTGTCCTTTTGACTTAGGATTGTCTTGGCAATGCGGGCTCTTTTTTGGTTCCATATGAACTTTAAAGCAGTTTTTTCCAATTCTGTGAAGAAAGTCATTGGTAGCTTGATGGGGATGGCATTGAATCTATAAATCACCTTGGGCAGTATGGCCATTTTCACGATATTGATTCTTCCTATCCATGAGCATGGTATGTTCTTCCATTTGTTTGTGTCCTCTTTGATTTCACTGAGCAGTGGTTTGTAGTTCTCCTTGAAGAGGTCCTTTACATCCCTTGTAAGCTGGATTCCTAGGTATTTTATTCTCTTTGAAGCAATTGTGAATGGAAGTTCATTCCTGATTTGGCTCTCTGCTTGTCTGTTACTGGTGTATAAGAATGCTTGTGATTTTTGCACATTAATTTTGTATCCTGAGACTTTGCTGAAGTTGCTTATCAGCTTAAGGAGATTTTGGGCTGAGACGATGGGGTTTTCTAAATATACAATCATGTCATCTGCAAACAGGGACAATTTGACTTCTTCTTTTCCTAACTGGATACCCTTGATTTCTTTCTCTTGCCTGATTGCCCTAGCCAGAACTTCCAACACTATGTTGAATAGGAGTGGTGAGAGAGGGCATCCCTGTCTTGTGCCAGTTTTCAAAGGGAATTTTTCCAGTTTTTGCCCATTCAGTATGATATTAGCTGTGGGTTTGTCATAAATAGCTCTTATTATTTTGAGGTACGTTCCATCAATACCAAATTTATTGAGCGTTTTTAGCATAAAGGGCTGTTGAATTTTGTCAAAAGCCTTTTCTGCATCTATTGAGATAATATGTGGTTCTTGTCTTTGGTTCTGTTTATATGCTGGATTACGTTTATTGATTTGCGAATGTTGAACCAGCCTTGCATCCCAGGGATGAAGCCCACTTGATCATGGTGGATAAGCTTTTTGATGTGCTGCTGAATCCGGTTTGCCAGTATTTTATTGAGGATTTTTGCATCGATGTTCATCAGGGATATTGGTCTAAAATTCTCTTTTTTGGTGTCTCTGCCAGGCTTTGGTATCAGGATGATGTTGGCCTCATAAAAAGAGTTAGGGAGGATTCCCTCTTTTTCTATTGATTGAATAGTTTCAGAAGGAATGGTACCAGCTCCTCCTTGTACCTCTGGTAGAATTCAGCTGTGAATCCATCTGGTCCTGGACTTTTTTTGGTGGGTAGGCTATTAATTGTTGCCTCAATTTCAGAGCCTGCTATTGGTCTATTCAGGGATTCAACTTCTTCCTGGTTTAGTCTTGGGAGAGTGTAAGTGTCCAGGAAATTATCCATTTCTTCTAGATTTTCTAGTTGATTTGCGTAGAGGCATTTATAGTATTCTCTGATGGTATTTGTATTTCTGTGGGGTCGGTGGTGATATCCCCTTTATCATTTTTTATTGCGTCTATTTGATTCTTCTCTCTTTTCTTCTTTATTAGTCTAGCTAGCGGTCTGTCAATTTTGTTGATCTTTTCAAAAAACCAACTCCTGGATTCATTGATTTTTTGGAGGGTTTTTTGTGTCTCTATCTCCTTCAGTTCTGCTCTGATCTTAGTTATTTCTTGCCTTCTGCTAGCTTTTGAATGTGTTTGCTCTTGCCTCTCTAGTTCTTTTAATTGTGATGTTAGAGTGTCAATTTTAGATCTCTCCTGCTTTCTCTTGTGGGCATTTAGTGCTATAAATTTCCCTCTACACACTGCTTTAAATGTGTCCCAGAGATTCTGGTATGTTGTATCTTTGTTCTCATTGGTTTCAAAGAACATCTTTATTTCTGCTTTCATTTCGTTATGTACCCAGTAGTCATTCAGGAGCAGGTTGTTCAGTTTCCATGTAGTTGAGCGGTTTTGATTGAGTTTCTTAGTCCTGAGTTCTAGTTTGATTGCACTGTGGTCTGAGAGACAGTTTGTTATAATTTCTGTTCTTGTACATTTGCTGAGGAGTGCTTTACTTCCAATTATGTGGTCAATTTTGGAATAAGTGCGATGTGGTGCTGAGAAGAATGTATATTCTGTTGATTTGGGGTGGAGAGTTCTATAGATGTCTATTAGGTCCGCTTGGTGCAGAGATGAGTTCAATTCCTGGATATCCTTGTTAACTTTCTGTCTCGTTGATCTGTCTAATGTTGACAGTGGAGTGTTGAAGTCTCCCATTATTATTGTATGGGAGTCTAAGTCTCTTTGTAGGTCTCTAAGGACTTGCTTTATGAATCTGGGTGCTCCTGTATTGGGTGCATATATATTTAGGAGAGTTAGCTCTTCCTGTTGAATTGATCCCTTTACCATTATGTAATGGCCTTCTTGTCTCTTTTGATCTTTGATGGTTTAAAGTCTGTTTTATCAGAGACTAGGATTGCAACCCCTGCTTTTTTTTGTTCTCCATTTGCTTGGTAGATCTTCCTCCATCCCTTTATTTTGAGCCTATGTATGTCTCTGCATGTGAGATGGGTCTCCTGAATACAGCAGACTGATGGGTCTTGACTCTTTATCCAGTTTGCCAGTCTGTGTCTTTTAATTGGAGCATTTAGTCCATTGACATTTAAGGTTAATATTGTTATGTGTGAACTTGATCCTGTCATTATGATATTAACTGGTTATTTTGCTCGTTAGTTGATGCAGTTTCTTCCTAGCCTCGATGGTCTTTACATTTTGGCATGTTTTTGCAATGGCTGGTACCGGTTGTTCCTTTCCATGTTTAGGGCTTCCTTCAGGGTCTCTTGTAAGGCAGGCCTGGTGGTGACAAAATCTCTAAGCATTTGCTTATCTGTAAAGGATTTTATTTCTCCTTCACTGATGAAGCTTAGTTTGGCTGGATATGAAATTCTCGGTTGAAAATTCTTTTCTTTAAGAACGTTGAATATTGGCCCCCACTCTCTTCTGGCTTGTAGAGTTTCTGCCGAGAGGTCTGCTGTTATTCTGATGGGCTTCCCTTTGTGGGTAACCCGACCTTTCTCTCTGGCTGCCCTTAAGATTTTTTCCTTCATTTCAACTTTGGTGAATCTGGCAAGTATGTGTCTTGGAGTTGCTCTTCTGGAGGAGTATCTTTGTGGCGTTCTCTGTATTTCCTGAATTTGAATGTTGGCCTGCCCTACTAGGTTGGGGAAGTTCTCCTGGATGATATCCTGAAGAGTGTTTTCCAACTTGGTTCCATTTCTCCCTCACTTTCAGGCACCCCAATCAGACGTAGATTTGGTCTTTTTACATAATCCCATACTTCTTGCAGGCTTTGTTCATTTCTTTTTCTTCTTTTTTCTTTTGGTTTCTCTTCTCGCTTCATTTCATTCATTTGATCCTCAATCGCTGATACTCTTTCCTCCAGTTGATCGAGTCGGTTACTGAAGCTTGTGCATTTGTCACGTATTTCTCGTGTCATGGTTTTCATCTCTGTCATTTCGTTTATGATCTTCTCTGCATTAATTAGTCTAGCTGTCAATTCTTCCACTTTTTTTTCAAGATTTTTAGTTTCTTTGCGCTGGGTACGTAATTCCTCCTTTAGCTCTGAGAGGTTTGATGGACTGAAGCCTTCTTCTCTCATCTCGTCAAAGTCATTCTCTGACCAGCTTTGATCCGTTGCTGGCGATGGGCTGCGCTCCTTTGCAGGGGGAGATGCGCTCTTATTTTTTGAATTTCCAGCTTTTCTGCCCTGCTTCTTCCCCATCTTTGTGGTTTTATCTGTCTCTGGACTTTGATGATGGTGACGTACTGATGGGGTTTTGGTATAGGTGTCCTTCCTGTTTGATAGTTTTCCGTCTGACAGTCAGAAGGACTGTCTGTTGGTCTGTTGGAGATTGCTTGAGGTCCACTCCAGACCCTGTTTGCCTGGGTATCAGCAGCAGAGGTTGCCGAAGATAGAATATTGCTGAACAGCGAGTGTACCTGTCTGATTCTTTCTTTGGAAGTTTCCTCTCAGGGGTGACGCCACCCTGTGAGGTGTGGGGTATCAGACTGCCCCTAGTGGGGGATGTCTCCCAGCTAGGCTACTCGGGGTCAGGGACCCACCTGAGCAGGCAGTCTGTCCGTTCTCAGATCTCAACCTCCGCGTTAGGAGATCCACGGCTCTCCCCAAAGCTGTCAGACAGAGTCGTTCGGTCTGCAGCGGCCCGCTCTTTCCCCTAATGGACTGCAGCTGTGCGCTGTCCGCAGAGGTAGAGTCTACAGAGACAGGCAGGCTTCCTTGAGCTGCTGTGAGCTCCACCCAGTTCGAGCTTCCCAGCGGCTTTGTTTACCTACTTAAGCCTCAGCAATGGCGGGCGCCCCTCCCCAGCCTCGCTGCTGCCTTGCGGATAGATCGCCGCAGACTGCTGTGTTAGCAGTGAGGGAGGCTCCGTGGGCGTGGGACCCTCCCGCCAGGTGTGGGATATATTCTCCTGGTGTGCCTGTTTCCTTAAAGCGCAGTATTGGGGTGGGAGTTACCCGATTTTCCAGGTGTTGTGTGTCTCAGTTCCCCTGGCTAGGAAAAGGGATTTCCTTCCCCCTTGCGCTTCCAGGTGAGGCGATGCCTCGCCCTGCTTCAGCTCACGCTGGTCAGGCTGCAGCAGCTGACCCGCACCGATTGTCCGGCACTCCCTAGAGAGATGACCCCAGTACCTCAGTTGAAAATGCAGAAATCACCGGTCTTCTGTTTCGCTCGCGCTGGGAGTTGGAGACTGGAGCTGTTCCTATTCAGCCATCTTGCTCCGCCCTCCCATGTTAATTCTTTAAGATAAAAACACTGGAAGGCTGGGAAAGTGGGCATTAAATTTTTATGTGGGAAGATTCTTTAAAAGAAAACAAATCAGAATAAAACAAAGTACAACGGGAGAAATATGCATATATTACACATTTGAAATATGTAGACATACATACAATTGATATTTTGTATACTGGCCTTATGTTCTGTAACTTCACACTTACTAATTTTCATGGTTTTTGGGGATTCTTTGGGATTTTGTCTGTAGATAATCGTGTAGCCGGTGAATAGAAATAGTTTTTTTTCCCCCTTTCCAATTTGTTGGCCTTTTCTTTTTCTGGCTTTATTTGTACTGTCTAGTTCCTCAAGTATAATATTATAAAACTAAAATAAAATTTCAGGACCTTCTAAATTTATGCCAAGGGAAAAGTTAAGCCCTGAAAGCTGACTCACATAACAGTTTTTTTTCTTTGGTGCATGACGGTTACTTTCTGACCTTTGTGTTGAGATGTTATGCATTAACCAGACTCTCTATTCTTTATTTAAACCTAGCTAAATAACGTTGGAGATAGAGACTTCTGTGCTCTCTGTGTTAGCTTTTGTATGGAAAATGTAATTCTGTTTAGCACCTCTGTTTTTGCCTATGTAAGTGACCCCCATTTTTCTCCACATTGGGAGCACTGCTTACGATTCATCAGTGTAGCTCTGCTCCCCAGATGGCCACCCTCATGCTTTGTGGTTGAATAAGCTCTTTTAACTGGACCCTTAGCATTTGGATTATTTTAGGTTGGCAATGTTGAATATAATTGGTGAGGACAGATATCCTTGTCTTGTTCCTGATGTTAGGGAGACACTATTGTCTTTCCTATTAAGTACATTGAAGCAAGTATTTTTGTAGATGCCCTTTGCCATGTTAAGAAAGTTACCTTTTGTTCTTAGTTTGCTGAGGGGGCTTTTTTTTTTTTTTTTTTTTAAATTAGAGAAAGATGTTGGGTTTCATCAGGTGCTTTTTTACCTATAGCAACTGAGATGATAATACGATCATTTTTGTCAGTTATATGGTTAATTATATTGACCAATCTGATTTTTTTGAATGTTGAATCAGTCTGGCAATACTTAGATAAACCCCACTTGTTCACGAAGTTTGTTTATTCAAAATATAATATTGCTGAGTTTGATTTGCTAGTATTTTGATGAGAATCTTTTTGTCTATGCTCATAAGAGATAGCCCTCTGCTGTTTTGTCTTTTTTTTGGTAATATCTTTTCTGATGGTATTATTGGGGGTAATGCTGGTCTCATAAAATGAATTGATAAGTGTTTCCTCCTCTTCTGTATTCTGAAAGAACTTTTAAAAATAATTATTAACATTAATCCTTAAATGTTTGACAACATTTGCAATGAAAATATCTAGGCCTGGAGTTTTCTTTGAGGATTTTTATGTATGAATTCAAAATCTTTAGTAGGTATAGGATTAACCAGGCTATCTAATTTTTTTTTGAGTGAACTCCAACAGCTAGTGTCTTTCAAGGAATTTTTCCATTTCATCTAGCTTGTTAAGTTTATGGGCATACCTTTTTCTGCATTATTTCTTATTATTTTAGTGTTCGTGAGGTCTGTAGTGATTTGTCCTCTTCATGATTTTTGTTATATGTCTTCTGTTTTTTTAACTTGGTCAGCTTGGCCAGAGGTTCATAAATTTTGAGAAACCAAATTTGGTTTCATTGATTTTCCGTATAGTTTTTTCATTCTTAATTTCATTGGCAACCACTTATTTTTATTTTCTCCCTCTTTTGCTATAGGTTTAATTTGCTCTTTTTGGAAGTGTTCTTATTGTGGATGCTTAGATATTTATTGTGACCTTTCATCTTTCTTTACTTTTTTTTTTTTTTTGAGAGGGTATCTCACTGTGTCACCCAGGCTGGAGCGCAGTGGTGCAACCTCGGCTCACTGCAACCTCCACTTCCCGGGTTCAAGTGATTCTCCCACCTTAGCCTCCTGAGTAGCTGGGACTACAGGCATATATCAACATGCCCAGCTGGGTTTTGCCATATTGGCCAGACTGGTCTCGAGCTCCTGACCTCAGGTGATCCACCTGCCTCTGTCTCCCAAAGTGCTGGGATTACAGGCATGAGCTATTGCAATCGGCCAGCATTTCATCTTTCTTAGATCCACTGCTTCGGCAGCATCTCACAAGTTTTGATATGTTGTGCTTTCATTTCTTTCAATACTAAACACTCCCTAGGTTCCCTTGTAACTTCCTTTTTGCCCCATGGATTACTTAGAAATTTGTTGTTTGATTTCTGTATATTCAGGGGTCTTCCATATATTTATTTGTTATTGGTTGTATAAACCAAAAAGTATCTGAGACAGGTTTCAGTCAATTTAGAAGTTTATTTTGCCAGGGTTAAGAACATGCCTGGAGAAAAGGGAACACAAAACAACAGGAACAAATCTGTGGTCCACACTTTTTTCCAAAGATGATGTTAAGGGCTTCAGTATTTAAAGAAAAAAAGCAGCCTGGAGGGCAAGGAGGGAGGGTATGGTTACATTACTGAATCTGTATGTTGCAAGAGAAAAGGAACAGGTAGGGGAATCTGCAGTTTACATAAGACGAACATAGAGTAGTTACCTGTGAAGATATCTGGCTTTTTATCTTTAGCTATCTGCTAAGAAACAAAATGAAAGGCAATTTGTTGTATGACTCAGCAATCAGCTTAATTTTCTGCTTTTGGCACAGAGAATTGGGGTCCCAAGTTTTTATTTTCCTTTCACATTTCCTAGCTTAACTCCTGTAGGAGTTAATGTGAGAAACTGGGTTTGGGTTTTACAGTTGCTATGACTATCTTCAGTATGCTACTGTCTTTAAATTTATTTAATAATGTCTTATGCTTAGGGTGAAGACCTGGGTGCCTCACAGTTTATCTCAATGTTTGCTTTCAACCCTCAGCTTTCAGCTGTCCTTCTTTGTCTACACCTGAGAGGGGGCCATGTTCCTTCTGTTCTCCCACTGGTAGACTGTGGTCATTTCTCATTTGTAGTCAGTATTCACTCAACTGGTGGGAAGCAGGGCAGAAGTCCTGTTCTGGCCTAGTCTCTACTGTTTCGGTCCAGCCTCATGTTAAGGTGCCTGTGCCTCTGGGGGTACAGCTTCCTCCTCCTTGTAGCAGGCACCCAATTCTCTACCTGTATCTATGGCAGGTCTTGTGAAGATTTTCTTTCCCTACTTCAGTGGTAGGAGACCTCTAGTAGTATTGGTGTAGGATCCAGGGCTTAGGACTTTTTTTTTTTTTTTTTTTTGCTCCTCTCCTGGAGATAGAGGTGTTTTCTTCTATCCTTTTAGGGAATAATGGTTCTGTCCTGCTGGAGGTGGCAGGTTTTATTGCCTGTACCCCAGAGGCTTAATTTAAGCCTTTTGAGAGAAGGCTCCAAGCAGAGGAGCAGGGCGTCATGCCTGCCGGTGGTGGTACTGATTTTCTCTTCTCTGTGTGTACCACAGAGGGAGTCTGTCTCCAGTCTCCTGTCTTGCTTTTACTATTTCTTGTGAGCACTGGGTGAGCATCTATCAAAACAAAACAAAAAAAGATAAATAAAAAATAAAATAAAAAAGAAGCCTGACTATGTGTGGGAACTTCCTTGGTTTTATAGCTTTCTCTGCTGCTAGGGTAGCCTGTGCTAATGCTGGCTGACTTTTTTTTTTTTTTTTTTAACCCACTTGAATGGAAGCCTCATCTTCCTCCCATGCTGTCACAGGTGAGACTGTTCTTGCTTCCATCTCACCTTGGTGAGGGGACCTCCTGGGATTTTAGGTTGCTTGATTCTTCTACAATGTCAGCTCCCCAACAGGGTCAGGAAAAGTGATTTTGCAGTGCATCTGGCTTTCTGTCACTGTTAGGAAAGGAATGACTCACTTTTAGGTTTCTACACTGTAGGTATAAGTAGATAAATAAAAAGTTTCAATGCTTCATCAGAATAAATAGTCACTCTTTCTGAGGTGATGTGATACAGTTTTATTTATCAGGTATTTAACATAAATGTTCACAGCATCACAGTGTTTTCTAAGGTACTGTACAATGATAAGCATTCAGAAGGATGACATTGAAGCATTTTCAGGACCCCAAATTGGCATTAAAATCCTCTGAAAGTGTTATATTAAATATAGCTTCTGGATTATATACATTTGAGAAATTGTTCTTAAGCACTAAGAACCCAGATATGGCATCTATGATTATATCCAATTCATTAATTTTGTTGCTTACTGAATTTGAATATGTACGATTTTAATCTGTTTGTGGGTAACCGAAGGCAATACATTTTTAAAATGTTGAGGCAATAGGAGATGCTGCATACAAAATTTTGTGCAATGCCTGCACACTTTTCTATATGTAGCTAACACACATGCGCTGCATATTATGTGTTAATTATACTATTACCTATCTAACAGATAGAGTTCTAAAGTACAAATGAAAAATTTTTTTTACTGTTTTGTTTTTCTGTATTTTAAGTAAACCTGTCTTCTGACCAATACTAAGTTTAACAGGCTAGATAAGAAAAAAATGTATATATAATACACAATGACCCAGTGTAATTTTATCTTACTCTGGTTGAGATTTATATTTCTACTCTTTGCAGAAATTTTAAAAAGCTGGATTTCATCCTGTGATGTAGTTTACAACTATATAACATCTAGAAAATGCAGGATGGCATATAATGCTTTGTTGGAACTCATCAGGTATAAATAATTATACTTCATTTGGCAAATGGCGATAGTTCAGCACACTTGTTGATTAGAAGTAGTATAGTACATTCTGTACTTTAGAAATTCCCACAGCTATCAATTACTATAAAGGAATATTTTTGATGTTTGTTTACCCTGAAAGATCATGTTCAACATCTGGGTTTTTTTTTTTTTTTGTATATGCAGAACATACTTTAAATGACTACATAAGTTGCCTTTAAAAAATATGAGGTGATTAATCTTTTTCTTGTTGTGAAATAAGTCTTAGAATGAATTACAAATGTGATTCAGAAGAAAAAGCCTTGACCCTCATAGCTCAATTTAGGATTCCATACAATGAGATATGCTTATAATATTATAAATTTTCACTCTCTAATACTGTAAGGCCAGGGAGAAATTCAACTATGTAGGGAAACAAGAAAAAAGATGCTAGTGTAAGGCACATGTGACTTGACTTTTCTTCTTTCTTCTGTCAAGATGAGACTTTTGCTACTTGGAAGAAGAGAATGGGACTCATTTGGAAGAAGCCAGAGGTGAGGATTTGCTTTAGGATGCAAACAAAGTTAAATTATCCTGGTTGTCCCATACTCATAGGGTCTATCTGATGTTTATCATGAGCATTTAGTGAGTAATACCTTTGTACCACTGCCCCAGGGGAATGTTCTTTGTGGTTATACAGAAAGTGTTGTGATGGTGGGTAGTGAAGACAGTTCAGTTTTTTAGTTTACACCACTACTAGTAGCTGGTTGCTTATACTCAAAACAAGTAGACAATATAATTCTTTTCATCACTAAAACTTGATAGAGGACGCTTATTGTGGCAAAGAACACTGACTGTGCTAGTGGTGACAGATGCATAGGTAAAGAGGATGGGGGACAAGCAGGGAGGCAGAGATACACACAGAAACTTCATTCATAGTTAACAAAGAAAAGCAGTATCTCACATGATGTAGGCTACACTCAAGGAAACAATTACTTAGTAAACACTTGGTATTTAAAGTAAAGGTTAGGAATTTGTAGATGCACACTGAAGACTTTGAGTAAATAGTATTAAGGCAGCAAAGACCTGACAAGTGCAGCCCCATGGGATGAGAACAAAGCAAACCTAAAGGAGCAGCGAGGCTCTCCTCTCCTTCATCAGAGAGGGGGGTTTGGAAGTGTATATCAGAATCTACTACACAGTTTGCAACTAATGATTGTAATTGTGAATCAACTACTCTATAACACAATGTACACAATTCATATTTTGTAGAGTGAATTCAGCTGCACTTAAATTTTTTTAACTTTTGCCATTTTCATAAAGTCCTGGACTCCTTCTGCATCAGCCATGGTAGTAAAAATATTGTGTTTAGATTGAGCAAAACATAGGTAAGTAGCATCTCTTTGAGAATGTTCTTTTAAACTATGTAGTTTAAAAGAACACAGGGTATTCCATTCTTACCCTGGATGCACAGGACAAATGCCTTCAGGTCCCTTGTGATGATCAAATGACATAATCACAATTGTTCATTTCAAAGTTAGAAGAGACTTTCAGGACTGGTTAGTGTACCAGATTCAGTTACAGAAGAAGAAAAACTGCTCAAGTTCATACAGCTACTAAGAAGCTGAGCTGGATTAAATCTCAGGTTTCCTGACTTCCTAATTGATTGCATTTACTATAGCATTCAATGAATTATATATAATAATAAAATTCAGTAACACTTTTGAAAAATTTGGTAAATATTTAAAAGAAATTATTATTACTCAGGAATACTTGTTAACAAGTATGTTTACATCCCCAAAGTAAATTTTTTAGGAATGAAGGCAATATGCCTTGTTCTTTGGCTGGGTACTCTAGCTTGTGAGGACTATATTAATCAGGGATGGTTTAGGCTGTGTGTGTCATATATTACATAGTTACATTGTCTGTAATTCAAAGTCCAGAGCTGCAGACTGGCCGTAGCTGCTGTCAGAGCTCCACGATATTCTAAATTCTGAAACCCAGGCTCATTTTAGCTCCTTGGGTTTGCTATCACTGGTGTGGCTTTCATGGCCCAAGATGCTACTAAATGATTTGTCATCAACACATTATAATTATATATCTATATCTATACCTATACATACATGTAACCATCCATTTCATGTCAAGGTAACAGATATCTTCTTTCATATGTCTACTTCAACTCTAATTTACTTGTCATTCCCAGAAATAGGAGCTTAGACACAAAGCTTCTTGTTAATATTGCCCTCTTTTGCCAATTGTTTCCACTAGTGTACCCCAGGGACTCTGTCCTTTATCTTGGGATGGAAGTTAGTAATAATAAACAGTCTCATGACTCAGGTGGCCACTGCTCTGGGAGGGTCGCTTCTCCTTCTCATCTTCCTCCCTGTAGAAGGCCAGGTGTCTACTGGTAATGGAGCGGGAAATGGTGGCTATCCTCTCTCAGGCAGACACATCACTGATGTGATATCCAAAGTGAGGAAAGCAGTTTTTTATTTCAGGTTCAAGTCCATGGGGCTTTGTGTTTTGGGAATGGTGCTTCTTGAGTTGGCCTACAGTCTGCTTTTTATATGACTCTTAAGAATGGTACTTAAGAGACCATCCTGGCCAACACAGTGAAACCCCGTCTCTACTAAAAATATAAAACATTAGCTGGGCATGGTGTTCCAGCCTGTAGTTCCAGCTGCTCATGAGGCTAAGGCAGGAGAATCGCTTGAACCTGGGAGGCGGAGGTTGCAGTGAGCCGAGATCGCGCCACTGCACTACAGCCTGGGCGACAGAACGAGACTCCGTCTCAAAAACAAAATAATAATGGTAGTTACATTTTTAAAGAGTTGTAAAGAGGAAGTAGAAGAGGAAGAGGAGGAGAAGGAAAAGGAGATGGGGAAGAGTGTAACCTGCAAAGCCTTAAATATTCGCTATCTGCCCCTTTACAGAAAAGTTTGCCAACCATTGATCTTGATGATTTAACTTACCCCTGTTCTAGTTTATGAGCAGAGAGCCTTATTCTTGAGCTCTTGGAGCTCCTACCTGGATCCATGTTGGCAGAGGTGCCTCCCTGGGTTTATTCTTTTAAATCCTCTATTTCTTTCCCACTGTCACTTGGTCCATTTTAACTATTTTTGCTTTCTCTCTCAACTTCCACCCAATATTTTCTCCTTTGTGTCTGGTCCCTGACATCATTTGTCAGTCATTTTTAAGTGTTCTGGCTCCTATTGCTGATTGGTTGGAAAGTGGGATGGGAGCTTTGGATCCTGAGATGGAAGAAGTAAAAGGCCATTTCAGTAGTGTGGCCTGAGAGAGGAATGAATAAGTCATACATCACTTAGAGAGATTAATCTTTGGCTAGCATAGCTCCTGTATCATGATATAATGAAAGAGTCTCTGTTAATGTATTTAATGAGAAAAAATCATAGGACATATCTACACTGATGCCACAAGGAGCCCCTGACAAAATTAGAGACCCATTTTGAATTAAAAGGTTCCAGAAGAGTTCCAGGGGTGCTTCTTTAACATAAAAATTAAGTAAAATTAACATGAATTTACTTCTAAATTCGGCACCTTACTTAATGCTAGAATAACATACATGCAGTCAGGAACAAGGCTAGGATGTCTCCTATGTTTACTACTGCGTTATACATGAGATTTTAGCCAATGCAATTAAACAAGAGAAATCAATTAGAGGCATAAGATTAGGTAAAAAAGAAGTGATAATGTTTCTGTTTGTACATGATATCTGGCATATCTGGAAAACTCCAGCAAGTCGAGGGTTCTGAACACAAACGATAAAATCATTCAGTAAATTAGCAGGATATAAATTAACATCCAGAAGTAAATAGTCTTTAACTATCCAGTTGTAACCAGTTATTGGACATAATTGTAGAGAAAAACACCATTTATAGTAGGAACAACAATTAAAAAATGCTTAGGAATAAGTTTAAAAAGAGATGTATAAAATCTTCACGAATACAATTTTTAAGTGTTAAAATCACAAAGGTAAACTTGAACAATTGAAAACGCATCCCTTCTTGTTGCTCACGATTGCTCAATATCATAATGATGTCAGTTTTCCCTAGTTAATTAATAAATTTGAAACAAGCTCAATAAAAATACTAACAAGTTTGTTTTGTGGAGGTATACAAGGTTATACTAAGGTTCATATTGAAAAGTATAGATGCAAGAATGCTGAAAAAGAAAAACTATAAGGAGAAACTACTCCCATAAGTTATTAAGACATGCCATAGAACTTCAATAGTCAAAACAGTGTAGTACTGGTACATAGATAGTTACATAAATATAGAACAGAAAGTCAGAAAAAGACCCAAGCACAAAGAAAATGGAATATATGATTAAGGTGACTTCTTGAATTACTGAGGAATACAATAAACGGTAACAAAATGGTCTTGGAACAAATAGCCACTTGAAAAAAAAGCTAATTAGATCTACACCTCATCCCATATACAAGAATAAATTACAAATGGGTCAGGGATCCACATGTAATCAATAAAGCCCTACAAGTACTAGAATAAAACGTCAAATTATTAATACAAAAAGAAAAATAGCAACTTTAGAGTGAAGAAATAGTAACTCTACAGTGAACATCATTTTAACAAAGTGATGAAAATTAACGTCTCCCATGCTGGACCAGATTAACATCATGCGCTCCTGAGTGACTCACTGAAGAGAACCAACATCACTTTTGTAGTACTCCTGCCAAAATGCATCACTAGAATCTAGTTACTGTGAAACACTGAATAAACCCAACAATGTCATCATTACAAAAATTGTAATATCCTACTGTCATGTAAAAATGCCATCTCTGGATGAGAAATCAAAGCTATTTCCCTGATGTCACACAGTGAAAATTGGTCAAGAGTTATTGAGATATTTTTGAAAATTCTCTTAAAATCAGAGCAAATGTAATTAGGCCAGTGTAGCATGTAAAATATGGTCACATCCTAATCTCCAAAACTTGTGAAAATATCACTTTACTTGGCAAAAGAGACTTTGCAGGTGTGAATAAGGTAAGAAATTTGAAAGAGGGAGATCATTATCCAGATGGGCTTAATCTAATCACATGGGTCCTTTTGTAGATGAGGGTAGAAGCTAGAAAGGGCAAGAGAATGGATTCTCCCTTAGAGCCTCCAGAAGGAAACGCAGCCTTAGAAACACCGTAATTTTAGCCTAGTGAGACACACATTGGTTGTAAGAATACATTTGTGGTGTTTTAAGTTTGTAGTAATTTGTGAGAGCAGCCATAAAAAAGTAAAACAGAGGTTTTCTCAAAGTGTGCTACCTGAACTAGCTCCATTGTAATAAAGTTGTATTTGACTTTATTACAGAGAAAGAAAAAGTATCAAGGATAAAGGGTGGGAATACATAGTGATAAACAGTCCAGTTCTCCAAGAAGACATAACAATTCTTAATGTCTATGTACCTAACAACAGAGCATCAAAATACATGAGGCAAAACTGACAGAACTTCAAGGAAAAATAAATGAATCCACTATTATAGTTGGAGACTTCAACACCTCTCTATTAGAAATAGACAGATCCAGCAGGCAGAAAATCAGCAAGGACGTGATTGAACTTAACAGCACAGTCAATTAACTTCATATAATGGATATCCATAAACTACTTCATCCAACAACAAGAGAATACATATTTCTCTCAAGCTCATGAAATGTCCACTAGGACAGACCACATTGTGGGCAATAAAACACATCTGAACAAGTTTAAAAGAATCAAAATGATGCAGTGTTCACTCTCAGACCACAGTAGAATTAATCTAGAAGTCAATAACAGAAAGCTGGAAAATCCCAAATGCTTGAAAATTAAACAACATATTTCTTTTTTTTAAATTATACTTTAAGCTCTAGGGTACATGTGCACAATGTACAGGTTTGTAACATATGTATACTTGTGCCATGTTGGTGTGCTGCACCCATCAACTCGTCAGCACCCATCAACTCATCATTTACATCGGGTATAACTCCCAATGCAATCCCTCCCCCATCCCCATAATAGGCCCCAGTGTGTGATGTTCCCCTTCCAGAGTCCGAGTGATCTCATTGTTCAATTCCCACCTATGAGTGAGAACACACGGTGTTTCGTTTTCTGTTCTTGTGATAGTTTGCTGAGAATAATGGTTTCCAACTGCATCCATGTCCCTGCAAAGGACACTAACTCATCCTTTTTTTATGGCTGCATAGTATTCCATGGTGTATATGTGCCACATTTTCTTAATCCAGTCTGTCATTGATGGACATTTGGGTTGATTTCAAATCTTTGCTATTGTGAATAGTGCCACAATAAACATACGTGTGCATGTGTCTTTATAGCAGCATGATTTATAATCCTTTGGGTATATACCCAGTAATGGGATGGCTGGGTCATATGATATTTCTAGTTCTAGATCCTTGAGGAATCGCCATACTGTTTTCCACAATGGTTGAACCAGCTTACAATCCCACCAACAGTGTAAAAGTATTCCTATTTCTCCACATCCTCTCCAGCACCTGTTGTTTCCTGACTTTTTAATGATTGCCATTCTAACTGGTGTGAGATGGTATCTCATTGTGGTTTTGATTTGCATTTCTCTGATGGCCAGTGATGACAAGCATTTTTTCATGTGCCTGTTGGCTGTATGCATGTCTTCTTTTGAGAAATGTCTATTCATATCTGTTGCCCACTTTTTGTTGGGGTTGTTTTTTTTTTCTTGTAAATTTGTTTGAGTTCTTTGTAGGTTCTGGATATTAGCCCTTTGTCAGATGAGTAGATTGCAAAAATTTTCTCCCATTCTGTAGGTTGCCTGTTCACTCTGATGGTAGTTTCTTTCTAAATCTTTAGTTTAATTAGATCCCATTTGTCAATTTTGGCTTTTGTTGCCGTTGCTTTTGGTGTTTTAGACATGAAGTCCTTGCCCATGCCTATGTCCTGAATGGTATTACCTAGGTTTTCTTCTAGCGTTTTTATGGTTTTAGGTCTAACATTTAAGTCTCTAATCCGTCTTGAATTAATTTTCATATAAGGAGAAAGGAAAGGATCCAGTTTCAGCTTTCTACAGTTAGCTAGCCAGTTTTCCCAGCACCATTTATTAAATAGGGAATCCTTTCCCCATTTCTTGTTTTTGTCAGGTTTGTCAAGGATCAGATGGCTGTAGATGTGTGGTATTATTTCTGAGGGCTCTGTTCTGTTCCATTGGTCTATATCTCTGTCTTGGTACCAGTACCATGCTGTTTTGGTTACTGTAGCCTTGTAGTATAGTTTGAAGTCAGGTAGCATGATGCCTCCAGCTTTGTTCTTTTGACTTAGGATTGTCTTGGCAATGCGGGCTCTTTTTTGGTTCCATATGAACTTTAAAGCAGTTTTTTCCAATTCTGTGAAGAAACTCTTTGGTAGCTTGATGGGGATGGCATTGAATCTATAAATAACCTTGGGCAGTATGGCCATTTTCACGATATTGATTCTTCCTATCCATGAGCATGGTATGTTCTTCCATTTGTTTGTGTCCTCTTTGATTTCACTGAGCAGTGGTTTGTAGTTCTCCTTGAAGAGGTCCTTTGCATCCCTTGTAAGTTGGATTCCTAGGTATTTTATTCTCTTTGAAGCAGTTGTGAATGGAAGTTTATTCATGATTTGGCTCTCTGTTTATCTGTTACTGGTGTATAAGAATGCTTGTGATTTTTGCACATTAATTTTGTATCCTGAGACTTTGCTGAAGTTGCTTATCAGTTTAAGGAGATTTTGGGCTGAGACAATGGGGTTTTTTAAATATACAATCATGTCATCTGCAAAGAGGGACAATCTGACTTCTTCTTTTCCTAACAGAATACCCTTGATTTCTTTCTCTTGCCTGATTGCCCTAGCCAGAACTTCCAACACTATGTTGAATAGAAGTGGTGAGAGAGGGCATCCCTGTCTTGTGCCAGATTTCAAAGGGAATTTTTCCAGTTTTTGCCCATTCAGTATGATATTGGCTGTGGGTTTGTCATAAATAACTCTTATTATTTTGAGATACGTCCCATCAATACTGAATTTATTGAGTTTTTAGCATGAAGGGCTGTTGAATTTTGTCAAAGGCCCTTTCTGCATCTATTGAGATAATCATGTGGTTTTTATCTTTGGTTCTGTTTATATGCTGGATTATGTTTATTGATTTGCATATGTTGAACCAGCCTTGCATACCAGGATGAAGCCCACTTGATCATAGTGGATACGCTTTGTGATGTGCTGCTGAATTCGGTTTGCCAGTCTTTTATTGAGTATTTTTGCATCGATGTTCATCAGGGATATTGATCTAAAATTCTCTTTTTCTGTGTCTCTGCCAGACTTTGGTATCAGGATGATGCTGGCCTCATAAAATGACTTAGGGAGGATTCCCTCTTTTTCTATTGATTGGAATAGTTTCAGAAGGAATGGTACCAGCTCCTCCTTGTACCTCCAGTAGAATTTGGCTGTGAATCCGTCTGGTCCTGGACTTTTTTTGGTTGGTAGGCTATTAATTATTGCCTCAATTACAGAGCCTGCTATTGGTCTATTCAGGGATTCAACTTCTTCCTGGTTTAGTCTTGGAAGAGTGTAAGTGTCCAGGAAATTATCCATTACTTCTAGGTTTTCTAGTTGATTTGCGTAGAGGTGTTTATAGTATTCTCTGATGGTAGTTTGTATTTCTATGGGGTCGGTGGTGATATCCCCTTTATCATTTTTTATTGCGTCTGTTTGATTCTTCTCTCTTTTCTTCTTTATTAGTCTTGCTAGCAGTCTATCAATTTTGTTGATCTTTTCAAAAAACCAACTCCTGGATTCATTGATTTTTTGGAGGGTTTTTTGTGTCTCTATCTCCTTCAGTTCTGCTCTGATCTTAGTTATTTCTTGCCTTCTGCTAGCTTTTGAATGTGTTTGCTCTTGCCTCTCTAGTTCTTTTAATTGTGATGTTAGAGTGTCAATTTTAGATCTTTCCTGCTTTCTCTTGTGGGCATTTAATGCTATAAATTTCCCTCTACACACTGCTTTAAATGTGTCCCAGAGATTCTGGTATGTTGTATCTTTGTTCTCATTGGTTTCAAAGAACATCTTGATTTCTGCTTTCATTTCGTTATGTACCCAGTAGTCATTCAGGAGCAGGTTGTTCAGTTTCCATGTAGTTGAGTGGTTTTGATTCATTTTCTTAGTCCTGAGTTCTAGTTTGATTGCACTGTGGTCTGAGAGACAGTTTGTTATAATTTCTGTTCTTTTATGTTTGCTGAGGGGTGCTTTACTTCCAACTATGTGGTCAATTTTCAAATAAGTGCGATGTGTGCTGAGGAGAATGTATATTCTGTTGATTTGGGGTGCAGAGTTCTGTAGATGTCTATTAGGTCTGCTTGGTGCAGAGTTGAGTTCAATTCCTGAATATCCTTGTTAACTTTCTGTCTTGTTGATATGTCTAATGTTGGCAGTGGGGTGTTGAAGTCTCCCATTATTATTGTATGGGAGTCTAAGTCTCTTTGTAAGTCTCTAAGGACTTGCTTTAAGAATCTTGGTGCTCCTGTATTGGGTGCATATATATTTAGGATAGCTCTTCCTGTTGAATTGATCCCTTTACCATTATGTAATGGTCTTCTTTGTCTCTTTTGATCTTTGATGGTTTAAAGTCTGTTTTGTCAGAGACTAGTATTGCAACCCCTGCTTTTTTTTGTTCTCCATTTTCTTGGTAGCTCTTCCTCCATCCCTTTATTTTGAGCCTCTGTGTGTCTCTGCATGTGAGATGGGTCTCCTGAATACAGCAGACTGATGGGTCTTGACTCTTTACCCAGTTTGCCAGTGTGTGTCTTTTAATTGGACCATTTAGTCCATTTATATTCAAGGTTAATGTTGTTATGTGTGAACTTGATCCTGTCATTGTGATATTAGCTGTTTTTTTTGCTCGTTAGTTGATGCAGTTTCTTCCTAGCCTCGATGGTCTTTACATGTTGGCATGTTTTTGCAGTGGCTGGTACCGGTTGTTCCTTTCCATATTTAGTGCTTCCTTCAGGATCTCTTGTAGGGCAGGCCTGTTGGTGACAAAATCTCTCAGCATTTGCTTGTCTGTAAAGGATTTTATTTCTCCTTCACTGATGAAACTTAATTTGGCTGGATATGAAATTCTGGGTTTAAAATTCTTTTCTTTAAGAATGTTGAATATTGGCCCCCACTCTCTTCTGCCTTGTAGAGTTTCTGCCGAGAGGTCTGCTGTTATTCTGATGGGCTTCCCTTTGTGGGTAACCCGACCTTTCTCTCTGGCTGCCCTTAAGACTTTTTCCTTCATTTCAACTTTGATGAATCTGGCAATTATGTGTCTTGGAGTTGCTCTTCTCGAGGAGTATCTTTGTGGTGTTCTCTATATTTCCTGAATTTGAATGTTGGCCTGCCCTACTAGGTTGGGGAAGTTCTCCTGGATGATATCCTGAAGAGTGTTTTCCAACTTGGTTCCATTTTCTCTCTCACTTTCAGGCACCCCAATCAGACGTAGATTTGGTCTTTTTACATAATCCCATACTTCTTGCAGGCTTTGTTCATTTCTTTTTCTTCTGTTTTCTTTTGGTTTCTCTTCTCGCTTCATTTCATTCATTTGCTCCTCAATCGCTGATACTCTTTCTTCCAGTTGATCGAGTCAGTTACTGAAGCTTGTGTATTTGTCGCATATTTCTCGTGTCATGGTTTTTATCTCTGTCAGTTCATTTATGGCCTTCTCTGCATTGATTATTCTAGTTATCCATTCTTCCATTCTTTTTTCAAGATTTTTAGTTTCTTTGCACTGGTTACATAGTTCCTCCTTTAGCTCTGAGAAGTTGGGTCTACTGAAGCCTTCTCTCATCTCGTCAAAGTCATTCTCCATTCAGCTTTGATCCGTTGCTGGTGTTGAGCTGTCTTCCTTTGGAGGGGGAGATGTGCTCCGATTTTTTGAATTTTTTGAATTTCTAGCTTTTCTGCCCTGCTTTTTCCCCTGCTTTTTGTGGTTTTATCTGCCTTTGGTCTTTGATGCTGGTGACGTACCGATGGGGTTTTGGTGTGGGTGTCCTTTCTGTTTGTTAGTTTTCCTTCTAACAGTCAGGACCCTCAGCTGTAGGTCTGTTGGAGATTGCTTGAGGTCCACTCCAGGCCCTGTTTGCCTGGGTATCAGCAGTGGAGCCTGCAGAAGATAGAATATTGCTGAACAGCGAATGCTGCTGTCTGATTCTTGCTCTGGAAGTTTCATCTCAGGGGTGTACCCCGCCATGTGAGGTATGAGGTGTTGGTCTGCGCCTAGTGGGAAATGTCCTCCAGTTAGGCTACTCAGGGGTCAGGGACCCACTTGAGCAGGCAGACTGTCCGTTCTCAGATCTCAACCTCCGTGCTGGGAAATCTGCTGCTCTCTTCAAAGCTGTCAGACAGGGTCATTAACATCTGCAGAGGTTTCTGCTGCTTTTTTTTTTTTTTGCTATGCCCTGTCCCCAGAGCTGGAGTCTACAGAAACAGGCAGGCCTCCTTGAGCTGCGGTAGGGTCCACCCAGTTCGAGCTTCCAGGAGGCTTTGTTTACCTGCTTAAGTCTCAGCAATGGCTGTCGCCCCTCCGCCAGCCTTGCTGCTGCCTTACAGTTAGATCTCAGGCTGCTGTGCTAGCAATGAGGGAGTCTCCGTGGGCATGGGACCCTCTCGGACAGGTGTGAGATATAGTCTCCTAGTGTGCCATTTGCTAAGACCCTTGGTAAAGCCCAGTATTAGGGTGGGAGTTACCCAATTTTCCAGGTGTTGTGTGTCTCAGGTTCTAAAGGGATTCCCTTCCCCCTTGTGCTTCCCAGGTGAGGGGATGTCTCACCCTGTTTCAACTCTCGCTGGTTGGACTGCACTAGCTGACCAGCACCGATTGTCCGGTACTTCCCAGTGAGATGAACCCAGTACCTCAGTTGAAAATGTGAAATCAATCGTCTTCTGTGTCACTCACGCTGGGAGCTGGAGGCTGGAGCTGTTCCTATTCGGCCATCTTGCTCACATCCCCCCAACCACATACTTCTAAATCACACATGGTTTAATGAAAAAATTCTCAAGAGAAATTAACAATTATTTTGAATTAAATGAAAATGAAAGTACAACTTCTCAAAATTTGTGGGATGCAGTCAAAGTAGTGATTAAAGGGAAATATATAGCATTGAATAATTAAGTTGTTAAAAATGCAGATTCTGGGTTCTTGTTACTGAGTGAGTGAATTGGATCTCTGGAGTTGGGGTGGAGCTTAGGAAAATTCAAGTTAGATAACAGACCCAGGTGATTTTAATGTACCCTAAAATTGGAAAGTTCCTGGATTAAATCTTTGTAAATTTTCAATTCGTTAATCATGAAAATCAAATCCATTAGCATTGAACCTTTCTAAGGAACCTAATTCATTTGGTAGAAATGAAAATATTTCTTTTTTTTTCAGTAACAGCCCCCTGCCATTTTGTACTATTTAAATATATATTTCCACTGGCTAGAAACATGCTTAAAACATCTTCAGCCAGATCCTGTAACTTCTCAGCCAATTTTAGACATTTATTAGAACGGTCTTAACCTGGTGCTTACTATTGACATCTCTTTATTTAAAACCTTCTTAATTATCTGCTTAAAAGATATTTTTTTCCTTTTTTTCTTTTTTAACCTAGTGCAGGCTAGAGTGGGTCCAGGGAAGAAGAGAGCTAGAGGAGGGACAGAGGAAAGGCAAAAGTCTTCTAACTTTATGAGGTTGGCTCTTCCCCTGGGTTAGATGCTGTTGAATTTGTTGCCCATGGGCTTGGATGGGTAGTGGTTTCAACACTTACCTCCAAGCAGCACCCCTAAGCATTGGTGATTCCTGATGGGATTTGTTCATGTTTTCTGGGTTGTCCCCAACTAATGTCACCATATGCATCTTTCTCTGCCCCCTACAGTCAGTGGTCTCATCAAATTGAAGCCTTTAATATCACCTACTCCCCTAGGCCAGTAGTCAGACTTGTATGTACATGGGGAATCCCTTGAATATATCTCTTTTGAACAAAGATTTGAGGTGCCTCCACTCCACCTGACAGTCCTTTATCATTTTGTCTTTTCATGGTTTTTCTCTTGTTTGCAAGACTTCTGGCTGAATATTCAACTGGGGCTCCTGTCTTCACATTTGAATTATTTCCCTTGGCTTTAGACAAGGGATGTACTGACTTTCCTCAATCACAGGACAGATGAAACAGTCTCAAAAAGAGTTTTCTCCCCTCCTGATGCCCAACTGTCAAGCTGACCTCCGTTACCTCTTAGTCTTCTTCTATGTTTTGGTGGGTATGTGTGGGAAGTAGGAATTTGTTGTAAAGCCAACCTTCTGAATTATTAGGTTGGTGCACAAGTAATTGTGGTTTTTGCCATTACTTTTAATGTTTCTACTAGTAAGCCTCATACGGGGGTCATTGGTTTGTAGAACCTAGAAAATGGAGTGGCCATTTATTGTCCTTAGCTATAAGCCTTGGCCTTGGTTCCAGAAAAAATAAGCAAAATCTCACTCAACATCCTGTTACATTCTCTGGCAGAAGATTAATATTTATTTCTGAGCAAAGAATAGCAATTTTCATCAAAGCTGTTTATATAATATACTAACATTCTATATGTTAATGACATGAATCATTGTAAGTGAAGTTATTCTCTCAGAACCAATGAAAGACCACAAATCATAACAGAAACTTTACCTGTGCAGATTAAGATAAGTTGAAAAAGTTGTATAAGTATGGTCCTGCCCAATACCTTCCTAGTTTATCGGTTTTGAGCATGGCAATAACTGGTCAGGTTTTGTAATATCAGTATTATGTGGCTAAAATGCTTCATGTTTGGAAAACTGGTCAATTATTAAAAGACTGCCATGGGCAGAGGGTGGGTGATTGGTGCATTGCAAAGCTTGAGTTAAGTGTAAGAAATTTTGGTGCAATAAAATCAGCCATGATTATAGACTATGCAGTTATATTCTTTCATCCAGTCAAAACTCTTTGCAAACCAAAGCATTCTTTCTGTTTGTTGTCACTGAGTTTTATTTCAGCAGCATTTTGTACTGTAATGAGTTTTCTCACTTTCAGCTACTGAAATGGGAAAACCCTGAGTTTTAAATTTCATAGCAAAAGAACAAAATTTGAAAATATGAGCAAATTAAAAATTGATAAAATTATTTTTTATAATGGCGAAGGCTTAAACCAAGTGGGAATTATTGAGATTGAGGTAACAATGAAATAATTTAAGCATGTATATGAACATCAGAAAATATTTTTGATGAGTGTGTGATCTTTTAAGTTTACGAATGTCACAAATTAAAAAATATTTGACATTTAATAAAGTTCAAGCTCATTGTACCCAATAATTTCTCCCCATATTTATTTATTTTTGAACCATATGTAATTTTTTAAGGGAAATATAATTCACATGTTTTGTACTCATTTGGCTATGTCATCAAAATTCTGTTTTGTAAGAACTATACTGCATCCAAGTAGACTTTCAGTGTATTTTTTATGTCTTTCTTCCCCTTGTTAAATAAGACCATATTTTTGCTGTGGTAACAAATTCAAACACAAAATTTTTTTTTAAATTAATAATTCTGTAGCTCTGAATGATAGATTATTCTATTAAACTAAAAAGTTAATTTCTTATTAAAATAATCAATCTTGCTTATTGTCTGCATTTGAAGAGCATTTCATTAGTGGTAATAATAGGATTTGGTAATTGTGAATATAATCATAAAGGTTTACATAATTATTTTGTAAGTTATAAACTGTAAGTTCCAAAACTAATCTTACTTTTGACACATGAAACAGGATCTAACTAGTACTGTTAAGAGTATGGTATGTGTCAGGCAATGGGTTCAACACTTCACATATAACTTAAAATAATTTTATTTTTACATCTTTCTGAGGTGAACATTTCACAAAAGAGACAGGGAAGATTCAGTTGGGTTAGATAATTGCCCAAGGTCATACATAAAAAAGTGGTAAAATCAGCATTTGGATGAAGGCAGTTCAATTCCAAAAGAGATTCTTTGTTGCAGAACATATTTCAAATCTGTGTTGATTACTGTAGCTAAAATAGAAATGTATTATTGTATTATTGATTTGCTTAGAGATTAAATCAATTTGAATAAAAGTCATACTCTTTACATGCTGTAATTTAAGGATTCAGGATACCCATGGACGTGAGGTTATTTGCCAAAATACATATTATTGTCCTTTAGTTGGACCACTTCTTAAATTTACTTATTATATACTTATTGAGTGCCTACTATATGCAAGTAAGTTATTATTGAAAAAATAATTACAGATTTCTCAATATTCTGTCACAAAAATTCTGCACAGAGAGTACCGATTAGTTTTAACAGAGAATTAGTCTTAGCAGATAACAGTTATTACTACTACCATTATACTACTGTACTATATTAATGTGCTTCAGAGCAAATTTTCTTAGAACGATTTTAAAAATTTTTCTGTAAGGCCAGGCATGGTGGCTCATACCTGTAATCCCAGCACTTTGGGAGACTGAGGCAGGTGGATCACGAAGTCAGGAGTTCGAGACCAGCCTGGCCAACATAGTGAAACCCTGTCTCTATTAAAAATACAAAATTAGCCAGGCATGGTGGCATGTACCTGTATTCTGAGCTACTGGGGAGGCTGGGGAAAGAGAATCACTTGAGCCTGGGAGGCAGAGGTTGTACTGAGCAGAGATTGCACCACTGCACTCTAGCCTGGGCAACACAGCGAGACTCTATCCAAAAAAAATTTTTTTTTCTGTAGTGATTGATAAAGGTCAGGTAATGCTGCAGTAAGAAACAGCCCTCACATCTCTGTAGCTTATAACAACAAAGGTTTATTTCTTGTCCATGCTCTCTGTCCAATGCAATTTGATAGCGGTAATGGGGAAACTTAGTCATTTAGGAACCAATATTGATAGAGTTTCCATAGTAATAGATGGGAAAAGCCAGATAATTTCTTCTTTTAACAACTGATTTTCCAGAGTTAGTCACATAGCATGCTGAACTTCAGTGAGGGCAGGATGTGCGATTACAAAGCCGAGGGGACCCAGAAGTCGGTGAATAGTTTAATGTCTGCTACCGTGCCTAACCTGTCTTTGTTTGTAATAAATGAACTAATTCATTCAGACATTGTGCTGATTTAGAATCACTTTCGAAATGAAAAAGAATTAGATTATGTCCAGAATAGATCAAATTTGCTTAATATGCAAGTACATTTCTTCATGTCTTCACTATGTACTTTTTTTAGTTGTTAAATTAAATCCCAGATTGTACTTTTATCTATTAAATTATTCTGTCTGAACACTTGATACAGTTTCTGCCAGGGTCACCATATTGTTTTAGTGATCTGGTAGTTGTGTTAGATATTAGATGTGTTAGGGAGTAGTTAAATGATCCTCATTTCTACCAGCCATACTCTTTCCATTTTCTTCTCCATTACTATTTTCTCTAGTCTACTTTATTACAGGAATTTTTAAACCCAGCACTTTTCCTCTTATGGGCTTATAAATTAACTCTGGGGTCAAACAAGATCACTGTAGGTAATGAAGCAGAAGAGACAGATAAATTTTAACCTGGATTCATCTCTCTGAAATGCAAATCCAAAGCCTTCTATTTTTCCTATGGCCTTACCATCTGTAGTAAAGCTGTATGGAGGAAGGCCAGAAAGTTAAAAAAATAAATAAACAAAAATAAAAAGGTGTTGGAAGCTGTTGGGAATAAATACTTTTTAACCCTAATGATAGGTCTATTTTGTTTAAACAAATATTTTCTTTTCTCAGCAATCTTTAGCATTCATTAAAATTTCTAGTACTTAACTGAATTGTTGTACAGTATTGGAATTACAATGTTATTATGTGCGAAAAATTATTCCATATAAAGTAATGATGGTTTGCCACATTCTTAAGAAAATGTGTTTATTGATCTAAAAGACTTTAGATATCTTGGGTCTAAGGCTCTTTTCCTCCCCCAGGGGAAAGCATCTGTAATATGATAATGTGAGTCAATACTATCAATTTATAAAAATTAAATTTGCAATTTTTAATGATTTTTTTTAAAAAAGAGAATCAAAGTACAATGCCTTTAACATAAGTCACTTTATGGTATTGGTTGTAAGTAATAAAAGCATTGTTTGTAAGGAATAAATTCAGATGTGAGAGCACTGGCAAATGGGCAAATGTTTGTATAAATGGTTAAGAAAATACGATGAAAAATTCAGTTAAAGCATGTGAAGGAAAATGATGGTTTTTGGTACATTCTGATTCTTTATAAATAATTAAGTAATTATTATTTTATTTCCCTCCAACTTCAATGTACAAGAAGGCATTAAAAGCTTCCAATGAGATTTAAGAAAAATTAAATGACCTAAAGAAAACTATAAATAACAAACACGGAACTACTTCCTTCAGATTGTTCAATTTAATTATTTTCCTCAGAAAATTAATTGTGACCTATGACCTTGTAGTTGTGTTCATTTTATTGTTTATTTGCTGCTCTATTGAAACCAGACCTCACACCAGTTTAATATTGAGGTGCTTGGCAATTGTTTACTTGAGAGAGTCATTCTGAAAATACTTGTACTAGAATAACTTTTGGTCATTATATTTAATTAAATCAAATAGATGACTAGTGCAATTTAATTATCATTACGTTATTCATATTTATACTCCGGAAGTTTAAGGAAATTTTCTGAACTCAGTAGATTTCCCAGTGGCCCTGGATGGTCAGTATAGTAGGTAAACTCAGATTTCTCTTTTTTCTCTCAATGTTTTTACTTTAAAATCTGTGTTCAAAACTTTTTGAACATTAGCAGTGAAGTGATATTACTTTGAGGTTTTAAAGTTAGTTCTGTCACTGTCACCTGTTTCCCTAGTTTAGTGGTGAAAAGAGAATATTATTGATACCATAAACAAAGACATTTTATTCTGTGGATAGTTAGGCAATTACTTACACCATTATTTGTTAACTCCTGGGAGTGTTCACTTCTCCGCAAATCTCTGTTTTTGACTGGTTGCAGCCTAGCATTCTGCAATTTGTCTTTCATCCCTTTGGTTATGGTTTTGTTCTGTGTTGAGAGAGAAATAGCTTATAAGAAGCATTTGCAACTTATCAGCCATTTCTACCTCTTAGTGAATGCATTGAAAAAATCCTTTCCTATGTGTTTTACCAGTGAGAGAAGAACATAAGGTATGTCATGGGTAGAGTCTAGTGGAGAAAGCAAATAGCTTTGCAGAAATAATGAGAAAGCCAGTAGGAAGTGCTTTTTGGATCTAACCTAGGTCTTCCCTTAATTTTCCTGGATAGATTTAAACATGTGGGACAGTGTTGATCTAACTTTTTTCTAAACCAGTAAAATATGTTTTTCAAATATTTTGGTATCTTGCTTTTTGATTCCCTTCAGCTACACAGTGACTGAATTATTTCTAAGTCAACCACCTTTCGATTTTCAGGGAAATGGATCTCTTCAATAGTCTGCACAAAGACTGTAAGAGACTGGTCTGACTAAACATTACAAGTCACTAAGCATGAGGATGCAGATATAACATTACATCTATGTTTATAATCCAACCGCTAACCAAATATTTGCTGCTTTCTTAAAGGAAATGTTAGCCTTGAAATTTTCTTCCAGAGTTAGAGTTAGACATTGCTTTTTAGCTGCTTAAAGATGTATATATGGCAAATAGCAGTACTAGTTTTCACCTGCCACTTAAATCGTAAAGCAAGCATTTCTCTGTCACACCCTTAGAGCAGATGAAGCAGAGGATGTGCACTGTGGGAAGACATCTTGGATGCTTATTTTGTGGGTATCATTAGCTGCTGTGAGGAAGCAACATGAGACCCTGGGAAGCAACTGCAACACTAACCAGACTTTCCAGATGCTCTTGAATATTCTCACCCCTGTGCTAGAAGGAAAAGAGCTTTTTGGAACTGGGCCACTCTCTGCAGCTTTTGCAGCTGCTGTGCCTGAGGGGCAGAGGATGGAGCTGGGACAAAGTCTAGTTCCAGGAGCTATAAGGAAAAACATTTCCTTTCATAGGGCTTTAAGTAATTCTGTGAGCTAAAAAGAAGTCTCTAATTTTACCTTATTTGAGTATTTCTAGGAATTATACAATTGGACAGTTATGGAAGTGGAAGATTCCTCAGATGTCTGACTCCCTAGTTTTGTGGACAAAAGAATTAAGATCCAAAAAGGGTCAAGAATTGCCCGACTGTGGAGCCAAGTTTGTGTAGGGGCTATTACTACAAATGACAGCCCATTTAAGATGGACAGTTCAAAGGTACAGCCAGTCACCCTTATAGAAATTTTTTATTTTACCCTGAAGTCATGGTGAATTGATACTCTTTTGAGAATTGTTTATCTTTTTTTGTTTTTAATCATTACAACTTCTATTTTAGATTCAGGGGGTACATGTGCAGGTATGTCACGTGGGAACCCTGTGTGATGCTGAGGTTTGGGGTATGGATGAGCCCATGACCCAGGTAGTGAGCACAGACTCAGTAGGCAGTACCTCACCTCTCAATCCCCTTGCCCTCTTCCTTCTCCAGCAGTCCCCAGTGTCCATTGCTTTCATTTTTTTTCCATGTGTGCTCAATGTTTAGTGCGCACTTACAAGTAAGAACATGTGGTACTTGGTGTTTTGTTCCTGTCTTAATTTGCTTAGGATGCTAGCCTCCAGCTGCATCCGTGTTGCTGTAAAGGATATGATTTTGTTCTTTTTCATGGCTGCGTAGTATTCCATGGTGATGTACCACATGTTCTTTATCCAGTCCACTGTTGATGGGTACCTAGGTTGGTACCTAGGTATGATAGGTTGATTCCATGTCTTTGCTATTGTGAACAGTGCAGTGATGAACATGAGTACATATGTGTTTATGGTAGAGTGATTTATTTTCCTTTGGATCTATACCCAGTAATGGGATTGCTATTAAATGGTAGTTCTGTTTTAAGTTCTTAGAGAAATCTCCAAACTGCTTTCCACAGTTACAGGGACTAATTTACATTCCCACCACAGTTCTGACAGTGAACTAGAACAACAACTACCTTTTCTCCTTGGCACTGTGAGGAAAGATATTTTTAACTAAAGATTTTGAACATTTGTATTCAGTCTTGCTCAGAGGGAAGCTTATATGAATCTTTAAAAGTAGAAGCCCTGTTTTAGTTCAAATCTGAAAACAGAAAAGTTAACTTCCCCTCTCTCTACCCATCTCCCACACCCTCCTCTTCTAGGTTCTTGGTCCTTGATCCTTGACAGACCAAATCAGAATACAGTTTAAGAAGCATAATTTTAAACAACTAAAATATTCATACAAGCACCCTCAAAATTCAAAATGGGTTATATTAAAAACAAAAACCACCCAGTAAATTAATTGTTCAAAGCCCAGAATTTATTACTTCTTAAGATGTTTCTGGTTGGAGAGTAAATTGGTATAGCATTCTGAGGGAAGAACTTGATAATGGAAATTAAAATTATTTTTCTACTCTAATAAGAGTCAGTAATTCCACTCTTGGAATTTATCTCTTAAAAATAAATACTTAGAGAAATGTCCAAAATGTATGTATGTTGATCACAGTGATGAATGAGATAGTGAAATATTGAGAACAATCTAAATGCCAGATGGTAAGGCCATGTTAATATAATATATAATAATATAATATTTTGGATTGCACATTGTGTGTATGTGTGTGTGTGTGTGTCTATTAATATAAACTCTGGATGAATGTTTACTGAAATATTCAGTGATAATTTACACATGGTAGAATTAGAAATAATTTCCAAATTATTTTGCCATCTTTGTGCATTTCTTATTTTATTTTATTTTTTTATTTTCTTTTTTTTTCTTTTTTTTTATTATACTTTAAGTTCTAGGGTACATGTGCATAACGTTTATATCATGTATAACTCCCCAATGCAATCCCTCCCTCCTCCCCCCTCCCCATGATAGGCCCCAGTGTGTGATGTTCCCCTTCCCGAGTCCAAGTGATCTCATTGTTCAGTTCCCACCTATGAGTGAGAACATGTGGTGTTTGGTTTTCTCTTCTTGTGATAGTTTGCTAAGAATGATGGTTTCCAGCTGCATGCATGTCCCTACAAAGGACACAAACTCATCCTTTTTGATGGCTGCATAGTATTCCATGGTGTATATGTGCCACATTTTCTTAATCCAGTCTGTCACAGATGGACATTTGGGTTGACTCCAAGTCTTTGCTATTGTGAATAGTGCCACAATAAACATACGTGTGCATGTGTCTTTATAACAGCATGATTTATAATCCTTTGGGTATATACCCAGTAGTGGGATGGCTGGGTCATATGGTACATCTAGTTCTAGATCCTTGAGGAATTGCCATACTGTTTTCCATAATGGTTGAACTAGTTTACAATCCCACCAACAGTGTAAAAGTGTTCCTATTTCTCCACATCCTCTCCAACATCTATTGTTTCCTGACTTCTTAATGATTGCCATTCTAACTGGTGTGAGATGGTATCTCATTGTGGTTTTGATTTGCATTTCTCTGATGGCGAGTGATGACGAGCATTTTTTCATGTGTCTGTTGGCTGTATGGATGTCTTCTTTTGAGATATGTCTGTTCATATCCTTTCCCCACTTTTTGATGGGGTTGTTTGTTTTTTTCTTGTATATTTCTTTGAGTTCTTTGTAGATTCTGGATATTAGCCCTTTGTCAGATGAGTAGGTTGCAAAAATTTTCTCCCATTCTGTAGGTTGCCTGTTCACTCTGATGGTAGTTTCTTTTGCTGTGCAAAAGCTCTTTAGTTTAATGAGATCCCATTTGTCAATTTTGGCTTTTGCTACCATTGCTTTTGGTGTTTTAGACATGAAGTCCTTGCCCATGCCTATGTCCTGAATGGTATTACCTAGATTTTCTTCTAGGGTTTTTATGGTATTAGGTCTAACATTTAAGTCTCTAATCCATCTTGAATTAATTTTCGTATAAGGGGTAAGGAAAGGATCCAGTTTCAGCTTTCTACTTATGGCTAGCCAATTTTCCCAGCACCATTTATTAAATAGGGAATCCTTTCCCCATTTCTTGTTTTTGTCAGGTTTGTCAAAGATCAGATGGCTGTAGATGTGTGGTATTATTTCTGAGGACTCTGTTCTGTTCCATTGGTCTATTTCTCTGTTGTGGTACCAGTACCATGCTCTTTTGGTTACTGTAGCCTTGTAGTATAGTTTGAAGTCAGGTAGCGTGACGCCTCCAGCTTTGTCCTTTTGACCTAGGATTGTCTTGGCAATGCGGGCTCTTTTTTGGTTCCATATGAACTTTAAAGCAGTTTTTTCCAATTCTGTGAAGAAACTCTTTGGTAGCTTGATGGGGATGGCATTGAATCTATAAATAACCTTGGGCAGTATGGCCATTTTCACGATATTGATTCTTCCTATCCATGAGCATGGTATGTTCTTCCATTTGTTTGTGTCCTCTTTGATTTCACTGAGCAGTGGTTTGTAGTTCTCCTTGAAGAGGTCCTTTACATCCCTTGTAAGCTGGATTCCTAGGTATTTTATTCTCTTTGAAGCAATTGTGAATGGAAGTTGATTCCTGATTTGGCTCTCTGCTTGTCTGTTACTGGTGTATAAGAATGCTTGTGATTTTTGCACATTAATTTTGTATCCTGAGACTTTGCTGAAGTTGCTTATCAGCTTAAGGAGATTCTGGGCTGAGAAAATGGGGTTTTCTAAATATACAATCATGTCATCTGCAAACAGGGACAATTTGACTTCTTCTTTTCCTAACTGGATACCCTTGATTTCTTTCTCTTGCCTGATTGCCCTAGCCAGAACTTCCAACACTATGTTGAATAGGAGTGGTGAGAGAGGGCATCCCTGTCTTGTGCCAGTTTTCAAAGGAATTTTTCCAGTTTTTGCCCATTCAGTATGATATTAGCTGTGGTTTGTCATAAATAGCTCTTATTATTTTGAGGTACGTTCCATCAATACCGAATTTATTGAGCGTTTTTAGCATAAAGGGCTGTTGAATTTTGTCAAAAGCCTTTTCTGCATCTATTGAGATAATCATGTGGTTCTTGTCTTTGGTTCTGTTTATATGCTGGATTACGTTTATTTGATTTGCGAATGTTGAACCAGCCTTGCATCCCAGGGATGAAGCCCACTTGGTCATGGTGGATAAGCTTTTTGATGTGCTGCTGAATCCGGTTTGCCAGTATTTTATTGAGAATTTTTGCATCGATGTTCATCAGGGATATTGGTCTAAAATTCTCTTTTTTGTTGTGTCTCTGCCAGGCTTTGGTATCAGGATGATGTTGGCCTCATAAAATGAGTTAGGGAGGATTCCCTCTTTTTCTATTGATTGGAATAGTTTCAGAAGGAATGGTACCAGCTCCTCCTTGTACCTCTGGTAGAATTCAGCTGTGAATCCATCTGGTCCTGGACTTTTTTTGGTGGGTAGGCTATTAATTGTTGCCTCAATTTCAGAGCCTGCTATTGGTCTATTCAGGGATTCAACTTCTTCCTGTTTCAGTCTTGGGAGAGTGTAAGTGTCCAGGAAATTATCCATTTCTTCTAGATTTTCTAGTTGATTTGCGTAGAGGCATTTATAGTATTCTCTGATGGTTGTTTGTATTTCTGTGGGGTCGGTGGTGATATCCCCTTTATCATTTTTTATTGCATCTATTTGATTCCTCTCTTCTTCTTTATTAGTCTTGCTAGCGGTCTGTCAATTTTGTTGATGTTTTCAAAAAACCAACTCCTGGATTCATTGATTTTTTGGAGGGTTTTTTGTGACTCTATCTCCTTCAGTTCTGCTCTGATCTTAGTTATTTCTTGCCTTCTGCTAGCTTTTGAATGTGTTTGCTCTTGCCTCTCTAGTTCTTTTAATTGTGATGTTAAAGTGTCAATTTTAGATCTTTCCTGCTTTCTCTTGTGGGCATTTAGTGCTATAAATTTCCCTCTACACACTGCTTTAAATGTGTCCCAGAGATTCTGGTGTGTTGTATCTTTGTTCTCATTGGTTTCAAAAAACCTCTTTATTTCTGCTTTCATTTCGTTATGTACCCAGTAGTCATTCAGGAGCAGGTTGTTCAGTTTCCATGTAGTTGAGCGGTTTTGATTGAGTTTCTTAGTCCTGAGTTCTAGTTTGATTGCACTGTGGTCTGAGAGACAGTTTGTTATAATTTCAGTTCTTGTACATTTGCTGAGGAGTGCTTTACTTCCAATGATGTGGTCAATTTTGGAATAAGTGCGATGTGGTGCTGAGAAGAATGTATATTCTGTTGATTTGGGGTGGAGAGTTCTATAGATGTCTATTAGGTCCGCTTGGTGCAGAGATGAGTTCAATTCCTGGATATCCTTGTGAACTTTCTGTCTCGTTGATCTGTCTAATGTTGACAGTGGAGTGTTGAAGTCTCCCATTATTATTGTATGGGAGTCTAAGTCTCTTTGTAGGTCTCTAAGGACTTGCTTTATGAATCTGGGTGCTCCTGTATTGGGTGCATATATATTAGGAGAGTTAGCTCTTCCTGTTGAATTGATCCCTTTACCATTATGTAATGGCCTTCTTTGTCTCTTTTGATCTTTGATGGTTTAAAGTCTGTTTTATCAGAGACTAGGATTGCAACCCCTGCTTTTTTTTGTTCTCCATTTGCTTGGTAGATCTTCCTCCATCCCTTTATTTTGAGCCTATGTATGTCTCTGCATGTGAGATGGGTCTCCTGAATACAGCAGACTGATGGGTCTTGACTCTTGATCCAGTTTGCCAGTCTGTGTCTTTTAATTGGAGCATTTAGTCCATTTACATTTAAGGTTAATATTGTTATGTGTGAACTTGATCCTGTCATTATGATATTAACTGGTTATTTTGCTCATTAGTTGATGCAGTTTCTTCCTAGCCTCGATGGTCTTTACATTTTGGCATGTTTTTGCAATGGCTGGTACCGGTTGTTCCTTTCCATGTTTAGGGCTTCCTTCAGGGTCTCTTGTAAGGCAGGCCTGGGTGGTGATAAAATCTCTAAGCATTTGCTTATCTGTAAAGGATTTTATTTCTCCTTCACTGATGAAACTTAGTTTGGCTGGATATGAAATTCTGGGTTGAAAATTCTTTTCTTTAAGAACGTTGAATATTGGCCCCCACTCTCTTCTGGCTTGTAGAGTTTCTGCCGAGAGATCTGCTGTTGGTCTGATGGGCTTCCCTTTGTGGGTAACCCGACCTTTCTCTCTGGCTGCCCTTAAGATTTTTTCCTTCATTTCAACTTTGGTGAATCTGGCAATTATGTGTCTTGGAGTTGCTCTTCTGGAGGAGTATCTTTGTGGCGTTCTCTGTATTTCCTGAATTTGAATGTTGGCCTGTCCTACTAGGTTGGGGAAGTTCTCCTGGATGATATCCTGAAGAGTGTTTTCCAACTTGGTTCCATTTTCCCCCTCACTTTCAGGCACCCCAATCAGACGTAGATTTGGTCTTTTTACATAATCCCATACTTCTTGCAGGCTTTGTTCATTTCTTTTTCTTCTTTTTTCTTTTGGTTTCTCTTCTCGCTTCATTTCATTCATTTGCTCCTCAATCGCTGATACTCTTTCTTCCAGTTGATCGAGTCGGTTACTGAAGCTTGTGCATTTGTCACGTATTGCTCGTGTCATGGTTTTCATCTCTGTCATTTCGTTTATGATCTTCTCTGCATTAATTAGTCTAGCTGTCAATTCTTCCACTCTTTTTTCAAGATTTTTAGTTTCTTTGCGCTGGGTACGTAATTCCTCCTTTAGCTCTGAGAAGTTTGATGGGCTGATGCCTTCTTCTCTCATCTCGTCAAAGTCATTCTCTGACCAGCTTTGATCCATTGCTGGCGATGGGCTGCGCTCCTTTGCAGGGGGAGATGTGCTCTTATTTTTTGAATTTCCAGCTTTTCTGCCCTGCTTCTTCCCCATCTTTGTGGTTTTATCTGTCTCTGGTCTTTGATGATGGTGACCTACTGATGGGGTTTTGGTGTAGGTGTCCTTCCTGTTTGATAGTTTTCCGTCTGACAGTCAGAAGGACTGTCTGTTGGTCTGTTGGAGATTGCTTGAGGTCCACTCCAGACCCTGTTTGCCTGGGTATCAGCAGCAGAGGTTGCCGAAGATAGAATATTGCTGAACAGCGAGTGTACCTGTCTGATTCTTCCTTTGGAAGTTTCCTCTCAGGGATGACTCCACCCTGTGAGGTGTGGGGTATCAGACTGCCCCTAGTGGCGGATGTCTCCCAGCTAGGCTACTCAGGGGTCAGGGACCCACCTGAGCAGGCAGTCTGTCCGTTCTGGGATCTCAACCTCCGCGTTGGGAGATCCACGGCTCTCCCCAAAGCTGTCAGACAGAGTCGTTTGCCTCTGCACCGGCCCCCGCTGCTTCCCCTATTGGACCTCAGCTGTGGGCTGTTCCCAGAGGTGGAGTCTACAGAGACAGGCAGGTTTCCTTGAGCTGCTGTGAGCTCCACCCAGTTCGAGCTTCCCAGCGGCTTTGTTTACCTACTTAAGCCTCGGCAATGGCGGGCGCCCCTCCCCTAGCCTCACTGCTGCCTTGCCGATCGATCGCCGCAGACTGCTGTGTTAGCAGTGAGGGAGGCTCCGTGGGCGTGGGACCCTCCCAGCCAGGTGTGGGATATATTCTCCTGGTGTGCCTGTTTCCTTAAAGCGCAGTATTGGAGTGGGAGTTACCCGATTTTCCAGGTGTTATGTGTCTCAGTTCCCCTGGCTAGGAAAAGGGATTTCCTTCCCCCTTGCGCTTCCAGGTGAGGCGATGCCTCGCCCTGCTTCAGCTCACGCTGGTCAGGCTGCAGCAGCTGACCAGCACCGATTGTCCGGCACTCCCTAGAGAGATGACCCCAGTACCTCAGTTGAAAATGCAGAAATCACCGGTCTTCTGTGTCACTCGCGCTGGGAGTTGGAGACTGGAGCTGTTCCTATTCGGCCATCTTGCTCCGCCCCCCGCATTTCTTATTTTAAAATAATAAATGTAATACTTTCATAGTCAGAAAAAGCAATGATGTTAATGGTGTTATTTTTGGCATTTTTATTAATAAAAGATTGTCATATTGCTATATATTTTCATATTAGCCAGTTATTTCACACAGAGAATAAAGAGTTACCAGTAGACTTATTTGTCCACAGAAAGTACACTTCTTCCCTTTTGCATTCTGAAATGAAATCTTGAATCTTTTGAGCTTTCAATCCTGTGTCCTCTCTAGGACTATAGGTGGGTTGAGGCTGAGAGGGACTGTAGGCTGCTCTTGGTGACAGCTCCTACAGTGGAAAGGGGTACTTGGCAGGGGTCCAGAAGAGTAGGAAGCCTCCGTGATGGGGATGAGGTCATTCAAAAGTCACATGTTCTTGAGATGGAGGCTGTGTGTACTAAACATCACCATAAAGTGATATCAGCCCTAAATTAAAGTAGCAGTTATTCATTTTTTGCCTGAGCCCCTAAGTCTTGTTCCGTGAAATCAGTGAAGGGCTATTCGAAAGTATACTTTCTAGTACAGCTCTCGCTGGCTTGAAAGATGAAACTCTCCTTAGTCATTCCGAAGCATTACTGCAGTCCAGATGTATAGTTCATATCTTCCAGCAAACGTCTGTGGGAATTATTTCCTCCCAGAGGTATTAGATTATATTTTTCCAAGTCAACTCTTCCTGGCTGCACTTCAAGTTTCTAAAGATTCTCTACGATTGTAGTGTAACTAGTGAGAGACAAAACCATGAGAATCAGAGTAAGTGCTTATCAAAGGAATAGAACCAAGAGGACAAATTCTACTCAAACAATGCCATCCTTAAATGAGAGGTCAACGGTTTGTTTACGGGAATGTAATCTATATCTGTATCTATGTCTGTGTCTATATTTATATCATCAGACATACACATATGTGTGCATGTGAACACACATGGCAGAGTTCTTTCAACAAAGCCAAATAAGAAAGTTAAACTATAGCTGAGTCTGTACAAGTCCACAATCTTGATAAGAAAAAGTTCAGCAGTAGTTAATTAAGCTGTTTTTGTGTACACAAACTACCCTGTATTGGATATAACTGGGGAATATGAAATAGTGAGAATGAGGCTATTGAAATACCTCAGGAGAAGATAAAAAGTTTACTATGGAAGTCAGTCTTCCAGAGGAAAGACCTGAAGTGAAAAAGAGTCTTTCTGGAAGATAGTACTAGATATGGATTATTGAAGAGGAGACGTAAAAAATTCCAAGTAAAGGAAGAGTAGAGGAAAAACACAAAGGCAGGGTGGCTGTGGTTTGTGGAGGATGTGCGGAAACTTGGTGAGACACAAATTTAGGGGTCAGAGAGTGCTGGTGAGACTGGTGGGGACACCATGGTTACTTGGGTGAATATTTTCTCATTTTATGGGAATTTCAGGATGTTAATCGTCCCTGGCCACTGGGTAATAAAAGGCAGTAGCTCTTTCCAGTCATTGTGACAACCAAAAATGTCCCACAAGTTTCCAAACATCCTCCATGGGAGATTTATCATCCTGTCTGAAGAACCACTGGGCTAGATAATGAGAGCTCCTGAATGCCAGGATAAAATGCCAGCATGCTGTCAGGTTTTTATGTGTGAAATAGTTCTGTTTTTATTTTCCTATTTCATTTATGTGAGCCTACGTAAAACTTTACTTTTCTTAATGGTATTTACAACCCATCCACATCTGTATTTTCTGTGGCTAAATTCAGTTCAGAGTTAATTCAAATTAATTATGATTCCTATGGCATTCATTACATACTGCCTTAACCTTAGTTTATTGCTGTTTATAATTATCTTTATTTATAGCAGGCTTGGGTGAAACTTAGGGGAACCAAGGGGTTCATCAACATCTGGAACAATTTTTCAAAAATTTCGGATTTACTAAAACCCAAACATGCTGCCAAGCACCTCTTCCCACCCTCTTTCTCTGAACTTCGAAAACACATATATTTTAGAGAACATTGATTCCATGTGTTTTTAATTCATTTTAGTTTGTATCATCAAAATTTAAAAAAAAGTGATTTGGCATCCAGGAAGCCCATTGAGCCTTTAAAATAAATAAACTTTTAACAGCTTAAAAATATCACACAAATATATTGAAACAGCCAAAGGATAAAGTTTTGATGGATACTGATTGAGATTGAAATTTGGCAAAATTATTTTTCCACATTGATTTATAATGTTTCATCCAACTTCCAATCCACAATCTGGAGAGAATGAATTGAGTAAGTTAATCTTAGAAAAAAAATTCTCTTCACCAAGACATACATCATTAGGGAGAAAATATTTAAGAATCAACTTGAATCATGGTGTGTTAATTTTTAATATTGGGGATTTTTACTATATATTTGGTGATAATGTAAGAAACTTTTAGGACAAAATGGAACATGTGAGAAGTAACAAGGATAATGTAATTTGAAGAGGAAAATAAATTTAGTTATGTGTGACTTATGATTGTGACATAAGTCAGTGATTGCTATGATTTGAGAGAAGATTGAAGATTAGCCTCTCTCTGTCTCTCTGTCACACACACACACGCGCACACACACACACACAGAAAGAGAGGGAGAGAACTATGTAAATATCCTGGTTCATTTATTAATGTAAATTCCACTACACCAATTAGACTGAGACAAAAGAGTTAAGTGATACAGAAGAGATAACAGTCCTATTTAAGCCTATCTATTTGAAATAACTGGTGAAAATTTTCAAGAGGATTACAGAGATGACTTTTGAGCATTTGAAAGTAAGAACTCTGGAGTACTCTAAATAATACAGATATAGATTATTTAACAAAGTTGGTGAAAAATGTCAAATAATATTGGTATGGTAATGGAAATTTAAATGAAATGCCATTTTTTTCACGTTAGAAAAGATGTTTATCTGAAGAATATCTTAGGATCTTCCACATCTTTCTTCCATATTATTCAAGGTCTCCAATAGGAATATTCATATGTTGCTGATAAAAATGTAAAATAAATTTGAAGATGTATATTGAGTTTAAAAGTGTTAATACAGTAGTCCCTCCTTATCCAAGGTTTTACTTTTTATGGTTTCAGTTACCCTTGGTCAACCACAGTCTGAAAATATTAAATGGAAAATTCCAGAAATAAACAATTCATAAGTTTTAAACTGTGTGCCATTCTGAGAAACATCAAATTTCTGCCATCCCATTCTGTCCCACCTGGGTAGTGAATAATCCCTTTGTCTAGCGTATCCACCCAGTAGACGCTACTAGTTAGTTACCTAGTAGCTGTCTTGGTGTCAGATTGACTGTTGTGGTATCTCAGTGCTTGTGTTCAAATAACCTTTATTTTACTTAATAATTGCTTCAAAGTGCAAAAGTAGTGAGGCTGGCATATTGTTATAATTGTCCGTTTTTATTAGTTGTTAATCTTTTACTGTTCCTAATTTTTAAATAAAACTTTGTTATATGTATGTATGTATAGGAAAAAAACAATATATATGGGGTTCAGTATTATATCTGGTTTCAACCATCCACCTATCTCATGTGGATAAGTGGGGGGACTACTGTAATCTTTAACCCAGTAATTCTACTCTTGAGAATGATTATATGTTCAGTTGAGGCAAAAAAAAAAAAAAAAAAAAAAAAAAATGTGAAACGATCTAAGTGTCTAAACACAAGGAAGAATTAAACATCTTATAATGTCCACACAGTGGAAAAATAATGTTCATGAAAGGCTTATGATAAATTAGAGATATGTTTATGTAAAGTGCAATACAAAATATGGCAGTGTTTCAAGTTGCATAGAAGAAATATAGAATACACAAAGAAGAAACATATATAAAAGCAATAGTAATTTTATTCTATTCATTTCATAGCACTGAGTCAGTACTGGTGGCAGAACTCAAGTATTCAATAGTTCCTAACTTTATTTTAGCACACCGTAAGTGCTCAGTAAATGGAGGAATTAATCGCATGTAAAGTTATTTTTCTTCTTTAATAAAAAGGAAATTATTGGAGGAAAAGTAAGACTTTTCTCATAGCATTTGAGAATAAAAGTTATGTGGTTACCTAATTTTAAAAGCTAAAGTTTCAGAAACATAAAGATTTTTGAATAGAAAAATCTTCATACTTTAAATTACAATTTGAATTAGGTTTAATAATTGTGAAAATTAATTTCTCCATTAAAAGGTAAATTCTTAACATTAACATTTTTACTATGTGTAGTTGGCATTGAATTTGAGGGGCAAGTTGCATGCCCTAGTCAAGCCAGACTGAACTACCATTGCCAATAGGAGCAAGAAGTCCAGTATATTCCCCTCCAAGGTCCCATTATTTTTCTTTTATACTCCTATGAGTCCCTATTTTCAGTGATCTGGAAAGTGGAAGAGAATTCTCTGATTTATTCCTAGTTCAGTATATCAGCTGTGGCAGAGGGTTCCTGTCTCCAGAGTGGAAGCTGCCTTTCTGGGCTGTGTTGGAAACAAGAAAGATGGTGCAGAGTCCCCTGTGCAGCAGTCATTCTGAGTTCTGAATCGATCCTGCCTAGTTCTGGAAAAGTGGACTCTCCCATTTTCTAGGATACCTCTGATTTTAAAAAGAATTCCCCACAAACTTATCAGTGCCTTCAAGGTCAAAGTTCTATCAATTCCTGAGCCAAAGCATTTCCATGGGGCACAGGCTACCTACAGGAGAGAATCAGGGCACATTTTGATGCCCATCATCTTTCAGGTAAGTAATGATGATGAAAGGGGCTCCAGTGGAAATAGCCAGTGCGTAAGGCTGATTAGGCAGCCAAGCTGTATCCTGAGGGAAACATGGGCAAAGGAAAGCATCAGATTTCCTGGATCAAAGATATCCTGAGCTTAGGGACTGGGCTAACTATCTCAGATTCAGCCCTCTCAGGAAAAGGAATGTAGATTCTTATTTCAGTCTCAAACAAACTCTGGGCTTTAGAGAACTGAGTCTCCAGTGTTTCAACTCTGTCAGCATTCTGCACTACTATTAGGTTGAACTACATGAAATGGTTATTTTTGTAAGTCACCAATGGTTGGATGTTGGCAGTTTCATAAGGTTCATTCTAATAGTTCCTGGGACACAAATGACTCGAAGTAGGTCAAGACAGGTTCAGCACTTGTACTGTGCATGTTAATGTGAGTCCTCCAAGAAGCAGATGCCAAGATGGAATAAAACAGGCAAGGATTTTATTAGGAGGAAATGCCTGCATGTAAAAGAAGTAGGAAGAGAGTTGAGCCAGTCATCAGAATGTGATGCTAGTCTGAACTCAAGTGAAGGAGAGAGGGAGAGAAAGTTGGCTGCAAGCCTCCTAGATTTCTATATGGTCTCAGGAAGGTTTGATAAAACTTTAGGGGAATTCTAGAGCCAGTCAGCCAAAAAAAAGTCTCACATCTCCCAGAGACAGGTCATTGGCAGGAAGCAGCCTATGGGAGATGTGGCCATGGCACAAATGCAGGGATAGGTTTCAGGGAGTGGTGACTGGGGCCTCAGTCAAACACACTTCTTGTGGGTGGAAGCCCACCAGGTGTATTCTCATGCCTACCACACCCTGAGACTCAGAAGCACAGATGATACCCCGATTCATTCCAGGACCTGCTCACTCCCTTCACTCTTTACCTTTGTTTCAACCATATTTTAGGAGTCTTGTTGTTCATCGTTGCCTCATGAGGCCATCTAAATCTACCCTGACTTTTATGGAGAGGAAGTTGGTGACAGAGAATAGGACTGTGGTCCTTTCTATTATAGAAAATCATTGGCTCCTCATGCAAATTGACCCACCACTTATCATTGCTGTGCATATTAGAGGAGGGAGTGCTTTGACAAGTAAAACAAAAATCTCTTATTTTTTATTTCCAAGCACAAGGTTCAGTGTGACAAAAACCTGCAAAAGTAATAGAGGCTCTTAAAATATGCTTTGGATGACCTTTCCAATGCCTGTATAGAGCATCTAGCTGCTTTTTGTCCCTATTGAAGGAGAAATTGCATCTGCTAGGGCTCCCGGATGCATAGCTAACAGCCTATTAAAAGAAAACTCAAACAATAACAAAGTTAACACTTACCAAATGTGCAAGTAAAACCTTATATTATCAAATACCCTCTCTAAATATCATTTAATTTTTATGTAATGAAACTGTGAAATTTGAAAGTGAAATCTATATAGATCGATACCTTATAGATGTGCTAACACATTAGAAATAAAACAGAGAATGCACATTAAGTTTTTACTAGGAAAATTAAAATGGAAATTGAATAATTATTTAGGTAAACCAAATTGAAGTTTATTTTGGGTCCAGCTTAGTTTCTTTGCTAATACAAAGTGTGTGTATTGGGACAAAGAAGTTAACCAAGCTTTTTGGATAATTTTTCATTCTGTATCTATTTCCTTGGTATGTAGCTAGTATTCTTTTGGGAGAATTTTTTAACCAAGATCTTAAAAGGTACACATAAATTAAGCTTATGTGCAAAACAAAGACAAAAAAGAAAAATTGTAAAAGTAAGTATTTAAAGGAAGAACTTCTATTTGAAGAAGAGATTAAAACTATCCACAGAAAGCATCCAGGAGATCTGGCAAACATGCCCTTGCATTTTCCCTACACAAAAGAGAGAGTCTTACACAATTCTTCCATTCACTCATGGGCTCACGTCTGTTGGCCACCCATGCTCCCTGAAGACAGCTTATGGAACTGGATTGCATCAGCAAGGCGTGATGGATGAGCAGGGACATCACCAGGGAGGGAGTACTCTGCCTTTGGCTTGGCCTAGTGTCAGATGTGAAGGAAAGAGGAGCAGTAAATTTGGAAAGAATGTTGGAAGAAACTAAAATTTATTTTTAATCTCTGTAAGTTCCAAAGAAGGAATAAAACCTGCAAATTTGATGGTGAGATGATAGGGCTAATTTGTAATGTAATTCATCAAAATACGGGAACTGGAGTTAAGCCCATCAGGCACGGGGAGATGCCTAGGAACAATTGCATTTTAATTTCCCCATTTGGGATTTCTTATATAGACTTCAAATTCTAATTCTACAAGTGTAACTAGAAAGTCAGAAAAACTACAGTCTTCTTTAAACTTTGCTTTGTGATCCAGCTAGGTTTTGATATGATATTGGAACAAAACCTCCTTGAATAGGGGGTTACACAGAAATGAAAAGGATTTAACATATCAGCACATAAATTTAATTAAGGGCCAAAACCTAGCAGTATCACAGGAAGCTTAAATCAACAAGCTTCAGAGGGATTTACCAAATTAATTTTGTCGATTCTACCAATTAATAGCTGCATTTAGAGCTGAAAGCTGTGAGGAGAGATTTTTGCAAGGATAGTTACGGGATTTCCTTGATTCTTGTGTCATCTTGCCACCATGATTGTGCTTGTGTCTATCGGTTTTGTCGAATGCATTTTTGTGGCAATGTCTCTCTGCTTGTTTTACAGTAATTCTCAGTAGGCTGTGCAAGGACCATACAATACTTCAGTGATGCTGTACTCTCATTTAGGCAAATAGGATCCTGAACTGCCAATTAGATTTATGCTAACAGGATCAAAGAAGGGCTTTTCATAACTATTTTGGCAATCAACATACATTGTTGATGATGTAGTATGTGGAAAGCCCTGCATTGGTGATAATGGTGGATACAAAATTGTATCATTTATAGTTCCTGTCCTTATTGACTTACAGTTCATATGTAGGATAGGACATACCCAAATGACTAGAATAGAAAGTATAAAATGAAAAGTATTGCAAAAGAATTGTGGATAGTTTGAGAAAGTCAGAGGGGGTGAGAGATTACTTGCACATGTGATGGAAATAAGGATCTCTTCAGAGATGAGGAAAGAAATTCAAGACAGCAGAAAGTGTGAACAAATTGTGATAGTAAAAATGTCAGAGTATAGATTGGAATGAGCAAATGATTCAATTGGGTTGGAGTAGAGGAGTCATCAAGAAGAGTAGGCAGAAAAAAATGTTGAAAAAGTAGGATATGGGCCATGTCATAGGAGCTTGAGAATGGTAGAGAAAAGGGGTTGACTCTGTAATAGATAGTGAAGAGCTAATGAATGTTTTTGAGCAGGTAAGTAGTTTATTCAGAATTGTGAGCAGGAAGAGTATACTGTAAAGTGGATTAGGACTGGAGGATATTCCGAGGGCAGAGAGACCCATAGGAGGCCTTTCTAGTATCAGTTGAAGGGTGATAGGGACTAAAGGACAGAGGAAATGTTAACAGAGATAAGAATTATTTAGAAATATATTGCAGAATTGAAATGTATAGAATTTAGCTAAAACTTGGAGATGGAGGATAAAAGAGTGAGAGACTTGATGTAGTTTAGATATGTGTCCCTACTCAAATCTCATGTGAATTGTAATCCCCAGTAATGGAGGCAGGGCCTGGTGGGAGGTGATTCAATCACGGGGGTGGATTTCTCATGAATGGTTTAGCACCTATCCTCTTGGTGCTGCCCTCTTGATACTGAGTGACTTCTTGGGAGATCTGACTGTTTAAAACTGCATGGCACTTTGCTGTCTCTCTCTTGTGCCTGCTTTCACCATGTGAAGAACCTGCTGCCACTTTGCCTCCCGCCATGAGTAAAAGTTCCTTGAGGCCTCCCCAGAAGCAGCTGCCACCTTGCTTTCTGTACAGCCTGCAGAATCATGAGTCAATTAAATTTCTTTTGTTATAAATTATTCAGTCTCAGGCATTTCTTTATAACAATGTGAGAGGGAACTAATACAGAGGTGATACCAGAATGTTAAATCTTGATGCCCAGGAAGATGGCCTCACTATTAGTAAAACTGGAGAAGTCAAGAGGAGTAGCTGGATGAAGGGAGAAGGGGGCAAATATACTGAGTGTGAAGAGCAGATGGGACAGGTGGACAGCTTCAGGAAGCAGCTGGAAATACACAGCTGAAATGTAAAGGAGAGAACTTGGCCTGGATTTCAGATTTGGAGGCCATTTTTATAGAAGTGTCAACTGAAGACAGGGGATTGAATAGATTGTTCAAAGGAATGAGGTAGTTGAGAAACAGAAGTGAAAATGTTAAGAGTAAAAACTTGGATCATATATATTTCAGGAGTGAAAGAAAGAAAAAAAGAGAAATCATCAGAGTTCTGGGACGAGACCCAGAGAACAGTGTCTCATTGGAAGCCAAGGGAAAAGAAGACAAAAAGAAGGTAATCAACAGGAGAGAAAGAATGAGAGAATGGGGGAAAAGAGTACTGAATCTTGGTGTTTGTTCATTTAGGCTTCAAGTCCTCTGGATTTTCATTTGAAATATTTCCTTTTTGGTCTGAATTATTCTTTTTGCACATTAGCTTTGCCCTAACCTAGGCAGCTTGCTCTCAAATTTGTTCAAAAACACACAGTTGTTTTAATATTGTATAAAGCCTCATTTGCAACTTCCTCAGTAATAAATAATAACTATATGTTAATGTTTCTTATGGGCCTGCAATGCACTAAGTTGTTTATATGCGTTTTTAAATTTGATTCTCATAAATAGGTGTGTCACTTTATTCTGACATTTAACAGATAAGGAAACTGAGCACATATAGGCTAAGTAATTTTCTTTTTAAATTATTTTTACTTTTATTTTATTTTTCAAATGAATCTGTATCTTTATTCATGGTTTAAGCATTAATTCCACTTAATTGAAAATGAACGCATCCCCTGGAACTTAAAATAAAAGTTGAAGAAAAAAAAATGAATGCACCTTTAATCTTTTATGGTTACAAATATGATGGAAAAATTGTTTCTGCCTCAAAACCCTACTTTATGAATAATTAATGAAATATAGACATTGAAAAACATCTCTAAAATTGCATTTCCCAGGGATATATCTGTGTAACTCCTCATTCTTTTTTACACCATGGAATACTATGCAGCCATCAAAAAGGATGAGTTTGCGTCCTTTGTAGGGACATGGATGCAGCTGGAAACCATCATTCTTAGCAAACTATCACAAGAAGAGAAAACCAAACACCGCATGTTCTCACTCATAGGTGGGAACTGAACAATGAGATCACTTGGACTCGGGAAGGGGAACATCACACACTGGGGCCTATCATGGGGAGGGGGGAGGAGGGAGGGATTGCATTGGGGAGTTATACATGATATAAACGTTATGCACATGTACCCTAGAACTTAAAGTATAATAAAAAATAAAAAAAAAAAATTCATGTTATATTATCAGTAAAATAATTTTTTCCTTAAATAGAAGATTTCCATCATCAAAGTGATAGTTAAAATTACAAGTTTCAAAAAGGATTTTATGGATTTAATTTTATTATTATTATTATACTTTAAGTTCTAGGGTACATGTGCACAACGTGCAGGCTTGTTACATATGTACACATGTGCCATATTGGTGTGCTGCACCCATTAACCCATCATTTACATGAGGCATATATACTAATGCTATCCCTCCCCTCTCCCCCAACCCCATGACAGGCCACTGTGTGTGATGTTACCCACCCTGTTTCCAAGTGTTCTCATTGTTCAATTCCCACCTATGAGTGAGAACATGCAGTGCTTGGTTTTCTGTCCTTGCGATAGTTTGCTCAGAATGATGGTTTCCAGCTTCATTCATGTCCCTACAAAGACATACACTCATCCTTTTTTATGGCTGCATAGTATTCCATGATGTGTATGTGCCACATGTTCTTAATCCAGTCTGTCAGTGATGGACATTTGGGTTGGTTCCAAGTCTTTGCTATTGTGAATAGTGCTGCAATAAACATACGTGTGCATGTGTCTTTATAGCAGCATGATTTATAATCCTTTGGATATATACCCAGTAATGAGATGGCTGGGTCATATGGTATTTCTAGTTCTAGATCCTTGAGGAATCGCCAAAGTGTCTTCCACAATGGTTGAACTAGTTTAGAGTCCCACCAACAGTGTAAAAGTGTTCCTATTTCTCCACATCTTCTCCAGCACCTGTTGTTTCCTGACTTTTTAATGACCGCCATTCTAACTGGTGTAAGATGGTATCTCATTGTGGCTTTGATTTGCATTTCTCTGATGACCAGTGATGATGAGCATTTTTTCATGTGTCCCTTGGCTGCATAAATGTCTTCTTTTGAGAAGTGTCTGTTCATACCCTTCACCCACTTTTTGATGGGGTTGTTTGATTTTTTTCTTGTAACTTTAAGTTCTTTGTAGATTCTGGATATTACCCCTTTGTCAGATGGGTAGATTGCAAAAATTTTCTCCCATTCTGTAGGTTGCCTGTTCACTCTGATGGTAGTTTCTTTTGCTGTGCAGAAGCTCTTTAGTTTAATGAGATCCTATTTGTCAATTTGGCTTTTGTTGCCATTGCTTTTGGTGTTTTAGTCATGAAGTCCTTGCCCATGCCTATGTCCTGAGTGGTACTGCCTAGATTTTATTCTAGGGTTTTTATGGTTTTAGGTCTAACATTTAAGTCTTTAATCCATCTTGAATTAATTTTTGTATAAGGTATAAGGAAGGGATCCAGTTTCAGCTGTCTATGTATAGCTAGCCAGTTTTCCCAGCACCATTTATTAAATAGGGATTCCTTTCCCCATTTCTTGTTTTTGTCAGGTTTGTCAAAGATTGGATGGTTGTAAATGTGTGGTATTATTTCTGAGGACTCTGTTCTGTTCCACTGGTCTATATCTCTGTTTTGGTACCAGTACCATGCTGTTTTGGTTACTGTAGCCTTGTAGTATAGTTTGAAGTCAGGTAGCATGATGCCTCCAGGTTTGTTCTTTTTGGTTAGGATTGTATTGGCAATGCGGGCTCTTTTTTGATTCCATATGAACTTTAAAGTAGCTTTTCCCAATTCTGTGAAGAAAGTCATTGGTAGCTTGATGGTGATGGCATTGAATCTATAAATTACCTTGGGCAGTATGGCCATTTTCACGATATCGATTCTTCCTATCCATGAGCATGGAATGTTCTTCCATTTGTTTGTGTCCTCTTTTATTTCACTGAGCAGTGGTTTGTAGTTCTCCTTGAAGAGGTGCTTCACATTCCTTGTAAGTTGGATTCCTAGGTATTTTATTCTCTTTGAAGCAATTGTGAATGGGATTTCACTCATGATTTGGCTCTCTGTTTGTCTGTTATTGGTGTATAGGAAAGCTTGTGATGTTTGCACATTGATTTTGTATCCTGAGACTGCTGAAGTTGCTTATGAGCTTAAGGAGATTTTGGGCTGAGACAATGGGGTTTTCTAAATATACAATCATGTCATCTGCAAATACGGACAATTTGACTTCCTCTTTCCTAGTTAAATACCCTATATTTCTTTCTCCCGACTGATTGCCCTTGCCAGAACTTCCAACACTATGTTGAATAGGAGTGGTGAGAGAGGGCATCCCTGTCTTGTACCAGTTTTCAAAGGGAATGCTTCCAGTTTTTACCCATTCAGTATGATACTGGCTGTGGGTTTGTCATAAATAGCTCTTATTTATTTTGAGATACGTCCCATCAATACCAAATTTATTGAGCGTTTTTAGCATGAAGGGCTGTTGAAGTTTGTCAAAGGCTTTCTCTGCATCTAGTGAGATAATCATGTGGTTTTTGTCTTTGGTTCTGTTTCTATGATGGATTACATTTATTGATTTGTGTATGTTGAACAAGTCTTGCATCCCAGGGATGAAGCCCACTTGATCATGGTGGATAAGGTTTTTGATGTGCTGCTGGATTTGGTTTGCCAGTATTTTATTGAGGAATTTTGCCATGATGTTCATCAGGGATATTGGTCTAAAATTCTCTTTTTTTGTTGTGTCTCTGCCAGGCTTTGGTATCAGGATGATGCTGGCCTCATAAAATGAGTTAGGGAGGATTCCCTCTTTTTCTGTTGATTGGAATAGTTTCAGAGGAATGGTACCATCTCCTCTTTGTACTTCTGGTAGAATTCGGCTGTGAATCCATCTGGTCCTGGACTTTTTTTAGTTGGTAGGCTATTAATTATTGCCTCAATTTCAGAGCCTGTTATTGGTCTATTCAGGGATTCAACTTCTTCCTGGTTTAGTCTTGGGAGTGTGTATGTGTCCAGGAATGTATCCATTTCTTCTAGATTTTCTAGTTTATTTGTGTAGAGGTGTTTAAAGCATTCTCTGATGGTAGTTTGTATTTCTGTGGGAATGGTGGTGATATCCCTTTATCATTTTTTATTGTGTCTATTTGATTCTTCTCTTTTTTCTTCTTTATTAGTTTTGCTAGCAGTCTATCAATGTTGTTGATGTTCTCCAAAAACCAGTTCCTGGATTCATTGATTTTTTGAAGGGTTTTTTGTATCTCTATCTCCTTCAGTTCTGCTCTGATCTTAGTTATTTCTTGCCTTCTGTTAGCTTTTGAATTTGTTTGCTCTTGCTTCTCTAGTTCTTTTAATTGTGACATTAGGCTTTCAATTTTAGATCTTTCCTGCTTTCTCTTGTGGGCATTTAGTGCTATAAATTTCCCTCTGAACACTGCTTTAAATGTTTCCCAGAGATTCTGGTATGTTATGTCTTTGTTCTGATTGGTTTCAAAGAACATCTTTATTGCTGCCTTCATTTTATTATGTACCCAGTAGTCATTCAGGAGCAGTTTGTTCAGTTACCATGTAGTTGTGTGGTTTTGAGTGAGTTTCTTTAATCCTGAGTTCTAGTTTGATTGCACTGTGGTCTGAGAGACAATTTGTGATAATTTCTGTTCTTTTACATTTGCTGAGGAGTGCTTTTCTTCCAACTATATGGTCAATTTTGGAATAAGTGCAATGTGAAGCTGAGAAGATTATATATTCTGTTGATTTGGGGTGGAGAGTTCTGTAGATATCTATTAGGTCTGCTTGGTGCAGAGCTGAGTTCAATTCCTGGATATTTGTTAACTTTCTGTCTCATTGATCTAATTTTGACAGTGCGGTGTTACAGTCTCCCATTATTGTGTGGGAATCTACGTCTCTTTGCATGTCTCTAAGGACTTGCTTTATGAATCTGGGTGCTCCTGTATTGTTGAGTTGATCCCTTTGCCATTATGTAATGGCCTTCTTTGTTCCTTTTGATCGTTGTTAGTTTAAAGTCTGTTTTGTCAGAGACTAGGATTACCACCCCGATTTGTTTTTGTTTCCATTTTCTTGGTAGATCTTCCTCCATCCCTTTATTTTGAGCCTGTGTGCATCTTTGCATGTGAGATGGGTCTCCTGAATACAGCAAACTGATGGGTCTTGACTCTTTATCCAATTTGTCATCTGTGTCTTTTAATTGGAGCATTTAGCCCATTTACATTTAAGGTTAATATTGTTATGTGTGAATTTGATCCTGTCGTTATGATGTTAGTTGGTTATTTTGACCTTTAGTTGATGCAGTTTCTTCCTAGCATCGGTGGCCTTTACAATTTGGCATGTTTTTGCAGTGGCTGGTACAAGTTGTTCCTTTCCATGTTTAGTGCTTCCTTCAGGAGCTCTTGTAAGGCAGGCCTGGTGGTGACAAAATCTCTCAACATTTGCTTGTCTATAAAAGATTTTATTTCTTCTTTATTTATGAAGCTTAGTGTGGCTGGATATGAAATTCTGGGTTGAAAATTCTTTAAGGATGTGGAATTCTCTTCTGACTTGCAGAGTTTCTGCCAAGAGAGTCACTGTTAGTCTTATGGGCTTCTCTTTGTGGTTAACCCAACCTTTCTCTCTGGCTGCTCTTAACATTTTTCCCTTCATTTCAACTTTGGTGAATCTGACAATTATGTATCTTGGAGTTGCTCTTCTCAAGGACTATCTTTGTGGTGTTCTCTGTATTTGCTGAATTTGAATGTTGGCCTACCTTGCTAAGTTGGGGAAGTTCTGGATAATATCCTGAAGAGTGTTTTCCAACTTGTTTCCATTCTCCCTGTCACTTTCAGGTACCCCAATCAGATGTAGATTTGGTCTTTTCACATAGTCCCATATTTCTTGAAGGCTTTATTTCTTTTTACTCTTTTTCCTCTAAACTTCTCTTCTTGCTTTATTTCATTCATTTGATCTTCAATTGCTGATACCGTTTCTTCCAGTTGGTCGAATCGGCTACTGAAGCTTGTGCATGTATCATGTAGTTCTTGTGCCACGGTTTTCAGCTCCATCAGGTCATTTAACGTCTTCTTTACGCTGTTTATTCTAGTTAGCCATTCATTTAATCTTTTTTCAAGGTTTTTAGATTCTTTGCGATGGGTTCAAACATCCTCCTTTAGCTTGGAGAAGTTTGTTATTACTGATCGTCTGAAGTCTTCTTCTCTCAACTCGTCAAAGTCATTCTCCGTCCACCTTTGTTCTGTTGCTGGTGAGGAGCTGTGTTCCTTTGCAGGAGAAGACGTGCTGTGGTTTTTAGAATTTTCAGCTTTTCTGCTCTGGTTTCTCCCCATCTTTGTGTTTTTATCTACCTTTGGTCTTTGATGATGGTGACGTGCAAATGGGGTTTTGGCGTGGATGTCCTTTCTGTTTGTTAGTTTTCCTTCTAACAGTCAGGTCCCTCAGCTGCAGGTCTGTTGGAGTTTGCTGGAGGTCCACTCCAGACCCTGTTTGCCTGGGTATCACCAGAGGAGGCTGCAGAACAGCAAATATTGCAAAACGGCAAATGTTGCTGTCGGATTGTTCATCTGGAACCTTTGTCTCAGATGGGCACCCGGTCCTATGAGGTGTCAGTTGGCCCCTACTGGGAGGTGCCTCCCAGTTAGTCTCCTCGGGCTTCAGGGACCCACTTGAGGAGGAAGTCTGTCCACTCTCAGATCTCATACTCCATGTTGGGAGAACCACTACTCTCTTCAAAGCTGTCAGACGGGGACGTTTAAATTTGCAGAAGTTTCTGCTGCCTTTTGTTCAGCTATGCCCTGCCCACAGAGGTGGAATCTAGAGGCAGTAGGGCAGTTTGAGCTTCCTGGCCGCTTTGTTTACCTACTCAAACCTCAGCAATGGCGGGCGCCCCTCCCCCAGCCTTGCTGTGGCTTTGCAGTTCAATTTCAGACTGCTGTGCTAGCAGTGAGTCAGGCTCAGTGGACGTGGGACTCTCCAAGTCAGGCGCGGGATATAATCTCCTGGTGTGCCCTTTGCTCAGTTGGAAATGCAGAGATCACCAGTCTTCTACATTGCTCATGCTGGGAGCTGTAGACGGGAGCTATTCCTATTCAGCCATCTAGGAATCTCCAACCTGTTATTTTTATTTTTAAATTTTATATTTAAAGAGCAGTTTTAGGTTCACAGTGAAATTGAGAGGAAGCACAGCGATTTTCCATATACTCCTGCCTGCACACATGCATAGCCTCTCACATGATCAACATCTATCACCAAAGAGTACATTTGTTGCAATTGATTCCGAGATGGGCGGATCACGAGGTCAGGAGATCGAGATCATCCTGGCTAACACGGTGAAACCCCGTCTCTACTAAAAATACAAAAACTAGCCGGGCGTGGTGGCGGGCGCCTGTAGTCCCAGCTACTCGGGATGCTGAGGCAGGAGAATGGCGTAAACCCGGGAGGCGGAGCTTGCAGTGAGCTGAGATCCGACCACTGCACTCCAGCCTGGGCGACAGAGCGAGACTCCGCCTCAAAAAAACAAAACAAAACAAAAAAAACCTACATTGTCACATCATAATCATTCAAAGTCCATATTTAACCTTAGAGTTCACTTAGTGACAAATAGTCATCATTAAAGTATCATGCAGACTATTTTCACTGCCCTAAAAAGCCTCTGTGCTTCACCTACTCATCCTTTGGCCCCACCCCTGGCAGCAACTGATCCCTTTTACTGTTGCCATATTTTTGAGGCTAAATAATTTTCTTAATGTTTATAGACTCGGGGTACATGTGCAAGTTTGCTACATGGATATGTTGTGTAATGGTGAAGTTAGGGTTTCTAGTGTACCCATCACCTGAAGAGTGAACATTGTACCCAATAGGTAATTTTTCAACTCTTATCCCCCTTCCTTTCTCCCCACCAGCTTAAGTAGTTTGTCCACGATCTGATAATTGATCAATGAACACGTTTCTCTTAGTCCTAACCTTTAACTACTAGTCTACATTATTTCCTTTGTGTGTGTACATGCCTTTATACACATAAAAGTACCAAAAACCTGAGAAAAATGTATTTGTGACATTGGTAGGTAAAGTACTTAAGGTGGTTTGTAATAGAAGGTTAAATTGCTTCTTTGGTAATGTTTATATATGTTTTCTTTCAATACGAATTTCTTTTTTAGCTCTTTCTTTTTTCTCATAAGTGTCATATGAATCAAATATTCATTTAATAATGAAAGATACATCGTGGTTTTATAATAACAAAATTTGGAAATAGCCAAGAGAGTTTGAATTTAGTATAACATGTGGGATATTAATGGAAAAAAATCAATTTTTTAAATCCTGATCTTTCAGAAATGTGACATCAGGTCCTCATTCACAATTTGCAAAGCTCAGAAATCTGGAACTTTGGGCTCACAGAAAAGAGGAACTGAAACATTACTAGTAAGCTCAAAATATCCAAGGAAATGGCAAATGTGTATGCTATAAAGAACTTCAGAGAGAAAAAAGCAGCAAAATCATTTCTCATTTTCAGAAGTAATAAAATATTTTTAGAAAGACCACATTTTGATTGACTCTCTAGTTACAACTTTTATGACTAGAGAATTATTTGAATCATATGGTGATTTTTAAAAAATAAAGTTCTACTTCCCTATCCTTTAAAAAATCAACGTCCATCACCACAGAGTACATTTGTTGCAACTGATGAACCTACATTGTCACATCAAACTGTTTGCTTATCAATCTGGTTGGTTACTTGGGCAAATACTCATACTCATCCAGAAACAGGCTACACAGAGTATGAATTATCTTGATCTCTCCTCCCCTTCTCCCTCTCTTCCTTGCTCTCACTCTTTTACCATGCTGATTTCTCTTCTCTTACTTCAGTGATTCCTAAGAAGGTAATATAGAGTAATCTAGTTTTGGTAATCATTTCTCAAGTGGAGGGGATTTAAAAGTCTGTAATCTCTCTCCTTCTTAGCATAGCTGAATAAAATATGGGCTGTTCTAATGCTTTGATAGCATACATCTGTACCAAGCAGCCCATGTATCTGATACCACCTGCAATTCAGATTTACACAATGTGAATTTTCACTTGGTACAATTACATTTCTTTATTGCTTTGAAGATGGCATAACAGACTTACCCACTTGATTGTTCAGGAGAGATGAAGACTGATGCTCTAACTTTATCTCAGTCACTCACTGACAGCACATAAGAATGACTGTCCAATGTCCGGTACTGTGAGTTCAAAGACATGGCTCTTATTTGTAGTAGCTATGACCTCAGGTGTCCTGATCTTAAGTATAAAAACCCAAATGTATGTAATATCTTATATTAACCAAACTTCTCTTTACTGTGTGTCCTATGCATTTGGCCTCAGAATTGTATTTAGAGAGAAAACCTCCAAAACATAGAGATTTGGGAAAGGAGATGTGTGTGAGTATTTGGGAGAAAAGTCTGTTTTGGAAGGCACTATATTATTCTATCCAGCCTTATTTTAAAAATACAGAAGTAACCTCTAAGCTAGAACTGGGCTGTCTTAATAAGCTTTTGACATATACTGTTGAATTTTGTTGAGTAGTCGAAGAAGCTTAATTTGTAACTTAGTGTTTGGTGAAAACTGAATATTTAAAAGGTTAATTAAGTCATCTTTATATCCTCGATATCTAGCAACTATTTGTTCTTTGAATGAGTGAAACTACGTGGTTCTCTAATATTAGAGACAGAACAAAGGAAAATGAACTTACATGGTTTTTTCTCCCCTTTGGGAGAAATATTTAACAAGCTATAGAGAACCTACAGTTTTTAAAGATCCTCAGACTTTTAATAAAACCCTTTTTGCTTAATTTCAAGCAATTTTTATACTTTTGATTTCATTAAAGCATATATCTCATTGATCTTTGGAAACACACATCAGAATTAAGTGGAATCACATAATCAATATGAATTATGTTAGTTTTAGAAATACATTTTATAGCTGTCATATTTACTTGCATTCACCTCATTAATTTGAATTATTAAAATGTTATATTTATGTATATAACTTTCTTCTTACATATATATAATCTGTGCTGTTTATCTCACAAAGGTCAATTGAGAATTTAAAAGATTTGAGTATCACTATTTGCAAGCAGTGAAACTATATTAATAGAAAACATCACAGAAAATAATTGGAAGATATAATTTAAATTAATTTATATAACATAATTAAAAATAATTTTAAATAAATACCAGGTAAGCTGTCTAGTAACAGCTTCTCTTAGTTAGGGATATGATTTTCTTGACATAATGGTGAGAACACAGTTGTCCTCAGACACTTAGGCTGGAATTAAGGAAGTACTAGAGTACATGCCATGAAAGAAAGACTAGACTGAAGAACCTTTTGGGTGAATAATCCATTATGTCTTTCCCATCTGTTTTATGCTGTTCACAGTCTCTCTATGTGAAGTTATTCAGCCACTGGAGGTCTCTCTTTCTCTGTGTAATTTTAGCAAGATGCATGTTTACCATTATTTATAAAGAGAACCATTCCCTTACAAAATCACTGATATTGAATAAGGGAAGCTAATTAGCTATATTTCTGTTTTCAATAGCTAGAAACTATATAAGCCTTTTATATGTTATAACCAGTTTCAGATTATACAGGACAAAATTTGTGGCAATTATCTTGGGTGGGATTGGATGAATATCCACATTTCAGGATCTTCAAATAGCTTTGTCTTCAGTATTATTTCTATTTATGTGACAAAGCACCAACTATAATTGGTGAACTGATTTTGCCCTTTCTCAATTTTCTTATTTGGAAAATTTACATAATTTTCTTTAAAATATAAAATAACCTGAGTGTGTGTGTGTGTGTGTGTGTGTATATATATATTTTTTTTGTTTTTTTTTTTTTTTGAGACAGAGTCTAGCTCTGTCACCTAGGTGGTAGTGCAGTGCCATAATATTACCTCACTGCAGCCTTGACATTCTGGCCTCAGGTGATCCCTCTACTTCTGCCTCCTGAGTAGCTGGCCCACAGGCATGCACAGTGACCACAGGAAGCTAATTTTTAAATTATTTGTAGAGACAGGGTGTCCCTATGTTGCCAAGGCTGGTCTTGAACTCCTGGACTCAAGTGATCCTCCCACCTTGGCCTCCCAAAGTGCTGGGATTATAGGTTTGAGGCACTGCTCCTGGCCATAAAATCCTTCTTCTGAAAGAAGGATTTCAAGGAATTAAGAGAATATTTGCCTGCAAACTACCTTGAAATATATTTTAAGACTAATACAAATTCAAGTTAGAACTATGTAAGGATTGAAATATTGAAAATGTTACAGTTCCTGGGAGCAATGCCTCATAACCACAGACTTTAATGTTGAAGGTACATTTCTATGAAAAACTATTTACTGAACACTTACATTATGTAAGGTAGTGTGCTGTTTTATGAGATATGCAGGTGATGAAGAGAGTGTTTTGAAGCAAGTTACAGCAGAGAGAGGTGAGGATAAGACAAAAAAAATACTTAGCAAAATACAGTACGATGGAGGCTCAAATATAAAAGAGATCACATCTGTTCCAAGAACATCAGAAAAAAATTCTATGCATGCTGAATTGGGTTGAGTGGGACTTCGGTAGACAACTATTTGGTCAGCGGTCAGGGCTGAGAAAATATGGGGTAATTTTGTGGAATAGCAGGTGATATAGGTTGATTGAAGGACAGAGTATATGACATGCAATGATGTGGTTAGGGCTTTAAATATCAGCCTGAGATTAAGAATTTAATTTAGAGGGGTACAGGAAAAGATGAAATTCATACTTAATGAATTTATACTGTAAGGCATTCCTATCTTCTTTTAAATGATACTTTTAAACGGTACTTTTAAAATGATAACTCTTCTAAATATTACCACCATTTAATGGCCAATGATGCTTAGACATAAGGAGATGAAGTTGTTTACCTAAGTGACAATTTTGTAGTCGAATTGAGTAAGGAAAGAAGAAGAGATATACACTTAGTGAATATCACTAAATCTAAGATGCCATCATTCTGAGATATACCATTATTTTATGAATCAGTAAGACAGAAAAAAAATTACAAAATTAACCAGAACACAATATTTATTGTAATATGTATCTTGGTTTCAGAGATGGTAAAATATTTTTTAAAGAGTGTCTTTAAATTGAGAAAATAAGGATATTTTCAGGAAACCAGGGGAAAGAAGAAAAGCTGGTCATTCCAGGTACCATATGAGAAGAGTAAACTATGAGCAAAGAGCTCCTAGTTATAATAAAAAGATGATATCTTTGCAGGGTCTCTTATAACTGTTGAATTGTTTTCAAATACATTATTTCACTTGAGCCTCACAAAACCTGTTTCTATTATTTCCATTTGAAAACATAAAAAGTAACTTGGTTATTATGTTTAACATAAAAAGTAACTTGGTTATTATGTTTAGCGTGATCTAATTTTTAAGAAAATTTCATGCTATATAATGCATACCATACAATGCTATTTTTATTAGTAGAAATTATATACTAATTTACATATTATTTGTATAAAAATAGAAGATAGCAACTATAAGTAGAAATATTGATTAGGGTGGGAAGTGGGGAGAGAGCGAGCGTTTCACTTTATATAATTTCATATTATTTGAGATTTTTGCAGTAAGCATGTATTTAAAAAATCCAATACAAAATTTTCAAAATGAAAGAGAAAGCAAGGAAGATCAACAGCATAGAGAGTGTCTGTGATTTTATGAAGGTCACACACTGTTAGTAGTAGGTGGGAGAGTAGAGAACTGGCGCCTAAAGAACCACACTCCTTACTGTTCTGTGGATATTGGTGGAGGCCAACAGCCAGTTATTTATTTGACAAAACAGGAAAGGAGGCGTGGAAGGCAATTTTACTGGAAATCTATCCTTGAAAGAGAATTAATCATTGGGGAATTATGCTAAATAATCTGCTTTCTTCTTCAAGTAGTCATTTTAATGCAGCTGAAATAAGGATGTAAAAGGCAGTTTCAAAGGAGAAAGTCATTATACAGGGATCCATGTGAAGATGTGTATGGTTCAGAGTATTGAAGAAAGAGAAACTGGTCTACCTACATAGCCCAGTTTATAGCAATGGATGTTCATTGACCAAGTATGTATAAAAGCTGAAAGAAAGCAGGACCCATTTTGGGCAGTCTTAACAAGGTATCCTGTTCAAAAGAAACACCACTTAGATGTTCCAAAAGTCTTGGAAAAGCTATTTAAATGTGTACTGAAGTCTTGTGAAGAAATTTTAAGGTGAATTCCATTTACCACACACAGGAAACTATCTTAAAATACTTATTCTTTCCATCTCACAGTAGCTCAAACATTACTGTTTCACCCATGATACTTTCTCAAAATTCCCTAGAATTCACTCTCCAAACAGTTCACACTGCTCTTCCCACTCTTTTCATCTCCTTTCCATCATTCTGGTTTTTATTTTCTCCTACTGGAGTGGTTAGCCACAACACACCAAAAAGGCTAGGGAAGCATATAATGAACACTCCTTGGAAGAGAACCCTTCTTGGAAAGAGGCTCTGTGAACATGTGTATAATCGGAATATAACCGAGTCCCATGTGACCCAGGGTCTGTATTGTATCACTGTCAAAGAAACAGCAGTTTGACGCTAGAAGCCAAGACAAATAATGTTGATCTTTAAGTGTTTTGAAAGAGAATAGTGCAGAGGTTTCACACAGCTCTTTATGTATAAAGCTTCTTAAAAACTATTTCTACTTCTCTCTTTGTCCCCGAAGTATCCAATTTAAAGGCAAAGGTTAGGAATCTCCAAGTTAGGGGAATTTATTGGATCATGAGAGTGGTTTGTGCTATGCCTGATAAAGGATTCATTCACAGCTTTCTTTCATTCCATCAGTCAGCAAGCTACAGGCTGGGCACTGTGATAGGAACTAGGGACACCGTAATGAATATGACACTTAGAGTCTGTCAAAAATATATCTCAAGCCTTAAAATTGTATGAGTGTTACATTAATATCTTGCATATATTGAATGCTAGCTCTGTGCTGGGTATTGTGCTAAAAGCTGTACATTTAATCTTCATTTAATCGTATAATATTTTCAAGAAAACAGTGTGATAAATACCACTATTAGCTCCATTCAACAAATAAAGAAAATTGGTGTTAAGAACTTACCCAAAGTCACATGTTTAGTGAAAGTTGGAGCCAGGATTTAAAACAAAGTTTACCTAACTTCTGACCTGAAGTTCTTAGCCAGTGTTAAAGTGCTCTTGCTTTCTAGAAGGGAGGGAACAAAAAATGGTGCCATCATGGAAATGAATAGAAAAGATTCTGCCCCCACATTTCAAAAGTTGGGGGACCTGCCAGCAGCCGAACTCCGGGAAGCAAAAGGACAGAATATCTAGAGGAAAACCTCCTGGGGATGAGGACCTGGTGGAGGCTACAAAACAGCTTTGGCTCATAGTTTGCAAAGCAAGGTATGGGGAATGGACCTTTAGTGAGGGGAGGCCAATTCTGCAAAGAGACTGTGTGGTCACCGTATGAATGGACTCTTGGAAGATTGGCATTGTTAGGAGTCTCAATTTCTCTCAGGGATGTAACAAACATGAAAATGCATATAATCAACAGCATCAGATCTGACCTCAAAGCAGGTTTGGGGTAGAGCTGCAACTCTTTAGCTGTGGGGTGGGGCTTTCTGTATAATCCTTAACTTTTCTGCTCCCCAGTTTACTTATGCATAAGTAATTTGATGTTTCAAATGAGTAAGTATGTGGTAATTGTTAAGATTATATTGTATGTAAAAATTGCTTAGTCTAGTAACAGGTATGGCATATACCTGAAAAAAATGATAGGTGTTACTATTGCAGGCTGTTTGCAGATTAAATGTTTGCCTTGTTGTTTTCTATGGACCAAATTTCTTTCTTGTGTTTTGAGAATTTAAACAAATGGATCTTGTTGCACTACTCGATATGCAGTGTGTTTTTGGCATTCCAGATGGAGCATTATTAATTTTAATTCTTTTAATCTATTCCTTTAATTACCATTTACGGGGCATTTACTATATCATACAGCGTGCTAAGGAGTTTATATATATCATGGCATTTCATTCTCACAGCAAATCTACAAGGCGAGCACTATGATTAATCCTGTTTTAGAGATAAGGCTTCTTAGGCATAAGTGACTTGCCAAAGGCCACATATGGGTAGATCTTGGTGCCAGGTTTTGAGTTCATTTCTGCTACCTATGCTTAAAGAGAGATATTTTCAAGGAGGTGACTAGTCTCTCAGGTGGGGCAGTGTGGCAATCAGAGCTTCCTTTCTCTATACACATGAGGCCTCCTCCTTGGCCCACCCTGCTTGTAAGCTTTACCTTGATACATGTTTAAGTCATCACAGACAGCAAGATCACCTACATGGAGGAGGGGAGGGAGAGGTAGGTCCACTCCAGGAAGGCCTGTGCTCCCACTCTGTAGGTGGCATCTAGGTCTGTGATCCATGAGCTACTTTTGTAAATGGGGTTGAATTAATTCCTGTCCTCACCACTGCTGACAGGAATGGGCATGGGGACCGTGGTTTAGCTGTGGAATAGCTGTTGCTGGGACTACCTCCAGCTCTGGGTTGGGCCTTTTAGTATGAGTGATGTATTTCACACCCAGTGGCTCATCTGAAATCCTTTAAAATGCTCATGGGTCTCTTAGCTCTAGAGGTGAAGTATTATGAAAGGGTGAATGTCCAGGGAGTGGCAAAACTTGAGGAAATTCAAAGCTTTCCATGTAGTGACAGCATGCAGTCACTCAGGCTCCATTTCTTCTTGGAAAGTTTTCTTTCTTTTTTCTTTCGGATATTCTATCTGACTGGGATTATCACATTCTGATTTTCTTGGAATGGCTCAGAGCTGAGAACTGTGGAAAATGGAAAGCTAGTGTGAATGTTCTTTCCCTTCTCAGGGATTTGGAGTCTTATTACTGTACGGTTTCAGCTTTCCATGATTTGTTTTTTAATGTCATGGTCTAAAGAAAGTGTAACACTATCATTTTGCTTTCCTGGGATTTCTGTCAGAGCTGTCATTGTTTATAATTTATAACCTATTCTATTTTCAAAAAAGGATTTGAAGTAGTTTTCAATATGAAATAAATATAATACAGTACAATTATAAACATTCGCATGTAGATCCAATATTTTAATTAATAGAAGGTGATAAATAGATGTAATCATTATCTGGAATTAGTAAACAATTACAAGCGAAATTTAAATTTAGTTATGAGCTTCTTGGAAAACAAGGTAAGGTCAACCTGATGGAGTTTACAGTTTTTCTGAACTTAAAAAAAAAAAAAAAAAAAGTAGAGTAAGAGCTTCATATCCACTAGTTCTGCATTCATGGATTCAACCAACAGCAGATCAAAAATATTTGGAAAAAAAGATAGCATCTGTAGTCTGTATTAAACATGTGCATACTTTTTCTGGGTCAGTATTTCCAAAACAAAACAGTATGACAATGATTTATATAGCATTTACATCATATTAGGTATTATAGGTACTCTAGAGATGATTTAAAGTACATGGGAGAATGCAGAATGGTTATATCCAAGCATTATACCATTTTATATCAGGCACATAAACATCCATGGATTTTGGTGTCCATGAGAGGTCCTAGAACCAATCCCCAATGTATATTGAGAGATGATGGTATACAAGTTGTTCTTGTAGGGAGAGAATTCTTCCTGGAACAATATTCTAGTTGAAGAAATGTGTACATTTTTGTATTATAGAAATATATGAGGATATAAGTATAAATTTGTCCTTATATACATAAATAGATATATGTGTACAGGTATACAAATGAAATATATATGTATTTGCCTTGATATGTGTATGCATACAGGCGTGCATTCATATTTATTATGTTGGGCAGACTAATGGCCACTCCCAGATGTCTACATCCTATTCCCTGGAATTTATTAATATGTTAGGTTAGGGGAATTAGTTTGCATATTAGGGTTTCTGGTAATTTGAATCTAGAATAGAGAGATTATCCTGGATTATTTGGGTTGGCCCAGTGCAATCACAAGGGTTCTTAGAAGAGAGAAGCAGAAGAGGTCAGAGTCATACAATAGGAGAAGGACTCAACCTGCTGTCTTTGAAGGTAGAGAAAGAAGACCAGAAGCCAAGGGATGAGGGACATCTCCAGTAACTGGAAAAGTCAAGAAGACAGATTAACTCTTAGAGTCTCCAGAAAGGAACTCTGTCTTGCTGACACCTTGATTCTAGCCCCATGAGATCCCATGTCAGACTTTGACCTACAAAGCTGTAAGATAAATCTGGGTTAAGCCACTAAGTTTGCAGTAATTTGTTACAGCAGCAATAGAAAATGAATACACACATATGTATATGTATATAGACATAAATAAAGAGGACCAAAAAAGAGAAAAAAGACATCAGTAAAGATATTTCTATAAGGAGTTAAGATAATGCCGTTAGTCTAGGTACCTTGATTGCAAAGATACAAGTTAGTTCTCATGTGTAAATACAATTATACAATTGTAAACAATTGTGAAAAAATATAGCAACTTATGGTTTCTTGGATAGCCAATAGAGTTTTAAAATGTAGTTCACATTAAAATAGAATTCTTGACTTCCTCAAGGCTTGTAACTACCGATAATGTGCTGGAGCCAGTTTCTACCAGGTCCCGAAAGCCAACTGGCGACCATTTCTCATTCAGTGACATTACATATGCAGGTGGAATTAGGCAATGGTGGGAGTGTTTATACCCTTGATATGCCAAACACTGCAAATCAGGGATTTTTTCCTCTTGAGAGTTGATTGTGAAACATTTACCAGCAGATCATTGCTTTAACAGGTTTACCCATTTCAGTAAGTGGTATGACTGTCCACCTAGGTGCCAAAAATCTAGAAGACGTCTTTGATTTCTCTTCCCTTCATGACATAATCTAATTAATTGGCTAGTCCTGCCATGTCTATTTTGAAATTATGCCCACTTTTAAAAACCTGCACAGTTACCACTCTAAGCTATCAGTATGTCTCGCCTGGACCATTGCAATGGATTTGTAATGGACCTTCTGGATTCTACTGTTCTCCCTTTCCATCTTTTTATATGTCACATCATATCACTTCACTGCTTAAAACTCTCCACTATTCTTAGAATAAAACATAAGCTCCTTAACTCCAGTCTACAATCCCTCCCTTCCTTGCCTTGCCTCAGTTCAACTCTCCAGTTTCATCCTGACTTCTCTCCATGAGCTCCCTGTGTTCTGGCCTCACTGGTCTCTCTGTCCCTTAATTCACCAACCTCATTTCTGTCCTAAGGCTTTTGCCATAGCAGTTCCCTTTGCTGTGAGTGTCCCTCTGCCTCCCCTAAGATCTTTGCATGGATGCCTCTTTCTTATCAATCAGGACTTAGCTTAAATGTTTCCACTTCAGTGAGGCCTTCCCTGGACCCACCAATCTAACATGGTCTATAACATTCCTATACCACCCTGTATCATTTTCATCTTAGTATTTGTTCTTACCTATTATTTGCTTATTCATTTATCATGACTGGCACATGGTAGTCTCCTAAGAACTGTTTGTTGAAAGAACAAATTAACTTAGAAGGCATTTAGAGTGTTATAAACAGTGTCTGCATTTCTATGAGGAAGTATGTCGGACAAAGAAAAGACAGTTTCTTTCCTGTCTGGGACATAGTGGCAGGGGTGGGAAGGTAAAACCTTATCAATGCTGACCTGGGATAAGAAAGTGGAAAATGGCTGAGGTAGCAGAAATGTAAGTCAGAAGGTGAAGCAATCAAATGTGCTTGGGTAAGATACTGCAGTCTCAGTAAAAGGTGTTTAAGTGTCAGATAGCTGGATGGAGATGGTGACTAAGAAATGCTGAACTGTAAGCAAGAAAAATATGAAGGCAGAATCGGGTCAGTCCTGGGTCTTGAACTAAAAGGCAGGGGAGCTAGCAATGGTGCTCAGACATCCTCCCCAATTCTGTAAGATGGTGCTTCCCTTCCCTGAACTCTTTCTGAAGCCCTCCTCCAGGCCTGACTTTGTGCATCCTAAAGGCCTAACTCACTTTCAGATACCACAACTGAGTTTCCTCCTTGGAGATGTTCCTGCAGAGAGAAATACTACACCGCTAGAGCTCAGGGTTTTTCCCATAATAGAGTGATGGTTGTGTTCATTCATTGCTTTTCATGGTCTCTAGGCATAAAAAGGAAATCTTGTTTTTCATTGTTACGTTGATGATTTTCTTTAACAGAACTTTCTAAGAATTACTATTCTTACTGTCATAGATTCTTATCATAGAAAGAGCCTTGATTAATTATTTATTACTTTCTAAGAATTATTCTTACCATCATAGATTTTTACTGTAGAAAGGACCATGATTAATTATTTCAACTGGCTTCTTATTTTACAAAGAGATTTGTCTTTTGATCTACTTCAGGTCACAGAGATAGTGGCAGACTCAAGACAAGAATTTCTATTTCCTGGTTTACAATTAGTTAATTTGAAGTGGAAACAGGCATTAAATTGTCATATGCAAAGTTAGAGAAAAATAAGTAAATATGTTACTATCAAGATCATGGATTTATTAAACAATAGCAAAGCCTTCCCAGTGTCTTAGAGAGTGGGCTCAACTTAGTCTCTTCTTATCCTTCCAACCTGAAAAGGCAATGACAAATGACATTCTGAATGCTGGTCAGGGGCCTGGGAAGATTCTGAGGGAGTTTGGATGAAGTATAGATTAGACTATGTTAGATATAATTTTTCATTATAGCATATGCTATTATTTTCTAATGCTTTGGAAATTTGTAATACTCGGCTACTGTGTTTAGCCAGAGGCACTCATTTCTTGACTACTTCAGATAAAGAGATTTTGGCTGTGTTTGAACAATTTTGATAGTATTTTACAATTCTTACTTTTAGACTCTTCCTCTGTAATGTAAATGTTTTAGTTTATTCTTATTTCTTCTTGAAGAAAATCGGTTTATAACGTACTGGGCTTATAGTAGATACAGTGGTCATGAGAGAGGAAAAACTCAAAATGTGCATGCAAAACAACTATAACAGAAAGCCATAGATGATGATAGTAATATGATATTAATTATCTTCAGAACTCTAAGTCTCAAAGTGTTGGGTCAGAATATTCCATTTTCTTCAGCCTTTCTCTTCCGAGTTTTTCTTTTTAATCCTTTAATTGCCTTTTGATAATCCCTGTTTAATAATTAAAGTCCTGTATGTTCTTTATTTGGTGAGTGTAGGATATGATAGTGTTCTAAGTCCTAGGAATTGCTGAGATTGGCAATTTAATAATATTTTTGAAAGTTATTAAAGTCATTGAATTTCTATAATTCACAAAGCACTGTAAGAGATGAGCTCTGTCTTCTAGCTTACACTCCAGTCATTGTTTTCATAGCATGTTTGGAACCTTGTTCAATAAATGGAAAGAGAAAGACCATATTTTGTTTCCTATGCCAATGTTCCCTAAAGCTAGCAATGCCCCATGAAAAAGAGGAAATGACATGATAATAGAAATAGAAAATTGGGGATTTTTCCACATTAGGAGGGAGGATAATTTAGGTCCCATTAGAATCTGAATCATTGTTTTGGTTGTTTGAATAGCATATAAGTTGAATTATAGCAGATGAGAAAAATCCTCTGAAGATAGGAAAAAGAAAATAAGTCTTCTTAAACATAACTTTTGGCATATTAAAAATGCAGAGTGCTTTGACAATTTTATATCTCAATTTAAAAAATAATTTTATATGTGGGTAATTATGGGAGATAAAGCAGAAGTTAGGTGATGCCAACTGTTATTTTCTTTGGCTTTGGGTGACACAAGCCAAAGGTGCAGACTACTCATATGTATTATAAATAAATGGCATTGAAATCCTGGGTAGGTGAGGACAAATGGAGGTAATTATTTACCTGTAGAAGCCAGTGCAAAACTGCTGGTAGCTATCTATGTTTTTTGCATGGTGGCTTCCTCTCCCAAGACTTGAATTTTAGGTGAAGTGTTGAGGCCAGAAGATCATTTCAATAACTAGCACTCAGTACTTTGGGAGCTCACTAATTTATATAACAAACATTTTTAGAATGCACATTGTGTTTCAAGGTATTGGACTGGGTACTGTGAATATAACACTAGACATGTCAGAGAAAGTCCCTGCCCGCATGGAACTTACAGTGTAGTGGAGAGGAAGATACTGCACAAATGATTATGAATGTGATAGGTAGTACAAGAAAATTGAGAGTGTTCTAGAATCACATAGTCAGCGAACCTCATCCAGTCTGGTAAGAGGTAATAATTTATATAAGCAAGCGATATTCAAATTGAGATACAAAGGATTAGTGTGAGTTAGTAGGGTGTGTATTTGTGTACAAGAGAGATGGAGAGATATAGTGCTATATCCAGAAGGCGAAAATGAGTTAGAAAAATTTCAAGTAGAGAAATGCCTCATTTGAGGGAACCTAGATGTGGTTGGAGTGCAGTGAGTAGAGGTGTGAGTTGGGACATGAAGCCAGGTAGACTGGCATAAACTTGATCATTCAGAGTTGTGTCAAATTTCTATGCCTTGTCATGAGGGTAACCGGGACGCTGAAGGAGAGGATTTTATTTGGTAAGAAAATATCCCCTGGCTTCAGTGAGGCAAGGATAGAAATGACTGCATCAGTCAATGGTCTGTTGTAGAAATCTAAGTGAAGGGGCCGTCTCAAATTTTCAGGAGTTAACAGGAGTTATTAACTCCGTGTTAGCCATCTTTGGGGATGTCTCTTTCATTTGCCCTCTCCTTTTTCATTTCGGCTGTCCTTGGTATAAACTCTTTCTTTCTAAGTCTTTTCCATCTCCAATCTGTTTTGTAAACTACGGGCCAATTAATCATCTTAAAACACGTGTACATCTCCTCCCCATTTATAAAGCCTCCCGGAAACCTCTCTAGTGTACCCAACTCCGCGCCTTTGTGGTTACCATTTCTACTTTTGGACGCTCTAGTCCTCATGGATCCTCGTTGGTCTCCCCCTTGTCACCAAGTGCACCGTAGACACGGCTTCCTCGGCCTGAACTATCTTTCCATTTGCCTGTATCATACTGAAGCTGAAGAAGTCTCAACTCCTCTGCGAAACCTTCTCAGATTTTATGTTCTTCCTTAATTTACTTACTCCAGGGAACCCAATGGCACCAATTGTTTTAACAACTGCTACATTCTATTTTAAGTCATTGTTTCAAGTATATTTCTTGCTCAACAATTGTATTGATAGCTTCTTTCTTTACAAACAAAATATACAGTAAATGAAGAATATTGCTGTTACCAAAAGTAACATTTTAGAATAATGACAAATATTATCCACTTAAATAATTTATGGCTTCCAATTGCTTTATCATTTTTGGTTAAAGCTGATGGAATTTTTTTCCTAAATTACAATTTTAAAAATAATTTTACTTTTAAATGCATTACATACATATATTAGGTTGGTGCAAAATTGTGGTTTTTGCCATTACTTTTAATGTACATTAACTGCAATTACTTTTGCACCAAACTGTACTTAATGACATACTTTTATTTGAAGAATGAGGCACTTAAAAAAATACAAAGATGTTACATATATTGCTTTAGTGCTAGTGAATACTTCTTTTTTCATATTTTGGAAAGGAGAGTTTATGGTTAATGGAGAAGTTTCATGGAAATATTTAAAACTGGTCATATTTACACATGAATTAAATTCCTTTTCCCTTCAGTATAAACATTTTTTTGCAGAACAGAAAGAATATTCTGTGCTGAGAAATTCCTTTCTGTTTTACCTATACTGTGTTGAACTTAGGCAAGCACATAGCATATGCTATATTAAATCAGAATAGACCTACTTATTTTGATTAATAATGACTTTTTGAGCCATCTAGTATTTCTTCATTGAAGAATAACAATGTTAATGTGGGGCTTTATTTTTTTTTTAGCTCTAAATAGAACTATATTCAACTAAGGGCAAGCAGATTTATTTTCTTTGACTCAGAAAATATTTATTGAGTGATAACAGGATGTCACACATTGTATTAATTTCTGTAGAGTCTCTGACTTCATTGAGTGTTGTCTAGAAGGAAATTAATGAAAGAAAATCATCAGTTATAGCACACAACACACACATATTTGACAGAAAAGCTATAATATTCTCTGGAGCATTCCTAAGCCAGGTATTAGGGAAGACTTCTAGAAGAAGATGACCTTCACTCAGGTGCTATCTTAGCGGGTAACAGGTATTAAGGTCCTATGGTGATAGACCAGTCCTGGATTTCAGGATTGAAGAGGTGGAGGCATAAATGAAAGGAAAGACAAGATTGAAGTAGTGTATGTCCAAGGATTCTGAGTTGGAGCTATGTTGGAGAACTTTGCAGCCATGAAGAGAAAGTCTTTTCCCAAGTGAAGCTGCTTTTTCATTTTTATTCTTTTTATGTTAAAAAGACTTTAAAGGAAGAAGTTACCTTCATGTTAAACAGCCAAGATTTTTAGAACGTAGAGCTTATTTATTCTTTACATCTGTAAAATTAAAGATTTTGTGCCTTTTCTGGCCTCTTAGAGATTTCTTAAGCACAGAGACATGAGCTCCAATTATTACTGAGTCAAGTTGCTGGAAAGAAATACTTCTGCAGCAAGACTCTATCCCTGAAAGGATATTTGTCTGTCTGTAGAATGGAACCTTACAGCTGTGGAAATATCACTTATATGGGGCTCAGAATTATGTATTAAGAAAAGAAATGTGATGTCCTGAGAAGAGGAAGTAATGAATATCACAATGCCCACAGAATCTTGTTGGCTGTTTCAATAAAAAGATTTTTTTCAAGTTAATTATTGGTAATCATGATTACAATTAGATATTTTCCCTACTATTTTTCACCATTAGTGACTTGAATCCCTTTTAATTGAATTTCATAAATGATATGAATAGAGACAGAGGACAATGAAGGCAGATCTGAACTGTCACCAGAAGCTGTGCCTTATTTCTTGCCCTATTGGCCACAATTTGAAGAATACCAGTTTGATTCAAGGAGCTCTGACTGGTTCCAAAGGACAATCTAGTTCAATTTGTATGGTGAGATGGAGAAACTGAGACAAGTTCCAAACTTCCTTCTAGTGGCTTAGAATATAGAATGCTTATTTTAAAATAGCAGCCTCAGAGACAAAGAAAAGAAAAGAATACAGAATGCTTATTTTAGGAAAAAAATTCTGCCAAGTTTTCTTTTTTCTTCCTTCTTTATGTTGATGTAGATTTAAGCTTTAGCTTTTGAATATATATTTGAAGCGACTGTTCATATGGAATACCATCCAGTAGAAGAATAAAGTATTTCCAGATGCTGTTCCTTTGTAACCAAATGTTAGATTTGGCAGAAATCAGAGGAATTTTGCCACCTGACATTGCAGCTCCCTGGAATGACCGCCTGCCCTGCCACTGTGGCAAAGGAAGCAGATTGCAGGTGTTCCCTTCCCTGCAGTCTTTTCTCTCCATTTTCCATCCCATAGACTACTGAGTATTATGGTTGGGAAGTGAGAGTCTTTCCTATCTTTGGGTGGTTGTAATGTCTTCCTCCTTCACTGTTAAAGGAATATATCTTCTTAAAAGGTCATGTGAGACCTGCGCAGTTTGATTCTAGGCAAGATAACCTATCCTACTTAATAATCTTCTTTCCTTTCAGGAGCACTATCCCCTAGGGCCATGCAAGGCCGGGTTAAAATTAGGGCAACACTATGTAGGATATGTTGTCTAAACTCCTGCAATTAAGTCTTTGGTCTGAGAGGTTATCAGTCCTTGACCAAGTTTATTTTTTTTCTCCATCCTTAATTATGAACATTTTTTAAAGAAAATTTTAAGGAATAAAGAGTTGGCAATTTTGCTGGCCAGTATTTTTAAAAAACTGTCCAGAACTCTGAAGGGTCTGAGATTTACCCTACTTATAAGCTAGTAAGTTAGTTTGTGATAATTTTATGAATGCTACCAGAAGACACAGGCCTCCTAGGTCAGAGACAAAGGACATTGTTACTCATAGTACAACAAGCAGCATGGGCATCAGCATCTTTGCATCAGTTCTTTGAGTCCTGAAGGCAATACCAGGAGGGTCAGATGACGCATGCACATGCAGTGAGTTGCAGTAGAGGACAGGATCCCTGAGCTCAGAGAACTTGAATCTTTTATAATGGACTGTAGTCATGCTTGCCCTTTGGTAAAGAGAGAGATGTGTCCCTATCCTACATGGCTGTTTGCTATATATGCATTTTTGATAAGATATTCTGAAACAAAAGACAGTGCCACGTGGAGAAGCACAAAAAACCTGTAACAAATTTTCTCTCAATAAAAAATAATTTTTCTCTTGTTCCGGATTTCTAAAACTATTAAAGTAGATGTAATTCCAGGGAATAAGGAGAAATGAAGAGAGAAAAAGGCAGATATTTAGTGCAAGTGTGTGGAGATGACAAAGAAAAGTTCTTCCTGAGATCCTACAACATACTCCTAATTCTGAGCAATTAATCAGTTCTTAAAGTTAGCATTATATGTTGTGTGCTATTCATAGGAATTAGCTTTTATTTTTGACAATTAATTCATGGCCATAATGGTTTTGGAGTATAACCTATTTAATGTAAACAATTTAGACTGTGTCTTATGTGTTGATCAGAGGCTTTGCAGTACTACATTTAAAATTCAAATTTATATGAATATTTGCATGTTTGCTGAAAAAGGCATGATAATCTTGCATTTTTGTGAAGTATGCATTGCTGTTTTCAAAACAGTTTCAAACATTTTTATGAAAGAGAATGTGTATCTTTTGGGAAGAAAAGAGTATGAAAATTTACAAGCATCTTACATGAGGTTTTCCTCTATGTAACTACTCTGATTTTTGGTATTAAGAATTTGGTTTTGTTAGGATTGAATCCAGTCAGAAATAGTCATGTGTTTCCAAAGAACACAGGCTAAGGAAGATTACGGATACTGAGTTCATGTCAGACCTACTTGCTTGAAGGAAGAGGAAACCTCTGTAGAAGCTGGGAAAAAGCACTTCAGATTTTTGTGGCAGGCTTTATTGAAAGAAAATGGATAGCGAGGAAGCATTTTCAAAGAAAGTACCAGAATCCACACTTTGAAGATTTGTATGCACTTTGAATACTTGATTAATTTGTTAATATTTGGGTATTTCTAAATCTATACAAACGTGTATAAATTAGATTTCCAATGCTAAAATTTTGAAGATCTTCTGAGTACTCACGAAGTCCTTGTAATATGCCAGATGATGGATAATAGACATGGGTGAAACAGTTTTTATCTCTGTAGGGGCAATTATTATGAGTTGCAAGACAGAAAAAAATGATTAAATAAATTTCTTATATCTTCTTCTCCAAATTGTGGACATACAAAGTACTTGAAAGAGAAGAAGAAAACAAATGAGTGCCGGCTTTCCAAAGGGAATTGTTCTTTTTGATGGCTAACTACCAAATCACACAATCCTAGTGCATCTTTCCATCACTGACTACAAGACATTGATATCATTAGTGGCATTGTGGCTAGGGGGACAAAGGATGGGGAAAGAAAGGTGAAGTATGTGAAAGAACCAGACAGCAAGATCCCCTGTCTTTCCTAACTGCAAAGTATGGTTGTGAGAGAGTGGAAAATATATTATTGTTTTTGAAAATGAAGACATGTTATCTATGTAGCCTAACTGCCATTCCCTTCATGGAAAACCTGATTTAAGAGGTAAGTGGTGATGAGAGCAAATGTCCTGGCTTGCTCTGTGGTTACAGTAAAAGGGAATTCTGTGGGAAATGGGTGTGTGGGGAAAAAGGGCAGCATGCTTTATATCTTCATGTCAGTATAGCCCAGCCTTAGTTGACTAAGACCACCATAGACCTTGACTGCTGGAAAGACCGAGGACAGTAGTGTCAGCCTACTCTTCGATATCTATAATCTCAAAGCTTTCTCCCTTTCCTTATTCTGTTATCCAGAAAAGAGGTTAGAATGAAGTTCTCAGTGAAATACTGAGAGGAATATTTGGTGGGAGGAGTAAGGGATTGTCAACAAAACATTTCTATAGAAACTTTCTGCTGAGGGGAATGCTTTAGTTCTGTTCACTCCCATCATGCTGGTGGATAAATGCCAGATTTTAGGGAATCACCCAGTTGAGGGGGATAACTTCACCCTTGTAAGTCCTGATCAGTATCAGGATGAGACCAGTGGGAATTGAAATGGGTCACTTAACATTTGCTCAAGTCTTTGGTTTAGGGATAGCTTTCTTGTCTGGGTCTCTACTCTAGGACTGGAGTGTAACAACTAGAGTTGTAAGACTAGCATATGATTATGGGCAATTCGCTTTCCTGCCTCTTTCTGAGTCCTGTGCTAAAAGAAAAATTGGTGCTCTAGAGGCCAAATAGGCCATCCTACTCAGCACAGTAGAAGTTTCTACTGGAATTATATGTAGTACTGAGCACAGTGTCCCGTATCTAATGGAGGAGTCAACCCATTCTCTAGAACATGGTAAGTGTTCATTAAATATTTGTTGACTAGATGAATGAATGGAGGTCACTGTGGGACCTTATGCTGTAGTAAATGCTTGCCCAACAGTTTGAAAATTCTTGATCAGAGGTACAATTGGCAACTGTCTAGTCCTAGAAAGCTCAGTAAATATTTGCTGACTGGATGAATGAAAGGGGGTCACCAGGGGACCTTACGCTATAGTAAATGCTTAGCCAAAGATTTGAAAATCCTCAATCAGAGGTACAGTTGTCAACTGTCTAGTCCTAGAAAAGCCATAACATATCTATGGGCACATCTCTATAAACCTGGTTTTATGACCAATCAGGTAACTCTCAGGGTTACTTACCATAAGATTCCAGGCCAAGTCAGGCTCCAATCTCACTTAACATTTTAATTTGTTTCAGGATGATCCTAACAAATTCTGATTCAGTCCAGGACTCTAACTGTCTCTAGACAACATAAGGGAAAGTACATTGATTTTTACCTTTCTCTTTTATCTGCTATTCTTGGGATGTGTTAAATGGACTAAGTCCAGGCTAAGAAACTGCTGTCCATATTTACTGAGCACTTACTCTATATCTGGGAATGCAACAGATTTTAAAGAACCAGAAAGACTATTATATGGTTTATTTTTTCAAGAGTTCCCAGTCTGTCGGAGGAGATGAGCAAGGCAACAAATAATTAATGCTGTATGTGTCTCTTTAATAATTTCCTCAAAGATGCTCAATTCTAGGCATTCCAGCATAAAACCAGACCACTGGACTAATCAATTCCCATTGATTAGTATTGACAATGCATTTCCAGTATCTAGTGTAGCTCCTGGCATATCGTAGAACCTCAATCAATGATTGTTGAATGAATGAAGGAAGGAATGAATTATAAGTGGCAAACTTAGTAGGATAATGCTACAGTAAAGAAACGTAACATATATGAGGAAAACCAAAGATCAGTAATTAGTAAGTATGCAAGATTATAAGACACAATTCTTTCATAAAATTAAACATGAAATAAATGGCCTCGGCTACCCAAAATAAAATCAAAAGTCTCATACTCTGTAATGACACAGCCCATATTTTTGTAGAGTATCCTGTAACAAATACGTAACTGAAATTAAAGTAATGCACAAGATGTATATGTGATTTTATTTTGTTTTGTTTTTAAGAGTTGGGGGATCTGGCTGTGTTGCCTAAGCTGGTCTTGAACTCCTTGGCTAAAGCAATTATCCCGCCACTATGCCAGTCTGTGTGTGTGTGTATATATATAATATTGTGTGTATATATATTGTGTGTGTATATATATTATATATATTATATATACCCTATATATACACTATATATAGAATTTTTAGAAAGAAAACTTTAATTTCCTTCTGTTGAGGAATCAAGTTACTTTTAAATTTATTTGATTTTTGTAGTATTGACATGTATTTACATCAAAGGAATTAATATTTTTAGGAAGCATGAGAGAGACAGCAGAAACTGTATCTATAAAATATACATTATTCTCTTCATTTAGCAAACTATATTCACAGCAAGTAGTTAGAACACTAGATCTTGCTAATTAATTGTTCCTTAATCATCCAGTTTCAGCCTTTACCCACCATTTTCAGCAGAAGCCAAAAATGTAAATTGCTTTTTTGATTATACAATTTTTTCCCATTTCAAAGATGGAGCTATAAATATTTTTTAAAAGCAGTTTTATTGGAAACTAGCTGATGGCTGACTGGGAGACAGCATCTATAGGCAAGTGTTTGTACATCCTGAAAAGTGGGAATGAGTCTATTCACTTACTCACTTTTTAGATAATGCCTGTGAAATTTAAATATTACAGGACTGGTTCCTTCTTCCTGAAGTTCTAGGATTATGGGACAGTTCATTGATAAGGGCTATTTACCTCAGAAACTACCACAAACGTGGAATGGAAAGACTGACTTTTTGACCAAATTGTCTCAGGAAACCCATTTGCCGGGAAAACATACTTACCTTTCTATATGTTGCTTTTAGACTTCCTTACCTTAAAATGTCCCTGGAACAATTAGTTCATGTCACAGCTGTTAGCCTTATCTGTTCAGGTGACTACTAGTGCCAGAAAAGATAGTTTTGCTTTTAAAAATGGAAGGGCCGGGCGCAGTGGCTCAAGCCTGTAATCCCAGCACTTTGGGAGGCCGAGACGGGCGGATCACGAGGTCAGGAGATCAGGACCATCCTGGCTAACACAGTGTAACCCCGTCTCTACTAAAAAATACAAAAAACTAGCCGGGCGAGGTGGCGGGCGCCTGTAGTCCCAGCTACTCGGGAGGCTGAGGCAGGAGAATGGTGTGAACCCGGGAGGCAGAGCTTGCAGTGAGCTGAGATTCGGCCACTGCACTCCAGCCTGGGCGACAGAGTGAGACTCCGTCTCAAAAAAAAAAAAAAAAAGGAATGTGCAGACAAGAAGAAGTGTTTCAAAGGATACAACTTGTAGGCTTTTGGGCTTGAACTAGGAGAAGAGGACTGACACACTCTGTCAGGTAACAAATGATGACATTAGCAAAGTTCAAGGTTTCAGGACACCAATTAGAAATCATCTAATAATCATAACAAAAAATGTGGAGATGATTGCTTTTAAGAGATAGCTAAAAGCAATGCAAGGACCTGAAAAGTGGAGGAGCGTCTATTTACTTACGCACTTTTCAGAAAATGCCAGGAAGTTTAAAATAATAAATATGAGTTTAAAATCTCAGTAAAAGTAATTACTGTTGTTACACTAATAGCTTCAGTGATCTAGAACTTAGTGAGGACTACCACTTGCAAGCAGGAAATGACTTTTGGAATGTAAATGCGAAAGGGCTAAAACTGAGTAACATCAAAGGGAGCAGGGGGGCATTTCATTGATGTCTCAATTCATTTATTTATTCCCCCCAGGCATTCGTTAATCTGACAAGTATTTATGATGCCTACTCTATGTGGCAGGTATAGTCCCAGGTACTGGAGAAATCGCTATAAACAAACAGACAAGATCACTTTTTTTTTTTTTTTTGGTCACAGGTAAACAAAGGTACATAGGCATACCTCATTTTATTGCACTCTACTTTATTGAGCTTTGCAGCTTTTTTTTAACAATTTTTTTAAAACAAATTGAAGGTTTGTGTCAACCCTGCATTGAGCCAATCTATTGGTGCCGTTTTCCCAAGAGCACGTGTACACACCTCGCGTCTCTGTATCACATTTTGGTAATTCTCACAATATTTCAAACTCTTTCATTACTATTTTATCTGTTATGGTGATCTGTGATTAGTGATCTCTGATTGTAATTGTTTGGGGGTGACAATTGTGTAAACATAAGACAGTAAACTTCATTGATAAATGTTGTGTGTGTTCTAACTGCTCACCAACCAGCCTTCCCTTCATTTCTCTCCCTCTCCCTCTCCCTGGGCCCCCTATTCCCCAAGGCACAATAATATTAAATTAGGCCAACTAATAACCCTACAATAGCCTCTAAGTGTTCAAGTGAAAAGAAGAGCTATACATCTCTAACTTTCAATCAAAAGCTGGAAATATGCTTAGTGAGGAAGGCATATCAAAAGCCAAAATAGACTGAGAGATATGTCTTGTATGCCAAATAGCCAAGTTGTGAATGCAAAGGAAAAGTTCTTGAAGGAAATTAAAAGTGTTATTCCAGGGAACACAAGAATAATAAGAAAGTGAAACGGCCTTATTGCTGATATAGAGAAAGCTTTGATAATCTAAATAGAAGATCAAGCCAGCCACAACATTCCCTTAAACCAAAGCCTAATCCATAGCAGGCTCTATCTCTCTTCAATTCTATCAAGGCTAAGAGAGGCAAGGAAGCTTCAGAAGAAAGGTTCAAAGCTAGCAGAGGTTGGTTCATGAGGTTTACGGAAAGAAGCTATTCCAGGACATAAAAGTGCAAGGTGAAACAGCAAGTGCCAACGGAGAAGCTGCAGGAAGTATCTAAGAAGATTTATCTAAGATAATTGATGAAGGTGGCTACAGCAAACGACAGATTTTCAATGAAAGTGAAACAGCCTCCTATTGGAAGAAGATGCCATCTAGGACTTTGATAGCTATAGAGGAGAAGTAAATGCCTGGAGTCAAAGCTTCATAAGACAGGCTATCTCTCCTCTTAGGGGAGATGCAGCTTGTCACTTTAAGTTGATGCCAGTTCTCATTTGCCATTCTGAAAATCCTGGGGCCCTTAAGAATTTCACTAAATTGACACTCTCTATTCTCTAGAAATGGAATGGCAAAGCCTGAATGACAGCACATTTATTTACTATATGATTTACTAAAATTTTTAAGCTTACACTTGAGACCTACTCAGAAAACAAGATTCCTTTCAAAATGTTACTGCTCAATGACAATGAACCTGGTCACCCAAGCACTCTGATGGAGATGTGTGATGAGATTACTGTTGTTTTTATGCCTGCTAACCCAACATCCATCCTGCAGCCCATGAATCAAGAAGCAATTTTGACTTTCAAATATTATTTAACAAATACATTTCATTAGGCTATAGTTGCCATAGACACTGACTTCTCTGATGGATCTGGGCAAAGTAAATTGAAAACCTTCTGGAAAGGATTCACCATTCTAAATTATAGTAAGAACATTTGTGATTCACAGGAGGAGGTAAAAATGTCAACATTAAGAAGGATTTGGAAGAAGTTGATTGAATGATTTTGAGGAGTTCAAGGCTTTATTAGAGGAAGTAACTACAGATATGTTAGAAATATCAAGAGAACTAGAAATAGAGCCTGAAGATGTGACTGAATTGCTACAATCTCATGAAAAACTTGAGTGTGTGATGAGTTGCTTCTATGGATGAGCAAAGAAAGTGGTTTCTTGAGATAGAATCTACTCCTGGTGAAGATACTGTGAACGTTGTTGAAATGACAAAATATTTAAAATATTACATAGACTTATTTGGTAAGGCAGTGGCAGAGTTGGAGAGGATTCATTCCAATATTTGAAAATGTTCCACTGTGTGTAAAATGGTGTCAAACATCATCACATGCTACAGAGAAACGTTTTATGAAGAATCAATTGGTACAGCAAAATCCATGGTTTTTTTAAAGAAATTGCCACAGTCACCCAATCTCCAGCAACCACCACCCTGATCAGTTAACAGCTATTGAGACTGAGGCAAGACCCTCTACCAGCAAAAAGATTATGACTCACTGAAGGCTCAGATGATCATTAGCATTTTAAAGCAATATTTTAAATTAAGGTATGCACACTGTTTTTGTTTTGTAGGCATTATACAATTGCTTACTTAATAGACTACAGTATAGAGTAAACTTTTATATGCACTGAGAAAGCAAAAAAATGTGTCTGACTTGGTTTATTGCAGTGGTCTGGAACCCAACCTGCAATATCTCTGAGTATGCCTGTATATACACATATTCAAATAGTGAATTATTCTGTGAAGACAAAGTAAGCTCTTAAAGTAGATAGGGAGTGATGGGGGAGGTCAAGTCTGACAGGGTATTTCAGGATTTACTGATGGTTAAGAAGTCCAGAGAGAAGGAAGGAGAGCAGTTACAGAAGACAGGAAGACACTGGGAAAATGGGGAACCCTCTTTATGAGATGGGGAAGACTGGGAGAGGAGAACAATTGCAGAGGGGTAAGGGGAGTGTTGGGAAATCAGAAGTTCATATTGAGTATGTTGAGTTGAAAATGACTATTAAATATTCAAATGGAGTTGTTGGGTTGGCAGTTGTATAGCAAGCCTGGAACTCTGGAAGAAGTCAGGGTTTCATATATAAATCTGGAGTCACAAATGTATTAATAGTATTTGAAACCACAGAACTGTGTAAGATAACTTAGATAGTGAGAGGTATGAGTATAAATCAAGAAGAAGGCTGAGGATTGAGTCCAGGGACATTCTGATGTTTCAAGGTCAAGTGGAGAAGAGGCAACTAGAAATAGAAACAGAAAGTTGTAGCCTGTTTGGTGGGAAGAGAACTGAGAATGTGTGGTGTCCCACAAGCCAAGAACTCAAAGCAGAAAAAGAAAATAGTGAGCGATCATATATGATAACTGCTGCTGGGAGTAAGATGAGTCCTGAGAAAGGACTTCCATTTATCTAAATAGAAGACAAAATAATTTAGGAAGAAAGAACACATGATAAAGAGTGAAGGAGAGAAATATTAGTATAGTAACTGGCTATTAAGTTCCTCCAGATATCTGATGCAACTTCCCTTAGCAATATTACCCATCATGATTTAAAACTTGAGAATTCACCTCAGTGAATTCCAAAGGGAGCTTTGTTTTTTGACACAAGAGGCAGTTTATATCCAAAGTCACCAGGGACTGTAGTTCAATGCCATTTGATATAATTTAAATCCCTGCTTCCCACCTGCCCTAGAGCTGGCAGGTGTGTACTATTTTTACTATAATACAGGTCAGTATGTGTTAGAGCTGCTACTTCTCCCCATATCCACTTCCAACACCCCCTTCAAGCTGTCTACTTCTCCCCATATCCACTTCCAACACCCCCTCCAAGCTGTCTACTTCTCCCCATATCCACTTCCAACACCCCCTTCAAGCTGTCTACTTCTCCCCATATCCACTTCCAACACCCCCTTCAAGCTGTCTACTTCTCCCCATATCCACTTCCAACACCCCCTTCAAGCTGTCTACTTCTCCCCATATCCACTTCCAACACCCCCTTCAAGCTGTCTACTTCTCCCCATATCCACTTCCAACACCCCCTTCAAGCTGTCTACTTCTCCCCATATCCACTTCCAACACCCCCCAGGTGTCATCTTTTACCTGGACCACTGGGATTACTCCTGTGCTAGTTCACTGGGGAAGCAACCACCAAGACAAGATTCAATGTGAAAGAGATTTATTGGGGGAAATGCCTGTGAGGGATAAAAGGAAAGGGCAAAGGATTAGACAGAAGAGTATTCAGGCTTTAGGGTGGGTCTGACACCTGTGCAAAAGGAGGGAGGGCAGAAAACTCTCAGATCATGGAGTTGTTCTAAGAAAGTTTTGACCATGATGGTGAGAAGTCCCTAGACAAAGCTGTCCATCAGAGGAGTCCCACATCCCTTAGGAATGAAGGCCGGCCCTGGTACCACTAGTGCCTAGGCATTAGCAGGAATTGAGCAGGGGCTGGTGGGAGGGGTGAAGGTCAGTGGGTGGGGCTTTGACTTCAGCTCAGTTGTGGTGATGGGGCCATAGTGGAGGTGACAGGTGCTGTCAGTCAACTAAGTTTCCCATAGCCAATTATCTCGAAGAAGATTTGAGTTTAATATGGTTGAAATCATGAAACCTTAAAAACTTATAGAAGGAACCCCACAGAGCTGAAACTTCAACCTTTGAGGTGTTGGTATTTCTCAGCAGGGATCCCGAGACTGGTTTTGAAAGTGCTGGAAAACTTGCAAACTAGATTCACACAGTTGAAGGAAGGATCTGCTGCTGCTAGGGGCAAGAAGTACTGCTTCATAGGAATTGTAACAGACAGGAATTCCTCAGGAAACACAAGGGAAAGAGCCAATCTCTTTTTCCTCCTCCGGTATGGAAGTCTCCATGCAGAGTCCCCTGTTTGAGAAGCGTAACAAGGAAGGATTCAATAAAGCACAAATGTAGTTTTTAGAGACCCAAATGCAGTGTGATAGTAAAGAAATGTGGGTTTGGGGCTGAGGGACAATAATGTAACACCTTAATAACTGGCACAACATGTGATCTGCTTTCCATTTTTTGTAGTCAGGGGACTCCTGTGTTTTGCTCATTTTTATGGTGGATTTACAGATATCTCTGGGCCCTTGTGATATGAATAGCATCGGGTCATCTCTCCAGATTGAGGCAGAATGCAATAAAATAGCATATCGGGGCCATCCTGGCCAACATGGTGAAACCACATCTCTACTAAAAATACAAAAATTATCTGGGTGTGGTGGCACGAACCTGTAGTCTCAGCTACTCAGGAGGTTGAGGCAGGAGAATCGCTTGAACCTGGGAGGTGGAGGTTGCAATGAGCCAAGATCACGCCACTGTACTCCAGCCACGTGACAGAGTGAGACTTCATCTCAAAAACGATGACAACAACAACAACAAAAACCAAAAAAAAATTTAGCACATTGGGGATGTTCTTGTGCTAGAGACTATTCTGTTTGTTTCTAGTTCCCTCGGAATTGGGGCCAGCCTGTCTTCTTGGAGACAAATGCCCCCTCTCTTTCCTCTGGATCTTTATTTCTGTTATTGAGTTTTGTTACTTGAGGCCTTACCTCTCTCAGCTTCAGGATCCTTCTAACTCTCTAGGAAGGATTTAGCTGCTTCTTTACCAAGGGGTCTCCCTTAGCTTTCTGGTCACCTCAGGTCTTTCCAGTTTACTCTCAAGAAAACACAGAATCTTTACTTTCTCCCCAAGGCACTGTACATAGTAGATATTCGTTAGATGTAGCTTGAACTGATGGAATTTGTGCAACAGCCCTGGACCATGAGGGATACGTGTGCAGAAGAGTTACTTACTGCAAGTGGCCCTCAAATCCCTTGAAGGCCTTTCTCTTAAAGGACCAGATAATAAATACTTTAGATTTTGTAGACCAACAGGCAAAATTTAGAATAGAATAGAATATTTTCATTAGGGTTGCCAAATCAAACATTGAATAATATAAGTATGTTCCATACAATATTTGGGACATATTTATACTTAAAAATTGTTATCTGAAATTCAAGGTTAACTTGGCATCTTGTATTTTTATTAAGCAAATCTAACTTATGTAATCATTTAACATGTGACCATTTAAAACTGTGACACCCATTCTTACCTCTCAGGCTGTAAAAAACAGCTGCCCAACTGTGCCTTAGGGGTATAGTTTGCTGACATCTGACCTACTGCATTATTCAGAGTCTGGTTTCAGGAAGCAGAAGCCACTGGCGGAAAAGGATGTAATATAGGGATTTAAGTATTTACAAAATGTCTGGAATAGCTGGAGGAATAGGCTTTATGCTAGACCACCAGGAATGAGCCCCAGATCAACATGCTAGAACTGGCCTGTCAAGAAGACTGCTTATTCCAGTCAGTTTTCAGTATTTTCTGCCTCTGGGGAGGCCTGTTGGCTCCAGGAACATACCATTTTACATCTGATGGATCAATTGGAAGCCACTCCCAGAACTATTGATTTCAGAGCCGCATGGCAGCTGCTAATCACCTAATAAGGTAATAAAAAATTACCTTATTACATCTCAAGTGTTTCTACCTCTCTCTCCATTTACTTCAATTATAAGTCTCATGCACAGGCATCTTATTGGCAAGCATACCCAGAACAGTAGCTGCAAGGGATCTGAGAAATAAAGATTTTAGCTTTCCAGTTTCTGCAGAATGTGGAAAGCTGATGAGGAGAAGAGCAGCTTCCATGTGGAGCAAACTGTTTACCATATCTGCTACCTTCCTCCTTCCTAGCCTTCTCTTAGCTCTTTCACTACCTGGGGTTGCACTACACAGAGGATGTTCACTTGTATCTCTGAAAATAGAGGTCAGGCCTGCAGTGCTATACCAATGAACATAAATATTCTCTCTATTCTGAATCCTCATCATTCCTCTTTTATTTTTGTTAGGAAGCAGACAGGACTTTTGTTTCTTATGGTTTTGTTTACAGTAGTTGGTAATTCCCCAAATCTTGTGATTTTTTACTTCACCATCCACCGTCATATTTAAAAATTGCTTGAACATATTCTTTCTCAATTCAATGGAAATAGAGCATAGCGACAGGACACTAGACCCAAAGCTGAATTCAATCGAAACCATTTAAATGAAAAATTCAAATGAAACATAAGATTATTATGCATGATTTATATTTGACATAGTTCGTTTGTTAATGACAACCATTCATAAAGACTTTGGAGGAATTTGGACTAAGTTTAAAATTACTCCCTTTCTCAAAATATCTTGTTACATGCATTCACTGAATCTTCTTTTTGTTCTTTTTCAGAGGCAAGTTGTTTATCTTCTTTCCAGGATGAATCCTTCATCTTATGCTTTGTATTCATTTTTTCCCCAATTTCTTCATGCCTTCAGCATTATTCCCTTTCTTTTCAGGACGTTTATCCTTTCCCTCTCTACTGGTATCTTCCTCTCCCCTGCAAACTTACTCAGTTCTCCCTGAGTTTGTATACATCTTCTGATTCTGCACCTCTTGAATTATTACCCATTCATCTCATTTTCTTCAGGAAAGTTCTCAAAAGAGTAGTTCACATTTACTGCCTCTACTTCCTACCTTTCCCTTATCCTTCTGCAATCTTGCTTCTGTTCCCAACAGACAGTTGAAAACACTCCCTTCCAAGGCACAGTTTGATCTCTTAATAGACAACCAATGACCCTAAGATTTCCTCATTCATCTTTTTCAAACATTTCAAGCTGTTAATACTCCTATACCTATTTTTAATGTCTCTTTCTTTGACCTTCATGATGCAACATTGTCTTATTTCCCCTTAGCATATAACTGTGACTATTTTTGATTCCTTTCCCTTTTGTCAACCTTGTGAAGTTTTTCTGTTCCTTTTCTCATTTTATCTTCATGCTTCCACTTTCTAATGACCACGTCATTTCCTGCAAACATGCCTTATTCTCTCTATTCACAGAAAAGAAAAATCCTTCTCTTGAACCTGATTTCCTTCCAAGTTTCTATCCTATTCCTCACATTGTTTAGACTTCCAAAATTCTTGAAAGTGTATTATATCTATACTGTCTTCAGTATCTCAGTACTTATTCTATTGTCTGTATAATTTTTACAACTTCTCTAGCTTTTGAAATTCTCTCCTTCCTTGGACCCCATGATTTGCCATATGCTGGTCATTTTATTATCTTCTGATGGCTCCCTTTGTGTCACCATTGTTCCATTTCTCCTTCCTACTCCTAAAAGTGGATATCTTCTAAAGCTATATGACTCTTTTATTTTTAATTTATTTTTTTATTATACTTTAAGTTCTAGGGTACATGTGCACAACATGCAGGTTGTTAAATATGTATACTTGTGCTATGTTGGTGTGCTGCACCCATCAAGTCATCAGCACCCATCCATTCGTCATTTATATCATGTATAACTCCCAATGCAATCCCTCGCCCCTCCCCCCTCCCCATGATAGGGGGATGTGTGATGTTCCCCTTCCCGAGTCCAAGTGATGTCATTGTTCAGTTCCCATGTATGAGTGAGAACATGCGGTGCTTGGTCTTCTGTTCTTGTGATAGTTTGCTAAGAATGATGGTCTCCAGCTGCATCCATGTCCCTACAAAGGACGCAAACTCATCCTTTTTGATGGCTGCATAGTATTCCATGGTGTCTATGTGCCACATTTTCTTAATCCAGTCTGTCACAGATGGACATTTGGGTTGATTCCAAGTCTTTGCTATTGTGAATAGTGCCGCAATAAACATACGTGTGCATGTGTCTTTATAACAGCATGATTTATAATCCTTTGGGTATATACCCAGTAGTGGGATGGCTGGGTCATATGGTACATCTAGTTCTAGATCCTTGAGGAATCGCCACACTGTTTTCCATAATGGTTGAACTAGTTTACAATCCCACCAACAGTGTAAAAGTGTTCCTATTTCTCCACATCCTCTCCAACACCTGTTGTTTCCTGACTTTTTAATGATTGCCATTCTAACTGGTGTGAGATGATATCTCATTGTTGTTTTGATTTGCATTTCTCTCATGGCCAGTGATGATGAGCATTTTTTCATGTGTCTGTTGGCTGTATGAATGTCTTCTTCTGAGAAATGTCTGTTCATATCCTTTCCCCACTTTTTGATGGGGTTGTTTTTTTCTTGTATATTTGTTTGAGTTCTTTGTAGATTCTGGATATTAGGCCTTTGTCAGATGAGTAGATTGCAAAAATTTTCTCCCATTCTGTAGGTTGCCTGTTCACTCTGATGGTAGTTTCTTTTGCTGTGCAGAAGCTCTTTAGTTTAAATAGATCCCATTTGTCAATTTTGGCTTTTGCTGCCATTGCTTTTGGTGTTTTAGACATGAAGTCCTTGCCCATGCCTATGTCCTGAATGGTACTACCTAAGTTTTCTTCTAGGGTTTTTATGGTATTAGGTCTAACATTTAAGTCTCTAATCCATCTTGAATTAATTTTCGTATAAGGAGTAAGGAAAGGATCCAGTTTCAGCTTTCTACTTATGGCTAGCCAATTTTCCCAGCACCATTTATTAAATAGGGAATCCTTTCCCCATTTCTTGTTTCTCTCAGGTTTGTCAAAGATCAGATGGCTGTAGATGTGTGGTATTATTTCTGAGGACTTAATAAATGTAATCCAGCATGTAAACAGAACCAAAGGCAAGAACCACATGATTATCTCAATAGATGCAGAAAAGGCTTTTGACAAAATTCAACAGCACTTCATGCTAAAAATGCTCAATAAATTCGGTATTGATGGAACGTACCTCAAAATAATAAGAGCTATTTATGACAAACCCACAGCCAATATCATACTGAATGGGCAAAAACTGGAAAAATTCCCTTTGAAAACTGGCACAAGACAGGGATGCCCTCTCTCACCACTCCTATTCAACATAGTGTTGGAAGTTCTGGCTAGGGCAATCAGGCAAGAGAAAGAAATCAAGGGTATCCAGTTAGGAAAAGAAGAAGTCAAATTGTCCCTGTTTGCAGATGACATGATTGTATATTTAGAAAACCCCATTGTCTCAGCCCAGAATCTCCTTAAGCTGATAAGCAACTTCAGCAAAGTCTCAGGATACAAAATTAATGTGCAAAAATCACAAGCATTCTTATACACCAGTAACAGACAAACAGAGAGCCAAATCATGAATGAACTTCCATTCACAATTGCTTCAAAGAGAATCAAATACCTAGGAATCCAACTTACAAGGGATGTAAAGGACCTCTTCAAGGAGAACTACAAACCACTGCTCAGTGAAATAAAAGAGGACACAAACAAATGGAAGAACATACCATGCTCATGGATAGGAAGAATCAATATCGTGAAAATGGCCATACTGCCCAAGGTTATTTATAGATTCAATGCCATCCCCATTAAGCTACCAATGACTTTCTTCACAGAATTGGAAAAAACTGCTTTAAAGTTCATATGGAACCAAAAAAGAGCCTGAATTGCCAAGACAATCCTAAGTCATAAGAACAAAGCAGGAGGCATCACGCTACCTGACTTCAAACTATACTACAAGGCTACAGTAACCAAAACAGCATGGTACTGGTACCAAAACAGAGATATAGACCAATGGAGCTATATGATTCTTTTAGTGCCATTCTATTATCATAACTTCTTTCTCAGTTTTCACTTCTAATCAGTTGCTAGATTCTGTAAACTCTTCATGATGTTTCTTGTATTTGTATTTTCCTATTGCCAAGGTCCCATACCTCCTCCACATTTACTCTTGCTTGGTCATGTCAATGCTTTTCTAATTAATCTCTTTATGTGTGCTGTCTGAGTTTGAGCATTTGAAAGACACTTATAAAGTTACACACCCATACCAACTGCTTGCCTCTAAGGCACAAAAGATACAGAAAATACTAAATGAGTTAGGACCCTGAAACATAAGGGTGGTTTAGGAAGGTGTGTTCTCTTGGTTGTCTTTGATGTCATTTTCTGAAGTCCCTTTGCCCAACTTGGGTGCCCTGGTAGTGGGCCCATATGTTTGACATCATGCTCTTGGTCTGTAGTCCACTTACACCTATTCTCTCCAGTCTTTGTTTTTATATGCAGCTACTTAGAACTCTCACAAGTGACAGTGTAAGAGGAAACAGTTGAACTGTAGATGCACACAAATATATTTGCTTTACCCATGGTACAGACTGAAAAGATGTTCATTTCTCTTCAGGATGGTCTTTACAAATTAGTATTTGGGTACCTGCTTTTATATGTACTCACTATCTTCACGTGCATCCACCTGAGTTCTACACTCAGCTGAAAGATGGAAATTCATCACAGTTCTGATTGCTGCTCTTCATTCTTTATGAAGAAAAGATGAATTCTATAGCCTAAAATTCAAGTTCTGACGTAATCTGATCCCAAACTAATATTCCAATAAAAGGCTCAAAATCCTTTTTGGAACAAGATAAGACATATATAAATGAACAAATGATTTACCAATATTTCTTTACAAGGGCCTCTTTATCATACTGAGGATATGGTCAGCTCCCTTCTAATTTTCCAACTTTTTTTTGTCACAATGCCCTCCTACAATGCCCACCTCCTTCTTTGTGCCTTTAAGAACTCGGTTCAAACTCACCTCCTTCAAGCATTTGGTTTCTGCTCCAGCCCATTAGGACTCTTCATGTGCTACAAATCTCTATGTTGACTATAACCTTTGCCCTTGTGCCTCTGCTTCCTATCGTTACAAAGTTTTAATGAGTCTCTTGCCACTTTGTCCAGAAATTACTCGGCCATGATGCATTTTTATTTTTAATTTATTTTATCAAGCAGGTCAGACCTTTGAGTGTTGGTGGTATATTATTCATTCTCTGCTGATGTATTTTACCTTGCGTCACTTGTGTTAAGGTCTTTTTCATCTCAAACTGGAAGGTCAGCAAGCATTACACTACAGTTGCATTCCCCTGCTTTCCATTATTCCAGAACTTTTTTTTTTCAGAGACGTGGCCATGATAGGTCTTAGAGTTGTTGCATAAATCCCTTGGCTTCTACCAATCTGCACAATCACCATATTGAAAAATGTGAATAATAGGCTTAGATTGCTGAAAGGAGCCATACACAGATACCACTTGGGTAAATCAAATTAGGTTTAATTATCTAAAAAACATAAGGAAATTAGCTCAATAAGAGTACACAATAGAGAAATCACAACATTATTTAATGACAGGTAAAAAGTCTACGTTTATGGAACTCTCAAACTGGACCTACCAGTGGAACACAGTTGCATATGTTGTTTGAGTGAGCAGGGATCACAGCAGATCTCATAAATTTCAGAGTTGCACAGTGTACAGTATGACTGCAAAGGTAAGGAGCACTGTGCATCCAGTACACTCAACCTTGAACATCTTATCTATTATTCCCAACCTCCGTAGCTATCCCAGCGTGGGACAAACATATTTTTTAACTTAATTTCTTTAGAGCTATGACAAGAATCTATTATCCAGATGATTTTGGGAATCTGGAATTTGGCAGGCCTTTGGAACTGCCAGTGGGCCCTTGTGTGTAAGATTTATATCCCTGTAGCAATTTCTGTATGTACCTTTTTCTTTGTCACTCAGGTTTTGTTCTATTACAGTATCATTTATATTTTTGTTAAGATCTATAGGATCAAATAAATAATACATTTTAATACATTTTACATCCACAATGCCTAACTCACCATATTGCACTTAAAAAGATCATTTTGTTAGACATTGATTGTATACTTACTGAGTTTCAGGCACTATAATAAAGGCTGGAAATACAAATAGACTAAACTTTGGTTTCTGGCTTAGAAGAATTCAGCATTTTAGCCAGCCTGGTGCAGCCGTGAAGGTGTATTTCTTAGTTCTTCCTTCTACAGAGAACCTGCTTTTCCATGCAGTTCTGACTACTCATGTTTTTGGTTCAACTGAGGTGAGTCAAGCTCTCCCCAGGCAGCTCCCTGTCAATTACTGAGCATAATGAAGATTCCAGGCCTCACCATATTTTTACCCAAAGCAGGACTGCTCCACTAGTAATTCTTGTGCTGGATTCCCCTGTGTCCTGCCCAAGACTTTCTTAGTGCTCCCCTGAACTTCCTACCCAATCCTGCCCTTTTCTCTTTCTTCTTGTTTCACAGGTGTCAGATCTGCATCATGGTATAAAGGCTTTCCCTGCTATTCTTGTTCCTTCTTTTCTTATGTTTCTTAACCTTTACCCTCAACAAATTTCTTATACTTCATCTTGGCATGTACTTCCAGATTACCTGAACTGACAACACACAGACACACACAACAATCATTTTAAAACGTGACAATTGTTATAGTCAGGAATATGTTCAAGCTGTCATGGGAAACTTTTCTTGCCTTCCACAGAGACCTAGATAATTTTTTCTTTATGCGTTCTACTTTACCTTTTATAAGCTCTGCCTTTATTGTAGAACATCTCTTATTGTTTTATAATTGCTTGCTTGTATGCTTATCACTCCATTAGTCTGTGAACTTCTGTGAATGCAAATTATATTTAATCTTTATGTACTAAAGGGCCTTTAGCAAGCTCAGTGGTGCCAAAAAATGCTCGTCAAGAAATGCACAGGACTTTGAGGAAAGCATCACAGGGTAGGAATAAATTATCTGGATTTTGAAGAATGAGCAGGTTCTTTTCAGGTGAACAAGGGGAAGGATAAATATCTGATGGAAGGACCATCATCTAGAATCATGTGCTAGGCACAGAGAGGTATGGACAAATGTATTCAGGAAGGCACAAGTCCCTTAGGCTGGAGCTTAGTGTGTTTGTGGGTGTTGAGGAATGGGAGATGGTGATGGGAAGATAAGTTAGTCTTGCACAACATACATAATTGCTGAATGTTTGTATTTAAAAACCATATACGTCACTCCTCAAAATATGTTATTTAAGGAATTGCATGTGTGTGTGTGCATAGTAAGATGAGGCAAGGTGACTGAAATAAAAAGTTTTGGCCATACAGTCATCCCTTGGTCTCCATGGGGGATTGGTTCCAGGACCAAAATCCATGAATGCAGATACCAAAATCCATGAATGCTCCAGTTCCCGATACAAAATGGTGTAGTATTTGCAAAGAGCCTATAGACATCCTCCTGTATACTTTAAATAATATCTAGACTACATAGAATACCTAATACAATGTAAGTTCTATGTAAATAGTTGTTATACTGTATTGTTTAGGGAATAATAACAAGGGAAAAGTCTGTACATGTTTAATGCAGACACAATATTTTTGACTGTTTTTGAACCATGATTCATTGAATCCGCAGATGTTGAATTCACAAATACAGAGAGCCGACTGATTTCAGTTTGATGAAGAACAGAACAAAATTATGACAGAAAAATTATTTGTGATTATGAATGTTTCAGCTTTCTATAAAGAGATCAAGAGAAAAAACAAATTTGTTTTCTTATGATGTCGTAACAATGCAAATACGTTCTCCAGACCTCAGGGCTATTTCTGACTACTCTTCTTTGGCACATAAATCCTGTTATATGCTCAATATTTTTGGATTTTCCTCTGGAATAATTCAGGAGTCATTCCTTTTTATCCATATCTATAGCATCACGCTTCTGCACACAATGCAAGCTTCCTGTCATGTTTCTATTTGAGTCTCAACATCTCTAATTAAAGTGTTGCAAACCTTTACTTAAATTGCAAGAAAAACATATCACATCTCATTATTTCCTAAACAATGTAATGTAACAACTATTTACATAGCCTTTACATTGAATTAGGTATTATAAGGAATCTAAATATTATTTAAAGTATACAGGAGGATGTGTATAGCCTATATGCAAGTTTGACATTATTTGGTATCTGGAACTGGATCATCCATGAATTTTGGTCTCTGTAGGTATCTGCTTTTATTACATTGCTTTCTTAGGAAAGTATGTTTTTTTGTTATTAGTTATGACATATATAAATGTCTCAAGCCTGGCCTTCAGGATCTTCTAATTTGTACTTCTGTGTATCAACATCTAACCAGCCTTATCTCTTGGTACTTCCCAACATGTCCAAGGATATCCCTCAGTTGTTTTCTATACAATACACTTTTTTAGCCTTTCTTATGATATTTTCCCTTATTTGGAAGTAATTTTCATTTTTATTATACTAATGTATTTTCTTATTTCCACACCCACCTTTACTCTGACTTCACTCAGGTATGTGTATATATACACACACAAGCAAACATTCACATAAAATATATATGGGCATAGATAACATATGTTTATATTTATTCTCCCTTATTTATTCATGTATGTTTTACTTTTCCTTCTTAGATTAAGTAAATACTGAGTCTTTTAAGTCTTTCGACTGTGTCTGATAATAGTCCCTATTTTAAATCCTACAAGCTCTTAAATAGGAAATAAGTGGAGGACTAAAATGCACATGCCTCTGATAACGTATTTCAAATCTTGATTGCCATTAACTCCCTCTTTCAATCACCTACTGTCTAGATTTCAGCCTTTTCCTTCCCCTACAGATCTCAAAGGCAGTAATTATTAACTGTGGTTGGGAGGATGAGGAAGAGAGGAGTGATACAGAGAATGGTTATGGATAGCACTACACAGGAGACCATATTGTAATCAAGCAAAGGCATATATCGCTTGAAGACATTTTCTCAGAATTATTATTTTCTCCCTTCAAGACATATATTTTCCTTTTACCTTGACAAAAATCACTAATCACCAAATTATGGTATTCCTTAGAATACTCCACAATTGGGTTTATTTGATTTATTTCATTATATTTTCACATATAAAATGTTAGATCCAGCTGAATTTTTGAACATAGCCATAAGCTAGAACTAGTCAATGCAAGTAATTAGACAAACATCAGAGAAGAGAAGCAATTGTCTTTTTTAAATTCACCATAAGATTGATAGCAGCTAATATTGAGTAATTTGATTCATAGAGTGTCATATGTAGCAACCAGCAAATATTGTAAAACCACTGCACTAAGAGGTAAGACTCTTGTCTTCTCTTAGCTCTACCATGCTTCATGAGGGTAAGGTGTTTTACCTACTTACAATTCTAATAATCTTTTTAAATTCCTGCTGGGTGCCAGGCATGGTGCAAAACGAATATGTATAGAAGACTTGCTTTCTGCTTTCAAGGTAGTAGAGAATCTTAGGGAAACAATACCATGGGTGCAAACTTCTTCCTTGGAAGTTATCTATAACAATTTACGAATTTACAAAGACTAAATATACTGTCAACAAATTCTCAGAAGAGAATATCTTTCTTAAGAAAACCCCAGAGATATCAAACCTTCAAAAATTTATGAGATCAGTTATGTTGTAAAAAGAAGTTAAAGCTGTAATATGGAAAATATTTAAAAATTTTCATTAAGATGGGAAACAAAAACCTAACACCATCATCTCTAAAAAATCTGTGCTTTCTCTTTTCTTCCTGCCGTGTCACATATATTAACAATTCTGTGTCTGTGAAGAAGGGAGGCAAAGGGAAGGGAAGGGTAGTTGAAGGAAGGCTGTTGTGTCTCTGGAACTGGCTTCCTTCCATGAGCTGCTTTATTGAGCACCTCCAGATATTGTGTTTCCAAAGGGCAAAATTTTGTCTTTTTCATCTTCATTTCCTCAGAGTTCCCAGCAAAGGTTACAGAGTCAGTAATTATTTGTTGTCTAGCGATGAATTGAAATGATTTGAGAATTATATCTCACATTTGTTAGGCAACTTCTTTTTTTATTCTTTTTATTATACTTTAAGTTCTAGGATACATGTACACAACGTGCAGGTTTGTTACATATGTACACAAATGTGCCATGTTGGTGTGCTGCACCCATTAACTCACCATTTACATTGGGTATATCTCCTAATGCTATCCCTCCCCACTTCTCCCATCCCACGACAGGCCCCAATGTGTGATGTTCCCCTTCCTGTGTCCAAGTGATCTCATTGTTCAGTTCCCACCTATGAGTCAGAACATGCTGTGTTTGGATTTCTGTCCTTGCGATAGTTTGCTCAGAATGATGGTTTGCAGCTTCATCCGTGTCCCTGCAAAGGACATGAACTCATCCGTTTTTATGACTGCATAGTATTCCGTGGTGTATGTGTGCCATATTTTCTTAATCCATTCTATCATTGATGGACATTTGGGTTGGTTCCAAGTCTTTGCTATTGTGAATAGTGCCACAATACACATACGGGTGCATGTGTCTTTATAGCAGCATGATTTATGATCCTTTGGGTATATACCCAGTAATGGGATGGCTGGGTCAAATGGTATTTCTAGTTGTAGATCCTTGAGGAATCGCCACACTGTCTTCCACAATGGTTGAACTAGTTTACAGTCCCACTAACAGTGTAAAAGTTGTTCCTATTTCTCCACATCCTCTCCAGCACCTGTTGTTTCCTGACTTTTTAATGATCGCCATTCTAACTGGTGTGAGATGGTATCTCGTTGTGATTTTGATTTGCATTTCTCTGATGACCAGTGATGATGAGCATTTTTTCATATGTCTGTTGGAGGCATAAATGTCTTCTTTTGAGAAGTGTCTGTTCATATCCTTCACCCACTTTTTGATGGAGTTGTTTGAGTTTTTCTTGTAACTTTAAGTTCTTTGTAGATTCTGAATATTAGCCCTTTGTTAGATGGGTAGATTGTAAAAATTTTCTCCCATTCTGTAGGTTGCCTGTTCACTCTGATGGTAGTTTCTTTTGCTGTGCAGAAGCTCTTTAGTTTAATTAGATCCCATTTGTCAATTTTGGATTTTGTTGCCATTGCTTTTGGTGTTTTAGTCATGAAGTCCTTGCCCATGCCTATGTCCTGAATGGTATTGTCTAGGTTTTCTTCTAGGGTTTTTATGGTTTTAGGTCTAATACTTAAGCCATTAGTCCATCTTGAGTTAGTTTTTGTGTAAGGTATAAGGAGGATCCAGTTTCAGCTTTCTAGAAATGGCTAGCCAGTTTTCCCAGCACCATTTATTAAATAGGGAATCCTTTCCCCATTTCTTGTTTTTGTCAGGTTTGTCAAAGATTAGATGTTTGTAGATGTGTGGTATTATTTCTGAGGCCTCTGTTCTGTTCCATTGGTCTATATCTCTGTTTTGATACCAGTACCATGCTGTTTTGGTTACTGTAGCCTTGCAGTATAGTTTGAAGTCAGGTAGCATGATGCCTCCAGCTTTGTTATTTTGGCTTAGGATTGTGTTGGCAATGTGGCAACTTCTTAAGTAATATCATGTTTTTAGATATTTGACTCCTCCTGTTCTTTCAGTGGTGTTCTCTTCTCATCATTTCCAAATTTTTCTGTGTTTGGTTAGGGGCACCTAAGGTGCTTGAACAAATAAATTAAAGTGTTCAGTGGCTGAGAGACTAGGCTTATCATTCCTAACCTTCTCTGATGTTGGTAGTAGGCTCTCCTCCATGCAAGTATTTTGGAAGCCAGGTGAATAATGTGGCATTGCCATTGTCAACAAGTCACATTCAAGGTTCCTTATCACAAGGCTCCTCAGTGCTTAAAAGAATGGAGGAGAACCATGAGGCAGATGAAAGGGAAAAGAACAGAAATCTGGGGCCAGGGAATTATGCTTAAACAAGTTAATTACATAATGTATGCTCCAATCCCATGGTGAAGCTCTTAATCATAGCCTACACTTAGAGCGTGGGGGCTAGAGAGCTCAGTTTCTTGCTGGGCAGTGATGTCACAACTACAAATTTTTTACAGTGGAAGAAGGGAAGAATCTTATTTTCATTTTTGGACAGCTGGCAGCCTCTGCTGCATTTTCTTTTCCTCCCAGCAATTTGCTATATTTTTATAGCATATATAAAATTTATGGACTCAGGCTCTAGAAAACATTTTAAAGAAGATATATTTTTAAATTTTTCCTCTGGGTGCTGATTTCCTTGTCCTCACAGTGGTTTTGTTCTAATGAGAATCCTGCTCAGGGGTAGTGATATTACTCAGGTAAAAGATATTTCTATCCTGTCTCAGTTACTTTGATATGTCTGGGGAATCTAGAGTTTATTTCTAAGATCTTGGTATTTGCTAGTTTTACAATAACAGAATCTTATGTTTCTGTTGCCAAATTGTCAGAACAATTTCTTTTCAGTGGTCTAAACCAAATAATGCAAAGTGCTTAAAATAATGCAGGAGTGCCCTGAGCTAAATTTTAAAGCAAATATACTTCTTAGATCCATTAGTATAATTAGAGTCTTTGGTTTGAAATACATTCCTTGTGCAGTTTGCTGTTAAGTAATTGCTGTGATATACTATTCTGTTGTCTGTTGGAATTTAGTAAGGAATTGTTTTTCCTAGGTTTTGTATTTTGAATTATAATCTAGTATATATCCTTTAATAACTCTAAAGTTAGCTAGGGTTTATAAAAGGCCAGCTATGAGTATTTGTACAAATTTGCCTCAAGAAGAATGGCTAAATAAGAGAGAAATCTATAACAATTAGGATGATTTTTCGATTTCTCTTTATGGCTTCCTCTTTATGTATTTCCACCAAACCATTGAGGATACTCCAATTGCATTTCCTTGGCAAAATAATTTCAAAGAGTGTTGAAATGAAAGATCACTTATGTTTTAATGACTCTGCCTGTCAACTGCTGACCTTCTGTTAGTAGCAGAGCACGCTGTACTTGCACAAAGAGGGGAGTATAAAACACATTCCTTGAATTGTATACTCTTAGGGTCATCTGAGTTATTACTTGCTAATTTTAGAGATGCTGACAAGTATAGAAGAAAGTACAGAAGGTTTTTTTTTTCATAGACTATCTTTTTGTGAATTGTAGAGGAAAACTATGATGTCTACACGGTAGATCAGAAGGATTTTAATTACTTTTCTTCTCAACATATATTTTAGTCCAGAACAACTATCTGTCATTACAGAATTAAAGAAAAAAGATGCCATGGTAAATACTTTCTCTATTAGTTGCCTAAAGTTCATGATTAAAAATCTAGGGATTTTTAGACCAGGGCTAGTTGGATGTGATTGGTATCAAAGAACCTGATAAAGGATTTACAGAGGTCTATGTGCATAGGGAAAGTATTGCAGGGAAATCATCATCATCATCATCATCATCATCAAGTGCTCATATTTCAGGTATTGTGCTTAGCATTTTATATCCACTATTGTTTATACAAATATGGCTACAATTCTTAAGTGACTTGATGGTTTCTTTAAGGACAGGAGAGTTATAAAGTGGTAATGGACAATCTTTAAGGAAACAATTTAAATTCCTCTAATTTCCTTTTAACCAGAATGGAAAAGTCTAAAAATTCAAATATTTCGTTCTTAGGATTTTCACTTTGAAGTTTACCTTTAACTGTTTTTATTCTATTAATCGCAGGTGAAATAATGTTTTTTTCCCTCAAAACTCCAGATTTAAGAGTTTCAAAAAAGAAAAACAATGATAGAATGACAAGAGAAGTTCTCTTCTCTAATATTTTCATCTTTGTATTAAAGAAATTTGCAGTAGGATGGTGGGGATTTATAAAAGGAACATCCTACTGAAAAGGTCAGCTGTTTTCCCCTTGTGGAGATATCAAGGAGGGAAAGCGAAGGAAGAACGCTTTCCCCAAAGTTTGAGGAGAATGCGCTATCCTGCCCTTCTTACGCTTTGGTTTTGTATTTATTTAGTGTCTGTGGTCCTGAGGAAGGTTATTTGGTTTCATCTTCACATGGTGAGCCACACAGGATGCCAGTACCACTTGGGGATTTTGCAGGATGTCATTTCATGTTGAGTGCATGGACGGTGTCCAAAGTTAGAAATGAGCTGATACATTTTATTATAGGATGTTGCTTTTAAAAAGTGTTTATTCCTAATAGTCCTTTGTCAAAGCAGAATATAGTGTATGGAAAAACTGAAAGTTCCAGGGGAAGTGGAAAGAATCCCCACCTGCAGAGTCAGATACTCACTTCTGGTAACTCTGTGGACCTTTGCCAGGGGCTTCAGAAGAGGACATGCTGTTCCTGGAAGGAGCAAAGAATTGGGGTCTATGGCTGTATATTCTTTACATTTTTATTTTTAGAATGCAAAGTTTATTTTATGAATTAAAAATTACACACATAAAAGGTAACATTATGTTATCTTCCTTACTTGAAGATAAGATTTCTTTTAAAAAAGATTTGTCTTTTCATGGTTTTGATTTACATTTCTCTATCACTGATGTTGAGCTTTTATTCATGTTTCTTGGCTACATGAATGTCTTCTTTTGAAAAGTTCATGTTCTTTGCCCAGTTTTTAATATGATTGTTAGTTTTTTTGTCTGTAAATTTGTTTAAGTTCCTTACATATGCTGAATATTAGACCTTGGTCAGATGCGTAGCTTGTAAACATTTTCTCCCATTTTGTAGGTTGTCTGTTCACTCTGTTGGTAGTTTCTTTTGCTGTGCAGAAACTCTTTAGTTTAATTATATCTCATTTGTCAATTTTTGCTTTGGTTGCAATTGCAAAAGTTCAGAATGCTCATTCAGACCCATGAAATGTATTCCAAGTACCACTATAAGGACGGGGAGAGCATAGATAATCCGATCAAAATCAGTATATCTTCTTGGGTTGTTATAAATTTGTAAAGTAATCATGAGAGAGTCCAGAAGTAGTGTGATCCTGACCGAGTTTCACCAACCCTGTTAAATTTGGTTCTATAAGAAAAATGTAATGTTTCTATAAAGGTCATATCTCTTAAATTCCGGCCTAGATAAGCTGCCTTACTTGAGGTAAATTTCCGGATTTAGTGTTTAAAGATTTCCCAGGGCCCATATTAAAGAAAAACGAATTGGACGACTGCAGGTTTGACTTCATTCTACTTCTCCAAATGTATTCTCCACTTAATTAGGGACTAGAGGATCTTTAATCTGGTAGTGAGGTACTTGGCAACTTTAAAAGCTGATTGAGTTATTGTAGTAAATGGGTTGGAGTAGAGCTTAGTTTCAAAGAGTACACGTAAGTTTTGTCAATGACAGTTATATTTTTATGTTTCATCTCCTTGAATCTTGAAATTAAAACTAATTTATAAACAAAGAGTAAAAACAGCATATTTGACCTTTTCTTAAATTTATTTATGAGACTATTACTGCCTGAGAGTACTTTGCAGTTTTTCAAAATTATTTGTTATTTGTTCAAATGGATTCTAATAAGTACAATATATTGTCCAGATACAGAAGACATAGAGCAGTTTTGAATAAAATGATGTTCTTTTGGAAATGCATGGGAGCCACTGGAATCTTTGCCGGAAATTCAGAGTGACACCAATTGAACATCCTTAGAACTTGCTGTGGTCTAAATGTTTGTATTTGTCCAAACTTCATATGTTGAAATCCTCATCCCAAGAGTGATGGTATCTGGAGGTGGGGCCTTTTGAGAGGTGGCTGGGTCATCATGGTAGATCCCTCATGAATGGGTTTAGTGCTGTTATAAAATAAGCCCAAGGAGCTCATTGGCCAATTCCACCATGTAAAAGATGCAGCAGGAAGGTGCCATTAAAGAGAAATGACCCTCAGCAACACTGAATCTGCCAGTACCTTATCTTGGACATCCCTGTCTCTCCGGAACTCTGAGAAATAAATTTATGTGTATTAGCTACCCAGTTTATGGTATTTGGTTATGGTTATAGCAACCCGAATACACTAAGACAGAACTTCAGTAGTGGAATTCCAAGGAAGGTACTGGGGGATTTTTTCTACCCTAATTTAAGTCCTAGGTTAAGGGAAGAAAAATGTAAATAACAGACATTTTATTGATAAAAATGCTGGAAAACGTTCTGTGTTATAGGGGACTCAGTGAAAAACTGGATTTAAGAGATCTAGAGGGATATAAGTGTACCAATTGGACACTTCATATGCCCCATTGACATCCTCTCAGCTTCATCTTATAGTCTGACCAAGGTTATGATGTCCAGTTCTGGACTGGCTTTGAACAGTTTTGAGCAGATGTATCCTGACATAGGCTCACTCTAGGAACATATTGTGAGTCCTTCTCTTCCTGCCCTGATGTTTAGGGTTCCATAGGAATCACCTGGCACTCAAGCATGGTCAACCACAAGGAAGTGTGGGATAGTTTACACCCAGCAAATCAGCCAACTCTTGACCAATGGATACAGGAGCCTAGACATAAATGCTTCCATCTTCCTTCATGAGACATATATCCTGTAAGGCAGGAGTCTCCAGCCACCAGGCTGCAGACTGGTACTGGTCTGGTCTGTGGCCTCTTAGAAACTGGGCCACACAACAGGTGGGGCGGAAGGCACACAGCAGGAGGTGGGAGTAAGCAAGCATTACCACCTGAGCTCCACCTCCTGTGAGATCAGCAGTGGCACTAGATTCTCATAGAAGCTCAAAACCTATTGCGAACTGCACATGCAAGGGACTTTGATCGTGCACTCCTTATGAGAATCTAACTAATGCCTGATGATCAGAGGTAGAACAGTTTCATCCTGAAACCATCCTCGCCGCACCACGCCCCTCGATGGAAAAATTTTCTTCCATGAAACCAGCCACTGGTGCAAAAAAGGTTGGCGTCCACTGTGTAAGGCTTCTCAGAAAGTCTGTTAGTTTTTCACAGTTGTATATTAACTTGGAAAAACTGGCTGTATTGACTCTCTTCTTCCACATATACTGCTGTCCCCCACCTTTGCTCTCTGGGATCATGTTCCTCAATATAGCATGCATACATCAATCTTTTCCTCAAGATGCACTTTCAGAGGATCTCAGGGAAAAATTCTATAAATCAATACTAAAAGACAACTAGCACACTAGCAAAATAGGCAAATTATGTAAACTAGCAGTTTAACAAAAATTACAACTTTTACAAAAATAAGAATATAACTTTTAACCAATACAAATAGAAATTAAAACAAATTTTAAATAAAATTTTAACTTATTAGAATAGCAAATTAAAATGGATAACTTTATTGTGGTGAATGTTTGAGGAAACAGTCTCCAACTTGGTGGAGATATCACATTGTAGGTTAATTTGATATAATCTTTTTGGAAGTCAATTCTCTGTGAATATTCTCACATTTCTGCATGATTTGGGATTTCTGAGCAAGGGACATGTTTTCATACAAAGGTCTTGAAAACTAGAGATTATGAATTGCTCCAGAGAGTTGTAGAAACTTGCCTCCCATGGACAAATATTCAGTTACCTTCCAGGGTTGTAAGATTTCTCTCTTTCACTGTGTACATAAGGAGAGATAGGAGCAGATATACCAGCTACCCTATATAAATCATTAGTCTCATAATTTCAGGGATCTTCCTCTGTGGTGCAAATTCTGCCACACATATAGGTCAATACCATGTCCTCATTGCATTGCCCTGTGAGGAATTGGGGCATGGGGAACTCATGCAAGATATTACTCTTGCTGCTCTTTTTGCTGTGAGTAATATATGATTTGTTCTCTGGTCCAGATATCTGGTGTTTCTGTCAGTACATATATATATACATATGCATACGCATATGCATGCACAGACATACACACTCATAACGGTGGCAGACTAACTTGTAAGTAAAATAAATATATTTGACTCATGGGACTTTTGGATGTAATGTATTTCTCAAAAGTAAAGGTGAGTATAATATTTTAACATAGTTTTAAATCTCTAGACATTTATTTGACATACATACTCATTCACACATCATGTTGCATGTAATGTAATAAAACTGACATCAGTAAAAAAAGGAACATTTGAAACTATACAAATACATGGAAATTAAACACCTTCTTAAAAACTGATGGGTGATGGAAGAAATTAAGAATGAAATAAAATATTTGAAATGAATGAGAAAAGAAACACTGCATACCGAACCTATGAGACACAGCAAAAGCAGTATTAAGAGGCAAGTTTATAGCAATAAATGCTTACATCAAAAAACTAGAAAGATTTCAAATAAACAACATAATGATGCATTTCAAAGAACTAGAAACCAAACCCTAAAATAGTAGAAGCAAAGAATAATGAAGATTAGAGCCAAAATAAAAATATACCACAAACCCACAGCAAATATCTGAATGGGGAAAAGTTGAAAGCTTTTCTTCTAAGGACTGGAACACAAAAAGGATGCCCACTTTCATTGCTTATATTCGACATAGCACTGGAAGTCCTAGCCAGAGCAATTAGGCAAGAAAAAGAAATAAAAGACTTCCAAATCAGAAAGGAGGAAGTCAAAATGTCTGTGTTTGCAGATAAGAGGATTTTATATATAGAAAAACCTGAAGACTCTACCAAAATAAACTCTTAGAAAAGATAAACAAATGCAGTCAAGTTATAGCTGAATACCAAATCAATATCCAAAATCAGCATTATTTTTCTGATACAGTACTTACACTAAATCAGTATTGTAAATAAATAACAGCCAAAACAAGAAACCAAGAAGGCAATCCCATTTATGACAGCCACACACACACACAAACAACTGAGGAATAAATTTCACCAAGGAGATGAAAGGCTTTTACAAGGAAAAGTGCAAAACACTGATGAAAGAAATTGAAGAAGATACAAACAAATGGAAATAAATCACATGTTCATAGATCGGAAGAATTAATATTGTTAAAATGACAATACTCCCCATATAAATCTACAGATTCAATGTAATCCCTGTCAAAATACCAATGGCATTCTTCACAGAAATAGAAAAGAATCTTAAAATGTGTATGGAAACACATAAGACCCTAATAGCCAAAGAAATCCTGAGCAGAAAGAACAAAGCAGAAGGCATCACACTGTTAGATTTCAGAATGCATCACAAAGCTGTATTAACTAAAACAGCATGGTACTGGCATAAAAACAGACACATAAAACAATGAAACAGAATAGAGAACCCAGAAATTAACCCACCTATCTATAGGCAATTTATTTTTGACAAAGGTGCCAAGAAGACTTTCTTCAGTAAATGGTGCCAGGGAAATTGGATATCCATATGCAGAAGAATGAAACTGGACCCCCACCTCTCACACTGTACAATAAAACTATTAGAAGAAAATGTAAATATTCTGGGATAAGATTTTATGAATAAGAGTTTAAAAACACTGGCAACAAAAGTAAAACCACTGGGATTATATCAAACTGAAAAGCTGCACAGCAAAATAATCAATAGAGTGAAAAAAGACTACCTATAGAGTGGAAAAAATATTTGCAAATTACTCATTTGAGAGGGATAAATATCCAGAATATACAAGGAATGGAAACATCTCAACAGCAAAATAAAATAAAAATAAAATAAAATAAAATAAAATAAATCAGATTAAAAAAGGACAAATGATCTGAACAGACATTTCTCCAAATAGAATATGCAATTGTCCAACAAATACATAAAAATGCTCAGCATTGCTAATCTTCTGAGACATGCAAATCAGAAATGAAGTATCATCTCACCACAGTTATGATGGCTACTAAGAGGGAGAGAAAAGAGAACCCATATACTGTTGGTGGGAACGTAAAGTAGTATAGCCACTATGAAGAATAATATGGAGATTCTCCAATAGACTCAGATAGAACTACCATATGATGCAGAAATTCCACTACTGAGAGTTTATGCAAATGAAAGGAAATTAGTATGTTGATTAGACATCTGCACTCTTGTGTTTATTGTAGCGCTATTTGCAATAGCCAAGATATGGAATCAATCTAGGTGTCCAACAGCAGGTGAATGGAAAGTGTGGTTTATATATTAAAGGGAATACTACTCAGCCATAAAAAGAATGAAATCCTGTCATTTGTGGCAACATGGATGTTAATAGAGGACACTATGTTAAGTAAAATAAGTCAGGAACAGAAAGTTGAAAACTGCATGGTCTCACTCAAATGTGGAAACTAAAAACGTTGATCTCATAGAAGTAAAAAGTAGAAGATTGGATACTAGAGGCTGGGAAGGATAGGGGAAAGGAAGCAATAGGGAGAGGTTTTCTAAAGAATATAAAATTACAGCTATATAGGAGGAATAAGTTCTGCTGTTCTGCAGCACTATAGAGTGACTATAGTTAAAAATACAGTCAATAATATATAGTATCAAATAGCTAGAAAGAAGATATTGACTGCTCCCAGTACCAAGAATTGATAAATGTTTGAGATGATAGTCTTGCTAATTATCCTGATTTCATCACTATGCATTACGTGTATCAATACATCACTATGTACCACATGAATATGTACAATTATTATTTATCAGTAAAATAAGCAGTACATAAGAACAATAAAATCTTATGTTGTCATTAAAAAGAATAAGGCAAATGTACCTATTATGAGAAACATTATATAGTGAGAAAAGCAATATATATATTTGAATGTACTTACATGTATTTGTATAGGAATAGAATATCTCTTGAAATATAAAGAAAATTTTGGCTACCTGGATTGCCTCTGGAGAGGATAACCAGGTAACTGAGAGATAAATGTGGACAAGATTTTTTCCTTATATTTTACTATATATATTTATACTCATTTTGAATTTATAGCTTTTATATATAAGGTTATTCACATATAACTTAATTATGAACTAACTGTATGAATATTTTACCATTTTAATGGCTGCATTGTGTTCTATGTATTTTATGCTTGATTGATCAATTTCCTGTTGAAAGTTAGCTTTTACTTAGTATGTCTACTTTATGAAAATTTGTGTTGATTTCCCTATAATCTTTTGTAATTATTTTTGAAGTAAAAGAATAACTAGATGTTTGTATCAGTTAGGGTTCAGCCCAGGAAATAGAAAACATTCCAGGAATTTCAAAGAGAAAAATATTTAGTAGAGGGAGCTGAGTTCTTACAAATATCACTGGAAGGGTGGATAAGTGGAAGTCATGAGAGTCACCATCAAGCTATTAGTTTTAAGGTCAGATTTAGATAGAGGAAATCCACAGGTTAGGAAGCTGCTGCTGCTTCTGATATCACCACTCCCATACTAAAACGTCTAGTGACCAGGAGATCGTGACTACATTCTGGAATGTGAACTCTGACCACTACAAAAACTCATGTGTTGGAAATTGCTAGTTAATTGTTCCAGTCACAAAAGAATGACATCTACCTTGTGTTTTGTCTTCCAAATCTTGTGGCCGTATATCGCACTGGCAGAATCAAGATTGCATCACAAATCCTGGTTATTAGGAAGTCTGGGAAATGTAGTATTAGACTTCTTGCTCCTGCAACAAATGTATGTGTGTAGAGCAGAACACAGAGGAGGGTAGAAACAAATGTCCAATATAAATAGGCATTCAGCAGAAGAGGACACTGATGCAGAGAACAGATAAGAAACTTTCACAAGAGTAAACCTGCTCCTCTATGATCACAGTGATCATAAAATAAATATTATGATGATAAAATGATGATTATGTGAGATAAATGCCTTGAAATCAGTTTAACAACAGGTGAGTCTAAACCTATATGAAGAAACTATAGTGTTGGTGGTGCTAGATTTTGAAGCCAGGCAGCCCCCATTCTGCATCAGTAAATTATCTTTAAAATCTGTTAGTCTTTTTCTTTAAATTTTCAAATGTTGCTGCCACTCTTGGAATGGCCTTCCCTGCCCCCAAATTATATACATTTTACTGCTATTTTCTTAGAGAATTTTATAGTTTATACATTAAAAACATTTCACTTATTCAGAACTTAGTTTTGTATAGGGTAATATTGAAGCATATAAATGTATTTCTTCCTAGTTAGCCAGTTATGCCAAGAACATTTGTTAAATAGTCTATTCTTTCTTACATGGATTTGGAATACAGTCTTGATTGTAAATAGTTTTTCCATTTAGTATTATGGTATGATTTACCATTTATTGACATTTTTTCTTATGTTAATTGGGAAACTATAGTTTCTTCATATAGGTCTAACTCATCTATTGTTAAAATGATTTCAAGGTATTTACCTGACATAATCATCATTATTTTATCATCATAATATTTATTTTATGATCACTGTGATCAGGCACTTTAAAAATTTATATTATGTTATTAATCCTAGTAATTATTATTTACAGATCCTGTTTTACTGTTGTGTAGATGATTTAAATGAATTACTTAGGGGCATAAGGTACTTAAAGGATAGAGTTTGGATTTGCAGTTTTTCTATTGTCCTGAATATATCCTTTATTCCATAATATTTTCTGATTGTATTTCAGAAAGCTATTGACTTCAGATTTATTTTGAAACCTGCTTCTCTCTTTTATTGCTCGATTTTAAAGCCCCTTATACAATAAGATACATCTTAAGAAATATAAGGAAAGCACATATAAATCCCAAAACAATAATGAGGAAAGCTTAAAATGAATCAGTTCTGGCTCTTGGCTGGAACAAGAGGCAAAAAGAATTGTGGAATCAGAGCACAACATTGGGAAACTGTAGTCGTCTAGGTTAGGAGTTAACAGACTGCTTAATCTCTACTATGACTAGCTACTTGTACCCAGAGCCAGTCCTTTTGCCTGCTGAGGATGTGTATAGGGGCACACACAAGGCTGGGTGCCTGCTCAGTATCCATATGATATGGGTTGGCTCTGTGTCCCCACCCAAATCTCATCTTGAACTGTTATCCCCATAATCCCCACGAGGCGAGGGAGGGAACTTGTGGGATATGATTATATCATGGGGGCAGTTTCCCCGTGCTGTTCTCGTGATAGTAAGTTCTCACGATATCTGACGGTTATATAGGCATCTGGCATTTCCTCTGCTTGCTCATCTTTCTCCTGTCGCCATGTGAAGAAAGTCCTTGCTTCCCCACTTTCCACCATGATTGTAAGTTTCCTGAGGCCTCTCCAGTCATGTGGAACTGTGAGTTAATTAAACTTCTTTCCTTTATAAGTTACCCATTCTTGAGTATTTCTTTTTTTTTTTTTTTTTTCTTTTGAGACGGAGTCTCGCTCTGTCGCCCAGGCTGGAGTGCAGTGGCCGGATCTCAGCTCACTGCAAGCTCCGCCTCCCGGGTTCCCGCCATTCTCCTGCCTCAGCCTCCGGAGTAGCTGGGACTACAGGCGCCCGCCACCGCGCCCGGCTAGTTTTTTGTATTTTTTTTTTTTTTTTTTTGTAGAGACGGGGTTTCACCATGTTAGCCAGGATGGTCTCGATCTCCTGACCTCGTGATCCGCCCGTCTCGGCCTCCCAAAGTGCTGGGATTACAGGCGTGAGCCACCGCGCCCGGCCGAGTATTTCTTTATAGCGTTGTGAAAACGGACTGATACACCATTCTTCCCCTTTACAACAGCACACAGTTTCTTTTGCAGAACTACCTTCCTCTATTGCATAGTAACTGAGTAGTTTTGGGGGAAAGCAGGGGATTGACTTCATCTCAGTCCCCAGAGTGAGTCCTCACAGGCCTGAGCAAATCAGCCTAACCTGACACAGCTGCCATGATGACTGAATCAGTGACTAGTTTTAAGACTATCAATTCTTGTTACTTACCTGGAAATGATTATTTTTTAAGATTGAGCCAAGCAGGATGAAATAAAGAACTTTCCTTCTAAGGTAGGATGAAAAGAGAATCTCATTCTCTGAATGATGTGGGGTATAGATGTGAGGTCTGAAACTACTGCAGCCGTTTGTAATCATGGAGGGAAACTAGGCTCAGGTTTAAAATGTTAATAGAAGACTTTGAAAGATTTAGAGAAAAATGGAGCAAACACCCTGATAAACCATACCAGAATTCTCTTTGAATTTCCATTTTGTGTGAGTAAATGAAATCCTTAATTGTCAGGTTGAGTTGAATTTCTTGGTATGTGTAATAAAAACCCACCTTTTTGTTAAAGGGTGGAACAGAAGAAGTAGAGAAACCAGTACTCAGTCTATCCCTCAATAGATTTCTTACTTATGTACATGTCTAAAATTCCTGCCTTGAGAGATTCCTTAGTGTTCAACGATTGATCTAGACCAGCACTGTTTAATAGAACTTTCAGTGATGATAATGTTCTATATCTGTGCTGCCAAATATGAGATCCCCTGGTACATGTGACTGTTGGGCACTTGAAATGTTGCTACTGACATGGAGGAAATGAATCTTAAATTTCATTAATTAAAAAAATTTAAGTTTAATTTTAAATAGCTACATGGTGTTAGTAGTTATTGTATTGGACAGAACAAATACAGATTTTTCTGTTTTTTTCTAAGGTCCCTAGAAGGATAATAAATTGGTTTGCTATGGACTCAATTGTGTTCTCTCAAAATTCATGTTGAACACCTAAGCGCCAGTGTGATGTATTTGGAGATGGGGCCTTTCAGGGATAATTAGGTTAGATGAGATCTTGAAGATGAGGCCCTCATGATGGGATTAGTGACTTTACAAGAAGGAGAGAGCAAGGGCTGACAGGCACTGAGGAAAGCCCATTTTAGGATACACTGAGCAGGTGGCCATCTATAGGCCAGGAAGGGAACCCTCACCAGAACCTGACCGTACTGGCACCCTGATCTTGGATGTCCACCCTCCAGAGTGGTAAAAATAAATAAATAAATAAACTTCTGCTGTTTAAGCCACATGGTCTATGATACAATAGTCTCTACTTATCCATGGGGAATATGTTTCAAGACCTCCAGTGGATGACTAAAACCATGGATAGTGCCAAACCCTCTCTATGCTATGCTTTTTCCTATACATGGGTACCTGTGATGAAGTTTAATTTATAGATTACTGTAAGAGATGAACAACAATAATAACAAGATAGAAAAATTATTTCAATATACTATAATAAAATGTATGTGAATGGGCCGGGTGCAGTGACTCACGCCTGTAATCCCAGCACTTTGGGAGGCTGAGGCAGGCAGATCACAAGGTCAGGAGGTCGAGACAATCCTGGCTAACATGGTGAAACCCCATCTCTACTAAAAATACAGAAAAATTAGCCTGGTGTGGTGGCGGGCACCTGTAGTCCTAGCTACTCTGGAGGCTGAGGCAGGAGAATGGCCTGAACCCAGGAGGCAGAGGTTGCAGTGAGCCAAGATCGTGCCACTGCACTCCAGCCTTGGTGACAGAGCGAGACTCTGTCTCAACAAATAAATAAATAAAATGTATGTGAATATATCTTTTTTCTCTTTGTCTCTCTTAAAATACCTTTTTGTACTATGCTCATCAATTTTCGGACAGTCATTACTGCAGGTAACAGAAATTGTGGAAAGCAAAATTTAGAGGGGATTAGAGGGGATTGCTGTAGTTTGTTATGGCAGCCTAAGCTGACTAATACATAGTCTCAGAAAATTTTAGTATGAATTCTTAAAAGCTTCTTCTTGGAAAACTTAAACTTGGGACTGAAACAAAGGAGGTTTGTTATGTTTGATAATTTGATATTTTTTGGTGGGAGGGTGATGGGGTCATATAGGAGAGACTCAGGATGGGGTAATACTTTCACCCTTTGTCCCAATTGGAAATACCAACTTTTAAGAGTTCACTAGTCTTTGAAGTTATTTTAAAAAGGTAAAATAGGTGCCAATTTTTCTTGTTATAGGCAGTGTATTTTCTTATAGTTTAGTTTCACCTCAATGGAAATATAAACAAAAGCAATATAAATAAATGTATCAGAAATTCCTTACAAACGCGGTAAATGATGTATTCCAGATGTATGAGTTTTTAAAACAGACCATATTACATCAATGAAATTCCAATTAAGAAATAAAATGGAAGACTCATAACTCTCCTTCTTTCCTTCCTTTTTTTTTTTTTTCTCTCCCTGTCTTCTTTCATTTCAAAAATAATTGTCAAGAACTTAGAGTATAAAAGACACTGAGGTCACAGAAAGGAACAAGAAAGATATGGTCTCTTTCTTAACACAGTCCCAGAGCTTGTGCAGGAAAGAGATAACAAGCAACCTAAATAAAGTTGTAATATGAATTCTAATGGGGAAAGTATTATGGAAGTGTAGGACTAGGGCATTGAAACTGCTTGAGAGGACACAAGGGAAAGGTCTCAGGAATAAGTAATAGCAAGTTGATACCTGAAGAAACCCTAGGAATAAGCACAGGAAGAGGGTGCTGAGTTGGAGGAGGAAGTCAGAGAGAATAGAAAGTGTAAAGGCCAACATGTGAGATAGAGTCTTGAGTAAATACAATGCCAGAATAGGGTGTGGTAACAAACGAAAGTTTGTTATTGTTTAGATGGGGATGTAGAGATGCAAATGTGAAGGTGATGGCCAAGCCAGACAAATTTCCCTGTAACTTCAGGGAGGAAGAGGAGAGAGACAGGAGAGAGAATGAATGAATCAATGAATCATAGCATGTTACTTGGGGTATCTTTTTTTTTTTTTTTTTAGACAAAATCTCGCTCTGTTGCCCTGGCTGGAGTACAGTGGCATGATCACAGCTTACTGCAACCTCTGCCTCCCAGGCTAAAGTGATTCTCTTGCCTTAGTCTCCGGAGTAGCTGGGACTACAGGTGCGTGCCACTATGCCCAGCTAATTTTTGTATTTTTTAGTATAGACGGGGTTTCACCATGTTGGCTAGGCTGGTCTCAAACTCCTGACCTGGTGATCCATCTGCCTTGGCCTCCCTAAGTGATGGGATTACAGGTGTGAGCCACTGCGCCCAGCCTCATTTTTTGGTAACTCAGCATTATTTCCCATTTCACTTCTCTGTATACTGGAACTGGAAACCTGGAAATACATTTTCCAAAATCCCTGTTAGCAAGGTTTCCATATAAATTCTGTCAGTGAGAGGTACGGACATGAGATTTGGGAGTCAGGGAGAAGCAAAGGCACCATTTCTTTTTTTTTTTTTTCTAATTTCAACTTGTCTTATAGATTAAAGAGTACACATGCAGGTTTGTTACATGTGTAAACTGTGTGATACTGAGGCTTGGGGTCCCAACAATTCCATCACCCAGGCAGTAGGCGTAGCATCCAACAGGTGGTTCTTCAGCCCATTACCCCCTCCCTCCTTCCCCATCTAGCAATCCCAGTGTCTATTATTCCAGTCTTTACTGTACTCAAAGTTTAGCTCCCACTTATAAGTGAGATCATGTGTTATTTGGTTTTCTGTTCTTTGGTTTGCTGTTAGATTGCTTAAGATAATGGCATCTAGCTTCACCACTCTTTTTTTATGGCTGCATTATACTCCATGGAGTATGTGTACAACATTTTCTTTGTCCAGTTCACTGTCGATGGGCACTTAAGTTGATTCTGTGTCTTTGCTATTGTGAGTAGTGCTGCAGTGGACATACGGGTGCATGTGTCTTTTGGACACAGTGATTTATTTTCCTTTGGGTATATACCCAGTAGTGGGATTGCTGGGTCAAATGGCAGGTCTATTTTAAATCCTTTGAGAAATCTCCGATCTGCTTTCCATAGCAGTTGAATTAGTTTGCATTTTCACCAATAGTGTATAAGCATTCCCTTTTCTCTGCAGCATCACCAGCATCTCTTATGTTTTGTCTTTTTATAGTAGCCATTCTGACTGGTGTGAGAAGGTATCTTATTGTGGTTTTTGATTTGCATTTCTCTGATGTTTAGTGATGCTGAGCATTTTTTCATGTTTGTTGGCCACGTGTATGTCTTCTTTTGAGAAATATCTGTTCATGTCCTTTGCCCATCTAATTGGATTTTTAATTTTTTGCTTGATTTAAGTTCCTTGTAGATTTTGAATATTAGATCTTTGTCAGATACAGTTTGTGAATATTTTCTTCCATTATGTGGGCTGTCTGTTTACTCTGTTGGTAATTTCTTTGCTGGGCAGAAGTTCTTTAGTTTAATTAGGGTAAAGGGGTTAAAAGATCTCTACAAAGAGAACTACAAAACACTGTGGAAAAAAATCAGAAATGATACAAATAAATGGAAAAATATTCCTTGCTCATGGATTAGAAGAATGCATATAGTTAAAATGGCCATACGGCCCAAAGCAATGTATATTTTCAATGCTAACCCTATCAAAATACCAACATCATTTTTCACAGATCAGGAAAATCTATTCTATATTTCAGCTGGAACCAAAAAAGCGCCTGAATAGCCAAGGCAATCCTAAGCAGAAAGAACAAAGCTGGAGGCATCACATTACCTGACTTCAAACAATATTATCAGGCTACAGTAATTGGAACAACATGGTACTGCTACAAAAACAGACACATAGACCAGTGGAAGAGAATAGAGAACCCCCAAACAAACCCTGCACACCTAAAACCATCTAATCTTTGACAAAAGCAATAAAAATAAGCAATGGGGAAAGAACTGTTTAATAAATGGCACTACAATAACTGGCTAGCCATATGGAGAAGAAAGGCACTATTTCAACTGGGGAAGTAATAGGTGGCTTGAAGTTTTGTGTCTTGAGAATCATCCCTTTCTTTCTATAGGCAGTTGAAATCATCAGGGCTGTCTCCCTGCAGTTTCTTTATTTTCCATGTCTTCCCATGATTTTTTAAATTATCTAATTCCCTGAATTAAATCCCTTTGTGCTCAAAATACCTAAAATGTTCCTTATTTTTCTGATTGAATTCTGGCTTATGATATAGCCATCAGGCTGAGAATTCTCTATTAGCATGCTTAGAACTTAGTTCTGCCAGTCTTCTGACATACTTTCAGAACTAGCGCCATTGTGCTTCACACACATTTGATGTAGTTACCCTCAAAGGTCTAAACATCCTTCCCAAACATTATCAACCAGACTTTCCTTCCCATGGTACTCTGACCACAATCAAATTGAATTCCATCTTCTTTCGTTCCCTTTTTTTCTAAAGCTGTGTATGTACCTTCTGGAGTGCTCCACCTGTGTCCAGCAAACCCCACCGTTTCCTCAACATCTCCTCTGAATGCTCTTTCTACCTATTAGCCATATGAAAACCTAGCTGTCCTTGAGGACATTGTATTCCCTAGTCATGTGTCCCAGGGTCATGATGTGGGACAATGCTTCCCTTATTTTCCAGTGTTCCATGGCTGTCTCCAAGCTGTTCCTTCTAGCTCCTTTGAAGTTATTATTTGCTGATATCATGCCCTGCCTTCTCACTGCTGATCTGCAATTATAGTCACTTGATGGTATGCGTTGTTCAACTCTTCTCCGTGATTAATATTAGATTTGCAATTTTCCCATCCAGGATTGTTTAAAATTCATTATATTTAAAACATTTAGGAGAGTGGCATAAATTAAGGCCTCAGTGAGTATTGCTACCCTTGTCATCATTCTCATTTTCCCCTGCTTGCACTAGAGCAAAGAAACTGAGATTTTCAGTTGTACAATTTACAAAAAAAAAAAAAACCATGAGAATTCATTATTACAGACTTCAAGCTGGCCCTCATCACTGCCCAGTAATGAGTCCTGTTCTCTGTTAAGCTTGTCTTCCCACTGAAGGTGATGATTTGTTATACTTTTTTTTCCCTATACTCCACACCCTTTCACTCTCTCAGCTGATAATTTCAGCTCACACTTAATTGAGACAATACATATTAACTTGGAAACTCTTATCTTTCTACCACCAAATCATTTTTCTCTAGGGCATCTGTGCCCATTCTTTCTTCCTTTCTATTTCCATGAAGGAAGTAATTATCCTTTGATCACAGCTGTATTAGGGTTCTCTTAGAGGGACAGAATTAATAGGATATATATATATATATAAATATTTATATAAATAAATATATATAAACTCATATATATATGAATTTATTAAGTGTTAACTTACATGATCACAAAGTCCCACAATAGGCTATCTGCAAGCTGAGGAGAAAGGAGAACCAGTCTGAGTCCCCAAATTGAAGAACTTGGAGTCCAATGTTCAAGGGCAGGAAGCATCTAGCACGGGAGAAAGATGTAGGCTGGGAGGCTACGCCAGTCTCTCCTTTTCACGTTTTTCTCCTTGCTTTATGTTCACTAGCGGCTGATTAGATTGGGCCCACCAGATTAAGGGTGGATTTACCTTCTCCTGTCCACTGACTCAAATGTTAATCTCTTTTGGCAGCACTCTCACAGACACACCCAGGATCAATACTTGGTGTCCTTCAATCCAATCAAGTTCACACTCAATATTAACCATCACAAATCCACCCCTTGTCAACTTGAACCCATACACATCTCCTGAGATCATACATACTCTTCAAATAAAAACAAGAATAAGGTCATAATTACACCTAACATACAGATATCCTTTCTACAACGAGAAACATACCAATCCCAAACCAAATACTATTCCGTAAAGTTAATAATACTTACATGCTGATATGAAATCAATAAATCTTACTTCACATGATAAAGGAAAAGCAAATAAAATGAAGATATTTTCTTAGTACAGGTGTATCAATGCAAAAACATGTTTTTTAACAAAAGAAGGAGGAAATACTCATGACAAATACAGTCCTCGCATCTGCAGCTGGTTACCTGGTCATAGCTGGTATTGATGACTATCTTCTTCCAGTATCCATTCTGTATTCCCTTTGACTTCAGCAAGCAGGTTGAAGTCAGCAGCTTGTGGTTTTTTCCTGGTTGAGTGACCCAAATCTTCATTCCTGAAGGGTCTGAGTCATTTGTAGTCCTGCCTGGATTGGGCTGTTATAGTTTCCCGTTGACCTTAATCACAGATGGTAATACTAAGAGACACCCTAATGAATCTCCTGTATTCCATGTGCACTCTTAACCTCTGTTGTGGAGTAGTAGACTGATTTCATCTTGATAGTCCAGGTCAGTCACCCTAGCTAACACTGTAACTCCCTTCTAAGCCTGTTGACTTCAAGGTAGGAGGAGCCCAAAGTGTCCAGGTGGCAATCTTAACTTCTAGTTTAATGGAATCATTGTTGTGTCTACTGGTGGCAGCATTCCTCCCTCTGGAACTAAGACCTCTAGGACATTAAAACACAATGTCGTGGGAACAGGAAGCAAAATTTTTGCTAGTGGATCACCAGAGGTGATAGTGAGTGGTGGCACTTCCCCTTCCACTGCTTGATTCCTGAACCTATGAATCCTGGCTATGGGAGAAATAGTACCATATATTGGACACTGACTCAGAGCATACACGGCCTTCTGGAGAATTTTGCTCCAGCCCTGCAAATCAATCCAGCTGCTTCAGGATGATGGAGAACAAGAGCCAATCCCACTTGTTCATTGCCTCCTCTTTCCTCTTTTCTCTTAGGACCAATCCTATTATCCACCCTTCCATTGGATCATTATCACCAACCAAATAATGAAAAGTTTCAAAAACAACTTCCTCCAAATACCCTCTCTCTGATCCCATTTATAATAAAACTTCTAAAATAGCATTCTGTAATTACTGTCCCCACTTCCTCACCTCCTATTCCCTTCCACCTCTTTGTTATCTAGTATCAGATCCCACACCTCTGCAGAGACCAAGGTCACTCTTGATGATGTCAGCATCTTCATGTAGCCAAATCCAATGGCCTTTGGTATTCATCTTAACCTAACAGTAGCATTCAACCCAGTGGAACAATTTTCCCCTTCTTGAAGTATTTTTTTTTTTTTCTATTTTACTTATATGACCCCACTTCTCCTTGGTTTCACTGTAGGTTCTCTTCTACCCATCCTTTATAGTGGGGAATGCTTCTGGGCTAAATTCTTGTGAATTTAGATCTTAATCTTAGATCATCTCCTGAAGTCCTGAGTCTGTAAATACTCACATAAAATGGAGGACAAAAGCATGGACTCGGGAGCCAGACTATCTGCACACAAGTCTTGGTTCCACCACTTGCTAGCTGTGTAACCTTGTGCAGATTACTTGACCTCCCTGTTTCTGTTTCTTTATATAATAAGGATAATTATGGTACTTTAGTTATAGAGTTATAGTGAGGAGGACTATGTTAACAGTGTGTGGCTTGTACTAAGCACTCAATAAAGGTTAGCTGTTATTATATCCTGAAAACTCTAAAATTTATATCTCCTGTCCAGACCTACCCACTAAGATTTGGACTCGTGTGGCTGCCCACTTAAGAACTCCACATGGATGACTAGTAGGATCTCCAAATTAACATGTTCAAAGCAGAATGCAGAATTCTTGATTAACTTTTGAACCTCTTCCTCTCAGTCTTTATGCTGTCACTAAATGTCACTGTCTTCATCCATTCAGCAAAAGATTATCTTTGAAGCTGGAGGGGCCTGCCAGTGCTTCCTATAGTCCTTAACAATCTAGAAAATTTGACTATAACTAGGTCTGAGATATTAAAACTATTGTAGTGTTTCTTAGATTAGGTAATTTTGCCATCAGCCCAGAGTATCTTGCTGAACTGTCATGATACAGAACTCCCTACTCTGTGTGTCTGTGTGTGTGTGTGTGTGTTGGCAATGGTGTGCTTGCCAGTTAGAAGTTAGAATAAAAGTAACACACAGAATAAGAATAGAAAATCTTGTCCCATAACTTCCATTTTAGAGGAATATTTTAAATTATGCAGACAGTTAATGTAGTACTATAGAATCCTACATTTCTTTCAAACACTTAAGAAACAACCTTGTACTATCAAAGTAACTGCTAAATGTCTCCCGTGTCTTCATGATTATATTTGCCACTTGTTTCCCTTCAAATATTGCTTTTGGGTGTTTTGATGACATTTTCTCTCAAGCAGTTATTTATTTCCTGCAATATTCAATTCTGCTGGTTCATGCCTTTATGACTAGTTTTTGCTTGTTTTCATGATTTTCAAATATATAAACAATATTCTGTTATGGCCTAGTTATCAAAGGGAAGAAGTTTCAGTTTCACAGAGAAAATACTCTGAAATTTAATGATGTTAGAAATTCAGTGATCTTTTAGTGAACATTATAGCCACTACACAGTACCGTTTATGAAATACACACTACATTTCATACATTTGACTAAACCATTTTCATTTTCATGCATTTTGTCATTTAAGGGTTGTGGTGGCTCATGCCTGTAATCCCAGCACTTTGGAAGGCTGAGGTGGGTGGATCACCTCAGCTCAGGAGTTTGAGACCAACCGGGGCAACATGGAGAAACCCAGTCTCTACCAAAAATACAAAAAAGAAAAATTAGATGACTTTGGTGGCACACACCTATAGTCCCAGTTACTGGGGAGGCTGAGGTGGGAGGATCACTTGAGCCTGGAAGGTAAAGGTGGCAGTGAGCTGAGATTGTGCCACTGCACTCCAGCCGGGGTGACAGAGTGAGACCCTGTCTCAAAAATAAAATAAAAATGAAAAAACAAAAAAAGAAACATAATCACTCTAATAACTCTACCTGGTAGGAAAATTATCAACACCACATGCCAGATGCTGAAATTGGGCTAAAAGAGGCTAAAGAATTTGCTCAGGCTCACCAAGTTAGTAAATGACAGAGCCAACATTCAAGCTCATGTCTTGAAGTCCCCAAAGCCCACTGGTTCTTCATCATTAATTTAATTTAAACCTTTTACATAGTGATTACAAAGAAAGTTTATTTGGTAGTATGTCTTAATAGTTTATTAAGTGACCACTTATATTTTGTCTTTTTCCATTTTATGAGTTCCTGATTTTTCAAGATTTTTATGTGAGTAGCTTTATTAAATTTTTTTTTTTTTTTGCATATTGAATAAGAAACTTCATTACCTCATTCTCCATTATTTACCCAACCGGTTACATTCAGCTTCCAAGTTTCAGCTACGGGTTTATAAATCAGTTTTTGTTGTATTCACCATTTCTCTTAGTACTATGGTTTCATTGTATGATGATCATTTTGAAGTCTGCATTTATTGCAAAGGTAAAACTTTCCACATAGTTCTTTTAAAATAGTTCTTTTAAAAATTTAGTTTGATTCCCAGATCATGTTCTCAGGCTGCCAAAATTGCTCTGTGGCAATGTTGAAACTGATGATAGAGAATGTTTACATTGAGACTTGTGAAACTGGACTGAAGCACTTATCTTTAGATCCAACTTTGGTGATGTATGTATTATGATTCCTGGCAAGAGAAAAGCCGTTTCTAGTTGACGGAAACTTTTTTTCTGAAGTAGACTCTCATAGAAACTCCCTAGGTAGCAATGAAAAGAAAATGTTGAATTCTCTGCCTTTGTTATTGAAGAACATAACAGGCAGTGTCTTCAACAGCAACTTTACCAATCATGCAGAAAATGTCTTCATATGGCTGAGTTTCCACAATGTTGGCTTTCAATCAGTGTTTAGGGAATCAATTTACAATATAGTTTTGAATACATTCCCATAGGGAGCTGACATGATGTAGTCCAAGGAAGTAATTTTCTCTTGACCAGATTGGATGAGGAATAGGACTGAGGTTATTGAGTCAGAGTGATTTAGCTAGAATATTTCTTAGATTTTTTTGTCAGCCTTAATTAATCAACACCTCAGCTCATTCTGTAAAACACAACTAAAATGAACATATGCAGCTCAAAAAACATAAATATTTGAACAAATCTGGGCAAGGTGAAAAGTACAGCAAGGAATTAATAAAGCAGTAGTAAGACTGATGCCCAGAAATATATAACACACCACTCTATAGAGTAGCTAAAAGTGGCTGAGAATTTTTCTCTAAGTTGCCTAGAAGCTGAAGAAAAATTAAAAGATAATTTTAATAGTCAATGTCCATAAGATAGAAATCAATTAGAGATTCATGAGAAACACAGATATTTCTGATACCAAAACTTGAATTTGTCTTCCATGGGTATTCATAAACAGCCTAAAAATGTCCCTAATGATATTTTCATAGTTGGTACAGTTTGTGATAGTTAATCTTATATATCAACTTGACGGTATTGAGGGATACCCAGATAGTTGATAAAAAATTATTTCTGAGTGTGTCTGTGAGGTTACTGGAAGAGAATAGCATTTGAATCAGTACACTGAGTGAAGAAGATATGCCCTCACCAATGTGAGCAGGCATAATCCAATCCACTGAGGGCCCAGATAGAGCAAAAAGGTGCAAGAAGGGCAACTTTGCACCTTTCGACCTTTCCTCCATCCCCCAACAGTTTCTCAGGCCTTTGACTCTGGACTAAGAGTTATACCACCAGTAATACTGGTTTTCAGGCCTTCATTCTCAGTCTGAATTACACCAACGACTTTCCTGGTTCTCCAGCTTGCAGACAGTATTCATTTGTAATCACATGAGCCAATTCCCATAATAGATTCCCTTTTATATATCCATATATGTACTATTGGTTCTGTTTCTCTGGAAAACTGTAATGAATACACAATTCTACAGTTATACATTCTAATGTTTGAACATCGTCTTTGGAGTAAACTGAATACACGATACAGCCTTATAATTCAGTGAAAGCAGTTCTGTTGCCAGTGTTGGGGTGAGCATAAATAATTTGACCTAGATATTTAGCTCTGAGATAATAAGGCTGTTTCAAGGGAAAAGTTAGAACAAGTAGTGATAGCATACAGGAATGGGACTGCACATTTTTAGAACATAAATATTTTCCAATTAAAAATAACATTTTGCTATTATAAAAGCAGTATAGGTATATTGTAGAAAATCAACAGATACATATAAATAAAAAGAAGAAAAAAAGAAACCATTTTATTCCTACCCAGAAAAAAATAAACATAGTACGTGTTTTGCACAAAAAGTCACATTATGCATGCTATTTTGTAAGTTGCTTTTTCTGGTTAAATTATTGGTTAAAATATTTACTTTTCATGTCAATAAATTTTATCTCAGCTAATAACCAGTCCATACTCCATATGCCCCAATTGTTTCCCAAATGTTCTTTATATAACTGGTTTATTGAAACTGGAATCCTATCCAGGTCTATGTATTGAATCTTATGTTGGTTAAGCATTTGTCCATCTAGAACAGTGCTTTTTATCATGACCTTGACTTGCTGAAGAGACTGCCATTGGTCCTGCAATATATTTCATTTTCTATTTTATTGGGTTTCTTTCTTGTGGAAAATCATCTGTATTTCCTAATTAATATGTGTTCATCATATTGCATTAAATCAGGAGACACATTATATGTGGTTGCCCCATTCTTAGTAATGTTCAGACTGACCCATGAATTAGAGTGATAAAAGCCTGGTCCCTCCTTTGTACAAATGTGTCTTCTAACTGAATCATGATAGTGATCAATGGAGTGTTACTTTTTCACTACATAAATGTCAGTTCTCCACCAACTGTTCACCTAATGGTCTTAATTATAATCGATAATCTTTAATTAATATGCTTTCTGTTTTGTGATATTTATTTGCTAGCATTCTCCTGAAATATAGAAGCATAAATTTAAGTCACCTATTTGGTTATCTTGAAGTACAGTTTTTATTGAAAAATCAGGATAAATGTTTAATTTTTCATTTAATCAATTTTCAAAATATGAATTTGGCTTAATAAATACCTCAAATATTAGCAGCTAAATTTTCTGGTGTTCTCTTTCTATTATATTGTATCCATGAAGTCCCAGGAAATTCATGTGGCTTATTTAATTAGAACCATTATTACTTTTGTTCCCTTATATTAGCTTCTGGATGTCCCCTTTTATTAGTTTTTGATCAACCCTACTAATCTTTGAAAGCTTCTTGCTTCCTGTCACAAGAACATATCGCAAACTCACCTTGTACCATCCCTACCCTAGTCTTGGAATCAGCTATTTCTCCAGGTGAAGAATGGTATGAGAGACTAAAATATGACATGATAGTTACCGTGGTCATGTTACTTTTAACAGCCATAAATATTATTTTCTCCAAGTTAAGTAAGCATGGGCAGCTGAAATTTCAAAGATGTGTTTACTGCTTATTATCTAGAACAGTTAGGTTGCTTATTAAGAACAGATGTTTATAATTAACGACCAGTCCAAAGGTAGAATATGGTCCTTTAGTAAAAATTAAGAAGCCTAATCAAGATTGATGCCTGAATGAATGGCATTCTCACCTTTGCATAAAAAAATTAAAGACAACAAGTCTTCGATTCTCAGTCAATGTAGTTATTATGTGCATCACAGTATAGCAAAGGATAAAAATAGGAGATTTGTGCCTAATTCAGTTCTTTTTTTCTTAGTGTTTTTTTTTTTTGTTTGTTGATGACGCAGCCTTTTAGTTCATGAAAATCTTGTTATTTGAGAGTTTCATTCATTAAATGACTAAACTGTAAGTCTGGCCAGGAGATAGAATAAAACTTTTGTAAATAGAAAATAAGTCATAAGTTGGGATTGTTTGCTAAATTTTTTTTATTAAGATACCTACAAACATTTATTTATCTATATCCACATCTATATCTGTGTCTTAGTTGTCCACAACCAAGTGCTGAGGATTGAAAATCAAGTTGTTAAACTACTCTAGCCTTACAATTTCCTGATTTATGCAGAGGCAAGGAAGAAGAAATCTCTGACTCTGCTTTCTCAGAAAAGGACTCACTTTTGAAACTCTTTTGCTGCTCTCTAATCCATGATTGTCTTAGAATAAACATTTGAAGTGAGAGTAAATGTTACTGCAATTGAATTTCTGAGTATTTTTAAAGGAAAGATGATAATTTAAACATGCAATAGAATAATTACATTTTAAAAATCTTGACTTTGTAGAATAAGTGCATAGATTTTAAATATTTTTCCATAGAAAGTTTCTTATTACTGTTTTCTACTCAAGTATGATTTAGGTCTTAGTTTATCTTAAAACATAATTGGGAAGTTTTGCTTCTAGTAGTAGAGTAGCTAGTGCTGGACTGACCATCTTACAGAAAAGAATAATACATTCTAGATAAAAAAGAACTACTATTTGAAGGCACTGTAGACTAACCAAAAGCAGGCAGAAACTGGAGGAGTGTAGACTCCTGAAAAGGGAAACTTCACTGAGTAAATTTCACGTTTATGAATTTTCTTCTTGAGGGCATTCTTCATTCAGAGTGACTTGGGGTGGCTGGAACTCAAGTAGAACTTGTAGTCTTACTGACTTAAGAAATCAGAAGATAGAGTTCAATATTGCCAAGGTAGATGAAAAGAAGAAGATGATTCTTGGAAAGCCAGAGCTAGTTGAGGTGGAGGCCCCCACGTCAGCATGTAAACCCTATCTAAGACCTTGATTGATCCCTGAACTATGCATTTATGGGGAAATTAAGCAGATCTGGAAGAAAGCAGAACTGAGTGGAAATTTCAGCTGCTCACAGGGGAGCCAGAGTTTGAAGTCTGAGTCCAACCCAGTTAACCAACTGCTAAAAAGAAAAAGAAAATCAATACTTTATTGAAAAAGGTAACAAAATCCAGAATATTAAAATACATAATCATAATGATCAGTAGAGAATAAAAATTACTTAACATGTAAAGACACAAGAAAATGTGACTCACAGATAAGATAAAAATCAGTAAATAGAAATCAACCACAAAATCACTCAGATATTTGAATTACCAGACCACTACTTTTTAACTAAGTAAGTATTTTAAACTAAGTAAGTATTTTAATGGGCTGGAAGAAGAATATGTTGTAGTGAATGAACAGATGAGGACTCTCAGAAGAGTAATGGAAACTTTAAAAGAGAACCAAATGGAAACTGTAAAGTTGAAAATATGTTATCTGAAAAATTTGAGCTGGATGTGCTTAATATCAGATAAGAAGTTGCAAAAGAAGGAGTCAGTTAACATGAAGAGAGATCAATAAAACGGAGGAAAAACCTGAAAAAAACACATTACCAGCCTTAGTGACCTGTGGGAAAATATCAAGTAGTCTAAAAATCCATGTAATTAAAGTTCCAGAAAGAAAAGAAAAAGATAGAATTGGGAAGAAGGAATATTTGAAAACATGTCTAAAAATTTTCCCCAGTTACTGAAAAACTTGAACTTGAAAATCCAAGAATCTCAGAAAACTCTAAGTATTAGTGCAAGGATAAATGTAAATAAAGCCACACCCAGTAACATCATAGTCAAACTGTGGAGATTCAAAAATATAGAGAAGATCTTGAGGGCAACTTGAGAAAATGGACACATTACATACAGGGAATAATGATGCATGTAATTACTGATGGTAATATACATAAAGAAAAAAGGGAGGCCCACAGATAATGAAGCTACATAGTTAAAGTACTGAAAACAAAGAACGAAAAAAAAAAAATCCAACCCTATCAATCCAGATTTTATGTGCAGTGAAAGTGCCTGTGAAAAGTGAAGCCACAAGAGCTTGCGATACCTTTGGCAATATGCGGAGTGGAAAAGGGAGAGTGTACGTCTCATGAAGGGAAAAATAACAGTGTATTCTAAGAAAGTTCATGTGCACTCCAAGGCACTCTGATGCAGTCTGCCCCCTGGTTTGCAGCCTGAACAATATCTCAGGTGGAAAGATGAAAGGTATTTATTTGAACATAAGGACAATGAGGTTCCTTCCAGGTGCATTTCCCCTTTTAACGCCAAACATGTGCTTTTGAAATGACTGGTATAGCTACTATTTTAAACCTCTGAAGTTTTGAGTTTATTTGGAACATTGGGGAATGACAAGAGGCACTATGAATTATTATGCCAAGATAATATGCATAAAACTAGACTATAAAAAGGAAAACGAGGATATATGTATACATTTTCTCATTGAGTTTTAAAATAATTTCAAAGGCACTTAAACTTCCCTTGACTGTACCCTCTGGTTTAATATTTAGTTCATACATAGCTTGTTATAAAGGTTGGTTAAACTCTTCTGTGATAAATTCTTCTGGCTTCTGTGATAAGCTGAAGCCAAGAAAGATTGAAGTCTTTCTGTTATTCTTGTTGAGCTGTGTTTGGGTGGTTCCTACTTTGAAAAGACTTCCATCATTAAGACAATTTCATAGAAAAATCAAAAGAGGTTAGAAACGCGAATAGCCAGTACTGGGTTTCATTTTGAAAGGTGTACCTTATGAAATGGGCACGATCCCCCAATTCTTCCTCTTACTCTACAGATAGTAAAAGAAGCCACATAGATACCACAGGAGACAGAGAAAAAAGGACATTTTAAGAAAACATTGTTCCTTGACTTAAGAAATCCAGTACACAATGGAAAAACCAGGAGTCATTTAAAATACTTCTTTTCTTTAACATAAGGTGAGTTTGCTTCTTGATTAACCAGGATAATGGTGGTGAAGAAACCTATGAAAACTCAAACTCACAGTTATAAAACTAGTCAATATGATATGCAATAGGATAATTGTAGACATATTTGGTTAAAATTGCATTAGATATTTGAAAGCATATTCAGTTATCTACAGATATCCACATGTGAAAGTAATAGACATAAAATGGCTTAGGAGCATGAAACATCATATAAATTGTTTGATTAAAAAAGGGCCAAAAATCTGTTGAGAATGTTATTATCTGTTTTTTTTTTTTTTTTTTTTTCCACCTGGTCTTTCTCGCTCCCCTGGTCTCTCCCTCTCCCTTCCTCTTTCCTTTCCCTTTCCTCCTCTGCTTCTCATTCACCCACCTCCCCAGTAGAATGAGAACTGTGTTGAACAGAGATGCAGAGATATATACATGCATTTGCAGTCCCCAAACTGAGTCAGCCTCTGCTGTATCCCTATGCAGCCAGTTCTCTGGCTACTTGGTAGAGGATGACTCATTCTCTTATGGAAGTGTATACAAGCAGGTGTCTATCAGTGTGATATGGGACCAAATATTAGAAGTAAATCTCCTAATTTAGCTGTCTCTGTGTGTGAGGAAGACATTTGGACAGGGAGGGTAGGGGAGGTGAGGGAATGCCTTCCTGGGAATGCAGCAGCAGGAGCTGAGCCAAGGCTCTACGGGGGTGTTTTTGCAAGGTTTAGAAGCTGCTTTCTCAGCACAGTACACATAGTTGTTCTTTCTCAATACATGGTCCTTGCACATGCCCTGGAGTTAGGATGAGCCTCTGATCAGTTTCTTACTGCAGCCATTCATGCAGTTTTCAATCCATAACCCCAGGCCTCAGCCAATGCTCTTTACGATACCAAAGAATTCCCACCAGTTGCTAGATACCCTTTGATCTTTATTAGATCTTTGAAGGTACTTCGAGATGTCATGAAATTGGAGTTTTAATATTGCTGATGCTCTTCTGTACTTGGATTCAGCATTACCACATCCACATCTTTTAATCAGTTACTACAGATCAACATGGTTCCTCAGATCACAAAATAAATAGCAGAGAGGTCCAAGTGGACAAAGCATGGTCCACTGTGGATTCCCTCACTTGCAGGTAGTGTGCTAGAGTGCACACTGGCCTAGGGCATTGCTACAGTTCATAGCTTATACTGGCAGAGAGAACGGGAGCTCTGAGAGCACTGCCAAAACATGCATTAACAGCTCTGTAATGAAAACAAACGCAGTCACTATTCAGAATCAAACCCTCTTAGATACATTTTGTTCTACATGTGTACAAACCTATAGGGCATTTCTGCAGTAGAGGATGTCTGGTGGCATCTTTCTTAGCTGCACTTCCTTCTCCTTTCTCAACCCATATACTTACCTGCATTCGTATCTATCTTTGGCACAGTCCCTCTTCAAGAGAGGATCTAGACTTTCAGATTAAAGCTACTTCCTCCCCAGGGCCTCTGTGATAAATCCTTTCCTTTTACATCTCTCGTCAGGGACTTCACTTGATTATTCCCTAAAGGGTGGGAAGTGCTGCTGCCAGTACAAAACTTGGTTGTAGTAGCAAATACTCAAAATTGTGGGTAGTGTCTGTTTTTCTTGTTGCTTGACATTGAGAAATTCCCTTCCTTCTCTTTCAACTCTACAGCTTGCAGTCAATAGACCTCTTCCAGGGTCCAGTTTTTCTGGGGCAGCTGCTAACCACAACTCCTGGGATGTGTAGTTTTCTCTGTTGAAAGATTACCTCTCCTAATTTTTTTCCCCAGTCTGAGCTCTTAGTAGTAGAGAATTGTCTATAGAGGAATAACTGAAAGCTTATCTCTTTTCTCATGGTAAAAAAAATATACTGAAATACATACCGAAAAAATAAATCCCCCCCAAAAAACAAAAAGTCGAAATCAAAACCAAACCAAACCTAACAGAAGTGTGCTCTTTCTCTACATCTGAATCTTACTTTGTTTTGGGTAAAAAGCTCAATATACAGAGGAGCGTTAAACAATTAACACAAAACAACCACAGATTCACATACATGAATCACTCCACTTATTCAGAACATGGTTTTGGTATTGTAAAGTAGTAAATGGATTAAGTAGATTTTTCTGGAGTTTAACAACAGGCTGATTTGTATGGGCTATAATTGTGAAAAGGACTGCGGTCATGCATTGATCTTTGTCACTTGGTTTATTTGCTCTCTCTAAATCTCAGCTCCTCATCTGTAAAAATGGAAAGAATAATATCTATCTTACATAATCACATGTTATGGCCACTCATTGATCCTACTGCCAGTAGGACCATCTTTGCATAAAAGAAAGACAGTATCTGTATTGTAATTAAATCTAAGAGGGATAATAACCTTAAGAAGTATTTACTGTAACCTGCTACTTTTAATGATCTTTCCCTTTAAGTGTCAGTGAAAATAAGGAAAATATTTTTCTTAAGAGCAACCTAAAGTAAAATAACAGCATAGCAGGGTGAAGATTATAGGAAGAAAGATTGAGCAGGGCATTAGAGATGTTTGGGGAAAGGGATAGAGAAATTGAAAACAAGACCATGCAAAAAGTGATTTTAGATATCATTTGGAACTAGAATTGAAGTAGTAACAAGCACTCATTAATTACATAATCTAATGCTTAACTGGAAATTTTGTGTATTGTCTTCCTTATTAATCATATCAGCTATATAAGATAGAAATTATTCTTCCATTTTTATAGATGAGGAGCTGAGATTTAGAGCAAATGAACTGAGTGACATGTCTGGTTGGCAGCAGGATTTGAGTTTAGGTCTCTGACTTCGTGGCTCAAGTCTTTCCACTTTCTAGAAAAGGAGTAAGATTGAACAAGGAACTAAAATGTTGCAAGCTCCCTTTCAGTTCCTACTTTCTACTTAAAATTCCTATGTACATTTTTCAAGATTATTTAATCAATTATTACATCATGTAAAACTGTAAGAGACAATATTAGATTCACTGAAAGGGAATTTTAAAGAATGTCATTCCAAGTAATAGCCAATACTATCAGAAAATCCCATTTCAAAGATAAAGTAGTGTCATCTTTAACACTGACAAATTGATAGTTTTAACATTAAACAACTTGCAATTTTCTGGTGAGTTAGATAAGTTATATATAGATTTAAGAATTCTCCTTTTGTATGATTTCAACCCTGTTCCTCAAAATTAATAATAATTTCATTTTTGGTTCTGCATTATGGGAACTGGTTTAAACTTTTTTTTTTTTTTTTTTGAGACAGAGTCTTGCTCTGTTGCCCAGGCTGGAGTGCAGTGACCCGATCTTGGCTCACTGCAAGCTCTGCCTCCTGGGTTCATGCTATTCTCCTGCCTCAGCCTCCTGAGTAGCTGGGACCACAGGTGCCCACCACCACGCCTGGCTAATTTTTTTGTATTTTTAGTAGAGACGGGGTTTCACCGTGTTAGACAGGATGCTCTCAATATCCTGACCTCGTGATCCACCCACCTTGGCCTCCCAAAGTGCTGGGATTACAGGGCGTGAGCCACCGCGCGACACTTTTAAAAAGTTTTGAGAGCCTGGAAATTACTTTCCAAATACAAAACACTAAGTCCTATTTTGTTAAAAGAAAGCTTGTGTGTGAACATGCCATTTTATTTAAGCAGCCCTTATAAAATGTTACTGGTAAGAGTGGATAAGTGAGACCTCTACTTGTCATATGAATGCTTGTGGCCAAGGGAGGGTGCATTGCTTGCATGTTTCTGGGCAGAAAAGGGATACTGAACTCGTGAGAACTTGTCCAAACTTCCCATTTCCTAAACAAGCTCTGTGATTTCTAAATAACTGGTCTCCAATCTAGCATTCCACCAGGAGCACATCATGACATCCCTGATTTATTGATCCATTTATTCCTGAGTTTATATATTATTCCTTTTTTCCCTAAAGTTTTCTAGGCCTTGAATAAGCTTCAGAAAAAGATTAGTCTTAAAACCACTCTCTGAAAAAGCATAATATAAAATGATGTAAAAACAGCTTCATGTCATTAGTTAACCACAGTCATCTGAAGACCAATTACGTGGTTCATTTTTGTGGAATTACATATGTGGAAATATATTTATTTTAATCTATGTATTTATATAACGAAAAATTACTAGTCCATTGCTATGGACACTGGAGGACTGGTGAATTTAATGAACTTTCTGAGCTTCAGGTTATTATCCTGGGTGGCTTGAAAGTATATGAGGCTGGATCAGTACTGATGCCTTGTTTTGCCTTTTCCTTTAGCCTTGTCAAATGCTGTGCTCTTTCCCATTTCTTTGTTTTGGAAATTCTCAGTCTTTCTTTTTTGAATGTCTTCTTTCCTTGCCCAAATCCTACCCAGGATTTATTTGAGAGTGTCAATAAGGAAGGAAATGTCCCAATGAAAAGTAAAAATTGCCTATAGATTATAGGAAGAATATTCTGAAATGGTTTTCTTCAATTATTAAATACTAATTGAGCAAGTCTGATGTACCTTACACTGAGCTAAAGATAAAACTGGAAATAAACCAAACACAACCCCAGCCAAAACATAATTGTCTTACAGGGTAATGTGGAAGACACTAAGTTCCTCAGGAAGATATTTATGCAGTTTCCCCTGTGGAGTTTTAAAGAATGTTATATATATTATTTTTCTGAAGTGATAGAAGAGGAGGTATCTTTTTGATAGTTAAACACAAATATTTAATGAAGTCAACTATGTTCTAGATGCTATGTCATTACAGAGAATGTGATGAACTAATATTTTGTGTCTCTATCCTCATCAGCTAGATGACATTTTACTTTTAAAGTGCATCTTGCTGCATCTAAGCCAGGTAAACCACCTGTCCCAGTATAGCAACTACAAATTACTTAATTTTTTATTAAAGATATAAATTCACAGAGTTTAAAAATCAAATGGTGCTTGAAGGTTTATAACAAAAAGCAGTAGCTGTCACTGGACTTTACCCATCATCTAATTACTCTATCAGTGAATACTTTCAGCTCTTTTAGCAGTTTCTCCTGGTATTTACATATGTTGGAATAATGCACTTCTATTGCCTTTTACTATTTATCAATTTTAAGTACTATATATTGACTACTTATTAAAGTAGATAAGGATTTACTTTTCTAATATGAGAATGAATATTGTGGGATACTTAGAAGTTTCTGCTACACTTGCCAAATATTCCAATAAAATTGTAAAATCTTTCAACATTGTGTTTCATAGGCTTGAACATATTAGATAATCTATCAGTGTCTTTATTTCTGAAGCATTTCCTCTGGGAACTTTAAATCCTGTTCCACGTTGGCCTGATTGCTCTCTAGGGCCCGATAGCATCCTGGAACATTTCTCCTGATTTTCTTTGCTAGTATCCCAGGCAAGAACTCTTGTTTCCTAAATTATATGTATTCTTCCTTCTGTACTCTTGTTCATTTTATTTAAACACCTCTTTCAGCCGTTTTCTGAGAAAGGGTACCTACAAGGTAATTGTTTTTTAAATTTGGCAAATGTGAATCTGTCTGCATTCTTTCCTTATTCTTGATTGCTAAGTTCACCAGATACAATATTGTAAATTGAAAAGTATTTGTTACTCAATGTTTTGAAGAGAAAGATTATTCAAGGAGTTTTGGAAGATGGAGGTAACTGTGCAGTTTAAAAATTTCACTGAATTTTCTCATAAACAGAACAACTAGGATGAAAAACTAGAATAAAATGCAACGAACAACCTCTACAACAAAACTAGATGACAAAGAAGTCCAGTAAATGCCAAAATATGAGTGCATAGTGCATAGGAAAAAAACCATCACTAGCTACAGAGCCCATGTGGTAACAGAAGCAGTTCAAGAGGAAGAAGAGGGATGACAGTAAGACTTTGAGGATCCAGAGAACTGTAGAAAACTGCTATCACAATTAGATACTCACTGGAGAGCTTCATAGGCAATTCTATGGACAGTAGCTGAAACTGGGAGAGAATTGTCAATCTTAAATTGAGTGCAAAAGGGCCATAGGAAATTCCAGTGATGCCAGGGCAGTTTGGCAGCCTACCCTTAGAAAGACAAACTATCGTAAATTACTTTATGACACAGTAATTTGACTATATATTCCTAGTTCTGTGAACAAAAGAATTGCAAAATATCTTAAACTGTTATACTATTCATATTGTTAATGCTAGTGTTAGGATTGCTATTCTTGGATAGTTTTGCATGCATATAATCAAGCAGATAATAATTATATTGGTGTCCTTGCAAATAAAGTTGTTGCTATTGTTATGAGAGAAAGGACAGATGTAAGATTCACAGGGCTAAGTCAAAGACCCATATATTGCATTTTAATTCGAATAATCAATAGTGCATTGTTGATAATATTATATCATGCTACTTTTTGTCTTGAAAAGTACATATTATGTATAGCTTTGTCAACTAGAGTCTAGAAACAATGAGCAATCTGGTATCAGAGAAACTACCAGACTATGTTCCTTAAATAACATTTCCTCTAAAAACAATGATCATTGGAGAAATGGCTTTTTCCAGGTCTGGGTCAGAAAATATAATAGATAAACCTGGGGAAATTATACTATATGAAAAAAAAAGAATGCCATCAAAACTACTGGATCATGTCAGAAGGACTGAGGGGCCTTTGAGGCTTACACTGGCCAAAGATGGGACGATTTGAGCATCAATAAGAATAATAACCTCAATGATTGAAGCAGATGAATACATCAAACATACTTAAATTAATATCTTCTTTTGAGACAAAAGTTTCATTGATTATCATTGGAAGATAAGTCATTATTTTGAAAATAGATAAATAAGGGAAAACAAGAATTTATTCTGCTTTTCCAGTAGTAACTATGTCAGGTAACTAAATAGTTAATAAGATGACATTTCTTTCTGTTTATATATGTATCCCAGTTAATAAATTAAGAAGGAAAGACAGAATGAGAGTAGCATTTTGCAATCACCAATGAATGCATGGATTCAGGCAGTGATCATCAATGGCTGCTTACGTCATCATCCTGTGCCTCCTGATTGAAATACAGAACACAGCTTATAAAGTTGTTGAGCTAAAAAACTACTTTAACCTAAATCTGTTCAAACCTCAGGATCTAACTACAGGATTACTTGTAGGAAGTACAATGGAGAGAGGAACACATTATATGATACTACAGAGAGATAATCTGCAGAATCTAAGCAGTGGGAAACTAAAGGAAAAAACAACTAAATTTCTTCAACAAAAATTTTGCAAGAAATTGGAGAAGGAACTTATAGATTAAAAAAGATCACAGACATATTAACAGCAGCAATGTATGTATCTTACTCAGATCCAGATTCAAACTATTAGAAAAAAAAAAGAAAAGAGGCCTAGCATGATGGCTTACACCTGTAATCCCAGCACTTTGGGAGGCCGAGGCGGTTGGATAGCTTAAGGTCAGGGGTTTGAGACCAGCCTGGTTAACTTGGTGAAACCCTGTCTCTACGAAAAATAGGAAAACTAGCCGGGCATGATGGTGTGTGCCTGTAGTCCCAGCTACTCGAGACTGGGACTGGAGGCTGAGGCAGGAGAACCACTTGAATCCAAGAGGCGGAGGTTGCAACAAGCAGAGATCAAGCCTCTGCACTCAAGCCTGGGTGACAGAGCAAGTATCTCAAAAAAAAAAAAAAAAAACCCAAAGAAAATGAAATGTTAAAAGATAATTATGGTCATATGAACACCGAGTTGGTTGACAACAAAAAATTTTGAGTAATTATCTGAGGGTGGGATAAAAGTATTATAGTTATGTTTTAAATGGGATGTTCTTGATTTTACATATGTAGTAAAATTATTACAAATGATATATGTTGCTAAGACTTTCTTCTAAATGTTCATGGATGAGGGAGAAATAGTTTATAGTAAAGGTTGGCCATAAGTAAATAATTATTGAAGCTGGGTGGTAGATATATTGAGATTCTTTATACTATTTTCTTTATACGTACTTGAAATTTCCATAATCAGAAGTGAAATATTTGTGACTGTCTTCCAATTCTTGATTATGCTATTGAAAAGTCTCACACTATTCTTATTATCAGTACTTTGTATATGACCTTTATTGTTTCTCTCCAGAAGCTGTTAGACTCTTACCTTTACTCGTGGTGTTTAAAAATTTCACAATGGCGCACCTTGGTCTGGGTCTTTTCTCATTCATTGGGCTGAGCAATTACTGATACTTCAATCTAGAAACTTATTTATAGTTCTGGAACATATTCCCTCATTATTTATTTGATACTTTCTTGCCTTTTATTTTCCCTGATACCTATTTTTGTAATACTTAGTCAAATTGATTCCTGAGTGAGTCTCTTATGTTTATCTCATCTCTCCTACTGTTCATCTCTTGTTCTTTTATAGACTGCTTTCTGGTGGAATTTAACTTTTCAGTCCTTCTGTTAATTATGTTTTCTTTCTTCTGTTACATTTGTAAATTTAATATTTTTATTTTTATATTGTTTTATCTTTATTGTCTTCTGCTCCTTACCTCCCCACAAATGCAATATTTTTTCTTTCAGAGGTTATTTTTGAAATTTTCTTCTGCTTTGCATAGAGTTTATTTTCTTGGAGTATTTTTTTTGTTTGGGTTGGGGGGGTCACTGCTTCTTTCATATTGGAGATTTTCCTCAAATATCTGGTGATCTCTGTACACTCATATTTGATAGTGAGGAACTAAAATTCATGGGATTCATAGGATCAAAAACTTTTTATTGCATTGTGGATAACCGAGTGTCAGTCTCTGTAGGCATTTGCAGTTGAGTCCACTAATACTCCTTGAGAGTATAACCCTAGCTCTTGCATTCTGGGAGCCAAAGGGTTGGGTACAAGGAAGGGAACTAGATATCTCTCTGCTCTGTATATTGACTTTTATTAAATTCACGTAAATTTAGTAAGCATGCCTTCGTCAGCTCTCCCCAGTATTTTCAATACATAGTCCTCATTTTGCACAATCTCTAGAGAATAATCCTCTGCTAGACTAGATGAAACAATCAAGATCTTTAATTACATCTTTGTGACTTTCAATCAGTCCTAAGATTGTTAGCCCCACTTTGTCTTAAGACATACCAGAATCCTTAAATTCCTGATTCTTCTAGATCAGAAATAGCAAATAGGTTTCAACATTTGGGTGCCACATTCAGTCAAAATGCTTATCTCCAAACCTGTGTTGATATAGATTCCGTTTGGGAAAGTTTGTGCTATGATAGTTTAGGAGTCATGGGCATCACAAAGGTTTTGAGACAAGAGTTTCAAAGAGTGTCTTGAAGAGTAAATAGTGATTTTACAGTATCAATTGGAAAGTTGAACAGTTTGATGTTAATTTAAATGGATTATTGGGAAGTTTTAAAATGAAATTCATTAATACATTCATTTGCAACTTTTTTCCCTTGAGCAAAAGTTTCCTGGAGTAATAAAGTCATGTTGATGAAGACAGTTCAAGAGTGCTTTCATATTATTGATGACAGTAAGCTTAATGGACGTAGATGATTTCATTTCTCACTAATAGTAGTAAAATGAGAAGGATTCCACAGCTATTTTAGGAATCTGGCAGAAAAATATTGATTCTGTTTATATCAGGCAGGATTGTTTGGGTTGTGCACCAGTAACAATTTTCAAGTCTAAGTGGCTTAACATAACTTATTGGTGATGCCCTCCATGTGGGTTGGTGGGACATCCTGCTTCACATGTAGCTGGGCTGACAGAGGCTCCCTTGCAGCTATACCCTCTGAAACTCATGGAGAAGGTTAGAGAGTGAGAGGATCTTGCCCTTGCAATTATATTCTTTGGTCAGGAACTGAAGCATACTACTTCAGTTCGTAGCCTACTGGTCAGAACTAGTTACATGGCCCTGCCTAATTACTAGCAGTCTGGGATATGTACTCTTCCATAGACTTAGAAAGCAGAGGTAAACAATAGTAAGTTTATCACATTGCTTAAGAAACAACTAAAGGTTATTAAAACCACTGACAGAATATACATTTAAAAATATTTTGACATTTCTTAATTATTGGGCTATATATTGCTTATTGGTATCCAATTCTAATGGATTGATGTTTATATTAAAACCTCAGTCTTAGGGATTTTTACAGGTAACTCTCAGAACCTTTTACTTTCTTTTCATCTCCCATTGATGAAAACATAAGGATAACATAGAGTTATTCTTTATTTATTTTTAATAATGCTGTCTTTACTAGGCCTAGGAATGAGCTATTTTGTAATAACTAGAAAGGTGGACATGAAAATAACTGTGAAACTTATATCGTAAAGTACCTAAACTTGGTTTAGTGTCAGAGAAACACCCAGTCTCTCAACTCACACTAAATGTGCTTCTCTTATGGCATTTTCTATACTAGACTAGTACGTGTTTTTGCTACCATCTGGACCTAATTCTGAGCTATGCACTGATGACACTGTCCAGACTATAATGCAGATGGGATTAAAGACAAGGAATGTCTGTGATCACATACACAGGCACTCTTACACAAAAGAAGGCCTATAATGCAATATAGTTGTGAGTTATATGCTCCGTGTGTGAGGGGGGCCGAGTGTGATATGGATGTTATTGGAGATTAACATACTTGTTTTTGGAACAGAATGAACTTTACATGCTGTCTCTTAACTGTGTGTATTTTTGGAATTACATGGAATTGAACATTTTAGTGTTCATTCTCCTATACAAAAATGCAAGAACATTTTTCCTTTTAAAATATAGCCAACAGTTTCTGAGTGCTTATTATGTACAGAAGAGGGGCCAAGTCACTTGCTGTGACTGCATATATGGAGCTGGGATTCTGACTTGGCATCTGACTCCAGAGCAGCCATGGTTGAGATTTCTCCTGAGCTAAACTACCACATACACATCCTTTTTAGTTGTGTGTTCCATTGGAATTTTGTAAAAATGGGTTAAGAGAGGCCATGATATATAATTGTAGGCAACACTGAATGTCTAATAATAATTGCTCAAACTCCTATAACTTCAGGATCCTGTAGGAAGCCTCAAAAGGATTTTTTATACCCAACACTGATTCAAGTTAAAAAGATAAAAAAGGAATGTTATTTATTATGCTAGAAGATATACACTGGGATTGATTTTTAATGTCTAAATGGTATTTTTAAAAAAACTTTTGATCTTACCTGGTTTTTAATTCTATCTTTGCTTTCACCATTTTCTTTAGTCTTTGGTAACTTAAATTTATTCAGTTTTGGTTTCCCTGCCTGAAAAACAAGATTATTACTACCTTAAATTTCTCAGGGAGTTGTTGGAATAACCCAATGTGTTTAACACAATCACTACGAAAACACACATTTAATTATTCTCTTCCCAAAATTTTTGCAATCTATCCACCTGATAAGGGTCTAATATCCAGAATCTACAAGGAACTTAAACAAATTTACAAGAAAAAAGCAAACAACCCCATTAAAAATTGGGCAAAGGACATGAACAGATACTTCTCAAAGAAAGACATGCGGTCAATAAACACATGAAAAAAAGCTCAACATCACTGATAATTACAAAACCACAATGAGATAACATCTCATGCCAGTAAGAGTGGCGATTATTAAAAAGTCAAGAAACAACTTCTTTTGGTGAGGCTGTGGAGAAATAGGAAGGCTTTTATACTGTTGGTGGAATGTAAATTAGTTCAACCATTGTGGAAGACAGTGTGGCAATTTCTCAAAGACCTAGAACCAGAAATACCATTTGACCCAGCAATCCCATTACTGGGTATATACCCAAAGGAATATAAATTATTCCATTATAAAGATACATGCACATATATGTTCATTGCAGCACTATTTACAATAGCAAAGCTATGTAATTAACCCAAATGCCCATCAATGATAGACTGGATAAAGAAAATGTGGTACACGTACATGTACACCAAGGAATATTATGCAGCCACAAAAAGGAATGAGATTATATCCTTTGCAGGGACATGGATGGAGTTGGAAGTCATTATCGTTAGCAAACCAATGTGGGAACAGAAAACCAAACACCACATGTTCTCACTTATAAGTGGAAGCTGAACAATGTGAACATATAGACACAGGGAGGGGAACAACACACACTGGTACCTGTTGTGGGGTGGATGCAGGGGGAGGGAGAGCATCAGGAAAAATAGCTAATGCATGCTGGGCTTAATACCTAGGTGATAGGTTGATAGGTGCAGCAAATGACCATGTCACATGTTTATCTATGTAACAAGCCTGCACATTCTGTACATGTATCCCAGAACTTGATAAAAATTATTCTCCTCCTCTTGTACTCCATGCCTTCCTTCTCTTCCTCCTTTTCTACATCACCATTCATACATATTTTCTGTTAGTGATTGCCACCAACAAAACTTAGAAATTCAGCCTTTTGACTGAATTTATGATTTGTGAAAGTAAACATTTGAGTCAGTCTGTGGAATTTCTATATGTTTTTAAACATTTAGCTATTAATTAACATGTTTTTCCGAGTTAAATAGCTGTTACAATGGCATATCTAGATTTATTTATTTATTTTTTGAGACTAAGTCTTGCTCTGTCACCCAGGCTGAAGTGCAGTGGCATGATTTTGGCTCATTGCATCCTCCACCTCCCAGGTTCAAGCAATTCTCTTGCCTCAGCCTCCTGAGTAGCTGGGATTATAGGCATGTACCACCATGCCCGACTAATTTTTGTATTTTTAGTAGAGACAGGATTTTGTCACACTGGCCAGGCTTGTCTCAAACTCCTGACCTCAGGAGATCCGCCTGCATTGGCTTCCCAAAGTGCTGGGATTACAGGCATGAGCCACCATGCCCCACCACATATTTAGATGTTTTTATTCTTATATACATAGCCTAAAGAAGCATAAGTTTGAGGAAAAATTGAGGTTTTCAGAGATCATAAAATTTCTGTATTAAACTCTTGGAACAGCAGGTGCTAGGTCAATAAGCTAAAAACCAATTAGCTTAAAATAAATGTAAAGAAACTTAATTCACAAAATGTACTAAATCTCTTTAATTTACTAAAATTTTGTTTCTTTTACACTGTTGTAAATGTTTACATAAATTATGGAATATTAACAGCTTGCAATGATTACTGCAAAATTTGATTGATCAATTGTTTTATAGTAGCCTTAGAGAAACTTGAACTTACCAAAGACTAAAATCATAAGGTGTTTTTATCTAACATGAGTGTATTTAATATTTTAAAAAGTATATTTTAAAGTCAAATAAAAGTTCAAAACTGAGCCATGGGGTTTTTCTATTTATGTTGAATTTGTTTGGATCATATTTTTGATAATTTTTAATTTTGCTAAAATTTTAGCATTTTATGATTTTATCTTCAGTTTCTTAAGTAGCATGCCAATCTTGGTTTATGATTTGTAGCAAATAGTAGCCAAAAGTTATTATTAATTGCCAATACATTTTTGATTTTATCCTTCTATTTTGGGGGATTTATTTTTATTTTTATTTTATTTTATTTTTTTATTATACTTTAAGTTCTAGGGTACATGTGCATAACGTGCAGGTTTGTTACATATGTGTACTTGTGCCATGTTAGTGTGCTGCACCCATCAACTCGTCAGCACCCATCAATTCATCATTTATATCAGGTATAACTCCCAATGCAATCCCTCCCCCCTCCCCCCTCCCCATGATAGGCCCCAGTGTGTGATGTTCCCCTTCCCGAGTCCAAGTGATGTCATTGTTCAGTTCCCACCTATGAGTGAGAACATGCGGTGTTTGGTTTTCTGTTCTTGTGATAGTTTGCTAAGAATGATGGTTTCCAGCTGCATCCATGTCCCTACAAAGGACGCAAACTCATCCTTTTTTATGGCTGCATAGTATTCTGTGGTGTATATGTGCCTAAAGCAACTTAACTTTTGGAAATTCCTTTATCATTTTACTCATGGTTATTCAATACAAAATTGTAGATACCAATTATGTGATTAATTCCAATAATTCCTTTCTGGCTTTCCTCCTCAGTTCTGTTCTATTGGGTTAAATGTTTCACGCTTTCATTTGCATTTTTATGTCTCTCCTTTCTGTAAACTGCTACCAAACTGATATACTCCAATTGTTCCTTATAAAGTAGAGAAAATTGGAGAATTTAACTCTATGAGTATTGTTTTAGATGCTTCTGATTTATTTGGATGCTTTTGGATATCATTTTATTGTTTCAAACTTTAACCACTTTTAGTTTTTCTTTTCACCAGTTCATCATATGCTATGTGTATTGGTTAGAAAGTCCAGAGATAGGGCCAAACATGAATATTTTTAAAAGTTCCCTAAGTGAGTCTCATTTATTGCCAAGATTGAAAGCCATTGGCTGGGATGCTGATTTTCATTACATCCAGTATGCAAGGTTCTTTGTGGCACTTGTTCCCAGAATTCAAGAGGTTTGTGAACTGGTATAAGCTTGGTAACCAGGTAAGAGCTTGAGAATTCTAATCAGAGTGATGAGTCAGGTTGCTGCCTACTTGACGTCAACTTTTTCCTGTTTATAAATATTAAGCTGCACCTACCACAGTTTTATCACTAGGTGCCCCATGATCATTAGCCATTGCCCCAGATATCTGTGTTGGTCAAAACGTTGCAGTCTTTCTGCTCCTCAGCTTAGCTAGGTTTGAGTTCTTCAGGAAGAATTAGGTGCTCTGACACTGGAAAGTGAGTGGAGGAGAATTAATTAAGCGAAAGGAAAGCCCTCAACAAAGAGGGGATGTGGTGTGAGTGGTTCCTTTACCTGACGGCTGGAAAGCCCCTTCCCTGTAACTTGGTCCAGGGTCTTTTATGGACTCAGAATGAGGTGTGCTTGCTGATTGGTTTTATAGTATGAAAATAAGGTTGAAGTAAAGACACCACTCAAAGGTGGGCATGACGGTGTAGAAAATCAATTAGGAAAGGGTAGGTGTATGTAAAATAGATGAAGGGTGGGCTTCAATTAGAGAACAGCATGCCAAACAGGAAGACAAGTTCTCAATTTGGTTCAAGGACTTAACCTGTAGCTTGGCTTTCAGACTTTAAACAGTCTTCAGCTTGGAGGTGGGGTTTCACTGGGGACCTGCTTCTATCTGCCTAGACATTTGGCTGCCTCCTGTCACTCTCAAAAACATTCTGATTTCTACCCTGTCTTTACAGCTGGTGTAGTTCTAAAGGTTAGGCACTTCTAGCTGGCTTCTACCTTGCCAGGGTCCCACAGTCACCATTAAACTCAGAGAGTTTGATTCTTTTGCAGTATATCTCCCCATCATCTATACTCTATAGAAGACAGACTTCACAGAGCTTTCTAAGAATGTCATTGCCTCCTTCACCAATACACTTCTTAATGTCCTTCTGAAAATGTGTCCCCCTGGGCCCTTCAAGGGCTTATGATTAGGGGAATGGCTGGGCAGGCTGTGTATGATAGATCCAGCCAGGTACTCTAATCTTCATGGGATTTTGAACTCTTTTTGATAGAGGCAGGAGTCAGAGAAATTCTAGGCAGATGGGGTGGGTCCCTGGTGAAACCCCACCTTCAAGCCAAGGTAGCCTGAAACTAGTGACCCAAAGTGAAAACTTCTATTCCTGTTTTCCTGCTCTCTCCTGATTGGTTCTTTCTGAATAATGTGTTTTTACCAGTTGAATGTTGCTGTTTCCAAAACTACCTATGGCCTGCTCCACCCCTATTCTGAGCCTATAAAGACCGCAGACTCAGTTGGTAGAAAAGAGACAGTGGGACTTTGGGGAAGAGAGACAGCTTGATTTAAGGGAATAGATATCTGGACTTTGGGGAGAAGACAACCTGACTCCAGGAAAGACTACCTGCCCTTCCTGTCCCCTCTCCAGCTCCCCTCTCTGCTGAGAGCCATTTCCACTGCTCAATAAAATTCTCTGCCTTCACCATCCTTCAGGTGTCTGCATAACCTCATTCTTCTTGGACACTGGAAGAGCACAGGCCCACCGATTGCGAGTACCCAAAAAGGCTGTCACACTGGCCCTTTACACTTGCTGGCGGAGGGCAGCCATCTCATGTGATGAGGCAAGGGGCCAACTGAGCTGTTAACACACAGCTGTCTGCAGACAGCAGAACTATAGGAGCCTGTAACACCCCCTCTGGGGCTTTGGGGTGGCAGGCATTCCACACCTGGGAACCACCGCATGGAGCTTGCTCCTGCCATCAGAGTGGCCAACTGGATCCCACACCTGTTTGCTCATGGCTGGTCTGGCCATGAATCCCACATGGAGCTTTCTACTGCCAACACCCAGAGCGGCTGGCTGGATTCCATACTCGTTTGCTCACACCTGGTCTGGCCATGTGCTCTATGTGGAGCTTGCTCCTGCCAGTGCCTGGAATGGCTCACCGGGTCCCATACTCAGTCACTCACTTACCCCCGTGCTCCCTCCTGAAGGGGTTTGCGCACAGCAGGCTGAGTAAATGTTTGCCCCTGTTGCGAGTCCAATGAAGGGGCTGAGAAAAAAAATCCTGCATCACCTTCTCTATAGTATATCAGGGATTTAAGTTCTAGCATTTCAGTATCACTGATTATAAGCCATGGATAAGTCTAAGCTTCAGTTAATCTACCTAGTAGACTGTTACTGTTACTGGCATTTGCCTGTGGAAACACAGTATACATTAAATCTCAAATCCTCTGTGATTATACTCTATCAGTTTATTTGCTCCATTTTAATGAATGTAATATTAGAATCCACACATGTATGTGCATGCTTCTCAAATTCTTGCTGACTCACGTTGCCAAGATCCTGCATTTCTTTTAGGTACATAGGCTATCTACTTCTGGATCAGGCTTTATTTCTCTCTGACTGGGTTATGGTGGAATTCAACTTTAATTATGGACCTGGAGATGACGAAGGATGTTGAGGAAAGGTCCTCGGGGAAATAGGCAACTGCCTTTGTCTTATTAGTCAACTACTCCTGATGATACCAGGGGAAGGTTGCTTCCTCTCTGCCAGGAGAGGAGGTGCTGCTTCTGCTGGTAGACAAAGTTCAGGGAGATTTGGCGACTCAAAGTTCTCAGCTTTGTCTTATCTGCCCAATGTTCTTATCTCCTGTCTTAGAGCTCTGCTTCTTTCCCAATGCTCTTGCTTTGACGTGAGACATGTCAAGGTTACATATTTATTTGGTGTTGCACCTCCTAAATCCTTACATTCAAGTCCTCTAGTTGATCCTTAGCCATACCTTCTGTATGGATACTGACAGTAAAGGATTCTTTTAAAGCTGCTATAGCACTTTCTGATTTTCTACTTGTGCCTTGTGTTGTGCATTTGAAGCTTTCAACTTGTCCTTTTTTGTATGATGTTCTCTAGAATTATAAGAAGAAGCTATCACATGATGCCATTTTTATAATCATCATTATCACCCAAGCAACTACATGCCACATCCATTTTATCTCTTCCCTTTTATGCCACTACTGATAATTTGATCATGATGCTACTGAATGTCATATCTTCTCCCCTTCCCCATCAAGGAAGAAAGTTATACATATGCCCATCAAATATTTAAGCAAACGTATTCCATAATCCAATTCTAAAGGTCTGTTTCCCGGGGCCTGTTTTTGTACCAATTATTATAATTTTTAGGATCCTGGGAGAAAATTAGATGCTTCATGCAGTGAGGGCAAATATGTAATATGTGATCCTGAATTCAACCCTGGACTAGAATTTTTGCATAGAAGACATTATTAAGTCAACTGGAAAAATTTCAGTAAGATCTATAGTTAATAGTATTGCATTAATTTTAATTTTTCTTATTTTCAAATAATGCTATGGATATTCAAGGTAATATCTTTAGTACTTGATTTTAGGAAAACATACACACTGAATTTGCTAGACAGGGAATCTGACATGAAACTTTCAAATAATTCAGAAAAAGTAATAATTACACACACATGCAGAGTGATTGTTTATAATATTAAACATTGGGGAATCTGAGGAAAAGATATAGATGAGTTCTGTACATTAATTATTTTCTAAACATTTAAACATATATCAAAATAAGAAAGAGTGTTGGAAAAGAATTCAAGAAAGTGTCTATAACATGGGCAAAGTTAAAGATAATTAACAGGGATGATGAAGTATCCCAGGACTGACAACAGGAGGGAGTTGCTTCCAATTCTATGTTTGAAAGAACAAGTTGACTGAGCAGTTACTGGAGGTCAGCAAGACTTGTACCTGTTAGAGAGGGTAACCCAATAGGAATGTTTTCATAGGGGAAAGGAACTTAGCCCCTGTCAACCTGTGGCACAACAGGAAGGAACTCAAGAAAATAAATACCCTCACCATCTTTTATTCTTATCATATGTTAGGTCAGGTGCTCCAAGAAGCAGATACCAAGGTGGAATTAGACATGCAATAGATTTATTGAGGAAATGCCCATGAGAGAAAATAGGGAGGAAGCCAAGGAGGCTGTGAGAATCATCAAACTACCACATAAAGTCTGTGGGGAGAGGGAAGGAAGATTTGGTCTTCCTCTGATGCAGTTCTAATAAAGCTGACATGCTGTTCTAATAAAGCTTCAAAATGGAAGTCATCTATTAATGGAGTCTCAGGTATTCTAGGAATGAACCTCCCTTAGTTTCTTTGATGTGTTCAACGATTGCTTGGGAGTAGCCCATAGGATGTGGCCTTCAGACACATATGTGGTGATGAATTTCAGAATACACAACTGGGGTTGTCAATGAATTATATTCCCGAGAGTTGGAATTCTGAAAGATACATTTCTGTGGCTACCATAACCCCCACTGGCCACCAGCTGAGGTATAAGGAAAAGGAGGCAGGTTGATAAGGTTCATAATGGCCCAATTTCCTGGAGAATGTTGCAGGAAGTTAGAGTAGGATGGGGCAGGGTGGATCTACAGAGTTGATCTAATCCAGCCCAAGTCAACAAAGAGAATTTCAGACAGATGTAGGACCCCTTGAAGACATTCTGGGTAGCTGTACTTGAAGGTTGAGTGCAGTGAAAAGGTCAGGCAAGGTAGAACAACCCTATGCAATTGAGGGTTGAAAAGGAAAGAAGGAAAATTGCCCAATCCTTGACAGTGATGAATTCGGGGATGGGGAGCAGGGAAGGGGAACAAAGATTCAAAGTGTGATATGGCTGAAACCCAGGGGAATAAATATATATGAAGAATTTTTAAATAACATGAGAGCTAAGATTTGTGACATTAGGAACTCAAGTGAGGTCAGCTGCAAAGGAAAGAATTGTCCTCCCTCAGAGAATCATGGAAGCCTGTGATGGAAGATGGCCAGTAAGCCTACACATGAAAGCACATTCTAAATCTATTAGCATCTGTTTTGCTATCTCAGAACACTGGCACCCTTGAGACAGCGAAAAGAAATCGTGGTACTGAATTGATTAGAACTCAAGTTCTTCCTGACTGTGTGGGTTGCTGAGAGCCCTTCACCAATTCTGGACAGACTGTCTGGTGTAGGGACAATTTCAGACCAAGGCTGAGCCCCTCAAAATTCCTCTAAAGGAAATTTGAAAGGATTGACAAATTTGGGTACAAAAATATTATGGCCTAATAAAAACAACAGACTCAATCCTAATGATAGACCAACGGGGACTTTTTAGGAGTTTTTCCATTTTCATATGTCTGAAGGAGAAGGAAAATGAATAGGTAACAAAGTAAATGACAAATCTTATACCATTACCTCTTGTTTAAGAAACTCATGAGTGATTACTAGGGGGCCAGAATACAATGGTTAAAGAAAGAAAGATTCAAGGATAAGAAAAGGAGTAATTGCTTTCTCTAATATGATATAATTAAATGGCAAGAGGAGAAGGTTGAAAAGAGAAAAACAAAATGAAACAAAACAAAAAGAAGCTCCTTTATTTAATGAAAAAACTGTGATAGAATGTTTCCAAAATTCAGACCTCTTTCTATAAAAGACTGAAAGATAAATTGTTTTTATGAATATCCTCTAGTCACGTCAGTCTTACTAACACTGTAGTGATATATTAACTGATTTCTAGGGTTTTTTCACTGGAGATTTTGGGGAAAAGGTAGGGAAGTGGGCACTTTTAAAAAAATTTATAATATTTCAATAATTCATATTTTGAGAATTAGTACCCTTTTGGAAACTCTTTCATTAATGAAAAAAGATTATCCAGTGAATATTTTCTAAGATTTATAACAGATGGGAGTTACAAAGTATTAAAATAATTTAGTGTTCTAACAAAAATACCTATGAGAATTTATAGCTGTGATGTTGTGTGACACTTTTTTGGAGGACAGAGTGTAATATAACACACATGCTTCTGATTATAATACTTATTTTTAAGGTTTGTTTAGCAAAATTCCTAACCATAAATTTTCCTAGCTGAAGACTTCATTTAATTATAAATACAGATGGCTTTCCTAATAGGGTTGCCTTTCTTATTCTAAAGGTTACAATTTTTTATTATTGTTATTTTCTGGGATGACAGTCAATCAGGGTTTCTTAATGATATTACTCACCTATTTATTCCACTTAGCACAGAGCATAGTGCCTGGCAAGCAGTGATTCTTGTTGAATAAGTGAATGTGAGTGATTGTAGAAGAAAAACTATATGCTGGATTCTATTGGTCTATTAGAAAATGAAATATTTCAAAAGATTTTATAAACTTGGATTGTAGTTTCTTTAAGTCATTTATTGCTCATAGTGGTTAATTGAAATATAATTATTTTTATTTGTAGATTCACCGTTACAATACTTTTTAGGGTTTATAGACTTACAGTTGCAATGTTAACTGTGTTACTTCAAACTACTAAAAGTAAGACTGAAATGTCCAGAATCAGCAGTTTCTCTGATTTCATATTTTTATTATGAATAATAGCATTTTCACTGTAATTATAACTATATTGTTGTGTATACCATATCAAGTAAAACAACTTGGTTTTCATAGGAAACAAAGTGATGCTAGTTTTGATCTGAAATGGTAAAAAATCTTGAGTTTTTACCTTTAGAATATTAAATCAGTCAAATTAGTGTGTAAGAAAATTTCAAATTTGTTTTTTGATTTTACTGGTGAAGTAATCAGTTGATTCAAATACTTGACCTTTGTAGTTCTGTGTGGTTTTAAAATCTTCACTTCTCACACAATCCAGTGGATAAATATTGTGGAATTCTTGGGTACAGAACATTCTGCTCTTTTGAACTATTGTATTAAGAAGAACATAGAAATAACATAATACATATTGATTTAGCAGTATTATTATTATAACAAGACTTTTTTTTTTTTTTTTTTTTTTTTTGAGACGGAGTTTTGCTCTTGTTGCCCAGGCTGGAGTGCAATGGTGCGATCTCGGCTCACTGCAACCTCTGCTTCCCAGGTTCAAGTGATTCTCCTGCCTCAGCTTCCTGAGTAGCTGGGATTACAGGTATATGTCATCACATTCGGCTTATTTTTTGTATTTTTAGTAGAGACGGGGTTTCTCCATGTTGGTCAGGCTGGTCTCGAACTCCTGACCTCAAGTTATCCACCCATCTCGGCCTCCCAAGTGCTGGGATTACAGGAATGAGCCACCACGCCCAGCCACATGGCATTATTTAGTGTTGACATCACTACCATTGTCATTATAAAAGTATGTATTAACAATCCCTAAGCTTTATAAACATCTGACATTTACACAAACTGCTTTAAACAAATATGATTTTTATTCTATGTAGTTTTAATGGTTTTCAAAACTGATGGTATTGACAAAACAATCTTTAGATATTGTAATATTTAATTTTAAATTAAAGTTTATTTTTGTTACTTTTTTAATTTTAATTTTTTTATTTATTTTTTATATTTTTTAAAAATTTTTTATTTTTATTATACTTCAAGTTCTAGGGTACATGTGCATAACGTGCAGGTTTGTTACATATGTATACTTGTGCCATGTTGGTGTGCTGCACCCATCAACTCGTCAGCACCCATCAAGTCATCATTTATATCATGTATAACTCCCAATGCAATCCCTCCCCCCTCCCCCCTCCCCATGATAGGCCCCAGTGTGTGATGTTCCCCTATTGTATTTAACCTACTTGTACTCTTTTATCATCTCTGTTCTTTCCCCTCTCAACTCCTATCACTTGAAATATTTTCTCTAGGGTTTCTTTTTTAAACTTTTGTTTTAGGTTCATGGGAACATGTGCAGGTTTCTTACACAGATTTTTTTTTTTTTTTTTTTTTTTTGAGACGGAGTCTTGCTCTGCCGCCCAGCTGGAGTGCAGTGGCCGGGTCTCAGCTCACTGCAAGCTCCGCCTCCTGGGTTTACGCCATTCTCCTGCCTCAGCCTCCCAAGCAGCTGGGACTACAGGCGCCCGCCATGTCGCCCGGCTAGTTTTTTTTTTTTGTATTTTTAGTAGAGACGGGGTTTCACCATGTTAGCCAGGATGGTCTCGATCTCCTGACCTCGTGATCCGCCCGTCTCGGCCTCCCAAAGTGCTGGGATTACAGGCTTGAGCCACCGCGCCCGGCCACTTACACAGATTAACTCTTGTCATGAAGGTTTGTTGGACAGATTATTCTGTCACCCAGATACTAAGTCTAGTACTCAATATTTTTTCTAATCCTCTCCTTCCTCCCACCTTCCAACCTCAAGTAGGCCCCAATGTATGTTGTTCCCCTCTATGGGTCAATGTGTTCTCATCATTTAGCTCCCACTTATAAGTGAGAACATGTGGTATGTGGTTTTCTGTTCCTGCATTAGTTTGTTATGGATAATAGAATCCAGTTCCATCCATGTTCCTGCAAATAACATGACCTTGTTCTTTGTTATAGCTGTATGGTATTTCATGGTGTGTACGTACCACATTTTCTTTATCCAAATTGTCATTAATGGACATTTAGGTTGATTCCATGTCTTTGCTATTGTGAATAGAGCTGCAATGAACATATGTGTGAATGGGTCTTTTTGATAGAATGATTTACGATCCTTTGGGTATGTATCAAGTAATAGGATTGCTGGGTTGAGTGATATTTCTCTCTTTAGATCTTTGAGGAATTGTTACACTGTCTTCCAAAGTGGTTGAACTAATTTACACTCCCACCTACAGTGTATAAGTGTTCTCTTTTCTCTGCAATTTAACAACATCTGTTATTTTTTGACTTTTTAATAATGGCCATCCTAACTGGTGTGAGATGGTATCTCATGGTGGTTTTCATTTGCATTTCTCTAATGATCAGTGATATTGAGAGTTTTTTTATATGCTTTTTGGCTACATGTATGTCTTCTTTTGCAAAGTGTCTGTTCATGTCCTTTGCCCACTTTTTGATGGGTTGTTTTTTTTCTTGCAAATTTGTTTAACTTTCTTACAGATGGTGAATATTAGACCTTTGCCAGATGCATGGTTTGCAAGAATATTCTTCTAGTCTTTAGGTTGTTTTTTTACTCTGTTGATACCTTCTTTTGCTGTGCAGAAGCTCTTCAGTTTAATTAGATCCCATTTGTCTATTTTTTGTTTTTGTTGTTATTGCTTTTGGTATCTTTGTCATGAAATCTTTGTTAGTTCCTATGTCCAGAATAGTATTGCCTAGGTCATCTTCCAAGGTTTTTACAGTTTTGGGTTTTAAATTTAAGTCTTCAATCCATCTGGAGTTGATTTTTTTATATGGTGTAAGGAATGGGTCCAGTTTCAATCTTCTGCATTTGGCTAGCCAGTTATCCCAGCACCAGTTATTGAATAGAATAAGAAGTCATTTTCCCATTGCTTGTTTTTTCAGCTTTGTTAAAGATCAGATAGTAGTAGGTGTGCTATCTTATTTCTGGCCTTTTTATTCTTTTCCATTGACCTATACATCTATTTTTGTACCAGTACCCTCTTTTGGTTACTGTAGCCCTTTAATACAGTCTGAAGTTGGGTAAAATTATACCTCCAGCTTTGTTTTTGTTGCTTAGGGTTGCCTTGGTTATTTGGGCTCTTTTTTGCTTCCAAATTAATTTTAAAATAGTTTTTTTCCCTTTCTTGTGAAGAATGTCATTGGTGGTTTGACAGGAATAACATTAAATCTGTTAACTGCTTTGGATGGTGTGACCATTTTGATGATATTTATTCTTCTTATCCATGAGCATAGAATTTTTTTTTTTTTCCATTTGTTTGTGTTATCTGATTTTTTTGAGCAGTGTTTTGTAATTCTCATTGTAGAGATCTTTCACCTCCCTGTATTCCTGGTTAGCTGTATTCCTAGGTATTTTATTCTTTGTGTGGCAATTGTGAATGGGATGTGTTCCTGATTTGGCTCTTGGTTTAGCTGTTGTTTGTGTACAGAAATGCTAGTGGTTTTTGTATGTTGATTTTTGTATCCTGAAATTTTGCCAACGTTGTTTATCAGCTTAAGAAACTTTTGGGCTAAACCATAGTGTTTTCTAGATAGAGAATCATGTCAGCTGCAAACAGGACTGCCTCTCTTACCTATTTGGATAGTCTTTCTTCTCTTGCCTGATTGCTCTGGCCAGGACTTTCAACACTGTTGATTAAGAAGGTTGAAAAGAGGGCATACTTGTCTTGTGGAATGCTTCCAGCTTTTGCTCATTCAGTATGATATTGGCTGTGGGTTTCTCATAGATGGTTCTTATTGTTTTGAGGTATGTTCCTTCAATACTGAGTTTGTTGGGAGTTTTTAACATGAAGGAATGTTGAATTTTATTGAAAGCCTTTTCTGCATCTATTGAGATAATAAGATGGTTCTTGTCTTTAGTTCTATTTATGTGATGAATAATGTTTACTGATTTGCATATGTTGAACCAACTTTCCATCCCAGGGATAAAGCCTACTTGATCATGGTGGAGTAGCTTTTTGATGTGCTGCTGAATTCAGTTTACTAGTATTTTGTTGAGGATTTTTCCATCAATATTCATCAAGAATACTGGCCTGAAGTTTTCTTTATTTGTTGTGTCTCTGCCCAATTCTGGTATCAGCATGATGCTGGCCTCCTAGAATGAGTTGGGGAGGAGTCTCTCCTCCTCAATGTTTTGGGCATAATTTCAGTAGGAATGGTACCAGCTCTTCTTTGTACATCTGGTACAATTCAGCTGTGAATCTGTTTAGTTCTAGGCTTTTTATGGTATCATTTACTGAACCACAAAATCATCGAATCAGGCTATTTATTTCTGACTCTTCTAGGTTTCCTAAAGGTGTTTATACTGATCTCTCATGATTGGTTGTACTTCTGTGGAGTCAGTGATAACATCCCCTTTGTCATTTCTAACTGTGATTATTTGTATCCTATCTTTTTTCTTCTTTTTAGTCTAGCTAGCAGCCTATTAATTTTTTTCAAAAATCTAACTCTTGGATTTATTGATCTTTTGAGTGGTATTTTGTTTCTTGATCTTCTTCAGTTCAGCTCTGATTTTGGATATTTTGTTTTCTGTTAGCTTTAAGGGGTTGGTTTGCTCTTTATCTTCTAGTTCTTTTAGTTGTGACATTAGGTTGTTAATTTGAGATCTTTCTAAATTTTTGATGCAGGTGTTTAGTGCTATAAATAATCCTCTTAAAATTGCCTTAGCTGTGTCCCAGTGATTCCTGTTTGTTGTATCTTTGTTCTTATTAGTTTCAAGGAACATTTTTATTTCTACTTTAACTTCATTACTTACCCAATTGTCATTCACGATTGGGTTATTTAATTTCCATGAAATTGCATTGTTTTGAGTGATTTGTTTTTGGTGTTGATTTCTATTTTTATTGCTCTGTGGTTTGAGAGTGTGTTTGGTATGATTTTGGTTCCTTTGCATTTGCTTAAGATTGTTTTGTTTTATTGTGTGGTCAATTTTAGAGTATGTGCCATGTGGTGATGAGAAGTATGTATGTCCTGTTGTTAACTGAGGGGAGAATTCTTTAGAGGTCAATCAGATCTATTTGGTTCAATATTCAGTTCAGGTCCTGAATATCTTTGTTAATTTTCTACCTTGATGATCTGTTTAATACTATCAGTGGAATGATGAAGTCTCCCACTATTATTGAATGGGAGTCTGTCTCTTTGTAGATCTCTAAGAACTTGCTTTATGAATCTGGTCGCTCCTGTTCTGGGTGCATGTATATTTAGGACAGTTAGATCTTCTTGTTGAATTGGACCCTTTACCATTATGTAATGCCTTTCTTTGTTTTTTTTGATCTGCATTGGTTTAAAGTCTGTTTTGTCTGAAGTTAGTATTGTAACACCTGCTTTCTTCTGATTTCAATTTGCTTGGTAAATTTTCCTCCATTTCTTTATTTTGAGCCTATGAATGTCATTGTGTGTGAGATGGGTATCTTGAAGACCATATACGATTGGGTCTTGCATTTTAATCAAACTTGCCACTCTGTGCCTTTTAAATGGGGGGCATTTTGCCCATTTACATTCAAGGTTCATATTGATATGTATAGATTTGACGTGTCATTGTGGTGTTAGCTAGTTATTATGCCAGCTTGTTTGTGTGTTTGCTTTATGGTGTCACTGGTCTTTGTACTTAAGTGTGTTTTTGTGTTGGCTAGCAAGGGTCTTTCTTTTCCATATTTAGTGCTACTTTCAGGGTCTCTTGTAAAGCAGGTCTGGTGGTAACAAACTCCCTCAGCATTTGCTTATCTGAAGAGGATGTTATTTCTCTTTTGCTGAGAAAGCTTAGTTTGGATAGATATAAAATTATTGGTTGAAGATTTCTTTCTTTAGGAATGTTGAATATAGGCCCCCAATTTCTTCTTGCTTGTAGGATTTTTGGTGAGATATCCACTGTTAGCCTGATTGAGGTTTCCTTTGTAGGTGACCTGCCCTTTCTCTCTAGTTGCATTTACCATTCTGTCTTTTATTTTGACTGTGGAAAATCTGATGATTATGTGTCTTGGGGATGATCTTCTTGGGTAAAATCTTGCACGGGTTCTCTGTATTTCCTGAAGTTGACTGCCTCTGTAGTGAGTTGGGGAAGTTTTCACAAGCAATATTCTGAAATATGTTTTCCAAGTTGTTTGCTTTCTCCCCATTCCTTTCAGAGATGCCAGTGATTCGTAGATATGGCCTCTTTACATAATTCCATTTATTTCAGAAATTTTGTTTGTTCCTTTTCATTCTTTTGCTTTATTTTTGTCTGTCTTATTTCAGAGAGCCAGTTTTCAAGTTTTGGGATTCTTTCCTCAGCTTGGTCTATTCTGCTGTTCATATTTTGTGATTGCATTGTGAAATTCTTGTAGTGTGGTTTTCACCTCTATTAGACCAGTTAGGCAATTTTTTATACTGGATATTTCATCTGTCAGCTCCTATATTTTTTCTTATTGTGATTCTTAGCTTCCTTGGATTGGGTTTTGCTGTTCTGAATCTTGATGATCTTAATTCCTATCCATATTCTGAATTCTATTTCTGTCATTTCAGCCAACACAGCTTGGTCAAGAAGCTTGCTTGTAGAACTAGTGTGGTCTTTTGGAGGCTGTAAGAGTCTGAAGATTTGAGTTGCCAGAGTTACTGCATTGTTTCTTTCTCATTTCTGTGTGTGAGTGTTCTTTTAACTGCTGGGCTGCCTCTGATTACAGTGGCCAGGTAGGGGCAGGGTGGTGATACTGGAGTCCCAGGTTGGGCCACCCAACCAAGTGAGGAGAAGTGAGAACCAGGACTGCATGAAGAATTTGTCTGGTTACTTTTCTGCAAGGTGGGTGCTCTATGCTGGTAGTCCAAACCAGCCCCTGGTCCCTGTGGACTTTCCAGAGCCTAGAGACAGCATGGGCAAGGATTGTGAGATAGCAAAGGTGGCACCCAACACCCCTACTGGGAGTTGTGTCTCAGGGAGTTGCAGAGCTGCTACTTGCTTGATAGTCCCTGCTGTGGATCGTTGGAGGCCCAAACCAGGAGAACCCACCCAGTGAGGAGATATGGGATTGGGGACTCATGTAATTAACAGTCTGGCCACTTTTCCATAGGGCTGCTGAAGTTTGCTGGGGGTCCACTTCAGTTCCTAGTCATCTTGGATTTTCTGGCACCTTAAGGTATCAACAGTGAAGGCTGTAAAACAGCAAAGATGGTGGCTTGCCCTCTGTCTGGGAGCTCTGTCCCAAGGAGATATGAACCTGTTGCCAGCAAAACTGCCTCCACACCAGAGGAGGTGGTTGTAGACCTCAGGTGGGAGATTATGCCCAGTCAGGAGACACAGGATCCAGGACGCGTCTGTAAAAGCAGTCTACCTGCTTCTTCTAGAGCTGCTGCACTGTGCTGGTGTACTGCTTCAATCACTAGTTGCCTCAGACTCCTTGGAACCCAAAGACAACAATGGCTAAGACTGTGAAACTGGAACAATGGCAGACCATCCGTCCCCCTGGGAGCTCCATCCCAGGAGGCTTGGAACCACTGCCAGCTGAAAAACACCAGCGAGAGTGACTGGTGGCCCCAGTCTGGAGGTCCTTCCCAGTGAAGAGAAGCAAGGTTAGGGACCCACACAAAAAAAGCAGCCCTGCTGCTCTTCCACAGGGCAGCTGCAGTGAAGGCAATAATGACTATGCCTGCACTAACGCAAAGATGGCAACCTGCCCCTCCCTCTCAAGGCTCTACCTCAGGGAGGTGTAACACTGCTACCAGTGGCTGGCTGGAGTTCCAAGCTAGTGGGTCTTATTTTGTGAGGTGCTGTGGAAATGGGGCCTACTGATTGTTGCTGCTCAGTCCCATGCATTCAGACCCTTTTCTAGAGATATGTGTGAGGGTCTAACATCCTACTTTGCTGGAGTTGCAGCTGCTATTGTTGGGAAGCTCGGATATCTAAAGCTCCTGGGGCTCCATATGTGCCTGAGTGGCTGCTCTGCCAAGACTTCATGTAGTTCTGCATGTTGGACTGTGGTCCCTGGTCGAGTGGGTTCACAAGGAGATTGCCTGACCTGAGGGCTGCAAAGATCTATGAAAGAAGCATGGGTTGCTCACTCACTCACTGCTTCCCTGGGTGGGGAGGTTCCTTTGGCTCTGTGTCATTCCCTCATGGGTGGTTGTCCTGCCTTGCTTTTCTCTATTCCTCATGGGTTGAGTTGTTTTCTTTCTTTACTTTTGTCTTCTTCCCTCTTTCCCTCCTTCCCTCCTTCCCTTCCTCCCTTCCTCCCTTCCTCCCTCTTTCCTCTCTCTCTCTCTCTCTTTCTCTCTGTGTCTCTCTGTCTCTCTTTTTCATTTGGAGAATGTGAAATCTAGAAGACCACAGATAACGTTTTTAAGTTCATTTTTCTTGAATCTGTTTAGCTTTAAACTGAGGTGGATTAAGAAGAAAGGGATGCTAACCACTTACAAATACGATTAAGTCTTCTAGACCTTGAACACTGAGTAAGAAGGGCTAACTGCCCAATTTTCAGAACTCCACTTATGATTATTTGTATGAACATGGCAAAAAATCGAAAATAATTTTGCCAATTAATGTGAAGAAACATTTGAAACATGTCATAATATTTGTAGTACAGTAAATTTCTCTGATCTATTTGTAGTTCTCAAGAAATATATTTACTTCTAATTGTTACTAAATAATTCTTTGAGAGTAATCAGTTGGCTTTTCAATGGAGTTTAATGTGACAACATATATAAATGTACTAGTCACAGAGTCTGGCCCATAGCAGACACACCATGATTGTTCACTTTTTTTTGTACCCTAGACATATTTGCTATGTATTCCATCTTTTAATAAAAGGTATGCAATTTCTTTCATGTTTATCTCTTCTGTTATCTAGCTCTAGTCATGAATCTCCATCTCCAGCATCTTGAACTGTTTTCTTTATTGTTTCTCCTCTCAGTTTAAAAATGTGCTTATGTCTCCCCAGTCCTTAGCAAACACACTAACTATAGTCTTCCTTTAATCTTGCCTTTGAAACATGAGCACTAACTGTTATGGATGTTCTGTGCAGTCCGGTCTTTGTGACCATGCTCCATGCTTTGGCTCTCTAATTGCTCCTTCTCATTCTTTTGCTGTCTCTTTTCTCCACCACCTATAGGTGCCAACTATCCCAGTTTGCCAAGGATTGTCTCAAGTTTAGCACCAAAAGCCCCTGTCTGAGGAAATCCCTCAGTCCTAGGCAAACTAAGAAGGCTGATTAACCTAAATTCAACACTTATATGTTGGCATTCCTCAGACTTCCAACCTTAGTTCTCATCTCTTTCTTAGCGAGAATTTTTGCATTCTGCTGAGGCTTCGACTATAGTCATGTACCACATGAAAATGTTTTGGTCAATGATGAACTGATTATATGATGATGATTCTATGAAATTATAATGAAGCTGGAAAATTCCTCTTGCGTAGTGATGTTGTAGCTGTTGTAATGTCATAAAATCACAGCATAATGCATTGCCTCTCCTATGTTTAAATATATAATTTTTTACCATTCTATTACAATTGCCTATAGTATTCAGAAAAGTAACATGCTATGCAGGTTTGTAGTCTAGGAGCAATAGGCTGTATCATTTTGCTTAGGTATATAGGAGGCTACAGCATCTAGGTGTGTCTAAGTACACTCTGTGATGTTCACAAAATGAAATGATCTAACAATACATTTTTAAGCAAGTATACCTGTTGTTAAGTGACACATGACTGTGTTGACAATGTATCACTGATGACCAATTTTATACCTCCAGTCATAAGTGCTCTGCTGAGTAACAAACACTGTTTCTGAGAAAAGGGCATGGGTTGTGTGGTGGGCTCATAAAATCTTGTGTTCAAATTCAAGCTATACCAGCTACTAAGTATGCAGTGTTGCATAATTACTTACCTCTTTGATTTATAGTTTACTATCTTGCAAATGAGGATAGTGCTCAACTTAAAAGATTGTCATGAGTGTTAACACTAAAAATTGCCAGGTTCTCAGTGCAGTGCTGGTATGAAAAAATATCCAATAATTTGCAACTATTTTTATGTTATTATTGCTGCTATATTTTCTTCTAGTGCTTTTCAGAAATTTTTCCACCCCAGCTCATCTGAAGGATATAAAAATGCTCCAATAAATAGAATGGCTCAATATGGAAGAAATTTTCAATGGAGAAGAGAGGCATGTCTAGCTTAGAAAAAGGCCCCCAGGTAGTCCTGGCATTCAAGCTCTTGGGAGATCAGAGTCCCTTCAGCTCTTCTGTCTCCATGCTCTTGTTCTAACAAGTTCAAAAGACTTTGTTACCATGGATATAAATTTAGTTAGTATATTTAAAAATAAAACAATTATTTTCTTGTATCCTCCTTACAATCCTGAACTTTCCTTATCCTATTCTATGTGCTTGTTCAGTCACCTACCACTCATTAATTTAATCCAATCTTTTTTTTTTTCTAGATTAGAAATTCTTAAAAGTTAAGTGTGCCTTAGAATTATCTGGAGGTTGTGTTAAAACACACATTTCTGGCTCTTCAACCAGGGTTTCTGATTTGCAGGTGGAGTGAGGTCTGAAGATGTACATTTCTAGTGAACTGCTAGATGATGCTGGTTCAGGGACTATACTTTGAAAACTATTTAAATGACATGGCAGTTTAACTTATTTTTAACCTCAATTATTTGTTTTATTTTTCCTCCTCTTTCTCCTGCTGTTATTTCTCCTTCTCTCCTTCATTCTTTTAGCTTTTCTTACCTGGAAATCGGATTATCTTCCTTGCTCTTTGGCATTATAAATGAATGAGACCTTGGAATTCTGCGTATTTTTGTTATTTTATCTAACCTTTATTTCCATATGCGATTAATCAGGAATCTAGTATAGTATGTGAGTTCATGTCATCCCTAGGTCTTCACATTCTTAGATGTGTGAAACCTGATACTCAGTCAAGAGCTTCAGTGAAAGTGAAGTTTAGTTATGTTTAAATGGCTTAAAGTTTACATTTTATTATGCTTATTCTGCTTATTTACAAAATGTTGAGTAAAAATGGAAAAATGTGCATATAATAAAATTGTAGACACCACTGAGCATGACCACTCTTTTATTTTATCGACCTAGCATGAAGAATTTAAATTATATTCTGAAAGTCATAATGGTAGCTCAAAGAAGAACATTCAGAATTTCTTAGGGTCGTACATTTCCTGGTCCATTACAGCTTGTCTTAATATCATAGCAATTCAGTTTATGGATTGAAGTAATATTTAGGTCACTCTTAGGGTAGTGACAGCCCTAGAGCTATCTGTGAATTGATTTCCATATTAGTAGAATTGTTGACTATACCTTTCTGGAGTAGAGACATCCAGCTAGATAAAACAAAATAAAATATTGTATTTTTTCTATTGTCTAAATGGTTGATTTTTGGAAACTTAATGGGAATTTTTTCTTTCCTCCTTGCTTTTCTGCCTGTGAACACAAGCTTTGCGTGTGTGTGTGTTTTAATACTATGGAGCACAACAGCATGTGGAACGTGAGTGAGCATCAAATGGGGAACACAGAACATTTTAACCTAATGAGAGCTTTCACTTTCTAGGGTGACCTGTTTGTACTCTGTGCCAAGAGATCTCTAAGAGGTCTACAGCTGCTTTCATTTTTTTCATTGTAGACATGAAGTGCAGCCGCTGCAGCAGCTGCAGAGCCCCCCACCTCCCATTCTGCATATACTAAGAAAAGAGACTCTTTAATCTCTGGGCTTGAGAAAAAATTTATTAAGGAATGAAATAGGGCCACAGAATTCCTGGGGTGAGCCTCTGTGACACAGCAGGTGGTGGCCAGGAAGCCATGACAAAATCAAGGAAAAAGATTCAGATTTTTTTGAGGCTATGCGTGATTAGCAAAAGACATGTGGGTTACAGCTGTCCCTAGGAGAAGACCACATTTTGCATCTTGAAGAATGAAGGGCGGCTTTCCCTCTAATGAATTTGAAAGACTTTCTTGGCAGATTGTTTTGTTATAAGCTAGATATCTCCAGTTTTATTTTATTTTATTTTGTTCTTTTCTAAACTAGTTCCATCCAGCCTAATGAATCTGAAAGCTCTTCAAAAGTTAGCAATAGGAAATGAGATTTCTTGTCTTTCCTCCTTCCCTTTCTTTAAAAAAAAATTATTTTATTAAATATGGTCTTTATTTATTCTTGGACAAGGCCCCTATGTGTGTTGCATCAATTTCAAGACCTATTGGTGATGGTTGTCTGTCATTCTGCTTCCAAAGAAACTAACTGGATATTGAAGCAAAGGCAGAAATGAGAGGACAAGGGCCAATACCAAAGATGAACAGAAGCAGCAGTAACAGACCCTTAAAGAACTGTTTTTTTAAAATCAACATGAGATAACTGTACATATTTATGTGATGTATGTGATAGTTTCATGCATGTATCCTATGTGTAATAATCAAATCAGGGTAATTTGTATATTCATTACCTCAATCAATTATCATTTCTAGTTATTTTTACAATAAACTATAGTCACCTTGCTGTGGTATAGAACACTAGACTCATTCCTACTATTTAATTGTAATTTTGTCCCTGTTAATCTATCTCTTCTTATCTCCCTCACCCCTTTCAGCCTCTGGTAACCAGTATGCTACTCTCTACTTCTATGAGATCAACTTTTTAAAGTTTCCACATGTAAGAACATGTGGTATTTATTTTTCTGTGCCTGACTTATTTCACTTAACACAAATGTTCTCTAGGCGCATCCATGTTGCTGCAAATGAAGACATTTAATTTTTTTATGGCTAAATAATTTTCTATTGTTTATATATACCACATTTTTTCATCCATTAATCTGTTGATGGACAATTAGGTTGCTTCCAAATCTTGACTATTGTGACTAGTGTGATAAACATGAAAGTTCAGATATCTCTTCTACATAATGATGTCATTTCCTTTGCATATATACTCAATTGTGAGATTGCTGGATCATATGGTATTTCTATTTTAGTTTTTTGGGGGAATCTCTGTACTGTTTTCCATTATGTCTTGCTAATTTACATTCACACAAACAGTATATGAATTCCCATTTCTTCACATCTTTGCCAGTTTTTGTCTTTTTGATCATAGTTACTCTAATGGGGTGAGGTGATATCTCATTGTGGTTTTCTTTTTATTTATTTATTTATTATACTTTAAGTTCTAGGGTACATGTGCATAACGTGCAGGTTTGTTACATATGTACACTTGTGCCATGTTGGTGTGCTGCACCCATCAACTCATCAGCACCCATCAATTCGTCATTTATATCAGGTATAACTCCCAGTGCAATCCCTCCCCCGTGCCCCCTCCCCATGATAGGCCCCAGTGTGTGATGTTCCCCTTCCCGAGTCCAAGTGATGTCATTGTTCAGTTCCTACCTATGAGTGAGAACATGCGGTGCTTGGTTTTCTGTTCTTGTGATAGTTTGCTAAGAATGATGGTTTCCAGCTGCATCCATGTCCCTACAAAGGATGCAAACTCATCCTTTTTTATGGCTGCACAGTATTCCATGGTGTATATGTGCCATATTTTCTTAATCCAGTCTGTCACTGATGGACATTTGGGTTGATTCCAAGTCTTTGCTATTGTGAATAGTGCCGCAATAAACATACGTGTGCATGTCTTTTCTTTTTTTTTTTTTTCATTCGAGGCTCTTATTTATTTTTCCTTTCCTACTTTTCTTTTTTTCTTTTTTTTTATTATACTTTAAGTTCTAGGGTACATGTGCATAACGTGCAGGTTTGTTACATATGTATACTTGTGCCGTGTTGGTGTGCTGCACCCATCAACTCGTCAGCACCCATCAAGTCATCATTTATATCATGTATAACTCCCCAATGCAATCCCTCCCCACCCCCCTCCCCATGATAGGCCCCAGTGTGTGATGTTCCCCTTCCCGAGTCCAAGTTTCCTCATTGTTCAGTTCCCACCTATGAGTGAGAACATGCGGTGTTTGGTTTTCTGTTCTTGTGATAGTTTGCTAAGAATGATGGTTTCCAGCTGCATCCATGTCCCTACAAAGGACGCAAACTCATCCCTCAGACTCCCATGCAACAATAATGGGAGACTTCAACACTCCACTGTCAACATTAGACAGATCAACGAGACAGAAAGTTAACAAGGATATCCAGGAATTGAACTCATCTCTGCACCAAGCAGACCTAATAGACATCTATAGAACTCTCCACCCCAAATCAACAGAATATACATTCTTCTCAGCACCACATCGCACTTATTCCAAAATTGACCACATAATTGGAAGTAAAGCACTCCTCAGCAAATGTACAAGAACAGAAATTATAACAAACTGTCTCTCAGACCACAGTGCAATCAAACTAGAACTCAGGACTAAGAAACGCAATCAAAACTGCTCAACTACATGGAAACTGAACAACCTGCTCCTGAATGACTACTGGGTACATAACGAAATGAAGGCAGAAATAAAGATGTTCTTTGAAACCAATGAGAACAAAGATACAACATACCAGAATCTCTGGGACACATTTAAAGCAGTGTGTAGAGGGAAATTTATAGCACTAAATGCCCACAAGAGAAAGCAGGAAAGATCTAAAATTGACACTCTAACATCACAATTAAAAGAACTGGAGAAGCAAGAGCAAACACATTCAAAAGCTAGCAGAAGGCAAGAAATAACTAAGATCAGAGCAGAACTGAAGGAGATAGAGACACAAAAAACCCTCCAAAAAATCAATGAATCCAGGAGTTGGTTTTTTGAAAAGATCAACAAAATTGACAGACCACTAGCAAGACTAATAAAGAAGAAAAGAGAGAAGAATCACATAGACGCAATAAAAAATGATAAAGGGGATATCATCACGGACCCCTCAGAAATACAAACTACCATCAGAGAATACTATAAACACCTCTATGCAAATTAACTAGAAAATCTAGAAGAAATGGATAATTTCCTGGACACTTACACTCTCCCAAGACTAAACCAGGAAGAAGTTGAATCCCTGAATAGACCCATAGCAGGCTCTGAAATTGAGGCAATAATTAATAGCGTACCAACCAAAAAAAGTCCAGGACCAGATGGATTCACAGCTGAATTCTACCAGAGGTACAAAGAGGAGCTGGTACCATTCATTCTGAAACTATTCCAATCAATAGAAAAAGGGGGAATCCTCCCTAACTTATTTTATAAGGCCAACATCATCCTGATACCAAAGCCTGGCAGAGACACAACAAAAAAAGAGAATTTTAGACCAATATCCCTGATGAACATCGATGCAAAAATCCTCAATAAAATACTGGCAAACCGGATTCAGCAGCACATCAAAAAGCTTTTCCACCATGATCAAGTGGGCTTCATCCCTGGGATGCAAGGCTGGTTCAACACACACAAATCAATAAACGTAATCCAGCATATAAACAGAACCAAAGACAAGAACCACATGATTATCTCAATAGATGCAGAAAAGGCTTTTGACAAAATTCAACAGCCCTTCATGCTACAAACGCTCAATAAATTCGGTATTGATGGAATGTACCTCAAAATAATAAGAGCTATTTATGACAAACCCACAGCCAATATCATACTGAATGGGCAAAAACTGGAAAAATTCCCTTTGAAAACTGGCACAAGATAGGGATGCCCTCTCTCACCACTCCTATTCAACATAGTGTTGGAAGTTCTGGCTAGGGCAATCAGGCAAGAGAAAGAAATCAAGGGTATCCAGTTAGGAAAAGAAGAAGTCAAATTGTCCCTGTTTGCAGATGACATGATTGTATATTTAGAAAACCCCATCGTCTCAGCCCAAAATCTCCTTAAGCTGATAAGCAACTTCAGCAAAGTCTCAGGATACAAAATCAATGTGCAAAAATCACAAGCATTCTTATACACCAGTAACAGACAAACAGAGAGCCAAATCATGAATGAACTTCCATTCACAATTGCTTCAAAGAGAATCAAATACCTAGGAATCAAGCTTACAAGGGATGTCAAGGACCTTTTCAAGGAGAACTACAAACCACTGCTCAGTGAAATCAAAGAGGACACTAACAAATGGAAGAACATTCCATGCTCATGGATAGGAAGAATCAATATCATGAAAATGGCCATACTGCCCAAGGTTATTTATAGATTCAATGCCATCCCCATCAAGCTACCAATGACTTTCTTCACAGAATTGGAAAAAACAGCTTTAAAGTTCATATGGAACCAAAAAAAAGCCCGCATTCCCAAGACAATCCTAAGTCAAAAGAACAAAGCTGGAGGCATCATGCTACCTGACTTCAAACTATACTACAAGGCTACAGTAACCAAAACAGCATGGTACTGGTACCAAAACAGAGATATAGACCAATGGAACAGAACAGAGTCCTCAGAAATAATACCACACATCTACAGCCATCTGATCTTTGAGAAACCTGAGAGAAACAAGAAATGGGGAAAGGACTCCCTATTTAATAAATGGTGCTGGGGAAATTGGCTAGCCATAAGCAGAAAGCTGAAACTTGATCCTTTCCTTACTCCTTATATGAAAATTAATTCAAGATGGATTCGAGACTTAAATGTTAGACCTAATACCATAAAAACCCTAGAAGAAAACCTAGGTAGTACCATTCAGGACATAGGCATGGGCAAGGACTTCATGTCTAAAACACCAAAAGCAATGGCAGCAAAAGCAAAAATTGACAAATGGGATATGATTAAACTAAAGAGCTTCTGCACAGCAAAAGAAACTACCATCAGAGTGAACAGGCAACCTACAGAATGGGAGAAAATTTTTGCAATCTACTCATCTGACAAAGGGCTAATATCCAAAATCTACAAATAACTCAAACAAATTTACAGGAAAAAAACAAACAGCACCATCAAAAAGTGGGGAAAGGATATGAACAGACATTTCTCAAAAGAAGACATTCATACAGCCAACAGACACATGAAAAAATGCTCATCATCACTCGCCATCAGAGAAATGCAAATCAAAACCACAGTGAGATACCATCTCAGACCAATTAGAATGGCAATCATTAAAAAGTCAGGAAACAACAGGTGCTGGAGAGGATGTGGAGAAATAGGAACACTTTTACACTGTTGGTGGGATTGTAAACTAGTTCAACCATTATGGAAAACAGTATGGCGATTCCTCAAGGATCTAGAACTAGATGTACCATATGACCCAGCCATCCCACTACTGGGTATATACCCAAAGGATTATAAATCATGCTGCTATAAAGACACATGCACACGTATGTTTATTGCGGCACTATTCACAATAGCAAAGACTTGGAATCAACCCAAATGTCCATCAGTGACAGACTGGATTAAGAAAATATGGCACATATACACCATGGAATATTATGCAGCCATCAAAAAGGATGAGTTTGCATCCCTTGTAGGGACATGGATGCAGCTGGAAACCATCATTCTTAGCAAACCATCACAAGAACAGAAAACCAAACACCGCATGTTCTCACTCATAGGTGGGAACTGAACAATGACATCACTTGGACTCGGGAAGGGGAACATCACACACTGGGGCCTATCATGGGGAGGTGGGAGGGGGGAGGGATTGCATTGGGAGTTATACCTGATATAAATGACGAATTGATGGGTAAAAAAAAAAAATAAAAAAAAAAAGAAAAGGTATGAAAGCAGGCACCCTTATCCTGTTCCAGATCTTAGAGCAAAAATTATCAATTTTCTTCCATTAATTACAATGTTAACTATGAGGTTGTCATATGTGGTCTTTATTATTTTGAGATATTCTTCTAACCCAGTTTGTTTAAGGTTTCTATAATAAAGATATTTTGAGTTTTATTGAATCTCTTTTCAGCATCTGTTAAAATGCTCATATGGCTTTTGTTTTCAGTTAATGTGATGTATCATGTTTATTGATTTGCTTATGTTGAACTATCCTCGCATCTCTGACAAAAATCCCACTTAGTCACAATGAGTGATCTTTTTAATACTTACTTAAATTTGACTTGCTGATATTTTGTTGAGATTTTTATATCTATGTTCATTATGAATATTGACCTGTAGTTTTCTTGTTTTTATGGTGTCCTTTTCTGGCTTTGGTATCACGGTAATGCTGGCCTCATGGAATGAGTGGGGAAGTATTCTTTATTCATTTTTTAAAAGAGTTCAACTAGAATTGCTATTAATTATTCTTTTAGTATTTTGTAAAATTCAGCAGTAAAGGCATCAGGTCCTAGGATTTTCTTTGATGGGTGACTTTTTTTTTATTATGGCTTCAGTTTTGTTGCTTATTATTGATTTGCTGAGGTTTTCCATTTCTTCTGGTTTAATCTTGGTAGGTTGTATGCATTCAGGAATTTATCTATTTCTTCTAGGTTTTCAAATTTGTTGGCGTATAGTTGTTCATAATAGCCTCTGATGATTCTTTGTATTTTGATGGTCTGATTGTTATGGCTCCATTTTCCTTTCTCATTTTACTTTTATTTTTTATTTTGGGGGGCATGTAGGCATATATATTTATGGGGTACATGAGATGTTTTAATACATACATTGTGACATAGGCATATCATGGAAAATACGGTGTTCATTCCTTCAAGCATTTATCCTTTGAGTTACAAACAATCGAATTATGCCCTTTAAGTAATTTAAAAATGTACAGTTAAATTACTATTGACTATAGTTACCCTATTATGCTATTAAATGGTAGGTCTTATTCTTTTTTTTCTATTTTTTTTATATCCATAAACCATCCCCATCTCTACTCAACCAGTCTCCTACTACCCTTCCCAGTCTCTGGTAACCCTCCTTCTACACTCTGTGTTCATGAGTTCAGTTGTTTCAATGTTTGGATCCTACAAATAAGTGAGAACATGTCATGTTTATCTTTCTGTGGCTAGCTTATTTCACATAGCATAGTGATCTCCAGTTCCATCTATGTTCTTGCAAATCACTGGATCTCATTCTTTTTTATGGCAGAATAGTACTCCATTGTGTATATATACCACATTTTCTTTATGCATTCATCTGTTGATGGGCACAGGTTGCCTCCAAATCTTCACTATTGTTAACAGTGCTTCAACAAGCATGGCAGTGCAGATATCTCATTGATATACTGCTTTTCTTTCTTTTAGGTATATACACAGCAGTGGCATTGCTGGATCACATGCTAGCTCAATTTTTAGCTTTTTAAGGAAATTCCAAAGTGTTTTCCATAGTGGTTGTACTAATTTACATTCTCACCAATGGTGTACAAGGGTTCCCTTTTCTCCAGATCCTCACCGGTATTTGTAATTGCCTTGTCTTTTGGATATAAGCCATTTTAACTGGGGTTTGATTATATCTCATTGTAGCTTTGACTTGCACTTTTCTCATGATCAGTACTGTTGGGCACCTTTTCATATGCCTGATTTCCATTCGTAGGTCTTGATAAATGTCTATTCAAGTATTTTGCCTAGTTTTTGATTGGATTATTCCTTTTTTTTTTTTTTGCAGTTGTTGGAACCCCTTATATATTGTGATTATTAATGCCTTGTCAGATACGTAGTTTGCAAATATTTTCTCACTTTCTGTGGGTTGTCTCTTCACTTTGCTGATTGTATCCTTTGTTGTGCAGAAGACTGTTAACTTGATGTGATCCCATTTGTCTATTGCTTTGGTTTCCTGTGCTTGTAGGGTATTACTCAGGAAATTTTTGCACAGACTGATGTCCTGGAGAGTTTCCCAATGTTTTCTTGTAGTAGTTTCATAGTTTGAGGTCTTAGGTTTGTTTAAATAATTTTGATTTGATTTTCATGTGAGAGACAGGAGTCTAGTTTCATGTCTTTGCGTATGGATATCCAATTTTCCAAGCACCATTTATTGAAGAGACTGTCTTTTCTCCAGTGTATATTCTTGGTACCTGTGTCAGAAATAAGTTCACAGTAGGTGTGTGGACTTGTTTCTGGGTTCTCTATTCTTTTCCACTGGTCTATGTGTCTGTTTTTATGCCAGTACCATGCTGTTTTGGTTATTGTAGCCCTTTAGTATAATTTGAAGTCAGTTAGTGTCATTCCTCCAGTTTTGTTCTTTTTGCTTAGGATAACTTTGGCTACTCTGGGTCTTTTGTTGTTCCATATACATTTTAGAATTGCTTTTTCTGTTTCTGTGAAGAATGTCATTTGTATTTTTATAAAAATTGTATCGAATCTGTGAATTGCTTTGGGTAGTATAGACATTTTAACAACATTGACTCTTTCAGTCCATGAGCATAGAATATCTTTCCAATTTTTTGTGTCTTGTTCAGTTTCTCTCATTATTTGTTTTATAGTTGTCATTATAGAGATCTTTCACTTTTATGGTTAATTCCTAGTTATTTCATTTTATTTGTGGCTACTATAAAGGGAGTACTTTCATTATTTCTTTTGCAGATTATTCACTGCTGGCATATAGAAATGCTACTGATTTTTGTATGTTGATTTTGTATCAAGCAACTTGACTGAATTTGTTTATCAGTTTGAATAGTTTTGTGGTGTTGTCTCTAGTTTTCTCCAAATCTAAGATCGTATCAGCTGCAAAGAAACATAATTTGCATTCTTCATTTCCAATTTGGATGCCCCTCACTTTTTTTTCTTGTCTAATTGCTCTAGCTAAGACTTTCAGTACTATGTTATACAACAGTGGTGAAAATGGGCATTCTTGTCATATTCCAGATCTAAGAGGAAAGGCTCTGATTTTTCCCCTATTCAATGTAATGCTATCTGTGGGCCTGTCATATATGACTTTTATTATGTTGAGTTATCGTTCTTCTACACCAAGCTTTTTGACGATTTCTATCACGAAGAGATGCGATGTTGAACTTTATCAAATGCTTTTTCAGCATCAACTGAAATGATCATAAGAGTTTTGTTCTTCTTTCTGTTGATATGATGTATCACCTTGATTGATTCGCATATGTTGAAACATCCTTGCATCCCAGCGATAAATCCCACTTGGTCATGATGAATGATCTAGTGTATTGTTGAATTCAGTTTGGTAGTATTTTGTTGAGGTTTTCCGAATCAATATTTATCAGTGATCTTGGCCTGTAATATTCTTTTTTTTGATGTGTCATTGTCTGATTTGGGTATCAGGCAATACTGGCTTCATAGAATTAGTTAGGAAGTATACCCTCTTCCTCTACTTTTTGGAATAATTTGAATATGATTGGTTTTAGTTCTTTAAATGTTTGGTAGAATTCAGCAGTGAAGCCATCACATCCAGGGATTTTTTTTACCAGAAGACTTTTTATCATGGTTGCAATCTTGTTATGTGTTTCTGGTCTGTTTGAGTTTTGGATTTCTTCCTGGTTCAATCTTGGTAGGTTGTATGAATCTAAGAATTTCATTTATTCTAGATTTTCCAGTTTTTTGGGATGTAGTTACTCATAGTAGCCACTAATGATCCTTTCAATTTCTGCAGTATCAGTTGTAATGTCTTCTTTTTTCATTGCTGATTTTGTTTATTTGTGTGTTCTCTCTTTGTATCTTAGTCTGGCTAAAAGTTTATTAGTTTTGTTGAAGTTTTCAATAAACCAACTTTTAATTTCATTGATCTTTTGAATGTTTTTCATTTCCATTTCATTTATTTCTACTCCATTCTTTATTTCTTTTCTTATACTAGTTTTGGGTTTGATCTTCTCTTGCTTTTTTAGTTCTTATCATGTACCATCAGATTGTTCATTTGAAGTTTTTCCTCTTTTTTGATATGGGAACTTATAGCTATAAAATTCCCTCTTAGTAGTGCTTTTGCTGTATCCCCTAGGTTCTGGTATGCTGTGTTCCCATCATCATGTGTTTCATGATTTTTAAAAATTTCCTTCTTGATTTCTTCATGTATCCATTGGTCGTTGAGGAACATATTGTTCAATTTCCATACATATATATAGCTTCCAAACTTCCTCTTGTTATTAATTTTTAGTTTCATTCCATTGTAATCAGAGAAGATGCTTGATATTATTTCAGTTTTTTTAATGTTTTAAGACTGGTTTTGTGACCTAACATATGGTTTATCATTGAAAAATTATCCATGTGCTGAGGAAAAGAATAGGTATTCTTTTTGGATGAAATGTTTAGTAAATAACTATTAGATTCATTTGGTCTGCAGTGCAGATTAAGTTTGATGTTTCCGTGTTGATTTTCTGTTTGGAAAATCTGTCCAGTATTGAAAATAGGGTTTTTAAGTCTCCAGCTATTATTGTATTGGGACCTATCTCTCTTTTTAGCTTTAATAATATTTCATTTACATATCTGGGTGCTCAAGTGGTGGGTGAATATATATTTTAAGTTGTTATATCCTTTTGCTGATTTGACCCCTTTATCACTATATGTAGTTGACCTTCTTTGTCTTTTCTAGTTTTTATGTAGCAATCTATTCAGTCTTCTATTTTCTTGGTTACCATTTACATGGAATATCTTTTTCCATCCATTTATTTCCAGTCTATATGTGTCTTTATAGGTGCAATGTGTTTCCTGTAGACAACAGATTAATGGGTCTTGTATTTTTTAAAATCATTCTGCCATGGTATGTCTTTTAATCAGAGAGTTTAGTCCATTTACATTTACTGTTATTATTGATAAGTAGAGACTGACTCTTGCCATTTTGTTATTTGTTATCTGGTATTTTCTTCTTTCTTTCCTTTCTTCCTGTCTTCCTCTAGTGAAGGTAATTTTCTCTGGTGATATGATTTAGCTTCTGCCTTTTATGTTTTGTGTTTGAAGTTACCATGAGGCTTGCAAATACTACCTTATAATCCATTAATTTAACCTGATAACAACTTAACACTGTTTGCATCAGGAAACAAGCAACAAGAAAACTAATAAAAAGTCTGTGTCTTAACCTCATTCCTCAGCTTTTTAACTTTTTGTTGTATTTATATTTCATTGTACTTTGTCTTGAAAAGTTGTGGTTATTATTTTTGATGGGCTTATAATCTTTCTATTTAGAATAACAGTAGTTTACACATCCCAGTTACAGTGTTGTAATATTCTACATTTTTCTGTGTACTTACTACTGCCAGTGAATTTTGTACCTTCTTGTGATTATTTATTGCTCATTAATGTCCTTTGCTTTCTGATTGAAATACTCTCTTTTGCATTCTTGTAGGACAGGTCTGGTATTGATGAAATCCCTCAGCTTTTGTTTTTCTGAGGTAGTCTTTATTTCTCCTTTATGTTTGAAGGATATTTTCACCAGATACACTATTCTAGGGTAAAAGTTATTTTCCTTTTGCACTTTAAATATATCATGCCACACTCTCTTGACCTGTAAGGTTTCCCCTAAAAAGTCTGTTGCCAGACATATTGGAGCTCCTTGTATGTTATTTTTTTTTTTCTTCTCTCTTGCTGCTTTTAGGATCTTTTCTTTATCCTTGACCTTTGGGAGTTTGACTATCAAATGCCTTGAGGTAGTTTTTTTTTGGGTTAAATTTGCTTGGTGTTCTACAACCTTCTTGTACTTGGATATGGCCATCTTTCCTAGGTTTGGGAAGTTCTTTGTTATTATCCTGTTGAATAAACTTTCTACCCCTATCTCTTTCTCTACCTCCTCTTTAAGATTTTCTAGATCTTGTAAGTGTGCTTGTTTTTTATTTCTTTTTTTCTTTTGTCTCCTCTGTGTATTTTCAAATAGCCTGTCTTCAAGCTCACTAATTCTTTCTTCTGCTTGATCCAATTTTTCTTTTTAAGGTCTCTGATGCATTCTTTAGTATGCCTATTGCAATTTTCAGATGCAGAATTTCTGTTTGATTCTTTTTTAATTATGTTATCTTTGTTAAACTTATCTGCTAGAATTATGAATTCCTTTTCGTATTATCTTGAATTTCTTTGAGTTTGCACAACACTGCTATTCTGAATTCTCTGTCTGAAAGTTCACTTATCTCTCTTTTTCTAGGATTTGTCCCTGGTGCCTTATTTAGTTCACTTGGTGAGGTCATGTTTTTCTGGATGGCGTTGATGCTAGCAGATATTCTTCAGTGTCTGGGCATTGAAGAGTTAGGTATTTGTTGTAGTCTTCACTGTCTAGGCTTACTTGTAGCCATATTTCTTGGGAAGGCTTTCCAGAAATTTGAATGAACTTGGGTGTTGTGATTTAAACTATGTCTGCTTTAGAGAGCACCCCAAGCCCAATAATGCTGTGGTTCTTTCAGACTCATAGAGGTGTGACTTTTATGGTCTTGGATAAGAGGTCCAGGAGAATTCATGGATTACCAGGCAGAGGCTCTTGTTCTTTTTTCTTACTTTATCCCAAACATACAGAGTCTTTCTCTCTGTTCTGAGACACCTAAAGATGGAACTGGAGTGACACAAGTACCCTTGTGACCACCACCACTATGACTGTGCTGGGTCAGACATGAAGCCAGCACAGCGCAGTGTATCACCCAAGGCCTGCTATAACCATACCTGGGCTATTTCCTATGGCTGCTTATGGCCTTGGGGCTCTACTGTCAGTAGGTGGCAAAGCCACCCAGGCCTGTGTCCTTTCTTTCAGTGCAATAATGTCCCCCACACCCCGGGTGGCTGCCGAAGTGCCGTCAGTGAGTCAGGAACTAGGGTCAGAAATCTTAGAAGTCTACCTGGTGTTTTATCATATTGCAGCTGAGCTGGCACTGAAACCACAAGGTGCAGTACTTCCCATTCTTCCCTCTCCCTTCTAAAGTCAGAGGAGCCTCAACCCATAGCCATCGCTACCCCAGGCCATGAGGAGTGCTGCCAGACTACTGTCAGTATTCCCTTAAGGCCCAAGGTCTCTGAAGTCAGCTTGTGGTGAATGCTGCCTGGCCTGGGACTCAGCCTTTAGGGCAATGGGCTCCCCTCTGGCCCAGGGTAGGTCTAGAATTGCCATCCAAGAGTCAAGTCCTGGAATCAGGGACCCCAAAAGCCAACTTGGTGCTCTACCACACTATGGCTATAGTAGTACCTAAGGTGCACAACAAAGTCCCCTTTCGTTTTCCCTCTGATTTTCTCAAGCAGAAGGCATTTTGCCCCATAGCCACACCAGCTGGTAATGTGCTGAATCTCACCTTAAGTCAGCAAGTCTCAGAGGCTCACCCAAGGCCCTCCATGTAGTATCTGGGTATTGTGCTGGTTATTCAGAGTCCAAGGGCTCTTCAGTAAGCAGATGATGAATGCTGGCAGAACTGGGTCCTTTCCTTCAAGCAGGTTCCCTTCAGACCCAGGGTGTGTCTAGAAATACCACCTTGGAGCTAGGACCTGACACAAGGGACCTCAAGTCTCTTACCTATACCCTATCCTCCTGTGGCTGAGCAGGTATCCAAGATGCAAGACAAAGTTCTCACCACTCTTTCCTCTCTTCTCCTCGAGTGGAGGAAGGGGCCTTTTTTGGAGCTACAAGCGATGCATTCTGGGGTTAGAGGAGGGGTGATGCCAACACTCTATTGGCAACCCCAGTTGGTGTCTTAGTATGTTGCGTGCCCTCACAGTCCCCTAGTCCCTCTGGGGCTAGTTAAGTCCTAGGACTCATCTAAGAGTCGCAGTCCTTACGGCCTAGACTGCTTTTCAAGTTTACTTAGATACTGACAGCACTTTGGCCCTTGGTGGTGAGGTTTGTGGGCACTCAACTGTGGACCTCTGGGATTAGTGATTCCCCTCTGGCTAGGGCTGGTTTAAATGCTCCTCCTGTGGTGGGCATCATCTGAGTTTGGTCTGGCTTTCCTTTCTACTCCAGCTGAACAGCACTGAGTTCAGTGCCTCACAGTTGCTTTGTTCCTCCTACCCTGGTGCCCAGAGAGGCTCTCTGCACCATGTAGACTCTGCCAGGGGTGGAAAGAGGGTGGCATCCAAAAATTCAGGCCTGTTTTTCCTATCTCTTCAGTTCCTCTTTCAGCAATATGAAGTTAAAACCAGAACCGTGAGTCCTCACCTAACTTTTGGTTCTTATGAAGGTGCTTTTTTCTGTGTAGATAGTTTTTAACTTGGTGTCCTTGGGGGAGGATGATCAGTGGAGTTTTCTATTCTGCCATCTCGCTCCACTTCTCTCATTGTGGTTTTTCATTTGTGTTTCTCTAGTAATTAGTGATGTTGAGCAATTTTTTCACGTTTATTGTCCACGTATATGTCTTCTTTTGAAAAGTATCTGTTAATATTCTTTGCCCACTTTTTAATCAGGTGATTTGTTTTTTGTTTGTTCATTTGTTTAAGTTCCTTATACATTATTGAAATTAGACCTATTTGGTTGCATGGTTTGCAAATATTTTCTCCCGTTCTGTACATTATCTATTTACTCTGTTAATAGTTTCATTTGCTCTGCAGAAGCTCTTTGATTTGATTAGGTTTCACTTACTTTTTGCTTTTGTTGCAGCTTCTTTTGGCATCTTTGTCATGAAATTTTTGCCAGGACTTATATTCAGAATGGTATTTCCTAGATTTTCTTCCAGAATTTTTATAGATTTAGGTTTTACATTTAAGTATTTAAGTCATCTTGAGTTGATTTTTGTATATGGTGTAAAGAAGGGGTCTAGTTTCAATCTTCTGCATATGGCAAGTCAGTTATCTTAGCACCATTTATTAAAAAGGGAGTGCCATGAGAAATTAATTTTTATAATTCATTTGTTGGAATCAGGTTTTAAACAAGGTTCACATATTGTATTTGGTTAAAATGTCTTAAGTTTATTTTAATCTGTGGTAGTTTACTCTTAATGCTGCTTTTTTAATACAAAAAGTTTATTTTTTTACAATAGAATTGCTATAACATAAAGTTATAAATAATAAAGTTGCATATAAATTAATTAATAGCATTCTGTTTTCTTTACTTGTGATGTAGTAAAAATGGTGCATCTCATAATGACACTTTGCTCTGATGAAAGAGAATAAAAGCCAGTTAAGTTTTTCTGTGTTCCAGCTTCCTCTGCTGTACAACTAGAAGATTAGATAAGGAATTCTGAGGATCTTTCTCATTCTAAAAGTCTATGAATTTACACATATGAAAAGATCTTGTAAGCTAAGCTAAGCTAGTAGAAACAGATCTAAGTAACTTCTTTGCCTTCCTTGAAGTAAACTTGGAATATCTGTACATGTCTCCCAAACAAGTCCAATTTCACAGTGTTGGAGTATAACATCTATACTAAAGATTTTGTGGGTGATACAGAATGTAGTGTCATAGGTTATAAAGCAAACCTTAAAAAACAAAGCCACTAAAAGTTCTTGTTCCATCCCTCTCCAACTTCTTTTTTAGCCTCTGCTTTTTCTATTGAAACTCATCATCACAGGTTCTTCAGTTTTATTTTATCCTTCTCTGCTTCCTAGAATTCTTATCAAATATTTATATCTTTACATTTTCTCAAGCTTCTCTTTATTGCCTTTTTATCCTCATACCCACCACACTGATCATCAAACTACTTCTTTAGAAGGCAAGTGGGAAACTGGGAGGTTTTCTTCATAATAAATAATATTTTACAGGTACATTTATACTGAACTTATGCCCTTATGAAGCACCTATGTGCCAGAAACTAGGCAATATGCTAGGAATAAAAAAACTTCTCTTTTCCTCATGAATTTATAGCCAAATTACTTACATGAATTAGAAAGAAGTCAAGGTTATGTATGAAATAAAAGGCAGTGTGGTATGATTTTTTTAAAAAAAGATAATTCATAATTTATTCCACTTTGCAGTCATTAGATCGCCATGGAATATTTGCATATTCCCTTAGTGTTTGTGGGTGATAGAAAGCTACTGTGAAGCCAGAATTCTCCTGCCAGGATTCCATCAGGAGTTACATGCTGGCTCTATGTCCCAGTGTGTGCTCGAAGCAGGATGAGAAAGCTTTGCCACAGGAAATGAGATAATGCATCTATGAGCTAATTTATCTTCTCAGGAAAATACATTACTTTAAGATGTATCTTTGTGCTCTACGCATTTTAACAGACACACAGCAGTTACCCTTGATTTTTCTTCTTTAGTATCACCGATTCACAATCATAATTAAAAATGCCAAATGCATCTTTATGTGAAACAAAATAATTTTTTTCTTATTTTTATAGACAAAATCACCCAAAATGATGTATTTTTCTTCATAAAAGACAGCATTTTGGTGTAGGAAAGAGAGTTAGTGTGCTATGGAGTTAGAAGACCTGGATTCCACCATTTAAAAGCCGTGTGACCTTAAGCCAGTCCCTGAGCCTGTTTATTCATCTATTAAAGGAAACATGAGAATCTCTCTAATTCATGAAAACTTTGAGAAGATTAAATTAGATAAGGTGAATGAAAAGAATTTCAAATATACAAATCACATGCAAACAAGGCTTGGCTTATTAGTTTACTGGGAGCAGATAACTACCTTAAATCTTAATACCCTCTCTTTCAGGTTAATATACAAAAATACATACAAAACACTTAAAATGTAAAAAGAGGTAGTGACATCACTTGCTGACTTAAGTCTGAACTCAAGTTAGTTAACCTGCCTATATATGGAAAAATTTCCATTTAAATGGAAACATTTCACTAGCCCACAAACAGCCTTAGATGTGGTTTCCTGTTTACCTTTAAATGGATGTTGTGGTTTCTTCTTAATGATTGGAGGAAGTTCCAAATTTTGGTGAAATGATCTCATTTAAACGTAGAGCAGGATATGAGAAAGAATGATTAACTTGTGGCTCTGATTAATGTTGTATATTTCACACACAGCTGGATACGTCTATTAATATAATAATTAAATTTTTATTTCACTAATTTATTTTTTCTGTTCATGAATATTAATTACTATGTCCTAAGCATTGTTGTAGAGATTAATAATGACAATAATGAAGAAGATATTGTCCTTGCTTTCAAGGAGTTGTTAATTTAGTTTAGAAAATAGGAAAAGAAATCAGTGATTGCAGTATAAAGTGTTAACTGTCTTTAGAAGTTGGTGTGGTCTGTTTGATATTAGATGTTTCTTGGCTGCTACCCGTGGAGTAATTTTTAACGGTGCTACGTAAGAATTCCATTGTTCACATAAGTACGCAATGGAAGGTCTACTTTTCAGCTCAGATTCATTTATTGTTTTCCACCCTCTTTCCACAACCCAGAAGGTACTTAGTGAGTCTCCTTAAGTGACAAAGAGTATTTGACTCTTTCCATTAGAATTACTCATGGTTTCTTTTCCCTTGTCTAATCACAATATTTCTGCTATAACAGAGAGAAGACAGTCCTCAGAAATACAAACACAAATTATTTAGTTTAGTTAAATTACAAGGCCTCAGCATTGCATATTCACAGGCAATATTTTGTTGAGTAAAATGGCAGGAAGGCAAAACTTTTATAGAAACCAGCTGATAATTCAACATTTAAAAACTGTGATTTGAAAATGTACAAGTGAAAGACGATTTCTTAGAAATGCAGTAATCTTTTAGCAACCATATCAGTGCTGATAGCAGGGGACAAGAGGGTCACAAAGAGATTCCAGAAAAGAATTTGTTATTTGTCTTGCTTACTCTGGGTTAGTTATTACCAGTTTTCTGGTAGGGAAGAACTAGAGGTAGATATCAGAACTTACTAAATATACCACAGGTCATTGTTTAGTGGCTACTATTTTCACAGGGGTATGTGAAAAATGTAACTCCTTCCCTTTTCTTGCATATCAATTTGAGCTCACTTAGTCCTCTTTCTGCTAGATAGTAGGAAACTTTTATCTAGATAATTCCAGGTGAACCTAGACATCATCCAATGTTTCACCAAGTGTTTTTTTTTTTTTTTTTTTTTTTTTTTGAATTCCAGTTTTCCTGTCCTCCTCTTCATGAAAGCATCTGAGATTTCCAGCTTTGGCATAACTATCAATCCATGCTGGCACCTGTCCAGATGCCTGTGTTTGCCTGTCTGAGCTTTGCTCCTGGTGACATGAGCTTTCCAGATCTACAGATTGCTTCTTAGCTAATATCAGGCTCCTTTGCTGTTTTGCTTGCCACTTTAAGATGGGACTGCAGAAGACTCCCTGGGTTACAAGCCCGCTGGCCAGGCTCCCCTGCAACCATTCTGTCCCCACTTTACCATGGAGGTAGGAGAAACTTTGGCAAGGTTGCCACCCTTACAGTCTGGCCAGGCAGTCTGCACACTTCTACTCTGGCACTCCTCTAAATCTATCTTTCACTAGAGCTCTGCCTGGGGCACTGCCTGGTGCCCTCCCCCTTCTAGGCCCTAAGGGTCTTTAGCTAGTTTCGGGGTGGAAGGTGGTGATAAAAAATTTCCGTGTTATCACATTTTCCTTGAAATATTACTATTATAGACTGTGCTTTCAAAATGAAAATCTGATAATTTTATGTCTTGTTTGCCTCCTGATTCTGCACACTTTGGGGGTGATGGAAGACTTATATTTAGTTCTGTCAGGTAGTATGAAAAAACACAGTACTATGAAGAGAAGCAGCTTTTCTTGACAATGTGCATAGTCATTCCTGAGAATTCTGCTGTTATCTTCATAAAGTTCTGGGGTTAGTAATGCCTCCAGGTGTCTTTGCAGGTAAATATATCTACTAGGTTTCCTTTCAGATGCAGCTTTAATGCTTAGGGCTGGTAAAGCTGGTAAGAACTATTCTTTAGTTAGAATTCCATCTAACAGTTTATCTATGTCTAGAGTAGTAACAGCTGCTTGTGTGAAGAGAGCAAAGAATTACAGAAGAGGAATTATGTTAACATTTTACTTCAGAGACAGGTTTAATTTATTTACTACATGTGCCTCTTTAGATATGGAGCCGATAGTAATTTATTGCTGCAAGAATGACCACTTCATTGAAAACTTGTTAAGGAAAATGCCTGTGTATTAAACATCACCTTAGTCCTTACTTGTAGAAGAACGCATAATAGTCTCTTACATTTTATTGAATGAGTAGAATTTCAGACTACAATGTACCAACTTGCCCTCTAAGTTTTGTCAGGTAATGTTGGTATATTTTTCAAACACATTTCTTAGGACTGTCAAAAAAAAAAAAAGCAGAGACAGAAATTAAAGTGGTGAAGGGAAATTTTATTCAGGACTATTGCAATAGGGGAGGAGAGACACCCATATAGAACTGTGCTTCATTCTAAATACATCAGGGATAAGTAGGGATGTATAGCCGAAGAGCAGGGATCAGAAAATTTTTAAGAAGAGATATCAAGTCTGGGGGAAATTCTGGCAGAACCAACCTAACAGGATTCCTGCTGAAAACAGGCCAGGGTGATCAGCTAACAGGAGTGGGCAGAGAAAAATTTTGATCAGATATTGAGGATGATCAGATATCAAGGATGAATAATTCTTGCTAAAGTGTATTGGCAGTATTATTTGTTAAAACTGGGTTTTATAATGATGTGCACAGACAGGCCCAGGAGAAAGTTCAGAAGCCTGACTAAAGTTTGGCCAAGCAAAGAAATGTTGTTAGAATACAGTCCCACAAGAAGCCAAATGACAAAAAAATAAATAAATAAATAAATAAAATAAACAACAGAAGAAGAGCTTTTGGCAAGTGAGTTTGAGAAATAGCTGAATATCACATGCACCTTTGAGAGTGTATTTTAAATAACATTATACCAAAATGTCTTCATTTGTTCTTTCTGTATCTACTCTATTAATATACTGCTTTCTTCTTTTTCTCATTTATTAAACATTAGGATTTAATATACTAACTTCTATTATTAATAACTGATCATCATGACAGTCATGATTAATAAAATATTTCATTACATAAGAATGGCATTGAGGCAATATGGAAAAAAAGGTAGGTTTTGTTTACCTGTAGATACTTCAATTGTACTGGCTCTTGATATTTTTAGTAAGAGTTTTCATGTGAGAAAGTACTCAAATTTGAAAAAAACACTTTATAAATCCAAAGACTTAGAAGGAGATTCTAATGCATAATACAAATGCAAACAATTAAGCAGTCTGAAGAATTTTCTTACTGACCTTCTTTTTTTATTTAAAGTTTTGTATAAAAATTAGTCTTCCTGATTCTTCATGGCTGTGCTTGATTGCATAAAGTTGCTTTTACCTGGCCATCTTTTAACATTTTATTTTTTATTTGGAGGCGCGAAGTTAAAGGAAGGAAGCTGTCACAAATTGCTAAAAATAATACATTGAACTGTAAATATGAATCATTTAGATTCCAGTATATTTATTTATATACCACCTTATTTAGAATGTTTTTTATGAAGACCATAATGAGTACAGTGAACACAGCTGTAATTACTATTCCAGCCCTGAAAGCGACTGTGATGAAGTCATGGAATTGTGATCTCTTCTAAGCTTATAATTGTGAGTGAACATATGTACAAGTTTATATTACTGCAGTAGGATCCTCAGAAAGAATCACATTCTGGAAACATTTAGGACAAAATGAGCCTTTCTGATCTGCTAATAAAGTAAACAATCTTGATTTAAAAAGAATAAATCATGTGTTAGGGACAAAAATGTCAAGTTCTTTGTGTGAGATCACAGCTCAGTGCTGTCTTCAAAATAAAAGTGATGCAGTTGTTTTTACTGTTTTAATATACATAATTCACATTCCAAAAATGTCTCCTCAGGCTAACTCAGTATCACTTTAAGGTATTTTTTTTTTTTTTTTTTAAGTTTACACTTGACCTGAATCTTGTCTCTCAAGCAGATAGGACATGTTCTCTGGAATAATTGGCACATTAATAATTAGCCATCCCTGGGGCACAGAGAGGAAAGAAAACATTTCAGGGCTATTAGACACCAAACACCACCTTCAAACGGGGCTGTGCCTAGTGAGAAAGGGGGATGGCCATCCAAATGTCTTCACCTGGAGATACTGCAACGAGGCTTCCCCTTGCAATGATTCTTCATGCAGCCCACATTTTTCTGTGAGAAGTGGCAAGACAGAAGTGAAAGCTGTGAATTGACCTGCCTGCTCAGTAAGCCAAGCTTATAAAAGAAAAAAAATTGCTCAAGTTTTCTGACCTTGTCACCTTGTTTAAGAGACTGAAAGAACCTGGCCTTTTCTTCTACTGTTTTGTCTGCAACTTGGCATGAATTGTGATTTCGAACAGAGTTAAAATTTCTTTTGGTGTTAGACTTATCCAGGGAAAAATATATCCAAGGATATATAATTCTCAACTTCCAAGAAAAAAATCCAAAATGCAGCGAGTAATGCATTTTAAAGCAAACATGGAAGTATAATTTGTGTTAAATTGTTAAAGAGTTTTAAAACATTGAAATTCATTTATTAAAATAACTTGCATTTTACATGTATTGTAGAAAACCTGAAAACTCTAGAAAAATATAAAGTAAAACAAAAGCATCTATATTTTTGTTATCCAAAAAATGCCCTTTAATCTTTTAGTGTTTTTCCTAAATATATATAATAACAGGCACTGCATTTAAGCATAATTTTTATACATTCAATAGTTTTGTCTATGACCATGATACTCTTAGAATATCGGAAAGAGCCCGCATAATCTGTAAAGTTGCTGAGTGTCTATTATATTATAGAATAAATGACATCATGAAATATATTGGCTCAGGTGATATCTGCATTATTTAAAACTCCTTCGAACAACCATATGATTGAGTTTGGAAGCTGATTCCCCCTCAGTCCAACCTTCAGGTGAGGCCTCAGCCTTGGCCAGCTGCTTGACTGTAACCTTATGAAAGACCTGCAAGCTGGAGGCATCCAGCTAAGCCACATCTGAATTCTCAACACACAGAAACAGTGACATAATGTTTGCCATTTTCAACCACTGAACTTTGAAATAATTTGTTATGGAACAATAGGTAATTAGGATATAGCAGAAAATAATTAAATGCACTTTGGTCATTACACAAGCTCTGCCATTCAGTTTACTACAATGTTCATCAAATCACTTAACCTCTCTGGTTCATAGTTTGCTTACTTGTGGGATTTGGCCAGATTAGTGTTTCTCAAACTTCAGTCATTTATTTATTAATATTTTCTATACCTACTTGCAAACTGTAGTGTTATTTACTGAATTCTTCAAGTTTTATTGTGATGCAAAAATTACTTGAAGCTAATTGGGCCATTCAGCAAACATTTCTTCGGTAAATATTGGTAGTCTTCTAGTAGTTACATGTTGGTGAAGGATATTTTCCTCTTTCTAACAACTTGTTTTTATCAGATGATATATTACAGTGAGTGAAAGTCTCAGACTAAATTCTGTCAAATGTACAAACATTTACTGTATTTCACCGAAACTAAGATATCGTCTACTTCAAGATACACAGTAATATTATGGAACAGCAAGGGTGAAAGAAACACTGCTGATCATAATTACAAAATATAAGACATATCCAATTCCAGATATGTTAAAATGTGAGAAAAAAGTGTGTGCTTTAAGATTAAAGAAATAAGATATTAGCAAATAAGCACCAAAATATGTCATCATCCATTCTATTCAGTACTTTTGAAGTTACACTTTTGACCTAAGGACATGAGCCCTAGCAAGAAAGTTTACTCCAAGAGGGATATCCCATGGTTGTGATGCCAGAAACAGCAATCTTTGTAATAAGATCACGCTATGGGGTTCTCCATGCAATGGAAGAATGGAGGAAGAATTGGTACTCATCTTAAGTGCTCCTGATCTTGTGTGCTACACTTGGCTTCTCAGGGTTTATGCAAGGGTGGTGGGGTTTGCACAGTATTCTCAACTCACCTATTTTAAAGAACATCCATTTAAGCCAATAAAGATTATTTCTAACATGCCTTACGCTAATTAGCAAAGACTTTGGTAGAGCTTTGATTATGGACATGCTAACTTTTAAATGTAGTTCTCCTTAGATGTTGAGTCCTGATTAGTACTTCAAATATTAATTAATCATTCCTGATATGTAGATTAGAAAAAAGTACTTCAAAATACACATCCTGCTGTTTATAATGAAGCATTATTTATTTATTTAATTAATTAATTTATTTTTTAAAATTATACTTTAAGTTCTAGGGTACATGTGCATAACGTGCAGGTTTGTTACATATGTATACTTGTGCCATGTTGTTGTGCTGCACCCATCAACTCGTCAGCACCCATCAATTCATCATTTATATCAGGTATAACTCCCAATGCAATCCCTTCCCCCTCCCCCCTCCCCATGATAGGCCCCGGTGTGTGATGTTCCCCTTCCCGAGTCCAAGTGATCTCATTGTTCAGTTCCCACCTATGAGTGAGAACATGCGGTGTTTGGTTTTCTGTTCTTGTGATAGTTTGCTAAGAATGATGGTTTCCGGCTGCATGCATGTCCCTATAAAGGATGCAAACTCATCCTTTTTTATGGCTGCATAATATTCCATAGTGTATATGTGCCACATTTTCTTAATCCAGTCTGTCACAGATGGACATTTGGGTTGATTCCAAGTCTTTGCTATTGTGAATAGTGCCGCAATAAACATACGTGTGCATGTGTCTTTGTAGTAGAGTAATTTATAATCCTTTGGGTATATACCCAGTAGTGGGATGGCTGGGTCATATGGTACATCTAGTTCTAGATCCTTGAGGAATCGCCATACTGTTTTCCATAATGGTTGAACTAGTTTACAATCCCACCAACAGTGTAAAAGTGTTCCTATTTCTCCACATCCTCTCCAGCACCTGTTGTTTCCTGACTTTTTAATGATTGCTATTCTAACTGGTGTGAGATGGTATCTCATTGTGGTTTTGATTTGCATTTCTCTGATGGCCAGTGATGCTGAACATTTTTTCATGTGTCTGTTGGCTGTATGAATGTCTTCTTTTGAGAAATGTCTGTTCATATCCTTTGCCCACTTTTGGATGGGGTTGTTTGTTTTTTTCTTGTAAATTTGTTTGAGTTCTTTGTAGATTCTGGATATTAGCCCTTTGTCAGATGCAGATGACATGATTGTATATTTAGAAAACCCCATCGTCTCAGCCCAAAATCTCCTTAAGCTGATAAGCAACTTCAGCAAAGTCTCAGGATACAAAATCAATGTGCAAAAATCACAAGCATTCTTATACACCAGTAACAGACAAACAGAGAGCCAAATCAGGAATCAACTTCCATTCACAATTGCTTCAAAGAGAATAAAATACCTAGGAATCCAACTTACAAGGGATGTAAAGGACCTCTTCAAGGAGAACTACAAACCACTGCTCAGTGAAATCAAAGAGGACACAAACAAATGGAAGAACATACCATGCTCATGGATAGGAAGAATCAATATCGTGAAAATGGCCATACTGCCCAAGGTTATTTATAGATTCAATGCCATGCCCATCAAGCTACCAATGACTTTCTTCACAGAATTGGAAAAAACGGCTTTAAAGTTCATATGGAACCAAAAAAGAGCCCGCATTGCCAAGACGATCCTAAGTCATAAGAACAAAGCTGGAGGCATCACGCTACCTGACTTCAAACTATACTACAAGGCTACAGTAACCAAAACAGCATGGTAGTGGTACCAAAACAGAGATATAGACCAATGGAACAGAACAGAGTCCTCAGAAATAATACCACACATCTACAGCCATCTGATCTTTGACAAACCTGAGAGAAACAAGAAATGGGGAAAGGACTCCCTATTTAATAAATGGTGCTGGGAAAATGGCTAGCCATAAGTAGAAAGCTGAAACTGGATCCTTTCCTTACTCCTTATATGAAAATTAATTCAAGATGGATTCGAGACTTAAATGTTAGACCTAATACCATAAAAACCCTAGAAGGAAGCCTTGGTAGTACCATTCAGGACATAGGCATGGGCAAGGACTTCATGTCTAAAACACCAAAAGCAATGGCAGCAAAAGCAAAAATTGACAAATGAGATCTAATTAAACTAAAGAGCTTCTGCACAGCAAAAGAAACTACCATCAGAGTGAACAGGCAACCTACAGAATGGGAGAAAATTTTTGCAATCTATTGATATAATGAAGCATTTTAAACTAAATGATCACATCTAGTATAAAAACACTTATTTTTTTCCAAAGCACATTCATGTAGTTAGGAAACTACGAGTTACTACTGTAAATGGGAAGTGAGCAATAGTGCTATAAATATAGAAGACACCTGTGAAAAGGAACACATACATCCAAACAATGCTTGGTGCCATTGCCTAGTTTAGGTTCTAAACTTGAGGCCAGCTCTCCCTTTGTTAAAGAAGATTAGTAATTGAGGTTTGTTTCCTTGAATCAATCAGGGTAAAAAAAAAACAAACAATGTTACTCCAAATTATTTAATGCTCTGTACATGTACCACCAGGGTCTGGGTCCCATACTTTGTGAAAAACTAGATTACGTGATTTCAAAGTCTCTGACAGGTCTAATATTCTTTGAGATACAATTTTTCTTGTGCTTCTTTTGTAAAGCTGTGGGTGGAAATGCATGTCATTTCAGAAAATAGTGCATAGGTCATTGGCATCTTACACAGATTTGTTGCTGTGAATCCTTGAACCGGGAAAGTATTTGTTTTTCTAATTAGCTCATTAATAAATGAGAACATTATAAACAATTGTGTATTTTTTCCTCATGGTGCTCATATTATGCACTTATCATATTAAAGACTTTTAGGCAATATTAAAATGTAGACTCAAGCCTTCTTGTTTTAGAATCAATAACAACAATACAACAACAAATAACTTATTTGTCTGAAAGGCACCAGGCTTTGATAAGCATTTTCCACCCCCGCATTCTACCTGTCAGTGATGATACTGCAGTATCTGGTATGATTTGATTTTTGGTACTACTTTGTCCTTATTTCTGGATATGGAGCTTACATTCTTCACTGGATAAGTACTTCCAAGTGGACCTTACGAAGCAATCACAATGTCAGATAAGCTAAAAAAGCCCATTCTGATAACCAATAGTTTGGTTTTCTATCTTCTTGGAGACATTCTTTGGCAGGGTGTCTGCATTCTTTCTAACTTATTACAGAAGAGAACCATTCTCTAAGTAAGTCTTATAGGAAAAATGAGAAAAAATGTTTTATGAGTTCCAAGAGTGAAATAAGTTCTGGAATCAGTCACCTGTGAACAAATGTTACCCATACATTTCTTTTTTTTTTTTTTTTTTTTTTTTTTTTTGAGACGGAGTCTCGCTCTGTCGCCCAGGCTGGAGTGCAGTGGCCGGATCTCAGCTCACTGCAAGCTCCGCCTCCCGGGTTCACGCCATTCTCCTGCCTCAGCCTCCCGAGTAGCTGGGACTACAGGCGCCCGCCACCGCGCCCGGCTAGTTTTTTGTATTTTTTTTTTTTTTTTTAGTAGAGACGGGGTTTCACCGTGTTAGCCAGGATGGTCTCGATCTCCTGACCTCGTGATCCGCCCGTCTCGGCCTCCCAAAGTGCTGGGATTACAGGCTTGAGCCACCCATACATTTCTAATAGTGGGATAGGGAGTTCAGGGACCAATGCTTGACCATTTCTTATGTTTTTCCTCGTTTGTTTTAAAGCTTATCCTTAACTACATGTTTTATTAGCCTGACTAAAAGTTTGAGAGGGATACCTATTTTAATTCTTTTTTAAAATTCTCTATCAGTCTAGCTGAATTTCTTTTATACACTTTGACCAAGAACTTAGAAGGTCAAGTATTAGTATCTGTATTACAGAGCTTATCAGTTGATATCTCTTGCCAAAACTTCTGATCTCCAATAGTCTTATATTTTATCTTAATATTAACTGTAATATTTCATTGAACTTGAAAACTTCTGATATTTAATATTAAAACTAGTTTTTTTGCTTATATTAAATATTATAGTAATCATCCCACAAGTGGTTTTTTCTAGTACCCTAACAATATTAATAACTAAAGGTGTGTTGTATTATAGACAAGATTTAAGAGCACAATTACAACTGAAAGTAAATTAGCAATTACTTGTTGAAAGTGTCTTTAAGGCTGTTCTGACTCCCTAGTATCACTTATTCACTTCTGTTTATGGATTTTTCTATGCTTCCAAACTTTGCTTCCATCTATCAATATTTAAATGTGCTATGTCTCACTCTCATGGGGGCTAATATTATAGTTTAACCATCTGCAAGGTATTTGTTATTGACAGCTAACAGCTACTATTTTCCTCAAAGGCAACAATGCTAATCGACAACTGTCTTTTATCCAAGCCAGAGCAGTGACTGACAGTGACAGTTTCGGCACTGAGATAGGAAAGTGACAAAAAGCTTTCTGTTATAATTTGTATTTTTTTTTTTTTTGATGTGCGTCAAAACACACCATGCAGATAGCTATCTATGGCATAGATTTCTATCTAAAGAAGAGTATAACTTTCATTATAGTTATACTTTTGGTTCACTCTGCTAACAAAGTTTTTCCTTTCAAAAGAATATGCTTCTCACTGAGGTATAAATATGCCAAGTCTGACATTTAAAATCTAAAACATTCTGTTTTATCTGAAACAAATAAAGCTTTGGAAAAATTTATCTGATGGAAAATAACTGGACTGTTTTTTTTCATGGTGCCCAAATATATTTTTCTTTAAACATTTCTCAGCTAATTTTGCAATATTAGAAAAATCAACATTTATTTGGAAGAACATATAGGCTATTAAAACCAGTCATGACAGGAATGATAATCTTGAAAGTTGATATGCATATCCATTCCAGTGGCTTTAATGCTGCCACAAATGTTTGATTTTTGCAATCCATGTGATTTGTTTAGCTTAAGTTTTTTCTTGTTTTTTACATTGAGAAATGCAGCAGGTAAGCATCGAAACCTATACAAATGGTAGCAACTTGACAACTACATGGTTTTATATGCAAAAAATGGATTGTTGGGTATTTATAGATTGTATTCCAGGTATGCAGTTACATTTATTAGTGCACAGTAGTTGTGCTTTTAACAAAATGTTTAAAGTGGCTTTTGACTTTTATTTCACTTGTCCAATGACTTATGTTGGTTTTGAAGTATAACCAATGAATGCATTCAGGATGGAGGGGTCTTACTGAGGGTGAGAACAGATGCCGTAAAGATCTGGTTAACAAGATGGATCTTACAGTCAAGCAGCCTAACTCTGTCTCTGCCATTCTCTTACGAAAGTCATTTAACTTCAGCAGGCTTAGCTTATAAACTGGGGTTATAAAAGACCTGACTGTGAAAATCAGATACATAAAGCAAATAATACCATGTCTGGCATATAGAAGGTGCACAACTAATGCTAAGTTTTACATAGTTTGTAATTAAATTATCCAGGAGGTGTTCAGGATTGGAGGGATGGTGGTTAGGATAGTGCTAGATAAAATAATGGTAATAATTTGTTGTATTGACATGAATTCTGTATATATTTCTTAGGCTGATTTACTCTTTCAGAAATGTTTTATTATTTTAGCAAGACCAAATTAAGGTATAGTGATGCAGTGGAATCCTTTATCTTGGAATCCTTCTTTTTAATTCATCCCACACTTCCTAAAATGTTAGACAGCTAATGTTGTATGATTCATGAAAACATTCTAATGGGACTGATGATATTCACCTATTATTGGAGAATATATCATTTTTGTCAGTGACCTTTTTAGGTAAGTGCCATTGTGTTTGCCTTCTTTCTTTTTTCTTTTTCTTTTTTTTTTTTTTTTGTATTTTGCAATGCTGTGGTATTAATTTTTAAGTTTTAAATTGAAGTACATCATACAAACCCACAAGAAGAGTACACCTTGATAAGCGAGATCACATCCATGTAATCACTACCCTGATCAAGAGGTTGACCACTTCTTTTATCAGTTTTCCACTTTTGACCAGAAATATAGAGTCTCACCTGGGTGAGCAACTGAATCCAAATTATCTTGAATAATGAGAATTTCTAGTGTTGTAACTTGAGACTTTGCCCATGGCTTTGTTTTATTCAACATGTGTATTGATGACTTGGATAAGATCATGGAAGGCAAGCTTATCGAATTTATGATTAAGGCAGAGGGAAAAAGGAAATCTGTCTTTGCTTTCTAATTACAGAGATTGTCCTTTTTTCCCTCCACTTTACTATTATTCCTTTTTTTTTTTAGTTCAGGAAGTGGGGAGGCAGAGAAAATGAGAGATAGTATTGCTTCTAATGGCGTTTTAGAGATAGTCAACTACTTGCCTATTAAACGCTTGCTCTTCTTAACAGCCACTTTGTATCTTTTACTCTTTTGTATGATTATAAGATTCTTTGTGAGGATGGGCTAGTTTTACAAAGATTCCCGGGGGGACAGCATTGGCGATTCATTCTAAGAGAAAATAAATGAAATTGACTTGGGAGAGTAATACATTTTTTCCTAATTTGAGAAAACTCCCTGAGGCAGTTCTGTTTACTAATACCTGGATTCCACTGTTATGGTAAATTTAGCATCTTTCTGGTTCAGCTTGTCCTTATTCCCCTGCTTTTAATGTCTCCCACGCAGATGACACTCCCAAACAGATGTTCTGGGTCTGCACTGCAATTTCTACCTCGCAGCTCTTGGCTGCTGCAGTTGCTTGTTTCTCAGCAAAAGTTTCTCCCGGAGTAGAGGAAGGCTGTATTCCATCACCTGGGAAGGTCTTTTCATCACCTTTGCTCTTATTTTTTGTTCAATTCCAATATAGTTTATTTCTGTTGCTGCCACCAACTCCGACTACCTCCCATATCAGAGAGAAGGACCCATGTCTTCTAGAAGACATAAGATTTTATTTCTCTTGATATGCAGGAATCAGAGACCATATGTTATTAATTTTTTAATTCCAATTCCATTAATAGTAATTAATACATGGTGAATAAAAGTCTCAATGTTGCTGAATGCACATTTTAGACACCATCCAATTCTCTAATAAATAAGAAGAAATATGACTTTTACTAATTCATTTCTTTTTATCTTCATTTTATAAATTCCACTTATAGTTATCTTCACTCATAGATGAGAACAGAAACCATAAATTCTTTAATACGCAATTGAATCCCCAGCCCATTTCATTTGGAATGCATTTTGTGTTTACAGGCAGATTCATTTGTCTAAAGCCTAAGCACTACTAATATATTAAAAAGCCAGGATATCTACCAATTTAGGAGGCACTGGGAATATCTCCAATTTTTTTCTTCCATTTTTCTTTCTCTGTCTCTCTGCACCCTATACCTGGGCATCTTAGTCAGTCTTATTCTAAAGCAAAGAATGAACAGAAGTTCCCTCTCAGACCTTTCCTGGAAAAAACAGTCATTTAAATGTCTGGAGTTAAAGGCCGCCTTTGTATAGTATACAGAAAATAATTAGACTCAAAACCCTTTAGACAATCAATGCATGTATTAAATGCATGACATATCAGGAGTATTAGAGAGATAAAAATAGAGCCAAATCTTATGATGGAGGAGGCCAAAAATCCCCCACAGAAAAAAACTACATGCCAGACAGTACTTTTTTTTTTTTTTTGCCAAGATAGTCTCCTGTGTGGCACAGACCATAAAAGTTATGGGCCTTCAGAGGAAGAAGTAATTTAACCAGGGAGTTAAAAGGAGATGAGTGGATGAGGAATCACTGAAATGAAAAAAATATTTATAAGACAACTAGACAGCTACTGTCAGAGAAACCAGCTAGAAAGTACTTTCAATAAGACAAAAATGTGTGGTAAAAAGCCCTTGAATAGACTAATAATCAGGGCTGGTTTCATGGGCCTGAGACCTACGGGGTCACACAAGATTCCACACTAGAAGGGCCCCATGCTTCATTTAATGCTGTGCTGTGGCTGTCTTTAAATTCTGAATAATTTTTAAATAGAAAACTCAACATTTTCATTTTATACTGGGCCCTGCGAATTAAGTAGCTTGTTCTGCTGGTCATATGGAAATTAATGAAGGTGACATGAACAAGAGCATGAGAAAGGATTAAGAGTTGTGGCTGTATGACCAGAGAGTAAGAATCTATAGGGTAGTAAGTTAGAATTCCCACATTACAGACAATTCAGGAAGAACAGGATTGAGGACTGCTTTGAGCAGGCAGTCTCTTTGGAACCATTGTGTTGGAGTATTGAAGGCCAGAGGCATGTAACAGGATCTAAATATACATGAACAAATGGCAAAGAAAGTCACAAGTTTGAAACTAGGTAGGCAGCCTAGGAAGGCATGCATTCCAGGTATTGGGACAGAGGAAAGTGGGCAGCCTAAAATCAAGTCACAGGACAAGTGGTTTGTAAGAGGAGAAGGAAGAAAGAAGGCTGAAGAGGCCTCAGCAATGGGCATAAAGACAAGCCCAGTGACTGCGGTCATTGTGTTTCACAGAAATTTGTAAGAAAATCTACCTTTTGTGGAAAGATGATGAACACTTTTCAGTTTGCATCGTGGTGGTGTTCAAGCAAGAACTGTCCAAGATGTTATTGGAGAAAAGAATATGGAGCTGCTAGAAGAGTTCAGGCACAGAGACAGATTTAACAGTGAGATCTAACATTTGTTGGAGGCTCACCTTGCACCACACACTATGTTGCATTCTTCTCTTGTAGAAAAATACCAGATGATCATATAACATCCTTTCAGAGGGAAGGTAATGTCTTATAAGAGGAGAAGGGCTTGTGAAAGCTAGACTTACAAGAAACCTCATTATTATATTTTGGTTCTATATTTAAGCCCCTTCACTCACTCAAAAAGTATTTATGCAAGATATTACTACTCTTGTGTTTAAGATGTTCATTTTAGTTCTTGCTTTTTGTGTGTGACAACGGAGATATCAAGATGACAGAGAAACAAGATACAGTGAGGTTGCCATTATAACCTTTAGAAATAAATAAAAGAAATTAGCCCCATAAGTTTCAGAAACTCAAGTTAAGCTTAATGACAGATAGATTAGTCAAAGTATACTAGGTTGTAGTAGATATTTTTCATTTCTGCACAATCAAAAATTTTGAACATCTTCCCTACATGCTAGTAATGTATGAGGCCCAAATTCTTAAGGTAGAAAACAAGAAAATTAGAAATTTCAGCCTCTGATAAGCTAGGAGTGACCATGTGCTGTGGTGGGAGTCCCTGGGAAGACCCATCATCTCAAATAAAGTTTCAAAGTGAGAAGGGTTTTACACTTTGCCCTTTGGCTGTTCTTTATTCTGTTCTGCCTGAAAATCAGATATATTACCTTTCAGGGTCTCACTAAACCTAAGAGGTGCAGCATTCTCTTTATTATGACAAATGCTCTTCTATGCTAAGTGTGGTAGATCAGGGAAGATGGAGGTAACCTAGGCCCTAGATGGCATCCTTACTTCAGCTCTGGACATCATGGAATCTAAGAAAAAGAAAAAGCGAACAAACAAACAAAAAATGAAGCTGCTGTTGTTTGAGTTTTCTATTCTTTGTATCCCAGTGAATAATTTCTGGTTAATCAATGGGGCATGTTACAGAATCTGAGGACAATGATATGATTAGTTCTCAAGAGCATCCAGGACTCCAGTGAAATCAGGACTCTCTCTCAATTTCCACTTTTCTTTCTACTTTGGCTTCATTCTTTACTTGCAGTAGAGTAGCTTTTGTGGTTGAAAACATGGCAACTCCTACCTCCCAGTTTTATGTATTACAGCTCCTGCCACCAGGTGACTTCATTGATTTCAAGTCTCCAAATCCAGAAAAATGGTTTCCTTGTCATGGCTTAGGTCAGATTTCATTTCGGTATCAATCGATTTTGGCCAGAAGGTTGAAATCTTTTAAGAATTTAGGGGGCGGAGCTTGTAGTGAGCTGAGATCCGGCCACTGCACTCCAGCCTGGGCGACAGAGCAAGACTCCATCTCAAAAAAAAAAAAAAAAAAAAGAATTTAATAATTCCCAGAAAAAGTATATATAGATGGAGAAAGGGCTGGGGAAGCTCTCAAAAGAAGGCATTGGAACTAGGGGCATTCTGGTTACATAAAACAATAGCCCCAATTATAATTTATATTACACAGGAGCAAACTGTATTATGAGTCTGATTATGCACTATGAGCTACATGTTTTGCACAGTTAAGAGAAAGAATAATCCTCTCATCTTTTTCCTTAAATTTGTAATTTTTGTGGCGTATTTTTAGTACCCAGGCTTAATAGAGTTGAGCAAATAGAGATTACATTTCCATGACATAATAAATTTTGGTAATTTCAGAAAGCAGCAAATACTGGAATATTTTCAATCCAAGTTGATTGGATACATAGCAGTACAATTTGAACATAGCAGTTCAATTTATTTTTTAACAAATTCTGTAGTGTCTTCCTGTAAGAACCTGTAAAAATCCTCATCAGTATTTGAAGATGCACCCCATCACTTTTGTAATTGGTAACAGAAGCTTCTGTGTTTTCACATCCCTTTAGTGATCTCAATGTTTACTCTTCAAGCTGTATAGTGGCAGCTGTTTATATGCTTGTGTACACAATGGTTTATTGGAATGTTCTCTTCAAATTGAAATTATTTATGTTTCAAAATTTATATTCACATACTATCTATGAAAAATCCTGCACAACTGTGTATTTTTTTTCTTTTTGTTGTGGATACTGCATAAATAAAATTTAAAATAAGAAAGATGTTTCTCTTCTTTACATTATCACTCTGTCTAAGCCTACTGATATTAAACATTGTTATTTTCTAGCAATGATGTCTTTGATGTGTGACACATTCTTGCTGGAATCCAGCCTGTGGCTGACTGTATTTTCTAGAAAGCTCTGCACTAATACATAGCCCATCCCCATACTCTTCTTGCAATGTGATGATGATAAATGACATTGTCTAACTTATGTTGGGAATGATAGTCCCTGTCTTTGAATCTGGGTGGAGTTTTGTAAATGCTTGGACCAATAGAATGTGGCAGAAATGATGCTGTGTGCCTTCTGAGACTATGTCATAAAAGATGATGTGGCTTCTTCCTGGCTCTTTCTTGGGATGTTTATTTTTGGGATCTGGCTACTAATTTGTGGGGAAGGCTAGGCATCATGGAACAGCCGTGAATAGCTGTTCTGGGCTACTGCTGCAGCAAAATTCTCAGCTGACAGCCAACATCATGTGTCAGACACGTGAGTAAATGATCTCATTTTATTCCAGACCTCAGCCTTCAAGTTTTCTAGCTGAGGCTAGGTTATTTCATGCCACTTGGTCTGGGGGTAGTTTTTTTTTCTTAATACAACCATAGTAATGGAACAGAGTCCGTTCTGTTTCTGAAAGACAAGTATAAAAATAGTAAAAATAAATTATCTCTTTCTAATAACACTACATCATATATAACATAGAAAGCCTTTATTCAGATTACAATGAGCTGTTCTAAAGGGGAATGTTTAGATATAGCTTTGGCTTGTTATTATAAAAAAAATCTGAGAGTGATCATTTTCTATGCATTTGGCATATCAGAGTTCAAACAATCTAGGAAAAATACATAGGAGAAACAAGACCTAAGGAGATGTTCCTGTGATGGAACACTGAAATGGGATACTGATGGAGGCAGGGTTCTCTAAAATTATTTGAAAATAAACCAGGTTTAATATTCTATATAGAAAACAGAGCCACACAATATGGCTTCTATCACTGTACTACACTGTGTTTCTTACTTTTTAGAGGAGTTATTTAAATTGCTAATTTAAGACTTTTTAAAATTAATGAAATTTTAAATTTTATTTGTAAGGTGTTTAGTTTGCTTTCTGATGAATTTCTTAATTAGCATGTCATGCTACATAGAACACTTTAGTATCCCTGAGACTGAAGCAGATTTTCACATTCGGATTCTTATCTGACCATAATTTTTTTGGATTGTTTTCATATTAAGCTTTACATCTTCGAATACTTGTTGCTGCACATGTCACATAATTAGAGTCTTTTACTACCTTTGAGACTCTAACACAAATGCAGAATCTAAACAAGCAATTAAACAATAGCAGGATATTCAGCTGGAAACTATAAGTACTGCCAGTTAGAAGTTCAACCCTCTAGAATAAACTCTAAGAGCAAAGTTTATAGCCACTCCACAATTTATTTAACACTTCTCAGCTCCTTCATTTATAAACCACATATGTATATTTTCTTTCTTTTTTTCTTTATTGAGACTGTCTCACTCTGTAGCTCAAGCTGGAGGGCAGTGGCATGATCACAGCTCACTGCAGGCTCAACCTCCCAGGCTCCTGATTCTCCTGCTTCAGCCTCTTGAGTACAGGTGTGCACCACCATGCCTGGCTAAGTTTTTATTTTTATTTTTTGTAGAGACAGGGTCTTGCTATGTTGCCCAGGTTGATCTCGAACTCCTGGGCTCAAGCATTCCTCCTGCCTCAGCCTCCCAAAGTGCTGGGATTACATGCATGAGTCACTGTGCCCAGCCCCATATATTTTCTTGGTAGGTGTGCAATACTCAGGTTTTCTTTCTATTAGCTTGATTTAGTTATACAGAGAATTGCACTGGCAAGCTGTTCAAAACCTCTTCTTTTTTATGTAAATGACGAGTTAATGGGTGCAGCACACCAACATGGCACATGTATACATATGTAACAAACCTGCACGTTGTGCACATGTACCCTAGAACTTAAAGTATAATAAAAAAGAAAAAAAAATAAAGCAAACACAAACAGAAAAAGTAGGTGAGACATGGGGAAAAAGAAAAAAAAAAATCAGAAAGAATTCTGAAGGTAAAAACCACTCTGGGTCACAGGCTTTGGTCACAATAGCTCAGTTAGGGACTTGTTCTTTCTTTCTATCCCTTCACACACCAGGAGCGACGTTCTTCCTGGTACTTACTATGTGCCACAAGAAACTGATTATTCGCCTTCACCAAAATTTAAACTCTTCCCCTTTCTGCATTTCCTGCCTCAATTATAACCCCACCTACTAATCAATTGGCCAAACTAGGGATAATCTCAGGCCCTTCCTCTTTCTCCACTATCAATCGAATTTCTTTCCAAATCCTGCTGTCCTATCTCTGTAATCATTTATCAGATCTGCTTCTTCCCATCTCTGCTTGCCACTGCCCTAGCCTGATCTAGATATTTGTAGCATTTAATAGGCTATGTTACTGGTCATGCTCTCTTAGATATGTCTTTACTCTGACATCAGAGGAATGTACATAAAATGCGAATCAGATGCTGTCAACCCACTGCTTAAAAATCATTCAAAGCTTTCCATTACCTACGAGATAAAGTAAAATCTATTTACATGACATGCTGGAATTTCTGTAGCCTTGTTTGTCTCTCTGTGTCTATCTTTTAGACATCCTTTTAGCTCTTCTTTTTCCTTTTCTTAACTTAGTATCCTACATGGATGCTGAATTTCCTGTGACTCCCTCAGGCACCTTGAGTTTTCTCTCTTTGTGCATTTCTCTGTTTTCATTCCAGCTCAGGCAACACCTGTTTCAGGAATGCTTCTCTTTTGTCCTCCACCAAAATTTTCAGTGACCATTTCTTTCATAGTGCTTACTTTATTATAATGATATTTTGTATTCTTTATATTTTTTTTGGATGTTGTCCCCTGATTAGGAATGTCCTTAATTTTTGGAGCCATGACAAATATTTTTAAATGATGCCATGGCTTTGTTTGTATTGTAGTTTACATAAAATTTGTCATTTACATAGTTATATATGTAAGTTATATATGTAAGTTTATATATGTAGTTATGTATAGACAACTGTGTAATAAGAAATGATGTTACTAAATCCATGCTGATATGCTTTATAAACAGTCTGTTGGAATCCATCATGACTGGTGACCCAAAGTTGAGCCCAACTTCATGGAATTTTCTTCACCTTTTTTATAGGAAACTTTTGTCTCCCTTTCTTATTTCTGTGCGAACCATGACAAATTGTAAGTCTTTATACAATCAGTACAAATACTACACAGTCCATAACTATTTGTTGACCTGAAGTAAACCAAATTAATAAAGCATACACTCTGGATTGAATAATCATAAAGTCCTTAACCAAACTCATTTCCCTGGGCCTGGTTATTGGAATCTAAGCATCCAATAAAGACTTGCTTTATCTAAATGAACAGACATAGATTAACTCTTTTTTTCTTAAAAATAAAAATGCATTTTATTTTTAGCAAGATAGTTTTCACTGATTGGGCTAGGACAATTTTTGAAAGTGAAGATAAGAACTTGAAAGCCCCCACAGCCTCTACCATCTTCATTAGTTTACTATTGCTGTTATAACAACTACTATAAACATTTAGTAGCTTAAAACCCCACATATTTATTATCATATAGTTCTGGAGGTCAGAAGTCTGAAATGGGTCCACAGGGCTACATTTCTTCTGGAGGCTGTAGGGGAGAATTGCTTCTTGACTTTTCTAGCTTCTGGCTGCTGCCTTATTCTTTGGCTGGTGGCCAGGGAGATGCATCCTCACATCTCCTATTCTGATTCCGACTTTCCTAACTCCGACTTATCTCTATTAGGGACCCTTGTGATTATGTTTGGCTCACCTAGATAATGCAGTAATCCTCCTATCTTGTTATCTTTAACTGAATCACATCAGCAAAATGTCTCCTTTGCCATATAAAGTAACATATTCATATATATGTTACATATATGTGAATAACATATTCAGGTTCTGGGGATTGGATTTCTTTGGGAAGCCATTATTCTACCTACCATACCATCCATTTATATTGCTATGCATGACATCTTTTGCTTTTCAACTGAGAAACAACTGTACATATCGGTTTGGATGGGAAACTGAGGGATTGAGAAAGAGGATAGGAAATGGAGTGGATTACTTTATTCCATTAAACTTAAGGGGTATTTAAATTCCTAAATTGGGCAAAGAATGGTCCTTAACTGGAGGATATTAATTATTGTTGATTAGTTGACTAGTTCTTTCCCATCTTCTCTAAAAGGATTGCCAAAACATGAGCTACTTTGATCCTCCATCCATGATTGCAATCTTCTGTTAAGTATGTTCTCTATACCCTCTGTTTTCTTATATTAGTTCTTCACACTATAGTCAGTGTGTTATAATAGTCTGAGAATTCCTTTGGACTTTCCATGTAGACAAATTGTATCTACACATACACAAACAATCTGTGAATAACTGACAGGTTTTTAATTAGTTAATATTTTAACACAATTAGTTAATATTTAAAAAATTTTTAAAACTCAAATCTGATCATATGAAGCCTGCCCCTTAAAGCCAGCAGTGACTTCCCATTACTCTGAAACTTGTTGTCTTAGTTAATTTTCTATTGCTTGTAACAGTATTTGAAACTGGGTAATTTATAAAAAATGAAATTTATTTCTTACAGTTCTGGAATCTGGGAAGTCCAGGGTTAAGAAGGTTTATTTGGCAAGAGCTTTCTTGTTGGTAGGGATCCTCTGCAGAACAGTGTGAGGTGGAGCTGGATGTGCTAGCTCAGATCCTTCTTTCTCTTCTCATAAGGCCACCAATCCTATTTCCATGATAAATTTTAAATGAGTTTGGAGGGGATAAATATTCAAATCATAGCATTCTGTCCCTGCCCCACCTCCAAACCCATGCGCTGCGCACATGCCACTCAGAATTATTGCAGTGAGGGCTCTCTGCAGTGGCTTTCCGCTGAAACAAGTCTCTGCCTGGGCCACTAGGAATTCAACAACATCCTTTGAAATCTGGGTGGAGGCTGCCAAACCTTCACAGCTCTTTCTTTCTGCAAGTTTGCTGAATTAGCACCACATCGATGTTACCAAGGTTTACAACGTATACCTTCTAAAGCTGGGGCATAAGGCATACACGGGACTTATTCAGCCACAGCTGGGGTAGCTGTGAAGCACTGCACTGTGGTACAGGGATCAGAATCCCAAGGTGGCCGTGGGCGGTGATCTCATGGAGAATATGATGTCCAGTCTCTGGAAATTATTTTGCTCTCCTAAGTTTCTTGGCCTGTGATGAAAGGGGCAACTTCAAAGTTTTCTGAAATGTCTTTGAGGTATTTCTCCCATTGTCTTGAGGTATAGCACCTAGCTCCCTTCTATTCATGCTAATCTCTTTGGCAAACGGTTGCTGGGCTTGGTTTCTTCTCCTGAACACACTTTTCAATACTTTAAGTGCCAGGCTGAGAGTTTTCCAAAGAATTCACTCTTTTTCCTTTTTGATTATAAATTCTGTCCTTAAGTTATTCTTTTGCTCCCAAATCTCAGCATAAGTGGTGAAAAGTAACCAGGAAGCTTCTTCTATATTTTCCTTAGAAATTTCTTCTGCCAGATACCCTAGTTTACCATTCTCAAGTCTGGCTTTCCACAAAACCCTCAGGCATGGAAACAATTCAGCCAAGTTCTTTGACAGTTTATAACAAGGATGACCTTTACCCCAGGTTCCAATACGTTGTTCCTCAGTTCCATCAAAGACCTCATCAGAATGACCTCTACTGTCCATATTTCTATCAGAATTCTGGTCATGATCACTTAACCAAGCTTAAGGTATTCTAGACTTTCACTAATCTTCTTGTCTTCTATGTTCTCACCAGAATCTGGTTTTTTCTATCCTGATCCTTTAAATTCTTCTAGCCTCTGTCCATTGCCCAGTTCCAAAGCTGCTTCCACATTTTCAGATATTCATTCTTGGCAGCATCCCACTTCTGATACTAATCTTCTGTCTTAGTTTTTTTTTTTTTTTATTGTTTCTTATAACAGAATACTTGCAACTGAATAGTTTGTAAGAAGTGAAATTTATTTCTTGCAGTTCTGAAGGCTGGGAAGTCCAAGATTGAGGGGGGTACATCTAATAAGAGCCTTCTTGCTGGTGGAGACCTGCTGTCGAGTCCCCAAGTAGCCTAGGGCATCACATGGTGAGGGGGTGAGTGTGCTATCTCAGGTCTCTCTTACACTTTTTATAAAGCTACCAGTCCCACTCCTATGATAAATTTCAACATAAGTTTTGGAGGACACATATTAAAATCATAGCACTTTCCTATGAGGTCATGAAAGGTCTGAAATCAGCCTGCCTCTCCAGCCTCATCTTGTATCCCTTCCCTCTTGATTTTTAAGCTCTATTAACTACACTGTCTCTGTTCATAGAGATGTATATTCAAGTATCCTTTGTCTGGAATGCTTGTCATTTTATAATTCAGCTAATTAGCTCCTTCTGATGTATCACATGGTTAATTGATACTTTGTTTTGACAGATTTCAATTTGAAATGTTGTGCTCACTTGATGTAACTACTTTTTAACATATGTTCCTTTAAATAAAGAATAACGCAAGAGTCCCACTATTGAAACTTATATTTAGTATTGTACTGGAGATTCTAGGGAAAATTTTTCTATAAGGATTAAAAACTCCAAACTCATGTTGAAATTTATCATAGGAGTGGGACTGGTGGCTTTATAAAAAGAGGAATAGAGACCTGAGCTAGCACACTCAGCCCCCTCACCAGTGTGATGCCCTGGGGCTACCATGAGACTCTCTAGAGAGTTCTTACCAGAAAGAAGGCTCTTACCAGATTCAGTCTCTTCACCTTGGCCTTTCCAGCTTCCAGAACTAAAAAATACAACAATAGCCGGGCACGGTGGCTCAAGCCTGTAATCCCAGCACTTTGGGAGGCCGAGACGGGCGGATCATGAGGTCAGGAGATCGAGACCATCCTGGCTAACACAGTGAAACCCCGTCTCTGCTAAAAAATACAAAAAACTAGCCAGGCGTGGTGGCGGGCGCCTGTAGTCCCAGCTACTCGGGAGGCTGAGGCGGGAGAATGGCGTAAACCTGGGAGGCGGAGCTTGCAGTGAGCTGAGATCCGGCCACTGCACTCCAGCCTGGGCGACAGAGCGAGACTCCGTCTCAAAAAAAAAAAAAAAAAAAAAAAAAAAATACAACAACAACAACAAAAACCTAAATTATTTACAGTTGATATGTGTGTTTGTCTATATGGAAAACCCAAGATAATTATCAGACTAATTGTTGCAATTAATTAGAAAGTTTAGCAAGGTTCGGAGAAATAAAATCAATACATAAGAGCTAATTGCATTTTATATGCAGTTAGATAATTCAATTTTTAAAAGACCATTTTTATGATAACCAAAAAAATACTTATTAGTAAGAATACTTAAGAATTTTGTTCATCAAAAGATATCAGTAACACAGATAAGTAAAGCAAATTTTTAAAGAAAGAACATTGGAGAAAAGCCTTAGAAACCTCAAGGCTCAAGTCTCAAGTACACATCTAACAAACAAGCTGTTTACTTACAAAAATGTCTGAGTCTATATTTCCTTCTCTGAAAAAAGGATTTTAAATAGACAATCTTGTAGTCTTCCAGCTGAAGTTCTTGGTTGTTGTGAGATAGTCACTCTTTGCAAACTTGTCTGTATTGATTTTTGAAAGGCAGACTAAGGTTCATCTTTAGAAGGATACATTGTATTCTGATTATTCTCTATGAATATAATGAATTTGAAGACTTCCAAGTAGTTTATCATATAAGCATATATGGACCTGTCTTGTTTACTTATATTTTACTCAATATTTTCACATTGGACCATAAGTCATTCACTATAACTTGCTGTTTTCTGATTCTGATATTTCCTGCAGCTTAAGAGGAAATTTAAATACATGCATTTATCCTTAACTTGGATTTATAGTGATGCTAAATAGAGATAGTTTGAGAGGGATGAATTTAAGAATGTGGCTAAAGAGTGTAGTGGGAGGTTTATTTCTGATGCTAGAGGTATTGTGGGAGGGGTTACCTATGATTATAAAAGAAATAAAATATACAAAGCCCAAAGAGATAATTATCACATCGAAGGATTTCTGTTTTACCAGCAAATTACTTTCTATAACTGTCTCCATGTCATAAAGCTTTGTTTATGTGTCACATCTGAAGACAAAGTCTGTATCATGAAGTGGTTTAACATGCTGTTTGGTCTTCCTGAAGCAAATTTGGAGTTTAGCTACAAAATTGTTGGAGGACACTGTAATTTAGAGTAACAAAAGCATTTTATCCTGTGATTTCAGGAAACCAAGAAATTATTTTGCATACCACACTGCTACACTGAATACAAAATTTAAGTTAGCTGTATGTTTATGAAATATAATACATATGACAAAGCATGCCCTCCCTTATTCGTCTTTAAAATCTATTAAAATATATCGAATAAACATTGAAAAGTAATGGCGAGTTGGAAATATAATTTCGGTTTGCAGACAATAAGTAAATATTTGAATAATTTTGATAAAACGGACCACCATTTTATAGGTGCTTTGTCAAATTACTAAGTCAAAATATTATGGAATTCTTTCACTTATTAAAACTGCATTTGAATTTCTTTAGATGAAAAAAAGCAAGGTTGCAGACAGGCTACGTATCAGTTAAATTGTGAGCATTCTGTTCTAATCTTTCCCATAAATCAGAAATATTAAGTGTCATGCTAACATCTGTGGCCTGAATATAAAGTTGACAAAAATCAACCTTAATGGCTTTTCCCACTGTAAAATAATGTCTAGTTTTAATCTGCAGTTTTTTTTAAGTCTGAAGTGTCAAAGTAATATGTCTCATGTTTCTAACCAATTTGTGTTTTCACATTGAATATAGTTTCACTAGAATCTAAGTTCTTTTTATAAAAGGACTTATAGTTTATGATGACATTTTGTTCTCACTTGGTCTCAAATATTCTTTTTGTTAAATAATCAGAACCATGAGGGCACTAGTAATCATCTAATATAACATTTTGGTTTTTGACATGTAGAGAGAGAGCCCTTTTTATCCCATAGGATTTAACTCAGTAGAAAATGAAAACAAATTCTCCACAAGTGGGCTCAAAGGTGTAGGTGGCTGTTGCATATATTCAGGGATGTTTTCTGATAGTAGTGGGATACAATGTGTGTGGTTTATCACATATGTGTATATGTATATAACAAGATTCTCACTAGACTTGGTTACACTTCTCTACATTGAAGGAGATTGTATTCACAAGGTCACAGTTTCTCTTCTCTGTGTATAGCCAAAGCTGCACTCTGAGACATCTCTATTACTGATCCCCAGAATAGCTTATCCTTTGCTTTTTCCTTTCCAATAGGGAGTGGATGTCCTTGACTCAGCTAATCACAGTGGTCCTATTTCTTCCAACTGTCCTGTTTGTGGTTACATCCCTTTGGTTTTTCATCTCAAATTGCTGTGAGATTCAAACTGTCAAGTCTCTGTCACATATACAGAATACAGCTCAGCTGAGTGGCAGCAAGCTTTGTTTTGGAACTGGCAACACTCCAGGAGTCTGGTTGTGTTCTTTGAGTAAATTTTTGTCTTGCTATTTGTTATTGGTGTGGTTTCTAGGTGACTCTAATGAAAACGTCCAGGAAATTGCATATGATATTCCTGACAGTTCCAAGTCTAACAGCTGCTTATTAGGATAGACATCTGACTTTATCTGGTGCTAATGATTTTGTTGTGGTTTAGTATTCCACCGACTGGATTGTGTTAGGTGGTATTCATAACAGATACACAACTTAGTCTCTGCCTTCTGGGAGCTGATGATCTCTAATTCACAGAGCTTAAGAGGGCGCAAGGCTATCCACAGTGTGTCTGGAAAGCCGGTGAACTTTTCCTTAGCACTCTCAGCTTTTGAATTAATTTCCCTTTTTTCTTCTTGGTGGCCCACATCCTAATCTCACTCTTTTTATTCATATTCAAAAGAATAATTTACCTCAAACAACATAAAGAACTATCTCTACTGAAGTTACATGAATTTTAACACTGAATTAATCTATAAAAAAGACATGTTATAATATTTGAGTTTAAAATGTTAGTGACAGAGGAATAATTTTGCACAATAGAGTCTTCTCTTCATTACTTACTATTGGCCCATGTAACCATGAATCTAAGTATGATCCTTAATAAGCAGATTCACATTATGTTAATGTGTGTATGTCCTTCTCGATAACTCCTGACAGAACTAGTCATTTCATCAAGAGTCGGGGAGGTTATCAGCTGATCCATCTGTGGATTAGTAATCATGCTCAGCTGAATGATTAGACTATTATAAAGAGAAGTTATCACAGCACTTGACTTTGAGTCAAGGCATGCATTTGGTTATTGGTATATTTTGGGTGTACATGGCATATAGAATTCAGGAAAGAATATATGGGATTTTAAATTTATTTCAGTATGTAAAATGCCATATTGTATTAGTTATGTACTGCTATATAAAAAGTTACCCTTAAACTTAGTGACTTAAAATAACAAGCATTTATTAAATCACAATTTCTGTGAGTCAGGGATTGGAGAGAGGTTAGCTGAGGTTCTGGTGTAGAGTTTCTCAGGAGTCTGCAGTCAAGTTGTTGGCTGAGGATATAGTTATCTGAAGGTTTGACAGGGGCTATAAGACTCACTTCTAAGATGTTTCACTCACATGGTTCTTTACAAGAGTCCTCAGTTTATTGTCACATGGGCCTCTTTATAGGGTGGTTGAGTGTCCTGAAAGCATGGCAACTGACTTTTTTCAAAGCAAGGGGTCTAAGAGAAAGAGCAAGAACCCTCAATGACTTTTATGCCTCATCATATTCCATCAGTTCTGCCATAATCTATTGGTTTGAAGTTTATTGTTATAAATCCAGCGCACATTTTGGAAGAGGGGAATTAAACTCCACTTCTTGAAGTGAGAAGTATAATATAAAGGAGTTTGCAGATATATTTTAAAACTACCACATGCATTGAAAGGACAGAGAAATAATGCAGAGGAAACTATCCAACATAATTGAGCCACTAAGGATCCAGGTTTGTTTTGAAAGTTTTCTTCTCTGTTTCTCCTATTAGCTGGAAAATATCTTACCTTGACTTCTGAAGCTATTGATAGATATCTAATTGCTATAGGTATATTCCTAATAAAGTCTAAACTAATTACTAGGGAAAGTGAACCCACAAAATTATGTTTATTTTTCCTTAATTCTAGAGTATTAATGTTAAATATGACCCTCCTGTCCCAGAATGTCAGCAGAGGCTTCAAAGCTGGGAACATTATATTTTAAGTGCTCTCTTGTTCTGAAGACCAGAGACATTTCCAAAGGACTTGCTAAAGAGTGGACATAAAAATGATCTTATGACCTTTAGCCAATGTGACATGAGATAATAAATTTGGAGAAGTAGGAGGAAGATGCTTTGAAAAGGATTGTTGGCTTACTCAAGAGGAAGCTGTTTTCTCCTAACTCAGCTCAGTGGTGGAGGATGTCTTCTTATAACGAAGGGAGACTGTCATATTGTCCCTGGTGGTTGTTGGCTGAGCTGTGGAAGTGAGCTTAGGTGATGCTGATCTGTTTACCCTGGCTTCAATGCACACAAGGAATGTGTTTAATTTTTACCTAGAAGAGTCTCAATTATGAAAAGTCACCTGGAGTAACTGCTAAAGAACAAGTAAGGAAAGAAAGCTGCAGTGATAGCAAATAACTTCATTAGTAGGAGGGACAGGGTACAGTTACTGGAGCAAGAGAAGGCACTGTGGAAGGAAGCAAAATAGAACCCTTTAGAGAGGATGTCTAGTGAGGCAAGTTGACCCAGCAAATGAAGGTTCTGTGGGGTGCCATTAGAAATGGGGATTGTGGATAAGCCACTTGAAAGCATCCAGAAAAAATGTTGCTCACTGTTAAATGATGTAATATTGAATGCTCCTACAGGAAAGCGTCTCCAGAGAACCCACCAAAACATCCCTTGTGTGAGAGAGCCAATGTTTGGACATCTTCCGTGACAGAGGATTTCCAACAACTAGGAGAAAATACAAATGATGCCACTAATTTTAAACAGATTTTTCCAATTTAACATGCATCCATCTTCCCAACCCACATCTAGGGGGAACTAGAGGCAGTGTAGTGAGTCAGGAATGATGTTGGAAGAGAAAGGTGGAAACATAGTAAACTATCATGATATGCTCTTGCTTCCAATTACTATGAAACTGAGAATCAGTTCTGAGTGAGACTGGGAAGTGAAAGCTTAAAATTGAGTGAGAACTGAATGCTTTGATGTATATTAAACTGGAAAGAAGATGGAAAAGGAGACTGCTCCAATGCCTGAAAGTAATCAGCAAGCTATGGAATCTAAGATATGGCCAAGGGGTAGGGGAAGGAAAATACAACAAAATAGGTTTGAGGACAGATATGTATAAAATTTTTAAAATATCCTACTTATACTCTTCGGTTCATTCAATAAATTGGTTGTCAAAGAGCTTGTTGGACACAATGTTTTTGAATTAATGTCCTGTGGCATATTGGATCTCTTTACAGATGTTCATCAAGTGAGAGAAGAAGTTTATCTCTATTCTCACCTGTCCTGTAAATGCTGTGGAGTGAGGTGATGAACTGGGAGACTCATGTAAAAGAGTACTGAGGATAAGCTGGCACTGAGCAAGAGGGAAGAGGACTAATAACTATATTGTCAAGTACTGGCAATGAGAGACTGCATGCACACTGGAGTGTACAAAATATTGCCTTCCTGGTCAGAGAAATGAGCAGATCTGAGTAGACAATTTTTTTTTTTTTTGAGATGGAGTCTCTCTCTGTCACCCAGGCTTGAATCCAGTGGCATGATCTTGGCTTACTGCAACCTCCGCCTCCCGGGTTCAAGTAATTCTCCTGCCTCAGCCTCCCTAGTAGCTGGGATTACAGGCGCCTGCCACCACACCTGGCTAATTTTTGTATTTTTAGTAGACACAGGGTTTCACTGTGTTGGCCAGGCTGGTCTCGAGCTCCTGACCTCATGAATCGCCCGCCTTGGTCTCCCAAAGTGCTGGGATTACAGGCATGAGCCACCTTGCCTGGCCTGAGTAGATATTTTAACAGGCAGTGACAAGTGAACAGGTAACACTGAATGCTCTTCTAGACACTGTAAGAAATAATTGCACTGTGGCTATTTGTTATTTATTTGGGAATTATGTGGAATCTTTTAATCTCTTCAGTTGAACTCCTGCAAACTTATGATATTTGGAAGTGCACCTGGAACCACTTTTTTTTTCTTTTTCTTTTCTTTTCCTTTTTTCTTTTTCTTTTTCTTTTTTTGAGACGGAGTCTTCCTTTGTTGCCCAGGCTGGAGTACAGTGGCATGACCTTAGCTCACTGTAACCCCCACCTACTGGGTTCAAGGAATTCTATCTTAGTCTCCCAAGTAGGTGGGATTATAGGCGTGTGCCACCATGCCCAGCTAATTTTTGTATTTTTAGTAGAGACAGGGTTTCCCCATGTTGGCCAGGCTGGTCTCAAACTCCTGATCTCAGGTGATCTACCCGCCTCGGCCTCCCAAAGTGCTGGGATTGCAGGCATGAGCCACTGTGCCTGGTGCAAACCACTTTTGTACATAACAAAAGGATTGAAGTCAAAGGATGTCCACAGGGAAAATATAGTGTAAAAATAATAATGATATATACAACAGTTCAGGATTGTTCTAAATGTTTTACATACATTAGCTCATTTGTTTGGATACATTTGCCTTGCCCTATCATTGGGCAATGATTTTCACAAATTTTTAATGTATCTGACTTTAAATATTTTTATATTTGTAATCTGCCATATACATCCTATTTAAATTTAGCTAGTTAAGATTGCCTTATTGGTGGGCACAGGCACAGCCTGGGGCAGCACGGGATCGTCATGGCGGAGTTGCAGCAGCTGTGGGTGCAGGAGATGGTGGACTCCATGGTAAAGAGCCTAGAGAGAGAAAGCATCCAGAAGATGCAGAGTCTCATGCTCCCATGGAGCACCAGCTGTTGTGAGGACAGCCAGGCATCCATGCAGCAGGTGCACCAGTGCATCCAGCACAGTTATGTGCCTCTGGCTCAAGTCCAGGCCTTGGTCACCAGTAAGTTGGAGAAGTTCCAGGACTGCCAGGCCTGGTGCACCATACATTGCAATGACAAAACCAAAGATTCAATAGATGCTGGGAGTAAGGAGCTTCAGGTGAAACGGCAGCTGGACTGTCGTGTGACCAAGTGTATAGATGACCACATGCACCTCATCCCAACCATGACCAAGAAGAAGGAGGCTCTCTTATCCATTGGGTAATAAAAGTCCTTGCCAGTGGCTATCGGGAATGAGGGCAAAAATATATTTTTTAATAAGGAATTGGGAATTTTAGTCTTTTAAGCAAAGTTTATGAAGCAATTAAGGATGGCAACAAGTGTAAGGCATATGTCGCTTGCCTCTGGACACTGGTTCTTTCATGTTTCAGCCTAAAAAGTGAAAAGGGAAAAAGTGATGCTAAATTGCATCAGAGACATTACAGAAAGTTTTAGAGCTTATATTCCTGTGGCTAGTGCTTGTCCTGGCAGTAAGGATCTCACCTGTAACAAGCCAGAGCCCTCCAAGCTACCAGACTCTTCTTACTACCAACAGGCTGGCAGGTTAGACTTGATGGAGTTTGAGGAGAGATATTTTCTCTTTGTTGCCAAATATCCTGTTTACCAGAAGTGTCATCACACCATTTTCTATAGGCTGTGAAACAAAATCCATGAGGTCAATAACTTAGAAGGGAGAAAAAAATTTCTGGGTCTTTGTTTTCTTGATTTTGTGTAATTGATACAAGGGTATACAAGTTGATACAAGTTGATTTTAAAATGTGGAGTTGGGAGGGAGAGTAGTTTGGATAAGAACTTTGAAGATCCAGGGAGGGAGAGTAGTTTGGATAAGAACTTTGAAGATCCTCGTGGATCCCCATTTCTGGTCAAGATGTAGGTGTACATTTCTTAAAATTATTACATGCTGCATCTTTCAACCTGGATACCGTGCAAAAACATGAGAGGTGACCACACACAAATTATGAGAAGCAGAGCTTCCCTCTTACTGGCTGATGGGCCTTGAGGCTGTGTGTAGCAAAATGACAGGACAATGTTGCAGTAACACTTTCCCCTCGAAGAAGAAAGGGGTTTTGATTGTGATATATATTAGTATTTAGTAATGAATAGTAAAAGAGGAGCAATTCGCTACTTACTTATAAGAGAGTTATGAAGTACTGGATTTGGAAAAACCTGGTTTTTATAAAACAGAGTGGAATGGAAGCCTAAACCTAGCATTGTTTCCTTAGCTCCCTGAATTAACAGAGCCCAATTGAGACCCCTGGCAACAGGAAGTTCAAGGGAGAAAAAGTGAACAATTTCGGCTGGGATGAGCTGACTCCCTTAGAGCAAAGGAGAGGCAGCCCCCATTATCAAATATCATTTTTGCCCAGGGCTTTCACAACTTGCATTGTTCCTGCCCTGGCATGGCGCCTTATTATTTTGATACCAACCTCATTGTATTTTCACCAGCTTATTACTTGAAATGATAATACAGCCTGTCCATTTGCTGTTTTCAGGCTGTGATATATTTTCTTAGTGGTTTGGTTTTAAAAATAAATAAGGTTTAATTCCCCCCCCCAAAAAAAGATTGCCTTATTCATTACTAAATAATTATATATCACTTTTTAGAAGTGTGTGATGTTTTCTAGCTATATTTTTGACAAACCAGGCTTTTAGAATTGTCATTTATGATCATTCTTGCAATACAAACTAAAACTAAAATCCGTTACTGTTCAGGTTTATAAAACAAGTGCTGTTCATCAGGGAAAAGACAGAATACTTATTTTCTTTTTCTTTTGTCTAAGAAAAGTTTTGTATAAATAATTTCTTTTAAATATTTGTGATACTTTTCACCCAGAAGAGGTGTTGTTTAAATTGGGGTTTGTGACTAATTTGTTTCAATTAAAAATACTTTAATATCAATATCAAATGCCTCTTAGATGGTATGATCTCTGTTACCATATGTGGTAGTTTGCTCTACATACTAGCTATTTAAAACAGATGTAAGTAAAACAAGATTTGTTTGGGAGGAATAGGGTTTCTCCAGGGTAAAGAATACAGAGACCAAATGGAAACATACTTGCTTCACTGCACATGGTTTCTATACTTGGCTGTGCTGGCTTACCATTTTATGGTTACCAGATTTACATCCTTTGAAATTATGGACATTGGATCAAATCCTTATGTTGGAAAATACTCTAAGGTAACATTAAATGAGCATGTGATTTGAATAGCCTACAATTTTAACACAGGTTTTAATGACCAAAGTCAAAATATTTCCCATAAAATACTGTAAATTTGCTAAAATATATACAAAGCTCCCACAGTGTAATAACACGAAGAAACTTTGTTTACTGAAAAAATCTGTTTTTTTGGATTTTATTTTAAACAATTTTTTTAAGTTTGTATTTTTATCTTATTTAAGCTTCATTTCTTTCTTTTCATTGGCCGGGCGCGGTGGCTCAAGCCTGTAATCCCAGCACTTTGGGAGGCCGAGACGGGCGGATCACGAGGTCAGGAGATCGAGACCATCCCGGCTAACACGGTGAAACCCCGTCTCTACTAAAAATACAAAAACTAGCCGGGCGAGGTGGCCGGCGCCGGTAGTCCCAGCTACTCGGGAGGCTGAGGCAGGAGAATGGCGTAAACCCGGGAGGCGGAGCTTGCAGTGAGCTGAGATCTGGCCACTGCACTCCAGTCCGGGCGACAGAGCGAGACTCTGCCTCAAAAAAAAAAAAAAAAAAAAAAAAAAGAGATACATATGCAGAGCATGCAGGCTTATTACATAGGTTTATGTGTGCCATGGTGGTTTGCTGCACCTACTGGCCCATCCTCTACGTTCCCTCCTCTCACCTCCCAACCCCCAATAGGCCTTGGTGTATGTTGTTCCCCTCCCTATGTCCATGTTTTCTCATTGTTCAACTTCCACTTACGGGTAAGAACATGGGGTTTTTGGTTTTCGGTTCCTCTGTTAGTTTGCTGAGGATGATGGCTTCCAGCTTCATCCATGTCCCTGCAAAGGACATAATCTCATTCCTTTTTATGCTGCATAGTATTCCATGGTGTATATATACCACATTTTCTTTATCCAGTCTATCATTGAGGGGCATTTGGGTTGGATCCACATCTTTGCTATTGTAAATAGTGCTGCAATAAACATACATTTGCATGTGTCTTTATAGTAGAATGATATATATCTTCCTTTGGGTATATACCCAGTAATAGGATTGCTGGATCAAATGGTATTCTGGTTCTAGACCTCAAGGAATCTCCATACTGTCTTCCACAATGGTTGAACTCATTTACATTCCCACCAACAGTGTAAAAGCATTCCTATTTCTCCACACTCTTGGCAGCATCAATTGTTTCCTGACTTTTTAATAATCACCATTCTGATTGACGTGAGATGGTGACTCATTGTGGTTTTGATTTGCATTTCTCTGATCATCAGTGATGTTGAGCTTTTTTTCGTATGTTTGTTGGTGACATAAATGTCTTCTTTTGAGAAGTGTCTGTTGATATCTTTATCCACTTTTTTGCTGGGGCTGTTTTTTTTCTTGTAAGTTTGTTTAAGTTCCTTGTAAATTCTGGATATCAGACCTTTGTCAGATGGGTAGATTGCAAAAATTTCTCCTGTTCTGTAGGTTGCCTGTTTGCTCTGATGATAGTTTCTTTTGCTGTGCTGATGCTCTTTAGTTTAATTAGATCCCATTTGTCAATTTTGGCTTTTGTTGCAATTGCTTTTGGTGTTTTTGTCATAAAGTCCTTGCCCATGCCTATGTCCTGAATGGTATTGCCTAGGTTTTCTTCTAGAGTTTTTATGGTTTGGGTTTTGACATTTAAGTCTTTAATCCATCTTGAGTTGATTTTTGTGTAAGGTGTAAGGAAGGGATCCAGTTTCAGTTTTCTGCATATGGCTAGCCAGTTTTCTCAGCACCATTTACTAAATAGGAAATCTTTCCCCATTGCTTGTTTCTGGCAGATTTGTCTAAGATCAGATGGATGTAGATGTATGGTGGTATTTTTGAGGTATCTGTTCTGCTCCATTGGTCTATACATCTGTTTTGGTACCCGTACCATCCTGTTTTTGTTACTGTAGCCTTGTAGTATAGTTTGAAGTCAGGTAGCATGATGCCTCCAGCTTTATTCATTTTGCTTAGGATTGTCTTGGCTGTATGGGTTCTTCTTTGATTCCACGTGAAATTTAAAAATAGTTTTCAAAAAGGATGAGTTTGCGTCCTTTGTAGGGACATGGATGCAGCTGGAAACCATCATTCTTAGCAAACTATCACAAGAAGAGAAAACCAAACACCGCATGTTCTCACTCATAGGTGGGAACTGAACAATGAGATCACTTGGACTCGGGAAGGGGAACATCACACACTGGGGCCTATCATGGGGAGGGGGGAGGAGGGAGGGATTGCATTGGGGAGTTATACATGATATAAACGTCATGCACATGTACCCTAGAACTTAAAGTATAATAAAAAAAAAAATAAATAAAAATAAAAATAGTTTTTTTCTAATTCTGTGAAGAATGTCAATGGTAGTTTGATGGGAATGGCATTTAATCTGTAAATTACTTTGTGTAGTATGGACATTTTCATGATATTGATTTTTCCTATCCATGAAGATGGAATGTTTTTCCACTTGTTTGCATCCTTTCTTATTTCCTTGAGAGTTGTTTATAGTTCTCCTTGAAGAGTTCTTTCACATCCCTTGTTAACTGTATTCCTAGGTATTTTATTCTCTCTATAGCAGTTGTGAATAGGAGTTCATTCATGATTTGGCTCTCTGCTTGTCTGTTGTTGGTGTAAAGAAACATCTCACAGATACTAAAGAAGTATGTCATCAGTTCAATTCCCTAATGGGGTAATTTTTAAATGAGCTGTAATGACTGACATGATCACACTATCAAAGAAGTTTATTAAAATTATAGAATTGTAGAACTAGAAGATTCTTCGAAGGTCCATAGTCACTATGTTAGCAGATTCTTAGATTAGTCATAATTGACTCAGCAAGTACAGTATTGTATTTGTATTAGTTTCTTTTTGTATTAGTTTCTTCTTTGTATTTGTATCCTTGATTTTGTATTAGTTTTCTTTTTCTTTTTCTTTTTTTTTTTTTTTTGAGACAGGGTCTTGCTCAGTTGCTCAGACTGGAGTGCAGTGGCTTGATCACAGCTCTCTGTGGCTTTGACTTCCTGGGCTCAAGCAATCCTCCCAGCTCAGTCTCCTAAGTAACTGGTACTATAGGCGGACACCATCATGCTTGGGTGATTTTTTTTTTTTTTTTTTTGTATTTTTGTAGAGACAGGGTTTCACATGTTGCCCAGGCTGGTCTCAAACTCTTGGGCTCAAGTGATCCACCTTCCTGGGCCTCCTAGAGTGCTGGGATTACAGGTATGAGCCACCACACCCATGCTTGTATTAGTTTTCTATTGCTGTGCCACAAATTACCACAGACTGTACAGCTTAAAACAACACATATTTATTATCTTACAGTTGTGTAGGCCAGAAGTCTAGGAACAATGTCATTGTATTCTCTTCTCAGGGTTTCACTAGGCTGAAATCAAAGTGTTGTCCAGGGCTGGGTTTCTTATTTGGGACTTGGGATTTTCTTCCAAGTTCATTTGGTTGTAGGCAGAATTCATTTCCTTGAAAGTTTATGACTGAGTTCCCCATTGTCTGCTAGCTGTCAAATCTCTGATTTCCTCTCCTGCAACCAGCCAGAGAAAACTCTTTGTTTTTAAAGGGATCATGTGATCAGGTTAGGCCCACCTAGATAATATCGTTTTTGCCCTATAATATAGTTTTGGAGTGATAGCTCATCATATTTACAAGTTCTGCTGACATTCAAGGAGAGGAGATTTTTACAAGGGCATGGGTCATGGGGAACCAGTTATCTTTTGCCACACACACAGACACACACACACACACACATATGGTCTGCAGGATTATTTGTATCTAGGAAATCTGCCTTCTGAACAGTGGTCAGAAACTCTGGCTTGTCTGGTTATTGCCATCTATTCCCACTTCATTTTACTCACATACCCCTGGCCCTAATGTGCTTTTTGGGAAGTAGGCAATACTCTCTCATGCTTATCTGTGGCTTAGCAGTGCCAATATTCCAGGCTCTCTCCTTTGTTCTCACACTGGAGACTACTTCAATGTTCATGGCAAAAGTACACACTCCAGTTTCATAGTATTTAAAATAAAGTGACTATATTTCCTACTTATAAGACAATTTTTGGCTCATAAATTTGTATAGAAATACACTTTTTAAATAATTCTCAGGCACAGTTTCAAATACTAAATTGCTCCTTTCCCATTTTTCCTGTAATGCACAATAATGTATGTCCCTTGATCTAGTCCCAGAAAAGGTTTCCAGGAAGATTTCTGAAAAAAGCATATATGTGACATTTTCTGAAATGAACTTGCTCAGCACCATGTAATTTTTTCCTTTTGGTTAATGTCCCCATATTTGAGCAGAAGGTAAAATTTTGTTTACATGTATAACTTTCTTCAGTTTTTCACACACATTTTTAAGAATATGCGTACTGAGGTTAGTGGGTTATAAAAGGGATTAATAACCCTTTTGGCTTATATTTATTGGAAAGACCAAGTTGCCAGGGTTCTTTGAAGAATTCAGACAAATACATCTGACTATTTTCCATCAAACGGGAGGTAGAGGATCAAGCCTGGATTTGCTCTTTATAGTACTTCTGGCAAGAGGCTTTTGGAATAAAATTTATGTATTCCTTCTCAATTTGGTTAACCGCAACATCTGTTTGTCTCCATTGGCCTTTGGCCATTGACCTACTGTCTCCTGTAGAAGACACCCACCATCCCTCTTACGACCAAATGTTGATGGGAAATTAGCAGTTCTCAAGTGATTTTAGTCATGGAAATAGTCATAAGCCAAAAGCATGGCCTAATTATATCATCTAAATTCATGGAAAAGGGAATTAATTTTATATTTTTTCTGATGTTGGGGACTGAATTATTATTATTATTATTTTTTTTGTTGTTGAGACGGAGTCTCGCTGTGTCGCCCAGGCTGGAGTGCAGTGGCCGGATCTCAGCTCACTGCAAGCTCCGCCTCCCGGGTTTACGCCATTCTCTCCCCTCAGCCTCCCGAGTAGCTGGGACTACAGGCGCCCGCTATCTCGCCCGGCTAATTTTTTGTATTTTTTTAGTAGAGACGGGGTTTCACCGTGTTAGCCAGGATGGTCTCGATCTCCTGATCTCGTGATCCGCCCGTCTCGGCCTCCCAAAGTGCTGGGAGGGACTGAATTATTAATAGTACCAATTTATCTGGACAGGAAAAGGTCAAGGGATTTAGACAGGAACACAGTAAACAGACCCTTCTCATTCAAGATAGCATGGGACATGTAGATTTACTTTTTGACTACAGGAACAATTAGAGGAATCTAGGTGATTTTTCCAAACTTAGGAAATGAAGGTTTAACTAAAATTAAATATATCTGTGTGTTTATACATTTTTGAGATAAAATACTATTTTTCTGGTTTTTTAAAAGTGATTTTTTTCTAATTTCTAACAATAGCTTATGACTTTACTACACAATTATTGCTGCTTCGAAAACTGATTTGCCAATGTGAGGCAGAACAAGCAAAGGTTCAGGAGAGGCCAACGCCTGTGAGGCTGTGGTACCAGGATCTTCCAACAATAACTTGGGGCCTGACAGGCTATGCTTTGATCAGGGGCTCTGTCAGTGTTGGTACCTCTTGCTGCCTAGTCCTTCCTTGTCCTGGCCAGCCATACCCTGTCCAGCTGTGAAAGACCATTCAGTTTCTCCTTTTTTCTTTAATTTTTAGTTTTTTTTGTTTACCTCAAATTATTCCAATTGCATGATAGTGAAAGTAAGCCAGGTTCCTTTAAGAAGTACTGGACTGAAAATACAGCTTCTGCTGTAAAAACTCATCTCCCCTCTCAAGGCATTTCCCTTCTGATTTCAGAGGTGAGGTGCTCAGGTGTGCATTTGCTTTTGTCTCCAATCTCAGCATCTTCTCCTGTTCATTTGTTGCCTATTGTATGCTTTCAGTTTCTGCTATAGCCACTCAGTCTTCCTCTGTTCTGGTCTCAAGGTGAGCATTTTCTGCTACCCTTGTGTCTTGTGACACCTTCCAGTTTCTGGCACATATCTCTGTTCTCTGGTTCTCTCTTAAGACCTTGGTTTGTCTCTGGCCCAATTCGGGCCACGATTTCTACCCACCTTGACCTTTGCCATGGTTGGAGCTGTATCACACAAACCTGTGGGAACAAGAGATGTAGTATCTACCCACAAGGAATCTACAGACTAGTGGGAATAGCAGACCCTCATTAATTATTAGCATTAATTCTTCATGCTTGTAATCCTAAATTTTTTAAAAATTTGAGAACAATTTTTTTTTCTGTCTAGTTTGGGTGTTGGCTATTCCTAAATATTTTGGTACTGACTTGTTTACATGAAGGCTGGTTTCTAACCTGGCTACACCTCTGCTGGTTGGGCGCTCACTTTATCCCTAACTTTTGGGTCAATAGGAAGAAGTAAGACACTGAGTGAATAAATTTGACCTTAAGCTGCTCTTTGCCATGGAGGAGTCCTGGCCCCTAGTGTTTGACTGTCAGTGGTTCTTTATGCCATAAAAGTTTTCATCCCTAAGAAAATGCTGCCATGTAACTGACTCTACATGCTGAACCAAGAGAAATTAAGAAGAATAAACCTAATTTGCTTCAGAAAAGAATGTTTCAATACAGAGGAATTCTTTCTTATTTTAACCTTAATAATTTTGCCTGTAACATTTTCTGGAAAATATCTTAGATAAGTATGCAGAGTCTTACTTATATTTATAGTAAAATAAAATAGAGCAAGGTTAACGGAATTGTCCAGAGACCCACAACAGACAGAGCACAGATCACAGAACTCCACACTCATACTCATGTTCTAGCCATTAGGCCTCTTGGCCTCTCTTTGTTCTATTTGCCAAGGTATGACCAGAGCAGAAAACATCCTCAGCCAATTAGTCAAGTTCCCCATCTGGTGATTAGCCTTGCTATGAAGACATCTTGTGTATTGCCACATTTGTGACTGCATTTGGAGCTTTATTCACCATTGGGGGTATAGCTCTTTCCAAGGAAATTACCTTCTAACTGAGCCAGGAGGGGCTGGGTTAAGTTTTTTTCGGCTGGAAATTACACATTACATATTTAGTATGTTTGGTCACTTTAGATCTGTGTGAGGCAGGGAAGGAGAAGTTTATGCATTATAAAGTTCCTAAAAATACTTACAATTTTGTAAATCAAAGTGGGTTTCTACTAGATTTAGCTTTATGCAAATCTTTATATTATGTCTGTGCTTTCAGTCTGATTTTAGAAGATTACTATTACAGTATTTTAACTTTTATTGAAAATCCAGGCTTTTTAATTTTTAATTTTTGTGGGTACAAAATAGGTGTAGACATTTATGGGGTACATGAAATATTTTGGTATAGGCATGCAAAGCATAATAGTCACAACATATAGAATTGGGTATCCATCCCCTGAAGCACTTCTCCTTTTTGTTACAATTAAATTATAGTCTTTCAGTTATCTTAAAATGTACAATTAAATTATTTTGACGACAATCACCCTGTTGTACTGTGAAATACTAGATCTTATTTATTATTTCTACCTTTTTTGTACCTATTAACTATCTCAATCTCCTTCCCATTACCCTTCCCAGCTTCTGGTAACCATTCTTCTATTCTCTCTCTCCATGAGTTTAATTGATTTGATTTTTAGATGCTTACCAATAAGTGAGAACATGAGATGTTTGTTTTTCTCTGCCTGCCTTACTTGACTTAATGTGATGAATTCCAGTCCATCCATGTTATTGCAAATGACAAGATTGGATCTAATTTTCTTTTATGGCTGAATAGTACTTCATTGTATATAAGTGTCACATTTTCTTCATTCATCTGTTGATGGACACTTAGGTTGCTTCCAAATCTTGGCGATTGTGAACAGTGCTGGGACAAACATGGGAGAACAGATATATCTCTTCAGTATACTTGTTTCCTTTCCTTTGGGTAAAAACCCAGCAGAAGGATTCCTAGATCGTAAGGTACCTCTATTTTTAATTGTTTTGAGAAAACTCCAAACTGTTCTTCATAATGGCTGTACTAATTTACATTCCCACCAAGAGTGTATGAGGGTTCCCTTTTCTCCATATCCTCACCAGCATTAGATATTGCCTGACTTTTCTTTTTTTGAGATAGGATATCACTCTGTCACCCAGGCTGGAGTGCAGTGTTGTGATCTCAGCTCACTTCAGCCTTGACCCTGTGGGCTGAAGTGACCTCCCACCTCAGCCATCCGAGTAGCTGGGACTACAGGCATGTGCCACTATGCCTGGCTTGCCTTACTTTTATATAAGTCATTTTAACTGGAGTGTAGATGATATCTCATTGTAGTTTTGATTTGCATATCTCCGATGATCAGTAATGGTGAGCACTTTTTCTTATGCCTGTTTGCCATTCATATGTCTACTTTTGAGAAATGTCTATTTAAATCTTTTGACAATTTTAAATCAAATATTAGATTTTAAAGTTTTTTGAAGTCTAGAAATTTTAGAGTTGTTTGAGTTTCTTATGTATTCTAATTATTAATCCATTGTCAGATGAGTAGTTAGCAAATATTGTCTCACAATCTCTGTGTTATCTGTTTACTTTGTTGATTGTTTGCTGTGCAGAAAGTTTTTAATTTGATGTGATCCAATTTTTCCATTTTTTGTTTGCCTATGCTTGTGGGGTAGTACTCAAGGATTTTTTTTTTATTTTATTTTCCCAGACCAATATCCTGGAGAGTTTTCCCAATGCTTTCTTGCAGTAGTTTCATAGTAGTTTGAGGTGTTAGTTTAAGTGTTTAATCCACTTTGCTTTGATTTTTGTATATGGTGAGAGTTCATTCTTCTGCAGGTAAATATCCATATGGATATTCAATTTTCCCAGTACCATTTATTGAAGAGACTGTCTTTTCTCCAGTGTATATTCTTGGCACCTGTGTCAAAAATGAGTTCACAGTAGGTGCATGGACTTGTTTCTGGATTCTCATTCTATTCTGTTGGTCTGTGTATCTGTTTTTATGCCAATACCATGCTGTTTTGGTTATTGTAGCCCTTTAGTATAATTTGAAGTCAGGTAATGTCATTTCTCCAGTTTTGTTCTTTTTGCTTAGGGTAGCTTTGGCTACTTTGGCTCTTTTGTGGTTCCATATAAATTTTAGAATTGCTGTTTCCATTTCTGTGAAGAATGTCATTTGTATTTTTATAAAAATTGAATCGAATCTGTGAATTGCTTTGGGTACTATGGATATTTTAACAATATTGATTCTTGCAGTCCATGAACATAGAATATCTTTCCAATTTTGTGTATCGTGTTCAATTTCTCTCATTATCATTTTATAGTTGTCTTTATAGAGATCTTTCACTTTTATGGTTAATTCCTAGTTATTTCATTTTATTTGTGGCCATTGTAAATGGAGTACTTTCATTCTTTTTCAGATTGTTCACAGTTGGTATATAGAAATGCTACTGATTTTCATATGTTGATTTTGTATCCTGCAACTTGACTGAATTTATCAGTTTGAATAGTTTTTTTGGTGTTGTCTTTAGTTTTCTCCAAATGTAAGATCATATTATCTGCAAAGAAATATAATTTGCATTCTTTGTTTCCAGTTTGGATGCCCCTTATTGTTTTTCTCTTGTCTGATTGCTCTAGCTAAGACTTTCTGTACTATGGTGAACAACAGTAGTGAAAATGGGCATTCTTGTAATGTTCCAGATCTAAAAGGAAACACTTTGATTTTTTTCCCAATTCAATGTAATACTAGCTGTGGGTCTGTCATATATAGCTTTCAAAATGTTGAGTTATAGCTCTTCTAAACCAAGTTTTTTGAGGATTTCTATTATGAAGATATGCTAAAGTTTATCAAATGCTTTTTCAACATCAATCGAAATGATCATATAGTTTTTGTCCTTCATTCTGTTGATATGTAGTATCACCTTGATTAATTTGTATGTGTTGAACCATTCTTGCAGCCCCGTGATAAATCCCACCTGGTCATGATGAATGATCTTCTTAATGTATTGTTGAATGTAGTTTGCTAGTATTTTGTTGAGGAGAAAACCTAGACTATTTCACTGTGTTTATGCTTAGCTATCATGCCCAAATAAATTTAGTACATTGTTTAAATATTCCACTCTAAATCTGGCAACCAGGAAAGAAAACTGCCATAAAGCAATGTATATTTAGATACTAATATTTCCCTCACACTTTCTTTTCTCTTCCTTATTTCATTTCTTTACTAATTTGTTGGCTATTGGTTTATGGCATATTGAGGCCTCAGTCTATAATAACCATTTTTATCTGAGTACAGCTCTACACATTTTATTTAACTCTGTGATGGCAAACTCTGGTATTTTTGTCACTCCCTTGCCTCTTAGGCTCATGGCAGATTCCACTAAACAGTGACAATATTCTTTGCTACTAACCTATGGGTTTGGCCTCAGGATCCTTCTTAATGCAGTAGTGTATGCATTATAAACCTATAGAAGTGGCTTATAAGTTTAAGTCTGTTAGCTTTTTCTACTCTTTTAGCATTCTTAAACGCTGTTTAATTAGATGTAAAAGAAGGAAATGAGAAGTTAAACATGGACTAAATGTGATAAAAGAAAATCTCTGTTAACTTAGGATATCAGTGAGTCTGTTCATAACAACAGATTCACTGATATGTTCTAGGAAGTATTTCTGCCTGGGATATTTGAATTAGTCTCCAAAAGTAGGTCATTCCCCGTTTGTTTGAATATTTTCAAAAATGATAAATATACTTGTTGTTGTTTTGAGACAGAGTTTCACTCTTGTTGCCCAGGGTGGAGTGCAATGGCATGATCTTGACTCCCTGCAACCTCCACCTCCTGGGTTCAAGTGATTCTTCTGCTTCAGTCTCCCGATTAGCTGGGATTACAGGCACCTACCACCACACCCAGGTAATTTTTGTATTTTTAGTAGAGATGGGATTTCGCCATGTTGACAAGGCTGGTCTCAAACTCCTGACCTCAGGTAATCCGCCTGCTTCTGTCTCCGAAAGTGCTGGGTTTACAGGCATGAGCCACCGTGTCTGGCCTAGAAATGATAAATATACTGTTTAATGAAATAGCTTATTCTATGTTTGAAGTTTTTTTTTTTTTGAAGTTTCTTAAGTTTAGAAAATTTTATGTCAAAATGAAATTTCTTTTTCTGTAACTTATACCAGTTTTTCTTGTATTCCTTCAATGGAAAACAATTTTTTTTTATGTTTTATCTTTTTGAAATTAAGGTATCATTTATTTAAAATAGAATAAAACACAGAGGTCGTAAGTTTTCAGTTTGATGACTTTTGAAAATTGTGGACACCTATGTGACTACTACTCAATATAAGATATAGGACATTTGTTTCATTCCAGAAAGATCGCTATTCCTGTTTCAAGTTAATTTCCTGCTCTTCATCCCCTAAAGGCAATCTTTTTCTTACTTCTGTCACTATTGACTAGTTTTAGTGATAATAATAAAAATGGAATTATACAATATGTATTATATCATATGTATATATAGATGTATTATAACAGTAAGGTTGTTATGAACATTTCTGTAAAAACTTTAATGAACATATGTTTTTGTTGCTTTTGGGTAAGTATATAGGAATAAAATTGCTAGGGCAGAAGTTATGTTTAATTTCTTAAGAAATAGCCAAACAGTTTTCCAGAGTGATAGTACCCTTTTGCATTCTCACTAGCAATTAATGAGTTCTAGTTGCGACATATCTTGCTAGTCATTTAAATGATAACCATTCTGGTAGTTTTGAATTTGTATTTCATTCTGGTTTCAATTTGTGTTTTCCTGATGACTATGCCGTTTAGCAGATTGATAGGGTTATTAACCCTTTAAAATAAATTTTAACTTCCCAACTCATTTTTATTTAAGCTAGTACTAATTTAAATCTCCCCTTATATGCACCATTGTTTGAAATAAAATGTGTGATATTAAATTTACTTTAATAACATTAGATATTACATATGATCTTCACCTATTAAGATAATTTTAATTTTGTCATTGTATTAGTTACAAATATGTATTATAGATCTCTGGCTGATTTAACAAAAAATACCTGAAGTACCTGGCTTTTTATCTGCACCACTACTTCATATTGAGGGACAAAACTATGAGTAGAATTCTGTACTTCTTCATTAGAAGAAGCATTTTAAATTAATATTGACTCAAGGTGATTGTATGACCTGCTTGTAAAACTACTGAATTTTTTCATCAACCCATATTACTATATCTCATTGATTAAATGCTCATGAGAAATTTGACAAATGACTTAGCAGTGTCATAATCTGCTAAACTATGAGAATATGCTTTTCTAATATCCTAAAAATGCTATAAAGGTGGAGATTATTTCAGATAGTAGCTCCTAATTATTGCAAAGCCATGATATAACAAAAAGATCACTAGACTTATAATCGTTAAAAATTTCGTTTTCCTGGGAGGCCGAGACGGGTGGATCACGAGGTCAGGAGATTGAGACCATCCTGGCTAACACGGTGAAACCCCGTCTCTACTAAAAAATACAAAAAATTAGTCGGGCAAGGTGGCGGGTGCCTGTAGTCCCAGCTGCTCGGGAGGCTGAGGCAGGAGAATGGCGTAAACCCGGGAGGCGGAGCTTGCAGTGAGCTGAGATCCGGCCACTGCACTCTAGCCTGGGTGACAGAGCGAGACTCCGTCTCAAAAAAAAAAAAAAAAAAAAAAAAAAAATTTCGTTTTCCAGCTGGATTACCAGAAGAAGTCACTACATTTATCTGAATTCTATATTTCACATCTGTTAAATAGTGTCTATTTGTCTACATCATAGGGTTGTTGTGATTATCACACTGGATATTGTATGTAAAGTGTTTTGTGACTAAAAAATAATACATATATAAGATATTAAATGCTTTTATGTTGATGTCACCAGTTTATAGCATAGTGTTTGCACATAGTAGGTGCTCTAACAAAAGTAGCTTTTGTTAAATGATGGCTGGATGAACAATATCTCAAAGCAATTTTGTTAATAAACAATTATAGAAATTGTTAAATATCATATCAATATTAATACTAAAATTCCTGCTCCTCTTTAATAAAAGTCACATTTGTTCATTTATAGTCTTTTGGAAACCCTCATATTCTTTGTGGCTACTTGTGATAAATGTCAACAAGTTTGAGATCACTCAACCAGATACTTGAAGAGACCGTACCAACAAGTCATTTATGGTAGAATTCCATTTTTACAAATATCATGGGCTTGCCTTTCTACTCTTTATTATTGAAGTCACCTTTAATTTGAAGACCATTTTTAAAATAAGAAATATTTAAGCAAAAATTTCTATTTTTCTTGATCTTGAGTACATGCTCATTGCTATTTGTTACCTTTCCCAATATCATTAGGTGGTAGTTTAATTTCTTTGTTTGTTTTTTACTGCTCTGAACATTTTTAAAGTGCTTGACTGATTTATTTTAATCCTGCTGTTACATATTTTCCCCAAGTCTAAGGCCTTATCTTATTTCCTCTCACAGTAGCATTTGACACAGTGGACCATGCCCTTTTCCTTGAAACTCTTGATCATCGCTGTGTGGGCTCCCCATTGCCTGATTCTCCTCCCACTTCACTGTCTGTTCCTTCTAAGTCTCCTTAACTGCTTCTTTTTCATCTTCTTCCATGAGACTATCTGAAGATTTATTACCAGAAATCTTGCAGAACAGGAGGGAGTGGGATGATATAGTCAAAGCAGTAAAAGAAAAAAGTCTGTCATATAATGATAAAATGGTCAATTCAACAGCAAGTTATAACAATTACAAATATACACATACCCAACATCAGAGCACCTAAATATATAAAGCAAATACTAAAAGTTACAAAGGGAGATTGACAAAAATACAATAATAGTGGGATACTTCAGTGCTGTACTTTTAATAATAGATAGAACATCCAGATACAAAATCAATATATAAACAACTAACTTGAACAACACTGTGGACTAAGTGGACCTAACAGACATACACAGATCTTTCCATCCAACAGTAGAAGAATATATATTTTTTTCAAGTGCATGTGGAATCACAAAACAGGTCTGATGAATTTAAAAAGATTAAAATTACCCCAATTATCTTTTTCAGCCACAATAGAATAAAACCAAAAACAATAACAGTAAAAAAATGAGAAAATTCATAAATACATGGAAAGTAAACACACTCTTGAACAAACATTGGATAAAAGAGAAAACATGGTGGGAATATAAAAAGTATCTCAAGATAAATGAGAATACAACCTATGAAAACTTATGGATGCACAAAGGCAGTACTAAGAAAAAAGTTTATAATGGCAAAAACCTAATTTTAAAAAGTAGAAAATTTAAAATTTAAATTTAAAATATTTTAAATTAAAATTACTGGAAAAAAAGAAATAATAAAGATAACAGTAGAAATATGTAAAGTGCAGAATAGAAAAAATTTGAAAAACTAAGAGTTGTTTTTTTTTGAAAAGATAAACATTGACAAACCCCTAACTATGCTAACTAATAAAAAAGAAGATTCAAATAGTTAGAATAAAAAAAAGAAGAAATTATAAGAGATGACTCATAAATAAAAGAATTATAAGTGACTGTTAAGAAAAATTATACTCAAACAAATTAAATAACCTCGAAGAAATGGATACATCTTTTAAAAAAAATACAATCTACCAAAACTGAATCAAGAATAAATGGACAACTTAAACAGATCAATAATTAATAAGGCGATTGGATCAGTAGTCAGAAACCTTCCAAGAAATAGAAGTCTGGGATCAGATAGCTTCATTGGTGAATTCCACCAAATATTCAAAGAATAATTAATGCTCATTCATTTCAAACTCTTCCAAAAAAGTGGAAGAGGGGGAATACTTCCAAACATATTTTATGAGGCCGGCATTATTCTAATACAAAAGCCAGAAAAAGATAACACAAGCAAAGAAAACATAGGCCAGTATTCCTGAATATAAAAGCAAAAATTCTCCACAAAATACTAGCAAACTGAATCCAATAACACATTAGAAAGATAATGCACTTTGCATATGTTGAATGAGTCTTGCATCCCAGGGATAAATTTCACATGAATCAAGTGAGATTTAGCCCTGGGATTCAAAAATGGTTCAACATATGCAAATTAATTGATGTAATACATCATGTTAATATAGCAAATAAAAGCACATAATTTCAATTAATGCAGAGAAAGCATTTGACAAAATTCAGCATTTGTTAATGATACAAACTCTTAACAAAATATGCATAAAAGAAACCTACATGAAACTAATAAAGGCCATATAAGAAAAGCAGAGAGCTATATAACATCAAAATCAATGGAGTAAAACTGAGAGCTTTTTTTTAAGATTAGAAACAAAGCGAAGATGTCCACTCTTACCACTTCATTCAATGTACTGGAAGTTATAGCCAGAGTAATTGGACAAGAGAAAGAAATAAAAGTCATTTAATAAAAAAGAAAGTAAAACAGTATATGCTTGCAGATGACATGAGTGTATATGTAGAAAACCCTACAGACTCAAGAAGACACTATGAGAACTAATAAGTGAAGTCAGTAAAGTTGTGGGATACAAAATCAATATAGAAAAATCAGTAGTGATTTTATATACAAACACATTGAGCTACCCAAAAACGAAATCAATAAAATAATTCCATTTATAATAGTAACAAAAAGAATAAAATAATATACAAATTAAACTAAAGAAGTTAGAAAAGTGTACAATGATAATTGTAAAACATTGATGAGGGAAATTAAAGAAAACACAGATAAATGAAAAAACATCCAGTGTTCATGGATTGGCAAAACTAATACTGTCCAAATGTCCATCCTATACAAACTGATCTTCAGAGTTAATGCAATCCCTTATCAAAATCCCAGTGGCATTCTTTACAGGAACAGGAAAACAAATTCTAAATTTTTATAGAACCACGAAATACCTCTAATAGCCAACTCAGTCCTGAGAAAGAAAAAGCTGAAGGCATCATACTTACTGATTTCAAAATGTGTAACCAAAACTACACTAATAGAAATAGAATGGTACTGGCATAAAAACAGACATATAGATGAATGAAATAGAATAGAGAGCCCAGAAGTAAATGCACACATCTGTAACCACCTGATCTTTGATAATGGTGCTGAGAACACACAATGAGGGGAAAGGATAGTCTTCAATAAATGGTATTATGAAAACTAGATAGCCACATGCAGGGAAATAAAATTGTACTACTATCTCATAGTATCTACAAAAACCAACTCAAAATGAATAAGATACTTAAACATAAAACACAAAACTTAAAAACTACTAGAAAAATACAGAGGGAAAAAGGTTCTTAACATTGGTGTTGGACAATTATATTTTGGATAACACCAGAGTCACAGACAGAAGGAATGAAATAGACAAATGGGATTGCATCAAACTAAACTTCTGCACAAAGTAAATAATCTACCGAGTAAAAGGCAACCTATAGAATGAAGAAAGTATTTGTAAACCATATACTTTATAAAGGGTTAATGTTCAAAACACACAAGAAACTCAGTGGCAAAAAAGCAAATAACACATTTTTTAAAATGAGCAGAGGGCGTGAACATTTCTTAAAAGAAGACATACAAATGTTCAACAGTGTTGGAAAAGGTGCTCAACATCACTAATCATCAGAAAAGTGCAAGTCAAAGCCACACTGAAATATCACTTCAAACCTGTTAAAATGATTTTATCAAAATGATGAAAAATAACAAGTGTTGGCAAGGATGTGGAGAAGACCCTTGTACACTGTTGGTATGAACATAGATTAGTTCAACCATTATGAAAAACACTATGGAAGTTGCTCAAAAATTTAAAAATAGAACTACCTTATGATCCAGGTACCTTAGCTCTAAATATAGTTTCAAAAAATATAAAATTATTATCTGGACTAGCTTGTTCCACCCTCATGTTCGTTAAAGCATTATTCACATTGACCAAGATAAAGAAACAACCTAAATGTCCTTCAATCAATGAATGGACTACATTTTATATGTACTACTATATATACACACATATATACTGCATATATACATATACACTACATTTATATATATGTAATTAGAATGTGCGCATGTGTGTATATATACACACACTATGTAGTTAGAATATATACATGCTATATATGTAATTATATGTACACACACTTTATATACATGTAGTTAGAATATGTATGCAAACACACATTTAAACTACATATATAAATGTATATAGGTATATATGTGTATTACACATATATGTATATATGTATATATAAATGCAGTGTATATGTATATATGTAGTATATATGTGTATATACAGTATATATAAAATGTCCATTCATCTATTGATAGACATTTAGGTTGTTTCTGTATCTTGCCTACTGTGAATAATGCTTTAATGAACATGAGAGTGGAACCAGCTATTCCAGATAATAATTTTATATGTTTTAGAGATATACCTAGAGCTAAGGATGCTCTGACAATGTGCATGTGTGTGTATGTGTGTATTCTAACTGCACACACACACAATCCATGCAATATGTTAACATTCCACTGTAAAAAGAAAAAAAAAAAAGGAAACCTTGTCATTTGTGACAAGGTGGATGAATCTGAAGGACATTATGTTAAGTGAAATAAGCCAGACACAGAAAGAGAAATACTGTTATCATGTCACTTAGATCTGGAATCTAAAATAGTCAAACTCATAGAAACAGAGAGTAGAATGGTGGTTGCTAGAGACTAGGAGGGGGAAAAATTAGAAATGTGGGCCAAAGGGTATAGGCTTTCAAATATACAGTATGAATAAGTTCAGGAGAGCTAATGTGAATATTGAAATTTCCTAGGATAGTATCATGTTTTCACCACAGACATAGAAGAGAAAATGGTAACTCTGTGAGAAGATGGACATGTTAATTAGCTTGTATAAACCAAAAATAAAATTCTGAGCCTCTTAACCAACAATGGACCCTCCTTCTTGGCCAAAGGGACCCCAAAGAAACCTGTTCAGGCCACAATGGAAAGGGGGGCATGTGACATGCCTTAGTATATACCCTTCCCTTTGGAATTTAGGCACAACTGACCAACTTTAACATTAAAAAGAGATCTTAAAACTGACAAAACACTTTTTGTAGCAATAAAATACCAAATTCCAACCTTATGCTGATGATGCATCACATGTCAGATAGGAGGCCCTGCAGAGGGTCAAAGTATTTTACCCCAAAATGTTTTTCTTTGACATATTTTGAAATGGCCCTGCGAAGCTATCTCTTGTCGGGGAAATTTGCATTCTGTAGACAATCTTCTTCTCTTAAAAATCTTTTCTAGAGAGTCTGACACCTGTTAAGGTCCAGTAAGAGACATTTACCATCTGTTCTTTCTGAAGCCTCTTGGTGGCTTCATCTACATAAAAAGAACGTTGACTTCCTTTCCTTATTTAACTCAATTATTTCTTTATGCTGAGTTCAACTCTTCAGGCAAAGCTTAATTCTTTTAACCATTTGTCAATCAGGAAATTTCTGACTTCACCTATGACCTGCAAGTATTTAGTTTGAGATGTCTGCCCTTCTGGGGATAACTAATGTATACATTACATGTATTGATTTATGCCTTTGCCTGTAACTTCTGTCTCCCTAAAAGGTATAAAGCCAAGCTGTAACCCAACCACCTTGGGCACATGTTCTCAGGACCTCCTGAGGTGGTCACAGACTATAGTTCTCATATTTGGCTCAGAATAAACCTCTGCAAATGTTTTACAGACTTTGGGTTTTTTGGTCAATGCTTGATTGTGCTGATTATTTCATAGAGTATATGTATGTGAAAACATCAAGTTGTACACCTTAAATATATATAATTTTTAAAATTTGCCAATTATGCCTCAATAAATGTGAGGAACAAAAGAGGTTATAGTGTGATGAATTTAATAAACTTCTTTTATAACATATATTTAAGTAACAAGTTTTGGTGTGTAAAATGTTGCTATTTTTACTGAATATTCATGAGAATTTTTTGATTAAAATATTTACATATGTAATTCACACAGAAAAATAGAATTTCAACTTTTTTTAGTTTTGATGTAAATGCTTTAAAATAGAAATTGTGACTTTAAATTTTAATCTTGATTTTTTCCAGAATATGACTTGAAGTTTTTTTTTTTGTTTTTTGTTTTCGAGATGGAGTCTGGCTCTGTCGCCCAGGCTGGACTGCAGTGGCACGATCTCGGCTCACTGCAAGCTCCGCCTTCTGGGTTCATGCCATTCTCCTGCCTCAGCCTCCTGAGTAGCTGGGACTACAGGCACCCACCACCACGCCCGGCTAATTTTTTTGTATTTTTAGTAGAGACAGCGTTTCACCGTGTTAGCCAGGATGGTCTCGATCTCCTGACTTCGTGATCCAACCGCCTTGGCTTCCCAAAGTGCTGGCATTACAGGCGTGAGCCATCGCACCCAGCGACTTAAAATATTTTAAAGAAGATCTTGTAGCAAAGTTCGAAGTCGGGTAGCTTGATGTCTCCAGCTTTGTTCTTTTTGCTTAAGATTGTCTTAGCTGTATGGGCTCTTTTTTGGTTCCATGTGAATTTTAACATAGTTTTTTCTAATTCTGTGAAGAATGTCAATTGTAGTTTAATGGGACTAGTATTGAATCTATAAATTACTTTGGACAGTATGGTCATTTTCACGACATTAATTCTTCCTATGCATTAGCATGGAATGTTTTTCCATTTTTTGGTGTCCTCTCTGATTTCCTTGAGCAGTGATTTGTAGTTCTCCTTGAAGAGATCCTTCACATCCTTTGTGAGCTGTGTTCCTAGGTATTTCCATCTCTTTGCAGCAATTGTAAATGGGAGTTCAGTCATGATTTAGCTCTCTGCATGCCTGTTGTTGGTGTATTGGAAAGCTAGCAATTTTTGTATATTGATTTTGTATCCTAAGACTTTGCTGAAGTTGCTTACCGGTTTAAGCTTTGGGGCTGAGACAGTGGGGTTTTCTAGATATAGGAACCTGTCATCTGCAAAGATAATTTGCCTTCCTCTCTTCGTAGTTGAATGCCCTTTATTTCTTTGTCTTGTCTGATTGTCCTGGCCAGAACTTCCAATAATATGTTGAATAAGACTGGTGAGAGAGGGCATCCTTGTCTTGTACTGGTTTTTAAGGGTAATGCTTCCAGCTTTTACCCATTCAATATGATATTGGCTGTCGTCTATGGCTCTCATTATTTTGAGGTTTATTTCTTCAGTACCTAGTGTATTGAGAATTTTTAAGATGAAGCAATGCTGAATTTTATCAGAGGCCTTTTCTCCATTTTTGAGATAATCATGTGGTTTCTGTCTTTAGTTCTGTTTGTGTGATGAATTATAATTATTGATTTGTGTATGTAGAGCCCAGGGATGAAGCCAACTTGATTGTGGTGAATAAGCTTTTTGATGTGCTGCTGGATTCGGGTTGCCAGTATTTTATTGAGGATTTTTGCATTGATGTTCATTAGGGATATTGGCCTGAAGTTTTGTTGTTGTTGTTGTATCTCAGCCAGTTTTGGTATCACGATGATGCTGGTCTCACAAAATGAGTTAGGGAGTAGTTCCTCCTTTTCAATTGTTTGGAATAGTTACACTAGAAATGGTACCAGCTTCTAACACCAGTTAGAATGGTGATTATTAAAAAGTCAAGAAATAACAGATCCCAGCAATGCTGAGGAGAAAAAGGAATGCTTTTACACTGTTGTTGGGAATGTAAATTAGTTCAACCATTGTGGAAGACAGTGCGGTGATTCTTCAAAGATCAAGAAGCCGAAGTATCATTTGATCCATCAACCCCATTACTAGGTATATACCCAAAGGAATATAAATCATTCTATTATAAAGATATGTTCCACATATATTCATTGCAGTACCATTTGCAATAGCAAAGACATGGAATCAACCCAAATGCTCATCAATGATAGACTGGATAAAGAAAATGTAGTACATACACACCATGGATCATATATGCAGCTATAAAAAGGAATGAGATCAAGTCCTTTACAGGAACACAGATGGAGCTGGAGGCCATTATCCTTAGCAGACTAACACAGGAACAGAAAATTAAGCACCGCATGTTCTCACATAAATGGGAGCTGAATGATGAGAACACATGGACACAGGGAGGGGAACAACACACATTGGGGCTTGTTGGAGGCAGTGTGGGGAGGGAGAGCATCAGGAAGAAGAATATCTAATGGATGCTGGGCTTGATACCTAGGTGATAGGTTGATCTGTGCAGCAAACCACCATGGCACAGGTCTACCTATGTAACAAACCTGTACATCCTGCACATGTATTTTGGAACTTGAAATAAAATTTGATGAAAAAAAAGTAATCTCACTTCCATAAGAGAATGAAAATGTGTGAGTAGGGGAGTATTTAGGTGAACTATTTGTAAGATACCTCATAATATCACATTATGGCTAACGTGAATTTTTGTTGTTTGGACAGTGCAGCCTAGACAGACTTCCTCTTTGTTTTTTATTTAAAATGAAGCATCTACAGAAAGCCAAGAAAAACAGAAGAAAATCTTAAAAATTTTAAAGCAGCTTTATTTAAAAATTGATCATGTATGAATAAATTACCATTTTAAATGTGAATTCCTTTTTAATGGGAGTTTTAATATAAATGTTCAAAAATAGTTATTATTAGAAGTCATTTTAATATTCTATTCTTACAATGTTTCTAGTATTTACTAAAATAAACTGCTTTAACATCATTTATTTTTCTGTAGAATTAGTATGTTAGAATTGCTATTTGTGCTCATAAACTTGTCATGAAATAACTCACAAAAAATGTTTATAATCTAAAGATAGTGACATACCAAAATGATTTTACACTTTTATATATTTAAAAATCGTAACTATGCACAATTTCTATTGAATGGTCATTAATGGATGTACATGTGTAGAGGGATATTAAGAATTCTGAGTGGAGAAAAATTCTCTTTTTTGAGAATGGAGAAAAATTCTCTTTCAGTACATGGAGAAAAATTCTCTTTCAGTCATTTTTCCTGAATCTAATTTCTGGCAAAATCATCATTAAACTGTGGTTTTTTTTTTTTTTTTTTTGCCAAAAATGTGATTTGATTTTTTTTAAAGTAAGAGGAATGGGGTGTGGTTGGGTGCGGATATAGATATTTGGACAACACAAATCTTAAAGATGAGCAAAGACCTTGAAATCATGCCATCCTTTTTTCTTGCTCTTTATTTCTCCCTAACCAACAGAGACATTCCAAAATTCCTCTTACAGTAAACTTGCTTTAAACTTATCTACACAATAATTAACTCTTTGTTGTTAGCTATCAGAACAATGGGTATTCCTTCACAATGAAATTTCGAAAATAATTACCAGGTCTTGGCATGGTCTTTCAAAGAGAAATTTAAGTTTCTTTTGCAGAATTGCAAAGGAATTGTCTAAATTGTGTAGTATTTTTTTGCTTTCCTCGGTGGTTGGACATTAATTCAAACTTTGGCATTTTATGTGTTTGCCAAGGAATCTTACTTAATGGATTTGTCTATGAATAGCCTCTGGAATAGGCTTGGCTTTCTGTAGATGCTTGGGACTTTCAGAAAATGGGTAACCAGAAAAATGGCTTGCTGCACTTCATGAATAAATAGTGTCCCACTGTAAGGTAAATTTGTCTTCATCCTCACTCCCTTATATACATGACTTAAGTAAGGGGAAAGCCTGGGAAACCATTTCCCAGATTCCCTTACCAGGAGTGTTTCAGGTTAGATTCTGCTAATGGGAAGCAGTAGGACTCAGTTTGGAAATTGAAAGAGAAGAAGCTGTTCTCTGGCAGCTCCTATAAAGGAGGCCACAGTGGGCACTTTTTTCTTTTTTTTTTGAGATGGAGTCTGACTCTGTCGCCCAGGCTGGAGTGCAGTGGCATGATCTCGGCTCACTGCATCACTGCAAGCTCCGCCTCCCGGCTTCAGGCCATTCTCCTGCCTCAGCCTCCCGAGTAGTTAGGACTACAGGTGCCCGCGACCACGCCTGGCTAATTTTTTGAATTTTTTTTAGTAGAGATGGGGTTTCACCGTGTTAGCCAGGATGATCTCAATCTGCTGACCTCGTGATCACCCGCCTCGGCCTCCCAAAGTGCAGAGATTACAGGCGTGAGCCACCGCACCTGGCCGGCACTTCTTAATTTCCTGAATTCTATCAGCAGTTTCCCTGACTTTTGCTCCTTCAGCCCTTCTCATGGTTGTATGACTCACTAATTCCCTATATTAAACCCGTTTCAACTTGAGGCCTATAAGTTTTATTTTTTCTTAATAAAATCCTAAATGGCAACTCCAAAACCATTAAATCTCAGAATTATCTCAACAAATGCAATGAGAATATGGTTAAAAAGTTTTTAGCAGACTGTGTGATAAGAAGATTGAATACACATAGGTTCTGTCACCATTGTCTTTGTTGTGTTTCCCTAGAAGTACACTTGGAGATTAAAATCGATAAAAAGATAATTCCAGGAAGCACTAATAGAACAAGCAGAAAGTAATGTAGGAAAGGGAAAGAAGCTAATACTGGGAAAAAAGCATGTTATTGTGGTGGGGTATTGCCTGTTGTAGTTTGTTATTTTATTTGTTACTAGTATAATCCTAACTGATGTCATGGGCCACTGTGAACAAAGGTATGTTTTTTGGAAATAAAGTCATTAACCTAGTTTGCCTATAATAGGGAAGGAAGAGATGTTGGAGAGCGCTGAATTCCAGGGAGATGGTGTTGACTTGCCATTTTTCAGAACATTTCTGAGACAAGCAAAGTGAAGCCCATTAGATTGATCACACTCACCTAAAGAAAGAGAATTTAGAATTTGAAACATTGCAGATATTTATTACCACTGACCAAATGTAATATCAAGACAGCTGGCAAGTTCAAGTGGATAAGCATAGCAATAGAAATGGCTTGGTCCTCTTGTAAAGACCTAAAAGAGGAATGGCTATAGAAAGATACAGATGTTTTATGATAGCTGCAAAGTTTACTCAATGATCGAAAAAGAAAGTGTTTATCATAATTTTCTCAGATCCAAGTGGATCTGTATAACACCTAAATAGTAAAGTTTTCTATATCAGGATAGTTTGATGGCATTATTATTATTGACTATCTTTTTTTCTTGTTTTTGTTTTTTTAATCTTCTTTTGTATAAAATCATCCTTAATGTCTGTGTTTTTGGCATGTTGGCTGGCTGGCATGTTTAGCTAATCCAGTATATTCCTTACTGGGGAAAAGTGTTAATTTTTCAAAGTTTTTTTTCCTATTTACTGTTCCTATTTACTTCTTTTTTTAACTAGTGGCAGTTGATCCTAATAAATGCAAGCAAACCATACTGTAAAAGAGACAAATTTGATATCACATATGTACAAATTAAACACAAAATACAATAGCCCAAGAATCCCCAAAAAGATATGTGACTTGCACAGAAACAAGAAGCACAACCTTGTGCTAGTTATGAACTACTTTTGGATTCCTTGTGTTGACATGGAGCAGAGCCGTGGGGACATGGATCTTGGAGGAGTTGACGACTTTGGAATAGTAGCAAGGAAGAAGCATATACTTACTTCTCGATAAAATTCAGAAGGCTTTTTTCTGACTTTTGATGACAGTTTGATTATTGCAGTCTACAATGAAGATTCATGAAATTGAATTGTCAAAGATTTCAAGAATGAAACAACCTATACTGTTGAATATTTGATCAGGTTTTAAATATTTGGGATTTGAAAGGCAAAATTGTAAATTTGCATATGCTATCACTAAAGGTTGGTATTTTATTTAATAAAATTTGTCAAGAGACTAACTTTTCAAAATTCATTCTTCTGTTTTAAGAGAGTAAGTGAAAGGAGTAGAAATAGAACCTGTTGATGTCCACAAACTTATGTTAAGAGTTTACACATATCTTGTTAAGCTTCTCAACAATGCTATAAATTGTGGTTTTTGTCCAAGCTTTACAAAAGAGGGTCATGAGGCTAAGATAATTTCTTTTTTTTTTTTTTTTTTTTTTTTTTGAGACAGAGTCTCGCTCTGTCGCCCAGGCTGGAGTGCAGTGGCCGGATCTCAGCTCACTGCAAGCTCCGCCTCCCGGGTTTACGCCATTCTCCCGCCTCAGCCTCCCGAGTAGCTGGGACTACAGGCACCCGCCACTTCGCCCGGCTGGTTTTTTGTATTTTTTTAGTAGAGACGAGGTTTCATCGTGTTAGCCAGGATGGTCTTGATCTCCTGACCTCATGATCCGCCCGTCTCGGCCTCCCAAAGTGCTGGGATTACAGGCTTGAGCCACCGCGCCCGGCTGAGGCTAAGATAATTTCTTTAGAAACTTGATTAAGATCGTGAAAATAAATGTGACAGAACTAGGATTCAAATCCAGGTTTATATTACTGATTGTTTCATCCAAAAATGTTTATTTACTATGTGCCAAATGTTAAGCTAAATATTGTATTAGTTTGCTAGTGTATCCATAGAAAAGTGCCACAGACAGTATAGCTTGAAAAACAGAAATACGTTTTCCCACAATTCTGGAGAATAGAGGTCTCAGATCAAGATGCCAGCTGGGTTAGTTTCTTCCGAGGCTTTCAGAAGATGGTTAAGCCAAATTGTTTATTCTTAAATAGCATGAACTAACTTGTCCTCAAAGAACTTCATCAACTTGAACATTTTCATGGCAGTATTTTTTTACTAAAATATCTTATCTGAAAGATGGCAAAATAGACCTGGACCTTCACAAGTCCATGGTTGCTTATATTCATATCACAGTTCGCTTGGGTTAAGTGGTAACAACAGAATAAAAAGCAGATTGCCTCCATACCTGGTTGGGTAGGATAGCTTCATTTTTGGATAATCAATTGAATCATGAAAATCTTCCCAATGGTATAATTTGTTCCGGAGTTCTTTCGATAGTTAAGAAGGGAAATAGTAATGGTCGTGAACAGTCTTTATTTATTTATTTATTTATTTATTTTACAAATACTCTTTATTTATTTATTTTACAAATACTCATTTATTCATTTATTTATTTTACAAATACTCCAGCCATCATTCTGTGGTGAGGTGACTGACTGTATTCCATGTAGGTCATCTCCTTGCCATGTCTTCCCATTTTGTTCCCTCTGTGTGTGCACATCTGTGTGCTAATCTCCTTTTCTTTTAAGGACATCAGTTATATTGGATTAGAGTCCACCCTAATGATGTGATTTTAACTTAATTACCTTTTTAAAGACTATCTCCAAATGTAGTCACTTTGTGAGGTATGTCAGCCTATGAATACAGGCACAAAGCTCAGCCCATAAATGATGTTATGGACCCAATGTCTAACAAAGGCCAAACACTGTCCCTGACTTAAGAGAATTTACAGTTTAGTAAGGGAGATTAGCATTAAGCAAAAAATAACATATATATATATATATGTACACTGCTATAGTAATAAGAACGCCAATGGGGAATTAAAGGATGTTACAAGAGTTTGAACACATCCATGGGGATAGCAAAGACTTTCTTGAGGAAATAATGACCCAGTTAACTCTGACAATGAAAAGGGCAGTGAAGTCTGGTCCAGGCAGATAATCTACTTGTGCAGGGAAAGCTCCTATGTGGAGGGAGCTTAGGGAGTTTAAGTTTAGAAGAGAGAGTAGTCTTGTCGGCTTTTGGTTAGAAATTTGGTCTTTATCCCAAGAGTAATTAGAAGCAATTGAAAGTTTCAGAGTTGATTTGTATTTTGAAAAGAGTACTCTTTCTGCTTATAAAATACTTAGTTGATTAACCACTTTTTTTTTGAGTGTGTAAATTTATTTTATTTTATTTTTATTTTTATTTTTTTTGGTTGCAGAGGGTAATCCTTCCCTAATTTTAATTTTGCCTTGCCAGAAGTTCTTTTTTTTTATTTTTTATTATACTTTAAGTTCTAGGGTACATGTGCATAACGTGCAGGTTTGTTACATATGTATACTGATGCCATGTTGGTGTGCTACACCCATCAACTCGTCAGCACCCATCAATTCATCATTTATATCATGTATAACTCCCCAATGCAATCCCTCCCTCCTCCCCCCTCCCCATGATAGGCCCCAGTGTGTGATGTTCCCCTTCCCGAGTCCAAGTGATCTCATTGTTCAGTTCCCACCTATGAGTGAGAACATGCGGTGTTTGGTTTTCTGTTCTTGTGATAGTTTGCTAAGAATGATGGTTTCCAGCTGCATCCATGTCCCTACAAAGGACGCAAACTCATCCTTTTTGATGGCTGCATAGTATTCCATGGTGTATATGTGCCGTTCAACCATTACGGAAAACAGTATGGCAATTCCTCAAGGATCTAGAACTAAATGTACCATATGACCCAGCCATCCCACTACTGGGTATATACCCAAAGGATTATAAATTATTCTACTACAAAGACACATGCACACGTATGTTTATTGCGGCACTATTCACAATAGCAAAGACTTGGAATCAACCCAAATGTCCATCTGTGACAGACTGGATTAACCACATTTTTAAATTGACTTTTCAAGTCGTGGTTGTTCTATCACGCACACACAGAAAAATTTAAAAGTTAGCTTAACTTTTTAGCACTCTCATTACTTACTATCTTCTAGCTTTAAGTTAGCAAGAAATGAAAAAAAAAATTATAAAATTTTACTTCAACCTTTGAAAGGTTGATTCCATTACTTAGAAAATTGGAAAAGAAGACAAAAGACTGAAAACTTTGATGTTAATCAGGATCTGCCTTAGAGTAAAATCTTTCTTTGGTATTTCCTGTCTGTCTCCACAAAGTTGTCAGATATTTGGACCTATTCTTTATACGATGAACATTACTAACTGCCTTTGGTCCCAGTAGGAACTATGTGCTTGCACTGAAGAAGAAGAAAAAAAAATGTCTGAAAGGCTAATGACAAATATAGTGAGGTATATATGGAGAGAGAAGTTGGTGATTAAAATATTAAATGCTTCCAAATGGTACAATTTGAGACTCTGGGTATAAAATTGAGTATGAATGATTGAAATAGTGAAGTAGTTTCCATTTACTTCTGAAAAAAGAAGCTGTTTGTTCAGTTTCTTTTTTTAATTTTAAAAATTTGACTATTTTTATTATATAATATTCAATCTTATAATTAACATTGAATGTATTTTTTCAAAATAACATTTTTCTTCACCTTCAAAAAAGACTTCTATTATATTAAAATGATGTAGAAATCAGTTAGCCTTAAGTTTAAATGGAGACCAACATATTAATTTTCAAGTTACAGAATTCCTACCAATGGGGATAGAAACAGTTATCTAATACCCTGTGAGAACTAGAACGATACAGTAAATATCAGCAGTAACAAACTCATGAACTACTTTCAAGCTTTGTCATCAAATTCCTCTTGTTTCACAGGAGTACAAAGAAATATGTTAAAGTGTGATATTAATAGAACATTAATTGGTAAAAGTCACAATGTGTATTTTGTAGATCTATACAGTGAAAAATGAATGACTTAACGTAGACAGGTGAATAGTTTTAGGAAATGATTAGACTTTCAATAAAACACAACCTTGTATAGATAGCATAAGGCTAGTTAAAATATGAGAAATCAAATGCTTTCCTGAGGTTTGCCAAATGAGTAGAAGTGAGGTAACTCCAGAGTCTGACTCAAATTAAAATATCTGTTTCCAGACTCAGTCTGAATGCTTCCTTTTTCCTTTATTGCTCAGAGTAGATTTTATAAGTATTGCCTGGAAGAATAAGCTATATTATATATTAAAATATATGCTATTCTTTCTTTAAAAATTCAAATAAACAACTTAGTTGCCATCATTACTCGTGTTTGTGCTCAAGGGTAGATAAAACAGGAGTAGGGAAAGTAGTACTCACTTGAGCTGATAAATAGCTCTAGGAAAATTTTAAAATACATGTTTAAATTTATGTGTAAGTTTTATTAATTTTTATTTGACATTTAAATTTAAAATATTTTACCATTCAAACATGTTTCAGCTATAAAATAAATAACAGTTAAGGATTTAAAAATATTTATACTCTGAACTGTAGAAATATTAGTCCCTTGAAAGATCTCTTTATTTCCAAAATATTTCTATTGCAAGTGTCAGAAATGGTAACCATATAACAATTGAGAACATGGGAAATTATTTATTCATATATGAATTCCCACTCATAAATTTTGGCTGCCTTCACTTGAAGGCTTTCACCAAAGTGGAATCAATTTTCACCTCTCCTTCATTCCCATGATGTCGTGCAGAAACAAAAGGAGGAAGAAAAAATAATCTAAAGATTAAATGGCTGTCCCACAAATTCACAGCCAAAATTAAAACAAGAACATTTTTGGCCTACTTAATATACTTACTTTCCCCAAAAAGAGTCTCATAAAAATTGGTACCAATTATTGTTACACATAAAAATGCAGACCTAATTTCCTTTACATTTACTGGCACATACCTGGTCTTGTAAGAAAGTGAAAATAAATAGTGTGCTTATACTGTGTATACTGTGTGGAGCCCCCTCCACACAGGAGCTTTCCCTGCACATATAGCTCTTTGTACAGCCTAATGTTCTACCACCACTTTACTAATAATATTTTTGTTGCAATGTTAATTTTAAATTTTAATATTTAACTTTCAACAAGATTGAAATAATATCCTAGAGTTCTGTGGAAGAAGAGAACAAATTAATCAGCACAGCAATTATTATATATATTTAAAGCAAGTTACCAGTGACACACGCAGTCATCTGTCTAATGTGTGTTCTAAGGGGATGTTTTTATTTGTTCCATTTTATTTGTCCTATATAATATGTATACTGTTAAGTAAAAGAATATAAGAAACACATGAATAAATTTAGACCTTTCTTTTAAGAGTGATTAAAATGTTTCTCTTAGAAGAGTAGTATTTACTTCTTTAGACAACTAATGACTAATATTTTTACTTTCTCCAGGTAACTAGTGAAAGTGTTTAAATATCTAAAGTTAGAACCACAAGACAGTAAATTATTTAAGTCGTAAAACAATACTATAATTGACATATTATACCAAAATCAATTACAATCTCCCATAGGACCAGAAACCATGAAAAAATCATATATTTCAACAATGGGAACATTTTTAAACTGAAGAAAATAATTATATTTTAATGAAAATACACCTAGCTCAAAACCTTTCCCTAGTAACAATTTAGTAGGTGCACTGAACTGTTCATCTTAAGATAATGGTAAGAAATTTTTATATACTGTATTTCAGTCACAAAAAGGAAATGCATAAATTCACACAATTTGTTTTTCTACTAAAACTTTTAGTTCCAAAATGGAAAAATAGCTAATTTCCCAAAAATCTGTTATAAATACTATTTGATAATTATTTAAAACTAGAATTTTTAACTCTATATATTTACCTTCACTAGGATATTCTATGCTTTCTAGGTCATTGCTTATGAGTCTCATGTTTTAATAAGACACAATTGTGTAAGTTAAAAGATTATCTTTGTATCTTGGAAAGATAATGGTATCTAAATTTGGAAAGATATATTTTAACTGAAAAATGTGCTCAACCAGAATTAACAAACTATATGAAATCCAGGTCTACAATTTACTAACTCTGTAATAAAGTTTTTAATTTCTTTGGGTTCCAAATTTCTCACCTATAAAATGGCAACGATAAAAAGCAACACCATAAGGCTACTGTGAAAATTATGAGAGGCTTACAAAGTATAATGCTTAATGTTTGATTTATTGTAGTTATTATTTTCATTTTTAACAGTATGTATATATATGTAATATTGGATTTTATTTTATTTAAGACATATTATGTAGAAAAATTAACTTCCTATGCCATATATAACACAAATGTATTAAGAAACAATTGTGCTAAATTAAGTGAAGTTAAAAAGCATATGATTCTTCATAACAAAACTATATGTAATCATTTCAAGAACAGTCAAAACATATGCTAGGCAATAGAGTGCTGAAAAATGGTATCATCTCTTTGAGAAGTGAGGTAATTTTTTGCTTCTTAAAACATAAAGATGGCCGGGCGCGGTGGCTCACGTCTGTAATCCCAGCACTTTGGGAGGCCGAGGCTGGCGGATCACAAGGTCAGGAGATCGAGACCACGGTGAAACCCCGTCTCTACTAAAAATACAAAAAAATTAGCCGGGCGCGGTGGCGGGCGCCTGTAGTCCCAGCTACTCAGGAGGCTGAGGCAGGAGAATGGCGTGAACCCAAGAAGCAGAGCTTGCAGTGAGCCGAGATCGCGCCACTGCACTCCAGCCTGGGTGACAGAGCAAGACTCCATCTCAAAAAAAAAAAAAAAAAAAAAAAAAACATAAAGATGGATTTAGGAGTTATATAATATATCCTTTTCTATATGGGTAGGTATAGACCAGCAAAAGTGAATCAATGTATTCAGGCAATTACATGTACAGTGAAAAAAGTGAAGCTAATTTAGTAAGGTCTTCTCTCATCTAGATATTTTAGCTCAAATGCCTCAGGAATGAATTATCTCGTATAAGCAAATCACTTATTCTCTTGTATTTACTAATATAGTTTTTGCTTATTGTTTATTATGACTCTTGAATTTCTCTTGAGATAATAGATAATACGCATGCCTTAATCTATATTTCAAAGAAAAATTTAAAATATTTTAAATTCCACGTTGTTCTTGTAGTTCCTTAATCAAGCATTTTGCCTATTCCTCAAAGAAAATGGTAATTAAAAAAAAACTTATAATTTCCAGTTTCTATTTTTCACTTTCCTCCTTGCTTGTTTCAAGCTGACTCTGAGCAAATCTGTGAAGCAACAGATTTGTGTTTTATTCCTAGTTTCCTTATCTGTAGATGATAGTATCTATCCCTGGGCAGTGCCAGGGCACTCAAACACACTCCTTAGAGTTGTTTTTTGGGTAGTAGTGATGGATTTACATTGATCCATCTGTACTCTTGGGCCTAGTTTCTTTTGTGGCCATCATCCTGCATTTGCTGGAATCCAGGCTGAAATTAGTGGTTCTGGTTTTGCCTCAGAACTGAGTAAAATTGGCTATGTTAGCTGGAGACTATACTAAACTGGCTCCAAGTAAGCCAAAAGTAGGATTGCCCTTCTCCCTTCTCCAACCTTCTCTTTCCTAAACTTTCCAAAATATCATAGATGTGCCTAAGCTCTAAGAGTTCTAGGGAAGTTGCCTTTATTTAATCCTGTCTTTTCTCTACAGGTAAGACTCTAGGAGACCAAGACTTAATAAAAAAATTTCTAAGTGATGTGTGTTTTAAAAAGAAAGCCCAGGAATTATAAACTGTACACAAATAAGGGACATTGTATTTTTAACGTTCTCTACTTCAGTTGTACACTATCCTACTGAAAGTGATGATATCTTCAATATTCTGCTAGAGCCACTCCTCACTTCATGTTGCCTTTTGTGCCTTGTATATTTTGCCTTTAAACATTCATAATCCTTTCAATTGTTTAACTTTTACATTTTCAGACAACCTAGTCATCAGAGAACTCATATTTCTGAGTTCCTTGCTTAAACAATATTTAGCCAGCTGAAGGTTTCAGTTAAGAGCCTTTACATTAGCCTCAGATCAAGAGTTCCTAAGCAACAATAGAAGCATTATCAGATAATCCACTTCTCATCTCTGACAAAAGAACATATATATTGTCTTTCCTAAAAATATAGGATTGTTGTAATATGTCAATTTCTCTATTTTGCTAATATGTTCATTAGTTCACTCTTCATATCCCAGAGGATAAAATGTCTTGATTACCTGTTTAGGAATTATATTTGCTCATTATTCCCTGAAAACGTTTTGCACTGTGTATATTTAATGCTGTTTATACAAAAGAAAGGCTTATTTTTAAAAATATATACTCCAACAACATACAAAGATTACTCTTCCTCTTTCTGTTCCCTTTCTTTTCCAAGCAATTCAGACCCCAAAGCGTTAGGTGATGCCAAGAAAGACAGGGAAGCATCAGTGCTCTCAAAGTGGTCTCAAAACCTGAGCAGAATGAGATAGCTGTCTGTATTGGAGGGCTTAAATCTTTTGGCATAACATTCTGTATTTTCCCTGCCCCAGACATGAAGTTAACCATTTCTCTAAGGCTCCTTTTGTTGAAGGAAGGTAGTTAGAAGTAAAAATCTGAGGGGTAGATTTGCTAGTTGGTGTTGCTGTTCTCAGACCATTTTGGTGGACAAAGCTAATTTTATTTTTATATATATCTATGTGTTTGTTGAAATGCATGAGTTCATACTGATATACCCAATTCCAATCTGACATCGCATGGTTCATCCTAGTTTTCTCTCTTTCCAAATTTTTAACTCCCTTCAACTACATTGATAATGCTGTCTACAATTATTCTTAAGATATATATACTTATTTGATCAATCCCCTCCATGTAACCAGTCTTCCATTGCCATTGCTGCACCCTTCCCTGCATAGATACCCTCTCCATCTTGCTCTGGGCTCTAACACCACAGACCTGGCTATCCTTCTCTATATGGGCACTTTCCTCACTACACTTGTGCCCCAATAGCTCACACTGGGCAGCCCTCCAATACAGACAGCTATCTCATTCTGCTCAGGTTTTGAGACCATTTTGAGAGCACTGATGCTTCCCTGTCTTGCTTGGCATCACCTAACGGTTTTGGGTCTGAATTGCTTGGAAAAGAAAGGGAACAGGAAGAGGAAGAGTAATCTTTGTATGTTAAAGACTCAAGTTAATGAAAAAGATCCTTCCATATGGCATTCTGTTGCACTCTTTGGGATGCGTTGCATGTCCTCTCTTACTAACATTATACAGTTAGGCATGTTTTCTTCTTTTCTCTTGAAACATTTTTCTCTCTTGGTTGCTAAGGCCACATCCTGTTGTGATTATTTTTATTTATTATTGATTATTTTTTGTAATCCTCTTCATTGATTTCTTTTCATTTGTTTTTAAAACATAGTTTTAAATTTTATTTTAGATTCAAGGGGTACATGTGCAGGTTTGTGACATGAGTAAATTGCATGATTGCTGAGATGAATGATCCCATCCACACAGGCAGTGAGCATAGTACCCAACAGGTAGTGATATGGTTTGGCTGTGTCCCCGCCCATATCTCATGTTGAATTATAGCTCCCATAATTCTCACATGTTGTGGGAGGAACCTGATGGGAGATAACTGAATCATGGGGGTGGTTTCCTTCGTACTGTTCTTGTGGTTGTGAGTAAGTCTCATGAGATATGATGGTTTTATAAGGAGTTTCCCCTTTCGCTTGGCTCTCATTTTATCTCTTGCCTGTTGCCATGTAAGACGTGCCTTTTGCCTTCCACCAAGATTGTGAAGCCTCCCCAGCCATGTAGAACTGTGAGTCAATTAAACCTCTTTTTCTCTACAAATTTCCCAGTCTCAGGTATGTCTTTATCAGCAGCATGAAAGTGGACTAATACAGGTCATTTTTCAGCCCTTCCCCTTACCTTCTCTCCCTTCTAGTCATCCCACGTGTCTATTGTTGCCATCTTTATGTTCATATGTACCCAATGTTTAGTTCTCAACTTATAGGTATTTTGTTTCCTATTTCTGTGTAATTTGCTTAGGATGATGGCTACTAGCTGCAACATGTTGCTACAAAGGACATGATTTCATTCTTTTTATGGCTGCGTAGTATTCCATCGTGTATATGTACTATGTTTTTTATCCATTCCACCATTGATGGGCACCTAGGTTGATTATATGTCTTTTCTATTGTGAATAGTGCTGTGATGAACATACGAGAGCATGTCTCTCTCTTTTTTTTTTTCAAGTGGAACAGTTTATTTCCCTTTCGGTATATACCCAGTAATGAGATTGCAAAGTCAAGTAGTAGTTCTATTTTAAGTTCTTTGAGAAATCTCCAAACTGCTTTCCACAGTGGCTTAAGTAATTTACGTTCACTGTTGTACATATGCAATAGCGTATAAGCATTCCCTTTCCTCTACAGCATCGCTAGCATCTGTTATTTTTTGTCTTTTTGATAATAGCCATTCTGACTGGTGTGAGACGGTATCTTGTTGTAGTTTTGATTTACATTTTTCTGTTGATTAGTGATGTTAAGTATTTTTTCATATGTTTGATGGCAGCTTTTGGTTTCTTTTCTTGTGCTCCTCTGTTAAATAATAATGTTACTCAGAATTCTTTCTTCACGTCTCTGCTCCATGGGAGAGCTGCTTAGTAGAATTCAGCAATGATCTACGTACTATTGGCTTTAAAATCTAATTGTTAGGCCAGACTTATACACCTTATAGTCTGAAACAAAGAGGAGGTCCTGCTTTAGCAGCATGGCACCACAATAACATCCTGGACCCTTGAAGACTAAGTGAGCCCTTGGAAAATAAGCTACAAGTTAATCCATGGTTCGATGATGTAACCCAAGTTATCATAAGCATACCTGTGGGTCCCAAGTCCAGGTATAAGATCAGAATACTACCAAGTGTCGGCATGGGCTTTGGTTCCAAAATTAGTGATTTGTATCCCATGAGATAGAGAGTTATTACCATAGGTTATCTAGGTTTTTTTGGAATTGAGAGAGTGGGTAGTAATCAAAGTTGAAAAACGTATGGGACCAAGATCAAGAGAACTAAAGAAAAATCTAGGGGTTTGGAATAGATGGCTGTTAGGGAGAGTGTCCAAGGAATACTAAACAGAATAGTGTTGGCATTCTGGAAGATAAAGCATCAGGATTGGGCATGTATGTGTGCCAGAGTTCAGAGAAAATAATATTTTTACCCAGTCTGGCAGCTGGAGGTCAGAATGCACTTTGTGATCACACCCATTTCTCTTTATTAATGTCTGTTTCTCTTTATTAATTGGTGAAGTTCTATTTGTTTTTCTACAAAGAAAATAAAACTAAATTTATCCAAAATAACTTTCAGAAATATTTGGGCAAAGGATAAAACTGAGCTGAAAGTAAGGAATTCCAGCAATATAACAAATTCATATGCTGATTTCAACACAAATAAGAACAGAAAATAGAAAAATTTTTGTACCATAGTACCTGATACTATTCTTAATTAATCCATTTTAGATTACTTCTTTGCTCTCAGAGAAATAGCACATGATCTAGTTCTTTTTTGTTTGCTAATTTGTTTTAATAAAAGTCACTTTTGGAACTACTGAGCAATTGCAGGGAAGTAATTCTTTTAACCATGACCAGGTAATTTAACTACTTTTAAAGCAATGGCATTAATGGGACTAAATGGCATATTTGAAAATAGACTGATTGAATTAACCAAAGTAGAAACTTGCAGATTATTCTGGCCCTGTCCTCATTTCATCTCCCTTTGACATAATCTCGTTGATAGAGGAGTAAGGACAGGCTGAAAGGCAGGATGTGGAGGAAGTAACAAAAAGAAAAACAAAAAAAGCTGAGCTCATATCCAGCCTGGGCTGCATCTCAGCACTGATCATATTTATCAGAGATCCCAAGTGTGATGGTGACAAATGCTTTTTCCTGGCTTCTTGCCTTACGCAGGATTAATAAATAATGAGCTCAGTATTTGGGAAAGAATTATTTCATTATTATATCTTCCTAAAACAATGACTTTGGCTCCTAGCCGTTATTGATTTATATTTAAAACACACACTACAACCTATATCTTTTTTTTTTTTTTTTTTTTTTTTGGGACGGAGTCTCGCTTTGTCGCCCAGGCTGGAGTGCAGTGGCCGGATCTCAGCTCACTGCAAGCTCCGCCTCCCGGGTTTACGCCATTCTCCCGCCTCAGCCTCCCAAGTAGCTGGGACTACAGGCGCCCGCCACCTCGCCCGGCTAGTTTTTTGTATTTTTTTTAGTAGAGACGGGGTTTCACCATGTTAGCCAGGATGGTCTCGATCTCCTGACCTCGTGATCCGCCCGTCTCGGCCTCCCAAAGTGCTGGGATTACAGGCTTGAGCCACCGCGCCCAGCCCACTACAACCTATATCTAAAAATTTCAGATTGGAGACAGCAGAACATAGCCCACATGCATAATGTATGTATATGTACATAAATAAATTGTAACACTAATGAATGATAATCACTTTCTAATGCCAGCTTAAAATTTTATTCTTTAAAACATCTATTTTGATTTTATGGTTAGATTTGAAAAAGGTACCTTGAAGAATGATAATTGCAGATAATTCTCTCGGAAGTTAAATCTTCTGGCTTCTCATATCTAATCCCAGAAAACATCCTTGGTAGCGGGGAGGAAGCAGGTGTAAGTAGGTGGAAGCTGAGAGCTGCTCTAAGCACACATGTTGCTGCCTGCGGCACTGAGCCTTCCTTGGAAGGGTAGATCACCTAGAGGAGCATTTGTTTGATAGTCACTCTTTCAGATTAGCCCTTCTCAGGGAGCAACTGCCACCATTTAGAAATTCGTTATCTGTTTGCTGATTTATTATTTGGAATAAAATAATTGTAATTCTCTTCCCAATGAGCAGAAGTGTTCTATATTATTTAGATGTCAAAGGAGAAGGATTAACCAAAAACATAGATGAATGCAACTGTGAGATGTCTGGTAAATACCACTGTGCATCATAAACATACAATTGATGATAACTTTTATCCAAAAGTGGATAAATTTGATCCAAACCAGATGAATAAGGAAAGCAGCTACTGTGTAAATAGTTCACTTGTTGTATTTCCAGATAGAAAACAAACTAGCTATAAATCATTATTTGACTATTTAAAAGGCTTTCACAGTTTGGTCAGTATGACATTCATTTTTGGACTCTTTGAAATGTAATGTTTTCCAGAGATAAACTCTAAAGGGATAGATGAATAAATAGACACACAAAAATATTTTAAGTGATACAGCAGCAGATTTCTCCCTGTGCTTTTCAGTCTTAGGCTGGGACTGTTTTTTCTTGGTAGTGCTCTCAGGGTGCTATATTTAAAAAGGTATGAAGAGAGTTGTTTTTTTGTAGACCTAGTATACCATGACACATCCACAAAGAAAGAATAAAAGTCTTCGTGGTATTTGTTTCAGACCACCAGGTCTTGGCTACTTATTTCCTATCTACTTCAGCAAAAAACAAGCAGTGAAGTTTTCAGTGAAGAATGTTGTTACGTAACCATTCATCAACATGTAAATGATCAACTTGTTCCAGCCAGTTTTGTTAGCCTGGCTTTAAGTCCTTGACTCTCTCATCCCTTCATACTTGGATGTTTAAGAGAAATGAAGAGGAAGAACAGAAGGAAGAAAGGAGTAGAGAAACTTTTTAGACAAAGTTTTAATCCCTTCCCCTCCAAAGAGAATTTTTTTTGTAACATTTATTCCTGATATAGTTCCTGATTCAGTTGTTCTGAGAATTAAATAAGTTTACATGTTTATAACCCATTTTACAATATTAAACAATGATGTAAGATATTATTAAGGTATTGAAACTCTTAAACAGGGGTTAAAAAACTATTTTGGACTAAGAGTTTTAAAAATAAGGTTACTGTTGACATTTTTTTTTCTTTTCTAGGACAAAATCACTATTTATACTTTTAAAATGTGTTTATGATTGGTTGTGCCTTGTTTGTCTAAAATGTACAACATGGTAGCTAGGAGTACGCTTCTGAGGCCACTGTGCTGGAGTTTGAATTCTTGCTCTAGTACTTTGCTGCTATATAATCTTGGGCAACTTTTCAATGTCTTAGTTTCCCTATTAGTGAAATGGTGATAGTAAAAGAGGTGACCTCGTGGGGTTAGGTCGTTGTGATGATGAAATGAGATATCATATAGAACATGCTTTTAGCAGAGTTTGAGGTGTACTAAGTACTCAGTATATGCCAGCTATTACTTTAAATAGAATAATCCTATTCTCTTTTTTGTTTTTTCAATCAACTTAAGAATATGACTTGACCGCTTTAAATTCTTGGTAAACTTATTTTTACACTTCTTTATGGAAGAAATATTTCACCATATTTTGAACTAACAAAAGGGACATGAGATAAAAAAGTAAGATGGCAATTGACAACTCTTCACTTAGCTAAATGAATATTTTTAAATCACAGATTGATTTTACAAAATGATTATATCTGTTCTTTCAAACTATTGGTGAACATAGTAAAATTGAAGATCATTCTGACAGGAAAAACTTATGATGTCTTGGTCACTTTCCTCTTAGTTGAAATGAATAGAAATACACATTAAAACAGTGCAACTTTTCAAAGGGACTTTTGTGAAATAGTACTGGACATTTTACAGAATCTAAGATCAGTGAGGCCACAAAAGTACTTATTCCAGGAGCAGGTAGTAGTCTCAGTCTTTTTGTTTCTACTTTTCTACTGCTTTGGCTTAAATATGGTCCACACTGCTTAGGTAGGACATGGGGTTGTGAAAGGTAACATGGCTGCCGAGGGACCACTACTAATGTGTGGGGCAGATCTTACTCATAGAAATCGACTGTGTTCTAAGCAATACCCAGAAGATCTCTACCACAGTAGATTTTGTGTAAAATAAATGTAAACTATAGGGCCCAAACAGAAAATCTTGCAATGTCTTCTGCCTTTAAAAGAAAAGCAAATTTTAATTTTATTTTTTAATTGACAAAAATTATACATATTTATCATGTACAACATGATGTTTTGAAATATGTAGACATTATGTGATTTTTCAATGGAGCTAGTTAACATATGCATTACTACACATTTTTGATAAACAACGACAAACACCCAGAAGAATGATAATAATACTGTGTTAAAATCTGCTACATACATTGTTTCAAAATGGAATGGGCTTGTTTACTCCCAGAAAATTGATGAGATTAAATGTGTTTTTGATAAGTCTATTTTGAATGGAACATTCAGTACTGTTTAATATTCATTTTTATGGCCAAATAATATATAAAAAACTACTTGAATTTCAACACTGGGCAAGAAAATAGTGGCAAAATTTCTATAGATTTATAAGCCCTCTGTATTTCAAGTTGATCATTTGATCTTACAAGTAGAATTTGTGCTCACGGAGTAGCTATAATAACTCACTCATGCGAATTACTGGTTGGCTACATTTTTAGTCTGCCCCCAAATTGTTTTTGGAAGCTTCTTAATCTCTTCTGGCTTGATGGGAGTTGGCAAACAAGGCAGCAGGGAGCTATAGTGAATTTGCCTTTTGATTTAGGGCCAGAGCTCCTGCTTCTGTCCTCAATTAGACTCATTGACAATGTTCCCTCCCCATCACTCCACTCTTTCCTACACTTTAGGATTTTAAGTTTCAGTTGGATGCAAACAACATAGATTTGGGAATTGGGTAGGAAGTTCAGGATCTGGGAGGATGAGTGAGAAGAGGAAAACTAAGGAAAAGATCTTTTAAGCTTAGGAATTTACATTTTCATTATCTTGATTAACATCTTAGCACTCTTAGTTCACAAGCTAAAATATGTATATGTGTATACTTTGTAATGGTATTTGCATGTGTGTACTGAACATATGGCAAATGGAATTTTTACTTTCAATGTTTTTAGTAATACTTACAGGTTGCAAAGAAATAACAATATACAATATCTCTGGCTAAGATTAATCAATTGAATTTAACAGCATTTATTAGAATATGTAGTTGTCTGGCAAGTTGTATGACATTAAATAAATTAGCAGACAGAACCTCTACAGTGGTTTATTTTGCATATTGCTTTAACTGATGGTTGATGCCAAGTAGCACAAATAACTGATGATGATAGTGATGATGATAAAATCAGCACCAGGGCTTACTTCATGAAGAATCTTTTACCTGCCATTTTTAGAGAGAGGTGATCATTTAGAAATACCTAGGCAGCCTTGGAATAATCTTTCATTGGATAATTATTCTGGCACTTCTTTTTATAATGGTGTTTACTTTTGAAAGAACAAGAAATTCCATAGTTTATCCTAGGCTGCTGTTATCATCATGGATACTATACATAACTGTTCAGAACTTTATGGGTTTTGTTACCTTAATCAAGTGTCTGATTCGTACTAGACAAATTCTTAGCCTCTGTATCACTGCATCTTTTCATTTATGAAGTGAGCCTGTAAAATGAGATGGCCTATAGTCTTCAAAGACTTCTTTTCAGATTTAAGAGCATCAAAAGAGCTGTGAATAGTAACTAAGCCTGCCTGCAAAGATCTATGGACAGAGAAAGTAACTTTTGATTTTGAAAGTCAGTAATTCTGTTTGTCTGGGATTTCACTGGGAAGAGCTCAGAGTATAGCAGTTTGCTGCAAGGAATCATAGCGTTGGAAGTAACAACAACCAAAGCAAAACAAGGGCTCTCAAGAAAGGATTATATTTTTTACTTTTCCCATATTTGCTTATGTTTTTATTACCTTGAAGATTTGCTACAGTTAAGATAAGCCAAACTATGGGTCTTTTTATTCTTGCATTAGCCTTTCTTGAATGGTGGGCTTATGCTTGAACTTTGGTTATACTTATCAAGGACAACATGGGAGTTTTCTTAGAATGATTCTATAATATAATAAAAAAAGTTATAATCACAGCCATTTTAGCACAAAATATTTTTTTCCCACAAGTTCTAAGTTGCTCTAATCAGGCCTATACCTCTGGTACATTGTAAGTACTTTTAAAAGAGTTTGATCTTGAACTCCTGGCCTCAAGTGATCCTCCCACCTCAGCCTCTCAAGTTGCTGGGATTACAGGAGCAACCCACTGCCTGGCAAAAAGTTTGTGGCTAAGTCCTCAAAAGCAATTGCAACAAAAACAAAAATACACAAGTGGGACCTAATTAAACTAAAGAGCTTCTGCACAGCAACAAAAACTATCAAAGGAATAAACAGAATCTACAGAATGGGAGAAAACATTTACAAACTATGCATTTGACAAAGGTCTAATGTCTGGCATCTAAAATGAACTTAAAGAGATTAGCAAGCAAAAAGCATTAAAAATTAGACAAAAGACATGAACAGACACTTCTCAAAGGAAGACATGCTAGTGGCCCACAAACATATGAAAAAATATCATCTTTAATCATTAGAGAAATACAACTGCAAATCAAAACCTTAAATAAGATAACATTTCACACCAGTTGGAATGGCTTTTGTTAAAAAGTCAAAAAAAAAATAGATGTTGATGAGGCTGCAGAGAAAACGGGACACTTATACATTGTTGGTGAGAATGTAAATTAGTTCAGCCATTATAGAGAACAGTTTGCAGATTTCTCAAAGAACTCAGTTGAACTACCGTTTAACCCAATAATCCCATTACTGAGTGTATACTCAAAGGAAAACACATTGTTCTACCAGAAGGACACATGCACCCATATGCTCACCACAGCTTTATTTATATTAGGAAAGACATGGAATCAACCCAGGTGCCCATAAGTGGTAGATTGGTGCCAAATAATGTCCAAAAATGTGACATGTATATACCAGGGAATACTATGCAGCCATAAAAGGAACAAAATCATGTCTTGCAGCAGCATGGGTGCACCTGGAGGCCATTATCCTGAGCGAACTAACACAGAAATAGAAAACAAAATACTGCATGTTCTCACTTACAAGTGAAAGCTAACCATTAGATGTACATGAACATAAAGATGGCAACAGTATACATTGGGGACTACTAGATGGGGAACAGAGAAAGGGAAGCGAGGGCTGAAAAACTACCTATAGGGTATTATGCTCACTGGGTGACAGGTTCAACCATACCTCAAACCTCAGCATCATGCAATCAATATACCTTTGTAACAAACCTGCACATGTACCCCTGATTCTAGACTAAAGATTGTAAAAGGAAAAAAATAGTTTACTGAATATAGTCTTCAGAAGTTTGTTCTGAATAAACTTCTTTTCAGAAAGAAGTGTCAGTATTTGAGTAGAGATGAATTCAAAAAGAACTAAAGCCTGAGTATGAATTTATTCTTACAACTAGTACCCCCATGAGCAATTGTGTTTCTTGATGTAATTATAGTTAAAAATAATAAATATGTCCCAAATTAACCTTATTTTAAAGCAATACTGATTCTCTTTGTTATAACTCCTTTCCCGTATTTCCTACATTTTATGATTGCATTGTCTCTTCTTCATGTTTATTTTCCGCTTGCTTTCCCTTCGTATCTTCCTCCTCTTCCTTTCTATTATTTCCTTTCTCTTTTCTTAATATTGTCCCCCTTATTTATAGTAGTCAGCAAATGAAGCAGACATTTTTCATATAGAAAATTCATTTCTGGCCAGGCGTGGTGACTCACGCCTGTAATCCCAGCACTTTGGGAGGCCGAGACAGGTGGATCGCTTGAGCTCAGGAGTTTGGTACCAGCCTGGCCAATATGGTAAAACCCTGTCTCTACTAAAAATACAAAAATTAGCCAGGCATGGTGGCGTGCACCTGTAGGCCCAGCTACTTGGGAGGCTGAGGCAGGAGAATCGCTTGAACCTGGGGGGCAGAGGTTGGAATGAGCCAAGATCACGCCACCGCACTCCTGCCTGGGCAACCCAGCGAGACTCCATCTCAAAAAAAGAAAATTAATTTCTTCTACCATAACTTGTTTTACTTTTTGCAAATAAATGCATTTATGATACTTCCTAAATCTTAAAAAAATCTGTTTTTTTCCCCATGTTTAATTTAATTTCCTCTTTGAATCATTTAAAAGTTTTCCACAGATACAAACATCTTGTTAGAATAGACGTAACTAATCAGTATATGTTTTATCGGGAAATATTATTTGAATTTATACATTTATGATTACTATTTAGAAAGAGATCAGGGACAGCATTCTAAATTTTGGAAAGGTATTAATTTTAGGTCACAATAAGCCTCAAGTATAAAGTTTCCAAGCTACTTTATAAAGAGAAAAATAGCAAGTACTTTCCTTGGCACCAGCTCACTACTTTTCTTTTTTTTATTTATTTGTTTATTTATTTTTTATTTTTTTATTATACTTTAAGTTCTAGGGTACATGTGCATAACGTGCAGGTTTGTTACATATATATACTTGTGCCATGTTGGTGTGCTGCACCCATCAACTCGTCAGCACCCATCAATTCGTCATTTATATCAGGTATAACTCTCAATGCAATCCCTCCCCCCTCCCCCCTCCCCATGATAGGCCCCAGTGTGTGATGTTCCCCTTCCCGAGTCCAAGTGATCTCATTGTTCAGTTCCCACCTATGAGTGAGAACATGCGGTGTTTGGTTTTCTGTTCTTGTGATAGTTTGCTAAGAATGATGGTTTCCAGCTGCATCCATGTCCCTACAAAGGATGCAAACTCATCCTTTTTGATGGCTGCATAGTATTCCATGGTGTATATGTGCCACATTTTCTTAATCCAGTCTGTCACAGATGGACATTTGGGTTTATTCCAAGTCTTTGCTATTGTGAATAGTGCCACAATAAACATACGTGTGCATGTGTCTTTATAGCAGCATGATTTATAATCCTTTGGGTATATACCCAGTAGTGGGATGGCTGGGTCATATGGTACATCTAGTTCTAGATCCTTGAGGAATCGCCATACTGTTTTCCATAATGGTTGAACTAGTTTACAATCCCACCACAGTGTAAAAGTGTTCCTATTTCTCCACATCCTCTCCAACACCTGTTGTTTCCTGACTTTTTTTTTTTTTTTTTTTTTTTGAGACGGAGTCTAGCTCTGTCGCCCAGGCTGGAGTGCAGTGGCGCGATCTCGGCTCACTGCAAGCTCCGCCTCCCAGGTTTACGCCATTCTCCTGCCTCAGCCTCCCGAGTAGCTGGGACTACAGGCACCCACCATCTCGCCCGGCTAGTGTTTTGTATTTTTTAGTAGAGACGGGGTTTCACCGTGTAGACCAGGATGGTCTCGATCTCCTGACCTCGTGATCCACCCGTCTCGGCCTCCCAAAGTGCTGGGATTACAGGCTTGAGCCACCGCGCCTGGCCTGTTTCCTGACTTTTTAATGATTGCCATTCTAACTGGTGTGAGATGGTATCTCATTGTGGTTTTGATTTGCATTTCTCTGATGGCGAGTGATGATGAGCATTTTTTCATGTGTCTGTTGGCTGTATGAATGTCTTCTTTTGAGAAATGTCTGTTCATATCCTTTCCCCACTTTTTGATGGGGTTGTTTGTTTTTTTCTTGTAAATTTGTTTGAGTTCTTTGTAGATTCTGGATATTAGCCCTTTATCAGATGAGTAGATTGCAAAAATTTTCTCCCATTCTTAGGTTGCCTGTTCACTCTGATGGTAGTTTCTTTTGCTGTGCAGAAGCTCTTTAGTTTAATTAGATCCCATTTGTCAATTTTGGCTTTTGCTGCCGTTGCTTTTGGTGTTTTAGACATGAAGTCCTTGCCCATGCCTATGTCCTGAATGGTACTACCTAGGTTTTCTTCTAGGGTTTTTATGATATTAGGTCTAACATTTAAGTCTCTAATCCATCTTGAATTAGTCTTCGTATAAGGAGTAAGGAAAGGATCCAGTTTCAGCTTTCTACTTATGGCTAGCCAATTTTCCCAGCACCATTTATTAAATAGGGAATCCTTTCCCCTATAAATCAATTCTAAGTGATAAATCTATCATTGGTTGGAAAGAGAGGTTAGTGTGTTACTTTCTTTTTGTTATTATTATTATTATACTTTAAGTTCTAGGGTACATGTGCATAATGTGCAGGTTTGTTACATATGTATACTTGTGCCATGTTGGTGTGCTGCACCCATCAACTCGTCAGCACCTTTTCAGTAAGCAGGTGCATGGAAACACAGAGAAAGGACTAGACAGAAGTAGGAGACACGAAATAATGGTTCTCCCAAGATGAGAGAAGAAATACGAGTGTGTCGTAGGGTGCGTTTAAGACTTATGTTTAACCAGGTCCCTCTTTTCACAGCAGTGTCACACTTATGCAACCCACTGTGTCCCAGGGGATCAATGACTGCCTGCATCCCATTTGATGAACAGGAAGACGAGAGCCAAATTCTAGGAGAGAATATCAGCAGGATAATGCATTGTCATGGAGTTAATGTTGCAGATAGTTGACCCTATGTATTATTATCCTTAAAACATTTCAAATGTGTCCCAAATGGAATTTCTCTTACGACAGATGAAATCTAGTACCCTTGACTCCAATTATAGAAAATTGTATGGAGCTACATACCATAACTCTTTTTTCCCATACTCCTTACCCACTGAGGTTGTATGGGAAATATCATTTGCTCTCTTAGCAGAAATTTAATTAACAGTCTACCTTTTTCAAACACTCTTCCCTTGGCTTCCATAAAATTACTTTCTTTCATTTCTTTTTTTTTTTCCTTTTTTTAGACGGAGTCTCGCTCTGTCACCAGGCTGGAGTGCAGTGGCACGATCTTGGCTCACTGCAACCTCTGCCTCCCAGGTTCAAGTGATTCTGCCTCAGCCTCCTCAGTAGCTGGGACTGCAGGTGCGTGCCAGCACGCCCAGCTAATTTTTATATTTTTAGTAGAGACAGGGTTTCACCATGTTAGTTGACCAGGATGATCTCGATCTCTTGACCTCATGATCCACTCGCCTCGGCCTCCCAAAGTGATGGGATTATAGGCGTGAGCCTCCGTGGCCAGCCTTCCTTCATTTTTATCTTACTATTCCTTGAATGTAACGCATAAATTCATAAGTTAGCTTACATGAACTTTTAGTTTGTATGAATCATTGATCTTTCACTAAGATACATTTCTCTTTATCTGATAGTTGATGAACTTTGTTTATGTTAAGATACACTTCTCCCCATCTTACATTTAATAAATTTTGCTTATATTGAATTAACTCAAGGATATAGAGGATAATGACTGAAGTAACTGGTGGGATGGGGTGGTGCAGAAGTAGTTCAAGCTGATACTGTTTTGGATTAAACTGGTGAAAAATTAACTTTAAATATTTTGATGAATAAAAATTAGAGTTTTATATGAAATCTCTAAAATTTTGCTTGATATACTTCTTACTCCTTTCGGAAGAAAAAAACATTTTGAAGATAAAACATTTAGGCAGAAAACACTGCGTTTTTATATGTTGACAGATTACTACAACAGTAAAATGTAAATTATTTCGAAGGACTGTAATCTGAATACCAGATACAGCATTTATCTGTTTGAACTAGAGAAATATGAGCTCAAGAGCAATATTTCTGCATTATTTTGCCTGCAAGTGATTAAATTGGAGTACTCTCTAATGTCTGAAATATGATTATTTTCTAAGCCTTTATTTATGCCCAAAGAAGGGCCACGTTGCTGTTCCCTTTCTGGATGATGTACTCAAATCCTTTGAAATCTTTCCGGACATCTTTCTGCTCCATAATCAAAACCGTTGCCTCTTACACAAAATTAAAGCTTTAAAGACTAGATAGTAAGTGATAAAGAAAATGGAGATACTTAGCTTGTAGAAGAAACACATATTTGAATGTTGTAATTTGGAAGAGGAAGTTATAATCCAGGTAACATTAATTATGTGATTATTGTTCAATTTAAGTACAAATCAACATTTTGATGCAGACATAATTGTTTATATTCTCAGATCACTTCTGTTTTCCAGATGGAGAAATTGAGGCATAAAGAAGTTCAGTAATTTTCCTGCAGCACACAGATACTAAATGGTGAGGCCAGGATTTGCACCTGGATATTTTGACCCCAGAGGACTAGCATTTAACCACTGTAGCTCACTACCTCCTTTGCTTTGTGTACTTCTGGCCAACACAAGAAATACTGACCAATAAAAACCAAATCAAGGCAGATGCAGGCTGAATATAAATAGAATTTTCTTTTTTCCTCACTTTTATTGATGCATATACTATTTTACTTATTAATGCAGTACATAGGAATGTTTGTTACATGCATAAATGTATAATGGTCAAGTCAGTATATTTGGCGTATCCATCACCTTGAGTGTTTATAATTTCTACATATTGGTATCATTTCAAGTTCTCTCTTCTAGTTACTTTAAAATATACCAAGTACTGCTGCTAAATATAGGCATTCCATTCTGCTGTACAACATGAGAACTTACTCTGTCTGACTGTATGTTTGTACCCATTAACCAACTTCTCTTCATTCCCATTGCCACTCATCCACCATTCCGTCTCTGGTATCTATCACTCTATTCTCTATGTCCATGAGGTCAAGCTTTTTGCTCCTACATATGAATGAGAACATGCAGTATTTGTCTTTCTGTGCCTGGCATATTTCCCTCAACATTACAACCTTCAGTTATATCCATCTTGCTGCACATGACATGATTTCATTATTTTTATGGCCAAGTAGTATTCCACTGTTTATGTATACCACATTTTCCTCCTTCATGGATTCATTCATTCATTGATAAACACTTAGGTTCACTGCATATCTTTTCTGTCACGAGTAGAGCTATGATAAACATGCAAGTGCATGTAGTGCATGTATTCCCTTTATATGCTGATTTCTTTTCCCTTGGATTAATACTTGTAATGGGGTTGTTGGACTTTATGGTAGCTTTATGTTTAGGTTTTTTTTTTTTTAAATCTCCATACTGTTTTCCATAGTGACTGTACAACTTTACATTTACACCAACCGTGAATGGGTTCCCGTTTCTCCACATACTTGCTAGTGCCTGTTACCTTTTGTCTTTATTTTAATAATAGTCATTCTGACTGGGGTAAGATGATAGTCTCATTGTGGTTTCGATTTGCATTACCTTGATGATTAGTGACACTGAACATTTTTTTCATATACCTATTGGCCATTTCTTTGTGTTCTTTTGAAAAATGTCTTCTTTTGAACATGAAAAATTCATGTTCCTTGCTCAGTTTTTATGGGATTATTTGCTTTTTTTACTGTTGAGTTGTTTGAGTTCCTTGTATATTCTGTATATTAGTCTCTTGTTAGGTAAGTAGATTGCAAATATTTTCTCCAATTTAAGAGGTTGTCTGTTTACTCTATTAATTGTTTCTCTTGCTGTGCAGAAGATTTTTAGTTTAATGTAGTAACATTTGTCTGTTTTTGTTTTTGTTGCCTGTGCTTTTGAGGTGTTAGCCATAAAATCTTTGCCTAGACCAACGTCCTGAAGAGTTTTCCCTATATTTTCTTCTAGTGAAGTTTTGACTTTTACATTTAAGTCTTTAATCTACCTTGAGTTTACTTTTGTATAAGGGGAGAGTTAAAGATGTAGTATCATTCTCCTGCATATGGTTATCCAGTTTTTCCAGCATCATTTATTGCAGATGTTTTCCTTTCTCCAATGTAGGTTTTTAGCAGCTTTGTCAAATATTATTTGATTATAAATATGTAGATTTATTTCTGGGTTCTCTGTTCTGTTCCATTGGTCTTTGTATCTATTTTTATACTTTTACCAATCTATTTTGATATTACTATATCCTTATAATATTTTTTGAAGTCAGGTGATGTGATGCCTCCAGCTTTATTCTTTTGCTCAAGATTACTTTGGCTGTTCTGGCACTTTTTTGGTTCCATACAAATTTTAGGTTTGCTTTTTCTATTTCTGTGAAAAATAGCATTGGTATTTTGACAGGAATTGCATTGAATCTAGAGATCTTGGGGGCAGTATGGTTATTTTAAAGATACTAATTTTTCTGATGTGTGACCATGGGATGCCTTTGCTTTTGTTTTTGTCTTCTTCAATATCTTTTTTTTTTTAAGTGTTTATTTGTTTTATTTGTTTTGCAAAGAAAAAATATGCACAAACATACTTCAAAATTTAGGAGGTACAAAAGGATATGCAATGAAAAGCAAGTCTCCTTCTCCTTAACCCCGATCCTGTCCCTGTGGGCTGCTGTTGTCCTGTTTCTGGTTGTGTCTGCAGGCATAGTCTGTAAATTTCTTTTTCTTTTTTTTTATTATACTTTAAGTTCTAGGGTACATGTGCATAACGTGCAGGTTTGTTACATATGTATACTTATGCCATGTTGGTGTGCTGCACCCATCAACTCATCAGCACCCATCAATTCATCATTTAGATCATGTATAACTCTCCAATGCAATCCCTCCCTCCTCCCCCCTCCCCATGATAGGCCCCAGTGTGTGATGTTCCCCTTCCCGAGTCCAAGTGATGTCATTGTTCAGTTCCCACCTATGAGTGAGAACATGCGGTGTTTGGTTTTCTGTTCTTGTGATAGTTTGCTAAGAATGATGGTTTCCAGCTGCATCCATGTCCCTACAAAGGATGCAAACTCATCCTTTTTTATGGCTGCATAGTATTAATCAGTGTTTTGAAGATGCCTAGTAGGCATCTTACACTTTCTTAGTTAAACTTATTCCTAGGAATTCAATAAATATTTTTGTAGCTATTGTCAATGGGATTACCTTCGTGATTTCTTTGTCATCATTTTGTTATTTCTGCATACTACTGAATGTTGTATGTTGATTTTCTATCCTCCAACTTTACTGAATGTGTTTTTCAGTTCTAAGAGTTTTCTGATGGAGTCTTCTATTTTTTTCTAAATATAAGAACGTGCCATTTGCAGAGGGACAATTGGACTTCCACTTTTCCAGTTTGTATGTCCTATATTTATTATCTTGCTTAATTTCTGTAGCTAGGACTTCGAGTACTATGTTGAATAGGAGTGGTGAAAGTGGGTATCCTTGTCTTGTTCCAATTCTTAGTGAAAAGGCTTTCAACTTTTTCCCATTCAGTATGATGTTATCTGTGGGTTTTTGATATATGGCCTTTATTATTCATTTCCTTTTTTTATCATGAAAGGATGTTGAGTTTTTTCAAATGTTTTTCTGCACCTATTGAGATAATCATATGGTTTTTGTTTTCCCTTTTGTCAATGTGATGTATGAAGTTTATTGATTTGCATATGTTGAACTATTCTTGCACCCCTGGGATAAATCTGGCTTAATTATGGTATATTATCTTTTTGATATGCTGTTAGATTTTGTCTGTTGTATTTTATTGAGGACTTTTCCATCTATGTCTTAGGGATATTGGCCTGTAGTTTTCTTTTTTGGTTGTGCCCTTGTTGGGTTTCGGTCTCATGGTGATGCTGGCTTCATAGAATGCATTCAGGAGAATTCCCTCCTCAATTTTTTGGAGTAGTTTGAGGAGGATTGTTGTTAGTTCTTCTTTACATATTTGGTATAATTCAACATTGAATTAAGTCCTGGGCTTTTTTTATTGTTGTTATTGGAATACTTTTTAATATTGATCTGTTCAAGTTTTCTGTTTTTTCCATCTTCATAGGTTGTATTTGTCCATACACACAGTCTTCACAGGTTGTGTGTATCCAGGAACTTATCCATTTCCTCTGGGTTTTCTAGTTTGTTAGTGTATACTTGTTCATAATAGTCCTGATCTTCTGTATTTCTGTAATATCAGTTATAATGTTTCCCTTTTCATTTATGATTTTGCATATTTTATCTTCTCGGTTAGTCTTGCTTGCAGTTTATCAATTTTGTTTATCTTTTGGAGAACCAACTTTTCTTTTTTCTTTTTCTTTTGAGATGGAGTTTCACTCTTGTTACCCAGGCTGGATAGAGTGCAGTGGTGCAATTTCAGCTCACTGCAACGTCTGCCTTCGAGGTTCAAGCTATTCTCCTGCCTCAGCCTCCTGAGTAGCTGGCATTACAGGTGCAAACCACCATGCCTGGCTAATATTTTGTATTTTTTTTTTTTTTTTTTTAGTAGAGTTGGGGTTTCATCATGTTGGCCAGGCTGGTCTCCAACTACGGACCTCAGATAATCCACCTGCCTCAGCCTCCCAAAATCCTGGGATTATAGGCATGAGCCACTGCGCCAGGCCTGGAAAACCAACTTTTCATTTGGTTGATTCTTAGCATTTTTTTTTCTTTTGTCTCTATTTCATTTAGTTCTGCTGTGATCTTTATTATATTTTTTGTTTTAGTAATTTTGAATGTGGTTTATTCTTGCTTTCGTAATTTTTTGAGGTACATTCTTAGATGTTTATTTGAAATCTTTCTACTTTTTTGATATAGGTGTTTATTGCTATAAACTTTCCTCTTAGCTTTGCTGTATCCCACAGGTTTGGATATGTTTAATTTCCATTTTCAGTTGTTTCAATAAATTTTAAAATTTTCCTCTTAATTTTTTTTTCATAGACCCAGTGATCATTCAGAAGCATGTTGTTTAATTTCCATGTATTTATATAATTTCCAAAGTTCCTCTTGGTATTGACTCCTAGTTTTATTCCACTGTGGTCTGAGAAGATACTTGATGTGATTTCAGTCTTCTAAAATTTATTGAGACTTATTTTGTGGTCTAAAAAATATCCTGGAGAATATTCCATGCACTAATGAGAAGAATGTGTATTCTGCAGATATTGGGTAAAAATGTCTGTTAAGTCCATTGGTCAAAAGTCCAGCTTCAATCCAGTGTTTCTTTGTTGCTATTTTTATCTAGATGATTTTTTTTAATGCTGAGTTGAGGTTGTTGAAATTGCCCACTATTATTATATTGGGGTCTGTCTCTCTCTTTAAATCTAGTAATATTGCTTTATACATCTGGGTGCTCCAGTGTTAGGTGCGTACATATGTAGAATTATTATTGTATCCTCTTGCTGAATTGATCTCTTTAACACTAGGTAATGATTTTCTTTGTCTTTTAAAACTTTTTGACTTAAGGTCTGTTGTATCTGATATAAATATAACTACTTCTGCTCACTTTTGGTTTCTGTTTGCATAGAATATCTTTGTCTTTTATTTTTGTCTCTCTCTTCTTTTTTTGAGTTGGGGGTCTCCCTTTGTCACCTAGGCTGGAGGCAGAGGCAAGATCATGGCTCAGTGCTTCCTATACTTCTTTGGGCTCAGGTGATCTTCCCACCTCAGCCTCCTGAGTAGCTGAGACTACAGGAGCATGCCACCACACCCAATTAATTTTTGTATTTTTCTATAGGGATGGGATTTCACCATGTTGCCCAGGCTGGTCTTGAACTCCTGGGTTAAAGCAATCTGGCCTCCTCAGTGCTAGAATTACAGGCATAAGACACCATCCCTGGCTGGGGAATATCTTTTTTTTATCCCTTTACTTTCAGTCAATATGTGTCTTTACAGGTAAAGTGTGTTGTTTTTGTAGACAGCATATAGTTGATTATGTTTTGTTAATTCATTTAGCCAGTCTCTATCTTTTCAGTGGATAATTGATGTGTTTACATTTAAAGTCATTGGTGAGGTTTCGTTTCTATCATATTGTTAGTTTTATGGTTGTTTTGTATATTCTTTAATCCTTTCTTTTTTTTTTTTTCTTACTGTTCTTATGGTTTCGTAGTTTTCTACAGAGGTACCATCTGAGTCTTTTTTCTTCCTTATTTCTATGTTTGCTTTACCAGTGAATTTTATACATTTTTGTTTTCATGATGGTAACTGTGATTCTTTCACTTTCAATTTTAGGGCCCCCTAGAGTATCTCTTGTAGGACCAGTAAAGTGGTGATGAATTTCCTTGGTATTTGCTTATCTATAAAATACTTTCTTTCTCCTTCATTTGTGAAGGATAATTTCACTGGACAAAATATCCTTGGGTGTCAATTTTTAAAAGAAAAATTTTCTAATGATATCTGTGTAAAGCACAGTGGTGTGCATTAGAAATTACTGACATCTCCTTGGTCAATGTAGTTTAATTACAAATGGAATGAAGACTCATTGGAAATTTTTGCAGTGGTTATTTTTACTTAAGACCAAAGTTGAACTATTAGTAAAACTCCCTCATTTCCACGCCATAGCTCCCATCCTGAAGTCTATAATTCTATTTAGAAAAGTAATGTCTGTGTGAATACATCTAATTGTAACCTTGTCAGAAAGTGTAGCTGTTTCTTAAGTATCCTGCCACATAGTACTTTAATCTGCTTACCTTTGCTGGATCTAGCTTTGAAACTTTTGTAAACTATATTAGACTAGCAAATGAAGTCTGAGTATGGAAGAGAAGAGGTGGTGAAGTGACCTTCAAAGTATGTAAAGAAGATGAAGAAAGAAGACAAAATGCAGAAAAATGAAAGAAAGACAACAAATAAGTATATATTCTTTCTAAATTAATAAATAATTAAAATAGTATATCTGCATACAGATGCTTTTTTAATATAAATATTTTAGCTTTCAAAAACTGTTAGGTCTCTTTGTTCTTAAGGTCAAAGTGACTAAGTTAGGTTCAAGTCCAGAATACATTTGTATGCAATAGGCTAGTAAGTAATTCTCCAAAGGTTTACAACTTTGCATATTCTCTTCCTAAGTATGTCTTTTTTATTAGGAATCTTTTTACAAAAGTGGTTACTATTACACATTTTGTGACTAACAGTACTTACATATACTGCCTGAACCCATGTTACCAGACAGAAGTTATGCTTGTGATATAAACTTTGTCAATGTTATTTCACCTGATTAGCCTTTAATTTCTCAAAGTTCTACATATCTCCTAAACTAACAGGATGTTTCTCCTTTTGTGAATAGCCATCTCTTGCTGAATATTATCAGTTAACTGGAAATAGAATTCTTCACATGTGGTATAAAGTACTCTCTGTAGTTAGAAATATTCTTACAGTTGAAATGCTCATTCTGTGTATACAATCTTTTTTCATTTTCTTATCACTTATTTTAAAATGCATCATTTTTATTTTGAGCATAGTCATGTGTCTCTTTTTACTTGCATTTTTAAGCCTCTCATTTCTTTTTCACTTTATTGGAAAAGACAATGTGTTAGGATAATTTATGCTCAAGCCACAAAAAATGCCAAAATCTCAATAGCTTAACACACCCAAAGTTTACTTAGGTGCTCCTGTTACATGTCCACTGTGGGTCACTTGTGGAGGTTGAGTGTCTGTTCCACAAAGCCACTCCTCACTATCCTATCCTGGCTCCATTTCAATATATTGCTGCATAGTTTTTAGCTCCTGGGGCAATGGGGGCAGGAGTTAAGCACTTGAAATCAAATGTTTCGTCTACAAATGTTGTGTATTATTTTCCCTCACATTTTTTTTTTTTGCGGGGGCATGGGGGGGGTGACAAAATGAAGTCCCATCACTACTGTTGCATTCAAAGAGATAGAGAAGCACAATTTTTGTATACTTAGAAGTAGAGAACAGGCTATTAATAAACATTGGTAACAATCTACTATGTACTAATTTTTACTGTTCTTAAACCTTCTCAAATCTAAGCACAACCACATAACACATGCCTTAGCAGATTATTATAATATGCGAGGCCATGGTTAAGGCTAAAATGAATACATTTGTAATCTGTTGATGGTGGGCAGAGTTGATAAACTTTGCTCCAGGTGTAGACTTGTTTTGTGTCTGTAAGGGTACGTTAGTTGAAAGTAACATAATACTGGAATGGATCCTTTGCACTGACCCTTGTAATTTCCTGTGGTATAGGCTTCCTTTTTTTTTTTTTTTTATACTTTAAGTTCTAGGGTACATGTGCATAACGTGCAGGTTTGTTACATATGTATACTTGTGCCATGTTGGTGTGCTACACCCATCAACTCGTCAGCACCCATCAATTCGTCATTTATATCAGGTATAACTCCCAATGCAATCCCTCCCCCTCCCCCCCCCCATGATAGGCCCCGTGTGTGATGTTCCCCTTCCCGAGTCCAAGTGATCTCATTGTTCAGTTCCCACCTATGAGTGAGAACATGCGGTGCTTGGTTTTCTGTTCTTGTGATAGTTTGCTAAGAATGATGGTTTCCAGCTGCATCCAGGTCCCTACAAAGGACGCAAACTCATCCTTTTGATGGCTGCATAGTATTCCATGGTGTATATTGCCACATTTTCTTAATCCAGTCTGTCACAGATGGACATTTGGGTTGATTCCAAGTCTTTGTTATTGTGATAGTGCCGCAATAAACATACGTGTGCATGTGTCTTTGTAGTAGAATATTTATAATCCTTTGGGTATATACCCAGTAATGGGATGGCTGGGTCATATGGTACATTTAGTTCTAGATCCTTGAGGAATTGCCATACTGTTTTCCATAATGGTTGAACTAGTTTACAATCCCACCAACAGTGTAAAAGTGTTCCTATTTCCTCCACCTCTCCAACACCTGTTTTTTCCTGACTTTTTAATGATTGCCATTCTAACTGGTGTGAGATGGTATCTCATTGTGATTTTGATTTGCATTTCTCTGATGGCGAGTGATGATGAGCATTTTTTCATGTGTCTGTTGGCTGTATGAATGTCTTCTTTTGAGAAATGTCTGTTCATATCCTTTGCCCACTTTTGATGGGGTTGTTTGTTTTTTCTTGTAATTTGTTTGAGTTCTTTGTAGGTTCTGGATATCAGCCCTTTGTCAGATGGGTAGATTGCAAAAATTTTCTCCATTCTGTAGGTTGCCTGTTCACTGATGGTAGTTTCTTTTGCTGTGCAGAAGCTCTTTAGTTAATTAGATCCCATTTGTCAATTTTTGCTTTGTTGCCATTGCTTTTGGTGTTTTAGACATGAAGTCCTTGCCCATGCCTATGTCCTGAATGGTACTACCTAGGTTTTTTCTAGGGTTTTTATGGTATTAGGTCTAACATTTAAGTCTCTAATCCATCTTGAATTAATTTTGTATAAGGAGTAAGGAAAGGATCCAGTTTCAGCTTTCTACTTATGGCTAGCCAATTTTCCCAGCACCATTTATAAATAGGGAATCCTTTCCATTTCTTGTTTCTCTCAGGTTTGTCAAAGATCAGATGGCTGTAGTCGTGTGGTATTATTTCTGAGGACTCTGTTCTGTTCCATTGGTCTATATCTCTGTTTTGGTACCAGTACCATGCTGTTTTGGTTACTGTAGCCTTGTAGTATAGTTTGAAGTCAGGTAGCGTGATGCCTCCAGCTTTGTTCTTTTGACTTAGGATTGTCTTGGCAATGCGGGCTCTTTTTGGTTCCATATGAACTTTAAAGCAGTTTTTTTTCCAATTCTGTGAAGAAAGTCATTGGTAGCTTGATGGGGATGGCATTGAATCTATAAATAACCTTGGGCAGTATGGCCATTTTCATGATATTGATTCTTCCTATCCATGAGCATGATATGTTCTTCCATTTGTTTGTGACCTCTTTTATTTCACTGAGCAGTGTTTTAGTTCACCTTGAAGAGGTCCTTTACATCCCTTGTAAGCTGGATTCCTAGGTATTTATTCTCTTTGAAGCAATTGTGAATGGAAGTTCATTCATGATTTGGCTCTCTGTTTGTCTGTTACTGGTGTATAAGAATGCTTGGGATTTTTGCACATTAATTTTGTATCCTGAGACTTTGCTGAAGTTGTTTATCAGCTTAAGGAGATTTTGGGCTGAGACAATGGGGTTTTCTAATATACAATCATGTCATCTGCAAAGGGGGACAATTTGACTTCTTCTTTTCCTAACTGAATACCCTTGATTCTTTCTCTTGCCTGATTGCCCTAGCCAGAACTTCCAACACTATGTTGAATAGGAGTGGTGAGAGAGGGCATCCCTGTCTTGTGCCAATTTCAAAGGGAATTTCCAGTTTTTGCCCATTCAGTATGATATTGGCTGTGGGTTTGTCATAAATAGCTCTTATTATTTTGAGGTTATTTCCATCAATACCGAATTTATTGAGCGTTTTTAGCATGAAGGCTGTTGAATTTTGTCAAAGCCTTTTCTGCATCTATTGAGATAATCATGTGGTTCTTGTCTTTGGTTCTGTTTATATGCTGGATTACATTTATTGATTTGCGAATGCTGAACCAGCCTTGCATCCCAGGGATGAAGCCCACTTGATCATGGTGGATAAGCTTTTTGATGTGCTGCTGAATCCAGTTTGCCAGTATTTTATTGAGGATTTTTGCATCAATATTCATCAGGGATATTGGTCTAAAATTCTCTTTTTTGTTGTGTCTCTGCCAGGCTTTGGTATCAGGATGATGTTGGCCTCATCAAAATGAGTTAGGGAGGATTCCCTCTTTTAATTGATTGGAATAGTTTCAGAAGGAATGGTACCAGCTCCTCCTTGTACCTCTGGTAGAATTCAGCTGTGAATCCATCTGGTCCTGGACTTTTTTTAGTTGGTAGGCTATTAATTATTGCCTCAATTTCAGAGCCTGCTATTGGTCTATTCAGGGATTCAACTTCTTCCTGGTTTAGTCTTGGGAGAGTGTAAGTGTCCAGGAAATTATCCATTTCTTCTAGATTTTCTAGTTGATTTGTGTGGAGGTGTTTATAGTATTCTCTGATGGTAGTTTGTATTTCTGTGGGGTTGGTGGTGATATCCCCTTTATCATTTTTTATTGTGTGTATTTGATTCTTCTCTCTTTTCTTCGTTATTCGTCTTGCTAGCGGTCTGTCAAATTTGTTGATCTTTTCAAAAAACCAACTCCTGGATTCATTGATTTTTTGGAGGGCTTTTTGTGTCTCTATCTCCTTCAGTTCTGCTCTGATCTTAGTTATTTCTTGCCTTCTGCTAGCTTTTGAATGTGTTTGCTCTTGCCTCTCTAGTTCTTTTAATTGTGATGTTAGAGTGTCAATTTTAGATCTTTCCAGCTTTCTCTTGTGGGCATTTAGTGCTATAAATTTCCCTCTACACACTGCTTTAAATGTGTCCCAGAGATTCTGGTATGTTGTATCTTTATTCTCATTGGTTTCAAAGAACATCTTTATTTCTGCCTTCATTTCGTCATGTACCCAGTAGTCATTCAGGAGCAGGTTGTTCAGTTTCCATGTAGTGAGTGGTTTTGATTGAGTTTTTTAGTCCTGAGTTCTAGTTTGATTGCACTGTGGTCTGAGAGACAGTTTGTTATAATTTCTGTTCTTTTACATTTGCGGAGGAGTGTTTTACTTCCAATTATGTGGTCAATTTCGGAATAAGTGCGATGTGCTGAGAAGAATGTTGATTTGGGGTGGAGAGTTCTATAGATGTCTATTAGGTCCGCTTGGTGCAGAGATGAGTTCAATTCCTGGATATCCTTGTGAACTTTCTGTCTCGTTGATCTGTCTAATGTTGACAGTGGAGTGTTGAAATCTCCCATTATTATTGTATGGGAGTCTAAGTCTCTTTGTAAGTCTCTAAGGACTTGCTTTATGAATCTGGGTGCTCCTGTATTGGGTGCATATATATTTAGGAGAGTTAGCTCTTCCTGTTGAATTGATCCCTTTACCATTGTGTAATGGCCCTCTTTGTCTCTTTTGATCTTTGATGGTTTAAAGTCTGTTTTATCAGAGACTAGGATTGCAACCCCTGCTTTTTTTTGTTTTCCATTTGCTTGGTAGATCTTCCTCCATCCCTTTATTTTGAGCCTATGTATGTCTCTGCATGTGAGATGGGTCTCCTGAATACAGCAGACTGATGGGTCTTGACTCTTTATCCAGTTTGCCAGTCTGTGTCTTTTAATTGGAGCATTTAGTCCATTAACATTTAAGGTTAATATTGTTAGGTGTGAACTTGATCCTGCCATTATGATATTAACTGGTTATTTTGCTCGTTAGTTGATGCAGTTTCTTCCTAGCCTCGATGGTCTTTATATTTTGGCATGTTTTTGCAATGGCTGGTACCAGTTGTTCCTTTCCATGTTTAGCGCTTCCTTCAGGGTCTCTTGTAAGGCAGGCCTGGTGGTGACAAAATCTCTAAGCATTTGCTTATCTGTAAAGGATTTTATTTCTCCTTCACTGATGAAACTTAGTTTGGCTGGATATGAAATTCTGGGTTGAAAATTCTTTTCTTTAAGAACGTTGAATATTGGCCCCCACTCTCTTCTGGCTTGTAGAGTTTCTGCTGAGAGATCTGCTGTTAGTCTGATGGGCTTCCCTTTGTGGGTAACCGACCTTTCTCTCTGGCTGCCCTTAAGATTTTTTCCTTCATTTCAACTTTGGTGAATCTGGCAATTTTGGTCTTGGAGTTGCTCTTCTGGAGGAGTATCTTTGTGGCGTTCTCTGTATTTCCTGAATTTGAATGTTGGCCTGCCCTACTAGGTTGGGGAAGTTCTCCTGGATGATATCCTGAAGAGTGTTTTCCAACTTGGTTCCATTTTCCCCCTCACTTTCAGGGACCCCAATCAGACGTAGATTTGGTCTTTTTACATAATCCCATACTTCTTGCAGGCTTTGTTCATTTCTTTTTCTTCTTTTTTCTTTTGGTTTCTCTTCTCGCTTCATTTCATTCATTTGATCCTCAATCGCTGATACTCTTTCTTCCAGTTGATCGAGTTGGTTACTGAAGCTTGTGGATTTGTCACGTATTTCTTGTGTCATGGTTTTTATCTCTGTCATTTCATTTATGACCTTCTCTGCATTAAGTATTCTAGCTGTCAATTCTTCCACTCTTTTTTCAAGATTTTTAGTTTCTTTGTGCTGGGTACATAATTCCTCCTTTAGCTCTGAGAAGTTTGATGGACTGAAGCCTTCTCTCATCTCGTCAAAGTCATTCTCTGACCAGCTTTGATCCGTTGCTGGCGATGGGCTGCGCTCCTTTGCAGGGGGAGATGCGCTCTTATTTTTTGAATTTCCAGCTTTTCTGCCCTGCTTCTTCCCCATCTTTGTGGTTTTATCTGCCTCTGGTCTTTGATGATGGTGACGTACTGATGGGGTTTTGGTATAGGTGTCCTTTCTGTTTGATAGTTTTCCTTCTAGCAGTCAGGACCCTCAGCTGCAGGTCTGTTGGAGATTGCTTGAGGTCCACTCCAGACCCTGTTTGCCTGGGTATCAGCAGCAGAGGTTGCAGAAGATAGAATATTGCTGAACAGCGAGTGTACCTGTCTGAGTCTTACTTTGGAAGCTTCCTCTTAGGGGTGTACTCCACCCTGTGAGGTGTGGGGTGTCAGACTGCCCCTAGTGGGGGATGTCTCCCAGTTAGGCTACTCAGGGGTCAGGGACCCACTTGAGCAGGCAGTCTGTCCCTTCTCAGATCTCAACCTCCGTGTTGGGAGATCCACTGGTCTCTTCAAAGTTGTCAGACAGAGTCGTTTGCGTCTGCAGAGGTTCCTGCTCCTTTTTTTTTTGTTGTTGTTTAGCTGTGCCCTGTCCCCAGAGGTGGAGTCTATAGATACAGGCAGGTTTCCTTGAGCTGCTGTGAGCTCCACCCAGTTCGAGCTTCCCAGCGGCTTTGTTTACCTACTTAAGCCTCAGCAATGGCAGGCACCCCTCCCCCACCCTCGCTGCTGCCTTGCGGTTAGATTGCAGACTGCTGTGTTAGCAATGAGGGAGGCTCCGTGGCCGTGGGACCCTCCCGGCCAGGTGTGGGATACAATCTCCTGGTGTGCCCGTTTGCTCAAAGCGCAGTATTCGGGTAGGAGTCACCCGATTTTCCAGGTGTTGTGTGTCTCAGTTCCCCTGGCTAGGAAAAGGGACTCCCTTCCCCCTTGCGCTTCCCAGGTGAGGCCATGCCTCGCCCTGCTTCAGCTCTCGCTGGTTGGGCTGCAGCAGCTGACCAGCACCGATTGTCCAGCAGTCCCTAGGGAGATGACCCCAGTACCTCAGTTGAAAATGCAGAAATCATTGGTCTTCTGTGTTGGTCGCGCTGGGAGTTGGAGACTGGAGCTGTTCCTCTTCGGCCATCTTGCTCCGCCCCCACCCCAGCTTCCTTCTTGAGACGATTGTCACTTGCCCACTTGTTAAGTTTTGAAAACTTGGGTGAGAAATCTTCATCAAGTTCTAGGTTTTGACTTGTGTAAAGAGAGTATCTGAATTCTTGGGGAAAGTGTGTAAGGCCATAACTAATGTCCAAATATGAGTACTTCTTAACAGATTTAGAGGCAGTCTTCAGAGACCTCGAAGGTTCTGTAAACAGTCTTTTTACCTACCCCTGAAAACTCGCTTGAAAGTTTTCAGGTTTCTCAATTCATAGTTCGCACACAAGAAGCTACTAACAACTGAGCAGCTTGTTGTGTGCTAACAGCTGTGAACTGAGAAACTTGAGTTCTCCGTTCGTAGTCGGGAACTATGAAAAAAACTCTTCTGAGATGCTTCTTGTGTGCTATCAACGATGAACTGAGACCTACTCTGTAAAAGTTATAGGAAGGCAATGAAAAGGATGTTACTGATTTTACTAAAATAATAATTATTTTTAAAATGTATTAGCTCAGTGACATAAAGTTAAATTCTTGGCCTTAGCTTCCATACAAGTTCAGAAATGGCTCATTAACTTTTGCTAGTGAAAAAGAGAACAGTCTTTCAAGCCAGTGTTCAGGGATAAGTAAAACGAGTATTTACAGAACCTTCGAAGTCCCTGAAAACTTCCTGTAAATCTGCTTTAGAAGTACTACTTATGTTTGGACATTAGTTATGACACTACACACTTTCCCCAAGAATTCAGACATTCTCTTTACACAAGTCAAAACCTTAAACTTGCTGAAGATTTGTCACTCAAGTTGTTAAAAACCTAACAAGTGGGGAATTGACAGTCCTCAGAAAGAAGTTCCTCAGTTTTATTTCTCAGAGATGTGAATATTGCTTACGTAGTCCTTAAATAACCACAGCAATGACCTAATTATTACCAACCTCTTCTCGTTTTTTCCTCCCTCCCCACTCCTTTCCTTTTCTTCTTCCATTGTTCCCGCACATTTTCTCTCTTGTTTTGCTTCTCTCACATGCCTTCTCTCTCTCTCTCTTTTTCTCTCAGGCTATTGTTTTCTCTCTTTGTTTCTCTTTGCTTTCATTCTTGGAATTAACAAGAAGTAAATAGTTCTTTCTGAAATGTTTTGCTTAGTAACACAGCTCTAATTATTTAACTAATGTTCTCTTGAGAATAACTTAAACATGACACACATAAATGGAAGGTAATCAGACTAATTGCTCCTTTTTTAATTAGATGATTAACTATGTTTTGTAATTTGAACAAATTAAAAGTTAAGCAATAATTAATTAAAAGTTTGTTTTTCTTTCTCTTAGTTTTCTATTTTTTAGGAAGGAAATAGGATATAATTTTGTACTGCTGAATAAATCCTGGCAGAAGCGAGACTTGCTATGGACAATCACTTAGGGTAATCAAATGGAACCTTGTAAACTCCTCTCACCACGTTCCCTGTATTATTGCTGACTTAGGGAGCCCTGTGACATGACATGACTTCTCTCTCAGCTTTGTCTTCCCACCTTCCAAATCTTTGTGTTTTTCAATGACAGATCTCATTGAGAATTACACAATTTATGAAAATAAACTTTTTCTGAAGTGACAGGAATAACTTCTGTTCACTGACAAGAAATAAATGCTTTTTAAAATTATTTATTTATTTATTTATTTATTTTCTAGATGGAGTCTCTGTCACTCAGGCTGGAGTGCAGTGGGGCGATAGCTCACTGCAACCTCTGCTTCCTGGGTTCAAGCGATTCTCTTGCTTCAGCCTCCATATGTGCATTTTTAAAAGAGAAAAGTGTACAGCTTTTCCATGGCCCAGCAGGAATCAAAATGAATTCTAGTAAATTTCCACCAGGTGGCACCTGCCTTTTGAACTTTGGAAAAAGCTTCTAAAGGCTGAGGAAAGCCACTTTTACTTCAGAAATAGGGTTGGTTGTGGAAAAGAATTCCAGTCAGTGGAATAGCATTAATAGAAAATAATAACCTTAAACTATTCTAAGATGCTTCCAAAGTAAAATACATGATTAAATAATATGTTTAATTTGGAAAAAATTTAGGCTGTACACATAAGACCAATTCTAGTTTCATCTGAACTCCCCAGGACGTAAGTTCTACGAAGCTGTAATTTTCAGTTAATCTTTCTAACCAGCTCTCATTTTGAGTGTCTCCCTAACTTTTAGTAAGCACAGCAACTAGCACATACTTACCAATCAATCAAGTGTCTTCTTGACCTGATTTAATTTATAAATCAGTCATCAACTTGCCAGTCAAAAATTCTTAAGTAAACACTTTAGCATTTTATCCAAAACCATGGGATTGGTAGTGTGAATCTTCCAAGTAAAACAAAATAGGTCAAGCATACTTCTTGTCTATGCACATGGCTCTTTCCAAATCTCTGGCTAAACTGTCATCCCATCCTTGCTGCTCTTCTCAAATCTTTTTGTGTGGATCAGGACATAATATGCATTACCAGATGTTACCCTGACACAGTCATGAAAAAGCAGCCAGTTTCACAGTCCTGCATTCACCAAAGACACTAATTTTTACTGAGCAGAATCCAAATTGGGTGATGTCTTTTGTTTTCTTTGGAGTTTTATTCACTGATGATAAATAACCATGCTGAGAAGTCAGGAACAGATTTTTGTTATTTAGAAAGAATAACAGTAAATGAGAAAGATCCATCCAAAAATGTACATTTGAGGCTGCAGGGCAGGGCTTCCTGGACCTGTTGATGCTAGTGTGTGATACATAGCATGTATCCTGAGGTTGGTAAATTCAGTCAAGTTACTAAAGACTGTCAGAGAGGATGGAAGGAGCCCATTATAAGACTGACTGACTTAGCTGGAACCATGAAGTGTTTTTTAGAAATGGTTTTTCAATAACAATTTTTGTATACCTGCTTAAAAATGAGATGTACCCTCCTTGTCACAATCCTCTACATATAGATGCTGAGTTTGATAGTAGTTATTTTATCATTACTGAGTTTTCTCTAAATCAAGATACTAAGTATTTCTACTTGAGAGATGGGATGACCAAAATAGAGAATTTTAAGTTTTAGCAATGGCATTTTCTTCTTCCAGTATAGTTCATACGTTAGACAAATGTCACATTATTTGATTTCTAAAAGGAAAGTGTCAACTGTAACAGTTGATAGACTCATAAAAGATGTGTTTTTGATAAGGGACCTAAAAATTCTATGGGAAATGTTATTTACTTCTGCCATGATAAAAGCATCTTAACCATCTGTCTACATGATTGCCAGATTTAATAAACTGGTGCTCAGTTTGAATTTCAGATAATTATAAATGTGTTAAATGTCACAAATATTACATGAGAAATACTCTACAAATTATGTTAAAAAAACTATTTGAGGTTTATCTGAAATTCAAATTCTACTGGGTGCCTTGTATTTTTTCTGGCAATTAACCTGGTAGGTGACTCATTTATGTGCCACCCTCCTTCACAGTTGCCACAGCAAGGATGGCAGAAAACCTTCCACAACAACGTGCACCTCAAGACCTTCAACTCTCGCCAGCATCTTATTTTCCAAATAAGGGTTCCAAGTGTTAAGGAAAAGACCACTGCAGATTGCTGTCATTGGCAAAATTCCATGCTAATTTCAACTGGAATTGCAGAGCCAATATGATAGAACGGTGTCAGAGTGGTACCTGTACTCTCTGAACAGTCTCCTGAGAAGAGCTACTCCTGCAATAGCTCCCCAAACTTCAGTTCACAGGGTTACATTAAATAAACTACCTGAGGAGCTCTGGTTTGTGAATGGTCAAACTAAATTTCATTTTGGTCTTATCTAGCAGGAAACAGATCCAGGAGAAAGTTATCTAGCATGATGATTATAATATTTTACCTTTGCTCCTGCCCTCCATGTCCCTATGCTCTGCAATGGGAATGACTAGAGAGAGTATGAATTTTTCATACTTGTCACAGTTCATCCAAGAAGAGTTATGAAACCAACCCTGTACTATTTCTTTTCTTTATTGGTGGAGAACTAGCATGTGCCTTGGGCATGCACTCAAAGGCTCATCCTGGTTCTCATTTCTGTTGATCACACATAGGGGAACTTATAACCCTTCTTTGAGAAATATACCAAAATAAACCTTTTTATGAAAGAGGAAGAAGGGAAATTGCAGAACTATAATCCTCTCTTGTACTATACTTATACATATTTAACTTTGCTTATGTATATACTTTTAAAAATACCTGAGATTTAGTAATGCATGTATTATTATGTTCAGCATCAATAGGTATAATGGGTACAACAAAGATAAAAAAATCAGACTTTTTACATCATCTGAGAATATAGTTTACCAGAGGCTGCTGATATATGGCTATGAATCAATTGAGTAACAATGCAATGTAGTATATGAAGAAGTGCCATTGTTGGTCACAGAAAGAAGAAAGGTACACTAGTTCAGTGAAATGGTAAATACATGTAGTCTTAAATGGACCTTGATGGGTTCCATGTAATTAATGAAGGGATATAGGAAACAACATCAAGGAAGGCTGAAAAAGAGCAGGGGCACTCAAGGGTCAATGAGGACGGGGTCTAGATGAAGGAGAAGACTCTTGTGGAGGCAAATGTGGAGATACCTTGGCAGAGGGAGAATGATGCAATATAATGACAAGGTATGGTGTTTGAACTTGGTCCTATAGGCGGTGGAAAGCTGTTGGAGATTTTAGAGTCCTTGAGTGACATGATGAAAGGGTTCTAGCAGCAATATGTAAACTAGATTAGAAGGAAAATAGTGAACTTTGACAATGTAGGTGTCGGTTGTGCACTTTCACTCAGAGTGAGTCTGAAAGCCAACAAAAGATTTAATGTAATGTAAAACACATACACTAATACACATAGAGATGCATATGAGTATAAAGCAGGCTCTGCTCTCTTTTTCCTTCCCAGAGAACTACGCTTCATGATGCTATGCAATCCCCAGGAGAAGCACGTTGGAAGCTGAGTGAGTTTCTTACATTACCTCTGTTCTTTGATGTGACTGCATTGAGGTCAAGCTGTATGTTGTATTCATTCTGTTTCTTGGTATTCCACCATTGTTATATTGCAAAGGGAGAGGGGTAGGAAACTGTAGTCCTTCTTGTCCAGGAAGAGTTTTTATTTTTATTTTTTTTAAAGATTTTGCTAGGCTTCATGATTATAAATAAATTAAAACCAGAAACTGTGTTTTCTCTTGGGCACGTAATTAAAAATAGTCTTTGAAGTGACATGGTTAAGTGTCAAAGGAAATCCCCACTGCAGTCAATTTTAGAATAATTCCTAAGGACCTCAGGAATGTGCAACCCATTGTTGTATGCAAGTGGAAAATAAGTTGTTTTTTAAAAAATATATACATTTTAAGGGAAAAGCAAAACTAGCGTGATGAGATCACTGATGTTTTCAATATGAAAAGAAAGTATGTTGTAAATAACAAATAGATTTTAACTTCATTCTAATTTTCCCCATGCTGCAAGAAAAATAAAAGTTCCAGAATCCTGACAGAAAACAGAATGGGAATAATGGTATTCTTAAAAATCTTTGATGTTCCAAAACCAGATTTCCTGTTATTGTGGTACCTATAACTTCTTGTTTTTATTACTGCTTGCAAGGTAATCTCAATTTTTATTATTGTCTTAATTCCAAAGTCCTTTGGGCTTTATCTTCACCATGAAGTCAAAAGTAGAGAGTGGAAACTGGATTAAATTCATAGCCTTGCCTCAAGTGTCTGATGGGCGTTTGTTAATCAAAATGTCAATCTCCATGTCCTTAGGCAATTCAAATATTACTCAAATGGTGATCTTTCAGAAGAGATTTAACACCTTTTCTGTCCCCAAATAGCTTTCACTTTTATTCAAATTTAGATTTGGTGGTGGAGGGGAAGACATTCAAGAATCAGTGAATCAATTATTTTTGCACTTACCATTCTGAAAAGTGCTATGGGGGTAAATCTAACAGATGGAAATTTTTATATATTTATAGAAGATGAAGAGCAGGAAAGAGAACATTCTAGACAGACTGCATGTGGCAAGAACTTAAAGCAAGACACTAACACATGAGGAAAGAAACAGACCAATATGGTGGAGCTCACCAAGTGTGCTGAATTATATATTCTTTCACAATTATTTATTCCTTTTCTGCCCTTGGATGCTTCCCTGCCTACACTTTGGGCTTGGCCGTATTATATATTTTTGGACATTGGAATATGAATAGACATAATCTTTTTTCATACATGAGCTAGTGCTTTCGATGCAATGGCATGGCTTAACTAGGGTTCTCTTTCCTGCCCTCTGCTTTGATAGAACAGCATGCACTGAACCCAGGTGGATCTTTCCACCTTCATCCCCAAATGTGAAGACAGTGGTGAAAATTGCCCTCACATGCTAGAGAAGAGTCTCAGAGATTAGCTGGCCCAGATTTGGTGTGTAATGTGAGCAAAAATGACCCCTTGAAATTTTAAGTCACTGAGATTTGGGGGAGTTGTTTGTTGAGCATTATTATTAATTTAACAAAAGCTGGCAGATATTGATGGAAAAAAAAAAAAAAAAGCCAGATCATGCAGGGACCTGTAGGCAATATTAAGGATTTTGGTTAAACATAAGAATAATGGGAAGTCATTGAAACGAGGTCTTGATACAATCAGGATTTTGTTTAAGAAGAGGAGAAATCACTCTGGATATACCAAAAACCAAAACAAAATAGTAACCCCAAATGGGCAAAAATGCAGATTAGTATTTGTAAGTTATTGCAGCAGGGAAGGCTATCTAAAATGTGTTGAATATTTGTTGCCAGGCTTTCTTCTAAGGACTTTACACAATGTAATGGCTAATTAAATCATCATAATGAGGTAGGCCATTTTATTTTTCCTGTTAACTATGAGCAAATTGAGGCACAAGGAAGATGTCTGAGTCTGTTTGGGCTTGCATAACAAAATACAATAAGGTGGGTGGCTTGTAAACAATAGAAATGTGTTTGTCACAGATGTGGAGGTTGCAAAATCCGAGGTCAAGGTGCCAGCAGATTTAATGTCTGATAAGGGCCTACTTTCTGGTACACAGATAGTGACTTCTGGCAGTGTTCTTATCTGATGGAAGGGGGCAAGGCAGACCTCTTGGGCTTTTCTTATAAGGGCAACTAATCCCATTCATAAGGGCTCAACTCTCATGATCTCATCTCCTCCCAAAGGCCTCACATTGTAATATCACATTGGTGATTAAGTTTGTAAACCAGAAATAAAAGTCTAAGTCAATTCTAAGCCCACCTCTCCCTTTGGCCAAGGGCATTCCAAATTATTCGGAAAAACTAGTTTAGGCCATGATGGGAAATGAGGGTCAGACATGCTTCACAAACATCAACACAGAGATCTTAAGACTGATAGAACAGACTCTTGAAATCTGATAAGAAACATTTACAGTCTATTTTCTCTGAAATCCTGCTACCTGGAGCTTTCATCTGCATGATAAAACCTTGGTTTCCACAATCCCTTACTTTATTTTATTTTAATTAATTAATTAATTTATTTTTGAGATGGAGCCTTGCTCTTGTCACCCAGGCTAGAGTACAATGGCGTGATCTTGGCTCACTGCAACCTCCACCTCCCGGGTTCAAGCGATTCTACTGCCTCAGCCTCCTAAGTAGCTGGGATTATAGGTGTGCACCATCATGCCCGGCTAATTTTTGTATTTTTAGTAGAGACGGAGTTTTGCCGTGTTGGCCAGGCTGGTCTCGAACTCCTGACCTCGTGATCCGCCCGCCACCACCTCCCAAAATTCTGAGATTACAGGCGTGAGCCACTGCGCCCGCCCCACAACCCCTTATTGTAACCCAGACATTCCTTTCTATTGATTCCAGGTCTTTAAATAATAATTCTTTCAACCAATTGCCAATCAGAAAATCTTTAAATCTATCTATGACCTGGCAGCTCCTGTTTCAAGTTGTCTTGTATTTCCATACCAAACCCATGTACATCTTACACGCATTGATTGATGTTTCATGTCTCCCAAAATATATAAAACCAAGCTGTACCCTTACCACCTTGGGCACAAGTTGTTAGGACCTCCTGAGGCTGTGTCTCAGGCGCATCCTTAACCTTGGCAAAATACACTATATTGATTGAGACTTATCTCAGATATGTTTTTGGTTTACAAGTTTCAACATATAAATTTTAGACCACACAAACATTCAAACCATAGCAGAAAAGAAACAATTTTACCAAGGTTCCACATATATTAAATGGCAGAGCCAGGAATTCAATTCAGACAATCGGGTTTCACTGCCTGAGTTCTCAGTCAGAGGAATCCAGAAGAGAGAGGATGATGATGGTTTGAACTAGGGCTGAAGAAAGAGAGATGGAGAGGTTCAGAAGAAGTTGATAGATATTTACAAAGTAGAAATATCAGGACTTGATTTTTGACAGGCTGTGGGACATAAGAGAAGGAGATATTAAAGATAACTTCCTTATATGAGAAATGAGTAATATACTGAGATGGGGATATTGAAGAGGACAGGTTGGGAGGTGAGATTCTGAATTCTGATTGTAAGCTGCTTGAGAGTAGAAGCTGTGTAATAACAAGTCTTTTGCTTTGTCTGTTGTAGAGACACAGTGACAATACATAAAATAAATGAGTCATATTATTTACAAAGTCCATTTTAAATAGCACGAGACTTTGGTATGACAATTCTTTTTCATGAAGATGAATTTCTCTGAAGTGTTTCTTTTGCTTAAGTTCACAAATTTGAATCAGAATGAACACTCATGTTTGGCATGGATGCCTTCTCCATACACTCAAGATCAATTCTTGTGTTATAGTTTGGTACTTCACTGCTACTTCATTTTATTAGTGGAAAATGCTCTTTCCTGAGATGTACCCATATACCATTCTGCAGCTTCATTGTCATGTTAGTGCTAATTTAATGTGATTTAGAGTTTCAGCATAGAACAACATTTATTTTGCTAATACAGCAATGAAAGAACAAGCATTTATTACAGGACTGCCCTGTGCCAACACTATGTAAACAGGTTATAACAAGATTATTTCATTGAGTCCAACTATTCTTTCACAAATTATAGGTGTTTTTGCCTTGACCACAGTTTCCTCCTGTTACATTGCATTTCTGGACTATAACAGTCATTAGATTATACTTTTTAAAAGAATATTTTAGAATATTAATTATTCATACTTAATATTCATTACGTGTGAATAATAAAGGTAAACTTTCTTTTAATTTACTGAAACTCGTCTGGCCAAATTATGCTGCTGTCTCTTAAAGTGGCCACTTAAGAAAGTTGGAGTCTTTTAGAATCAATATGATCAAATTACGTCATACGTTGTAAGGGTCCTGAAGAGACTTGCTGCCCTTATGGTTTAATGAAGCCCACTATCCTTTTGTTTACCTTTTCCCCATTATTGGCTGTGCCCAGTGCCACCTGATTGTCTTCAGCTGAGACACTTAAGTACAATCTTGAAGCCATGTTAAGAGCCTCATGAATAGAGACCTGTGGGACTGTCAGGCCAGAAGAAAACAGAGACTGGAGTAAGATTTATGTAGGGATGCCAAGAAAGCACTACTTATTTTTGTATTGTCTGTCTGAGATAAATGTCTGTGATCAAGGTGGCATATAAAATATTCAACAACTAGTATGGCATATCTGTCTATAATCAGAAAAGGTGCAGTCACCCATTAGGACAGAAATCAATCACCAGTCATAATAAATAACAACCACAAATAACTATTAGGGCCTACAGATAGTTTCTGGTTAAATATCAGTCTTGGGAGCAGTTTGTCAAGTGGTGTAAGTGTGAGTTGTAAGAAGGCTAGGGCTGCTTATACTATGAAAAATTATGCACTTATTTGTCTCAATTACAGGACATAACTGACTGAAAAAGGAGTACAATGACTTGTTTTAGCAAATAGGTCAACCCCAAGGAAGATATTTGTTGACAAAATTGATATCCGTATTTCCTAAAACATTATGTGTATTATCTAGTGCTTTATAATTTATGAAGTATGTCTATGTCTGCCATTTCATTGGAACCTTACTGGAGTCCCGAGAGGTGAACAGGATTAGAGAGGTTAAGTAATTTTCCCAAGGCCATATGGCTAATAAACAGAATAGTTATGATGAGATGATAGTCCTTTTAGAAAGATGTGAAATTGTAGAAATAAATTAATGGTTCTCTTACAAAAGTTGAATGGCTTCAGAACAAAATAGGGAGGTTCAAAATTACAGTGAAAATAAATAGTAACAAATTTTTTTCTTGGGCAATAATAGTGAAATAAGGTAAATTTTTAAAAATAATTTTGTATATAAAACAAAGTTTGTGTACATTGAACTATCAGAAAACAAATGTGTCACTGTCTCAGCCACCCATATGGACAATCTGTGTTTGTTTAGCATCATCATCATTTCTGACTCTGGATTTATATGCTACTGATGAATAATCATTGTTTTATACTTACTCACATATAAGCACTTAAGAGTGAAAAATATGACATACCATTAATTCAGTAAAAAAAAAAAAAATAATAATGTGTACAGGGTGACTAAGCAGCACAGTAGCATCACCAGAACACCTGTATCAGCTGCTAAACAACAGCAACCACAAACAATGGCAGGCTTTCAGCCTCCACCTGTGAGGCTGTGTTTTGATTAAAAGGTTACTATACATTGTACTTTTTTTTTTGTTTTTTTTTTGAGACGGAGTCTCGCTCTGTTGCCCAGGCTGGAGTGCAGTGGCCCATGGTCTCTGCTCACTGAAAGCTTCGCCTCCCGGGTTCACGCCATTCTCCTGCCTCAACCTCCTAAGTAGCTGGGACTACAGGTGCCTGCCACCATGCCTAGCTAATTTTTTGTATTATTATTATTATTTTTATTAGAGATGGGGTTTCACCATGTTAGCCAGGATGGTCTCGATCTCCTGACCTCGTGATCTGCCTACCTCGGCCTCCCAAAGTGCTGGAATTACAGGTGTGAGCCACTGCACCCGGCCTACATTGTACTTTTTAAATTTTGATACTGTGTTAGTGCTTATGAAAATAAAAAAGGCATATATTTGATGGCCTTTTAGGACACTGATCTTGATTCTGTTAACTCATTTTTTCTACTCGTTGTCCAACTCCAATAAAATGAACAAGGAGTCCTTGGAGAAATGGCTGAGTCTAAAGCTGAGGCAGAAAAACTACAAGATGAGTCTCACCATCTTGCATTACCAGGAAATAAATTGTGAAAACAAAACAAAAGCAGAAACAAAAAGATGCAGCTATGTTCAAGGGACATGGAAGCCAATTTGAAAGAGCTCCCAATGGCCAAAGCTGAACAATTTGAGCAACAAAATGAGTAATGTAGTATTGAATTATAGTATAAAATATAAAATAAGTATCCATGGATCTATAGTGATAAATATGATTTGTTGAATAAATATATTGGGGCAAGGAGATAAATATTCCTTACATAAAAATTCCTGACAATATATGTATAAAATCCCTTCTCCAGGAGATGAAATTTTCTGCTCCCCCACAACCTTGCCACCTTTGAGTATGAGCCAAACACTCACACTCAATTGCTGAATATTTCATATTTTAGTGACTTTCTTCCAAAGAATAGTGTATGGAAAGGGAAAAAACAGTAACTTTGCAGTGAAGAAACCTGGTAATCACCACCTTAACCAAATGATCAAGGTTAACATCACCAGTAACAACTAATGTTCATATCATCTACCCCTGATATTACTTATTTAGAAGGGTACTTTACATTCAGTGTAATTTTTCCAAAAACCTATAACCTCAGTTTAATCATAAGAAATACACTAGACAAACCCAAATTGAATGGCAATCTATAAAATACCTAATCAGTACTTCTCAAAACTTCAAGGTCATGAAAACAAAGGGAGACTGAGAAACTGTCAGGAGCTAGAGGAGCTCTTCAGACATAAGAAATAAGTGCAATATGGAATCCTGGATTGGGAACTGGAACAGACATTTCCAGAAATGGAAAAACTTGTAAAATAAGAATATAGTCTGGAGTTGAGTTAAAAGTAATGTAACAATGTTGGTTTCTTCGTTTTGAAAATATATCATGGTAAAGTCAGACAATAGAGTAGAGGAAACTGAAACCAGGGTATATGAGAACTCTGTACTATCTTTAGAACTCTGCTGCAAATCTAAAATTATTCCAAGATAAGTTTATTAAAAACAAACTATTTGTTTCAAAGAAAGTCCTTGTGTGCACGAATCTATGAATCTGTCTGTATATGCATATATGCATGAACGTCAGTTAGTAGAGTTTCGAATATTGTTGACAATTCCACAATATTGAGTAATAGTGACTAGTTTTGGTTTAATGTTTCTATTTTGGCCATTTTTTTGTACGTGTTCATAAACCCACATGATTTTTATGTTCATGTTGTCTTACTCAAGAACATCTTCATTATTTATGTATACTTTCTTTCAACTCTGAAATGAAAGTGTTTTAAACATCAACTTCTTTTCAGCATTACAGGCTCTTCTATTCAGGGACGTGAGGCAATGGATAGCCAGAGCACATACCTGCTTTTACTTCTACAATGATTAAAGAGTCAAAAGCCTCCTTGGGGTAGCATTCCATAGAACAGGGATTTGTCTTTTAGTAACAGTGAAGAAACATCACATCCAGTTATTACATTCCTCTCGAGCTTCCAGACCTCACACAGTTTCTGTCTCTGTTGATGCTCAAGTTGTTAAGTGATGATAATGGCAAATATTATCTCTTTTTCAAGAAAAAATAACTTGGCATATACACTTATCTGTAGTAATATGTCTAGGATGAATAAGAAAATTTGTGAAAGTGGAACTGGCTATTTTGTGAAATGAGAAGAGAATTGTGGAAGGCCAGCATTTCCTGGAAAGGTTTGTTGTTCATCAAGCTTAATTTGTTATGCCTTGGAGGGAAGAATAGGAAAGAAAGTATCAAATTCCCTAATGTTGAACTTACCAGTATATCAATAACATCACCTATTCAAGGCTTTATATCTCTACACTAATCTGGCCTGATTTGAGGAAGCTACTGATCCATTTTTCATGTCTATGTACTTTCCAAAATGACTTAATATTTTTGTTTGTCCTCCCAGATTTTCTCAGTCAATTCCCCTGTCCTTCAGACTGTGTACATGAGATACCAAACCAACTAGTAAATTTATTGGAAAAAAAAAAAAAAAACCCGGAAAACAAAAGCTATATTCCTCTTGTTGTTGGGCGTTGTTTTGATAAACATGTTGATTGATGATGGTTCTTGTTCTAATCTATTGCAGAGTTGTATAGACACAGCATGTTATTCTGCCATACAGCAGTGTGGGGAATTTTTTCTTGACTTGAATAATTTTTCAATGTCTACAATGCAGACAAAAACAATCTCCTCATATTGCTAGGCTCTAAATAATGATAAAATTTAATAATGCTAATATTTGGAAACATCCTGGCAATTGTTTGAGTTTTCTTTTTATGTTCAACAATTTTACATTGATTATAGTTCACACATTTTAACAAATAAATGCTTAGGTAATGTAACAGCTGTGAACTAAACCAATTTTTTTTAAAACTAGATAATCCAAAATTTCAAATATGTAGAAATTAATGCATTAAAATCCTTCCTCACATCTAAAATGCTTCTTCAGTGGTAAAATCAATCACTGAACTATGAAAGGATGGGTATTCTTAATCATTAATCATTGGACCTAAATATGTTACCAACAAAAACGTTAAGATTAGCAGCTTTTAGATTCTGATTTTACATACATATTTCCTTAAAAGATTATAAAATCAAAGATGGTAAGATTTCTCCTCCTTTTTTAAGTAAAATAACTAATTGGTGAGAAATGTTTTCTCTTAAAAATATTAACTTGCTTTCCAAGGATATGTTAGTCAGTTTTTATTATTGCTTTTTTCATTTCCTTTTTTTGGATCATGGGCTCTTAAATCTGATCCTTAACACTCATGCTCTTGAAATTGGAGGCTACTGAGATATTATTATTTCTTATCCCCACTCCCTGAAGGTATGGCCTGCTAAGCTTTATGGGATGATGTTTTACTGACGCAACTATTTACAGGATGGGATCTTCCACATGGCACTCGGGGGGAGGTACCCGCTCTCCCTAACTTTGTGGAGCTATTGCAGTAAACCTTTGGGGGTAAGAATAAGGGAGAAGAGATTGAATATAAATTCCCAAGACTTTGCTAGCAATAAATGTTTTAACCAGGACATTTTCCAGAGTTATCTGATTCTTAGGTGTAATAAATTCTCTGGTAGGGTTCTGTGGAAAATGGTCTACAGTAGTGAGAGTTTGTGTTAATGGGGTCTGGAACAGAGGCAACAAAATGTTCTCTCTTTTTCACTGTTTTTTCTGTTTGTCCCAAGTGTAATCTTTGATCAGAATTCTTGCTCCTGACTTCACCTCTGAGTCTGTTTGGAGAAAGGGCTTAATGAAAACTTAGTATTGTTTTTTACTTACCTTTTTGACTGAGGGAGAGCAAATAATTTTTAAGCAGTAAATTTTAAAATATAAGCTCTTAGTTTCATGGGAGCTAGACATCTTTTCTTTACTTGCTTCCAGGTATTATTGTTTACTGTCTGTAAATTCGTTGTAATTTTTCTTTGCAGAAACTGTTTTCTGAAAATAAAAACACATTCATGCCAAGGACCTTGCAAAGTCATGTCTAAGGAACTCAGATGCAAGTGTCTTGATTCCTGCCCTTTGGGAATGTGAATAAGGGAGGGAACAAAGGATGAGTCACTAGTCATCCAAAGGACTGATATCCAAAGTACGGAATATTTTGAAAAACAGTAAATGACATTAAAATTTCTGAGTACATATAATGGAATTTATATGTTCTGGTTTTCAAAGTAATCTAAATGTATTACATACATTTTGAAAATATAGGAAAGGAAAAAGAAGAAATCAAAAACTGAGAGATAATTGTAACATTTTGGATCTTTTCTTTAAATTTTTTAAAAAATAAAATCATTTAATAGTTTCAATACTCGTATCTTTAAAATACTAGAAGAAAAATAAATCTTGGGGTAATTTAATTTAATATTTCTGTTTTTCAAAGTAAAACAAATGCTCTTGTTGTTACTACTGTCCCAGGTTTATTATTACTTTGAGAGTAGTGATGTTTTATTTGTTTCTCTCAAACTCTTTAAGAACAAACGAAACCTAGATTGTTCTAAAGCATGCTATTCCTTTGGATATGGACTTTTGAATCTCAATCTGCTTGATGATAATAAATCCAAAGCTATGAAGACAAAATTCTCCGATATTTGTCTTACTAAATGGAAGACAATAATGGAGCAAATTAACATTGATTGAATAAAATAGAAACACTTGACATTCTGTATAAATATTCTTTTCAGAATTATTATACAGGCTATAATATTTTGTTTCAAATTATGAATCTTCAACTTAGTAGGATTATTTAAAACACCAGTTTTGTTTTTTTTGTTGTTGTTTGTAAAAAACCATCAATATGAAAAATTTGGTAGAATTGACCCAACACTTCTACTCACTTTTCTCTTGGGACAGGATAAAGGGGGAAATAAGAGGAAGGGCAGAGTGCTGTTGAGTTCAGCACTTTGGTCTATCAGCTTTTTCAGTGACCACAGATTGAACTTCTAATGCAGCCAACTCTCTCAAAATACTTGTTCTTGGTCACAAAGGGAAACAAAATGAGGGTGTATGAGTCACTCTACATTCTTTAAAGTTACTTGCAAAACAGTTTTCTTAAGAGGGGAAGCGGTAGTGTCATCTTTATCTTGAAAGACCATATCTTCAATAATTGAATAATATGAGCAAATTACCATAAGAGATGATGCAGACATTTATTTTAATTATGGGTTCTAGCTATATCCTTTGCTAGGATTAAACATAGCAAAATAGCAGAAATTCTAGAGTTTACTAGATACTTCCTAAGAAATCCATCTGTCAAAAACAGGCTCCTGTACCCAGAACACAGCTGCTAGCTATCCCCTTAAAGCAGTAGATTCTGAGGTGGAATTAGTTGAGAGAAGATAGTGCTTTGAGACTAGGGCCAGAAACTTTCCCCTTGAAAAAGATGGGCAAATGTTGGGTCAGAGAGTAATAGAATTTATTGGAAACTTCACTGGAGAGCCTGGTGAACCAAAACAACACTGCCCCATTTATTTCTCCGATGAAATAGCCCTAAAGGAGAGGTGATCTTGGGAAGTTTAATCCTGCATATTTCTATGCAGGATTAGAATACGGTATGCAAGACAGCCAATGCGTAGCTTCATATTAATAAGTTAATTATCTGCCTTAGCTGATGTCATTCTATGTATGATTTATAATTAAATATAACTATCAAAAGTAATACAATTATCAGTTATGAATTGATTAAAAAGAAGGGATTTAGGAAAATGAAAGTGATAGCCATTAGACAATTTCTGTACAAAAGAAAGAAATACAACCTAAAGAAAGAAAATATAGATGAAAAGTACTTTGCTCAAGTGTAGATGGAATAGATGTTTCCTTAATTAGCTGAGAATACATGTATCAGTTTCCATTTCCTATTGCCCTAGAATAACCAGTGATATCCTATTACAAGAAAGGAAAGGTTAGACCTTGAAACAGGCTAAAATCCATAGTATTACAAGTTATATATTTTTTATTTTGATACCACTAGATTCTTTAAAGAAATAGGGAGAAAAATATAGTTGATATTTTTATACTATCAAATAAGGTCTCTCATACCACTATGCATATTTTTAATTGAAAACTGTTTTTAATATACTTAGTAAAATTCTGCTTAAATAATGAGAAAGCATTTTTTTTCCCACCAGACAAAATAATGGACTTAGAACTTCAATCTTTAAAACATATGCAAGTATTTATATATCTGCAACTGAAGAAAAATGTTTTCACAACACTAACAAAAATTTAAATGTCTGCTTTATTTTTATATTACTGTAACATTTCAGGTGTCTCTTAAAAGACAATTTAAGCTGCCAGCTTATAAAAATATTGACTGTCTCCAGCCAAATTTTTAGGTAACTTAGTGTTATGCATCATTTACTAAAAGTTGACAACTAGATATTTACCTGTTTATCTTTTGGGCATGTCCTTTTTTTATAGCTTAATTTATTTACAAATAACTAGAAAGTGTTATCAAGTGAAAAATTAGCATTTTTATTTGAAATACAAATTCTTTAAATCACTCAATCTTAATTTAAAGTCAAAAGAAAGAATTCATTAGAATCACATTTTTGTATCACTCATTATTTGGGGTACTCACTTTACTCATTTATTAAACATTCTAGAATATCCATGAGGAGCTAATCATTATGTTAGAAGGTAGGTTTACAGAGATAACAAGAAATAGTTTTTTTCTTAAATAGTTGAGAATTAACTACAGTTACATTGTATTATAAGCATGTAATAAGTAATTATAGAGGATGTTGTGAGAGAGAAGGATTTAGTGAGGTTCGGGTATACATTTAAGAACACACTTATAAGAAAAGGTGACATGATCTGATATTTGAAAGCTAAGTACAACTATTTGTGTTACGGTTAAAGGCTGAATTCAAGTTAATCTTTCCCTTATAGAAGAGGTATTTACACATACGTTTTGTTTAGATATGGGTCTCCTTCCTTTAGAGTCTCCTCTTGAATAGTCTTCCTGCTTACCTTTGATCATATAATTACTGAATTGCAAAGATGACAGGTGTTTTATCCATCCTTTATCTAAGTAGCTCTCAAATTTTGGTGTGTGTGAGGATTATCTGGATGAATTCTTAAAACTTACATTGCTGGACACCATCCAAAGTTTCTGATTCAGTAGGTGTGGGGTGGAAATAGACAATTTTAATTTTAAACAAGTTTCCAGGTGATGCTGATGTTATTGGTCTAAGTCAGTTGGGGCAGTATAATAAAAATGACATTGGGTGCCTTGTACATAACAGAAATTTATTTCTCACAGTTCTGGAAGTTGGGGTCTGAAATAGGGTGCCAGCAGGGTCGAGTTCTTGCTAAGGGTCCTGTTCCTGGTTTATAGACAGCCATCATCTTGCTGTGTCCTCACATGGTGCGAAAAGAACTAGCTGGCTTTCTGGCATTTTCTTATAAGGACATTGATCCCACCTGTGAGGGCTCCTTCTCCTGACCTAATTACCTTCCATAGACCTCATCTCACCAAATACCATTACATTGGGATTAGGGTTTCAATATATACATTTTGAGGAGACACAAACATTTAGTCCATAACATGGACCATACTTGGATGATTATCAGAATAAACTGGAAATGTGGTACAATCTAGACTTTTGGAGTCCACTCAGAGAGATTCAGATTTATTTGGATAGAAACAAATCTTTATGTTTATATGTCTCCCCAGTTGATTCTGATTATCAGTGAGGTTTTGAATCCACTGGCATTGTCCAGTCCTCTCATTTCATACATGATAAAACTGAGATGTAGAAAAGGTATGAGAATTCATCAAAAATATACAACTGGCAAAGAGCAGAGCAATCTTTTTCCCATTATACCTAGTTTTATCCCTTCAAGAAACCACAGTGACAGTTCATGCTCTACTGAATCGAGTCAATACTTTTATCCTAACATTCAATGTTTCCCTGAATCTATTTTTTGCAAACGATTGTTCCCGTCATTAGTCTTGAATACAATTAGGCTATCCCCAATTCAATTAACAAGAAAAAAGTACCTGCTATATTCTCTGTGGGATAGGTAGATTCAGGTTAGAAGAAAACTCAGTCCGCTCTTTCAAGGAACTTCCAGACAAGCAGCAAATATTACATCCTCACACATGCACAAGAATATACCCACATACAATGTAATAAAAGACATTTATAGTCAGTGTTATTGAAAAAGTACAGAATAGCAGAGGAGCTTCAGCATTATGAATATTTCTATGATCTGTTTGCCAGACGCTGTGCAAACTTCTTAGGGATTAGAAGAGCATCAAGTCTTTATTTTCTTTTCTAGCTAAGGAAAGCATCATATAAAATAAAACACAACTGACTCCATAATGTAACATAATTAAATCTATAAAAAGGACATGAACAAAATTCTATCAGAGGATAGAAATGGGAGTGACTAATTCAGTTGAATATGTGAAAATGTTTGCTGAAAGGGTGATTGAAAGGCATTTACACATTTGTAAGTGTGTTTTGTTTAGTTTTGAATAAGCTTCATCTAGTCTCTCCTCTTGTTTTACCAGATAAAGGAAGGGCAGAGCAAAAGCACCTATAGCCTACAAAGATAAACCTGCAGCATGGACATCTACAGAAATAGTTAATAGGCTAATATAGGCTAGAACACAAAGCATGTGGAATCAAAATAGTATTCATGAAGGTGATTTTGACCTGGGCTTTGTAGGAGGCATAGAAGTTGGTAAATAATGTTAACTTTTGAACACATTATTAATTATATTAATTCTTTTTAAAATTCTTTCTCCTTTATTTTTTAACAACAAAAATCGTACCCATTCTCCAGGTTCAAATTAAAGTCCTTAAAAGTTCCATGTTAGAGTTTCTTACCTTGCCTAAACATTACAGTGGTCTCTGGTGTTTAAAAAAGTATAGAAGCCCTGCCCCAATTTGGCAGATTTTGATTTTGGAGATTTTATTCAAGATGCCTGATAATAGAAACCAGAGGTTTCTAATTTGTGGCTTATCACAGCTCATTCTGATCTAGCAAATGCCAAAACCTAGGATAAGTTAAATATGTAATTGTTGAATGTTTATCTGCAACCTAAATGCCTAAATTCTCTTCACAAATTTCATTTCCTTAATACCAGGAATACAGTTTTAATGACTACACTTACTCTTCAATCCTAGTAGTTCAAATCAGAAAAGAATTTCCTACATAAACACCTTGGAGATAAAGAAACCCCAATCTTTCCACTTATCTGCTCATGTCCACACTCATGCTTCCATCAAGAAATGCCATCCTGGGCACTGGAGGTGAAAAAACACACCAAGACACTGTACTTGTTTGGCCTGTTAACAGCAACAACAAAAATACATTCTAACTGCACACATGATTTTTAAGTCAAATATTCATATATAGCTCTAAGATGAATTTTAACTCAGCCAAATTGAACTAAATCATTCTAATTTCCTACATGTTACAGAAAACATCAGGAATTCACGCTGTCTACTTGATTCTTATCCAATATTGAAGAATTAGTCATCGTTGAGTGTTGCTGCTGTTCTAAATTTTGTGCTTTTGATAGTCACAAAGTCATAGAGCTTTGTGTAGGTGGATAATGTGGTTAGAGAAGTTGATGACTTGTTTTTCTTTGATCCTTTAGTAAGCCTTTTTAATGAATAAGGTTAGAATTATTTGTATGCACTCACATACCATAATGAATTCATCTTTTCAAAATATAAAACATTTTTATCTCTGAGACATAATGTTCTGAAGAGTGAAATCCCTTAGCTCTCTATTTAATTAGAGCATACTGGATTAGGACTTTATTATTAGTCATTCTATTAGCTCAATACTCAAGCACACTGCAGATATGACTAAGAAGATTGTGTTTCCTCATGGACAAAAGATGTGACTCTGGAGGGAAAAGCAAAAGATATTCTTAATTTTATGACATTTGAAAATATTTTATAATTAACTTTTTGTGAGTGCTGGAGATACAATAGTCTCCACACTTCCAATCCTTTAATGAGAGGAAATTTGAGCATGGATAATACACAAAGGGCTAATATTTGGGGATTCTGCTAAAAACAATACAGTATGAAATGCCATTCCAAACTATAGTGTTTATAAGCTGTATCTTGTGTGAAAATCATTTTCCCTCTGTTGATAGTGTGTACCTCTTCATTTTATTATGTGGAAAGCTTATAGCATGTATATCAGATATTGTATTTCAATGCCATGTGTTTAAATGTGATTGAATATGCTATTTAAATTTTAAAATTAGCATAGGTAAAAATTTATGGGACCTAAGATGTTTTATAGAGTAGTAATAGTAGGCAACATTGTTACATGTAAACGTGGAATGCTACTTGATATGTGTGTGATGATGAAGATTGAAAGATAATGGAAGAATCTTACTAAAACTCAACTCAGGTAATTTATTAGAAATAGCTAATTTGATTCTCACCACTACTCTAAAGTAAATATTATTGTTATCTCTATCTTACAAGTGAAGACCTTGTAATAGAGAGTGTAAGTAATACACCCATAGTCAAGTAAATGGCAGAACTGATATAAGAACCTAAGCCATAAACTCCACGGTATCTGATCTTAATCACCATACAACACTAAAAGAAGAATTTTCATATATAACTTTCAACACTATGATTCACAGTGGGATTAATAAAGACACATGTTAAGATTAAAGGGTAAAATCTGCAGCTATTCAGTGTTGCACAAATTATTTTAATGCTTTGTGTTAGTAGGTACTCTGTTTTATTAGAAAGTTAATTTGCTGAGGTAGAAAAATAAAGGTTTTAGAAATAAAATATATTACCTCTGAATTTTGAATATAGTGGAAAGAACATTGAACATAGAATCAGGAATTCTGAACTCCAGCGCGCTCTATCTTTGGCTAGACCTGTGGTTCTCTAACTGTGCACCAAAGCCTCTGGGACGTGGCAGTAAACTCACAGGGGAGAGCTAGTGAAGTATTCAAATATTTTCTGAAGGTAACACTTGACATTCTTTGGGATACTGCACATACTAGTAGCTCATAGTAGTCCACAGTTTTACATTAGTTCACATTACAACTTCTATAATTATATCACATTTTTTGTGAGGCTGAGTTTTCAACAGTTGCTGTGATAAAAAGCAAATAGTATGTGAAAATCAACATGGAACAGGAAATGAGGGTGGCAGTATACAACATTTCCAAGGCTTGGCAAATCATGCAATGCCTAGCAAGAGCATGGATCCTGTTAATAAGTGATTGTGGTTAAGAATGGTGTAAAGATACTATTTTTTCTCTCAATTTACATGTATCATTTAAGTAGCTATTAAATTGTAGGATATAAATAGTTTTTAATAAATTTAATTAAAAATATTGTTTGGATGTAACTACTTAATAAGGGGAACTTATAAGCACTTCTTTTGTACTATGAGCACCATGAAAAAGCTACTGAGAACCTAAGGGACCTGTGAACTGAGAAAGTTTAGGAACCTCTGGAGTGGAAGTTTGTTTCTTGCTATATTGAAGCATTTTTTTTTTTTCTTGGCTTCATTTTCTTACCTGAGAAATGAAAGAGCCAGAGGTGGTGATCTCAAATTCTAGTCTAACTTTAAAAGTCAATGATTTTATGATGAGGCAGAGGGTAATGTAGGTGACTTTGACAATTTCATATAACCTATAGTATATAAACACTACCTTAAACTGGGAAAAACACAGAATGTAGCTGTTCTACTTAATTATTTTCAAACATATTTTAAAATAAATCTTTAAAACAAATTAACTGTTAGATATAAATGAATTAATCATTTATATCTCATCTTTCTCTTTATGGAGCATGTGGATTTTGTGTTTGTTTTGCTTCCTTTTGTTTTTGGCATGCAGGTGTTTTCTCCACTTGCTAATGCATTGAATTAGAAAATTCCCAGAGTAAATGAAAATCAGTACTTTGTAAACGTTTGAAAATCTAGAGTGTCTGAACTACCTAAGAAAATATTGTTGCATGAAAATTTCAAATATAAAACAAATAGCCCACTGTTTTCAATAAAAATTCTGGCTAATAACCACACTACAACTGCATTCTTCTTGATTGCCAACTTACACAGGAACACACCCATTTAAGAATCCTTTGAATATGTGTGTATAAAAATACTTGTTACATGAACAAATAATGGGCTCTAATTAGGCATCTATCAAATAATTGCTGTTTGATTTTTTTTAATTGAGATACAAAACATTTGTGTTTGCTCGGTTGGTATGTTTCTGGCTAAAAATATGGGACCAAACTAGGTATTATGCTACACCCAGGTGATTAACACATTTGATTTTATTGGCAATACCTGAAGGAATGAAAATTACAAAATATTTTTGAGATATTTGTATCATTGGGCTAGTGAATTTAGAAATAGAAAAATAAATCTTCCATTTTGAACAGCTGTATAATGGCAGAATGTCCCTGTGAATGGACTGTGAGCTGTTACATAGTATATGTATATGCTTAATGTGTGTTTATTGAATTAAGCCAAACAAAAACAACAAAACCCCAAATTCCCAAACATCAGTCCAATTTTGTAGTAACATGCATGCATGGAAACAAATAATTCAATTTCTTTCTTAGTCATATGGCAATAGATATGATTCATAGTTGATTCATCTGAATAAAGTTGTAGACTATTTAGACAAATATACCAGTTTATTTCCTTTTTTTAACAGTAATAAAGACTTCCTTTAAGTAGCAATGAGAATACTTGATGCTTTAAAATTAAAATAAAGACTTGTACATCTATAAAACTTAGAGATCATCTTAATATTTTCAAACAAAATTTAGATGATTTATACATCCTTGTTTGAATCACAATAAAGTTATAGACCTGGAGAAAAATCAGCAGTTGTTATTTTGTACAAACAAACTGAGGTGGTGGTAACAGTTCTACATATTTTTTGTGAGCAGTCTATTCAGGTGTTTGTATACGTTTGTTCAAATACTGTAACTATAAATTTATTGGATTAAGTAGATCACTTTCTTGTTGCTGTAACACATTATCATACACTTAGTGGCTTAAATTAGATAAATTGATTATCTTATAGTTCTGAAGGTCAGAATTATCACTGGGCTACAAACAAGGTATCAGCAGGGCAGTGTTTCTTCTGTGGTTCTAGGTTAGAATGTTTCTTTGCCTTTTCTAGCTTCTAGAGGTGATCCTCATTTCTTGACTTGTGGCCCTCTTCCCTCTTAAAAGTGGTCACTCCAACCTTGACTTCAGTAGTCACACCTACTCTGACCCTTCTGCCGCCTTTCTTCTTCTATAAGTATTAGTGTGATTATGGAGGAAGTAATCATGATTGTGTTGGTTCCACCTAGATTTTCAGAGTTCCTTTATCCCTGTAAGGTAACATCTTTGGAGGACATTCTTCTGCTTACCCCATTAAGGTACGCACCTTGCTGCATGTAATAAAGGATTTTAGGAGGCTGTATAAATATTTTATGAAGGCTCTACATTTAGTAGATTAGCTCTCCTTATTTGACATGCAGAATTCAGGTTTCCATGTCATAGAATAATTATAAATCATACAGTAATTGGGTCTTACCATAAATTTCTTTCAATGCAGTTATAAGTCGCAGCCGGAAAAATGCAATGAGACTTGAAAAAGAGTTGCTAAAATTTGAAAATAATTTTTTAAATCTAAAGTTTGTATTAAACGAAGGAGATGACTTTGAAGAGTTTGTATGGGCCAGATGATGGCCTCTTGTGGGCTAAAATGTTATTAAATTTGGATTTTTTTTCTAAGTACAACGAGAATATGTTAGAAGAGTCATAGGAACAGAATAATGACTATAAACTCAACGTTTCCTGTTACTGACTCCCTCTCTCCTTGTTCTGCATCAGGGGACCTATCACTCAATTTCCTATTTATTTATTTTATGGCCTATCATCCAATATGGAATATGTACAGAATATATGGAATTTTCATATTGCTTATCACTGTATCCTAATACCTAGAACCCTGCTGACACGCAAATTTGGTCTTAGAAAGTTGTTTTCTGAAGGTGTGAGTGGGTAGGATTTATTGGTTGATAGGCTTGAGGAGAAGAGACAAAAAGGAAGAGTTTGAAGTAACAGGATTTTTGTTTTGAAAGTGCAGAGAAAATGGTGCAGTATATCACAGCTTAAGAAAATAATAAAGTCATAAATTGTTTGAAGACAAAGAAAAAAATGAGTTAAAAAAACTAGGATTAAGATGGCACTGAGATGTCCAAGGGGGGAAACGTTCTGTAGCAATTTGGGGAGGAGTAACTCTTAGAGCAAATCTTATTCCCACAGAACAGCAGGCACGTGTGATTTAATAGGTGTGTTGCCAAAGAAAAATCATCGAACTGACATGACCTCACAGGATCCTGCTTTCATCCCTTTCTTGGCCTTGGTACTTTTTCAGGTTTTCATTTTAATCTGTATTAATTCTTTTTTCAGCATGTCCTCATAGATAGTTTTTATCATTATGACAATGATTTATTGTAATTATCATTGTCATTGTATACATCAAGAATTTTATATTCTTTTTAAGACATTCTAGCTTATTGTATATATAGTCGTGTGCTTCAAAACATCTTTGTCAACAGTGGACAGCATATACAACAGTGGTCCCATAAGAGTATAATAGAGCTGAAAAATTCCTATCGTGTGATGTAGCCACTGTAATATTGTATTGCAATGCATTGTTCAAGTGTTTGTGGTGATGCTGGTGTAAACAAACCTGCACTGTCAGTCATGTAGCACCTACAATTATGTACAGTATATACTACTTGATAATAATAAACAATTATGTTATTGGTCTTTGTATTTATCATACTATAATTTTTATTGTTTTAGAGTGTACTCTTTCTACTTATTAAAAGAAAATAACTGTAAAGCAGCCTCAGGTAGATCCTTCAGGGGGTATACCAGAAGAGGGCATTGTTATCGTAGGAGATGACAGCTCTGTGTGTGTTGTTGACACTGAACACCTTCCCGTGGGACAAGATGTGAAGGTGAAGACAGTGATATTGATCATCTTGACCTTGTGTAGGTGTAGGCCGATATGTGTGTTTGTGTCCTAGTTTTTTTTTTTTAAAGTATAAAACGTTAAAAAATTAAATAGAAAAATCTCATAAGAATATGAAGAAAACATTGTTTACAACCGGAATATTTGTTTTCTAAGCTAAGTATTACAACAAGAGTCAAAATATCAGAAAATTTAAGGTTATAAAGTAAGAAGGTTACATTGAGTTAAGGTTAATTATTGAAGAAAGAAACACATTTTTTGTATATGTAGTGTGGCTTACCTGAAGAGTGTTTATAAAGTCTACAGTAGGGTACAGTAATGTCCCAGGCTTTCACGTTCACTCTCACTCACTCACTGACTCACCGACTCACCCAGAGTAATGCTGAGTTTTACAATCACCATTTATAGTAAGTGTTCTATACAAGTGTACCATTTTTAATCTCTTATAATTTATTTTTACTTTACCTTTTCTATGTTTATGTACACAGATACCATTGTGTTACAAATACCCTCAGTATTCAGTACAGTAACTTGCTGTGCAGGTTTGTGGCTTAGGAGCAATAGGCTATGCCATGTAGCCTAGATGTGTAGCAGGCTGTACCATCTAGGTTTGTAGAAGTACACTTTATGTTGTTCACACGATGATGAAATCACATAACGACACATTTCTTAGCATGTATCCATGTCATTAAGAAACACAAGACTGCATTTGAATTTTTAGCATTTTTTAAAACATATTTTCTGCTTGCACTTAAAACTTGTATTTTATCTTTTATTGTTCTAGAAAAAGCAAACAGTATGTAGGTATGTGGTAAGCATCTGAGGGGACTATCTTAGGAAGTGCCATGCCCTGAAAAACAGTGGTTTATATTTGGCCTCTCCCATTCCCATTACTACCAGTTGACTTTGTGTCATTGTCCTAGCCTCCTAGTCTGAGTAACAATAAATATAAATTATCATGACAACATTTTATTTCTGTGTTTCATATTTTCTATTGTAAATAATATTAGTGTTATGATTAATTATGTTTCTCCTCAAATTCAAATGTTGAAGCCCTAGTGCCCAATGTCACTATATTAAAAGATAGGGTCCTTAAGGAGATAATTAAAGTTAAATGAGGTGATAAGAGTGGGCCCTAATCCAATATAACCGATGACCTAGAAAGGGACACCAAAGATACATATGCACGGAACAAAGATGATGTCAGGAATCAGTGAGAAGGTGGCCACCGGCAAGCCAAGGAGAGAGGCCTCAGGAGACAACAAACTTGCAGACACATTAATCTCAGACTTCCAGCCACTAGAACTGTGAGAAAATAAATATCTGCCGTTTAAGCCACCTAGTCTGTGGTATTTTGTTAAGGGAGCCCTAGTAGACTAAAATACTGGGTTTCTAAACTATCACTGCTGTCCATCAGGCTTGCTATGACACACATAGCTTCCTCTCCTAACCCAATGGGCATAACGAGACTCATGGTTGTACCTCACCAAGAGGCAAGGGAAGCATAGTGAGCCTGAAGGAGGGCAGGAATGGTCGTTGGGCAGCACTAGTAATATGTACCACATGCTCAGCTGTTGGTTGTTTTTCTTAATGAATTACATTGATTTCTCCTCCTCTTCATATCACTTCTCTAAGACTTTGTGCTGTCCTTGACTTGCACCCACATTTGATTCCACTTTTCTTACTTCTAGAATGTAAATTGTTCATAATTCGCTATTCATTACCACTGTTATATAGGTGACCTGCTCTAGGAAGCCTATTGAATTTCTCATTACAAAAATGTTCATATACAGGAGATTAAAATTGCAATTTCTGTAAGAAGAAGTCATGAATTAGTTTAATAAATAGATATTTTAATTATTAATTTAATGGCTAGCTTCACATAGAATTTATGTGATATATGTATAACATATACATGTCATATAAAAACACGTATATATTTCTTTGCTCTGACAGCTAAGAAGGCCTAAAAGAAATAACACTTGAGTAGCTACAAATATACCTCATGCCCATAACTTGGTTTCTAATACAATTTTCCAGTAAAAGGAACCAAGGTTCTTTAGAGAAAGAGCTAGGACTGGGGCAGAAAATATACAAGATGATCCTGTAGCAACTTACAGTGCCAGAAAGTCAGGAAGTCTCCCCAGTCCCTCACAAAAAAACCAGAAAAAAACCCACAATGGTGGAGGTATGTCAAAGGAACACAGGAGTCAAGTAAAAGAGCTATCAACACTGGAGCACTGTGAGCAACAAAATAAGTAAAGTCATATTGGGTTATACCCAGGGAATGAAATGAATAACCACAAGTTAATAATGATGGAAATAAATCGTTGAATACATTAATACATAGAGAAGAAGAGAAACACCTATTCAGAAGAATTTCAAAAATAAATTGTTTATATACTCCACACTAAAGGAGGGGGAGCATAAGTTACCACTCCTTAAGGGTGGAGTGTGCATAATGACTTTATTATAAAGAGTAAAACATGGGAGAAAGAGGAAAAAGTAGTGACTGTGTGGTGGAGAAATCAGAAAAGCAGCAAGACTTCAGGCAATGATGTGATCAAGGTCATCATCAACAGTTACAAATTATATTGATAGTGTGTAACCTTGACATAATTTGATAAAAATGGTACTCTGCCTCTGTGATCTTCCTCCAGTAAATCCACAACCCTAATCTAATCATGAGAAAGGCATGATTTCTATGGAAGGGACATCCTGCAATATATCTGACCAGTACTCCTCAAATCTATCAAGGTCATCAAAAATAAGGGAAGTCTGAGAAACTGTCACAGCCAAGAGGAGCTTAAGAAGACATGTAACTAAATGTGATGTGGTATCCTGAATGGGATCCTCAGATAGAAAAAGGACATTAGGTAAATGTTAAAGAATTAAATAAATTACAGACTTCAGTTAATAATGTGTCAATACCAGTTTATTAATTGTAACAAAAGTACTATACTAATATAAGACATTTAAAATAGGAGAAGCTGTACTTTGTGTACTGTCTGCTCAAGTTTTCTTTTTTTCGAAAACTGTACTTTAAAAAGTACATTTGTAATAGAAAGTGATTGAGAGAAAAAAGTCTGAATTACTAATTACCTCCTTTGAAAGGCACTTTTGTTAATCTTAGCTCAGGAAAACATCTGCCTATCTGAAGTGAATAACAATCATCTTGAATATTGCTAGAGGAGACACTTATGTTGGAAAACAGAACTCCATGTATTCAAAGCTTTATAACTTTTTTCTCTTACCATACAGCACACTGATGTAAGGATGAGTGAAATAATTTAATCGTGTTTAATGTTAGAATGATTTTTAATTGCCTCCATATGTAAGAATCTTTTTTCTTCTAATGCTGATTTAGCAAACTTTAAGATGAATGTGGTGCATACTGCCAAGGTACATGCACATTTTTTAGATGTCTGGTCTTAATTTGACAGTCTTTTGAACTTTAGTGTATTCTATGCACCATCAGCTGACATCATAATTTTAGGGAACTGATACTAGGATTGGCAATGTTTCTACTATATCTTACTGATAAAAAATAAATCGTGACTAGGGACAAATGAATTCTCTGGGGCTATTCATAAGGTAGTTGTATAAATCAAAGAGGAGAACAAAAACACCTGGGTAAATTAATTTAGGAGCAGTATCTACTAATTTTGAATATCAGCCAAACATTCCTCAATGCTTTTCAGAACAGCAATTCCATGTGACTTAATAGGTGTTCTGACAAAAATGGTGGTCATTTGAGTTTTGAGAAAATCTAGGTTTAGCTAAATTAAATGAGAGTTACTTCTAAGACTTCTCATAATATACTAATACATTTGGTGATTCCTCAAGTTCATATAATTTCCTAATCTTTTGATCACAAATTTATTTTCAAAGAAAACTTGTATTTTCCTAAGAAAAAGTTCCTATTTAACTGTACCTTGGAGACCTTGGTCTAGATAAATGTTTCTCAGAGTCTAGTCTCACTATCAGCATCACCTGGGGAATTGTAAGAAATGTAAATTATTGTACTCTACCCTAGATCGCCTCAATCAGAAACTGTCAGGTTGGGGGCCAGAAATCTGTGTTTTAGCAAGCCTTTCAGGTGCTTCTGAGGCATGGTAAAACTAGGCCACTATTAATCTAGAAGCTCCTCGCATCTTGAACTTAGAGACCAATGTTCTTGATTTCTTAATACCTTTACTACAGTTTTTTCTTCTTTGAGGAAATTGGCTAAAAGTCATTACTTTATCTTGACCTTCAAAAGAGCTATATATAAGTTTTTAGTATTCAGAATTAAATCAATGGGATATATTGCTTAAATTATCTGAGATGAAGCAAAATAGCTCTTTGACTGAGTACCTGACTTCTGTTTAATGTGGAATGAATAAGAAGGTCCTATTTCTTTGGTAGGACAGGAGAGTAGGGTGACTTTATAGAAAAAAGATACATAAGATACATGAATATTTTGTTGTAGACTATGAGAAGCAGTTTTATTTTAAGGCCTCAATCTACTTAATGAATATAAAGAAGGTTTAATAGATTGGCATGTAAAGTCTGCATAATTAGGGACAACATGTAGAGTACTTAATGTCATAAACTCTACAGGTCCAGACTGCTTGGGTTTGAACCCCAGCTCTATCTTGGGCATGTTATGTATTCTCTCTACTTCAGTTTCCTGTCTGTGAAATGCAGATAATAATCATACCTATCTCATAGACTCTTATATAAAGTTAAAATTAAAGCATTAATATTTTTAAGCACTTAAAACTTTGGGTAAATTCACTATAAATGTTAATAAAAGCTGAATGTGAATAATAATTGATTGTAGCCTTATATATGTGATCACAAGAGTTTTGTTTGACAGTAAAATATTAAAATCTTTATTGTATTTCAATGTGTATTATACTAAAAATGATTGAGGAAGCAATAAAATTGCATGTTATAATATGGGTGTCTCATTCATTCACTCTACAAATTCATATTAAATGATTCCTATTTAAAAATAAAATTTCTTGATCTCAAAATGATTAAGATTGGGCTGATTTTAAAAATGTTTAGTTTGAACTCAGTTTGGGATAGGGGCGGAGCAAGATGGCCGAATAGGAACAGCTCCAGTCTCCAACTCCCAGCGTGAGTGACACAGAAGACCGGTGATTTCTGCATTTTCAACTGAGGTACTGGGGTCATCTCTCTAGGGAGTGCCGGACAATCGGTGCTGGTCAGCTGCTGCAGCCTGACCAGCGTGAGCTGAAGCAGGGCGAGGCATCGCCTCACCTGGAAGCGCAAGGGGGAAGGAAATCCGTTTTCCTAGCCAGGGGAACTGAGACACACAACACCTGGAAAATCGGGTAACTCCCACCCCAATACTGCACTTTAAGGAAACAGGCACACCAGGAGAATATATCCCACACCTGGCTGGGAGGGTCCCACGACCACGGAGCCTCCCTCACTGCTAACACAGCAGTCAGCGGCGATCTATCCGCAAGGCAGCAGCGAGGCTGGGGGAGGGGCGCCCGCCATTGCTGAGGCTTAAGTAGGTAAACAAAGCCGCTGTGAAGCCCGAACTGGGTGGAGCTCGCAGCAGCTCAAGGAAGCCTGCCTGTCTCTGTAGACTCCACCTCTGGGGACAGCCCACAGCTGAGGTCCAATAGGGGAAGCAGCGGGGATGGTGCAGACGCCAACGACACTGTCTGACAGCTTTGGGGAGAGCCGTGGATCTCCCAACGCGGAGGTTGAGATCTGAGAACGGACAGACTGCCTGCTCAGGTGGGTCCCTGACCTCTGAGTAGCCTAGCTGGGAGACATCCCCCACTAGGGGCAGTCTGACACCCCACACCTCACAGGGTGGAGTCATCCCTGAGAGGAAACTTCCAAAGGAAGAATCAGACAGGTACACTCGCTGTTCAGCAATATTCTATCTTCGGCAACCTCTGCTGCTGATACCCAGGCAAACAGGGTCTGGAGTGGACCTCAAGCAATCTCCAACAGACCAACAGACAGTCCTTCTGACTGTCAGATGGAAAACTATCAAACAGGAAGGACACCTATACCAAAACTCCATCAGTACGTCACCGTCATCAAAGACCAGAGACAGATAAAACCACAAAGATGGGGAAGAAGCAGGGCAGAAAAGCTGGAAATTCAAAAAATAAGAGCGCATCTCCCCCTGCAAAGGAGCGCAGCCCATCGCCAGCAACGGATCAAAGCTGGTCAGAGAATGACTTTGACGAGATGAGAGAAGAAGGCTTCAGTCCATCAAACTTCTCAGAGCTAAAGGAGGAATTACATACCCAGCGCAAAGAAACTAAAAATCTTGAAAAAAGAGTGGAAGAATTGACAGCTAGACTAATTAATGCAGAGAAGATCATAAACGAAATGACAGAGATGAAAACCATGACACGAGAAATACGTGACAAATGCACAAGCTTCAGTAACCGACTCGATCAACTGGAAGAAAGAGTATCAGCGATTGAGGATCAAATGAATGAAATGAAGCAAGAAGAGAAACCAAAAGAAAAAAGAAGAAAAAGAAATGAACAAAACCTGCAAGAAGTATGGGATTATGTAAAAAGACAAATCTACGTCTGATTGGGGTGCCTGAAAGTGAGGGGGAAAATGGAACCAAGTTGGAAAACACTCTTCAGGATATCATCCAGGAGAACTTCCCCAACCTAGTAGGGCAGGCCAACATTCAAATTCAGGAAATACAGAGAACGCCACAAAGATACTCCTCCAGAAGAGCAACTCCAAGACACATAATTGCCAGATTCACCAAAGTTGAAATGAAGGAAAAAATCTTAAGGGCAGCCAGAGAGAAAGGTCGGGTTACCCACAAAGGGAAGCCCATCAGACTAACAGCAGATCTCTCGGCAGAAACTCTACAAGCCAGAAGAGAGTGGGGGCCAATATTCAACGTTCTTAAAGAAAAGAATTTTGAACCCAGAATTTCATATCCAGCCAAACTAAGTTTCATCAGTGAAGGAGAAATAAAATCCTTTACAGATAAGCAAATGCTTAGAGATTTTGTCACCACCAGGCCTGCCTTACAAGAGACCCTGAAGGAAGCCCTAAACATGGAAAGGAACAACGGGTACCAGCCATTGCAAAAACATGCCAAAATGTAAAGACCATCGAGGCTAGGAAGAAACTGCATCAACTAATGAGCAAAATAACCAGTTAATATCATAATGACTGGATCAAGTTCACACATAACAATATTAACCTTAAATGTCAATGGACTAAATGCTCCAATTAAAAGACACAGACTGGCAAACTGGATAAAGAGTCAAGACCCATCAGTCTGCTGTATTCAGGAGACCCATCTCACATGCAGAGACATACATAGGCTCAAAATAAAGGGATGGAGGAAGATCTACCAAGCAAATGGAGAACAAAAAAAAGCAGGGGTTGCAATCCTAGTCTCTGATAAAACAGACTTTAAACCATCAAAGATCAAAAGAGACAAAGAGGGCCATTACATAATGGTAAAGGGATCAATTCAACAGGAAGAGCTAACTCTCCTAAATATATATGCACCCAATACAGGAGCACCCAGATTCATAAAGCAAGTCCTTAGAGACCTACAAAGAGACTTAGACTCCCATACAATAATAATGGGAGACTTCAACACTCCACTGTCAACATTAGACAGATCAACGAGACAGAAAGTTAACAAGGATATCCAGGAATTGAACTCATCTCTGCACCAAGCGGACCTAATAGATATCTATAGAACTCTCCACCCCAAATCAACAGAATATACATTCTTCTCAGCACCACATCGCACTTATTCCAAAATTGACCACATAATTGGAAGTAAAGCACTCCTCAGCAAATGTACAAGAACAGAAATTATAACAAACTGTCTCTCAGACCACAGTGCAATCAAACTAGAACTCAGGACTAAGAAACTCAATCAAAACCGCTCAACTACATGGAAACTGAACAACCTGCTCCTGAATGACTACTGGGTACATAACGAAATGAAAGCAGAAATAAAGATGTTCTTTGAAACCAATGAGAACAAAGATACAACATACCAGAATCTCTGGGACACATTTAAAGCAGTGTGTAGAGGGAAATTTATAGCACTAAATGCCCACAAGAGAAAGCAGGAAAGATCTAAACTTGACACTCTAACATCACAATTAAAAGAACTAGAGAGGCAAGAGCAAACACATTCAAAAGCTAGCAGAAGGCAAGAAATAACTAAGATCAGAGCAGAACTGAAGGAGATAGAGACACAAAAAACCCTCCAAAAATCAATGAATCCAGGAGTTGGTTTTTTGAAAAGATCAACAAAATTGACAGACCGCTAGCAAGACTAATAAAGAAGAAAAGAGAGAGGAATCAAATAGACGCAATAAAAGATGATAAAGGGGATATCACCACCGACCCCACAGAAATACAAACAACCATCAGAGAATACTATAAATGCCTCTACGCAAATCAACTAGAAAATCTAGAAGAAATGGATAATTTCCTGACACTTACACTCTCCCAAGACTGAACCAGGAAGAAGTTGAATCCCTGAATAGACCAATAACAGGCTCTGAAATTGAGGCAACAATTAATAGCCTACCCACCAAAAAAAGTCCAGGACCAGATGGATTCACAGCTGAATTCTACCAGAGGTACAAGGAGGAGCTGGTACCATTCCTTCTGAAACTATTCCAATCAATAGAAAAAGAGGGAATCCTCCCTAACTCATTTTATGAGGCCAACATCATCCTGATACCAAAGCCTGGCAGAGACACAACAAAAAAAGAGAATTTTAGACCAATATCCCTGATGAACATCGATGCAAAAATTCTCAATAAAATACTGGCAAACCGGATTCAGCAGCACATCAAAAAGCTTATCCACCATGATCAAGTGGGCTTCATCCCTGGGATGCAAGGCTGGTTCAACATTCGCAAATCAATAAACGTAATCCAGCATATAAACAGAACCAAAGACAAGAACCACATGATTATCTCAATAGATGCAGAAAAGGCTTTTGACAAAATTCAACAGCCCTTTATGCTAAAAACGCTCAATAAATTCGGTATTGATGGAACGTATCTCAAAATAATAAGAGCTATTTACGACAAACCCACAGCTAATATCATACTGAATGGGCAAAAACTGGAAAAATTCCCTTTGAAAACTGGCCAAGACAGGGATGCCCTCTCTTACCACTCCTATTCAACATAGTGTTGGAAGTTCTGGCTAGGGCAATCAGGCAAGAGAAAGAAATCAAGGGTATCCAGTTAGGAAAAGAAGAAGTCAAATTGTCCCTGTTTGCAGATGACATGATTGTATATTTAGAAAACCCCATCGTCTCAGCCCAAAATCTCCTTAAGCTGATAAGCAACTTCAGCAAAGTCTCAGGATACAAAATTAATGTGCAAAAATCCAAGCATTCTTATACACCAGTAACAGACAAGCAGAGAGCCAAATCAGGAATCAACTTCCATTCACAATTGCTTCAAAGAGAATCAAATACCTAGGAATCCAGCTTACAAGGGATGTCAAGGACCTCTTCAAGGAGAACTACAAACCACTGCTCAGTGAAATCAAAGAGGACACAAACAAATGGAAGAAAATACCATGCTCATGGATAGGAAGAATCAATATCGTGAAAATGGCCATACTGCCCAAGGTGATTTATAGATTCAATGCCATCCCCATCAAGCTACCAATGACTTTCTTCACAGAATTGGAAAAAACTGCTTTAAAGTTCATATGGAACCAAAAAAGAGCCCGCATTGCCAAGACAATCCTAGGTCAAAAGGACAAAGCTGGAGGCGTCACGCTACCTGACTTCAAACTATACTACAAGGCTACAGTAACCAAAACAGCATGGTACTGGTACCACAACAGAGAAATAGACCAATGGAACAGAACAGAGTCCTCAGAAATAATACCACACATCTACAGCCATCTGATCTTTGACAAACCTGAGAGAAACAAGAAATGGGGAAAGGATTCCCTATTTAATAAATGGTGCTGGGAAAATTGGCTAGCCATAAGTAGAAAGCTGAAACTGGATCCTTTCCTTACCCTTATACGAAGATTAATTCAAGATGGATTAGAGACTTAAATGTTAGACCTAATACCATAAAAACCCTAGAAGAAAATCTAGGTAGTACCATTCAGGACATAGGCATGGGCAAGGACTTCATGTCTAAAACACCAAAAGCAACGGCAGCAAAAGCCAAAATTGACAAATGGGATCTAATTAAACTAAAGAGCTTTTGCACAGCAAAAGAAACCATCATCAGAGTGAACAGGCAACCTACAGAATGGGAGAAAATTTTTGCAACCTACTCATCTGACAAAGGGCTAATATCCAGAATCTACAAAGAACTCAAACAAATATACAAGAAAAAAACAAACAACCCCATCAAAAAGTGGGGAAAGGATATGAACAGACATTTCTCAAAAGAAGACATCCATACAGCCAACAGACACATGAAAAAATGCTCATCATCACTCGCCATCAGAGAAATGCAAATCAAAACCACAATGAGATACCATCTCACACCAGTTAGAATGGCAATCATTAAGAAGTCAGGAAACAACAGGTGTTGGAGAGGATGTGGAGAAATAGGAACACTTTTACACTGTTGGTGGGATTGTAAACTAGTTCAACCATTATGGAAAACAGTATGGCGATTCCTCAAGGATCTAGAACTAGATGTACCATATGACCCAGCCATCCCACTACTGGGTATATACCCAAAGGATTATAAATTATTCTACTACAAAGACACATGCCCACGTATGTTTATTGCAGCACTATTCACAATAGCAAAGACCTGGAATCAACCCAAATGTCCATCTGTGACAGACTGGATTAAGAAAATGTGGCACATATACACCATGGAATACTATGCAGCCATCAAAAAGGATGAGTTTGCGTCCTTTGTAGGGACATGGATGCAGCTGGAAACCATCATTCTTAGCAAACTATCACAAGAAGAGAAAACCAAACACCGCATGTTCTCACTTATAGGTGGGAACTGAACAATGAGATCACTTGGACTCGGGAAGGGGAACATCACACACTGGGGCCTATCATGGGGAGGGGGGAGGAGGGAGGGATTGCATTGGGGAGTTATACATGATATAAACGTTATGCACATGTACCCTAGAACTTAAAGTATAATAAAAAAAATGTTTAGTTAATTGATTCTGAACTTAATGCAATGAATTTCTTTTATGTATGTTTATTATATAATTTGATTTACTATTTTTCTCTTCATAGGTAGGTTGTTTAATTTGTTTAATTATGTTTCCACATTCACTGATCAGAGAAGGCTATTGATTTTTAACAAATAGAATTGAAAATATATGAGGCAGAAAAATTAGGAGTTATAATTTAAGAATAAGTATATTTTAAAAATAATTATTTGAGAAAAGACATATTCTTGGTCAGAAGCTAAACTTTTTTTTTTTTCCTTCAACTTTTAGGTTCCTGGGTACATGTGCAGGATGTACAGGTTTGTTACATAGGTAAACACTTGTCATGGTGGTTTGCTGCACAAATCAACCCATCACCTATGTATTAAGCCCAGCATCCATTAGCTATTTTCTTGATGCTTTCTCTGCCCTTCCACCCACACTCAACAGGCTCCAGTGTGTGTTGTTTCTCTCATGTGTCCCTGTGTTCTCATCGTTTGGCTCCCACTTATACGTGAGAACATGTGGTAACTGGTTTTCTTTTCCTGCATTAGTTTACTGAGGATAACAGCTTCCAGCCTCATCCATGTTCCTGCAAAGGACATGATCTTGTTCCTTTTTATAACTGCATAGTGTTCCATGGTGTATATGCACCACATATTCTTTATCCAGTCTATGACTGATAGGCATTTGGGTTGATTCCATGTTTTTGCTATAGTGAATAGTGCTGCAATGAACATACACATGCATGTATATAATAGAATGATTTATATTCCTTTGGGTATATACCCAGTAATGGGATTGCTAAGTCAAATGGTATGTCTCCCTCTAGATATTTGAGGAATCGCCACACCATCTTCCACACTGGTTGAACTAATTTACACTCCCACCGACAGTGTAAAAGTGTTCCTTTTTCTCTGCAACATTGCTAACATCTGTTGTTTCTTGTGTTTTTAATAATTGCCATTCTGACTGGCATGAGATGGTATCTTCTTGTGGTTTTGATTTGCATTTCTCTAATGATCAGTGATGTTGAGCTTTTTCATATGTCTGTTGGCTGCATGAATGTCTTCTTTTGAGAAGTGTTTGTTCTTGTCCTTTGCTCACTTTTTAGTGGGGTTGTTTTTTCTTGTAAATTTGTTTAAGTTTCTTGTAGACTCTGGATATTAGACCTTTGTCAGATGGATAGATTGCAAGTTTTTTCTCTCATTCTGTAGGTTTTCTGTTCACTCTGATGACAGTTTCTTTGGCTGTGCAGAATCTCTTTGGTTAAATTAGATCCCATTTGTTAGTTTTGGCTTTTATTGCAATTGCTTTTGGCATTTTTGTCATGAAATCTTTGTCCATGCCTATGTCCTGAATGGTGTTGCCTAGGTTTTCTTCTAGGGTTTCTATAGTTTTGGGTTTTGCATTTAAGTCTTTAATCAATCTTGAGTTGATTTTTATAAAAGGTGTAAGGGAAGGGTCTAATTTCAATTTTCTGCAATATGGCTAGCCAGTTCTCCCAGCAGCATTTATTAAATAGAGAATCCTTTTCCCATTGCTTGTTTTTGTCATGTTTGTCAAATATCAGATGGTTGTAGGTATGTGGTCTTATTACTGCGTTCTCTATTCTGTTCCATTGGTCTATGTGTCTGTTTTTGTACCAGTACCATGCTGTTTTGATTACTGTAGCCTTGTAGTATAGTTTGAAGTTGGATAGTGTGATGCCTCCAGGGAAGGTAAACTTTAAAAGGCATTTGGAGACGTAAAGCTAGTTAACTAATGTAAACTTCATTTAAAAAGTGTTTATGCATCCCAAATTTAGTTATTAGTTAATAATTTATTGGAATCTCTTTTAAGAGCAGAACTAAAATAGTCTTAAGGTGAAGCTCAAAGCTTCTCATAGTGAGACTACATCTCTACAGTTTTTTTTTTTTTTTTTTTTTTTAATTACCTAGGTGTGGTGATGTGTGCTCATAGTCCCAGCTACTAGGGATGCTGAGGTGAGAGAATCACTTGAGCCCAGGGTATTGAGGCTGCAGTGAGCCATGGTTGTGCCACTACATCCCAGTCTGGGTGACAGAGTGAGACTCTATCTCAAAATAAATGAATGAATACATAAATAAATAATAAAAATTTTAAGAAATTTAAAAAATAAAATTTAAAACAGATAAAGCTCAAATAATGAAGTAAGCATAAAACAGAATTCATATATACTTTTAATTTAATTTTGGCATTTTATTAGGTTATATACAAGAATATAAAAATTTACAAATATGTGCACTACATTTATATTCACTGACAAACTTATTTACTCAACGAATAATTAAATTGGAGCTACACAGCTATAAAACCAAAGAACACATAAAATACAGTCCCTTTAAATTTCTATTTTTATTTTTGAACCTTGACTAAAAACTTATTGTTTCCACATTGGCTAGAATAATCAGTCTGTTTACATAAATTATTCTGAGTATTCTGTATTTTTTGTTCCATGACAATGAACATTCCTTTATTTTTTATTAAAGTTTTCTCTTCTAGACACATAGTCCCTTCTTCCCTGACACCCCACTACCCCTAAGTAGCATGTATCCTATTTTTTAAAACACTTGGTAACAGTTACTGTTTGCATAATTTACTTGGGGTTTGTATCTTTATTGGTGGGTATAAAAGTGATTTGTGGGTGTTTTTTCCAGTTTTAACTTTTGTGCATGGATTTCTTTTAAACTCTTTGCCTTTTGTGACCATGTCTCCAGAGTTCTATGTTAACTCTTCATTTCTAAATACTGCATTCTCATTGATATCTTTTTTCAAAATCTAATAATGACCATTCCTTGAAATACTGTCTTGCAGTGTTACTTAATTGTTTCAGGTATATATGCCTCATCTTCAAATGAGTTGTTAGACCCTAGGAAGGCAGAGAGTCATGCTATACAAGTAGTCTGTGCCAGTACATTTTGTGGATGAATAAAGTACATTCAAACACTTTTTGAATGACAGATGAAAGATTAAAAACGACCTTCTGGAGACAACATATTTTTGCTTACTTAAACAAGTGTTGTCTAATGTCTACTATACGAGTAAAGTGCTTTACAGATATTAGCTCATTTGATTTTCAAAATTAGTCATCTCTATGGTTGGAATTCTAATTTCCAATTCACTACTTATATAATCTAGGGTAAGTTACTCTTCAGAGTTTCAGTATTCTCATTTGTAATATGGTGATAAAGATAGTTTTCCCAAAGTATTTTCTGAAGATTAAATAATATACCATTTGTAAAGTTCCTGGTACATAGTAATCATTTTATCTACATTATAGATTTTCCTAGAAATCACTGTAAGTGACCATTGAATGTATTTTTTTTCTATAGATTCAAGGGGCACCTGTGCAGGTTTGTTACATGGATATATTGCCTACTGGTGGTGCTTGGGTTTCTATTGTATCCATCCTCCTTGTAATGAACAATGTATCCAATAGGTAGTTTTTCAACCCTCACCTCTCTCCTACCTTCTCCACTTTTGGAGTCCCCAGTGTCTACTTTTCTCTATGTTTGCCCATGTAATCATTGTTTAGCTCCCACTTATAAGTGATAACGTACAATATTGACTTCTCTGCTTCTGAGTTATTTCACCTAGGATAATGGCCTCCAGTTCCATCCATGTTGCTGCAAAAGACATGATTTCATTCTTTTTGATGGCTGTGTAGTATTACATGGTATATATGTACCACATTTTCTTTATATCTAGTCATCTGTTGATGGACACAGATTAATTCCATGCCTTTGCTACTGTGAATAGTGCTTCAATAAACGTGTGAGTGCAGGTGTCTTTTTGATATGATTTCTTTTCTTTTGGGTAGATACTCAGGAGTGGGACTGCTGGGTCAAATGTAATTTTAATACCTAAAATCTTTCATTTTTACAAGGCCTGGAAGAATCTGCTGATTTGTGTAATGGGTTGTCAGTCAGGTTTGATTAGGGCAAGGAAGAGAACAGCCTAATCTGAAAACCTTAAGTAGAAATATTGGTGGGTCAGGCCGGGCGCGGTGGCTCAAGCCTGTAATCCCAGCACTTTGGGAGGCCGAGACGGGCGGATCACGAGGTCAGGAGATCGAGACCATCCTGGCTAATACGGTGAAACCCCGTCTCTACTAAAAAATACAAAAACTAGCCGGGCGAGGTGGCGGGCGCCTGTAGTCCCAGCTACTCGGGAGGCTGAGGCAGGAGAATGGCGGAAACCCGGGAGGCGGAGCTTGCAGTGAGCTGAGATCCGGCCACTGCACTCCAGTCCGGGCGACAGAGCGAGACTCCGCCTCAAAAAAAAAAAAAAAAAAAAAAGAAATATTGGTGGGTCAACAGGAAAGCCAAAAGTGGTCTTTCAAAGGAAATATTGCCAACAATTTTGCATGGTAAAAGGTCTCAGCGTATAAGCACCCTACACGAGAAAGAATTAGCATGTAGAATATATCACTCCTAGAGGGCACAACCCTAGGTGACAACTCAATCAGTCACACACAGCATTTCTGCCTCTTAACTTTCCTTTCTCAGATTAGTCCTCCAGAGATCTAAAGCAGCAGGAAATTTGGGAAATTGATGAAAGAAAAGTCTACACCAAAGCCTTCTGCCCTACCATAAGCTTCCAAGGGAGAGTCAACCAGAGCAGAGAATGGCAAGACTATTTAAATGAACTTTAGAATTTTATGTAGAATAGACTCTCTATTACCGTGGAAAGAGACTGTAGCGACCAGAGAAGCTGTAAGTATTGCCCTAATTTTATCTAAAGGTGAGTGGAAATCTTGGGGCACATTTGCAAGGATAGTAGGAAACAATAAAATTACTTTGCTTTTTTACACCTTACCATATCCTACTCATTCAATAACTATTAGGTTACAATTAAATTAATTAAATCTTTATGTACTTTATAATTTCTTTTTTAGTCAGAAAATAAATACTATTTCTTATAAGCTTGGAAATATTATAAGTGAGGCAGACTTAAAGCTGAGAGCAAGGCTCATGCCTGGTACACAGAAGGAGCCCTAATTTTGAAAGCTGACATTCTTCTTTCTTTTGTACTAGGCTTATGTATATTTGTCACTACCAAATACACTCATAATGATTTCATGCTAGAAGTGAGTAGACTGAGGGCAGTCTAACTTTTTCTAGATTAATGTGGAACACATGTTAAGAAGTCGCTGCAAAAATTCAGGAATGAGGAATAAGTACCCCAGCAAAGGTGTAGCTAATAATAAAAACAGAGGACAAAATAGATCTAAAAGATATTTTGCAAGAAAAATTGTAGTACTCGTTTACTAATTGATAAAGGGTTAAGGATAGCAAATAGTCCAAAATAACTTCAAAATTTCCAGGTTTCATGTGAACTGTATAATGTAAATGCTTGTTTTAGTCTATAAGGTATAATAAAATAATTTTGTTTCTATAATAACTTAATTTACATTTTCTGACCTATTATGCTTCTGGAGGGCTTTGCAATGCTAAGGGTTTGGGGGTTGGGTATTATTAGGTAATGAGGGATCTGGTTATTGGTAGCCATCTCTTGGTGCTAGCATCTGCAAAGAAACCTACCTTCCCATCTGATTTTTGCCCAGTTACTCTTACTCCCATTTCTGTCTATATGAAAGGCCACTAGGACTAATGCGGCTAACGGGCTATATCCTACTGCTCTTCGTGGCTTAAGAAACTGCACTTTTCTGCCTCTGTGAAACACAGTAGGATGCACAAGGATGCATAAGGGCTCTATATTCATAAAATCCCTACAAGAAGCAAATGGCACACTCAAGTTAGTGTAATTCAGGGATAGTTTATTTACACAGAAACTAATTAGGAAGATGTGGGTGAATGTACAGACACCAAAAGTGATAGTACAGATACACAAAGCTAGCAGCAAACTCTAAAAGTGAGGGAAGAATTGGCTACCAGAGCCTATAAGCAAAGACAATTTAGCAGTGAAGGCTGACTTGGAAGGAGCCTCAATTATTCAAGGGATGCAGCCAACATAAAATGACTCTTCAGGAAAAATTTTAGGGGAGTCAATATCTTGACACCACTTTTTTTCCTCCATTTTGTTTTTCTGTGGTTCCCATTGGCCAAACCCCACTGGAAGCCAGTAGGAAGAGAGCAGAATGAAGAGGTGAGAAGAATGAATCTGGAGGTACAAATGTAAGATATCTGGCAAGAGCTATCAGATATGTCTGGTTACATATCACCTCTAGTAAATTATTCTCTATTGCTTTAATGCAATGATGAGTACAAGGTTTTTGTTCATTTGTTTTTACCATACTTGCTTTTTTTCTGTGCCGAACTGGGGTCAAGAACCTCTTGCTTCTCCTTGTAGGTCCGTCAGCAATATCTAAGATTTCCCCTCTGGGCTTGGCATTCATTTCTTCTTAGGGACAAATAGATGACTGTAGGTATGTGGCCTTATTTCTGGGTTCTCTATTCTGTCCTATTGGTTTATGTGTCTGTTTTTGTAATGTTACCATGCTGTTTTGGTTACTGTAGCCTTGTAGTATAGCTTGACATTAGGTAATGTGATGCCTTCAGCTTTGTTCTTTTTGCTTAGGATTGCCTTGGCTATTGGGGCTATTTTTTGGTTTCATATGTATTTTAAAATAGTTTTTTTCTAGTTCTGTGAAGCATGTTGTTGGTAATTTTATAGGAGTAGCATGAGTAGCACTGGATCTGTAAATTGCTTTGAGCAATATAGCCATTTTAATGATATTGATCCTTCCTATCCAAGAACATGGGGTGTTTGTGTCTTCTCTGATTTCTTAGAGCAGTGTTTTGTAGTTATCACTGTAGAGATCTTTCACTTCCCTGGTTAGCTGTATTCCTAGGTATTTTATTCTTTCTGTGGCAAGTGTGAATGGGATTGCTTTTCTGATTTGGCTGTCAGTTGGTTTGGTTGTTGTTGGTATAGGAATGCTAGTGATATTTGTACATTGATTTTGCATCCTGCAACTTGGCTAAAGTTGTTTATCAGCTGGAGGAGCTTTTGGGCTGAGACTATGGGATTTTCTAGTTATAGAATCATATAATCTGCAGAGATATTTTGACTTCCTCTTTTCCTATTAGGATGCCCTTTATTTCTTTCTCCTGCCTGATTGCTCTGGTGAGGATGTCAAATATTACGTTGAATAGACGTAGTGAGAGAGGGCATTCTTGTCTTGTGCTGGTCTTCAAGAGGAATGCTTCCAGCTTTTGCCCATTCAGTAAAATAATGACTGTGGGAAATATCTAAAGCATTTTCTCTCTTTCCACACTTTCTTCACTCTCTCTCCTTATAAGGTTTTATTTTGAATTGGTTCTTATTACTGACATCTGATGATTCTTAAAAAGTAAGCAAGCATCAGTTAGTTCCAGATACATACATTATAATGACACCAGAACATGACAGAGTTGAACCAAACAAACTCAGAGTGGTGACAGAGGTGGGGACTCTGAATAGAGGATTCATGGGCAGTAGAGCCCTCAAGTCAAAACATTTGACTACAAAAAGTCTTAAGTCTGGCATTTAAATAAGTATATGGATTCAGAGATGTACAGATGTAGATCTTGAGCTGCATACATTGGAACTGCACTGAATTTAAGCAAATATTTTATTCTTCATTCTTATTTTATGCCATTCTTTGTTCCCTATAAAGATATCTTCTTTGAGTGGTTGTCAAAATCACATGTTTTCTGTGCTTGGAACCCAGAGAATTATCTCAGACACCTTTTAACACTTCAGTATCCAACAGCAAAAATTAACAGAAGACTCTAGTAATCAACAGCAACAACAGAGGGGTGGGATCACGGAGAATTCAAACCCTTCAGGAATGATGGTTTGTATTATTCATTTGGGAAAGAATTTAGTCCAGCTGATTTTCTGCTTGAAGGCAAAATAAATGTGGAATGGGTGGTGGAAAAAAGGAAACAATAAATATCAGCTATAGCTTTGCCTTATCGCCCACTAATTATAATGTTTGTGTTTCATTGCACACCAGTAAAATGTTGATGAGAAGTGGTGCTAGCACAAATCCTCATCTCTGTTTCCTGATCTCAGCAGAAAGGCTTCAATATTTCACCATTAAATATATTTGCTGTAGGTGTTTTTAAGTAGGTCTTTAACAAATTAAGGAAGTTCCCTTTTATTCTTTATGAAAGTTTTCACAATGAATCAGTATTAAATTTTGTCAAATATTTTTCTTTCTGAAAAAAAAAAACCCGAGATAATCATATACCTTTAAAAAATGTTTATGTGGTATACATTGAATGATTTGTTGAGTCTTGACCCAACCTTGGATTCCTGAACTAATTCTTACATGGTCATAATATTTTTTAAAATATCACTGCTTTTTATTTGCTAATATTTGTTGACTATTTTAGTATTTATGTTCAAATGACAGCTAGGAAATTTTCCTTTTTAACAAAGTCTTTGTCAAGTTTTGGCATCAATGTTAAGAGAGCCTCAAAAATGTTTGGGAAATGTTTGTATTTCTTTCTGTTCTCTGGAAGACATTAGGCAAGACTGATGTTATTTTTTACTTATATGAAAGAAAGAGTTATGTGGATGAATTTGCCGATAACATCACCTGGGTCTAAGGTTTTCTTGTGGGGAAGTGCTTAAGTACAGGTTCTGTTTCTTTAAACAATATTAGACTATTCAAATATTTTATTTTTTCTTGTCTTGATAATTTATATTTTTAAAGAATTTTGTCAATTTAATATAAATTCTGATGTTGGCATAGAGGTGTTTATAATGTCTTCTGGTTGTCTCTTTTAATGCATGTATTATCTGCAGTAATGTACCCTTTACAGTCCTGATGATTTGTGTTATCCCAATTAATCTTGTTAAAGATTTCTCAGCATTATTAATATTTTCAAATAAATAACTGACTTGACTTTTCTCTATTTATACTTGGATTCCTGCTATTATATTTATTATTTCTTTCATTATACATCTCTTTGAGTTTGATTTACTGTTCTTTTTTTAAGTGCCTACGATGGAAAAAATAAAATTAAAACCCAGAGAATTGATGATCAACCTGAAAGCAATACATTTTCCTTTAAGCACTACTTTAGAGAAATTTCACCATTTTCAGTATGTACTATCTTCATTATAATTAAACTCCAATTAAATGACAAATTTTACTTTTACATATTTATGTATATATGTCATTTATGATCATTTCCAAGCATTTGGTAATTTAGTGTTTTATTGTATTTTTTATTTCTAGCTTAATTCTATTGTGTTCAGAGAATATACCATATGTAATTTCAATCTTTGAGTTTTGTCAAAACTTTGTTGAATTAGCATGTCATTAATTTTGGTTAATAATGCATGTTTGGCTGAAAGGATGTTTAATCAGTCAGTGTTAAATGCAGTGTTTTATACATATTAATTAGAGGAAATATATGAATTGTGTTGTTTAGAATTATATACCTTTTGATTTTTGTCCTGCTTGCTTTATTATCTATTAAGGAAAGTACAAAATTGTTCACACAGTGTTAGGTGTGTCTATTATTTCTTTTATTCTGTCAATTTTTTTGCTTTATGTGTTTTTCTGTTTTCTTTCTTTTTCACTCTGTTGCTCAGGTTGGAGTACAGTGGTGAGATCTCAGTTAACTGCAGTCTCCACCTCCTGGATTCAGACAAATTCTCCTGCCTCAGACTCTCGTGGAGCTGCGATCACAGGCATGCAACCTCACACTTGGCTAATTTTTGTGTTTTTATTAGAGATGTGGTTTCACTATGTTGGCCAGGCTGGTCTCCAACTCCTGGCCTCAAGTAATTCACCCACCTTGACCTCCCAAAGTGCTGGGATTACAGGCGTGTGCCACTGCGCCCAGAACTTTATATATTTTTTTCAAGATATGTATGTTGCTGAGCGCACATACAGATTTAGAACTGCAGTATCTTCCTGGTGTTATTAACTACCTCATATTGAATATGTTATTATAAAAGGTCAATTTTTATATATAATAATGCTTCATTACTTAAAATCTTCATTGATTGCCTGGGTGAGGGGGCTCACACCTGTAATCCCAGCACTTTGGGAGGCAGAGGTGGGTGGATCACTTGAAGTCAGGCGCTCAAAACCAGCCTAACATTTAGTCAAAACCAGGGGTTTAGTGGAAACCCCGTCTCCACTAAAAATACAAAAAAATAGCCAGGCATGGTGATGGGCTCCTGTAATCCTAGCTGCTCAGGAGACCGAGGCAGGAAAATCACTTGAGCCTGGTAGGAAGAGGTTGCAGTGAGCCAAGATCATGCTACTGCATTCTAGCCTGGGAGATACAGTGAGACTTCATCTCAAAAAAAAAAAAAAAAAAAGAAAGAAACTTCATTAATTTGTAGAATAACCATACTAGCTTTCTTTTGGTTAGTGTGTGCATGGTATATATTTTTCTAGTCTTTTACTTTCAACATTTCTGTGTCTTTATATTTGAGATGTATCTTTTGCATGCAGCATATAGTTTTTTCCTGAATTAATCTAATATATGATTATTTTATGTTCAGCATTTAGTCCATTTGCATTCAACATAATTATTGAAACAACTAGATTTTTATCTATCATTTTATTTTCTCTTTGACCCCCCCGTTTTGTATTCTATTTTCTCTGCCCTGTTATTTATTTTGGATTAACAAAATATATCTTATTTTTCCTACTATTAACTTGTTAATGACACTTATAAACCAGCCTTTACTCTTACTAGACAATCTCCCTTTTTGCTTTATAATAATCTAACACAAATGATCTCATTTCTACTTCTACAATTATGCTAGAACTCTAAATCATTTAGCTCCTTTTACTATCATTTTATTCTTTACATCTTTGTTGGCATAAGTTTTATTTCTACATATATTTTAAACTATATTATATATTATTATAATATTTTGTTAATCAGATCTCTTTATGTTTACCCATACATTGATGTCTAACATTTTTGGCCATTCTTTCTTACTGTTGTTCAATTATTGTGTTTTCCTTTAGAATGATTTTACTTCTTCCTGAAGAACTTCCTTTAATGTATCTTTTAGAGCATGTCTGCTGGAGACAAATTCTATAGTTTTTGATTATCTGAAAATGTTCTTATTTTTCAAGGATAATTTTCCTGGAAATAGAATTCAAGATGCCAGTTATCTTGTTTCCTTATCTATAAGCTGTGATTTTACTGTCTTCTTTCATTGTTTCTGTTAAGAAATCATTTGTAAGTCATACAGTAATATATATTTGTTTCTTTTTTCTTTTGAAATTCTTTTCTTTTGTCTTTCTTTTCCTACAGTCTTGCTATGATATATTTTGTGATTTTCTTTTCACTTATCTGGCCTAGAGTTTGTAGAGCCTCTTGACTCAATGACTTGATGTCTCTACTAAATGCACAAAAATTAGCTTGGCATGGGGGTGCATGCCTGTAATCCCAGCTACTTGGGAGGTTGAGGCAGGAGATCATTTGAACATGGAGGCGGAGGTTGCAGTGAGCCAGAATTGCACCACTGCACTCCAACCTGGGCGACAGAGCAAGACCCTGTTTCAAAATGAATGAATGAATGAATGAATGAGTGAATGAAAAGAAAGAAAATAAATCTGCAAGCAATCCCTGAGAAAAAGTGAATGCAGTTGTCTGTCTACTATTCCCTCTGGGATTTTCATATTTCTCTTGCTCTGTTCACAGGGGCCTCTCCTGTTGGAGCGTCTTTATCTCTTCAGAATGGAAACACTACTGAATTTTGTGTTGTGATTAGCAGATGTTTTTAATCTTAGTTCTTTGTCTTCCTATGCAGTGCGACTTCAACTCAGGCAAATATTTTGAAGGGGAAACCTGTCTTTCAGTTAAGGCTCATCAAGTCTCTAATTTTGTAACTGTCATATTGCAGCAACACCAAAAGTTCTGCTAGTTTTTCTATTCTCCATCTAAATTTCTTTTTAAGGTGCTAAGTTTAAGTTTAAATTCCCTGATAGTATATTTGCCTGAAATTGATATATGATCCTATAGAAAAATAGTTGTAGATCCTCAGATCATCTCTCAGTGTGCTCTCCTCTCTGAATTATTAATTCCACTGGTATTCAGTAATTCCCATGCTTTCTGCCGGCTTTAAATACATATATTTTGTATGTTATTTAGCTTTTAGTTATTCTTTGTTGGGAGTGTTCATCTTTAGCAAACTACTCCATCTAACTCAGCAGTAGAGTTTTACTCTATTGAATTTTTATTTATTCTGTGATAGGAAAACCTGGCATCAGTTTTTGAAGGTTCCTCCAAACTAATGTTTCTTATTTCTGGGCATGAACATCTTTGGGAAGCCAATTACTGTGTATACCATAGTTAGCCCTCTGGCTCTAAAAATTTTACATCTGTCTCACATCCAAAATAGATTTATGCCATCTCAAGGTCTCCCAAAGTCTCAGTTCTTTTATAATATAAAGTTCAAGATCTCATTTAAGACATCATTTCCAAAGTACCAAATATCATTATGTTCATCATCTAAGTTAGGCATTGGTGAAGCTCAAGATATAGTCGTTCCTAGGGAAAAATTCCTCTCCATCTGTGGACCTGTGAAAAAAGAAAACAAATTATCTGCTCCCAGAGTAAAATAATGGGACAGGGATAGGTTAACAGCTGTACACATCCCTACTTAAAAAGTAGAAAAGTTTTGTTAAAGAAAGTAGAAAGAAATAAATGGAATCATTGTCCTGAGCAATTTCAAAATACAACTGGGCAAATTTCCTCAGGATTAAGGCCTGGAAATAATCCCCTGTGGCCCATTGCTCCATTTTCTAAGCCCATTTCTCTGCCCTTCTGGGTTCATGGCTCCACCTTTGAGGTCATCCTTCTTCCTTTTTTTTTTTTTTTTTAATAAAGGGTAACATTTGTTTTCAGATAGGTAGTTTTATCCACCTGTTTCCTGCCTGTAGAATTGGGAGTTTTATAGCCTTTTAAAATTTTGTCCTTTCTCCATAATTTTCAATCCAAGTTGCACTCTTTCTGCTGATATATAATTCTCAGGAATCTTGTGAGTCTCCTGTGTATATCACAGGGACTTATTAGACAAAGGGCTCCTCCACAGATTGTTCCTGAATAACCACATCTCTATTCTTTGTTTTTGCTAATATATCTGAGATGTGTGGCAATTTATGAGTCTAATCTTTTCACAGTGTCTTCTGTGAGAATGAACATTCTGATCTTTTTGCCCTTCTGAGGCACCTGGAAAAAGTTTCATGCTCTTGACTTTCTCTTCAGAGAACATTTTGCTAACAAGAAATTTCCCAAGTTTAGCATGTTTTGCAATCCAGATAGGCTGATGGGTTCCCAAATCATCAAGTCCAACTTCCTTGAGCTTAACAATTCTTCTCCTTGGCAATCATTAAGAAGTCAGGAAACAACAGGTGTTGGAGAGGATGTGGAGAAATAGGAACACTTTTACACTGTTGGTGGGATTGTAAACTAGTTCAACCATTATGGAAAACAGTATGGCGATTCCTCAAGGATCTAGAACTAGATGTACCATATGACCCAGCCATCCCACTACTGGGTATATACCCAAAGGATTATAAATTACTCTACTACAAAGACACATGCACACGTTTGTTTATTGCGGCACTATTCACAATAGCAAAGACTTGGAATCAACCCAAATGTCCATCTGTGACAGACTGGATTAAGAAAATGTGGCACATATACACCATGGAATACTATGCAGCCATCAAAAAGGATGAGTTTGCGTCCTTTGTAGGGACATGGATGCAGCTGGAAACCATCATTCTTAGCAAACTATCACAAGAAGAGAAAACCAAACACCGCATGTTCTCACTCATAGGTGGGAACTGAACAATGAGATCACTTGGACTCGGGAAGGGGAACATCACACACTGGGGCCTATCATGGGGAGGGGGGAGGAGGGAGGGATTGCATTGGGGAGTTATACATGATATAAACGTCATGCACATGTACCCTAGAACTTAAAGTATAATAAATAAAAAAAAAAAAAAATAAAAATAAAATTTTAAAACAGAAAAAAAAAAAAAAAAAACAATTCTTCTCAGTCTGTCTCTTTCCTCTCCCATTTTACTATATTTGCAGCAAGGAGAAACTAGATTGGACTGTCAATGTATTGCCTGGAAATCTCCTGAACTAAATATACATGCTCATCCACTACAAGTTCTCCTTTCCACATCACTGTAGGAAATAATTCAGCTAAATTGTTCTGCCATGATATAACAAGATTCAAATAACATGTTCTTTATTTTCTTCTCAGACTTCACCAGCAGTGCTTTTAATATTCATATTTTTACCAACAGATGGCTTATGGTGATTTTATTATTTTCTGGGCTTATACAGGTTTTCTCTACCATACTGCTCACTTCACTCTGAGCCTTTACCAGCAGTGCCTTTAATCCACATTGTGCTCCAAGCAACCTAGTTTTCCTTTTATGTTCCTCAGAATTCTCCCAGTTCATTACCCAATTTCAAAGCCTTGTCTACATATTTAAGTATTTATTTCAGCAGTGCCCCACTCACAGTGACAGAACCTGTATCAATTTCCTTTTGCTCTGGCAAAAATTATGACAAACATTGGATTAAAAAAAAAAACAGGTTATTATCTGGCTGTTAGAAATCCAAAATGGGACAGCAAGGCTACATTTTTTCTGAAGGTTTTAGAGGAGAATGTTTCCTTGTCTTTTTCAGCTTCCAGAGGCCACCTGTATTCCCTACCTAGTGATGCTTTCCTCCACATTTGAAGCTAGAAACATAGCATCTGGGAATTTCTGGCTTTGACTCTGTCTTTCTATCATGGCATCTCTGTTTCTTTTCTAACTCTAATCTTCCTGTCTCTCTCTTAATCACAAAGGTTCTTATGATTACATGGTACCTATCAGGATAATCCAGCATGATCTCTTCCTCTCAAGATCCTTAACCGAGTCACATCGGCCTTTTACCATGTAAGGTAACATACGCACAGTTTCTGATTAGGATATGGACTTATTTGGGTGGCCACTGTTCTGTATAACATGTGCACCTATTTTTGGGTCATAAATTTCAAGCTGAATCTTACAGGATTTGAATTTTTAAATTAATTTTTTCCTACTTAAATTATTCTTGTTCTGAAGTGCTAAATCCTGCATTGCTTTTGTTTCCTAGTCTTTTGCTGGCATCCCTTTTTTTTTTTTTTTCACAGAGAGGCAGGATGCTCTATATGCTGGAAGGGCCATATAGTACACTGGGAATGGGGATTGAATACCTCTTTTGATACTTCAGCATATCCAAAGATGATGTTGTCTCCTAATTTTTTCTTCAAAATGTCTGTTTTTACCTTTTATAATGAAAAGTCAAAGTATTTCTCCAGGATAGTGTTAGCTAAACTAATAGAATTATATAACATGAGACTTTTATTAGATGTTAAACAAAATGAATAGAAATAATGCTTTCATTAAAAGGTAATACCTGGAATGCAATGTTTGAGATGAATAAACCCGAAAGGCAATAAAATCACACTTCTTGTCTTTCCTGATAACATACTTGTTTTTATGTTTGAAGCATAATTTTGATAGTTGAGATTTTAAAAACTTTTAAGTACTACCAGTTAATAGTCCCATCCTTTTACTTGGGCCTTAGCATGCACAACTGTTTAAAATGCAGTGAGGTTCTTGCACTTAGTCTAACAACTGTATCTGGACATCCCCCCTTTTAAAGTTACCCTCTGGAAGGATGTTTTGAAACTGAAGCAAGCTCCTCTGCAGCAAGATGAAGTACAATTTTAACATCTTTGTACAATCAAATGATCAAGAGAGTGATTTAAAACATCTATAGGGGGAAATCAACTGTGTAAGGCTCTATAGAAAAAAAATGTATGTTAAGCCTTTTAGAGATTATGGGATTTGGCACAGTTGAGGAAGCAGATATGGAAAGCCAGTGGTTTTTTTACACTGTAATCCATGGAGCTCTGGGGATTTTGTGGAAGAGTCTCAGATTGTTGCAAAGAGTAAAAGGGCCAAGCAGGCAAGTCTTCAGCCAGAGTGTTGTTTTATCTGATGTATGTGTACATGTTGGTTCTGAACACCTTTTGTTTGAAAAAAGTTTGTAGGTTTTTCGTTTGTTCATTTGTCTGCTTGCCTTGGCTAAAACAGTTGGACAGGAATTGCATCAAATAATTTGACCTGAATTTAAGTCACTGAGAAGCAAGGCTATGACTAGATTCTAGTCATTTCTTTCCCTTGCTTTTATCCCTCCAATGACTCCCTGTTAAGTTCAAAGTAAAATTTATACTCTTTCACTGTGGTATGCATTTTCTTACCTTCCTGATCCTTGTCTCTTTCTTTAGCTTATTTTGTGCTCTGACATCTTCTTAATGCCCTGAAGATTCTTTCCACAAGTTATATATTATACCTGGAGTGTTCATCCTTGCTGTCCTGTTACCTGGCAATCTTCATAACCTTATTGTTGAACTTAAGGTTCAAAAGAACATATTTAGAGTGAACATTATCAGTCATCACTTAACTCACCCCTTACACTCAAAATTTGTCTCTTCTGCCATTTTGATTAGAGATAGGTGTTATTTTGGAAGCCAAAATTGTAAAGCAAGTTTTACTTAAGTAATAGCACACAAAGTACTTGTCTTTTAGGCTTTTTCTATTTAAACAGGTATTTACTAGATTATCATGTTCTATGTGGAGCAATGTATCTCTAAACTTGAAATTCTATTATCTGAGCTTTTGGGTGACACTTTGGGCTCAAAATTTTCTCTGAAATGGCAACAGATAGGTAGCTTACTGATGCACCAGAAATTGTGTTTCACTAATAGTTCTCAAATCTTTTTTACTGTGGCCCATTTCAATAGGGAACATAATTTGTTAGTTGCTGACCTTCCGTGGTCCTATTTTGCAGTGAAAAATAACTCGATAATAACAAAGAATTAAAGACATTCGAAAATAACACAAGGCAAAATAATAAAAGAATAATCACAGTCAGCCATGGTAGGGTGTGCTCTTAGTCCCAGCTGCTGGGGAGGCACAGGAGGAGGGATTGCTTCCAGCCTGGGAAACAGAGTGAGATCACATCTCTTAAGAAAAAAAAAACAACCAGAAAAGAAAAAGAAAAAAGGAAAAAAGAAAAGAAAGGAAAGGGAAGGGAAGGGAAAGGAAAGGAAAGGAAATGAAAAGGAAAAGGAAAAAGAAAAGGAAAGGGAAAGGAAAAAGGAAAAGGAAAAGGAAAGGAAAGGAAAGGAAAGGAAAAGAGAGTAACCTACCTAGCATCAGTCGATAACTGCTAGCAATGGAGAAAAACATGAAACACTGACAATCCACTGAGAGATATCTGTGATACAGGCCATCAGCTTACCTGTAGGTCCTTAGTAGACTTTCCTTTTTAGCCATAGACTGGGACAAAGCACATTGCTTGGGTGTGCTCCTCTTGGCCTAAAGAATTTGGAGGCTCCTACTTCAGCATCTAGATCAAGCCCACCAACTAATCATTTTACATTTTCACATCAAGTGAATAAAATGCAAAAGCTATCTTCTCCCTATTTTACTTCCAAGAAAAATGCTGTATAAACATTGATATGGTTTGGATTTGTGTCCCCACCCAAATCTCATGTCAAATTGTAATCCCCAGTGTTAGAAGAGGAGTCTGGTGGGAGGTGATTGGATCATGGGGGCGGATTACTCTGTTGTTGTTCTTGTGATAGTGAGTGAATTCTCATGAGATCTAGTTGTTTAAAAGCGTGTAGCACCTCCCCTTTCTCTCTCTTCCTGCTGCTCCAGCCATGTAAGATGTGCCTACTTCCCCTTCACCTTCCATCATGATTGTAAGTTTCCTGAAGCCCCCGAGCCATGCTTTCTGTACAGACTGCAGAACTGTGAGCCAATTAAACATCTTTTCTTTATAATTTACCTAGTCTCAGGTATTTCTTTATAGCAATGTGTGAATGGACTGATACAAACATGTAATATTTATAGTTAGCACACATATACAACTTATATTGTACAATTTCTAAATAACACATTGCAATATAGTGTGCATAGATCAATCTATCGGGTAGTCTTATTAATAATTTTATTTCCTTAGCATTAAAAACACAGATATTAAATGTATTATGAAGTTTTTCTCCCGTTCTTTCCTTTCATTTTACTTCATTTTATTCTTTTTAAAATAATATAACAACTACAGGATTTTTGGCCATTACACATCCTCCAGCTTTCTTTTGATTTGCCACAACCATAATTCACGAGGACAACATGTAAAATGTTGTTCTGAATGGCAAGAAAGAACAACTTCTAAATGTGGTTAAGAAAACTGGTAGAGTCCTTTGCCAAGAGACATTCCTCCGAGAAATTGTCTGTTCTTTTCTCTAGCAAATAGCTCCCAAAGAATGCCAATTTTTATGTATGTTAAGATACATCATTAAGAAGATCTAAAGAATAAATCTAATTACTATATGTCAATAATGTCCCAATGCAGAAATTGTCATATCTAAATACATGTAGGAAGAAACACATTTTCTTGGCTTCTCTTTTGAAAGACTTTTCAAATAATTAACTTAAGTGTATAAAGTAATACAATTTTTGTAAGGGAATGCTTCAAACACTTAGCTTCTAAGTTAATTTCATAGAGTTTGAAAGATAGTATATTAATATAAAGTTATAATAAAGAATGTGCATTTCATAGTAATATATAGAGTACTAGGTGTGTATTCAGCAATACTTGGTGCTATTTAAAGTATTTAGCTTAATTATATTATCAAAGAACATTATCTTTTTATTCTACAGTATTTCATTTAATATCAACTGTGGTGAATTAGAGAATTTCTGAAAAATCATAAACTAAATTAGAAGTATGTTATAAGTAGTTTTTCTCAGTAAAGGTTTGTGTACAGTAAATTAAATTATACTTGAGGTTTTTTTTCAGATATACTTTCTAGAACTCCATACATAAGAAATATTCAAAATAATTAAAGATTGTCTTGATTTTGCTGTACATTCTAGAAACTTAGTTCCTCAAAAGTTTTTCTACAAGCATTATAAGAGTTTTGGTATTTGGGGGAAAGAAAATTTTTATTGTATACTATAAGATATGTTAAGGTATTAAAAATGAGTGTTATGGCAGATTTTGAGTATAAGTCAGATGCAAAAAACTAAAATTTAAATGATATAATGATTAAATATGAAACAAAAGACGAGTGACTCAAGAAAACTATGCTCTTTTCCTGCTTGTCTTCACAAGTGGCTAGATTATCAGCAACCTTGAAGCAATTCTGCTTCACAGTTAATAATAATCTTAACCAACAAAGTATTAGCTCCATTTGATCAAACTCACATAGATAGAAGCAATCATTTTGTTTTCTGGGGTCAGATTCTGAGCAGAACTTGATCTTGAAGAATAATCAAGCAGACACAAGGGACATTTTACTTCCTTCCTCATCTGACCTTACAAAGCAATATGACTTTCTATTTCATCGGCTATGCCACATTTCACAATCTGCCAAAACCATAACAATAAACTCTTAGAATTTCATATCAGAAGAATAGAAGCTAAGGGTTAATAATGAAAATTTAGGAGGAGATACATGTTAAAATAACAATAATAAAAACAATAACAAAATTTTGTACCTTTTTTTTTTTAACCCATTTTTGTAGCACCCCTTTCAAAGACATTCCTGTTCAAATGCATTGCCTGTTCAAATGGGCATTCTTTGATCATTACAGAGTCTAGGTAATAAATATGGTATGAATAAATAGATTTAAAGTTAGTGTCAGGGAAGTTTCCTGTGCATAAAAACCAGAAGAGGATGGAAGTGAGCATCAAGATACATAGGTGCTGGCCCAAAACTCGCCATGAAACAGCTGTGTGTTCTAGAGACATTCACATAAACCTTTGGGCCTAAATGGCTTAAGAAATTCTTTCTAAGTATATCATTTTTGGGATTCTAATTTTTTTAGAAAACAAATTTTATATTTAACTGGTTATTTGCAATGTACAAACAAATCAAATTTATAGAAGTTTAACTTTTTCCCTGCACCAGAAGATTTCTTTGAAGTTAGGGTGAAGGTGGGGAGGTGAAATTACTGTAAAACGGTTGACGTGACTGCCTTTGAAACAGTTTTGCAAATATCTTAATGAAGTGCATAAAAAACTCATAAAACCATTAGCTAACAGAACTTCAACCATGGATTTTTAAGTTCAAATACCAAAATATCTCTTTAAGATAAATATATGTGCACATAGTAGAAGGAATAAAGGCACAATGTCAAAATTAGTTTTTAATGCTAACCCATTGGATGAAAGCATGGAAATTATCCTTGGAAAAATGGAAAATGTTAACTCATTTACTGGAACTGAGAAAAGGCCTATGTACTTGATAATATTTATTTTCAGATAAACAATCAAATAGTTGTTTGAGAATTCGTATGGTATTAAAAGTCCAGAGAATATTGCCAAATTATTAACATTTTCCAAACTCTGTCTTTAATACTTCCATTTTCTGTTGTAATTTCTAAATATGATGGCATGAAGAATCATAGAAGACTAGATATATTAGTTCATGCCCCAGAAACCACAAATTTGAGAAGGAACATAGTCCCGAATGTACATTATATGGAACACACAACTTGTTGTTACTAAAATGGGGAATAACTAAAGCATAAACTTTGCTATATATTTAATTTTTTTACTATTATTTTCTTTTTATGAATTAATTAGCAATTATCAAAAAATGTAAACATCTTACCTATGTTTGTCATAGAATGTGAGAGCCTCCTGTAATCACAACCCCCTAGAGAAAATATTTCCTAGCACATTAGCAGGTTCATGTACATGCCTCCTGATTTTCCCCTTGCATATGTCAACACATACAATACACTACTTGATATTTATATGCTGGGCCATGGGAAGAAATGACATAATTATTCTAGATAACTGAAAAAATCTGAGAAGTACTTACATTTCACTGTGTATAACAACAAAAACCCAACTAATTGTTATCTTTAAAATACTTTCAAATTAATAATATTAATAATAAACATTTACTGAGGACTTACTATTTTATTTTGTGCAGTTATTGTGTTAAATGCTTTATATGTCTAATCATTTTTAAATCTTACCATCCCAGATGAGGAGGTACTACAAATTACTTCCTGTTTTATTTTCGGAAAATGTAATTGACAGCTATGCATTTTACATCCCAAGTGAAGAATAACTTAGTCCATGTAGCTAGAGGACATATGGCAGTCTGTCTGCTCTCCTACCAGTCGCGCACTCAGAGTTCAGAGCTTCTTTGCTTCGGGTCCTAGTCCCCTTTTGCAATCTACAGAGTTCATCAATCTTCTGCATTCCATTTCTGGAAGAATAGATTCAAAATTCCTTGTATGAGCCATCAAATCTCTTTGATCTCTTTCCAACCGAATTTGCTTACTTAAAGCTCAGCTGTTTCCCCATGCTCCACATAAACCAAACTATTTGGTAATTTAATGTCCTTTCATCTCTTAGTCTGTCTCTCTTATGTATGCTTTACCTGTGCCTCCTTTCTCCACCTATCAAAGACCTATTGACCCTATAGGAACAGCCCAATTACTAAGTCATTTACTAAGCTTTCTTCGGTCATCTTTACGGAAATGGGCTCTCCTTCCACTCTTCTATAGCATTTTTGTTTGACTTTCCTGTGATACTTGTCACATTTTACCTTATTTTAGGATAATTTGTACACACATTATAGACTATATTTAAGATTTTTGGCATCCCATCTGAAAGATCATCTATTGGTCTCTACATAATAAATTATTGATAAAAGCTTGTTGAATTCCATTGCCTGCCTATATTTTGAAGAACATGTTAGTACCAATGTGTCTGAAGTAAAGAGCAATAATCTTGTATAATAGTTTACTTGGTGGCATATGAGGAAAATGGAATAGAAGAGGAGGTGAAGATGGGATATCTGCAGATAAATGATTCTTCTAGAAATTTATGACTGTGAGCTAAACTGTATTGACCTGAGAGACAACTATCAAGAAGAATATAATATGGGGAAAATCATACCATCTCATGTTTCTTCTGATTTTTAATTCGGCTACTAGTAGCCATACAAAATATCTCAGATTTTCTTCTTTGGAGTAGGGGGTGGGTAGGAGGGCCATACACTGGTCCTCTGCTTGGACTGTTGTTACTCCACTGTGGAGCCTATCGAAGCAATGCTTTGGGGAAGGCAATCCTCAACATCATCCAAAGTTGTGGGATTCTCATGGCCTAAGCCCCGAGCAGATCTCTTTGAGCAGGTACCAGGGCTGTCAGGGCATACATATAGATAGCTGTGCAGTGTTGGCCAGCCCAGGAGATCTCCACCAGGTCTGGTCCTGGTAACTGCCATTTCATAAACTCAGAGCTATATTGCCTCCTACCCTTCCCATTAAACTTTCCCCGAGGCTGGGATAAATATATATTTTTTAAAAAAACCTTTTTTCCCCCCAGTAGCTTTTGGGGTACAAGTGGATTTTGGTTAAATGGATGAATTACATAGTGGTGAATTTTGAGATTTTAGTGCACCTGTCATGCAAGTGGTGTATGTTGTACCCAATATGTAGATTTTTATCCCACACCCTCATCCCATTCCCCCACTTCTGAGCCTTCAAAGTCCATTATATCACTTTGTATGTCTGCGTACCCATAGCTTAGCTTCCACTTATAAGTGAGGACATACGGCATTTGGTTTTCCATTTCTGAGTTACTTCACTTAGAATAAGGTCCTCTGGCTCCATCCAAGTTGCTGCACAATATATTTTTTCGTTCCCTTTTATGGTTGAATAATATTCCATGGTGTATATAAACCACATTTTCTTCATCTACTCATGGGTCCATGAGCACTTAGATTGGTTCTATATCTTTGCACTTGTGAAGGGTGTTGCAATCCACATATGTGTGCATGTATCTTTATTTATATAATGACTTCTTTTCCTTTGGGTAAATACCCAGTAGTGAGATTACTGGATCTAATGGTAGATCTACTTTTAGTTCTTTAAGGAATCTCCATACTGTTTTCCAGAGAGGTTGTCCGAATTTATATTCCCACCAGCAGTGAATAAGCTCTCCCCTTTCACCACACCCACACCAATATCTCTTGCTTTTTTGACTTTTTAATAATGGCGGTTCTTGTAGGAGTGGTTTTAATTTGTATTTCCTTGATAATTAGTGATGTTTAGTATTTTTTTCATGTGTTTCTTGGCCATTTTTGTATCTTCTTTTGAGAAATGTCTATTTGTGTCATTTGACCATCTTTTGATGGGATTATTTGTCTTTTTCTTGCTGATTTGAGTTCCTTATAGATTTGGTAAACATCTTTTAAACTAGAGGTAACCAATGGCAGGCTAATCCATTCTGTAGCTGTGTTTTCTTTGGCCTGTGTACTGGTGTTCGTGTGTGTATGTGTGTGTGTGAATTTGCTGTCAGTGTTTATAAATTGAGTGGTTATTTTGTTTTGTTTTGTTTGAGATGGAGTCTTGCTCTGTCATCCGGGCTGGAATGCAGTGGCACCATCTCAGCTCACTGCAACCACTGCTTCTCAGGTTCAAGTGATTCTCTTGCCTCAGCCTTCTGAGTAGCTGTGATTACAGGTGTGTGCCACCACACCTGACTAATTTTTGTATTTTTAGTAGAGACGGGGGTTTCACCATCTTGGACAGGCTGGTCTTGAACTCCTGACCTCGTGATCCACTGGCCTTGGCCTCCCAAAGTGCTGGGATTACAGGCATAAGCCACCACACCTGACCTAAACTGAGAGATTTTGTATAAAAATATAAGGTTTGGATTGCTTGAAGAAATTAACAATAGATTGCATCAAAAGCATTGAACATCCCCTCAAGGCTGTAACTGAGTAGCAGGTGCCCGTTTCCCCTGGCTTGCCCAGTCACACTAATCCCACCCAGATAACATCACTCATGTTTTATCCATATTCATTACCCATCTAGTCTCTGAAAACATCTGAGATTTTGTCCCCTGTTTAATTTAAGCCCCAAGGGATCTTGTAAACAATGTCTCCTAAACAATCAGAACTACTTGACCTTCATTTATCTTTCTAAAGAATATGATTTTAATTATTTTAAATTTTTGACCCTTTAAGGAAGGATATCTGCAGAGAGTCATTTCAGGAACACAAGCATAGTTTCAATATTAGAAACCATTAGAAAATATATTTTATGTAATATATTTCAGTATATTGCTGGATGAAAAAATACATGACAATCTCCGTATATGTGGAAAAATTTGATCAACATTAATTTCTAATACAAATAACCTTTAACGATGTATGAATAAATTAATACTTTATTAACACAGTAGCCACCACAAAACCTAATGGGAAAGTCTGGAAGCATTCTCATTAAAGTAAGGAAGAAGGCATTGGTGTTCTCTATGCTAACTGTATTGTGTCTGTTGACTTCTTTTCCCATTTAGTAATAGTTGGTTACTGAGCTAGTCTGTATTTTCTAGCTTCACTGCTAAGTGCGGCTGTGGCCATGTGACTTAAGTTTTGTACAATGAGTTGTATGTGGAGTCATGTGTGCAGTCTCCAGAAAATCTCCTTGAAGAAGATAAAGGTTCTTGTTCTGGGGCATTCTTTTCTCTCTCTTGCTGTTAGTTGGGAAATGTTGACAAATGCAGGAGCCCCTTTGGAAAAAGACATAGAAGCCATACACTGAGAATCACCCAGTCCTATGTCACTCACTTTGGACTTCTACAGGATGAGAAATAAATTTCTATTTTACTTAAATCACTGCATTTTTGTAACTTTCTTTTATAGTAGCTTAGCCTGTACCTTCACTAATATAGCATCTATTATTTAATAATGTTAGGGAGTTACTATCCAATATAATTTGACAAGGAAAAAAGTTTAACAATTATAAAGGAGGTAAAACTAGCTTATTTGCAAATTATGTGATTATATCCATAGAAAACCCGGGATAATCCATTGAAAGATTGGACAAATAAGACAATTTACTAAATTTCTCGGGAAAAATAATATATGAAAAATTAACAGATTTTCTGTTTATAAACATCAATCACTTACAAAATACAACAAAAACTTCTATTTACAATAATAATATAAATACTTCTGGAACAAACTTAAGAAATATACAAAACCTATTTGAAAATTTTTCTCAGGGATATAAAATTGGAGCTAAATAAATATAAGTCATATCTGGTAGTTGGACATAAATATCTCAATGTCATGTATATGTCATTTCTCTGTAAAACTTACACATTGAATAAGATTCTCTTTTTTGCACTGAAATGGACATTGGTTATCAACCCAACTCCATTCTCAACTGCCTTCTATTTCATTATAGAGGCTGGGAAAGCTAAATATCTCTTTTCTGCCCTTTCTGGAAGTTGGGTGTGGCCATCTGATACTTTTCTGCTAATGATATTTAAGTGACTTTTCTGCTAATGATATTTAAGTGGAAGTTGGATAAGATAGATAGCTGTGAGGTGGCATCATTTTGTATGCGTGAGGAACAAGCCAAAAGACTCACAGAGACCTTGGCCTAACATCTCAGAACTGTTGAACCAAAGCCAGCTGCCAGGTACTTCCAGACATAGAGAAAAGTAGGCAACTTTTTATTTAAGCACCCCAAATGCTTTTTTGTTACTTTAAGTCCAAAGTTTTCCCAACTGAATTAAACACCAACGGAATCTTTTCCAAACCATGAGGCAAATTATAAAATTAATATATGAAAATAACATGCAAAAATATTGAAGGAAATTCTAAAAAAGAAGAGAGACTGGCCCTACAAGGAAATAAAATATAGTATAAAGCTATACAAATTAACATAGTATATGAGGAGACAGACAGATTTTTGGAATAAAATAGAACTTAGTAGAAAAAAATAAGAAAAATAATGTAAATATTCATGAAAGAATTGGCTCTCTTTAATATATTTTTAAATTTTATTTATTTATTTAGAGATAGGGTTTTGCTCTGTTGCTCAGGGTGGAATACAGTAGCACAATCTTAGCCCACTGCAGCCTCGGGCTCCCGGCTTAAGTAATCTTCTCACTTCAGCCTCCTAAGTAGCTGGAACTACAGGCCTGCACCACCAGGCCTGGCTAATTTTTTTTTTGTATTTTTTTGTAGAGACAGAGTTTGCCATGTTGCCCAGGCTAGCCTTGAACTCCTGGACTCAAGCAATCCTCCTGCCTCGGCCTCCCAAAGTGCTGGGATTATAGGCATGAGCCACCACACCTGGTCTGTCTCTTAAATGCATGAAAATATGCTTCATTTTATAATTTGAAGAAATGAAAATTAATGATAGGATTGCATTTTTCACTTATTGGTTTATAAAGGGACGTTTCTTCCACCTTGAATAACACAAGGTGGGAGAAACATTTTCCACATATTTCTTTGGTTTTGTTGAGAATATAAAGTGGTACAGCATCTACAAAAGGCAAATTTGACAACATCTACTAAAAGTAAAATTAAACACTCTATTTCAAATTATTTATTCTAAATATATACTTTCAATACGTGTACTCACAACCAGGTATATATGTGTCTGTGTATACTTGTATATATGTGCGTATATGCACATATGGTATCTCACACGTATTCCATTTGCTAGAAATGACTTGGTAATAAATTTGGGAGAAAGTACATTTTAAAATAAAGCTGAGAATACACACACACACACACACACACATATATATATACATACACACAAAACACTGCTGGTTCTCCACAGTGTTGCTCAGAGGTAAGTGTGAGGCAGAAGGGTGTATCCTGAGTCCTCAGCTTGAACTGGTACCAACTGGAGCCCTTGACTGCAGTTTTTTGAGGAAAGGCAATCTTTAGCAGCACCTTATGTCAGCATTTATTATCACGCTAATTCCCAACGATTAGGGCCAAAACCTTTATATTGTTGCCACGTGAATTATGAGGGTTTTCCAATCTGTCTGTTGAAAACAATAGAGAAAAGTTCATTATAAAAGGAGACTCCTGAAGTCTCAGACAGATAAATACGTAGGAAAAATGAATATACAAAGGTTGAGGTACTAGAAATAAACTTCCTTAATATCATCCTTTCATGGGAATTCCTTAGAAAGTCTCAGGTAACCCAGAAATACATATATCTCAGTTTGAAGACTCTTCTTTTAATTCAGATAATATTTTATATATAATTTTTTAATCTGAATATTAGAAGAAGTTAGAAAGTGTATCTTGGAAATGTCTGGAGAAGGCTTATTTTATGAATTATTTTCAGGAAAGCTCTAAGTATTAATTCTCATTTTGTATTATGTTTTCATTATGTTTTTTACCTAACTGAATTTTCTTTATATCAGAGTTGCCTTTACTTTTTCTTCATATAATGGCACAGAGAACACTGACAGATGAAAGAATAAAAACTATTTCCTACTCAGTATCTCCCTATAGGAGTGCAGCTATGACATCTGTGCTTGGAATGAACAGTCGCCTTCATCAGGAAGGCAGCGTGACCTTTCCTGTTTTTATGATGGCAGTGTCCCAGAGGCATCATATTTCATTGATGAAACTCTAATCTCTAGCTTTTTAGTATCAAACATAAATTGTGATTGTTTTGTTAGTTTTAAAACCAAAAATGATCATCAAAGCATTGTTAGTATCTCATGAGTGTGTGTGTGTGTGTGTGTGTGTATGTGTGTGAGATGGAGGGCTTCTTTTCAATAATAACAACATAAGAGCATTGTTGGTTGAACACTGATTGCTATATATGTTGAAAGAAATTATAATATAAATGCCATTTGTTGGAAGTGACTTGAGAATAAATTTGGGAGAAAACACATTTAAAAGTAAAGCTACGAATAAATATATCATTGTGTATCTATCATCTTAAAATATTCAGAAGTTTGGAATGTGGAAAATAACTTACAGTTATCTTACACATAAAGAAGTGCAACAAGGCAATGGAATCTTTAGCTACCTTAATATGAGAAGAGAAAGAAGATAAAAACAATCTCTTCAGAAATGCTTACCCATTTGAGAAGACCTCATATATTTTCTATCCAGTAGAGAGCAGTCAAAGTCCATGATGCTGTCATGAAATTCAGACCTTAGTATTACAGGCATGACTGTTAACACTGAATCATCTCATTCAGGTCCTTTCGGAGTAAGGATCTTTTAGAATACTAGACTAGTAGTCTTTCTTTGCATACAATATTTTTTCTCATACCTGTCCTTTATATTAAATACAGTATTTATTTGTATATTTGCACAGAAGTTTATCTGGACACAAAAAACATGTAGCAACCTTGTGGTTATTGGTCACGCTTTTAAAAATCTATAGTAAGTCTACAAACTATAATATTTTAAGAAGTTTATGAAATAGCGACAAGCAGAAAGCATGAAGTGGGGTAAGCTTAATATTCCAGGAGAGAATATCCTAAGTGCCACCAGATAGGCAGGATTCATAATTACCAGAAGCTAACATATGACATCCTCATGGCAATAGTAGTGAAATACAGGGATTTTTCACAGGTAGGTAAATTAAAGAATAATTAAATTAAAAATCACCAAGAGATGATTAGATGATATAGTGGAATATCTATGTAGAGACCACCAGTTCCATCCTTGTTACCTTTCTCTTTTTCTTTCAGTGTGCCAGAGGAGATTAAAATATGGAGGGATGTTATCTAGTTATACAGATACAAAGTATATCTTCTCACTGTTTCTTCATTATCTAAGGTTTTGATAGTTATCATATAAAATCTTTGCACATCACTTCTGCTTTGCTGATATAACATATTCTCAAAAATGATCCTGAGGGACTACTCTCAAGAGACAGCATCTTGCAAATGCACATGACTGTTCTATTTCTCTGTTTAGTCTCATAGACAGAAACCAATCTGAAATTGTCACTGGAAATAAGAAGGATATGTATTAGGAAAGCAGTAAAATTAAATTTTAGTATGTATATTTTCATGGGCTCTCAAAAATGTGTTCATCTCTTCTCTTTATAAAATTAATGTCAAACAATTGGAGACTCATTTAGTAGACTGCGTTAAAATGCTGTCTTTATTTATGTATCAATGGCACTATTGATTAATCATCAACAAGGCAGAGAGTTTAAGGTGGTTTTTCCCAGTACAGATGTTGTCACAAGACAGCCACATTCTTTTATTTGGCCATTCTCACAACCAAAGTCATACACTTTAATTGGTAGACAAGAGTGAGGTATATAATTTGTGGTCATGAAGCAAACTGGAACTAACTATTCCACATGTGGTGAGCTTAAATGTCAGACTGGTCGGCTCTACTCTTGCCAGCTGAGCTAGTGTATCAGAGGGACCACTGTTAAGAATGGTTTGATCACAACTGTTAACAACCTCTTGTACTTTCTTTTAAAATGTATGCTTTCATGGAGGTTCAAATTTTTGTCATTGAGGAATTAACAATAAGTTTGAATTTGTGATGTTTCCTTAAAATATCAAGATTCCTCAACAAATAAAATCACTATTTTATTGAGTATATTTGAAAACACTGTTTCTATTATGAAATTTTATTGGGCAACAGCTATTAATTAAAAACAATTTTTAAAGTATAATTTAGTCATACTCTAGGTTATTCGGTAGCCACGTTAGTTTTATTTTGGGAAAAATAAAGAGATACATGTCATCACGGGTCCTTGTGTTTAAATATGAATAAGACAATGTATTGTAGTAACAAGTACTTGGAATTTAGGAGCCATGGTTTTTATCTTAATCTTGTAATCTAAAGCCCCTCATGCTCTACACACACCATGCTATATATTGTACAAATAAAAAACTATGACCAATACATATAGAAACAAAGCAAAATGGGCCCTAAGTATCAGTGAGCGCAAGGAGTGAGTTGGGTGATCTTTACCCCTCATCTCCCCAGTAATGTTCATCAGCCCTTCATCTTACTCTTTAATTTGGATAATGGATTTCTGCAATCCCCTCAGTTGTAATGTTATACACGTGCAGCACCAAAACAAGTCTCCTAGACCATTCTTTCTTTTTGCTTGCTTCTCTAAGTTGTTTATCCAGATAAACAATTCTGAGAATAAAGGTGATGATACAGTTCAGTAGGTAAGGCCACTTTCCAAATCTCAGTCAGGGTTTAGAGTCAGACTTTGGGGAGATCAGCTCATCTCAGGAGAGGATGAGAATATGGTCTCGACGCGAGATGATGTGGATCTAAGCCAGCTGGTGGCTCCAAGAATCTAGTCTCAGATAAGGCCTAGAGCCAAAAGACATTTCAAGGAGGCATGGTGGGTGAAATTTGGTATATGAGAGCATGTGGCATGAAGAGAAGAAAACATGAAAGACAACTGTACATTTTCTGGTCTCTGAAGATGTGGATCATTTTGTGGAGAAGGATAAATCTGAGTGTAGACATGCCAAAACCTAAATGACCTTATGTTATCTTAGATGGGATGTTTCTTAGATAGCTTCAAACATAGGGTGGATTTCAGGTCAGAGATTACAACATGGGAAACATATTTAAGAGGAGATAAAATATGACGCTTCTTGTCCTTATCTGATCTCTTACTACCATACTTCCAATTCTTTTTGATCCTTTGACCGCGGGAGTTGGGAATTTTGCCATTACTTTTAATTTAACCTGTTTTAGTGGTTCAGTAGTTAACAGTGTATTCCATAACTTAGCTGCCTTTTCGGGCCTGGGAAGTTCTTGCAAAGCTTTGTGGAAGTTTGACTTGTACTGGCAATTTAATGGAAATAAAACCCCCAAAACAGTAACAAAAAGTAAATATCTTTTGTACATTGTGTGGACAAAGCATCCACATAGTGGAAATAATTTTGAAGATTTTCAATAGCAATTTATCACACCATCCAGATGTGATTTTATATATATATAATATATATATATATATGTTTGAGACGGAGTCTCGCTCTGTCGCCCAGGCTGGAGTGCAGTGGCCGGATCTTGGCTCACTGCAAGCTCCGCCTCCCGGGTTTACGCCATTCTCCTGCCTCAGCCTCCCGAGTAGCTGGGACTACAGGCGCCCGCCACCTCGCCCGGCTAGTTTTTTTGCATTTTTTTAGTAGAGACGGGGTTTCACCGTGTTAGCCAGGATGGTCTCGATCTCCTGACCTCGTGATCCGCCCGTCTCGGCCTCCCAAAGTGCTGGGATTACAGGCTTGAGCCACCGCGCCCGGCCCAGATGTGATTATATTTAATGTCCTCTGAGAGTCTATACTTTGCGTATAAATGCTATAAATTACTTGTTTTTTTTTTTTTTTCCAGCAAATATAATGAACTCTGCTGTGTTCCAGGCAGTTTTATAGAGAAATAGTGTTTGGGTAATAGTGGAGAATAAATAAATAAGACTTCAATTCATATTCCAGGGTGATAAATAGACAAAATATACATGAACCAATACGTGGTAGGTGATTTTTAGATAGAGTTAAGGCTATGAAGAATGTAAAAAGAAGTGTTGTAATAGAGGGTTTCAGGATGCTGGATTTAATTTGGAAGGAATAGTCAATAAGGAATTGAGTCTTGAATTGAGAGCTGAAAGACAAGAGTGTATAAGCAATGTGAGGACATGGAACTAACATTACAAGGAGAGTGAAGAGAAAGTGCAAAGAGTAAGGCAGAGACAAAGTTGGCTATTCAAGGAATATAAAGGACAACATGGCTAAAGTATAGTGGGAGGAGGAGACCGGCAGATGTGGCTGGAGAGGTAATTGGAGGCAGGTTAGATAGGGCCTGGGGGGCCATGAAAGATTCTATGGACTTTATTCCCAGTATAGTGGGAATTCATGCAGAAGAGTAGGATGTTGTGGTACTTCTAATTAATTATTCTTTTTGTAGAAAACTGACATTTGTCAGCTTGCATGCATTTACATTTGTATTTTTTAAAAAGTTAAACAGCTTCTACATTCTAGAATTTTTATGTTAAAATATAACAACATCAGGGTAGAAATATACATACTATAGTGCATTAAAGATATGCACAAAATGTAATAGGTTCAGTGTCCTCACAGTCAATATGAGCTTATGCTTCAACGATTGTTTCATTGACCCGGTGAGACTGTGTTGTAGATGGTTTACCTTTGCCAGGCAGAGTGGTACCATAAAGACAGACAGGTCAAGACAGACATATTTTCATTGAGTAGTGTATCGGTGACCAGCCTCTCTCACACATCCAGAGCCATAATATGGGTGTTTTTAAAACACCCTGAACCTGAATGTGAATTAAAACATGTTTCTTACAAACCTGTTGCTCAAAATATGTAGGATGATTTTAACTGTTTGGAAAATATAAATTCAGTATTTTCATTTGATTTTACTTTAGCCAGATGGACTCTGATATAATATCTACAAATAATTTGGCAATTTCTTTCCCTTCACAATTAAGAAAACACTCTGCCCTTAGCAAAACTTTTTTTTCCTTTGGCATTGACTTGAAGCTGACATCTTCTAATTTGAAGTTTGGGAATAATACTTTCCTATTCAAAAGCAAACTGTGCCAAGGCTATATTCTCTTTTTGGAAACAAAGAGGATTTTGCATGTTCATGTCTATGATGAGGCTGTATGAGGCTCTTGGTTTTTGGAGGATCTGTCCTATAGCCTGACAAGTGTGAAGGGTATCCATGTGGGCCAGCCTCTGACCTCTTTCAGCTTTAACAGATAGGGCTCAGATCTTGGGAACTGTATTTCTGGAGAGTTATTTGCTAGGATTCTCAAGAAACTAGAGGTGAAAGGATGAAAGGAAGAAAATGACTGTGTTTCAATTTCTCACCCTATTTCTAGCTATCAGTTCTAAATGGAACACTAAAGTTTGAGAATATAGTGAAACAAGAAATACATCATAAATAATGTTTTCTAAATCTCCTCTTCCAAATTGTAGGTTTTGTTTTATAGATGTGTTCATATATGTATATATTTGTATATATGTATACAGTCAATTCTTGTTACTTTTGATAGTTATGCTTTACAAAATTGGCATATACACTAAATTAATAAACACTGAACTATTGCTCCTAGGGGAAATACAGGGTTAGGTTCCCATAAGCCTATCCTTGTGATATTTTTATCAACTAATCCATAATATGACACCTTGTTTTATGAGTTTTTCTGTTTAGTCACTTTAATATATATTTGTGTGTATGTGTGTATACATATGTGTGGTAAAATATCACATTTGTGGGAATATGCGTGTTTTGGAGACACACTTTTTTTTTTGTCACTCTATGAATATCTGTGAATGACTGCAAAAGTGCCAGTAGTATTGATTTTGCAGTTAAAATACATTTTAGTGAGTGAATTAGCAAATACAGAATCTTAGAATAATGTGGATTGACTGTATATACATATACACAGATTTGCATATCTGATTTTTTGCTATTGTATCCAATTTTTTTTATGTGTAGAGGTGGGAAAATCTCTTTGTTTTGACACCTTCTTTGGATAATTTTCTAAGAGTAATAACGATTGCTGTAAACACATATTCTGAAGGAAAGCTTTTATCTTTTCTTGGCAACTGGTAGTTTGGTCTTTTTAATCAAAGTAAAAAGTTTCAAATGCTCAGTGAAAGGATAGCCAGAAAGTATCAGTTCCCATCAACAAATGCACAAAGGATTCTAGAGTTTAGATTTTTTTTCCTTCATAACTTGGGAGAGAAATTCAAAAATATCTCAAGTAGATTTTCCAGCAGAAAATAGGAGCTTATTTTTGAATCCCTACCCAGACACATTGGAAGATAATACAACTGAAGACAATTTGCTTTTTAAATTAGTGGTTATTTTTCCTCTTGAAATACAAGCATGAGTTCATCCTCTATAAATCAATAAAAGCTTGAGTTTTTTATGTTTTGTAAAAAGGAAATTGCATCATAATAGTAGTCTTGAGATAAATAAGAACTGTTCATTCCCTAATGTCAGCATTTAAACCACAAATTGAATACTAAGACCTCAAATTGTTATTTTCATAGAATTTTTAAGTTAGAAAAAACATTCACAGTGATCTAAACCAAAATAAATAAAAATAAACTCTGAAAATTATGTTCGATTGTTTTTTATCAGGACAACACATGGAAAAATTCTAAAGAAGAAAAAAGTTGGTAGAAAAATGTAATTTTGACTTGTAAATTTGTAAATTAAAGCCATCAAAGAACCCAATAGAAAAATATAATCCACATTAGTTGGACCATAACTTTGTAGGACCACTTTAGTACAAGGCTTGTACCTGAAGCACTGTGTGCTAGAAAGAACACTAGCGTGATTCTTAGGAGGTTGGGATTCCAGGTCCACCCCAGCTACATTTAGCTCTCAAGTTTTGCGCGCTTGGGTTGAACATTCTCAACCACTAAATATGAAGTTTGAATTATGTAATCTTTAATATTTCTCTCATTTCTAAAATTTGCTGAGGCTCCAGCACAAAACATCTACGTTAGGCATTCATTTAGTTGAATTTCAGAACATAGTTCAAGAGTTTATTGTAAACACAAAGGAGTCATAGAGTAATCCCTAAAGAAACAATTGTGAATCTGACAATCACATAATTTATCATAAAACCTGGGTATCTTTGGAGTGAAATGTGATGCTATAATAATAAAAAATATATAAGCTTTTGAGATCTATATTACTTTACCAACAAATTACTTTTATTATACTGGTGAACATATAAAATAGTTCTCATCAAAAACTATATTCAAAAACAAAATGTTTGAAAGTAATATTTTATTTATGAAGGCAATATAAGCATTCTTTGTATTGCTTAATTTTAGAGATAACATAAAATATTATTGGTTCATATTTAGAATTTTAATCAGTGTTTCATTTGATGATTTTTTAATTTCTCTTTTGAAAAGTTTTTTTAATTTTTAGATTGACATATGATACTTGCACATACATATGGAATACATAGTAATGTTTTGATATACATACTATATAGTGATCAGATCAGTATAATTAGCATATCCATCACCTCCAACACTTTTCTTTAGCAATAATACATAGTTTCAAACAGCTGGAAGGAAGGAAGACAGTGAATGTGTTGAGAACATTCACTATCTTCCTTCCTTCCAGCTGTTTGAAACTATATAATACTGTTAACTGTAGTCATCCTACATTTATACCTAGTGGTATAAAACAGTAGAACTTATTCCTCTTATTTAGCTGTAATTTTGTAGCCTTTAAAAAATCTTTCCCTATCCCCCTTCTCCCATCCTTCCCAGCCTCTAATATCCTCTGTTTCACTTTTTACTTCTACAAGAGAAAACTTTTTCAGCTTCCACATCTGAGTGAAAACATGTGGTGTTT